>NC_064626.1:981477292-983924792 GCF_023864275.1 Schistocerca cancellata | reverse complement strand
TCACGTTGGTGTGTGAATTGTATAAGTCTGGTGACATACCATCTGACTTTTGAAAAAATATCGTCCACACAGTTCCGAAGACTGCAAGGGCCGAAAAGTGCGAGAATTATCGCACAACCAGCTTAACAGCTCAAGCATTCAAGTTGCTTACAAGAATAACATGCAGAACAACGGAAAAGAAATTGAGGATGTGTTGGACGATGATCAATTTGGCTTTAGGAAAGGTAAAGGCAGCAGAGAGGCAATTCCGAAATTGCGGTTGATCGTGGAAGCAAGATTAAAGAAAAAATCAAGACACTTTATAGGATTTTTCGACCTAGAAGAAGCGTTCGACAATATAAAATTGTGCAGGTGTTCGAAATTCTGAGAAAAATAGGGGTAAGCTGTAGGAAGGGACGGGTAATATCCAATATGTACAAGAGCTAAGAGGGAATGATAAGACTGGATGATCAAGAACAAAATGTTCCAATTAAAAAGGGTATGAGGCAGGGATGTAGTCTTCGCCCCCCCCCCCCCCCCCCAAGTGTTCAATGTGTACATCGAAGAAGCAATGATGGAAATAAAAGAAAAGTTTAGGAGTGGAATTAAAATTCAAGGTGACGTTGCTATCCTCAGTGAATATAAAGAAGATTTACATGATTTCTGAATGGAATGAAAAGATTAATGATTATAGAATATAGATTGAGACTAATCGAAGAAAGAGGAAACTAATGTGAAGTAGCAGAAATGAGAACAGCGAGAAACTTAACATCAGGATTGATGGTCATGAAGAGGATGAATTAAGGAATTATACTACCTAGTCAGTAAAATAACGAGTGACAGACAGAGAAAAGACGACGTTAAAAGCAGACTAGCACTGTCAAGTGGGCATTTCTGGCCAAGAGACGTCTACCAGTATCAAACATAAGCCTTAATTTGAGAAAGAAATTGCTGGAGCACAGCATTGTATGGTAGTGAAACGTGGACTGTGGGAAGACCGGAACAGACGAGAATGGAAACATCTCAGATGTGGTGCTATAGACGAATGTTGAAAATTAGGTCGACTGATAAGATGAGGAATGAGCAGGTTCTGCGCAGAGTCGGAGAGGAAAAGGATACGTGAATAATAGCAACAAGGAGAAGGAACAGGATGACAGGACATCTGTTAAGACATCGGAAAATTACTGCCATGGTACTCTAGGCAGCTGTAGAGGTGAAACTTCACCTTTTCTATTGCTTGATTGTTAACGAATGATGCTCAGGCTCCTGCTTGCTCGCGGTAGAATGTTTGCGTGCAAATTCACAAAAAAAGAATTGTCTTGGTGCACTGTATTAACACCGAGTGAGTGTTAGTTTTACCGGCTTACTCAGATGAGTATTTGCTCCCCGACGTGTACGAGCCTAGCTACATGTAAATGCATACAAACTAAGATGATTGCCATATCATGATTAAAGTCTATATACATCCAGAGTTTATCTATGAAAGTTTAAAATTCGCTTGAGCTAAATAGTCTGAACCAGTACGATAACTTTCTGGAGGGCCAAAGAATATCTATGAATACTGCGCTCTGTTCATAATCTATGTTGTCGCGCAGATAAAATATGTTTCATGAGCACGTAGTATTAAATGGGTTGAAAGAAATGTCACACACTGTAAATTCACTTTATGTTGGTTTATTCTAGTCTATGGACATCCTATCAATGCCTTAAAGAAGTAATCTTTCTTTCAGGTGGGTGGCATTAGTTACGTAAATTTAGCCAACGAGTTTACAGCAAGATCCAGATTACGCTATTTACTTTAACGCAGTTTAGGTATATTCCTCACAGTTTACACTATTCATCTCTTCCTATCAGTTGAACTATTAATTGTCTATCGCATTGGGTCTAAGTTAAGTCTTTCGTTGATAACAATCAAATTAAGACAATATATTCGGTTATTTTCCTAGCAAACGTTTCTGAAGAAGAGAAATTTGTTAACATCGTGTATAGATTTAAGTGTCAGGAAGTCGTTTGTGAAAGTATTTGTATGGAGTGTAGCCATGTATGGAAGTGAAATATGGACGATAAATAGTTTAGACAAGAAGAGAATTGAAGCTTTCGAAATGTGATACTACAGAAGAATGCTGAGGATTAGATAGGTAGATCACATAACTAATGAGGAGATATTGAATCGAATTGGGGAGAAGAGGAGTTTGTGGCACAACTTGAGAAGAAGAAGGGATCGGTTGGTAGGACATGTTCGGAGGCATCAAGAGATCACCAATTTAGTATTGGAGGGCAGCGTGGAGGGTAAAAATCGAAGAGGGAGGCCAAGAGATGAATACACTAAGCAGATTCAGAAGGATGTAGGTTGCAGTAGGTACTGGGACATGAAGAAGCTTGCACAGGATAGAGTAGCATGGAGAGCTGCATCAAACCAGTCTCAGGACTGAAGACCACAGCAACAACATTTTCCTAGCTTGAATTACTTCAAGGATATTTTCAAAGTTGCTGATTTACCTCTTTCAGTTTTTAATCGTTTCTAGCAGATCTCAAATCTTCAAAATGGAACAAACTATCTCGTATCGCCTATCAATATTACGTACCAGCCCACAAGTTCGGTTACGACACCACAAGGCAAGCGCCAGAAGCACATTAACAATGAACAACTTAAGCTTCTGTATTTCGCAGTGTCCTCAAAGAGTACTCACAAGGAGTGTTCCTTGAGGTCACTTGTTATACTCCGCGATCTACAAGTCTACTACTTTGCGATCTACTATTATTTTATCTTGAAAATAATGGATTCTATTTCTTTTTTATTCTTTTTTAAAACATTAAGTTACTTTGCTACCAAGATTCTTTTCTATTTCTTTTTATATTACATTCTTTTCAGTCTGCTTGCTACTAGTCATGCAATGTTAGTGCAAAGGGACTTTGTTTTTCTTTTTATGAAATTTGGATCTTGGGCTTGGGGCTTGTATTGGGGTGTGAGGACTAGATTTATGTTTTTTATTTTTGCGTCGAAAGGGTAGTGGCGTTACAGAGGGAAAAAAACTATAGCAAAATAACTGAGGACGTAGTTTCCAAAGGCTACTCTGGGATGAAGAGGTTGGCACAAGATACAGGAGAGGAATTCGTGGGTGGCCGTATCAAACCAGTCAGATGGCTTATGACTAAAAAAATAAATTATTTTTGGCATTATACGATACACACAAACACGGCAAAATCGTATTTATCCTCGCTGATTCTGGACTACCGACTGTCAAGTAAAAGTCTTGCCTGTACAGGAATATACATAATGGATCTACGAGTACAAGTTGTAGACACATGGTTAACGAAATACGGAAATTTGGGTCTGGCCATGAGTCGGATAGCCTAATGGTAAGGCGAGCGTTCGCGAAAAGCTGGAAATCTGTGTCGAGTCCCAGTCAGGAAATAATTCCACTACACAACTTATGGTTGTCTGTATTCGCAATTCCGAACACATTTAATGTATTGTTGGCATTGGTTTGCTGTCGAGAACAATCGTATCACTGAACTGTTCACAGTAACACTCTCTGGCGCACTTCCCCCTTATTGACGAATCCTGCTCCTGTAACACCATTTTCTGCTGCTGTTGATATCACCTTATACTGATCTGACCAGAAATCGTTATCTTCTTTGTATTTAACTTCAGTGACCTCCACTATATCTATATTGAACTTTCGTGTTTCCCTTTTTAGATTTTCTAGCTTTCCTACTATGCTCAGATTTCTGACATTTCATGCTCCCAGTCGTAGAATGTTATCTCGTCGTTGGTTGTCACATTCTCCTTTGCAGTCTCCTCCCACAGATGTGGATAGGTGACTAATTCGGAATCTTTTCCCAACGGAGAGATCGTTATGACATTTTCTTCCAATTACAAGCCACATGTCCTGTGGAAACACATTACGTGTCTTTAATTTAATGATTTCTTTTACTTTCTGACCCGTCATTCAAAATTGAAGAAGTGGCAGATTTCGTACTAATCAGAGACGCTATTCCTCGGCCATAGGTATTTTGTCTTCTTTTTATTAAATGTTCAAATAATTGTTAATTCCTAAGGGACCAAACTGCTTAGGTCATCGGTCAATAGACTTACATATTACTTAAACTAACTTGTGTTAAGAACAACGCACACACCTATCCCGGAGAGGGACTCGAACCTCCGGCGGGAGTGGCCGCGCAGTCCGTGACATGACGCCTCAAACAGCGCGGCATTTATTAAATGAGTATCGAAAACAGCATGAAGGCAACATTGTGCAAAAGTACATAAATAAACTACGAAGTGTCTGCGAGAGGTCTCGCCTGATTTCATGCGACCCACACAACATAACTATCATGCATTTCCTTTTTCATGATAATTCTCCGCCGCACACTTCAGGGTTAATGAGGACACTACTGCAGTGTTTTCGATAGCAAGCGTTTGATCAACCACCACACAGCCCGGACTTGGCTTCCTCTGATTTTCATCTCTGCTCACGTAAACCGCTGGGTCTGAAGAGAACATTTTGTCACAGACAACGAACAGCGAATCAGCGCAGAGAATTGGTGGAAAGCGCAGGCAGCTGTGTTCTGTGCCGAGGGTATTGGAAAGTTGGTGCAATGCTGCGACAAACGTCTCAGTTGGAGCGGCGACTGTGTAGCGAAGTAGCTGAAGATGTGAAATATTTTCACTCTACAGCGGAGTGTGCGCTGATATGAAACTTCCTGGCAGATTAAAAATGTGTGCTGGATCGAGTCTCGAACTCGGGCAAGTGCTCTACCAACCGAGCTACCGAAGAACGACTCACGCCTACTCCTCACAGCTTTACTTCTGCCAGTACCTCGTCTCCTACCTTCCAAACTTTACAGAAGCTCTCCTGCGAACCTTGCAGAGCTAGCACTCCTGAAAGAAAGGATATTGCTCTGATATGGCTTAGCCACAGCCTGAGGGATGTTTATAGAATGAAATAATTTCACTCTATAGCGGAGTGTGCGCTGATATAAAACTTCCTGCAGATTAAAACTGTGTGCCGAACCGAGACTCGAACTCGGAACCTTTACCTTCCGTGGGCAAGTGCTCTTCCGACTGGGCTACCCAAGTACGACTCACGCCACCTCCTCATAGCTATACTTCTGCCAGTACCTCGTCTCCTACTTTCTAAACTGCCAGGAAGTTTCATATCAGCGCACACTCCGGTGTCGAGTGAAAATATTTCATTCTAGAAGGCTGTGGCTAAGTCATGTCTCCGCAATATCTATTCTTTCAGGAGTGATAGTTCTACAAGGTTCGCAGGAGAGCTTCTGTAAAGTTTGGAAGGTAGGAGACGAGGTACTGGCAGAAGTAAAGCTGCGAGGACAAGGCATGAGTCGTGCTTGGGTAGCTCAGTTGGTAGAGCAGTTGCCAGTGAAAGGCAAAGGTCCCGAGTTCGAGTCTCGGTCCGACACACAATTTTAATCTGCAGGAAGTTTCAGCTGAAGATGTAATTAACTGTTACACATAAGACATTTTTGATTTCCACTGTCCTTTCCATTTCGCGACCGATCGGATCATACTTTCTGTATAGTCTTCATATTAATTAATTGTTGTAGGTAGCGTGGAATGTTTCAAAACTTTGTTCCCAGGTTAAAAAAAAAACGTTTTTATGTATCATTCTTTCACAGAATAACATCTTCGTTTTTTACGAAACAGTGAATATAGTACATGGGATGAATCAGAGAGATGCACCCAGAGGCCGGCAGTATTATTTCGGTGAGAGGGGTTTTCGGGGGCTGCCAGAGAGCGTTGGCGGCGTAGGCGGCAGTATCCGGCGGAAGCGGGGCCCGGCCCTGCTGGGCATCAAACATTGAGGCGGCTGGACGGCGGTGAGTCGCATAGCGGCGGTATGCACGCCCCGCGCCGGCCTGCGGCCACCGACCGTCACGTGACTAATGGATGAGCGCTGCCCGGCAGCCAATCAGAGGGTGCGCCCGGCCTGCGATCAGCCCATTAGTTACTGACGCTCGGGCGCCGCAGTTGGTGCGTCACTTCTAAAAGCCAATGTCTGTCTTTTCCATTTGTCCTTCTGTACCGCCATCAAGAACGGACAGTTGGTGACAGCAACCGGACCACAGCAGGGGTTTGGTTTGGTGATTGGCTGTTTTCACAACCACAGTACAGTTGAATCACACACATTTACGGGTCACAGAAGGATATGTTCTCTCAGTATTTGGGTAGCTAGGAAGTTCTGTTCTCCTCGCCACTATTTGATGGGAGAGTTGCCCAATATGTATCACTTTGTAAGTAGGCTTTTTAGGTTTCTATGTTGGTAACGCCACATAGCGCTCTGTATGAAAATCACTGACTGTGCTGTGTGCAGTCTGTGGTTGGTTTGCATTGTTGGAATTTGCTATTGTAGTGTTGGGCAGTTGGGTGTGAACAGCGTGTAGCGTTGCGCAGTTGGAGGTGAGCCACCAGCAGTGATGGATGTGGGGAGAGAGATGGCAGAGTTTTGAGAGCGGATGATCTGGACGTGTGTCCATCAGAGAGAGTAAATTCATAAGACTGGATATCATGAACTGATATAATATATTACGACTTTTGAATATTATTAAGTTATATACGTTGTTTGTTCTCTATCAAAATCTTTCAATTGCTAACTATGCCTATCAGTAGTTAGTGCCTTCAGTAGTTAGAATCTTTTATTTAGCTGGCAGTATTGGCGCTGGCTGTATTGCAGTAGTTCGAGTAACGAAGATTTTTGTGAGGCAAGTGATTCATAAGGTATAGGTTATTGTTAATCAGGGCCATCCTTTGTAGAGATTACTGAAAATCAGATTGCGTTGCGCTAAAAATATTGTGTGTCAGGTTAGTGTTGATCAGAATAAGTAAAGAGCGAAATGTCTGAGTACGTTCAGTTTTGCTCAGCTGTTTGAAAATGAAATAACGTAAGGGGTTTATCAGCAAAATCATTCATTAATTTTTCTAAGGGGACGTTTCAACTTGTACGATTTAATTCCTTTTAGACTAAACAGTAAGTTACAAAATCATTTAAACATTGCCATCTTCAACCATTGGATGTTATTATTGGTATATGATATAAAGACTGGAAATTATGAGAAAAATGAACACCCTACACTTAAATTTCTGAACATCTAGAAGTGGTAGAAATTAGGAGTGTGTTTTCGTAATTTGCAGCAGTTGGTACACAGGTTGCACCACCAACTACGTCCGTATCTTTAATTAAATGTGCAGATTTGGACATTTTAGTTTTTTTACTGTAAATCACTATTTTTCTGTTTTTCTCCCAGTCCTTCTCACAGCATGAATCCACGTTTTGCATTTCATGCATTCAAAAATGCCTTCCATTCGATCTTCCTCACGCAAGTTTCTATACCACTCCCCAATTTTTCGAAGAGTTTCTGTGGTGGATTCCCCGCAGTCTTCAATACAATTCCTTTTAAGAGGCTGAGCTGTAGTTGTAGATGTCACCTTGAAACGTCCCCGTTGAACAATTATACACGACTGTGCTTAAACTGACACACAATATTTTTAGCGCAACGCAATCTGACTTACAAAAATCCCTACAAAAGAATGGCCCTGACTAACATTAACCTATACCTTTCACAAATCACTTACCTCACAAAAATCTTCATTACTCGAACTACTGCAATACAGCGAGCGCCACTACTGCCAGCTAAATAACAGATTCAAACTACGGAAGGCACTAACTACTGATAGGCATAGTTAGCAAATGAAAGATTTTAATAGAGAACAAACATTGTATTTACCTTAATAGTCATAATATATATATCAGTTCATGACATCCAGTCTAACAAATTTCAAAACTCCGCCATCTCTCTCCCCACATCCACCACTGCTGGCGGCTCACCTGCAACTGCGCAACGCTACGCGCTGTTCACATCCAGTTGCCGCTGCCCAACACTACAATGGCAGACAGCAATGCAAACCAGCCACAGACTGCACACAGCACAGCCAGTGATTTTCATATAAAGCGCTACGTAACGATGCCAATAAGAAAACATAAACAGCCTACTTACATAAAGAAAAAATAAAACAGCCTACTTACAACCTTCATCACACTTTTTTCCAACTAAAGCTTCTTCTGCTTTGAAATCATGGGGCAATCCGTACCCTTCTGCAATGTCGAACGCAGCTTTACTAATGTTAGACTTGCATAAAGCAAATATCATTTCTTCAAATCCCCTTCCATTTCGTTTCCAACTTTGTTGGAAAACAATTTATTGCGACCAAAAAATTTTATATCACATTTCGCATTTTCGGTTTCATTCTAAGCAAATCTCTTTATTGTTGGTTTAGCCGCACTTTATATCTGCATGTATTCATGTAATCTACGATCCCCACCTGTGCTCCGTTTTCCATACCACCTTTCTCTTACCGTACTGTAACAAAAAATAATTATTTAGTTAATAGTTTGAGATAAATAACAGATTAGTAAAATCACAGAATTATTTCTGAATACCATGATGCCATCAGAAGACCAGATTGCTCCACAAGGACGATACAGTTCACTAATTTTTTGGAGGCCCCTTGATACACTGAACGTTTGAACAGGTTTCACTTGTGCGTCGAAACTAATTATTTTAGAGAACATTCCTATGTTACGGTCTCTTTTGTACTAGTTTCAGTGAATGGCTAAAGACCAACGATGGAAAAGGAATGTTAGGGCTTAACGTCCCTTCAACGACGAGACCTTCAGAGATGCTCAGATTGGTGAAGGATAGGGAAAGAAATCGAACCTCCAGTTTCAAAGAAACCAGCCCGACCCAGAGCAATTTACGGGTGTCAAAAACGGGTGAGGATTTGAACTGTCGTTCTTCCATATCTGGGCCAATGTGATATACGTCACTCAGAACTTGAAATAATTAGGTACGTTGCGCGCAGTTCCATTGAACTCTTTCCCGCACTTTAGGTTCCACAGCTTAAAAGTAGTGACCACCTTTAAGTAAGACTTAACTTCGGGCAAAGAAGAAGTAGTATTGGTGCCCACTTTGCGTATTATAAACCCAGGGGAAACATGCTCTTGTCAGAGCATGGTTCTCTTAGAATTAACTGACAGAAAATTTGTGAATCAGCTGTCACAGTCCTTATGCCGCCTACCTTATCAGAAATATCTGTATGCGAACATATTCGCGCTGTTTTAACGCAGAACATTGGAAATAGGCATTGAGGAAATTGTACAATTGTAACGCATGGATGCATGGCAGTGAGGGAAAATGGACAAAAATCCATTCCCTCCTTTCAAACCGGTGACTGACGAACATGTAGGTTCTTCTCTTCCACTACCACTGTCCGCACTCGTTTCATTCTCTCCCAACATTCCTCTCTTGTTTCTTCCTGTCCCATTGTTTTGAAGTCTGTCATTTTCACTATCTCCTGTATTTATAGTATATCCCACTGAAATTGTCTCCACCATACTCCGGCAATTGAGAAACTGGAAACGGGGGGAAATGGGGGTCGCGGGGGGGGGGGACAACTTAAATTATCCCTTGTACATACGCGTATAAAATTGCGGTCCCAAATGCGCCCTCCCCTACATATACGTGTTAAAGTTATGCAGTCTGGGATTACCAGACTTATCTCCCCCCCCCCCCCCCCCACCCCAAAACACAGGTTGGGTCTCCACTCATCTCTCATTTTCATATCTGCTGCCTCCTCTCTCTTTTGTTTCCACTGCTGTTATGTTCATCCACCTCTCTTTATCCTTTACTGTCACCGTCTTTCACTGAACATCACCATCTCCTGTTTCTTTAGCTCCCACTGGTGTTGTCTTCATCCATCACTCTTTCTCTTTCAGTGTCACTTCTCCTTCACTCCCGCCCTAAATGTCTCCACCCTCTTTCTTTCCTTCTGACGCTGCATCCTCTCTCTTACGTCGTCACTGCCTCTGTGCTACTCTCTTTCAGCACAAAATAGTACGAATATGTTCGCATGCCAAAAATTTTGGTGATCAGGGCGGTATGAGGACTGAAGTAGCAAGTTTCCCACTTTCCCGTCAGAGTATTATAAAAAGGAATATGTTAGCCTTTTTCGTGGTCTGACAGGAACATTTTTCCGGTGGTTCTCTTCTTTTCTCTGCAGCAGTATTATTTTCCGCTAAATAAAACGAATTTTATTGGTCAATAAAGTTCTGGCAGTTTATTTACATACTTCGACATATATTAAAAAAGCCTTCTAAGGAAGAAAAACAGAAATTTTTAAAGCGATGCTAAGAATGTACAATGTGAAGTGACCATACAACAAAATACATCTACATCTACATCTGCATCTACATCTACATCTACATCCATACTCCGAAAGCCACCTGACGGTGTGTGGCGGAGGGTACCTTGAGTACCTCTATCGGTTCTCCCTTCTATTCCAGTCTCGTATTGTTCGTGGAAAGAAGGATTGTCGGTATGCCTCTGTGTGGGCTCTAATCTCTCTGATTTTATCCTCATGGTCTCTTCGCGAGATATACGTAGGAGGGAGCAATATACTGCTTGACTCTTCGGTGAAGGTATGTTCTCGAAACTTTGACAAAAGCCCGTACCGAGCTACTGAGCCTCTCTCCTGTAGAGTCTTCCACTGGAGTTTATGTATCATCTCCGTAACGCTTTCGAGATTACTAAATGATCCTGTAACGAAGCGCGCTGCTCTCCGTTGGATCTTCTCTATATCTTCTATCAACCCTATCTGGTACGGATCCCACACTGCTGAGCAGTATTCAAGCAGTGGGCGAACAAGCGTACTGTAATCTACTTCCTTTGTTTTCGGATTGCATTTCCTTAGGATTCTTCCAATGAATCTCAGTCTGGCATCTGCTTTACCGACGATCAACATTATATGATCATTCCATTTTAAATCACTCCTAATGCGTACTCCCAGATAATTTATGGTATTAACTGCTTCCAGTTGCTGACCTGCTATTTTGTAGCTAAATGATAAAGGATCTATCTTTCTGTGTATTCGCAGCACATTACACTTGCCTACATTGAGATTCAATTGCCATTCCCTGCACCATGCGTCAATTCGCTGCAGATCCTCCTGCATTTCAGTACAATTTTCCATTGTTACAACCTCTCGATACACCACAGCATCATCTGCAAAAAGCCTCAGTGAACTTCCGATGTCATCCACCAGGTCATTTATGTATATTGTGAATAGCAACGGTCCTATGACACTCCCCTGCGGCACACCTGAAATCACTCTTACTTCGGAAGACTTCTCTCCATTGAGAATGATATGCTGCGTCCTGTTATCTAGGAACTCCTCAATCCAATCACACAATTGGTCTGATAGTCCATATGCTCTTACTTTGTTCATTAAACGACTGTGGGGAACTGTATCGAACGCCTTGCAGAACTCAAGAAACACGGCATCTACCTGTGAACCCGTGTCTATGGCCCTCTGAGTCTCGTGGACGAATAGCGCGAGCTGGGTTTCACATGACCGTCTTTTTCGAAACCAATGCTGATTCCTACAGAGTAGATTTCTAGTCTCCAGAAAAGTCATTATACTCGAACACAATACGTGTTCCAAAATTCCACAACTGATCGACGTTAGAGATATAGGTCTATAGTTCTGCACATCTGTTCGACGTCCCTTCTTGAAAACGGGGATGACCTGTGCCCTTTTCCAATCCTTTGGAACGCTACGCTCTTCTAGAGACCTACGGTACACCGCTGCAAGAAGGGGGGCAAGTTCATTCGCGTACTCTGTTTAAAATTGAACTGGTATCCCATCAGATCCAGAGGCCTTTCCTCTTTTGAGCGATTTTAATGGTTTCTCTATTCCTCTGTCGTCTATTTCGATATCTACCATTTTGTCATTTGTGCGACAATCTAGAGAAGGAACTACGGTGCAATCTTTCTCTGTGAAACAACTTTGGAAAAACACATTTAGTATTTCGGCCTTTAGTCTGTCATCCTCTGTTTCAGTACCATTTTGGTCACAGAGTGTCTGGACATTTTGTTTTGATCCACCTACCGCTTTGACATAAGACCAAAATATCTTAGGATTTTCTGCCAAGTCAGTACATAGAACTTTACTTTCGAAATAGATACTTCCTCTAGTCTAAAGTGAACGCAGGACTCCCATACAATGCAGGTTCACTTTTCATGAAATGCAGAACATATATAGACTACATTGCAGTAGAACAAAAAAAAAAAAAAATGCGTTGTTTGATTTGCAAGTACGAAAAATTTCGTGTGAAGAAAGAATTTTTTGTTAGGTGCATACACCGCCACGTAGCACCATTGAATAATATCCAAGTCAAGACAGCCTGAATTTGGTTAAGTGCCCAGAAGACAGAGACAGCGCCTTATAAAATTCTATTGGTGAAAAAAACGCTGGATAAAAACATAGTTTGGTGTCCGCAAAATAGTTACTATGGTCCCAGAACGCTTGTAACGTGTTATGTTCACTACGTTAGTTAAAACTACATTTACGCCTCAAACCACATACTACAGCCGCGCGGAATAGCCGCATGGTCTGGGGCGCCTTGCTGCGGTTCACGCGGCTCCCCCCGTCGGATGTCGGAGGTTCGAGTCGTCCCTCAAGCGTGCGTGTGTGTGTGTGTGTGTGTGTGTGTGTGTGTGTGTGTGTGTGTGTGTGTGTGTGTGTGTGTGCGTGTGTTGTCCTTGGCGTAAATTAGTTTAAGTTAGATTAAGTAGTGAGTAAGCCTAGGGACCGATGACGTCAGCAATTTGGTGTCATAGGAACTTACCACAAATTTCTAAATTTTTTTCTGGATACTACGTGCGTGATTTTCTGCATAAGTAGGTAACTTTGACCTCTGGATTTCGGTAACGGGTAATGATATCGAAAAAAGTTTCTATGTTCCCCAAGACCATCATCTTAATAACATACGGTAAAAATTTCACGATCTGCCATACACAGAAATTATACGAGTGGCGATCCACACAATTCGTTGTTTTGGTACCCGAAAATCATATATCTTTCCGTAAAGGAAATGAGCATATGGCATCGTTGGCCGGGCGGCTCCTATTCGGGGAAGTTCGGCCGCCAAGTGCAAGTCTCATTTTTTTCGACGCCACATTGGGCGACTTGCTCGCCGGTGATGAGGATGAAATGATGATGAGGATGAAATGATGATGAGGACAACACAACATAACATAACACAACACCCAATCCACGAGCGGAGAAAGGCTCAAACCCGGCCGGGAATCGAACCCGGGTCCGCTTGCACGGGAGGCGAACACATTACCACCCAGCTAAGCAGGCGGACATTTCTTTCGGTATATCTTAATAGCAGATTTTAGAAAAAGTGGAAAATACTGTTTGTGGATCAATGTCTAAAGAATATACAGGTAAAATTTGTGCCAGTTGTTACTTATTTCGGTAATTGCCTCTCACGGTGCAAAAACGGCTAACCAACTTTTGTGATTTTCTCAGGAACTGCCCATGAAGAATACGGTATTTTTATTATACTACTAAGGCCTACCTTGGACCATAATTAACGCAAAGAAACAATTGATTTGTTCAGTTTGCCTGTACTGTACTGTAGGATAACTACAATACGCCCGCTCTTCCGACAGGAATAGAAATAGTCACTAGGCCAAGGCTTATCCGAAACTCGTGAACCCTATCTTTGGCAACAGAATTCGCGATATGGCGCCCTCGAAAACTGCATTTTTGCGAGCGCTCTTTTTAACATACTGGTACTGAAGAAAACAAGTGCATTTGTTATTTTCTGTGCCATAATTGTGCTGTAGACTTTCACTTCATTTTACGTCTCAGAAATAATGGCACACAAATGCATAACCAGGACTTTGGCTCTTCTGTAATCCATTAATACCAGCAGAGTCGACGTATTGGTCGTTCTACTAGCTCTGCCTCTTTAAATCCTGGCACAAAAAAGTTGCAGATATTTTGTATGCACCACGAGAAATAGTTTATTTTCACAGGAAATGACTTGCGCAAGATTAATTCTTCCTGTCTCCTCTTGTCCGTACAATGTAGACCTTCCTGTTCCGCAAGTCTTTGCGTTTCAGTTAATTCAATTGTAACTACCGTGCAGTAGAAAGAGTTCTTTTCTTCCCCATTTCAAGAGTGGCATTGTTCAGGCCGACAACATTCATAACACAGTTCATTCATCATTTCGAAGCGATTTCGAATAATTCTCACAGTTATATTGTTGATATTTGTAGCCATTCTTCCTCATCTGCTTGTTCAATGCCGTTCTCTTTTACTTACTGAAACTTTTACTTTTGTCTGAAAGATAAACACTTCACAGGTTTTGCATCTCACGCCATTTTTTCAATGTACAGTATATAAAAATATATGATCTAGTACCTCTGGATAAACAGTTCTCCGTGGTAATCCCTACAGAAACTGGGTGATGAGCTGCAACTGCCTGAGGGTGTCGACCAAATATCCTCGCATCTGGTTATTTGTATGAGGTCACGACGTATTGTTAGAACACAGAAAATAAAGTTTCTGGTTCTGCATCCATACCAGCCAATTGCACCTGATTGGTAGATGATTTATTCAAGCCAGTTCAAAAGTGTATAGATCCATCTACGGTCCTTCTGCAGGCAGTTATTCGCTACATCGTAAAAACACCGAGCTCGTTGCAAGACCCTGCCCATAATGCCGGGGAGAGATCCGCGCGAACTTTACAGCCAAAATAGGGTTGGGCAAGCACGAAGACAAACAGTAGAAACTCTCGTTGTGTGCAGGTGTGCATTATTTTGCTGAAATATAAACCCAAGATGGCTCGCCATGAAGGGCAACAAAACGAGGTGTAGAATATCGTCGACGCACCCCTGTGGTGTAAGGGTCCTTTCGTGGTGCGTCTTTTTTTGCGTTAGAGCGTATACAGTTTCCGTTCGATTATCACACTAACACTTTCATTACATGTCGGTGCTTATATACCCGCATTGGAGACGCTCTGGGTTGCATATCTGCAGCAGCATGTTTTTGATCACCCTTTATACTTGTACTCTAGGAAACTGCGTCTGCTTATGGTCAAGAGCGGAGCTAAATCAATCGTAACTTCCGCACTGATCTCGACAGAACCTCCATCGGGCGCCGGGGTCTTACCGACTTTCTGTCACTCGGAACTGGTTTCCTGCAGCACTGATAGCTATTAACTACTATCTCATTCATTTTAACAGTTGTAGTGAATGAAAAATATTCCGTGAGTGCCCTTTCAGAGAGAATTTAAGCATTCTTCTGTTGTTTGGTTATTTTCTATTTCTGTTGCTGTTCTGACAATGTGTTTCTAACACTGGGTATACTTAACATTTGATAAAGATTTGTTGCGGTTTTGAGAGTGGTATTGTAAATACATTTTGCTATGCTTGTGACTAAAGGTTTCACACCAGAAGGATCCCACCAGTCATTAATTAAGCTTCTAGGTACATACCTTTGTAACACTGAGTCAACTATCCGTTTGGTCTTGGACCGCATATCGTCTGTGCTCACGGTTAAAAATCAGCTGATTCTGGATCGTCGTCTGCTACTTACGAAATTATAGCTTTCAAAACGAACTGTATGATGACAAAAAATCTCATACCACCATGGCTCGGATATATTTCAGAGATTTTTTTCTGAAGGTATCAATTAATTCTGCAAATTAGTCCCATTTGTGACCATTTTTCGTGCTCAGGGAATTTCTCTTGCGTGCTCAAAGAATTTCTCTTGCAGATCTCAGTTTATTTCAGTTTCTTGTATACTGCTACGAAGTCACTATCTTCCTGAAGGCTGTCTTTCCCATGAGGACTTACATTTGTCTCGAAGATATCGCCACAACCAATGTCTGGCACATGGCGTCCGCTATTATGTTAGCTCCATAACTTTCTAAAAGAGCTTCAACTCTGGCACTTTTCGCAGGTGGCTGAACATTTTAGTTCTAAGATTTGGAAATTCACATTTATTTTTTGAATTCATTGAGTTCTGATGTGAGTTAATAAAATATCGGAACTCTGAACAACAGGAGAGGCATAAGGCTCTCGATTTTGCTAACACGCTCTATGACAAAGTAAGCTTGGTGTTTCATAATAATCAAAATACAGAATAAATTTTTTTTCAAAACTCTTGTATTTCTATAGAGTAATTCAATGTAGACGTCCTGCTATTTCTCCTTAGAAGTTATCAAACAACAAACGTTGCCAATTTTGAAAATGAACATAGTCTATGATAGCAAATTTATCTTAGCAAAACCATGGAGAGCCTTATACTCATGCGAAACTGGGTGTTTTTATTTTCACAGCTCTTGTTGACTGCAATGGGCCACAGTTTAATTTCAGCAGTGTGAAATGTATTAGCAGTATTTACCTCTGATTTCAATTCTTTGCTAGATTACGCCTGGCACACTTTCTCTAACCAGTTTTATGCAGTACAGTCGATCGCTACTGTAATCTGTTATCAAGTGTACAGCGAACTTCCGAATTACGGGCTGCAAGGATGTCCACCAGACTATGATCTGGTAATTCTTTGAATGGGAATCATTGTTCATATATGTTCTGTTTCTGACCTGCAGAAAAAAATACCTATAAGGATATTTTTTGTAAAGATTATGTACAGTACTAAAAACACTTGAATTAGACACTGATCAAACCACACGCTTAAAATTAACGAACAGAAGTTGGTTTCGAATAGTCTGTAAAAGAGGAACACAAACGGAGCAAAGTTAACACTACTAATCAGCAAAAGTACCATACGACTTCAAGTTTGTTTTTAACACTATGAAATGATTCCGGAAACAGATTAAAGTAATTTAAGTTCCAAATAATGGATTGTCAATCATTAGCGGACACTGCCACGGAGGGGCAAATGCTGAATAAAATTAATAAGGAAAATAAACATCCTGAATGAGGCTGCGATCATTGCAGATAGGTTGTGACTAAAGCTGTCTAGATCGCTTAATATATTTACTGTTTCTTAACACCGTTTTGGCTACTGCCATCACAATGTACAAACTTAGAACTTGTAAAACAGCATTCAGTGTCGGAATCAACAAAAGCTACGCTTCACCGGTTAATCTGATGTTCACAGTAACCGAAACGACGTTACAACTTTTAATATCGACACGGAACGTTAGTTAAAGTGTTCAGAATTTTGTTATGATAATGACACTATCAAAAAGGGCTTTGAAATAAGTAAATTAAGCTACGAAAACGGTTTTAATCGCAATATTTCTAATGGAAAATACGAAAATTGTTGGCTACTACTACTACTACTGCTACTACTGCTACTACTTTCTTGGAAGCCTTCATTCTGAGTAGTGTTTATAAAAATAAATTATTCAGTCTCTTAACGCGTTTGGACTTACATGAATTCAACAATAGTATTTGATATGTAATATTCATGCAATGACATAATCAGTTTGAGAAATTCATACTTAAAATTATATAATTAGAGACAGGTCTAACTGACGAATGATACGTTGTACACATCTCCTTTGTAAATACCTCTCATCTAACTTCAATGTTAACAAAACACACACACACACACACACACACACACACACACACATACATGCACTTCCGGCTGACATCAAAACCATGCAGGTGCTCCTTTTGACTTGGCATTACGTTCATCGACTTTTCTAAAGGGTCCCTCTCAGAAGTGGTACGAGTGTCCCGCCACATCTGAAGGAGATATTGAATCTAGGATTGTGGAAGAAACTGAGTATATTATTCATAAAAGACACTGGATTTGAAATTTTACAATACGATGCAATACCTATCGACTGTGTGTGACAAAATGACAAAGCTGATTATATTAAGTAATTTTTTTTTTTAGCAATCTCGCCTCTGAGTTCTCCAATTAACTATGTAACATGTAGTATGTGTTATTTAAACAGTATCTGCTGACGGACTTGTTAAAAATCAGGAATTCAGTTATCGCTTTAATCGCCTTGAGTAATTCATTGTAGAATTTAATATCCTAATAGAAAATGGTGTTTGTTGCTATTTTTTCTTCTTCTTTGTGTATGTAAGTTGATTTTGGCTCTTGCTGCTTGAATGTTAATGGCTCTATTTGTGAATAATGACTAACGTCGTTCTTAACGCGGATACACCCACACACAGTTAGGATCCCCAGAAGTTTAAGCTGATACTTATAGTGGATCTGGTTACTATTTTTCCTTATTATTTTTATGGTGCGTCTCTGTAGTTTCAAAACTATGTCCATTTGAGTTTAGTGGATCCCAGGATAATATGATTCCATAGCCAAGAAGTGACTGCGCAAAGAAACAGCATCTAGTTACAAGACACAGTTTGTTACACACCGTTGACGGTCATCTGAGGACAGAAGAGCATGCTGAAACTCTCTTGCCCAGTAATGTTGAGTGTTCATTCCATTTCCGGTGTCAAGCAACATTCAACATTCCACAGTTTTGTGTTTATTAGGTAATCTGTGGAATTATAATCTAAGTTTAGTACTTGATAATTATTTTTCCTTTTTGAGAAGAAACTAATTGTGTTCGCTTTCTTTATATACACTTTTAATTAACATACGTGAAGCACAATAAAGCACTAAGATGCAACCCTGAGGAAATCCGTTGCTAATCTATAATGGACTTAATAAATGTTTCACTAAATATTTCGTTACATTTGAAACACGTGTAATTTACACCATCTGTATCCAGATTTCCAAATATGATTACAACCACTCATAGGCTTCTCATCTTATTCCGAATATTCTATTATTCTTATCGGAATTGTATGGTCAAAAGTACGAAGGGACTTTTGCAAATCTAAAAATATAGCTGTTATAATTTCAACCTTGACTAGTGCATCAAATAACATTTGTACCCGTACTGCTGTGGATGCCAAAGCCTGCTTCATTGAGTCGGTTGTATTTACGGCGTGTCAATTTTTGAACAATATGAAACAAAATCGTCGTAATTTCTGAACGGTTTGCGTTAGGACGTTGAATTTGCACAGTTGGAAGCGGGGCATGATGGTAATTTTGATGTGAATGTGGTTCGGTTTAGCGACGAAGCCCACTTTCATTTGTATGGGTTCGTCAATATGCAACATTGACGCAATGGGGAACTGAGAATCCGCATTTCGCGGTCGAGAAGTCTATTCGCCCTCAACGGGTGACTGTGTGGTTTGCAATGTCCAGTCACGGAATAATCGGTGTTATATTCCTTGACGGACTACCGAATGGTACGTGAAGGTTTTAGAAGATGAGTTGATCCCCATTATTAAAAGTGATTCTGTTTTCGACAAGATGTGGTTCACGCAAGACGCAGCTCGGTCCCATCGAAGCGGGAAAATGTTAAATGTTCCGAAGGAGCTCTTTGGCGACCGCATTCTGGCTGTGGGGTATCCAGAGACCACAGGCATGGGCTTCCTTGGCCGCTATATTCTCCGTATCTGAACACATGCGACTCCTTTTTGTGGGGTATATTAACGAGAAGGTGTACAGCAATAATCTCAAAACCATTTCTGAGCTGAAACCAGCCATTGAGGATGACACTGACATCATCGATATTTCTGTGTGTCATGAGAAATTTCGCTATTTTTCTGAGCCACATCATCGCCAATGATGGCAGGCATATCGAACATGTCATAACCTAAATCTGAATATGAGTAGTGACGTTTAGTGTTGAATAAAGTGTGTGCACACCGTAGTTTTTAACAAATTTGCTTTTTTTTCTTATTGTTCAATAATTGTCACAATGTATCAAGCCATATATATATATATATATATATATATATATATATATATATATATATATATATATACACTCCTGGAAATTGAAATAAGAACACCGTGAATTCGTTGTCCCAGGAAGGGGAAAATTTATTGACACATTCCTGGGGTCAGATACATCACATGATCACACTGACAGAACCACAGGCACATAGACACAGGCAACAGAGCATGCACAATGTCGGCACTAGTACAGTGTATATCCACCTTTCGCAGCAATGCAGGCTGCTATTCTCCCATGGAGACGATCGTAGAGATGCTGGATGTAGTCCTGTGGAACGGCTTGCCATGCCATTTCCACCTGGCGCCTCAGTTGGACCAGCGTTCGTGCTGGACGTGCAGACCGCGTGAGACGACGCTTCATCCAGTCCCAAACATGCTCAATGGGGGACAGATCCGGAGATCTTGCTGGCCAGGGTAGTTGACTTACACCTTCTAGAGCACGTTGCGTGGCACGGGATACATGCGGACGTGCACTGTCCTGTTGGAACAGCAAGTTCCCTTGCCGGTCTAGGAATGGTAGAACGATGGGTTCGATGACGGTTTGGATGTACCGTGCACTATTCACTGTCCCCTCGACGATCACCAGTGGTGTACGGCCAGTGTAGGAGATCGCTCCCCACACCATGATGCCGGGTGTTGGCCCTGTGTGCCTCGGTCGTATGCAGTCCTGATTGTGGCGCTCACCTGCACGGCGCCAAACACGCATACGACCATCATTGGCACCAAGGCAGAAGTGACTCTCATCGCTGAAGACGACACGTCTCCATTCGTCCGTCCAATCACGCCTGTCGCGACACCACTGGAGGAGGGCTGCACGATGTTGGGGCGTGAGCGGATAACGGCCTAACGGTGTGCGGGACCGTAGCCCAGCTTCATGGAGACGGTTGCGAATGGTCCTCGCCGATACCCCAGGAGCAACAGTGTCCCTAATTTGCTGGGAAGTGGCGGTGCGGTCCCCTACGGCACTGCGTAGGATCCTACGGTCTTGGCGTGCATCCGTGCGTCGCTGCGGTCCGGTCCCAGGTCGACGGGCACGTGCACCTTCCGCCGACCACTGGCGACAACATCGATGTACTGTGGAGACCTCACGCCCCACGTGTTGAGCAATTCGGCGGTACGTCCACCCGGCCTCCCGCATGCCCACTATACGCCCTCGCTCAAAGTCCGTCAACTGCACATACGGTTCACGTCCACGCTGTCGCGGCATGCTACCAGTGTTAAAGACTGCGATGGAGCTCCGTATGCCACGGCAAACTGGCTGACACTGACGGCGGCGGTGCACAAATGCTGCGCAGCTAGCGCCATTCGACGGCCAACACCGCGGTTCCTGGTGTGTCCGCTGTGCCGTGCCTGTGATCATTGCTTGTACAGCCCTCTCGCAGTGTCCGGAGCAAGTATGGTGGATCTGACACACCGGTGTCAATGTGTTCTTTTTTCCATTTCCAGGAATATATATATATATATATATATATATATATATATATATATATATATATATATATATATATCGTTGTTGTTTGTGATATTCGGGTCAGAGATAAGCGAGCTCCCGTTGAAGGTTCATAGGGTACTACTCTCGGGAAGCAACAACGTGTCGCGAGCCATATCGTTGCCCAGAGCATCGACATATAATCTGGAATCTCACGCCATATGTTTCCCTAGTTATTGGTCGATTATGCGTGATAGAAAACTTTTCACCACCAGCAACTGAATCGGCGATCTCTGACTAAAGTGGCACCCCACACTAAAGTGCTAGAGTTCCTTGATAAGGAGGCCAAATAGGTTATTGCGTCTGTGGCATTCGCTGTTTAATAGTTTGCTTGTCCCCATGTGCGAAGAGATCCAGCGGCATTGCTGAGTAGGTTTGGGCAAGGACGAAGACAAGCTGTAGAAACTCTCGCCGTGTGCGGGTGGGCGTTATGTTGCTGAAATGTTAACCGGGGTTGCTTGCCATGAAGGGCAACAAAACGCGGCGTAGAATATCGTCGACGTACCGTTCTGTTGTAAGGGTGTGGCGGATGATAAACCAAAGGGTCCTATCAGCTGAAATACCACACCAAGATCCTCACTCCAGGTTGTCGGGCCGTACGGCGAACGACAGTAAGGTTGGTATCCCACAGGCCGTTGCCAGACGCGTCTACGGCCTGGAATCTCATTGACCGGGTTGGAATTGTCTTCAGTGATGAATCTCGCTTCGAAGTGAGCCCCGATGTCAGCGAGGACGTGTCTGGAGACACAATGGACAGCGGTGGGACACCAACTTGCCGGCCGGAGTGGCCGAGCTGTTCTAGGCGCTTCAGTCTGGAACCGCACGATCGCTACGGTCTCAGGTTTGAATCCTGCCTCGGGAATGGATGTGTGTGATGTCTTTAGCTTAGTTTGGTTTAAGTACTTCTTAGTTCTATGGGTCTGATGACCTCAGAAGTTAAGTCCCATAGTGCTCAGACCCATTTCAACCATTTGAACGCCAGCTTGGGCGTCACACGCTATACGGCTCAACAACCAGGAGTGAGGTCTGCTGTGACAGACCCTACCCTGCTGTGGTTGCTAAGCCCCACCTCGACCAGCGAGGTCATCGAATTTCTCCCCAGTTGGGAGCACTTGAAGCAGGGCTGTCCATCTCGGGCTTCTGACGATCTAAGGCACAATTCGGACAGAATTTGGCGCGATGTCCCACACGAAGACATGCAACAGCTCTATCAATCAACGAGAAGCCGTATAACTGCTTGTATAAGGAACAGAGGTGGAGCAACGCGTTATTGACTTACTCTATTTGTTAAGCTCTTTTTCTTGATTAAATTACCCTTTTTTTTAAAAATCGTTGTCATTTGTTTGTCTGTACATGTACATCACATTGGCCTGATTTCGTCCCATTCGGATAATATCTTCGTGATGCCTGGTTTTTCTGTCTGAGACTGTACACAAATTGAAGGTAAAATAAAATTAAATCTCGGCAAACCGTTCCATTATACCGTATCTATAAAATAAAGTTGATGATATGAATATTAACGCTTCTGATATGTTAATGGTTATTCAGCCGTTTGCAGCCGTCTAAGTGTACCATGTTGGCAACGCCACGCGACTAGATGCCAGACAACGTCTCAGAATCATTAGACGACGGGATAGCTCGAAGTAAATATTAACAACGTGTTATTCGTTTTAATTGTCGAACTCCTTTGACAACAGAATACGTGAATACCGTACGTCGCCACTGATGGTCAGGCAACGAACAACATACGTACATTCGAGTTGCTAGTGTATGCGTACCGCTGTTGTCAGAGTAACGTAGTGCCCCTCGGGCTTGTTCGGGCTTACACGCACCGGTACATTTCCGAAGGGAGTGGAGACGCAGAGGTGTTGTTGGTCAGAGGCTGTTAGGGCAGGTTTCGGGGTTTTCCGGACATTTGTCCATATCAAATGATCGTTGGAATACCGCAGCATGATTCTGGTAGCCCATACATGTGCAGACGACCGCTCGTGCTAGTACGTGATCTCCCACTTCAACGTCAGACGTTGATGTTGATAAATTACGTGTCGTGAATAATTAATACAAGCAATACAATACGATATTGCGGTGCATGTGTTGTTAAAAATACGCTGCCACGTTCCTTTGGACGTTTATGCATGTCAGAAGGAACAGGCACTGCGACGACTACCAGCAATCACGAAAAAGTGAAATGTATTCGCAGTTGCGAATACGGACAACCAGCAGCAGTAAAACTGAATCACGACGATAACAATCAATGTCAGACCGGGACTCGAAGCCGGATTTCTTGCTTCACATGAGAGGTCACCTTAATCACTTTGACTATCCGTGATCGACTGACAGCCTGACGCAAACTTCCATAGTTCTTCGTTCAAGTGTCTCATCCTGAACTCGTACACGTTATGTAATACCTGTACAGGGAGATCATTTTAAATGGAGGTCGCATGCACGCATGTCCAAAGAAACAGTGCATCATAGTTCTTAACAATACAGGTACTGCAATATCGTTTTAATCAGCCGACACCAAGCAGCAACTTTCAGTTAAAATATCCGTGCTGCCCTGTACGGGAATTACAAAATGTGTACGATTACAGGTTGTGCCGCATGAACAACGAGATACGGAAGTTTCGGTCTGACCGTGAGTCTTGCACGGGTAGCCACAGCGATTAAGGCGACTGCTTGCGAATGGCGGGAAATTCGGTTTCGAGTACCGTTCCGGCACGGATTTGGGTTATCGTCATTCTGTTATAGAGTTAAGGTTGTCCGTATTCGCAACTGTGAATGCGTTTCACGCACAAGCAATACAAACGTAGCCTGTGAGAAGGTGCAACAAGAAGCTTTCCAGAATGAAGTAAGTTGGTTTCTTTCTT
Source organism: Schistocerca cancellata (assembly GCF_023864275.1). Classification (NCBI taxonomy): domain Eukaryota; kingdom Metazoa; phylum Arthropoda; class Insecta; order Orthoptera; family Acrididae; genus Schistocerca; species Schistocerca cancellata. The sequence goes on along the minus strand of NC_064626.1, from coordinate 983,900,779 downwards.
TCTGTAGTTCTATGAAATACACCATGCACACACTTGCCTGTTACAGAATAAATCCATCTTCTTAATGTCCATTAACACTAACACTGTAAAATTCTGATCTGAATACTACACATACCTGGAATTTTCAAATGTAAACATACGCTAGAGGGTTGCGCCGCTGACCTACACACATACGACACATTTTCTGTGATTCCTTAATGCGCTGATTATGACTCTATTGCGTTTTATCAGCGCTGAGCCCCCATTGAAAATGATGCAGATAAAAAGTTCCGTGAGTGGTACCACAAAGAAGAGCAAAAAGATGCAATCAAAATATCTTGGCTTAACTTTGAATTTATTTTCTTAACGTCTGCAAAGTTGCAAAGCAAGTACGAAGTTGTAGCGAAGGCCTGGCGTGGAGTTGATAGAAACGGTTATGTCCAACATCTTAGGAAGGTCCTTCTTACTTTGACGCAGACCAATGTTTACTGCGAATTGGTATCACACTAAGGTTTCGCTATTCCTATTCTGCGACAACAAGCGCCAGTGTTAACGTAGGAGGAGCCGAAAGGCGAAAGCACAAGCGGAAACTGCTACCGGTGAACAAAACGTATAAACTGGAATGCTCATTCTACAGTGTCCACCAGATTCTATTTCTGAAATTAATTCGCTGTCTCCGAATTTCTTGATATCAGCTGTATTAGGTATAGCTCTAATACAGACAGTGACATATGAAAATTTGTGCCATATCGGGACTCGAAAGCGGCTTTCCCACGCATCGGAAGCGGCTGCTTTATTCGCTTTAGCTATCCCTGCACGCTCGCTGGAACGACCCAGACTTCCATATTTTAAACTGTTTACACTTTTACAATTATCGTAGTCCACGAAATTAATCACCTGATGCTCATACTAGCGTTCCCGCAACACGGAGGACGAGAATACGTGGAACTGATACTAATGCTATTATATGAAACTGGTATCTGTACAGATACCATTGGTGACCTTGCAGCTCCCGAAGAATGAAATTATAATAAAATCCAGACTTATTAGCTGCTTACAGGTGTTGATAAATATCAACGGGGACAATTGAAAAATGTGCGCACTTACTGTGACTCGAACCCGGCACCTCCTGTTTACATGGCAGACACTCTAACTGACCTTTTTGTTCAGTCCGGGTCTTGAACCTCGATATCCCGATTATCACGACCGGTCGCTTTACTATTTTTTTTACGTGGCCGAGGCTCTATCCGATGTAAGTAGGCTGTTTGGGTTTTCTTATCGGCAACGTTACGTAGCGCTCGGTATGAAAATCACTGGCTGTGCTGTGTGCAGTCTGTGGCTAGTTTGCATTGTTGTCTGCCATTGTAGTGTTGGGCAGCTGGATGTGAACAGCGCGTAGCGTTGCGCAGTTGGAGGTGAGCCGCCAGCAGTGGTGGATGTGGGAAATGAGATGGCGGATTTTTGAGTACAGAATGGATATTATGAACTGCTATGTGTATTATGCTTTTTCAACACTATTAAGGTAAATACATTGTTTGTTCTCTATTAAAATCTTTCATTTGCTAATTATGCCTATCAGTAGTTAGTACCTTCCGTAGTTTGAATCTTTTATTTAGCTGGCAGTAGTGGCGCTCGCTGTATTGCAGTAGTTCGAGTAACGGAGATTTTTGGTAAGGTAAGTGATTTGTGAAAGGTATAGATTAATGTTAGTCAGGGCCATTCTTTTGTAGGGATTTTTGAAAGTCAGATTGCGTTGCGCTAAAAATATTGTGTCTCAGGTTAAGCACAGTCGTGTATAATTTTTCTAAGGGGACGTTTCACCGACTTTCTTTTATTATTTTGTACGGCAGACACTCTATCCGACCCTTTTTTTATACATTTAAACAGGAACAATATTAAAAAAAACTACGTTTTCGTTGGTATTACAAATGAGATTAACAATTTGAAATGATAACTATAAACCAGACGTAAAATTAACATTGTGATAAGTAGTAAGCTTTGGAAGGTAAACATACGTCAGAAAGAAAAAAAACACAATAAAATTACATTAAAAAGAAATACTTCTCGAACTATGCTTCAAACTCCTACGAATATCTTTCACAAATTTAAGCAAATCCTGGTTCACTTATAACATTTGAGTGAAATTAAATTTCGGTATTAACCGCTGCCCTGTTATAGCACAAATAACATGTCTGTATTGCTTGAGGCTAGTAAACTGAACATTATTTTCGCATGAAAAAAAAAAAATCACACTCACAATGGAGAATCGTTTTCCTATCCCCCCCGCTGTTCCGTCATCCGGGTAGGTCTTCTCGTAAGTATAATGTATCCATCGATTCGTATCTTCACGCTTCCTTAGTATCGATAATTTAAGTTCTCCTACCCTGGACGTTCCAGCTATGCGGGGCCTCCTGAAACACACGCCATAGGAAGTTAGAGAAATGTTGTCGGTATTTCAGATTGTTCACGATCTTCAGATGTCGTTCCTGTAGAAAAGTCCAGAAGTCCATTACATTCTTTAGGCCATCTCTGAACAAGTATAGCACCTTCTGGCCTCGAAGTCACGTTATGGCATTCGTTTAGGTGCGCGGATAGTGAGACCCGTCCGGAAAGAATATAATCTGTGGTTCAATGTTGTTTTGTTTCCATTCGGAGAAAGAATGCGATCATTCGTGTCGCCAAACGCCACACTTCTTCCGAGGGGCCGCATATGAGGCGGTGTTCGCCGTTGTCCAGTATTAGGCAGAGAGGGCACAGTGGTGAACCTGTCATAAGAATGGCATGAAGTCTGGATCGGTTGACATTCTTGCCATTTACTATCAGGTACCACATTGCACGTGCCTCTTTGTCTAAGGAAACGTGGTGTATCGATCACCAGACTACTTGCCAATTGATATGTAGAGAGGATTGCTGTGTCTTCCGGTCGTTAGTATCCGATATATGTCACGCGCCGTTGCAGGTCTGGTTTCCGGCAGAGCCGTCTGAACGTAACTGTACTCTATAAAAAAGGTGCATATATGCTGGAGTGACTGGGAAAAGTGCTGGACCGCCACTGGCGCCATTCAAGAAACTGGTGCTAGTTCTTCTAATAAGATTCCTGTCAGGCAGTCATATGTCGTCTCCACAGTTTTAACATTGTGCTGACATATAGTGCCACCGCTCGATCACGAACATGCGCAAGACCAAGTCCTCCCGTGCTAAGAGGGAGGGTAAGGGCGCCGTATCTTACTTTAAATAGTAGACCAGTACTCACAAAGGAAAACATATTTGACCCGCTGGATCATGTCTAATACCCGTGTGATGTTCCCTTTAACGCCCGTCCGGACTGACTGTAGTAGTCGTTGTACGCTGCTGTGCGACATATGTCGTCGGTAAAAACGATACCTAGGCGTTTCAAGGTATCCATGAGCTGTAAGGGTGCTACACATTCTTCCGTTAGTCCAACACCAATATTCATCGCTACAGTCTTGTCCAAATTTATACGGCTGCAAGTGGCCGTTCCATATTTGGGTATCCAATCTAAAGCCACACTAACATCGTTTTGATTCCGTACTATCAGCACCAGGTCATCTGCATATGACTTGCACGTAAATGTATATCGTTTCGAAGTCAGTCCTGTCAAGCGGTTTCGTAGGCCGCAAAGTAACGGGTCGAGAGCCAGTGCATATAATGTTGTTGATAAGGGAGATCCTTGTCTGACCGGTCTCGATACGACTAGAGGTTTTGTCGTCCGTCCTTTGACGAGCACTTTGGAGGAGGCATTGCTGAGTAGCCGCATCACGACAGCTATAAATTGTCTTGGAAATCACATGTGTGTCAGGACTTCTGCAAGATATTTATGGCTAACTCTATCAAAGGCTGGATCGAAATCTATTGACGCTAGTGCTGCACGGAGTCTTTGCTAGGGCGATCACATCGTGATATTCAACAAGCGCCGTCTGGATTTTGTTATCTCCTTCGAGCTAAGTTTTATCACGTGAGAGTACTTGCCACAGTACTCTTCGGACGCGTGCTGCTAATAATCTGGTGAATATTTTAAAGTCGCAGTTAAGAAGTGTCAGTCGGCGGTAGTACTGTATACGTGTACCACCCGACGGTTTGTGTATCGGGATAATCAGCCCCTCAACAAAACCCGGCGGTAAGGGCACGTCATGAGAGTAATGACCTCCATCACTTCCTCCTCTGTAATCGCCTCCATCCTTTGTGCTTCCGCCTCTGGATCAATGGTGCCGAAAGTCATACGCGTAACTTCGTTAATGGCCGCCATATCGGTATCCACTGCGGTGCAAAGTTGAGTATAATGTTCTAAAAAAAGCAATGCCTATTTCTTGTTTGATGTTAGGTGACTGCCGTCATCCGTGTCCTCAGCATGTACTAAGGCTCTTCGTCATATTTTGTTTTCGTTAATGATATGATACATCGGTGGGCGTTCTCCTGCAACCAGATCTAGTGTCCGCGCTCTGACCACCGTATCTTCGAGGTGGCGTCGCATGATGGATATAGTTTTGGCCTTTGCTCGTTGTACCGCCTCTTCCCGTTCCGGAGAAGGCGCTTTCCCGTAGCACCGTGAAATAGAAGTCCATCGTCTGACGTCGCCACACTACCTGCTCACGAACATATGTCATCATTGCACGGCACAGAGCCGGTTTGGCGCAAACCATCCACCAACTTATGGTCGTGGGATACGACCGCATGATTCGTTCGCAAGATATCCAAACATCTTCAAAACCACCTCGACAAGCTGGGTCACGCAGGTGGACGACGTTCATTTTCCAGGGACCGCGGCTACGCCACTCTTGCTGTCGCCGGAGGGAAATTGTACATATGGTATTAATGCTGTATGGTCCGTATAGGCTGTAGGCCACAGCTCTGCTTCCAGGACGTCAGCGTGTGACATAAATTCGGTCGAGACGACTAGCGGAATAACTTCTTGTATGGGTGTATCCAGGACGGAGGCCAAGGACATGCTCCCAGATGTCAACCAGATACTTACTCTGCACCAAAGTTCGTAATTCTGGTCACAGGGTATACCGAGGAAATTGGTCTTTCGGTGCAAGTACACAATTAAAATCGCCGCCTAGGATAAATCGGTCGTGTCGACCTTGGAAGAGCGGGGCAATTTCGTCCGCGAAGAAGCGGGAACGCTCTCGCCTCCTGCCTGTACCGGACGGTGCTTAGATGTTGATGAGTAGTACATCAAGTACTGTGATTGCTAATCCCCGTGCCGACGGTAGGTACCGTACATCCTCAGCCGTCATGCCTTCTTTAAGAAGTATTGCTATGCCGTTGCCAGTTTCGGAGGCATGTGATAGGTGGCATACGTACCTGTGCATGACAGGAAATTCAGAGACGTATACTTCTTGTAGGAGGACGATGTCGATGTCCGCTGCTTGGAGCATGTCTGAGTAATGACATCTTAATCCGCGACCGAATATTATTGATATTGATAGAAACAAGCCGATATGCTTGTCTTGGTTCCGTCGCAGGTACGGCCATGGGAGCTTACGCCGTCTGCTGTTGTACTGGCAAGTTACGTGACCCCGTCCTGCCCGCCGTCGTTCGTTGTAAGTTGAACTTTAGAGGGGGCGGCGGCGGCCCCCGACCTGTCGCCAGTTGCGACTGTCGATGGGTCCGCTTGACAATCATCTGCCCAGTCTCCTTGGGACAAGATTTTCGTGGGCCGGGGCTCGCAAGTCCCGTCTCTCTGTTGCTCCTGTTCAAATGCTTAGGAATGGCAGTGGACTGCAGGTTTCCGTGCGTTGTCCAGTTGTTTATGTCGTTCAGGACGTATGCTGCTGTCGAGACAGTGGTGTTATGGATGAGGAGTCTCGGTCGTTTCGAGTCCTCCAACGGGGTTAGACGTTTCTTGCGCCATTTCGGAGACCGTTGCTTACGCGTGAGCGTTTCTGTATCCCAATGTGGGTGAGTGTCTCCGTCAGAACTGCAGTCGGAAACAAAGGCAGCCATTGGCACTATTCGACTGTCGATGACCATTTTCTCATCCGATCTCTGTACTGGTGGTATCGGTCAGTGCTTCTCGGTGGAGGGCGTCGCCACGGTCACCATGCTCGTATCGCCATCCGCCGTCATCGGCTTTTCGACTGGCGCGTCGAGCTATTGCCGGCTTCTGTGGTCAAGCGGCTCTAGGCGCTTCAGTCCGGAACCACGCAGCTGCTACGGTTGCAGGTTCGAATCCTGCCTTGGGCATGGATGGGTGTGATGTCCTTAGGTTAGTTAGGTTTAAGTAGTTCTAGGTCTAGGGGACTGATGACCTCAGATGTTGACCGATAGAGCTTAGAACCATCCATTCGAACCATTCTTTTTGTCCAGATATTGGGCGCTATTACTGTTCGGTGGGGAGTCCTTTCGGAACACATTTGCATATGTGAGAGGGAGGAACGTCGCCACAGGTGTTGCTACAGATTCGCCTGTCGGTATCTGTGAAATTCTTCGTTGGAGTCACACTGAGCGAACGTGGCCTACCGGACCACAACGTGAGTAAGTTTTCCGCTGACCGTCGTAAATGACTATCACTCTGTAGCCTCCAATTGCGAGATAAGACGGCACATGTTTTGATAGCTCGATCCGTATTTGTTGCACACCATTAAGTACCGGATACGTGGTAAAAGTTATCCATATTTTCTCTATGTGACTAAGTACCGGTCCGTAGGGTTGTAGCGCGATAACCACCATCTCAGCCGGAACCTCAAATTGTAGCTCAAATACTCTTACAGTTCTCAATCCAAGTCCCGCACTATCAATTGCTACCGTTCCGACATGACCGCCTGAATGTTTAAATTTAAGTACATCTTTATGGCCGCTTACGAACTTGTCACACACCGTGTCGTTGATCAGTCTGGCGTAGACCACACTGCTTGTGATAGAGAAGTGGATACCCATCACATCTTGTGGTTCAGTTTTAATTTCTTCACGTATAAATAGTTCTATTTCAAATGCCTTTGGTCGTGAAAATTCGTTTTTTAAGCTGATCTTGATAGTAGATTGCCGGTACGAATGAGCAATTCCAGTTCGATAGCGCAAGCACTAGCGAAGGCTAACTCGAAGTAAACAACCGCGGCAGGGACGTAAACAGACGTCCGCGCCGCACGACTGCGGAAAGCTGACTCTGAGCCACTACGGACACAGACGATAGTGCGACTGCAGGGACTTCTCTCTGACACGCTCCCCGTGAGAGCCACTCTTTCCGACTTTCTGTCCACGCACTACATTTGTAGTGCCCCAGCCCACCATACTCATTACTCGCGGCAGTCAATCTATCGATTCCCGTAAGAGTTCGGGCAATGTGAGAGCATCCGTACTGTGACGATTATTGGCTGGTAAACCTTATCTATATGAAGCTGGTATCTGTGCAGATACCATTGGTGATCTTGTAGCTCTCGAAGAATGAAATTGTAATGAAATGCAGATCTTTTTGCTGCTTGCAGGAGTTGATAAATACCAATCGGGAGAGTTGAAAAATGTCTACCCCGACTGGGTCTCGAACCCTCGATCTCCGGCTTAAATGGAAGCAGTTAAAAGGTCTGGATTTCATTATAATTTCAATGCTATTATCGTCGATCTCTCGCGTAAGCCTTTGATACTTACCTGCATGTCTCAAAGAACAGACACTGCTGACAATCCACAGCTGTACGAAATATTTCGAAATTGATTCACTGACTGCAAATTCCCTGACCTCCGCTGTCTTACGTATACTCTAATGACCTCGATCTCGATGTCGACGGGACATTAACGCCGCCCCCTGCCCCATATTAAGTGAAAATCTACTACCCTAAAATAACATACGAAAATTTGTGCTGGATCGGGACTCGTGCCCAATCACAGGTTTGACTTTATAGTGCAGTCCATCTGCACCCTCTGGATACTTCTTTTATAGTTGCTTATGCTCAAAGACAGAAACTTCATAACAACATCTGCCGAACTTCAGTGTTGTTTTCTTCGGATTTCTCTTTTTTTTAGAAAAATTCCTCAATTCACAGTGTCCAAAAGATGTGACCCTACTATTTTCAGCGTATAGCTTACAGCAGACGGTTGTGACCGCTCACTACACCTGCAGTTAATGGACAGACTTTCCAGACACAACACGCCCTTATCCTAACCACACTTGCCCGACCTGTTGCTTTACAGAGATGTTAATGTAACTTCCAGCAGCGTTAAACTCCCTCTGTTTTCACTCAGCTCGTGCTGTACAAAATGTGAGTACATCTACCGCTAACCAGAATCTTCGTGAGTGATAGCTTATAACTTGTCCCCATTGTTATCGAACCAAACGACTTTTAGGAGCTACTCTGAATCAGTTACCTGTTCTTTTTTGAAACAAGTAACTCAGTGGTGAATAGCATCCGTTAATTAGGAGGGTCGTTTTCTAGCATCTAGTCAACTAGTCGATTCAGTACTCAATTACTTTTCCTCAGCTACTTACTTCGTACAACAGTTGTCTTCTCCCGATACCTGAAACATCACTCATTAACAATATATTCGCAAGAATCGTGCGAATTACACACATCAAAAAAACTTTCGCATCACCCCAGTTTCCAGAACTCCTGAAGGTATACGTTGACTGTGGATATGGTATCACAGACACAGTCCCTTTGACTCTTCAGAGATGTCACTAAACCCTCCCAAAGATGTAAACAACCATGCATAAGCAGCGCCTATTAGACAGAGGGGTTCCGTCAGCCGATCAGTTCCAGTCATTCCACCAGGAAGGAGGTACACGGCTCGTGTTGTCTGTAGTTCAACCATGCCTAGAACGATCAATACCGCGGTTCGATTGAGTCCGCATTGTTGCTTTGTGCCAGGAAGGGCTCACAACAAGAGAAGTGTCCAGGCGTCTCGGAGTGAACCAAAGCAATGTTGTTCGGACATGGAGGTGATACAGAGAGATAGGAACTGTCGATGACATGCGTCGCTCAGACCGCCCAAGGCCTACTACTGCAGTGGATGACCGCTACCTACGGCTTATGGCTCGGAGGAACCCTGACAGCAACGCCATCATGTTGAATAATGCTTTTCGTGCAGCCACAGGACGTCGTGTTACGATTCAAACTGTGTGCAATAGGGTGCATGATGCGCAACTTCACTCCCAATGTCCACGACGAGGCTCGTCTTTGCAACCACGACACTATGCAGCCTGGTGCAGATGGGTTCAACAACATGCAGAATGGATCGCTCAGGATGACATCACGTTCTCTTCTCCGACGAGTGTCGCATATGCTTTCAACCAGACAATCGAGGAGACGTGTTTGGAGGTAACCCGGTCGGGGTGAACGCCTTAGACACGCTGTCCAGCGAGTGCAGCAAGATGGATGTTCCCTGCTGTTTTGGGGTGGCATTATGTGGGGCCAACGTACGCCGCTGTTGGTCATGAAAGGCGCCGTAACGACTGTACGATATGTGAATTCCATCCTCTGACCAATAGCGCAACCATATCGTCAGCATATTAGCTAGGCATTCCTCTTCATGGACGACAATTTGCGCCCTCATCGTGCACATCCTGTGAATGACTTCCTTCAGGATAACGACATCGCTCAGCTAGAGTAGCCAGCATGTTCTGCAGACATGTAGCCTATTGAGCATGCGCGGAATAGATTGAAGAGGGCTGTTTTTGGACGACGTGACCCAGCAACCACTCTGAGGGATCTACACAAAATCGCCGTTGAGGAGTGGGAAAATCTGGACCAACAGTGCCTTGATGAACTTGTGGGTAGTATGCCACGACGAATACAGGGATGCATCAACGCAAGAGGACGTGCTGTTGTTTATTAGAGGTAGCGGTGTGTACAGCAATGTGGACCATCACCTCTGAAGGTCTCGCTGTATGGTGGTACAACATTCAGTGTGTGGTTTTCATGAGCAATAAAAACGGCGGAAATGATGTTTAAGTTGATCTCTGTTCCAATTTTCTATACAGGTTCTGGAACTCTCAGAACCGAGGTGATGCAAAACTTGTTTTGCTGTGCGTATTTTGCCAAATGAGATTAAAATATTCAGTGACGCGCCTACAATAAATGATCATTCTACAGATACTATTATCTGCCACCTGGTACCCACTGAGGATCGTGTCTTACAGACTGGAATGTGGTAGGTGCCTCCTAATGTGCTTCCAACAGCGTGCCGTCTACAATCAAATTCACACATAAAGGCATCTTGTTAGTGCGGTTTGGCATCAGTTGTTTGCTGTTGTCGTGTTCAGTCCGGAGGTTGGTTGCATGCAGTTCTTCAGGCTAGACTATGCTATGCACGCCTGTTAAACTCTGCGTAAATTCTGGAACTTTCTTCCACTTGAAATATTTTACTGTAGTCAAGTGTAAGTTTCATTCAACAAGATTTACACCCCACTCCGGTATCTATAACCTAAGTGACGTCACTTTCTGTCACCAAAAGTGTGCTACCAATTGATCTGTTCCATTAACCTGTACCATAAATTCCTTCTGCGCCAAATTACATCCATTACGTCCTCATCACAAAAAGAAAGTACACTGTGCAATAGAATTTAAGGATCGTTTTTTCGAAATGCTGTAATTGTCACACAATGTGACGCACAGGTTTGAATTTCAGCTCAAAGGTGCCCAAGATATTTCTCTGTAATGGTGCAGTAGCGTGGCACCCTGCGACGTCACCCTCGGGCTCGACGGCGCTTCAGATAGCAAGGCGTCGACACGTGCGGAAAAAAGGTCACACCTCAGAATTTCATATGAGCTGTAAGGTGGGTTAATGACGTCACATTGGAACCACATTTTACCACAACTCTGCCCAACACCACTGTGCACCGTTTTATATGATGAGAAGGTCGTCACAGCCCCTGTAAACCACTTGTCACCCCTTATTTTGACGTCTCTGCGATGGAGGTCAGAACCAGCTGTATTATCCTCTTGTTTGAACTGATCTATGCCACACTTCCTAGAAGGCTCCTCACAGGTACCTTTAGGAAACACTTCCCGCCTTTAAATCTGTAGTCGATTTTAATGAATTTCTCATTTTTATATTGCTTTTCTTGCTATTACCAGTCACCTATTGTTTTCTCGCTACGTCGGCTATCGTCAGTTAGTTTGCTGCCTGTGTAGCAAAACATATTTAACACTTTTACTACCTCATTTCCTTATCTGGCCGATTCAGCATCTCCTGTTTTAATCAGACTCCATTCTATCATCAACGATTTACTTTCGTTGATATTCGTATTGTAATCTATCTTTTAAGACGCTGTACATTCCGTTTAATTGATCTTTCAAATCCTTTGACATCTCTGACACAATGATGTAATCGGCAAAGCTTAAAGTATTTATTTCCTGCCCCTGAATGTCAGAATTTCTGCTTGGTGTCCTTTTCTGGTTGCTCCGTGGATTGATTTAACGTCTACAATAATCGGGGAATAGTCTACAATACCATCTTTCTCCCTTCTCGACCAGTTTCTGCTTTTACAAATGAAATATACTTCCTGTAGGAACTGCAGGCCATGTTCGTTCCCTGTGTCTTATGCATGCTACCTTCAGAATTTCCAACGTGTATTAAAGCGTTTGTTCCCTCCAGTACAGTCAATGACTTTTTTTTATACATAAGAATGCTATTACCATTTGTTTATCTTTCTTGAGTCTAATTACATGTGGGGTCCCACAATGTTCTATTTTAGGGCCCTTACTTTTTCTTGTGTATATCCATCACCTTTCATCAGTAACATTACCAGAAGCAAAGTTCATTTTGTCTGCCGATGATACAAACATTGCAATAAATAGCAAATCAAGTGTAGTCTTAGAAAAGTCAGCTAATAAAATATTTGTGGACATTAATCACTGGTTCCTAGAAAATTCTTTGTCACTAAAGTTTGAAAAAACACACTACATGCAGTTCAGAACTTGTAAGGGGTGTCCCACGAGTATATGCCTAACATACGATGACAAACTGATATAAGAAGTGGACAGTGTTAAATTCTTGGGATTACAGCTTGATAATAAATTCAACTGAGCGGAGCATCCCACAGAATTGCTGAAACGTCGTAACAAATCTCTATTTTCAATGCGAATTGTGTCAGACATAGGAGATATAAAAATGAAAAAGCTGGCGTACTATGCTTGCTTTCGTTCCATAATGTCATATGGGATTATTTTTTGGGGCAATTCATGAAGCCAAGCTAAAGTTTTCCGGGCACAAAAACGTGCAGTATGAGGTATATGTGGTGTGTACTCAAGAACATCTTGCCGAAGCCTGTTTAGGGAACTAGGGATACTAGCTACTGCTTCCCAATATATTTATTCCAGAATGAAGTTTGTCATTAAAAATATATCACTTTTTCAAACCAACAGCTCAATTCATGGAATCAGTTCTAGAAATAAGAATAATCTTCACAAGGATTTAAAGTCACTTAGTCTTGTACAAAAATTGTGTGCGTTAATCAGAAACACACATTTTCAATAACTTGCCAGCAGCCATAAAAAGCTTAACAACCAATGAAATCCACTTTAAGAGAACTCTAAAGGATTTATTGGTGGCCAACTCCTTCTAATCCATTGATGAATTTCTCAGTAGAACCAACTGATTTGTATATATAAGTATTTAGTAGTTGTATTACACGTTTATTATCTTATAAATAAATAAAAAACATTTTTATTTTAAATTCAATGCATTAATATTTGAAAAATGATTCTTTCATACAGCGTTCATTAAAAAATGAAGACCATGCCATTTGGGACCTGTGGAGTGGAACATTAGCGTATTTGTTTGAGTTGTAAATATTTGGCATGTATTGTTGTTTTTCTGACATGTTCTACATCCTGGAAGACCTCCTCACTGCCGATCAATTGGAATGAAAGTAAATCTAATCTAATCTTTATAAGATAAGACGTATTGCTCATATTGACTCTTGTACTTTCACATTTCTTCAGAATCCAAACTAGCTTTCTGAGGTCAGCATCTACCAGTTTTTTATTTCTCCTGTAAAGCATTTCAGTACTGTGCTGACATATTAAACTGCTGGTTCAGTAACTGTCACACTGAAAGCACATATCTTATTTAGAATTGCATTTACTCCATCATTTTTTGTTTGAAGTTTTTGTCGCCTGTCTGATGTGTACACCACGTTGTACAATTTTGTCGTAGTATCTTATCTCTAGGGTCTCAGAAATTGTGAGAAAATTTTTGTTTCGACACAGGTCCTTCGGTTTTCCAGCAGTATTAGTGGGTTATCGACGTCACATATTCACTTTCGGACGTATTATTGCGTTCAATAAGTCACTGCGTGCAAATAGAATCAGTAACTTTCTACTGGTATCACTCCCATTCGCGCACCATAGTATTAAACTCTCACAATTTTCGTGGACCCATTAAAAGACTACACTGCACATCCAACTGTTTATGTTTCTACGGGGACCTACAATATCCTGTGCTCCACATGACCGTCACCATTTTTCTAGAAAATGATGTACCACTCACGTACAGCAATGATTGCTACACGCTACATGCAACACATGCCAGAGAAAAAATTAAGTTCTTCGTTTCTCTGATATAAATCTCTGAGCTAGTCGATTATTTTGCCTCAAAATTTCCCGCTTGAAGCTGTGTCACGTACTCCTTGTTGATGTCTTTATAACGTTTCAACCAATATTAAATACATGTTATGTACACGCCGTTTGTACCATTCTCATCTCATAAGCTTTTTTTATTTTGTTTAAGAAAAAGAGAAAGCCAACTTTATGTTTAACCAGTAGTCCGTTGTGTCTTGATAGTACTCTTCAGACGAACACTTGACCCCAATTGAAATGAGAGGGCTGCAATCCCCATCCGGTCAACACAATTATTGCGTGAGTATCACAAATACCTCTTTGTAGCAGTAGGTTTGCTTTCTTCCCCCTATCATCTACACAACTAATCTTTCTCTGAGAATCACGTAGTCGACGGAACATGACATTCTAACATTCTTTCGTTGTTTAAGGGTTCCGGAACTTGGAGAACAAATGAACTTCTCATTCATGAATCGAATGTGTCACAAGTTTGTTTCGGACAACTCCGAATCCTACTCTTTGTTCTGAACAATGGCATACTTTACTATACAATGGTGAATAATATAGATTACAAGATGCATGACTTTTCAGGAGATGATTCTACGGATATTGTACATCAGAACAATGGTACTCAGCGAACGTCTACGCTAGTCAAAGCGAAGGAGTTTAATTACCATCTGAACTGGAGGAAGCTCTGCTCCTGTCTACATTTTGAATGTAACAGTGTAAAGGGGAACTGTTTTTGTCTTGTGCTTTGGATGACCGAGCTCTTACGTAAGGCCGTTTCTTGTATTAATTTCTAAATTCATAATATATTTCGATGGAACACAATGTTTTCCATTAACCAAGTAAATTTCAACATTATTCTTTACAAACGAAAACTCACTTTTCACGTCTGGTGAAGTCTTTTTGATAAATAGTTAAATATTAATAGCAGTCTGCGCCAGCGAATATCACTCGTTCGGAATTAAACACGAGATAAATGGAAAACCATTTCTGACAAAGCTGTAGGAGATTGCTTTTATTTAAGTGTAGGTATCAAACCATCAGAAGCCACTATGCAAAAGGCTGAGAAACTAAAATTTCTGTAAGAATGTGTAACTGGAAGGAATATGACCAGTGAGGAAATAATAGAGATGAGGTCAGCCTTTTATATGACCAAAGATGTATACAATAAAATGATTGTATCTGTAAATGTCAAAGTGAGACAGCTGAGCCGTGGTAAAAATTGCTGTTTTGAAGAGCGCGCCGCAGCGCGTTGTGTGAAGCAGTCGCCCTCCGTTTCTGGCGGTGGCGCCGCTGTGGCAATCGCAGCTTTGGTGTCTCCCTCTGGTGGGAAAGGGGAAAGGCTGCCTGTTCACGGGCATTTAAGGGGCTCTATAACCTCGCCGTAGGCAGGAGGTCAGGCGGTCGGAGTGACTCTAAGCGGCGAGTCTGGTCAGTCGGTCAGACGGGTCAGTGTGGGGCAGTCAGTGTTTGTCAGTCGTCCGGAGTGCTAGTATGTGTTAGGCCGCCAGTCTGCCCGAGTTTGTTCAGGCAATGGTCTTTGGCGGTTGGATCGATCGGTTGGTCGGTTACGCACTGGGACACAAGATGACTTGTCCGTCTTGAGCGTCGGCGCATGTGAGGCCGCCACGTCAGTCCAGTGGGCCGCGCCGTAAGCGAGGGGTAGTGGCTTCGCGGCCGACACGAGAGCAACAGGAGCCAACACACGACTTCGGTCTGGCCGGTGCGAGCTGCGACGCCGTGAGATGGGAGATCGGCTCGCCTTCCTACGTCCGTTGAAGCGGTTGGCAGTGGACGGTTCGGGAGAGCGTTTTGGGTGTGCTGCGCCAGGTCTTCGCCACACATAGCAGTTTATTAAAAGTTAAGTGATTCGTGATATGTTGTTTCATTTACTTGTTAAATTCTACTTGTTTTCCTAGTCAGTCTCTTGTCACCAGCTTGCTCGTCTGTCTCTCAGCCGCATTTGTTAGACAGTTAGTGTCTGTCTGTCTGTCGGTCTGCCGTACGTTAATAGCTGCCTCTGTCATGTTTGTCGGATTCGGTGTTAACGAATTTATTGCTTAAGGTGTAAAGGCCGAATTCCTGAAATATGTTTTTATCTTGCCTATCATCTTGATAGGCGGTATATATGTAATGTAGAGGATGTTTGTATTTTTTATGTAAGACTGAATTTTATGAGTTCTTATTTAAATGGTCATTTTAGTAAATAAAGTTACCACCCTTTCACCGTAAGAGTTTTCTTTTAAAAACAAATTGACTTTCAGTGGCAGGTAATTTTTTTAATGTGACTGTTTTGTACTATTTCCATCCCTCCTACGGGGTGCATAGTTTATTTGTTTGTGTCAGTTGTTAAAATTTTTAGTTTAAAGTAATCTGGTGCGTTGCACATTTGCTCCAGTGTAGTCTTTCAGAGGTTGTTGAGAGCGGTCGTGACTACGGCCATGTTAAAAAGAAGCGGAAAGCTTCTCAGCCCGAAAGCTCATACTGTCAACAAAAAAGAATTATATATATATTCTTTTACTTTATATTTAGAGGGTGATTTCTGATTATAATTTTTAAATCGTTTCTTTTAAGAAAAGGAAAGGTTTTTAGTAATAAAATTTTTATTTGTTGAAAGAAATTTGTTTTGATCAGATACCCACTGGCAACTGCTTCCACGCTCACATAGTCTGATTAAATGTGTTAATGTTCTTGATGAATCGCTAGTAAATAAAGTAAATTCTTTAAGAAAAGTCTTTGAAAGTAATTCCACGGTTCAACAGTGTAAGTAACGGTGAGAAATATGCGACTGAAACGATAAAATAACGCTAGAAAACATGATGCATTGTAACTTGAAACAGAGGAGAGAAAAATACTGACCACTAAAAATCTTCTGAAATATGTTTTGGAAAAAAGTGAGAAGAACTGAACACCAGCATGAGGATGATCTCAAGAGAATTAAGACTGAAAAGGATAAGACCTTCCAGGCATTTGATCCTAATGAATATTGATAAAATGAGCAAAAGAGTACGGGAAACAATGGGTAGGTCAAGAGAAAAGACAGGAATAAGGCATGTTATTGGACTCAGGGAGGACTAGCCGCAAATGAAGATCAAGTGGGAAGGGTAGAAAATTGATGAAACAAGTACTCACTTAGCAATATGCCAGAGATTGACGAAAAAGGAGGATCCAGTAAATACTGTCGCCAGTGGAGCATACAAAACAGTTGTACGCAATCTATGAGTGGGTTACCCACAATTCAATAAGGCCGCAACGAAAGAAGGACAAGAAGGAGAAAGATGATATTAGTATTTATCATTTGTAATGCCTTAAATAACTCTGATAAACACGCTCCAACAGCAATCAAATAAGAAGTACATATTTATAGCCTCAACAGATTAACTCCAACAGTTAGGTCATTCTTTTTTAATGTGTTCTATAAGACAGTCGACGCCATAATAAAATATTTGTGGTACAGCGGTGTAAGAGGTGAGACGCTTAATGACTTACAATGTTACTTCAAGCCGGCCGCGGTGGCCGTGCGGTTCTGGCGCTGCAGTCTGGAACCGCGGGACTGCTGCGGTCGCAGGTTCGAACCCTGCCTCGGGCATGGGTGTGTGTGATGTCCTTAGGTTAGTTAGGTTTAAGTGGTTCTACGTTCTAGGGGACTTATGACCTAAGATGTTGAGTCCCATAGTGCTCAGAGCCATTTGAACCATTTGAATTTTGTTACTTCAAGAAAGGAAATTCATGGTGTGAAAATGTTAACAAATTTCCGTACTCGTAGAAAATACTGTGATGGGTTTAAAAATATCGTTGGTTGCTGAAGAACACCAATGCCCATCAAATAACACTGGAAGTCCCATCTAGCTTACAATGACTGCTGTTGAAGGAAACAGCTTGAAAATATCACTTGCTCACTTATAGAAGAACATGTTGCATTTTGAAATAAAAGCAGATTATAGGACCACGAATACATTACAAAATAATTTGTCTTTTCTCGTCTGTGTTACAAGAAAATCGCCATGATAGAAACAGGTTTGCAAGGAGTCCTTTAGATACTTACGTATTCGATTTCGTGATATGGCAATGTCCTGAAATGGATACGCATGAAGAATTGTACTTTCTCATGTGGAAATCGGTACAAATAGTTTAGTGATTAAACTCTAAGACGAGAAATATACGCACCATGAAGCAATTATTCGAATGGGGCGGAAATCAGTAGTTTGATGTATATGTACAGAACAACGAATGATTGAAATTTCAGAAAAGTTGAATGATTGATTCAAGTGAAAGAGCTCCACAAATTAAGAAAGTCATTAACGTGTTGGTTCACATCTAGCCCTTATGCAAGCAGTTTTTCGCCTTGGCATTGGTTGATAAATTTGTTGGATATCCTCATGAAGGATATCGTGACAAACTATGTCCAATTTTCGCTTTAAATCGTCAAAATGTCGAGCTGGTTGCAGTACCCTGCCCATAACGCTCCAAATGTTCTCCTTTGGGGAGAGATCCGGTGACCTTCCTGGCCAAGATAGGCATGGTAAGCACGAAAAAGAGTACTACAAACCCTCGCTGAGAGCGAGCGGCCATTGTCTTGCTGAATTGAAACACCAGGGTGGCCGGCCAACAAGCTTTACAAAACGGGCCATAAAATATCGTCAACGTACCGTTGTGATTAAAGAGTGCCACGGATGACAACCAAAGGAGTCATACTATGAAACGAAATGGCCCACCAGTCGATCACTCGAGATTCTCTGGTCATATGGCGGACGACGGTCAGTATCCCACCACTGTCCAGGGGGTCTCCAAACACGTCTTGGGCCAGGAATCGCATTAACTGGTGTGTAATTGTCTTCAGTAGTGAGCCCTGCTTCCAATTGAACCCCAATGACAAACGAAGAGACGTCTGGAGACGCCCCAGGCAGCGCCCCGTTATGCTGCCTTTTCTGGCTAGCCATCTTGGTCTTACATTTCAGCAAGAGTCTTACATTTCAGTAAGAGTTTCTAATGCTTATCTTCGTGTTTGACAAACCCTAACGTGGTCAGTAAGGTCACAGGATCTCTCCCCAGTTGAAAAAGTTTTGAGCTTTTTCTGCATGTCTCCCCAACGAGTTCGTGACTTTGTGGATCTAATGAGCCAATTGGACAGAATGTAGCACGATATCCCTCAGGACATCCAACAAATTTATCCGTCAATAACAACCTGAATAACTGCTTGCAGAAGGGCCGGAGGTGGATCAACGCATTATTGACTTCTTCAGTTTGTGAAACCCTTTCTCTTGAATAAATCATCCAATTCTTCTATAGATCTAATAATTTCCGTCCGAAACGAGTAATTAATTGATGGTGTGTCTTTTTTTGTCTTAGATCGTATTACAGGTATGACACTAAATTAATTTTATCCTCTCATTCCTGTCTATTTGCTTTGGAAAGAAGAACACATTTCTACCTTGGTGTTACAGTAGGAAGGGTTATGTACTATAATTGTCCTCGAGTAACTCATCTCTTACTTACTCGGTATGCTACAAGAACGGCAAATCTATTTGTTTACACAGTGAAAAGTAATATTTAATGTAATTTTTAATGTATCATTTGGATGGGTGTGATCATGCTCCATTGATGTTTGATACCGGATAAAATAGGACTCTATCCTCGTTTTTCTATGCTGATTTTGTAGTTCGGAAAATATAAACTTCTGCTGTCTTACTTCAGTACAGAACAGTTAGTGTTTGTTGAATTCTGACATATCTAGACACCCTACTTTTTCCTCACCTCTTTACTCTTCCTGATACAACAATCATACAAACTTCGGAGTACTCCTGTTAGCTACCTGCTGCTTCCTTAACTATTGTCGTTGCCTGTCTGTACTTCTTAAGTTAAATGCTTTCCTTACAATATCTGTACAATAATTTTACAAATATTCATCATTTGGTTTTGCTGCTCTTGCAATTTCCCAGACACGACTTCTGGATGTACGGTCCGCCGGTTTTGGAAACGGTGTTTTTGCATATAGACCCTAACAAATTTCAGCACCTGTATGCTATCGTCAGCGAGTTTCTGTTACAAAAATCTGGAAAGTGTGAGAATTTTATAAGCGATAACTATTCTACGAAAATTAAGTCTAGAAACAGTTTTTTGTTTTTGTTGTTATTACTTTATTTTTGTTGCATATTAGGGTTATAGAGAACCCTCCGCATATTATTGGATACTGGTAGCGTGTCATCTGGAACAGTGATAAGGAATACACTCAACCCATGATAAGAAGATTGCAGCACTGCATTGATACCAATGGTCATCGCTTATAACACCTTCTGTAAATGGACATTTACGTCACCTTTGTGACCTTCGTTGACCTTCAAAGACCTTACTGTTACAGATCACTGGAGTGGTCTCGATAGACCTAACAGAAAATAAGTCCCAAACTATAGAATCCCATTTATAAAAACAAAGTTGACCTTCATATCGCTGAAGCGACCCTACCAAGCAACAAAAAACCAACGTCATATTATGGCGCCTGTAGTCCAGGCAACTTTTGTCCCACATCCTATCATACTTTCGGAGTTATTCTCGGTGGCAATAATTAGTGACTTACCCCGTATAGTAAGAATTTCGTTGGCGATTTAACTTTTTTATATTTTAGCTTAATTTTGCTGCGTGAAAATATTACGTGACTATATTTGCGAATACTTATATTTAGCTACCGAATATTGTTTTTCCTCTGCATTCTCTAAGTTGTTCAGGAGCACACACAGACACTACATTTATTTTGCGGAATTACATTTGTAAATAACACTTTTGTATGCAGTTACATTAATGTATTAAACGAATTCAACTGATTAGCGTAGTATAGTCTTTTATAATCTGTTTTCCTTCTTCTAATGTCTTTTGTACGTTGTCTTTTTCTTCTGCTGTCATTTTATAATACAGGCTGTGGTTTGATTTTAGTACTTTCAGATCTGTTTCCATTCCAGCTGGTTGAAGCTTGTGGGCTATTATGTGCTCAGCAAAACTGTTAAGGTGCCTGTTACTTTGTGGAGTCCTAGAAATTTCTGAATATCTTGTTTTAGAATTCTTGAATGTTTGCCTTGTGTACCAGCGACACGTCTGGCAAGTAAACTCATATATGGCTGATCTGTTGAAATTGTTTTCGTGTGTTTCCTAGGATCTGAGATTTTTCTGTGCCTTGTTGCCTGTTCTCTGTAGTATTTGAAGTCCCTGTTTGTTTAACATGTTGTCTATTCTGTGAGCTATTTTTGAATTAAGGTGAGTATGTGCAATTTATTTTGTAGATGTGTTCTTTCTCTGTTATGTCATGCATATGTTGATTATTTGCTGTGTTCTCCGGTGTTATTGTGCAAGGTCTTGTATACATTCCTTTATCATTTACTCGTATTTGTTGATTTAGTTTCTCTATCATATTGGTATCAAAACTATTTTCCACTACTATTTATTCTGTTGTATAGTTCACTTTGCTCATGGGTGTCCTGTTTAATCTGTGGACCATGAATCTTAAACTTGGTTGTTTTTGTGTCAGTGGATGGTTTGGTTGATTATGATTGGTAGGGCATATGGTGTTTTGCATGGTGTGGTCCGGAAATTTTTGTGTGTTTTCCATTTCTAAGTTCCTAAGTTTTCAACACTATATATTTTCTTCAGTAATGCACACACACACACACACACACACACACACACACACACACACACACACACACACACACACAAGTGTGTGTTTTACTACAGAAAGTATATTCCACTGCAATAATAGGAAACTAGGAAACTAGAAGCTATTAGTAGACAGCATCAAGAACATGGACTCTCCAGTTACAACAAACCTTATATCATTTTATATCCCATCAATGTACACTTGCGTTCCAATAGATTAAACAATAAACTTCATCTCAAAAGATTGAGAACAACAAGGAAACACACCGGACACACACTCACTGAGAAAATGGCAGACATTCTCAAGGCCATTAGTGCACAAAATTACTTTGTGGTCAACAGATAATTTTGTTCAGAATAAGACAGACTGCCAGTCTTATCACCAAGTAGAGTGGTGTATTAGCCAACATATTCATGAACAACTTAAAGAACAAGATCTTGAGACACACAAATAAAGCAGCTACACAATGAAATGAACAACTTAGAACCAAAAACTCACTTCATATTGTGAACTGAAATGGAAAACATACTACATTTTCTGGATTTCACCATAAATAGAATAAACAACACTTATTTTCTTTCTGAGACTGGTTTGATGCGGCCCCCAATGAATTCCTCTCCTATGCCAACTCCTTCATCTCAGAGTAGCACTTGCAACCTAGGTCCTGAATTATTTGTTTTATGTATTCCAACCTCTGTCTTCCTCTAGACTTTTTGCCCTCTACAGCTCCCTCTGATTCCATGGAAGTCATTCCCTGTGGCCTTAACAGATGTCCTATCATCTTTTCCCTTCTCCTTGTCAGTGTTTTCCACATGATCTTTTCCTCTCCAATTCTGTGCAGATCCTCCTCATTCCGTGCGTTATGAGTCCACCTAATTTTCAACATTCGTCTGCAGCACCGCATCTCAAATGCTTCGATTCTCTTCTGTTCCGGTTTTTCCACATCCCATGTTTCACTATCATACAACGCTGTGCTTCAAACATACATTCTAAGAAATTTCATCCTCAAATTAAGGTCTATTTTTGATACTAGTAGACTTCTCTGGCGAGGAAAGCCGTATCTGATACCGATAGTCTGCTCTTGAGGTTCTCCTTGCCCCGAGCGTCATTGGTTATATTGCAGCCGAGATATTAGAATTCCTTAACTTCATCTATTTCGGACCATCAGTCCTGATGTTACGTTTCTCGCTGTTCTCATTTCTGTTACTTCTCATTATTTTGGTCTTTCTTCGATTTACTTTCAATCCTTAGTCTGTACTCATTAGACTGCTCATTACATTCAGCAGATCATGTAACTCTTCTTCGCTTTCATTCAGGGTAGTAATGTCATCAGCGAATCGTATCAGTCATGTCCTTTCACCTTGAATTTTAATTCCAGCCCTGAAACGTACTTTCATTTCCATCAATGCTTCTTCGATGTACGGATTGAACAATACGGGCGAAAGACTACATCCCTGTCTTACAACCTTTTTAATCCGCCCACTTCGCTGTTGATTGTCCACTCTTATTCCCTCTTGACTCTTGTGCATATTGTATATTACCCGTCTCTCCCTATAGCTTGCCGCTATGTTTCTCATGATATCGAACATCTTACACTTTTTTACATTGTCGAACGCTTTATACAGGTCAAAAGATCCTATGAACGCGTCTTGATTTTTCTTTAGTCTTGCTTCCATTATGAACCGCAACGTCAGAGTTGCTTCACTGGTGCTGTTACCTTTGCTAAAGCCAAACTGGTCGCAATCTAACATCTTCAACTTTCTTTTGCACTTTGCTGTGTATTATTCTTCTCATCAACTTGGATGCATGTGCTGTTAAGCCGATTGTGCGAAAATTTTCGCACTTGTGAGCTCTTGCAGTCTTCGAAATTATGTTGATGACGTTCTTCTGGTAGATAGATGGTATTTCGCCAAACTCATACATTTACATACCACCGTGAATAGTCGTTTTGGTGGCACTTCGCCACTCATTTAGAAATTCTGATGGAGTGCTATCTATCCCTTCTTTCTTATTTGATCTTGAGTCCTTCGAAGCTCTATTAAATTCTGATTCTAATACCGGATACCCTATCTCTTCTAAATCGACTCCAGTTTCTTCTCCTATTACATCAGACAAATCTTCCCCTCATAGAGACCCTCTTTCCATCTATCCATTCCTTCCTCTGCATTTAACAGCGGAATTCTCTTTGCACTCTTAATGTTACTATCCCTGCTTTTAATTTCACCAAAGTGTATTTTGACTTTCTTAAATGCCGAGTCAACGATTTCGTTTTCGATTTCTTCACATCTTTCATGCAGCCACTTTGTCTTAGCTTCCCTACAGTTCCTATTTATTTAATTCCTCTATATTCCTGTATTTTCCTAAACATTTTTGTACTGCCTTCGGTCATCGATCAGCTGAAGAATGTGTTCGTGATATCCATGGTTTCTTCACAGTTTCTTTCTTTGTACCTGTGTTTTCCTTTCCAAATTCTGTGATTGCCTAATTTAGAGATGCCTATTCCTCTTCAGCTGTATTGCCTACTGATCTATTCCTTTTTGCTGTATCTATAGCTTGAGAGAACTTCAAGCGTAAATCTTCATTCCTTAGAACTTCTGTACCCACTTCTTTGCGTATTGATTCTTCATGACTAATCTCTTAAACTTCAGCCTACCATTCATCACTACTATGTTGTCATCTATGTCTATATCTGCTCCTGTAACGCTTTACAATCCAGTATATGATATCGAAATCTGTCTGCCCATAAATTAATCTAACTGAAATCTTCCCATATTATCTGGTGTTTTTCAAGTATACCTTGCCCTCTTGTGATTATTGAACAGAGTATTCACTGTTACTAGTTGAAATGTATTAGAGAGCTCAATTATTCTTTATCCTCTCTCATTCCTTGTCCCAAGCACATATTCTCCTGCAACCATTTCTTCTGCTACTTTCCCAACTACACTCCACTCCCCCATGACTATTAGACATTCATCTCCCTTTGCGTATAGTGTTACTCTCTCAGGCATGTATACCTGAACTGTCGTTGTCGGTATTGGTACGCTGTCTATTCTGATATGAACATCTTTATCACTGAACTGTTCACAGCAACACACTCATAACCTCACAATCTTCACCAAAACAACCACCATGCGCACCACTATCCGTAATCATCTAATCACCCACCGACACATTCAGATACATGCTCCAAAGATTAAACAGGGCACTCGCAAGCAGACTGAAGTAAATACGGGAGCTGAAGAAAATAAAACGAGTAGTAGTGGAAAATGGTTATGGCAAACGTATGGTAGTAAAACTAATTCGAGAAATTTAAGTAAAAGGAAAAGGAATGATTAGTCACATGTATACAAGACCTAGCACACAAGCAAAGGAGGACACAACAGGGCAAGAACCTTCACACAAGACAAAGTAGCACATACTCACATAAAACAAAAAGAAAATAGTTAACAGAATGGGCAACATGTCAAAAAAACTAGAATATAGAAGAGACAATAAAACACAGGAGAAGCTCAGAACACAGGAAACACCCAAAGATAAATTACACATATTAGGTATAAATGAATGTACAAAAACACTTGTCATACAGTATACACAGGGAAACATGTTGGAATTTTAAACCAAGACGCCTCATACATCCAAACAGTAACAAGTCTCATAGCAAATTTGCCGATAACATAATAGCCCACAACCATCAACCAACTGAAATAGATTTAAAAATAGTAAAATCCAACCAAGGCTTATATTATAAACTTACAACAGAAGAAAACTCCCTCATGAGAAAGGATTAGCAGGAGGAGAACAAATTGTAAACGACCACACTACGCTATGCAATCGAATTCTCAATAACACATTAAAGTAAATTTACAGGAAAGACAACCCAAACCGCTAAACACACACACACACACACACACACACACACACACACACACAGAGAGAGAGAGAGAGAGAGAGAGAGAGGGGGGGGGGGGGGACAGAAAGCTTAAAATTTGAAACCAAACTCACTTGAGAAGTGGTGAATGGTACTTTGTATACGCAACGGTAATATTAGCACTGTTTCTTGGGTAAATGGTAGTGGTCTATGTAAGCGAAGTTCTACTACATATGTGTAGTGATTGTGTATGATTCGCAAGAACTTAGGAGAATGCAGATGAAAATGGATTTACAGAATCTAACTTTAATTAGAAGAAAGTACACTCGCGAAATATTTTCACGCAACAAAGCGCGAAAGAGGTTCAGATATAAAGTTACATGATAACTCGTCAAGTAAATTCACATTACTATTATTTAGTTGCAGATAACATGCTACCAGCTTCCAGTATTGTGCAGAGGGTTCTGCACAGACTATAATGTAGAGAATTAATGTAATGACAACAAAAAAACTGGTTTTAGGCTTAATTTTCGTAGATCTATTGTCACTTGCAACAGTTTCACATTTTAGAGATTTGAATAAAGAGAAGCCACTGACGATGGCATAAATGTCCTGAAACATGTTAGGATCTGTATGTATATATAATGTCAGCATAACAGGCTGCCTTTATACCCAAAGATTTACAGGTCTAAACCCGCAGCGACACACGGATACCCGTCATACGATATGGGATGACGTGCATTTTGTGTAGCATCATAACTAACCCTCCCCTTTCCATTTTCAGTTACAAATGGTGCGAGAGAAACAAACGGCTTTTGGTAAGGCTCTATGGGACCTCGAATCTAAATTTTAGTCCATCTACATTTACATCTACATCTACATCTACATGATTACTCTGCAATTCACAATTAAGTGCCTGTAAGAGGGCTCTTGAAACCACCCTAAAGCTATTTATCTGCGTCCCCCTCTCGAACAGCGAGCGGGAAAAACGAACACAAATCTTTCCGTGCGAGCTCTCATTTATATTATTTTATTACGATGAACATTTCGCCCTACGTAGGTGGGCGCCAACTAAATATTTTCACACTCTGAGGAGAAAACTGGTGACTGAAATGTCATGAGAAGGTCCAGCCGCAGTGAATAA
The DNA here is from genome assembly GCF_023864275.1 of Schistocerca cancellata. NCBI lineage: Eukaryota > Metazoa > Arthropoda > Insecta > Orthoptera > Acrididae > Schistocerca > Schistocerca cancellata. The sequence continues at coordinate 983,874,626 of NC_064626.1, read as the reverse complement.
CGCCTTTGCGTTAATTGCCTCCCCAGAAAAGGTTTAAATGGCTCTGAGCACTATGGGACTTAACATCTGAGGTCATCAGCCCCCAGACTTAGAACTACTTAAACCTAAGTAACCTAAGGACATCGCACACTTCCATGCCCGAGGCAGGATTCGAACCTGCGACCGTAGCAGCAGCGCGGTTCCGGACTGAAGCGCCTTGAACCGCTCGGCCACAACGGCCGGCATTGTCACCCCAATTCGGCTTGTACTCTCTCCCGTATTTCGAGATACTAAAAACCCGTTGCCTTTTTGAACTTTTTCGATATGCTCCGACAATACTATCTGATGCAGATCACACACAGCACAGTAATACTCGAAAAGAGAGCGGACAAGTGTAATGTAAGCAGTCTATTTGATAGACCTTTTACAGTTTCTAAGTGTGCTGCCAATATAACACGGTCCTTGGGTTTCTTTCTCCACAACAATATGTATGTGGTCGTTCCAATTCAAGTTATTTGTAAGTGTAATTCCTGAGTGTTTGGTTGAGTTTACAGCATTTAGATTTGTGTGATTTATCGTTTAACTGAAATTAGTGCTCTTGTGCATGACTTCACACGTTTCACGATTTAGAGTTAATTGCCATTTTTTGCATCATACACATAACATGTCTGAATCATTTTGCAATTTGTTTTGATCACCTGATGACTTTACATGACAGTAATTGACAGTATCATCTGCAAACAAAGAGATTGTCTCCTAAATCGTTTATGTAGATCAGGAACAACTGATGGCCTACGAAATTTCCTTGACGAACGCCAGATATTACTTCTGTTTTAACCGGTGACTTGTCGTCAGGTATTACGAACTGTGACATTTCTGACAGGAAATCACGAATTCAGGCACACAAATGAGACGATACTCCATAGTCACCCAATTTAAATAGAAGTGGCTTGTGAGCAATGGTGTCAAAAGCCTTCTGGAAATCTAACAACACAGAATCTATTTGAGGTCCCCTGTCGATAGCAGGGATTTCGAGAGATTAAGGGCTACTTGTGTTTCACAAGAACGATATTTTATGGATCCCTGTTGATTATTTGTCAGTAAATGATTTACTTCGGGGTGCTTCATAACGTTCAGGCACAACATATCTTCAAAAACGTTATTGAAAATCGACGTTAGTGATATTGGTCTGTAATTCAGCGAATTACCCCTATTTCCTTTCTTCGGTATTGGTGTAACTTGTGCAACTGTCCAGTCTTTGGGTACGGATCGTTCCACGAGTGAGCGGTTGTGTGTAATTGCTAAGTATAGAGCTATTGTGTCAGCATACTCTGAAAGGACTGGTTTATAATTGGAACGGAAGCCATGCCTTTCTTATGCGTTTTAAGCTGCTTCGCTACACTGAGTATATCTACTAAGTTACGCATGTTGTTCTTAATTCGAATTCTGGAATATTTACTAGATGTAGATGTAGATGTAGATGTCTTCTTTTGTGACGGAATTTCGGAAAACCGTGTTTAATAACTGCTTCAGTAGCACTGCCATCAATAACGTCACCATAGTTATCCCGCAGTGAAGGTACTGATTGCGTCCTGCCACTGGCACATTTTACATACGACCAGAATCTCTTTTCTCGAAACATATGTGGGAGGAAGAAACGCTACGTTGATTTTTGTCGAAATTTTAAGTGTAAGTGATACTCTGATACACAGCGCCCGTCTTCTAGTGTCTGCCATTGGAGTTGGATGAGCGTCTCCATGGTGCTTCAGCGCTTGCGAAACGAATCCGTTCCTAATCAGGAAGCCTTTCTTTCATCTTACGTATTTCACCCAAAAAATCCTAAGGGTCCTACCTATGAATCCTACCTTACATGAGTTCTACATTGAGGAGCAGTACTCGAGTGTTAGTCAAACGAGGATTTCGTAAAGTACCATCTCCATGGAATGGCATCACTTCCCTTCGCAATGTTCGCTTGGAAACTGGGTCAGCTGGATCTGCATTCTTTACAAGCAGGCGTGTATGTCAGGGTTGAAAATGATTCTGAAAAACAATTTGTGAAACTCGATTCCTGGCGCTGTCGGTTAGCATCATTTTATGACCACTGTTCTTACTCCGTACTAGTTGCTTGGCTAACAATGCAAGCCCCTGACTACCAATCCATTCTGTGAAAACTGCACGTCAACAGCACTTTTGAGTTTCGCAATATGTGCGGAGCAAATTTTAGGTGATTCACCTTGTGTATATAGTGGACGATATATACGGGCAATTGTATTCACTTGGCAGGTGTACAGAACACCGAGTCGTGTAAAGGATGACCGACATTCTCCACGCTTGGAATCTCGTGTCGAGGATCTGAGCAGCTTCGGTGACGTAACTGTAACTTATGTTTTTATTTTATGTAAAATAAGTTTAAACAAATTGATGAAAATGCATCCTGCACAATAACAAAGCTGCTACCATATACAGGGTGAGTCACCTAACATTACCGCTGGATATATTTCGTAAACCACATCAAATACTGACGAATCGATTCCACAGAACGAACGTGAGGAGAGGGGCTAGTGTAATTGGTTACTACAAACCATAAAAAAAATGCACGGAAGTATGTTTTTTAACACAAACCTAGTTTTTTTTAAATGGAACCCCGTTAGTTTTGTTAGCACATCTGAACATATAAACAAATACGTAATCAGTGCCGTTTGTTGCATTGTAAAATGTTAATTACATCCGCAGATATTGTAAGCTAAAGTTGACGCTTGAGTACCACTCCTCCGCTGTTCGATCGTGTGTATCGGAGAGCACCGAATTACGTAGGGATCCAAAGGGAACGGTGATGGTCCTTAGGTACAGAAGAGACTGGAACAGCACATTACGTCCACATGCTAACACCTTTTTATTGGTCTTTTTCACTGACGCACATGTACATTACCATGGGGGGTGAGGTACACGTACACACGTGCTTTCCGTTTTCGATTACGGAGTGGAATAGAGTGTGTCCCGACATGTCAGGCCAATAGATGTTCATTGTGGTGGCCATCATTTGCTGCACACAATTGAAATCTCTGGCGTAATGAATGTCGTACACGCCGCAGTACAACTGGTGTAATGTTGCCGCAGGCTGCCACAATACGTTGTTTCATATCCTCTGGGGTTGTAGGCACATCACGGTACACATTCTCCTTTAACGTACCCCACAGAAAGAAGTCCAGAGGTGTAAGATCAGGAGAACGGGCTGGCCAATTTATGCGTCCTCCACGTCCTATGAAACGCCCGTCGAACATCCTGTCAAGGGTCAGCCTAGTGTTAATTGCGGAATGTGCAGGTGCACCATCATGCTGATACCACATACGTCGACGCGTTTCCAGTGGGACATTTTCGAGCAACATTGGCAGATCATTCTGTAGAAACGCGATGTATGTTGCAGCTGTTTGGGCCCCTGCAATGAAGTGAGGACAATGTTTCAAGTGTCAACTTTAGGTTACAATATCTCCGGATGTAATTAACATTTTACAATGCAACAAACGGCACTGATTACGTATTTGTTTATATGTTCAGATGTGCTAACAAAACTAACGTGGTTCCTTTTAAAAAAAACGTAGGTTTATGTTAAAAAACATACTTCCGTGCATTTTTGTATGGTTTGTATTAAACAATTACACTAGCCCCTCTCCTCACATTCGGTCTGTGGAATCCGTTCGTCAGTATTTGATGTGGTTTACGAAATATATCCTGCGGTAACATTAGGTGACTCACCCTGTATATAACGTAATGGTACATAAAAACCCAGTACCTATTTCAGTACAAAGAGCTGCAAGAAATAGCATTTCGACAAGATATTTTAGCTTTTAGCAACAATGAAATTATAGCTTCTGAGTCGAAAATATTACCTGCATTCCTATGAAAAATTAATATTGTATCCGTGTAAAATAACTTGTTGTACGTGCGTTCGTCTTTACTCTAAATATTAAAATTCTTGCATGTGAAACAAACGACAATGAGGGTATTCCCTAAATTACTTTTGGAAAATGTGCTATGTCGATATATCTCAAAAATACTCACTCCAAGAGGTGAAAGGGTATTCGATATTCCGTATGTAAGGGAATAAGATGGGTTTAATGGAAAATCGTAATTAACGTCTTTCATTTCTTATGACAGCTACTAATGCCGAAATTGTATAAATACGTACATAATTAGAGATGTTACTTCTGCCATAGCTTTACTCCTACTTTCCAACTTCAAAGAAGATTTCCAGATTACGTAACTGGTGTAGTAGTTCTCGAGCGAAAGCTACCACAGAGAAAAGGGTTTACCACAGCGTAGGGTTGTTTCTAAAAAGAAGCTTTCACTCTGTAGCGGAGTGTGAGATACAGTGAAAGTTTTTGGCGTATTAAAACCATTAAAACCGCCTGACACAGATGAAATTATGCCCGTAAATACATGACTTACGAACTGCAAAGCTCTGTTCGATTCTCGGACAGGCACACAATTTACGTCTGCGAGGTAGTTTCGCAGCAGGGCACACAGGTCTGCAGGGTGAAAAATGCAATCGGAAAACAATTCGCTACGTTCTGGCTAAGCCATTTCTCCGCTGTGTCCCTTCTTCCAGGACAGCTAGTCCACCACGGTTTGTAGGAGAGCTCTGCGAAGATTGGAAAGTAGGAGATGTCTGGTCGATCTGGAGCTGTGATGACGTGTCGTGTGAGTGTCGTTTCAAGATGTCTCAGTCGGTAACAGCGTTGTCCGAAAAGTTTCTGTGTTCGAAGCCCTGTTCAGCACAAAGCTTTAAAAGTAGGAGCAACATATTTCTACTTTTGTTAACTCAAATTTGGTAATACTAAGAGTGCAATGGTAATTCCACTCTTAAACGCAGCGGATAGAGCGGATAGGTGGAAAGAGTTCTTGGAAGGTCTCTGTGATGTGAAAGACTTGTCTGATGTTCTGATAGAAGGGGAAACAGAAAGTCGACAGGAAAGGGAAAGGGTTTCCAGTATTAGAATCAGAATTTAAAAGAGCTTTGGAAGCCTTGAGATCGGATAAGGTAGAAGGGATAGATAACATTCAATCAGAATTTCTAAAATCATTGGGGCAGATCGCAACAAAACAACTATTCAAGTAGGTATGTAGAACGTATGAGTCTGGTGATGTACCGTCTTATTTTCAGAGAAAAATCATCCACAAAATTCCCAAGATGGTAAGAGCCGACAAGTGTGAGCATTGTCATATAATCAACAGCTCATGTATCCAACTTGCTGACCAGAATGATATACAGAAGAATGGAAAAGAAAATTGAGGCTGGGTGATGATTAGCTTGGCTTTAGGAAAGGGAATGGCACCAGAGAGGCAATTCTGAGTAAAGTAGGGCTAAGCAATAGGAACAGACGTATAATATACAATATATGCAATATATGCAATATATGCAAGAGGGAACAATAAGACGGGAAGACTGAGAATAAATTGTTCGGATTAAAAGGATTATACGGCAGGGATGTATTTTTTTGTCCGTGCTGTTCAATGTATACATCAAAGAAGCAGGGAGGGAAACAAAAGAAAATTTTAATAGTGAGATTAGAATTCAGGGTGGAAGGAAATCGGTGATAAGGTTGTAGAAGAAATGAGAACAGTGAGAAACTTAATATCAGGATTGGTTATCACGAAGTAGATTAAGTTAAGCAAATTCTCCCGCCTACGCAGCAGAATAACCCATCACCGACGCAGCAAAGAGTACATAAAAAGCAGACAGGCACTGGCGAAAAGAAATCCATGGCCTTGGAGGACAGCGTTTTATGGTAGTGAAACGTGGACTGTGAGAAAATAGGAAAAGAAGAAAATCGAAGCATTCGGGATGTGCCGCTACAAAAGGAAGTAGACAATTAGGTGGACTGCTAAGGAATCAGGTGGTATCTCCGGAGAATCGATGAGAAAAGGTGTATATGAAAACACTGACAAGAAGAAGGGACAGGATGGTAGGACATCTGTTAAGACATCATGGAGCTGCCGAGGGTAAAGGCTGTAGAGGTAAACAGAGATTGGAATGTACCCAGCAATTAACTGTGGACGTAAGTGTACCGTATCAAACCAATCAGAAGACTGATGACTCACATACTCCTGATCATCTGGAATGGGCATGTGCACAGTCATCTGAGCTCGCTATCACGCATGTGTGGAGTTAATCATGAAGACTGCTTCACTGTGCCCAGTCTAGTACAGTTTCGTTTCAGAAGATTACTTCAAGTAAAGGAAGTATACAGTAATGCCTCAGGGGTGCAGCCCATACTAAAATGCTCAAACCACAGGCGAAAATAGTGAAACAAAACAGACTGACAGTACGTAGCACCTCCATAATTCGCTGGACTACATTTATGCAAACCGGCAAGCCTGAGAGCGAATTCATTTCATTTCCAATCAGTGACCTGATAGGAAATGTCTTGTGAATGTGATTTTGCCTCGATTAATTTAAGTGAAATACCTGCGTAACGATTATATCTGCGACTTTATTTTGCTCCAGCTGAATCGCCATGCTGTAATTTACTTTCCTGTTAACTGGAATTTATATGTACATAAAGGAAAAAATGCAGTTTTAAAAATAAGAAGATATAATGAAAAGAGGAAGGGTGTTAACCTGGAAAGACTGTGGTCTGGGGTGAAACTTACATGACCAACTAACGTTTCTCTCTTTTCGGCTATATTTAATGGTGTATTCAGTTAAATTCGGGACAACAACTAAAATGAAAATTACAAAATTCAAAGTCGTGTGCCCAATAGCTGATGGAACACATTAATCGAATAAACATGTGTTCATTTATTTACTTCGATGACAATGCGAAGTTCACACATTAGCTTTAAGAAATACGACGACCAGTCTAATATAATTCACATCCATGGAGCTAAACTATCAGTAAAATTGATGAATCGATGTTCTCACATTGAAACTCAGGAACTCATAATACCAGTGTTATAGATGTAAAAATAAAAATGAAATGATTCGTAGGATGGGCAAAGTTTCTTGAATCGGAGTAAATACAGTGAATTGTAGAAATAAAAAACTTGGATATGAGAGAAGACTTTAAATTAATTTTTTTGATTTTCAAACAACATATCGCCAAAAATAAATTATTAGAGGAGCAGACTTAAAGAAAGTAAACACGCCATGAAGATGCCAGGGTTCCGACAACATAAATTTCGGCAAATGAAATCACTTGCGCTCAACTGCGAAATGAGATGAAGTTTGTTGTGAAAACTACATGACTAAAGACTAGTGAAGATTAACGATAGACCGAGCACGTGGTTCTGACTGCACACTGTTGTCTGCGATTGACCCCGAAGGAAATCCACACCATAATGCCTTGAGCTAGAACGTTCTTCTGAACCTAGTTACTGGGTGGAAGTCACCTGACGTCACATCATGCAGAGCAAATAAAGTTTACAGAACTAGTTCCTCATTACCATCCTTCTCTTTGTTCCGACTAAGTATGCAACAATGTTCAGAAAGATGACGCTAACGAGAGATTCAGAGAAATTTTGAGAACAATAATTTCGGCAAATGAAATCACCTGCACTCAACTTCATAATGAGATTAAATTTTTTCTGGAAAATACATAATTTGAACTGACTAGCTAAGATAAACAATACACCGATCATGTGGCTCTGACTGTACGCTGCTCTATGCGACTGGCCTCGAAGAAAATCCACCACCACAATCCCCTGGGCTAACTTTATTCTCAACCATGTATGTGCAGAAATAGTCGGCAGCAGCAAGGCAGAGATACTGAGATCTGTCTGTATTTTCAGCAAGAATAGTCTGCTTCAAAGCAATCATATTATGCATACTCATATGACGAAAGATTATGGAAGATTCAGCCACCTTTTAAAATATGAACATCCGTAACGTTGTAAAGCAGTGGACAACCCGCTACTAAGTGAAATACTCATTTTGAGTCATATTTTCTTTATCATCAATTTTCTGAAACTCGTCGTAACTGTAAGAATAGACTTTGAAGTTGTATAACGCTCGTTGACCAATTTAACATTCTTTCTTAATTTAAATACGTCTCTTACCTCCTTTATATTTACGTTTGACAGTAGAAATGTTAACTGTGAAGCTGCCAGATTCTATTTACTCTTTTAAAAAACTGATAGCATGTAGTAGAAAATGCGGAATGCATAAGAGCTGATATGAACGTGAGGTGGTGTATCACTACACTAATCTTTTTAAAATGCTGACGTGGCGGAATAAAATTCGCGCACATGTGGAAGTAAAACCCGGACCACTAAAAACAGTCTTTGTTACACACATGAGCTCTTTTTAACAAACATTAGTGCATAGACAGGTTAATCCCGTTGCGTGATAGCCCTATAGTTATCGTACAGCTGCAGACGAGATTAATTAAAACATGATTGGACAATGTCGTAACGCCAGAATTAAATTCTCTCTGAATTTTCAATAGTCATTTAAATTTTAAATACACGGATTTACTCGGCATTAATTAGATCCTATTCAGGATTAAAAGAATGCGATAGAGATGACGCACAATTATTCAATGCAGCTTTAGCTACAACGAAGGTAAAACAAGAAATCGAGCTGGCTTAAATGAAATACCATACGTTCACTCTTTGACTCTTATGACAGTACATGCTTTACTTTACTAAACAGCCTACATAATTAAAGCTATTCAACTAGGAACCGGCATAAAAGTAACTTCAAATTAACATTATTTTCATAGACACTGTCATAAAATTTCTTCAAATTGCTGTTTGGGATTGTACAGTTGCAACAAAATTACAAGAACTGTCTTATAAAGGTGTTGCTTCAGAATAATCTCGGGAAAAAATTAACGAGTCTTTGAGATTTACGCTCCTTGCCAACAGTGGTTGTTATGGTGAACTAATCCAGGAACAGAGGACTGCAAGAATGGCTATAGAATGATTTAAATAGAAAACTGAAATATTCAGAATCAGCAATGGAAGTTTGTGAATGGTCTTAGTCAACAGAGTTCTGAGTGGCCCCGTCATTAGCGATTGCGTCGTTTGTGTGATATCACTGTGGTTTTGGCGTAGATGAATACAACCAATACATTTCTCTTTATGACTCCCGTTCATTCTGGAGGAACACGTCACTATCAAGATAGACACATCAGTTTTGCAGACCAGAGAGTGCAAAACCCTCCCTCTCTGCAGCTACAGTTGTTGCCCGACCCCAAGATACGTCCATTGATCGTAATACCTCTCTATGGATTCTGTCGAGTCTGGCGCATAGTCAAATGTTGCGCTACATTTTAACGAACAGTCTAGTTTTTCCGATAATTAAACCCCAGAAAAATACATTTTAAAACATTTAACAGTTTGTTTTCAATTCAAAATTAATATTGTATCGAAATTAATATTATGTTACAGTGATTTATAAAGTTTAAACAAGTAACAAGATTCGACGATATATTCTAACATTATAATTCATTAGCATCATGTGGCTTCGAAAACTGGAACGATAAGCGGCAGTTTAAAGTTACGCTAAGCTGGGATGGAATCTCTAATTACCTTTTTGGGATGCTGATATAATACATAAGAAAAACATAAATAAAGAAAACACTGACAATTTAGGAAAGCCAAGATGACGAATTTCTAAACAACTGTATTCCAAAAAGGGAGGAAAAATAAACAGAAAAGTCTACAAGTCCAGTAAAATGAGAAAAGTTGTTGTCTCAGACATACTTTAGAATAGCTTGATTCTGGCGGTGCACATGTAGGCGAATTGTGAACCAAGTTCAAAAGAAATTACCGTCCACCCTACAGAAAAAATATGATAATGAAAATTAAAAAATAATGGCAGAGATTCTTTCTGGCAAATAAACAATTTCTGGAAACTTCTTAAGAAACAGTGCCAACCGGTACAAAGGAAAAAATAAATATGCAAATAAGCAGATATTAACTGAGACGCTCTCAGCTTCAAGTTGGGCAATACATGATGCCTTCAATACTTTTCATAGCAAAAATTTATCTCATGACCTGTCGAGAAGTGAAATAAATTTGTCATTTGTTAAGGCTCTAAGTGGCACGAAAATTTCTTTTATAATTCTCATAGAAAAGACAGAAACCAAAATAGAAAACAGAAAAACAAAAAGCAAAATGAGTTAATTCTTCAAACGTTCCTTCACAAAGGAAAATAAAGGATTGTTATTACCATTCAGTCGTAACGCTGCTACAATGAGTGACAAAGTAGTCAGCAGTAATGGAGTAGGAATTCATATTAAACACCTGAAAAGCAGTGACGTCTCAGCTCCCGATGGAGTCCATGTGATGTTCTACGAAGAATTTGCAGGTCAAAGAGATTCACCTTTGATCATAATGTATGGCAAATCGCTTAATCAGAGATATGTTCCCAGTGACTGGAAAACACTATAGTGCATTCACATCCATAATTGCGAAAGTGGAACTAATCGAGTGAAACTGAGTCCTAAATCACTGTCATTTGTTTCTACAGAATATTGGAGTATAATTTTGAGTTCAAATGTGAATAACTTGGCAGAAAGTAACTTTTTTCCATGGAAATCAGCATGTATTCCGACAAAGGTAATCATCAGTACATCGGGCAACTGGAATTTGTCTACAAAAGAGACTGCCTACCAAAGAGTTGAAAAGCCAATATTCGACACAGTTCAAGTGCATGGAACCATATCTAATCACACAAACAGACGACATCAGGCGTGTGCAAGGAATGGTGATGAGAAATTTCACAGACTGATATGACTTTTGAGAGAGCGTAACACAAACGCTAAAAAATATTATGGGCCGTGGCGTGGTTGATGGAGTCGTCTTTCGAATTCGTGGCGCCACTACCTCAATTTGTCGTGTGATGTCCCTCCGGTTTGAGGCCACGATGGTACTTATTCCAGATTGTTGATGGGGACGGAGCGTGTTGTGGTGTGCGGAGTTGGGGAGTGGTAACGGAGCGAGGAGGATGGTGTGAGAGGTCCACCCGGCGAATAAGGCGATTAATGAAGGACTACCTATTTCATTGCCCTGTGATTGAGACTTGACATTTTACTAAATCTGTGTTGTAATTAACTGAAATTGTGACTGCCCAAGACCTACCTGTTTCAGAGGTATTTATGTCAATAAAGTAGTAAAAGGAAAAGGTAAATGATGGAACATATGCCCTAACGTTTCATCTTACATCCCTTTACCCGCAATTGTAGGTTTTATCTTAGCTGGCAGGTTCCAGAATAAGGAACCAGTGGATCTGGAGAATACCCCTTTACATATATTCTAGATCCGTCTTCAACGGCGTAAAGCTTAAATATACTTCTGGAGACTTACCGCTCGTACAGAAACTTACAAGCAGTCATCCCCCAGAGGCACCATCTGTAAGAGGAACTGGAAGAAACCTTAATATGTGATACTATGAGAAGTATCCTCAGCCATGCACTTTGCGCTCAGGTACAGGGTGTTAACGTGGATCATCGGTCGTAGCATTCATCACTCTTTTCGTGTATAAAAACATGATACATTTCAGTTCATTTTCATATTTTTCTCGGCTACGATCGGAAGCCTTTTCCCTGATATCCGAACAAGGTGTGAGACTGAGTTATACGTGCTGTAGACTTTCCTTTCTTGTAAAACCTTTTCCACTTGTAACATCATAGATTAAGGGTCGACCTGCGACAGCAATCGCACAACTTGTCTACGGGCCGCTAGACGCCGCCGCGAGCGCTAAGAGTGCATTGTGATCGCAGGCGCGCGTGTTGCGTACGGGCCGCGCGGTGCCGCCACGAGCGCAACCGTATATAAGTGCCGACGGAGTTCGGCCAGCTCTCATTTTGTTGGCATCTCATTTTTGCCTATTCTCTTATTGCTTAGTTGCTTAGCTCTTATTCGTTTATGGCTCATGTTATTGTGCTCTCTTTCAGCCATTCTGATTGTTATGATTTACTCCCAATTGAGAAGTGCTCATTTTGGCATTTCACTTTTACATATTACTAATTTTGCTAATAATATGCTCCTTAGCTTTTTACAGTTGAATTGATTAACATAGTCTCATGTACTGTTTGTTCATTTCAGCCTATACATATTTTGATGATCTTTAAATACTGTAACAAATATCGGAAGCATTTCTTTCCTTAAACGTGCGTAAAGTATTCTCGATGTAGGATTTGTTCTGCGACACAGGTGTAAGATTTTGAATATAAATTATATACGAAACTGTGCTTTAAAAGGAATTTATTTTTTCAGTTTGTACTACATCAGACGACAATTGTGTGATATGAGGGAGAAATTTGAGAGGCGAACCCATGGAAATAGTCTTAAGTGATCCTCTTTAAAAAATAAAAATTTGTGACACTGAAAGACGTGACACTGTAGGCACCGAATATATATATATATATATATATATATATATATATATATATCACACACTGCATTAGGGTGTATGGTTCAGTAACAGTTTCGCCTTCGTGGGGTATCTGCAGATCGTCTATACGTATAACAAGATAAGCAATAATTAGGGTACGGTTCTAGCTTGCACGATTCTAAATTTGAATAAGGAATTCCTAATGACCTTACAATTTACACTTTTACAACATTTTAAAACCATGGAACATCTCCTTGCTAGACAGAGGCACGCGTCGAATCAGATAAACCCGCAGAGATCTTCTCCTTCTCCAACATTTTAAAAACCACAAAAAGCCACTGTGCTAGACTGAAGCACGCATAGAATCACATAAACCCACAGGGACCTAGTAAAAAAATCTAAAACAATATCATGTTATCGCAAGATAGAATGCTAAATGAGTAATCAAATTGAACGTGATGTACCTTAATAAAGAATGGTGCAATGGTATGACCACACACACTAAGAAATGTGCAAATTTAAATATAATACTGCTGCTGCATTAACTTCTCAGCAGGAGTGCCAAGCCGGCACACGGGCGAGCATTAGAATGAAACTTGCGTACAATGTCCGCAGAAAACGCACGTAGATGAGGTCAAAACAGCTGTTTGACAGTCAGCACATTTAATGCTTACAGAAAAGGTTTAAGAAGGGTTGACTCACTGTCATGAAATTAAGCGGTTTCAATTTATCAGAACACATACACCCATAAGAGAATCTATAAAATATTCCAAGTACATAAAGCAATGACACAACCATAATTAAATATTACTGCAAGATAATTACCACAGATATCATCACGGCAACTAGGGCTAAAACGAATTCTTAAAAGAGCAATTACTGATTCGACTTTAAAAATATAGTGTCAAGGAATGGCGAGGTGGGGTGGGGGTGGGGGTGGGAGGAGGAATTAGTAAAACAGAAACGGAAAAAATGACTTCATTGGATCATAACAGCCTTAGTTCCTGCTAATGAGCTAATCGTTTAGCTGTTGTTCGTAGTCCCTACACGTACGCTTAAGGACTTACAGTTCTTCCAGTAAATCAAGTTTTTTCCTTGCGAGCAGAATGTAAGATGCAAAGATCATAAGGGGTGGGTGGTTGATGCCCTTCAGTTTTCTAGGTGTTCAGTACATGTAGAGTGCTGCTTTAGTTGACCTTTTTTGTTAACAAATGCTCTCTAAACTCGTTCTGAACGTTATTCTAGTTTGGCCAATATAGAATTTATGGCAAACATTGCATTCCAATTTGTGTACCACATAGGAGACATACCATTCTTTGCCACGCGAAGTGGCCCAGCGGTCTAAGGTGCCATGTCACGGATAGCGTGGTCACTCCCGCCGAAGGTTCGTGTCCTACCTCGGGCATGGGTGTGTGTGTTGTTCTTAGCTTGGTTTAAGTAGTGTGTAAGTCTAGGGACCGATGACACCAGCAGTTTGGTCCCTTAGGAATTCACACACATTTGAACATTCCCATCTACTATAAGCCTCTCATCATGCACATAAGCGTTTTGAACTTTATTTTGTGGTGAAAACTCTACGCAAACATCAGATTTTTTGTTAAATTAGCTAATTGATCCGGTAATTTCACCACAAAAAAACAAAGCTTTATATATCTCTGTTGGGGGTGAGGAAACGTTCTACTTCGTATTGTTCCTGTTACCCGATAATTTTCTTTTATGTAGTCTATCCGTCATCCTTGGGTTATAACCATTAGTAGCTACAATAAACATCAAGTTGCGAAGCTCTCCATTTGTAGATAAAGTGCTGAAGGGGACGCTGCAGAGGCGATCAATCACTAATGTAATAAAACTTATTTTTGTGCTGGCACGGATGACATGATGAAGCATGGATAATTGCATTACTGGTTGTGGGAGTCCTAAAAGTATCAGTTCTTAACGTAGACACATCCGTGTCAGATCCACCGAATACAATAAGGATGTCATCTACATACCGCCGATAAACAAGTATTTTATCGCGTAACTGGGAGTTTCCCTTAAAGCATTTTTGTTCCAGACAATTAAAAAAAAAGTGTCCGCAAGGCATCCAGCCAAACATTTCCCTATAGCCAAACCGTCGGTCTTCTTAAGATCTGATTGTTGAAAGTAAGGTACTTACACAAAATAATAAGTCTGAGTAAATATACAGGGTGTTACAAAAAGGTACGACCAAACTTTCAGGAAACATTCCTCAAACACAAAGAAATAAAACATGTTAATGTGGACATGTGTCCGGAAACGCTTACTTTCCATATTAGAGCTCATTTTATTACTTCTCTTCAAATCACATTAACTATGGAATGGAAACACACAGCAACAGAACGTCCCAGCGTGACTTCAAACACTTTGTTACAGGAAATGTTCAAAATGTCCTCCGTTAGCGAGGATACATGCATCCACCCTCCGTAGCATGGAATCCCTGATGCGCTGATGCAGCCCTGGAGAATGGCGTATTGTATCACAGCCGTCCACAATACGAGCACGAAGAGTCTCTACATTTGATACCGGGGTTGCGTAGACAAGAGCTTTCAAATGTCCCCATAAATGAAAGCGAAGAGGGTTGAGGTGAGGAGAGCGTGGAGGCCATGGAATTGGTCCCTCTCTACCAATCCATCGGTCACCGAATCTGTTGTTGAGAAGCATACGAACACTTCGACTGAAATGTGCAGGAGCTCCATCGTGCATGAACCACATGTTGTGTCGTACTTGTAAAAGCACATGTTCTAGCAGCACAGGTAGAGTATCCCGTATGAAATCATGATAACGTGCTCCATTGAGCGTAGGTGGAACAACATGGGGCCCAATCAAGACATCACCAACAATGCCTGCCCAAACGTTCACAGAAAATCTGTGTTGATGACGTTATTGCACAACTGCGTACGGATTCTCGTCAGCCCACACATGTTGATTGTGAAAATTTACCATTTGATCACGTTGGAATGAAGCCTCATCCGTAAAGAGAACATTTGCACTGAAATGAGGATTGTCACATTGTTGGATGAACCATTCGCAGAAGTGTACCCGTAGAGGCCAATGAGCTGCTGATAGGGCCTGCACACGCTGTACATGGTACGGAAGCAACTGGTTCTCCCGTAGCACTCTCCATAGAGTGACGTGGTCAACGTTACCTTGCTTCGAACGTCTTCCTGTCAGGACGCCTTCGTTCTGGAAATCTGTCTCGATACAAACGTACCGCGCCACGGCTATTGTCTCGTGCTAATCGATACATGAAATGGGCATCTGCCAACTCCGCATTTGTAAACATTGCACTGACTGAAAAACCACGTTCGTGATGAACACTAACCTGTTGATGCTACGTACTGATGTGCTTGATGCTAGTACTGTAGAGCAATGAGTCGCATGTCAACACAAGCACCGAAGTCAACATTGCCTTCCTTCAATTGGGCCAACTGGCGGTGAATCGAGGAAGTACAGTACATACTGACGAAACTAAAATGAGCTCTAACATGGAAATTAAGCTTTTCGGGACACATGTCCACATAACATCTTTTCTTTCTTTGTGTGTGAGGAATGTTTCATGAAAGTTAGGCCGCACCTTTTGGTGACACCCTGTATAAACTTGGTAGTCTCATTAGCTGGGAGACTAACAAGCGTAAATAATCATCTTCTATGACTGCAATAGTATCATCTAACGGAACGGTGGCATAAAGATTTTTATATCAAGAGGCAACACGCAAGTACTGTGAGAAAAATCTCTGTGCTCAAGGAGCTGAACTACTCCATACCTATCAGATATCGAATAAGTTTCTTTGTAGACGAATTACGTCCCAACAGGTCCTTGAAACGTGAAGTTATGAATCATGAGGGGCGTCTTAATTATTTGGATTTACAATTATAGTTTGAGAGCAATGTTATTCATTCTGATATTTTTAGAAAGCCCATATTCATAACCAATAGCCGACAGACGGTAGATAGACTACACAAAAGACGACAACAGATGATAGCTAAAGTATACAAAAGAAAATTATCGGATCACATGAGTAACGAGCAATCGAATCTTTTCTCACCACCGCAGAGATACATAAAACTTTCGTTTGTGAGTAAATTATCGTATCAGTCGGCTAAATTATTCAAATATCTGGACGTCCAAGTGTTTTTTTTTTCACCGCATGATAAAGTTCAGAACTATTACCTGCACAGTGAGCGTCCTACTAAAGGTAGGTACTGAACACCTGAAGACCGTAGGTCAACAGCCACTCACCCCTGGTGATCTCTGCATCTAACATCCTACTATGGAAGATAAAACTTACTTTTAATGTCGAATCAGTAATTGCTGTTTTAAGAATTCGTTTTCGCCCCAGTTATGGAAACGACGTCCATCTGTGGTAGTTACAGCTGATGCCACTATTTTATTTACTTGGAATAATTTAAAGACTCTTTTATGGGAGACTTGGAATAATTTAAAGATTCTTTAATTGGAGACTTGGAATAATTTAAAGGTTTTTTATGGAAGACTGTATTCTGATTATTTGTAACGACTTCATTCCGTTATAGTGAACCACCCCTTTTTCAGATCTTTTACGTGGGAATTAAATGTGCTGACTGTCACACAACTGTTTTAAGCGTCTCGTATGTGCGTCCTCAGCAGTCATTGCGTGCAAGTTTCATTCCATTGCTCGCCTGGATGCCCGCTTGACGCACCTGACGTGGAGTTAATGTGGCAGCAATATGTATTACGTTTAAATATTTACACTTCATTATGAGTGTGGTCATCCATTGTACCATTCTGGAATACTGGTACGACTTTTTTAATGTATGTCCCATTCAGTTTGATTACTTATTTAGGCTTCTACATGATATTGTGTTAGTTGCTTTTGACTAGATCCCGGTAGGTTCATCTGATTCGCGCGTGCTTCAATGTAACAAAGAGCCATTTTATGGTCTTTAAAATGTTGTAAAAGGAAAAAGTTTAAGGTCAGTACTAAATGCCCTATTCACAATTAGAATCATGCAAGCTAGGACCATACGCAAATTTTTGCTTATTTTGTTATCCTTATAAATAATCTGCAGACACTCCATCCATGCGAAACACGTTGTTAATAAAAGACTAATTTGCAACCAAGGGGGTTCTTAATTCAAAAACTACTTGTCTCGTTCCTGCTTCTCATCGAGTAATTCCAGTACAGCAACTCATTGTGAAGAGTGAGCCGATGACAGCCTCTAGCAAGCCCGTCCTTCTCCCAACTACGATGGACATTTTCGCCAATAGAGTACCTAAAGTGTTGAGCGGTGACAATACAGATGTCTTTACTATTCCAGGAAGATCTTCTTGTCTTATTACCGTAACACGGTACATTATCCTAAGCAGTTAGTCTCTGCCTGGTATAGAGCTTCAAAAGTGGGTTGCTCAAGCATAGCCCTTAATATGTGTTGGTGTGTTGTGTTCCAGTGTTCTTACTTTCCAGGACCTGAAGATCTTTCTTCCCACCCTCTTCCTCGGATGGAAAACAACTAAAGCACACTTTCTCTGACGGATAAAGGTCACACATCCCTGATACTCGCATAGTGCAACAGCGAAACAGATAGCAGAGTTACTACCGGTAATGATTCACAGTGATGTAGGATTCGAATTGTTTAACCAAACGAGTAATTTTTTTCAAGTTTTAAGTGCTAAATTTGCGATAGGAGATATAACGTCGTCAGTGACTTGGACCGTTCTTCCAGGTTTAAGGAGTTTATTGCATCCGTTAACAAAACCAATTCGGGATACTGACCCACAGTTCTTGATCATAACACACGCCATTGTTCTACCGTACATTACAAAACTGTTATCCGTACATTTAAAATAGCGGTCTTTGACACAGTTGATAAGATGGGAGATATAACGTCTTCAGTGACTCGGACCGTTCTTCCAGGTTCAAAATGGTTCAAATGGCTCTGAGCACTATGGGACTTAACATCTGTGGTCATCAGTCCCCTAGAACTTAGAACTACTTAAACCTAACTAACCTAAGGACATCACACACATCCATGCCCGATGCAGGATTCGAACATGCGATCGTAGCAGTCCCCCGGTTCCGGACTGAGCGCCTAGAACCGCTAGACCACCGCGGCCGGCGTTCTTCCAGGTTTAAGGAGTTTATTGCATCCGTTAACAAAAGTAACTCGGGATACCCACAGTTCTTCATCATAACACATGCCATTGTTCTACCGTACATTAGAAAACTGTTATCCGTACATATAAAATAGCGGTATTTGAAACAGTTGATAAATATACCATCTAGACACAAAGGAATTACAGATATTGGCTGCAAGAGGGCATTTATTGAAAGAAATTGGGAAAGTTGAAAATTTATACCTGAGCGGGATTCGTACCCGAGTGTCCTGTTTACTAGGCAGATGCTACGACCTTTTTATCCACAGGCGCAACTTTTGTTTTAACAGGAGGTACAACGATTGTCACATGGTAGGGTGGGGGGGGGAGGGGGGGATCGCAACCCGAGCCTTCGCCATATCGTCCTCATCACCTGAAGTGACCGCTGTGTCAAGATAGGAAATGTGTCGTAGAATATTTTTATATTTATTGTGTTTTATTTTTTATTATGTACATACTGGCTGTACTCAATAAGAGTATACTTTCCTAACGACTCAAGGACCGCGAATTCTGGGGACATGACTGGAAAGAGAAACAAAAAAGGGAGGAATAAAGGAGAAAACAAAGGAAGATAAGTTGGGAGATGTAGCGCGAACTTCTTCTAGCGCGTCTCCCACACACTAGCCGGGACTAGGCCGTTACACAGTACGGTCCCAAAAAGTGTGTCGTGAGGTGTCAGGCGTAGTGAAAATCAGCTACGTCCCAAATGAAGGGTTTGGGTCGTAAATAACACTTTGTAAATAATTAGCAAATTGACGGTGGTAGTACGGCATTTGTTCAAGTGTGGTGTGAGCATCTAAAACATGGTACGAAAAATCGAGCTTGGAGTGCGCACTGTTTCTGAAGAGATACGCAGCCGCCATGCCCCTGAACCATGTTATAGCGTGGTAAGTGAGAAATCTGTGTCCCCCGGAAAGAGAAGCAATTGCGGGCTGTCAGTCGTCGATGGGGCACGGAGTAACATGACAGTTTCCACTGCACGAGTTACCATACATGGTGCATTGACGGACTTCAGAGATGATGCTCAATAATATCCTCACTGTGGCAATGCATTCACAATGGTAAGTCGGCCAGTCGAATGTGGTGAAGTCGCTGGTCGGTCTGGTATTTAGCATTAATGATGCGCTACCACAGGGCTTCTGCATCGGTTGTAGGAAAGGGCAGAGTGTTCTTCCACAGTTGGCCAACACATATCAGGACGAAGGTTCCCCAGCAGGGGTGCATGGGGTTCATAGCGAAAAAAACTCTAAAAGCGTGTCGCTCGTTGTACATGCGTGGCCGGAAGTGAATCACGTATGTAGCTGAGTTCACGAAGTTGACCGATTTGTGGGAAAGTGGACAATGTGGGCCATCTTGACCGGTGAAATAGGAGAGGCCAGCGTAAGAACCTCCAAGAGCTCGAATGTAAAGGATGTGGAATGTCTGTGCCAACGCCTTGTCTTATTATTTAAGTATAAAGCGGTTGTCCAGGCTCTAACATGGACGAGACACAGTCATCCTGCTCAAGTGGGGAGGGTGAAGGTGTCGTAGCGGACCTTAAAGATGATTCCTGCTGATGCTGATACAAAGTACCAAAAGGCAACCTAGAACTGACGCCCTAGGACCATTGGGTGCGACATCGGTGTTGAGGTACGGCACTCACTGGACTGGGTTCATGCTGCGGTGAAGGTTGTGTTAGATGTCGACTCTAACCGTCTGAGGCAAACAGCGGTAGGCGTACGCCACCATAAAGTGGGTACGTCCGATAAATGTGATGTACAGGTAATGGAGTTTGTCCACCGTGGAAAGCAGCAGTGGCCCTTCTTCTTGGAGGCCACGACAGATTTTCATAATCGTTGATTTGGCCACACTGAGGATACTTCCTGTGTGGTCCTTCCATATTGTCTGATCCATGCGATGGGGTTATTTTTTTTCGTACGTTTATGTGTCAGGAGCAAGAGGTCGTGCGCATATGCCCAGCAGGGGATGGTATGAATGCATAGGGTGAGTCCTCTGAGGTGCTCCCGCCTCCACTACGCACTTCCGATAAGAGATTCGAGAGCAATGGAGAACAGTACAGTGGACAGGGGACAGACCTGTATGACGGAACGCTGTATTGGAATTGATTGCGTGTGATGTGGCACTGCTAAACAGGCGTCTCAGGGTGTCGACGATTGGCGAAGGGAAACCCAGACGTACCACCACGGCCCTTATGAAAGGTACAATGTTGATTGATACCGGTGTCGCACAGAGACTGCAGGACGTGACAAGCTCGACGAGATTCCGACATTCGCCTGTGGCAGTTTTAGGTTGGCTTCTTGGCTATGTGGCATCTGCTCTGGTGAAAGGATTGTGGGCAGCACCGCGTTTGTGCGTGCCGTCAATAGGCGCGCATAGATCGTATAGTCGGCATTGATAAGAGTAAGCGAATGAAAGCGTGTGTTGTCTCTACCTGGTGACGGTTTCTGTACCAGAATTGCCCCACTGGCACGGGGAAGTTGGGAGCGATCAGCTCCTGGAACATTTCGGTCCACTGTTGGATTATCAGGTCATGGAACGCCCAGTAGAATTCAACCGGAAGAACATCTGGGCTTGGCGATTTGTTCGTCGCTCCCTTTGCGATAGTGTCTGCCACGTCCCCGTAGTAATTGCCGCCGCCAAGAATGTTGCCTCTGTAGCATCTAGAGGACGTGTGACGCGTCGAAGCATGTCCTCAGATGTCGTATCGTCCGCGGTACTGTTGTCATAAAACTGTTCGTCATCGTCAGCAAAGGTGCTGACAATAATCGCCTGTGTATTAACAAAGCTACCGTCTTGAGTGAAGAGGGCGATGAAAAATGCTCTTGACTACGATGATCGGATGTGATACGGAGCATAAATGGTGTTTCCTTGGGCACAATTTTCTGTCTGTGTGATCTCAGTACCACACCATTTAGCTTACTGCATGTCAACAAAAAGAGGTTGGCCTTAATGCGTTTTCGTGAGTTTCAGGAGATGAAAGTTGGTCGTCGAGTTCCGCAGCACAATGTGTTCGCGGTGCCGTGCAGCCGATTCAGTCCCTCACTGGACCGACTCCGTCGTCATCATCGGTTTGGCGCAGTTGAGCCATCACGTCAGTGTAGAGGGGTACCTTGGGAGACGGAGTTCACAGAAAGTTCACACCACTGCAACGAGCTGTCGATAAAGTTGGACATAAATGGTGTCTGCCTGATCTCACCACCATACCGTGTAGCTTATTGCATGCCAACAAAAACAGCTTGGCCTTAATGCGTTTTCGTGCGGATCAGGAGATTCCATGTGATACGGTGGAAGTAACAAGGAGCTGATGAGCGCGCCGTGGTCAGAAAGGCGAACGGCCGTTTTTCCGCGGCAAACACTCGCACTGGTGGATGTGGAGGCCGTAGATGCGATCTATCCTGCTTATAAGATATGTGTGGCCGGGGGCCTTGCCGTAGACCTTCTTCCAGGCGTCAATAAGGCATTCTTCCATCATCGTACGTAGGGTAGGGCACGACGATGTTGGTCTTTCGACTATAGTACTTAATTAAAATCACTTCCAACTACACTGTGGTCAAAATAACCAAGGAATAGGGAGGCGATGTCTATAGAGTGAAAAACATATTGTTGCCGTCGGTTCGATGTGCGCAATGGAGCATTTAGATTGATGATACGTATTCTGTATATGGTGATGGCCATACCCCTTGTGGATGGGAGTACGGTCACGCCTATGACTGGTAGCCCCGTCGGGCATAGATCGCCATCCCACCCTCGGCTGATTCACCAGTGCTGTAAGTCGTATATGTAAATATCAAAAATCGTCACAATACGCACCTCTTGTAACAGGGCAACATTGACATCTGACGACATCTGACATGCGAATCATGTCTCGAAGTAATTGTATCTCCACTATACTACGAATCACGTTAGTCTTGACTGTTGCCACCGTACGCTTGTCGCGGGGTCACTGAAAGATGATCCACAATCGCTGAGAGAGGAAGTGGATGTAGTCAACAGGTGACAGACTCTTACCCCACCTGAATGGAGGGGGCATATTTGTAAGTCATTGGTGGGTGGGGCTAACTGGGTGCATGGCCCCAGTGGGATCGCCGACGCTTCTTCATCGTCTCCCCTTGCTGTTGTGCCACGGGAGTACTCGGTATCCGTAAGATCTTCTCCTTTGACAGAGTGGACGCGTGATGCCGTTAGGGAGACAACTGTCTCAATCCGCGGATTGTTCATTAAACTGTCCTCAGAGCGGACATGCGTTGGAGTGATCATTGTGCAAGGTCATCCCTCACTGTCATCATCAGCTGACACTGGGAGTTGGGGTCTGCGCACCTGTGACGTCGTCATCCTCGTGAGTGGGAATGTCGCTGGTTCTTGGTATCGACCTGCGCCCCCGACTGCAACGCTGTGACGAACATCGCTTGCGAACATGTCTTTCCATGTCAGATAACGGCAGCGAGTCCCACCCTCCAGGTTCGAAAGCTTCCGTCGGTACCACAAGCGAGACAAGTGCGGACACCGCGGCGACGCAGGTCGTGGTGTTAGGTGCTGCGTAGCGGCACCCACATCTATTGGTCCTTTCGCGTCGCCCAACCGCCGCTTTGTGATAGCTACTGCGGGCTGGGGAGGCTAAGCGGCTTGCTTGTCAGACACCATTTCAGATAGGATATGTCTTGAACTGTGCCCATTTCTCTGCTACGTGGCGGAGGATCATGCCGTAGGAGTGAAGGGCGGTATCACAGCTTCAGCTGGTAGTTCAAAACTCAGCTAGAAAAGTCTAATTGTTTGCGCGCCCAAACCTGTGTCATCGACGGTCACAGTGCCTACTTTGCTAACTGCGTGGCAGAAGCGGAGCCCTCGACTCGCTTACCTTATGATACTGTCGTATAATCTTCACTTACACTGTGCTGCTGAGAAAAATGTATTCCTATGATGTCTGATGCTCCTATCTTGACCTCGTATCTTAAGAAACGTTCCACATAGAGTGCCTTGGGTCATGCAAAGTTGGGGAAGAGGGATAACATAGTCTTGCTTTACGATAGTTGTTCGCCAAGTGGTCTTACTAGTACAGCCAGCGCGCGTGTAACGGCCATATAAAACACACACACACACACACACACACAAGCACGAAACACAATTACGCGCCCCCATTGTAGACCTGCCGAAGGCCACTGCCACTAAGCCATTCAGACACAGAGGTAATTGCGACTGCACCGATTACTCTAACAAGCTTTCCATCAGACCAAAATTCATAAGTTACTAACACACCACATATTCAGTGCCACTTTGCCTATCATCCTCATTACTCGCATCATTTAGCTGATTCCCATTAGAATTCGAGCCTGGTGCGCATCTGCACTTAGGATATCATTCGCCACTCTCTCCTTGATCCAGCAGTCATTATGAATTAAAATGTCTATATCTCCTTTGTGCCTTAATTCATAATGGCTGCTAGATCAAAATAAACATGTCCGAAAGAACAGACACCACATACAAACATGCCTTCATTTTTCTAGCTTGCATCCAGGTTATTATTGATACTTGTTCTGCTATTCTTATGGTGAGTCGCTTGCAAGATTTTTGGTCACTTTACGCAGTAGTGTGGAGTAAAAGCGCGTATAGCCCGCAATATTGTGTAAAACTATCAAAAATCTTACAAGAAACTCGTGACTGAATGGTTGTCAGACGAAATATCGGAACAAGAACTAACAACATTCCGGATGCCCGCTCGATTAAACATTTACATCACCCTTTAAAACTTCGAGAAACGCTACTTGTTATTAGCTGACTCTTTTGGAGGAGGGACATAAAATTCGTTTGCTTTCTGCCCTTTGTTATGAAACTAGTACCAGATTTCATTATCTCTCACCCACCACCATGAAACACTACACTACGCATTCTACATGTAAACTATGTAATCAAAAGTATCCGGACACCTGCTGAAAAATAGCTTACATGTTCGTGGCACCCTCCATCGGTAAAGCTGGAATTCAACATGGTGTCGGCCTACTATTAGCCTTCGTGATAGCTTCCACTCCCACAGGCATACGTTCAATCAGGTGATTTAAGCTTTCTTGGGGAATGGCAGTCCATTCTTCTCGCAGCGCCGCACTAAGGCGAGATTTCGACGTATGGCACGAATTCTGCATTTCAAAACATCCCAAAGATGTTCTACACGATTCAGGTCAGGACCCTATGCAGGCCAGTCCATTATAAGGATATTATTATCGTGTAACCACTCCGCCACAGGCCGTGCATTACCAACAGGTGCTCGATCGTGTTGAAAGATGCAATCGCCATCTCGGTATTGCTCTTCAACAGTGGGAAGCAAGAAGGATCTTAAACCATCAATGTTGGCCTGTGCTGTGATAGCGCTTCGAAAAGCAAGGGGTGCAAGCCCCCTCCATGAAAAACACGACCATACCATTTAACACCACCGTATCCGAATTTTACTGTTGGCCCTACACACGCTGGCAGATAACGTTCACCGGGGATTCGCCATACCCACAGCGTGTGTACCGTGATTCATCACTCCACATAACGTTTTAGCGCTGTTCAATTGGCCAATGTCTACGATCCTTACATCAAGCGAGGCGTCTTTTGTCATTTACCGGCGTAATGTGTGGCTTATGAGCATCCGCTCGACCATCAAACCCAAGTGTTCTCACCTTCCGCCTAACTGTCATAGTACTTGCAGTGGATCCTAATGCAGTTTGGAATTCCTATGTGATGGACCGGAAAGATGTATGCTTATTACACATTACGACCCTCTTCAACTGTCAGCGGTCTCTGTCAGTCAACAGATGAGGTCGGCCTATACCCTTTTGTGCAGTAGGTGTCCCTTCACGTTTCAACTTCACTATCACATCGGAAATAGTGGACTTAGGGATGTTTAGGAGTGTGGAAATCTCGCGTACAGACGTATGACACAAGTGACACCCAATCACCTGACCACGTTCGAAGTCCGTGAGTTCCGCGGAGCGCCCCATTCTGCTCTCTCACGATGTCTAATGACTACTGAGGTCGCTGATATGGAGTACCTGGCATTAGGTGGCAGCAAAATGCACCTAATATATAAAACATTTGTTCTGGGGAGTTGTGAGGTGCCGGGGTGGAGAAGAGTTTGTACCAAAGGTACTTGACTGTCACTACAAACATTAGGCTATAGGGTAGGTTATACAGAACTATTATGAGAATAAATGTTGGCTGGAGAACTAGGGGCTCCTAATCTCTGGGATGCAATAGACTGACGATCATCACTGGAGGTCATAATGAATCAAATATTACTCCACCAATTATAATGCAGTATTGCGATTAGTAGAGAAGGCTCAAATGTGAACACATGGAGATACAAACAAGGTGGACTTGTAGCAAAGCGAGCGGGCGTGCTGCTGAGGGATTCAGTATAAAAATAATAGGTGCTACAATGCCGAAGCCGCAAAATACTGTACCATACCTGAAATCTGCAGCACGTCGTCGGTAGGCAGCGTTCTGATGATGTAGGCGCTGACTTCTGCTGTGCAGCAACTCTGTTTCAACCAACTGCTTCGAAGGCTGTCCGAGAATTCTAAGTTCTGCCGAAAACGTGCGACTAGGTTGCAAGACCGACTCCGGCGGAGATCAGATCCCGAAAAGCTCTGCGCCCGCACAACGCAAGAGCGAAGCCAAGATTGCTCAGCTCCCTACCACCCTCGAAAATCGCGAATCAGCATTCAGTGCTGATTCCAAAATTCCCCCACACTGTCGCAGAACAGTATTCACTCCAGTAGCAACCGTTACATGCAGTTTCGAGCAGGGCTTTATGAAATCAACTAGCCTCAGTTTAAGTTGACCAATCATGCCTCTGCTATTCAGCTTAGAGCACTAAACTTGCCGTTTAACTGGCTATGAAAACAACATGCCTAGACCACCGGCCAACCAGCGCCAGATGATCGCACCCACCAGGGCACAGTCCACAAGTATTCCCAGCATCATGAGGACAATGCAGTCAGTCGCCACCAGCAGTCTTCGTTCCAGACGCGCTGCAACGGAAACCACATAAACTGCGGCGACACTCAGACGTCTCGCAGGCCGTTTCGCCCCGCATACAATAGGTGAAACTCGACCGACGTCAGTCGTCCTGTCAGGCGCTTAAGCCCATTGATAAACGACCCTCTCAGTATTCACGAAAGTGCAGCCTCCAGCCGAAAACGCAGTGTGCCACGTCCTCCAGTGCTCGCCTCGCACAGGCCACCCGTGGAAGTAACTCAGCTTGCCTAGGAGTCAAGTGAAAAGTATTTTGAGCTCTCAGTACAAATACTCTCATTACAGTAATCTTTTTCGGCCTGTTGCCACTGTGCAATGCCATAAAACATTAATAAAATTGATGAAAACGAGAGGCGACATGCAAAAGAGGGCATGGAACCTCTCAGGGTGTCCGGATAATTTTGATTATACAGAGTCATTACCAGTTTCATTTGAACCAAAAAACACTGCTTTGACTCCTTATATGTAGTTTGCGAAATTACGAGTTAAGGTCATGTTGTCATTTAGTACCCCAGCTATTAACATCCGAAGATTGGCTAAATGCAACTCTACGTGCTATTTCAACCTGTGTAAGCCTCTTCTTCTCCAAATAACTACTGCGACCTACATTCTTCTGAATCTGCTTGGCCTCTCTCTACGATCCCCCACCCCACCCGCCCCCAACACACACACACTTCCTTACAGAACTAAATCTGTGATCCCTTGATGTCTCAGAATGTTTCCTGACAATCGACTCCATCTTCAAGTCAGGTTGTGCAACAAATTTATTTTCTCATCAGTGCTATTCAGCACTTCCTCATTAGTTACGTGATCTACTCATTTAATCTTCATCATTCTTCTGTAGCACCACATTTCGAAAACTTCTAATCTCTGTTTGTCTAAACTGTTTATTGCCCACGTTTCACTTCCGTATATGGCTGCACTCCATAGAAATAGCTTCAGAATCACTCCCTGACACTTAAATCTATCCTCAGTGTTAACAAATTTCCCTTCTTCAGAAAAGCGTCCTTGCCATTGCCAGTCTACATTTTATATCGTCTCTACTTTGGCTACATCAGCTATTTTTCTGCACAGACAGCGAAATTCATCTACTACTCTAAGTGTCTCATTTCCTAATCTAATTCCCTCAGTATCACCTGATTTAATTCGACTACATTCCATTATCCTCCTTTTGCTTTTGTTGGTGTTCACTTTGTATCATTCTTTTACGACACTGCCCTTTCCGTTCAACTGCGCTTCCAGTCCTCAGCTGTCTATGACAGAATTACAGTGTCATCGGCAAACCTCAAAGTTTTTATTTCCTCTCCCTAAACTTTAATTCCTACACCAAACTTTCATTTTTCCTTTACTGCTTGCTCAGTGTACAGACTGAATGCAATCGGGTATAAGCTTTAACCTGTCTCACCCCCTTCTCAACAAATGCTTCACTTTCAGGCCCTTCGACTTATAATTGCCATCTACTTTCTATACAAGTTATAAATAGCTTTTCCCGTCAACAGTCAACAGCTTTCTCTAATGAAAGAGGAAGCCTCCTGATGGAATTTTGCCCATAACATAATTTAGTCATCGCTAACACTTGGTTTACGTATCATGGAAGAAGGTTGTATACGTGGAAGAGACCTGGAAACACCAGAAGGTTTCATGTTGATTATATATATATATATATATATATATATATATATATATATATATATATATACTTTCAAAGCTCTGTCAAATTCTCTATTAACATTAGACGCCTTATATCGGGTGTACTAGAGAGAATCTATTAATGTGTTGAGAAAGACGCTGTACATCTCTTTTTTTTTTTTTTTTTTACGGAAAGATACATGATAATTATCATTCACCGTCAAGAGAACTTCCCGGCTTATTTTCGTTTGGACTGCGTTTCGATCACAATCAGTCGTACATTTGATTGTGTGTCTGGAATGCAGCTGGAGCGAGCCAGCAGTGTCCCCGCTGGCGACCGGCCGCAACCCTTGGGAACCGCAAACGCGTCCTCCGGCGTGTCCAGTGTTCCGGACTGCTGGAGAATTGGGTCAAGTGGCGCCACTTGTTTTCGGGTGATTGTAATGGCTGCGCTGGGCCGCCGCCACGGGCCTGAGTCAGCAGCCCGCGCTGGCGCCACTAGCCATACGCGCCGCGAATCTGGAAATGCTCTCAGGAAAACAGCCTAGCCACGCCCTATTCGAGTATCAGCGGCGACTGCTGGCCTCTGCAGGAAATCTGGTAACAGGTTCTCTTTCTCACAATTATACTGAGCCAGAGAGAATGAAAGTGCTGCTTCGCGTAGACTTCGGAACTGATAGAATACTAGAAATGACCAAGAAATTTCGGGTAAACAATCACAGAGAGGTGGTATGCAGCAGGAAGGACAGATTGATTCGTCCACCCACTAGACGTTTCGTGCAAAGGAAGCATGGATTCTTCACAGAAAAACAAGCCGTGTAAATTGTTCCCCATTGTCATACCACCTCATTCCCGTCACCCGTCGCCCGCCGGCACACAAAACACGCGCGCGCGATTGATCGGACTGACATCTGATACGTTTTATCATTGATCTTTGGGGGTGATCGTGTTCGTTGATACATAAATGACGTAGCCGTAGCAGAGGTGGGCAACAGATAAACTTGGAACATTCTTGACAGTGTCTGAAATATCACATGTTTAGTTACCATCATTGTATTTCATACGAATTATTCTTCCAATTTGAAATCACATATAGCTCTCGTACTAGGATATATAAACAGTAATTTTTAGCTAATAACGTTTATGAAATACTTTTTCTTTTTTCAATGGCTCGGGCGTTATACGCAGGTTAATTTGTAATACTGTTAGCAGTAATGATTCATCACACGAGTTAATTTTGTGCGTACATGCAAGGTATGACATTTATGATCGATTTAAGCAGTTTGATTACATCTTCATGTTTTCGCGGCGCAAAGACTGTTCCATAAACCTTTGGGCGTGCAGTCGCACAAATTCAGCTTCTTCTTCTGATATTTCGACTGAATATCGTCCAGTGCCGTAGCGTTAGTCACCTCGGCTCACTCTGAAGTTGGCTGGACGATATGCAGCCGAAATATTAGAAAAAAAGAAGCTGCACACCCAAAATTTTATGGAACAGTTCGATTATAACTTAGATAACACTCACACTACACCACTGAGACGTACACCAGAGATCAAAACTATCCGGACATACCTACGTAATTTGGATTTGACCACTATATAAAAGGAGGACGACTACAAAAAAACCAACCTGTAGACGACCATTCATCAAGAGCGTCGGTGAGGTCCGTCGGAGCTGGTCCTAGCTTGGCGAGGAACTGGTTGTACTGCTTTTTTTTTCCTTTATTGTTATTTTAAAACCCGTACAAAAACAGGCAGGCTGTCAGCAGCATGGTACGCCGCTCTTCAGCCGTTGAGGAGATAAGAAAAAACAGAAAGAATACACAATGCGACATAACGGTGGTTAATAAAAAGGAGACACATAAAGACAAACACGGAGCCGTTCACACTCTACGATAATTCACTACAAACTGTTGTCACGACGCACGAACACTGAAGATGGCGATGGCACAGGTGAACGATGGAGTACGACGGCAACACTGAACACTAAACACGACGGCACACACGATACACTGATGGCGACGACCTCCGGCGCGCGAATGTTCACTCAGCGTGTACGAGTCCGGGGACCTGCCATGAGTGGAGGTGAAGGAGGAGGAAGGGGAGATGGGAGAGGGGAGAGCAGAGATGCCATGGGCAAAGGAGAGAGGGGGAGGGAGGAAGGGGGAGGGGAAGCCTGGAGGAGAGGGTAGGAGGGAGGGGGGAAAGGAAAGAGAAGGGAAGGGAATGGGGGGGAGGGAGGGTGCCTAAAGGAAAGGACACAGGTGGCGGGGGGGGAGGATCAAAGTTGATAGGAGGGGTATATGCAGGGATTGGTTGTACTGCTCCTGCGCTGGCCTTATAAAGCCGGCGGAGGCCGGCGGAGTACTCCAACTTTCCTCTGAGGTGACCTCTGCAGACAAAGGTTCGCATTAGTCTCTAGCAAGTTCTGTTTATTTTGAAGAATTGTTTTTCTCTTGGTTGCGCCTGCAAGTGCTAGTGTATGTTATATGGTACACGGGGGTGTGTTGAGTGTAGTCTGCCTGGCAGGGGCCGTCTGTGGCAGACGTAACAACAGCCAAACCAAGACCAGGCAGACACCGATCGTCGAGCATTGCGGATGGTAGTCGTAAGAAATAATGTGGAACCAGCAAAGTAATCACTCGTAAGTTCCAAAGCGCTACCTGAGTTCCAGGTGGCACAGCGACAGTGTGTAGAGAGTTAAAAAAAAGTGGGGTGCAATGTTCGAGCAGCTCCGTATAATGCGCACATTTCTGCAGCCAGTGCTACTTGATGCCACTGGAAAATGGATGACCTGAAATAAGTGATCTGGAGTGATCAGTCACGCTTTAATATATGGCAATATCATCGATGCGTTTGGGTTTCGCGAATGCCTGAAGATAGTTACTAACTGTCACGCATAATGCCACCAGAGAAACGCGGAGGTAAGGGGTGTTTCGTGGTTTGATTGTGATCCCTTTATTGCAATTACGAAACCGGTCAATACGGAAGGGTATGAACACATTTCACGGTTTACAGCATCGTGAATTGCGTACAGTAGAGGAACAGTTTCTAGATGTTGACCGTTCGCACCAGCATGTCAAAATACCCTGCCGTTAACTGGCATCTATGAGGCAATAAAATTCCTGAAACGGAATTTCTGCCTGAACCCAATGGATCACCATTGTGATAAGTTAGAACGTCTACGTGACGTCAGATACCAGCGGTTAACAACATAACCTTTCCTCGTTTCAGATCTTCAGACAGAATGGGCTGTCATTCTACCACAGACATAAGACCCCCATATTGAAAATGATTACACTAGAGTCCAAACAGTCGTAAAGGAGAAGGTGGACAGATCTCATATTAATGACCACTAATTGGTGTCCACACAGTTTTGATAAGACCGTTTAATCTTATTTTTATGTCGCTGCCTATCCCCGGGAGTATCGATAGGCCTCCCTGGAGAGAGCAAAGTGCTGTTGTCGAGAGTCATGCTTCAGCTTCCGTGGAGCGGGTCATGTGCTGTGCTGACGTCGCAGTGGTAAAATATGTATTGGAATATTTCTTATAAATAAATAAAGTCTTTACCATGGAAGTTATGCATTTTACATCAGTTTTCACGGACCGGCATTAGTGAATTATTTTGCGTGATGAAAATTCCGAATTGGTGTGTAGTGTTCCGAGACAACCATCATCCTCTTCGCAACGGTAACTGGATAAATTACTTGGACTGTATCAAATATGAGTGAATGTTCTATGTGAAAGAGAGGCATAAAAATCAATCTGACTGCGTCTCATGAGCGTACGTAGTTTTCATTGGATGTCGTACCGCTAAATTGTCTATGAGCCAGATCGCGAACGGTCACGCGTACTACCGTGAGAGTAACTAGTAGCGCCTCGAGGAAGGTTTCATGTTAATTCCAAGAACACCAATAATGTAAATTTACAACAGCCCATTTGAACAGTGGAATTTACTTATTTGTGCGTCAAGCAATTGAACAGAGTGATAAAAACTTCGACAGTACCCTTTAGTATGCTACAAATGATAACGGGTGTGAAGTGCCAGTTAACGACTATGAACCGCCAGGTAGCTGAGTGCTCAGCGCGACCGAATGTCATGCAAAGGGGCCCAGATTCAATTCCCGGTTGGGTCGAAGATTTTCTCCGCTCAGGGACTAGGTGTTGTGTTGTCCTCGACATTTCATCCCCATCGACACGCAAATCGCCGAAGTGGCATAAACTCAAAAAACTTGCATCAGGTGGACGGTCTACCCTCGGGGAGGCCCTAGCCACACGGCATTTCATTTCATTTCATGACTATGAATACTGTGAGATCAGTTGCGGACAGTGCAAGTCAACTGTAAGGAAGTTCGGTGCTCACGCTTATGTTCAGGACCTGACAGCGGGGTTTCGTTTCGTATTATTGTATCTACCAGTTTCTCGTGATTATCTCAGAGTATTTCCTTAACCTGCTACAATCAAATGGAGATTGCAGGATTTTAACTATAACAGGCAATGGTAACAACAAGAGTACAACCACCACCGGGAAACCAGGTACATGGAACTGGGCGTGCGGTCCTAAAAATATTGAATTACATGTCTGTGTCTTACGTAACTTTGTGCATCAGTTGCATGAATAAGAGCCGACTATTGCATTTTTAAACTTTGACCCGCCAGGGTAGCCGAGAGCGCTAACGCGCTGCGTCCTGGACTCGGGTAGGCGCGCCGGCCCCGGATCGAATCTGCCCGAGGGATTAAAGGCGAGGGCCGGTGTGCCGGCCAGCCTAGATGTGATTTTTATCCGATTTTCCACATCCCACTAGGTGAATACCGGGCTGGTCCACACGTTCCGCCTCAGTTACACGCGTCGCAGACATCTGAAACACGTTCGCACTATATCACGATTTACACTAGATGCAGACAGCTGGGGTACACTGATTCCATCCCTGGGGGGTACGGAGTGGCGGCAGGAAGGGCATCCGGCCCACACTAACACTTATCTTACCAAATCCGTTCTAACCAGGCCGACTCTGTGATCGCTGCGGGACTATGGCGTCAACGAAAGAGAGAAAATTGCATTTTTAAACTCTGGGCGTGTTACAAACCATCAGGTCGTTTCAGCAATAGATAACACATTATTTCAAGTTATTCTTGTGATACATACAGACAAGCGAACACGGAAGTTTTTTTATAGAGTAGTAAATGTTCAAACATTAAATTCCTCCCTCTCCGTAAAATGTGTTGCAGCTTGCGTGTGGGCCCACTGCATGGTTCGTTTGTGTCCTATTGGTTGATCTACGGCAATATACAGATTGAATCACCGACAGATATGGGTAGAATGTGGAGATATATTTCAAGAAAGTTATATGTGTACGAGTTGTAATCAATATGTTTACCTTCTGGCAGTGAAAATATTTAATGTTTTGGTTATGTGACATTCAACCCCTTATAAGTAATTAAAAAGAAAAAAAACGTGATTTAACCATCATCTGTTCTTATATTTACCTAAGTGTCTGATACTTTCGTTCGTGGACCATCTTCTGGCCTGTGAAGATGCTCCGACCTTAGTAGAACACTAAGCGCAGCACCACTTCCCAGTCTTGGAGGGCAGCAACCGTGATGGGCGGGTCATGCACCGTGTACGTTTCGGTGGCCTGTATATGACTTCGATTTGCAGCCTGGCGTCAATTCTCAGCGAGACTCATCAGCAGAAGCAGCATTCTCCTGAAGATGTCGACCAGTTGGTTCGCCGAAATACCGAATCCAGTCGATTTTAGGATCCGGCAGCAAACATAACACAGCCGCCGCAGCATTGTGAGATGAGCCAAACTGGTCATTTGTGGAAACAGCTGACACAGTCGTACCTAAGCTGAAAAGGGCAGAAGCCTTTCACACCGGTCTCCACTGAAGTGTGCAATATCTATACTTGTATAAATACCTAGCCCTTTTACGTTAAAGTAACTTCTGTTAGCATCACAACTCCATCACCATAAGACAGCCACACTTGGTTGCCATCAACAATGCTGCTCATGAACCACCATTCGACTCTGTGCCTGGGCAATCCAGCCTCAAGCCATGGTACCTGGAGCCGCCAGCTCCTTGGGCCAGCACTAGCTCTGGGAAGCAACTTGTCAGGCATCGATGCGGAGCAGTGAGTCACAACAATTACGGCACCTGACTGTTGCCTGCTGGACAGTGCTGGGTGCGCGAGCAGCATCGCAACACTTATGCCCACAGCTAGCCGAGACTACAGGGACCCGGAGATGGCACTGACAGAGGCAGGTGCATGAAGAGCCACTGCACAGTCAACGCTTTGCTCTGTCAGCATTGCTACAGTATACGGAAGGCCGCTTGATGCCTCAGCCAAACTACCAGTTTGTGTATTGAGCCATAGGAATGGGCCATAATAAAGCAGTTTGGAATCTGCCACTGTTTGTGTAGTGCCACACGGTGTCTCCTCTCATACTAAATTCACTGGTTATTACAGTTGGTGTCTGAATACTGGCATCACCTTTTCAGTGCATCTGAACCTATGGCTTATGATAGAGAGAGACAAGAAATTCAATGTTGATGTCGAAGAGGATATTAGTTTTTAACTTCCCGTCAACAATGAGGTCATTAGAGGCGAAGTACAAGCTCGGATTATGGAATGATGGGGAAGGAAATCGGTCGTGCCCTTTCAAAGGAACCATCCCGTCATTTACATGAAGCGATTTAAGGAAATCATGGGAAATCTAAATCAGGATGGCCGGACGCGGGTTTGAACCGTCGTCCTTCCGCACGCGAGCCCAGTGTGCTAAATTGTTGCCGAAGTGTCTAGTCTTCGAAAAGAAGCTTGACTGCCGTGCTCTTTGTAAGGCGAATTTTATTGAAATTAAAGAACCAGTGGATTCGTCCCGCTTAAGAGGTAATGGGGGCACAATTCGCTAACACTTGTGGGATGAACACAGTATAATATAGAAGATCAGCATTGTGTCCAGAATCTGTATCAGTAGCATGTCTCATATGTCAGGATTATGGGGATGTAGCCTGAGCTGAGAATCGAAAAGGGTGATTATTAGACGTAAAAACTAAGTTAATTTATTTTATATTATGTGTCTTATAATCGTTGGTGTTTTAAAATGAGTGTCGAGAAAGAGAAGGCTTTGGCTAAGTGAGTAGCAGAACCAGGGGCAGTACATATACTGTAGGAAAGGGCAGCTCAGTTAACAATAGTTAATAGAGTGTCGTGCTCTATTAGAAGCACATTCGTTGCAGGGAAAGACAGATTTATCAGTCATTAGCTTAGTTTCTCCTTTCTATGGTAAATCAACAACAACAAAAAAAGTTTCAAATGGCTCTGAGCACTATGGGATTTAACGTCTGAGGTCATCAGTCACATAGAACTTAGAACTACTTAAACCTAACTGACCTAAACACATCACACACTTCCATACCTGAGACAGGATTCTAATCTGCCACCGTAGCGGTCGCGCGGTTCCAGACTGTAGCACCTAGAACCGCTCGGCAGGCGTAAATCAACAGTGGATGTACAAGCGTTTGTGGATGACTTTATTAATTTGACAAAGATAGAATGGTTATCTGACGCAGAAATTTTGAGGGTATCAAAATTACTATTAACTGGAGAAGCAAAAGCTTAGGGGCTCTGAAGGAAGTGGAAACTTCTGAAGAATTTAAAAAGTGGTTAATTCAAAGTTATACAAAGTAGTACAGCGTCAGGCATTTTAGGGAACAGCTGGATACGGTAACAAAGAGGCCACGGAATCCGTACAAGAATCTGCAGGTAGAACAAGGAAGACCAATGGTTGTACATGACAGTTGGGGCAGAATGCTATGATTAATTAATTAATTTCGTGGGAGGCTGAGCAGAGGGCGCTTTACGAATTTTTAAGAAGGTTGACTTTGGAACTGTCTAGGAGAGTACAAAAAAGGGTGCCAATTGTTTTGCTTTCAGTTGTTAGACTGGCAGTAGAATGCGAGGTAATTGATTTATCAACTGCGTTTAAAATTAGAAGGTCAGTGTTTCCGGCAAATAGAAGACATGTGCAGAAGTAATGTCGCAAGCCATGGAACTGTGGGAGTAGGGTATCGGTCAGCATAACGGCAATGGTAGTTTCAGGTGTTGAAGACTGGTGATGAAGCATGCGTTAAAGTCCCAAGGGAATCCGAGGTCCCACTATGGACATTCACATTAAAATTAGATGCTACAATGACGTATGCAGAGGTGGATTTTACGTTAAAATGAATACTGGGTAAGAATAATTGCAGGATATTGTTGGACAAATGGGTGCA
Source organism: Schistocerca cancellata (assembly GCF_023864275.1). NCBI lineage: Eukaryota > Metazoa > Arthropoda > Insecta > Orthoptera > Acrididae > Schistocerca > Schistocerca cancellata. Next base: position 983,838,243 of record NC_064626.1, on the reverse strand, counting down.
CGTGATGGCTACCAGTGGAGATATGGTAGACCATAAGCGATGGAAGTCACTATGCTATGAACTGCGTGGAATGAAGGAGAGAGATGTCACACAATTGGGATCGACTGACGTAGATTTTTGCCTAAGTATGGTTCAGTTTAGACTATGTGTAGAGGTTGTGCCACACATAATTGAGGGATATGGCATGACTTTCGGGTGTGATTTCTTCCATCGGCGTTTGTGAAAATCGACTTTAGCAACACGTGGTAGAGCTTGACCAAAAAATGAACCATCTGGGAGAAATCGGTGCCAGAGTAACGATGCCATGAAGGGAGTATGTCGAATATGACATACGGTATCGTCCAAACTGCCAAAAATCATACTGAGCCTTGTTTCACGGAGTACCGGGAAATCGCTTTGGGTTAACGTTAAGCTTAATTTACTGGTAAGGCTGTTGCGTGTGGTGGACTATTGGCAGTACATGAAATGTTTCATCAGCCAGGTTCCTTAGTGAAAAGAAGTGTTGCACACGCAGAAGAGGTAAATGGTGAAAAAATGGTAACTGTGTTTGTGGCTAACTTCAGTGCCGAGGGCATAAGGTTAATAATGGGGTTGTTGATCTTTTGGGTATTCTGCAGGAGAAAGAGAGTGACACGAGAGGTATCGGCCATGCGCAATCACCAAACGCCACTGAAACTGCATTACAAGTGAAAATAAAGCACCTAAAGGGGAGTGATAAGTAAAAAGATGGAAGAGTTACTTTTGGAATTTAAGGGTTTTTTTCCCTAAAGGGCCAATGCCAGTAACGCATATTTCACAGCGCCGAATACTGACGGAAAATGAATCACCCTTTTACTTAGTGCTGAGGTACTTGCAGCCCATTCTGGAAGAACTCATCGATCAGCAGCTAAAGGACGGGATTATTGAGGAAAGTAACAGCCCAGGGGGGCCAGAATCTTCGTTGTCCCCGAAGAATGGGTTTTATTGCAGAGACAATAAGTTGGGGTAGTGACTGGTAGCGCCAGGAATGCAGAGAGATTGAATATTACAGGACACATGATCATGTGTTAGCAGGTAATAGGGGATCTACTTCTACCAACAGGAAGGTAGCAGAGGGGTACTGGTGGAGGAACAGGAACCTGAACGAGGCCCCAGAGGCTACCTGCAATATTGCCATCGTATCAGTTGTTTGGAATTGGTTTTTTGAATCCTTTGAACAAGACATTGGCAGGGAATAAATGTGTACTCACGATTCAGACAATATTCCGATATGCGTGGAAATGGTCAAATGCCCAACCAACATTGGTGCAAGTGCTAGCGAACAATTAGTTACTGAAGTTTAGGGTACCTGCGACGCTAATTGCCCATTAGGAAGAATCTTTACCTCTGATTTGTTTAAGAAATTGTGTAAGCTGTTGAGCGTGAAAAATTAAGGAGTCCTCTACATCCTAAAGCAAAATGGAAGAATAGAAATAGAATAGGGAAACTTTTAAGGTGCTATGTGGATGCACACCATACCAAATTGAATGTTTGTTCCAGGCATGTGATCTCCGAATACAGTTCAAGTAGCACACAAATTCAAGACTGATACCAAATCAGGTAGGCTTGTAAGACACCTTCGCCGTTCCACATGTTAAGAGCCAGGAACGGTAAGAGTTCGCAAGTCTGATAGGGGAAATAAGAAGCGGTGTCTGCAGATCAAATATCAGGGCACTATAAAATCAAAAAGGAGCAGTGAGCCATACAGCAACAACGCCACAGTTCAAGGTTACTTAATGGGTAATGTTATCAACTTCTTGTACTCGAAAGGGGAGGATGAAGAAATGTTTTGAAAAATATTAAGAGTCATAACAAGTTGTGGAAACCACATTACCAGTGAACTCTAACATTCATTTCCCAATGAGGAGATAGTTGCGCATATGATACACTAAAAACCGTTTCATGGCAGTCCAAAATTTATTGAGAAATTATGACGTTGGAATGGAAGGTAAACGTGAAAAGGAAGGTGCAGAGGAGGGAGTGAGAAGTTTTGGATGAACCTATGACATGAAGTCAATACGCACTAAAACCCGTGGATAAGAGTAGATATACGTTTTTTTAGGGATAAGTACAGCATAATGGGTAGTGTACATGGGATGAACTGCTGTGGGGTAGCTGGGAAAGGATAGGGTAATGGGTATCCCCGTCCTGAGGTGTGGTACATCAGGAGACAAAATGGAGACTGTGCAGATCACAGCCATGCTAATGACTTTGTACATCAGTACCTGTAGGGGCTACACAAAGTCGAAAAAGAACTACCACCGGAATTGGAACCTAGACATAAAAACTTGCGTTTCTATTTTAGCATAGCCACGGTGGAACGAAGGACCAATAGAGCAAAGGTGTACATTTCAGTTTTTTTTTTCAATTCGCATGGAAGCAGGTACACTACCGAAGTTATGGACTGCACACGTTGAGAAAGTTTCTGAGGATAATGGTGCAGCCAGTTGTTACCAGTTGCAGAGGTAAGGAATAAGCTAGATCCCACTTGGCCAACTGCGCACCCAAGTCTGCAGATGAGTAACCTAGTTTAAGAGGGCCCAAAGGACTGGACCTCGTTAAAGTGGAGAGCAACGCAATGAACCATGCATGTCTGGTCGGAAACGCACAAAGTAGGAAGTGGTTTGCAGCAGTGCCAGCCATGGGCAAGTGTAACACAGGACTGTCAAAGTGGTATGCAATCTGGCCTGGTAAAGTGTAAAAACAGTTGACACCACAGTATCTAAGCAGCAGAGGGTGAAAGCCTTCCCACAGTGGCAGCCACTGAAATGTTTAGTACATGTACCACAGGGCATAGCAGAACCCATGGAAGCATAGATAGGAAGTGCATAAAAAAGTGGCGAGTTACACTAAAGTCACTTCTGTTAATATCACAGCTCTATCAACATGGGGCTGTGACGTACAAGCGCAATGCAGAAAGCTGTTCATGAAACAGAGTTCGATTCTGTGTGAAGGTAGTCCACCATGGAACCACTGAACCTGGAACCGCTATCTCATCAGGCCAGCAAGTGTCCGGGGAGCAACTTGCCTGTCATCGACATAGGGCAGTGGGTCTCTGTCGTTACATCACTGGCTAGACTCCTGTTGGACAGGTGCATCAGTCGTGCCATAACACACGCAGTCACAGCCAGCCAAGACCGCCCGAATCCGGAGTTACTGCTGGCAGAGGCAGTTGCGTCACGAGCCACTGCCCGACTGTCTCTGTGCTCTGTCAGCATTTCGAGACAGCAATACACAAGAAGACGCTGTATGCCTCAGCCACAGTACTGCTTCCTGTATTGAGATACAGAAGGCAGTCGTAATATAGCAATTTGGAATTTCAGGCTGTTTGTTTGGAGCCACTACGCCTCCCCATACACAATAAGTTAACAGTTCTTACACGAGGTTAATCAATGTAGTAAATATGAAAGTTGTCTAAGAGTATAAAAGATGTGTTCTATTTTGGATTAAGTTGAGTACACGGAAGCATGTCTACCAAATGTGAAGCTATTTAGCTGCGGAAGGCTGTTCGTCGGAAGTTATGACTATTAAAATTACGACAGTTGGAGCACGATCCTTTCCTCCCTCAAACATTTAAACCAGTAACAAAAGATACTGAACAACTTTCACACAGGACAGACAGAGGCAGAAGAAGATGAGAAGGAGAAGAAGAAGAAGAAAGGAGAAGTAGGATACGCTGAAAACGATTACAATTAGCCATCACAGTATTAACGAAATTGATGTGGCTTACCGGGTGAGCTGGGGTCAACCATATTCGCTGGGAATACCTTTATACAGGGTGAGTCGCAAATGAGGAAAATTATCTCTTATAAAGTGTCACACAATGAGCTACAAACATAAATTCATTTTCCTCATGTTCCTATGTTACTAAATCGCCATGTAGTTGAATTTTATAAATTTTGTATTTGTGGGGATCCACAGCTTCCAGCTGTTTAATAAACGTACACGTGGTTCGTAGTAGGCAGTAATGCGATTTTTATTTAATCCCGTGTTTAGCTAATTTCTACTACACGTCATCTTCGACCACATTTGTAACATATGTACTTCATTTCATTTTGAAATCAGTCTTAAATACAAGTAAAAAATAGCCAAATAGGACCCTTTAGTAAAATGACGGAATTTGTCTATAATTCACTTGTAATTAAGAGTATAGAGATGGGGCCCCTCCACGCCCGCACCAACGTGGTGACCAAACCAAAAGTTCTACTGTCACCTCCGTAAACATGTTAGTTATCTAGTAGGTGGATCACAGGATGCTGGGCTGTGATGTTGTCCGTGCGTCTGGGTAAGGCTACGCATTAACACGGTCCATCAGGTGATAGATAGTGGACGAAACGCGAGTGAGGGTAGCGATTTGAAGAGCAGAGGGAAAGAAGTGCCATGGCTCGTGCCGTGGGAAAAAAAACCTCTGCGACAGTGGGATGGGTAGTGAGAGCAGTAGTGGCTTACTAGCTGCGATAGCTCATGCAAGGTTGGATTTGTTAGTATAGGTACCATGCATCATTACCGTGACAGGCGATGGCGATGTGTCCCAGTTGCTGCGGCTGCTACTTTCCTGGAACAATCAAGATCGTTATACAGTAGTGGGAGATCGGCCATAGGTCATCTCACTGTGTGGGGGATGTGTGGAGCTTGTTTGCATGCAGTGTACGGTACGGCTTCCCTGTGTGGTGCCAGTTCTTCGGCAGTGTATTTCAGCTAGATATCCAGTAAATGCGTCTGATTAACAGGGGCTCGCCTGTGCCGTTATGTTTGCGTAAGCTTGGCCATAGATGTTATGTCCTTTCAAGTATGTATTTTGGTCTTTTATGTTTCCATCTATGGTTGTGGTCGTAGTTCCCCAGATTCAGAATAAACGGGTTCTGCGAATGTCTGGAGTTTCTGTATAGTCTTGTGGTGAGTTTGTGGATTACCTCCGTGAGAGTCTCAAGTCGGTATTCCCGGTGTAGGTCCGCGATGCGTGTGTATCGTGGAGAATTGCTTATGATTTTGAGTACCTTGTTTTGTATGAGCTGCAGACGGCGCAGGCGTGTAGGCGCAGCGTATCCCCAGACGGGAGCTGCGTACGTCATCAGGGGTCGGATAAGCGTCATGTACATGGACCTCGACACCCTTCTGTTCAGTGTGCTACGCCTGTTGAGCATAGGGTAGAGCTGTTTGAGCCTCACGCTAGCTCGGTTGGTCATGTGTTGTATGTGGTCCCCCCAGAGTAATTTCCGGTCCAGCCAGACACCGAGGTATTTGACTTTCTCGCGGAAACGTATTGGACGTGCATGTAGAGTTATTGGTCTGCAGTAGCGGTGTTTGCGCAGTTGCTTCGGTCTTCTCGTGAACTGAACGGCTTCGCACTTGTCGACGTTTACTCTAACACGCCATTTCTCCAACCAAGGCTCGGCCACTCTGAGTGCAGTCCGTAGGCGTGACGTAATGTTTGATGGTTTCCAATCTTGCGCAAGGATGGCTGTGTCATCCGCGTAGATTGCCATCATTGTGTTGTGTGTGGTTGGGAGATCGTTTATGTAGAGGTTAAACAGTAGGGGCCCTAGGATGCTTCCCTGGGGTACTCCCGCGTGTATACCGTGTCGTGTTGACTGTTTTCCCTGCACGTCAGTGTTGAAACTCCTGTCTGTGAGGTATGAGTGTATTAGACGCAGCAGCCCGTCGGGGAATCCCGCGTCGCTGAGTTTGCGGATGAGGCCGTTGTGCCATAGACGGTCGAAAGCCTTTCCGATGTCTAGGAACACTGCCCCTGTAGCTTTGTTTATGTTGAAGCCATGTGTTATGTGTTCAACGACCCGTAGGAGTTGATGTGTTGTGGAGTGGTGATTTCTGAAGCCGAATTGCTCCGGTCTCAGGATGTCATTTGTTATGCAGTGTGCAGTGCCTAGTGATGCGTTTGAGAATCACCTTCTCAACAATCTTACTGAGCGAGCTCAGAAGGCTGGTGGGTCGGTAATTTTGTGGGAGGCTGTGGTCTTTCCCCGGCTTCCTGAACATCAGGACCTTGGCCGTCTTCCAAAAGGCGGGGAAGTGTTGGTGTTTTAGTATGGCATTCGTTATGTGTGTTAGGTACTCAGTTGCTTTATCCGTGAACTCCTGGAGGACACGGTTTTGAATGCCATCATGACCAGGGGCTTTCCTAGCAGCGGAATGCATTATAGCCCAGGAGACTTCGGCTGTGCTAGCATGTCGAATGTCGTCACGCGATGGTTGGGCTAGAATGCGTGTAACCTCTTGGTCAGTAGCAAGTGTGAACGCTGGATCTGATGGTACCAGGTTCGGTGTGAATGACGCTGCGAGTGTTCGGGCCATTAGTTCTGCTTTCTCTTCCGCTGAGTATGCAGGTCCGTCGGGCCCTTGAAGCGTTGGGGTGTATATTTTCTCCCTGGTGAAGTGTCGGGCTAGTTGCCACACGCCAGGTCGTGTGGTGTCCAGCCCTTCGAGTTTGTGGTTCCACTGTTGTGTTCTATGTGTTTGTATTTTATCGTGTATGATGCCCTGTAGTCTGTTAATGTGCCGTTTGAAGTACGGACGCCTGGTGCGCTGCCATTGTCTCCTGAGGCGATTCCTCATTGAGATTAGGCCCAGGATTTCCTGGGGCAGGACCGCACTGCGTTGTTGTGAGGTGCGATCAGGTATGGTGCCTGCCATTGTGTCCTGGACGGCGTTAGTGAGGGTTTCTACTGCCTCGTCAATTTGTGCTGTTTCATTAATTTCGTGTATAGGTGGGATGTGGCTATCGAGCGTTTGCTTGAACCTTGTCCAATCCGCACGCCCGTAGTCCAACATCTTACGTTGTTCCATGTGCTGCAGTGTTTCCTCAATGTATAGTATTACAGGTTGGTGGTTTGAGGGCAGATCGTTTTCAACGGAAACGTTGAGTGTCGATGTAATGCCCTTGATGAGGGCCATGTCTATCACGTCTGGCCTGTGTCCCCTCTGATAGGGAATGTGCGTCGGTTCAGTCGCACTAGTATAATGTAGTTTCTGTTAAGTGATTTGAAAATGACGTGAAGTACAGTCATTTAACGCTTATTATGAACTTTATAAGATCGAGAATGTGAAATGGGTTTTGGGTGTACCTGTGCTCCGGCATATGCCACCGATGTGAAGGTGAGGCATGTGGTGTCAAGAGACAGTCTGCATGACAATGTGAGTAATGACACCGTCCACATCTATCTCTTTTCGTTTACGCCAGCCAGTATTATGTATCATGACCAATGGGCAAAGGGAAAGGAAATTTAAGAGGAACTGTATTCCTGTGCATGCATGTTTTCTTATGGTCTTTTTGTCCTGGATTTAGTCCTAAGGAACGTGTGCAAGGAATCTGAATACAGAATACGACTACTGTGTTAATTTAAAAGTATACAACTGTACAAATCCAAACTAACATAGAAACACATGATAGGAACCTACAGTGGCCTTTCGTAAGTACTGTTTAAAATAACGGTGAAAGTATGTGTGGCAAAGTTGGACTCTTTGCAGAGAGAATTCCTGTACATAATCCATCATGTCTGTATCCCTTCTGTGTGGCTGGTCCCGGTGAAGGTTCGAGTCGTCCCTCTGGCATGGGTGTGTGTGTTTGTCCTTAGGATAATTTAGGTTAAGTAGTGTGTAAGCTTAGGGACTGATGACCTCAGCAGTTAAGTCCCATAAGATTTCACACACATTAGAAAATTTATTTTGTATTTCTTCGCGTAACATCACAAAAATGCTGTATTCTGTATCGACGGTTATTGACATTAACAAACCCTCCTTATAAGTCTCAGACTTCAGATGGCCATACAAACAGAAATCCAATGGATTACGGTATGGCGCTGTAGCTGGCCATACTACACGGCCTCCATTACCAATGCATATGGAAGGGAAGGAACTTTCCACATGGCGTCGCATTTTACCATTGAAGCGAGCGACAGCTCCATCATGAATGTGCCACAGGTTCATATGAGAGGCCTCAATAACATTTCCCAACAACTTCGGTAACGCAGCATTCAGGAAACGCAGGTATCATCCTCCATATCACACTTGGTGGTAGCACATGCGGCCCTATGGAAGCCAATCGATAATATCACATCGTCGTCGGTACCTTTGCACCATTGTGCTGTGGAATTTTCTTCTGCCCATTCCCGCAAATTATGTGAACTGACTATACTCTCCTTTGTGAAATAGGCTTTGTCGGTGAACAGTATTGTTCGTGAAAGATAGTTGTTCCTCTGATGCCATAGTATGAATTTGCAGAAGTCCAGCCTCCGCTGGTTGTCTCCCAGCAACAATGCGTGTATCTTCTGCATATTATTGCATTGTTTATAGTTCTTCTGCAGAACTTGCATAGCTGTAGATAGTGAAATTTCGGTCGCAGTGCCGGAAGACTTGGTGCATATTCTTTGGTCCTCCATAACAGTATGTAACAAATTCTCTTCGTCATTCGCACTGTACGTCGATGGATGGCCCTGGCCACTAAATCATGGAGGTACTACACATGCACCATGGTCTTTTAAGCGCCTGTCCACAGAGTGAAATATTTTTGCTGATTAAAGGCACTTGTTAGGAAACTTCTCTTGATACAGTTGTCTTGCAACGTCAGCTCTTCCATCGGCAAGCCCAAAAGTGAGGCTCAGGTTGGCATATTGCGTGTGTGCGAAACTGGCAATGTAATAACAATGCCACACTTCCCTTACCAGCTCTCGGTGCGGTGAGTATTGGCTAGAGCGAACAGCGAACTGCTGTTGTAAACATGTCATGTGTATACCACGGTTTTCCTTTCGCCAATAACTGCTCTCTTCGTTTACAGGACAAACATTCCCTGACATGTGACTGTGCATTCTGTGGTTCATCAGCTATGCTGCAATTCCATATACAGGGTGTATCATAATTAATGGCGTAAACGCATACAGTTGAAAGTACACGACACTAGTAGCAAAAAAGTCTCAGTAAACATATTGTGGAAAGTGCATACCTGAAGAGCTACGAGCAATTTTTCATCTTCGATACTATGAAACAAATCTCTTCTACTGCAATATCTTTGCTTTCCATATTTTGGGAAGTGGTAGCATGGACCAAAATAAGAAAAAAATATCCAGCACTTGAGCATTAGAAGAGTTGTATTTCAAAGTAGCAAAGATGAACAAGGGATCATAGGTGTTAAGGAATACATTTTAGAGCACATGTTTATTGGACATTTTTTTCTTGTTTTGGTCCATACTACCAGTTCCCAAAATATGGAAAGCAAAGAACTTGCAATAGATGAGATTTGTTTCTCAGGATCGAAGATGAAGAATTGCTCCTAGCTTTTAAGGTATGCATTTTCGATCGTATGTTTACTGAGACGTTTTTGCTTCTAGTATCGTGTAATTTCAACTGTATGCCTTTACGCCGTTAATTACAACACACCCTGTATACTACAATGGGATTTGTTCTTTCTATCAGAAGCTGACAGATAGAAATCATCCTTAGCGTGATGCATCTGTGGGTGAATAACGTGTCGTGATCGTTGGGTTTGTCGATTTCTCGTTGAATAGTTAACCATTTCTTTTGTTTTATGTACACAATACATCGATAAGAACAAAACAGTACATCACTTGATGTGCATAACAGGCTTTGGTGTTCAAACATTTTTCCTCCTGTACGACTCACGCTGTTCACTTAAGCAACTTGAAACTGGTTAGGGATAAGGAATATGAACAAAGAGCGAAAGTAGTGGAACTAATATTCTTAAAATCCTGTCAAATATTTTCCCAAACAAATACAAACATATGCTAAATTATTACTGCGCCGTTCCAGGAACCTCTCTGCCACTAATATCATAGGGGCTTCAGATTACTGCCATTTGGTATTTGTTATCTGTGGTCAACGCAAAAGTGGAGCAACATTGTCCAGAGCAAAGTCTCAGCCACAGTTAACCTGAAGATGAGGAAGGCAACACATGCTCAGGTTGGCTGCATTTGGGAGCAGCCAACCGATGTAGGGAGCCTCTGAGGTGCATCTATTGAGCCACATTGGAGTGCTTAGCCACTAGCATCGGGGACGCAGCGACTGTTTGTTATTAATTCACCACTGCGTATGTAGTACAGCGTCCAGATGGATGATGTGCAGATACTAGCAGCGAATGCTGGCTGTGTGCCTACCATGTTCATTGCCCTTTATGGAGTATGAGGCCCGAATGAAGGCTGCAGAATTTAAAGCTGTGAGTGTTGGCTCTCGGGCTGCAATCTTCTCACTGCACGAAGTATAGCATGCTGGTTCATGCTATACTTGTTACTTTTGGATGGCTGCAGAAGTGATATGGGAACATATTAGCATGGTTTTTGGCTGTGGTTGCTTGTGGTCGAATAACCACCTTACCGTTGCTTGTGGTCGAATAACCACCTTACCAGCGATCAACATAATGACGTATGTTCATTTTTTTGTGCTGCACTTGGAGTGTCTTATATGAGAGGCTATTTGTCTTACTGTTGCATGCAACTGCAGCAGTGTGGTGTGTACCTAGAGTGAGGGTTGACAGCTTTTAAATAACGTTGTGGCCAGTCATTGTGCTAAACTGTTGAGTCAAGTTGCTTACAAGGTTCTTAGGAAGATCATTGTATGAGCGAGGTGGTTTTAAGCTATGTTGTTGTCTTCTGCTGTATTGTCCTTGTCAATGATGTCATTTGCTCACGTTTGTGTTAAGTATTACACCATGTTAGAGTTCTATTCTACCGTTAATTTCTGCCTTGTTAAGTCACATATGTTACAGGAATAGTGTCTAGCATAAGTGTGGCGTTTCTGCGCAGTGACAAGATGATTCCTTGCCATACCAAATTTTAGTTAATATTATGATTTGAAAACTTCCTGGCAGATTAAAACTGTGTGCCCGACCGAGACTCGAACTCGGGACCTTTGCCTTTCGCGGGCAAGTGCTTAACCATCTGAGCTACCGAAGCACGAGTCACGCCCGGTACTCACAGCTTTACTTCTGCCAATACCACGTCTCCTACCTTCCAAACTTTACAGAAGCTCTCCTGCGAACCTTGCAGAACTATCACTCCTGAAAGAAAGGATATTGCGGAGACATGGCTTAGCCACAGCCAATCATAATATTCCAGAATGAGATTTTCACTTTGCAGCGGAGTGTGCGCTGATATGAAACTTCCTGGCAGATTAAAACTGTGTGCCCGACCGAGACTCGAACTCGGGACCTTTGCCTTTCGCGGGCGAGTGCTCTACCATCTGAGCTACCGAAACGCACACTCCGCTGCAGAGTGAAAATCTCATTCTGGAAACATCCCCCAGGCTGTGGCTAAGCCATGTCTCCGCAATATCCTTTCTTTCAGGAGTGCTAGTTCTGCAAGGTTCACAGGAGAGCTTCTGTAAAGTTTGGAAGGTAGGAGACGAGGTACTGGCAGAAGTAAAGCTGTGAGTACCGGGCGTGAGTCGTGCTTCGGTAGCTCAGATGGTAGAGCACTTGTCCGCGAAAGGCGAAGGTCCCGAGTTCGAGTCTCGGTCGGGCACACAGTTTTAATCTGCCAGGAAGTTTCATATCAGCGCACACTCCGCTGCAGAGTGAAAATCTCATTCTGGAATATTATGATTGGCTTCCCTTTCGTTCATTATGTATGTCTGAAGTGATGTACGACGTTTTAATGTCTTTGGTCGTTTAAAAGTGTTTTGTACCCTGCCAATGCTTAGAGTGGATGCAGTTGGTAGCATGTATATGAGAGTGCTATAAGGATTCAAAGTTTAATCTGATAGCCAACGGTTGATTGCTTTGTGAGTATCAGACTGTGTTAAGGTTGTAGACTGCTTCTTGTTTTACGGCTATTTGAATCATTTCTCTGAAATAATTTGATATAGGTTTTTAAAATGTATACTTTAATATGTGAGCCAAACAATTTTTAGTTAAAATCATGAAAGACTGAGTGTAAACGGTTGTGGTGATTCTCAGTATCAGAAATATGTTTAAGTTATTTGTTAAATTCACCAAACACAAATGCTGATTAAATGTATTATGATTCATGGTTGCGAAATACCTTTTTAGACCAAGTGTAATATGGTTCTTATGTTTATTAACAAATAATAGCTTCTTGCAATCCATATGTGGTATCCAGCAAACCAGTGCTTAACAGTATTGGTTAAAAACACGAAGACTGTTTTTAACCAAATAATAGCTTGCAACTTTGTCCAGTAAAAGATCCCAGCATCTTCCACTCATGATCTTTCATGTTTCTACCAGACCAATTATGAGTAGATAGTGCAAGTGCAGGCATTCTCATACAGCCTGAAAGAGTGAAACTATATAAGGACTATTACGATCCCAAAGAAATAATAGAAACACCACAGCTGCTCACAGCAGCACCTCACATGAACGAAACAGTGTGAAGCTTCGAGAAATATGAATTATTCAATAATATTTTTGCAGACAGTGGTACGAGAACTCCACAAACCAACATGCAAAACATGCACCATAAAATAAGATTTGGTTAATTTATGGCATGCTAATCTTCAAGATATGAGACAGTATTCATGGGCGAGTAAGAGTTTCAAATATTTTAATAGTTATAGATACAATGGATATAGATCACACAAAGACGCAACTTGCATGACTGTATCACTAAGGGTACTGGGAAATCACTTTGGGCTAATGTTTAATCTAATTTAACAGTAGGAAATTTGTTAGTGGTGGAATCATCAGAAATAAATTAGGTATTGCAAGCTGCTTAGTAAGGAGAAGTGTTCTATGTGTACAAGAGAGAAATGGTGAAAAAATAGTACATCTAATTGTGGATAATTTGAGTACTAAGGATTTACGGTTAACGAAGGGATAGTTGAGCGATAATATGGATATCCTGAAGGAGGAAGCGTGGGAGACAAGGGCTGATGGCCACAGAAAATCGCCAAATGCCATTGAAACAGTATTACAACCGAAAGGTTACTTTTGGACTTTAGAGAATTTTATTTTTTCCAGGCATATTAAGCAGCACTGGATACCAACAGGAAATGTATCATCAATCTACTGCAAGCCATACGGAGTTCTGAGGTACTTCCAGAGTTTCTGGAAGAATTTATGGATCAGCAGCTGAAAGACAGGTTTATTTATTAGAGTAACAGCCCAAGAGGGAAGAAACTTTCGCCATACACAAACAATCAGCACTTTGGCCAAGCGTTAAGGATGTGAGGTAATAGGCGAGTTGTGGTGCCCTGAAAATATTCTAAGTTCGGAGTTGGCATGGCCACATCGGCCACTCAGCAAGCCGGTGCTCGTTAGCAACCGCGTGGTGCTGAACAGTAGCTGGAACAAGTGGGGCAGCCCCAGCACGTGGTCCAGGCCGACGCGTGGCTCGGAATTCCATGTTGACGCTGTGTCGAGGAAGGTGCTTTGGGTCGATGAAGGAGATTTGTATGCCGAGAATGCCAAAAATGGCGGACTTTGTGAAACCATAATGGCAGACATTTCACAGTTCATGTAGAACTTAATAGTAACCAGAGGAGTCATGATGCCTCAAAAAGAAACATCTACATGAGCATTATTTGCACAACGATTTTGATGGTGTAATCAGATTTTCAATATCTTTATTAGTTTAAAGTTTCTTATCTGACCATAAATTATACACCCAGCAACGAATTTCCAAAATACAAACGGTTCATCCGATTTTGTCGATAGACATGTGTTTAGAGAGCTATTAGTGTAAACCTAAATTGGTATGAATTACAGGCATGTACCTTGAATAGTACATGAGTTATTGAACGTCAAAGTGGCCAATTACTATTGATCGTGTCAGGCCATAAGTACTCCACAGTTACACGAAAAAAAAAAAAACGATAGCAGCATGCTTGTAATCATAGTTATTCGTCTATGTCTTTGCTTATATGCGATATATACTATTCATGAATAAATTGGTCAAGTATTTACTGTGTTTTAGAAAGCACAGAGGCATTAGGCTACTGGCCTACTTTTGCTTCTATTCCTTTGATATATGTTTATTTAATTTGTTTTTGTATTTAATAATGTGTGTTATAGCGTGTTTATGGTTCAGCCATAGAAATATATATTTAATTTCAAGTTATTTAAATGTAAATCCAGTATTTTGTATGTATTTAAATATGTTTATGTGTGGGCGTTGGCTTGGAGACATGGCGGGAGCGCTCGAGACAATCACAGCCCTCATTACTATGGTAGGCGACTTCCAAAGTCAATGGAGAGACTGGATGGAAGTGGGGGAGAAGCATCGGGTTGCACAGGGCAGGGGAGTGCGCGACGGAAAGGCCGGACGGACGGTTGCAGGAAATACTTGGAGAGTGTTGAGTAGTTTGCGTGTGGTCGAGAGAAATACAAATGTTTCGTAGTGCCGACTAGAGGACTTGTGAGATGTTCGTGGCTTTTGCACTGAAGACGTAGTTAGTATGCGTTTAGATGGTGGTGGTGGTTAGTGTTTAACGTCCCGTCGACAACGAGGTCATTAGAGACGGAGCGCAAGCTCAGGTTAGGGAAGGATTGGGAAGGAAATCGGCCGTGCCCTTTCAAAGGAACCATCCCGGCATTTGCCTGAAACGATTTAGGGAAATCACGGAAAACCTAAATCAGGATGGCCGGAGACGGGATTGAACCGACGTCCTCCCGAATGCGAGTCCAGTGTGCTAACCACTGCGCCACCTCGCTCGGTAGTATGCGTTTAGAAGTGCATATCTTGTGAGACATGTTGTGGCTCATAACTAATTACGTGAAGTAGGATATCTATTGTTTACCTGTTATTCAATTTATATTTTACTTAATTGCTGGACCATCAACATCAATAAGTGTTTTACAGTAACAAATGGCATTCTTAAAGGTACTTCTGCTATCGTACTCATCATTTAAAGTCACTAAAATTGTACCTGAGAATTTTATTTAATTGCAATCTCTCATACATGAATTTCCAAGTTACATTCAAAATTCGCAATTGCCGAATGATAGGAACCTTCGACTATTCCATTCATGTGTGTATTCATATTGTATACTGTAGACTGAGCAGTATTTGTTATGTAATGCAGCAACTACGTATCCCAGCGCCTAGACAACGAAACCAACCAAAACTTTTAATATTTCAATTCTGAGTCTGAGGGTACGTAGTTGAAGGCCACAATTATTTTTTTGGAAGCCCGCACGGAAGCAATAGACTATTTGGACCAGTGCAAATATTTTTCAACCACGAACTTAAGGAGTGGTTACCATCAGCTCAGAAAGGTTCAAAATTTCTTGGCTCAGTCTGTCAACGAGCTTTTGACAAACGTAAAGAAGCTTTAATATTAAGCCCGATCTAAGTGTTCCCCAACAACAGTAAAGAGTTAAGCCTATCATACGATGCGTCCAGCCACACACTGAGCTGTGTGTCATCACAAAAGACAGAGGGCACAGTGCACCCGGTACACTATCCATCAAGGCATTTGAACTCAGCAGAAATGAATTATTCGACAACAGGAAAAGAGATTTTGAGCATCATCTATTGAACCACCTACTTCAAGTGTTATGCCCACAGGAAAAAACAAATTGAGTTATAACGAATCAAACAGCGTTGTAAAGGTTGCAGATATGGAAGGACCCTTCTAATAGCTTGATGCGATGGGCCGTAAGACTGACTCAATTTGATTTTTAGATCGTACATAAGTCTGGAAGAAAACATGGGAATGCAAATGGCCATGTTGCAAGTAGGTTGTAATGAGCTTAAGGAATGGGAGACAGCGCTAAACACGGATCTCGAGCGTAAACAGTATGGTAAACAATCAGATTATTTTTACGCAGGATGGGTTACTGTGCAGAGAAACAAAGCAGGGTCCACGGGCATCAGTACCAGCGAAACTGAGGAATAGTGTTGCAAGAGAAACATGATCTGCATTAACAAGTCACGGAGGATTTAGGTCTACCACCAGAAGAGTATCAGAGACGGATTACTGGAAAGATAGAAAGACGGACGTGAAGCAGTGTGTGTAGAAGTGAATATAGTGTGCATAGGGAGTGGATCTGTGTCGAACGAGAGTGCGATTGCAGAGATAACTTGAAGCATTAGTAACTTTTGAATTTACTGGGGGTGATGTTTTAGGTCGATTCAGCAAAACACCTGCATGGAATAAAGGGGCATAGAACTACAATTAAAATGCAGGGTCACTATCTGGATGCACACCATACCAATCGGAATGTCTATGTAAGGTATGTGGTCTCTAGGTGCAACACCCTATGTCGTCCATGTCGGACTGTTACCGCGGCTGTTTTGACAGTAAAAGTTCAAATAAAACGTTTTACCTGTGTCAGTCCCTTTTCATTTTCTCCAACAAGAGTTTAAACTCTCATCTTATGCTGAAAACAGCGATATCTTGTTCCGTTTGTACCAACTGGATACTACAAAAAGCACAACAGGCACTTGCTATCGTCATATGGCACTAACGGTATACATTTGAAATGGTGATGGAGTTACTTGCAGTCCGTACCAGTTCGTTATATATATATATATATATATATATATATAGGGTGATCCATTGACCGAGACCGGGCCAAATATCTCACGAAACAAGCGTCAAACGAAAAAACTACAAAAAACGAAACCTGTCTACCTTGAAGGGGAAATCCAGATGGTGCTACGGTTGGCCGGCTAGATGTCGCTGCCGTAGGTCAAATGGATATCAACTGCGTTCTTTTAAATACGAACTCCCATTTTATATTACATATTCGTGCAGTACGTAAAGAAATATGAATGTTTTAGTAGGGCCACATTTTTCGCTTTGTGATAGATGGCGCTGTAATAGTCACAAACATAGGGCTCACAATTTCAGACGAAGAGTTGGTAACAGGTAGGTTTTTTAAATTAAAATACAGAACATAGGTACGTTTGGACATTTTACTTCGGTTGTTCCAATGTGATACATGTACCTTTGTGAACTTATCATTTATGAGAACGCATGCTGTTACAGCGCGATTACCTGTAAATACCACACTAATGCAATAAATGCTCAAAATGATGTCATCAACCTCAATGCATTGGGCATTACATGTAACGACATTCCTCTCAACAGCGAGTAGTTCGCCTTCCGTAATGTTCGTACATGCATTGACTATGCGCTGAAGCATGTTGTCGGGCGTTGTCTGTGGATCACGATAGCAAATATCCTTCAACTTTCCTCGCAGAAAGAAATCCGGGGACGTCAAATCCGCTGAACGTGCGGGTCATGGTATAGTGCTTCGACGACAAATCAACCTGTCATGAAATATCCTATTCAGTACCGCTTGAACCGCAAGCGAGCTATGTGCCGGACATAGATCATGTTGGAAGTACATCGCCATTCTGTCATGCATTGAAACATCTTTTAGTAACATCGGTAGAACATTACGTTGGAAATCAGCACGCATTGCTCCATTTAGATTGCCGTCAATAAAATGGGGGCAAATTATCCTTCCTTCCATAATGCGGCACCATAAATTAACCCACCAAGGTTGCTGATGTTCCACTTGTTGCAGCCATCGTGGATTTTCCGTTGCCCAATAGTGCATATTATGCCGGTTTACGTTACCGCTGTTGGTGAATGACACTTCAACGCTAAATAGAACACGGGCAAAAAATCTGTCATCGTCCCGTAATTTCTCTTGTGCCCAAGTGTCAGAACTCTACACGACGTTCAAAGTAGTCGCCATGCAATTCCTGTTGCATAGAAATATGGTACGGGTGCAATCGATGCTGATGTAGCATTCTCAACACCGAAGTTTTTGAGATTCCCGATTCTCGCGCAATTTGTCTGCTACCGATGTGCGGATTAACCGCGACAGCAGCTAAAACACCTACTTCGACATCATCATTTGTTGCAGGTCGTAGATGACATTTCATATGTGGCTGAACACTTCCCGTTTCCTTAAATAACGTAAATATCCAGCGAACGGTCCGGACACTTGGATGATGTCGTGCAAGATACCGAGCAGCATACATAGCACACGCCTTTTGGGCATTTTGATCACAATAGCCATACATCAACACGATATCGACCTTTTCCACAATTGGTAATCGGTCCATTTTAACACGGGTAATGTATCACGAAGCAAATACCGTCCGTACTGGCGGAATGTTACGTGATACCACGTACATATACGTTTGTGACTATTACAGCGCCATCTATCACAAACCGAAAAAAGTGGTCCAACTAAAACATTCATATATCTTTACGTACTACACGAATATGTAATAAAGATGGGGGTTCCTATTTGTTGATACCTGTTTGACCTATGGCAGCGCCATCTGGCGGGCCAACCATAGCGCCATCTGGTTTCCCCTTCAAGCTAGACGAGCTTCGTTCTTTGCAGTTTTTTCGTTTGACGCTTATTTCATGAGATATTTGGCGCGGTCACTACCAATGGACCAGAGAGAGAGAGAGAGAGAGAGAGAGAGGGTTATAAGTCATCATCTAGTGTACGTGCAAAGCTCTTAAAGAAGCCCACTGCCACTTCTCAGCCACACGAAACGAAAAAGATGAGACAGTGGCAGTTTTGCATTATAACTCTTTCTCCTTTCTGCTTCCTGAGTCATTTATGAATAAATAAAAAATTCCTAAAGCACTGTAGACAAACAGTACGTTCATACACTAAAGCGTGTGTGTGCGTGTGTGTGCGTGTGTGTGTGCGCGCGTGTCTGTGTGTGTGTGTGTGTGTGTATGTGTGTGTGTGTGTGTGTGTGTGTGGGTGGGTGGGTGGGTGGGTGGGTGAGTGGGTGGGTGGGTGTGTGGCTGAGAAGTGTCAGTGGGCTTCTTTAAGAGCATACAGGGTGGTTCATTGATAGTGACGGGGCCAAATATCTCACGAAATAAGCATCAAACGAAAAAACTGCCAAGTACGAAACTCGTCTAGCTAAGTATATATATACATATAAATATATATACTTAGTTTATATATTTTACATTACTGCCAAATATTTTTCAGTGTAATACTTTTAACGAGATGTTGTAAGGAAATAACTAATTTTATAATTACTGTATGGTGTCTCTGACCCACAATGTAGAGCTTCTATGAATGATCTTTACATCCCTAAAATCTCTGGTGTTTTTATATTAGTGGTTCGTGTTTCAGTGTGAAAAACCAAGTCGAAAACGTTCATTTATGACGAACTGCAAGGATCTGTACACTGTAACAGACTGTAAGTAACTCCATCACCATTTCAAAGGTATAATGTTAGTGCCTCCTATACTTTTTGTACTGAATTGAAACCAAAACTATCTGCATACAGCTGGTACCAATGTAATAAGATATCGCTGTTTTCCATGTGTAGATGAGAGTATAAACTCTCGAAACACGTCGTGAGAGAAAATAAAAATGACACTCATAAAATTTTTATATTTGAGCTTCTATTTACTACTCAAAACAACACGCAAATACAGGATCGTCGCCGTATGAGATCATATATGGTCATAAAATGGCGTCACAGTTCAACATGTTGAAAGTCAAGAAGTGCAGACAGGAGAATCAATTAACCAGTGGTGCTAACAGAAATTTGGTACAGCGTGTGCATTGCTAAATACACGGATACTGGAAAACCAAGGCGAAGCAGTGTGCCGCATAGCAAATACGTCCCAATACAGAGGCAGCCAACGAGTGATGCTATTGACTTCATACACTCCGATGAGGAAGATTAAGAAATTTTTTATGAAATATCAGGGGCCACATCCGGTTGTGGAAACTACATCAGCAGTCGTTCAAGATCCAGTTTCTGCTGAGATAAACAACAATTGTGTATGTGGGACGTCTGAAACGTTTTCGAGGGAGTATAGAGGTTATCCTAGGATTTGGAGGTACGGACCATAATAGGGAAGGTTTGATCGATAGGAACCAACGAGAGGTTTTAGGCGAAGGAAGTCCTTTTGGGTTAAGACCTAGGAGATAAGAATAATGTGTTGGATACAGGTGAAGCATAACGTTTAATATAGGCTAAATTAGAGCTCTGTTGGCAGCAGTGGACTTCAGGGTGGAGGAAAGGATAATATGTATCCTTGTCCTCAGGTGAGATACGCTAGAAGACAAGATGATGGGGGTCATGAGTGGACTACTGGTCATCATCAGAGATTACACCAAACGCGAGAAGGAACATGATTGGATCGATGTGGAAAGTCGACTTACAAAACTATGTTTGGGACGGATGACGAGGAGGACACTAGAACCCTAGGAAGTTCTGGTCTTACGTTAAATCAGTAAGTGGATCGAAACAGCATATCCAGACACTCTGGGACGATGATGGCATTGAAACAGAGGACGACACGCGTAAAGCTGAAATACTAAACACCTTTTTCCAAAGCTGTTTCACAGAGGAAGACCGCACTGCAGTTCCTTCTCTAAATCCTCGCACAAACAAAAAAAATGGCTGACATCGAAATAAGTGTCCAAGGAATAGAAAAGCAACTGGAATCATTCAACAGAGGAAAGTCCACTGGACCTGACGGGATACCAATTCGATTCTACACAGAGTACGCGAAAGAACTTACCCCCCTTCTAACAGCCGTGTACCGCATGTCTCTAGAGGAACGGAAGGTTCCAAATGATTGGAAAAGAGCACAGGTAGTCCCAGTCTTCAAGAAGGGTCGTCGAGCAGATGCGCAAAACTACAGACCTATATCTCTGACGTCGATCTGTTGTAGAATTTTAGAACATGTTTTTTGCTCGAGTATCATGTCGTTTTTGGAAACTCAGAATCTACTATGTAGGAATCAACATGGATTCCGGAAACAGCGATCGTGTGAGACCCAATTCGCTTTATTTGTTCATGAGACCCAGGAAATATTAGATACAGGCTCCCAGGTAGATGCTATTTTTCTTGACTTCCGGAAGGTGTTCGATACAGTTCCGCACTGTCGCCTGATAAACAAAGTAAGAGCCTACGGAATATCAGACCAGCTGTGCGGCTGGATTGAAGAGTTTTTAGCAAACAGAACACAGCATGTTGTTATCAACGGAGAGACGTCTACAGACGTTAAAGTAACCTCTGGCGTGCCACAGGGGAGTGTTATGGGACCATTGCTTTTCACAATATATATAAATGACCTAGTAGATAGTGTCGGAAGTTCCATGCGGCTTTTCGCGGATGATGCTGTAGTATACAGTGAAGTTGCAGCATTAGAAAATTGTAGCGAAATGCAGGAAGATCTGCAGCGGATAGGCACTTGGTGCAGGGAGTGGCAACTGACCCTTAACATACACAAATGTAATGTATTGCGAATACATAGAAAGTAGGATCCTTTATTGTATGATTATATGATAGCGGAACAAACACTGGTAGCAGTTACTTCTGTAAAATATCTGGGAGTATGCGTGCGGAACGATTTGAAGTGGAATGATCATATAAAATTAATTGTTGGTAAGGCGGGTACCAGGTTGAGATTCATTGGGAGAGTCCTTAGAAAATGTAGTCCATCAACAAAGGAGGTGGCTTACAAAACACTCGTTGGACCTATACTTGAGTATTGCTCATCAGTGTGGGATCCGTACCAGATCGGGTTGACGGAGGAGATAGAGAAGATCCAAAGGAGAGCGGCCCGTTTCGTCACAGGGTTATTTGTTAACCGTGATAGCGTCACGGAGATGTTTAACAAACTCAAGTGGCAGACTCTGCAAGAGAGGCGCTCTGCATCGCGGTGTAGCTTGCTCGCCAGGTTTCGAGAGGGTGCGTTTCTGGATGAGGTATCGAATATATTGCTTCCCCCTACTTATACCTCCCGAGGAGATCACGAATGTAAAATTAGAGAGATTAGAGCGCGCACGAAGGCTTTCAGACAGTCGTTCTTCCCGCGAACCATACGCGACAGGAACAGGAAAGGGAGGTAATGACAGTGGCACGTAAAGTGCCCTCCGCCACACACCGTTGGGTGGCTTGCGGAGTATAAATGTAGAAATGTAGATGTAGATGTAGATGTAGATGTAGAAGAGTGGATGACGTGGTAGAAGTACTAAAACATTGGCGTGAAAGGAAGTAAGCAGCAAGTGACACACCACGAAAATCGCGAGGCTGGAGAAAGATGTGTTGAACAATACTCGGTTACTACACCAGATAACAGATGATTTACGCCAAAACTCAGGAAGAACCAGTGAACTGGAAAATTAAGAGGATTCCAACTGAAGTGGAAATATTCGACTAAGAAGTAGTCGTAACAAAATGGTTAGGTCCTTGGAAGAGAGTAAGTGGGAAGCATGAAGAGAGAAGCAGAGTTACAGGAAGTTCTGTCACTGGAAATCTATCTGGAAAGGCTACAGAAAGTCCAAAAAGAGCTACTATCAAAGCTGGTGTTGGTTTTAGAACCTATTCATAGATATTTACCCTTTCATTTGATCCTGACCACAGCAGAAGCATGGATCCTGGGGTAAAGGTGTTCATTACAGCTTTCTGTCCAGTAGTAGGGAATCACGCACATCACCTATTTTATGTAGTCCTCACATATCCTGTCAAGTTGGGGATGCTGAGGGAGTTTGTCAGGGTTGCTGAAAATAAGAGTAAACGTATGGAAATGGAGGAAACGGAGTTACAGTATTGTTACAAGGGGTGTGATTACTGTTTGTCCAAAGAGGGTAGGAAGAGACAGTCAGAATTCCTGCAGAGTGAAGTTATTAATCGGTTAGCCCGCCCGGTTGGCCGTGCGGTCTAACGCACGGCTTTCCGGGCGGAAAGGAGCGCCGGTCCCCGGCACGAATCAGCCCGGCCGATTTGTGTCGAGGTCCGGTGAACCGGCCAGTCTGTGGATGGTTTTTAGGCGGTTTTCCATCTGCCTCGGCGAATGCGGACTGGTTCCCCTTATTCCGCCTCAGTTACACTATGTCGGCGATTGCTGCGCAAACAAGTTCTCCACGTACGCGTACACCACCATTACTCTACCACGCAAACATAGGGGTTACACTCGTCTGATGTGAGACGTTCCCTGGGGGGTCCACCGGCAGCTGAACCGCTCAATAACCCTGGGTTCGGTGTGGGGCGGCGGAGGGGTGAAGTGGACTGCGGTAGTCGTCGTGGGGTTGCGGACCACTGCAGAGGGGACGGAGCCTCTCCGTCGGTTCTAGGTCCCCGGTTGACATACAATACAATACAACACTAATCGGTTAGGTAGCAGATAAGGAATGCCAGAAGGAGGTGAGTAGACTTGAGTTGTACTTACAGGAGCTTGAGGCATATAGGTTGTACTCTACCTTCGATATATGGTAGTAGTAGCTATAGCCACTTGCTTCGGGCAGGTGAAACTTATGACAGCAAAAAGGTTACTGTTAACTGGGAGTGCATTATTAGTGAATGGGATATCATGTGAAATAATGGATCTACCATCGATCTGTCTACAGCAATTTCGGGGGCAACCCACCTAAGCACTTCGCAGACCCGAATGTATTGGCCAGAGGAACCCATAGAAGTGCTACCAGCTGCGGATCTGACTATTTTAAACCAGACTTAGGATTCAAGCTAATGCAGTCTCTTACTGAGCAGGAGGGGCCAGTCACAGTGAAGTCATTGTTGCAGCAATAGAGTCAGCAGAGGGAGAGTCAGTGCTGACGAAGTTGATTGTACACAATGTGGACCACTGTCATACCAAATAACACAGTGACACTTAGTCTGCTAAGCGTAGTTCTTGCTTACATGTACAGAAAGCGGAACACAAGACAGAATCTGTTGGCAGCCACTGTTCAAATTCCAGTGGACTGTGTTCGCAGGAGGCAACAGAGAGGAGCTGTAGCAATAAAGTGAATTGGGCAGCGAACTAAGGGACATAAGGCAAGTAGCGTTTAGAGGAAGTTTGGTAAAAGTAATTCTGAAAGGGCAAACCGGAGTCAGTTCGGCAAGTCAACAGGATCAGTTCTCCTAGTTCAAGGATAGTTTAATTAAGGCGAGCCAAGGGACTGGTTCTTGTTAAGAGGGATGGCAATGTGACGCAAAGGTCGTTTTCAGTGAGAAGCATGCAAAGTAGAAAGTAGATTTAGCCTTATGCATTGCGAAAGATAACACAGCTGTTGTGCATTGTGATGTTTGAGAGCCAAGCAAGGTACTGAAACAGATGACGCATCAGCACCTAAGCGAAAGAAGGCTGAAGCCTTTCCACGCCAACAACCTTGGAAGTGTTTAGATACACGCTGCAAGGCGTAGCAGAGCCCAGGCGTGCTCAGCCCATGAGTGTTTGATTGCCTATCCACTTTTGTCCTGAAACACTCTTGTGTTAGTATTGCAGTATTGGCACCATGGAACTATACCGCTTGGGGCGCTGGCTCGGATGCTGTACAGGGTCCACAGTTCTACCTCGAATCAGAGCGGCCTGCCGTGACACGCGAGACAAAAAGACGCTGCCACTGCGGGGCCCGCCGAAACACGGCGCGTTGGCCACGGTGCTGCTACGGTGGGTCACGGCCGCAGCTGCGCTGAAGACGTTAGCCGTGCTCAGTCACGGTGCCTCAGACACTGAGACCGGAGGATATCGCTGAAATAAGAAGTGTTACGCCACCACTCGGCCAAGTCGCGCTCTGTCTGCATTGTGGGACGTCACGTACACACACAAGGGAGGCAGCTGTATGTTTCAGCCACACTGCCACTGTCTGAGATGTATTTATGCAGAGAGCTGCAACAAAGGAATTTAAAAGCACATAATTGATCTACTGACTCCATTCCTATTTCACCATGTACAAATCCCTATGTGCTGTACAAAAGAATAACAATTGCATATAGAAAAATTTTGTTTTCAAAATGGAAATTCTATATTAAGCAGCTATTACGTAAAAATCCAACCAGAAAAGTATTATTAAATGGGAAACGATAGATATAGATTATTAGGGTTAATGTAAATGTAACTTTCTCTCTGTACATAAGAGTATCTCTGTAACTGGTAGTAGTATTAGTGTCTGTTTTTCTATGTATGCAGTTAAGTAATCTAATAAAATGCCAAAAATAATGGACCGCAAAGAAGTTGAAAGAGTTATTGTTAAGAAACAAGAAATTACTGTGTAAGATCAATGTTATTACTTACAAAAAATACTCTAATTCCGAGTAGACTCTAGAGAGAAAAGGTGGAGGGTAGTGGTTCCAAATTACATCAGTAATTCAGAAATTAATTAGTCATTTCTAAAAAACATATCTACACCCTGATCCAAAACAAATCTGATCTTTTCGTTTGGGCGAGGAGATCCAAAATGACGTGTCTCATGCAGCTGAATTCATAATAAGTGTAGGGGAATGTCGGTGGGAGCACGATTCCTGTTAGTCTAGGAGGGGAGCAGTTTCCCGCAACCCTGTTATCCCAGAGGTGTGGACGGACATGGGTGATCTCGACACGTGTTGGCTTCACTGCCAAAGACGTGGGGATTCCCTGAGAGGAGAGTGTATGGATGGGCGTTCCTGGAAGTCTTCAGATAAGATCGTTCTCTGGGCTAGTACAGACCCTGATGCCCTAGTGTCGCTTCAACTGAATAAGTGTGGATTACAATTACGAATAATTTAAAAAGGAAAAATCTAACAGTAGATGCGGGGAAGGCGAACGATGGACTTCGTTTTATTGGCAGGACATTTAGAAGACGCAGAAAATGTACTAAAGGAGAACTTACAGATGCCACATCGAAAACCTATGCTGGTGTTGTCAGCATCAACAGTCGCTGCTCTTAAACTGGATCACTTTATTGTTTTCTAGCTTCAGCTATAACTGCAGCCACTTTAAGTTGAATGTTTATCATTCCAGGATCTGAAATAATAGTACCGAAAATAATATAAGAGATAAATTGATATTGTACGAACTACGAGCAAATGAGATTAATTATTTATTGCTGTTCTGTAAATATGAAAGCAATGTGCTTCTCTCTTTTCTTCATTACCTACAGAACCTTGTATTCCGAAGCGTCTAGTATAGTACGTAGAAAAGATCTCTGTGAAGTGAACAGTGTGTATGAAACTAGATTTTGCACGTCGTGATACCAATAACATACTGAGTAAATGTTACCCTCCGAAGACTAGAAACTGCCCTACGTCAACGAATAACAGTAAAGCGAAATTTCTGAGACACCTGTAGCAGGACTGGTTCATCTCATCAAAGTTTCTGTAATGACTTAGGAGCTTATAGTGCTCCAGTAACTTTAGTTCAGAACGACTTCCATCAGTGATACTTTAATTTCATTGTTTGTAGTTACACAGAACACTACAAGTAAGAAATTAACTGTTTACTTTCCAGCCGACAAATCAATAGGGTTGTTCATTACCAGATTTATCATGTTAAACATAGCGCTAACACCTACCTGTCTAAATAATGGCATGAACATTTCTGTTTGTTATTCATGTCATGTGAAAAGCGAGTGATGGTCAGTTAAAGTTTCTATACCCATGTTCTGTGTGACATTAAGTGATGCACTGTTATCCCATCAGTTCGTAAAACGAGAAAGCGACAAAACGCAGGTGCAAAATTGAAGTATAATTTTTTATCAGACGCTGATTAATTTTCATTGTACCTGCAGTTGAGGAATGCGACGGGACAGCTAAAGAAAGAACAGACCCGACGTGGAAACCTGATAGAGGATCACCGCGAGGAGGATTTCAAGACGGTAATAGCACGAGGCCCTCGTCGAAACTTATTCTTCGTCTGTATTTTCCTCTCCCCAGTAAATATAGTCGGTCTTCATTAAGCAACCCCGCTGCGTTCTTTGCAGCAGCGACTCGTAACCCTGTTGCAAGAGGGGAGACTTTTTCTTTGTCAAGAAACAGATTAGATATAAGAAAAAAGGACGTTAATTAAAAGTAGTTATATTAAAATTTGAAATTAATGAACGAAAAGAGTTTTGTTGTGACCCTGAATCCATTACTAAGCGAAAATTTCCCCCCAGACCACAAAACGTTTCTTTTTTATTCTTTGACGAATTACGAACGAAAAAGTGTGCAGACTAAAAATTACTTCTAATCTGATGAAATAACCTTTGATGTAGCTGACCTTTGATACAGTGACACAAACCAAATTTACTTATTTTTAACGTGTTCCTTCGTCGATGTTTCATAATCTCACGACATGTGAATAGATCGGGCCTATATAAACATTCTCAGAAAACTAGGATATCAATTGCTTCATCAATACTGACGATGCAGCTATGAAAGAATGATCGCAATTAAACTGTTGCACTGGTTTCATTATTAGTTATAACCTTACAGTCTTCTCCCTCCTATGAAGTCGGTAAATTGTAACAAATATTTTTCGAAACATTTTTACAGTCAAATTCACAAATTGTCTTTTATTTACTATGACCTGCAAGATCTTGGCAACCACAGAGGGTGGGATTATTGATAGTTGGGAGCTCCAACGTTAGGCGCTTCGTGTGGCCTCTAGGGACATGGCTGCCAAGAAGGGGAAGAAAGACAATGTGCACTCGGTGTGCATACCGGGTGGACTCATTCCAGACATCCTTCCGGATTCCAGAAGAGCACAGGGTGCAGCCCAATCCAGGTGATGGCTCACCTCGGTACAAATAGTGTGTGTCACTTTGGAGCGGAAGGAACTCTCTCTCGTTTCGAGCGGCTAACAGAAGTGATAAAGGCTGCTAGTCTTGCTTTAGCGGTGAAAGGAGAGCTGACCACTAGCAGCATAATCGACAGGACTGATTGTGGACCTCTGGAACAAAGCCGAGAGGAGAGTCTCAATCAGAGGCTGAGACGGTTCTGCGACCGCGTAGGCTGCAGACTGCTCGATTATAGCCATATGGTGGTTGGGTTTCGGGTTCCGCTGAATAGGAGTCCACTACCCACAGGAGGTGGCTACGCGGGTAGCAGGGGCTGTGTGGCGTGGACTGGGCGGTTTTTTAGGTTGGAGGCTCTCGGAAAAACACAAAAAGGGCTTGAGCCACAAAGGTTGCAAGCCGAACACAGGGAGAACGTAGATACAGGAACCATCGGTATAGCTGTTGTAAATTGTCGTAGCTGTGTTGGGAAAGTAGCCTAGCTCCAAGCGCTAATAGAAAGCACTGATGCACAATTCATTGTAAGCACTGAAACCTGGCTAAAGCTGGAGATTAGTTTAGTTGAAATTTTTGTGAAGAACATAAGGATAGGCTAACGCAGTCGGTGGTGGCGTGTTTGTTGCTGTTAGAGGTATTTTACCTTGTCCAGAAATTGAAGTAGATAGTTCCTGTGAGCTAGTATGGGTAGAGGTCATTCTTGGCAACCGGAATAAAGCAATAACTGGATCCGTTTACCGACCTCCCAATCCAGGTAATACTATGGCTGAAAAAGAAAACTTGACTTTGATTTTAAACACGTACACTGCTCATAAAATTATTGTAGGTGGTGACTTTAATTTACCCTCGAAATGTTGGCGAAAATATATGTTTAATTCTAGAGGTACGCATAAACATCATCTGGAATTGTGCTAAACGCATTCTCTGAAAACTATTTCCAGTAGTTAGTTGATGAGCCCACGCGAATACTAAACGGTTCTGAAACACATTTGACCTTTCAGCAACAAATAATCCTGAGCTAATAACGAGCATCAAAACGGATACAGGATTGTCGTAGCGACACTGAATGCTGTAACCCCCAAAACCTCCAAATATAAACGAAAAATATATCTATTCAAAAAAGCAGATAAAAATTCAGTTGACGGCTTCCTGAGAGACAATTTCCACTCCTTCCAAATTAACAATGTAAGTGTAGACCAGATGTGGAATTCAAAGAAATATTATTGACAGCAATTGAGAGATTTATACAAATAAATTAACGAACGGCGAATCTGATCCTCCTTGGTACACAAAACGGGTCAGAACACTGTTGCAAAAATATGAAAAAAAAGTGCCAAATTCGAAAGGACGTAAAATCTCCAAGATTGGCGATCTTTTACATAAGCTCGAAATTTAATGAGGGCTTCAATGCGAGATGCTTGTAGCAGTTTCCACACCGAAACTATATCTCGTAACCTGACAGAAAAGCCAAAGAGATTCTGGTCGTATGTGAAGTATGGCAGCGGCAAGACACAATCAATGCCTTCTCTGCGCGATAGGAATGCAGATATTATCAAAGTCAGTGCTGCCAAAGCAGAGATACTAAACACAGACTTCCGAAATTCCTTCACCAAGGAAGACGAAGTAAATACTCCAGAATTTGAATCAAGAACAACTGCCAGCATAAATAACGTAGAAGTAGATATCCTCGAAGTAGTGAAGCAACTTAAATCACTTAACAAAAACAAGTCTCCTGGTCCAGATTGTATGCCAGTTAGATCTCTTTCAGAGTATGCTGCTACACACTTATCAATCATATACAACCGTTGGCTCGAAGAAATATCCTTACCCAAAGACTGGAAAGTTGCACGGTCACACCAATATTCAAGAAACGTAGTGGGAGGAATCCACTAAATTACAGGCCCATATAATTAATGTCGATATGCTGCAGGATTTTGGAACATATATTTTGTTCGAATGTTATGAAATATCTCGATTAGAACGGTCTGTTGCCACACAGTGAACACGGATTTAGAAAACATCGCTCTTGTGAATCACAATTAGCTTTTCACTCGCACGATGTGTTGAGTACTATTGACAAAGGATTTCAAATTAATTCCGTATTTTTGGATTTTCAGAAGGCCTTTGACACTGTACCACACAAGCGGCTTGTAGTGAAATAACGTGCTTACGAAATAATGTCTCATTTATGTGGTCGAATTCGTGATTTCGTGTCAGAGAGGTCACAGATAACAGTAATTGACGGAAAGTCATCGAGTAAAACAGAAGTGATTTCTAGCGTTCCCCAAGGTAGTGTCATAGACCCTTTGCTGTTCCTTATCTATACAAACAATTTGGGAGACAATCTGAGCAGCTGTCTAAGGTTGTTTGCACATGACGCTGTCGTTTATCGACTAGAAAGGTAATCAGAAGATCAAAATAAATTGCAAAACGGTTCAGAAAAGATATCTGTATGGTGCGAAAATTGGCAAACTACCCTAAATAGCGGAAAGTGTGGGGTCATCCGCATGAGTGCTGTAGGTAATCCGTTAAACTTCGGTTACTTAAATTGGAAGAAACACATAGAAAATGTTGTGGGGAAGGTTAACCAAAGACTGCGTTTTAATGGCAGGACACTTCGAAAATGTAACAGATCTACTCAACAGACCGCCTACACTACGCTTGTCCGTCCTCTTTTAGAATACTGCTGCGCGGTATGGGACCCTTACAGATAGGACTGACAGAGTACACCGAAAAAGTTCAAAGAAGGACAGCACGTTTTATATTACCGAGAAATAGGGGAGACAGTGTCACCGAAATAATACAGGGTTTCGGGTGGACATCGTTCAACAGAGGCGTTTTTCGTTGCTGCGGAATCTTCTTACGAAATTTCAGTCACCAACTTTCTCTTCCGAATGCAAAATATTTTGTCGACGCCGACGTACATAGGCAGAAACGATCAATGCTCCAATATGTGTGAGTTCCTAAGCGACCAAACTGCTGAAGTCATCGGTCCATAGACTTACACACCCCACCGGCGGGAGGGTTCGCGCAATCCGTGACAGGACGCCTCAAACCGCGCAGCCACTCCGCGCTGCAAAAACGATCACCGTAATAAAATAAGGGAGATCAGAGCTCGCACGGGAAGATATAGGTGATCATTTTTTCTCTGCAATATACAAGATTGGAACAATAGAGAACTGTGAAGGTGGTTCGATGAGCCCCCTTCCAGGCATTTAAATGTGATTATCAGAGTATCCATGTAGATATAGATGTAGACCTTCTTCATTTCTCTCCAGACACAGCAATGAGAAAGAAAGGGACCTTAATCTTATTTAATTTTGTGCAATAGCAGTTGAGTTAAGTAACACTAATTATAATTATATATAGGTCCGGCTCTGAATTCAGGACATTTCTGTTGAAGCTAAAGAGGGTTTCTGGTTCACTTTATAAAAAACACCTAAAATGTGTGGTATGTGGTGACTTAAATATTAATTTTGTAGGTGACCGTACAAGAAAAATAACGTTGGGAGACCTCATAAATTTATATCATCTGACCATATTCTTTTCAATGAGAATGCATGGGAACAGTAGCACAAGTATACACAAAATTTGGTCCATTCATCATCAGTAGAGGGGCACTCGGATAGTAAAAGGATAAACAGATTTTCAGGCCATGATGCACCAATTTTAGCCATAAAAGGAATTTGCGCACACGCTTGTGATCAATGTAATTAGAAACCTTTCAGAAAAGTTAATCCGTGCAACAGTGACTTTCTTAAGCCAAGTTAAAGAACATGAGTGCTGATAGTATACACGATGAATGTAGTTCTTTTCTCAATACGTTTCTTATTCACTTTAAAAATTGCTTTCCATTACTACGTTTAAAAAAGGGTAGAACTAACAGAAAATGGTGGTGAATGATTAATGGGTTAATGATATAATGTAAAACAAAATGGTAACTGTATCAAATCGTTAGCATCGTTTTAAACGAGCTGCCGTAGGGCTTTGCAAACAGTACTGTTAGGTACTTAAAAATCATTATAAGGTGAAAAGTGTGTCGTATGTAAATGGAACACCAATTTTTCTGGATACATGTGATACAGTACAGTCAGTAGTGACTCAAGTGTCTGGTCAATATGACAAGGTCGAGGATATAAAATCAGTACATAGTAATTTTTTCTGATAATTCAGATTTATGTACGGTATTTACAATCACTTCATGAGTATAGTAGCTGAATTAAATAAAAAGTATGGTGGCCGTGCTTCTTTGTTCGCCGTACGGAGTAGGAGTTTACACAGACGCTGTACAATTGTCTGAGAGACTACTGCCATGGGAGACATCTATCTACAGCACGTCCAGGAGACGAGATGACGAAGACCATTTCAAAAGGCTATCAGCGGGGATCAGTGTGTGGTTCAGAGTTTTGGAATATAGCATTGGTGCTCATACTACAGAAATTACATGCCAGTGGTAACTTAAACGAACAGGAAGCATTTACACATAGTGTGTTGTTCGTCTTAAGCGGAGGCTCGGGAAGAATTCTGGAAGACAAATGGAATGCTGAGCTCCATGAACTTCAAGGATGGTGTCGAAGTATCTACACAATCTTAAAACTACGTAGTTCGTTATGAAAGGAAACGTAGCAAGTAATCCTAAAATAAAACTGAATGATCTAACGATTAGAAGAACACAGGATGGAGAACACGTTGGGGCTGAAAATGAGATTCCATCAACCGTCAGGCGGACTGGTACATATCCTGATCGGTCGTGATCCGTATATTGCGTATCTGTACACAATCAAAAGACAGATGAATGACTGTCGCGCCTGCAGCAGTGTGGGCACATTTTTGTGGGACTGTTCAGTTTACGAAGATGCAGCCGATATTGGCCGACAGGCGTTAAGGACGTTGTATCCCAAAGCAGCTGTGAGGGGCGAATTGATCTGGTGCATCCTGGACAGTACTGCAGTCGCAGTATCCTGGAAGACCAAGGACGACTTTACGAGTCATTCAACAACACGTCAGTATGCTGCTATCCAGGAAAAATAACATTCTCTACGGATAGTGAGAGGGCAACTAAATTGGGAGACCACAGAATGAACATTCGATTGCGTGATTGTAGAAGTGTGGATTCTAAGGCGTTACAGTCAATAGTGGAATCGATTGTTAGAGTGGAAACGCTGTGTGCTTGGTGTCCTACATTCCAGGAATCCAGCAGACGATGGGTGCTGGACGGGTAGAACGAGGGCGGATCCAGTAGCGGAAAAAACAGTACACAGCTTAGATGTACTCAACTTCAGTTGGTCACAATCCATCTGTTAGGTCAGTTGGTTTGCGGCTGCTCAATATGATCTCTTGAGTTTCTTACTGTGTGTTGTTTCCTTTCGTTATGGTTCAAATGCCTCTGAGCACTATGGGACTTAACATCTGAGGCCATCAGTCCCCTAGAACTTAGAACTACTTAAACCTAACTAACCTAAGGACATCACACACATCCATGCCCGAGGCAGGATTCGAACCTGCGACCGTAGCAGTCGCGATGTTCCAGACTGAGACGCCTAGAACCACTCGGCCACCGCGGCCGGCTATTAAGTTATAGTTTTTAGTTTGAAGTGCGGTAGTAGTGTGACCCTCTTATAATCTTTAAAATGTGTGGATCCTCAAAAAATGAAGCTGAGATGCCATCTGCTAATCAGTCAGCTAAAATGAGTTATGACAGAAGGAGTATAACGTTTACAGGGGCTTTAGGGCAATTTCTCATGAGTTAGGCAGTGACTGCAAATGAATGTTTCAAACAAATCAACTCCACAGAAAGAGGTTCAAATGGCTCTGAGCACTATGGGACTTAACATCGTAGGTCATCAGTCCCCTAGAACTTAGAACACCTTAAACCTAACTAACCTAAGGACAGCACACAACACCCAGCCATCACGAGGCAGAGAAAATCCCTGACCCCGCCGGGAATCGAACCCGGGAACCCGGGCGCGGGAAGCGAGAACGCTACCGCACGACCACGAGATGCGGGCACAGAAAGAAAAAACCTTATCAATTTGTTACGTGAATGGTACGACGAGCGTAAGTTTGGTGATATGAATTGCTTGTGGAAGGCCTAGGTATGATGATCTCAGTGACAGAGGTTCCTCTTTACGACACGGTGTAAGAATCAAAGGAAATGACATGTGTGAAATCCCTGTTTGCCAAAAGATCATCTTTGCTTTGCATGGAATTATCGTTTTGCTGTTTCAACATTCATCAAATGTCCAAAGTGATGTAATATTTCATACTTACACAGAAGATAAGGAAATAAATGAGAGAATGAAAGTATAATTTTTGCCACTACTATGCGACTGAAATACTTGATCCACAAGGAAGGCTTCTTGCAAAATTCTTTGATTCCTGCTCAGGACAGAATAAGAACTATGCAGTGTTCAGTATCTCTTTCATATCGTTGAGACATTGGATAGGTCAAAATAGTAAGAGGACACTCTAACAGGACACTCTAACACGGAATGCGATAAAACTTTGGTTTGATAAAAAAGAAAGTTATTGCAGGGTTACCAAAATGCTTTTGAAACAGCAAGACTGAATCCAAGGTCTTACAAGTTAATTTGTGTTCAACAAGAAAGTATGCCTGAATATCAGCCGCAGGAACCTGAAGAATTCTTCTGGCACCATCGAGCATGTAATGGTTTTCAGTAAGGTAAATCACGATTTTTTTTTAGCAAGCAACTAATTTTGGGTGTATATTTTACGAGCTCTGGCCAATACCTTATGAAAAATATGCACACTTTGTAGAACTTAAAACAGTTATGTGGTCAAGGCGCAAGAAATTTTTATTCTGGTAGACCACATAATGAACTAAAGCCCAAGACTACCAAATAGAAACTTCCAGTGCTAAACCACATAGAAGCTTCCAATGCTAAACAACACAAAGAAAGGACGAAAGTTTGCCAAAAAGTGATGGACTTGCAACGTTCTTTTCATGGTAAGATGTACGTTTTTTGCATGTACTGTCTTTTTTATGATATAATTTCAACTGTCATATTTTTCTAATGTGTATGCTCGATAACCATTAAATACGGAATTACAGTTGTATTGGTTATACTCGTTTGGAGTGTTTTATGTATTTTTTTGTAATCTTGAAAGTTTAAATATCCGCTCCTGAGAAATGTACTAAATATGACTTACCCAGTTTTTTTTTCCGTGGGCTCTTCACATGTGAAGTTTGCAATCATACGTCGAGAGACGCCATAGAAATCTCTCTCTTGCATGTCCCAACAATTATCATACCGCTGGCACCCCAAGAACATACTATCTGGATGGAGTGAAAGCAGACGTTTATAAATTTAAAGACAGAGATGTCAAATGGATACATCCGATATAAACGGGACATCAACACTTATGGGTGACATGCAAACTGTCTATTAAGAATTACTTTCTTGGGAGTTTTGTGTGGTCTTTCTGCCGTAAGATTTGTGGGTGGTGAGAAATGGTTAAAAAAGATGTACCAAAATAATTTGGTTGGCCAAAAGAAGAACACGAACAGGCCATTCAGGCACACGGCCACTCCTAGGGAGAGAGCTCTACATAGCGCTAGGATAGAGACCGTCCTGGTGAGAGAGACCTGAGTTCGAGTCTGCAGATGGGACACTCGCTGTCGAGACTCGATTCTAGACAATTCACCTGGAGACAGCAGAGCAGGCACACCTACGGTGGCCTTCAGGACGCTTTCCTTCTCAGCGACAACTAAAGCTGGACGTCCAGTTCCGGCCGCTGCCAACCCCAGACACCGCCTGCTGTCTCCACACACACGTTGGGAATTTTCGCCACAAGACTCCACGTCTATGCAACCGCGCTACCAGTAGCCCGACCACCGCACGGTAAATCACATGAACCGCTGCACTCCCATCAAAATCCGCCCGACAGTCTCTCAACAACCACGGTAAAAACCTTGGTAGCGACTCTGACAGTGTTATTCGCTGCTTGACAATTGGTAAGGAACAGAGACATCGCTGGACAGGAATAATCACAGGAAATGATGGAACAGGGCTGTTAGAATCAAATGTAGTTAAGTTTGTAATACCTCTTGTCGCCTTCATTGAACATTACTGTCACATTACCTGTATCACAATGACAACACAGCAAATCAGACGTGCAATGGAGATATGGAAGTTGAATGTCAGTATACTTTTGGATAGAGAATTAGAACACGAATTTCATAATGTATACCATGCTTGTACAAACCAATTGCAGAAATATAGTAATCCACTGCACTATTGGGTAAAAATGCAAAGTCGGGCATTAGAAAGCTTTTATACGTGGTTCAAGCTTAAAACAGAAGGGAAATTTCTGCTGTTCAAGTGGGCATTAATTACGTAGCATACGTATAGACCAAGTATGTGATAGGCGTAATAAATAAAGACAACAGTGAAATTCATGATTATAATACCAGCAAAAAGAAAGACTTACACTGTCCTTTGCTCAATCTATCTTTGGCACAGAAAGGGGTAAAATATGCTGCCATAAAAAGTGTCGACAAACTACCAGATGAATAAGGTGTCAGACAGCAGAAATAGCTTCAAAAATAAATTGAAATCATATCTCTTTGACCACTCCTTCTATACCGTAAATGGATTCTTGAATAGGAATAAATGAATCTATCAATATACACTCCTGGAAATGGAAAAAAGAACACATTGACACCGGTGTGTCAGACCCACCATACTTGCTCCGGACACTGCGAGAGGGCTGTACAAGCAATGATCACACGCACGGCACAGCGGACACACCAGGAACCGCGGTGTTGGCCGTCGAATGGCGCTAGCTGCGCAGCATTTGTGCACCGCCGCCGCCAGTGTCAGCCAGTTTGCCGTGGCATACAGAGCTCCATCGCAGTCTTTAACACTGGTAGCATGCCGTGACAGCGTGGATGTGAACCGTACGTGCAGTTGACGGACTTTGAGCGAGGGCGTATAGTGGGCATGCGGGAGGCCGGGTGGATGTACCGCCGAGTTGCTCAACACGTGGGGCGTGAGGTCTCCACAGTACATCAATGTTGTCGCCAGTGGTCGGCAGAAGGTGCACGTACCCGTCGACCTGGGACCGGACCGCAGCGACGCACAGATGCACGCCAAGACCGTAGGATCCTACGCAGTGCCGTAGGGGACCGCACCGCCACTTCCCAGCAAATTAGGGCCACTGTTGCTCCTGGGGTATCGGCGAGGACCATTCGCAACCGTCTCCATGAAGCTGGGCTATGGTCCCGCACACCGTTAGGCCGTCTTCCGCTCACGCCCCAACATCGTGCAGCCCGCCTCCAGTGGTGTCGCGACAGGCGTGAATGGAGGGACGAATGGAGACGTGTCGTCTTCAGCGATGAGAGTCGCTTCTGCCTTGGTGCCAATGATGGTCGTATGCGTGTTTGGCGCCGTGCAGGTGAGCGCCACAATCAGGACTGCATACGACCGAGGCACACAGGGCCAACACCCGGCATCATGGTGTGGGGAGCGATCTCCTACACTGGCCGTACACCACTGGTGATCGTCGAGGGGACACTGAATAGTGCACGGTACATCCAAACCGTCATCGAACCCACCGTTCTACCATTCCTAGACCGGCAAGGGAACTTGCTGTTCCAACAGGACAATGCAAGTCCGCATGTATCCCGTGCCACCCAACGTGCTCTAGAAGGTGTAAGTCAACTACCCTGGCCAGCAAGATCTCCGGATCTGTCCCCCATTGAGCATGTTTGGGACTGGATGAAGCGTCGTCTCACGCGGTCTGCACGTCCAGCACGAATGCTGGTCCAACTGAGGCGCCAGGTGGAAATGGCATGGCAAGCCGTTCCACAGGACTACATCCAGCATCTCTACGATCGTCTCCATGGGAGAATAGCAGCCTGCATTGCTGCGAAAGGTGGATATACACTGTACTAGTGCCGACATTGTGCATGCTCTGTTGCCTGTGTCTATGTGCCTGTGGTTCTGTCAGTGTGATCATGTGATGTATCTGACCCCAGGAATGTGTCAATAAAGTTTCCCCTTCCTTGGACAATGAATTCACGGTGTTCTTATTTCAATTTCCAGGAGTGTAGTATACGCATTTTGTGCCATTTCAGGGTAAATGATGAAAAAAATTAATCTTTAACTCTGTAATATACACTGCTGGCCACTGTAAATGCAACACCCTGAAGGAAGCATCCGAATCAAGTGAAATTTACACCATGGGTATGCAGCGATGAGATATGCAACTGATTAGATTTTCAGCGCAGATGCACATCACGCGCGCCTGTGGCACCACCTCATAGCGCCATTTAAGGCTTGGCGATTTCGACGAGTGTACGTTCGGCACGTGTGTTTACCTTGTGGTTGGTTCACAAGAGGATCAGTTATGCCTCGTAGACAACAGCGAACATCTTTTGATCAAGTATCCGAGTTCGACAGAGGAAGGATAGTGGCTTACCGAGATTGTGGATTATCATACAGAGAAGTCGCTAGTCGTGTTGGACGAAACCAAACAACTGTAATACGGATATGTGACCGTTGGATGCAGGAGGGTACGACGGACCGACGTGGTCGATCGCATTCACCTCGGTGCACCACTGCACGTGCTGATAGGCAAATTGTGCGCATGGCAGTGACGGATCGCTCAGTGACATCCCGAACCATAGCACAGCACATTGCGTCTGTAACGCATCATCCAGTGTCTGCGCGTACCATTCGACGCCGTTTACAGCAGAGTGGTCTGTCCGCAAGCCGTCCATTGCTTCGTCTACCATTGACGCAGAACCACAGACGTCTCCGTCTCCGTCCGGTGTGATGACAGACGGATGTGGACGGCAGAATGGAATGACGTTGTCTTTACTGACGAGGCACGCTTCTGTCTGCAGCACCACGATGTTCGGAGTAGTGTGTGGAGACACCGTGGAGAGAGGATGCTGGACACCTGCATTATGCACCGCCATACTGGTCTTGCACCGGGTATTATGGTATGGGACGGTATTGGATATTACTCTCGCACGCCTCTAGTACGCATTGCCGGTACTTTAAATAGCCGGCGCTACATCTCCGAGGTACTGGAGCCAGTTGTCCTTCCTTACCTTCAGGGCTCGGCCACATCCATATTTCAACAGGATAATGCACGACCACACATGGCACGCATTGTCCAAAGGTTCTTCGTCAATAACCAGATTGAATTGCTTCCCTGGCCGGCTCGCTCTCCGGATCTTTCGCCGATAGAAAACATGTGGTCCATGGTTACTCAACGAGTGACCCAGATTGCATCCCCAGCTGCCACACCAGATGATCTTTGGCAACGTGTGGAAGCTGCTTGGGCTGCTGTACCCCAGGAACACATCCAACGTCTCTTTGACTCAATGCCGAGACGTGTGGCAGCGGTGATCTCCAACAATGGCGGCTACTCTGGCTACTGATTCTGGTGGGAACCACATGTCACAGACGTCTGTAAACGTAATCATTTGATACTTGGTCAACATGTTATGTACAAAATAAATTGTGTTTTGCTACCTCTTGTCTTTCTTGGTGTTGCATTTACGGTGGCCAACAGTGTATACACACACACACACACACACACACACACCCACACACACACACACACACACACACACACACACACACATATATATATATATATATATATATATATACACTAAAAAATATTGTTTCATATGTGCATTTCTTGTGCACTTGACACGTTCCACGTCATAACGGCATAACATCTACCGTACCGTGCGATTGATCAATGGAACACGCAACCAAATAACTAACTACCAAAAAGTGTTTAAGGGTTTGTGGATACTTTTTATCACGATTTGGTTCATGAAAAAAAAAAGTAAAAAAAAAAAAGAAAATGTCTTTCCGAGAGCTAATGGCGAGTGCAGCTATGAAAGTTCGTTGTACTTTATAACATGGATGTGATGAATCAAAATGTTTCATATATGGTGGTATAGTCTAAAAACATTGTGGTGGGAATTTTTAATATCTGTCTACTGCTGTTAAGGATTCGATCGGAGGTAAATACTTGTGACTAGCTAAAGTATAAAGAAGGTTGCTGCTAGTTTCATTCGCAGTAATTCAAGTTGTTCAGACACTCGGACATCGCTACATATTCAGAAAAAAATGATGAATTACTTGTGCCAAGAAAAAGTATACAAGTCGCTGTCAGTTGTTTCACGGACAGCGATTTCATCTTTCACTTCTTAAACATATGGATGTCACGAAATCGAAGACACTCGTTACTAGAAAGCACTCTCTTACGCGTAAATAACAAGGAACATATCAGAAAAATGCTTAACTTTGACACTTAACGAAGTCTCAGAATGTGTCACAAACACGAAGTACCCAGCGGTATGCGGTCCTACGACCTACATGTCTACGGATGGGTGGCATGGAAGGGAGGGCGGGGAGCGCAGAGCGGGCAGCGGTCCTAACCCGAGACCTGGCCACAGTGTCCCTCTAGCCTGTCGAGGAATCAGGGATGGTGAGGGGAAATCAACTGCTTAATTTTTTAATTTTTTATTTTTATTTATTGATTTATTTTTTGAAAATATATTTCTAATTTGTGCTTCCTTTATACCACTTCGAAAATAAATATACCTAACACCGCATCGTGCTCTGAGTAAACAAAACAAATATCTCGGTACTTTGCTACACCGAGGTAATATAGATGGGGAAACGACAAATGTGCTTCGTACACGATGTAGAAGGGTGTGTAGTTACTCTCCTTACGCTTCATCATCCAGATACGTCTTCACGCATGTCGTATGTTATTCCACCAATAATCGAAATGTTCTTGTCAGCTCAGTCAATGGGTACCTTCTCTTACCTGTTGATGATCCAGCTGCGTGGAAGGTCGCGTAGGGCCCTCCCCAACTAATTAGAAATATATTGTCCACATTTTGGGTTTCGTACAATCTTGAATGACGTTCTTGTAGGTAGTTCCAGAAGTTCAACACATCTTTAGGTCCATCGTGAAATAAGTATTGTACCGCATGTCCACGAACCTACGTGACTGCGTTGTTTGTTTTTACTCTTCATCCGGAAATGTTTAGCCGAAGTGTGATGTGTTCCGGCGTCAGCAGTAGAAAATACGACAAAATTTGGCGCACCAAGTGCCATACGTCTTCTGCCGCGCTACAAGTGAGACGTGCTCGACCGTGTCCGGTACTCCACAGTCTGCCCATACAGGCGAGTCCGCCAAATTTATCTTGTGGAGACGTGATCGGGTGATTTGTTTATCGTTGACTGTGATGTATCATGTGGATCGCACGTCTGTATCCGGTGTAATCAAATGGTTCAGATGGCTCTGAGCACTATGGAATTAACATCTGAGGTCATCAGTCCCCTAAAACTAAGAACTACTTAAACCTAAACAACCTAAGTACAATTGAAAGAAAACAGCCCTCGGTTACACCTAGCAGTGTTGAAACCCGATTAATTCGTTAAAAATAGTGACCGAGGGCTGTTTTCTTTCAATTGTAACTATTCACTGTCTCTGAACCTGCATCCATGTACAAAATTTTGTAACCTAAGTACATCAAACACATCCATGCCCGAGGCAGAATTCGAAGCTGCGATCGTAGTGGTCGGGCGGTTCCTGACTGAAGCGCCTAGAACAGCTCGGCCACATCGGCCGGCTCGTGTGTGGACGCTTCTGCTGTAGGTCGCGATATATATCCCGCGCCGACTCCTGTTTCGTTCAATGGACAAGTGCCCGAAGTTGTAGAAGGGAGGGGATATATTTTGCGTCGTCAGTGGGGGCATAAGGGAGGACGGAGGTAAGGTCTCGGAGCAGCAAAACTGTCAAACTTTACGAGTGGTGGCGCCACAGCTTGATGTGAGAGATGACAAACAGGGCCATCATCCTGTCGTGGACATGGGCTGGGCCAAGACCTCCCATTTCTGGGGGAAGGGTCAGCGACTTATAACTAACTTTGAAGAGCACGCCTGTACTGACGTAGGCTCCGAATTCTGCTAATTAACGTCGAGCCATCAGTAACGGTATTAGAGG
Source organism: Schistocerca cancellata (assembly GCF_023864275.1). Taxonomy (NCBI): domain Eukaryota; kingdom Metazoa; phylum Arthropoda; class Insecta; order Orthoptera; family Acrididae; genus Schistocerca; species Schistocerca cancellata. The sequence continues at coordinate 983,796,803 of NC_064626.1, read as the reverse complement.
GACAAACGATATGTGGGGAAGGCGCGATGCGAGGTAAACATCGACGAAGTGTGTCCTGTTGAGAGTCCGCTGCAGAAGGTTGGACATCTTGACCCGAATTTGTTGTAATAAGCGGCGGTAGTTAAGGGCCGCAGTGCGCCGTATTTCGTCGTGAAACACGAGAACCAGGTCGTCTGCACATGCTGTTCAGCGACATGTAACGTCACGTAAGGTCAGTCCGGTGAGGCGATGACGGAGGCCATAGGGGAGCGTTTCCAGTGCCAGAGCGTAGAGTAAGTTCGACAGGAGGCACCCTTGATGCACCGATCTGAATATCGGGAGGGACTGCGTGAGACGTCCGGTAACGAGCACCTTGGAAGTCGTCCCTCGGAGGAAGCGCATCACGAGGTCTTTGAATTGCTGTGGGTACTGAATCTGTTGGAGAACGGACGTTAGGTATGCGTGATCCACTCAGTCAAAAGCATGGCTAAAATCTAGTGATGCCAGCGCACCCGGGTGTGCGGCGTGCTCTCGCTTGGGCTATTATGTAACGGTATCGACACAGTGCTGTGTGGATGTTATTGATACCTCGTATTGTTGTTGTGGTCTCCAGTCCTGAGACTGGTTTGATGCATCTCTCCATGCTACTCTATCCTGTGCAAGCTTCTTCATCTCCCTGTACCTACTGCAGCCTACATCCTTCTGAATCTGTTTAGTGTATTCATCTCTTGCCCTCCCTCTACGATTTTTACCCTCCACGCTGCCCTCCAATACCAAATTGGTGATCCCTCGATATCGCAGAACATGTACTACCAATCGATCCCTTCTTCTAGTCAAGTTGTGCCACAAGCCCTCTTCTCCCCAAATCTATTCAATACCTCCTCATTAGTTTGTGATCTACCCATCTAATCTTCAGCATTCTTCTGTAGCACCACATTACGAAAGCTTCTATTCTCTTCTTGTCTAAACTATTTATCGTCTACGTTTCACTTCCATACGTGAGTATACTGCATACAAATATTTTCAGAAACGACTTCCTGACATTTAAAACTATACTACATGTTAACAAACTTTTCTTCTTCAGAAACGCTTTTCTTGCCATTGCCAGTCTACATTTTATATCCTCTCTATTTCGACAATCATTAGTCATTTTGCTCCCCAAATAGCAAAACTCCTTTACTATTTTAAGTGTCTCATTTCCTAATTTAATTCCCTCAGCATCATCCGACTTAATTCGACTACATTCCATTATCCTCGTTTTGCTTTTGTTGATGTTCATCTTATACCCTCCTTTCAAGACACTGTCCATTCAGTTCAACTGCTCTTCCAAGTCCTTTGCTATCACTGACAGAATTACAATGTCATCGGCGAATCTCAAAGTTTTTACTTCTTCTCCACGGATTTTAATACCTACTCCAAACTTTTCTTTTGTTTCCTTTATTGCTTGCTCAATAAATCCTCATGAATAACGTCGAGGATAAGCTAAAACCCTGTCTCACTCCCTTCCCAACCACTGCTTCCCTTTCATGCCCCTCGACTAGTATAACTGCCACCTGCTTTCTGTACAAATTGTAAATAGCCTTTCGCTCTCTGTATTTACCGCTGCCACCTTCAGAATTTGAAAGAGAGTATTGCAATCAACATTGTCCAAAGCTTTCTCTAAGTCTACAAATGATAGAAACGTAGGTTTGCCTTTCCTTAATCTAGCTTCTAAGATAAGTCGTAGGGTCAGTATTGCCTCGCGTGTTCCATTTCTACGGAATCCAAACTGATCTTCCCCGAGGTCGGCTTCCATCAGTTTTTCCATTCGTCTCTAAAGAATTCGCGTTAGTATTTTGCAGCTGTGACTTATTTAGCTGATAGTTCGGTAATTTTCACATTTGTCAACACCTGCTTTCTTTGAGATTGGAATTATTATATTCTTCTTGAAATCTGAGGGTATTTCGCCCGTCTCATACATCTTGCTCACCAGATGGTAGAGTTTTGTCAGGGCTGGCTCACCCAAGGCTGTCAGTAGTTCTAATGGAATGTTGTCTACTCCGGGGGCTTTGTTTCGATTTAGATCTTTCATTGCTCTGTCAAACTCTTCACGCTTTATCATATCTCCCATTTGATCTTCATCTACATCCTCTACCATTTCATAATATTGTCCTCAAGTACATCGCCCTTGTATAGACACTCTATATCCTCCTTCCACCTTCCTGCTTTCCCTTCTGTGCTTAGATCTGGGTTTCCACCTGAGCTCTTGATATTCATGCAAGTGGTTCTCCTCTCTCCAAAGGTGTCTTTAATTTTCCTGTAGGCAGTATCTATCGTATCCCTAGTGAGATAAGCCTCTACATCCTTACATTTGTCCTCTAGCCATGCCTGCTTAGCCATTTTGCACTTCTTGTCGATATCATTTTTGAGACGTTTGTATTCCTTTTTGCAGGTTTCATTTATTGCATTTTTTATATTTTCTCCTTTCATCGATTAAATTCAATATTTCTTCTGTTATCCAAGGGTTTCTACTAGCCCTCGTCTTTTTACCTATTTGATCCTCTGCTGCCTTCACTATTTAATCCCTCAAAGCTACCCATTCTTCTTCTAGTTTATTTCTTTTCCATCATTCCTGTCAATTGCTCTCTTATGCTCTCCCTGAAATCCTGTACAACCTCTCGTTCTTTCAGTTTATCCCTGTCCCAACTCCTTAAATTCCCACCTTTTTGCAGTTTCTTCAGTTTTAATCTACAGCAGATAATCAAAAGTCTGTGGTCAGAGTCCACAACTTCCCCTGGAAATGTCTTACAATTTAAAACCTAGTTCCCAAATCTCTGTCTTACCATTATATAATCTATCTGATATCTTATAGTATCTCCATGGTTCTTCCATGTATACATCATTCTTTCGTGATTCTTGAACCAAGTGGTAGCTATGATTAAGTTAAGCTCTGTGCTAAATTCTACCAGGCGGCTTCCTCTCTCATTTCTTAGCCCCAATCTCTATTCACCTACTATGTTTCCTTCTCTCCCTTTTCCTACTCTCGAATTCCCGTCACCCATGACTATTCAATTTTCGCCTCCCTTCACTACCTGACTAATTTCTTTTGTCTCATCATACATTTCATCAATATCTTCGTCATCTGCAGAGCTAGTTGGCATATAAACTTGTACTACTGTAGTAGGCGTGGGCTTCGTGTCTATCTTGGCCACAATAATGACTTCACTATGCTGTTTGTAGTAACTTACCTGTACTCCTATCTTTTTATTCATTATTAAACCTACTCCTGCATTACCTCTATTTGATTTTGTATTTATAACCCTGTATACACCTGACCAAAAGTCTTGTTCCTCCTGCCACCGAATTTCACTAATTCCCACTATATCTAACATTAACCTATCCATTTCCCTTTTTAAATTTTCTAACCTACATGCCCAATTAAGGGATCCGACATTCCACGCACCGATCCGTAGAACGCCGGTTTTCTTTCTCCTGTTAACGACGTCCTCTTGAGTAGTCCCCGCCAGGAGATCCGAATGGGGGAGTATTTTACCTCCGGAATATTTTACCCAAGAGGACGACATCATCATTTAATCATATAGTAAAGCTGCATGCCCTCGGGAAAAATTACCTCTGTAGTTTCCCCAGCCGTTCGCAGTACCAGCCATTTTGGTTAGTATTACAAGGCCAGATCAGTCAACCATCCAGACTGTTGCCCCTGGAACCACTGAAAAGGCTGCTGCCCCTCTTCAGGTACCACACGTTTGTCTGGCCTCTCAACAGATATCCCTCCGTCGTGGTTGCACCTACGGTACGGCTATCTGTATCGTTGAGGCACCCAAGCCTCCCCACCAACGGCAAGGTCCACGGTTCATGGGGGGGGGGGGGGTGATACCTTCTAGGGAATCCTAATCTGGTGAGACGTCGTGAGGCAGGGTCGGTCGTATACGGTTTGCTAAAAGCATGGTGAATATCTTTATATCGCGGTTGAATAGCGTTACAGGGAGGTATTTATTTGTTCGTGCCCCACGTCTAGGTTTGTGAACGGGTATAATTATTCCTTCTACGAAGGCCGCGGGGAGCGGCACTGCGGAGTCCATAAGCTCCCGACAGATGTCTGTCAACTTGAAATACTGGAAAGTTCTGTAAAACTCCACAGGGAGCCCGTCGGGGCCAGGAGACTTGTTCGCGACTCTTTTACCTATGGCGTCGATAACTTCATCTTCCGTAATTCTGTTCAGTTATTCAGTTTGTAAATTACGTGGGACAGTCACATAAACCAGTCATGAGACTCCTGTCAACGTCGTCAGGTCGGAACATTGAGCAGAATGAAGTCGTTTGTAATGGTCGAAGAAGGCTGCTCCAATGTCTCGTTGTGTGGTGTGGTGACGACGGTCCGCAGCGATGATAGTCTGCATCAGCCCCCGTCTTCGCAGTTTACATTCTCGAATGACGTGGTACATTTTGTGCCGTTGCGTTGCGAGTCTGTCATGTGATCGCGCTCAGACGATCGACCCTTCGAGGTGTCGCCGCGTAAGGGCTACGTCTTTGCCTTCGAACGCTGTACTGTCATCTGTCGTTCCGGTGTGGGTGGCAAGAAGGCACATTCGCGACGGATAGTGAAATAAATATTAAATGTCTGCCGCTTCCAAGCAGCTGTCTCTCGACCGTAAGTAATAAAGGTTCTCCATAGAGCCGGCTTGGCGCAGTTTAACCACCAACTGATCGATGTAGGATACGTCGGGAGACGGCGGACGCTCGAACAACACGTATCATCGATGGCGCTTCGACCATCCGGGGAAGCGAGACGAGTAAGGATTAATTTCCAGCGATGTCGGCTGTTCCATACCCGTTGGCGACGAAGGGTGACGGCACCTATATGGGCCTAGTGATCAGAAAAGTCTATTGGCCACACCTCCGCGTCGCTCATTGTTGCTGCGAGAGAACGGTAGACGTAAATCCTATCAATGCGACTAGACGAGTGGGACTCGTGAAATGAGTGCATCCCGGCCAATTTGCTCGGACATGTTCCCATGTATCTACCAGCTGGAGATCTTTGATGAGTGTTCCAAGTTCGTGGCACGGTGAATGGCGTGGCAGCTGATCATTAGGTGCTTGGGTGCTATTGAAATCGCCCCCTAATAAGAAGTCATCGTACCTGCCCTGAAAAATCAGTGCAATCCTTTTGCGAAGAAGAGCGATCGGTCGCGACGGCGATTCGTTCCGGAAGGGGCGTATACATTGATAAACTGGACACCTAACACCGTTACGGCCATTCCTCTAAAGTCGGGGAGATATCGTATTTCGTCCGCCTCGAGGCCCTCCCTGAGGAGAACTGCGACTCCACTGTTGGTTGGCGAAGCGTGGGACATACGAGCCGTATAACCGTACATACCCGGGATATCGGCGACGAAGGCTCCTTGGAGAAAGACAATGTCAACGTCTGCTGCATTGAGCATGTCTTGGAACAGCGACAACTTTGTACGTGTCCGAACTTTATGTTGATGGTCGCTAAGCGATAGGTCTTTACATCGTCTCCTGCAATTGGGGCCACCGTCAGCATCACCGTAAAAGTTGGGCCTGTAATCTGCAAGCCGAGTCCGCTCCGTCATCTGATGCTACTCGGGAAGGGCCTAAGTGCGGGATGGGAGATCCTCCCCTCATCCACCATAGCGGGCGTAGAATGGTCCAAGGTCCGTAAGTTAACAGTGGCTGCGGTATAGCACTTGTGAGCTGAGTGGCCAAGGGTGAATCCGCATTTGTTCCTGATTGTGTACCAGTGACGGGCTCTGTGCTTGTGATCTGCTTGCCCGAGAAAGCGGAGACATGTGTGTCGAAATCAGAGAAAGTGACAGGTGAGGGCGATCCTGTGCCATCCATTTCTTTCGTCTCGTCGGCCGTCTGGCCGTCTACTGGAGAAGACGTCCGCTGGAGGCAATCATCTGAGGGTGTGCGACGTCGCTTTTTATATTTCCTCGGTGAATTCTGTTTGCAGACGTGGGTTTCTGTGTCTGAAAGAGTGTGTGGTTCCCGCAACGCACCCCCCTCAGGGAGAAAATCAGAGGTCGGTACAACCCTAACGTCTAGTCCATTCTTTCGTCAGAATCTGCTTGTGGGGTCGATGGGCGGCTTTCTGCAATCTCTGTGGACTCCGTAATGGTATCCGTCAATCCAGGACTTGCGACGGGTGTGCATTCTAACACTTCCTTTCTTCCAAGTGGTCTTGTGTCTGCCATGACTGTCGATCGTGTCACGCCTGCGTAATTGAGGGGGAGGGCCGTGAGAGTAGGAGGTGGAACCGCGTCATCTAATGGAATTTGTGTAACCCGTCGTTGAATACACACAGAGCGTACATGACCCTTCTGGTCGCAACCAGAACAAGTACGAGGTTGTCCAACATACATTACGATTGCCCCACATCCACCTATGACTAAGTAGGCACATGTTTCTTTAATTCAGTTTTAACTTGACGGACGCCGTTGAGGTCCTGGTATGTCTCGAAGGTGTTCCATTTTTCAGCCACGTGGCTAATTACCGTCCCATACGGGCGGAAAGCTGCGGTAATTACGTCCGGCGGCGCTTGGAACGGGAGTCCGAAGACTCTTAGTGTGCGTAATACTATTCCTGCATGGTCAATGGTAACGACCCCGATGTGACCATCGGAGTTTTTGAACTTGAGATTGTTCGTACATCTGCTCTCAACAGCATGACATAGCTCGTCGTCGACCATCTTAACGTAAACGACGCTACTTGTGATGGACAGGTGGATACCGATGATGCGCTGTGGCGGTATTTGAACTTCGTCACGGATGAATCGTTCGATTTCAAAGGCTCGTGGTCTTGCATGGCCGGGCAGGAAGCTTTTCTGTACGAATGAGTGCTAGCGACTCATTGTCAACTGACGCGAGTACTAGCTGTGGCGTGGAAGTAAACAAACTACACGCGCTCGCGACTCTGCGGACGGGACGTAAACAACACGTCCTCACCGCTCACCTGCCGAAAGCAGGCTGTTGTTCGTTGCTTTACCCACTATGCTGCTACAAGTCGCTTGTTTTCAGCGCTTTATTCCACATAATTAGAGAAGAGAGAGACGCAGGCTGACTTCGTAGCCGAGTGGTACGGACGTAAGCCGTAGATGCATGAAATTTTGGAAGGGCTCCTCTATCAGGCTTTTTCACAAAATTCTTTTGCATTGTTAGTTAAAAGTTTTGAACGCGTTTAGATAGTTAATAAGTAAACTAATTGCGGAAAAAAGTATGCCAAGTCACTAGTAAATTCAGCTAACATTTATGTAATATAAGTGTGCAGAGCCGACCATTTGAAATTTAGTGATTCTTTAAAAACTCTTCATTACGTAGAAATAACAAGCATTTTGTGAGAATATTGACCGAAACTGTTTTTTTTTTGTTATAATCATCCACAGTAACAATAATACACACAATTTATCTAATAACGGAAAATAGTCTATTATGAACTCACTTTCCACCCGGATGCGACCTGGTGATTCTTCAGTAACAGAATCACTAAAAGCGAAGCTAAAACCGCTCATTATATTTAAAATAACAAAGAGTAGGTGTAAGTAAACCACACCAAAACGAACGAGAGGACCATACCGAAATCCAAATCCTCTCGGTAGAGTTATCGAAAAATCGGCAGGTGGACCGATCGGTGACAGGTGGGTTGGTTGGTTTGGGGAAGGAGACCAGACAGTGAGGTCATCGGTCTCATCGGATGAGGGAAGGAGGGGAAGGAAGTCGGCCGTGCCCTTTTGAAAGGAACCATCCCGGCATTTGCCTGGAGCGATTTAGGGAAATCACGGAAAACCTAAATCAGGATGGCCGGACGCGGGATTGAACCGTCGTCCTCCCGAATGCGAGTCCAGTGTCTAACCACTGCGCCACCTCGCTCGGTCGGTGACAGGTCTCAGAAGCGTACTGAATATGAACTTAGGATAAAGAACCGAAAATGACGTCAGTACTGAGGCTATCCTACTGCATCGATCGGTATTACCAATACAGAACAGGGGCCCTGTCAAAGAGAAGTCTACTAGTATCAAAGATAGGCCCTAATTGGAGAAAAGAAACTTCTGAGAAATTTGTATGGTAGTGAAACATGGATTGTAGGAAAAACGAAACAGAAGATAATCGAAGCATCTGAGATGTAGTGCTACAGAAGAATGTAGAAAATTATGTGGACTGATAAGGAGTGGGGAGATTCTGTGCATAATCGATGAGAAAAGGAATATGTGGAGAACACCAACAAGAAGAAGCGACAGGATGGAGGACGTCTGTTAAGACATCACTGAACAAACAAACTTCTGTGGCACTGGAGGGTAAAAACTGTAGACGAAGACAGAGATTGGAATACATCCAGAAATAATTGAGGAAGCAGGGTGCAAGTGTTACTCTGATATGGAGAGCTTGGCATAGGAGAGGAATTCGCGGTGGGTCGCATCAAACTTGTCAGAAGATTGATGACAAAAAAAAAGAAAAAAAGAAAAACATTCATAATGAGATGTTGAACAAATATTTTTAACACTATTGGTAATCATTTAAAAATACCTGTTTATATATCGATTTTTCTTTCCCGACAGGTCCCGGTATGGAATCCGAGACGTAGACATTCTTACAGGAGCACCCGTGCGGGTGGGCCATTGGCCGCGTAAATTTAATTGTGTGCGTGGGCGGGGGCGGGGGCAGGAGCAGGGTGGCAGCGACCCCTGGCAGCCGGTGCGGGCGAGGGCGCGCTAACAGGAGCGCCTGATCAAAGCGGCGCGTAATTACGTCAGCCCTGTTTTATGACGTCTACAGGCGCCGCCGGCCCCTTTGTCGGCGCGGCGTGGCTCTTAAGTCAGATTTATTACGTGTTGTTCTTTCCAAAGCCAGCCGCGTCGGCGAGGCAGGATTCCCACCCTCTGGCGACTCGACTGCCGCCTGCGGCCCGGAGGGCAGAGCGCAAGTAATTTTGAAATATGGCAGCTGCGACTAGTGGGCCGCTACTGCTACTAGGCTGCAGTCTCCTTCCATATGATTTTTTCCCTTTTTTTTTTTCGAAACGGTCCCAGTTCCCACTAGGACCTACCACATTCCTTCGATAAGTTCACGTGAACATCATCATCAGCAGAAAATTTGATCAGTTGGCGATGTGGCCTCCTTGAGTCGTCTTGCAACATAAGATCCCTAAAGTTCTCCCATTTCTGCCGATTTTGAGCTTCCCGTTTCCAGTTCATTCCGACTGCCTTTTTTAAACCCAGTCCAATCTATCCGGTGGTCTTCCCCTTGCTCTTTTTTTATTTTGGTAAAGTGGGCTTCAGTGTAGTACTTGTTTTGCCACCTGCCATCTTTTCTTCGAGTGGCATGACCAGCTCAATACCGTTTCAGTTTATTCACTCTCTCCATTAGGTGACTGAACTTGTTGTCTGTCTGATATCATCTGCTTTCTTTCTGCCTTTCTTTGAGTATCCGGGCATTGATCTTCCCATTCCTCTTTGGGCTAGGAATTGTTCCTTACCAATGAAACTCATTTGATGTACATGTGTCACAGCCATAAGTTATTAATGGCAGTATACATTGGTCAAAAACTATTTTCTTCAGCTCGGCCGACATCTTGGACTTTAATGCTTAGGAGTATCTTTCATAAGCTTACCAGCGGCCAGCCAAAATTGTCTGTACTCTATATTAGGGGCGGCCTAAATATCAGGTTGCCAATCCGTTCTGAAGCAAGCGTGGCCATTATACTTATCACCTTTGAGTCATATAGTTCATGTACAAATCTTAAAATATGTGCGGGAGCTCGGGATTCGAGGTGGCGCCGATAATTCATTGGCTTTTTAAGGAGAATATACTGTTACGGTTTTAGAAACTAATTTTTACTCAACATTTAACATCTTGAGCTCAAGAAATTTATATAATTTTTGTAACAACTATTTTAATCAATAAAAAGAAGCAGGTTTTGCTGCAAACGACTCAGCCGCACTCTTTCTGGCTTTCTCGTTATTCAAAAAACGTCTTCCGTTGAGCCGTTTCTTGAGGTTTGGAAGCAGATAATATTCTCAGGGGTTCACGTCAGCTAGCAGGGTGGATTTTTGAGGAATTCAAAGCTAAGATCTGCCAATTTTGGCTGTATGTTGGCCGCGTTATGAGGAATGGCATTGCTTTGCAGAAACAACATTCCCTTTCTCGGTTTTCCTCCACGTTTGGTGACCAGTTCTTGCTTCATTATGTCGAGAAGACCAACTTCCATGATGGTTTTACCATGTTGCTAGTAGTCAATCAGTGAAAGTACCGGTACTTATTTGGATGTGGATAACCACTATCCTCCATTTTTTGTACTATTATTTGTTTTTTACATCATAAGTGCATATCCATTTTACATCCATGGTGAGGAGACGATCTCATAAATCAAACAGATCTGGGTGAAACTGGACCAAAATGGACTGTGAAGCAACCACACGTTCACACTTTTGGTCTGTAATGAGGCATTTGGGTATCCATTTGATAAGAGCGAACCCATGTCCAAAATCTCATGAATAATATGACCCATATATTCCAGAGGTAATACAGTCCCCCATTCGGATCTCCAGACAGCGACTACTCAGGAGGATGTCGTCATCAGGAAAAAGAAAACTGTCGTCCTACGGATCAGAGCGTGGAATGTCAGATCCCTTAATCGGGCACCTAGGTTAGAAAATTTAAGAAGAGGAATAGATAGGTTAAAGTTATATATAGTGGGAATTAGTGTGGTTTGGAGGCAGGAGGAACAAGATTTCGGGTCATATGAATATAGGGTTATAAATAAAAAATGAAATAGAGGTAATGCAGGAGTAGGTTTAATAATGAATAAAAAAGTAGGAGTGCAGGTAAGCTACAACGAACAGCATAGTGTACGCATTATTGTAGCCAAGATAGACATGAAGCCCACACACACCACAGTAGTACAAGTTAATATGCTAACTAGCTCCACAGATCATGTAGAGATTGATTAAATATATGAGGAGATAAAATAAATAATTCAGATAGTTAAAGGAGACGGAAATTTAAAAGTCATAGGGCACTGGAATTCGACAGTAGAAAAAGGAACAGAATGAAAAGTAGTTGGTGAACATGGAATGGTGGTAAGGAATGAAAGAGAAAGCCGCCCCTGGTAGAATTTTGACATAGAGGATAACTTAATGATAGCTAACACTTGGTTCAAGAATCATGAAAGAAGGTTGTATACGTGGAAGAGGCCTGGAGACATTGGAAGATTTCAGATAGATTATATAATGGTACGACAGAGATTTAGGAACCAGATTTTAAATTGTAACACTTTTCCAGAGGCAGATATAGACTCTGACCACAGTCCCTTATGAACTGCAGATTAAAACTGAAGAAACTGCAAAAAGGTGGGAATTTAACGAGATGGAACCTACATAAACTGAAAGAACCAGAGGTTGTAGAGTTTCAGAGAGCTAATTAGGAAACGATTGACAAGAATGGGGGGAAAGAAATACAGTAGAAGAAGAATGGATAGCTCTAAGAGGTGAAATAGTGAAGGCAGCAGAGGATCAAGTAGGTAAAAAGACGAGGGTTAATAGAAACCCTTGGGTAGCAGAAGAAATATTGATTTTAATCGATGAAAGGAGAAAATACAAAAATGCAGTAAATAAAGCAGACAAAAAGGAATACAAACGTCTTAAAAACGAATTCGACAGGAAGTGGCTAGGGGACAAATGTAAGGATGTAGAGGCATGTATCACTAGGGTAAGATAGGTACAGCCTACGAGAAAATTAAAGATACCCTTGGAGGAAAGAGAGCCAGTTGTATGTATATCAAGAGCTCAGATGGAAAACCAGTTCGAGGCAAAGTAGGGAAAGCAGAAAGATGCAAAGAGTATATAGAAGCTCTATAAAAGTGCGATATACTTGAGGACAATATTAAGGAAATGAGGAGGAGGACGTAGATGAAGATGAAATGGGAGATATGATACTGCGTGAAGAGTTTGAAAGATTTCTGAAAGACCTAAGTCGAAACAAGGCCCTGGGAGTAGACAACATTCCATTAGAACTACTGATAACCTTTGGAGAGCAAGCCATGACAAAACTCTACCGTTTCTACCGATGTATAAGGTGAAACATCCTCAGACTTCAAGTAGAATTTAATAATTACAATTCCAAAGAAAGCAGGTGTTGACAGATGCGAAAATTACCGACCTATCAGTTTAATAAGTCACTGCTGCAAAATACTAACACGAATTCTTTACAGACGAATAGAAAAACTGGTAGAAGCCGACCTCGGGGAAGATCAGTTTGGATTCCGTAGAAATGTTGGAACACGTGCGGCAATGATGAACCTACGACTTATCTTGGAAGATAGACTAAGGAAATGTAAACCTACGTTTTTAGCATTTGTAGACTTACAGAAAGCTTTTGACAATGTTGACTGCAATATTATCTTTCAGATTCTGAAGATGGTGGGAGACAAATACAGGGAGCGAAAGGCTATTTACAATTTGTACAGAAACCAGATGGCAGTTATAAGAGTCGAGGGGCATGAAAGGGAGTCAGTGACTGGGAAGGGACGGAGATAGGGTTGTAGCCTTTCCCCGATGTTATTCAATTTGTTTATTGAGCAAGCAGTAAAGGAAACAAAAGAAAAATTCGGAGTAGGAATAAAAATCCAAGGAGAAGAAATAAAAACTTTGAGATTTGCCATTGACATTGTAATACTGTCAGAGACAGCAAAGGGCCTGGAAGAGCAGTTGAACGGAACGGAGAGTTTCTTGAAAGGAGGATATAAGATGCACACCAACAAAAACAAAACGCTGATAAAGGAATTTAGTCGATTTAAATCTGATAATGTTGAAGGAATTACACTTCTGGAAATGGAAAAAAGAACACATTGACACCGGTGTGTCAGACCCACCATACTTGCTCCGGACACTGCGAGAGGGCTGTACAAGCAATGATCACACGCACGGCACAGCGGACACACCAGGAACCGCGGTGTTGGCCGTCGAATGGCGCTAGCTGCGCAGCATTTGTGCACCACCGCCGTCAGTGTCAGCCAGTTTGCCGTGGCATACGGAGCTCCATCGCAGTCTTCAACACTGGTAGCATGCCGCGACAGCGTGGACGTGAACCGTATGTGCAGTTGACGGACTTTGAGCGAGGGCGTATAGTGGGCATGCGGGAGGCCGGGTGGACGTACCGCCGAATTGCTCAACACGTGGGGCGTGAGGTCTCCACAGTACATCGATGTTGTCGCCAGTGGTCGGCGGAAGGTGCACGTGCCCGTCGACCTGGGACCGGACCGCAGCGACGCACGGATGCACGCCAAGACCGTAGGATCCTACGCAGTGCCGTAGGGGACCGCACCGCCACTTCCCAGCAAATTAGGGACACTGTTGCTCCTGGGGTATCGGCGAGGACCATTCGCAACCGTCTCCATGAAGCTGGGCTACGGTCCCGCACACCGTTAGGCCGTCTTCCGCTCACGCCCCAACATCGTGCAGCCCGCCTCCAGTGGTGTCGCGACAGGCGTGAATGGAGGGACGAATGGAGACGTGTCGTCTTCAGCGATGAGAGTCGCTTCTGCCTTGGTGCCAATGATGGTCGTATGCGTGTTTGGCGCCGTGCAGGTGAGCGCCACAATCAGGACTGCACACGACTGAGGCACACAGGGCCAACACCCGGCATCATGGTGTGGGGAGCGATCTCCTACACTGGCCGTACACCACTGGTGATCGTCGAGGGGACACTGAATAGTGCACGGTACATCCAAACCGTCATCGAACCCATCGTTCTACCATTCCTAGACCGGCAAGGGAACTTGCTGTTCCAACAGGACAATGCACGTCCGCATGTATCCCGTGCCACCCAACGTGCTCTAGAAGGTGTAAGTCAACTACCCTGGCCAGCAAGATCTCCGGATCTGTCCCCCATTGAGCATGTTTGGGACTGGATGAAGCGTCGTCTCATGCGGTCTGCACGTCCAGCACGAACGCTGGTCCAACTGAGGCGCCAGGTGGAAATGGCATGGCAAGCCATTCCACAGGACTACATCCAGCATCTCTACGATCGTCTCCATGGGAGAATAGCAGCCTGCATTGCTGCGAAAGGTGGATATACACTGTACTAGTGCCGACATTGTGCATGCTCTGTTGCCTGTGTCTATGTGCCTGTGGTTCTGTCAGTGAGATCATGTGAGGTATCTGACCCCAGGAATGTGTCAATAAAGTTTCCCCTTCGTGGGACAATGAATTCACGGTGTTCTTATTTCAATTTCCAGGAGTGTATATTAGGAAACGAGACACTTAAAGTAGTAAAGGAGTTTTGCTACTTAGGGAGCAAAATAACTGATGATTGTCGAAGTAGGGAGGATATAAAACGTAGACTGGCAATGGCAAGGAAAACGTTTCTGAATAAGAAAAATTTGTTAAGATCGAGTATAGATTTAAATCTCAGGAAGTAGTTTTTGGAAGTATTTGTATGGAGTGTAGCCATGTATGGAAGTGAAACGTGGACGATAATTAGTTTAGACAAGAAGAGAATAGAAGCTTTCGAAATGTGGTGCTACAGATGAATGCTGAAGGTTAGCTGGGTAGATCATGTAACTAATGAGGAGATACTGAGTGGAACTGGAGAGAAGAGAAATTTGTGGTTGAACTTGAAATTGGGGAGAAGAGGAGTTTATGGCACAACTTGACTAACTTGACTAGAAGAAGGGATCGGTCGGTAGGACGTATTCTGAGGCATCAAGGGATCACCAATTTAGTATAGGAGGGACACGTGGAAGATAAAAGTCATAGAGGGAGACAAAGAGATAAATACACTAAGCAGAATCAGTAGGATGTAGGTTGCAGTAGGTATTTGCAGATGAAGAAGCTTGCATAGGATAGAGTCGCGTTGAGAGCTGCATTAAACCAGTCTCTGGACTGAAGACCACAACAGCAACAGCAACAACAACAGTATGAACCATACGTTCTCAGGATTTGCCTACCGTCTTTGCTATCCTTATAGCAATTTCGTCAGATCATGCAATTTTGTCATATGATGACATGGTTGGAAACCGTGGCTGTTATTTGAAAAGAAATGTTGATGGCGCCATAAATATATTTTAACATTCTTTATTCAAAGGGTACAATTACCGGTTTCGAATCTTCACAATTCATCGTCAGACGGCTTTCATGCTTTCAGTAGGACATGTGGCGCGTTTTTTATTGATTAGTTGTCCTAAAATATATATCTTACATAATTATAAGCGCGCCGCACCGATGGTTGCGCTACAGATTTGCACTGGGATGTGACTTAAGTGAAATGTTGATGTGGAATGTTTGTTTTCATAATTTTCGTCCAACAAATGGTGTTCGTAGTTTTCATCACGTTCTTACCGTTGCACACATAAATTTTTGGTCATTGAGCATGTTAGCACTTTAGAAAGCGTAGAACTTATCAACACCTCCTCGTAAATTGACGATATTAGTGGTTAATTATTCTTAGTAATTACATTTCTTGATGTAGTTTTTCTCTTCATGTGAATGTATCTGAACTGCCACTTATTCCACTGTACGTAATTCCACAATATCTCAATTTAGTACGAGCAAAATTATTTTGTCACTTTTAAAAACTGATTCTAAAGTGCAATCGTGCCTCAGTACCATGAGGGGATGAGTCTGACCATGGGAAAATCACAATTCTGCTAAACGTTAAATACATTTTGTCTTCTAGGAAATATAAACGACAATGTTAAACATTTAATCGTTGCTATCTACTTCTTGCACATAACCGAGCGAGGTGGCGCAGTGGTTAGCACACTGGACTCGCATTCGGGAGGACGACGGTTCAATCCCGTCTCCGGCCATCCTGATTTAGGTTTTCCGTGATTTCCCTAAATCGTTTCAGGCAAATGCCAGGATGGTTCCTTTGAAAGGGCACGGCCGATTTCCTTCCCCATCCTTCCCTAACCCGAGCTTGCGCTCCGTCTCTAATGACCTCGTTGTCGACGGGGCGTTAAACACCACTAACCTAACCTAACCTTCTTGGACATGGGAGATCAAGTGAAAGGTATGGAGAGTGTCTTGAAAACGTTTGTAAGATTCACAGGACGATCCCGTGATGTTTTTCCACGGGGGAATAACAAGAGGAAATGTATCAGTTGGAGGTGAGGCACCGTGATAACGAAACGAACGAGTCGCAAACTTTTGGGTCAAATTCAAAAGGTGATAGTGGGCCCACAGCCGATTACACTGAGATGCGGAACCAAATGTCGGAAATGCATATTTGTTGTGTTATACACCGCCTAAAGACTATGAAGCTCGTAGTAATTGTTCAGATTGACGAGCACCAGTCTCAGTGCATACATAAAAACGGCGCTGGATGATCTGTCACACGCGCTAAAAGATCCCTGGTGTCTGTTGAACCAGGAGACAGACGGCTTGAATCCTAGTAAGCTTGTCTTATAAGTGGAAATCGTTCTGATACCTCTGATAGTGGAATGCATGTACTACTACTCTTGTTGCTAAAATTGTAGTGGAGACTACTTTCAGAGGTAGTCTAGTATACATAGGCTCCATACCCTAAGAGCTGCGAGGACTTGTTCATCTTCGACCCATTGAACACATCTCTACTGAACAAGTGCTCGTAACTCTTAGGTCACTGGTAAACCGTCATGCTGAAACGACAACCTTTTGCGAACAAGGTCTCCAAGCACTGTGGCAGCACATCTCGCAGGAACACAAGGTAACTTGGACGAGTCAAATGGAGAGCTAGCAAATAACATTCTGATAGTAATCACTAACGATGTGTGGCATTGGGATTGTCCTAACGCCAGACATGGCTGTTGTAAATGTTGGAAACAACATCACTGGTAAATGAAGACTCGTCCGCGAACAATAAACTGTGTGGAGTATGTCACTACAGCGTTTCAGTGGATATTCCATTGACAGAAGTGAACACAGGACTCAAATTCCCTTCATCCCAGAGCTTTCACGGGCTCTTTACAACAGTGGTGTAATATCTGTTCCACCTGCACTCTTTACACTGTACATTTCAAAATATGCACTTCTTGGACGCTTATTAGTGGGTGGTCAGCAGCGCTATCCAACACCACCTCCTCAAGTTCTGAAGATCGGACATGTCTTTGGTGGA
This sequence comes from Schistocerca cancellata, assembly GCF_023864275.1. Lineage (NCBI taxonomy): Eukaryota > Metazoa > Arthropoda > Insecta > Orthoptera > Acrididae > Schistocerca > Schistocerca cancellata. The sequence continues at coordinate 983,779,719 of NC_064626.1, read as the reverse complement.
TACCTTTGCCAGCTCTATGATGTGAACGACCCACTGTGTCGTAAGTTGGTAATAACAGAGATAAAATTTTCCAGTTAGGATGACATCTGTTGGGATAGCGTTCTCTGTACGTTTATGCTGCCTTACAGGCACTACATCCTGCCTCACCTTACATTAAATGCGACTGTCAACATGACGAGTGACGTTGCATCTCTGACTACCTGTCTTGCACTGTATACAATAACACACCACACAATGGGCACGCCTCAAGTTTTCTAATGCAATGGACAACTGTTACCAGAGCTAACGGTGTATGTGTGTGTGTGTGTGTGTGTGTGTGTGTGTGTGTGTGTGGTACAGTTTAAGTCACTGGTGTGATGAATGCTGTCGTCACTTGACACATGTGCTGTTAGATAAATTGTGTACAGTATGTCTCTTTGGAGGCCAGGGGTGATTGCGGCCAGGGGTAATTGCTGTTTACCACACACTATCCCTTCCAGTGTACATCAGACACCAAATATCTTTATGAGAGTGTTGCAGAACTACATTACATGTTTTGAGGCTGGTGGTAATTGTTTTGAACAGTTACTGTTAGCTACTTTGTTGCTGTGCGATGTCAGCTGTGTATGTCCATAACCCAATTAATATGCATTTATGACCACAGGTTTCTTATCTCAATGTAATCGGTTATGGACCCACTGTCACCTGTTTCAAACTGCCCCCAGAGGTTTAAAACATCATGTGTATGTTCACACATAGCCATAAAATATCACATGAGGTGTAAATCGGAGAATACTTCATTAAAAACATTTGTTCCACCCATTTCCAATTTCATTCCCAGATTAAATACATTTCTTTTAGAATTCTTCAAATAAACCTTACTCTGCCGTACATCTTTCCTATCTTTCCTACCATTAATCACATGAAACCATCCCACGGCAAATTACTTCATTTGCTAACTCTTCTGTATTATAAGTCTGGGGCTGTTTAGAGTGATTGGTTGTCACTATTGAAATCAAGTAGTAATGGTTGACTTTATGCCTTTATCTGGATGAATTGCATATGTTTACGTTAAAAATCAACTATATGTCTACCCTGTTCCTGCATATCGCTAGTAGTGTCTGATATAGTAGCATCTGTGTATGCACTGTGTATTTGCTGTGTCAACAACTGCACAGAGCTTCTGATGGCAGCCACTATACTATGAATAATTTCTTTGGTGTACAGCATTAGTCCTACAACCAAACCCCACATCATACCACTCCGTCCACACACACACACACACACACACACACACACACACACACACACACACACACACACAGTCTGTCGACCTGGGTGGCCGAGCGGTTCTGGGCGCTAGAGTCTGGAACCGCGCGACCGCTATGGTCACAGGTTCGAATCCTGCCTCGGGCATGGATGTGTGTGATGTCCTTAGGTTAGTTAGGTTTAAGTAGTTCTAAGTTCTAGGGGACTGATGACCTCAGATGTTGAGACCCATAGCGCTCAGACTCATTTGAACCATTTGAACACACAGTCTTGTGCCGTACAGACAAAATTCTCTCTGCTGGCAGTTATATACCTTGGAGAACGATGTGAAGGATTTGGTCTGTGAGGAGGTTTTCAGCCAAATCATAAAACTGATCTAATATTTCGACACCTTATATTTCACCAGCCAATAGTGTAGAACTGAACTGAACACCTTCCAGTAGACCACGACCTTGGCATCAATTTGTGCCCTGAAGTCTTATGCTTCCTGTATAACATGGCCGAACCGAGTAAGCTGAGTTTCTAAAAGCTAGCAGAATAGTTAACGGTTCCTACACACCCAACAAAACTTATAAAGTACATGAAATATTTAAGACGTTCGGCACAAGTTTGCGACCAAGAACAATGTAACATATGATACAGTGTGTGAAATACAAACTCGCCAATTTTATTTACAATTTTTATTAATATTCTATGGATACAGTTCTGCTCAGCCGACACAGCGAGTCAGGATTAACGATAAAAACAGCTGCTGCGATGCAGAATCACAAATCTTTGCTCTTCTGTGATAGAAGTGGGACATAAATGCTATCCCTTTACATAATCACGCCAGAAAAAATCACAAGACGTCAAAACTGGCGACCTTCGAGGTCACACAATTTAGTGCCAGGTCAGCAGCTATAATACAGCTAACCCAGCAATGTCACATTCTGATTATCTTGCACAAAGTTACGAAAATGTGGAAGGGCACCATCTTGTTAGATGATATATCTATACCAGATTCAAGTTTTGGCACATATCACTATTCCAGCATTTCAAGAAAGGTGACAGTGCTTTCAGAGAAGACGATGGGTCCATGAACTCTCGTTTTGGGCATGGCACTAAACATATTAACTTTCTTGTCATCCTGGAGGTTTGCTTGTCCCAATTTTCGTATGAGTAGTAAGTAGGTACATTGAGTACACTTGGGATAAAAATAATGACCACACTTTTGTGAACCAAGAGGTGGCGGCACACAGCAACCACTAAATCAATAATGCAGATCTCCAAAAAACTAGTAATTATAGATATAGAAGGAAAATTTTCAAACTAGAAATACTATGTACCAAGTTCATTATCGGTATTTTAAAGTTTCCTCATTTCCTTGTATCTCAGATTAATATTTCCATCTTAAAAATAATTACCACCATAACCATTAATTAATTTATAGGATCGTTTTGCCAAAACAATTTCTAAGTAAGTATTGAGCACCATAGAAACTTCCTCTCCATACCTAATATTCAGATATTCACATCTAATAATGTAGTACAAAGCATTTAATTGTAGCTCACTAGTTTTTAAGCAAATTACGATTGCTTGCATACTTCAGGTCCTTAAGTAGTGTATACATTTATATAGAATAAATAATTAATTAGATAAAAAATTTTGATTGATGACTAAGAGTTCGAAAATACATGTATAAATACGCTTCAATATTTTCACTCTAAATTCTATGCTGAAAATCCTATTCAAATTTTTCTTATCATACACAACTATGCACTGAACTGTTTCGTTTGGAATTTTATTACTGAACGTGGTACACAGAGTCACAGTTATTTACTATGTAGCTAATGCTCTCATTGTCCCAGACATAATTATGACATGGACGGGATAATTTGTTATGAAATTGGATGGATTTACATTAACATCACCATTCAGTAGTGAGGCCAGCTTAAAATGTCAGAAAGCATTATATGCCTTGTTTGATGGATCTAGATTACGCATTTCTTGAGGAAAAACTTTATATCTTCCATTCTTTATACAGATACACTGTAGTTTGATGTGACTGATTATGTAACAATAAATCAGATAATTAGTTTTTGAAATTGGCTGGAAAACAGCAAAGGTAAAGCAATGTACATCTAATTCTGCAGTATTATCGTAATTGGTAGTATCCAGCTAAAAATCTCTCTTTTCATTCAGTCCTGCAAATCTGTATGGTTTGTGATTCAATACAATCTTTGGGGTTTTTAGTCTTTCTTGCTCTACCTCAAGTGAATATTCTCGTTTATATCTAACCACAGGAACACAGTGTTGCCTTCCTCAGGAAATGTGCTCACATCTTCAACACCAGCTTCATTTTGGTCAGCTCATCGAAGAATGGCACTGTTTGCGCTACTAATATACCACAAATTTATAAAAATGTGTAAAAAATCGATGAAAAAATTACTACTTTAATTGAAATAAAAAAGACATTATACTACCAGATGAATGTCTTCTTAATTCAGTTCTTTCATTTCATGGTTTAATTTGTTAAAATCAGAATGCTGTTCAAAATATTTTACTAGAAGTAGACATAAAGGAATAGATAGTTTTTATTTAGCTCAAACATTGTCAAAGATATCAAACAACTATTGAGAGATAATCTAATATGACATAAGTCATCTAGTCTAGTTTTGATGATTTTAGGGACTATTCTAGTATATTCTGGACTGGGGCTCAATTTTTTTATGATAGACACACCTATGAAACCTAATGAAAGAAAGTACAGAGGCAGGAATAAAATTTTTTAGCACTGGGGATTTGCTGGGTTTAAACACAAATGTTAAAACTACTGTTTTTGATTCTACATCAGTTTTGTCTTCCTCAGGAAATGTGCTCACCTCTTCAACACCAGCTTCATTATGGTCAGCCCATCGACGAATGGCACTGTAAAGATCTCCCTCCCATAAAATTAAAGTGAATATTAGACTTCTTCTGTGACTAAATAGGTCCAAGCTCTTCACACTATATTGACCAATAGGATTTTCTATTGTTTCTCCATCACAACATAATTTATTATGTCTTGACATGATATTTTTTCGAGTTGGAAATGCTGTATACAAAACAACTACTGCAACATTGCTGTAGCTGTCTTTTATGGATAGAGTCAACTGTTTTCTGATAACAGATGGCTTCCAACTCAGTTAAGATAAAAGATTCATTCACTGCCAATAAAGGTGTGATTAATTAAATGAACACTGATGGGGAACGAAAAAGAAAAATTTTGAAGAAGAAATAAAAAATTAAACATAGTAAACTTTTATCAAATTCTATATGATGTGCAGTAATAAGATCAAGTGGTTGTGGATGAAAAGGTTTAACAAGTGACCATTACATTTGAGCTCCAGGATGATTGAACTTGAATAAAATCAATCATTTGCATATGACCTTGCAATACAGCACAATGGTTCAGAAACAAGGGAATCTCCAAAAAATTGTGGATGGTTTCCCTAAGGCACTAAACTTGCTAAACAGCTAAAAATAGAAGATTTTTGGGGTTATTTTATGATTGATGAATTAACTAATAAATCAAAAAATTTGAATCTTCCATAGTTACTTTAGACATTGGTGATAATGTTGGCACTCATTGGATAGGCTGTCATAAGAATAATGATAAAATAGTTGTGTTTGTTAAATAGGAAGTAAATACAAAATTTTAATGAAGTTATATCTTTTCATTTGTGTACATTTCTTACAAAATTGTTGTCAGATAATTACAAGCTTCATGAAATTTTGCCTCTAACTATAGGATATTTTTGGAAACAAGATAAATGAGAAAAGTACTGTAGAATAAGAAAACATAAAAAATGAAATTGAAGATTTGCAATCAAAAATTTATCCAAAAATAGAGAATTTAACTAACGAATATCACAAGGAATTACATAAAATCTTTAAAGCAACTAAAGGATATATTTATTATAGAGGTAGAAGAACAGCAGGTTCAAAATATCCTGTAAGTTGTTATGATGCAGTTACGAAATAATACTTACAAAATTAATAAAGTGATGGTGCTTTCTCCTCAGTCCCTATGGAAAACCTTGTTACCAAATCTGAATACTCAAGTTTCCAACACAAGTCAATAATATTTAACTACTAAACATCTGACTGAAAAACTTAATCAGGTTCATACAACACATCTTAGTGAGAAGTTAACCAATTACTTTCAGACAAGCAAGTAGAAATATCTTTTACAGATGATTTTTGAAAGTCAGATTAAACATAATAATTCAAAAAATTATGTCATCTTCAAGCTGGAATGTGTGACAAACATAAAGTGAAATTTCACTCTGACGCTGCTGAGGGAAGTTTAAAATACACATTTGTGTATGATGTGTTTTTATTTTTGGAGCCAATGTAAATGACACCCTGTCACCTCCTGATTTTAAAATAGAGATATAAAGACACAATGTCGATGAACTGCAAATTGTATAGCCCACTCACCTAAATAATCCATCACTTGAAATTAAAATGAAAGATAAGATGTTCATGTCTCTGAATCAATCTGTTGCAAATGTGCCAGTTTCAGATGAATTACTCATATTTCATGAATTATTTTCGTGAAAAAAATATCATGAGTTACACAAACCAGTGAGTAAAATAATTAAAAGGAAAATATTATTTGTCTTTGTAGAGATGATTTATGACAAGCTGATCTAGTGGAAACAGTCAGGCAACTTGATAGACATTTCTTAAATAAATAATGGCTCTGAGCACTATGGGACTTAACATCAATGGTCATCAGTCCCCTAGAACTTAGAACTACTTAAACCTAACTAACCTAAGGACATCACACAACACCCAGTCATCACGAGGCAGAGAAAATCCCTGACCCCGCCGGGAATCGAACCCGGGAACCTGGGCGTGGCAAGCGAGAACGCTACTGCACGACCACAAGCTCCAGACAAGGATATAAATATTTATTAATTTAAATTGATATTTTTCAACTGACACAGTCTATTTAAGTTAAAGACAAAACTGTTAAATATTAAACTAAAGTTATTTAAATACTACTTAGTGAAAGAACTCAAAGAAATCTACAAATTGATAATGTAAGATAATTCTGTAACAAAGGGTTTCTGTAGCTCAATTAAAAGCACTCTGATTTGGATAAAAAATTGGTTGATGAATACAATAATACAATAATATAAAACATTCAACAACAAATATAAAACCAGTAGAAGTTAGCAATAAAAATCATAAGCAAACTGCTGTTGTATCTACTAACAGCCAAAATTTGACATAGGAGGTAAATCTAAAATCAGTAAATGTAAATGAATTTTTGAAAAAGGATACACAGCCAGTTGGTAAACATAAATTTTCGACATCAAAAGTCTTTTTTTTCTAATCAAATCATGTACAAATTAAGAACTTTAGGTGCAGAAGAGGTGAATGGAAATTTCTGTGAGCAAGAGAAGGGAGAAAATCTGTAGTTTAAATGGTTGGGTTTTGAAGACTCAAACAGTCACTGGGTAAGTAAGGAAACAATTATTCTATCAAAAATTTTCATGCATATAAATGTGTACACTAAAAATGAGAAAATCAGAATGCTGAATTTTTCAATATCTATTTCATCCTAATGATGTTTAACAATCTTCCATGGTGGGGTGATAGCAGTAGCAGAGGGTGGCAGGTAAAAATCGTGAACTGCTCTTATGTATTCAGAACATGTGGCCTCAGCAGAAGCACACAGAAATGAAATTTTGCTGATGTCCCTAGCGAGTGACAGTGTGAATCAGACATTTCGAGAAGCTATGATCCCCTTGAAAATATCCTTTGTCGATAGGGACGAAAGTTTTTATTTTAAGGTGAGATCAATTTGACCATGCTATAGTAGCCCAGATCATTTTAATAATTATATAGTGACTAAACTAGGTATCTTTTGATCTCTGAATAATTTTCCATCAGTGATGCTGCATCAGCTGTAACAGCATAATGGAATAAAGAAAATATCATGAGCCATAAACACATTCTTCTTCTCAAACAACAGAATTCAAATATCTTTAAACTAAGTACATAAATTTAGCTGACAGTTATTGCAATTAATAAATTCAAACATATTCATTAAAGAAGATTCTGAAGAGAAGCAATGTCAATGATAACTGAAGTAGATGTGCCTGTGGTTGCATCCATTAAAAATATATAAATTTTGAAACATGATTTTAATTTTCCTTACTGGAGGGATGGGCGGTGATACTTCAAATATTTCCATGTCGTCTTCCTCAACTTGTTTTATACCTTTTCTGTGGTCCTTCTGTTTGAGTATTTCTGTTATACCTTTAGCTTTACACCAAGGATTATTAGTCTTATCAATAGTCACAAAAACATTCTTAGTGTGGTATGCAGGTTTCTTGTTGGTGAGACCTATGACTGCCTCCATTAAAGTATATTTTTAACTTAGTTAAAAATTATGTATAATAAATGAGTTGTTATGAATGATTGATCCATGTACTGATAAAATTTTCGTGTTTTTCACATATCTACTGTGGCTGCAATTCATTGCCTAATTGTTTCATATCTTTAGTGAAATCTGTTATAGTGAACAAATAGAGTTAAATAAATGCAATATAATATTAACTAAATATAATGTAATGAAACAAAAAAAGAAGGTAGTCCATAAATTATTTTTGAACTATTGGAGCAGTCAGCCCACTGAACCTAAGAAAATATTCTCAACTGAGTTACCGTAAAAATTAAATGCCTTTTCTAAATCTTCTAATTTTTCATGCATGTTGAGCATTTTTCCTCCAGTTACAAAATTGACTGCTAATGCATAAACAGTTTTACCACAATACAAATAAATATCATGTTATTTTCCCCAAAGTTCAATACATTTCTTATATCTTTTAATGTTTGCTTAGTATAAAACCATTTTCAATTTTTATTTGTTTAATTTCTATTTCTTCAGTAATATATTGATGTTTTCAAATATTAATCTTCTTAGATTTCTGTTATCTATTTTAAAACTTTGGGTATTTATTGTGTTTATTAAATAGTAATTTTATTTGAACCTAAACAAAAATTGTCTCAACAAATGGAAGAAATGAAATCAAAGAAGGAGAAAATCTGTGGAGAAATCAATTGATAACTTTCACTCACATAAATATACAAATGATAAATATAATAATTCGTGTATCATGTATTAATAAATATTATAAATAACTGTATAACAGTAAACAAATTATGTGGGTACCTGGAAAATATATTTATGAAAGTTATTACAGAAAACATGTCAGATGATGAAGATTCTAAAAACTTATTACCCATAAAAAATAATGAAAAGCGTTAGGAGTGTCATAAGTAAACAACATACTGTATTAACTGCAAAGAAATTAAAGATTTTGGTAGTTTTTACTTAAATCGAACATCTCATGTAGAAGTAAGATCTGTCAATGAGCAGATAGGAATAAAAGAAAAGTGGTGCTGAATGAGAAAAAATGAAAAAGTCTCAGAAAACATTTACACTCTGGCAAACAAATATAATTAATCTTAATGAAATTTAAATTTATCACTACAGTTATGATATTATTACATAAATTTCTTAAATTTACCTTACATTTATTCATTTCTTATTTTTCGCAAACCCAATTGCAATACTTTCTATGTAAGTAGAAATCAAACTGAGACAGTTCACAGGTTTCCATCTTTGTGATGTGTGAAAAAGAATAATTTGATTGAATATAATAAACTAAGAAAGCCAGGTTTCATTAATTTATTGTTGTATAATCGATATATTCTCATTTCTAACCATGAAATTAGTTGTGCTCAGACCATTAGCTAAAAATTATGTCATTAGTGGCTAAAAAAATTTAAAAAATTGGGAGTAGTTAGATGAATTATGTTACAAGAGCTTTAATTTCGTACTTAATTTTTCCAAAACACTAAATCAAGACCAAAACATATACTTAATATAAATTAATTTTACCGATTTGATAATGATATTTTAGAAAAAAACTGCAAGGAAAGAGCAAACAGTGAGACTAGATCAAATAGTTCCACTCAGTAGTACACTACTTGAGTAAGAAAAACACAATAAACCATCATAAAAAGTGTTATATTTAATTAAAAAGATCAAAATTGAATGAAAAGATTGAAGCTTGTTCTGTTGATTGCTTTAACTATATTAATGTCAATGATCTCATCACCATTTATGAAGAAACAGATCTTGTAATAAACACTCGCAATTGTATGGGGGAAGTAGCTATGAACTAAATTTAGAAAACAAATTTGTATAAAACATTCAGAAATCTAACAATGTTTTATGCAATTTGTACAGGATATAAAGTATCAGATAATACTCAACAGCTGGTCAAGTTCTGTACTGTAAAATCACAGATATATTATCACCTGAGGACTCTGCTAATACAGCAGATACCCCTTTTAATTTTCAGAACTTAGCAGTTCCGAGAGGCAGTGGAGGTGATAAAATAATAAATCTAAGTATTTACAAAAAGAAGGAAAGAAGTCGTAGTAGAATTAGTAATACTGATAATCCAAGTTTTCATAGCACTATAACAATGGCATTAGTACATCACACAGAAAATATCCTGCGCAAAGAAACACCTACCACTGAAATTAAAATAATTAGAATAGCAAATAATACAAATTACGAAAATATTATATTCTGTAACGGATTATGACAATACAACAAATATCCATTTACTCTAAATGATATTAAAACTACTAGATTTGCAAATAAATGTACTATGTGCTGATAATTTCAACACAGTTATCAATCATTGTCCTGAGAAAGCAATAAAGATATATCTATATAAAAATCAAAATCACTTTGATGTGATTTTGTATAGCTTTCTTGGGATCATCATAGTTTTATGCTAAATGTAAGAAGACATTTAACAACAAGTACAATCACAAATTCCAAGTAGAAAGCCACATTTGTATAGTGCACAAAAAGAAGAACACAGTGCTGTGAAAAATGCGGTATATTGTGAATACAGCAATAGATATGGTATAATGAAGAATGCTCAAATAGTCAGCAAGAAGTCTGCAACATGGCTTATAACTGTGAAGAATGTAAGCACATTTCTCTGTAATCTGAAGTTTATAAATGTGGTATTGAAAGATGTAGAAATTGTCATATTGAAGAAGAAGTTAAAACTCAACAATGTTACACACAATATAAAAAAGAAGGGTAGTGTTTGTGAAGAAACGTTAGTGAGAAAATTATAGTCAAAGCATGTCCAAAATTTATTAAAAATGGATGTCCATTTAATGGAGAATATAAAGATTATTATGCATTCAAATGCTTCAAATGCAAACACAGTTACAGGTAAACTTGTTTACTGTTGCAATAATGGATTCCAAAAGGAAATTCTTTGTACCTATACTGAGAGATACCTAGGGTTTGATTATGAATCTCAACCAGAAACCAGAATACGTATTTGAACTATAGTAATGTTTCACAATTTGAATGGGGTACTGGTTATAAATTTAATTCAAATGATGAATTCTGCAAGTTGATAATATCTGATTAAAATCAAGAGTATACATTTATAGCTTGTAATGCTAAAAGTTATAATTCACAATTCTTTCTGAATTACTGTGTTGGAAATACAATTAATCCTTGTACTATGTACACAACTACAAAACTGATATTATTGGAGATGAAACATTTAGGTCTAAAAATTATAAATAATATCAATTTTGTTCAACATCTACTTAGTACCTCCACAAAAACAGTCTGTTTGAAATAATTGGAGTAAGTTGATTGCACAAATTTGTTTAATACCCAAGAAAATGGGAATTATAGAAAACCTGTTCCTGATGTCAAATATTATTGTACTAATTCTGTGAAACCAGAAGATAGAGAAATAGTTCTCAAATGACATAGTCAAAAATTCAGAGATAATTGTGTATTCAAGATGATGAACGACATTGATAATGACTGTAACTATTCTGATGTAGACATATTAAGAAGAGATTATTTAGAACTAAGAAACAGTTCCTGGGAATAGCTAATGTAAATTCACCCTGTTATCTAACTGTTACTGGAGTTTGCATGACCATATAGAGATCTAAATATTTGCCTGATACAAAAATGGTGTATTGGATAAAAGAACATAAGGAAGAGTCTATAGCTTGATTAAACAGTATAAACAATAATAATATGCTCTTAATGGTGATAACATAAGTATACCTGGAGCAAAAGTGGATGGTTGTATTTGGCATTGTTGCATGAAATTCTTTTAAACTGAAACAATTAACAATAAAAATAAGAAATTATTGTACTAATATATAAAAAGATATTAACAAGAAGTAAAAAAAATATGAAACTCTGGATATAATTTAGTAGAGATGTGGGAATGTGATTAGATTAAATCAGCAGAATACAAAAACAATTCGAAATTAAAAACAGTTTCTGGTTAACAAACCTTTGAATCCTAGAGATGCCTTTTATGAAGGTCAAACTAATACAGTAATATTAAGAACTAGAACAAATGGCGTTAACACAAAATTAAAATCAGGTTACCCTCCATTCAAAGACTGTTACATGCAGCGATCGTTATTTTGATTTGTAAATAATAGATTTCAGGTATCAGTCGTCCTTTCTAATCTTTATTGGCAAATCTAGATTTCAGGTAGCAACTAGCCATTCTCAATGCGCTATCCTTTTTTGGTCAATGCATGTAATGCCTGTTAGTCTGGCTTTGTACACAGTTCATGGACTACTGAGTATGCATGTAATGCCTGTTGGTCTGGCTTTGTACACAGTTCATGGAATACTGAGTATTCTATGAACTGTGTACAAAGCCAGACCAACAGGCATTACATTCATTGGCCAAAAAAGGATAGTGCAATGTTGATCGTCCAATAAAAATTCCAAAGGACGACTCATAGCTGAAATCTATTAATTAGACAAAATTAAAATATATTGATGTGTGTACTCTTTATGCAACTGTACAATATTATGATTATTATCCTGAGTGCTACTCAACAAAATATATAGACCATCAGTTTATACGAAAAATAGTTTATAAAATGTAAAGTATTGGCACAAAGGGAACTATCATCCAGTTCTGCAAGTAGAAATAACAATCGTAAAAAATGAAATACTTATTTTCTTTTGTGTGTCAAATGTAACATGGAGATAATAAATATATTTACTCACACCAATAACAAAAGAAATATTGTTGGAATTTGGACAACTGAAGACATAAATAAGGCTACAGACAAATGAAACAAGATTTGAGATGGCTATGAAATATTGAACTTTAAAAGTGAAAGGAATGTGTTGTTTGAAAATTATGTAGAGGTATCATATATGAAAATAAAATTAGTAACCACTGCACATGATTTTACAAGCAAAGAGTTATAGATAAAAACTGTGTATGGAAAATGGAGGTTTAACTGTATGATAAGAAAAGGAAAATCCAGGAAAATGGGCTATTTTTATTCTATATTTAAATTAATTATGGGGATAAATTGGACAACTATGAAGTATGCTTAGCACTGACTATGTTACAGACTTACAACAATTTTATGAGATAGTATTGGATGATTGATTCGACAATACAGACATCAACTTTATTCATAAGAATAAAGTTGAGATGAGGAACTACTGTGTAGGCAATGGCATTTCTTCAGATATTTTTCTAGCAGCATTCACTAAATTAGATACTGGGTTTAGGTTTTGTGACTTATTAGATAAGCTAAGAGAATGTGTTATACTATTTTGCTACTGATACTGTAGTGAATGCTGATGTGGTAAAAACACTATGGAAATGAGGTTGTACTATGGATAAAAGGACTGGCAAGTTAGGACACAACTACATTAAAAATTATGCAGTAACTGGACCTGAAAGTTTTTGTTCTGAGAAAAATGGTAAAAGCACTGTAATGAATATGAAGGGTCTTACTTTGAACTGTAAGTATATTCAAAAAGTGAGCAGTGAATCTATGATAAGATTAATTGAAAGTGAAGTGGGATAAAAGGTTACCAGAGATGTGAATACATGAAATGTAATCAAAGAATAAAAAAATAGTTCTACAAAATTACGATACAGTGCCAGAAGGAAATCAAAATTAGAAGAAGATTTCTGTACCTTCCAATGTAAAAATAAATTTTTTATTATACACCTATTTGCAATGTAAGGTTGTGATAAATGGAAAGACCAGCCATGGTTCAACAACCCACTTAAAAATATGATGTAACAGCAAACAGATTTTCACTGCTGATTTAAACCTTGTCAAGGTATCATATACAAAAACTGGACGAATTTAAAATTATGGTAAGAAGAGCCATGCATGAATCAACGAATTAGAAATTAAAACTGTATCTACTGACATGACAGAATGTTTTAAAAACTTTTGGTTTAATGTTACAGCAGGAAACGGGTCCACGTCATTTATTCAATTTACCCAAACTGTTAGTCGACATAGTGGCATCGAAACACAGGATGACAGAGAGGAGGTCGCAACATTGAACTCGCTTTTAAGAAATTGTTTCACTGAGGAAGACTGTACTGTATGATTGGTCTTTCCTATCGCAGTAACAACGCCAAAGTGATAGATACCGAAATATGTTGCCGCGAAATACAAAATTAACTGAAAGTTCCCAACGGAAGGGATACTAATGCGATACCGCTTATACGCAATATACGAAACAGCTTGTTCATCTTTTGTCATCAATCTGCCGTAGGTCGCTGGAAGACTATACCTTTCCAGATAAATGGAAAACAGAACAGGTCATTCGCATTTGTGGTCTTTTCTAGAGACGGATGTTCACCTTTGTAGGAACGAACAGGGGTAACACAAAACAAAGAGAAAAGAGAAAGAAATTGTGCGAAAGCGAATTCTCTCACTGTTCGTCCACGAAATCCAGAAGTCCGTGGTTTCATCCGCACATATGCCACTTTCCTTAGCTTTCGGAAGACGATTGTTGCAGCCCTGCACTGTCACCTAATGAACAAAATACGAACGGATGGAATGTCAAGGTAAGTGGTTCCTCGTAAATATGACCCAAGTATAGATCAACATAGATGTAAAAGTAGCTTCAGGTGTACACAAAAGAAGTGTTATAGGGCAACTAGTTTTCACAATGTACGTAACTATTCTAGTTGACAACGTAGGAGTTCATGGGCCTTTTCGCTGATGACACTTTAGCTTACACCTAAATTTCAGTTGTAGAAAAACGCAGGAAGACTATAGCGCATTAATGCTAGGAGCACAGCACGGATTGGCAATAAACTCGCAGTATAAACAAAAGTAACGTATTGGACATTAACAGGCAGCAAGACCCGTTGTTACACGATTACTCAATTACTGAACAACTACTGGAAGCAGCAGTTAAATCCGTTAAATAGCTGGGAATAAAGATGAAGCAGGGCCAGCTCATGGGGGGAAGGTTTCCTGGCAGGGGGGGGGGAGGGGGGATCAATCATGCCACCATTCAGGAAGGCAGTTTTTGGAGGGCGGTAACATCTTAATTTTAATATTGTTCCAAAGGGGTGAATTAAACATGACAATAAAGGCTTTCCACAGATGATGAGTGTGACAATAAGTTGGAATAGAAATAATTCATAAAATTTAATATCTTACTCGAAATTTTCTTCGGTCTCGTCAAACAGACCACAAGTGAAGTATCGGAATTGATCACCTTACATGCGTCTTTCAAAATAGTTTGCTAGTTGCAGTAGTGCCAAGTCAGTTATCGCCTACACAGCACTTGAATTCTCCTTACGTCGGCTTGAAATTCCCTATAGAAGCGAATAACTTTATAATAGGGAAATAAAGACAAATGTTACTTATAATGGCCTAACGATCCCTATACAGCAACATTAAGCATCTGATGCAGTATCGACGAGAAAAACACTTTGTAATAAATAGATAACACACGAGTAAAATTGTACCGCCCATCACATTCCGTAGTCTTTTGAAAACAGACACTGTGATTAATCGGCATTTACTTAAGAAAAGATGCATGGCATCCTTTCCCCACCATTCCCTCTCCTTTAGTTCTACCGTTAATACCATTTACACTTGTGTTCTTTTGTCTTTTGTTTCATTTCCTTTTTTTTCTAGGTGTTGAAGCCACAATCAATAGATAACTAATGTTAAGTTCATGCGGAAAACATATATCGAACTTTAACCTTAGTAAACTGCATTGCACGACTTCTTTTATCGAGTTTCGTCGTATTTAACGTTTGCTTTACACCTTTATTTTGGATTTATCTGTTAGTTCATACTACAATAAATTAAAGTGTCTTCAGTACTGCTTGTTTTGAACCATAAATCTCGGTCGTGGCATGTGGAAAATCACGTCTTCTTGATTTCTGACAGGAGCCGTTTTCCCTTTATGTACTACAGACACAACAAACAGACTTTTTTTCAACAAATAAACCATTTATATTAAAGTGAGTCACTGTTCTTCCACCTTACACTTCGTACAGCAGTACCTCTGACTATGCCACCGACCATGCAAGTGCTGGCTGCTACAGGTCTCGCACAGCACTCTGGTCTCTTTCCACGGAATAAGAAAAAGTGAACATATTCATGTTATAAACTCCGCAAGTGACATTACTTAATTTTGGTTGACATAATTACGAGGTGCATTCAATTTATACCGCCTCCGACTATTTTTCTGACAAAGTAAGGATATGAAAACAGTGAAACTTGTGTCACTTCGCGGCATAGTCTCCCTGTAGCTGTACATATTTGCACAACGTCGACGCTATGAAACTCCTTAGAACGTATTTAGCCTATGTCTTGGATATGCGCTGACAGTTTATTTATCAGACAATATGTCGAGGCAGTTGTCATTCAGCCATTCATTAAACATTATCAGAGTGTTATTCATCCGCGGGGGTGGTATGATTACGAGTATAAATATGTGAATCATCTGCATACAGCAATACTTGAACACTTGGATGATCCATTGACTGTAGTTGAGATTTAGATAGAACAACAATGGCGACAATTCTGAACCTTGTGAAAATCTTTTGCCTGTTGTTCTTGGACCTACAGTTTCATTGTTCGTTTTAATAATCAAGCTTCTATCGGTTTGCAGTCGTTGCAGCATGTGGATGAACGACAGCGGGGTGCAATGATTCTCTGATAGTTCATCAATGGATAAGAGCGTTTCAGTCGTGTTTTTACCCGTCTTAAAACCATTTTGAGGAAGGGGAAATGCTCTACGATTCTCAGTCCACCATTTTGATTTGTGTATAAACATTCGTTCTCATACACACTCGATAGAAGAAGCGCACTCCGGTGCCTTGCACGTTTTATGTATCGGTACGACTCGAGTACTAGTCAATTCCGGGACATGGATTTGGTTCGTCCATATTTTGCTTCAAACGTTCAGTCCTTTCACTGGCATGTGTTGGTGCATTGAATAATTAATGTTATACGGTTCCGAGTCCGTACTCTTCCTGTGGGATATTGCTCGATTATCTGCCATCAGGGAGAAATTTTCAGTTAACAGATATTACATGATACTGTCTACCACGTGCCCATTTTTTATCCTGTTGTCCTCCGTCTGGGATAATATTGCATAAGATGTTTTGTAACAGGATTTTGTATGTTGGCTGTAGGTTTCATGTTAGTGCATTGATTCGTCTTATCGTCTTGATTTTATTTCAAGCGATATTCGTGAAATATTGGGGGAGAGGCGTAAAATATAGGCCGGCTTACATTACCGGCTCCTGCTGTGATCTCCCTTCCTGCCTACAAATAGCAGAAGATTACAGTAAGGAGAAAGCAAGCTTGTGTATCCATATGCATTGGAGCTGGCTATCTTCTTCCTCTCTTCAGTGCTTTGTCTGCTCTGAGTGCTTGGTGGTGTTCCTGTAGCTCTTGGCTAACGGAAGATATTTTGACGCCTGAGGTACCTCTTTTTAAGCTAAGTGACTAATTTCGCTGCTTTTTCCCTTGTTATCTGCTTGTATGTTACGTAAGGAATGACATCTGCCAAATGTTTGGTGATGATTTCTGTAAAAGAACCTAATATATGATTAGATCCTACAGCGTGTTTGTATCGCAGTACTGGCCACCCGACTGTCTTTGAGTATCTGCCAGAAGTAATTTCCATTTTTTAATTATACATTCTTGTTGTTACTTCATTCCAGTCTGAAATGGCGTAAAAGGAGAAAAAGTAAGAAAAAATTGGAATGAAGAGGGCATGAAAATGGCAGTGAGCAAGGTTATGTTTAACAAAATGACTGCAAGAGAGTTAGCTGAAGCGTTGTCAACAATTAAAAATGAAAAAGATATTTCCAAAGAGATGAGATTAAAATCACCAAAGATAAAGCTTGAAAGAGAGTTAGACAAAGCTGAAATTAAGTTGGGTGTTCCAAAATGAAATAAACATGCAAACGGTAGCTACTGAAAGCCAGTTACAAAGCGGGGAAGAAAACTGGAATTTAGCGGACATAATGAGCCAATAGAAGAGACTGAAAATGCATTATGCACCTGGAATCATCTGAAGGAGATGGGTGCTCTGTACCAGGTGCAGAGGTTGGGCACATGTTGGGCACATGTTGGATGTGTGGATCAGGAGAATATTTTGCATTTCATTTGCTACCTCTGTAAAACCTTGAGATAAATATTCGTGAAATGAATTGAAATAATAAGTTTCCACGCTTATGTGTTCTATTATTATTAACAACTGGGAACGCCACAGAAACGACAATGGACAATACGGCATGACACTTTCTACATGCATTGTAATTGTAGCTCTTTTACATTCGGTTTAATTAAGTAGTAAACAACAAAAATCGTTACACTGTGCTTTTCAAAGAACATGATTCGCGGTCAGGAAATGGTATATTAATACTCCGATTAACCAACACAGTTTTTGTCTCCCGCCTAGGAGGCGGCGCGTGGATAGGAACAGGAAAAGGAAAAGATACTAATCTCTCGGTACTGCAGATGCATTTAAAGCACCTTTACTAGTGGATAAACATATGCAAACATATTACATGACTTGCAAAGTGGTGCGAAGCTGAAGTGTAGTGTCTTGGCTGGCGGCACCTGATGAAATGGGCTGAGGCAGTTGCGGAGCTCGCAGACCTCGACAGCACCGGCTAGAGGGCACTGTCGTCGGTGTCTCTCGTAGTACCAACCTAGTAGAGCGGACCTACGTTGTAGCATCGTAGCTATCGATACCACAACAGTTATGTAGTAAAGTAAACAAACTTAACCGGGCCTATACTGCACGACTCTCACCTATGTAGGTAGGTTGTTACATGAGTTTCGCCAGATTTCTCTCCTTTTGTTTTTCTGTAGGCGCTTCGTCCTGAAGCGGGTGCGGTGTAAATTAAGAAAAATCCCCTACGTGGGTTGTTGCTTGCAGGTTTTGAGTGCTTTCTGCTCTCCTTGGCTGCCGATCAAATGCTTCACTCCACCAGACCGAAGGCATAGAAGGGTATGTTTGGTGGGATTGAAGTTTGAGGTGCCCTTACAATGCTATGTACTAGCTTTGCGTAGACAGCTCTCACATCCGCACTTTCCTCAAGGGTACTGTAGTTTTATGAACAATAAAAAGTCTACTTCGAGAAAAATGTACCGAAGAAAGCCGCAAAATTAGAGGAATTTAAATGTGTCAGTAAACGTAACGACGCCCGCAAGATCACGCAGACAGCTCTGTTAAAAATAATTTTGTTCTCACTTGTTTATTTTTTATAATTTTTTAATCTCTAACGTGTCAGTGACACAGGATTATTAGAGAAGTAATTGCGTGACTGGACTCAAAACTCAAATTCCGGTTTTAGCAACTCTGTTGGACTCAAAACACAAATGACGGTTTTAACTTCTCTGTAAGGGACTGGAAAGCGAGAACTGTTCTGGAAGGACTAAACACTTTGAACATGGGTGCGACGGATGCTCAGCTATGTTTCACTGATGGTGCAGTGCCAAGGTTTAGGTTATGGAGAGACATTTAATTACCAGTTACCGCAGGTGGCTCTTTGAAGCCACAAAAAAGGCAAGAATAAGAAGAAGAAGCCTGAAGAAGAAACGGAAGGGAGTAAATCCAGAAACAAGATGAAAATGGACCAGGGTTACATTAGTGTTATGCAGGGTAGGTACAGAAACCAGCTTTAACTTTGACTTGGATTTCCCTAAAGCTTATTTTTTTCATATTCTGGTATACACTGTTTAAAAACTATTAAAGGTAGAGGGCTGAAATTTCGTCTACTGTCTTAAAACTCACTTAACTAAAAAGTAGATTATTCTTATGACTTAAAGTAGGAAATTAAAGACTTTCTAAGGAAATACTATGAGTTAGTTACTGAAATATTTGATAACCACTACAAAAAATTTTTAACGATAATTTAGAACAGCAACATCGTTCTAAAATCGAGTTTTCAAGATAGTACCATCAAGAAGTTCCAGAAAAAAATCAAGCTTCTACTTATTTTTATTTCGAGATATGTGCGCCTATGCTGAAAATAAATAAATGACGAGCTCTATTCCACTTTCAGCACTAAACACAATTCAGAAAAAATTCTGAGATCAAAAGCTGCGGTTCATACATGCAAATGTACCCAAAACACCTTTTAAAAGATGTTAAGCATTACGTTTGCTTACAACTCGTATTCTTTGAGCTACACTCAGTAATTAGAAGACTGAAAATGTTTTCGAAATTTACCCTTTTAGTCACGAACCAGTCCTCTAAAAGTCTTTCGGCCTTTCCGTCAACACTTCCCCATATTCTACCAAGTTCGCTTTTCTTGCATTCCTTTTCTACTGCAGAGAGATCCCTATTCATACAATGAGGCTGTTCTAACAGTATAAGGCGCAACTGTAGGTTTGTGGGCCAATCATTTGTTGAACAAATGCCCCTCAACGTAAGCACATGGGACACATTGCGCACAAACGAGCAGAAAGACTAACTCTTGTGCTGACTCATCTGTGAGGTGGCAGAACATATGTACTGAACCTTCGTATAGTTACTAGTGAGAGTGTAGACAAACCGCACTGTGTCTGTTAACTAGGGGTTCTAAATACAGCAAAAAAGTTACGAAATAAATTTGTTTGTTTGTTTGCAGATACGCCTCTGGAGCCCTTTGCACACTGCAATCTTCACGTGCAGCCAAAACGAAACGGTGCAGTTCACTGATAAGGTGGGGCATCTTGCAGTAATTCATGTTCTGCGTTGAACAATAGCAGCGCTGCTATACTCCATACTAATCTGGCGTAAATGTACGGCAACAGTGTGCTATCATATCTGCGCCGAAAAAATGAAGACTTAACCATCGTCGTGTAAGGTGATGCTGGGTGTATTTGAGACTGCCAGGGTGTGGTTCGTAAGGGGAAATTATCGAAGGGTCATGCTACAGAAATCTTGTAACAGTGTTATGGGAAGCCATCAAGGCGAAGAACCACGGTAGGTTGGTTAACTGGGTATTTTGCTCTTTGACAACGTCCCATCTCATTCTGCACAAGCTGAAGTCACAAATGCTGCTCATGTCAGCAGCCAGTTTGCCACCTCCCACACTCCCCATTATATTCCCCTGACATGACACCCAGTGACTTGTTTCTCTTACCACGGATGAGGAAACCATCGAGTAAGAGGAATTTGCTGAATGATGACGCGCTGATATTCGACGTGGACTGTTTCCTCAACAGCTGAAATGCAGGCTTCTGCAGTCAAGGAACTCGCTAGTCATTCATCATTGAGAAAAATGTGTCGCTTTGAAGAGCTAAAACCATCACCGTCATTCAAGGTTGTAGCTTGATTTTTTTGGCAGTGACATTTAAAACTACAGGGTGTGGCAGAAAAGCGGGCCGATTTTGATACTGCGAAATAGATCCAGGGTGATGTAAACATTTTAAGTCACAACAACGAAATCCTAGCGTATTTTAATTTCAAGAACTGTTCATGTTTTGAAAATCTTGTAGGTGGGCACCTTTGTTACATTCCCACTCAGACAATCTGCAACCTAACTTGTACTCGTCATGTTCAAGTATCTATGTAGGAATGCTTTTGATTTCTTCACGAATGGTGTGATTCAGTTCCAAAACTGTGTGTAAACGTCTAATATACACCCTGTGTTTCATGACCCCCAAAAGGAAATAACAGACCGATAATCGCCGCGCAGGATTAGCCGTGGGGTGTGAGGTGCTGCAGTCATGGACTCTGCGGCTGCTCCCGACGAAGGTTCGAGTCCTCCCTCGGCCATGTGTGTGTGTGTGTGTGTGTGTGTGTGTGTGTGTGTTTGTCCTTAGGATAATTTAGGTTATGTAGTGTGTAAGCTTAGGGACTGATGACCTTAGCAGTTAAGTCCCATAAGATTTCCCACACATTTTAGACCGATAAGCCGGGAGATCTGGGAGGCCAGAAAATGTCTATATCCCTTGGAATGATATGCCTCACAAACACCCTGTGCGCTGCTGCCATTGAAATCTGTACACAGTGAGACATAGCACCATTTTGCTGAAACCAATGCTCATTTACAGTAAACTGTTGAACATCCCGTTGGAGGATAGTGTCGACCGGTGAATGTGGTTGCTCTCCATGCTCGTCCTAAAAGAAGGGGCCTGTTACGCCCATTTAAGAGATAGCGCAACGCATTGTGACTTTCTGGCTGCATAAGGAGCGTTGGTGGAGCTTGTGAGGATTATTCTCGCAGCAGTAACGGCAGTTTTATTTATTGACATAATCACTAAGTCGAAAATTTGCTTTCTCATTCATCCATAGCAAACCGAAGAAGCTTTAATTTCCCTAATTTTAGTGGCAGTACAACGGACAGTCATTCGCTTTTCGCAATCACTTACATTTTAATGCTACACAGCCTTTATCTTGTACGGATGCAACTTTAAATCATTCCGTAAAATTCTGTGCACCCTACTGTTGGACTTCCCGCTACTGCCGCAGTTCGTCTCACCGAACACTTTGGACTGTTGGTTACATTTTGCGCCTCTTCTGTACGTTTCTGTGAGCGACAACTTTAGGTCTTCGTGGTGATTTCAAATTATGTGCAATAGCTGTTCCTTCCAAGTTTTTCACTCATAACCTGATTGCATGTACCAATGGTACAGGATCGTTCCGCCTAAGGTTGAAATGGCGACAGTATTCCCGTCGAGCAGGAGCAACACGGTCACCGTATTTGCAAGAGGCCACCACAGCCACGGCACATAAGGCCTGCCCCAGCGCTCAACCTCAGCAAATAGCGTACCTGCTTGGAACACATGACAAACATACATTCTTGCTAATAATATAATTCTGCATTTTACTGCAGCTAGTTTTTCTCACGTACCATGTATGTGACTATCACTCGTAGATATGGAAAGTTCGTTCTACCAGCCTACCTCTCAGTTCAACATTTACTTTCTTGAACTCGGCTGCAAAGAGTTTTAGTCAAGTGTACCAGTTGTGATGCTTCTAAATGAGACCTAGCCGTCTACCTGCCTTAGTTATGTGTACACGAAGCTTCACGCTACGGTCAGGGCAGACAATAACACTCATCACTGGGTCATCCGATGTCGTTTGGAGGCTGCCGGAAGTGGCAGCATGAGACCTTTTGTACTGGCGCTCGGAGTGAGCTGACGTCAGTAGGATTCCTTCTCTATCGTGAGACGGAATTTCGAATTCTTCATATTTAAAAGTTTCTGGGAATTTCTTCCAGGAAAAACAGCTATCTATTAATACTATAGCTGAAACTTCCTGGCGGATTAAAACTGTGTGCCGGACCGAGACTCGAACTCGGGACCTTCGCCTTTCGCGGGCAAGTGCTCTACCAACTGAGTTACCCAAGCACGACTCACGCCCCGTCCTCACAGCTTTTACTTCTGCCAGTAACTCGTCTCCTACGGGGCGTGAGTCGTGCTTGGGTAGCTCAGTTGGTAGAGCACTTGCCCGCGAAAGGCAAAGGTCCCGAGTTCGAGTCTCGGTCCGGCACACAGTTTTAATCTGCCAGGCAGTTTCATATCAGTGCACACTCCGCTGCAGAGTGAAAATATCATTCTGAATACTATAGCTTATTTCATTAAACACAGTCGTGATCGTATTTAAGTTCTTTATTTTTACTTTTAGATCACCGGTTTCGACAATCTTCAGATCTTATATTCTTTGACGACAGAAGGAACCGTTGACATTGAGCAGGTCCATCTGTGCAGGCGTGGAGAACACCTTGCCATGATCTATAGATGAATAGAAGCTCTACTAACGCGATCATGGCATTTTGAAGATCATTACTTATACTTTCGTATCAGTCTCGATCGTGCCCAGAATGGAAGATTGAAATGGCTCTGAGCACTATGGGACTCAACTGCTGTGGTCATAAGTCCCCTAGAACTTAGAACTACTTAAACCTAACTAACCTAAGGACAGCACACAACACCCAGCCATCACGAGACAGAGAAAATCCCTGACCCCGCCGTGAATCGAACCCGGGAACCCGGGCGTGGGAAGCGAGAACGCTACCGCACGACCACGAGATGCGGGCTGAGAGAGAGAGAATGGAAGATTGTCAAGCATATAGTTATGCTACGTGTCGTAGGAGAATTACCTCCTTGTTTCCTCAGTTCTGCCATCTCTGATGCACACTCTCTTTTGTCACTGCCGACAGGGCTACCACTTCCGAGCCTACGCAGACGTTTGTGCAAACTATTACAGTCAACATTTCAAGTTTATTGCACAATGTCGGAAATATTTTGATGTCATGAGGAAACTGCCTATAAAAGCTACATGAAGACATTTAAGAAGTTTTAAACTATAGTCTCTGCACCTACTGATTTACCCAAGCACGTTATGAAAAACATCGTACATAATCTACAACGCTGCCGAGTTGGTCAAAAGGTTCTGCATATTCGCTTCCTTTCTACGTTTTCTGCCTTGAAAATTCAGTTCTCTGTCGCAGACGTGTTTCTCGCACAAAAAGACACCCGCGCAGAATGACGTGCAGGTGCGGACTGCGGAATTTTTTCCCGGCGTACACCGCTCCAAGCATCGCGCATCGCCTGCGTCTGAGCGGCGCGAGGGCCCCCTCCAGCAAGGCCGCAGAACTGAAAGGTGTGCGCGCACGGCGAAACGTCGTAATAAACGAGCGAATAACCCTGTTTAAAGATCGGTTCGCGCGCGCGAGCGACAGAAAGCAAGCAGCGCCGGCCGCTGAATGGGAGTGCCAACTCCGGGCTCCGTGTGTAAGTGGGCGCGGTGGCGCGGCGCGGTGGCCCGGAAAACGCCGGCGGAAGGCAGGCGTCGCGCCAGAAGCGGCGCCGGCGTCGCATAAAGGCGCCGCCGCCGCCCTTGGCATCTGCCGCTTTGTCTTGCAGTCAGACGCCGGCTGCGTGCGCAGAGCGAGAGAGAGACGGAGGGAGAGAGAAAGAAGAGGCGGGACGGGGAGAGAGGCGGACGGGGACAAAGAGCAGAAATGTAGGTGCGCGGCTGCCGCAAACCGCTCGCCCTGAATGTGAATCTCTTTGTGACGACGACCCGAGAATTTTGTCTGTGACGTGCGCGGGATAGTTAATTAAGACGGAACACCTGCCGTCGTGTGGCGGCACGAATGCAGGTGCGAGGTTTTCCTGCTAAAAAACGCGAGAGAGGAAACCTAGGGTATGCAGTTTCGGCTATCATCGTGTATTTGCACTCGCGTGCTGCGTCGGTCCTCTTTTGCGCGGATAGGGTAGCAGACGAAGTAACAAAACGCAGGTGTTAAATCGAAAGCCGCTGCGTCGGATGGTGGAAACGTGCAACGTAATCCGTGCCTGTGTTCCTGATACCGCATCTTCTGTGCCTTGTGGAAACAGCTGCGGGTAGAAACGTAAGTGAAACATTATGCACTGTAGCCTCGCACACTATCACACGCGCAAAGGAAAGAGGCTTGATAGCTGAACCACAGCACTGAATGTACTCTATGTTTCAAAAACATACATTTGAATTCTCAGTAATATTTCTCCTACATCAGTGGTTCCCAAGCTTTATTCCTCTGGCCCTACCTCAACTGTATCAACCACCCTCCTCCAAAACAGCATGTTTTATTAATAGAATAGTGATTTTTTATATTTTCTTTGTTTTATCCTCTATTTTACCAAACTCAGTTTTGAAGGAAACCGAAATTACACACATTGTACGACGCGATCGTAGTATAGATACTTTTATTGTTCCAAGATGACCAGTTTCAACAGTATTGCAGTGCCATCATAGGACTGGCAGTAATAACAAGCACCATAAGGTCAGATGATGCCAGCATAATGCTGTTGAAACTGGTCATCGTGGAACAAGAAACTGTCTACACCGTGATCGCGATATAGAAAGTGTGTTCATTTCCAGCCTTACCGATCGCCCCACAGCAAAGCATGTGTACCTTACAAACTACGTTCATTATTACATCGAAAACACGGAACTTTTCGTTCATTGAAAAACTGTGAAACGAAAAATATTGACCAGCAAACAAGGGTTACATGCACATTAAAAATTTAAATTTTGAGGTTCTCTATGATGGATGAATTTGTTTTTGAGATTAAAACCTCTCAACGCGTGATGTAATAGAGAAACAGCTATTCGAAGATCTTTGTTTACATTTAGATTTGAATGGTAGTTCGAATTCATAGCTGAAAAAGCCCGAAGGCCAGTCTCGCACAAGTACGTAGATGCAAAAGGAATCAGGATCTTCCTTGCATTTAGGCTTAACGTTGGGAGTTCATTGCTAATATGTATCCAAAATGTTGTGTTGGCAGAAGAGCCAACACTGTGTTACTAGAGGAGGCCGAATTGCACGCGTTTTAGCTCACGCAGGCTTGCGTGAGGAGGGAAGACTATACTGACGTGAGGTCTGGAACATGACAAGGAATTAGAATTCAGAAATCGGACGTAATTAGTTTGATACTTAACTTTAATCCGTTAATGATGAACGTCGCTCTTGACGGTACATAATTCACAATATTGTCAGTTCAGAATACATTCTTGAAGAATATGGCGCCTTGCTAGGTCGTAGCAAATGACGTAGCTGAAGGCTATGCTAAACTGTCATCTCTGCAAATGAGAGCGTATGTAGTCAGTGAACCATCGCTAGCAAAGTCGGCTGTGCAACTGGGGCGAGTGCTAGGGAGTCTCTCTAGACTAGACCTGCCGTGTGGCAACGCTCGGTCTGCAATCACTGATAGTGGCACACGCGGGTCCGACGTATACTAACGGACCGCGGCCGATTTAAAGGCTACCACCTAGCAAGTGTGGTGTCTGGCGGTGACACCACACAAAACTCCAACAAAGACATACCATTAAAGTCAGATTTCAGTGAGCTATCACAAGTGAGATCAATAAGCTGTTCTTGCTATTTTATGTTTAGACACGTCCACCAAGGACTAAGCCTTGATATGGTGTGGGCTCAGTACTCAATGATCCTGATGACCAATGCGGGACAGTCTTTTTCTGATAGTTGGTCGCTTAGTAAGAGGAGCCAATTAGTCAGCAATGTGGGAGTTCAGATGGAGAAGGTCAACTGCTTCTGAGTTGAATAAAGATATTAACCTCATCCGCAAAGAAAGCGGACGAGTGGTTTTCTCCTGCAGTGATACCTCAACGGTAGTGAAGGCGGAGAGGAAGGACCTCGGTACGGCGGGTCTAGCGAAGGGGTGCCCCACCAAGCACAACAAAAACCCACATCGCGTCTGACTTGAAACAAGCGGCTACGTGGCCAGCGTCTCTCTACACGTTGCTGGCGGCTGCAAAAATCAGTAGCGTCTGTAACCAAAGTGGTCCTCTAAGAAAGGCGCCTGTTCCCATACTGGGCGGCCTCTTAAGACACACCTGGCGATTCCATCACAGATGTAACATCCCAATAAGGGGCTAACACCAATTCCTAATTTACTTTCAACCAAGAAGTGATGGTAAACACTAAACGGAAAAATACTCCAGGAGGTAAACAATCTTTCATTCGCTGTAAACAG
The DNA here is from genome assembly GCF_023864275.1 of Schistocerca cancellata. Lineage (NCBI taxonomy): Eukaryota > Metazoa > Arthropoda > Insecta > Orthoptera > Acrididae > Schistocerca > Schistocerca cancellata. Next base: position 983,752,602 of record NC_064626.1, on the reverse strand, counting down.
TGATGCCACTACGCCGTCGGGTTCTGGAGAGTCTAAAACATAATGTAAGGAAGAGTCGGAGCTTTCTAAAACTTCCCGCATACGGCCTAAGAAGAAACATTTGCTAGGCACATTGAATCAACACCCGACTAAAGACTGGGAAACTTAAACAATGGTGGGATGTGTTAAACAGACGCAACATACTGATACTAGCACTTCAGGAAACCAGATACGGGAATGAAACTGCATTTGAACGAGAGGGCTACAGGGGGTATAAAGGAAAAGCGGCCATAAATAATAAACAGAAAGTCACTCTGCTTGGAACAACGTTCAAGATCAAACGGAATCTAATAGAACCCATAGGAGCGAATATAAATTCTCTCTTTTAGATTATTAAACAAGGACTATACCATATAAATGCACATGCACTTACTAACAATGACAACAGAAAAAATCTAGAAACAGTCGAAAAATTTTGGTGGACACTAGAAAATGAGACACCAAAAATACCAAAACACCACGTAAAGCTATAAGTAGGAGACTTCAACGCACAGATCCGCAGATGAGAAACACAAGGCAGTAGTAGAAAATTTTCCTGCACACAAATGCACCAATAACAATGAAGAAAGGCTCATCAACTTCTGCAAATCATTTGATGTAAAAGTAATGTCAACCTTTGTAGTAAATTACTAAGAAGAAAGAAACTGCTCTTCTCCTAATGCACATTTAGGCTCATATCAACTGGATTATTTGGCAATAACCAAACGAAACCATAGAGAAATCATAGAATGTATTGTTTAGGAAATGACTAGGCATAGATTCGGGCCACTTTTTAACAGGAATCAAAATCAAATTTCAACCTAAAAGACCAAACCACAAAATTAACAAAGTCGATAGAACTGACACAAAATTTCTGTCAGAGAGCAGGAGCGAATTCTTTAAAAAGCTCACGCAAAAAAAATGAGAAACTGGCATGAAATCAGAGAAGCAGTGATAGAAAAGGTGAAAGAACTAGAACAACCACGAAGAGGAAGGTAACGTAGGTGGTGGAATATGATACATGACGAAGCAATAGAGCACAGACTAACTGCTTGGAAAAAATGGAACTCCTCCAAAAAGGAAACAAACTGGAACACATTGAGATCATAAAACAGATGTCAAATATTATTCGAACAGCGAAACGGAAATATGACAAAAAACGATCAGAGGAAATAGATACAAATTTCAGACAGAAAATCACTAGGGACGTTTACAAAGTTTTCATAAAGTAATAACAGGTTACAAGGAGATGAGGCTATACTTCAAAGATTCCACAGGCAAACTGATTACCAACGACAAAGATAACTGCGAGTTACCAGTAAAATACTTCAAAAATCATTTTAACTGAGAGGAACCAATACAATGACTCAAAAGGAAAACTCACCTTCAGAAAGATCGTCACTGCATCAAACTGAACAATACATTGGCCAGCTGAAAAACAACAGAGCACTATGTGAACTGATGTGTGAAAACTGGGAGGGAAGCGGGCAGTTGAAACCAGTTATGAGGTTATTAAATATTGCTGGGGGAAAAAGAGAACACTGGATACTGGAAACAAGCCGTAATCCATCCGCTACTAATAAGGCTGAAAGGACAGACACAAAACAATTACCGAGACATATCTCTACCTCCAGTCACCTGTAAAATAATGTCCAAGTCTCTATTGAATAAGATAGAAGATCAAGCAGAACACACAATTGCTGTGTACCAACCAGGGTTCAGAAAAAGTAGATCACGCCCAGAGCAAATTTTTAACTTAAAAACTATCCTCAAGATCAGAACAATGTGGAACTCCACACGGTCGTTACATTTATTGAGTTTAAAAAATCGCCCGTTTCTGTAGACAGGCAGACAGTATTCCTAAAACTGGAAGAAGCAGGTATTGACAAAATCACCCGACAATTAGTCGAACAGACACTCACAGGCAAACTTCAAAAAGTAAATTTCTAGGAGAAGTTTCTGAACCCTTGACAAATAACGCACGTGTTCGGTAGGGCAATGGGCTCTCACCGATTCTCTTCAGTCTGGTCTTAGAGACAATGTCATGAGAGAGTGGGATAAGGAACTACAAGAGAGAAACATCGAAGTAATCCATCTAGGACAAGGAAGAAGAAGACTTGAGGTGAAATGTCTCGTTTTTGCTGACGATATTGCAGTAATTTCTAAGGACAAAACAGATTCAAAGATAATGATAGAAACACTTCACAAAATTACAGCTAAAACCGGATTACTAATATCGTATGAAAAAACGGAATACATTGAAAATAAATGGAACAGAGTAAAATATATGCAAGTTTAAGTATTGGGGACAATAGATACAATCAAATGGCTTAGATAACACCACAAGTAAGGAAAGTTCAAAGAAAACGGAATTAGCATACAAACTCATCCAAAAATCCGATACAATAAAAGATGAGTATCGTGTCAGGAAAAAATTGAACACTACGCAACAGTAATTAAACCGGAAGCACTTTATGGATCCGAAAGCCTAGCAGTGAATAAAAGAGGCGAACAAGAAAAGCTGGAAAAGATAGAAAGGAAATACTCAGAAAAATTTTATGACCACAAAAGAACAGATATAAGAACTGGACGAAGAGGAGAAATGAAGATCTGTATAGACATATAGAAACAATAAAAGACACAATAAGAAAGAAAGATTAAAATTTTATGCTCATATGTATAGAATGAAAGACATTAGACTAACGAAGAAAATTTTTAACTTCATTTCCAGATTAAAAAACTCCATCGGATGTTTGTAAGAGACCAGGACTTGAGAAAACTTAAAGTCGCAGAAAAAAACATGAACAACAGGGAATGTCTCAGGCTATTGACCAGTCCTGCAAAATGTCCTATCCAACAACAACAAAATTTACGTCCTAGGAGGGTGATACCAAATGAACAGAGGCAGGCCATCAGCCAATGCATGAAGAAGTTCTGGGAAGATAAAAAGAAGAAGATTGTTCCATTGTCTTAGGTTCTAAGCGATCTGTAATTGGCCAGATTTGTTAATAATAATGAAAAAAGATATTTAGACATGATAGTCCAGATGCATTTGTGAACAGATTTTTAATCCAACGAAATTTATAAAAGTTATCGCTGAAATACTTTTGGAAGATAACTTTTAGCGTTCCAAGATGATTAAGAAGGCAGGCTTTTGTCTCCATTGGAAGTATCGGATGATCTGTGTCCTCTGACAGTAACACTAGAGCAAGGAACACATCTAGCATGTCACTTTCTATTCGGTTTTGCCACAGCTCTAGTTTCTTTATGAATGTCTTAACTTTTTCATTCCATGGTATCTCAGTTGCTTGAGGGCTCCTGAGAGAGAATGGGCCGCCATTGCATAACACACATTCACACACGTCATTGATGGTGTACCCAAAAATTTTCAAGTCGTCATAAAGGTGAAGGATGGACACATCCAATATTAATGTCCATTACTAACCGAGCGAGGTTGCGCAGTAGTTAGCACACATGACTCGTTTTCACGAGGACGATGGTTCAGACCAGCGTCCCGCCATCCACATTTAGATTTTCCTTGATTTCCCTAAACCGCTCGTGGCAAATGCCGAGATGGTTTCTTTGAAATGGCTCGGCCCATTTTCTTCCCCATCCTTCACACAATGCAAGTTTTTGCTCCACCTCTAAGGATGTCTATGTCGACTGTACGTTGAACGCAATCTTCCTTTCTTCCTTCCTTAATGTCCGCCAATACATTTTCGGTCATATAGAGTACTTAATGTACACCGATGAAAAAAAAAACAGAAAAAAATGTAATAAATAAATACACACCAGCCGATACTGTACTTACGTTATGTAAGTGAGTCAAGGAACGACTAGACAACGTGCTTCACCTGGGAGCCTTCCATCCAACTTTCCCAACTGGCCGCATTTCTAGGTAGCTCAAGTGCTTGAGTGATGGACTTGGATGCTTCAGTACAAAATAATAGTTCATAGTATTCTTGGAGAAGACCAAAATATCAACTAAATGGACGGCTACAGGCTTCTGGAGTAATGCTTGATAACGATCACCATACGACGGACCACGAACTGTAGCGACCTTTTAAACAAAATGCACGGACAAACTGGCACCTGATTTCGGATATTACCTGCAGGAAAACTTTACCCCAATGAAGTCGTTGCTGCTCGCAATGATTAAGCTTCGAAATCTACAAACAGTTTCTCATGTATAGCCATTGTTGTTGAGTGCGCAGGACGTGCCAGGTGTAGCAGCAATTTCTCTTCATATTCAGGGTTCAGTTTAGTTTCGTTCTCACCTACTTTTATGAAGAAGTGAATTATACCTGAGTATTTAACTGCGTTGACGAGTGTAAATTAACGTAATGTATGTTTCGCTGTAAATTTTAATGCGTTTGCGTTGTGTAAGCTGACTTTGGAGTGTAATAACAACCAGAAGTAGCAAAGCAGTATGAATTAGATTGCGCACAACGACTGCTTGGGTTGGTGTTATTTTTTGAGTTATTGACGAACATTCATTAAAAATGGTGTAGTTTATTTTCGCTAGACACAATGGCGTCTTCCAGCAGTACACTGCAACGTTTCACCACAGCTCTCAGTGTAAGTGCATGGTTCGAAGTGCACCATGATGACTTCACCTCATTCTAATGGCCACCAGACCCCCCAGGTCTGTGGACACCCAGTCTAGAACATGTAGAACCGTCTCGATCGGGCTGCTAGGGCCATGGTCCTCTATCGAGAAACCTAGTGGATATGGCCACGGTACTGGAATCGGCGTGGCTCCGCAACTCTATCGGCACCTTCGAGAATCTCTTCCTGCACGTCTTGTGCTAAAAGAGGTGACTATTCAGGCTTTTGATAGGTGGTCACATTAGTGTGATTGGGCAGCGTATTAAAATGGCTTAACCTCAGCCTAGCTCGTCACTTTTATCCAATACTACCACCAGCTGGTAAATGACTCCACGCCCTGCTCTGACATATCTCTTTTTACTGACCTTTTCCACGCTCTCTAATCCAAAACACCCCTCGAGAAATACAGAAAGTTATCTAAGAAACATTCTGCCTCCGCTTCCGGCAACTCACTCACTCTTCTACACTGCAACAAGTTATTTGTTTGACCACGAAAGATAATCTACAGCTGCATCGAGGTCAGGAGGTTTTTACACCCCTGGCCGTGCTTACAGTGCTTCCGTATAGTGCTGCCGGGCGCTTCAGAAGATTCTCTACAATGGAAATCGCCAGCCGTCATGGAGAAGGCACTCGACCCCGACTCGGCCTCTTATCCTGGGACCACTGCACATTCATCAGAATCAGAGCCAGACCGGCCCATATCTACACACTGAAGAAAGCCCCGTGTCCACAGAAACTGACCCTATCGTAGACGTTGGCCACAGGAAGAGCAAACAGGTACGGAACGCAAATGATATGTTACAGTGCTTTATTACTTTTTTTAAGTTCCTCTTGGATGGTAATATTAAATGAGGGCAAGACAACATAGCCACGTAATACCGCTCCCGGTGTGCAGAGACAGTGCATATTGTACCTTTGACGAATATGTTTAACGCTGCACCGGTTGAGGCTGACTCGGGAACATTATGGGCCTGGAGGCCAGCCATAGCTGTCACACATGACGATTGGAACTTGTACCCGTCGTACAGTGGGCCAGAGTCCTGAAAAATATGGTCAGAATTACAAAATCTGCTCCAATACGGCTAAAAATGGGTACAATTGGACTCATGACCCTTCTGATAACGATTTCTACACCAAAATTGAATAATTCAAATTTATGTATCCAATATAGCGAAAAGAATCTGCAAAAGTTAATGAACCGCACATTTATCAGTGGAATGGAGAGCTTTATTACAAAACTGCCTCTGTTATTGTCTTTATTACAGAGAATATATATTAGTAACAAAAATTAAAAGTTTATGTCTTCTTAATCTCCTTCCTCTTGTGGCTTTTGTTCTTCATCTTCATTTTCTTCTAACATCTGTATCCTCCTCACCATCCTCAGCATCCGACTCCTCGTAGCACATTGAGGCAAATACCAAGAGGGCAACAGCTTCAGAAGACAAAATTTTGACTTCCTTCAGAGGTGTACACCACAAAGAAAAATATGTAATAGTGAAATACAACCAAACAAAATTAAATTTATGACGGGAAGCAGATGAATACCAAATAACATAATTGTTTTGCTTTTTGCTTGAAGTCGAAATCGCTACTAGTGCCTGGATTTTAAGGGGTGAAGATAATGGTACATACTTAAGGTAGGAATGAGAAAGAAGGCGGAATGTCGTGTAATCTAAAACTTGGCTCTTTTTCGCTCTAATTTTATAATTTTTTTGCTTTCATTCCCATAAGAAGTTTATTAGTACAAACTAGTTGTTAATTAATGTTAAAAATAGAAACATGTAACAAAATTAAGGTTGGTCTATCCCTAGATAGAACGCAATCTTCCCGAATTGTATATTATTGTTGCATCCATGACTAGATGCTGTCGCTGTTAAAATTCTGTTGTCCGAGCCGTATGTTTCTCTCTCGTTCCCTCAGTCATATGCTAATAAATTCTAATTACAAAAACAGCAAGAATAGAAAGTTACGAAATTTTACTTATTGTTCGTATACAGTATAGCAGGAAGAATACATTATTAAATTTAAAGATCATCTGGTGGTATTCAGGATGCGAAATTTTATACACAGAGCTGCCACGTCTGCAGCACCAATGACTTCACCATGTCTGGGCATCGAGTCAAGCTGAGCTTAGATGACAAATCGGGATACGTTATTACGTGCTGCTTGCAGGAAAACTCCATGCCAGAGCTTGTATGAGAAATCGCACTGGCTGACAAGTGGTGGGGTTTATTTTACAAGTCCGTCTTGTTCACACAAACTGTTACACTTCACTATTACCAATTTCGGCTACTACCATCTCCAGATGTAAAATATTCTGACGTAGTTATAAACGCCAAAATATACTTGTAGATGCATAGCAAGCATTTTCTACGTACCTACGTGTATAATTTGACGCTGATACCTACATCAGGATACTGTATGACCTGAAGATGGCAGTAGCCGAAACCGGTAATAGTGAAGTATAAAAGTATGCATGATCAAGACAGACCAGGTCAATAAAGTGCCACAATATGGACCTTATGTCTTCAATTGATAAAAGAATAGTGGGGTGTCACTCCATGGGCAACCCAAAGAAGCTGTTTTCACTGGACGAGGGATTCTTTCCAGGGTAACTGTCTAACATCATCTGTATGTGGATAGATCAAGACAGCATGGGCCGTGTGTGGTCCTGGTTATCTTGTTCAAACATAACGTCAAGGAGACCTCAATGGCCAGGCACAGTTTCCGATCTTAAAACGTCAGACATAATGGCTAGTGTCCAAATTAGCAGCTATGGAAAACAGCGGCAATCGTTTTGCACACCCAGTGGCATCCTGTACCATTCTCTTCTGAACCTGCCTAGAAAAATGCATCCATCCTAATGACGTAAGCAAAAATGATACTCGGCTGAAAAACTGTGAGGCGCCTCTGCTGCGCTCGTTGTTGTCGCTAGGTGCAGCATTACTGGCACGTCTCTTTCTGCTGTAGCGGAAAGGGAAGCTGCAACATTTTCGCCGTGCTGAGATTCTATGATGCTGCGCACGTCGTCCCATTGTCTGCGTAGATACATATCTTGCTGCAGATAAACCCACTTCCTGACTGAAGGTCTGTGACGTGGCTGGGGGATTCGGCACGGCCAAGAGCGAAATACAGGGGATGGGCCAAAATAGGGAGTCACCAAAACGCACTTTGCTGGGCCTGGCACACTGTAGAAAACCTGTAGGTAATCGAAACAACTTATAATCCTCTCGGATTGGATAGGTAAAGGAACTGTACGGTTTTCGGAGGTCTCGTGTACCGTTCTTCCTTCACAATGGTGACACCCCCAAGGCTGTGTCCAAGCCATGTCTCCGCAATATCCTTTCTTCCAGGAGTGCTAGTTCTGCAAGATCTGCAGGAGAGCTTCTGTGAAGTTTGGAAAGTAGGAGACGAGGTACTGGCGGAATTAAAGCTGTGAAAACGAGTCATGAGTCGTGCTTCGGTAGCTCAGTTGGTTTAGTCTGCCAAGAAGTTTCATATCAGCGCACACTCCGCTGCAGAATGAAAATTTCATTCTAAGATCGGAGAGGTTTGCGCGACGTTGTTGCGACGATGATGGACGCTTGCGTAATGACTCACTATGTGTTTGTTCACTGCTATAATCCGTTAACCATAAGAATAAACGAGATGTAAACATTGCTCTATGTATTCTTCCGTGTTTGCTGAAATCTCATTGGATTTCCGTTTCACGTGGGACTGCAACCAAGCTCTCTCGAGTACTGTCAGGTACGATAATAAGGGACAACAGCTTTACCGACCCATTTAATGTCGACAGCACTGGCCGGTCAGCTGGTACAGCTAGCCTGCAGTGACTTGGTCAGCTGCAGTTCACACGTAGAGAGACGAGCAAAGGAGCAATAGAGATTCGAATGTTATTTAATTTTTAAGCATATTGTTATAATACACTGCAAGTCTCCCACAATACTCTTCTTAGACGACTAGATGAAAACCGCAAGACGTAAGGGTTTTTAGCTAAAGTACTTTTGTAAGTAAAAACAAGAACGATGGAAAATCCTGACTTAACCACAGGGTAATTTTTCTGCATAAGCTGTGTGCAACGTAAGAGAGTATTGAAGGATTTCACCGTACAGTTAAATATTGAAGCCACTGAAGGTATTACTTACAGTCAGTCGTCTGGTAATCTCTTAGCTCCTACCTTATCCGAATTCGAGAAATACATTTCAGTTCTGGAAGTGTCACCTGCTACGTTGATAACGAGCCTATGAACAACAGAATCCACGAAGCCAACCAGGGCAGCGTTTTCTCTTCTTATGACGAGCCGTTCTGAATCTCGATAGGGCTGGGCAGTGACGTGTGAAAAAGCTGCGTCCGTTAGTTCCAGTATGTCTGGCAGCTTAACGGACTTGTTACTTCTCGGGCCAAATCCCGTAGCTTGGCTCGTGATCAGTTGTGTGGAGTTCATTTTGTAATGGTACAGTAGTAAATGTAAAAACGCAGCATTTGTATGATGTGCTCAATGCTGTGAAAATGATTATTTTTCATGTTTCTACGATACTTATCTGCCTCTGTGGTATAAAACGACGACATAGTCAAATAAAGAGGAGTTGGTTTTTAATTTTTGTCTTAAAAATTAAATTGTTATGTTTACTTAATTTAGACAACTTTTATTAACAGTCTTTCATGAAACATCGAAATGGAAAAAGGAATTTCGTGTCCAATATGTAATTAGAAACAAGAAGACGTGCATTATTCATAAAAAATGGTGATGAGTTTTATGATTAGGAGATGTAGGTATTTTAAATTGCACGAGAACAAAAAATGAAGGTGGGCAGATTTCATCCAACGCACGAATAATCGCATGTGGTTCAGACTCCATTACGTTACCTACTGTGCTACATGTTCAAGATGAATTTGTATATCAACTGCAGTATTCACAACATTGGGAAAACTTCAAAGCCGATTATCTCCGTAAATTTATGAAAAACATTAAGAACAACCTCTTTATCTGCACTTTTTAACCGTGTTCCACGCGCGTGTTTCACTGCGAAACAGAAAGCATCCTCAGCCATTTTCATGCTACCCATTAACAGCGCGACAACCAGAACACCACGCTGCAGATGCTGTGACTGTACACGATTTTTGAAATAAAAACTACGTAGCTAAAGCGTGATAAAGAGAAACGTTGATGGCTATTAATACATGTGAATATCTTAAATTTTCATTTAACGTAATTTAGTAATATGATATCTAATACCTGAGTAAGACCTAATTCCAAGAGCGTAACAACACTAGTGTACGTGTGCTACGGCTTCTGGCCAATCATCGCATTCATGTTTGTTTACATCAGGTTTATTCTTATGATGAACGGATTATAGGTCTCTGTAGAGATTCTACAAGCGCCTATTAATATGTGTGACGCTCTGGTTTTCCGCCGAAAGAAACTCAACGACAGCTACGTGCTTGTAACGCGCCTCCGTTGCACACGTCAAAAAAATGGTTCAAATGGCTCTGAGCACTATGGGACTCAACTGCTGAGGTTATTAGTCCCCTAGAACGTAGAACTAGTTAAACCTAACTAATCTAAGGACATCACAAACATCCATGCCCGAGGCAGGATTCGAACCTGCGACCGTAGCGGTCTTGCGGTTCCAGACTACAGCGCCTTTAACCGCACGGCCACTTCGGCCGGCGTTGCATACGTCATTTTGAAGGATACGTATAGTGCTGCCACTGAAGAGGATTGCGTGAAACTGGAGGAGCTGAAATGGGAATAAACCACGATATCCCATTTTTTCCAACTGAAATTGTTACATATTGGCTGCCCCTCTCATGTATAACAATGTTTCTTATTACAGGCAAATATAGTTTCATTAAAAGTTGCTTACTTTACGAAAATTTCTCAGGTGAGCAAAATTCATCCATGTTTATTAATAACAGGCTAAAGGAGCAGTTAGAGTTCCACAGAGACTCTGTATAGAGAGCGAGAGACTCTCCAGAGGTCCCGTATTTAACATCTTGCGACGTTTGGAATGATCCCAGAAAACAATAGGGAGATTGCACGTATTTATTTTTTTATTTTCGGCTCTTCAGTCAACTGACGGGTTTGCTACATCCCAATATCCTCTCCTTCGTCAAATTCTTTATCTCAAAATATTATTTACATCGAAAGTCGTAAAGTGTTGGTTGAATAATTTCGATGATGTTGACCACACAGTTTACATTAATGTTGCTCTTCAGTCAAGCTCTTCAGTCAACTGGCTCTTCAGTCAACTGACGGGTTTGCTACATCCCAATACCCTCTCCTTCGTCAAATTCTTTATCTCAAAATATTATTTACATCGAAAGTCGTAAAGTGTTGGTTGAATAATTTCGATGATGTTGACCACACAGTTTACATTAATGTTAATGACTAATGACAACCACCACGGCTGTATATAGACACATTTACGAAAACTTACCACAATGGCCGGGAGGGCGGTGTTCTGACAACATGCCCCTCCGTATCCGCAATCAGTGAGGCCTAAGGGCTGAGGATGACACGGCGGCGGGTCGGAATTGTTGCACCTTCAAGGCCTGTTCAACCGGTGTTGTTTCTTTCTTTGTTTTTTTAATTGCGTCGCCACCGGTTTCGTTTCTTTGAAACTCGTCGTAACAGAGTAAATGTCTAAAAAGGCAGATGAGGTGGTTTTAATTATTCATGAATGTACTCGTAGTTGTTGAATATATTCTAGTTGCTGTCTTCCCCTATAATTTTTGCTTTCTATGGATGGCTGTATTATCTTGGTAATTGTCCCCTGAGATATTAATACACGTTCTTTCGTACTGACGCTTGCTCTTGGAGGTATTGACACATATTTGTTTTTCCGCTGATGCTGTGAAGACACTCTCCGTTTCTTACATCATTTCTCATAAATAAGTGTATTATACATAAAAAATAAAATTAAATTCCAGATGTGGTGTGCTAATAGCATCTACGATAATGAGATCAGCAACCCGATTCATAATCGAGAGTAACTGTCACGTAACTGCCGAGTCGCCGAAGAAAGGACTGCGTTACACGTATAATCTTTGAGCTGGAAGCTTTTTTGTTTCTGTTACGACACATCGTTCCAGCGAAGTAGCGTGTACAGACAATCTGCAACAAAAATATGAAACAAAGGGACCCGTGGTATGGAGTTCCCGCTGTGCTCTATTTACAGTTTTGTTTCGTGTCAGATGCTTTTAAACACATGTGGATAAAACAACGAAATTCCCGGTAAAATAACAGTCGCTGTTTGTCGAAGACTTTCTGCGCCAGCTACATTTACTCCTGACTCCGAAAATCTAAGCTACGTTATATTAACCTGTGGCGGAAAGATGCCCGGAGGGAGCTTACGCTACAATATTTTCGTCATGGCTACTCGAGTACGTGCAAAACCGATACATCACGATACTAACGTCTAACTTATACAGTGTTCAGCAAACATAAAAGAAGAGCTCAGTTCCTCGAACTGAGATAGTTGATCTCCACTGACACCATCGGAGTAACGGTTTTCCAACACTTGCGCAAAATTTAAGGTATTACGTAAACTTTTCAAGACGAGGTAGTTTATTATTGTAATATGAATTTCTAAAAATGTTCACCTTCATGTATTCTCCAGAGGGCTTACTTTATTAGTCAGCGCTGTTATCACACACGAGGATATCATATTATTTGTACACTCAATTAACAGGCTATTTTAGACGACTGTGACAGTATATAATACAAGTTTTATATCTTTTTCAGCTGATATATTCTTCTTCCAGCTGTTACATCCTTTGCAGATGATATATTATTCTGTCACAGTCATATGTGAAATTACTGTATTTGCCAAATTTTGAAAAAATGATAGTAAGGAAAATAACTGCAATAGAAAAGTAGGTTCCTGAGCAAACGGGCGCTAAAAATAAAATCAGTATCCATACTGAAACATCGATATTTAAACCGCAGACATACATGTTTTGTAAATATCGGTAATCAACGAACGTCCTTATACCCAACTCAACTCAGCAATGAATGAAACACCCTGGTAGCGACTAACCTGCTTGCTTGCTTTCGTGTTTTAAAAGTTACATACAGTTCTTTGTGTGTGTGTGACCATTACTGCCGAAAAACAAGTTTGGTCACTTAAGCCGAGCCTAGTTAAACTATGAGTAAATCTTGGCCTGGACGAATAACTTCATACAAGTCGTCAAAACATGCAGCATGTCACTTTTAAATTGAGACGACTAATACGTCGAAAACGACGCATCGCATCAAAAATACACTCCTGGAAATTGAAATAAGAACACCGTGAATTCATTGCCCCAGGAAGGGGAAACTTTATTGACACATTCCTGGGGTCAGATACATCACATGATCACACTGACAGAACCACAGGCACATAGACACAGGCAACAGAGCATGCACAATGTCGGCACTAGTACAGTGTATATCCACCTTTCGCAGCAATGCAGGCTGCTATTCTCCCATGGAGACGATCGTAGAGATGCTGGATGTAGTCCTGTGGAACGGCTTGCCATGCCATTTCCACCTGGAGCCTCAGTTGGACCAGCGTTCGTGCTGGACGTGCAGACCGCGTGAGACGACGCTTCATCCAGTCCCAAACATGCTCAATGGGGGACAGATCCGGAGATCTTGCTGGCCAGGGTAGTTGACTTACACCTTCTAGAGCACGTTGGGTGGCACGGGATACATGCGGACGTGCATTGTCCTGTTGGAACAGCAAGTTCCCTTGCCGGTCTAGGAATGGTAGAACGATGGGTTCGATGACGGTTTGGATGTACCGTGCACTATTCAGTGTCCCCTCGACGATCACCAGTGGTGTACGGCCCGTGTAGGAGATCGCTCCCCACACCATGATGCCGGGTGTTGGCCCTGTGTGCCTCGGTCGTATGCAGTCCTGATTGTGGCGCTCACCTGCACGGCGCCAAACACGCATACGACCATCATTGGCACCAAGGCAGAAGCGACTCTCATCGCTGAAGACGACACGTCTCCATTCGTCCCTCCATTCACGCCTGTCGCGACACCACTGGAGGCGGGCTGCACGATGTTGGGGCGTGAGCGGAAGACGGCCTAACGGTGTGCGGGACCGTAGCCCAGCTTCATGGAGACGGTTGCAAATGGTCCTCGCTGATACCCCAGGAGCAACAGCGTCCCTAATTTGCTGGGAAGTGGTGGTGCGGTCTCCTACGGCTCTGCGTAGGATCCTACGGTCTTGGCGTGCATCCGTGCTTCGCTGCGGTCCGGTCCCAGGTCGACGGGCACGTGCACCTTCCGCCGACCACTGGCGACAACATCGGTGTACTGTGGAGACCTCACGCCCCACGTGTTGAGCAATTCGGCGGTACGTCCACCCGGCCTCCCGCATGCCCACTATACGCCCTCGCTCAAAGTCCGTCAACTGCACATACGGTTCACGTCCACGCTGTCGCGGCATGCTACCAGTGTTAAAGACTGCGATGGAGCTCCGTATGCCACGGCAAACTGGCTGACACTGACGGCGGCGGTGCACAAATGCTGCGCAGCTAGCGCCATTCGACGGGCAACACCGCGGTTCCTGGTGTGTCCGCTGTGCCGTGCGTGTGATCATTGCTTGTACAGCCCTCTCGCAGTGTCCGCAGCAAGTATGGTGGGTCTGACACACCGGTGTCAATGTGTTCTTTTTTCCATTTCCAGGAGTGTATGTTCTAGGTTAAAAGTGAATATTAGTATTACTAGTGAAAGAGGCAGCTCTCTCTGTACTACAATAGGTAATCTCCTAACCACCCCTCATGCGTGGGAGGGGTCAACTCTGTATTTTGATATTTCATTCATTGCTGAGTTCAGTTGGATTTAGAAAACCTAGATCATTTTCGATATCTACAAAATACTGATGCTAGTATTTTAGACATGGATGCTTCAGTATCGATACTGGAGCATTATAACATCAACACTGATCGATAGTGAACACACAATGTCGATTATAAAACGTTAGTCTACCTGCTGCTATCCTGAAAAATCTTTTTCTGGTTAAATGAGTGGAATTTGTGACTAAAAATCATGTATCGTGTTTTGCCTGCAAGCTCAGTTCGAAGGAGAAAAGTCTATTAAGAAGACAAACAAACCGCCAGAGTTGATTACTGCTGTGAAAAGGATTGTAATGTGGCTCAAACGAAGCGTAGTAGCAAATGGTGAGCAAAGAAAAGTATCAGAGTTTTTGTTACATATTCAGTTTCGACGCCAAAAAATACGTACGGTGTCCTCAAACCACTGTTTTCCAATAGTGACAGATGGAGCTGTAATCGACATATATCGAATGTGCTGTTTTCGTAATTAAGAACTGACGCATTTGTTTTCACATTTCATTTACTACGTAAATGTAAACTTCTGTATTCTGAGGTTGATATATATTTTCGAACTTTAGTGTTGCAAATTTGATTGTACAGTAGAATATGGTTAGCCGTTTCAGAGTCTGGTTAGAAACTGCTTTTAGAGCGCCTCTGTCGCTATCACTTCATGGACATTTGACTTTTTACAGTGGTTGTGGATTTTATTCCGACGATGGTTACGACGGTTGGAAGAAAACACCCACCGAAATCAGTTACCTTCATGGCGAGATTCGAGGGCGGCCATCAGAACCAAGCAAGGTGGTTTAGGGACTGGACACAACCAATCCCGTAGGGAACAGAAAACTACGTAACCATACAAGTAGCTTATTTGCCGGAAATGTCAGTGTGTAGCGATATTATTTGTACTGACAACCATTCTGCAACTTTTGAACGTCAATATCAACCGTTAGAATACTTGATCTTTCATTACAGCGCCGTCCGCCACTGATGTCAACAATGGTTTGAGTAAACCGTACGTATTTTTTTGTCGTAGAATCCGAATACGCGATAAAATGGGGTTCCCACTTTAATACACAAAGTGGTCCCCACCCACTCAAATGTGATGGTTAGCAGGTGGTCAGATGTAGCACAGATTGATGGTCCTTTCACCTTTCACCTTTTCACATTTCAGGTATTTGGTTGTCTTAACCTACATATGCCGAACGGCTAAAATCGTTGTGTGGTATTCGCGAAGATGTGGCGGGCAACCAGAGCAAATAATTTTTAACGTTTATAGCTTCAATTATCACGTCATAGTGCAAAACTGAAAAATATACTTTTACCGAGGCTTTGGAAAGAGCCATTGAGAAGGACTTCAGCATCATGATATGTGCGGAGCTCTATCAGATAGTAACAAGACAGCACTGTTATAAGCCACTGTCCCGTTCTCAGGACAAGAGGTCACTCAAATGTCTGCACTACTGTGTAAAATATAAGCAAACATGGACTTCAGGTGCGGTTCGTATGTTTACTATAAGGACTGTCACACCAAGTGCTGATAATGTCTCCCTGGAGCAATGATACATGTTACAAAGGCATTCCGGGCAGACAATACTGCACATCGAGTTTTCTCTGGAATACGAAATGTGGGAAGGATGAAACGCATTGGTATGTAGTATTCACAGAACACTCCTTTGGCTGATCCCACTCGCCTATTCAACCTGCTTTGCAGTGACATGTGGATCGTGTATCACCACTGCTGAAATGCAGTATACATAGTGAACGTCTGAACAGCTTCACGGGCAAACTGTCTGATTGCTACAGCAGCAGAGCACGCGCTGATAGGCTTCAAGCGCAGAGCTAAACAAGCAAACCGCTGTACATGAGTCACGCGTTTGGTTACATTTGGTGCAGTAGCGCAGACGTTTGTGGCACCTCCGCTCTTGACGGATTGACAGTGGTTTATGGTCCTGTTATCTTGTTAGTGTTTGACCAAATTCCAGACCAATTATGTCGCCGATGTCCTCTTGTAAGGGTTTTTCCAACACCTCAGTAAACGTGTTTGATTTCATTTTCTTAAACAAAAGTCTCTGTCATACTTATTCACCTACAAACGTTGAAAACAATATTTGCCAGAAAATTCACCAGACTGGTGACCGTAATTTAGCGAAAATCTCAGTGCTATATGAGTATTTACTCGTTCTGAATACATATGTGGTGGCTCATCTGATGTGTTCATCCCTGCGTGCAAATATCTAGTGGATATGGTGATTAACAAGCCCTTTAATGCAGAGTGATCATAAGTACCATGATGTTAGATCTTTCAATGTCTGAGTATAGGAATGTTGAATACCAGAAATACTCGCCTCTGCTTTATAAATAGTATTTAAATATTGTACTGTTAGTTTGCAATTCCGACATTTCATTAAAGCTATTCAGTGGCTTCAGTCATACTCCCATTACTAGAAAGAAAACTATGTGTAGCAGTCTAACCAATATTCCATATCTGTTCTATAAACCATTGATAAAAAATCATTAGTTGCTCATATATGATCTTGATATCAATGAATTTCTATTAACTAGCTAATTCTGTATGCTTACACATGAATATATTCTTTCAAATTTCTCCTCACATGCCAAAATTACTCTGCTCTTTGGAAATAGTAATATGTATTACCCACACTTTTCTATCTACTGGTGTGTATATAAAACCTGCTCAATCTTTCGTACTCTTGCTTCTTTCCCTTGTATAACTTTTTTTTTTCTTCTTGGCATGGTTTGGTAATACGTTCCCAGTCGATTGAAGTAAATGATTCAGTATAGCTGTGACCTTAGAACTACATTTATTACAATTTAATATTCTAATAAAACAATTTCATCAACTAGTTTGTCGTCATACGCCTAGCTTCATGTTTCGTACAGAGCAATCCTTTTTCTGTCAGTGACTACACACGACTACTTTTACAGTCGTGAACATAACGCTGGTTTAATTTCTTACACACAGTTTACATATCCTTGAATTATGTGGGTATTATAGTGTTTGCTTTCCATGATCGTTTGTTTTTTGGTCTGAAACTCACAAAGCCATTTTTTGTTATCAGTTAACATTATGATGCCCTCTCATTGGGAAAACATTAAATAGCTCTAGGGTTGCCGCTAAGTCATTAACAGAGCACTGTTGATTAAAAAGGAACTTTTTCGATTAGTTTTTTTCGCCATGCAAAGTGTCATCTATCGCAGAGAACGACGCCCCACGCATCTTGAATCATCTCCGGTGTCCATCGCATCTGCGGTGTGGTTCGCAGCGTCCTATGTGTAGCGAGAGTGAACGGCCAGGTTTCAGGTAGCACGGTGGGGAAGCTGTATTGAGCTTGCGGTGATTGGATTTCGATGGAGGGTGTTTCTCTCCCGGGACAAGGCATGCAAGTATAAAGTTGCCAGTACCCTCCCAAAGCACAAGCTCCTGTTTTATTACGGTTAAGTAGTGGCACTATCTTCTTTATTCAATCAAGATTTAAGCATCAACGGTACAGGTTTTAATACTCTGCGAAGATATTGCCACTGACAGCACAGTAAGATTATCACGTAAACATTTTTTTTTGGAACACGTTCTATGAATATTCTTCTGTAGTGTCAAAGAATTCCTGGAATCACTGTCTTCGCATAACAAGTCACTTTTTTTAGTTCTGTGCTTAGAACTGACACTGAGGAACATCGGGAGGCCTATAGCACGAACACCTTGACCGAACGCCATCAAATAATTATTCCATCAATTCCTTGGCGGTAGCATATGATGATTAAGATTTCATCTATGTGAGAGCTTATTCTTGGTGTTTTCAGGACCGAAAAAAATCATAGAGATCAAAAGTGCTGCTAATAAACGAAGGCTGTTGAATGTGACCAACGTTGCTGGAACAAGCCACGTGGAGATAAAAACACAGCATTCTCAGAGGACGTGCGCGTGTTGCTTATCGCCATCTTTCTGATTTTTAGGAAGATTGAATCATTTCCATGAACGACAGGTGAGCATCATACCGAGATAGTGGTGACGTGATGGATTAACGTCAACATTGTGGGAAGAAGAGTTGGTCAGGGTCCTTCCAGAACGTGCACAACAAGGGCCTGGAACTGTTCCTCTGGCTGTGACGAATGTACGGAAGATAACAGCTGAAATCTGGGTAGTGACTACAGGAAGAGTGTCATCACGAACCGTCGGGAAGATTTACCAGAAGATATGCTAAAACCTCGAGTTGCTACGCGTTGTTTACAGCTGACATCTTACCTTGAAAAGAAAGGCTTTTGTAGTGTATAGCCAGAGTAAAGAGTGACGCTGACTGGTGTTCTTTAGTGAACAACGAGGAGTCTTGCTTCCGTTTGTAGTTATCTGGTGGACGTCAACGTGTACCTGGTGAAAGATGTAAAGAAGTAGCGACTCCCAAGGTTCTAATAGCCCCTCGATCCATAGTGTGTAGTGTTACTAGATACGACAATAACACTAATTTGGTAATGAATGAAAGAAGCCTAAATGGATACCTATATGTGGTAAAAATGGCAAACTCTGCTGTCGTACATTTCACGGCCATGGTACTGTAGCAAAAGATATATTCCAGCGGGACAATGCAAAACTCAGAGCTGAAGTTCACGTCACAAACGCCTCGTGGAATATATGGCTCCTTGAGAGGCCAAACCGTTCCCCTGATTTGTATCCATACAATGCGTGCAGGATGCGATGGAAAGGCGTGTATTTACATACTAGCTTTCTGCCAGCAGTCTTAATGAACTGACACTGCATGTTACGAATTTCCACATGGTGAGTTTCGGAGGCTGTTAGTGTCGCTGCCAAACAAATACAGGAGGGCATTCGTGACTATAGCCGTCACACCTCATACTGGTAATGATATGGACTACAGTTTCGAATAGAATTAAAGTTTTATCATTTTATATTTGTTATGAGGCAAACTTCTCCACAGTGTTATGGTGTAACACTTTCAGTCAATGTATTAAGAGTCAAAACATTATGTAGATCATCAGTGGAAATATCCAGTCATATAGATGCTATATTGACTTCCCTTTGTTGTCACGAACACCAGCTTGCCAGCTGATAAAAAAAGGGTTTCAAGAAAAGGGATAGGAAACAGATGTTGCTATTTGTTAAAGCAGATATTGGTGTCCTCTTTGAATACACAATTTCGAAAAGGAGCATACAGTGAGACACAGAAGTACGAGGGTTATTCGGAAAATAAGGAACGATCGGTCACGAAATTGAAGCCACAGTGAAAATCCGATGAAGTTGGGCAGTGTCTCTAGTCGATCGCATTATGTCGTTCTTTTTAGGTCTGAGAACGCAGGGAGCACATAAAGATGCTAGAACAATAGTGTCTTCCGCCAAGTACGGGAGTCTGGTGTGAGAAATTTTGCATGGAGCTATGCAGCCAACATTATATAACTGCCGTGCGTTTTCTTCTTCAAGCCAATTCTCAGCCGCATTCTGCAGGGGCAATGAAGATGCTGCTGCATCGCTTTCAATTGGAAATGTTTGATTACCCACATTAAAGTCTGTAACTTTCTTCCTCTGAGATTCATCTCTGCTCACATTAACTGCTGGCTAAGAAGACAACATTTTGGCACAGACAACGAGCTGTAGGCCAGCGTAGAGAATTGGCGGAAAGCACTGGCGGCTGCCTTCTATAACGAGTGTATTGAAAAGTTGGTACAACGCTATGACAAACGTCTAAGTCGGATCTGCGACTATGGAGATAAGTAGGTGGAAGTTGTAGCTAACTATTGCAAATAAAACAGTTTTGGTTTCCACTGTGGTTTCCACCTCGCGACCCATTGCTGCTTACTGTCCGAATAGCCCTCGTAGATCAACACATTAGCAACTGCGCTTTGCGGAAAGCTTTTGTGTTTGAATGAGAAAACCAACGCAAAATATGGGAAATGAGAGCAGTATAGTACCAGGTTCCTCATCCTTCCCGCCAAACACGGGTGATGAAAATTGTCCATTACCCTAAATGTATGCGGCTAACTCTGGTAAGCGTAAATTACTTAGCTTGGATTAGCTTCCCCGTCTACGTGCTGTGGCACTAATCTAACATGAATACTGTGCAGTTCCTGTGAATGTGAACTATTATTTAAGAATCAGTACAATTCTCAGGATTTCTGCCCTCATTGATAGGTTCAAAATTTTTGTAAACAAATCGTCTCTACTAAGATGAAATACCGTCCACGGAAGCATGTAAATCTTTTTGATCACCTGGTAGTGGTGGTTGTAAATAATTCGAGAGTACAGTAAGCGGTAAAATAGTTTTTAGCGCTAAATTCTTCCATGTCCTGATGCTGCGTTGATCCTTGCACACAGATAATACGTATGTGAGATTTTTAAGCTGTAACTTATCTAGCATTTTTCTACGACATATTTATGTCGATGCCTTCAGAGTAACTCTTTCATACAATAAAGTAAATTCAGTTTTTATTTCCATAGAGTAGCAATTAAGTTATTGTCCATACAACATTGTTTTCAGAGCTACTTCATTTATTTTGTTTAGTAATAATAAAATAACTGTCTGCAGTTACAAGGCTCATATTCAAAGGCTAAAACAAACATCATTACCGCCACTTGTTAACGGAACACCACAAAAGGAAGTATAAATTTAAAATCTTTTTTGATGAAGCTTTCTGTTTAACGAGCAAATTAATATGCTTTTCAGTCCAGTATTGATTAGTAAGGGATGTATGCGTTCTACCCGACTTTGTGGTCAGCATAAACGCGAGAGACCAAGCAGCTTGCTAATTTCCTTGTTTACTGCAACGTGTTATAATTTTATAAGTGAAATGCAGCTCTAGTGGAGATGCACCTCTTTGTCTAGTCACACATATCGAATGCAAACTATTATCAAGATAATAACCTGTAGCTTAATATTCCTCTGCAGTGGCGACACTTATAAAAAGTGTCTAGTGATTACCGTTTCTTTTGCTGAATGATATTGGTACCCGAAATGAAAAAAGTAAACAGTTTTTGCAAGCACGAAACTAATAAGGTGTCACAAACGACGTTTTGTGTCGTTACTGGTGACTAATTCCAGTCTTAGCAGACTGTCTTCAGACCAGAGGGTGACACAGTTATTTCATAAAATTCCGCTGAGGCGGGTTAGGAACAACATAACTACACACATTATACAACAATTTATACACAATAAAGTTACAAAAGTAAGATATAAAACATTATACAGATTAGTAACCCAATTAGATGTTGAGCAGAGCTCTGTTATATGCTTGGAAGCTCTAGACGTCAACTGCTGAGTAGTATGCGAATGTATTCGCCCCAACCACTGCAAAAAAAGCTATAAATGTGTCAACTTTAACTACAGTGACGAACTCAATATTTTAATGTCATTTGTGGAGGTACGTAAATTTCAATCACTTTTACACGAACTAATAAAACATGTTCTATTGCATGGGAAATTTGTGCCTCACAACCTTGATGTAATTGACGACAGAAGGAAAGTCATCTTTGCCGCAATGTCTTCTGCTTTTTCTGTAGCAGATCTGAATATAATCTGAAAGTGCTATTATGGTCAGTGTCTTCAATAAAATAATGCAAGAAACAGCATACTGATCAAAACTCATCTCGTATTTGTACACAATTCCAATTCCATAAATACATACTGCTACAGGTAGTATAACGGTAATTATAACAACACGCATTCCGATACACCTTAGCCATGTACAAGTATTAATCCAGCTGAGGGTGGTGTTTACAGATCCATACAACTAACCTCCGTTTACGTCATCCAGCACCCTCTGTTTTGCTATCCACACATAAAAGATTGGGTTAAGATTAAAAAAAACTACATAAAATACAATGAAAACAAACAACAACTATAATAAAATACAACATTGTTGAGAGGCATATAGACTTCAAAAAATAAATACGACAATGTTATATTACGTCATACTAGAGAGCCAACGCCCTCTATTTTATTATCCATTGCGCTAAGTTAAACACTTTTAGATGAAAATACGGTAAATTCAAATAACAATTATCATAAAACACAGTGTTGCCTGTAGCACATAAATTCAAAAATTCTTACAACACGTTACATTACAATGAATGAGTTATCGTGAAGTATATAAGAGTACTGAAATCCTTGTTCCCACAATACTTTGAACCAGGATTAACAAATTCGTGAAAAAGTTCTATTTTATCGTTCTTTACTTGATTCTGCAGTTTAATCTAAATCATAATAGCAAAATATGCTATTCAACGAGCGTGTGGCGCCGGAAAGAAGGGACGCAGCTGATAAATGTAATTTTACTTACCACGAGAATGACAGGACACAGTGTTTTGTATCTGATCTCGCAATTAAAATCGTTTCATAGGGGTCGAAAAGGCAGATTTTAGGATTTGCTAGAGAGATGAAGATTTCTTACCATCAGAAATTTCCTCCCACTATCTTACTCAATGAGCAAGAGACAACAAGGGCACCCAGTTTAGGCAGCTTTTTGAAAACCGTCGACTCGATAGAAGGCAAGGTGATGACCTAGGAGGGACATAGTCAACGAATTTTTTTCGTTTGCTGTTATTTGATCTCCCTCATGCAATATGGGTGGTGGGTGGGCTATTAGCGGTACAATACTCCGCCCATAAGCAAAGAGATTTTTAAAAACGTAATAAAGATAAGTGAAAATCCATTGGGACTTTTTAAATTTAAAATCGTGGAAGGACAACTTCAAAACTAAAATATACACATTTTAAAAGCACATAACGGAACGGTGAAATTATTGGAAGAAAAAGCACTGCACTTCCACTTGGAATTTGAAGGACCTGCGACAGGAGAGATAGGGATGAGCTAAAATCATTGCTAAGCTTAGTATTGATAGGCCTAATGAGTGGTAAAAGGCGCTCCCATCAGTTCATCGTGCCATGAATTCAACATACAACATAAGTATTGGGAAAATACCATTTGAATTTTTGATATGAGCTAAGATGCACACAGACTGATCTTCACATCATAAAATTGTAAGAAGAAAAAATTATTAATTCATTGAAGAAAGAGACAGTAAACAGAAGGAAGCTGCTGAGCTACAGATCAGCAAAGTACAAGAAGAAGATCATGCAAGTTTCAACAGACATCAGAAGAAAGCCTCGATGTACAAAGTTGGTGAACTGGTGGCAGTACTATGAACACAAGCTGGACCAGCACTCAAGCTGAAGGCCAAGGACATAGGTCTCTATTGAGTTACAAAAGCTGAAACTAATGATACCTATGATGTTTATTGAGGAGGTGATAACCACAAGGGTCCAGGGCAACCACAACATGTGCTGAATTTATGCAGCCCTGGCCAAGTGACTAATCATCTGAGTTGGATGATTGTCTTGATAACCAAATGTGTGATTCAGGAGGGGGCTTTGAGGGTGTTCTTCCTGAAGAGGTTGGTGATGTGCCAGAGAAGCTGAATATTGGATAGTAGTTTTATGTGTTTATGGAAAACATGAACCATGAACCATGGACCTTGCCGCTGGTGGGGAGGCTTGCGTGCCTCAGCGATACAGATGGCCGTACCGTAGGTGCAACCACAACGGAGGGGTATCTGTTGAGAGGCCAGACAAACATGTGGTTCCTGAAGAGGGGCAGCAGCCTTTTCAGTAGTTGCAGGGGCTACAGTCTGGATGATTGACTGATCTGGCCTTGTAACATTAACCAAAACGGCCTTGCTGTGCTGGTACTGCGAACGGCTGAAAGCAAGGGGAAAATACAGCCGTAATTTTTCCCGAGGAAATGCAGCTCTAATGTATGATTAAATGATGATGGCGTCCTCTTGGGTAAAATATTCCGGAGGTAAAATAGTCCCCCATTCGGATCTCCGGGCGGGGACTACTCAGGAGGACGTCGTTATCAGGAGAAAGAAAACTGGCGTTCTACGGATCGGAGCGTGGAATGTCAGATCCCTTAATCGGGCAGGTAGGTTAGAAAATTTAAAAAGGGAAATGGATAGGTTAAAGTTAGATATAGTGGGAATTAGTGAAGTTCGGTGGCAGGAGGAACAAGACTTTTGGTCAGATGATTACAGGGTTATAAATACAAAATCAAATAGGGGTAATGCAGGAGTAGGTTTAATAATGAATAAAAAAATAGGAGTGCGGGTTAGCTACTACAAACAGCATAGTGAACGCATTATTGTGGCCAAGATAGACACAAAGCCCATGCCTACTACAGTAGTACAAGTTTATATGCCAACTACCTCTGCAGATGATGAAGAAATAGATGAAATGTATGACGAGATAAAAGAAATTATTCAGGTAGTGAAAGGAGACGAAAATTTAATAGTCATGGGTGACTGGAATTCGTAAGTAGGAAAAGAGAGAGAAGGAAACATAGTAGGTGAATATGGATTGGGGGGGAAGGAATGAAAGAGGAAGCCGCCTTGTAGAATTTTGCACAGAGCATAACTTAATCATAGCCAACACTTGGTTCAAGAATCATAAAAGAAGGTTGTATACCTGGAAGAATCCTGGAGATACTAGTAGGTATCAGATAGATTATATAATGGTAAGACAGAGATTTAGGAACCAGGTTTTAAATTGTAAGACATTTCCTGGGGCAGATGTGGATTCTGACCACAATCTATTGGTTATGAACTGCAGATTGAAACTGAAGAAACTGCAAAAAGGTGGGAATTTAAGGAGATGGGACCTGGATAAACTGAAAGAACCAGAGGTTGTAGAGAGTTTCAGGAAGAGCATAAGGGAACAATTGACAGGAATGGGGGAAAGAAATACAGTAGAAGAAGAATGGGTAGCTCTGAGGGATGAAGTAGTGAAGGGAGCAGAGGATCAAGTAGGTAAAAAGACGAGGGCTAATAGAAATCCTTGGGTAACAGAAGAAATATTGAATTTAATTGATGAAAGGAGAAAATACAAAAATGCAGTAAATGAAGCAGGCAAAAAGGAATACAAACGTCTCAGATATGATATCGACAGGAAGTGCAAAATGGCTAAGCAGGGATGGCTAGAGGACAAATGTAAGGATGTAGAGGCTTGTCTCACTAGGGGTAAGATAGATACTGCCTACAGGAAAATTAAAGAGACCTTTGGAGAGAAGAGAACCACTTGTATGAATATCAAGAGCTCAGATGGCAACCCAGTTCTAAGCAAAGAAGGGAAGGCAGAAAGGTGGAAGGAGTATATAGAGGGTTTATACAAGGGCGATGTACTTGAGGACAATATTATGGAAATGGAAGAGGATGTAGATGAAGACGAAATGGGAGATAAGATACTGCGTGAAGAGTTTGACAGAGCACTGAAAGACCTGAGTCGAAACAAGGCCCCGGGAGTAGACAACATTCCATTTGAACTACTGATGGCCTCGGGAGAGCCAGTCATGATAAAACTCTACCATCTGGTGAGCACGATGTATGAGACAGGCGAAATACCCTCAGACTTCAAGAAGAACATAATAATTCCAATCCCAAAGAAAGCAGGTGTTGACAGATGTGAAAATTACCGAACAATCAGTTTAATAAGTCACAGCTGCAAAATACTAATGCGAATTCTTTACAGACGAATGGAAAAACTGGTAGAAGCCGACCTCGGGGAAGATCAGTTTGGATTCCGTGGAAATGTTGGAACACGTGAGGCAATACTGACCTTACGACTTAACTTAGAAGAAAGATTAAGAAAAGGCAAACCTACCTTTGTAGCATTTGTAGACTTAGAGAAAGCTTTTGACAATGTTAACTGGAATACTCTCTTTCAAATTCTAAAGGTGGCAGGGGTAAAATACAGGGAGCAAAAGGCTATTTACAGTTTGTACAGAAACCAGATGGCAGTTATAAGAGTCAAGGGGCATGAAAGGGAAGCAGTGGTTGGGAAAGGAGTAAGACAGGGTTGTAGCCTCTCCCCAATGTTATTCAATCTGTATATTGAGCAAGCAGTAAAGGAAACAAAAGAAAAATTCGGAGTAGGTATTAAAATTCATGGAGAAGAAGTAAAAACTTTGAGGTTCGCCGATGACTTTGTAATTCTGTCAGAGACAGCAAAGGACTTGGAAGAGCAGTTGAACGGAATGGACAGTGTCTTGAAAGGAGGATATAAGATGAACATCAACAAAAGCAAAACGAGGATAATGGAATGTAGTCAAATTAAGTCGGGTGATGCTGAGGGAATTAGATTAGGAAATGAGACACTTAAAGTAGTAAAGGAGTTTTGCTAATTAGGGAGTAAAATAACCGATGATGGTCGAAGTAGAGAGGATATAAAATGTAGACTGGCAATGGCAAGGAAAGCGTTTCTCAAGAAGAGGAATTTGTTAACATCGAGTATAGATTTAAGTGTCAGGAAGTCGTTTCTGAAAGTATTTGTATGGAGTGTAGCCCTGTATGGAAGTGAAACATGGACGATAACTAGTTTGGACAAGAAGAGAATAGAAGCTTTCGAAATGTGGTGCTACAGAAGAATGCTGAAGATTAGATGGGTAGATCACGTAACTAATGAGGAGGTATTGAATAGGATTGGGGAGAAGAGAAGTTTGTGGCACAACTTGAGTAGAAGAAGGGATCGGTTGGTAGGACATGTTTTGAGGCATCAAGGGATCACAAATTTAGCATTGGAGGGCAGTGTGGAGGGTAAAAATCGTAGAGGGAGACCAAGAGATGAATACACTAAGCAGATTCAGAAGGATGTAGGTTGCAGTAGATACTGGTAGATGAAGAAGCTTGCACAGGATAGAGTAGCATGCAGAGCTGCATCAAACCAGTCTCAGGACTGAAGACCACAACAACAACAGGAATGAGCAGAGTGTATAGAAAACATAAGGATAGGGGAGCTATGAAGGTAGGTGTTGGGCGAATAGCGCGAAGCTAGAAGGTGAGAAAGACATAGGGTGAGAAGGAGGTTGATGTGTGAGTCGGATAGTGGTAAGAAGAGGGTATGGGAGGGCAGGGGTGAGGAGGTAAATCGAGATAGAAGTCCTGATGAGGATAAGTGGGGAATAGTTAAAGTTGGTGGGAGGGATAAACTGTTGCGGTCGTCATGTTGGTTTGTTAATAGGGGAGCTATCTGCATTAGTTGCTAATCAGGAGTCTGTCCAAAAAATTGTAGCGTGTTATTTAATTGGATATGATGCTTGTAAAAGTAAAAGTGATGTAGATGGAAGGTATAGGTGGTTCATCCTATCATTATTGCCTGTGTTTTACAGGGGTTGATCTTGAGGAGCCATTGGTTACAACATTTGGAAATTTGTGCTAAGTCCCTATGGGACCAAAATGCTGAGGCCATCGGTCCCTAGGCTTACACACTACTTAATCTAACTTAAAGTAACTTACGCTAAGGACAACACACACGCCCGTGCCCGACGGGGGGATCTGCGCAAACCGTGGCAAGGCGGCCCAGACCATGCGGTTACTACGAGAGGCATTGGTAACACCATGAGGTAAACTGATTGGGGCAGATTTGGACGGATCATTCGGATTTCTGGAGCGTAGAGTAGAGAGCGAGGAAAGAGTTGTCATCGGCATACTACGGAGGTGGTTTGATAGAGCAGCAGTGTAGTGGAGGTAAAGGAGAGCAAAGAGGACATAGTCTTGGGGCACAACTGCAGTTGAATGGAAAACACAGGAGTTGGTATTGTTATTGGTAAAAAAAGGATGGGCGAATAGATAGGACACATTAAGGCAGACAAAATTAATTGGAATGCTGTGGAGAGCATGGTGGTGTTAACGATTGCAAGGGTGACTAGAAATGAGAGGAGGCATTCTTTGAAGTGTCGATTGGTAATGCAATTAGGACCAGGGAAAGTGCCGCGTTTTTGTGGAGTACTTTTCTTATGTCATGTACTATGTTTGGTATATTTAATGCTAGTAAAACTTGTCGTAGGTGGGTGTCTATATGTGTTGGAAATTTGGAAAAAGCATGTTTGTGGCATCGGCTATACAATTGTATGTTTATTCTCTACTGGTTTCGGTTTTTACAGCATCTTCTCAGGAGAAAAATGGTGTTCATCAGTGGATTAAAAATACACTTTCGTAAAATATAGTCCAACCAAATGGAAACATACATAACTGAGTCATATTTCAGAAAATGTATTTTTGATCAATTGAAGTACACTGTCACCTGTGACGATTAAAACCGAAACCGGTGGAATAAACATACAATTTTACGGCTAATGGCACAAATGTGCTTTATTAGAAGTATTTATTTCTATTGGTGATACGTTGGCCAAGTACTGGGACTCGGAGTTTGCGTTTTCATGGATGGTAGGAAACATAGAGTAATCTAAATGGAGTCGTCAGAGATGGGAAAGATGTCAGGGAGAAAGGATGCAAAGCTGTCAGCTTGTTGTGGTGGAGCAGCTAGTGAGGGATGACGTTATTGCTAGTGAGCTGATGGAATCCCTTGCAACTTCTGGAAGAGTTAAGGGGAAGAATCTTCAAGAAGGAGCAGTACAAGGGGTGGGATTATTGGAGGAGAAGTACAGACTGTGGAAGAGAGTGGGGCAATGAAGGAATATGGTCTTGCTACGGAAGTGGGCGTATATAGCTTCTGGAAAAGTCTGCTATGGGAAGGGTATGGCAAGATGTATACCATGAAGTTGTGGGAAGGTCTGACATTGGCTTCCAATTTTGGTATCTATGATTTCCCTGTAGGCATTCCAGCTGGTGCAGGATTAGCATTGGAGAACTCTTGGACGCAGATTGCGATGGGACACATGGGGATGAGGTAGTGTGTAGGAGATAATGAGGAGAACATACAGGTCGTCACTTTCAACTGGATTTAGAACTTATGCTGTAGGTTGTCCAAGGAGACTGGTTGACGATAGGATGAGCTAGAGAGGTGTTGCTTT
This sequence comes from Schistocerca cancellata, assembly GCF_023864275.1. Taxonomy (NCBI): domain Eukaryota; kingdom Metazoa; phylum Arthropoda; class Insecta; order Orthoptera; family Acrididae; genus Schistocerca; species Schistocerca cancellata. Next base: position 983,723,320 of record NC_064626.1, on the reverse strand, counting down.
CAGGACAGTTGTGATGTTGGTTGGGGCTATGTCACCTTGCAGGAAATCTATAAACTGACGCCCTCACTGGAGTTCTGCAGGGAACCTGCTATGGATGTTGAGGTCAGCAGCAATAATATAGGTGGAAAATACACAGCCTATATGGAGGGAAAAAGCCGGATGATACGGACAGATTTCAGTTAAATTACATCATAGTGAGACAAATATTCCGAAATCAGACACTGCATGGTAAGGCATACCTAGGAACAGATACACACTCAGATCACAAATTAGTAGTGATAAAGAGTAGGCTAGAGTTTAAGACATTAATCAGGAGGAATCACTACACAAAGAAGAGGAATACGGCAGTACTAACCAACGTCACGATATACTTGAAGTTCTCTAGGGCTATAGATAAAGCAACAAGGTATAGCGCAGTCGGCAGTACAGTTGAAGAGGAATGGACATATCTAAAAAGGATCATCACAGATGATGGAAAGAAAAACATAAGTACAGAGAAAGGATAATCACAGATGTTGGAAAGAAAAACATGAGTACAGAGAAGATAACTGCAAACAAACCATGGGTAACAGAAGAAATATTTCAGTTGATCGATGACAGGAGAAAGTACAAAAATGTTACACATGAAATTCAAGAATACGGAAATACCAAGTCGCTGAGGAATGAAATAAATAGGAAGTGCAGGGATTTTAAACGTAATGGCTGCATGATAAATGTGAAGAAATCGAAAAAGAAATGATTGCCGGAAGGTCAGATTCAGCATACAGGAAAAACAAAACAACCTTAGGTAACATTAAAAGCAAGGGTGGTGACATTAAAAGTGCAACGGGAATTCCACTGTTGAATGCAGAGGAGAGAGCGGATAGGTAGAAAGAGTACATTGAAGGCCTTTACGAGTGGGAAAATTTGTCTGATGTGATAGAAGAAACAGGTGTCGATTTAGAAGAGATAGGGGATCCAATACTAAAATCAGAATTTTACAGAGTTTTGTAGGACTTAAGACCAAATAAAGCAGAAGGGATACATGAAATTCCATCGAAATTTCTGAAACCATTGAGGGAAGTGGCAACATAACGACTATTCACATTGGTGTGTACAATGTGTGAGTCTGGCGACATACCATCTGACTTTCGGAAAACTACCATCCACACAATTCGGGAAGACTGCAAGAGCTGGCAGTGCGAGAATTGAAACTTCGTGGCAGATTAAAACTGTGTGCCGGAACGAGACTCGAACTCTGGACCTTTGCCTTTTGCGGGCAAGTGCTCTGCCAGGAAGTTTCGTAACATCGCAAACTCCACTGCAGAGTGAAAATCTCATTCCAATGCGAGAATAATCGCACAATCAGCTTACCAGCTCATGCATCTAAGTTGCTGACACGAAGAATGTACGGAAGAATGGAACAGAAAATTGAGGATGTGCTAGATGACGATTAGTTTGGCTTTAGAAAAGGTAAAGGCACCAGAGAGGCAATCCTGACGTTGCAGTTGATAGTGGAAGCAAGACTAAAGAAAAACAAGGACATGTTCATACGATTTTTCGACCTGGAGAAAGCTTTCGAGAATGTAATATGGTCCAAGACGTTCGAAATTCTGAGGAAAGTAGGAATAAACTATAGGGAAAGAAGGGTAATATACGATATGTGCAACAGCTATGATCGAATAATAAGAGTGGACGACCAAGAACGAAGTGCTCGGATTAAAAATGGTGTAAGACAGAGATGTAATCTTTCTCCCCTACTGTTCAATTTGTACATCGAGGAAGCAATAATGGAAATAAAAGAAAAGTGCAAAGGGATTAAAATTCAAGGTGAAAGGATATCAGTGATAATATTCGCTGTTGAAATTGCTATCCTGAGTGAAAGTAAAGAAGAATTACATGATCCGTTGAATGGAATGAACCACCTAATGCGAACAGAATAGGGATTGAGAGTAAATCGAAGAAAGACGAAAGTAATGATAAGTAGCGGACATGAGAACAACGCGAAACTTAACATCAGGATTGATGATCACGAAGTAGATGAAGTTGAGGAATTCTGCTACCTAGGCAGTAAAATAACCAATGACGGACATAGCAAGGAGGACATCAAAAGCAGACCAGCAATGGCAAAAAGGGCTTCTCTGGCCAAGGGAACTCTACTAGTATCGAATAGAGACCTTAATTTGAGGAAGAAATTTATGAGAATGTATGTCGGGAGTAGAGCATTGCATAGAAGTGAAATATGGACTGTGGGAAAACCGGAACAAAAGAGAATTGAAGAATTTGCGATGTGATGCTACAGACGCATCTTGAAAATTAGGTGCTCTAATAAGGTAAGAAATGAGGAGGTTCTAACCAGAATCGGAGAGGAGAGGAATATGTGGAAAATATTGATAAGGAGAAGGGACAGGATGATTGGACATCTCTTAAGACATGAGGGAATGACTTTCATGGTACTAGTGGGAACTGTAGAGGGCAAAAATTGTAGTAGAGGGCAAGAGACTGGAATGCATCCAACAAATAATTGTGGACGTAGATTGCAAGTGCTACTCTGAGATGAAGAGGTTGGCCAGGAGAGGAATTAGTAGTGGGCTGCATCAGACCAATCAGAAGACTGATGAACCAAAAAAAGGATGAGGGAGTTTTATATAATGAGGTAGTTAGGTTAGATGTAGATAGTGGCACAGGTACTGGTTACAGTGTTGAAGGCTGGGTAACAGTAAGGTGGGTGGTAAGAGTATTGTGTTAGGGTTGTGGCCGAACAGTGACGGTGTTGTAATAACCAGTTCCAACGACATTTCAGGCTTGGAGAAGGGGATTATCTGTACATTGGAATATATAGGAAGAGGTGTGGATGCTGTCATAGGGTTGGAGGAACGTTTCGCTAAGGATGAAGTTATGGCTGTTCTGATTGGATGGGGTATGCATTAAAAGATGAATGTTGGTAGGCAGCGAGTGGATGTTGTGTTACTGGAAGTTGTAGTGCTTTTGCGCCATTCTGAGGGCCAAGTGTAGTGTTTAGAAGGGGTTTAGACTAGGGTTTTGAAGCAGGTTAAGGTGAAGTGTACGTGCTTGTCGGAGTAGGTGGCTTGGGTGATGAGATGTAAGGCAGTATGGACAAAAGTCGAGATTTGTTGGAGAGTGTGTGTATGTTGGAAGGGAAGAAAGTTTTGTATATGATTATAATCAATTTGATGATATCTTCAGCATTGGTGGTTGGTGCAGAGAAATTTTAAGATGAATGAAGGTATCTGTGGGAGAGATTGAGATAGTGAGTTCAGATTTGGTCATTTGATGATTGACCATGCATTTCGCAGAACAGATGGGGTGGGACTCACTGCAGGTGTTGCAGGTAGGAAGAGAAGCACGGTTAGGGTAATGTTTAAAGCAATGGGAGTATTTGCATTGAGGACAAGAGAGTAGGTTTTTACAATCTGTGGTTAAGTACATAAGACAATTTTGGCAGCAGTAGGACCGAGCTTAGGGTATGGAAGGACCATGTATGGTTGTGATATATCAGGGCTCTTTCTTTATGGAGGTAGTCGATGGTGAAGGTGGATTCAGTAAACACATGAACAAGATGAGTGGGGCTATAATCATTGTTGACCCAAAGGACTTCATGAACTTTTAGTTGTTGTTCAGCTTGGATTGCAGTTCCTCATGTGCGATCTCAAGGTCGACTTTGATGATCACTATGGTGAGAGTAGGAGGATGAAAGGGAGGCTGGGGTCATTTGGTATGGTGTATTATGGTAAGAGGTGCTAAAAGTCTATGGGACCAAATATAATGCAAGGAATTTTGGAGAGAAGGTCAATGTGTAATTTGGTGATCAGGGAATTTAGTAATATGGAGTATTTTCTTGAGATGATGTGTTGGATGTGGATGTTTAGTAGGTACTTTTTAATTTCGAGGGTCAGGGATTTGGGTTAGAGGAGTGTGGGTCTTTTTTAGTGAGGATGAAGATGCGGATGGTAGGGAAAAATGTGGGAAGGGGGGGGGGGGAACAGTTAGCGGCCGTTTTGGCGTAAGAGTGGAAGGGATGCCAGTGTTTTGATGTTTTCTAGGTTTTTCAAAGGCTGTTGGAGGGCATAGGTGGTTGTGGGATGAGGTATGGTAGGATGTGTAGTTGTGGAGTGTTGCCTGCGAACCGGCCGGAGTGGCCTTGTGGTTCTAGGCGCTACAGTCTGGAACCGAACGACCGTTGCGGTCGTAGGTTCGAATCCTGCCTCGGGTATGGATGTGTCTGATGTCCTTAGGTTAGTTAGGTTTAATTAGTTCTAAGTTCTAGGCGACTGATGACCTCAGAAGTTAAGTCGCATAGTGCTCAGAGCCATTTTGTTGCCTGCGATTATTGGTTGGTGTTTTAGGCTTGAGGAACTGATAATTGTGATGTCGTACGTGGTAATTATAGTTCGGTGAGCTTTTACGCATGTGCAAGTGTTAGATCTGGTGGCTAGTGATATGCGGTTGAAAGAGAAAAGTAGGGGGAACTGGGGACAGAGAGGAATGCATGTGTTACTGCTGTGGTGGGAGGGGTTTCTGTAGGTAAGAGAGGATTGAGGTAGGGGTGGGTTAGACGACAAGAACCAAGCAGTGACAACGGGAGCAGGAAAGGGAGAGGTATAGATGACAGACGTAGTGGAAGGATCTATGATGACAGACGATGATTAGCAGCCTCTGCCGCCGTAGTGGTTCTAGGACAACAATGCTGACCTGTGGTGTAGTTGAGAAGCATGAGAATATTTCTGAAGTGACAGAGGTGGAAGCAGCTAGTCAGGGTTGATGCAGTGGTGCGACAAACATACACTACTGGCCATTAAAATTGCTACACCACAAAGATGACGTGCTACAGACGAGAAATTTAACCGACAGGAAGAAGATGCTGTGATATGCAAATGATTAGCTTTTCAGAGCATTCACACAAGGTTGGCGCCGGTGGCGGCACCTACAAGGTGCTGAGATGAGGAAAGTTTCCAACCTATTTCTCATACACAAACAGCAGTTGACCGGCGTTACTTGGTGAAACGTTGTTGTGATGCCTCGTGTGAGGATGAGAAACACGTACCATCACGTTTCCGACTTTGATAAAGGTCAGATTGTAGCTTATCGCGATTGCGGTTTATCGTATCGCGACATTGCTGCTCGCTTTGGTCGAGATCCAATGACTGTTAGCAGAATATGGAATCGGTGGGTTCAGGAGGGTAATACGGAACGCCGTGCTGGATTCCAACAGCCTCGTATCACTAGCAGTCGAGATAACAGACATCTTATCCGCATGGCTGTAACAGACCGTGCAGCCACGTCTCGATCCCTGAGTCAACAGATGGAGACGTTTGCAAGACAACAACCATCTGCACGAACAGTTCGACGACGTTTGCAGCAGCATGGACTATCAGCTCGGAGACCATGGCTGCGGTTACCATTGACGCTGCTTCACAGACAGGACCGCCTGCGATGATGTACTCAACGACGAACCTGGGTGCACGAATGGCAAAACGTCATTTTTTCGGATGAATCCAGGTTCTGTTTACAGCATCATGATGGTCGCATCGGTGTTTGGCGACATCGCGCTGAACGCACATTGGAAGCGTGTATTCGTCATCGCCATACTGGCGTATCACCTGGCGTGATGGCATGGGGTGCCATTGGTTACACGTATTGGCCACCTCTTGTTCGCACTGACGGAACTTTGAACAGAGAACGTTACATTTCAGATGTGTTACGACCCGTGGCTCTACCCTTCATTCGATCCCTGCGAAACCCTACATTTCAGCAGGATAATGCACGACCGCATGATGCAGGTGCTGTACGGGCCTTTCTGAATACTGAAAATGTTTGACTGCTGGCCTGGCCAGCACTTTCTCCAGATCTGTCCCCAATTGAAAACGTCTGGTCAATGGTGGCCGAGCAACTGACTCGTCAGAATACTCTTGATGAACTGTGGTATCGTGTTGAAGCTGCATGGGCAGCTGAACCTGTACACGCCATCCAAGCTCTTTTTGACTCAATACCCAGGCGAACCAAGGCCGTTATTACGGCCAGACTTGGTTGCTATGGGTACTGATTTCTCAGGATCTATGCACCCAAATTGCGTGAAAATGTAACCACATGTCAGTTCTAGTATAATATATTTGTCCAATGAATACCCGTTTATCATCTGCATTTTTTCTTGGTGTAGCAATTTTAACGGCCATTAGTGTATGTTGGTGTTGGTGGTGTGGTGGTGGTGGTGGCGGCGGCGGCAGCGACTGCGGCGGCGGCAGCGGTGGCTGCGAGAGCGCGGTTGGTGCGTGATGGACGGTTAACGTCGGCGACGACAGCTGTGGCGACAGAACGATGACCCACAAAAGAAGTTGACAATGGGACGCATGTACACACACTCAGATGTCTCTCTGATGCAGGTAACACACGGAAGAATGTATCGTAGCTGCAAGGAAAAAAAAAAAAAAAAAAACACAGAAGAATGTCTAGACGACACAAGCAAACTAAACAAACAGCCACAGATACAAATGCAAAGAATGAGGCAGCACGAATTTATGAAACAAGGAGAGCAACAACAAGCGAACTATTACTAGGGAGTACCCAAGCGGAAGTGGACGGTGCTGGAGAATCGCCTGCGACCTACTTTTTACTTCATTGTTACTTCATCCCCCCTCATTCTCACCATCAATGGAACAGTAAACCAGCTCTCCAACCAGCTGACAAGAAACCCAAATGAGACGAAAAACACTGACACAAAGGCGAGATATTTACAAAGTAGTTTATAAATTTTAAAGGTGGAAATAAAATGGAGGATTTAATATATAAGAGCATGACTTCCTACAGTTTTAGTTAAAAACAGTAGTAACAAAAGGTGAAAACACAACACTGTAACACCGAGCGAGGTGGCGCAGTGGTTAGCACACTGGACTCGCATTCGGGAGGACGACGGCTCAATCCCGCGTCCGGCCATCCTGATTTAGGTTTTCCGTGATTTCCCTAAATCGCTCCAGGCAAATGCCGGGATGGTTCCTTTCAAAGGGCACGGCCGACTTCCTTCCCTGTCCTTTCCTAATCCGATGAGACTGATGACCTCGCTGTCTGGTCTCCTTCCCCAAACCAACCAACCAACCAACAACACTGTAACAGTACATTTAAAAATATGTTCCAGAACACCGAAGTTAAAAAGAAGCACTTCAGTGGCATTAAACTGGAAGGACCTGTTTTGGGATTGATTGCCTGTTGTTGAGGGTGAGAATGTTGATCGTAGAGGAGGGCAGAATGGATCTGGTATAAGGATAAAGGACGTGTGCATAGTTTCGATGTAGTAGGTGTGACTGTTGGGATACAAGTGTGGGTGTACTAGGGGGAGGGGGGTTATCAGTGATGCCACAATTTCGTAGGGAAAGGGGGCTAGGAGAAAGGAGGGTGAAAGAAGAAACAGGGAGTAGGGAATTATGAGTAAGGGAGGGGAGGGAGCCCTGACGAAATGGAATAGGTAGGTTGGGTTTAAAATTCGTAGGAAGGGTAAATGCTGCGACATAGTCTATGATCTGTGAGAGGCACACAGTTGCTTTTGGATTGTATGTGAAGGTTGTATGGGCCTGGGGTTTTGGGACGTGTTGGGAGGGGCGAGAGAGCGTATTGGGATTGGATAGTAGACATGTGGGAGAGTGTAATCGGATGTGGAAAGGGAGGTAAAATATTCTTTGGTACAGTGGATCAGATCAAGGTTCTGTAGGTGTGGAGGACAGTGACATTGGAGGGATGCAATCTCCAAGTTCGGCCAGGTCTATTGTTGGCATTAGAGTGTGTAAAATATTTTGAATTAGTTTTTCATGAAAGTGAAGGGGTTATGAAGTTTTAGTTTGGTTAGTAATTCCCACAAGAAATGGCAATTACATTGTTTTACTTGTAAATAGTTACTTCATTTTCGTGACAGTTTGACGTTCCAAGTAAAATACATGAAACATATTTGCAGTTGAAATTATGCACTACCATCAGCTGTATAGCGGACTACAACAGCGAAAATCTTTACCAGACGGAGACTCGAACCCGTATTTCCCGCTTATCGCGAGCGGTCGCCTTACCATTTGGCTGTCAGAGCACGGTTGAGAGCCAGGCCCAAACTCCATATGTCGTCAACCATGTGTCCTCAACCTGTACTCGTACATGCATCATGCATATTGCTGTGCACAGGAGACATTTTACTTGGAAGTAGCTTGGCCAGTGTCGGAGGATAAATTAGATGTTGGAGTGCCAGTATTATTCCGAATTACGGTGTAAAGTTTCTTGTGACATGCTTACATGCATGTCCAAAGGAACACTGCATCGTAATTCGAAATAATACAACCACCGCAAGACCGTAGTTCATGTAAATTTCGTAGGAAACTTTCTTTCAAGAAGTACCTTGTTATCATTATTTCTGTCTGTACTCATGCTCTAAAAATAAGAATGTACTATAAAGTCTGTAAACTTTTTCTGCCACTTGTAAAATTTTTTTAACTAACAATACTCATTTGCAGCAGAGTCCCTTTTTACTAATGTTATACAAAAAGTGACAGTTTCTTCTCTCTCTTTTTCTAGGCGTGAATAATTCCTTCAACTTGCGAAATCAGAAATATAGGTAGTGAAATGAAGACAAGACTGGCAATAACCACTCGCATGAGTAACTACATAGGAACTGGTCGAGAAATGCTGCCTTGCAAACTCCAAACTCTGCCTAATGTTCTAACATGTGGGCTTATGGTAAGAGAGCAGTGTGCAGAGAATGTCAGAAATTACCCAGCAGCCAGTGTAATGTCGAGCAGCGTACGCGGTGGCGCAGTGGTTAGCACACTAGGTCCATATGAGGGAAGACTAAGGTTTAGATCCTCGTCCAGCCATCAAATCTAAGTTCTCCGAGATTTTCCTAAATGCAAATGCCGGCATGGTGTTTGGAAAAGGGCAAGGCCGATTTCCTTCTCCATCTTTTCCTAATTCAAGCTTGTTCTCCGTTTCTAAGTACCACGCTGTTTGCCGGACGTTAAACTGTAATTTTCCTTCCTTCCAACGTTGTTTTAGAGCACTATAATCAATATTTCACAACGTGTTCGTCTTTCAAGATCTTACTACAAGAGCATATCGAACACATTTCATAAACTCATTACTCTAAGAGGGAAGGAAGACAAGAGTTTTAACATCCTGTCGACAACGAGGTCATTAGAGAGGGAGCACCAACTCGGATTAGGGAAGGCTAGGAAGCCAGACGAGCCTTTCCAAAGGAATCATTCTGGTATTTCCCTTAAGTGTCATAGGAAAGTCACGGAAATTCCAAAACTGGATAAAAAGTTCTCGGATTTCCAGCCTTGCCAAGAGATTAAAATTACACGATCTTTCGGCCATACACTCCAAGGCCATTTTCAAGTGATATGACTACCATTGGGCTGCTGGTACACCCCTTATACACACTAGCTGCCGGCCGTGACGTCATTGGTGCTTGCAGCATCGCCACACATGAGCATGTGTTGACTCGGAGTTCGACGTGCCCATTGAAATAAAAATCACCGATAACACCCTAAATAAAGACGGTGGCCTGCAGCTCAGCAAGGCGTGGTACCCAGCGATCGCGCGTTTGAAGTGGGCACGTTGAACGACCTCTCAACGTACGCCCACGTATGGCGATGGTGCAGGCTGCGGATACCAGTGACGTCAAATCCAGCAGCTAGTGCATATAAGGGGCGTACCAGGAGCCCACTGGCAGCCATACCGCTTAACATTGGCCAAAGAGTGTTTTGCCGAAATCTCGTGTAATTTTAATCACCTGACGCAGCTGGAAACCCGAAAACCGTTAGTCAATGTTTCGGGCGCGAGACTGCAGTCTTACATTAAATCTGAATAGTAGGACAGGGATTTCAACCGTCGTCCTCCAGAGTTTCAACATCTTATTGGGTCCTATGCCTTATCACTGCCCCTTCTTTCTCAGTTTCCTTCAGGCGGCAGAAATCAATGGAATGGTTATACTCAGATGAAACCGACTGCTTCGGACTAGATGAAACTCGGAGCACCTTTACTCAAAAGTACTCCTTTCACTTTCCTTGATCTCAGGAGGACTCCAGGAACGACTCGACCACATTCTACCCCGCATGCCAAGTAACATCAAGGTACATTCCATGGGTTGGAGCAAAACTGTGCAGAATGTTGCTCAGCAATGAATTTCAGAGATATGCAAGACTGTCCGTTGTTATAGTTTTTATGAGAATGAAGCTATTTTTCTTAGATTCATAACGTTTATTGTTTCATTCCCTACCACCCTTTAATTTATGCCCACTGACGTTCACTGATGCGCAGGTGGTTCATAATTGTTTTTGAAAAATGATTGTGGAGTGTACATAAATTCTGCATGTAACAAAGCAACGTGGACTGCACCCTTTTGTTAAATAATGCAATGATTATTTGAAGCCGGCCGGAGTGGCAGAGCGGTTCTAGGTGCTACAGTTTGGAACCGCGCAACCGCTACGGTCGCAGGTTCGAATCCTGCCTCGGGCATGGATGTGTGTGATGTCCTTAGGTTAGTTAAGTTTAAGTAGTTCTAAGTTCTAGGGAACTGATGACCTCAGCAGTTAAGTCCCATAGTGCTCAGAGCCATTTGAACCATTTATTTCAATTTTATTGTTTGAACAGTCCGCCCCGATAGCTGAGAGGTCAGCGTGTCGGATTGCCGTCCTACGGGCCCGGGTTCTATTCTCGGCTGGGTCGAGGATTTTCTCCACTCAGGGACTGGGTGTTGTGTTCTCTTCATCATCATTTCATCACCATCCGGCGCGCAGGTCGCCCAATGTGGCGTCGAATGTAATAAGACCTTTACCAAAGCGGTCGGACCTGCCCCGCAAGAGGCCTCTCGGCCAATGACGCCGAACGCCCATTTCCATTTCCATTATTGGACTTTCTCAAAATACATTTTCATAAACATCGGGCCCTTATCGTAGGCGTTTTCAGATAGTGACTATTACTAGCTACAAAAGGGATGCGCAAGATTCAGAATTTCTCTACGGGTTAAACATTTCGTTGTTGCGTCGTAAATGCTTACAACACAATGTTTCACACAAGGAGAGGAAAAAGATATCACGTCAAAAACTTGGAATTAGAGGAACATCAGATCAGGCAACATTCACAGTTCGTTATTACTTAAATATCAGAAATACTGTTTCATACCATTTCAAATACTCGCTAAAGAAACGTATTTAGAGACATTGATAAGAAATGCGTGAACTGCTGGAAGTGCAAGCTTATTGGACTGGCATAACGATAGAACTGAGACAAACGCATTTAAGAGCAATGAGTAAAATGGTTCATGGTGTGGGTTCCTGTAGTCATGTCCTAGTTCATGAACCACGGGCAACGTATGAGTGGCCAAGTAAGTGGTCCCGACAGTCGGGATACCAGTTACTTTGGAATAAGGCTGGGCATCTCGGACATATTCTGAGTCGTGGTCACCTTTGTGTTCATACGGCAAACACTACCAAATCCACCGGTTAGTCCCTCAGCCGTTATGGGTAAAACCCAATGGGACTCGGGGCAAGTAAGGCTAGCAACCTGCTTCCTGGTACTTTAAATATGATGCTGGCAACAATCAGAGCAAAATGCCTCGGACCTTTGGAGGTGACGGAGTCCCACTTCTAACTGACAAACCAGGGACTCCTAATATACGACTTGGTAAACAAATGGTAATGAAATGGGGAGCTATTAATATCAATAGGGTCTACTCTGGGAAGAAGGTAGAGCTGGCAGAGGCTGCAAGTAAGATGGAGCTGGACGTTTTAGCTGTTAGTGACATTCGGGTAAGTGGTGAGAAAGAAAAGGAAGTGGGAGAATACAAGGTGTACCTGTCAGGAGTCAAAGCAGGAATAGCACAATGGGGTGTAGGGCTTTACATCAGGAAAGAAATGGAACCCAGCGTAGTTGCAATAAGGTATGTAAACGAACGACTGATGTGGATAGATTTAACAGTGTAGGGCTTTACATCAGGAAAGAAATGGAACCCAGCGTAGTTGCAATAAGGTATGTAAACGAACGACTGATGTGGATAGATTTGACAGTGTCTAGCAAGAAAATTAGGATTGTGTCAGTATATTCGCATTGTGAAGGGACAGATCAAGATAAGATGGATAGTTCTTATGAGGCACTCAGTGATGTAGTTGTTAGAGTAAAGGACAAGGACAGTGTTCTGCTCAAGGGTGATTTTAACGCCAGGATTGGAAATCGAACAGAAGGGTATGAAATGTTATGGGTAAATTTGGAGAGGATATGGAGGCCAACAGGAACGGGAAACAACTCTTGGATTTCTGTGCCAGTATGGGCTTAGTAATCACAAACTCCTTTTTTAAACATAAGAACATTCACCGGTATACTTGGGAAGGCAGGGGAACCAGATCTGTCATTGATTATATAATAACAGATCAGGAATTCAGGAAGGCTGTGAGGGACACACGTGTATTCAGGGGATTCTTTGATGACACTGATCATTATTTAATCTGCAGTCAAATTGGGATTGTGAGGCCGAAAGTGCAGGAGGTCAGGTCTATATGTAGGAGGATAAGAGCGGAGAAACTTCAGGATAAGGAAATCAGGCACAAGTACATAACAGCGATCTCAGAAAGGTACCAGTTAGTTGAATGTAGCCAATTACAGTCATTGGAAAAGGAATGGACAAGGTACAGGGACACAGTACTAGAAGTGGCTAAAGAATGTCTTGGAACAGTAGTGTGTAAAAATAGGATGAAGCAAACAGCTTGGTGGAATGATACAGTCAAGGCAGCCTGTAAAAGGAAAAAGAAGGCGTATCAAAAATGGCTATATACCAGAACCCAGGTAGACAGAGAAAGTTATGTTGAAGAAAGAAACAAAGCCAAACAGATAATTTCAGCATCCAAGAAGAAATCGTGGGAAGACTTTGGAAACAGGTTGGAGACTATGGGTCAAGCTGCTGGAAAACCATTCTGGAGTGTAATTAGCAGTCTTAGAAAGGGAGGTAAGAAGGAAATGACAAGTATTTTGGACAGGTCAGGAAAACTGCTGGTGAATCCTGTGGATGCCTTGGGCAGATGGAGGGAATATTTTGAAGAGTTGCTCAATGTAGGTGAAAATGCGATCAGTAATGTTTCAGATTTCGAGGTAGAATGGGATAGGAATGATGATGGAAATAGGATCACATTTGAGGAAGTGGAAAAAATGGTCAATAGATTGCAGTGCAATAAAGCGGCTGGGGTGGATGAAATTAAGTCGGAACTCATCAAATACAGTGGAATGTCAGGTCTTTAATGGCTACACAGGATAATTGAAATGGCCTGGGAGTTGGGACAGGTTCCATCAGACTGGACAAAAGCAGTAATCACACCAATCTTTAAACATGGAGACAGAAAAGTTTGTAACAACTACAGAGGTATCTCTTAAATCAGCGTTGTGGGTAAAATCTTCTCAGGTATTGTTGAAAGGAAAGTGCGAGTATTAGTTGAGGACCAATTGGATGAAAATCAGTGTGGGTTTAGGCCTCTTAGAGGTTGTCAGGACCAGATCTTTAACGTACGGCAAATATTGGAGAAGTGTTATGAGTGGAACAGGGAATTGTATCTATGCTTTATAGGTCTAGAAAAGTCACAAGTATATAACAGCGATCTCAGAAAGGTACCAGTTAGTTGAATGTAGTCAATTACAGTCATTGGAAAAGGATTCCTAGGAGGAAGTTATTGTCTGTTCTACAAGATTATTTAATAGGAGGCAAACTTTTGCAAGCAATTAATGGTCTTTACATGGATAGTCAGGCAGCAGTTAGAGTTGACGGAAAATTGAGTTCATGGTTCAGAGTAGTTACAGGGGTAAGACAAGGCTGCAACCTGTCTCCACTGTTGTTCATATTATTTATGGATCATATGTTGAAAACAATAGACTGGCTGGGTGAGATTAAGATATGTGAACACAAATTAAGCAGTCTTGCATATGCGGATGACTTAGTTGTGATGGCAGATTCGATTGAAAGTTTGCAAAGTAATATTTCAGAGCTAGATCAGAAATGTAAGGACTATGGTATGAAGATTAGCATCTCCAAAACGAAAGTAATGTCAGTGGGAAAGAAATATAAACGGATTGAGTGCGAAACAGGAGGAACAAAGTTAGAACAGGTGGACGGTTTCAAGTACTTAGGATGCATATTCTCACAGGATGGCAACATAGTGAAAGAACTGGAAGCGAGGTGTAGCAAAGCTAATGCAGTGAGCGCTCAGCTACGATCTACTCTCTTCTGCAAGAAGGAAGTCAGTACCAAGACTTAAGTTATCTGTGCACCGTTCAATCTTTCGACCAACTTTGTTGTATGGGAGCGAAAGCTGGGTGGATTCAGGTTACCTTATCAACAAGGTTGAGGTTACGGATATGAAAGTAGCTAGGATGATTGCAGGTACTAGTAGATGGGAACAATGGCAGGAGGGTGTCCACAATGAGGAAATCAAAGAAAAACTGGGAATGAACTCTATAGATGTAGCAGTCAGGGCGAACAGGCTTAGATAGTGGGGTCATGTTACACGCATGGGAGAAGCAAGGTTACCCAAGAGACTCATGGGTTCAGCAGTAGAGGGTAGGAGGAGTCGGGGCAGACCGAGGAGAAGGTACCTGGATTCGGTTAAGAATGATTTTGAAGTAATAGGTTTAACATCAGAAGAGGCACCAATGTTAGCACTGAATAGGGGATCATGGAGGAACTGTATAAGGGGGGCCATGCTCCAGACTGAACGCTGAAAGGCATAATCTGTCTTAAATGATGATGATGATGATGAGTAAAATGGCGAAAACGGTATATAGTTGCTCCACTAATTTATGTGTGAAACGCAGTTTCATTTTTAATTATATTATTCTTCAACTGATTGGGACAAGACAGTTTACATATGTACCTTTTAGTTGCTTTCAGTACTTCGTTAGGGAGTACTTTTTAGCATTTTGAGTGCAGGAATGTCAGTAAGCTCTTACATATGACGCACATTGTCTGAATCTCTACATTTAGTTTTACTGCTCTGATGGCTTTAATACACATAAAAAACATTATCAAATAATTCTGTATCAGTGCCACGTATTTTAACCAACTCGGATAATCCAAACTGCTAGCAATGATGAAAGACAATGCCAACACAGCAGGCATGAACATTGCCTCACGGGACACATTTTACTGTGATACATTTATTTATTAACCTGTTTACTTAGTCATTTGTCGTATGAAAGATCAAACTCGGAGTCATACAAGAACACATATTCTTGATAACAGGTTAGCGACGAAAAGAATGAAAAAGAAAAAGTTAAAAAAATGGTGAAATACTACTGGAACGCAAGAGAAAAAGAGAATACAGGTTCCGTAGTGTGGGTTGGTAGAATATATGGGATCTGAAGACAGTATTATGGTATTGTCATAATCGTTAGAAGAAACGAATAATCAAACCACACAACTCCATAGACAAGCAGGTAAAGTATCTTTAGAGACCTCTATCGAGAAGACAATATATGACGATCAAGAAAACAGCTCCTAGATAGAAGACATTAGGATGCTAAATTCCGAACATAAATTCAAAGATGCAGGAGAATGGATGGTAGCTGAAAAAGAGCTATTGAAGCACGAAGAAATAAGGTAAACTTAGAATAAAAATACACCATGAACATCTACACCAACAAAAATTTCCACTAGTTTTTGACCCTAAACTGTCTTCTCACACTGTTTAAAAAGTACCTCAATTACAGTACACGAGTAATTCTTTACAGACTTCTCCTTGGCATTACTCCAAAAAATGACGTGTATGAGTTCTGAAACAAAGAAACCAGGCCGAGGTTGTTAACAAAGGTGAACCTAAGGAGCTTGCGACCGAACCGCTGAATCTTTCCATCAGTAAATGGGGTATGTTCTCCACTGACTCGGTTGTTTTAACCCCCTCCACTGACGGAATGACCCACTTCCCAATTCCGTATGTATAAAACCAATACGGACTTGTAGCTGTCACGCCTTTGCGCTTACTGCTACGTGTTTTAACTGTACATAGCTCAGTCCCAATGGTAAGAGGCAGTAGTGAATTCACGTAGTTAATATTTGAATCCAGCACAGCTGCCACAAGCTCAGCTCACTTTTACTCCACTCCTACCCTCGCCATTGCACCACATTAACTAGGTGCTACGTGGACCTTGCTAAATTCACTTGCGTATACATTTTTGACCGTTACTCGCCAGTATTTACCTAATGATTAGTACACTCCTAACCGGACTATTTCCCTAAGAGCTGTGATGATTGAACGGGTTCGATCCACGGCCTACAGTGCCCTACAGTTCACACGGTAACACTGCCTACCTGACCCACTTAACTTGGTAGTGAGCTTATGTATCCAATCACCACTGCTAGCAGCAGTGGATAATCCTATCAGCACGACGAGAGCAGCAGACCTACCGTCGAATCCTCCTGAAAATACTTATAACTACGGTCGCCAGCTCTGAAAGAGCAAAAGAATAAACCAATTTTTGAGCTTGTTCCGAAGTGAAATGGCTTGAGTTGAATTTAAACTTAATTCTGAATATTACTATTTCTGATCATTCTAGATGATTCTACAAAGCAAATACTCTCTCAATTTCTGTGAGTTGGCTTGGTAAGTACTACCAAGACAGGTTATGCAACTTCGGTTAACAAAATTCTATCCTTCAACTTATTTAATGATTTTGGATATTACTCTTTGGACCATTGATACAGAATCAGTTAAGTGACTTTACTTGAAAGGTTGCTCAGAAAAATTTAAGTAACTGTAAATAGGCGACTCATTCTGGTGTGACCATTGCTCTTTTCAACATTCTTATACGCTAAAGTATTCTACAACCAAAAGAATTGTAAATGAAAGAGGCGATGGTGGCCTCAGTCTGATTTCACTATACTATGTTTGAGGTTACTACACTTTACAATGAACAACATGTGTCGTAATTTTACTCATTACTATATTCTGTCCTCTGCACTTGCATAAAAGAAAACTGGTATTCTCCTTTTACATGTATACAAAGTTCGACTTAACAATTGCAAGCAGTCTTGCCTTGGGTAGACGTGTCGGTGCTGGTTGGTGAGATGCACGTGGCTAACGCAGCTCTTCACGCCTCATGCCCTTAATGGCGGCTGGAACTACGAGCTGTAGCACTCGTATAAGCTACTGCACGTCCGCCATAAATTCCGGGCGCAGGAACTCTTACAATCAGCCCCAGTGGCATAGAGGTGGCTTCGACAACCATTCGTCGCGTTCTACTCCACAAACGGCGACGATATTCGCCTCTTCGCTGTTGCACAATCACTTTTGCGTGAGCACAGTTACGCACGTCCGATCACGTCAACACTCCCCAGGCCATTCCATTGTTCAGTCCCTGTGTCTCCAGCTACCCCTAGGTACGCTCGTATCACCAAGAGTGGGGGCGTTCCCCTACCACCTTTTTACCGAAATCATTTAGTATTTAAGAATATTTATATTTACTACCCTGGAGTCCATACCAGTCATAATAATTTACTACTAGCGTTTTACAACATTAAATTATACAGTAATAACTTATAATTACCAAGAAAAAGAATACATTTGACTCTGAGAGCTTAGTGCATTGTCTGACAGCGCTAATTCCCAGTTTCGCCAATAGATGGCATCAGGGTGCACTCCCTGGCAGTCTCACACAAGCGCGCCCGTTTCAGACGCGCGTGCTCCAAATTACTGTCAGCCCACCATCATTTCAGTTCCGTTACACATGCCCCACTTCTTATTGAAGTATCTTACAGTGATAATTCAATAAGAAGTCTCTCCTATAATGAATCTGAAATGTTCGATAAGCTTTTTACCAAGGGTTTTCCCTTTCTTACTGATACACCTCGATACTTATATTACATATTTAAAATGAAACACCAATTCTTTCTCTCTTTCCTGCTAAACATTACATAAGTGATTTACATATATTCTTTCCAATTTTCTTACTTCTAAACACAGTACACTTTAAACATCTTTTTTTTTTTTTTTTACAAAGTTTTAAATACACTTCTTTTATCTCAGGCAAGTAAAACACATGTTATGCGCCTATTACTATGTAGCCCGTCCTTTTCACTTTACCTCCTCACTTTTCTACCTCTTCCACAACACTTATTTACACATCTATTAAGGCTTTCTTAGAAGCTCAGTCTTTTCCAGTCTGTTTAGTCTCTACTTAAACTAGAAGTTTCATTAGAATACTGCAATATATTTTAGTGAGCATTTACCTTTCACATAGAACAAAAGAAACACAACTATTTACATATTGGTTTACTTTAATATTTATTTATATATTTATTTTCAATCTGGTAGAATTCGTGGTTCATACCTTTTGAGATCCACTATGTTTCTTACTCCCAGGCGTTTGCCTGTTAATGGGTACTCTAAATAATAAGCATTCACATTGGGTATGGACACTATTTTAAATTGTCCATTATATATATATTTAAATTTGCTGATCTCGTTATTAATTTCACTTGACTTTTCATGTGTTTTTACAAGAACGAGATCACCTATTTTGAATTTGGGATTCCTTACTTTTTCGTCGTGACGACGAATTCTTGCATCTGTTTGTTTTCTCATCTTGTCTTTTACTAAGTTCTTTTTACTATCATAATCTAATTCAACTCTATTTGGAAATTCTAGTAGGTCTTCTACTAGACTTTTACTCCTTGTCTTTTTCAGAATTTCTTCTGGAGTAAATCCAGTGCTCTCGTTTGTTAATGAATTCATGATTTCTTCGAATTCACTCACATACATGCCCCACTTCTTGTGGTTACTATGGCAGTACGTCCTAAATAACCGACCTATCTCACGCATATATCTTTCTGCTGGATTGTTTGATGGGTGATAAGCTGAGATATGTACCACTTCTACCTGTTTCTCAGTTATCCCATCCTTCCACATTTTTGAGCAAAACTGAACACCATTATCTGATAGTATTCTCTTTTGCTTCCCTACTTTCACAAAATAATCACACACCATTTTATCATACACAGCTCTGGCAGTAGCTTTTCTCAAGGGATAAAGCTTTATATACTTTGAGAAAAGTTCAACTGCTACAAATATGTACACATAACCCCCCATGGTTTTCGGTAATGGTCCAAAGATATCTACTGCTACTATTTCTAATACTTCATCAGGTTTTATTGATTGCATGGGTCCTTGATTAGTTGCATTTGTTACTTTCGCCTTTTGGCATAGATCACAAGATCTTATCCTCTGTACTACCCTTCGTGCCTTGTTGTTAAAGGTAATGCATTCATCTAACTTATCGGTACACTTCCGTGCATCACAATGGCCATATGCCAAGTGAACATAATCTATCAGCACTTCAGTGTGTTGTTCCGGCCAACATACTCTCCACTTCCCTGGATTATTTAATCTTTGAAGATACAGTACACCTTTATGTATTTTATATGAAGCCCTTATGTTAGTTGCGTCCGGATTGTCAAACTTGACCTTTACCGACTTGAGTGCATCATCATCACCTTGATATCTTCGCATATTCCGACATATTTCCCTAATTTTTTCTCTTCCTTCCGCTTTTTTGAAGTAATTCACCTCAAAAACATCTTCCCTATTCTTTACACTTTCTAGTGTCTCACCTCCTTCTGGTAATCTCGACAAAGCATCCGGTACTGCATGTTCTTTCCCTTTAACATACTTGATCTCTATATCAAATTGTTATAAAAACAGCGCCCATCTGGTCAACCTGTTATGTAACAATCTGCAGTCCTTCAAAAATATTAAAGCTTTGTGGTCTGTATGGACCACAGTCTTATGTCCCCATAAGAAAAGTTGAAATTTCCTAAAACCCCATACTATAGCTAAAGCCTCCTTCTCTGAAACTGTATAGTTTCTTTCGTACTTAGACATGGTTCTACTCGCAAATGCTATTTGTCTATGAGTTTTTTCCCCATCTATCATTACCTCCTGAAATATGGATACTCCCAATCCATAATCTGAACTATCCGTTGCCATGTGGAATGGTTCACACAGGTCAGGGTGCCATAACTTTATGTTTTTAGCCAAATTGTCTTTTAGCCGGTTGAATGCTGTTTCACATTCCTCAGTCCATATATACACACTGTTCTTCTTAAGTCGGTTGTTCAGATGTGGGCTATTGAACACCTGATCATCCACATACTTACGATAAAAGGAACAAAGTCCTATAAACGACTTTAGTTGTTTTTTATTCTTGGGAGCCGGACAATTTCTTATTGCTTTGACTTTATTGGGATCCTTTTCAATTCCCTCTGGTGTTACTATGTGACCTAAAAACTTTATTTCTTTCTTCACAAACTCGCATTTTTTCAGGTTCAGGGTCATTCCTCCTTTAATTAAAGCTTTGAACACCCTGTCGCATAACTCCATGTGCTCTTCCCATGTCCTTGTAGCAATTAACAAATCATCTACATAAACCGTGATTAGCGAACTAAGTTCACTACCTAAAATTTTGTCTAAAGCCCGAATGAACACTGAAACGGAAGTATTTAGGCCAAATGGTACCACTGTGTAATGGTAGCATTTGCCATTGAATAAAAATGCCGTGTACTTCCTAGACTCCTCACTTAATGGGATTTGCCAGTATCCTGCCGTTAGGTCTAAACTAGTCATGTACTTTACACCATTAAACTTCTGCAATAAATTATCTGTGTTCTCGGGACGATCCAACTCCCTTTTCACTACTTTATTCAGAGTACGAGCATCTATCACTATTCGTACACATCCATCCTTCTTACCTACTATCACCAATGGGTTATTATATGGGCTAGAACTCCGTTCAATGACCCCACATGAAACCATTTTATCTATTTCTTTTTGAACTGCTTCTTTCTTAGACAAGGGTACATTATATGGTGGTTTAAAGAAAGGTTCATGCTCCTCTACCTCCATGCAGTACTCATAATTTATCACTCGTCCCGGTTTGTCCGAAAATACCTCCTGATTTTCTTTCAGAATTTGCCATAGATCCTGCCTTTGGGCATCAGATAGTCCTTCCGTTTTATCCACTACATTTCGAAGGAGTGTCTCCTTATTTCCATCTTCAACTATCTGCCTCACCAGAAACCAATCGAATTTTTGACCTATTCCTGAATCATGATCATCTCTAAATTCTACCCATCTCAGCTGGTTCTCTTCCATTACTCTAGATGATTCAAATGGTATTTCTAATACCGCACTATCAACTTTACAAACTATTATCCCTTTGTCACAATCTATAATTACTTTTTGTTTTATTAACCAGTCAATGCCTAAAATGATCTCGGCACTGAGCTCTGGAACTACTAAAAATGCATTAGAAAATAGCTTGTTTTTTATCTTAAATTCCATCATCACTTGATGTTTAACAGGTTTACTACATTTCCCTGTCGCCCCTATCACTTTAACACCTGTTACTGGCATCATGACTACTCCTCGTTGCTCTTTAATCATCTCAAAAAATGCGTGCGAAATAGCACTTATTTGAGCACCCGTATCCAACAATACATATAAATCGTACCCACATACATTAATAGGTAGGATTGTTTGCATTATATTGTCCTCTTTCATACTTTCTTTATCTTCCCACAATAAATCCTTTTCCGCCGCCAAGTCTTGCCATATTATTTTTGCGGTTTTTATACTGACCATTCCATCCAGAGGTTTCTTTCTCCTTTTCATCCTAAATTCTTTCACCACTTTTTCCAATAGTCCTTCGTCTAGGCTCTTTAATGCCATCGCGTTCTCATTCGAATCTGTCATGCCTGAACTCTCGGTTGCGGAATCGGAAACTTCCTCTATTTCTTTTCCTCCCTGGATGCTTTCTGATGATTCTGACGATAATTCCTCCTCCTTAGAAATATGACCTTCTTCGGGTTCAAATAATTCTCGCAAATTATAATCCATTTCAATACTTTCCCTTTGTTGGATAGTGCATTCGCCACTCTTACTTTCATTATTTTCCCCTACTAATGGAATTCCAGTCTCACTCAACCCATTTGCTTCAGTACTACAGGGATCACAACACTCTTTCTCTTGGTTAGATACACTTTCTCTAATTTCTTTAAAAGAATCTTCACCACAGTCATGTACTCTTGCTGTCACTAGGTACACATCATAATCGGTATGGTTCTCTAACACTGTCATATTCGGGTCCAAATTAATCACTTGAGTGGAAGATCTTTCTAATTGTGCTGGCTGGCTTTTGAGCTGATGTATATATTCTGCATATGAGGTAATTTCTGAATCGGCATGCGTCTCTGCACTATGCCCCTTTTTCTTATCCACCCTTTCCTCTTTAATTACTTCTCGATGCGATTCGTTGACTATTTGTACGAACCTTTTACCATAAGTCACATCACTCCTCCCTTGCCCCTGCCTCTCTGCACAGTTGCCATCCCTACCGACAAACAACGCCTTATCTGACTCTTCCTTCATCAATTCGTCACTCTGACCGCGAATTGTACTTATTTCATTCACGTGAGCCTTCACATCTGACCGATATTCTTTTCCTACTTCATTTCCCTCAATAATTCCTCCCTGCTCTCTCTCCTCTGTTTGTATCCCTGCATTATACTTCGCAAAGTTTCGTTTATGTAACTGCTCTTCAGGCGAACGACGCACTATCCTACTATAGTACTGCCTACTCCGATCTTCCCTATATTTGGGCCATTTCTTTCTTTCCGCGCGCGTTAGGCCCTTGACCTGCGCGGTATTTAGTTTTCCTGATTTTGATAATGCATCCTGTTTCCCTGATAGTGTCCTCTCCCTCGCTGAGAGTTACCTTCTTGACCTCTTCCTCTCATCATGTTTATTTGCGGTTCATTCCTACCACCTTTTACTATTCCATTCTGATTTCTGAAACCTCGAAACTCTCTAGTTTCACGCCACCTATCTTCATTCTCGATTTTTTCTAAAAATTCATCGAATGTTCGATGAGTGCCTCCTACATAACGCTTTGAATCGTCAGGTAGCTTTTTCCACAACTCCCGCACTATCTCCGATTCTGATCTACGATCTTTAAGATACTCCAAACGCTTGAACCACCCTTCACAGTATTCTTTCATGAGCCCACGCCCATGTTCTGGCATTCTGGCGACAACGAATTCTCTCCACAACCTATCTCTCTGTTGTGTGCTCCAGAATTCCTCAAGGAACTTTTCTTTGAAGTCTGTAAACTTCGAATTGTCGATATCCAAATTCAATCCCCAACGTTTAGCATGACCTGCTAAAGTGTCTATTACTAAATTAATTTTTTCTTTATCCGACATGTCTGTTGGTAAGACACGTTCACAATTTTTTATAAAATCCATTGGATGCCATCCACCTTGTTTCTTTTGAGGATCGTATTTTTCCTCCCTACTCAGTATTTCCGATTTTTGCATTACCAATGGGATACCACTACTGTTAAGAAACGTCTGATTCTGAACTTGCTGACTTAATAATTTTATCTCATTACGCAGTGTATTTTCCTGCTCCTGCACACATGCATCAAAACTCAACATGGTATTGCGCAGTGTTTCAATATCAGCTGCCGTTTCTTTAACAATCTCTTTCTTTAGAACTGGTACTATCACCTGTAATTTACTTTCAATTATCGGTTCTAATTTTTCACTAACCAAAGGTTCCACTGATTTCTCTATTCTCTGAATTTTGGTAGCAAATCTTTCCTCTATTTCTGTGACTTTTCTCTGAACATTTGTTATTTCAGCCCTAATGCTATTTACTGATTTGTTTACCTCTGTGATACGTTGGCTTTGCGTATTCAAAATATCTAAATTGGCTTTTATTTTACCAGATAGGTTTTCATCCAATTGGGATATATGACTAGCCATTTCTGCTTTCAAACTAGCATTCCCTTCTCGAATTTGCGCCATCATCCTATTTAACAAACTTGTTAATTCCATATCCTCTCCCTTGTGACTTGCATCCACAGATACATTGGGTTCACTTTTCACTACCTTTGGTTTCACTTCCCGTTCCTCCTGTCTTATGGGTGTGGATTCATCTATAAGATTTTCCAACCCTACAACAGTATCTATGGTCCCTAATTCTGGGTCTGACCTTGTAATGTTTTCGTCTTGCTCGTTACTATTCGACTCCATCTTATGCTGCTGTATTTCGTGCCTAATAGAAATGTTTATTAAACCAAGTATTACTTGTTTAACTCCTACTATTGGACTTTCTTTTGCTGCTTTGCAGGTTGTCGTCTTGAACTTACCAATTGTGGTATATTTGTCTACAACAGAATTTTAAATTTAAAATTTTCTTGAAACTACAAGTTTATATAAAACACTTTTATTGCAGCCATTATTCTACAAACTTGGTTAGTCCTGTCACGGTCGCCACATGCGACCGAACCGCTGAATCTTTCCATCAGTAAATGGGGTATGTTCTCCACTGACTCGGTTGTTTTAACCCCCTCCACTGACGGAATGACCCACTTCCCAATTCCGTATGTATAAAACCAATACGGACTTGTAGCTGTCACGCCTTTGCGCTTACTGCTACGTGTTTTAACTGTACATAGCTCAGTCCCAATGGTAAGAGGCAGTAGTGAATTCACGTAGTTAATATTTGAATCCAGCACAGCTGCCACAAGCTCAGCTCACTTTTACTCCACTCCTACCCTCGCCATTGCACCACATTAACTAGGTGCTACGTGGACCTTGCTAAATTCACTTGCGTATACATTTTTGACCGTTACTCGCCAGTATTTACCTAATGATTAGTACACTCCTAACCGGACTATTTCCCTAAGAGCTGTGATGATTGAACGGGTTCGATCCACGGCCTACAGTGCCCTACAGTTCACACGGTAACACTGCCTACCTGACCCACTTAACTTGGTAGTGAGCTTATGTATCCAATCACCACTGCTAGCAGCAGTGGATAATCCTATCAGCACGACGAGAGCAGCAGACCTACCGTCGAATCCTCCTGAAAATACTTATAACTACGGTCGCCAGCTCTGAAAGAGCAAAAGAATAAACCAATTTTTGAGCTTGTTCCGAAGTGAAATGGCTTGAGTTGAATTTAAACTTAATTCTGAATATTACTATTTCTGATCATTCTAGATGATTCTACAAAGCAAATACTCTCTCAATTTCTGTGAGTTGGCTTGGTAAGTACTACCAAGACAGGTTATGCAACTTCGGTTAACAAAATTCTATCCTTCAACTTATTTAATGATTTTGGATATTACTCTTTGGACCATTGATACAGAATCAGTTAAGTGACTTTACTTGAAAGGTTGCTCAGAAAAATTTAAGTAACTGTAAATAGGCGACTCATTCTGGTGTGACCATTGCTCTTTTCAACATTCTTATACGCTAAAGTATTCTACAACCAAAAGAATTGTAAATGAAAGAGGCGATGGTGGCCTCAGTCTGATTTCACTATACTATGTTTGAGGTTACTACACTTTACAATGAACAACATGTGTCGTAATTTTACTCATTACTATATTCTGTCCTCTGCACTTGCATAAAAGAAAACTGGTATTCTCCTTTTACATGTATACAAAGTTCGACTTAACAATTGCAAGCAGTCTTGCCTTGGGTAGACGTGTCGGTGCTGGTTGGTGAGATGCACGTGGCTAACGCAGCTCTTCACGCCTCATGCCCTTAATGGCGGCTGGAACTACGAGCTGTAGCACTCGTATAAGCTACTGCACGTCCGCCATAAATTCCGGGCGCAGGAACTCTTACAATCAGCCCCAGTGGCATAGAGGTGGCTTCGACAACCATTCGTCGCGTTCTACTCCACAAACGGCGACGATATTCGCCTCTTCGCTGTTGCACAATCACTTTTGCGTGAGCACAGTTACGCACGTCCGATCACGTCAACACTCCCCAGGCCATTCCATTGTTCAGTCCCTGTGTCTCCAGCTACCCCTAGGTATGCTCGTATCACCAAGAGTGGGGGCGTTCCCCTACCACCTTTTTTACCGAAATCATTTAGTATTTAAGAATATTTATATTTACTACCCTGGAGTCCATACCAGTCATAATAATTTACTACTAGCGTTTTACAACATTAAATTATACAGTAATAACTTATAATTACCAAGAAAAAGAATACATTTGACTCTGAGAGCTTAGTGCATTGTCAGACAGCGCTAATTCCCAGTTTCGCCAATAGACGGCATCAGGGTGCACTCCCTGGCAGTCTCACACAAGCGCACCCGTTTCAGACGCGCGGGCTCCAAATTACTGTCAGCCCACCATCATTTCAGTTCCGTTACAAGCTGTTCTATTATTATAGTGATAATCACTATAATAAGCACCAGCTTAGTCCACATAGCCCCCCCCCCCCCACACACACAAAATAGCACACCGTTCGGATCATTTCTATATGTTTTCTATGCGGCTGCACAGTGGTTCCACTGTGTCGTAGTAAGCCAGATGAAGTATAAATAGTGGCTCTGTTTTCAAAGGCTGACATTAGCGGCAAGAAGAGTGGTGTTTACTGCCACAAGCATGTCCGTCATGCTCGTCCAATAACTCCGAAGACACTACAGGATGCTCTACAAAACTATGGGAACAACAAAAACCACAACATATTACCACGCTTAATGTGGTGTAAGAATGCGGCATTCACAACCCTTTCCTGTCACCTTCGAAGAGATAAATAAATGTCCTGTATGGTTTTGGAAGATATCTTATATCATTATTCGCGCAAAATAGTGGCAAGCCTAGGTAGTCTCGATGGAGATGGATTGAGATCACGCATCCTTCTCTCCAAAGTGGACCATAAAGTCTAAGATAACACTGAGACTTGGTGACTGAGGTAGCCAGAGAAGAGTCTTGAATTGTGCGATCTGTGTGAACAGCGGACCTGTCGTCTTCGAGCACAGCATCTCTGTTTGTACCATGGAATGCACCTGATCAACCAAATTTTCACATGATCCTTGGCAGTAATGCATCCTTGAAGAGTACCCACGGAACATATTAAATACCACTATAGGGTTGCTCAAATCGTCATCGCACCCCCTTCT
Source organism: Schistocerca cancellata (assembly GCF_023864275.1). NCBI lineage: Eukaryota > Metazoa > Arthropoda > Insecta > Orthoptera > Acrididae > Schistocerca > Schistocerca cancellata. Next base: position 983,696,335 of record NC_064626.1, on the reverse strand, counting down.
CGCATACAAACTGAGAAAGAAGGTGGAAATAGTGTGAAAGAAGACTCATCTGATCAATCTATTTTCCTCCATTGGTCCATAGTCCAGGTTTTATAGCTTTGGTACAACGTTTTCCAATTACGGACATTTGAATCACAGACGTTTGGTTTTGGAATATCAACCCCCCTGAATTTTGCATCTTATGGAGTCCCTTTTTGTTGTTTTGCTGCGAACAGGGTTCACAAATGTGATATTTACCTCTTCAGTTACATTTTCAGCTGCCGTCCTCTTGGTTTTCGTCCCAACCCTCTTCAACGACCGTCTGTCAGGATCACCCAACGCACACTTTCGTTCGCGTTGAGGTTTAGCGGCTGATGCTTTTCCGCTTTCCCTGTATGCGGTATAATTTTCAGTACAGTACCCCTTGAAACACCGCACACTTTCGCTACCTTGGCTGCGAATGGGAATTACCGTAGCAGCATCAACAATTTTCCACGTTCGAAGCACTTAGCTCCGACACAATGCACTTACAACTACAAAGAACTCTCTTTTCACTGCGACTGGCATTTGCAACGCGTTGAGGACAATTAACAGTGCAGCCTGCACACTTCGCTGGCATCTGCATTTCTGTTCAAGCGTGCATTGCTCGTGGTGTTCTCATGTTTTTCTCTGGCCCTGTACATCAGACGACGAAAATGATTACGTTGGAGACCATCATCAGCGATAGTGTGTAGCTCTTCACTAAGAATTTTCCATAAATATTATATCTTGCATTTAGTAACTCATTCCTCTATGAATCCCTATGTCTTTCCTATTGCCTTTTCTATACTTAAGAAAGGCAGAAGTAAAAACTCAGGAAATTATAGAGGAACAAGTTTGCTAAATGCTAATATAAAATTTATGGGGAGATTCTTAATCAAAGCCTATAAAATATCACTGATACAAAAAATTCGAAAGAACAATCAGGCCTCAGAAAGGGACGTTCGTGTAGTGATAATACACCAATAATAAGACAGGTTATTGAAAAACGTCGGGAATTTGGCTTAAAAATGTATTTAGTATTTCTTAATTTTGAGAATACCTTTGATAAGGTAAAGAAACCAATTTTGTGAAAAATATTGGATATAAAAGATTTCCCTAATTATCTAGTTCGGCAACGGCTTTGCCTTAGTGGATACACCGGTTCTCGTGAGATCACCGAAGTTAAGCGCTGTCGGGTGTGGCCGGCACTTGAATGGGTGACCATCCAGCCACCATGCGCTGTTGCAATTTTTCGGGGTGCACTCAGCCTCATGATGCCAATTGAGGAGCTACTCGACCGAATAGTAGCGGCTCCGGTAAAAGAAAACCATCATAACGACCAGGAGAGCGGTGTGCTGACCACACGCACCTCCTATCTGCATCCTCAACTGAGGATGACACGGCGGTCGGATGGTCCCGATGGGCCACTTGTGGCCTGAAGACGGAGTGCTTTTTTTAAACAGCTAGTTAATGCTGTAAAAAAGTGTAATGTAAATACGAAAATAGTTACAACTTCATTTTAGAAAAAATGTCACATAAAATTTTAATAAACCTAAGGGTTCGACAAGGATGCAGTCTATCATCCACCTTATTTACTTTCTACACACAAGAACCAAGGAAACTGGTACACCTGCCTAATATCGTGTAGGGCACCCGCCAGCACTCAGAAGGGCCGCAACACGACGTGGCATGGAATCGACTAATGTCTGAAGTAGAGCTGGAGGGAATTGAGACCGTGAACATCGCAGTGCTGTCCATATATCCGTAAGAGTACGAGGGGGTGCAGATCTCTTCTGAACAGCACGTTGCAATGAATACCAGATATGCTCAATAACGTTCATCTCTGGGAAGTATAGTGACCAGCGGAAGTGGTTCAACTCAGAAGAGTGTTCCTGAAACCACTTTGTAGCAATTCTGGGCGAGTGAGGTGCCGCATTGTCCTGCTAGAATTGTCCGAGTCCGTCGGAATGCACAATGGACATGAATGGATTCAGGTGATGAGATAGGACGCTTACGTACGTGTCACCCGTCAGAGAGGTATGTAGAGTGTAGCGGCAGCCGGCGAGCCGACAGGACGCGCTTCAGCGCCGCCAGCAGCAGCAGCAGCAGTTGTCTGATAAACAGTACGTTAATTTAGTCTTTGTTTTTTTTCACGTGCTTCTGCAAGGAAGTGAACTATACGTGTGTATTTTACCGTGTAGACTAGTGGTTAGAAAATTAATCGTAGTTTTTGTTTTTGCGTAAATGTTGTGTAGGGCGGCTCCATAGTGTAAATTTTCTCGTCGCCAGAGAATCCATGACGCCACTAAGATTAAATTTTGTGCTTGTAGACAGCGTACAGTTTAGATCAGTGCACTTCAGTTCGAATATTTAGCTCGTGCAGTAAGTTTTCGGTAAATGTGTTTCTAATAACAGGTATTTGTAAATACATCAACTTCAGTAGAAAAATTTGTTTCCGTTTAATATCTTGCGGTCTCAGAGTAAATTGAGAAATCTGCACAGCAGTTTTTAGTGATACTTTATTCTCCTTTGGCTTATTTCATATACATTTCAAACTCAAAGCACCCTTTTATACATTTATATATTTTATACACAGTACGGTATGGCTAGGGACTCTGCTTGTTATGAGCGGACACAAGGAGAGTTGGCTGCTGTCGGTAAACAGCTGGAAGCTGCGTTAGCTACAGTCTACAAGCTTCTAGCTAATGTTCTAGGTTGAGGTAACGTCGTGGTGCCAGTGACGAGACCTGCGACCCTTCAGTGCCAATGGAATCCCCTGGTGACCCGGACGTTGCTACGGCTTCTGATACGCAACATCTGACCGGTCCGTCCTCACTCCAGAGTGGGTGGTAGACGGTGGTGGTTTCGCGTGTCACTGGGCCGAAGGCGAAAGATGGAACAGGCCGTGTGGCTCGCTCTCTACGTCTTAGCAACAGGTACGAGGTGACGATAACTCTGAGCCAGCTCGGGATGCCTCTCCTGTTGGTCCAACAGTCGATTTTCCTGCCCAGTGTGGACGAGTACAGAGGGTGGGAACGCTTTTCATTGGGAGCTCAATGTTAGGCGGGTGATGGAGCGCCTCAGGGAGACAGAGGCAAGGCGGGAAGGAATTTCTTTTTGCATTCGGTATGTTTGCCATAGGTCACATCCGTGATGTGGATGAGGCCCTGCTGGCGGCTATCGAGGGCATTGGGTGCTGCCGGCTGCATGTAGTGGCACATGTCGGCTCGAATCACGCCTGCCGCTTGGGTTCTGAGGCCATTCTCGGCTCCTTTCGGCGGCAGCTTGATTTGGTGAAGGCAACTAGCAACGCACGGGGGATGCCGGCTAAGGCGTCTATTTCTAGCGGCGTACCCAGGGGGGTTTGGGGCAGAGTGGAAGGTCTAAACCAGAGGCTCGGACGACTCTGTGACGTTATCGGACGCGAATTTCTCAACAACCGCCATCGGGTGCAGAATTGTAGGGTTTCCCTTAACAGGTCGGGCGTGCACTACACGCAGGAAGCGGCTACTAGGGTAGTGGAGTACGTGTGGCATGCATATGCGGCTTTTTTTAGGTTAGAGAACCCCTGGCTTGGGATCAATGACGATTTGCCTGTTACATCAGTCACAGTGACCTCAGAGAATCTTGGTCCTCGCAGATCAGAGACAGAAAAGATTAACATGATTTTAGTAAACTGCAGGAGCATCCAAGGAAAAATCCCAGAATTAGTATCGCTTACTGAAGGTTGAAATGCGGCGCGGAGTGGCCGCTCCGTTTGAGACGCCATCTCACGGACGACTTGGCCTCTCCCGCCGGAGGTTCGAGTCGTCCCACGGCCATAGGCGTGTGTGTTGTCCTTAGCATAAGTTAGCTGAAGTTAGTTTAAGTAATGTACAAGCCTAAGAACCGATGACCTCAGCAGTTTGGTCCGTTAGGAATTCACACACACAACAACATTGTAATGCTCAGATAGTACTGCGAACAGTGTGAGCGTGTGGGTGCTATTCTGTCATTCTGCGCAACGGACTAATCTGAGATGTACCCTTTACCCTGTGGCTCCTGCAAGATGCAATTTCCGCCCCCACACTACTACAGATGTCAGACAGACGATCCTAACGTTCTAAGGAGAAATGCCTGAAAACTTTCAGCAATAAATATCTTCTGGAGTCGTCCGCTGTAAGGAAATGACACACAAATTCACAAAATTTCTTACGTAACTAGTGGGATACTTCGGTACTAGAGTAATGCTGGTTAGTGTAAGAAAAACATTAAACTAACGAAAATTATAATTTATTTTACAAAAATTCTGAGAGATCACAATGGCACTTTTAGTTATGAACTGAACAAGTAATTTCCGGGTTCTTTTCGGAATGTGAAGTTACCTCTTAAGGATAGGATTCGCTAATGAAACTTCTATACACAGTTTAAGATTGTTATTGACTTGGCAGAATGGCTGAGAGCTGCACCTACTCAACTTGAATAATTATCTGTTAGAATGTTGCTAGGTACAGTCGAGGCTATTGTGTGTGAAATGAAGTGAAATGTTCTGCTGTGGTGGAAATATGGGGCTCGCAAGAGCTGTAGCGCACAATACCATAAACTGCGATGACTTCTGGCTGCGCCGCTCGCTGCTGTCAAATTAGATAACTCTCGTTCTATCGGGATTGACCTTCGCCAATCAAACTCTCTCTACTCCTTGATGAAGTCAAGGACTCCTATTTGCCCCTAGTCTAACTACTGGCGTGGTACACCGGTCAGATAGCTAGTCCACCGCGATGCCACTCAAAAATTCGCTCGCAGGCGTTTAACTATAACTTTGTCCGTTCACACTGCACAATAAGTGTGGCGGCCAACACAGTGAACAACGCTTAATCGCAAGGACTCAATATAGAGTCGCACTCCGATTCGCTCTCGACAGAGGTGTTCTCCCAGTGAAGTACTGAGGAGAGACTTGTTCGTACGAGTGCACACGCTCTCATTACGTGTTCTCGCTCCAAGCATGACAACGGAAAGGCCCCTCCCCACACCAGATGTGAAGGGGTATATCTTTCAGTGTCTTCCATTACATCTTCAAGGCGTCAGGAATATCGTCTGCCAATCAGCATTGCTCTTCTAAAACGGTAGAATGACGTTTCGTTTAAGGCGACCAATCTGGAAATCTGTATCATCGGCGTTTGGCGTTTGCTGTCTCCCTGTGAAAACCTCTGAAACTGCGCGCTATGTTTGTAAAGAATGCGTAGGCTGGGCGCTCCCACACAATGTAGCGGAATTTGCTTTTAAGTCGAACACGGGGTCATTCTGCCTTTCACTCGGGCAAATGCTGTCTGCTCTATGGGCGTTCGAGGTTGACTCGTCCTCTGAAGGGACCGGGGTCCATGCATGTGGTCTGCCTCTCCCAAACTAAAAGCTTCTGTGACCGTCATGTCTGGAATGTATGTGTGTACGCCAGCCTCGAGTATTTCAATCTCGGTGCGCATTAGCGATTTACTAGTTATTTGGATATCGTTTACATGAATCCTTACAACATTGACTTTATCTTATCGAGTTTGGGTTTGAATGAAGCTTCTTGATGTGCGGAATCTGATTGTGAGGGCGGAATATGTAAGCAATGAAGGTCAGGAGAACATGACGTCTTACAACAGAAAGCTGATTGAAACCAGACGTCAATGATAACGAAATCCTAAGTTCAGATTGGAATGTGTATCGTTCGGATAGGTTAGTCGCCAATGGTGGCGGCGTATTTACTGCAGTAAAAAATTCGATAAAATCTAATGAGGTTATTACTGATTCCAAATGTGACTTAATCTGTGTAAAATTGAGTATCAAAGAACGGTCAAAAATAGTGGTCAGTTGCTCTTAAGAAAACCTGGGTCAGGATGTGTAGTTGTAGAGCGCTTCAGACAGAACTTGCAGAATATCATTAGTAATTTTCCTCAGTATGCCGTTGTAATAGGGGGTGTCTTCAAGTTACGAGGTATAGGTTCGGAGAGTAATGATATCAAAACTGGTGCCAGACACAGGGAGTCGTGAGGTATTTATCTGGATGTCTTGTCCGAAAATTACCTTGAGCAGGTAGTTACTGAACCAACTCGTGAGGCAAACGTCTTATACCTCCTGGCAACAAACAACTGAACTATTGAAGTAGTAGAGGAGGGTATCAGTGATCATAAGGCTGTGTGACAGCATCTATGATGACGGACCGACAAGGAATGTTAAGAAATATAAGAATAAATATTTGCTCAGCAAGGGTGACATTACACAAATTTCAGAATATCTCAGCAGTCAGCATCAAGTATTCGGTGATGAGGACGAAGAAGTGGAGAACAATTGGAAAAAAAAAAATTCAAAGGCATCGTTCAATTTGCCCTAGACAAGTATGTTCCGAGTAAGGTTTTAAGGGACAGGAAAGATCCACCATGGCTTAACAGCCGTGTAAAAAATCGCTACGTAAACAAAGAGCACTTTGATTCAGATTCAAGAGAAGTAAAAACCTAGCTGACAAGCAAAGGCCGAATGAAGAGAAATTGAGCGTAAGGAAAGTAATGAGAGAAGCGTTCAATGAGTTTGAAAGTAAGACGTTGTCGTGCGATCTGAGTAAAAACCCTTATAGATTTTGGTCTTATGTAAAATCAGTAAGTAGGTCAGAATCATCTATTCATTCCTTCAGCGACCACACCGGCACCGAAGAGGAAGATAACAAAGAGAAGGTCGAAATATTGAATTCGGTCTTCGGTCTTCAAAGTTGTTTCACCGCGGAAGATCTTAACACTGTCCCTCCTTTCAATCGTCGTACGAACGTCGAAATAGCAGATATTGAGATAACCGATCGCGCAACTGAAAAGCAGCTACAATCGCTTAGTAGTGGAAAGACATCAGGACCAGATGAGATACCTATTAGATTCTATAAAGGTTATGCGAAAGTACTTGCTTCCATTCTAGCAGTAATTTAGGTAGATCGCTTGAGTAACGAAAGGTACCTAAAGACTGGAAAAAAGCGCAAGTCATTCCCGTTTTTAAGAAAGACCGTAAGACAGTTCCACACTATTATAGACCTATATCGTTGACGTCAATCTGTTGTAGAATTATGGAACATGTTTTATGCTCAAGAATGACGACGTTTTTTGGAGACTGAACATCTCAATAAAAATCAACATGGATTTCGGAAATAGAGATCCTTCGAAACTCAGCTCACTCTGTTCCCCAATGAGATCCACAGCGCAGTGGATAACAGCGCACAAGTTGATGCCGTGTTCCTTATTTCAGTGAGGCATTTGACACCGGCCCACACTGCCATTTAATGGAAAAAATATGAGCTTATGGAGTATCGGAGCAGATTTGCGATAGGATTCAAGACATTCTTGCAGATAGAACTCAACACGTCGCTCTTATAGCAAGAAAATCGACCGATGTAATGGTAGTTCCGGAGTACGACAGGGAAGTGTAATAGGACCGTCGCTGTTTACAATATATATGAATGATCTAGTAGAAAGCGTCGGATAGCCTTTCTACATCTACATCCTTACTCCACAAGTCACCTGACGATGTGTGGCGGAGGGTACTTTGATTACCCTGTAAGTAGGCTGTTTAGGTTTTTATATTGGTAACGTTTATATTGGTAACGCCACGTAGCGCTCTGTATGAAAATCACTGGCTGTGCTGTGTGCAATCCGTGGCTAGTTTGCATTGTTGTCTGCCATTGTACCGTTGGGCAGCTGGATGTTAACAGCGCGTAGCGTTGCGCAGTTGGAGGTCAGTCGCCAGCAGTGGTAGATGTGGGGAGAGAGATGGCGGAGTTTTGAAATTTGTAAAACTGGATGTCATGAATTGCTATGTATATTATGATTTTTGAACACTATTAAGGTAAATACATTGTTTGTTTTCTATCAAAAAGTTTCATTTGCTGACTATGCCTATCAGTAGTTAGTGCCTTCAGTAGTTTGAATCTTTTATTTAGCTGGCAGTAGTGGCGCTCGCTGTATTGCAGTAGTTCAAGTAACGAAGACTTTTGGTGAGGTAAGTGATTTGTGAAAGCTATAGGTTAATGTTAGTCAGGGCTATTCTTTTGTAGGGATATTTGAAAGTCAGATTGCGTTGCGCTAAAAATATTGTGTGTTACTTTAGTGAAGGTTTTAGTACGTTCAGTTTTGCTCAGCTGTTTGATAAGCAAATAATGTAAGGGGTTTATCAGCTCAGTAATTCACAAATTTTTCTAAGGGGACGTTTCATAACCACTATCGGTTCTCCCTTCTATTTCAGTCTCGTATTGTTCGTGGAAAGAAAGACTATCGGTATGCCTCTGTGTGGGCTCTAATCTCTCTGATTTTATCCTCACGGTCTCTTCGCGAGATGTAAGTAGGAGGGAGAAATATACTGCTTGACTCTTCGGCGAAGGTATGTTCTCGAAACTTCAACAGAAGCCCGTACCGAGCTACTGAGCGTCTCTCCTGCAAAGTCTTCCACTGGAGTTTATCTATCATCTCCGTAACGCTTTCGCGATTACTAAGTGATCCTGTAACGAAGCGCGCTGCTCCGTTGGATCTTCTCTCTCTCTTCTATCAACCCTATCTGGTACGGATCCGACACTGGTGAGCAGTATTCAAGCAGTGGGCGAACGAGTGCACTACAACCTACTTCCTTTGTTTTCGGATTGCATTTCCCTAGGATTCTTCCAATGAATCTCAGTCTGGCATCTGCTTTACCGACGATCAACTTTATATGATCATTCCATTTAAAATTATTCCTAATGCCTACTCCCAGATAATTTATGGAATTAACTGCTTCCAGTTGCTGACCTGCTATATTGTAGCTAAATGATAAAGGATCTTTCTTTCTATGTAGCCGCAGCACATTACACTTGTCTACATTAAGATTCAATTGCCACTCCCTGCACCATGCGTCAATTCGTTGCACATCGTCCTGCATTTCAGTACAATTTTCCATTGTTACAACCTCTCGATATACCACAGCATCATCCACAAAAGCCTCAGTGAACTTTAGATGTTATCCACAAGATGATTTGTGTATATTGTGAATAGCAACGGTCCTACGACACTCCCCTGCGGCACACCTGAAACCACTCTTACTTTGGAAGACTTCTCTCCATTGAGAATGAGATGCTGCGTTCTGTTATTTAGGAACTCTTCAATCCAATCACACAATTGGTCTGATAGGCCATATGCTCTTACTTTGTTGAATAGACGACTGTGGGGAACTAGATCGAAAGCCTTGCGGAAGTCAAGAAACACGGCATCTACCTGTGAACCCGTGTGTCTATGGCCCTCTGAGTCTCGTGGACGAATAGCACCAGCTGGATTTCACACGATCGCCTTTTTCGAAACACATGCTGGTTCCTACAGAGTAGATTTCTAGTCTCCAGAAAAGTCATTATACTCGAACATAATACGTGTTCCAAAATTCTACAACTGATCGACGTTAGAGATATAGGTCTATAGTTCTGCACATCTGTTTGACGTCCATTTTTGAAAACGGGTATGACCTGTGCCCTTTTCCAATCCTTTGGAACGCTACGCTCTTCTAGAGACCTATGGTACACCGCTTCAAGAAGGGGGGCAAGTTCCTTCGCGTGGTATCCCATCAGGTCCAGCGGCCTTTCCTCTTTTGAGCGATTTTAATTGTTTCTCTATCCCTGTGTCGTCTATTTCGATATCTACCATTCTGTCATCTGTGCGAAAATCTAGAGAGGGAACTACAGTGCAGTCTTCCTCTGTGAAACAGCTTTGGAAAAAGACATTATTATTTCGGCCTTTGGTCTATCAACCTCGGTTTCAGTACCATATTGGTCACAGAGTGTCTGGACATTTTGTTTTGAACCAAATACCGCTTTGACATTAGACCAAAATTCCTTAGGATTTTCTGACAAGTCAGTATATAGAACTTTACTTTCGAATTCATTGAACGCCTCTAGCATAGCCTTACTCACACAACATATCGCTTCGCGTAATTTTTGTTTGTCTGCAAGGCTTTGGCTATGTTTATGTTTGCTGTGAGGTTCCCTTTGCTTCCGCGGCAGTTTTCTAACCCGGTTGTTGTACCACGGTGGCTCTTGTCCATCTCTTACGATCTTGCTTGGCACATACTCATCTAATACGTATTGTACGATGGTTTCGAACATTGTCCACTGATCCTCAACACTATCAGCACTTGAGACAAAACTTCTGTGTTGAGCCGTCAAGTACTCTGAAATCTGATTTTTGTCACATTTGCTGAACAGAAAAATCTTCCTACCTTTTTTAACATTTATATTTACGGCTGAAATTATCGATGCAGTAACCGCTTTATGATCGCTGATTCCCTGTTCTGCGATAACTGTTTCAAATAGTTCGGGTCTAGGCTATTCGCAGATGACGCAATTGTCTACACCAAAGTAGCAACGCCAGAAGATAGTAAGAATTTTCAGAACGACCTGCAGAGAATTGATGAATAGTGCAGGCTCTGGCAGTCGACCCTGTACGTAAATAAATTTAACATACTGCGCGTACATAGGAAAAGAAATCCTCTAATGTACAGCTACACTATTCATGACAAAACAGCTGAAGACAGCGTCTACCATAAAATATCTAGGTGTAACTATCCAGAGCGAACTTAAGTGGAATGACCACATAAAACAGAGGGTGGGAAAAGCAGATACCAGACTCAGATTCATCGAAGGAATTTTAAGGAAATCCAACTTATCCACGAAAGAAGTGACTTATAAGGCGCCTGTTTGCCCGATTATTGAGTATTGTTCATCTGTTAGGGATCCCTATCAAGTAGGACTGATAGAGCAGACAGAGAAGATCCAAAGAAGAGCGGCGCGTTTCGCCACGGTATCGTTTAGCTAGCGAGAGAGCGTTGCGGAGATGCCAAGAGAACTCCACTGGCTGACGTTACAATAGAGGCGTTGTGCATCACGGAGAGATTTACTGTTGAAATATCGGGGCAGCACCTTTCAGTGGCAGTCGGACAATATATTATTTCGTCTCACATACATCTCGCGTATTGACCACGAGGAGACAATTCGAGAAATTAGAGCCAATACAGAGGCTTACCGACAATCATTCTTCCCACGCTCTATCCGTGAGTGGTAAATGGTTGGAGGGATCAGATAGTGGTACCGGAAGTACCTCCGCCATACGCCATTAGGTGGCTTCCAGAGTATCATGTAGATTACATGTAGACCTATCAGGGGTCCCATATCACTCCACCTGCACTTTCTTCACACTATTAAAGAGCCTGCACCCGTTTGAACAGTCCCTTGCTGACATGCAGAGTCCATGGATTCATGAGTCTGTCTCCATACCCTTACACGTGCATCCGCTCGATACAATTTGAAACGAGACACGTCCGACCAGACAACACATTTCCAGTCATCAGCAGTCCAATGTCAGAGTTAACTGGCCCAGGCGAGGCGTAAAACTTTGTGTTGTGCAGTCGTCAAGGGTACACATGTGGGACTCGGTTCCGAAAGCCCATATCGATGATGTTTCCTTGAATGGTTTAGACGCTGACACTTGTTGATGGCGCAGCAATTTGAGGAAGGGTTGCACTTCTGCCACGCTGAACGATTCTCTTCAGTCTTCGTTGGTCCCGTTCTTCCAGGATCTTTTTCTGGCTGCAGCGATGTCGGAGATTTGATGTTTTACGTGATTCCTGATATTCACGGTACACTCGTGTAATGGTCGTATGGGAAAATGCCCACTTCGTCGCTACTCCAGAGATGCTGTGTCCCATCGCTCGTGCGCCAACTATAACACCACGTTTAAACTCACTTAAATTTTGACAACCTGCCATTGTAGCAGCCGTAACCGAACTAACAACTGCGCCAGACACTTGTTGTCTTATATAGACGTTGCCGCCCTCAGCGGTGTATTCTGCCTGTTTACATATCTCTGTATTTGAATACGCATGTCTATACCATTTTCATTGGCGCCTCAGTGTATACTGAAGACCTGATTATGAAATAGGATGATGAAATGTGCTTTGGAACAAAAACAGGATCTAGTGTACCATCAAGTACTTTGTTACATATTGATGACAAGATAATTATAAAGGAAATAGAAGATAATTTGCGAAGAACAGTATATAGATTAAGTCAAAACGCAGTATTTTGTAGCTTAACTACATCTACAAGTAAAACAAAGATAATGGCTTTCAAAGCAAAGAATCCAGTTACATTGAAAATAATAATAAATGAGAGCGTTTTTGAACAAATATCCCGCTTCAATTATGTGGAATGTGACATTAGTTTTAGCTGCGACAAAGACATTGAGAAGGAGATTAGTAAATAACAACCTATCTGCGCAACAGGTTAAGAACTTTATGGAGAAAAACAAGAAGAGAAACGCAAATGAAGTTATGTAAAGTTGTGTCTGTACCTACTCTTCCATGACGTTTAGAATCATTGACATTAAGAAAAAAAGAAAAAAAAACATATTCAAGCACCAGAGATGAAGTTCATGAGATATACACTAAAGCACCAAAGAAACTGGTATAGGCATGCATATTCAGATACAGAGATATGTAAACAGGTAGAAGACAGCGCTGCTGCAACGCCTATATAGAACAAAAAGTGTATGGCGCAGTTGTTAGATCGGTTACAGCTGCTACAATGGCAGGTTATCAAAATTTAAGTGAGTTTGAACCTGGTGTTTTAGTCGGCTCACGATCGATGGGACACAGCATCTCCGATGTGGCGATGAAGTGGGGATTTTCCCGTACGACCATTTCACGAGTGTACCATAAAGATCAGGAATCCGGAAAAACATCAAATCTCTGGTATCACTGCGGCCGGAAAGTAATCCTGCATGAACGGGATCAACGACGACTGAAGAAAATCCTTCAACGTGACAGATGTGCAACCCTTTCGTAGATTGCTGCTGATTTCAATGCTAGGCCATGAACAAGTGTCAGCGTGCTAACCGTTCAACGAAACATCATCGATAAGAGCTTTCGGCGACGAAGGTCCAATCGTATACCTTTGACAACTGCACCACACTAAGCTTTACGTCTCACCTGGGCCCTCGTTTTGCCTGGTCGGACGAGTCCTGTTTCAAATTGTCAAAAATGCCTTGGTTCAAATGGCTCTGAGCACTATGGGACTTAACATCTGAGGTCATCATTCCCCTAGAACTTAAAACTACTTAAACCGAACTAACCTAGGGACATCACATACATCAATGCCCGAGGCAGGATTCGAACCTGCGACCGTAGCGGTTGCGCGGTTCCAGACTGAAGTGCCTAGAACGGCTCGGCCACACTGGCCGGGCGTTTCAAATTGTATCGAGCGGATTGACGTGTACGGGTATGGAGACCATCTCATGAATCCATGGACCGTGCATGTCAGCAAGGGACTGTTCAAGCTACTGAATGGTGTGGGGGTATGCAGTTGGAGTGATATAGGATCCCTGGTAGGTCTAGATATAACTCTGACAGGTGACACGTATGTACAAATCCTGTGTGATCACCTGCATCCGTTCATGCACATTGTGCATTCCGACGGACTTGAGCAATTCCAGTAGGACACTGCGCCTCCCCACACGTCCAGAATTGCTACGGAGTGGCTCCAGGAACACTCTTCTGAGTTTAAACATATTTACTGGCCACCAAACTCCCGAGACGTGAACATTATTGAGCACATCTGGGAATGCATTGGTACGTGCTGTTCGGAAGAAATCTGCAACCCCTCGACTGTTACGGATATATGGACAGCCCTGAGGGTATTCATGATGACAATTCCCTCCAGCACTACTTCAGACATTAGTCGAGTCCATGTCAACTCTTGTTTCGGTAGCTCTGCCTGCTCTTTGGGGCTCTACACGACATTAGGCATGTGTACCAGTTCCTTTGGCTCTTCTGTGTTGTTGCGGACACATGTAGTAAGCGTTGCTTCACGCAATGGAGAATGGCAAAACAGATCGCGGCATTGCGAAACAGGCGCGGCACGGATACCCTTGCTGACAGTTGCAGTCTACCAACCGGCTGACGCAAGAATGCACGCAGACCGTGCGCCAAGCGAAGCCTGGAGAGTGCTGAGTAAGGGAAGTGAGGCCAGCACGCTAAGTTACGCTGCAATATAGTGGCTGCCACCGAGGGTAAAAAACGTCCTCCTGCCGGAATAAATAGTGGAGCGAAGGCAGCAACGGACAGAAGCCATTAGAAAAAATGGTTCAAATGGCTCTGAGCACTATGGGACTCAACTGCTGAGGTCATTAGTCCCCTAGAACTTAAAACTAGTTAAACATAACTAACCTAAGGACATCACAAACATCCATGCCCGAGGCAGGATTCGAACCTGCGACCGTAGCGGTCTTGCGGTTCCAGACTGCAGCGCCTTTAACCGCACGGCCACTTCGGCCGGCCGCCTTTAGAAAGCAGTTCGGATCTGAGGACGGACGTGGTCCGTGTCCGAATGTTCAATCTTCTTAGGTGACGATTCCGGAAGTCCGTTCCAGCTCGCCGGCCGGTGTGGCCGTGCGGTTCTAGGCGCTTCAGTCTGGAACCGCGTGACCGTTACGGTCGCAGGTTCGAATCCTGCCTCGGGCATGAATGTGTGTGTTGTCCTTAGGTTAGTTAGGTTTAATTAGTTCTAAGTTCTAGGCGACTGATGAGCTTAGAAGTTAAGTCGCATAGTGCTCAGAGCCATTTTTGTTCCAGCTCGCACGAGTCATCCGTTCGCCGCCAAATGTCTACTTCAGCTCTGGGGGGGGGGGGGGGGGGGTTGATCCGAGTCCGGTCGGTACCATGGCTGACTAACTACCGCGAGAACTTCCAGCAGGACCAGCCGCAGCGTGGTCTTGGTCACAGGCGCCGCCGGGGACTGACGCCCGGAATTCACGGCAATAACGGCGCGTGATCTGTTCATGATAGGACCTCGCGGACATCGCGACTGACGGCTTTCCAGCCGCCGGTGCAGCAGGCGACAGCAGCTGCCCTCACGGCGACGCGGCTCCGTAGGGGTGACATATTGGGCTGCCGAGCGGCGACGAGTTCAACTCAACCACAGGACATCCTGATTTCAGAGGAGCACTGGTGGCGCACGTTGCGCGCATTGTCTGAGAATCTACACAGCAAGAGCCAGGTGGAAGGATCCGCAAGGCTGGGCAGTGACAACGAGGGAGAAATTGTAAAGAAAGCTCAATTAATAATTGTAAAACTCCACGCCGTCTCAGTCTTTGGCGCAGCCACTGTGTCTACTGCTAACAAGTAGTGCAGCAGTAAAATAGGATTTAAAACTCTTTTTAGTTAATGATGTTTTCAGATAATGACAAGATAGAAGAGAATAGAATGAAATGAATCAAGTTGATACAATGACAGATAACAGATTGCAAAGAAGGTAATGAATAATCGACCGACTGGAAAAAGAGAATTAAGCAGATCTCATAAGAGACGGATGGATAGATGATGACTGAAACTAATTATTGTACCTCCTCCTTGAAAGGACATAATGATTATGATAAAGGTGATGATGGTGGTTATTATCATACTAACAAGCCGCAGCCATCGACTGTTCAATTGAACTCTTGACAAGTGCATCAATAGATTGTTACTTTACCTTGACATATTTATTCATGAAAGTTTTAATGAGTGGTTGTCTTTTGCGTAAACGAATAAGTACTTGTGGGCAGTAATTTCATCACGGGGCTGCAATTTACCAACATTGAATCCGAATGACGAACAACAAAAGGATCTGGGGAGCCCTAACGGCTGCGACTGATTGCAGGAGAGGTGGGCCTTTTCTGTTTTCCAGCCCCTCCGCTCCTTAATGAAGCTGCGAAGCGCCGCAGCGCTGAGGGTGGCTGGGAAGTGTCGCCGCTGCTGTTGATGTACCAGGAGCGGTGGCGGCGCCCCAGTCTGGGAGCGGCAGGGGCGCAGCGCTCTCAACCCGCTGTGGATGGCCGCCCGATGAGGCTAGCGTACGAGAAGAGGGAGGACTGTTCCCGAAACACAGCACAGCTTCCTTTCGACCCAAACTGTTTAGCTCCGCTTTGTTTTTGCTTAGCCAGCCGCGGTGGTCTAGCGGTTCTAGGCGCGCAGTCCGGAACCGCGCGACTGCTGCGGTCGCAGGTTCGAATCCTGCCTCGGGCATGGATGTATGTGATGTCCTTAGGTTGGTTAGGTTTAAGTAGTTCTAAGTTCTAGGGGACTGATGACCACAGATGTTAAGACCCATAGTGCTCAGAGCCATTTGAACCATTTTTTGTTTTGTTTTTGCTGATGTCACACTATGCAGCTCTACTCGCCAAATGTCAAACTAATATGAGTCTATTGAGAGTAATAACATGGCTTGTTTATTTGTGGAGCTGAGAGTACAAATGGCACAAGTGACATGTCACAAAGAAAAGATCTAAACGCACATTTTGAAAACTGAAATGTGGATGTTTTCTCAGCAAAAGAACTACAAGCTATTTCCTGCATAGTGCTGCACTTTGTGATGGCAAAGTTTGAGCGCTAAGTCAATGTATGAAAAGTCCCCTTAGAAAAATTGTACAAGACTGTGCTTAAACTGACACACAATATTTTTAGCGCAACGCAATCTGAGTTTCAAAAATCCCTACAAAAAAATGGCCCTGACTAACATTAACCTATACCTTTCACAAATCACGTACCTCACCAAAAATCTTCGTTACTCGAACTACTGCAGTACAGCGAGCGCCACTACTGCCAGCTAAATAAAAGATTCAAACTACTGAAAGCACTAACTACTGATAGGCATAGTTAGCAAATGAAAGATTTTGATAGAGAACAAACAATGTATTTACCTTAATAGTGTTGAAGAATCACAATATACATAGCAGTTCATGACATGCAGTCTTACAAATTTCAAAACTCTCCCCACATCCACCACTGCTGGCGGCTCACCTCCAACTGCGCAACGCTATGCGCTGTTCACATCCAGCTGCCCAACACTTCAATGGCAGACAACAATGCAAACTAGCCACAAACTGCACACAGCACAGCCAGTGATTTTCATACAGAGCGCTACGTGGCGTTACCAATACAAAAACCTAAACAGCCTACTTACAAATGGCTGGACTGCATTTAGAATATAACTAGAATAAGTGAAATGGTGGTCATGATTAGAATTTCTGCTATTGTAATGAAGATTCTTGTGTGAATTTTTTTTAATAACAGCAACAGCCTAATGTATTTAAGAATACTTATAGTGGGCCGGCCGGAATGGCCGAGCGGTTCTAGGCACTAAAGTCTGGAACCACGCGACCGCTACGGTCGCAGGTTAGAATCCTGCCTCGGGCATGGATGTGTGTGATGTCCTTAGGTTTAAGTAGTTCTAAGTTCTAGGAGACTGCTGACCACTGCAGTTCAGTCCCATAGTGCTCAGAACCAGCAATAATTATAGTGATATTTAATGCATGTTTGAATAGGCTATTTTGGAAATGCCGCTTGTACATATTGAGGCAAAGTTAGCATTCTGGCACAACAGATCACAAGATCCTTGAATGTAGCCATGTATATATGGAATAAGACGAAGATTTTGATCTTTCTGTGAAGGCAAAGGAACACTTCCGACATGTTTATGTTCCATAAAACAGGATGGAAACAGTGAAGCAGGTCAGCAAAATGCTCTCCTTAATGGAAAGGAAAGTAGAAAATTTCCTTTCAGTTAAATCCATGGAAGCCATAACAAAGGATAAAGCTGCAAAGACACGCAGGGAAACAAAATACAACTGCAACTGAGGAATACCATAATATTGAGTGTATAGAAGCAGATTCTGGAAGGCACAAATATTGGTCCCCTATTAATACCTCTTCTGCAGCCTTTCCATCAAGATGAGTTTGAAACAAACTTTGAGAAATGGAAAAATCTTTAGGAGATGAATAACTACTCCCTATAACAATGTATCCCATTCCCAGACAGTAGTTACTATGGGTAAGAGAAGAGGGAGTCGAGAAAGAAGTGGAAGTGGTCTACAAAGGGGACGAAGAACACTGAAAAATGGACAACACAGTGGTACACCATCACGACTATTGCCCAGGAACGAAATTCTTCAAGAGATACAACAGAAATAAATAATTAAGATTCTATGTACAATAACTGTGAGGTAATTGTAGAAAGGAGTGTCAATAATGTCTCAAATGTATTAGAAGCAATATATTTTCATTTTGGGATTTTAATTTTACTTGCTACTTACCCATTGTTTTTCAGCTTGTGGGTTCACACTAATTACTCATATATCTTTGTTTTATAATGAATATATATTGTACTATGTATATCACGAGCGTTGTACCAAAAAGTCTTCAAAATATACCACCAGAAGTAAACGATTTTTCACTTGTACCTGTTTCACTGTGAAAAGTTTTGAGTCGCAAGGAGTGGGACTATTTTAAATATAGTGTAAACAATAATGGAGAAGCACACAGTCTGTAATAACACCTATAACTGTACACAGACTAAATAACCATTAGGAAAAAAATCTGCAGTTTCGATGGTAACATACATAATTTACAAATAGCCATTCAACTTTGGCAATCATTTACTTAGTTTGCTTCAGTAAACACTTGTACCTATTGTACTATCAGTCCTTCATTTATTATTTTTATGACGAGAAAAGGACTTGTACAGAATTTCCAGAACAAAGAGTGGCCCAGACATACGTTTATGCTATAAAGAATACTGTGATGTATTAAAGTAGCAATAAATCAGGAGTACGCTCATCTCGTCTGAAACTGACTGATCAGTCAATAAAAATCAACTAAATATAGAACGCTGATAGAAGGGAAACAGATAAAGAAGCCATAGAAGATGAAATTATTTCTGTTGACCACAATGAGAACAGTGTAAAAGTTAATTCATGTGCAGCAGAAATTTTTAGTGACTTCTTTTTAAAAATGGGTAAGAACGTTTGTGGAAACAGTTCAGAAGAGAAAAAAAATACACCGAAGAAACAATGCGAAGGCCACTGACTGAAAAAAAATTCACATCCAGATCTGTAATGAGAAAGATCACCACGACTTCAAGAGTAAAAGCTAATATGGGATAGGTTATTTTACAAGACATTAAAACGTTGTCGTCCTATAATATCTAACATATGCAGTCACTTAGATAACGCATCACCAATAAATTCAGAGAGTTTTCCCCAGACAGATTAAACTGTAGCTTCGTTAGGTCGCTCTGCAAGAAGGGTGACTCTTCAGATGACAGTAACTACCACCCATTGTCACCCCTTAAATCATTTTCTAATTTTTTTTAAAGACAATATACTCCATGGTTGTCAGCGACCTTTTTATTTATGGGATTCTTACCGAATCACCGAAACACCAATCTGCAGTTGTACATTTACTGAGCTCATAACAAAATATCTTAATGACCTTCTGAGACTTACTGAAGCCATCTGTTGCGTCAATTATAACATTTTATTAGAGACAATAATTTTTTTTAGAATACGTTGTTCATCAGATGCCTGGATTTTATTGGTATTTAAGAACCAGACTGAAGACAGTTGTACTAGACTGTTCGAGTAACATGAAGAGGGACGCCACATTATCTGCATGGGATGAAAGTACAGTCGGAGTCCCATGAGGTTAGAACACTGTTCCACTACTGTTCTGTTTTATGTCAATGATCTACCATTTTATTTGAATCGGGAGGCAGAATTGGCCCCGTTCATACAGGCGTTCTTTTGAAAGCGAACGAAGACGCATCAACGGAAAAATGTTAATTGATGTTTTTGTGAAAGCTACTGTCTGGTTTAGTATAAATGAGCTATCTTTCAGCTTTGAAGAACGCAGCTTATCCAATGCAGTATAAATTCAGTATAGTCAAAAATATCCCCTTTCCTACTAAATTAAATAAAAACAAGAAATAAGAAACATGGTAGGAAATTACAAAATCCTTAAGTGCGCATAACGATGAAAACAAGGCTCTAAAAACCAGTTGCAGATGAAGTAAAACGTTTAGGGTCGGCCAGTTTTACAATAACAATAATTAACAAATTTGACGATATACAGTTCTAAGTTAAAATTTTTGCACATTGTCATTCATTAACTTCTTATAGGCTAATACTCTAGGGTAAGTCCTCACTCAGGCAAAAATCATTCACAGCACAAAAGAAACCAATCAAAAATATTGGTGGAGTTCACACACATACATCTGGCAGGAATATCTTTGAGTAGCTGGGTAAATTGACAACAGCCACACAGTATATCTATTCACTTACGAAAACTGCTGTCAACTGTCAGTAAGACTATCTGACAGTCAACCCATCGAAATGAAATGCTGAGAGATAGCAGAAGTGTTTTCAGTTTTAAAGATAAATGTCCTTTAACAAATCCTTCTGTACCATAGATGAGTTCTCGAATAGAAATAATTACTATTTTTTCTGGAAACAAACATCCATCCACCAACCCGCCCACCCACCCACCTTCCCAACCACCCCCCGCCCCCAGACACACACTCACACAAACGCACACACATGCCCACACACTCACACTCACACACACACACACACACTTTCCTGTTGTTTCCTAAGATGTTCTTTCAAGAAATGAAACCGGACCAGTCAAAGATCTTTTACCTTCACATTAAAGTGCACGTACCTCCCTTAGAGTGCATTTCCAGCCATACGTCCATATGGTATCCTTCGTTCCTTCTTCTCCTCTCCCCGTTAAGCGGAATCATCCTACATAAATATACATTTGCTCCATAGCATGTTTTACATCATAACATTCATCGTGAATATGATCTATGGAAGTAATTATTCTGAAAATACCTGGGCCATTAAATCGTTTCTTGCCTCTAACAAGCGATCTTTGTATCTTACATTACATTCATTATGATACATCGATGTCTTAGACAGGGTGAAAGAAAACGAGGCAAAAGGAACCAATGGTCTCACTTGGCTCCTTACAGAACAATTTCATTTCTTTTCATCACTTACTGTCGTTTATTGCTGCACTGAAAATATTCGCACCAAAGTGGAAATCTCGACGGCATGTGAAGTGTATTTTGTTTGAAAAGAATCTTGTTCTATTCACTTACGGTATTATGGGGACACTTTAAAGTAATTGTTTTAAACGGGAAATGATTTGAAACATGGTTGAATAACATACCACTAGAGAGTGGGTGTCAACTACACCGACAGAAAGAAAATCGCAATACCCAAAATATAATTAATGTAGAGTAATGAAATTTCGGGACTACATTTGTCTAGGCAACATATTTAAGTGATTAACATTGAGACATCACAGGTCAATGTAAACTCGAGATTAGCCATTGCAAATGTTAAATTATGGTACGTTAATAACGGGTGTAATCGTCTGAATGTTGAAACAAAGCATGCAAACGTGCATGCATTGTGTTGTACAGGTGCTGGGTGTCAATTTACGAGATAGAGTTTCATGCCTGTTTCACATGCTTCCTCATACAGGGACGGTTCACACTGGTTTTGGATAACACTAGACATCCGACTGGTGATCGAACAGTCCAAGGCGACATGTCGACGCTCTGTAGAGCATGTCGGGTTACAACAGCAGTGTGTGGATGAGAGTTATCCTCTTGGAAAACAACTCTGCAAAGCTGTTCGTGAAAAGCAGCACAGCAGGTTGCGTCACCAGACCGAAGTACAAATTTTCAGTCAGACTGCGTGGGATACCCACGAGAGTGCTCCTGCTGTCATACAAAATCGCAACACAGACCGTAACTTCAAGTGCAGGCTCAGTGCGACTAGGACTCAGACAGGTCGATAGCAGGCCCTCAGCTGGACTCATTATAACCAACCCACGGCCATCACTGGCACCGACGTAGAACCTACATTCACCAGATAACACAACAGACCTCCATTCTGCCCTACAGTGAGCTCTCCGTTGACACCAAAGAAGTCGAAAATGGCGATGGTTAGGGGTCGGTGGAATGCACGCTACTGGGCGTCTTTCTTGTAGCTGCCCTCGAAGTAACAGATTTGCAATAGATCGTTGTGTCACTGTGGTGCCAACTGCTGTTCAGCTTGCTGCTGCTGATGCGGTATGATGCCCAGAGTCATACGCCGAACACGATGGTCTTCCCTCTCGGTAGTTCCACATGGCCATCCCGACACCAATCTTCTTGCGATGGTACATTCTCGTGACCACCACTGACACCAATAATGTAGAATGGCTGCATTCCTGCCAAAGTATTTCTGCAGTGTCGTAGAAGGAACATCCGCGACATCGCTCGAACTCGCTGAGGTGTAGATAATGACATCTTCGTTTAAAGGCATTCCTGCCCAATATCTACTTACCGCGTCCAATCTCAAAGATGAAACTTCTTAATAAAATTTTTACTTAAGGTGAAATAACTGAGACGGTGAAACTTCTACATTATTTGATTCTGAAACCGATGAGTGAAACTGAATGTACTGAGCCTACTTTCCCTTTACTTATTCTTATCATTTCAACACTGACCAAGAGTATCCTACCGCATCGCAATCTGACTGCTCAAAAATGATAACCTGATTTCCAGTAATTAATAAAAAAAGGGAAATGGATAGGTAAAAGTTAGATACAGTGGGAATTAGTGAAGTTCGGTGGCAGGAGGAACAAGGCTTTTGGTCAAGTGAATACAGGATTAGAAATACAAAATCAAATAGGGGTAATGCAGGTGTAGGTTTAATAACGAATAAAAAATAGGAGTGCGGATAAGCTACTACAAACAGCATAGTGAACGCATTATTGTCGCCAAGATAGACACGAAGCCCACGCCTACTACAGTAGTACAAGTTTATATGCCAACTGGCTCTGCAGATGACGAAGAAATTGATGAAATGTACGAGGAGGTAAAAGAAATTATTCAGGTAGTGAAGGGAGACGAAAATTTAATAGCCATGGGTGACTGGAATTCGAGGGTAGGAAAAGGGAGAGAAGGGATCATAGTATGTGAATATGGATTGGGGATAAGAAATGAAAGTGGAAGCCGCCTGGTAGAATTTTGCGCAGTGCATACCTTAATCATAGCTAACACTTGGTTCACGAATCATGAAAGAAAGTTGTATATATGGCAGAACCCTGGAGATACTAAAAGGTATCAGATAGATTATATAATGGTAAGACAGAGATTTAGGAACCAGGTTTTAAATTGTAATACATATCCAGGGGCAGATGTGGACTCTGACCACAATCTATTGGTTATGAACTGTAGATTAAAACTGAAGAACCTGCAAAAAGGTGGGAATTTAAGGAGATGGGACCTGGATAAACTGACTAAACCTGAGGTTGTACAGAGTTTCAGGGAGAGCATAAGGGAACAATTGACAGGAACGAGGGAAAGAAATACGGTAGAAGAGGAATGGGTAGCTTTGAGAGATGAAATAGTGAAGGCAGCAGAGGATCAAGGAGGTAAAAAGACGAGGGCTAGTAGAAATCCTTGGGTAACAGAAGAGATACTAAATTTAATTGATGAAAGGAGAAAATACAAAAATGCAGTAAATGAAGCAGGCAAAGGGAATACAAACGTCTCAAAAATGATATCGACAGGAAGTGCAAAATGGCTAAGCAGGGATGGCTAGAGGACAAATGTAAGGATGTAGAGGCTTATTTCACTAGGGATACGATAGATACGGCCTACAGGAAAATTAAAGAGACCTTTGGAAAAAATAGAACCACTTGCATGAATATCAAGAGCTGAGATGGAAACAAAGTTCTAAGTAAAGAAGGGAAAGCAGAAAGGTGGAAGAAGTATATATAGGGTCTATACAGGGGCGATGTTCTTGAGAGCAATATTATGGAAATGGAAGAGGATGTAGATTAAGATGAACGGGAGATATGATACAGCGTGAAGAGTTTGCCACAGCACTGAAAGACCTAAGTCGGAACAAGGCCCCGGGAGTAAACAACATTCCATTAGAATTACTGACAGCATTGGGAGAGCCAGTCCTGACAAACCTCTACCATCTGGTGAGCAAGATGTATGAGAGAAGCGAAATTCTCTCAGACTTCAAGAAGAATATAATAATTCCAATCCCAAAGAAAGCAGGTATTGACAGATGTGAAAATTACCGAACTATCAGTTTAAGAAGTCACAGCTGCAAAATACTAACTCGAATTCTTTACAGACGAATGGAAAAACTGGTAGAAGCCGACCTCGTGGAAGATCAGTTTGGATTCTGTAGAAATGTTGGAACACCTGAGGCAATACTGACCCTACAACCTATCTTAGAAGCTAGATTAAGGAAGTGCAAACCTACGTTTCTAGCATTTGTAGACTTAGAGAAAGCTTTTGACAATGTTGACTGGAATACTCTCTTTCAAATTCTGAAGGTGGCAGGGGTAAAATACAGGGAGCGAAAGGCTATTTCCAATTTATACAGAAACCAGATGGCAGTTATAAGAGTCGAGTGACATGAAAGGGAATCAGTGACTGGGAATGGAGTGAGACAGGTTTGTAGCCTCTCCCCGATGCTATTCAATCTGTATATTGAGCAAGCAGTAAAGGAAACAAAAGAAAAGTTCGGAGTAGGCATCAAAATCCACGGAGAAGAAATAAAAACGTTGAGGTTCGCCGATGACATTGTAATTCTGTCAGAGACAGCAAAGGAATTGGAAGGACAGTTGAACGGAATGGACAGTGTCTTGAAAGGAGCTTATAAGATGAACATCAACAAAAGCAAAATGAGGATAATGGAATGGAGTCGAATTAAGTCGGGTGATCGTGAGGGCATTAGATTAGGAAATCAGACACTTAAAGTAGTAAAGGAGTTTTGCTGTTTTGGGAGCAAAATAACTGATGATGGTCGAAGTAGAGAGGATATAAAATGTAGACTGGCAATGGGAAGGAAAGCGTTTCTGAAGAAGAGAAGTTTGTTAACATCGAGTACAGATTTAAATGTCAGGAAGTCGTTTCTAAAAGTATTTGTATGGAATGTAGCCAGGTATGGAAGTGAAACATGGACGATAAATAGCTTAGACAAGAAGAGAATAGAAGGTTTAGAAATGTGGTGCTACAGAGGAATGCTAAACATTAGATGGGGAGATCACATAACTAATGAGGAGGTATTGAATAGAATTGGGGAGAGGAGGGCTTGTGGCACAACTTCACTGGAAGAAGGGATCGGTTGGTAGGACATGTTCTGAGGCATCAAGGGATCACCAATTTAGTACTGGGAGGTGAAGAAGCTTGCACGGGATAGAGTAGCATGGAGAGCTGCATGAAACCAGTCTTAGGACTGAAGATCACAACAACAACAACAATAAATATGAATGGCCCTGAAACAAAAGAAATCCGAACAATAACCCATACATTTCATGGGTCACTTACCTCACGGAAGATCTTCATTACACGAACTACAGCAATGCCGCAAGCACCAATACTGCCAGCTAAAAGATTCTACATACTGAAGGCTCTAACTACTAATACGCTTGTGGTTAGCAAAGGAATGATTTTGTTGCAAACAATGTATTTACCAGATTTTACCTTAATCAAGTGACAACCAGTCAAAAAAAATATAATCATCAGCAATATATCTCCATAACGGATGCACATTCGGACCGTCCGCTCTCGTTAATACTGCAAACCCCCAACACTGCTAATTATTAACTTCTAACCTCCATCACTGCTTACTACTCACTCGCAACTTCCATCACTGCCGGCTGTTCAACTCCAAGTGCTAGTTCGTCCAGCCACTGAGTTTCCCACAGAGTGCGCACAGCGCTGTCAGAGTTATTAATGCAGAGCGCTGCATAGCGCTGCCAACATGCAAACACATAAACAGACTACTTACAACGGAAACGCACGCTCATGACGGTTAAAGCTTGTATTTTAAAGCAAACCTATCGCATTCATATACTGTCGCTACTAGCCCCACTCTTGTGCGACTGGCGCGAAATCTGAACAGACGTCATCTTTGAGGTGCAGAAACACGCCTGCCAACATTCGTTCATGCCTCACAACTCCTTCTTGTTGTTGCGATTTTTATTTCGTCAGTATACGTCAGCAAGCAGGTGAGCGGTAACTGTAACCAAACGGTAGGTGTGCTCAGCTTAGCTGTGGGTTTGTTTTCTTTGCTTAAATTGGAATGAGTGAAGAGACTAACTGTGTTTCATCACAAAGTTTGTGTACGACCCTTACAAGACTAGAAGGGATGTCGGCTTCCTATGGCAATGTGTGAGTTTTGTTTTAGTGGAAATACGCCAGCGCTACGGAAGGGAGGTGTGCCTTCTTCTCCCGCACCGCTGCCCTCCCCCAGGGCGGTGTGAACTGACGAGTTCTCCTTTATTTAGACTAGAGGTCAACTGCCGCGATATAGTGCCCGTACTATACTTGCTGCTGAGAACAGTAATACCCATTTTAAAGTTTGATATTACATTTGCAATTTGGAGAACTCAGTTATTTGGCATATTGGTTACCATAGGTTTCCTCCAGGGACACAGTTTTGTACCTAGTTATCGACTGCCACTGACATAGCTTATCTTTGGGTCAGTCAGTAAGATGCACAGGAATAACTCTTTCAATTTAATCTTAGCGAACCAATCTGGTCACAGCACGTGTCGGAGCCACCCCTGAATAGGGTGTTTAAAAATACATTCTTTGTGTTCTGGCAAACTTAGGTCTAGTTTTTCAGTCTGAGGCAGCGGTTGGCTGTTTGCTGCACGACGGGTGTTTACATGCAGTTTGATGGTGTCCAGAACAACCACATTAGTAGTATGAGTTTGCTACTCGTTCACAGAAGTCTTATAGCTCATATGTAATTATTTTCTTGGTACGCACCACAAACCGGAAAGTAGAGAACTTCACTGAATATTTCCTGGCTTGAAAGTGTGTATTCATAGGGAGAGCTGGTCTTCTGTGAGGAGAGTAGGTTGCAGAATTCGGTACAACATCTCTTTGCTATTAATTCATCCGAACGGCAGAACGTTTCAGTTCGTCACACTCTCTGTAAATGGTTATGTGTGAATGTTTTGTGAAACGTGTAGGCTTTCCTTTGTTGGATTTTCTCCCATGTTGGAAAGTCAGATGCTAAGTGTTTTCTGAGTGTTAATGCTACACGTGATGCATGGTTTAACTAATTTTGGAGACAATTATATGCATTTATAATCATTAAAAAATCGGTTATTCCTTGCACATTACTTTCCTGTGTAAACGAGGCTATCCCGGCATGCACTTAAGAGTTAGCACACGGTCACTTATTGCGAAATGTACTACTTGCCTTCAGTAGCTGGTGGAATTTTTATGGATCTCTTATTTCTGTTAACATGGAAACTAGTTTCAATCATGGTGAAAATACTTCACCTATATATTCATGATCTTTCAGCAGCAAAAGTACTTGCAGGAGATGTCGCAGCTGGCAAACTTCGAGTCTTTCATTCTACGTATATTCAACGCAAATCACGGCCTAAATGCCAGTTTGCTGTACACGTTCTGATGCATAGAAAGTTGTTGTTACGGCTGCTTAGGTTGACATAAATTGAACTGTCCTTTTTTTATGTCCGTCGTAAATCATGGAACAAGGTAACGTTCCCGTGTACAGATAATATTCTAAAAATTTTGCTGCCGGTTCACATTACTAGTTTGATTTGTGGTAAGAATTGTTCGTGAGAGGGTCTCAAAATGTCGACTTTCGACAAAATAACACTACTTTTACTTTAATTTAGGGCATATCGTGACTTACTTTGATAGTTCGTCCATTTGGAAAATGTAATAGGAGCCTTACACATTTTACTGTTTGCGCTCGAGCTTGTGTTCAGCACTGCTCACTTCTGTCATAGATTTTCTTCCCTGCAGTATTAGTTGCATATTATGTGTGATTCACCGCAATATGAATAGGTTTACTGGCGAAAAGTTGAGTGTGACGCACCCTCTTTGACTGCTTTGAGGATTACTTCCACAAGAAACAGGTAATTCGGTTAACAGAACAAATGAATCGTAGTTACAATATTGCTCTGTAACGTAACCCATTTCACTATTTTCTTGTTTAAAACGTGACCTTACATTAGCGACGTATTACGTGCTTTTTTGTCACTAAAGGATTTCTGAATTTCTACAAACCAGTTGTAGTGCATTACATTCCATTGCTGTGTACATTCGACCTGTGATTAAAGTCAATTATCTTCAGTGTACCTATTTGGGGTAAGTTCCTTTAAAGCTTTAAAAACAACAAGTATTTTACATCGTGATTCAGTCACACATTAAGAAACATCCTAGAAAATTCTAATCTGCCAGATAAGAACATTGATTACATTTCCCATCTTTAGCATATTGTATCGTTTGCAACTATGATTAATTTGAAGCCTTCGTGAGCCACAACACTCGTCCCCTGGCCAAAGTAGTGAAGAACGATGAGATACTCGTACTAAATCCGAATGTGGCTGGTTCTAAAAACGAAAAAGACTGTAATCATTACAATGGAAATTTTAACAGCGAGAGAGAAGAGACAGAGCAAGTGGGTACAAATTGCGCTTCATTACCGCAATAAATTTGATTACACCGGTAACATTTTCTGAGGTTTGGAGAGATGGGAAATTGGAGCTGATGGCCTCTTGTTACAGGGCACAGCATACGCATAATTGTTCTAGAAGAGTACTCTACTTTTGTTTGATCTTCGTGGTTACAGCAAACCTGTTTTAGATAAAGTGATTAAAATAATGATTTTCTCATTTTAATTTTCGTTATTTCAATTTGTGTGATGCCTCTCTCCCTATCTTCCTGGTTAATGTCAAACTTTTCCTCTCTGCATACTGAAAACACTCAGCTTGTTCGATAATCTAGCAGCTGGTCATAATATTATCTCAGGTTTGCTGTCGCTTTCAGTTTCTTCTACTACTTTTGTGTAGGTAGTTGTTTCCATATGTGTATTTCCTCGCCTATTCCTTCATTGAATTACAGGTTAAGGGCCGTTTTCATACTATATCTTGTCATTTTTATCACTTTGTTTGGATAATGTATGAACTTAATTCGTTTACAGTAATTCAGTTCTAATTTAATATACAATAGTATTCATAAATCAAGGAAAACCAGTAAAACTAAGATTTCTTAACACATAATGAACGGCATGGGAGAAAAGTTACCCTAAGTGTGAAACATATCATGTAGTATTAATAAACCGTTGAAAACAATTCCAGACAAAAAATGCATTTTCGAAATTAGAAAATGTTAAAAGTACGCAGTACGAATTTGATTACGGCCGGAATTTTAACTTAGTGATTGAAATACAGTGCAGTGGAACAGTACGTACATCCTACAAGAGTTAGATGTTGGCGTGCTACTTCATTTTCGGCGTGTCTGCTCCGTAGTACACAAACATCAGAATGTACATTAATCACATTGCTTTCGACTGCTCGATTCGGTTGTATTTCAGTTACATGATTATAGCCCAACATTTGTATTTCGATGACGAATAAGGGACGAAAGTAAGACAAACTAACATATTATAGTTAGGGAAATACAGCTCTGCAAGAACTACATGTTTTAACATACGAGGGTTGGAACCTGAATAGTGGCAACAATTTATTTACAGTTCGTACAAAACAGATACGTGTTTCAAAGTTTTACTGACCTTCAAAGTAGTCACCAGCATTGTGTATAACCAGTTGCCAGAGATGTGCAAGTCGTAGAATACTCCTAGCGGTGTCAGTTGTGTTGAGTCATCACTCCTGTCTCTATGCAGTTCACTTTTGAAACACAACCTACGACCTGCTTAGAGACAGAAGTGATACACTTACGCCCTCGTGAGTTCAAAAACGTTCAAATGTGTGTGAAATCTTGTGGGACTTAACTGCTAAGGTCATCAGTCCCTAAGCATACACACTACTTAACCTAAATTATCCTAAGGACAAACACACACACCCATGTCCGAGGGAGGACTCGAACCTGCTAGAAATTCGTCGGGCTGTACACCGCGCCGTTCGAACTGTCAACACAACTGCCACTGCTAAGAGTATACTACGACTTACTACGACTTCCACATCGCCGGCAACGGTTTTTCCCCATTGATGGTGACTGCTCTGAAGGTCAGTAAAACTTTGAACACGTATCTATTTTGTACGAGCTGTAAATGAATAGTTGCCACTTTTAAAGTTCCAACCCTCGAATATTGTTTCAAGCAGACGCTCAGATTTTTGCCAAGTAATACACTTATAATTCTTTTCGCAAACATCGATTGTACACAAATACTGAGTATTACAGACAATGATCTAGATCAGTGAGGTAACAGATGCAGCCCCGTATTTAAAATAACTTTAATGCGGACTTAGCTATTCGAGCTGGAGTACTTCTCTCGTTAGTAAAATTTCTGTGAAACTGAAGTATTACAATGTTTTAAAAATCATACAAAGTTAACAGTTTCGAAGGGCAATCCTTATTATATCATCTTAAAAAAGAAGTTAGCCGTCTCGGTGGCCGAGGTCACTAACTCACTCTTTTTAGGGAACTCTCGACCTGGCCCTAAGTCATTTCAAATTCCGGTAGTGGACAAAATTTTCTCTGCCAGTATTTGGACGGCAAGGACACGAGCTCCATCTTGTAATATTTTGTGATAAGTTTTTTATATCTACATCTATGCTGAACCCAAGACCCTCTATAGTGTGTTTTGTATCGTGTAGTCTTTGTCTGCACCGACTTTTTTTCCTCTCTACTACTGCTTCTCGGCTCGTGTTAAATCCTCCTGGAAGCAGTAGTAGATGTCCCACTGAATTTCCTTCCTCGTGTCAAGAGTTTTCCACAGATTTCTTCTTCATTTATCGCTTTTAGTACGCCTTCGTTTCATACGTTACATTTTAAGACATTTCGATAGCACCACATCGTTGTTGGTTTTACGATATAAATTTAAGTTATTCTTATTTTTCTTATTTCTGGCCCTAGGCCATGTCTCAACGGGGTTGACGTGCTATTTTGGAAGTGGTAATATTAGTGGTAGTGGATGGCCTGATGATTTGGATTTGTGTAGCCCATCTGCTGCCGTCTAGTATTATCTCAAGTGCAAGTGTGAGAATGTGTTGTAATTGTTTGCAAGTAGTGTAACTGAGGCAGGGCGTGGGTACCAGACAGGTATTTACCAAGTAAGATGGGGAGAACAGCCTAAAATCACATGCAGGCTGGCCGGCACACCTACCCTCTTCGTCAATTCGCCGGGCGGAATCGATCCGGGGTCGGTGCACTTAGCTGTCCCCCCAAAGCGGGTGCTGTGGTGCTGTGACGCGCTGGGTTTCCGGGAGTATACGTTCACGTTTTTACTACGTTTTACCTACATTTTGGCCTCGCCGTTACTTGTTTTATCCTACGCGTTTCACCAATAATCTGGTTTTCATTTGATATTCATTTACTTTAAGACAGACATTGTCTAGTTTTGATTTATACAGATCAGGCGTACGTCGAAAATTCATCATTATTTGAGTAGCTTGCATCCTCATTATGCACTGTAGGGTTTCACGATCGGTGTTTGCTCAAGCTTCCGAGCTGAGGGGCAGTGGCCGATATATAAAACTCTTTCCCGAGGCTATGTTTTCGACTGTGGGAGATTTCGTCAGAGGTAAAGCAGCTACTACATCAAGGGCTCGAGGGGCCCTCGCATTTATTGAGCTGCACAGGGGGTACGAATATTTGTCACATAATGTCAGTTGCTTGATTATCTCTGGCTGGCACCATTATTACTGGTTAGAAGTAATCGATTGTCATCATGTAGGCGCAAAGTCAACATAGATATTTTGTCTAACTTAACATCTTGTCTCCCTTTTCTGTTAAAATTGTTATGGTACGTATTTGTCAAACACCAAGGGCTTCTTATACATGCTGGCATGATAATATTTATCTTTGCTGTACCGCTCGTCTTCCAGAATTTTAACAGTGGTTTCCGTATCAGGAGACATATTCTGCTACGGCCAATTTGTCGACGTCTCCCGGGGTGCAGTTGCTTTTGTATTCGGCTAAGAGTATGTTAGCATCTATGTATGTGGCTCTAATGTACTTTTGACTGAACTACATTGAGTTCGATAGATCTCAGGTCTACTCAGCTGATGCTGTACGTCTTTAGCAGTTTTTAAACTTTCTTTCATCTTCTTGGTAGTTCTAACAATCGTTTCAGTTCTGTGCTTGACCAGCACGCCATTCATGCAATCGGTAATTTTGTTAATATACGAGAAGAATGCTTTTCCAGTTGGCGGCCTTTGTTCCTCGTTAGTCTTCTTTCTTTTCTGAAAGCGGGATCCATTCGTCTCCTCCCTGGAGTAACCATTTCCCTTGTAAGTTGACCATAAGTAGTTCAGCTCGTCTTGTAAATAAATCTGCTTGTATATTTGTTTTAGCTCTGTTGAACAAGGTTTTAATGACACCTCTGTTTTGTCTTGGATGATGTATGGATTCCTTGTGGAGGTGTTAGTGTGTTTAGCGTCCCTGTGCACCTTGTGGCTTAAAGTCCCAGGTAACCATTTTATCACAGGAATATAAAAAAAGTGAAGCTGCCAATTGATTTCTTGCTCCATTGCCTTTGTATTTTTGAGTTCATATTATTCAGATGTACCAAGAAGATACACAGTTCCACTTCACTATGTGCCCGTACTGCAAAGGTGTCATCCACATAGGAGTAACACTTGGTTGGTCTCTTTTTGCCTATCTTAATTCTCTGGACATTTCTGTGAGCAAATCGAGGTACAAAACAAAAAGCCAAGTTTTCAACATACCCAGAAAAAAGTATGAGTCACACAAAGAAATCAAACCCTGAGAAATGAAGCAATAGATAAAAGGCATCTAGATACATTCAACGACTGAGAATCATCAGAGCTTACAGAATGAGATGTTATATATGTGTCAGTCGAAAACTGCGTACTTAAACGGAAATAATAATATTTGTTAAGGAGCACAATCTCAAATTGGAGAAGGGAACGGTTCATATCTTTTCGAAATGAATCAGCCCGTAAAGTCCCTTATGTGATATCGGGAAACCAACCAAAATCTTAATCTTGAAGACCAGGCGGGGATTTGAACTAACCTACTCCCGATAAATAATCCAGTGTCTTACAACTCAACCACCTACCTCCTTTTGAGCAACGGGTTCTGACTGCCAGTGAACTATAACGGAGATGTAATGGACGAACATTTTAATCTTAATGGCCTTAAGAAACCGTATGAACAGGACTAGGGAATTTTACTTTTAATATTCCGTCTACTAACTGAAAATAGTGAGCACTATGAAGGATGGCCACATACATTGATTTATTTTATTATGACAGCTATTTCAAAACAAATGATTTCTCTAGTGGACTACAGTTTCTGATTTTAATAATTCGTTCTGAATTTCGATTACGACTCTTTATGTAGGTGCCTGTTAGTAGCTGACTATGCATTGATATTTGCGTTACATATTTCATCAGTGTACTTACTTTCGACACCAGTTATACTTTTAAGAACTGTTACCTGGTGGTGTCTGTCCTATTCTCAAAAAATGAGCTTTTAAACCATCTGCATGTGACGAGTGGCAAGTGGCTTGGTGTACAAAACTCTACATATATATTTCAATTACCTGCTTCTCTGCTGATGAAGAATTTACATTACATTAGCACGGAGGGTGTGTGAAAGAATCTTGTGCCAATGGTTCAGACACATTTATGCTCTTCAATGGATAGTTTTCTGGGTGAAATCAATAAACCACCCCTCGGACATTATATAATAACAATACATATGTGGTTAAGAGATCAAGTGTAATATATACTAGGAACATGTGCTGATTGATCTAAAGTGACAATTGAACATGAAAGTTCGCTGAGAAGATGTGGTTGCAAGAGAGAGAGAGAGAGAGAGAGAGAGAGAGAGAGAGAGAGAGAGAGAGAGAGGGAGGGAGAGATAAGAAGGTTGTCAAACAGGGGCTTCGACCCCATGAGAGTGCAGCACCTTGACAATTAGTTATTAAAAGTATTGTGATGTGTCTGTACAGTGTAGGAGATCAAGAGACAAAAGGAAACTACTTCATCAGCCAATGACTCTCCAAGAGGACCGTTTCAATAGTATGTGCGGAGGAGACTTTCGCTGGGTTTTCTTCCGTAATTCAGAAGGTCAACGTATAGTGAAAGACCCGTCCAAGGGTCCTTAAGAAATTCATGACCCAATGGTAAACGGAAACTGGCTTCTTTGGATATTATCAGCTACGAATTTTTCTCAATTTAATTTAGAATAAACATTTATTGGCAACAAAAGTAACTAACAAAAATTCTATTGGCGAGCCAGTAATCTGAGCTGGCCAATTGAATATAAGGACAATCTAAGGACACCTCTGAACGAATCTTGCATACTGTCAGGTTAGAGAAGAAATTCAGTCAAACTGTTAACGTGGAACACTTTTCTCCTATGCCTGACGTAAGGCTCCTTACACTCTTTCGGAAGATCGCTTCAGACTATGGTCATGGTCTTATGTCGTGACAGACATGGTGAGTCACTGCGGTAATGGCTGGGTGAGTCCTGCTAGGCCACAGGCAGGCAACATCTTCTCTGTTGCAGTTAGCGTGTCTTGAGTTATTGGTGCCAACACATTGGCCATATACAGCGCTGTCGCGAAACACACAGATGCTTTAGTGGATAAGTCCTCCACCCAGTATTACACATGTCTAAAAGTAATGACTGAAACTCTCATAAGTTACCCTCAGAGATACATTAACATAGTGATCATGATCTTTATTTCTAATTTTAGTGTATGTGGAGGAAAGATATAAATCGTTTCAGAACAAGCTTTCAGTAAGCTACTACAAAATAATTACAATCATTTTAGCTGTGGCCCAAAAATAGATCATTATTACGGAAATAAAGCTGTTTACGATATACTGTACGTACTTCTTGCCTCTGGGACAGCTAACCAATTTGCTTTTATTGGTTTCCGTTTGGTGCACCTCACTCTGTTGCTTATAATAATTAAATACTGTTCATGTAAGTCCAGCTTTTCATGTTAGATGGCACTAACAAAGAAAAAGGAATCCATTATAGTATAAATCATCTTCCCAAACGCATAAACTGGAGTACAATGTGGGGCTGACAAATTAACACCATAGTACTTTGTCTCAAAACTTCAAAAAATTTAAGAACGTTAAACACTCTTACCCTATATTGTCCTAATGGAAGCTTTAAGACATTCGAAAGTAATGTCACTAGGCAGAGTAGTGATAAAGTGGCTCATATCAGAATAAGCTACATCAAGCCCAGTGAAGAAATGTGGTACATGATCCGGTTTGTTTCAGCTGTAGTATACATTAGCCACCTGACTGCTGCTTGTGGGGCAATCAGTTACCGAAGTCTTCTGCTGTGGATTAGAAGACTTCACCAAAGGAGCACGAAAGTCACGAAGACGTAAAGCACATCTTCATGGTATTTCAAGCAAGTCCACTTATGTCGATGTTCAATAAAATTTTTACTTCCACATAGTAAAGGCCTTTCGCTAAGGTCATTTAATGTTTGTATGAGAGACAACCACGCGAAACTGAGTGAGGTGGGCTAGTTTTTAGGGCATTGGACTCTCATTTGGGAGAACGACGGTTCAAATCTGAGACCTGCCATCCAAATTTAGGTTTTCATTGATTTCCTTAAGTCTCTCCAGGCAGATGCCTGATTGGTTCTTTTGAAAGGGCATGGGCAATTTCATTCCCCATCCTTGACACAATCAGAGCTGGTGCTCCCTCTCTAATGATCTCGATGTCGATGGAACGTTAAACTCAATTTCCCTTTCTTCCTAAAACATCAGCTTTCATTCTCTTCTTTCCGATGCTTTTCCTTCATAGATCTTACCTGAGAGGCTGCGTAGGTGTGCAAGTGCTTCGTACTAGATTTAGATCTTTGTAATAAAATCAGATGCCTGAACGTCATTAATCAGGTAGTTTTGCTAATTAACAAATGGATTACCATTGGCTGACATGCATCTTAAGTGATTCTGAATTATTCATGATCGATAAGCAAATTGTCCACTAATATACAAAAACTAGTTTCCATTGAGAAATACTCATACTTCCTGATTATACGTTTACACTATTGTTTTCACAGGAGAAAAGCATTTACTTCTTGAATTCACCTGCAATAACGTACACTTATACAAGCACGTATTCTTGCACAATTACAAATTCCTGGACCAGTTCTTCATATCTGTACTAGCTGACAATCCCAGCGTTGTCCGGGTATTCATTTTGCCAGTCCCAGTCCTCTCTTAGAAACGGAAAGAAAAGCGATTTTTTAAACGTCTCTATGGCAGTGCCCCTTTCGCAGCTGAAAGCTTTCAAAAGCGCTACCAGGTGTCAGGGATTTCCTTAAGTCGAGGAGTTGCAGGAATGTCTTAGTAGTAACCAATAAATGTATTACAACTTCATGCGTGTTGCGGCAGTTTCCACGCATCTCAGTGTTTACGACGTGTGACGTCCCTTCCCTCCTCCTGCGCTCGTCGGGAGGAGACGCGACTCGTAATGGTGTTCGTCCCCGTCAGTATGACGTGGCACACCACCTGTAACTCTCGTAAAACACAGCTCCTCGCGTAGTTAAGAAGTATCCTATTGTTCGTCCGTAACAGTCTTATCAGTTTGAGTTAACTGATCAATTGTTTATCTTTTATCTTATGCCAGGTTAGTTTCGTTGAGCAGTGAAATCTTGGTTCTTAATCCTATCATTGCGGTCGTTTTTCACATCATCCTTAGCGAGGATTAATAATTGCTGTTCGTAATTCCGTTGCTATGCTGTTGCTACGTCAAATTAATAACAACGGTCCAACGTAGCTCCAGAGAACACTTATGTTGAAGTAAAGTCCTTGTAACACGCCGTGATGCTGATTTTTATATTATTCACCTTTCACTGTCTGTTATTCCTGTCTTCACACAGTCACTTAAAATGTTTAAAAGACTCAATCACTAGCATGAACATACGTAATATTATTCCTTGAATTATGTAGGAGACACATCTGACTTATCTCTTGACTAATAGCTTATTAACCTTTTTGTAATTAATTGTTGGTCCCTATCACGCACACACACCAATTTGTCATTCGAGATTAACATCTCATCAGCCCAGTAATCGTGACGTTGATAACAACTTTTGACTGAACGGCGTATTGGTTTTTCTTCATGACTTTGTATTATTGTGTCCCACTCAAGACTACAAATAGGTTTCGTGTCACTCATCCATTACTATCAAGTTCGCAACTGTTCTTCAGTCCGAAGGTTAAGTCCAGTAAATCAGTATCACTCAATTAAAATCACCGTCGCGTTGATAACGGTAAAGATTACTTTATTCAGTCGAATGACTATGGCTTTAGTCTCTCCCTCCCGAACTATCGAACTTTGACAACTGAAACAATCTAATAGCGTTTGCTCCCAGAAGACTATCGCAATAGCACTCTAGAGCGACTGAAGAGCAACTAACTAAACATTTCCATATCCGAATTGGATTGTAGGTGCATTGAATTTCCTTTTCGATGCGGCTGCCACTCTCTTCCATGGTAAATGTTATCTTTGACCGAGTTACCTCCTTGGATTTAACCAACGTTCATATGAATTTAAATTTATTTTGTAGATGTTTAAAAGATAATGCGTGACAACTCTTACCTTTTATCTACTCTTTTGTATTTTACTCTCAGTATTTAAGTGCTATAGTTGTTAATCAAAACATTATCAGTGTAATTCAATTTTTTTTTTATCAGCAATAGTTGTTGTCACTGTCAGGATGACTCACTTCCCTACTTTAAGTTTTCACAAAGTTTGTTAATTGAGGTTTTCTGTCCTTGGGGCGTTACAGAAGTCATGCCTCTCGAATTATATGTGGTTTCATGATACAATTTTGTAGGGCACTTATTGGCATATTTGGACACAGTCGGAAAAATTTATTGCGAATAGAGTTAGTAATACAGGTGTAATAAATTTAAACGTCAATCATAATGCTGCAGTTTTTCAAGCAACTCGTTAGTTTTGTTGTATCCCCTGAACCATGA
Organism: Schistocerca cancellata; assembly: GCF_023864275.1. NCBI lineage: Eukaryota > Metazoa > Arthropoda > Insecta > Orthoptera > Acrididae > Schistocerca > Schistocerca cancellata. The sequence continues at coordinate 983,658,494 of NC_064626.1, read as the reverse complement.
TAGGTTGGTGGTTCTTACCCCGACAGCCATTGTGACCTGACCGTAAGGGAGATGTGTAGCACGTTTGGTTGAAATGCGTACAGTGGTTTAGGAGGAACATACTTACATACATACACGCACACATACCGTGCAAACATACGTCCATTTTCATAAGAGGTAGGGATGTCAACAGGTTTGTTCGTCAGTTCTGCAGAATGACGAAGCCAACTGCCGAGATGACAAATTAATTAATGCCAAAAAGCGAAGTATTCACTTCCAAAACAGTGTAGCCGTGTTGTGCAGTGGAGGAATAATGCAAATCATCGCTGAAAGAACTTTATGGTGTGTTCACTGCACAACTGACAAATTCGAAAATATGTTCTACGTTTTTTATCTAGCGTTGACATTCCCTTAATACCGAACTTTGTTGGGCACAAATTAGGGAATTTCACGGGCAAAATCGTATACACATTGTAATAAAAGCGTACGGCGAAACTTTCATTGTACGTTCTTAATATAAAGAATAAAATCTGCACCAAAATAAGCGCATGTGCCGTTACTGATTGTGATCTCATCATGTGCAATAAGGAACACATGGTGGTAAGCACGTGTTCGATGTTTCTGGGTCAGACAAGTGTAGTGGTTCAAATGGCTCTGAGCACTATGGGACTTAATGTCTCAGGTAATCAGTCCCCTAGAACTTAGAACTTCTTAAACCTAACTAACCTAAGGACATCACACACATCCATACCCGAGGCAGGATTCGAACCTGCGACCGTAGCGGTGTCGCGGTTCCGGACTGAAGCGCCTAGAACCGCTCTTCCACCAGCGGCCGGCACAAATGTAGTAGCTCAGTTATGTCGGTACATGTGTCCCAGGTCGCGTTAGACAGGCAAAACAGCAAATGATCCAGTATAGGACGCTGCCGTTCTAGATCCACCCACTTCAGCCAAAGCACCAATTTAACCAAGGGGCTAGGTGAAGCATTTTGATAGGAACGTGTCCGCCGCTTCGACGAACGGGCGGAATAACCTCTTGACTCTAGTTGTCTTACGAAAATCTGGTGACCCAGACTGCAACAGTTTTATGAATGTGCGTAGGTGCTGGTTGGACGCCTTTGGGCACTTAACGCACATCATTCCCATGGAATTATTTACACCACATGGTCGATCCTCCATATACTGCCACTGATAGGTTGTTTGGTCCCTCATGGAATCTTCTGTGTAGAGGCGAAAAAATGCCACGGATGAGATTGAGTCCTTCGCTATGAATGTGGTAACCTCTTCTGTGGCTGTGATATTACCACACGCAGTGCCATCAACATCGGTTCATTGAGCTATTTTGCTATCCTGTGGTTCGAATAATGAGTAGCTATCGTCGGAACTAATAAAGGCAACGCTTTTTTCACATGGATGGTTACAAGCGATGTACCCATGTACCACCTGCCACATGTTTCAGTCCTGACACAATTAATCCTTGCAGTGTCACCATAACGTAAAGTTTCTTGGTAGCTCACAGAGATTCCTTAACTTAGGAACAAGAATGTATTGGACAGTTATTTAGCTGAGCAACCTGCTGCAATAATATCCGGTAACTTGTTATTAAACGACTGACCACTTGCGCAGGGCAAGTCATCATAGAAAGGGTAAGTTTTCGTCAAGGGAAACATGTCTGATTTCCTGTTGGATGTGCAAATACCGTAAGGTCCAGAAGTCGGAGAGGGACCGAAAAGTCAATGACAGAATGACGATTGATCGTTGTGCAACGTCATTTTGACATGATTATACAGGAAAACTAAAGCTGCTCTGAACCTGAAGATCAGTTAGAACACATTAGGGATTTTTCAGGCAGGATCCTATAAGATGTGTTAAAACCTTGTATTTCTCCGATCTTTGAACCGACTTGCCAAGCTAGTTGTAGAGGGCATACGGTTTAAAATTGTCTCCAAACCAAGACGCTACCTGGCATTTCTCACATAAGCAACCATTGCCAAAGTTGGCAGAAATGTTATGAATTCCTAGGACTCACAGGAAAACGAGTTCCAGATATATGAACTTTTAGAACTGAGCAGTGTGTATAGATATACGTTGTACTCTTGTATAGAAAAGATAATTATCGTTGAAGTTACTTTTTCACAGGCAGCTATTGATGTACCATGACGTGGCAAATGGTAGGGATTGATTGTTAAACGTCTTGTACACTCATGTGCCAAACTAGAAACTTACGATTTATTTGAAGTGGCATCTATCACGAGATGAGAAACAATTTTTCGAAAGTCTATCAATATTGTAAAATTTATTTATTTATTTATTTATTGTTCCGTGGGACCAAATTAAGGAGAAGTCTCCATGGTCATGGAACGAGTCAATACATGAAATTATAACACGATAGTAGAAACAGATAAAATGAAATATAAAGAACATATTCAGGCGACAAGACGTAAGTTTAAATAAAGAAAATCAACAATGTAACACTGGAATTTGCTTAATTTTTCAGCTCTTCCAGCAGCTCCTCGACAGAATAGGAGTGAGCCACGAGGAACCTCTTCAGTTTAGACATAAAAGAGTATGGGCTACTGCTAAGATTTTTGAGTTCTTGTGGTAGCTTATTGAAAATGGATGCAGCAGAATACTGCACTCCTTTCTGTACAAGAGTCAAGTAAGTGCATTCCACATGCAGATTTGATTTCTGCCTAGTATTAACTGAGTGAAAGCTGCTAACTCTTGGGAATAGGCTAATATTGCTAACTACAAACGACATTAAAGAAAATATATACTTTGAGGGCAATGTCAAAATTCCCAGACTATTGAATAGGGGTCGACAAGAGGTTCTCGAACTTACACCACATATAGCTGGAACATCCCGTTTTTGAGCCAAAAATACCCTTTTTGAATCAGAAAAATTACCCCAAACATAATACCATATGACATAAGCGAATGAAAATTTGCGAAGTAGACTACTTTTCATGTTGAACTGTAACTTATTTCAGATACTGTTCTAATGGTAAATAAAGCAGCATTTAGTTTCTGTTCAAGATCTTGGACATGGGCTTTCCACAACAGCTTACTATCCTTCCGAACGCCTAGGAGCTTGAACTATTCCGTCTCGCTTATAATATGCCCATTCTGTCTGATCAAAATATCGGTTATTGTTGAATTGTGAGTTAGAAACTGTAAAAACTGAGTCTGACTGTGATTTAGCATCAAATTATTTTCCACAAGCCACGAACTTATTTCATGAACTACATTATTTGATACTGTTTCAATATTACACACAAGATCCTTTATTACCAAGCTGGTGTCATCACCAAACAGAAATATTTTTGAATCACCTTTAATACTAGAAGGCATATCATTTATATAAATAAGAAACAGCAGTGGCCCCAGCACTGATCCTTGGGGAACGCCCCACTTAACAGTGCCCCATTGGGACTGAGCATCACTACCACTCTCAATATTGCGGAGAATTACCGTCTGCTTTCTGTTCTTAAAATAAGAGGCGAACCAATTGTAAGCTACCCCCTTACTCCATAATGGTCCAACTTCTGCAGTAATATTTTGTGGTCAACACAGTCAAAAGCCTTCTTTAAATCAAAGTAAACACCTAGCGTTCGCAACCTTTTATTTAATCCGTCCAAAACCTCACAGAGAAAAGAGAATAGAGCATTTTCAGTTGTTAAACCATTTCTAAAACCAAACTGTATATTTGACAGCAAATTATGTGAATTTAAATGCTCCAGTAACCTTGTATATACAGCCTTCTCGATAACTTTAGCAAACACCGATGGCATAGAAATAGGTCTAAAATTGTCAACATTATCCCTGTCTCCCTTTTTATAAGGGGCTTTACTACCGAGTACTTTAATCGGTCGGGAAACCGACCACTCCTAAAGTAAAAGTTACAGATATGGCTAAGTACTGGGCTAACATACATAGAACAATACTGCTAGATACCCCGTCATATCCATGAGAGTTCTTGGTCTTTAGTGATTTGATTATTAACTCAATCTCCCTCTTGTCAGTATCAAGGAGCGCTATATGATTCCCTGTTGGGACTAGGTTTCTATTTAGTTCACCTGCTATATTCAGAAAGTGATTATTAAATACTGTACATATATGCGACTTATGAGTAACACGGATATTCCCACTACGCACTGATTCTATATCTTCGACCTGTCTCTGCAGACAAGCCACTTCCTTTACGACTGACCATATGGTTTTAATTTTATCCTGAGACTTAGCTATTCTATCTGCATACCACATACTTCTTGCCTTCCTAATAACATTTTTAAGCACCTTACAATACTGTTTGTAATGGGCTGCTGCATTTAGATTTTGCCTGTTTCTAACGTTTTGGAACTGCGACTAAATACGAAAGTGGTGTGACAAAAATTCGCTACGAACTGACGTCGATGTTGCTTTTGCAACTGTCGATATATTTACGGAGAAGCATTTGGAGAAACTTTTAAAAGCAAACGACAGCAGGATACGGATGCCAAGAACGCTCTTTCGTATTAAGAATCTAACTTTAAGCCACTGGTCGTCGACTCACACTTCCCTGCCAACCGAAGAATCGCCATTTAGCTGCCGTAACCGTATAAATAACGAATAAATGTGCATATTGAGACTGTGAGCACGTAACGTTAACCTGTCTGCTATTATTGTAACCTAGATAGGAAGATGTTGCTTCATGTAGCTATTCCTTACAACAATATTTGCTCACGATTTCATCAGTCAAAGGATAAGTTTTCTACTTTGTTTACGCTGCGATACAGCGACATTCTTGGTATGATGTTTCAACGCTGCCTTTTATCACTAGAGGATAGCCATTAGTAATTAAACATAAAAGAGAAACAAGTAGATTCAACAGCTGAACAATATTATGGTCTACAGATCAAACTACAAATATTGATACACACTGCACTCTTGAAAAATATTCTCAACTGTTTTATGACAACAGTTGTCTGCCAAGCAGCAGAAACTAAGGAAAGGAATATTGGCAGTGAGGGCATATACGTTGAACGAGGAGTGTTTCTAATACATTTTATATTATTTTGAAATTGATTCGTAGAACGTTAATTCACGTATGTACGAAATTTGTACGATTACTTACTACGCTCCTTTCTTGAGTGAAATACATTTTCTCCTAACATGGGCACAGACAATTCCTTAACACATTGAGTAGGCTACAGCCGTAGGTTAGTGCCGTTACTGTAGCAGCATAGTTATCGTCAGCTGTTGACTTAAACATAACACTAGTTGCAGTAATAAAGTCACTCAGCGTCTCTGGTCTAAGAAACGTAAGCCTAAGCTTTCGTGAAGTTCCCCGAAACAGGCATAAAATGTGTCGCCTCACACGAATAGACGATATATACGAAAGTGTATTAGAAACATTTCACGTTACGGAGCTCATCACGTTTTATTGCCATCCATATAAATTCAAAAATGAAAATCACAATGTAGCCAAATTGTTACTGTATTTTCGTACACAATACTGACAAGTCATTGATTATCTTCGCTGTTTGGTAATTACTGCAATATTGTATTTTTATTTCTCTTAGACGCAGCATTATTTATAATTGGTAACACAATTGCTGGCAACAATTTACAATTTTCATCCTGCATTGTGAAATTACCGAGTCGGACGGTAGCAACTAAATACATCCATCCTCAACGTTATGAAACAATGACCAAATTGTCTCCCTTCTGAAACCGTAAGCGCTGTGTATTATCTGCTGAACGTATTAATTAACTACCAAATAATTATACCATGTTCAAATCCGACAGGTTCCATTAGGTACGAAATTAAATTTCACGGCTAAAAATGTAAATGAACCAGTCCGTCCACATAGCTTTACCAGTCGTTTTCAGCTGCACATGTTTAAAGGATTCAGAAATATTTATACACTGCCTAATGCCTGCTTGAGTGCAAGACAATGTCCTCGTTCATCGCCGCAACTCGCAAAGCCCTAATAGATCTCCATTAAATCAGTTAGCGATGATCCTGATAGGTTTTATGCTGTCTTTAAACTAGTATTTGCTATGGGCACATGGTACACAACCATTTGGAGAGTACTGAAAGATTGCAAACTACATGCACATTACTACTGTACCGTGTGGGTACTTACGAGACCCGATTTAAAATCCGGTACCGTTTTAGTTTGTTGTTTCTTTATGAAATAATAATGAAGGAACCTTTCTGTCATCAGTCTATTGACTTATTCATACTACCCAATATTCTGTCCTACTCTCATCTCTTCATCTGGAAGTAGCATCCACACTCCTCGTCGACAACTATTTGTTTTACATATTCCACTGTCTTTCTTTTCTGTAATTTTTCACTCTAAGTTTCCCTCTTGTACCTTGAAGGTTGACATCTTAATGCATAACCATTCATCCTGTTACCTCATTCTGTGTCTTGGCACTTCATTTCATTTTCAGCATGTTTTGTAACACACATCTCAAACGCATTATTTTAACATTCCGGTTATCATATTGTCCATATTGCTCTATGATACAATGCAGTGCTCCAGACGTAAATTATCAGAAATTTTCTCCTGAAATTAAGGCCTTTGTTTGATGCTCGAGGAGGTCTTTTGGGAGGAATACCCTATCTTCTTGCTCAAGGCTGCTTGTTATAGCTTCCATCTTGTCTTACAGGAAGCATTTTGCTACCAGGGTGGGAGAATTTCTTCACTTTGTCTACAAAGTAGCCTCAATTTATAAGTTAAAGTGTTCACTGCACTCATTTCTCTTTTTTTATTTACTATTAAGCCATATTCAGTGCTCAGTACACTATTAGTACCATTCAATAGCCCCTGTGTTATCACTTTCACTGAAGCTAAAGGACATGTATACCTAATTTCTACCTTTATACTTTTAACATCAAAACTACTAAAGAAACTTTCTTTATGCTATTCCTTGCTTCTCGGTACACAGACTGGTATGTCTTTCTCTAAGACTTCACTTTTCACTTGTTCTTACTTTGTTATAGTTCCCTCTTGCTTACTGCGCCTGTCGTATATCAGCACTTTAGAACCTACCAATTCTTCAGAGAATTTCCAACATATTGTACCTCTTAACACTTAGAACTCTTTTGCTAGTTGAGCCAGTATTATGAAGATTTATTATTTTATTCATGGTTCTAATTTTCAGCAACTTTAGTACATATTTCACAATAAAATTCAATCGTCAGTTGCCAATAATTTTTATTTCGCTTTACCAGTTTCGGCTAATTAATTTGTCTTCTTCAAAAGCCTACAGAATTGGATATATTATAGATATTTAGACATTGGTTCTACAATTATGAGAAGCATATGACAGAAACTTACTTAGTGCTGGTTGAGCAAATGTCAGGATCTTCTTAATAATAGCATAACGCCATGTTACATACTGTATGTGATTATTGTAAGCACATGATAAGAATTTTCAATAATCACATATAGGTACACGACTAAGTATTGTGCTAGCAGCAAGGAACACACATAAAAGCATATAAAAAGTATAGCTGAGGTTTTTAAAGAAGTTATATATAACACATTTGAAGAAAATGGCACAAAGTTCCGATAAAGTAAACGAATGGGCTAATTTTCTCATTTTTTACGAGATGCCATGAAACAAAATAATTCCAATTAGCGGTCAAAAATGGATATCAAGCAAGCCTAGCACAAAAACGTTACAGAAATAAAGGCAATAATAATACAAATTCCTCTTAACTCAATAAAGTCGCCTTTCTGTTAAAATATACAATACAATTCCATTTCAGGTTTCATTTCATATAGATTAGGTAATTTTTTTTTTAAATACGTTACCTGTGGCCTTCACCACTAATGACTCCACCAAGTTGCTCTTTATACACAATTCGAAAACTCCAGTTGACTAATTTCTCAAATTTTGTGGTAAATTAATACAATGTTTTATATCCTGAACTTTTTGTATAAGGTAGACAAGGAGAGATTTGAGACCTACTTTCGTGAACACTTGCTCAACAAAGACGATGAGACTTCATGTAACTCACCTTTTGCAGAACATCTCAAAACTGAGAAACACGCTCTTCCTCCTACAACCTTGCCTATCTTGGAAGTATTACATATAGCTGAGAAGGGCTGCAGAATGAACCTTTCAGTAGACTTTGGAATACATAAACAACCCCAGCTACTTCTAAAAAATACACTGAATGATCAACAGTTTTGACTGCATAGTATCTCTCGTAAAATGTGAAAATTAACCCATTCCTTTTATATCAGAACTTTATGCATTTATTTTTTAAAAGTATTACATATAACTTCTTTATAAACCTCGGTTATACATTTTATATGTTTTTATATGTGTTCCTTGGTGCTAGTGAAACTCTTTACCACGTACATTGATGTGATTTAGTTACAGTACATTGTCAGTCTGTGTTTACAATAATCAAATACAATATGTACCTCTTTGGACATAGCTACTGTGAAGAAGATACTGACATCCGCTAAATCAACACTGAGTTTCTGTAATATGCTTTTACCCTTTACATAAATGTACAGCCAATGTCTAAATATTTATAGTACTTCTAATCCTGTAGGCTTCTTCAGGCAAATCAATTTGCCGAAATCGGCAAAGCGAAACAAAAATATATTTGCAACTGACGACTGAATTTTATCCTGAACCTTGAGACGATTTGCTAACTTTAATTAAGTTATTCCACTACGAAGTGCAATCCCACAACTGCCTCTCTGGTTCATTTATCTTTCCTAGGGAAAAAAGTGAGTGTCATGTAACATGTCATGTTTTCCTTTCTTTCGCATACTACACTTGTCAGCTATGTGGATGTACAAACTCATTGTGCGACACTTTATCTGCCTTTGAAATGTTCGCCATTTCATGGATGATATTTTCCCGAAAGTCCCATATGTTGTACACGCTGACTTGAATAATCGCTGGTTTCCACTACCCCCAATGATTAGGACAAATTCAGAAGGAATATCACCTTAGCCTTTTGTCTTCCAAATCTCTTTCAAACTCTGGCTGTAATGCTGGATCCCTAAATAGAAACGGCATTTTGGAGCCTCCTAAAACTGATAATTTGTAATTATACACAGACAACCAGTTTTGGCAAAGCGGACAACGGATAAACGTTATATGTAAAGGAAAGATTCTTGGCGTCAAATGCATATTTCACATATACATTCATCAGTAATCTTATAGTTTATTTGTCAGTCAGCAATGGTTGCGAAAGCACACTTGACCTCTTAGCAACAAAATATAATCCTGGACAAAAAGGGAGTATCATGACGGTTACAGGGATTAGCGACCACAAGGCAGTTGTTGCTAGGCTGAATACCGTAACACCCACAACCATAAAAAGAAACACACTTGTATTCAAAAAAGCTGATAAAAATGCTCTTAACGCCTTCTTAAGAGACAGTCTCCACTCCTTCCGTTTTGATCATCAAAGCGTAGAAAAGATGTGGAACGATTTGAAAAAGATAGTGTCGACGGCAATTGAGATATACATATCATATAAAGTAATAAGTTAAGGTACTGATCCCCAATGGTAAACAAAACGAGTCAGATCACTGTTGCAGAAGCAACGGAGAAAGCAAGCCAAATTCAAAAGAACGCAAAATCCCCAAGACTGGCAAAGGTTTGCAGAATGTCAACAGATAGTGCGTTCTTCAGTGCGAGATGCGTACAGTAATTTCCACAACAGAACTCTGTCTCGGAATCTGGCAGAAAACCCTAAGAGTTTCTGCTCATAAATAAAGCATACCAGTGGCAAGACGCAGTCAATACCTTCACTGCGCGATAACAACAGTGAAGTCACTGATGACAGTGTCACAGAAGCAGAGTTATTAAACACGGTTTTCAGAAACTCCTTCATCAAAAAAGACGAAGTAAATATTCCTGAATTCCAATCAAGAACAAGTGCGAAGATGAGAAACATAGAAGTAGATATCCTCTGTGTAACGAGGCAGCTTAAATCAATGAAGGCAAGACCTCTGGTACAGATTTTATGCCAGTCAGGTTCCTTTCAGAGTAAGCTGATTCAATAGCTCCATATTTGTCAGTTACATGCAAAATCGCACTCACAGAAAGATCCGCACGTAAAGATCGGAAAATTGCTCAAGTCACACCAATACCCAGAAAGGGAAATAGGAGTATTCCGCTTAATTACAGGCCCATTTTATAAACGTCGATTTGCCTATCGAATATCGCCTCAATTATGCGACTGGATTCGTGATTTCCTGTCAGTTCGTAGTATAGACGGAAAGTCATCGAGTAAAACAGAAGTAATATGCGGCGTTCTCCAAGGAAGTGTTATAGGCCCTCTTTTGCTCCTTATCTATATTAACGACATAAGAGATAATCTGAGTATCCCCCTTAGATTGTTTGCAGATGATGCAGTCATTTACAGTAATGTAAAGTCATCAGATGACCAAAACGAATTGAAAAATGATTTAGATACGATATTTGTATGATGCGAAAATTGGCAATTTACCCAGAATAAAGAAAAGTGTGGAGTTATTCACATGAGTACTAAAAGAAATCCGATAAATTTCGATTACGCGGTAAGTCACACAAAACTGAAGGCGTAAATTGAACTAAGTACTTATGCATTACAATTACAAATAACCTAAATTGGAACGATCACATAGATGGTGTTGTGGGTAGACCAAACCAAAGACTGCGATTCATTGGCAGAACACTTGAAAGGTACATCAGGTCGACTAAAGAGACTGCTTATACCACATTTGTCCGCCCCATTCTGGAGTATTGTTGTGCGGTGCGGGATACGCATCAGGTTCAACTGACGGATGACATCGAGTAAGTTCAAAGGAGGGCAGCTCGTTTTGTATCATCGCGAAATAGGGGAGGTAGTGCCACAGACATGATACGTGAATTGGAGTGGCAATCATTACAACAAAGGCGTTTTTCGCTGCGACGGGATCTTTTCATGAAATTTCAATCACCAGTTTTCTCCTCCAATTGCAAAAACATTCTGTTGGCACCCTCCTACATAGGGAGAAACGATCATCGCGAGAAAATAAGAGAAATCAGGGATCGCACAGAAAAATTTAAGTGCTCGTTTTTCTCGTGTGCCGTTCGAGAGTGTAACTTTATTGTGAATAGCAGTGTGATCACGTAGATGTAGATGTAGAAGTATACCGTTCGACGATTGTTTGAAGTGTTCAACATACTGTTTCTTCAAAGTCGCTTATGAAACGACTTGAGTCAGACAGTACACTGAACGCTTTGTGACGGTTGATAATAATATTATAATTATAAACTCATGGTGTGTACAGTGTATCGACGTTGTATTTGATGCACCATCCACTTTTGTTGCTGCTGCAATAGACCATCTTAATGCTCATCCATCTGTTTAAGAAATTACCCTTCATCCCAAGAACAACTCGTTTCCATATAATAAAACACAAGAAATTTTGAGGTTCCTGTTGCTCGTGGAGAGCTTATCGCTAATTTCACTGCCCTATTTGTGAACAGAGGCATTACTAAAATTAGATCCAGGGAGTGTGGGACTCCTGAAAACGATGGTGAATTTATGTATGGTACCGCTATACGCAGCAGACGCTGAAGTTCTTTGTTTAATGTTTCACCAGGTTTTATAGTGGCGAATTAATAGCTTTCTGTTTCTTGTTGTTGTTGTTGTTGTGGTCTTCAGTCCTGAGACTGGTTTGATGCAGCTCTCCATGCTACTCTATCCTGTGCAATCTTCATCTCCCAGTACCTACTGCAGCCTACATCCTTCTGAAACTGCTTCGTGCATTCATCTCTTGGTTTCTCTCTACGATTTTTACCCTCCACGCTGCCCTCCAATATTAAATTGGTGATCCCTCGATGTCTCAGAAAATTTCGCGGGCAAGTGCTCTACCTCAAGTTTGGAAAGTAGGAGACGAGGTATTGGCAGAAGTAAGGCTGTGAGGAGGCGGCATGAGTCGTGCTTGGGTAACTCAGAGGTAGAGCACTTGTCCACGAAAGGCAAAGGTCCCGAGTTCGGGTCTCGGTTCTGCACACAGTTTTAATCTGCCAGGAAGTTTCATGTCAGCGCACACTCCACTGCAGAGTGAAAATCTCGTTCTGGACAATCGTAACGATTCACAGCAGATGCAACGTTATGACTCCCCACACCATAACACTTATCACCAAAACGATGATGTTCGACAGTTTTCCTAGGTGCATTGCGTGTTCTCATCACTCGTCAAATGGGTGTACGTCCAGTATTGTAGAACCAGATCGTTATAGTGGTGCTGGTGCTATGGCGTAGGGAGGCGTTATGTTGAATGTGCCTCCTGACCTTGAAATATCTGAAAACAGTCCACTCACCGATCAACTTTATTGTGTCACTGCACTCCTTCACCTGGCGTGTATTTGCAGTGGTGCATTCCGCCCTTCCTTCATTTTTATGGATCACAGTGTGCGATCGTATCGAACAACTGAAGTGGAGGAGCTTTTGGAACGATATGATATTTGGCAAATGGACTGGCCCTCCCGTTCTCCCGATGTAAATCCCATACAGTAGGTGTGGATGCGTTGACAGGACGTACTGCAGCATGTCCACATGCGCCAGCAACCATCCAGCAGTGGTCAACCGAGCTGTTGGATGTATACACACAGCAAAGAAGTTATGCCTCACCTCTGTTCCGAGAGTTCAAGAACCCCTACAGAAAATTGTAGTAGCGATCAACATAAACATCATTTACGCCCTTTTTATTCCTCATGAAAACCACACATTGCATGTTGTACCACCATACAGCAAGACCTTCAGAGGTGGTGGTCTAGATTCCTGTACACACAGGTACCTCCAGTACCAAGAAGCATGTCCTCTTGCATTGATGCATGCCTGTATTCGTCATGGCATACTATCCACAAGTTCATCAAGTCATTGTTGGTCCAGATTGTCCCACTCCTCAACGTCGATTCGGCGTAGATTCCTAAGAGTGTTTAGTGGGTTACATTGTCCATAAACAACCCTTTCCGATCCATCCCAGGCATGTTCGACAGGGTTCATGTCTGGAGAACATGCTTGCCACTCTAGTCGAGCGACGTCGCAAAGGAAGTTCAAATGTTCAAATGTGTGTGAACTCCCAAGGGACCGAACTGCTTATGCCATCGGTCCCTAGACTTACACACTACTTAAGCTAACTTAAACGAACGTACGCTAAGAACAGCACACACTCATGCCCGAGGGAGAACTCGCACCTCCGGCGAAGGAAGTCATTCAGAAGATGTGCACGACGGGGTCGCGAATTGCCGTCCATGAAGACGAATGCCTCGCCAATATGCTGCTGATATGGTTGCACTACCGGTCGGAGGATAGCATTCATGTATCGTACAGCCGTTATGGCGCCTTCCATGACCACCAGCGCGTTCGTCGGCCCAATGTAATGCCACCCCAAAACAGCACAGAACCTGCATCTTGTTGCACTCGCTGGACAGTGTGTCTAAGGCGTTCAGCCTTACCGGGTGGCCTCCAAATACGTCTCCGACGTTTGTCTGGTTGAAGGCAAATGCGACATTCATCGGTGAAGAGAACGTGATGCCAGTCCTGTGCGGTCCTTTCAGCATGTTGCTGGGCCCATGTGTACCGTGCTGGATGGTGTCGTGGTTGCAAAGATGAACATCGCCATGGGCGTCGGCAGTGAAGTTGCGCATCATGTAGCCTATTGCGCACAGTTTGAGTTGTAACACGACGCCCTCTGGCTGCACGAAAAGCATTATTTAACATGGTGGCGTTGTTGTCCGGGTTCCTCCGATCCAAAACCCATAGGTAGCGGTTACCCGCTGCAGTAGTAGCCCTTGGGTGGCCTGTGCGAGTAATGTCATCGACAGTTCCTGTCTCTCTTTATCTCTTCCATGTCCGAACAACATCGCTTTGGTTCACTCCGAGACGCCTGGACACTTCCATTGTTGAGAGCGCTTCCTGGCACAAAGTAACAACGCGGACGCCATCGAACCGCGGTATTGATCGTCTAGACCTGGTTGAACTACAGACAACATGAGCTGTGTACATCCCTCCTGGTGGAATGACTGGAACTGATCTGCTGTCGGACCCCCTCCGTCTACTAGGTGCTGCTCATGCACGGTTGTTTACATCTTTGGTTGGGTTTAGTGACATGTCTGAACAGTCTAAGGGACTGTATCTGTGATTCAATATCCACAATCAACGTCTGTTTTCAGGAATTCTGGGAGATGTGGTGATGCAAAACTTTTTTTGATGTGCGTAGAACACCTTAAGACAAGAACTCGTAACAACCCTGCGGCCAGCATGGAAGCACTTTGCGGAGCATGCAGTCCGTGGTGTTCACACAGCCTACTAAGAAATATGTCCTGCTTTTTGTAACGCCAGGGGACAATCGTAAATTCGGATGAACCATGTGTAATTATTGTGTGACTGAACAAAAGGCTCATTTTTGTTCTTGTCTTTATGTATATCTCTCAGTTAAGCTTCGTGCTATGCTGTAGCAGTTCTTTCTGTGATTGGCCCAAGTTTCATCAAGCTATGTTACTTAGCAGTGACACATCACATGAAAGTTGCTTTCAAATGGTTCAAATGGCTCTGAGCACTATGGGACTTAACATCTATGGTCATCAGTCCCCTAGAACTTAGAACTATTTAAACCTAACTAACCTAAGGACAGCACACAACACCCAGCCATCACGAGGCAGAGAAAATCCCTGACCGCGCAGGGAATCGAACCCGGGAACCCGGGCGCGGGAAGCTACCGCACGACCACGATCTGCGGACTGTTGCTTTCATTCTTAAGTTCTGCAGACTAGTGTAATACTTAGATTTTAGAAGAGTGGGTCAACTTATTAATATGTCACGCTCAGGAATATTACAGGGTTTAGATGAAGAGTAGTTTAATATATTGTTACTGGCTTCACGAGGGCGTCGTCCATTGGCTTTTGGGGCCTAACAGCCGGCCTCCAGCACCTGCTGGAAGGCGGATTCATCCTGCTTGTGGATGACTGAACGGTCTTCTTGTAAACTACGTGGTTTGTGTCCTGGGCATGTTATGGTTGGTTAAAGCATCAGAGAGGTTCCGATAACGGGAGGTGTATACAAGAAGCCGGAAATGAAACTGTAACACGACGTTGCAGGAAACAACCCTATCTAGAAGAGCGCTGTTACTGGGTTCACGAAATGATCAACGAAAAGGCCTGAAGCCTGCTCATGAAACTGATTCGCTGAAAGGTCTGAATATTAAAATAATTTCGTGGACTAACTTGGAGCTTGGGATATAGATAGCCCACTGGCAGCCTACGAAGTGTAGGAGCCAGGCCATGTGCCACGAAAGCGATGATAGTGTTCAAGACTGTTCAACATTTCGTAAGGTGGGTGACAGTGGTCCTTCGCGAGGTAAAAAAAGTTGCTTTATACGATACAAAAAATTTGCAACGATTTGAAAGCGCTTTCTCGTGCTTTGGCGTGTAGTTCTGCTTACGGACTTTCTGGTTATCTAGTCGAATGTTACAGTTTAATGAGTGTGAACGTGCTCGGTAGGAAGAAACTTCAAATCACGGAGTAGAGCCGTTAGCAGGCGGCCTGTAGTTTCGAATAAAAGTGGCGGACATGGCGACGTCTGATTAAAGCCAATACGTTACATCTGTTGCTGCATGAATGTGAATTGTGAGGTTATTGGGTGAGTTTTCCCCTACATTTAAAGTATTGACTTATTTTTACTTTCGTGGTAATTGTTGGCGTAAGCTGTTAGGAGCCAGCATACGGCCGTTTGGCGGTGTGCGTTTACCTCTTCAGCGATCGGACAGCGGGATCTCTCAGAATGAAGTGAGATAGATACAGCGCATAGATCATTAGCTTTGGAGAACTGAATCTGTTGTTCATGCCTCACAGGTCAAAATGATGCTGGCGATCCTTATTTCGACAGATTTCAATAGCGAAGCAGTGGAGAAAACTGGTCTGGGTCCGACAACATACGTATCTCGCTTAATCTCCTGAACATTACGTCGCTTCATTTGTTTCAAATACCACACGTCGTTTAGAGCGCTGGGTGTTGGCCGTGGCCATTAGTGACACCACGCCTAAAGCCACAACTCTGAGGTCGGCAGGAAGGAGCGTTGCCACAAACGTTACCACATCAGTCTCTTGTGGATGAAGTCAAACTAACTGCGTCATTTCAATTCCTGATTCTGTTTCATAGCCGAAGAGTACTCATCCACTGACAAATTCCCTCGCTCCATTCTCTTTTATATTTTGTTAGCTCAGATTCTATCTATGTAATTGCTATGTAATTGCTAAGGTGATAGAAATACTCGCAACTGATCGACAATATGTGCTTGGTGAACTGAGAGCTTCGACTTCATTGTTTTCACGCACTGGCATTCTAGTTAGTGTTTTTTTCTGAATTTCGGTAAGACGTGCAGGAAATGTCGCATACGGAAAGCGAGGCTGTAAATGAAGTACTTCCCATTGTCATGAGCAGCGTAAGAACCTGAGGCTGTTTATATTTAGTGTCTTTGTGAGTTTGACGTAATATGCACTGAAATAATATCTGACAGTATTAGAGCGTGATAGTGATAATTATTTCTGTCTGAAATGTGCAAGCGGAAATTTACACATATAAACTGAAAACAATCTATAAGGATTAAAACACGTCCAACTGCTAGTTGAATGTTTGCTGGCACTGAGAAGCGATTGTCCAGCAGTGCACACAGTTACGAAATGATGCGATCAAGCCGTTTAATATTCATTTTTAATTTATTTGCAGTACGTGGAGAGACCACGTGTGGAATAAATTGAGGTGCTCGGTCTCACACGCTTCAATATTGTATCTATCAATATTTAAGGGCTATCTGTTACAGTCGGCGATATTTTTTTGCGGCCCGGACTCGTGGTCGACCGGGAGCTTTCGGTGCCGTTTACACTTGGGCTTTTGCAGGTCCCGGGCGGGCAACGAGTTTTTAAAAGCCGATTAGTGGGACAGAGCAACGCAGCGAGGATTACGGAGCGCGGGGGCGCATGGATGCAAGCGCCGTAACCTGGAGGCCAGGTGCCGACCTGCACTGCCGATTACGTTTACATGACGAGCAGGAACTAGTCGGGCACTATGCTGCGGCCCCTAGCGGTCCCGAACGTCAGAATGCTTCTGTTGAATACTTCACGCGAAATCCCACAGGCGTGCCGTGCGAATTGAGTGCGCTGCGTGGTTGGCCGAGGAGGGGATTAACGCGTTCACCCCGTGAAGTTGAGCGTTGTGTTATTTCGTCGCTTACTACTGTTTATTCCACATTCAGCCCTTGATACTGCATCACAGACAGGAGCGCCTGCGATGGCGTACTCAACGACGAACCTGGGTGCACGAATGGCAAAACGTCATTTTTTTTCGGATGAATCCAGGTTCTGTTTACAGCATCATGATGGTCGCATCCGTGTTTGGTGACATCGCGGTGAACGCACATTGGAAGCGTATATTCGTCATCGCCATACTGGCGTATCACCCGGCGTGATGGTATGGGGTGCCATTGGTTACACGTCTCGGTCACCTCTTGTTCGCATCGACGGCACTTTCAACAGTGGACGTTACATTACAGATGTGTTATGACCCGTGGCTCTACCCTTCATTCGATCTCTGTGGCCGGCCGCTGCGGCGGAGCGGTTCTAGGCGCTTCAGCCCGGAGCCGCGCTGCTGCTACGGTCGAAGGTTCGAAACCTGCCTCGGGCATGGATGTGTGTGATGTCCTTAGGTTAGTTAGGTTTAAGTAGTTCTAAGTTCTAGGGGACTGATGACCTCAGATGTTAAGTCCCATAGTGCTTAGAGCCATTTTTTCGATCTCTGTGAAACCCTACATTTCAGCAGGATAATGCACGACTTCATGTTGCAAGTACTTTACGGGCCTCTCTGGATGCAGCAAATGTTCGACTGCTGGCCTGGCCAGCTTCCCGCGCCCGGGTTCCCGGGTTCGATTCCCTGCGGGGTCAGGGATTTTCTCTGCCTCGTGATGACTGGGTGTTGTGTGATGTCCTTAGGTTAGTTAGATTTAAGTAGTTCCAGATCTCTCACCAATTGAAAACGCCTGGTCAATGGTGGCCGAGCAACTGGCTCGTCATAATACGCCAGTCACTACTCTTGATGAACTGTGGTATCGTGCTGAAGCTGCATGTGCAGCTGTACCTGTACACGCCATCCAAGCTCTGTTTGACTCAATACGCAGGCGTATCAAGGCCGTTATTACGGCCAGAGGTGGTTGTTCTGGGTACTAATTTCTCAGTATCTATGCACCCAAATTGCGAGAAAATGTGAGCACATGTCAGTTCTAGTATAATACATTTGTCCAATGAATACCCGTTTATCATCTGCATTTCCTCTTGGTGTAGCAATTTTAATGGCCAGTGGTGTACTTAAACATAGACGTGTCGTATCCAGAAACTCGTCGCTAATTGTGAAGAGGCAGTGTAGCAGAAGAGCCAGTCTCTACTGATCCAATCATCATCGATTAGAAACAAAGGCCTGAATGCTCGCTGAAAGGCAATCTCACTGGAACGTGGAAAGCACAGTACAACTGGTTGATAGATTCTTTTTCTATGCTTGCATGGAGGTGTCACTACATAACACAAAAACCCCTAATAGACGATGGACTTTCTGACAAGACAGTGGCCTGTTTTCTGTTTATATAAGAGGAATTAATGTGATTGGGACACCTGCGTTTAACAGCGTATAGAGGGACAGGGAGAGAACGAGCCAAATCGCTGGTTCAGTATCCGTCAGCACCTTTGGCCTGGTGTCACATTACATCTTCACGTGTCAAACTGAAGGTCAGTTTCGACACGTAGTAAGATCACCTACGGAAAGGAGTTGACAGGGTAGGGGTAGGAAAGGGGAATTACCCAGTGTGAATCAAACTTCTTCCTGTCCCTATTTTGGTCTCTTCCAATAGGAATCAGTCGAGTTCTGTGCTCTGAGGTGAGACGACCCTCTGATCAATTTTTTACTTCTATAACACATTTTTTACTTCCATAACAAATTAATCCAATCAGGCGACGCCAGCGGCGCGCTGACGTGACAGTTTGATTTATCGGATTCGCGCTAACGCACACTTGCGGAGATGCCAGCATCTTCAGCGTTGCACCAACGCGCAATCGACAGGCGATTTTGTGAAGTCACCGAGACGATGAGCTGTGCACGTGATCGCCATGTTCTTGGAATTTGCAAACGTGACGTCGGCGCCAAAGATGCCACTAGCGTGCACTATTCATATGAGCGGCCACTACGCATTGTACTCGGAGAAACATTTAAAAACTTCTTCCCTGTAGTCCCGATCTTCTCATGATCGAGAATTATGAAATGAAAAATGCATAAATACAGGGTGGTGATAATTGATCGTTCTCACATTTTAGTTACGCTGCCTGGAATAATTGGAATGATCCCTTCTTGAAGATCACACATACTCAACAATTTATAGAGCCAAATAATGTTATTCAAACCTGGATGTCGAAAGAGGAGCAGTATAATGATGTTGTTTCGCCGAACGGTAAACAGCCTGAACAACATTCCCACAAAATTTCAGTAAAGTACGTATTGCGTTATAACATACTCACTTTGCCTCCAGACTCCCGAAATGCACTAAAAACTACCTAAGAGAAATGTAAATACACCCATGGGTGTTGTATATTTAGACACACCTCTGCTATAATTATATGTGTGTCTATATGAGGTGCGACAATAAAGTAAACTTTGCAACATGTGGCATCCCTGCAGGCATGCGTAGGCACAGTATCTTTGACCTTGGTCTATAAGCTGCTTCTAGTCCACGCGGCACATCGATGCAATTGCTCAGTCGTGAGTCACGGAAATAGAACTGCATAATATTGCGCAACGGTATGCCATTTCTTTTTCTGTTAAATTAGGTGAAAACGCGACGACAACTTACGGTAAGCTTCAGAAGGCTTTCGGAGAGGAGGTTATGTCAAGAGCTCAAGTTCTTCGTTGGCATAAAATGTTTAGTGAAAGCAGAACGAATATTAAGGATGAAGACTGCAGCGGACGACCATCATCCTCACGGACGGATGTCAACTTGGCCAGGATGCCTGAACTCGTACGGTCTGATCGAAGATTATCTGTGAAAATGATTGCACAAGGACTGACCATCAATCGAGAAACGGTTCATCTAATAACCGAGGATCTTGGTATGAGAAAGATTTGTGCTAAATTCGTCCCCAAAAAGTTTACACCACAACAGCGAGAAACACGGAAAAATGTGGCAGCCGATCTGTTAGAGCAAATGAAATTCAATCCAGGATTGTTGAGCCGTGTTATCACTGGTGATGAAAGTTTCTTTTTTTTTTCAGTATGATCGAGAGACAAAACGCCGAAGTTCACAGTGGTGCTCAAAGGGATCACCCAGACCAAAAGAAGCTCTCATGACAAAGTCAAAAGTGAAATCCATGCTTGTGTCCTTCTTTGATTCCAAGGGAATTGTTCATAAAGAGTGGGTGCCTCCTAGACAAACAGTTAACCAATATTACTAAAAAGAAATTTTAGAAAAACTTCGTAAAAGATTTCTTCGTGTCCGTGCCAACATTGCTGATAATTGGATTCTGCATCACGGTAATGAGCCATCCCATACTGCTCTGTTAGTACAGCAATTTTTAATCTGAAAACAAATTTCAGTACTACCACAGCCACCTTATTCACCAGATATCACTCCATGCGATTTTTTTCTATTTCCAAGAGTCAAAACGGTTATCAAGGCACACAATTTTCAAGCAAAACAAGATATCCAAAAAGCTGTGACGAGGGTCTTCGAGGATATTACAGAAGATGAGTTCCAGAAACATTCCCATCAACGGCAGGAGCGCTGGAAAAAGGGTGTGCAATCCGAAGGTAACTACTTTGAAGGAGACAACACTAAACTTGACTAAAGCGGTAAGCAACATTTTTTTTTCCACATCAGCCGCATTACTTTACTGTCGCACCTCGTATGCTACACTATGCTAACCGAGACGTAGTTGCGTTCAGCGCTAACCTGTGCTGGCCGGCCGTGACACCGAACGAGCGGTGCGGGCCGGGTCTAAACATGTCGTCGCTGGTCACCAGGGCTCATTTCGAAGCGTGACTTCTCACTGAAGACAATTTGTGGGGCGGCTGGTTGGAATTTATTGCTGTTATTTAATTTAAACGTAGAATGTTATGGAGAAAAGATGCATTTCCTGGCCGATGCACCAGTTGTGGGGCGGCGGGTGGAATTTATTTTTGTTTTATTTATATTTATAATCTAATGCATTTCCCGGCCGATGCACCATTTGTGGGGCGGCGGGTGGAATTAATTGTTGTTAAATAAAAGTTCCTATTATTTATGCTGTCTTTTGCCGTTCTCAACACTGGCTCTCTAACTACAATTTTGGTAACCAGAAAGTGATTAACAAAACGTGAAGCCTGTAATTAGAATTCCTAGTGCTCACTTCATCTGAGAAATACACTTATAGCTAGAGCTTATAGCTCTGAGGAATTAGGAGATTGTCTGGGATTCATAATCAAAAACGATCGTGAAAAAAAAAAAACGTTCTATGTATTCTAAAAGTCACAGATGAAAAAAAAGAATCCACACAACCTGACTAACAGAGATGTTCACAGTCTAATGCGCTGATGCAACTATAACTGTCCAAATTAAATGTTTAAATGAATGCTCGCCATAATTTGATGATAATGTTCATTTAACGCCACGCTAAATAATGGTATAATGTCTGTCCCGCGGCGGCACGTGAAAATACCATATACGCAAACTGAAGATGTATCATTAAAGTCATCCCAGAATTTACACTTCACTCGAAAACAATTTCATGGTTACGCGTACCCCGAGTAACTTAATACGGCATCCGAGGCTGTTTATAGCAATGATACAGACGCGACGCGATTCCCGGCACAGATGGTGTGCTAATCTGTATCTGGAGAGAACTGGGGCCTTTTTAACACCTGTCTTAGTTGTTCCTTCTGATTAGCTGAAATTTTATCGATTTCCTGCAATTTAGCTTCTATCTTGTCCAAAATAATAGCTTCTTCTTCTTCTGTGTTTGGCTTACTTTTACTAAAATTATCACCTTCGTGCCAATATCTCCTATTTTTCAGAACTCGTATAGGCAGCTCCAAAATTTCATCATTAGTTACTACATGTTTATCACTAAAAGGTACTGTAATTACTCCGGTTATCGGCAAGACCATTTTTAACTGGCTTCTTTCAAAGTCAACAACACTCTGATTTTTTGACAAGAAATCTATGCCAATTAAAACCTCAATACTGAGATTATTTACAATTAAGCATGGATGATAAATTAAATTACCATTAATGTTAAAGGGCAGCAAAGCTTCTTGCTTTACCGTTTTTGACTCCTTGCCGATAGCACCAATTATTCTTAGTCCTGATACCCTCATTACTGTAAGCTCGTCTTTACCAGGTAACGCATCAAAGAAGGACTGAGATATCGCACTCACCTCACTTCCACTGTCTAAGAGACAACGTACATTGATACCCAACATATTCACTATTATTATAGGGTGGCTTATTCTAGGTTGTACAGGTGGCTCCTCAAATTCATCCAATAGTTCCTTTTGGATTTGGCTCCAACTAAAGTGATCGACACCTGTCTTCATTACATTTAGGTCAAAGTGTGTAGGGTTTTCCTGAATTACATTTTCAGCTGCCTTTTCCAGTCGGTCTATTAATTTCAAATCGAAACACCGCACGTCTTCATTACATTTAGTTTGCTGAACATGACCCAAATTACTATAGTCCGAGCGATTCTGCGCCTCCAGACCGGGCATAATACTAGTTACAGCTAAACCACTTTCATTATTACCGTCGGGTTCCTTCTCAAGTGACAACTGGTCACAGCTACCGGGTTCATCGACCCCCAACAGGCCACCCTCTACATTTTCACTTACCTCCTGTCCTAAATCTATTAGTACAGTATCAACATCCTGCACAGGCACTTTAGATAAGAGCACATCATCCTCATCGTAAATATAAGCATGAATTTCTTCTGCTTCTTCACCTGACAATTCATTATTTTGTAGCTCTTCCCTACCGTTACTCTGCTGCGCCTTCTCTTTCTCTTCCCACTTAGAAAGCGTCTCTAACACGGTATCTATCAAATACTGTGAGTGCTCTAATATTTCTGCTGTATCCTTAGATGCTACCGACTCCTTATCCACATGTTCTGTCTGAGTATTCCGATCTGTCTTACCAATTATTGTAATTACTGGCTTAGGAAAAGTAACCGCCTGGTGAGCGCCAGTGTCCTCATAGACGGGAACTAGTTTTCCTGCCTCGGCCTACTACTGTTTCCTTTAGTTCCATTATATTTAACTGGCACAGCATTGCTTTCCGTACTGTTGTTTACCTGCATAATTTTGTTTGGAACAAAATTATTATCATTTGGATGCCATTGTTGGTTCTGATAATTATTTCTCCAATTCCTACCTCTCTTAGGATGGCGAACACTTACTGTTCTGATGTTTACGTTGCCATTCTGCTCGTTCTTAAAATTACTACTATTGTTATTAGCATTTCTATTCTTACGTGCTTGCTCCTCATTGGCAGCAACACGTTCTACACGTTCCAAATACACAATGAATCGATCCAGATTGTCTCTAGGGGCAGATATAATTCTAGTTTGCCAATACCACGGCAGTTTGGCATCATGACCTAGTATTATCATTTCAGGTTTTAACTTTTCGTCCAAATGTGACAAACGTGAGATCCATGACCCGGCAAACTCTTTAATAGATTCCTTGCCTGCATTGAAGCGTTTTCCACTCCAAAATTCCCTCAACACTTCATTTTGCTTATTACTAGACCAATACTCATTAATGAAAGCTGTTTTAAATTCTGCTAATGTTTTACACTTCAACATAACATCAGCTGACCAACGCATGGCGTCACCTGCTAAATGGCTTCTAATAAATGAGATTTTCTCTCGTTCAGACCAAGTTGGTGGAATCACATCTTCAAAATCGTTCCAGAAATCTAGCGGATGGATATTTTTATCTGGATCGAACCGCAAGAACTGCTGACACCCGATAAAAGCGGCGTTTGCAGCTACAACTTGTTGCATACTACTATTACCAGAAGTTACTGAAGCTACTTTATTCTCAATGTTAGCAATGTTAGTACTAATATTTTCTACTCTCATTTCAACATTATCTACTCTTTGCACAATATGAGTAGTATCAGTTTTGATTGCATCTACTTCTGCTTGACATAGGTTTACTTTTCTATTAACATCTTTAAACCTATCTGAGCACAGTTCAGATTCCGCCTCGATCTTTTCTGTTAACTTGTGCTCCAGCTTCGCATCTTCCATTTGGAAGTCCTTGCGAACTTCAAAAACTTCGGATTTTACTGTTTTATACATTTCAGAAAATTGTTGAGCAACCTTTTTCTTAATATCCTCATAGTTGTAATCAATTTTATAATTCAAACTGTCCAGATCCTCTTTCAACTTATTGCAACTAGCCTTGATGGAAGTTTCTAATTCAGCTTTATTGGATTCTAATTTATTGTCCATTGCCTCAAACCGTTTATTAAAATTTGTTTGGCTGGCCACAATCCTGTTATTTACCTCAATTATATCAGATTTTAATTCAGCATTACTGCTTTTGACCTGTTCACTTATTTCAGACTTTAATTCAGCTGTCATTCTAGCATTACTGGCTGACAATTTTGCATTACTGGCAGCTATCGCTTTTAATATAACATTTAAATCAATAGCCCCAGTGTTATTGTGTTGCTCACTAGCTGGCCTTTTATCACACTCAGGTGACGAAAAACTAGCTCCAACACCAGAATCACCAAAACTAAATGAAACTTCCGATTGATCAGTCATATCTAACTTCTCCTGTTTAAACTCTACCACCTCTGATGACTGTTTCGTTTTTAATTCATCAGATAAACTATCATGCAATAAATTAACAATTTCTGATTTCTGCTTTACTACAGGGGACTCTATTACTGAATCATTGCCCCTTCTCACCCTACTGTCAGGAGACAATACTTCATATTTCACTTTAACATTACTATTTTCATGCATATTTACACTTGAATCGTTGTTTGGATTTACAGTTCCCTCAACAGACACAGGTTCTGATTTAAGTTTAACCTCAGTTTCTTTTGGCGGTTCCATCGCTGACAGTCTTTTAGTTCAGGTTAGTAAAATTTTTAACAGCTTTTCACTTAACATAGTTCCTTCTGCACGACGTATGGCGTTACCGGCGCGGCGTACCAGGATTGCTGATGCGACGCAGCGCGCTGTACTGCAAATAGCACTCCGACGGCTGCTGTGTGGCCCGCAATGGCAGGCGCAACTCCGGTTGCTCCGGCGGACGACTGCGGTGAGGCGAAACTGGCTTCTCGCGATGCCGGCAGCGCCGCTAGACTCAGCGCCAGCTCCGTCAATCCAGATGCGTTGTTAATCCAATTGCATCATTCACATGCACGCGTAACACTATCACTGTTCTCTTACTCAGTTGCGTGTCGCATTTCTCTCCCGAATCCGAATATTTAAAAATCACTTTCATTTTTACTCCGTTTCTTCTTGGCGATGCATCAATTGTGGGGCGGCTGGTTGGAATTTATTGCTGTTATTTAATTTAAACATAGAATGTTATGGAGAAAAGATGCATTTCCCGGCTGATGCACCAGTTGTGAGGTGGCGGGTGGAATTTATTTTGTTTTATTTATATTTAGAATGTAATGCATTTCCCGGCCAATGCACCATATGTGGGGCAGCAGGTGGAATTAGTTGCTGTTTAAAATGTAGAATTGTAATGTAAAGCAGAAAAGATGCATTTCCCTGCCGATTAACCAAATGTGGGGCGGCGGGTGGAAATTAATTGTTATTTAAATGTTCCTATTATTTATGCTGTCTTTTGCTGTCCTCAACACTGGCTCTCTAACTACAGTTTTGGCAACCAGAAAGGGATTAGCAAAACGTGAAGCCTGTAATTAGAATTCCTAGTGCCCACTTCATCTGAGAAATATACTTATAGCTACAGCTTATAGCTCTGAGGAATTAGGAGATTTTCTGGGATTCATAATCAGAACGATCGTGAAAAACAAACTTCGTTACATTCTGAAAGTCACAGATGAAAGAAAAAAAAATAATCCACACAATCTGACTAACAGAGCAGTTCAGATTCTAATGCGCTGATGCAACTATAACTGTCCAAATTAAAGGTTTAAATGAATGCTCGCCATAATTTGATGATAATGTTCATCAAACACCACGCTAAATAATTGTAGAATGTCTGTCCCGCGACGGCACGTGAAAATACGACATTCGCAAACTGAAGATATACCATTAAAGTCATCCCAGAAGTAACACTTCACTCGAAAACGATTTCATGGTTACGCGTATCCCGAGTAACTTAATACGGCATCCGAGGCTGTTTATAGCAATGATACCGACGCGACGCGACTCCTGACACAGGTGGTGTGCTAATCAGCGTCTGGAGAGAACTTTGGCCTTGCTTCCTCGCGCAGCGTTCTTATATATAAAGCCGCGGTGCGGACGGCTAAGGGAACGCCTGAACAAATCGGCTCTCCCAACTAGCCGCTGGGCTAGTAATGCACCACTTTAAGTCATTGAATAAATCATAGCTCCTTTTTCTGATGGCCGATGAAGCTCTCAATTTAAATGTGCATTCAGCACACAGGTAAGTAATCATAAGAAAAGTCTGACGTGGCTAAGTAAAATATTTTGTGCGAGAGAATTAGTTTAATTACACTACACGCAGTAGACGAGCTCTGAACTTGCCCTTTGGAGATACGCTATCGCTATAGTTTTATAGTTATTCAATTGAAACTTCTCACATCTTTATGATTAATAGCGGATCTCCATTCTACTTAAATATAAACATCCTAGCCTTATTTATTAGCCTTCTTAATCTATCTTGCTTCCTTAATTTTTAAGACAAAAACCAGAAAATATTGAATTTCAACTAAAATCTTAATTTGTGAGATCCAGAAGACGGTTTCTATTAAATAATTATTAAAAAGGAATCTGAATATAAATTTTTAAGTCTCTAGCTCTTTTCTGTTTCGCCAATGATTTTTACAGAAAACATCCAAATTTCGAAAATGGTTAAAGTAATTGAACTGATATTCAACACCTATTAATTTAGTATTACTCCTGTCATGGTAGAACCGTTTCAGGTTATTTAGTTGATTTTGTGCAACATTTATGACGTCAGAGCTAGTTACAGCGGACTAGGCTGGCATACAATGGAAAGACTGATGAGAATTTTATAAGGTGTGATTAGGCTGCTTCCCTACATGATTGTCAATCAAAGATGAAACCTGGCCAAGTGTTTTTCAGGAAGCCATACCAAATACATGTAGCTAGGAAGGAGGCAGATCGAAAGGAGATACAGAGCATGCTAGAGTGGGGTATGATTGAAAAAGCGGTCAGTGAGTACAATAATCCTCTTGTGTTGTACCAAAAAGAGACGGGAGTGTCAGATTGGTCTTGGACGCTCGTTGGTTGAATGAAATAGTGGTTAGGGAAAGTGATAGACCGCAGAACATGAACGACTTATTGCAGAAATTCCGTGCAGTGTAATTCTTAACTTCTATGGACATCACGTGTGGATATTGGAATTTGCCACTGGTGGAAAGTTCAAGGAAGTACACAGCTTTCTTGTACGAAGGAGTTTGTTACCAATATCGTGTGGTACCTTTCGGACTTAATATCTCTGTTTGTGCCATCGTACGTGTGATGCGCCATGTTTTAGGACCAGCCTTAATTAATAAAATAACAGTCTACGTAGATGACCTGTTAATAGCAACTCCTACGTGGGAAGAACTCATTGCTGTATTAGAGGAAGTGTTAGAGGCTATTGAGAGAGGTGGCATGAAGCTAAAGATTGAAAAGACAGAGTGTGTTAAAGAGGAAATAGGTTTCTTGGGATATATGATAAGTGGAAAAGGTATTCTTCCTGACCCAGGCAAGCTAGCAGTCATTGAAAAATCTGAGGCTCCCAGAAACAAGAAGCAGTTGAGATCGATGTTCGGTTTTTTCGGCTTCTATAGGCGTTTTGTTAGTGATCAGGTTTTTAATGCGCCCTGTCTTCACCTCCTGCTGAAAAAGAATACCCCTAGGGTTTGGACAGCAGAATGTCAACAGGCGTTCGAGGTGCTTAAACAATCTTTAATTAATAGTCCTATTTTACATCATCCTGATTTTGAAAAACCATTCTGCATGTCTGTTGATGCTAGTGGCTATGGTATAGCTGTGGAGGTATTCCAAATAGAAATAGAGAATGAACAAGACGTGCACAAGACTACAGCTTTCGCAAGTCGATCTTTACAGGCAGCAGAGAGAAATTATGGCTTCTCAGAACTGGAAGCATTGGCAATTGTATTTGGGGTACAGAAGTTTGAGTAGTATCTATTAGGTCACAAGATAATTGTTTACAGTGACCATAAGGCGTTGAACTTTTTAAAGACCTGTAAGTTGAGGAATGCTCGTTTGGTAAGATGGTCATTGTATCTCCAGCAGTTTGACCTTGAGGTTAGATATATTCAAGGAAAAGACAATCTGGTAGCTGATGGGTTATCTAAAAGTGCGGAGCTATGTGATGGCGCGGGAATTACAGCAACAGACCTAAGTGAAGTACGAATGTTTGCGTTGCACGAAGTGAAGGAAGAAAGTGCATTAAAGAGAGTGATTAGGAACTTGAGACGTGAGCAGAATGCAGATGACCAACTGAAATTAGTGAAGAGCTATTTAGGAAATGCGTACTATCCTAAGATTTCGCAATACTATTGTCTGCATAAAGGTATTCTGTTTAGGAGGAAAAAGGTAGGTGTTTCTGAGTGGAAGCTGTGCTTTCCCTCACAACATGTAGACTTACTAATCGACTATGTACACCTGAGGTATGGGCACTATGGTGCAAAGAAGTGCATTGCAAAATTAAAAGAGAAGGTTGTGTTTGACAACATGTACCGCCGTGTTGCCAAGCATATAGCATCTTGTGTAGTGTGCCAGAATGTCCGTGCTGCTAACACAAGAATACAAGGAGATATGCATTCAGTAGAGCCAACTGAAACCCTAGAATTACTGGCTTGTGATCTATTTGGCCCTCTTCCTGTTTCGAGAGGTGGTTGCACCCATGTTTTTGTTGTTGTGGATGGATTCAGTAAATATGTTAAGCTATACCCAATAAAAAGAGCAAATGCCAAAACATTGGTAGAGAAGTTGGAAAAAGATTTCTTCGTGAACGTTGGCGTTCCGAAGAATTTGTTGTCAGACAATGGGCCTCAATTTACTTCTGATAGATTTAAAGAATGTTTAGATAAGGCCGGAGTGAAACATCTGAAAATATCTGCGTATTTCCCCCAAGGAAATATGAGTGAACGTATTATGAGAGAATTGAATAGGCTTTGCAGAACTTATTGTGCTCGGAAACACTCAAGTTGGGCAGAGCACATGAAGTATTTTGAGAATGTAGTTAACAACTTAAGGCATGATGCAACTGGTTTTGCGCCTTGCGAATTGATGTTTGGCCAAGAACCGCACAATGTGATTGCAGATATGGTAGAATTCCCTATGCTAACGCAAATATCCACAGACGAGAAGAAGTTAAAGGCTAGGGCAAATATAAGAAAAAGAGCATTGGAAAGGAAGAAGTGTCATGACGCAAAAGCTGTACCCACTAGTTTTGAAATAGGTCAGTTAGTCCTTGTAAAAACCAAGGAAAAATCAAAGAAAATAAATGCAGAAACAAAGAAATTCATGTTCATATACCAAGGACCTTTCAGGATCATAGAAAAACCACATGCCAATGCATATAGGCTAGAGTACTCTAAGAGTAAAAAGGCACCATAAGGTATTTTCAAATCGACCTGGCGTGGTCAAAGGTTATGAATGAATGCTGTAGGGAGTTCTGTAACCTCTACACAGTGTGGCAGCTGTGCAGTCCCAGCTGTGTGAGATCTTCTTTCCATTTCAGGTCTCACTCATTCTTCATCTTTCCTATCCTCCAAAATTTCGGCTCTTGCTCTCAAATACTAAAATCTTCCGGTACGACTATCAAGTCAACATTAAGCCAATGAATTCTGTAGGGAGGAGGTGGTTCTGTAACCTCTACACAATGTGGCAGCTGTGTGAGATCTTCTTTCCCATTTCAGATCTCACTCACTCTTCATCTTTCCTATCTACAAAAATTTAGACCTCTTCTTTCCATCACATTAAATTTTCCATTATGGTTATCAAGCCAATAATAAACTAATGAATGCTGTAGGGAGGAGGTTGTTCTGTAACCTCTACACAGTGTGGCAGCTGTGCAGTCCCAGCTGTGTGAGATCTTCTTTCCCATTTCAGATCTCACTCATTCTTCATCTTTCCTATCCACAAAAATTTCGACCCCTTCTTTCCAATATGAAAATTTTCTGAAATCAATGAATTCTATAGCGAGGAGGTTGTTCTGTAACCTCTACACAGTGTGGCAGCTGTGCCGTCCCAGCTGTGTGAGATCTTCTTTCCATTTCAGGTCTCACTCGTTCTTCATCTTTCCTATCCACCAAAATTTCGGCTCTTACTCTCATATACAAAAATGTTTCCTCATGGCTTTCAAGCCATGAGTTCTGTAACCATTCTATCCACCGATTAGTGAAAAAAAACCTACTGTGACAAATCTAACTATGACATAAACAACAGAGAAACATGACGTAATTAAGATACAAATGTATTTGAGTAACAAGTATGTATAGAACCCTGGTAATATTGTAAGTACAAAGTGTTGTTTTATTTGAAGTGGTCCACCAACAGTAATTTTAAAAAAATATACGAATTCGTGTATAAGCAGGATCTGAAGTGGCATTGAAACCTATTATATGCTGTAGAGCTAACTAATTAGTAGTAAAAGAGTGCTTAGTGTTATGAAAATATGCAGATAAGTTGTAAAAATGAACTCACATTGTGTAGCAAGGAATGGCAGTGTGATAGAATTGAACAGTGTTTGTGGTTGAGACGTGAAGGACACGTCTTTGAAATATTTGTAAGTTTGGAGCTGGCCATTATTTTGGTGTAGTGTGTGACAGGACACACCTACGTGTATTGAGGCTATGAGTTGGAGGCGTGAATGCGACCATAGGTACCCTTATGTTAGATGAGACAGAGCAGCTCATGGTGCCCTATAGGTTTAAGGAATTTAGCATTACGCTCGTCCGTAATTACTTGATGCACTTTAGTGGTAGGTCGAGAGAGACTACCTGTGGTTCCAGCGTCCGTTCGAGTGGAAATGAATTGCCACGTGAGCAGACTGATCAGCTGCAAGTCACTATAGATACGAAATAAAGGGCTATCCTGTGCTTTAAATTTTAATGGAGTGAGTATTACTTAATTTCATACACTAGCAAAGTAAGTAAGTACATAATTGCAGGTGTGGAACTGACACAGCAGCAGAGGACCAATAAGTGGAGTTAGTAGTCAACTAAACGTAGTATGTTTTGAAAACTCAGAACTGTACTATTACCACAAGTTACTCACATGTACAAGGAAGCTGAGAATACAACTACTAATCAAATATATTCATACTATCTCTAAGAATAAGGTAATTGAAGATGAGTCAGCTATGTAAACAAAATACAGATTTGTTACGAATGTACCGAGCATTGGTTCAGTGTTCTGGTCCGGAAATAATAAATTGAAATTGAATAGAATTTATGATTGTATGCCCTGAGCATAAATTTTCTCTAGTACATGACTAACGGCGTTTTGAGCCATTTGTTTACCGATTTTATGACAGTTAAGTCCTGTGTGACTGCAGCTCAGCTTGGTACGTACTAAATTTTACTATTGTTAATTGTTCAGAATCATTTAATTCAAGTTCAAAGTTAAATCTCTTCTTTCTAAATTGTGTAGATTCAAGTAGCTTTTGAAATGATTGTTGAGGTAGTCCAAGACTAACCGTATTTTACTGAATTTCGATGTGCTTCAGAAAGAAAGCTCACTATTAACTTCAGTCACTAAATTAACTTTCGATTTTCCGGTTTTATTAATTCTTTTGCTAAATTAAGTCAGGGTGTAGCGAAATTTATTACTTCTGACAAACTTTCAGTTTTCACACTACACGTGTCAACCTTCAGCTGCCACGCTTCTAGTGCTAATTATATGTGTAATAACCTTTCTTTTTCAGTTACTATAGTGATTGTCCTTAGGACTGGAGACCGTAATTTCCCCCAGATCTCAAATATCTAATTACCGCTAGTTAATTGTTAACGTAACGGCTGCACATTTACTTTCTTTATTAACTTTACCCCTTTTCAAAATTAATTTCCACCAGTTTCATTAGCACATTTCCTATCATTTAGATGTAACCCTTTCCTCCCTCTTTACCGACAGGTTAACTTCGGTGACGATTGCTTTTCCAAAACTCCCATTAGGTACACGCGGTTTAATTTTTCAATGTCATTAAGGTCGGTAAGTGAGGGGGAGGTTACACGTGGCGACCTGGTGACAGGACAATCTTCGGATTTGAGGTTGTTCTGGACACGAATTTTGCATTGTGCAAATCTCGTAACAAAGTATTGGTTACGAAATGGTCGTTACGTCAGCGAGAATAAGTAGTGTGAGTAATCCTAATTAGATTTGAGATTTGTTATTTATATTGAAAATTATTAAAATGAGTGAAGGCAACAATTACCAAAATTTGGTAGACTTGGATACGGAACAATCGGTCGAACAGTGGGAAACGCGCATGGCGGTTCCCATTGTTCAGGGGCAGGCGGCTAGCATGAAAGACGCGACCGCCGAAACGCAACAAAGAGCAGAAATGGAATTCCAAACTTTAGAATACGTTTCGGAATCGGAAGCGAAAATCAAATCTGTACCCCTTGATGATGAATACGGGGGGACAATTAAAGAGGAAGCCGCTACGGAAGTAAAACCGGTAGTTTCCGGGAATTTGACTGATTTATTGAATGTTTTGATTAACGAAATCAAGAGTCAATCGGCAGAAATTAAAGCTCTGTCTGCCAAGCAAGAAGATCAGGCTGCCAAGCAAGAAGCTCAGGCTGCCAAGCAAGAAGCTCAGGCTGTCAAGCAAGAGGCTCGGGCTGCCAAGCAAGAAGCTCAGGCTGCCAAGCAAGAAGCTCAGTCTGAAAAAATTGAACGGATGCTAGACAATCAGAACAAAGCTATTAACGTTGTTAACAACAATGTTGGAGTTGTTAATACAAAAGTTGATAAAATCAAAGAAGATATTGTTGTAATTAATACCGAAATCGGTAATCTTAAACAGGAAATGATAGGCGTTCAGGCGGAGATTGCGAGCATAAATACTCGTTTTGATTCCGAAATTAGCAGAATCGAGAAAAGTGTAGGAGAAGCAGTTGCTCCGATCATCGAGAATAAGGTGACGGAACAAATTCAATTAGTGAAAAAAGAGGGTCAACAGAAGGTGGAAACTTTAAAGGCTTTAGTGTCCGAAGTAGACACTAAAGTGAGGGAGCAGGCTAATACCTGCGAAGAGAAAAAGAGGGAAGTGGAAACGCTTGCGACAACCACTTGCCAAGTAATTACGAGAGTGTCGGAATTAGAAAAGAAACTTGACGAAAAACAGAGCTATGTGCCAATCTGTGCACATAGTTCGGAATTGTTGACGAAAGAGGAGCGGTTCGACCCCTTGAAAAAAGGCAGTATACACGCGACGGATTTCATTAAAAATTGTGAAAGAGTTTTACCCAGATCATGGACAAATGAGAGAAAAAATAATGCGGTTATTGATGTGCTGGCTGGTGATGCCAAGCGTTGGGGCTTAAACCTCAACATTACAAACCTGACTTTTGACGAGTTTAAAAATTTGTTTCTGGCTGAATACTGGTCAGAGCAAAAACAGCAAAGTGTCTGGCGCGAATTTGTCGTATCGAGGCCTTTCGATGCAAATTCGCGCGGCTCGATGAAGGAGTTTTGTGAGGGCTGGATCCGCAAGTTGGAATATTTGCGTGATCGCCGCACGGAATCCGAAATAGTCTGGGAACTCTACAAGAAGCTTCCAGATGATACAAAACGCTACGTAGGAAGCAATTATAGGACAGTGAATGATTTCCTGGAAAGAGTTGAGGACGAGGACAATTGGCGCAATAATTGTGACAGTGGTAGAGGCCGTGGTAACAACAACGAGTACCACAGCAACCACAACAATGATAACCATGGGAATAATGCATACCGCAGCAATAACAATAATGGTTCGGACCGTAATAACAATCGATACAATGCAAATAATAACAGGAATGACAGAAACCAGTATCATACTAACGTGATACGGGCTTCACAGAATAGTAATAACGCCAGAGGGTGTGATCAGCCGCCTCAGCAGCATCCGGGGAGCGTATCTGCTGAGACGAGACAGGGAAACTATTAGCCGCGCCGGTGAGGGGCCGAGCGGGCGTGGAGAAATTTTGGCGGCCCAATAACAGGAGAAAACCCAGGTATCGTCATTATGAAAATTCCGTGTGGAATAATCAACGGCGGGAGAGTGTGCCAGTGTTAGGAGAAAGGAGTGCGCCCACAAGTAGTAGATCAGCTGTATACACGGCAGTAGGTAGTACATTCACTGTCAGTGAGAACAATTTAAGTAGTGTTCCGGAAATCGATTCTAAAGTGGCAGCTGTAATACCCACAGCGGAACTGGAGATTGAGTTTAAGAATGATTCGCAATTGTTGAGAGAAGGTCAGATGTCGGATAAAACGTCCGTCATCGAGCGAGGGGATGCAGAGAGGGATGAGGTCTGGTTAAGGCAGTTCGGTCGCTTATACGACGAACTAAGAGATTATAGGGGTCTGTATGGGAGAAGTGTTTATGGGGAGCGCGTGCAGGATTTGCCGCGTCTCGTCCCGCAGGAAGATAGTGTTTGTGAAATGATAGAAAGTTCTGGCCCTAATCGGCAGACTTTACTAGAAATAGCTGATGTTAAGGGGGAGCACGAGCAAGATTCGTCGTGTTTCGTCCCGCAGGAGTTAGATGTTGAAGTAGTAACGGAAAGTTCTGGCCCTAACCGGCAGACCTTACCGAAAGTTTCAGTGGTAGAAGTAACCGACCCATCCGACGCAAACCTCCAGTTTAAACATTGCGAGAGTATTAAGGAGAAAGATTGCGAAAATTTTAGTGATAGCCGGACACGATTGGTAGAAAAGCACATAGATTACAACGTGTATGAGGTTAGAGCTGACGTTATACGGTCAGACGGTAGCAGTGTGGGTTGCGCAGATCCAGAGGAAGTAATTGCAGATACTACTGGGCACATTTCTCCAGGTAGATTGGCGGATGAGATTAATCTGACCAAAGTGGAATCAACGAAGGTGACGATTAATGAATTGATAGCAAAGCAACACTCACTAGTTGACGAGTTACAGGAAAAGGTTTCGGTATTGGAGGCGAAGCTACAGACTACGCCTCAGCACAAACGTGTTGAAATTAAAACTGTATTTGAACAGAGGCTGAAAAAGCCGCCAGATAAGCCGGATTTAGGATCAAAGCCGGATGGTTTTTTCTGGAATGACCTGGATATAGACGAGGATTTACTGTGGGAAAATAAAGAAACAGTCGAGGACAAGTGTAGACAGATAGTAGTGTCTGTTAATATGCACGACCTACAACTAAATGTGTTGATTGACACCGGTGCAGAATTGAGTGCTGTATCTGGGAAAATATTTGAGTTACTGAAAGACAGACCCGGCATCGTAGTTACGCCAGTAACAGGAGTGAAAATTATCGGTGCTACTGGGAAGGCCAGTAAACCGGTCACAAAACAGATTTTTGTCAACTTCGAGATAGGTGGGGCACGATTTGAACAAGAGTTTGTCGTCGTGCCAGACTTGACTACGGAAGTAATTATCGGGTTAGATTGGCTATTAAAGTACGGTGCAGTGATTAATTGCGAAAGTAAAACTTTGACATGTACGTCACGAGATAAAACGATAGTAGTTAGTTTTGACGAGGCAGGAGACGGTGTGCATAGGCAATACCAGCCTATACACATTGTTAACTGGGCGGATGCTATTGACGTAGGTATGAATTTGAACTACTGTAATGTGAGGAATCTCGGCCTTGACAGAAGTAAAAGTTTAGTGGAAGAGATAATCAAATTCCCTCCACGGATTGACATTAGTATTGGTGTGAAAAAAGATCGTTTGCGAGAAGTAATGAAGCTAAAAGCCGACGCACGCACATGTCGTCATGACGCTAAAGCGCGTTTTGCTAAGTTTGCAATCGGAGACTTAGTACTTGTAAAAGCTCATGAGAAATCGAGCGAGACAGACAATGAAATCTCTAAATTTAAGTTTGTTTATAATGGACCATATAAAGTCATTGGTATACCTCACACAAATGCCTATTGCTTAGAGTATCCAAGCTCTGGAAAACGATTAGGTATACGGAATATTGTAGACTTGAAGTTGTACCAACGGATCGATTAATACCACATAATGGGTAATTTGTACAGTATGTAAATATAGAGTGTAAGATTTAAGGATGTGCCATGTTACGATGCTTTTTCCTGACCTAGAGGTCATTAAAGAAGTTGTAATTAATAAGTAATTAATTTTGACTAAATGATTTAAGAGTAACTGATTAGTAATCATCTGAAAAATCCAAGCTGCTAGTTTAAGTTTTCAGCTGAGTCACAGTAGATTAAGCAATGTAAATATGATTTTGTAACTTTCTGTAATATTTCATGAATGTGTGTTTTTATTAGTCGTTGCCGATGTACTTAGACGCTGTTTTAAGTTTCAGGCTAGTACATGCGTGTGATGATGGACAGTGTTGAGTTATCCACTGTGATAGTATTAAGGGACTCCTTGAGATTACTCGGGAGTGAGTTTTTCCTAAAGAATCTAGTGAAACGGACGTTCTGGAAACGCCGTTACAAGGGCGAGTGAGATCAAGCGTGCCGCACAGGCGGGCGCAACAATACTTGCGAGGCGAAGCCGCTGTCGGCACTTGTGCCGCTGACGGCTCTTCTGCCGCTGTCGGCATTCTTTGTACTTGCGGGTACGGAAGGCGGAACTGTATTTCTTCCTGGACAGCTGAAAGAATTCTACTGTCAATATTTATGTTTTTTTCGATCTGCTGTATATTATTTTCTTGTTTAGCGTTAATTGTACATGACGAGAAAATTAATTATGGAAAGGTTACATAAAAATGTGTATTCTATGTAATTAATTATTAGTTTGCGTATTTTGATATACCTGTTTTTTATGACCATGTACTCTGATCAATTTTGCAAATAGTATTCCATTTCTTATAGTGTTACGAATTTTAATGATTTTGGAATAGCTAAACCATTTTCTATGTTTTCTATGAATTTTGATATGTTGTCAACCTGTTTTATTTTGTGCAAGATGACAGAGTGGAATAAGATTAGGAGTGTCTCCACTCAATTATTATTGTCTAAAAATGGGTTTATGGTTAATTAGACAAATGCAAATTTTTTTTTATGTTTTGAGCATATGCATTTCCGCTGTTTCTTTTTTGGGACATTTTCTGAGTCTGTTTACGTTACACGAACATCCTCAGACAATGTGGGGCACGTGTAACGCCGGAAATGCATATCCTCCTATTTCCATCTATTGTACTGTAATTTTTTCCTTGTTTTGTTACCTCAAGATATGACATTTCTGTCTCTTTATATATTGTAATTGTTTTACTGTTTGTATATATATATATTTATGCATTTATGTTGGTTTGTTTCGTAAATAATATTTGTACTTCTACGCTGGGTCTTGCCTAGGGAAAACTGCTATCGAACGATTACGTCGATAGGTCGTGTGAAGAATCAAAGTGTGTAGGATCTTTGGTAGTGTTAACTCTGCCGCGTGGAGCGCGGGCTGAGAGAAGGAGTGTGGCGGGAGTAGCGGGTGGAGCAGGTGTGTTGTGTGACGCTCCCGCGAGTTGCCGCGCTTTCGGGGTTTGGCAGCATGTAATGATGCGATGATAGTTTCCGACATGGTGTCGCGGACGGGAAACATTAACTAGTGCACATCAAGAGCCCGTTTCGTCTGGTGACCGTGTCGAGAAGAAGGCGCGCCAACATCCAGCTTCTGCAACAGCGACGGCCGACAATGAGTGACTGTCGCCACCTCCTCGATCGACGGCTTCAAACCTTCAATCAACCAACAAGGAAGACTGGAAGCAAGTAAAGTTTTAGAACTGTATGGCAGACCTCAGCTTTTCAAACTGTACCATTTTCGTCACTATAATTACAGCAACTTAGCATGAACGTTTGTTGCTCATTGTCCCAATTGCATTACCAAGCAGAGTCCCTTTCTTTTCCGAAATGAACCCGAGTGTCGTTGAAATTTAAACGCCAGCACTAAAGTAATATAGCTAATTCTATTTCACTGCTTTAATTTCAAAGTTCAGTTAGCTGGCTACAATATTCAGATTACGCAAGCACAAATTAAGAGTGCGAGTTTTGTTACCATATTTTAGCTTGCCTGTGACTGCAGCTCAGCTTGGTACATACTAAATTTTACTATTGTTAATTGTTCAGAATCATTTAATTCAAGTTCAAAGTTAAATCTCTTCTTTCTAAATTGCGTAGATTCAAGTAGCTTTTGAAATGATTGTTGAGGTAGTCCAAGACTAACCGTATTTTACTGAATTTCGATGTGCTTCAGAAAGAAAGCTCACTATTAACTTCAGTCACTAAATTAACTTTCGATTTTCCGGTTTTATTAATTCTTTTGCTAAATTAAGTCAGGGTGTAGCGAAATTTATTACTTCTGACAAACTTTCAGTTTTCACACTACACGTGTCAACCTTCAGCTGCCACGCTTCTAGTGCTAATTATATGTGTAATAACCTTTCTTTTTCAGTTACTATAGTGATTATCCTTAGGACTGGCGACCGTAATTTCCCCCAGATCTCAAATATCTAATTACCGCTAGTTAATTGTTAACGTAACGGCTGCACAATTACTTTCTTTATTAACTTTACCCCTTTTCAAAATTAATTTCCACCAGTTTCATTAGCACATTTCCTTTCATTTAGATGTAACCCTTTCCTCCCTCTTTACCGACAGGTTAACTTCGGTGACGATTGCTTTTCCAAAACTCCCATTAGGTACACGCGGTTTCATTTTTCAATGTCATTAAGGTCGGTAAGTGAGGGGGAGGTTACAAGTCTGAGGCACTCTTTTTGTTTGTTCTACAGGACAAACCAGATAATGGCAGCCTGGTAGCTGCGTGAAAGCGTGGAGTGACTTGGACACAACTCACAGTGACCCCTCCCCTTTCCCCATGTAATTTAGAGTGAACGTGAAGTACGCACACCATAGCAACTTCGCCACCTCTAAATTGTGAATGGAAGTGTAGAACGCCAGCCAAAGCGGCTACAACCACGTGTGTACAAATGATTTGTGAAATTTTCTTTCAGGTTTAGAAAAGACAGGTAAGATATAATCATCTGTTTATGTATCTTGAATAACTGTGTTATTTTCTTTGAATTTGTGTAGGTAAAAATGTATTTAATGGATTTAAGATTTTCATAATTTTACATATTTTTATGTGTTTGTTTGTCTAAGGCAATATGTATGCCAAAGTGTTTAATTGATTTTGCTTAAATTTTGAGAGATAACATTTCGTAAGAGGCAGTGAACATGCCAGTAATTTAAATAATTAAAGTAGGTAATCAGTTTTCCTTTTAATATTTTATATGTTTACATTTCAATGTTAATTGTTCATAGGAAGTTAAGCTGTACTCTTGCTTCCCTTTTTGTAATAATTTTTTTCATACATTAACATTCAAAAACAAAAAATTTAATTAGAGGGTGATGTAGGGAAGCAGCCTACTCACACCTTATAAAATTCTCATCAGTCTTTCCATTGTGTGCCAGCCTAGTCCGCTGTAACTAGCTCTGACTTCATAAATGTAGCGCAATACCTTAAAAATCAACTAAATAACCTGAAACGGTTCTACCATGTCAGGAGTAATACTAAATTAATATGTGCTGAATATCAGTTCAATAACCTTAACCATTTTCGAAATTTGGATGTTTTCTGTAAAAATCATTGGCGCAACAGAAAAGAGCTAAAGACTTAAAAATTTATATTCGAATTCCTTTTTAATAATTATTTAATAGAAACAGTCTTCTGGATCTCACAAATTAAGATTTTAGTTGAAATTCAATATTTTCTGGTTTTTGTCTTAAAAATTAAGGAAGCAAGATAGATTAAGAAGGCTAATAAATAAGGCTAGGATGTTTATATTTAAGTAGAATGGAGATCCACTATAATCATAAAGATGTGAGAAGTTTCAACTGAATAACTATAAAACTATAGCGATAGCGTATCTCCAAAGGGCAAGTTCAGAGCTCGTCTACTGCGTGTAGTGTAATTAAACTAATTCTCTCGCACAAAATATTTTACTTAGCCACGTCAGACTTTTCTTATGATTACTTACCTGTGTGCTGAATGCACATTTAAATTGAGAGCTTCATCGGCCATCAGCAAAAGGAGCTATGATTTATTCAATGACTTAAAGTGGTGCATTACTAGCCCAGCGGCTAGTTGGGAGAGCCGATTTGTTCAGGCGTTCCCTTAGCCGTCCGCACCGCGGCTTTATATATAAGAACGCTGCGCGAGGAAGCAAGGCCAAAGTTCTCTCCAGACGCTGATTAGCACACCACCTGTGTCAGGAGTCGCGTCGCGTCGGTATCATTGCTATAAACAGCCTCGGATGCCGTATTAAGTTACTCGGGATACGTGTAACCATGAAATCGTTTTCGAGTGAAGTGTTACTTCTGGGATGACTTTAATGGTATATCTTCAGTTTGCGAATGTCGTATTTTCACGTGCCGCTGCGGGACAGCCATTATACCATTATTTAGCGTGGTGTTTGATGAAAATTATCATCAAATTATGGCGAGCATTCAATTAATCCTTTAATTTGGACAGTTATAGTTGTATCAGCGCATTAGACTCTGAACTGCTCTGTTAGTCAGATTGTGTGGATTATTTTTTTTTCTTTCATCTGTGACTTACAGAATATATCGAAGTTTTTTTTTTTTACGATCGTTTTGATTATGAATCCCAGACAATCTCCTAATTCCTCAGAGCTATAAGGTGTAGCTATAAGTATATTTCTCAGATGAAGTGGGCACTAGGAATTCTAATTATAGGCTTCACGTTTTGCTAATCAAATTCTGGTTGCCAATATTGTAGTTAGAGAGCCAGTGTTGAGAATGGCAAAAGACAGCATAAATAATAGGAACATTTAAATAACAATTAATTTCCACCCGCTGCCCCACATTTGGTTAATCGGCACGGAATTGCATCTTTTCTGTATTACATTACAATTCTACATTTTAAACAGCAACTAATTCCACCTGCCGCCCCACAAATTCTACTCCAATTAATGAGATTTCAGGCCGAGTACCTGTCTGGAGTCACTCCAGGTAGCGGTGGGCTACTAGCCTTACTGGTGTCCGCCATACGGCTTTACAACCAGGAGTGATGGTATGAGATGCCATTTATTTCATAGGAAGACCTATTTCGTTTTTCATCCTCGATGCCCTTACAGCACAGCGGAACGTCAACCATATTCTATGCCACGTTTTATTGCCTTTCGTGGGTAGCCATCCTGGGCTTACATTTCAGCAAGATAGCGCCCCCTCACACTCGACGAGAGTCTCTAGTGCTTGTCTTCGTGCATGGCAAATCCTACCTTGTCGCGCAACGTCGGTGGATTTCTCCCCCATTGAGAACGTCTGGAGAATATGGGCAGAGCCCTCCAAGCGTTTCGGGATGTTGACTAACGCCCAATTGGACAGAATGTGGCACGATATTTCTCAGGAGGACATCCAAAAACTGTAACAATCAATGCCAAGCTGAGTAAATGCTTGCTATTAGGGCCAGAGGTGGATTAATGCGTTATTGTCTTGCTGAGTTCGTGAAACACTTTCATTTGAATAAATCATCCAATTTTTCTGAAGCTGCAATCAACTGTTTGTCTTTTTTTTTTTTAAGAGTACACCTGAATTATTTAATGTTACTTAAAATCCGTCTTGATTGCAAAAAAAAAATGTTTTTATTATTCATATGACCGGTTTCGGTTCATTCAGAACCATCTTCAGATCTGTAAAAATAATTATACTAATTTACTATTTCACGGAAGCAAATATTTTTCATCCTATCTAATCAACATCAAATGTACCAGAACGTACCTGATATTTCAGTTACAGGAGTAACCCGTCCAAATCCAGCAACTTTCACATGCTACATCACATAAAATCGATTGGCAGAGTGCACATCATTTATATTAATTATAACACTATTACCGACAGGTGGCGTCTGGTACATTTGTTACATTCCATTTGTTCATACTGTATTCAGTAGATCTTTTTTATATTAAAAATATTTGGTTAAAATATGTAGATGTCAAAGTTAAAATCTGTACTTGTCAGGATTAAAAAACAGTAAAATTATCATTTTTATACGATCTAAAAGCATAGGGCGATTTATGTTCACACATTGGACGTCTACGGCCTGAGAGACTAACCTGAATGATTAATTATGTAATGTCTGGGTTATGAGCGATCGGACATGGAGGGGAAGAAAATTCATTTTTCTAATGTCGAGTGCATCGAAGGGTGTTAGGATGTCGCCGCGGGTTTGGTCTTAGCAAGTTAGTTTTTCGGCCAGTTCAGAACAAAACGAGGCACACTTTAGAAGCCCCTCATTCTGCTTCTGACTGTTAAGAGGCGCGTAGCGCGCCTACAATTCATTTCCTAGATTTTCTATGAGATATTCACATCAAGTCGCACTTCAATCGGTGAGATGTCACTAGAACCTTTACACCGCTATACATACACAAAACGAAGTTACTGAAGTGTTATTCGACACCAAGAGACATGTATATATTTATCTAGATATTACTGAAGACATAAGCGAAATATGATTCTTGAGTTTCTCCCGGCGTATTTGTTAATCAAAATATCCACGGGTGTACTGCCGGTCTACAGTGTCCAACGGGCACAATATTTCGGCGATCATACATGTCGCCATCGTCAGGTGAACTGACGGACTGAGCTCCTGTGAACGTGCCGGCACGGAGATCCGTACGCTATGGCTGCTCAGAGGGAACTGGGTTCTGTCGCGGCGGCGGCCGATTTAAATACCCTCCGCCCGCGGGGCGCTTCCTCCGCTGTCCGCGCCCCGCGTCACGGTCGCGCGGTGGAACAGATTGCGACGGCGTCTGAGATGACGTCGGAGTGATGGCTCTGTCCGCCGTGGTCGTCACAACTATACGTTTGCTGGATTTACTCTTGATTAACCCAATCGCTAGTTCCCAAGCCTTGCTAAGATTATAACCACAGTCACGATTTATGAGGTCGTCATTGGTGCGAATTCGATGGCCTCTCTAACAACGCTGTCCCAGTATC
This sequence comes from Schistocerca cancellata, assembly GCF_023864275.1. Taxonomy (NCBI): domain Eukaryota; kingdom Metazoa; phylum Arthropoda; class Insecta; order Orthoptera; family Acrididae; genus Schistocerca; species Schistocerca cancellata. The sequence goes on along the minus strand of NC_064626.1, from coordinate 983,615,118 downwards.
TCGACGTCTGTACCAGAATCCTCGTGCGTTCATACTCCATAGCGTGATTTTCCGACAAACAATGTTCAGCGACCGCCGACTTGCTCGGATACATCAGTCGAGTGTGCCTCTGGTGTTCACGGCATCGATCCTCGACGGTACGCATCGTCTGACCAATATACGACTTGCCACATAGACACGGAATCTGGTACACGCCGGCCTTTCTCAAACCGAGGTCATCTTTGGCGCTCCCCACCAGCGCACGAGTTTTATTCGGAGGAAAAAACACAGTTCCGACCCGTGTTTCTTCAAAATGCGGGCGATTTTCCCCGAGAGTGCGCCTGTATATGTACATACTTCCTCCCTCGTGATTTCATCCATCTCCACAGGTTGTGCTGTAGTGGTTGGGCGGAGAGCACGTTGAATCTGCCACTATGAGTACCCATTTTTTCGAAATACAGTTCTCAGACGTTCCAATTCCTGGGGTAGACTCTCTGTGTCAGACATAGTGCGAGCCCTATGTACTAGAGTTATAAGTATCCCATCCCTCCTTGACTTTCTTACACATCTAAACTCCACAGTCCCCAAAATCAAATTCACTATTGAGACTGAAACGGAGGGTAAATTACCTTTCCTTGACGTCTTGGTCAAGAGAAGGGCTGATGGCCCCCTAGGTCATGTATATGCACGCAGACAGCTGCCACCACCCTTCACAGAGGAATGGGCTACTTCTGCTTACAGCTCAGGTACAGACATCTTTAGAGTGACGACAAGTCTTGTCTCATCAGTCATATCTCCTGATCTCACCTGAAGTCCTTACAACAGCCTAAAGTGCAGTTACCTGTGCACAAAGACCTAAGGTGAACTGTTTACTCTAAAACAGCCTGAAAAGAAGCTACCCTTAAATCAGCTGTCTTGCTGCCAGAACTGTAAACTGCTCACAGGCAGTGAGCATGGAGATTCTGAGTTTCGACAAATGGAAATTACGTAACACGTTAAACAATCTCCTTGCATTTTCTACCTCATTAAACTTCATCCAAAAGTTGAGAAGCACACAGCCGGAGACATGAGGCTTCTATCACTCCATGACATGATTATCAAAGTGACGAATGAAAAACTCTGAGCGGGCCGTTGTGGCCGAGCGGTTCTAGGCGCTTCAGAGTGGAAGCGTGCGACCGATAAGGTCGCAGGTTCGAATCCTGCCTCGGGGAATGGATGTTTGTGATGTTCTTAGATTAGTTAGGTTTAAGTAGTTCTTAGTTCTAGGGGACTGATCACCTCAGGTGCTAAGTCCCATAGTGCTCAGAGCCATGTCTTTTGAAAATTATGAACATCGCGAATGTGCGGGCTCTCCCGGAAATGACAGTATGACCGAGCCAGATGGCTGTAGACTATTGTAAGATTAAACCAAACGTTATTCCAAAGCACTGTAAGGAACATTCACAAGTTCTGAGGGGAGTCACACATGCCAAGACACCTCTTATCTGTTTAAAATGCTTCTGGAAAATTTTTATGTTTCTGTCGACAGAGAAAGCCTCCTGGAGTGCGAAATGGGGGAACGAGAAGACCAACCTCGCTAACTGCGGCAGGACACCTGGCCAAGCTCAACAGTTTTCCAACATCAAATTACTCTTAAAAGGACACTTACTCTCGCATAAAACTTTTAAGCTTTGAGGTCTTCGATAATGCAACCAACCACGTAGGAAAATGAGACAAACGAAAACACTTATCGACAGTGCAAATCCAGATCTTCTGTTAAAGAGCAGTTTATCTGAACGACTACCTAATCAAATGGATTTACATAGCATACTTTGAAATATGGTATTGTCCAGTCTAAGAGAAAAATGTACACGTTACATCACACCCCTCTTGTGAATTCAGATGGATGTGGATGAAATTATCCTAAGACTCATCTACTGCAGAATTTCATCAAAGATATTTCTTTTTGTTTTGCACACTCACCGACTGATGAGAGGCGTGTCATGAATGATAATTTAACTTTGTACCACGAGGTTCCTCCTAATATCTCTCATGCACACCCATCTGGAAACTATGTAGCGCTCAATAATATATACTGGTGAGATGGGAAATTTATTACAGAGCACGCAAAATAAGAAGGCATCATCAGCAATTACTATATCACACATTCAAAATTCGTTGTCTTCACAATGTTCTTGCTTCGTGGTAGTGACATTAGAGACTGACACAGACAGTCACAGAGACTGCCTGTCATTGACCGTCACAAACACTCAATGCAACTTCCAACAGATGACCTCATTCACATGTCTTACTTTACAGATTCAACTCAATCATTCATCTAATCCATAGCCTATTAAGTAATACATAATGTCACATAAAACACTATTTTTACAGGAAACCACGGACAGAGTTGCTTTAAGCGAAAATCACGAAGTATTGTCATACAGCAATGTATGCTGAATAGAAACATAATCGAATAACAGTCATAGAAACACATTTTGGAAACAAAACATAAATAACAATTTTTATTTCGATACTGTATGTTCGTGTAGAAGTACAAGTTTATAAATACACAAAGATCCAACACAGAATAAATTAAAATTCCATTAACGGACATTAATCTTATGACTGCTTGTGGTAACTGCTCCCATCAGCATACATTTGCATAAGTAACTGCGAAAACAGTCAAAAACTGTGTCGAGAAAATGGGTATCAGGTTACATGGATCATAACTTCAAAAGTATTTCTGGCTTGGCTGATGGCGTGTGGTAAAAACTGTTATTTGGGTACTGAATTAAGAAAAACCTTGGCTTTTATTATAAGCCTTTCTGCACACGGCCAGGCTCGTGTACGACCTCAACAGTTTTATAGTGGCAAATTGCTCTTAAAAGGACGCTTACGTCACGCATGCAAATTAAAAGCTTTTAGGTCTTCGTACCTCTACCTACTACATAACAATGAAGAAAGACCAACAACTAAACGAAAACTGTCACTGGCAATGCTAATCCAGGTCTGCCATTACAGAGCAGTGTAACTCAACAACTTTCCTGATCAAAGAAATTTGTATAGAGTCCTTTGAAATGTGTTAGTGGGCAATTTCAGAGAAAAATGGCAGTATTATAAGGTAAATGGCCGTGAAACTCTCGAACAGCTGACCGCCCAGATGAAGCAAGGGGCTACCAATAGAATTTACAATAACCGTGTAGCGAACGTTCGTGTGTATGGCCAGCCGCAGCAAGCGCCTAGGTCATGCATCCATGCTGACTGCTGTACGTAGGCAACTACGGTTGGAATCAGCACCCCCTTACTGGATGACCACTGAGAAGCGGCACGTGACCTTTTCAGATGAATCATGTTTTATGCTCCATTGGACAGATGGCAAACATCCTGCAACAGTCGCCGAAAGAGTCCAGAACGGAAGAGGAAGCATTGTGGTCTGGGGAATGTCTTCGTTGCACTCCCTGGATGAGATCATCATTCTGGAAGGCATAATGGATCAACGGATCTTTAGTGTGACGTCACGTATGCTGGACTACTGTTGAAATTGCTCATCAATATTTTATAAAGCTTTAGTCCTCAGTTACTTACTTTAAAGTTTATTTGTGTTAATATTTTCTGTAAAAGTAACTTATTAGTGGATTTCCATTAATCTCAGTCTTTCTTCCTGTGTTATTAACTCGAGTGGTCTGTTATTTGTGAGTGTGCTTACGTCATACGTCCAAGCCTCACGCCTCAGAAGTGTGTTTACATTCTGCAACGTGCAGTTGCAACTGTAGCGGTTATAAAGCTAAGTACTAAGTTATTTGTGCACTATTCTACAGTTCCTTAATTTAATAGTTTTCAGCGGTGTTTCGTGCTGTTTGTGGTGAACTAACGGTTTAATAAACTTTTGGAAACGTTCGCTCTCTGAGCTTTTTGGAGTTTTCTGTGCGTTGAAGTCTTTTAGTAAATCTAGTGCTTTAGTTTTCAGCTGACGTTTCTTGTTGTTTATAGTGAAATATATCAGAAAAAAATTCTACGTCTACATACATACTCCGCAATCCACGATACGGTGCGTGGCGGAGGGTACCCTGTACCACAACTAGCATCTTCTCTCCCTGTTCCACTCCCAAGCGAGGGAAAAATGACTGCCTATATGCCTCTGTACGCGCCCATACCTCTATTATCTTATCTTTGTGCTCTTTCCGCGAAATATAAGTTGGCGGCAGTAAAATTGTGCTGCAGTCATTTAGTGTTTTAACTTCTTTGAGTGTTCCAGTGGCTGCTTGAATTTTTGGTTTTAGCTAATAATTTTGTGAAGCTTTGTTGTTACTGCTTTTAGTTGTGGTTTAGTACTATTAATACGAATGCTGAAGATTAAAAGGTAGATCACATAGCTAATGAGGAGGTATTGAATAAAATTGGGGAGAAGAGTAGGACATGTTCTGAGGCATCAAGAGATCAGAAATTTAGCATTGGAGGGCAGCGTGGGGGGGTAAAAACCGTAGAGTGAGACCAAGAGATGAATACACTAAGCAGAATCAGAAGGATGGATGTTGCAGTAAGTACTGGGAGATCAAGATGCTTGCACAGGATAGAGTAGCACGGAGAGCTGCATCAAACCAGTCTCAGGGCTGAAGAGCACAGCAACAACAGTTGCTTTCTTAGCAGAGAGAGAGTTTCGAGGATGCTATTGTTAGTTCTATAAATAGAACTACCGGTGTAACTGTACTTAGGTAACCTAGACGTATAGTTTTTTAGTAACTGTAAAATTTTACCATGAGTAAGAAGTGTGGGCTCTGCCGTAGGGTTGTGAGTAATGGGTTACGGTGTGGGATTTGTTGGAAGTATTTTCATTGTGGGAAATGCAGTGAGGGAGCCAGTGGGCATTCTAGCGAGATCTTCTCCTAGGAATGCAGAATATGTAGTAGAAATAAATTCATAGAGGAGCAGGAGCATAGGATCTATGCCCTTGAAGTGCAGTTACAACACGCAAAGGAGGAACTAAATAGGTTGGGGAGGGGGAAGGGTGATGGGGATGGGAACTGGCAATTGGCAAGAAGGCAGCTAGGAGGATGAGGAGGTATTCAGACAGTTATATGGCTCTGAGCACTATGGGACTTAACATCTATGGTCATCAGTCCCCTAGAACTTAGAACTACTTAAACCTAACTAACCTAAGGACATCACACAACACCCAGTCATCACGAGGCAGAGAAAATCCCTGACCCCGCCGGGAATCGAACCCGGGAACCCGGGCGTGGGAAGCGAGAACGCTACCGCACGACCACAAGCTGCGGACTTCAGACTTTGCGTGTATGCGGTAGATTTATACAACTGTCAGAGTTGAGTGGAGAGGAACCTCTAGTAGCTGTAGATGTAGGGAACACGTCGGTCAGTTGCAAAATCTAACAGAAAGGAGAAGGTTCTGTTGCCAGGTAGTTCGCATGGTAGAGGTGTAGCAGGAAGTGTTGGGCAGTGAGTACCAGGTCACCAGCATTGTGAAGCCAAGTGCAGGGTTGGCTCAGGTGACTGACAGCATAGGGAAGTTATGTAGGAATTTTACGAAGGAGGATTAGGTAGTTATAGTGGGTGGAGCAGGGGTCTTAATAGGGACAGGGAATATCATCATTCGAGTCGTGGCGAGACTGGAAATGGAAAGATTGGGAACTTGTACTGATGCTGACGACCACGATGTTGAGCGCCCCATAAACCAACGTCATCATCATCATCATCTACAGTGCATTGATACCAAGCTCGCAGTGACTGTATTTTTCACTACCTTTTTTTCTGTTTGTAGGTAGCTGTGATAAATACTTCAGCAGCACAGTGCTGAATTTTGTCATTTTGCAGTGTTCGCCACGATTAACAGATTCAAACATTCATATCAACTCGTAGGAATGGTGTTCAAATTAAGTTTGGGTAGAATGTGTAAGAAAATTGGCCACATCGTTTTGAAAGAAATTGTCCCACAATTTGCGCTAAGCTAGTTAGTAAAATCACAGGAAAGCTAGATCTGAATGAGCCGACCGGAATTTGTACTGCCGCCTTGTGAATCTAAGTCCATTGTCTTATCACTATGTCATCTCGCTTGTAGCAACGAAAGAAATGGTCTCTATAGTCGATATACTCGTCTTGAGAGATTCAGCAACTGTTTAGAAAATTAAGATAATTCTCATTTGTTGTTCCGTCTGGGTTACACATTTTTGATTAAATTATGTATTTTGAACACTTTGAACCATTTTCACGTCTTCAGTACCTTAGTAAACAGCTTTCAGTAGACAAGACGGGTTGATGACCCTAGTACTTAGAACCGAAGATGATCCGAAATAATCGAAATATGTAATCTAATTGAAAATATGCAACTCAGGAGGGCTACAAAAAGTTAACTTAAGAAAGAAATGGTCTTCTATGCCACCGTTTTGCACCGTAGTAAGTACGAGGTGCCGTCAGTAAGTAAAGCAACATATTTTTTTCTGAAAGCAGGTTAGTTTTATTCAGGTTTCCAATACATCATATTATTTCCCACTCTTTTTTGACTACAAAACCCTATTCAACACGACCATCGTTTAGTACGACGGCCTTACTCCACCTTACTGACAGGGCCTGTATGACCGCATGGTATCACTCTAATGGTCGACTTCGAAGTCAATTTCTCGCTGCATCAATGACCTCTATATCCATGGTTTCCTGTCAGAAAGATAACAGACGGAAAGTCCTCGAGTAAAACAGAAGTAACATCTGGCGTTCCCCAAGAAAGTGTTAAGAGCCCCTCCTGTAGTGAAGCAGCCTACTCACGCCGTATAAAATTCTCATCAGTCTTTCCATTGTGTGCCAGCCGAGTCCGCTGTAACTAGCTCTGACGTCATAAATGTTGCGCAATACTTTAAAAATCAAGTAAATAACCTGAAACGGTTCTAGCATGTCAGGAGTAATACTAAATCAATATGTGTTGAATTTCAGTTCGATAACTTTAACCATTTTCGAAATTTGGATATTTTTCTGTAAAAATGTTTGGCGCAACAGAAAAGAGCTAGAAACTTAAAAATTTAAATTTAGATTCCTTTTTCATAATAATTTAATAGAAACAGTACTTTGGATGTCACAAATTAAAATTTTAGTGGAAATTCAATATTTTCTGGTTTTTGTCTTAAAAATTAAGGAAGCAAGATAGATTAAGTAGGCTAATAAATAAGGCTAGGATGTTTAGATTTAAGTAGAATGGAGATCCGCTATAATCATAAAGATGTGAGAAGTTTCAACTCAATAACTATAAAACTATAGCGACAGCGTATCTCCAAAGGGCAAGTTCAGAGCTCGTCTACTGCGTGTAGTGTAATTAAATTAATTCTCTCGCCTAAAATAATTGACTTAGCCACATCAGCCTTTTATTATAATTACTTACGTGTGTGCTGATTGCGCATTTAAATTGAGAGCTTCATCTGCCATCAGCAAAGGAAGCGATGATTTATTCAATAACTTAATGTGGTGCATTACTAGCCCAGCGGCTAGTCGGGAGAGCCGATTTGATCAGGCATTCCGTTAGCCGTCCGCACCGCGGCTTTATATATAAGAACGCTGCGCGAGAGAAAAAGGCCCCAGTTCTCTCCAGACGCTGAATAGCACACCATCTGTGTCGGGAGTCGCGTCGCGTCGGTATCATTGCTATAAACAGCCTCGGATGCCGTATTAAGTTACTCGGGATACGCGTAGCCATGAAATCGTTTTAGAGTGAAGTGTTAATGCTGGGATTACTGTAATTATCTATCTTCAGTTTGCGTATGTCGTATTTTCACGTGCCGTCGCGGGACAGACATTCTACCATTATTTAGCGTGGCGTTTGATGAACATTATCATCAAATTATGGCGAGCATTCATTTAAACATTTAATTTGGACAGTTATAGTTGTATCAGCGCATTAGACTCTGAACTGCTCTGTTAGGTTGTGTGGATTCTTTCTTTTTTTTCATCTGTGACTTTCAGAATACAGAGAACATTTTTTTTCACGGTCGTTTTTGATTATGAATCCCAGACAATCTCCTAATTACTCAGAGCTATAAGCTGTAGCTATAAGTGTATTTCTCAGATGAAGTGGGCACTAGGAATTCTAATTACAGGCTTCACGTTTTGCTAATCACTTTCTGGTTGCCAAAATTGTAGTTAGAGAGCCAGTGTTGAGAACGGCAAAGACAGCATAAATAATAGGAACATTTAAATAACAATAATCCTCCCGCCACCCCACATATGGTTAAACGGCAGGGAAAAGCATCTTTTCTTTTCTACATTCTACATTTTAAACAATCAACAGAATAAATTCTACCCGCCGCCCCACACTCCTGATATACATAAACGATTTAGGAGACAATATAAGCATTCCTGTTATATTGTATGGAGTTAATAGTATCATTTATCGTCTTCTAAACTCATGGAAGAAATAATGTCGAAATTAAAACAAACTTTTAAGAATGGAATTAAAATTCAAGGTAAAAGGATATCAGTGATAAGACTCCCTCATTACATTGCTATACTCGAAAGTGTAGAAGAATTACAGGGTATGTTGAATGTAATGAGCAGTCCAATGGGTACAGATTATGCATTGAGAGTAAATCGAAGAAAGACGAAAGTAATGAGAAGCAGCAGAAATGAGAAGAGTTAGAAAATTAACATCAGGATTTTTGATCAGGAAGTAAGGAAGTTAAGGGATTCTGATACCCAGGTAGCAAACTAATTAGTGTCGAACGAATGAAGGAGGACAAAAAATGCTGACTAGCACTGGCAAACAGTGTATTTCCGGCCAAGAGAAGTCTACTAGAATCAAACATAGGCCTTAATTTGACGTAGAAGTTTCACAGAAGTTAAATTTGGAGCACATCGTTATATGATAGTGGAACATCGGCTGTGGGAAAACCGGAACATAAGAGAACTAAGCATTTGAAATGGGTTGCTACAGACAAATGTTGAAAATTAGGTGGACTGATACGGTAAGGAATGAGCTGATCGCCAGAGAATCGGCGAGCAAAGGAATATACGAGAAAGTCTGACAGGAAGAAGGCACGGGATGTAAGGACATCTGTTACAACATCAAGGAATAGCTTCCATGGTACTAGAGAGAGCTTTAGAGAGCAAAAATCACTGTAAAGGATGACAGAGACTAGAATACACCCAGCAACTAACTGGGAACGTAAGCTGCTAGTGCACTCTGAGATCAAGAAACTAGCACAGGAGAGGAATTCGTGGCGGACCGTATCAAACCAGCCAGGAGACTGATGATTCGAAAGTAGTCATTAGGTGATAAAAAGAATTGGAAAATGATTTAAACAAGCTATCTATATGGTGCGGAAAGTGGCACTTGACTGTAAATAATGAAAGGGGTAAATTCATACACATGAGTACTGAAAAATATCCGCTAAATTTTGTTTGCACGATAAATCAAATAAACCTATAGGCTGTAAATCTAACTAAAACTTAGGGATTACTTTTACGATGAGGAGGAGTAGCTCAGTGTTTAATGTCTCGTCGACAAAGATGTCATTAGATAGGGAGCACAAGCTCGGATGAGGGAAGATGGAGAAGGAAAGTGACCGTGCCCTTTCGAAGGAACCGTCCTGACATTTGCCTTGAGCGTTTTAGAGAACTGACGGAAGACCTAAATCAGGATGGCCGGACCCGGGTTTCATCTGTCGTCTTTGCGAATGCTATCCCAGCGTTACCCCGCTCGATTACCATAGTGAGTAACTTAAACTGTATCACATATATTGTGGGGAAATCAAGGAAAAGACTGCGATTCATTGGCAGAATACTTAGAAAACGCCACAGATCTACTAAAGACTGCTTACACTACGCTTGTCAGCCCTCTTCTGAAGCACTGATGGGAGGTGTGGGATCCGCATCGGATAGGATTGACGCAGACATGGACAAAGTACAAAGGAGAGCTCGATTTTTACTATACGAAATAGAACAGAGAGAGTGGAACGGATTTGATACGTGAATTTAAAACAATTTTTTTTTCCTTGTCGCAGGATCTTATCATGAAATTTCAGTCACGAACCTTCTTCTCAGGTAGTGAAAATATTTTGCTGGCACCCGTCTAGATAGATATAAATGATCGTGATCATAAAATAAGAGCTTGCACGGAAAGATGGAAATGTTCAGTTTTCCCTCGCTCTGTTCGAGAGTGGAACGGTAGAGAAAAAGCTTGAGGGTCATTCAATGAACAAGCATTTAATTGTGAATTGCGGAGTACGCCTGTGGATGCAGAAAATGTGCCAGTGGTCACTCATGCGTGTACCAAATTCCTCAACCAACGCTCATGGGTGAAATTTGAGGACGATTCTATAAGGACTTTATCGAAAGACTTACTTTTCAAATACATTTGGACTAACTAGAAAAATACGTTACACTCGAGTCAGTGACTGCTCTTAACCAAACATTCACAGTTATCTCGCAAACCACTCGTTTCCGGACACATATGCAAAACAAGACTAATATTCAGTAAACTGGGGGGTGTAGAACGTATAGCGCAAGAACTACGAGCACTCGTTCATGTACGTTTCTGTGAAACTCATCCATTCTACTTCAATCTCTTTGCGACTACGAATGACCTACAAACATCAGTAACAAAATTTTAATAATAATAATAATAATGATAATAATTCCCACGTATACAGCATGCAGTAAACATCTGTTTAAGTTATTAATGTAAACTATACTCAGTCCTGGATGTGTGTAACGCATACTTTACTTATAACGGTTGTTTGATAAGTCTGTGAAATACTGTGATAGTACATTGGTCAGCTCGTTCCTCCAATCTTAATTACTTGGATTTTTGGTTGTCGGGACACCAAAGCGTCATCAATGTCTGCCACCGCATTCGTGAGAAACCTAGAGTTTTTCTGAGAGTACCTGTTCCCTAAGGCACTGGGTAGAAGCGTGCCTTACAATGAATGAAAATCGTACTGAGCACATTCTTTAGCGATGTCTGACAAGTTCAGGTCGTACGTAGCAGGTAGACTACCTTAGAAGCTCTGCTATTTCACAATAAGAGATTAATGCGCTTCCATTTGTTCACAACATTCTGTAGATCGTTCTTAATAGCAAAAAGACTTGCAGTGTATTACATTAGCGAAGTTGAAAATGTGCTCACAGCTAGTGTTAGAAGGGGACCATCAGAGGTGTCAGTATCGTATCTCATTGATTCTTACATATGAGTATATTGCCAGCGGCTTTTCTTACGACGGGCCCTAGTTTTCGTGCAAATCGATGTTGAAGTTTCATACGTATCTTCTATACCAACAACGTTAGTCGTGTCCCGACCAAGAGAGTGTAGCCATGCGGTAAGCATTCGTGGCTAACATGCTGGCATTACTGGTTCAAATCCTGCCCACGTAATTTCTTTGCGTCATTGCCTCACGATTATGGCAGACTGATGAGGCACGTCACGATTAAATCTTTGTAGGTAATTAAAATCATGCACCTGCACCATAAAAGTTTTCCAACCCTAAAGTACTTCACTTTTCAACACCTGAGATATTTATTTTTATATGGAGGTTGAAATATTCAGGAGATAAATTCATAATGCTCCCCACTGGCTAAAGATTAATAGAGAAATCCTTTCGATGGAAAATTCCATAACAGCACATTCGTTAATGCCGCACAAATTTAGTGCACCTACTTTCACAGGAATGACCAAATACATGTGGTTCACATCGAAGGTGATCGAATAAAGAATAATCTTTCGGAACTCAAACTGAATGTACTTTCCGCCATCGCTTCTAAAACATCAGTGTGCCTGCAATGCAGTAGCTTTCATTAAATCGACGTAGTGTTCTACGAACATGCGTATCGTTTGCTTCTACGACAAACACCATCTGGAAGCCTATTCCACTACGGAGAGCGATACAAACAATAGCGTGCAATGCAATTTTGTAATCTATTCTCTGAAAACGGAATACACGTTTGAAGAAAGTTTTGCTGACTGACTCATAAATGAGATTACTGCAGCCGAAATGACTACTTTTGAATAATTTTGCATAGACATACGTTATTTAATGACATTCTATACAATGAAAATGAAACAGCACCCAAACAGGACTTGAAATATTACCGCCATTCTGGTAGCCGCTGCACTGTGCTCGCTTGGTCGATATCTAACGTTACTGTGTGCGAGATGCATATAAAATTTAAAATAGATTTTCTCGGAAACTAGGGCCGTCGCAAGAAAACCGCTAGCCAAGTACTCCGAACAGGTCCCTCTAGAGCATACGTAGCACTCAGCACAATGAGAGATTAACAGGTCTGATGGTCGCCTACTCCGTCACCATCATCGTCTTCAAGCATTAGGCCCTTTGGCCTGTTACGCCTCAAAACTGTTCACCCCACCTTCTTAAAGGACGTCCAACGTTCCTCTTGCTGACTGGATTATACTGTATTGATGCTTTAGTTATTACATCGTTAGACAAACGTTGGACGTGGTCTTTCCGTCAGTCGGTGTTTTTCAGTTACATTGTAATAGCTTGGACATTAACATCTGATCAATAACGTCGAATCGAATCATCAGATATAAAGCTCCTCCGCTTTGTAGTGGTTTATTCATTGTTGGGCCATAAAATAAATGACGCTACTGGAGAAGAAGTAACAGTTCTTGTCTAATGTCGTCATTTCTTTTATGGTCCAACAATGAATATCCTTCTACAAATAGGAGGAACTTCATCTCCGATCATCCGATTCTTCGTAATTGATCAGATAGTAGGGTACAAGATTTGTTACCATAAAGTAGCAAACGTAACACTATTACTTTGTGGAGTTTGATTAATGATGCCTTCGTACGTTATGTTTCAGTGTACTTTGTATATTTTCACATAAATGTCTGAATCTGGCCTATTTTAGCTCTACTTCACCTGACTTGTGAATTTAAAATTGCATCCTGAATATTTAAACTCTTTTACTTAAATTATTTGACCATCTATAACAGTTTTGGCTCTTATGGGTTTTAATCCTTGAACTGCCATCACTTTTTTTTATCTGACGATATTCTAATGGCGTATTTAGCGGCAATCGGATTCAAATTGTACACTGAAATCTTAACCCCATCCCCCCATAGGTAAAACCTATATTTACCAGACATATTTTCTTATTTTGGTTTTACTGTTACCTCTCAAATATGGAATACTATTTCTTAACACACTGTAAATTGCACAATTTTTGCTTCACGTATCGTATAATTTCATCAGCTTCGCTTTTCGCTTATAATTATGGTACACTCTGTATTGGCATGCCACTTGAGGTTGGCACTATTTCCTCCTGCGAGTCATGGTACGTCGTTGGCGAACAAGGTGTTTGTTTAGCGAGCAAGAAGCAAAATGTGAGGAGTGACACTTACGGACGCAAGTCGGCGTTCATGTTGTGGCTATCGCGTCAGTGTGTGATCTGCGCCCGATTCGACGCGTGGCTTTGGAGTGCTGGCTGGCTTATTGTATGCTAAGGCGACCTCGATATCAACAGGTTTGCTGGCGGAAGGTTGTTCTATGGCTATAGTGTGGAAGTGGCTGCTCTCCGGTGGTGCTCTGTTGAAATACTATTTTACAGCTTGTGGAATAAGCGTAAAGTAGAAGCTTTTATATGGATTGTGCTCTGAGGTGTTGCGAAAATGTGCTTCCTGGAAGTGTCAAACTCCAGTAAAGCTGATGGATGCATTGGTTTCTCCATAATGTGCTGAATTTTAGTCTGTTTCAACTCAAACATTTTGCTGTGCTTTGGGCATGTGTCAAAATATCATGCTATTTTGGAACAGGTGCAATGTGATGTGATATTTAGAAACAGGCAAGTGTATCAGCGATGACATACGAGAAGACAATTACTAAAGGTAGTGTCCTGAGAAACTTCGTCAAATCCTTCGCAAATTTCTGAATGTTTAAGGTTGTTGTCCATTTTAACGGTGTTCACGTTAGTATATATTTGGACATTGATCATCTTTAAGAGTTGAAACTAGTGAGCTGTTACACACTTGACTCTTAGGCAAGATCTAATTGGATAATTTGATTGCTGAACTAGGCATTGTTTCCTGCTTTCAGTCTCTGAAGGTAAATTTATGGAATTGTGCTAAAGTAAACATTAGCTGGGGATTAGAAAAAATATCTTGCTACATTTAAGAGATCATTTTCACTTGAAACGTATGTGCTCAGATGAAGAACTGGTTAGAGTGTGATTATGAGCTGTTTTCATGAAGCGTTTTCATAAATGCGACTTGTAATCATCCTGAACATTGTGTACTCGTGTAAACTTACCTGTTGCAGAAATTTGCTGATTCAGCGTGACACCACAACACATGTGGGATTATAGAGAATTGTGACGGCCTTCTTGTACGGATTTCACACTCTGAACGTTGACTACATAGTCAAAGTTCACATCCAATCATGATTCAAGAATAAGTGCAACAGTATTTCTTTTATTGGTTGAATTTGAAAATTCTGTATTTATCTGTTTATAATAAATGTGTTGGGTTTAAACTGACACATTTACTCAATGAACCGCTCCAACCTCTCCTAAATTCCACGGCCCTGCTACTGTAAAACTGCATTTGAACTGCCTCGTTGCATTTGTGTAGACTCGACTGGATCATTCAAAGGAGGAGAGCTTTTATTTGCGTAGCATATCTCGTCTTCTATTATTCTCTTTGCACTTAACGGAATACCGAAACTGAAGTCCTGGGTTGCTCTCACAGACAGAGATGCTGGATACCAACAGTCTACTACAGTGTTGTGTCAACTGTATGCCAGTATCCAGCCGACAGGCAGACGTCTCTTGTTTACAGGAGTCTCCTTGCCGATATGCTGAGGAAACAGGGTGGAGCCAAACACACGCGAACAGTCTGTTACAAAGCAAACTGCGCTCGGCAAGCAGCAAGCTGGGGGGCGGCAGACATCCGCGGGATCTGCCGGCCGGCACGTGTGAATCAGCCGCTAAGCCCCTGAGAGATGGGCCTCCCCGCCGCACACGGCCGCGCGAGGACAAACAGCGTAGCGGCGCCGCGCGGCACGGCGCGGTATTGATCTCTGGCTGCTCTGCTCCGGCGCGGCCGACGCGCGCCGCCGACTATTACCGGGTTAGCGCGCTGCCAGCTGATTCTGTTAGCGGCCGTGCGTCGGCCTGCCGGGGAGGACGCCCGCGCCCGCGCCCGCGGGAAGGGTGCGCGGCCTCTGGACAACGCAGCGGAAAGTGCTGCGAGCGGAGCAACCGTTGCTTCACGCCTCTCCGTGTAGAAGGAGCATTTCACTGCTTAGATAGCATTGCAAGTGATGCTCCAGTAATATCTATGCATGATCTCATATTGAAATCGTCTGCTGTACCGAGACCCGAACTTGTGGTCTTGGCCTTTCGCTGGCATTTCCTTTATTGACTGGGCTGCCCGACTGAAGAGTCGTCCTCACAGCTTTATTTTCGCCAAATCTGTGTTATACACTATCTTATCAATAACATCTGGAAACGTATTAGTAGACAAACCCTTTCGCTGCTGTAGACGTGTACTCATGTTCTGCTGTGGCTGTGGACGTGTATACACGCGCTGTTTGGGTTTTCCTGTACTGCTGTGGAAGTCTGTATGTCCTGAGCCGCCGACCTCTTAGAGATGCGGACGAGTTGCTTCCATATCTCGCTGAAAAAAAGGTTTCGAATATTTGTCGTACTACATACGTGCTTCACTGCTTGCTATAATTTGCATAAAAGCACGTTTCGACACCTTGAATCGGTTATGAAATATGGCGATTGTTATGATCACATGATTCGGAATG
The DNA here is from genome assembly GCF_023864275.1 of Schistocerca cancellata. NCBI lineage: Eukaryota > Metazoa > Arthropoda > Insecta > Orthoptera > Acrididae > Schistocerca > Schistocerca cancellata. The sequence continues at coordinate 983,599,396 of NC_064626.1, read as the reverse complement.
TTTTACGTAATTAGACGGCATACAGTAACTATGGCATACAACGTTAAGAAATCAGTCCTCTACGCGAAAAATGATATCATGTCCTTTGGATATAAAAGGCAAACAATTAGAGAATGAAATGAGATATCGATCTGCCCTCGATTTTAACCCTGCCCTGATAACAAAGTCGCCCTCAGTATGGAAACCACAGAGCACGTCTGTAGCAGAGGAAGGGTTAATGTGGGATGTATTCATCTTCGCCTTTATGACGACTTGATCACTGCTAGTGAGAATTTCAGTGAGGTATCTGAACGTCTGTGAAAGGCAGCCCATTCTTCCTCAAGAGTCGAAAGGAGGGAGGGAAGTGATATTGGATGCTGGGACCTGGAGCGAAACTGACGTTCTAATTTATATCACGGGCGTTCCATAGGGTCCAAGTCGGAAGTCTGGGAGGGCCAGTCCGCTCTGGAAATGTTACTGTCCTCAAAAAATTGCCTTATGTATGTTGCCACATGACAAGGTCGCTGTCATGTAGATACAAACAATAATTGTCTCCAAAATGTACCTCTGCTCTACACAGTACACAGTACTATAATATGCGTTCATATGCTTCCTCACTCATTAGTTTCGTGAGCGCAGTAAGGGGACGACCACTTACTCTGGAAGGATGACTCCATACCACAACATCACCTTCTTTGTACTTCATTGCTGGCACTAGGGACTACACATGATGGCAGATAACATTTTTCACGCATTCGCCAAATCCAAAGCTGTCCAAAGTACCGCTACCACCAGGTATGGGCGTGATTCGTCACTCAAAATCACTGGATTCTAGCCATACACTGTCCCTTGGTCTCGCTCTTTACACAGCTTCATGGTGTCCCTTTACATCGACTACAAAAATGTGTGGCTTCGGATGAGCTACTCGATCCCTGTACTCCATTCATTTTAGCTCCCTTTGTACAGTAATTTTGCTAGCTGTATTGCTGGCAGCACTTCGAATATCACAGCTGATGCCTTCGACTAATTTATGCGATTTTTGCAGCCAACAACGGCAATACTTGACGGTCCCTGTCCGTCACTGTATGAGATATACCTGGTCTGGATTAAGTTGTGGTTGTTCCTTCTCGTTTCCACTTCACAGTCGCTTCACCAGCAACTGACTTGGGCAGCTTTAGAAGGTTTGAAATATCACTGATGGATTTGCAACTAAGGTGGCTTCTAATAGCTAGTCTACGATAGAACTCAATGGCGTCCCCTGATCGAACCTTCTTGCTTTTACAGCTTCGCTAAACGCAATACCACCATCCTCCTTTTATATTGGCGGGCCCGCCTCTTGAAGTACTAGTCATGAGTTCTGCATTACGTAGAGGTGTTTGGATGCACTTGTTCTGATACTGCAACTTCCAAATTTTACAGGACTTCTCCTGCACACCTTGCGAGATTATATTCCTAGGCCGAAGACTAGGGAATTGTTTCGAGAACGAAATTTCTTTCTACGCCAAGTATTGGCTGATTTGAACTTTTTGGGTAGGTATGCAGGAGGCCCTCTATGGAGTTGCGTAGGTAGGAGGGTGGTATTAACAGAAATGAAGTTCGGGCCTGTACAGTTTAAGGCCCTGTTGCTCGAACGAGTTTCTTGTCTGAATCAACGACTCCTGGTAAGCAAGTTTACTGCAGTGCCCCTGGCGTCTTATTCCTGTAATGAGCATCACCTGCCACGAAGGGTTGTTTTCGGTTCCTAATGAAAAAAGTAAGAAATATAGTGGATTTTCTTGAAAAAAAGTCGAATAGTAATTTCTGTACACTCCTAAGAACGGAAAGAATTGATAAAGTATAGGCCAAAGATTTCAAAGTATCTACATGTATTTCCCCGAAAAAAGTATGTACTTGCAAATACTAAAACAATATTTGGAGGCTGAGAAGAAAGACCTTTTACTTTGCCATTAGTTTCTGTGTTTATTCTGTAACTGTGAAAAATATCGAAATTTATTTCTCTAGTTGTACAGAAACTATTTTCGTTGAATATGTTGATCTATTTTACGTTCTTCTTTAAATTTAGCATAGGCTTTACTTTTCCGCGTATTGCAAAACGTAAGAAGTGTTGGTTTCAGATATTTCGGTCTTTTGTGGAAGGATAAAAGCAGGAAAAATATCAGGGCAACGAGCAGCCTTCACAATGTGTCACGTAAAAATTCAAACAAAAAAAAGTAATAAGGTACAAATTCATTACTATGAAATGAGAGTGTTCTGGGAGAAAAGTTTAACTTCTTATGGTAGCAAATGAAGCATGAGCAATCTGCAGCATACATAAGATTACAGAACTGATTATCCACACCTCTTTCTCACTAACAATGTGGTTGGCAGCTGATTTACACACGAGCACAAGACGCGCAACGACAGCGATTAGTCGATTTCTATCAGAATATCACCAATATGAAACATGTCATAGGCGGGAGAGCAATTGCCCCCAAAAGGCCAAACTTTCCAGGTTGAATCCCGATCCGGCACACGGTTTTAATTTTCAGGAAGTTTAGAATGAGCGTACATTCTGCATTCTGGGAACTTTCACAGGTGTTATTAGAAGAGAGAATCGCTTGAGACAAACTGCTCTTATACATTTACCTACTCCACAAATTTTCTTGGCGGTTTATTTATTCGTAGGTTATTTGCTAGAAGTTTCTTTCTGTATTTCATACGATTTATTATACCATTAATACTATTAGTCTGTGAGCCACTGCAGGCTCATAGGCTCACCATCAGTTAGAGACGTTACAGGAACTTTATTCTCGGGATCGTCTGCACTGAGACACTAATTTTGTGTTGGTGCTAGGGAGTTAATCGAAATGTTTAAGTACATTGAACTACCGCGAGTTATCAATGAGACATTAATTCTGATGACGTACATCGCAGTCAGTGCGCGCGCACGTACACACACACATACACACGCACACACACACACACACACACACACACACACACACACACAGTATTTAGGTGAACTTGGTTTCACTATAAACAATCACTGAAAAATAGTAAAAAAAATATGATGACTGCAGATATCACATTTAACCACAATAAGATCTGTTAGTTGTGACTCATTAAATTCCAGAATAAAATACAGTATACGAAAAAAATCTAAGTAAAATTCAAATTGTGAACTTGGGCAGTTGACGCATGAATGCGTCACGCTGCAGCCAAATTTCACCGCGCAGCGGGCAAAGATAGTAAACCGGAACATGTATATATATTGGCATAAACACTTCGAGAATTTAATTTCATGCACTCAGTTATAAAGTAACTATGCCTCGCAGACAGGCACGTGAGCAAAATACGCAAATGTCAGCATTTGAGAGCGGACGTGTAGTTAGGCTCAAAGAAGCCATTCGGAGTAATCGGCAAAACGCTCAACAGTTGAACAGGAGGGATGACACTTTTCGACGATGACCGCAGGAATGGGTGAAGCACGGCCGAACACAGCGTCATCAAGGAAGGGATCAACCTAGACGTATGACGGAACGTGAGGACCGAGCAGTCATCGAAGATACACTCAAAGCCCCAGATTGATCACAATCATCGATCCGACGTGCAACTGCTGCTTCAGTCACCACAAAGACAATTAGTAGGCAGTTCACAGAAGGGGGCTGAGCTTACGGCGCCCTTGCGACGACTGACAGCGATCTCTGAATACCAACAAGCTCGTCTGCGGTGGTGTCGGGCACATTCGGCCTGGAATCTCATTGACTGCAGTAGAACTGTTTTCAGTGATGTGTCCCTCTTCGTATTGAACTGTGATAACCGACGCAGACGTGTGGGAGACATCCCGGACAGAAGGGGGATACAAACCTGACAGTCGCCCGCCATACGGCCTGAAAAACGGGAGTGATAGTCTGGATAGCAGTACCCCTTTGCAGTACCCCTTTGGTTGTCATCCGTGGCGTCCTTACAGCAGTGCGGTACGATGACGACATATTCTACGTCCCGTTTTGTTGCTCTTCGTGGTAAACCATCCTGGGCTTACATGTCAGTAAGATAATGCCTGTTCGCCCACGGCGGGAGTTTCTACTGATTGATTTGGTTCCTGATAAACCCTACCTTGGTCACGAAGTACGCCGGATCTCTCCCCAAATGAGAACATTTGGATCAATACGGGCAGAGCTCTCCAAATATCTCGGAATTTTGACGATTTAATATGCTAGTTAGACAGAACTTGGCACGATATCCCTCAGGGGGACATCCAACAACTCTATCAATCAATGCCAAGCCAAATGACGATGAAGTCCCTACTCCTTGACATAGCGTACGGGACGATGTGGAAGACCAGCACCGCCGCACTAGGCAAGGTCCTAACGGAGGTGGTTTCCCAGTGCCTACCTCCGACCGTGATGGGGATGAATTATTATGATGAAGACGACACAACGACAGCCAGTCATCTCGGGGCAGGTGAAAATCCCTGAACCCGCCGGGAATCGAAACGGGGACCCAGTGCTTGGGAAGCAAGAACGCTACCACGAGACCACGAGCTGCAACTGCTTGCATAAGGACCAGAGCTCGATCAATGCGTTACTGACTCGATCATTTTGTGAAACTCCTTCTCTTCAATAAATAATCCATTTTTTCTGAAATTTTGATTATTTATCTGTACGCGTTTCTCACATCTACCGATTTCTGTCCCATTTGGATAATTTCTCGTAGTATGTCTTTTACATACTTTTTGTCCTAGAGTGGATGTACAAACATAGGTAATGAACGAAAGCGAGCAGTGCAAACTGCGAATGAGTCCACACTTCGACAATACACCTGTCATATTGATCAGAAAATTTACAGGTAAATAAATGGAGCGGAATAAATCATCTGTGAAGTAAACACACCTAGAAGAGTAAGAGCAAATAAAATAAAACCTCACTGGTTCAGAGGATATGTGGTAACATTTCAGTGATCACAAAATAGAGTCACATTTAAAAAGAACTTAGCAGTATGAGTCCACTTATCCATGTGACATTGCTCTCCTCCTCCTCCTCTCATCTGCCGGCCGCTGTAACCGAGCGGTTCTAGGCGCTTCAGTCCGGAACAGCGCTACTGCTACGGTCGCAGGTTTGAATCCTGCCTCGGGCATGGCTGTGTGTGATGTCCTTAGGTTTGTTAGGTTTAAGTAGTTCTCAGATGTTAAATCGCATAGTGCTTAGAGCCTTTTTTTCCCTTCATCTGGCCATGATACAAGCACTGATTCAGTTGAGCTTCATAAAACCGTTCTATCCACTCATGAAACAAAATGGCCCATAACTGTTGTAACTAATCTTCGATACCCAGGACACTGGGACTGAGAGGCAGTTGACTCGGAACTGGTCCCAACCAACTCATCAGAGCGAGGTTTCGTTCCCACAATCCTCCTGACTTCAATCTCCACTAAACCCGTGCTTCCACATCCTCTTCTCAGGATATCTTGCTGGTCACTAAAGTACCGCAACATCACGCAAGCCATTCACAGGGACATGTGCTTCTGAGACAGTTGTTGGGGAACGTCGTCCCGCTGAAAAATAGACCCACAACACTATCACAGGAGGGATACTATATGAGGACACAAGCTGTCCTTGGCGTACCGCTGCGCTTTCCAATTTCCCTCTATCACTACCAGCCGTGACCCGAAGGCATGGCTTATGGCTCCCGATACTATGACGCTAGGAGTAACGCCGCTGTTCCTCTCCAAGACATTGGAAGAATGAGAACCTCTCCCCTACCCCCTTCCCTGATGTTCATCCGGGGTGGCACAGAATCACAACTCATCACTGAAGTACCATTTATCAGCACCGCAAGCTTCCCTGTCTAGGCACCAAAATAAACGCCGCTGTTTGTGCTGCCAAACCTCATGAAACCATTGGCTGAAGGAGCTGTAGGCCATTATCAATGTTGCTTCATCCAGGAAATGTCAACTGATGATCACATATTTACATGAGGGAAATGACAGAAAAATTGTACGACACAGATCGCTAATTACATCTTGTATCTGCTTCCACTATCTCTATTTCACTGTTTCCACCAGTGTCACGGCTTACCTTTTCCAAGGCAAAGTTGAATGTTATCGGCACCAATGGATCTCCTTGTCTCAGTTAATTTCGAATATTGTATGGTGGCGATAGTTAGGTGCCGAACTGTACTCGGCAAAGTGACTGAGAGCAGCAATCTTGATTTAGTCGGATGTGCTTCGACGGGATGTGAAACTCCTCTAAAGTTTTCAGTAACATGACACCGTCGGTGCCGTTGCAGGCTTATCTAAGATCATTGAAGACAAGATGTAATCCGCGATCGGAATAGTAAAATTTTTCTGTCAGTTGCCTCATGTAAATATGTGGTCAACAGTCGACCTTCCCTGGATGAAGCCACAGTGATAGTGGCCTACAGTTCCTTCAGCCAATGGTTTCAAGAGGTTTAGCAGCAGAGTTGTACAGATTTGATATCCAATTGCTAGTAATGAAATCCCTTGGTATTTGAATACTTGTGTAGCATTAACATTCTTGAAGATGGGACATATAACTGCTCCCTTCCATTCTTCAGATATTATTTTTCCTGTCCACATGGTAGATACTAGCATCTTCAAATCATCCATCAATGGTTCACCACTCAAGCGGAACCTCTCCACTGTGATACCACTACCTGCTGGAGCCTTGTTTTTTTGTTTTGTTGTGTGCCTTTAGCGCCTCGCTGATTTCTTCCTCTGACGCTTCCACTCTGTCAAACGGTGCTCGCGTCTGTATTGCCACCGCTGTTGGAATGCCACGACTCAGTAAGACCTCAAGATCTTTATTAAATTGCCTGCTCGAATGGTGGTACCACTTCGCCAGTATCATTAGAACATCTGTATGTTTTATCGACATAATATCGATGAAAAATATTCGTTCTGCAGAGTGACCTAAAAAACATACCGCCTCACGATTTTGTTATTCGTCATAGAGTTGTGAGTTCCACTACAAGACGACTGAATAGATACACTAATCCCAATATGATTCACACTAACCATGATATGGGGACGAAACATACATTAGCAGCATGACGGAGACTGAAAAACCTGAAGTCGACTCTTAATAAAATCTCGTACTATTTTCTTTGTGAACACTAACAACGATTTTTATTGTACTGTTGCATTACAATGTAGATAAACGTAGGGGAAATATAAATGAGTCCAACAGGTTACTGGTAACTTTCGGAACACTCGTGTTAAGGTAAGTAAAAGAACTTACGATAGATCAAATTGTCTAGTCTTGCGTCCTCAGTAGGTGCAATTTAACTTTTGTGAATACTGTGTCTACTCCGAATTCGATGTTGAGATACTCGCTACTCTTCTTTCTGCTATCCGATATCATTTTCTCGTTAGTCTTATGACCTTAATAAAAATATTCTGTGATGTACAATGTATTTATTCCATTAATTAATTACTGCGGGCCTCATGGTATGCAGCCTGAGGGGATATATGATAAACGTCGGATGTGAGTACTTAAACACACCGTTCTAATGTAATTCTCTTCCAATTATATTTTCGCAGTACTGTTTAGCTGTCATTTATCTTTAACATAAGATGACGAACCAAAACATTATGACCACCTTCATAAAAATGCGTTGGCACGAGGTAAAGCAACATTTCTGCCGTGGTGGCCGAGCGGTTCTAGGCGCTACAGTCTGGAACCGCGCGACCGGTACGGTCGCAGGTTCGAATCCTGCCTCGGGCATGGATGTGTGTGATGTCCTTAGGTTAGTTAGGTTTAAGTAGTTCTAAGTTCTAGGGGACTGATGATCTCAGAAGTTAAGTCCCATAGTTCTCAGAGCCATTTTTTGAACATTTCTGCATGGCATGGACCGCCAAGTGTTTGGTAGGTTTCCAGAGATATGTGGCACCAGATGTTAATCAGTTTCCATAAATTAAGTGCTTGTGGTTTATGGGGCGGAGGTGGCCCCTAACAGCGCCCAAGATGTGTTTCTTACGGTTCAGATCATGTGAAATCGTTGGTCAAGACATAAACGTATGTTAACTATCATGTTTCCCCAACGCTTGTACCATTAATCTGGCCTATGACACCGACTGTAATCCTACTGGGAAATGTCATCATCGTCGGCAAACCATCAAGCCTCAAGTGAAGAAGACTTTCTACAATAACATTCAGCCAGTACTCAGATGGCATGATGCCTTCGACTACTATCACGAGGTCCTTGGAAGCCAAGTGAATTAGCCCCCATAGCATAATACAGCCATCGCCGTTCTATGTTCGTTGCGCGGTGCGTGTTTTTAGCAGCTGTTCGGCTGGATGGTGGCGTGTTGGGCATGACTATCGATCTGATGAACATGAAACATGATTTATCACAGCAAGCGACAGGTTTCCTTTCAGTCACGGTTCAGTTTTGATGCTCCCATGTCACTGTAGTCATAATTGATGATGCCAACATAACAAACGGAGAGTTCGTGCGCTGGTCAATAATATGCGCTGAAATCTGCACTCAGAAACACTCATGCCTGTTCAAGCCTTGTACCTTGTCACCAGATATGAAACAGAGGGACCCTTATCTGCTGTATAGAGCGGGCTAGTCTCCGACCTCCACGTTCTGTGATAAGGCGTGGACATTCAACACCTTATCGCCTAATCATGATTCTATCGTCCCTCAACACTTTCCATAAATGTTCACGGTACTATCACGGGAACAGCCAACCATCTTCGCTCGTCCCCGGCTCATAACAATCTACTGTTTATCAAAACCGTTAATGTTAATGGATTTCCCATTTGGATCCAGTATGAGCTCTAACATGACTACTAATCGTCTCTGACCCGCTTATATACTTTCCGTAGACAGTCGCGTACCGAAACGGTCCCAGGCAGCAGCGAATCTCGCAGTAGGCAGTAGTCACAATAATTTCGCTGATCGGTATTTATTTGTAGAGCAAAACGCTTAGTACTGCTCGTCTGTAACGTATCATCTGTCACATATTTCGCAAATGATAACTCCACCAATGTCTATGAAGTATAACAAATGAACCATTCTTTACAAATATATGTCTTGTTTTATTATTACGTGTAAACTGTAAAACGGTTAGCTCGGTGTGAACGACCGAAGTTAGGCCGAAGCAACGACGCAGTGTGCCATCTTTCTCCTCGTTTCGAACAAAAATCAGTTTCTCGAAAGATGATAACTAAGTGCCTGGAGGTGCTGAGTGTCTCAGACCCTTAGGTTCTCGGTACGTATATTCTGGAAGAACGCGCGCGGACGCCCGAGTCTGAGAAGTTGGCAAGAGCTGCTTAGGAGGCGGCTGAGTGTTTCCAGCAGCTGCGGGCCGGGGCGGCACGGCACAGGACAGCAAGTTGGCGGTGCCGCAGCTGCGGGCGATGAGTGGAAGTAATATTCATGAGAGCCGCTGCTGGTAAAAGCCCGCACTAAACCTAGCGCCAGTTTGCACTACCGCTCGTTCGCTGCCGTTCGGTCCAACGGCCGTACTCCGGACAGTGGAGCTACAAAACGCTGTTTGCAGTCTTCATTGTTCATGTTCAAGCAAACAAACTTTCCTTACGTCGGTTACTGCACTTTCTTGCAAATTTTGGGGAACTTAACTGATTTTTAAGTGTAATACACCAACTACTTAAATTTCGACCCCTACTCCTTACACACTTTGAGGGCAAGAACACCATTTAACGCCATTCTATTTAGCACAAGAAACGATATAAGAATTATTATTGTCACGTTTGGCAGATGGTATGATTCTGTCATTGACCTCCGGGGCAAGTTGACACATAAAGTAATTTTAATTATCCTTCCACTGCGGCTCATGTTTCGTCAATAGTGAAACTCATCTAATACTATAAGCGTCTCGTTCCTTTATCTGATTCCCTCAGTATCACTTGATTTAATTCGACTGCATGACATCATCCTTGTTTTGATTTCGTTGATGTCCCTTCCGTTCCTGTGCCGTCTCCGACAGAATTACGATGCTTCAGAAAGCCTCAGATATTTTATTTCTTCTTCGTGGACTTTTATTCCTATTCCAAATTTTTCTTTTTCCTTTACAGCTTGCTCAGTGTACAGAATGAATAACGTCGGGGATAGGCTACAACCCTGTCTCATTCCAGTCTCAACCACTGCTTCCTTTTCATGCCCCTCGACTTCTACAACTGCTGACTGGCTTCTCTGCAAATTGTAAATAGTCTTTCGCCATCTCTCTGTTTTACCCTGCTACCTCCAGAATTTCAAAGGGGGTGTTCTAGTCAACAGTCAAAAGCTTTCTCATAGTCTACAGCTAATATAAACGCCGGTTTGCCTTTCCTTAACCTATCGTATAAGTTGTAGGGTCAGTATTACCTCGTGTGTTCCTGCGTTTTTCTACAATAAAAAGCTGACCTTCCCCGAGGTTGTCTTCTATCAGTTTCTCCATTATTCCGCAAGGAAATCGTTTTAATATTTTGCAGCCATGACATTTTAAACTGATAGTTCGGCAGTATTCACACCTGTCAGTAATTGCTTACTTTTGAATTGGAATTATTACCTTTTTCTTGAAGTCTGGGGCTATTTCGCCTGTCTCGTACATCTGTTGTGTTTCTACAGTATAATGTATGTTTCTTGTTTACGGAATGTGCATGCGGTGCCAGCCGTGTTGTGTGAGATCTTGAAACGAGGACACATTTTCGGCTTGTTGGTTTCGTAACTCCGTGGTCGTTACTCGAAAACTTGGAATTTGTCACACGATGCCAAAGTGCGATCGAATAACTAATTCAGCACCTGCTTTGCAGCTACATTTGAGCCATCACGGAGGCAAATGACAGCTTTGTCTCTGGGGCACCATCTTTTAATTCCCACTGGGTCACGTGGTTCCTTCGAGTAATCTCGTTATCGTGGTGAGATCACTCTATGCCTATGTGTGTAGAATGGTAATATAGTGCTGAATTTTCTAATTATTCACAATGGAAACGGAGGCAGATAGTTTGCATATATGTCATTATCTGGGACTCTGTTTCTCATTTAATAAGATTTTGATTATGGTACCTCAATTTAACATTTTGGTTTTAGTATTTTGGTTTTATTAGGTTGTACACATGTATCATCACATTCTATCAATCCGTTCCGGATTTTCGTGATAGCTTTGTTAAGTAGGCCCTTCGAAATAAGAGATGAAGGACGTTTTATCACTGACTTTTTCAGGATGTAGTCTAATAAAAAAATGGCTCTGAGCACTATGGGACTTAACTTCTGGGGACCGAGCGAGGTGGCGCAGTGGTTAGCACACTGGACTCGCATTCGGGAGGACGACGGTTCAATTCCGTGTCCGGCCATCCTGATTTAGGTTTTCCGTGATTTCCCTAAATCGCTTCAGGCAAATGCCGGGATGGTTCCTTTGAAAGGGCACGGCCGATTTCCTTCCCCATCCTTCCCTCACCCGAGCTTGCGCTCCGTTTCTAATGACCTCGTTGTCGATGGGACGATAACACTAATCTACTCCTACTTAACTTCTGGGGTCATCAGTCCCCTAGAACGTAGAACTACTTAAACCTAACTAACCTAAGGACATCAGACACATCCATTCCCGAGGCAGGATTCGAACCTGCGACCGTAGCGGTCGCACGGCTCCAGACTGTAGCACCTAGAACCTCAGTCAAATATTTTACATGGTATGGTTAATATTCCAACGTGTTTGTCTAAACTTTGGCTACGTGCATCCCATTCACTTGCCATACTGACTAATGTCATTTTTGAAATCATTATCCCTTCTTTGTGTTGAATTTATCTGTGGAAATTCCGAGCTGTTTTTGTATAATCTTTTCAAATGTAGAATTTTGTCATAGCAGTCATGGAATTTGTACATGTGATTTGTGTGTTAGAGTTTAGAGTAATAGAGTTCGTAGGCATACGCAACATCAGCGCTACATTTGTAAATTCGTGCAAAGAAAGAAGACGTTAAATACTATTTAAGCCTTGTGAGTAATCACACAAAAACTAGTTAGTGACCGACCTACTTACTTTGCTTTCGTTATGGAGAAAGCAGCATCAGTTTTTCTTTAAGACGTATGTGGGAGTAGTAATGGGAGTTTTATTCAACCGTATATCACTTTGACACCGATATTGGAGATGTGGTGTAACAATTTAAGAATAACAAAAATAACTTGAATTGTATCCGCAGGCATTTAGGTATTTACAGGCCGATTTCGACAAGGATGTGACAGGTAGTCTTCCAGGGCCTTAATTTGGGAATCATCCCGGCATTTGCCTAAAGTAATTCAAGGAAGCCACGGAAAATTTTAATCAACATGGACGGAGGAAGATTCGAATATCCACCCTCCCGAACGACCAGTCTGTTTAAAACAGTGCTACCTCATTCGTTTTATCCCTAGCGTACTGTAATTTGCCAAAAATGTTATTAAATAATATAAAAGATTATTGTTACACTGTTCATTCATTTCTCATTGCCGGTCACTGCAAACACGACACGCTCTATATATATATATATATATATATATATATATATATATATATATATATATATATATAATAAATCATAATTTAGCACTATACATAATATCAGATGAAGTCACAACCACCGCAACGTTGGCTGGTTCCGTTTTGTGTACTGAAACTTTCCTTTTACTAGCCTGAAAACCTGAGGCAGCATCCCTCTATGAGGGAGATGCTGAGGGCGTAAATGCTAATTAATGTTTCACTGTATCAATTGTATTGCTTAATAGGTAATTTTTAAATGCCTCCTTATATAAGTTGATTTCAGTAATAAAAAAATATTCAAATGTGTGTGAAATCTTATGGGACTTAACTGCCAAGGTCATCAGTCCCTATTTTAGTAATCCTTAGAAAACTTATCGTGAAGATTTATTCCTTGGTAGAAGTTGCTATTTTGATTTTTTATATTTATTTTTTCTCAGTACATGAAAGTTCAGCCTACATCTTTTCCCATCATCCAACATGGACTTGTCTGTGCTGTAATTATCGATGTTATTTCAGTTTTTATTCTTATGAACCTTTTACATAGTTTGAAAGCTGTTTGCTTATTTTCTGTACTTGTTCACCACAAAAGGATTCTGCAGCTAAGAACTTAGTGTGCAAATGAGTGACACGTAACGTAAAGGTAATAGCTGTTACACACTGATGACAAGACTCAAATGGCATAACCTGCTGATGACATTCTGTTTGTCGGTACGAAGGCAGTCAAACGAAAGCCGAACACCACCAAAAGGAATCACCTAGATGTAAGATATTTATCTTACTGGGATACGAGAAGATCAATTCCTGTCTAGATGAAAGTGGTCACCCGTTGGCGGATCCACAATCGCACCCACTCCTGCACTTCATCGTTCGACTGGAACAGACATTCGCATACTTCTTTCTTGAGGTAGGCAAAGATGTGAAAATCACATCGTGAAAGATCCGGGCTGTGCGAAGGATGTTGCAGCATTTCCCAACTATTTTGCTGAAGCAGTGTGAGGGCGAGTATTATCATGCATCTGGATGGTTTCGCCGACAGCATTCCGGCAGCCCGAGGGCAAACGTCAAAGCCAATAGTTCAAACATCCTACATCTCCCTCGCGAAAGAAATCCAAAGCTGTACACACAAATTCCGGTAAGCTCACGATGATCTTCTTCGTCGACTGCAGGGGCCCTTTGCTCGTCGAGTTCTCGATTGTGGAGCCAAAATAAATGCGTAACGCTGTGAAGACACTGTGCAGAAACTTCGGCGAGCCATAGAGTCAAAACGACCAGAAATGGTGTCGGACGGAATCACTGTTGCGCGATGACGAATGTCGCTACACTGCCAAATGGACGGAGGCTGCGCTTGAGCTATTTGGTTGGGTAAAACAGCCTAGATCTTTCACCGTGTGATTTTCACATCTTTGGCCACCTGAAGAAGACATGCGTGGCTGTCGGTTTTAGTCGGACGAGGAAGTGTGAGAGCGGGTGAGCTTGTGGATCCATCAGCGGCCGACCGCTTTCTACGAAAGTGAGATAACTGTCTTAAAGTCTGCGGTGATTATTATTGATTGGAACCATTCCATTGTCCCATTGCGACGGGTGTTCAGTTCTCATTTGACTGCCCCTTATATCTTCTTGCACTCAAACCACTCCAACTGAGAATCAATATTTATTCCTATAAATTTTGTGTTTGTTATGCATTCTATAGAAGTGCCATCTATATTTAATAGTGTGATTTTTCCTCTTAGACCGATAGTCACTGCATCTGTTTCTCATATGTGCAATGTTTCATCTATGAAATATAAGTGTGTTTGCGCAGTGTAACCATTCTTCAGCCATGTGCAACATTAGTAAACCAGATTCAATTGCTACGATCTTAATGTAGGCGTATGTAAATGATGTTGATTACCATATAGGCAGCCACAGAATGCACCATCAGAATGTACAGGGGGTTTGAAAAAGAACTGCCTCATTTTAAGTATAAATTTAATGGGGAAATTAATGAAAAATTACATCAGTGAGTACATATCATGAAAGAAAATTCCTTCAAGTTTTGTTTAATGTTAGTAGACTTCAAAGTGGGATCCATTTGCTTCCCTGCACAGGTCGAGACGACATTCCACTTCTCGCCATGTATTCACCAACATTTCAGGTGTAACTGTCCCAACCGTTGCGACGATTCTTTCCCGTAAATGACTGATGTCTCTGATCTTTTCACTGTACACAATATTTCTTATGTGGCCCCAGAAGAAAAAGTCCAGTGGGGTTACGTTTGGGCATCATGGTGGCCAAGGTATTGGGCCAGCCCTGCTAATCCGCCTTCCTGGAAAGCGAGTGACAACAGCCGCACGCACATGGTTACTGTAATGAGGTGGGGCAAAATCCTGTTGGAAAAACACAAGCCCCTTTTCCGTCTCAATATTGTAAGTAGGCTGTTTATGTTTTCTCTATGTAAGTAGGCTGTTTGGGTTCTTATATTGGTAACGCCGCCGCCACGTAGCGCTCTCTGTATGAAAATCACTGGCTGTGCTGTGTGCAGTCTGTAGCTAGTTTGCATTGTTGTCTGCCATTGTAGTGTTGGGCAGCGGCAGCTGGATGTGAACAGAGCGTAGCGTTGCGCAGTTGGAGGTTAGCCGCCGGAAGTGGTGGATGTGGGAAATGAGATAGCGGATTTTTGAGTACAGAATGGATGTCATGAACTGCTATATGTGTTATGACTATTAAGGTAAATATATTGTTTGTTCTCTATTAAAATCTTTCATTTGATAACTATGCCTATCAGTAGTTAGTGCCTTCCGTAGTTTGAATCTTTTATTTAGCTGGCAGTAGTGGCGCTCGCTGTATTGCAGTAGTTCGAGTAACCAAGATTTTTGTGAGGTAAGTGATTTGTGAAACGTATAGGTTAATGTTATTCAGGGCCATTCTTAAGTTAGACACAACGCTTGAACAAAATCAGAAACAAATGGAACAAAATCAGAGACAAACACAGCAAAAGCTTCAAAAGTTGGACACAATGGAACAACACCAGAGACAAACACAGCAACAGTTAGACGCAATGGAACAAAATCTTCACACCACGGTTGAACAAACACGTGAAGATTTAACTACTGAGTTACATAACATTGAATCGAAATGTCAAAAAGTCTGTAATGACGTAAAAACACAAATTTGTGAGCATTTTCAACCTATTTTTTTGCGTCATGAAAATGCATTACAGAATCACGAAGCAGCCACAAAAGAACTGCAAACCATTGTTCATGAAAATCATGAGACCTTGTGGGCTAAAATTGACTCAGTTTGCATCTACCGATTCGGTTACGCAACTTGCAAAAACTCAGGAAAACTTAAAGGACACAGTAGACTCGATTTCAACACAAATGGACACTCTGAAACTTGGTTCAGAAAAACACACTGAGGAAAAGTGTTCACTATCGGAGAAAGTAGCCGAACTTTCGGATCAGGTCACTAACTTATCTACAAAGGTAGATGATGATCTGAATGACACAAGACCCGTAGCCTTCACTGACACAGAAGAGTATGAACAAATAAGAAAATTCAAACAAAATCAAAATCAAATCGATACACAGTACAAAAGAGAAATCCGGGAAGTACAAGATCAGTTGACGCAGGTGATACAAGAATTACATATTTCAGAGGACACTCGCGCTCCAACACGGAAAGAGGAACTTAGAAATACGGAAAAGCCACAAAATAATAGCACAGGGCATTTCGGTAATTATGAAAGGAATTGGCAAGGTGCACCGAATTTTGAGATGGAACCGCCGACACGACGTAACAATGACCGACATGCGACTCACCGACATGATGATTTTGACTAGAAGCTGCTCATTACTACACGTAAATTCAAAACGTTTAAGAATTCTGCCAACGACATTCATCCACAAGCGTGGCTCCATCAATTCTCTCATTGTTTTCCTCCCAACTGGTCACTGGAGCACAGGTTAGAATTTATGTGTGGCTACTTGGAGAATGAACCAGCTGTAAGAATGCGATCGGTCATTCACGATTGTCACAGTGAAGGAGAATTTTAGAATGCCTTCCTCTCAGCATATTGGTCTCAAGCTACACATGACCGAGTAAAACATAGCGTCATGATGATGAAACACTTTGAAAAATCTGAATTTTCCAGTTTTGTCAAATATTTTGAAGACATGTTGCACAAGAATCATTACCTGTCAAACCCATACAGCCCCTCAGAACTCATCCGCATTTGCTTAATCAAATTACCTGAACATTTACGGCATATTATTTTGGCAGGACGTTGCCAAGACGACAGTGAAGCTTTTGAGGGACTCTTACAAGAATTAGAAATTGACACAGACAGTCGCAGAATGCGAAAACAGGAACACAACAACTACAGGTCACATCCGTCGCAATTCCTCGATGAAAGAAATAATAACTGGACACGACAAGGCTATTCTCACAACACAAATCATGACCAAAACAGACACCACCCGTATGACAACCACTGGCAGAGTAATAGTTACAGAGAAGATCGCATTTCCGTAGTAATGAATAAAACAGAGACAATCATAGAAACAGACAATTTGGCAACCAGAACTATTATTATCACAGGAGACAGAATAACTTCAGACGCAACGCTCCACCATGCAGTGATAATTCAGGCAGAAATTCTCCACCACATGACCAACAAACAAGAAACTATGTAAACTACCGACAAAACGACAGACGTGAATTTCATCAGAACTGGCGGGGTTCTAACAGAGCAGAGCCCTCTTGGCAAGGCAAATTTGTAGAAGTTAGGCCTCCTAATCCCAGTAACGATGCGCGCCAACAAAGAAACAGACAATGACTCACACCGCAAGCAGCCACTTGCGTCCGCTGGCTCAGGGAAAAATAACATTGCCGCTAACCTTGAGCAAAATTCCAGTATTCTTTACGGACGAATACCGCATGATAATTGCATTCAAGTTGAAACTTTGCATACTAGGAAGAGTAAAGGTTTACACCACATTTCACATGTAAAACCATTTATTGACAGATAATCTGCTTTTTAACTTTGTCTTTGCCATAAAACGTTTCACTTCACGTTACTAGCAAGCTTTAGAAACTGTTACCATGCAACAATGTTTGAAGTTAAATATCCAGTCAAGAACCAAGAGAACTTATTTAAACAGAAATTACGAATGCATTGTTATTGCAAACAGACGACACAGTGTAATTGTGTGTGTACATTCTTGCTTGTTAGTTGCACGATTAGA
This sequence comes from Schistocerca cancellata, assembly GCF_023864275.1. Taxonomy (NCBI): domain Eukaryota; kingdom Metazoa; phylum Arthropoda; class Insecta; order Orthoptera; family Acrididae; genus Schistocerca; species Schistocerca cancellata. Next base: position 983,581,730 of record NC_064626.1, on the reverse strand, counting down.
ACATTTACCAGTACTGCTAATGAGATTTTAATGCAACATTTTGGTTTACTGGAAAATACATTTGGGATTTAAAGTACTTTCTGTGAGATTAAAGATGACTTAGTATTTGGTTTCTTTGACAGCTACACGGTTATATTACGACACTTCTAATGTGTGACATAATTTACATTGTTGCTTCTGCGGTGTATCTGTTTTATATCTGCACAGTTTTTCTGAATTCTTCTGGAAAGCAAAACATGTTTTATTAGTAACTTTTGTGGTATAGCTACAATGAGACAGCCTTTTCCGTAGCAAAACATTACGTTACAGCACAGTAATTTCTTCATCACAACAATAAGCGTAATAACTAAGATATCTATACGCAAAGCATTTCACTTTTGTTTATCATGAGGTAAGTACATTGGCTTCTGCAGAACTTAGCTTTCGGAGGAAGATAACTACGACACTTCCACAGAGATTATCTTACAACAAGATGCACCTTTAGCGCTACAGGACACGCATTTCAGTGATTAATTTTGCACTTAAAACATTTATTTTTAAAGATTTTTGAATTACAAAGAAAGTTTTCAGTGATACATTTCATTCCATTGCTGTAATCTGTAACACCTGAGGGTATAATTACATTAATCCTCAGGGGGGTACATGCTTACTTTGTGTACCATGTGTTTGGCAAGCACAAGGAGCCCTAGCTAATATGGTATTTGCTAATACAACTTTACACATCGGTACCATATTTCTCTAATACATAAATTACACAGCTATCTGATCATTTAACTGAGAGAGACAAACTTTTTTACGTCAGTGACACATGTTTACGCAATTACAGAGTTGGATTACTTCACACTTACGAAATTGTATTTTTGTCTGTACTGTGTGAACTGTTCATATTTTTTCGGACCCATTGTGATACTATGAGAGCTTTGAATGATGTATTTGGTATGAGATCATGATTTTTAAAGTACGTTTGAGGTAGGTGACACTATTTAAATGAGCAGAGAATTCTTTTTAGGTTTTGAAATTATTGGAGGAAGCTACGACGATTTTGAGATTTGACTGAGGTGTTATGATGTTATTTTTACGATGATGACGTGTATTATGCTGTTGAGGTATGTTTATGTCAATAAGATGATGCTACCATATATGAGGAATGTGATTACGTGTTTATATGTATATGAATAATACTCTTGACTTGTGAAAAAGGATGTTGGAAACCAAGAATCGTACTTTAAGATTTATGAAATGTGTGTAAATGCGTGAATGTATCACAATGCCGGCGAAAATTTTTTTGGACACTGTTATATTCATAGGATTTTGTTTCTACACATTTGCAACGTAAATTCTCGACCTGTGAAATTTTTATATGAGACTGTCACTGTAGCGGAAACTGCTGTCGTAAATATTTCCCTAAGAAAGTTAAGTGACCACCTGCACGTGCGTCGTGGGCACACAGCTGTGTCAGACACCTGGAGAACAAGCCATTAGGGTGTGCCTTTCTGGAAGCACAGGTAGAAAAAAAAGGGAGGCCATTATCCTCACTATTGGCATTTCCTTGTTGAAAGCATACTGTGGAGCTCATAATTTATGATATTTACTGAAATGCCCAATGAAATGACGAGAAATATTTTTGCATCTGCACACCTGATTATGACAAGTGTCTTTCTGCGAGAGTTGAGAGAATTTCTACTAACTTATGAAATGTCACATGACTATTGAATGATATTTTTATGCTTTACTTTTCGTAGTTGCTTATTTCATTTGATATCTGGTTTCCAGCTGTGTTGCAGCATTAGTTTTATAAAATAAACTTAGATGCATTTGCTAATGTGAACACCTTCTGTCAACTGATCTATTAAATAATTATTTTATGATCCACATTCTTCGAAAAAGGAGCTTTTGGAATGGAAAGAACAATAAGAAGGGACTAATAACAGTAACTGCATACATAATTTTCTTTTCAACTACTTGGTAATATTTTTCGTAGAATAAGTTGGGGTGCACCACTTTAATTACATAGACATTAAGATGTGAATAGACATTTCCCTTGTCTGCATTGTTCTTTTTACTGCAATATTTTTTTCTGCTTAAGCTATGTCATGTTTATGTATAAGTTGCTGCTATTTGCCAGGCATAGTGTTATTGAATTTGACTTTGTATTATTCTGTTAAGCCAGTTTTACTAATTATTTATTTTTATTGTTTGCTGCACATTGCCTTAGATTAGTTGTAATATTACAATTGCTTTGCTAATTTCTTAATGCTGCTTGCTTCGCAAATCTGCGTATTTTTCATTGCTGTTTATATTAATTGTTTTATGTAATGCTGCATTGCCTCGTCCCTTGGTATATATATCTGAGCTCAGTAGATTTAAGTTAGCTTACGAGGGGTAGACTATATAAGAAACTAACTATGATGACTTGGAAGAAATGTATTGAGAAGCTGTATGAAAATGGTTTGGGCAAAAAAAAAAAAAAAAGGATACTCTACAGTGGAGAAAAACTATTTTTGACAGAGGATGTGAACAGAATACAGAAGGCAGGCTTAGATAGGACTTTTGGGAATAATGATGAATGAAGGGAGATCTCCAAGAAGCAAAGAAAGTTTTGTTTGCAAAATACTGCAATGAAACAAACCCTGTTCTTTCCTTTTGTGTTATCCCACTATGTGTTTGGGTACCCGTGTGTAATTATGTTCTTCCTGTCTTTATATGTTTATCTGATAAGACTTATGTTGTAGAATTTTTCTAATACTAAGCTACATTCACTATGATGAGGAATACTGTTATCCTCGAATATAATTGGCATTAATAATATGTTATTTACTTTGTAAAGATGTTAGACATTATTTATTCTGTTTTGATTTAATGCTCATGTGTGAAGTTGATGTTTCGCAAGTTATTCTGATCTTTTATGTATTTACTTATGTCATAATTCCTGTAACACTGATGTATATGTCTACTTCTATTCTTTTGTAAAGCCTGTATTACTACAAATGTTATCTGTATTGTTATGTTTTTAATTATGTATTTTGTACATTTGTTATTGTATTGTTATGTTATAATATTGTAATTGACACCAGTTCATCAAATTAAGTAACTTGTAAGTTACATTTCACTGCACACGTTTCTGTTGGTCATAGTATATAGACAATATGTGAGAAGTAGGGACTGTTAGTGTTTGCACATGTGTTAATAATTCAGCAAGGGACTGGATAACAGCATTGCTGGTTCTAAGGACAATTCCAAAAACTTTGTGAGTGCACAAGTGGTGGTTATGGACTTGCTCTATTATCCGCAAGACTCTTCAACGGTGATTGTGCACCTGCACAGTTGCAACAGATGGCTGCTGGCCGTCTCTACAAGGACTACAGAAGGTCTGCATCTTTGATGGCCCACCAATACCATACTCTCTACCAGGACTACAGTGGGCCTGTCCACAATTTCTACAAGGACTGCAGTGGATCTGCACCTCTGGTGGTCCACCTATACTCTCTACCAGGACTGCAATGGGTCTGCTCTGTGATGACCTACCTACCAATATTCATCAACTTCGACTGACTCTGCTGTGGGTTTGCTCTGTTGTGGCCCATTACCTGTCAGCATGTTAAGTGTCAGCACTGTCTTTCCGTTGGAAGGACAACACAACTTCTTCAAGACTCCATGGAAATCCACTACTTCCGTGTGCATTTTCTTTTACTGCTCAGACTTTGAGTAAAACACTGCAATTTTACAGTGATGTCTTTATGGACTGTGAGAAAATTTTAGCTTTTGACCAACATTGTATCAATAAGTGTGTGCATTTCATATCTTTGTTATTGTAATTATGAAAAAATTTATCAAATCATTATTGGCCACTGCCCAAAAATATTTTGTAAAATTTTTTGTGGGGAGCATGGGGGCTATGTAAGTAGGCTGTTTATGTTTTCTCTATGTAAGTAGGCTGTTTAGGTTCTTATATTGGTAACGCCGCCGCCACGTAGCGCTCTCTGTATGAAAATTCACTGGCTGTGCTGTGTGCAGTCTGTAGCTAGTTTGCATTGTTGTCTGCCATTGTAGTGTTGGGCAGCGGCAGCTGGATGTGAACAGCGCATAGCGTTGCGCAGTTGGAGGTTAGCCGCCGGCAGTGGTGGATGTGGGAAATGAGATGGCGGATTTTTGAGTACAGAATGGATGTCATGAACTGCTATATGTATTATGACTATTTAGGTAAATACATTGTTTGTTCTCTATTAAAATTTTTCATTTGCTAACTATGCCTATCAGTAGTTAGTGCCTTCCGTAGTTTGAATCTTTTATTTAGCTGGCAGTAGTGGCGCTCGCTGTATTGCAGTAGTTCGAGTAACCATGATTTTTGTGAGGTAAATGATTTGTGAAACGTATAGGTTAATGTTAGTCAGGGCCATTCTTTTGTAGGGATTTTTGAAAGTCAGATTGCATTGCGCTAAAAAATATTGTGTGTCAGTTTAAGCACAGTCTTGTATAATTGTTCTAAGGGGACGTTTCAATATCGTCCATTTGGGGACTCTGTCAACATGTCACAGTAAACGTGACGTCTCCGTTTATTGTTTTTTCTACAAAAATGAAAGGACCAATCACACGATCTTCCATCAAACTCCACCAGACATTAACTTTGGGAGAGTCACATTAATGCTGAATAACTTCATGTGGATATTCTGCCCCCCCCAAATTCTGCAGTTATGATGATTAACAGCTCCACTGACATGAAATGTAGCATCATCAGAAAAGAGAATCTTTTTTAAGAAACTGACATCATCGTAAATTCTGTGTACAAAGTCAACAGCAAACTCATACCTTCCGATTTTATCAGTAGGTTTTATTTCATGTAACAGTTGCATGTAAGTCTTTTACAAACATCATACATAGTACCTTTAGGCACTCCTGATTGTGACTATGCCTGGCCAATGACTTCTTCGGGCTCCGAACACACAAAACATGAATCTGTTCAACAACATCTTCAGACGTTCTCGGTCTACCTGGTGATTTTGCTTTTAAAAAGCTACCGATTTCCTTGAAAGACTTTAGCCAATGATGGATGGCTTTTGCTGTAGGTGGTTCACCACCATACTGACATCTAAATTGACATTGCACTGTTACGTTGCACTATTATAACTGACTCAGTTTTCACAACCCAAATAATACACTGTGCTTTCTGTTGCGGAGTATACATTGTTGCTGAGTCGATCTGTACTGCATTCCACGCATGCCTGGACTGAACTAAGGGAACAGAGGTAAAAAAGAGCACTGGAGCATCTCAAGGTCAAGCAGACCTGCTACCTGCAGGGGAGCCAAACTTGGAGAGTTGATGAATCAAACACCACGAATTTTAATAGTGTATGTCACTTTGTACAGATTCTAGGACACATTGAAACCAGGGAGTTCTTTTTCAAACACACTTTTACAGGATTGTAGCTTGAGTGTGTCGACAACTTTGTTCCACATTAGATGGCATGCAGTCACTTTCAGTTAATGGTTGTTAAGTGTTCTTAGATGTAGATCGTGTGGAATGAACTTGAACCTATTTAATCAGATTAGCGTTCCATTTTTCTTATAAATGGTAATATATTTCCATTCAAAGAGAAGTCACGAACACGTGCAGTGGACAAGCTATTCCCATAAGCAAAAATATTACAGTAAAGGTATTATACGAGTATATTCTCTGATTTTCCTCAGGGTTCACTTATTTATGTCGAATGTTTCGTTCACGATTCACCCAGTCTCTCGTAAAATTGAGCTTCGGCAGTAATACTGAAAATGTGGCTCGTCTAAGCACAATTTTGCGCAAGCAGTTCTCTATAAAGACAACAAATATATAGTTCAGTTTTACCGGGCCTCACCATCGCATGATACAATAGCTATGTTTCAACCAATTTTTTGCAAGTCCGCCAATCATTCTTACCAGTAATTCCCTCGATGGAATGGTCATACAATCGTCCTCAGCTGACGTTCTCTTCTGGTTACCTGCCCGTCCCTACGATGTTCGAAACTGAAAGGCAAACTACAGAAGTCATTGTCCACTTCACAGCTGCTTTCGTGTGAGCAGATTTGAATTTCATAGCAGTCGGCGCTTTTGTGTTGCAGTTAACAATGTCCTGGAATCGAAGGGCTCTACGTAGTATCCATGATGAAATCCAAAGAACAGAAAGAAGGAAGTTTTAATGAGCAGTCCAGTTTCCACCACTCGCGGATTAACATATTGCGTCTGACCAATAGCCCAAAAGTAGAAGGAATAGATGAAACAATACAAGGGAAACAGAACAGCTTCACACACAATCCTTCTTCTCCTACTTATTATCTTTCTGATATCACTCGTCTACTCTGATACAGAAATGTTGACGCATGAGAGGAGTTCGTGGCAGGCCGCAGCAAACCAGTGAATTAGACTGTTGACTCAAAAAAATAAACTCACATGTTGCCGATCTGTCTAGTTGCCCAACATGGGAACACACATCTTCATCCACTGACTAGCACTCGCCGACAGATATACACTGCACCGAGCGTTAGCTCCATTCGTTAAATGTCGTATACACGAATAGATACAACATACCACATGGCGATCGTAGCATTAATTAGAACCAGTGTTTGATTCACAGTCTCATCTGACACCATCGGAAACCTTCTGTTATTCAATTACGATATTGTCTTTCGTCATCTTTCCACTCAGAATAATGATGGTAGATTCTTCCGAAGTCATTTATGTTCACTTAACAGAGCACCATCTACCAGGGCACCAACAACTACTGTAGTATGACAGGTAGTGAAATACAGATAAATTCAGGGAATCGTTCTATGAACCACTACGTACTTCAGATACGGAACACATCTGGTGTTTGTTAAAGGAATTATTTTCAGTGTAGGTTTTCTTCAGAACATAAACCTGAGTATACAGCTCCAGGAAGATGAGCTCCTCTCGCAGAGTCATGTCCATGCTACACTTCTCGTATACCTGACGCGAGTTAATAATCAACGCACCTGGCCGTCACGTTTCCCATTAAAAGTATGTGCGACATGATGGGTTTGTGCTTGATCCAGTGTACAGTTGGAATAGTACCCAATGACAACGAGGTTTATCACCCACTGCTACCTAAAATAATATTAAGGTTCTTGACGAATCAGCACACCATGCCATATCATAGTGTCCGGTGTGCTACAGCAGGTACGTAAGTGATACCTTCTTAATTCGTAGCAGTTTAAGCGTAACATGGCATCATTCGACTGGCATCGTTTCCTTTCTTACTGAGGATCGGACGCGGAAGATTTGTCTTCCTTCTTCAAACACTGGATATAGCATGTCATGTTGCTACAATTTGCAATACGGTTTAACTCAGAAATCGGTAGTCTAAAGTAAAAGAAAGTGTGTCAAAGGTGAGTTTTAGTATCTCCACCCAACTCAAGAGGTAAATTAAAAATGGCGTCGTGATAGCGTTCGTCGATTTGGATCTATATTGGAAATCTGAAGCCCAAGTGTGCCACAGAGTGTACAGGAAACCAAGCAGCAGTGATACATACCTTTCGGCATCTGTCGTCGTGACCCATCTTGTACACACTAGCACAAAGAGTGCACCAGACAACGGAAAATGACACTTCAGTACGAAACTGCCAAAATTATGTAACTCTTTCATAGCCAGTAGCTTCGACAGAAAGATATAACATAATATCCTGGAAATACTAAATTAAGTCGAAGGTAAATTAAATGATGGCACGTTGCCCTATTGCTGTACATGCCTTTGTTGGTAAACGTATCACGGAATTCATCGAAGAGTGAGCCTAAACGTTGTACCAGAGCAACTGCTGAATCGGATAAGGGGTCCGCCGCACAGCAGGCTACACCCACCTGTTGTCGAAGTCACTTGCGACATTGGATTAGTGTACAGTGGAGACACGGGTCTATCTGTACATCTAACCAAACCTGCAAGACATATAAAACTCCGCCGTAGAACACTGTCTCAGTACGTGCGACAAGACCACACAGTGTGAACGACGTAAATTGGAACCCCAACTATGCCGTAAACGGTTATACGTACCAATACGAAGTTTCGGGAAAACCATAGTAGGCAAAAGAACAAGTAATTTTCAATATTGTCAACACTTGAAGATTTTTTATCTACCGAAATAATGAAGCAATTAAATTTTTCAACTAAACGACTCTCTTTTACAAGACTCATAATTTACTAAATACAAATACCAATACTGAACGCAAGATGCTGTCCCTCCTTCGCTGCAAGATCGTTAAACTGAACACGCGCCTGTGTCTGGAAAAGTGCGAATGAATCACAACCTTTGGTATGTGTGGATCTTATTCCCTTGCATTTATGCCAGTGTGCGATATTGATTAAAAATCTCTCGACAGTCTACTAGTTCACCGTAAATATGCTCGGAATGCCAAATGGGCCAACAAATTCCCCTCTGAAACGTATCCTAATAGACAATTCATATAAGGATGAATGATAGCAAGAGTTTGTGAAAATCTGTGAAATATATCAAGAAAAACTTCAAATGAAGAAAATATTACGTGCAAGACGATGCAGAATCTTATTTTGGTGCATATTTCTGAATATCCTCAAGCTATTTCGTGAGATATTCGGAATAGCGTGGGATTAGACAATCAAGTTGTAGGGAAGCAGCCTACTCACGCCGTAGTAAATTCACATCAGTCTTTCCATTGTGTGCCAGCCTAGTCCGCTGTAACTAGCTCTGACGTCATAAATGTTGCGCAATACTTTAAAAGTCAATTAAATAACCTAAAACGGTTCTAGCATGTCAGGAGTAATACTAAATTAATATGTGTTGATTGTCAGTTCGATAACTTTAACCATTTTCGAAATTTGGACGTTTTTTCTGTAAAAATCATTGGCGCAACAGAAAAGAGCTAGAGACTTAAAAATTTATATTCAGATTCCTTTTTCATAATTATTTAATAGAAACAGTCTTCTGGATCTCACAAATTAAGATTTTAGTTGAAATTCATGATTTTCTGATTTTTGCCTTAAAACTTAAGGAAGCAAGATAGATTAAGTAGGCTAATGAATAAGGCCAGGATGTTTATATTTAAGTAAAATGGAGATCCGCTATAATCATAAAGATGTGAGAAGCTTCAATTGAATAACTATAAAACTAAAGCGATAGCGTATCTCCAAAGGGCAAGTTCAGAGCACGTCTACTGCGTGCAGTGTAATTAAATTAATTCTCTCGCACAAAATATTTACTTAGCCACGTCAGATTTTTATTATGATTACTTACCTGTGTGCTGAATGCACATTTAAATTGAGAGCTTCATTGGCCATCAGCAAAAGAAGCTATGATTTATTCAATGACTTAAAGTGGTGCATTACTAGCCCAGCGGCTAGTCGGGAGAGCCGATTTGATCAGGCGTTCCCTTAGCCGTCCGCACCGCGGCTTTATATATAAGAACGCTGCGCGAGAAAGGAAGGCCCCAGTTCTCTCCAGATGCTGAATAGCACACCATCTGTGTCGGGAGTCGCGTCGCGTCTGTATCATTGCTATAAACAGCCTTGGATGCCATATTAAATTACTCGGGATACGCGTAACCATGAAATCATTTTCGAGTGAAGTGTTAATTCTGGGATGACTTTAAATATCTATCTTCAGTTTGCGTATGTCGTATTTTCACGTGCCGTCGCGGGACAGACATTCTACCATTATTTAGCGTGGCGTTTGATGAACATTATCATCAAATTATGGCGAGCATTCATTTAAACATTTAATTTGGATATGTTATAGTTGCATCAGCGCATTAGACTCTGAACTGCTCCGTTAGTCAGATTGTGTGGGTTCTTTTTTTTCATCTGTGACTTTCAGAATATAACGAAGTCTTTTGTTTCACGACCGTTTTTGATTATGAATCCCAGACAATCTCCTAATTCCTCAGAGCTATAAGCTGTAGCTATAAGTATATTTCTCAGATGAAGTGGGCACTAGGAAGTCTAATTACAGGCTTCACGTTTCGCTAATCACTTTCTGGTTGCCAAAATTGTAGTTAGAGAGCCAGTGTTGAGAACGGCAAAACAACAGCATAAATAATAGGAACATTTAAATAGCAATAATTCTACCCGCCGCCCCACATATGGTGCATCGGCCGGGATGTGTTTCAACATTCAAACATTTAAATAACAATTAATTTCCGACCAGCCGCCCCACATATGATTCATCGGCCGGGAAGTGTTTCAACAATTTAAATAACAGCATAAATTCTACCCACCGCCCCACAAAGTGGCCCTAGAACAGTGTATTAGTATTGAAAAGATTGAACTTACGAAGTTAAGTTCATCAAAAGTTGCTTGAGGATTAACTATACGTCTTATTATGCATACTTCAATTTATCTCTGTAGGAGACGACATATCGTTCTCGAATAAGACTTCTCTTTACTGACAAAGTTACTACTTACGGGCCTCCGACACGTAAATTTAGGCACTATACTCTACACGTCAGTAGTGAGTTCTCTCTGACTGCCACAAACTGAATTTGAATGACACTGGAGCCTAATGTACGCTTATTATGAGGAATATTTGTCATTGACACACGTTTATTGAAAAGATACTAACAGTCCACACTCACCCCAATTTCCTCAAACACACTGCGACATCAATTCGTGAAGACGTGACCATAATATTGCGTCCAAATATATGGTTTCAGATTGGTGGTCGTTCCGCACATTTAACTTCAACACCAAGGCGGATATTGATAGACGTATACGTAGACATACTGAAAGGACAGATTAATGCGTTTAGATGGCCCCACACGCGATCCTCATGTCAGGCTGATAGTATTTGTTTCCTGTAGGAAACTGTGAAAGCGTACTGCACGGAACACCCACTACAGTAACAGGCGACATGAAGAGATGCTTTAGAACCTACGGCAACATTCAGGCAAATATCTAAAGTCCATTTTTGCTCTTTGCATAGTCGTTTACAGGTGGGTAATCTTGCCTATGGAAATCGTACTCAGCATTGAATCTGGCAAACAATTAGCGCTGTTTGATAAAGTCTCGTATATTTGTATCAGTGATTGTGCACCATCTATATTTTTTTTTCGCTAATTTTCATGTTTTCTACTATCTGAATCCGGAAATCAGTCTAAAAATAACATATTGTGCAAAGTTGCTGTACTCAAATCGATTACATGAATTCGTCGTTGCACGAATCAGTACTGAGGAGACAATTGTGGACGTGGAACATGTCATATATTAATTTTGTGCTATTAAGGAAGAATACAGTAATAATAATAGTAATGCGGTCAACTCCCTCCTTCCTACTTCCATCTATTGTACACATTAAAGTCTTTTATGAAGATTTGAGAGGAGCGAAGATTACAATAAACTTTCTAGTTTACTTACGTTGTCTTGTCGAGGGGTCTGACTATTGAAGCTGAAAATGTCACATCAGGTCCTCATGGTTGGTTTGAACTAAATAAATCTGAAGATTATTATTGTAGCATTATTTTTACTTAAATATATTTTCTCACATTTTAGTATATCATACAGCATTTTAGTTTTTCACATTAACATAGCCGAAATTACATTATTCGCACAAAAATACGACTCTCCCACTTCACGGAAATAACAATATTCCAAAGGGTTTACAATTTTTCTTATCAAATGAATTTCTACCAGTTTTTGTTTCATTATTAATTTCGGTTGTTATTTCATAAATAAATTCAGAAAGAAACATAGCAAACAGTGCACGATTGCGTGATTAATAATATAAATTTTAAGTGTGGCAAAACTCATAATGTTTCTAAAAAACAATTTTAATTGTACATTCAAAACTAATACTTTTCAATCATAGCAGCGAAACTAAAATATTTCATAAAGTACTCCCTTTTCAATAATTTTAGCTTGAAATATAACACACTGTGTGTAAAATTATATTGAAGTTTCCAGAAAAGCAACTGAGATAATACTGACCTCTCTAAAACTCGAAAAATAATACTGGCATCGATAACTACTGTTGAGGAAAATTAATGCTAGAGAATGATGCCCCGTTACAAAAATAAAGAAAATGGTAATACATACAGTACATCAACTACCTGTGTTGCCTAATTCGTTAGTGTAGCAAGAAGCAGTTGGCCACAAGTAAATCTATCAGGCTCCTCTTAAGCTGAACTTTATTTGTAGCTAAAGGTTATATAGTTGTTGGCAAATTATCCAAAATGTATGTTCCTAAAGAGTGGCCCCCTTTTTGAGCTAAAGTAAGTTTTGAAGTAACTTCAAATCCAAAAGCTTGTAATGTACATTATTTGTTAAGTGAATTTATGAACATCTAGTAAAAGCCTATTCAAGGAACTGGGTATATTGTTGTTGTTGTTATTGTGGTCTTCAGTCCGAATACTGAAAAGTATTTGAGGAGGAACACCCTCAGAAGCATGCAAAAGTTCCCATCATTTCAGGGCAGTTAGGATTTACCGTAAACTGTCATGTAATTTTGTAGGTGGTTTTACATATTTATAGGGATGTACATGTGAATCTATGAGGGTAATGTGTAGCTACTCAATATTTGTCTCTGAATTCTCGTTGATCCGCGGACAAGGTATCCACAACTTTTTTGTTCGCTATGCCATTCATGTCGTGAAATGAGCCTACTGTAGCTTCTAGTTCATGTCTGTCATTCTGTGGGGGAGGGAGAGGCGAACCGCGCCACCGCCCAGACCGGCAGGTTTTTGGGGGTGGCAAAATGTTAAATTTTAATATAGGTCGAAAAGGATGAATTAAACAGGCAATGAAAGTTTTGCTTGAATAAAGAACCACGGGAATAAGACGGAAATACAAATTACTCATAAAATGTAGTGGCTACTGGAAATTAACCTTTGTGTAATGAAACAGATGACAAATGAGGTTTTGCAGTTGGTTACCGTAGGTGCGTTTTTCAAAATAGCAAAGCTGTTAATGGCAGTGTGACAACTGAGTTTTTGCCATGCGCCTACATAACGATTCGACTCTTCCTACATCAGCATGATCACCCCTAAAGAAAAGGAAAACTTTATAACAGAGAAATGAAGATAATTGTCAGCATGTAATGACCTAACAGTTCTAATTCAGCAACCTTAGACACATATAGAAACATCGCTGAGAAAAACAGTAACAAATAAATAAAGAATAAATAAAATATGTCCAGCACGTCGCATGCCATAGTCTTTTGAATCCAGCCATTGTGTGTAAGCGGTGTTTACACGTGGAAAGATGCATGACATCCTTTCCCCACCACTCCCTCTCCATTAAAACCATTTACTTCGCTCTTATTCTTGGCACGTCCTATAAATTAATTTTTTATGCTTTGTTTGAAGCTTATTTTTTCCTTTTCCACCATTATAGTTGGAGCCATAATCAGTAGATATTGTTATTAAGACTACACGGAAGAAATCTAAAAAACTTTTTTGTGAGCTGTAGCAATAAAAGTGCACAAAGTGTTTATCAATTTCGTGGTATTTTAAACGATTGGCAATTCCGTAACTTTGTTTGGGACTTGAGTGTTACTTGTCACTGCAATAAAGCTACAAATCGTGGTCGCGGTATGTCGCAAGACACGTCTTCTCGATATCCGACCACAGCGGTTTTTCCTTTGTTTACTACGGAGATACTAAGTAGGCAATGGCGACTTCTAAACTTTTGTTTAAATTAAAAAAAATCTTTGTAATTATGTAAATAACTCGCTGTCCCGTTAGCTTCCACTTCATACATCACAATCTCTGAAGAAACCGCCTAAAATGCAGGTCTCGCGCCCCAATACCTCTGGTACTGCCAGTCCGTCTTCACGCCTGTGTTGCAAATTGTTCTTACCCGGCGGCCAGCTGCGACTCATAACGATGTTGTTTCGTTTTATTTTAACGGGATAATGAACATACAGTGCTTAATCAAATATGCAAATGCAATTTCTGTCGCGGAAATTAGGAATGGAACCAGGAAACTAGCTGCAAGAGATCGAGTGTTGATTTTATAACAGAGGATAATGCGGCAACATTTAAAATTCATAAAACATTAACATATTAATTTACTCGCCTTGTATTTTTTCGTTCGTAGCTGACACGTGCTTACTTTTCATACTCGGATCAGAAACCAATTTCTACAAAGAAAAAAGAGATCCAAATCTTCCTAACCGTAGGGACATATTCGTAAGCTGCGTGTCCAATCCACGAGGCTTCCACGTTTAATGTAAATAAGTTCACTTGCGGCGTCGTATCTGAGTGTTACAGTAGTTTAAATGGTTCAAATGGCTCTGTGCACTATGGGACTTATCTTCTAACGTCATCAGTCCCCTAGAACTTAGAACTACTTAAACCGAACTAACCTAAGGACAACACACATATCCATGCCCGAGGCAGGATTCAAACCTGCGACCGTAGTGGTTCCGCGGTTCCAGACTGTAGCGCCTAGAACCGCTCGGCCACCTCGGCCGGCCTACTGTGTTAGTCCGTGATCGCTAGTTGATGCATCAATTCGCCACTCTTTGACTGCTGAGATACTTCTCATGAAACGTCTGCCTTCATTCTGATGCAAAATATAACAAAAATAATAAAAAATCAAAAGAGAAATATATTGATGTATGAAAGAACTGTTTCGCAGAGAAAGGCAGGTGAAAAAAGAATGATGTTTCATATGTTATTTGAGACTGAGTAAGACACTGTCAGAAACTTTACTGCAATGTCATCATCTCATTTCGAACTCCTGATTTTAAGAATCGAAAAAGTCGTAAAGACAATGTATGCCCAATTTTGCATCTGTTTTTCTTTCCTTAAAATTTTAGATGCGTCCTCGCGCATACTTTTATTGTGATGTTAACTTCCTTCTCCTCTCTTTCTTTCTTTTTATTTTTCACTACTTCCTTCAAATGTATCCGAACACTGAGCCGAATCTATAGACTTCTTCCTGTTCGTCTAGCCTTTGAAGAAATGCTCCAACATTCGTTATCACTAATGTTAGCTTTAATTTATTTGTGTTTGTTGTTGTTTTTCATTTATTTACTTAAAGATTTGTTGTAGAGGAGGCCTGCATTTTCGTCTGACTGTGAAATAGCTTAATAGGTTCCCCTCTTGTGCCAACCTCTTCATCTTAACCTTGCAACCTTTCTCCTCAATTATTTGTAAGATGTATTCCAGTCTCTGTCTTCCTTTAGTGTTCTTACTCTGCAGCTGCGCAAGTGCAATGGAACTCATACGCTGATGTCCCATCAGATGTCCTGTAATCCTGCCCTTCCTTGTTGTCAGTGTTTTCCGTACATTCCTTTCCTCACCTATTCTGCGCAGAAGCTCCTCGCTCCTTACCTTACAGTCTACCTAAATTTCAAATTCGTCTGTAGCCTCACCACTCAAATGTTTCGATTCCCTTTTGTTCCGGTTTACCACAATCCATGGTTCACTACCATTCAATGCTACTCCAAACGAACATTATAAGAAATTTCTTCGTCAAATTAAGGTCTATGTTTGATTCCAGCAGTCTTCTCTTGGCCAGAAACGCTCTCTTTCCTGTGCTAGTCGGCTTCTTATGTCCCCCTTGCATCTTGCGTGACGGGTTATTTTGCCTTCAAGGTAGGAGAATTCCGTAACTTACTCTACTTCGTGATCACCAGTTTTGTTGTTAAGTTCCTTGCTATTGTTAATTCTGCTATTTCTCATCACTTTCGCCTTTCTTCGACTTACGCTCAAGCCATTTTCTGCATTCATTAGACTGATCATTCCGTACAACAGATCCTGTAATTCTTTCTAACCATCACTTTGAACAGGAATGTCAGCAGTTATCTGATCATTGATGTCCTTTCACTCCGAATTTTATTCCGACTCTTTATATTTGGATTTATTTCCGTAACTGCTTCCTCGATGTATATATTGAACAGTCTTACACCCTTCATAAACCGATCACTTCCGTCTGTCTTCCAGTCCTATTTTCCCTCTTGTTTCTTGTACATATTGTATATTAACCATATTCACTACAGCTCACATCTATTTCTCTCAGAATTTCACATATCTTGCTGTATTTTACATTGTGGAACCCATTTGCCAGGTCGACAAATCCTGTGACTGTGTCTTGCATTTTTACAGTCTTGCTTCCGTTATCAACAGGAACGTCAGAACTGCCTCTCTGGTATCATTACCTTTCCTAAGGCCTAATATACCGAGCGAGGTGGCGCAGTGGTTAGCACACTGGACTCGCATTCGGGAGGACGACGGTTCCATCCCGTCTTCAGCCATCCTGATTTCGGTTTTCCGTGATTTCCCTAAATCGTTTCAGGCAAATGCCGGGATGGTTCCTTTGAAAGGGCACGGCCGATTTCCTTCCCAATCCTTCCCAGACCCGAGCTTGAGCTCCGTCTCTAATGACCTCGTTGTCGACGGGACGTTAAACACTAACCACCACCACCACCTAAGGCCTAATTATGATCATCTATCAGAACCCAAGTATCTTATACATTCTTTTGTATATTACTTTTGTCACTAACTTAGATGCATGAGCGGTTAAGCTGATTGTGTGATAGATACCGAATTTATCAGCTCCTGCTTTCTTAGAAATTCGGTGGATGATATTTCCCGAAAGCCTGATGGTATGTAGCCAGTGCCATAGACTATATGAATGTTGTTCAATAAGTAATGCTTTATTGAGAATGCCAATACACCACATTATTTCCCTCTCTTTTGGCTAGAAACCGCCATTTTTTAACTTTATCTCTGTTCGGCTCGACAGCTTACGCCACCTGACTGGCTGGGCCTGTCTGCCAGCATGGTACCACTCTACAAATTGGTTCAAATGGCTCTGAGCACTATGGGACTTAACTTCTAAGGTCATCAGTCCCCTAGAACCTAGAACGACTTAAACCTAACTAACCTAAGGACATCACACACATCCTTGCCCGAGGTAGGATTCGATCCTGCGAACGTAGCGGTCGCGCGGTACCAGACTATAGCTCCTAGAACCGCTCGGCCACCCAGGGTGGCACCACTCTGCAGGTCGACGTTGGAGCCAACGTCTTGTTCCATCAATAACCTCCCCATCGTCCACTTACTGTTTCCGCGGATAGCATCCTTCATTGATCCAAACAGATGGAAGTCGGAAGGTGGGTGATTAGGGCTGTAGGGTGAATCAGGAAGAGTAGTCCATTGAAGGTTTGTGAACTCCTATCGGGTGCGCAGACTTGTGTGACGTCTTCGAAAACGAGAAGTTCATCTACACTCCTGGAAATTGAAATAAGAACACCGTGAATTCATTGTCCCAGGAAGGGGAAACTTTATTGACACATTCCTGGGGTCAGATACATCACATGATCACACTGACAGAACCACAGGCACATAGACAAAGGCAACAGAGCATGCACAATGTCGGCACTAGTACAGTGTATATCCACCTTTCGCAGCAATGCAGGCTGCTATTCTCCCATGGAGACGATCGTAGAGATGCTGGATGTAGTCCTGTGGAACGGCTTGCCATGCCATTTCCACCTGGCGCCTCAGTTGGACCAGCGTTCGTGCTGGACGTGCAGACCGCGTGAGACGACGCTTCATCCAGTCCCAAACATGCTCAATGGGGGACAGATCCGGAGATCTTGCTGGCCAGGGTAGTTGACTTACACCTTCTAGAGCACGTTGGGTGACACGGGATACATGCGGACGTGCATTGTCCTGTTGGAACAGCAAGTTCCCTTGCCGGTCTAGGAATGGTACAACGATGGGTTCGATGTCGGTTTGGATGTACCGTGCACTATTCAGCGTCCCCTCGACGATCACCAGTAGTGTACGGCCAGTGTACGAGATCGCTCCCCACACCATGATGCCGGGTGTTGGCCCTGTGTGCCTCGGTCGTATGTAGTCCTGATTGTGGCGCTCACCTGCACGGCGCCAAACACGCATACGACCATCATTGGCACCAAGGCAGAAGCGACTCTCGTCGCTGAAGACGACACGTCTCCATTCGTCCCTCCATTCACGCCTGTCGCGACACCACTGGAGGCGGGCTGCACGATGTTGGGGCGTGAGCGGCAGACGGCTTAACGGTGTGCAGGACCTTAGCCCAGCTTCATGGAGACGGTTGCGAATGGTCCTCGCCGATACCCCAGGAGCAACAGTGTCCCTAATTTGCTGGGAAGTGGCGGTGCGGTCCCCTACGGCACTGCGTAGGATGCTACGGTCTTGGCGTGCATCCGAGCGTCGCTGCGGTCCGGTCCCAGGTCGACGGGCACGTGCACCTTCCGCCGACCACTGGCGACAACATCGATGTACTGTGGAGACCTCACGCCCCACGTGTTGAGCAATTCGGCGGTACGTCCACCCGGCCTCCCACATGCCCACTATACGCCCTCGCTCAAAGTCCGTCAACTGCACATACGGTTCACGTCCACGCTGTCGCGGCATGCTACCAGTGTTAAAGACTGCGATGGAGCTCCGTATGCCACGGCAAACTGGCTGACACTGACGGCGGCGGTGCACAAATGCTGCGCAGCTAGCGCCATTCGACGGCCAACACCGCAGTTCCTGGTGTGTCCGCTGTGCCGTGCGTGTGATCATCGCTTGTACAGCCCTCTCGCAGTGTCCGGAGCAAGCATGGTGGGTCTGACACACCGGTGTCAATGTGTTCTTTTTTCCATTTCCAGGAGTGTATATTTTTGTAGCGACAAACACACTGAAGTCGTCTCTTCAATTTCCTGAGGTTAGCACGGTACACTTCCGAGATGATAGTGCATCATGAGGGAGGCCACCATACCAAGTAATCCCTTAACCGACTGAGGGTGCATCTTTGACTTTTTATTCAGAGAAAAGCTGTTGTGGTGCCAGGACATGGACTGCAGTTTAATTTCCGTTTAGAATTGATGATCGCATGTTTCATCGGCTGTGACGATGTTCGACAAAGATTGACGCGATCTGTCTCGTAAAGCGCAAGCAACTCCTCACAGATGCTCCTTCGTTGCTTTTTATGGTCTCCTGTTAGGCGGCGAGAAACACAGCAGGCACAAACCTTCGAGTACACTGGCCGCTGTGACCAAGCGGTTCTAGGCTCTTCAGTCTGTAACCGCACTGCTTCTACGGTCGCAGGTTCGAATCCTGCCTCGGGCATGGATGTGTGTGATCTCCTTAGGTTAGTTACGTTTAAGCAGTTCTAAGTCTAGGGGATGGATGACCTCAGGTATTAAGTCCTCTAGTGCTTAGAGCCAACTGAACATTCGAGTACCCCAACAAATAGCGGAGTGTGTCAGCACTACCTACAGAGACGTCCAGTTGTGCAGCGAGGTGTTTTATTGCGATTAGTCGAGAACCCCGAATGAGAGTGTCCGCACGTTTCTTCACTGCAGGAGTCACAGCAGCGTGTGGCCAGCCAGTACGCTGGAAATCGGACGGGTCTGCGCGACCTTGATGCGATGAAGCCAGACGCCTCGCCACACTACTCACAGTGCTTTTGTTCACTGCCAGATCTCCGAAGACATTTTGCAAGGGCCTATGAATATTTGCGATGCTCAGATTGCCTCAAAAAAAAAAAAAAAAAACTTCATGGCAGCTCTCTGCTTGGAACGCACCTCCGGTACAGACACCAATTTGAAGGCTGCATGTAGCGCCGCCACCTGTTGGAACTTCATGCAACTGTAGAGATGAAGCGAGAATAGTCCACGAAATCCCACAAAAAATTCTGAAAATTTTTAAGCAAAATGACGGAAAAAACAAATTGTGTTGCATTACTTGCTGAACATCACTCGTACGCAACAAAGTAAGTAGTAGTTTGGTAGCCATTTCCTCCAATGAATTAAAAAAAAAAATCCGAGGAAATGTTGTCGATACCTTTTGCCTTATTTCTTCTGAGGTGCTTAAAAATTCTTTTGAACCTTCTTTTATCACATCAGGCAATTCTTCCGCATCATAGAGGCTTTCAATGCACTCATCCGCTGTCTCGTCTGCATTTTGCAGCGTAATTCCTATTTTATTCTTAATTTACTCGTCTTTAGCGCTACTTGTATATAAGCGAGAGATTTGGCTGCCTTGACTTGGTAGTAGGTGATGTGAATTCGCACGTGCGAGACTGTTGCTAAGGGGGTGGCGTGGCCGCCCCAAAGAACAAGCCGCGGCTGGGCAAGCCACGGCAACTGGAGCAGGCTAGCAAGTTGCAGAGACGAGCAGCGCCACCGGAAACCGGTAAATCCAAGAGCTGGGAATCTGGACAGCTGTTGCTAACATGGCCTTTTTGCAGAGATGAACCAAAAATGCTGGCGTATCAGACAGGCTGAAAGATGGCTTCTTACAGCGCTTTGAGAATCTGTAATAATTCACAGTCAAATTTTAAAGCAAGTCTGAATACATTGGTGATATCAGATAACTGACACAACATTATTTCAATATCTTTAATACTACACAACTTAATATTTCATAGTGAACAAACATTTTAACAATGAACCTCTGAATTAATAACTTTTAAACACCTCATGTGAATTCAACATACCACATCTAAGATGACAGCATTGCACTATAATTATCATCTCTGAAAGCTACATATCTGTATCTACTTTATTTACTGAGTTATGACGTCGTTTACATCTTTTTCTTGTCAGAACATTGTATTCTCAGCGGTTAAACAACGAATGAATACAGTATGAGTATCTCATATTTTGTTAGTGTGTATTTATTTAATGAACAATTTGCTACTCCACCAGTATGTTGAAGTATCAATTACAAGTGGTAATATAAAATCTCGGTAATTTAATGTGGTCAATCGTATATGTTAGCCAGCACTACGTTGTAAATAGGTGCCAAAAGACGTTTGTGACAAGCAGGTTAAATAATTGCTTATAAATAATTAACGACGATCTGTTGTCATTTGTAGTGTTTGCACTTGTCCAAGGATACTGGTTTATTTATTTATGGACAAATATTTAAATATACTTATTGTGAATGGTCTCGGTGTAAGCAAATTTTTACAATATTTTTTCATTCAAATATTTGTTGTATTATGTGAGTTTAGTCTGGGAAGTGGTCATGTTGTGTCAACTGATTGTAGAACGTAAGAACGGTATTTTTGCAGGGGACAGGCCTTAGCCAATGGAATAACAGACAGCAGCGCAACACTATGAGAGTCAAGTGGAGACTGGGGCTTTTCGAGTGAAGAGCTCATGAAAGCGATAAGGGGCACTTTACGTTGAAAGCTGGACGAAGGCAGAACTGTCTAGGTTAACGTGCGTAATTCAGTTAAGTAGGTGATTTATTCTGGGTGGCGAATGGCCGTTACCACACTTTAACATCTGGAGGGGCTTTGTATATCGAGAGGTCTCGTGTGCTCCAGAGTAGGACTTTTTCTTCTGTGTTGCGGAACTTAGTGTCGACAAAATCTTGAATAGACGTTATTCAACATAATTCCCTGTCGTCCACATCAATTACGGGTGTTAGAATAGAACCCTTGTTGAAAAATTATTCATTTAACTTTTATTTTGTATACTGTGTATTTTATAAACTCGCAATTCTATTTGACTGCAGGATCACATCTACAGGTTATTTCTTGCACCGAATTAGCTGCAGGACATGAAAGCAGGTATGCATATCCCGATCCTATTACTACATCGAAGGTTTTTCTTAAAAAAAAAAAAAAGAAAACAGAGCCACGCATTGTCCAAGGAACCTAAAGTGCGAGTAACCACAGGTAAAGACGCATCTGGTTTGCTCCTATGGAACGTTGGCTAAAGAGTAACTACTAAGCAGCGGTAATCGTTGGGTCCAGGTGCCATTGGGGTTTTCTCTTCTGGGCTATGAATTTAATTCCTTTAAAATTACTACTTTAATTCTACCACTTTACGGTACTTCGTCATCCATGTCTCGTATCAGTTTGCATCGAGACTCTGAACAATTTTTGCAGCAGTTGCATGTTCGAGAACTGAGAGGGGTGGTGAAGTTAGGCGCGGAACGTCAAAAACGAAGAAGAAGGCTCCGCAGTAGTGTACTGACTTCGAGTCTGCAGCGTCCAGCAGTAGCGGAGAATGAAGGCAGCGCTATCACCAGCGGCGACTTCGCTCATCAGTGTCGTCGTCGGCAGCCTACACATTCGGCAGCAAGACCGACAAGTGAAGTACTGGCCCCGATAGCGTTTCCTGCAGGGGCTTACAACGATTAAGCAGTCATCCAGTCTGTGTGGTTCAGATAAAGCTAGTGGTCCAGTTAGCCGTAAATCTAACTTAATGGTATTGGCAGGGACGAGTCCTAAACCAGAGCAAGGAAATGTAATTTTCGTTGTCAATGTGGCATTCTTAAAGGAAGTCCTGTAAAATTTGTGATCTAATATGGAGGCAATGCAGGTTCACTGAATACAAACATGGAACAGGGAAATTCTATTTCAGTTCAAATACTGAAAGCGTAAAAGTGGGAAAAATTAAATCAGGTACTCAAGGGATTATTGATACAAAATTAAAAGTTATAATGGCAGACATGTGCAAATTCTGTGGATATTGGCCTTATTAACACTAGAGTCGATGTAGCAGAAAAATATTTCGGGGAAAAGTTGGGAAAGATACGGGATGAACTGGGTAATGATATTAAGATTTATATGCTGACGCAAAATACCCTTGAGGAGGTGACCACTAAATTGGTACAATTTGTTAGGAAGAGAGGCAGAATGTGAGGAATAGTTGCTTAAGAACAGGGAACATTTTAAGCTGTATTAATTAATGGAGATGTGCAGCATCAACAGCAGTTTAAAGACATGAGGTCTGACTTAAAAGACTGTAGCAGCAGATCTCCTTCCTACTGTGGTAGGTGTTCCGTTGGGTAATTCAGGGAGTTAAAAAGTTTTGCAGACAATCTTTTTGTTGCAGCTCGTAGAGATAGTCAAGAAATTAGGTTCGTGAAACGACATCTTGAGGACAGTGCACAATCATGGGAAAATTTAATCAGTGCCCCATTTAGAGTCTACGAAGTGTTTGAGAGTTGTTTCCTGCATAAGTTCTGGAGTAAAGCGAAGCAAACTCGACTGAAGCGA
The DNA here is from genome assembly GCF_023864275.1 of Schistocerca cancellata. Lineage (NCBI taxonomy): Eukaryota > Metazoa > Arthropoda > Insecta > Orthoptera > Acrididae > Schistocerca > Schistocerca cancellata. Next base: position 983,558,778 of record NC_064626.1, on the reverse strand, counting down.
AAGTTCATAAACGGAACAAGTTTCAGACACGGAAGTAGGTCGATGTGAGATTTCTGTGTGCGTGGACTGGCTAAGTTGACGCATATAAATCGCCGGTGGGAATGTTGGAGATTACGACGCTCAAGAGACGCTTACCGTAATTTTTACAATGGGATCTTGTCCACAGTCCAACAAATTTCGTCGACATGTTTTCAATTTTTATTGAGAAACTTGAATAGGCGTTGAAATTCAAGCAACATAACAGGACCATCAGACAGGACTCTGGGCACAAGAACGAGAAATAAAGGGATATGAAAATGATGTTTTGAGGGAACACTGTTTATAAAGGATTGAAATTAAAATGTGCAGCCTGTAAGTGAAATATACCATGTTGATGAAGAAAGGAAGTGTGAATTTCTCAAATTTAAAAATGGTGTTCCATCGGTGGTCACAAACTTTGTCTGTAAACGTAAGAGTCCGTCACTGAATGAGGAAAGAGACCTCTAATTTGAGAAGATGAAAACCGCAAAAAGATTACATTTAAAAGGCACTCACCCTGGCGGGAAAATGCTACAACGGTGTTAGAGCAGCACCTTGTTAGTGAAGAATAGGGTGTGTATAAACATGGAAGTAGGCTGTTTAGGTTCTTATATTGGTAACACCACCGCCACCTATCGCTCTGTATGAAAATAACTGGCTGTGCTGAGTGCAGTCTGTGGCTGGGTGGCATTGTTGGAATTTGCTATTGCAGTGTTAGGCAGTTGGCTGTTAACAGCGCATAGCGTTGCGCAGTTGGAGGTGAGCCGCCAGCAGTGGTGAATGTGGGGAGTGAGATGGCGGAGTTTTGAGAGTGGATGATCTGGACAGAGGCAGTAAATTTGTAATATTGGATATCATGGACTGATATAGTTCTGCTCAGCTGTTTGAAAAGCAAATAATGTAAGAGGATTATCAGTACAGTAATTAATTAATTTTTCGAAGGGGACGTTTCATATGTCGACCCTTAGCCGAGGATACCTCACTGGAATCTTCTGATTTTTTCTTGTAGTTTGTGTAATTAGTGTAGCTTTTGTTTACTGCTAGCGCCTAATTGTAGAGAGAATCTCCTATGTCGTTTCAGTCTTTCATTGTTGTACAGTAAAACAGTTGTGGCATGCATGTAGATTTGCACCAGGTACTTCGCAGCTGCGCTTGCAATTAACTAGATATTATTTTCAGTGCTATGTTAATGTGTTCTCTTATTTTTGCTCTTCAAATTGAGCTTTTCTGTGTTATCGTGTGAAATATTGTGACAATAATGGCGTGTGAAAAAAATAACACTAGGCTCCAAAGTATACTGAGAAATAATAGTGACGACGAGCGTAGCTTACCAGCACCACTGTGTAATGAATTAACAGACATTCAAAGTAGTAATTTGGTAATCGTGCATAGGAAAATGGAGCGGGCGGCAAATAATGGTGTAGACAGTGAAACAAGTAGTGAACAGGGAAGCATTATCGATCGATCGGTCGGCAACAGCTAGCCTCAGGAAGCCGAAATGACAGAACACAGTATTGCAAATACTGTAGACTCAGGTTTTGGGTCCTCACCGTTTCCTCAAATGAGTCAAGACACATTTTCTGCTTGTCAAAATGTTAATTTTGCCGGTGAAAATGCACTGCCAAAGAGCATAGAGAAACAGATTCCAGACACTAATACATTATTATTGCAATTAATGCAACAAATGGAACAAAATCAGAGACAAACACAGAAAAAGCTTCAAAAGTTAGACACAATGGAACAAAATCTTCGGAAGTTAGACACCACGCTTGAACAAACACGTGGAGATTTAACTACTGAGTTACATAACATTGAATCGAAATGTCAAAAAGTCTGTAATGACGTAAATCACAAATTTGTGAGCATTTTCAACCTATTTTTTCGCGGCATGAAAATGCATTACAGAACCACGAAGCAGCCATAAAAGAACTGCAAACTATTGTTCATGAAAATCACGACACCTTTCAAGCTAAAATTGACTCAGTTGCATCTACCGATTCGGTTACGCAACTTGCAAAAACTCAGGAAAACTTAAAGGACACAGAGGATACGATTTCAACACAAATGAACACTCTGAAAATTGGTTCAGAAAAACACACTGAGGAAATCAGTTCATTATCGGAGAAAGTAACCGAACTTTCGGATCAGTTCACTAACTTATCTAAAAAGGCAGATGAGTATGAACAAATTAGAAAATTAAAACAAAATCAAAATCAAATCAATACGCAACACCAAAGAGAAATCTGGGAAGTACAAGATCAGTTGACACAGGTGATACAAGAATTACATATCTCAGAGGACACCCTCTTCCAATACGGGAAGAGAGAAACAGAAATACGGAACAGACACAAAATAATAACACAGGGCACTTCGGAAGTTATGAAACAAATTGGCAAGGAACACCGAATTTTGAGATGGAACCGCCGAAAAGAATTAACGATGATCGGTGTGCGAATCGCCGACATGATGATTTTGACTATAAGCTGTTTATTACTACACGTAAATTCAAAACATTTAAGAATTCCGGTAACTACATTCATCCACAAGCATGGCTTCATCAATTCTCTGTTTGTTTTCCTCCCAACTGGTCATTAGAGCACAGATTATAATTTATGTGTGGCTATTTAGAGAATGAACCAGCTGTAAGAATGCGATCTGTCATTCACAATTGTCACAGTGAAGGAGAATTTTATCATGCCTTCCTCTCAGCATATTGGTCTCAAGTTACAAAAGACCGAGTAAACATGATGAAACATTTCGAACAATCTGAATTTTCCAGTCTTGTGAAATATTTTGAAGACATGTTACATAAGAATCAGTATCTTTCAAACCCATACAGCCCCTCAGAACTCATCCGCATTTGCTTAATCAAATTGCCTGAACATTTACGACATAATATTTTGGCAGGACATTGCAAAGACGATATTGAAGCTTCTCAGGGACTGTTACAAGAATTGGAAATTGACACTGACAATCGCGGAACGCGAAAACAGGAGCACAATAATTACAGGTCACATCCGTCACAATTCCGCAATGACAGAAATAATAACTGGACATGACAAGGCTATTCTTACAACTTAAATCATGACCAAGACAGACACCACCCGTATGACAACTGTTGGCACAGTAGTAAGTATAGTAAGAATTACAGGGAAAGATCACCTCTCCGCAGTAATGGCTATCACAGAGACAATCAGAGAAACAGACAATATGGAAACCAAAATAATTATTATCAAGGGAGACAGAATAACTTCAGACGCAACAGTTCACCGCTGAGTTACACTTCCGGGAGAAATTCTCCACCACATGACCGACAAAAAAGAAACTATGTAAACTACTGACAAAACGACAGTCCTCAATTTCATCAGAACTGGCGGGATTCAAACAGGGCAGGGCCCTCCCGACAAGGTGAATTTGTAGAAGTTAGATCTCCAAATCCCAATAACGACGTGCGCCAACAAAGAGACAATAGGCAATGACTCACACCGCTGGCAGCCACAAAATGTACTTATGAAGCTGACGACATAGCTGCCGTGGCTAGTAATTACGGCAAAATGGAAGACATTAGGGACATGTTACACCAGGAACACAACGTAAAACATAACAACATTGCATATCCTGTCATTCACATTACAGTAAATGACGTAAAAATTACGGCAATACTTGACTCTGGCAGTCCCATTTCAGTAATTAGTGAAAAAGCCTTTAGCAAATGCAACAAATCGAACGATTGCCCCACACTTCCATTACGCAATATTAAATTACAAGGTGCAATCGTTGGAAAAAGTGTAGATGTACGCCAACAAACCAACTTAGAATTCTTTTGTCAAAGCCACAGCTTCTCTACTCTTGGGAGTAGACTTTTTGAATGAATACAGAAACTTTCACGATGCTGAAATAAGTTTAGAGAAAGAAGGTAAGTCAATAGCTTTGAAGTTTGAAGATTGGCTCTCAAACCATGACGAGGAAATTAATAGGCTTTACCTTCTGTTAGACAACAGTTCGGAATTTTCGACACAACTAGACACTAACAATCAATCTACAAGTAGTGACAGGGATGATATCGACGGCGTATTTGATACTAATGAGTTAATTCAGAATAAAATTCAAACAATTCAGAATTGTAATGACACTGATAGGCAGGACCTTTTTGAGATTTTACAAGCACATTCCACAGGTTTTACTCACGAAACAGGAACAATCAAGGGATTTCAATACCAATTTCGTGTTCGTGAGCATACTAAATTTTGTGTTTGACCATACGTAATTCTGGCACATTATAGGGACAGTGTTAGAACAGAAATACAATCTATGGTTGACGAGGGCATTATTGATCCTGCAGTTAGCTCATACAACAATCCATTACACGTTGTTGAGAAGAAAAATGGATCGACCAGGCTTGTCTTAGATTCGAGACAAATCAATACTATCATCATTCCTGAAAAAGACAGGCCGTAAACGTTGGAAGAATTTCTTCAAAATTTTAATGGTGTAAAATTGTTGTCTTCTATTGATCTCAGATCCATATTTTATCAGATCGAACTTCATCCAGAATGTAGAAAATACACAGCTTTTCTTTGTTTCGGCGTTTCTTATCAGTTTTGGAAACTTCCTTTTGGTTTGAACATTGCTTCGGAAGCAGTCATTCGCGGGCTAAATTCCATATTACCTGAGTTCTTAAAAAGTCACATCACCTTATTTGTGGACGATATTCTAACAGCAGAAGCTTCATGGGAACAACATAATCGCATCCTCAACAGTTTGTTAGGTATCTTTGCAGAATCTGGAAATACAGTTAACTTGGAATAGTCTGAATTCGGTAGGTCAAAGGTGAGATTTTTGGGTCATATTATTTCTTCTGAAGGCATTCAGCCGGATCCTGAAAAGTTAGAAGCAATCAGAGAAATTCCAGTTCCATCCACAAAAAGACAAGTCCACAGTTTTCTAGGTCTCGTAAATTTTTACCGTCGTTTTCTGAATATGCAAATTCTAGTTAAACCAAAACTTTGTTCTCTTACTGGAAAAATACTATTTGGAACTGGGACGAACAAGCACAGTTGGAATTCAAATTCAATTCTTCGAAAGAATCGCTACTTAACGCGCCAATACTAGCTCATCCAGATCTGTCACAAGATTTCTGCCTTAGCACGGATTCTTCTAAAGTCGGTCTTGGTGTTCATTTATTTCAAGAAGCCATAGAAAATGACACTACTGTTCAGAAAACCATTGCTTTTGCTAGCTGGGTGCTAACAAAATCTGAAAAAAATTATTTCGTTACTGAATTGAAAGCTTTAGCTATCGTTTGGGCATTTAACAAATTCCGTTTCTTTCTTTCTGGTAACCACGTAAAAGTATACAGTGATCATGGTGCATTACAATTTCTTATGTCTTCAAAATTAAATCGTGACAGGTTAAAGCGTTGGGCATTGTTTCTGCAAGAATTCCACTTTACAATAGTCTACATTCCCGGCAAGGAGAACATTGTTGCGGACGCACTGTCATGCGCACCGGCTGGGCTTGAGAAAAGTAACACAGAAGGCTACCTCGATAAAAATTTCAGTATTCTTTACATTCAGAAAGTCGCCTTTGAAAACTTCATTACCACATCTTTAAAGGACATTGCTCATGAACAAGATAAAGATCCGATATGGAAAGACATCAAAAGTAAATGGCATGAAAAGACACACACTCAGATTCGGCATTATTATCTAGTTAGAAACAACATACTCTTCAAATGCTGCACTGTTGACAAGCTATGGGTACTTTGCGTTCCAGATGATTTTATTAATAAGCTCATCTGGTACATTCATTTCAGCTACGTACATTTTGGTCCACGAAAATGTTATCATATTCTTCGAACGATTTGTTATTTTAACAATATGGAAAAGAGAATTCGAAGAGTCTTGTCTATTTGTAAACATTGTCAAAAAGCTAAACTATCTACTATCTCACATCGTGCTCCGTTGTTTCCTATCATTCCTTCTAAATTAAAAGAATTTGCTGCTGTTGATGTCTTGGGACCCCTCGTCAGAACATCGAATGGATTTTCGTACGTTCTAGTCGCTGTTGAACTTACTTCAAAATTTGTTTCTTTCACTCCGTTACGTAAAGCCACTGGACGGTCTGTATCCAACGCCTTTGTTAAAAATTTCTTACGTGAAGTTGGACACGTTGGACAAGTCTTTTCAGATAACGGACCGCAATTCAGGTCTGCTGTTTGGTCACGCATGCTTCGGAATCATAAAATCAAACCTGTTTTTATTTCATTGTACTCACCACACTGTAAACCGTCTGAACGTTTTATGAAAGAAATGAATAAGCTTTGCAGACTGTATTGTCACAGAAAGCATCAGCATTGAGACAGATATTTACACTTATTTCAAAATGTGCTGAATGAAACGCCTCATGACTCCCCTGCTTTACCACCTATTCTTGTACTGAAGAATGAAGAACCACCAAACAGAATCAGAGAGCTTGTACCTTTTCCGAATACACGTAAACTTCGACACAAAGACATAATTAATTTGGCTATTAAAAATATAAATTCTGCTGCAGACGAAAGGAGAAAACTACACGGTAAAGCAAATGCAAAGAACTATATATTGGTCAGAAAGTTCACATTAAAGCTCATTCATTGTCACATAAGAAGAACACTTGAGTCACAAATTCCTTCTGATTTACAATGGACCTTACAGAATCCGACGTATACCACATGATAATTGCGTTGAAGTTGAAATTCTGCGTACTAGGAAGAGTAATGGTTTACACCACATTTCACACATAAAACCGTTTATTGAGAGATAATCTGCTTAGTCTTTGCTATAAAATTTTTCACTTCACATTACTTGTATGCTTTGTCAGACTTAGAACCTGTTAACATGCAACAATGTTTGAAGTTAAATATCCAGTCAAGAACCAAGATAACTTATTTAAACAGAAATTACGAATCCATTTTATAGTGAACAGACGATACAGTGTTGTTATTTGTACATTCTTGCTTGTTAGTTGCATGATTACGTAACTAATATACGGCTTACATACTTAGAACATATATTGCTAATGAGATTTTAATGCAACATATTGGTTTACTTGAAAAGATACCATTTGTTTGAAGTACATTCGGTGAGATTAAAAATGAATTAGCATTTGGTTTCTTTGATAGCTACACGATTATATCACGACGCTACTAATATGTGACACAATTTACATTGTTGCTTTTGCGGTGTATCTGTTTTATATCTGCACAGAATTATTCTGGAAACTAAAATATGTTTTAGTAGTAACTTATGTGGTATAGCTACAATGAGACAGCCTTTTCCGTAGCACAACAATACGTTGCAGCACACTATTTTCTTCATCACGGCAATAAGCGTAATAACTACCATATCTGTACGCAAAGCATTTCACTTTTGTTTATGATGATGTGAATACACTGTCTTCAGCAGAACATTGCTTACAGAGGACGACGATAACTACGACACTTCCACAGAATTATCTTACAGCAAGACGCACATTTAGCACTACAGGACACGCATTTGAGTGATTAATTTTGTACTTAAAACATTTATTTTTAAAGAATTTTGAATCACAAAGATACAAAGAAAGTTTTCGGTGATAGATTTCATTCGATTGCTGTAATTTGTAACACCTGAGGATATTATTACATTAATTCTCAGGGGGGTACACGACTACTTCACGTACCATGTGTGTAGAAGGAGCCCTAGCTAATATGGTATTTCCTTATACAACTTTACACATCAGCACCATATTTCTCTAAAACTGAATTACACAGCTATCTGATTATTTAACAGAGAAACAAACATTTATTTTACTACATCAGTGACAGATGTTTACATAATTACAGCGTTGGATAACTTCACTCTTATGAAATTGTGTTTTGTCTGTACTTTGTGAACTGTTCATATTTGTCTTTTTTTTGGAACCATTGTGATACTATGAGAACTTTGAATGTCGCATTTGGTATGGGGTCATGAATTTTAAAGTACGTTTGAGGTAGATGACACTATTGTAATGAGCAGAGAATTTTTTTTTTTTTTTTGAACTTATTGCAGAAAGCTACGACGTTCTTGAGATTTGACTGAGGTGTTATGATGTTATTATTACGACGACGATGTGTATTATGCTTTTGAGGTATGTTTATGGTCAATGAGAAGATGCTACATGAGGAATCTGATTATGCTATGTATTTATTATGATGAAATATTGAAGACGTGTTGATGAATATGAATATGTACATATGTATAAGGTAAGGAATAAGGATTAGTGGTCAGGGACTCTGATTTATGAAAAGGATGTTGGAAACCAAGAATTGTACTTTAAGAATTATGAAATGTGTGTACATACGTGAATGTTAGTTACCACAATGCTGACAAAACTTTTGGGCACTGTTATATATGAGATTTTGTTTCTACACACTTCTAATGTAAATTTCTAACCTTTGAATTTTTTTATTTTTTATGAGACTGTCACTGTAGTGGAAACTGCTGCCATAAATATTTCAGTAAAGAAGGTAGATGACCTTGACGTGATGTGCTGTGGAGGCCCATCTGAGCGACAATCACCTGGAAAAAAAGCCATTAGTGTGTGCCTTTCAGAGGCCATTATCCTCACTATTGACATTTCTTTGTAGAAAGCATTGCAAATACGACACACTCAAACTTGAAAACATATGATTACACTGTGCAGCTCTTAATTTATGATATTTACTAAAATGCCCAACGAAACGATGAGAAACATTTTACATCTATTGTCTTTCTAGTTGAGAGATTTTTTTTGCCTTTGGAGACGCCATTTGCCTAGTGAATGACGTTTCATATGTTGCTTTATATATATATATATATATATATATATATATATATATATATATATATATACACTCCTGGAAACGGAAAAAAGAACACATTGACACCGGTGTGTCAGACCCACCATACTTGCTCCGGACACTGCGAGAGGCCTGTACAAGCAATGATCACACGCACGGCACAGCGGACACACCAGGAACTGCGGTGTTGGCCGTCGAATCGCGCTAGCTGCGCAGCATTTGTGCACCGCCGCCGTCAGTGTCAGCCAGTTTTCCGTGGCATACGGAGCTCCATCGCAGTCTTTAACACTGGTAGCATGGCGCGACAGCGTGGACGTGAACCGTATGTGCAGTTGACGGACTTTGAGCGAGGGCGTATAGTGGGCATGCGGGAGGCCGGGTGGACGTACCGCGGAATTGCTCAACACGTGGGGTGTGAGGTCTCCACAGTACATCTATGTTGTCGCCAGTGGTCGGCGGAAGGTGCACGTGCCCGTCGACCTGGGACCGGACCGCAGCGACGCACGGATGCACGCCAAGACCGTAGGATCCTACGCAGTGCCGTAGGGGACCGCACCGCCACTTCCCAGCAAATTAGGGACACTGTTGCTCCTGGGGTATCGGCGAGGACCATTCGCAACCGTCTCCATGAAGCTGGGCTACGGTCCCGCACACCGTTAAGCCGTCTTCCGCTCACGCCCCAACATCGTGCAGCCCGCCTCCAGTGGTGTCGCGACAGGCGTGAATGGAGGGACGAATGGAGACGTGTCGTCTTCAGCGATGAGAGTGCTTCTGCCTTGGTGCCAATGATGGTCGTATGCGTGTTTGGCGCCGTGCAGGTGAGCACCACAATCAGGACTGCATACGACCGAGGCACACAGGGCCAACACCCGGCATCATGGTGTGGGGAGCGATCTCCTACACTGGCCGTACACCACTGGTGATCGTCGATGGGACACTGAATAGTGCACAGTACATCGAAACCGTCATCGAACCCATCGTTCTACCATTCCTAGACTGGCAAGGGAACTTGCTGTTCCAACAGGACAATGCACGTCCGCATGTATCCCGTGCCACCCAACGTGCTCTAGAAGGTGTAAGTCAACTACCCTGGCCAGCAAGATCTCCGGATCTGTCCCCATTGAGCATGTTTGGGACTGGATGAAGCATCGTCTCATGCGGTCTGCACGTCCAGTACGAACGCTGGTCCAACTGAGGCGCCAGGTGGAAATGGCATGGCAAGCCGTTCCACAGGACTACATCCAGCATCTCTACGATCGTCTCCATGGGAGAATAGCAGCCTGCATTGCTGCGAAAGGTGGATATACACTGTACTAGTGCCGACATTGTGCATGCTCTGTTGCCTGTGTCTATGTGCCTGTGGTTCTGTCAGTGTGATCATGTGATGTATCTGACACCAGGAATGTGTCAATAAAGTTTCCCCTTCCTGGGACAATGAATTCACAGTGTTCTTATTTCAATTTCCAGGAGTGTATATATAAAATTTAATAGATGTACTAGTATAAATATTTTCTGTCTACAGATCCAGTTAATAATAATTTTATGATATACTTCCAAAACAATGAGGGAGCACAAAACGACATTTCCCTTCACAGGAACTGCACACATAATTTTCTTTTCAAGTACTTGGTAATTTATTTTGTAGAATAAGTTGTGGTGCAACATTTAATTACATAGACATTGAGATGTGAATAGACATTTCCCTTATCTGCATTGTTGTATTTAGTGTACTATTTTTTTCCTGAGCTTTGTCATGTTTAGTTATTAATTATTGCACTGCACTTGCTGCTGCTGTTTGCCAGGCATTGCGCTACTAAATTTCACTTTGTATTACTCTGTTAAGCCAGTTTTACTATTGATTTATTTTTCTTGTTGCTGCACTTTGGCTCATATTAGTTGTAATGTTGCATTTGCTTTGCTAATTTAGATATACTGCTGCTTGCTTTGCCAATTCGTATTTTTTTGTCATTGCTGTATGTGTTAATTTGTTAGGTGTTGCTGCATTGCCTCGTCCCTTAGTTTATGCATCTGAGCTCAGTAGATTTAAGTTATCTCAAGAGGGGGTATATAAGAGAATGAGTTGCAATGAATTGGAAGAAATGCATTGAGAAGTTTTACGGAAAAAGTACAGAAAGCAGATATAGACAGCACTTCTTGAAATAATGAAGAACGAAGGGAGATCTCCAAGAAGTAAAGAAAGTTTTATTTCCAAGATACTGCAGTGAAACAAACCCTGTCTTTTCCTTTTCTGTTATTCCGCTATGTGTTTGTGTACTCTTGTATATTTGTGTTTTTCCTGTCTTTATGTGTTTATCTGATAAGACTTATGTTGTAGAATTTTTCTAATACCAAGCTACATTCACTATGATGAGGAATACTGTTATCCTTTGTAAAGATGTTTAGACATTATTTATTCTGTGTTGTTTTATTGCTCATGTGTGAAGTTGATGTTTCAAAAGCTATTCTGATCTTTTATGTATTTACTTATATCATAATTCCTGTAACACTGATGTATATGTGTATTTCTATTCTTTTGTAAAGCCTGTGTTACTACAAATATTATCTGTACTGTTATGTTTTTTAATGATGTATTTTATGCCTTTGTAATTGTGTTCTTATGTAGTAAATTTATAATTGTATAGACACCAGTTCTTCAAATTAAGTTTCATTTCATTGTGCACGTTTCTGTTGGTCATAATATATGCACAGTATGTGAGAAGTTGGGACTGTTAGTGCTTGCACGTTTGTTAATATTTCAGCAAGGGACTTGTTAACAGCATTGCTGGTTCTAAGGACAATTCCAAAAACTTTGTGAGTACACAAGTGGTGGCTTATGGACTTGCTATATTGTTCGCAAGACTCTTTGATGGTGATTGTGCACCTGCACAGTCGCAACAGATGGCTGCTGGCCTTCTCTACAAGGACTGCAGTGGGTCTGCACCTCTGGTGGCCCACCACTACCGTAATCTCTACCAGGACTACAGTGGGTCTGCTCTGTGACCACCTACCTACCAATATTTTTCAAAACTTCGACTGACTCTGCAGTGGGTTTGCTCTGTTATGGCCCATTACCTGTCAGCATGTCAAGAGTCAGCGCTGTCTTTCCGTTGGAAGGACAACACTACTTCTTCAAGACTGCATGGAAATCCACTACTTCCGTGTGCATTTTCTTTTACTGCTCAGACTTTGAGAAAAACACTGAAATTTTACTGTGATGAACGATCAGGACTGTCTTTATGGACTGTGAGAAAATTTTAGCTTTTGACCAACATTGTACCAGTAAGTGTGTGCATTTGATTTCTTTGTTATTGTAATTGTGAAAAAATTTTAACAAATATGTATTGGCCAGTGCCCAAAACAATTTGTAAAATTTTTTGTGGGGAGCATGGGGGCTATGTAAGTAGGCTGTTTAGGTTCTTATATTGGTAACGCCGCCGCCACCTATCGCTCTATATGAAACTAACTGGCTGTGCTGTGTGCAGTCTGTGGCTGGGTGGCATTGTTGGAATTTGCTATTGTAGTGTTGGGCAGTTGGCTGTTAACAGCGCGTAGCGTTGCGCAGTTGGAGGTGAGCCGCCAGCAGTGGTGGATGTGGGGAGTGAGATGGCGGAGTTTTGAGAGTGTATGATCTGGACAGAGACAGTAAATTTGTAATATTGGATATCATGGACTGATATAGATATTATGACTTTTGAACACTATTAAGGTAAATACATTGTTTGTTCTCTATCAAAATCTTTCATTTGCTAACTATACCTATCAGTAGTTATTGCCTTCAGTAGTTTGAATCTTTTATTTAGCTGGCAGTATTGGTGCTCGCTTTATTGCAGTAGTTTGAGTAACGAAGATATTTGTGAGGTAAGTGATTTGTGAAAGGTGTAGGTTATTGTTAGTCAGGGCCATTCTTTTGTAGGGATTATTAAAAGTGAGATTGCGTTGCGCTAAAAATATTGTGTGTCAGTTTAGTGTTGATCAGAATAGGGAAAGAGCGAAATGTCTGAGTACGTTCAGTTCTGCTCAGCTGTTTGAAAAGCAAATAATTTAAGAGGTTTATCAGTACAGTAATTCGTTAATTTTTCTAAGGGGACGTTTCAAACATAAGTAGGTATATAAGTGTAATTTCATGTGTAGTACGTAAGCAATTTTGGGGATAATTGTGGTTGGTATAAAGTGTAAACATAATGAATTTAAGAAGTATGTAAAATGTATAGGGACACAATTTTGTGCAAAGAGAACGTCGATATTGGACACATGACTGTTGCTGCACACAGGTGGGCAGAACAAAAATTAGTCCTTTATTTGTGGAAGAGAGGATTTTTTTATAGGTAAGATTTGGGGGTAAATTTGAAGTTTTTTTTTTTTAATGTGTTGCTTTTAGTATTTTGGGAGAGTTTCTCAGGTAATATGTGTAGTTCACTTGTAATTATTGTTCTCACGAATTATGGCACTTGGAGGTCATTAGACGTCATTTACATTTTAATTTCTTGTGGGAGTAAAACATGTTGTTTCCTGTAAGGTATGAGCTAAGTTTTTGCGGGTATGTTACGTAGATTAGGTGTGTAATATACATTATTATGGAAGGGTTTTGAATAGATTTTTGTTTTGACAGTTATGAGCATAACTCCGTAAGTTGTTTATGAGAATAAAGTATGGGGATAAATCATGTTTTGCTGAAAATCTGAGTGAACATTTGCTGAATGTATTATCCAGCTATCCTCTGAGTTGAAAGGAAAGACAGATGGGTGATTTCTATATAGGTTAGTATTATTTTTAAGGTTTCCAATTAGATGTGGTAAAACCGTAGAGAAATAGTAAAACATTAGTTCACTTGTGATGTCGAGCAAATGAAAATGCATGAATATCTCATCTTTTATCATTGTGTATTTTTTAAGGAACGGTTGACTATTTTGCCAGTAACTTTATTTAAATATTAATTACATCTGATGACATAAAATCATGGTAATTTAGTAAATCATGAGTCACACGTGTTAGCTGACACCGCCTTTGTAAAAGAGTGCGAAAAGGCGGTTCTGAAAATGTGGCTAGGATAACTTTTTAAACACTATTTAACGACATTCTGCGGTCATTTATTGTGAGCACACTTGAGCAAGAATACTGGTTAATTTATTTATTTACAAATCTATATTTATACTTATTGCAAATGTTGTGTGACCGAATGTTTAGAACATTTTTTTATCTAAATATGTTTTAATATATTATTTTAGACCGGGATGCTGTCATGTGACATAATATGATGTTTGTAGAACATAAGAACGATGTTTTTTTGGTGGCGACAGCTTACAGCCAATGGAAAATCAAACAGTAGTGAAATGCTAGGAGATTCAAGTGGAGGCTTTGACTTTCAGCGCGAAGAGCTCAAGGTACTGATTCTGGGCACTTTTACGTTTCTGCTGAAAGAAGACAGACTTTTGTGTGGTAACAGGCATGGTTTGCACATTTAGTTGATGGATTCTGAGTGGTGAACAATTACAGTGAGACGTTCACTTTTGAGGACACTTTATAGTTAGATCTTGAAGGGGATACTAGGGTGTTTGTTCTGGAAGAGGGCAGACCCGCCTGTAATAAATGTGATATTCGGTCGTGCCGGTGATAGACAAACGGCCGCTACAATACCCTATCTTTTAAAGAGTCTCTATATTTGAGAGGTCTGAATGTGCTACCGTGCAGGACTCTATCTTTTTCCGCTTGTGTGACAGAGCTGGGAATAGACAGAGTATTAGTTAATATTCTTTGTACCTCATGCGTTAATTTGCGAATCATCAAGTTGAACAATGAACCGTTTTCAGCTGATGAATATTTCGTGTCTTGTGATTACGAAATGGGCATCGGTTTCAAGTATCTTTTATGACTATTGAGTTACGGGATTCTCCTACCATTCTCGTAAAGCTCTCAACGTGATTCTACTGCATTTGAGAAGGGTATTTTCTGTCTGTATTTTAACTGAGTATCGCAGGACTACTTACGTTTTATTTGAGGTGTCCTTTCTTGAATAAACATTATTCAAGATAATTTTCTTCCGTCTGCGTCAATTACAGGCGTTAGATAGAACCCTTGTGAATAAATTGTTCATTTAACTTCAATTTTGTATTTCTGTTTCTTTTATTAAGTCGCAATTCTAATCGATGAATTGATTATTTAACTTCAGGATCACAGCTTCATGTTATTATTTGCATGTAATTAGTTGCGGGCCATGAAAGCAGACGTGCGTGGCTTCATCCAGTGACTACATCGAGCCTGTCTTTCCTTAAATAAGCCGTGCAGCGCCCAGCAACCTAAGGTACGAGTAACCACACGTAAAGACGCAACAGATTTTCTGGCATGGAATGCTAGTTAGAGAGGAACTGTTACACGGCAGTAACCGTTAGGCACCGTAGCACGCCTTTTCATTTACCCGAAGATTGTTTTAACTTTACCATATGCTGAGTTAGTCCTTGCGACACTAATTTCTCTTTCGACTTCATCGCGTTTTTCATGCATGCATTTGGCCTTGGCTTCCATGGATTTCCTCTTTAATTCATTTCAAAGAGATCTGTGTTGCTGGATTCCCATCCTTCCCCGAAATATTTCTGTGCTTCTTTCGTACGTCGACAATAATATGTTTACTTTTTCTTCCTCCCTGAGACCAACTGTTCTGCTCGGAACTCGCTTACGTAACTCGGTATGTTTCGCGCATTTTGCAACTTCCGACAATGATCCACCACTGTTTAACGCTGCAGTAAACAGTCGGCCAGTGTACAGTGAACAGGTATGAATTTGTTCCTTTGTCTTTGCAGTGCGCTACGAATATGTGCCGCGTGTGAAAACAGACGTTTATGTAAATACGAGCTTTCACGAAGGCGTCTCTATCCCCCCACGCCATTTACGTCACAGAAAGCAGTCAGCATGAACCGAAACCCATGCGCGTTGTGGATTCTCCAACAACCGTATGCACCTCTACTTCCCGCTTGTTACTCTCCCTTTGGCGGTTATGGTACTTCTTCCTCCACACCACACGCTCTCCTCTGGTCAGGGAACGAGAAAAATTGAAAGAGTTTTAGTTACATTCTCTGTATGTAACATAATTATGGTTGAGATTATTAATTTTGGAGCTGTAACTCAAAATATATCACACTGTAAACGTTTCTTTTCTATTTCAGTGACTGGTGTCCCGTCTGGTCTTAAAGCCGTGAATAGGCATTCACATCAAAAAGACGCATGAGTAAGTTTGATATGAGAAAATAAGACATCATTAATGAGAGACATTGTGAAAAAGGTTGACTACGTCTGAAAATGCATGTAGGGGGCCGGGGAAGGGGACAGTTAAGTCGGGCGGCACACAAGAAATTTTCGCACGAGCCATAAAAATCTATCATGACAGAAATATATCATTACATTGTTTTCTGTGCCACAACGTAGCACTCAACTCATCATTTGCAGTATCGTTCCGACCCCACTGGAGCCTCATTTACACCTTTAGCGGAGGACAGATAGCCTCCTGACAGCACAACGTAACAAATGCTGTATTATTGAACTGGACTGATATAGATTATTTCATAAAACGGGAAATAGAGGTGTAAACATTCCATTTGAAATGCTCGTTACGACCTCGCCTGCCAGACAACACTGTGTAAGTTTTAACAGCTTGTCTTCGGGATATATATTTCTTACCGTGCACGAAAAACAGTTTCATTTTTTAGCTGTTCCTGTAAACTTGTCCGCTTGAGCGCACTGAAGAAAATAATTCTCACGTGTCATGAGCAGAAATATTACATTGACTTACACACGAGAGTTGCCAGACAGAAAAAATCGATGGATAAACTTTTTCAATGATTTTAATGCTGCCAACAATGATTATTTAGATGACCAGCAAGCAGTTTTAGTACTGGAATACGATTTTCCATTCAGAGCCTCAATAACTATATAAATATCGGTATGGTGGCCATTCAGTCATTTTACATTATCATTTTACGTCATATATATTTCTGCAAAATGACGTCACAGTTAGAAGATTACTTGCCTTGAATTAATCGTATGGGTGTTATTAGACACAAAGTCGTACTTTTTTTTCGAGAATTTGCTTGTGCACCTGCTATTGCCTTCAGATTTAGTTTTCTAACGATAGGAATCAGAGGTTATAACAAACGCGGTTTCATGCCACTGTTACATTCCTCCGAAATGTTTTCGAACGCTACTCTTGATGTGAATTAACTCTTCTGATTCTCGCTAAGACGTTTCCACATATGAGGTGAATTTCCGCATGAACGTCATATAACAATTCGCTATTGAACGAAGTTCTCTTAGATAATTCATCTGTAACTGCATAAAATTCGGTAATGCATGTCTGATTCATACAGTAATGTTTACTTGAAAAAAAAAATCACATCTTTGATTTCCGCTATGTCCATAAATTACAGAGTTTGATGTTGGCAAGTATAGAAACTATGCGCCGCCTTTAGTCACTGTATATGGATGTGTACTCCTGATATTTGTAACACATTGTCGCCAGCCATATATTAGTATGTAAAATTGTGTGGTAATAGAATAACTGGAAATGTTTATGATTTTTTGACGACTGCTGTGTCGCCTTATAGAAACCATTACAGAAAAAATATTATTACATTCTCAAAATTCGATAAATACTAGAGACTGGCAAAATAAGTTCTATTCGTAACTCATAAAAAAAATACTTAAATCTGCTTCCTTTGGTCGTGAAATTCAAGGGAAAGAACAGAGCAGTTACAGAAATTGTAGATACAGTTCTCCTAATTTAAAAGAGTGCACTCAGACTGACAAAAGACGTAATAAATTTCGTGTGCTTATTTTTGGTACAAACGAAATGCAGCCTCTTGCAACATCATTTTTCAATATAAGGAATCTCCAGAAAGAGAAGAAAAGAGATAAAAAGGAAGACTGGTTGTCAGTCTTCCAAGTCACTTTGAAGAACCCTATATGATTATCAGAAATACTTATAGACATACGGAAGGGATCGTGAAGCGAAGCCTTGTATTCAGAGACATATTTAATACGAAACGTCCCGTTTCGCAGTCCGCATAAACGTCTCGCATTTTCGGTGGGCTCAATAATGTAGTGATCTATTGAGAAAAGAGTGAGGTAGCGTCCTTCGGGAGTCATATCGCGTGCAGAGTGGTCGGACCCATTCGTATCGAAGGTAATCTTTTATTTAAAGTCGGAGGAAGCGAAATAATTTCCCGCAGCGGCTTGTTGTAGGGGTCCCGTAACGGGTCGCCGCCTATTGATAATTCATGAGGCTAGCGGCGTGTACAACCGCGTGGCGTGGGAGCAGCCCCCCGCTCTGCTACCGGCTGTCGCGCAGTGCCATGTACTGCGTGCAGCGGCGCTGCAGGGGCGTTTAGCAATAGCCGCTTGAGCTGAAAGCGTAATTCCGATGCGTTTCGTCTCTAAGGTTTAGAGTACGTACCAATATTGAGGTTCTCGTGTTTGTGTACATTTTCTGCCTTCCACATTACATAACTATGACCAGGTACTAAAATCAGTATTCTTTTATCTTCTTACGGTGTTGGATAAAGTTTACTTTAACCTTCACCAAAGTGTCAGAAACTCTTTACTGACTGCTTACTCCCCTTCAAAAGTCACTTATGCTCACTAAGGCAACAAAAGTCATGGAATGCTTCCTAATAGAGTGTCGGATCTTCTTTTGCCCTCTCTAGTGCAAAAACTCGACGTGGCATGGACTCAACAAGTCGTAGGAAGTCCCCCGCAGATACATTGAGCCATGCTATAACCGTCCATAATTGTGAAAATGGTTGCCGGTATTATGGGGTTTTATCCACGAACTCACTTCTGGATTATGTAGATCTTGGTGGTCAAATCATTCTCTCGAACCGTCCAGGAAGTTCTTCAGGCGAGTCGTGAACAGTTGTGGTCCGGTGACATGGAGCACTCTCATCCATAAGAATTCCATAGTTGCTTAGGACCATGTAGTCCATGAACGGCTGCAAATGGTCTCCAAGCAGCCGAAAATAGCCATTTCCAGTCAATGATCGGTTCAGTAACACCAGAGGGCCTATACCATTCCATCTAAACACGGCCCACACCCTTATGGAGCCTCCACCAGCTTGCAGTGTGCTTTATCGACAACTTAAGTCCATGGCTTCTTGGGGCCTACGCCACACTCGAACCCTGCCATCAGACCTTAACAATGAAAGGAGGACTCGTCTGAGCAGGCCACAGTTTACCAGTCATGCACGACCCAACTGTAGTGGTTAAGAGCCCAGGAGTGGCGCAACAGGTTGTGTCGTGCTGTTAGTAAAGGCACTTGCTTCGGTCATCTGCTATCGTAGCCTCTTAGCACCAAATTTCACCGCATTGACTTAACGGATACGTTCATCGTAAGTTTCATATTGATTTATGCGGTTATTTCACGCAGTCTTGCTTGTCTGTTAGCACTGACAATTATCTCCAACGCCGCTGCTCTCGGTCGTTAAATGATTGCCGCCAACCACTGCATTCCCAGTTGTGAGTGGCAATGCCTGAAATTTGGTTTTCGGTTGTCTTAAGTGAAGCAACATTTTATGCGATTTTGGCTGTCGAATAGTTTTTCATATTTAAACAGATCGCCGTTCAGGTCCCTCAAAATAAGAAAATTTGATCATTCACTTTTTATCGGCTGAAGTCTTTTTCTGAACATTAGTTTCTGGCAAATGGAAAACATTTTCCAAGGTACGATATGATCTTGTACCTAAGAACAAATGTTCGAGTGAAAGTGCATTTGAGTTGCAAATGAGAAAAGCTTGTCAGTACAGTATTTGATAGTTTATTTTTCCACATCATTACTCCACTGTACACCAATAATCAGTAACTGAAATTACATTACGCATAATTACTACGAAAAACAAGTTAAATACATTTTCAAATAGACGATACAGGACACGAACACAGTTTTCCACTTTTGAAGACAGTTAAAACTATTGAGATATTAAAGAAACTCATTTCATTTGTAAGTTGCATATGTTCCATGCTCACCGTCTGAGATGGAGTACAAGTAACGTTCTGTGGCTTAACTGTCGACATGATACATAAATATTTCCAAGAACATATAGAATTTGACTCATGATAAATTATTTACTTTAATAAATCACGATGTATTTGAAATAGGTGTAATAAATTGTACAAAACGTAAACTGTAGAATGTGTAATATTTATAAATGCAGGAAAAAACACAACCCCATATCTATCAATGACAAATAGTATAGAATGGCGGAAACTGCTAATGGCGGTCTCTACCGCGTAATCTTTCATGCGATTCTAAAATCAGTTACTAGATTAAATCACCGAACAAAGTTTATCGTGTGATGCTATGTACACTACCCTGTAGGTACAAAATTGTCCGTCTAGGTGAACCTGTGGAGGATAAAAATTGTTGGGGAAGACGGAGACCCATACAGCTCATACTTTTCACAAAGACAGTTCGATGTGCAAACATAAGTTCTTAATGTAAAATAAAAACACTAAAAGACGTACGTCTTGGAGCCAGCAGTAGTTAAAGCAGTGCCACGTTAACATCAGTGCGTTTTTCACAACCGAATAATGCTAACAGTGTGAAGTACAAAGATATGTCTGTTACATAAACGTAAAAAAAAAAACACACACACAAAATTACAACCCAGGGTTCGCACCGGGCGGACGGATTCAAGAGGAGAATGACATCGACTACAACTTATAAGTGAAAGCTGAACAACAGCGGAGTTTAAGAAGATAAGTTCTTAATATAAAATAAAAACACAAAAAGATGCCCCGTGTTCGAAGCGGTCAGGTTCCATGGGAGGCCAAGATACGTTCACGTTATAGGTGAAAGCTGGACACCGCTGTCTTTTAATCTGTTGATGAGCAAACAATACGTACATGTATCGGACCGGTGAGGTATAGCAATTACACTAGTAGTTGGAGGCTGGCGAAGTGCACGGAAACTTGTAAGTTATAGTCACAGAAAGTGTAACCATAATTCACTCGTATTGTATAAAACTGATATTTCGTTTGAACATTATGAAATTATATGCTTTATCTGTTCCGGTTTATATTCTGTGTGCCGCTCGTATTCAAAAACAGCATTGCGAGCGGGGCACCTTTAAGTCGAGCTAAACTATCTTGAAACAGTCTGGCCGATGTATAACACACACAGAATTCATAGAAATGGAAACAGGATTTTCATTCGGAAGTGTACTAGGTGCTGAGGAAACGAGTCAGTTTTGTCGAACTATTAGTATGTTGCGCGTGTGAAGAGAAGAAAATCTGAGCATATTTACTCTTCTTCAAGAAACACTGGCTAAATAATTTAAGAAGATACTTTCTAACGACCACCCAGTATAATGGAAGAGCTTCCTTTTTAGCTCTGAAGTGCTGTGGCCAAGTGAAATGCAGGCTGCAACTAACAAATTTACAACTACTTTCAAGTTACATACCAAAGCAGTTTACACGCCTTCGTTGTGTATGTGTAGCAAGTGTTACGACAAAATCGAACACATTAAAAGCAAAACCTAACAACCCGCCCCGCCGCAGTCTTCGGACTCCAACATCTCAGACCCATCATACTTTTTGTTTGAGGCCATCTCAGAAGTGAAGTGAACAGCACTCAAATTGACACTGTTGAACTGGATCTGCGAACTGTACGATCTTTTCAAGAATTAGAAGATAATCCGGGAAGTCTTTGAAAGAGTTTGTAACTTTCTGCAAAGTCATGTGCACCAATGCATTCGTAGTACTGTTTCTCTTGTTAAGGCAGATCATGGATGAAATTTGAGACCAATTACATGGGCATATAACTGAAAAAATTATGTTGCAAATATGTATCTACTAAATAGGAGAATATCTCCTAATGAAACCATTGGCAACAGGTAACCGCACATTCGCAATTATACCATAAACGGTTCGTTCGCGGACTCATCTGCACTGGAAAATTATTCGTATGTTATTGTACACATCCAGCCTTCTCAGTTTTCTCTATTAGTTATGATATATGATTCTAGTCAGTAATTGACGAAATTTGACCGTTCATTGAGCGTGTGATCATAATGTGTTTCAGTAAGCTTCGTTTATAATATAGAGTCTGATAATATTTCATCCAATTTAAGGGGCGTTTGCGGGCAAAAAATCAGAATATTTGACATTCAACAATATTCATCACTCTTTTTGCACAAAATGGTGTGAAATCTATCTTTCTGTGACGTTTGTAACTATTTTATTTTTAATTTGATGATAATACTTCAGTATCTCCGAAACGACCTAATGATGGACATGCATCTCTTTGTAGACGATAATAAAGCCTGCAAGAGTGTAGTTAAATCAAATACATATGCAAAAATGAAAAATAGAAACAAAATCATCGCACCATTACATTGTCAGGTCCCAGGCCACTGCGGGGTCGACTGACTGGCAAAACAATGCTATATAATAGTCATAGAGAATGACGGAAATGATTTAGAAAGTATAAAGAAAAGAAACTATCAAAATACAGAAAAAATGATACATCCAGTTTACGCACCTGTACCTGAATCATGGTGTAAAGTATGGAAGGCTGAAGTTCCAGGAGTGTATACTGAACACAACAACTCTATTCCTGAAACTGTTATGGAAGCCATCAAGTGAACTTTAAGGACCCTACTGTGGTGTCATCCAGGGATCCTCCCTCTCAACGTTGCAGACCCCTCACCCTGAGGTCAACATATTGTCGAGCATGCAAGAGATCAGCCAAATCGAGATCTCATCTATAGCAGTCAACGTCATTATGTAGGGCAGTGACGGTTCTGAAAGTTTCTGATGTAACGTATATTGGTGAAAGTCACATTGTTACTGAAAAGAACATTTTGTTAATAAGAGCACCAAGTGATGCTTTGCTAGTCAATGACAGCTGTAAATTATCAAGCAATCCTGTGGAAAAGAAGTGTGTCAAAGTTAAGTAAATCTTTCATTCATTTATACCGTAAAGTGAACTAAAATTTAATGTGTTCCAGTTTGACTAGCCTTCACCCAGAGCAATCAAAGAACACACAATTACAGTAGGACCAAAGAAGCTTCGTCTAGTCACAATACCTTGTTCACATAGAATTCCTCCGGAAGTGTCTACATGGATGGACCCAAAATCTGAATGAGTCTTTCAATAATGTTATGTGGACCAGAGTGCCCAAAAATTTGTTTTTAAGATTAAACAATGGAGAGAATAAAGAGCTCTAGCCCATCTTAACAACACCCCAAAACATCATACTGTGAACAGGTTGAAATTATTAGAGAAGTCGAGACACGCTGAGGTACATTGTACAGCTGCGTTGACCACCATAGAAGCAAAGTTATCCAGAAGGAAAATTCCGTTAGGCAAGCAGAATGGCAAAGAAAATGATGCTGCCTATGCTGCTGGGTGTTTTGAGCCCGAATGAAAATATGAGTGAGTTTCTATTATTTTAAATTTTAGACCCGATTTTCTCAAAATGAATTTTTTATACTTAGTGTACCTATGTGTCAAGAACTACTTGTGACAGCTTCATGAAACTTTGTGACCTGTTTTATGATAACATATTGTACATACGGAATACAATGGTGAAAGTGCTTTAAGTAAGTAAGAATCTACGGGCTTACATGTCAAATATTCAAATAAGAAAATGCCACAATTTAAAAATATATATAGCTCTAGTTCTTTTGGATTTTATCTATTAATGTTACTTCAGCAAACGTGTAAGTCACCAGTAAAAGTTTTATATTATTATCTTCATTGCTTCCAGTGATTGTTATCGTTGATGACGGCGTCGTCTTCAGTCAGAAAATTGGTTTGATGCAGCTCTTCAAGCGTTTCTATACTCTCCAAGCCTCTTCATATGTAAATAACTACAACAGCTTAGATCCTTCTGTATCTGCGTACCGTATTCATCTCTTGGTCTGCCTCTATGATTTTTAACTCCTACACTTCCATCCGGTACTAAATTGGTGATCCCTTGATCTCTCAGAATGTTGCCCATCATGCGATCATTTCTTCCAGTCTGGTTGTGCCACAATTTTTGTATTCAGTATCTCGTCGTTAGTTATCTGATCTGTCCATCTAATCTTCAGCAGTCTTCTGTAGCACCACATTTCCAAAGCTTCTATCGCCTTGTTGTTTAAACTGTTTGCCGCCCAGGTTTCACGTCCATAAATGGCTATGTTCCATACAAATACTTTCCGAAAACATTTGCTAACATTTAAATCTACAATCATTGTTAGCATATTTCTTTCCTTCCGCAACGCTTTTCTTGACATTGCCAGTCTACATATTATAGCCTCTCTACTTCGGCCATCATCAGTTATTTTACTGTCCAAATAGTAAAGCTCATGTACACTATTGGCCATTAAAATTGCTACACCACGAAGATGACGTGCTCCAGACGCGAAATTTAATCGACAGGAAGAAGATGCTGTGATGTGCAAATGATTAGCTTTTCAGAGCATTCACACAAGGCTGGCGCCGGTGGTGACACCTACAACGTGCTAACATGAGGAGAGTTTCCAACCGATTTCTCATACACAAACAGCAGCTGACCGGCGTTACCTGGTGAAACGTTGTTGTGATGCCTCGTGTAAGGAGGAGAAATGCGTACCATCACGTTTCCGACTTCGATAACGGTCGAATTGTAGCCTATCGCGATTGCGGTTTATCGTATCGTGACGTTGCTGCTCGCGTTGGTCGAGATCCAATGACTGTTAGCAGAATATGGAATCGGTGGGTCCAAGAGGGTAATACGGAACGCTATGCAAGATCCCAACGGCCTCGTATCACTCGCAGTCGTGATGACAGGCATCTTATCCGCATGGTTGTAAAGGATCGTGCAGCCACGTCTCGATCCCTGAGTCAACAGATGGGGACGTTTGTAAGACAATAACCATCTGCACGAACAGTTCGACGACGTTTGCAGCAGCATGGACTATCAGATCGGAGACCATGGCTGGGGTTACCCTTGACGCTGCATCACAGATAGGAGCGCCTGTGATGGTGTATTCAACGACGAACCTGGCTGCTTGAATGGCAAAACGTCATTTTTTCGGATGAATCCAGGTTCTGTTTACAGTATCATGATGGTCGCATCCGTGTTTGGCGACATCGAGGTGAAAGCACATTGGAAGCGTGTATTCGTCATCGCCATACTGGCGTATCAGCAGGCGTGATGGTATGGGGTGCCATTGGTTACACGTGTCGCTCAGCTCTTCCTCGCATTGACGGCACTTTGAACAGTGGACGTTACATTTCAGATGTGTTACGACCCGTGGCTCTACCCTTCATTCGATCCCTGCCAAACCCTACATTTCAGCAGGATAATGCACGACCACCTGTTGCAAGTTCTGTACAGGCCTTTCTGGATACAGAAAATGTTCGACTGCCTCCCTGGCCAGCACATTCTCCAGATCTCTCACCAATTGAAAACGTCTGGTCAACGGTGGCCGAGCAAATGGCTCGCCACAATACGCCAGTCACTACTCTTGATGTACTGTGGTATCGTGTTGAAATTGCATGGGCAGCTGTACCTGTACACGCCATCCAAGCTCTGTTTGACTTAATGCCCAGGCGTATCAAGGCCGTTATTACGGCCAGAAGTGGTTGTTCTGGGTACTGGTTTCTCAGGATGTATGCACCCAAATTGCGTGAAAATGTAATCACTTGTCAGTTCCAGCATAATGTATTTGTCCAATGAATACCCGTTTATCATCTACATTTCTTCGTGGTGTAGCAATTTTAATGGCCAGTAGTGTACTTTGTCGCGTTTCCAAATCTGATTTCCTCGTCACACCTGATTTAATTGACTGCATTCCATTGTTCTTGTTTTCACTTTGCTGACGTTCATCTTACACCAACCTTACACCCACCGCATTATATCCACCTAAGCAAAGAAGAAAAACATGGTTGGTTGGTTGATTCGGGGGAGGGGACGAAACAGCGAGGTCATCTGTCACAGCAAAAGCTGAATGTGGAAGGAGTATATAGGGTCTATGTAAGGGAGATGGACTTGCAGGCAGTTTTAAAGAAGTGGAAGAGGACGTAAATGAAGAGATGGGAGACATGATAGTCCGAGAAGGATTTGAGAGAGCGCTTGAAGAAATAAGTCGAAATAAGGCCCTGGGAGCAGCAGGCATTCCGGGAGGCCTACTGATAACCTTGGGAGAGTCAGTCATGACAAAACTCTGCCATCTGACGTGCAAGATATGTGGGACAAGCGAAATACCCTCTGTCATTAAGAAGAATGTTGTCATTCCAGTTAAAAAGAAAGCAGAGGCTGAGAGGTATGAATATTACCGAACTATCAGTTTAATAAGACATGGCCGAAAAATACTAACACGAATACTTTACAAAAGAATGGAAAATGATAGAAGCCGACCTCGGCGAAGATCGGTTCAGATTCCGGAGAGATGTGGCGCATTCAAGGTAATACTGACGCTACGAGTAATCTTGGAAGATAGGTTAAGGAAAGGAAAACCTCCATTTATAGCAATTGTAGACTTAGAGAGAGTTTTTCACAATGCTGAGTGGAATACTCTCTTCGAAAAACTGAAGATTTCAGGGGTGAAATACTCTGAGAGAAAGGCTATTAACAATTTGTACAGAAACCAGACGGTAGTTAGATGAGCCAAATGGGATGAAAAGGAAGTAGTGTTAAGAAGGGAGTGAGACAGGGTTGTAGCCAATTCCCGATATTATTCAGTCTGTACCATGAGCAGGAGGAGATTAGTGTTTAACGTCCCTTCGACAACGAGGTCATTTGAGACGGAACACAAGCTAGGATTAAGGAAGGATGGGGAAGGGAAGCAGACGTGCCCTTTCGAAGGAACCATCCCGGCATTTGCCTTAAGGGGGGTAGGACGTCAAGCGGGACGACTTGGAGCAGGAGAGACACCACAGGAATTTTAAATTTCCACCGTCTATACTTTTAAAAATAAATTCATAAAACTTTGTGAGAATGACCAGAAAAGATTCAGGATTTACACTTATAGTGGTGGAAGTTCAAAAATATAAGAAAATAATTTAATTTTTTACGTTTGTATTTCACCTTTTTTTCACTTACCATGGGTTGCATTTGTTGGTATAGGTACACTTTTCTTCGTAAGTAAGGGAGATTCTTTGACGAATTTTGCATACCATACAAACCATACGCATAGGTGTATGAAACTCTAGAATTTTCCAAATCTATTAAAAACTGTGGTAAAAATTGAGATAATTAACTATAAAATTTGAGTTTTTTCTAAACATGAAGTTTAAAACGTAACAGCACATTCATTTTTTCATAAATTAAATAATTTGTAGAGTTTCATACACATGTAAGCATGGTTTGTATGCTGTACAAAATTCATCGAAGAATCTCTCTTACTTATGAAGAAACATGTACCTATGGCAACAAACGCAGCCAATAGAAATGAAAAAATGATGAACTTTCACATGTAAAAAAATTATTTTTTTACTTTTTTGAACTTTTACTGCTGTGATTGTGACTCTTTAATCCTTCCTGGTCATGCTGACGAAGTTTTATGAATTTATTCGTAAAAGTGTAGACAGTGAAAATTAAAATGTCCTGTGGTGTCTCTCCTGCTCCAAGACGGCCCGTGTGACGTCCTACCCCCCTTAAGTAATGTAAGGTAATCACGGAAAATCTAAATCAGTATGGCCGAAAGCGGCTTTCAATGTCGTCCTCCCGAATGCGAGTCCGTTGTGCTAACCACTGCGGCACTCGCTCAGTACAGTGAGCAAGTAGTAAAGGAAACAAAAGAAAGCCGGCTGGGGTGACCGAGCGGTTCTAGGTGCTACAGTCTGGAACTGCCCAACCGCTACGGTCGCAGTTTCGAATCCTGCTTCGGGCATGGATGTTTGTGATGTCCTTAGGTTAGTTAGGTTTAAGTAGCTCGAAGTTCTAGGGGACTGATGACCTCAGACGTTAAGTCCCATAGTGCTCAGAGCCATTTGAACCATTTGAAACCGAAGAAAAATTGGGGGAAGGAATTAATTTTCAGGAGAGGAAATAAAAATTTTCACGTTTGTCGAAGACATTGTAATTCTGTCTTGAAAGTCTCGGGAGATAAAAGTTCAAAATCTTGGCGTATTTAACACTGACCGCATAAACCCTACAAACATACCTTCAAGGTAAAAATGTTCTTCTCGTCCTATTGTAAATGAAAGATGTGAATTCAGTATTCGTACACCAAATATGCAAAAGTAAAGTCGTGCTACGGTAAAAAAAAACTAGGTCAGCGCAGAAACGGTAACTTCAGTTTCCGTTTCCAGAAAATTGCGCCCGAGCTAAACCACGTGAAGTCGAGAAATTCATTTAACGCAGGGAGTCTCCTGCGAGACCATTACCTCTGGATGCGCGTACCGCTTCATTGGGTAATGGGACGCGGCGCGAGGCGCATCCTGCAGCGTTGCGGTCGCCTGTGCTCGCGAGCAGAAAGCGAGGCGCCCCGGGCGAATCCTGGGGCCCGGATGAGATTACCGACCGTGTCGCGGTCTTCTTCTTTTTAACATCTCCCGCTGTGACAACCGAGTTCGCGAATTTTTCCTGTGGTTCAAGCACGTTCAGTGATCCACTCTCAGCTAGGCCATATAAAACATTAATCCGAGAAAACGTACAAGCTTACTGCAATATATAATATTTGTTCATGATTGACTCTCACAGAATATACTGTGACTCCAGTAACTTAGTGAAAGAAATCAAAAATCTCTATTCAAAGGAAGATGTAATTATGTAGCTTGAAAGGGAAAGCCAAATACATCAATTGACGAGGGTCGCTGAGTAAATTATGCAACGTACATATTTTTTCGGCCAAATTAGTTTGAAAATATGTTGAATTTGCTGTGAGGCAGAGCACTTCCGCTTAACCCCTACAGTTTCACGAAGTTCCGATAGGTGTCGGCGCTAGTTGTAGTGTTACCTTTTTATTTATCTCTTCTTCTCATTAACTATTGAAACAACATCACTTTGACATGTAATTTTAATTTTCACCAAAAGCACATTCAACGTCGCCGAAAAATACGTCTTTCGTATCAAGGCAAGAGAGAGAGAGTAAGTCATCCTTTAGTTCTTAAAAACAAAAAAACTACGCAAAAGTAAAAAAAAAAGAACAAAATTATTTATAAAATCGGTCGCTGGCGCAGTGCTCTTCTGCGTGCGCATCGTAAATTATAACTTTGCGGAAGTCAAAGTACCATTACAATGCCTCCTCTACTGACACGCTCCGCAAGCGAGCGTGGCAGTATAGAAAATTTACATAGATACATACATATATGAGAAAATAAGAAATTTACATATTACAAAAAATATTTCTGAGCACAATGCGCTTTGCATATCAGTCTTTGTATACAGTCTTTTTGGTGTGTATCTTCTTTAGGAGTCTAACATTAATGTCTTAGTATCGTTGCTTAGCACAGCGTTTGAATTCAGTCCACATGATTCATGTTTACAATGGAATTAATTCGAACAATAAATGTTTCTATTATATTGCTCCAATGTCTTTAAACGTAGTATCGGATTCTGAGTGTGTGTGTACTGCCTGGATCTCTTACGTGTGACTTGAAGAAAATCCAAAGTTTGTTCAATGTGTCAACACGAAATTGTGATCTCCAGCAGTCGAATTTTGGAAGCGTCTACCGGGGTATAAATGGTCAATGAGGGCACAGGAAACACCTCACTGCCTACGACAGGAGATGAGCTTGTCTTTTACACCAACCTGAAGACCTGCCGGCTTCCACAACACCATACACTTCAAAGCATATTGACACTATGTAAATATTTCTTGACCAGTGTTCGATCACGTTGGTTTCTTCTTTGCATTTTCAGTTCCATTTATATGAATCATGTGCTACATGCACAAGTCCTTTGCAGCTCATTAACATCTCCTTAAAATACATTTCTTGATATAGTAAGTACATAAATATACAGATATTTACAATTAATCATTACATGAGTTACATTGTCGTCATATAGTACATATACAGAATTAAATGAAAAATATAGTAATTTTTTTTTTACGTTACATTCAATATCATTGTGCTGACATGTGAATTACATTACATTCAGATTGAAATATACATTTTATTTATTTTATTTGTTAGCTCTTTTTTTTTCGTTACACTTGCAACATTTGAAGATAATTGTGGCAACTCGCTAGAATATTCAACTTAAAATTCATCTTGCACCCTGGAATAAAATTTACACATATTTCAAGCTTCAAGACAGCCCTCTGTAGGAGGATAGGTTCATGGGATGGTTGCTGACTACTTCATAAATACTAGTAAAGTCATCTCCTACAGTGGACTACACAAAATAAAGTATGATAAATAAAATACATGTTAACTTAATATAACGTAAAAGTTCCTATACCTAATACCGTTTCTAAGTGTGGTGTCCCCACTATTGCTGTTTCTAAGAGTGGTACCCCTCTATTACCGTTTCTAAAAGTGGTGCCCCTCTAAATATCTTAAGATCCTACAAGTATGTACATCAGTGTGGTAAGTATATATATATATATATATATATATATATATATATATATATAGTTCAAGTCAATCATGTTCCTATAAAGTTTGTGTAATTCATCTCCTTCCTTTCATGAGTATCAAGCAATATAAATAAATGTTTTACTTAATAAATAAATAAATCTTCTTAGATAATTGCTGCTGCGATCCATGCTGTATACCCATTCTGTATTTACCTTGTGGTACCTGTAAAATTCTATTCATAAATAAATATTTGTGTATGTCTCTCCATACTGTCAGATAATCACGAATTATATAATGTCCAATATTTCATCAACATGTATAAATTTTTCTAAAGAAGGGATGAGAGTATGAGCCGCAACAGAGGACTGACGTTTTGTTTTCTCCTTATTCTCCTTTCTATTTAACGGTGCATCAGTTCAGTTCAGTAGATGAGCCTTAATTATGTCATTAGATGAGTGCTAAATATGTTCTCTTAAATAATTCTTCCAATCTGAAGTGTCAAGCCTACATAACTCCAAAATTTCATTACAAGTTCCCATTAGATTAGTGTTAAAGTGTTATAGATTTAAATCTTCTGGTATATTTCCAACAGTGGCTTCTGTAAATAATTCTTTCCATATAAATCTATACTTTCACCTTTAGTTATAAGAATATATAAGACACCACATAAGTTATCATCTCAGGCATACCAATCTTTCAATAAATAATATTCTTTCCATTACTTTCATTCTGTATTCCATGAGTACATGTGATATAGCGTTCAAATCTAGTTTCTCTCCTCTCAACATATTCTCAATTACTCATAACATTCTCACCTATCCATTATTCATTCTTCACAAAATAACATATACTTATTCCTCAGCATTATATATATATATTTTCCTCTTATTCATCATCACTTACTTTTTACTTCAACAACAACAATAATAATACCCTTTTCTCATCTTATATTCCATTTACCTCTCTCCATATTACTATTTAACCTCTTATTAAACTAAAATTACATTCACTCATCTCATTCAGTCACTCACATCACTCATATCAACATTACTATTATCACATGCATCCTAAAGAAAATAATTCTGTTCAGTTCTCTGCCTCCTCTAATGTGTATATGCCTCCTCTAATGCGTATATGCCTCAATAGCAACTCCTCTTGTAACCAAATATCTTATTAGCTATTGGATGGTTCACATTGCTTTCTAGACTTACCTGCATTCATTAGATTGTAAGTATCTGTATAACTTAAATGTAGGCTCATCATAACTGTATATCATATTAATTATCTTCTCCTCAGTAGCTAACATTTTACTGTATGTATTTTTTCAAATGTCTGTGTGGACGTAGACCTCTGGGTTTGTGTGTTAATGGATATTCTAATGAATAACAGTCAGGGTGTGGAATATTTGCAATTCGGTATGGTCCAGAGTATAAGATCTGCCATTTCCTGATTAAATGTTTCAGTTTTGTGGGTTTAGGATGTGTTCTTAGTAAAACTAACTCATCAACTTGAAATGTTTGTGCTTTCCTGACACCTCTGTCATATTTCTGCTTCTTTCCTTAGCTTTGTCACATAATGTTGTGTAAGCTTGTCTTACCTTTTCTTCTAAACTAACATGATTTGTTGTTGCTGTAAATTTAGGTAGAGGGTCTGCCCATTCATTTCTTTCTGTTTTATCCATAATTAATTCAGTTGGTGTGTATCCAGTAGAAATGTGAGTTAAATTGTTCACTATTTGTTCAAATGGTGCTAGGTATTCTACCCATTTTGTGTGCTTTTCTGGTTTGTGTGTTCTCATAAACTGTCCAAATTCTCGAAATGTTCTTTCTACTGGGTTTCCTGCTGCGTGAAATCTTGAAATTAAAATATGTTTAACATTCTGTTCTTCAATAAACGTCTTCCATTTTAAACTGGTAAAATATGCTGCATTATCCGTGATCATAACTTCAGGTTTTCCTATTCTTACAAAATAGTCTGTTAATAGACGTCTGGTAATAGCAGTGGTAGAAACTGAACGTAAAGCATATAATTTTAAATACTTTGTGAAAACATCTAACACAGCAAGGATGTATTTCATTCCTCCACGTGCTTGTGGATAGGGTCCTGCAATATCTAAAGAAATTAGCTGTAATGGCCTCTTAGGTATGATTGGGTGCAATTCATTCATGCTTGTGCGATTAGAATATTTGGCTTTCTGACATATGATGCATTTCCTAATATTACTCAATACTCTTCGCCTTAAATTTGGAAAGTAGCAATATTGTATAATCTTATCTGTACATTTGGTTACACCATAGTGTCCCCAAGTTCTGTGTGTAAATAAAATAAAATCATCAACATGAGCTTCAGGTAAGCAAACACACCAATGCTGTGATTCAGGGTTTCGTCGGTGAAATAATACTTCTTTGTGTAACGTGTAATATTTTTCAAGATGTGGGTCTGTTCCTGCACGTAATTTATTCTTTATCTGGATCCACCTGGGATCATTGTCCTGCAATATGGCTAACTTCCTGCACATGTTTTTGTAGTAAGGTGCAAATGTACCATCATACATGAGTAAAATTTTGAAATCTGATGTTTGTTCTGTCACATCTGAAAATTCTTGTAGGCCTTGTGGCAAACGAGATAGAGCATCGGCTATAATGTTGGATTCTCCTTTTATATATATAATATCAAAATCATATTCTTGTAGTGATGCACACCAGCGTGCAAGACGTGGATGTAATAACTTGCATGATAGCAGGAAAGAAAGAGCTTGATGATCAGTATAAAGCTTAGTACGTTTTCCCCATAGAAAGTAGCGAAACTTGCGAAACGCCCATACTATGGCAAGTGTATCGCGCTCAGTCACTGAATATGACTTTTCGCATTCAGTGAGCGTGCGGCTAGCAAAACTTATAGGTTTGATGACTGTTTGTTCATCTTCTACATGAATTTGGAATAAAAATGCTCCGAGCCCATAGGAACTTGCATCTGTTACTAGGCAAAAGTCTACGTCATGTCAGGATGACATAACAACGGTGCATTAACTAAAGCATTCTTAATCGCTTCAAAATCTGTCTGACAGAACTCTGTCCATTTCCAAATATTATTCCTTTTGAGTAAAGATAGAAGATGTGGACTGTTAAGAAGGTGGTAGGGTACAAATTTCCTGAAGAATGAAGATAGACCAAGAAAGGCTTTGAGTTGTTTACGATTCTGTGGGGATGGAAAATTCTTTATTGCATCAATTTTTCTTGAGTCTGGATAAATGCCTTCAGTTGATATGATGTGACCAAGGAATTTGATTTCTCTCCTCCCTAATTTCGTCTTTGATAAATTGATAGTGACACCTGCGTCAGATAATTTAGTCAGAAGTTGCTTCAAAAGATTTACATGTTCTTCCCAAGTAGTGGTGGCAATGACAATGTCGTCAACATAAACTGTGATTTGCGATAACAATTGTGGTCCAAGAACAGCATATAAGGCTTCAATAAATACTCCAGCACTCACTCGTAGACCAATGGGTGGAACACAAAATTGATAACTACGTCCCTCACATAGAAATGCAGTGTATTTGCGACTGTTTTTATCTAAAATGATCTGTGTTATTGTCTCAAACTTCTCATCTAAATAATCATCACATAATTTGAATTCATGTACAAGTTTTTCTGCTAGAGTTGTGTCATTCTTTAAAGATGCTACATCTGCTCTGTCTTCAAGCTTTTCTAACTTTTCGTGTAAGGATTTCTGCTCCAATGTTACATCATTTAATCTGTCTGAAAGGTCTGTAATCGTCAGGTCTAAGTGTTCTTGGTTTGTTTTTACGGAATTGTGTGACTGTCGTAATTCGTCAACATGGGTACTGGTTTTCTGTTGTTCAAAAACTACTGTTAACAATTTCTCATTACATCGTTGTAAGTCAGTTTTTGTCTCGTCACTGAATTCCACAAATACCTTTTCTTGTCTCGTAACCTTGTCTGATAAGTCAGTAAATTTCCTTCCAAGACTACTGGTGGTTTCTGTCAAGTCGGCAATTTGTCTCGATTGTTTTTCAAAATTTTGTTTTATGTCCCGTGTCAGTTCATCGAATTTAGTGTCAAATTTCCCAATGTCACGTTTTAAATTGTCGTCTAAAGCGTCAAATCTTTTGTCTAAAGTGTCAAATTTTCTGTTTTGGTCACCAAGTAACTTCAGAATCTGGTTGAGCATGTCAGAGTCCTGTGTCTTAGTTTCGTCATTTTTTCGTGTCTGATTGATGTCTGGTTCTGAAGTTGACGTTGTCAATGTCACGTTTTGTCGCGTAGTACTCACTCTCCATTCGCCTGTATATCTGTTTAAATATAGGGGTTGTTGTCTTAATCGATCCGGTAAAATTATGTCTTGAACATCCTCCCTATTAAGTTCAATATTCATTTGACTGTCGGACATGTTTTGCAATGTGTCACTTTCACTAAGCTCGTCCGCGGAAACAATTTCTACGCGTCTAGCGTCCATCTTGCGATTTTCATAATTAATTGCAAATAAAATTTTCCAATGGTAAAAAAAAATTTTAAATACGATATGTTGAAATCTGAAATTTCTCTTATGGAAATGGATATTTCTATATGATTTCTAATTAGAAATTGAATTATAAAATTGGCACTGAAATTTCCCTCTCACAAATAAATGACTGTGAATATGCTCTTCACTTATCATTTGCAATAATAGTAGTAAATCAATTTTAACTACAATTTGAAAAAATAATTTCGAAATAAATGGATCGGAATAAAGGAAGTACAGATGGCTGCTTGAAACTGGAAAAAATGTAAATTTCTGTACTCACCATTTTTTCTTTGTCAGTCTTATGTTGCAAATGTAGCGTCAAATATACAGTTTTCAATCCAAAATTTTTCTTTCGCGTCCGTGCAAATTATTGTATGGAACGTTATCCTTTTCCCCTTTTTTTTTACCAAATTAATTTCCTCAACATGAAAATGAAAATTAACACAAATTAATAACAGGGAAAACAATATTGTTGTAAATTTCATGCACGTAACATTACAATTGAAATGAATGAGACTTAGTCCAAATTCATCTTCTGATGCTATTAAGTGGTTAAAATTAGATAAAATGTCCAAAATTTATAATAACTGCACTTGTATCAAATCCAAACTGCACTTGTATCAAATCCTAACTGCACTTGTATCAAATCCTAACTGCACTTGTATCAAATCCGAAGATTGCACGTCCTGTCACCAGGACGCCAATTGTAGTGTTACCTTTTTATTTATCTCTTCTTCTCATTAACTATTGAAACAACATCACTTTGACATGTAATTTTAATTTTCACCAAAAGCACATTCAACGTCGCCGAAAAATACGTCTTTCGTATCAAGACAAGAGAGAGAGAGTAAGTCCTCCTTTAGTTCTCAAAAACAAAAAACTACGCAAAAGTAAAAAAAAAGAACAAAATTATTTATAAAATCGGTCGCTGGCGCAGCGCTCTTCTGCGTGCGCGATCGTAAATTATAACTTTGCGGAAGTCAAAGTACAATTACATAGTCTATATACCCTCTGGCGTCTGACAGCTGTCATTGAGCTTCTTTCGGCGGAAAACCAGACCATCACAGTTATATATAGACACTTGCAGAATGTCTCCGGAGACCTGACCGTGAACAAAAGCACGGTAAGTCGTTTGGTGAGGCGTCTGTCATCATGAGAACAAGGTTGCGCAGACATGTCCCATCTCCGCCTGACGGGCGGCCGCACACAACTGTGACGTGCGGGCACTCTCATTCGAGGTGATCGACGGATCAGAATCAAACGCTTAGCTGCTCAACTGAACGTCTGTGTTGGTAGTGCTGACACACTCGTCCACCACCTGGGGTTCTCAAAGGTGCGTGCCCGCTGTGGTCCTCGCCACCTAACAGAAGACCACAAAGAGCAACGAAGTATCATCGTCATCTGCTTATAATTGCTTGCGAATTACGAGACTGACCATGATCGTTTTTGTCGAACATCGTTACAGGCGATGAAACTTGGGTTCATCACTGCTAACCGGAAACAAAACTGCAACCCATGGATAGGCTCTGAGCACTATGGGACTCAACTACTGTGGTCATAAGTCCCCTAGAACTTAGAACTACTTAAACCTAACTAACCTAAGGACAGCACACAACACCCAGCCATCACGAGGCAGAGAAAATCCCTGACCCCGCCGGGAATCGAACCCGGGAACCCGGGCGTGGGAAGCGAGAACGCTACCGCACGACCACGAGATGCGGGCAACCCATGGATAGGCGTCACATCACCTCTCCTCCGAAGAGGAACTTCAAAGCTGCATTCTCAGCCGACAAAGCCGTGGTGACGGTCTTCTAGGAGACTGAAGAGGTCATTTAGTTTGATGTCCTCCCTCGTGGTGCAATGATCAACTCTGAACACTATTGCAGTATCCTAAGGAAACTGAAGATACGAATTCAGCGTGTTCGTAGCCACAAAATGCAAGCGAACCTCTCCTTTTTCATGACGTCAGGAAGCCTCATACAAATCTGTGCTCTCGAGAGCATCTCAGAAAACTTCACTGGACTGTTCTTTTTCATCCATCGTACAGGCCGGGTCTCGCACCTTCCGACGTCCAACTGTCTGGCGCAACGGCGGATGCTCTCTGCGGGATGGAGCACGTGAGTGATGGGAGTGATTTGGGGGGGGGGGGGGTGGGATTGACGCAGCAAGACGTTGGATCCGACGTCAACCAGTAGATTTTTGCCATCCGAGCATACAGGCTCTGCCAGTATGATGGAGTAAGGCTGTTGCATGGAACGGAGATAATGTTGAATAATAGAATTTTGTAACCTGAATTAAACCAATCTGCTTTCGGAAAAGAAAGACGTTGCATAACTTATTGAAACGCCTCTCCCGCCTCGATTTTATTTGACATTATTAACAAGTTGTTTATGTCGCATTTCACAGCCAGAAATTAAACACAATTACATTTGCCACGTAACCTGTGGCAGAATTACGTCTTATGGTCAGCTGATCTAGGCCACATGCCATTTCGTAATTTGACACCGACACCCAATGGAAGTGTATTTGATCTGAAATACAGTGCCCCTCTAAAATAGTGAAGCAACCAGAGGATGGTCAAATTTCTGTATAACTTCCTACAAGTATACGCAAGCAGATGATTACGACTGCAGTCCTTTGACAGATCCAAAGGCCACCAGAGAGCATTAGTTCCGTTCCCGTTGACGTATGATATGTGACCACTGTGAACGATATAAAGATGCCGTATACTCGTGAGAGACACCGTTATCAGTACCTGACAGAGTTTGAGAACGAAGTTACTCTACGTCTCTATGTTTGGGTGGCTGGTAGTTTTCAGAAATATCCATAATTTGTATGGCGTTCAGATCTAACAGTGTGCTGATGCTGGACTGCATCGGAACGCGAGGGCAGGCATCCTCGTATTCAAGTTTGTGGCGACCACGTCTGATCATCGCTAGGTAGGTTCCACGTACACGAAGCACGAAGCACATCGTAGCGCCTACTTATCTGCACCTGCTATCTGAGAATAAGCTGTACATTCTGTGTCATCTCTTACCACAAGTGGGAGTCTAGCAGCAGCTAAACTAGGAATTACCGCCCCACGCACAGGCTGTCGTTAACACCACAACACAAACGGCTGCACCTGGAATGGTGCCGTCACCGGGAGCATGGAGGGCTGGTGAGTGGCGTCGCATTGTGTTCAATGATGAATCGCTGTTCTGCACTACACCGGATGACCATTGCCGGTGGAATGAACATGTCGATACAAGTAAATTCAAATAGACAATTATGTGAGAAATATCTAAAAATGTGAGGTGTAGAAAATACACTATACTGTTTAGGTATACAAGTCCTGACAAAGGAGGAAATGACATGAGTGTTGAAAAGGCTATCCAAAATCAAAATAAAAAAAACTGAAGAGTCAAAGAAACGCTCACATCTGCTTAATATCGTGTAGGGCCCCCGCGAGCACGCAGAACTGGCGCGACACAACCTGGTAGGAACGCGACTAACATCTTAAGTTGGAGGGAACTGACTCCGTGAATCCTACACAGCTGTTCAGCAATACGTAAGGGTACGAGGGGCTGAGGATCTCTTCTGATCAGCACGTTGCAAGGCATCCCAGATATGCTCAGTAATGTTCATGTCTGGGAAGTTTGGTGGCCAGCGGAAGCGTTTATGGTCAGAAAAGTGTTCCAGGAGCCACTCTGCACTTCTGGACGGGTGGTGTGTCGCATTGTACTGCTGGAATTATCCAAGTCCGTCGGAATGCACAATGAACATGAATGAATCAAACGGGATGCTTACCTACGTGTCACGTGACAGAGTCGTATCGAGGCATATCAGAGGTCCCATATTACTCCAACTGCACACGCCCGACACCACAATAGAGCCTCCACCAGCTGACTTCAGGGCCCATGATGATGATGATTGGTTTGTTTGGCGCTCAACTGCGCGGTCATCAGCTCCCTACAAAGGCCCAATTGTTTACACACCCCAATTTTTTACGCAGTCCAGTCTAGCTACTGTCAGGAATGATGATGATGATGAAATGATGAGGACAACACAAACACCCAGTCCCCACTCAGAGAAAATCCCCAACATGGCCGGGAATCGAACCCAGGACCTCATGGTCCAGAGGCAGCAACGCTAGACAACGAGCTGCGGACGCAGGGTCAGTGGATTCATGAGGTTGTCTCCATATTCGTACACGTCCATCCGTTCGATACAATTTGAAACGAGACTCGACCGACCAGGCAACACGTTTCCAGTCATCAACAGCCAAATTTCGGTGTTGACGGGCCCAGGCGATGCGTATAGCTTCGTGTCGTGCTGTCACCAAGGGTACACGAATGTGCCTTCGGCTCCGAAAGCCCATATCGATGATGTTTTGTTGAATGGTTCACACGCTGATGGTCAGCATGGAAATCTGCAGCAATTTGCGGAAGGTTTGCACTTCCATCACGTTGAACGATTCTCTTCGGTTGTCGCTGGTCCCATTCTCGAAGGACTTTTTTCTGGCCTCAGCGATGTCGGAGATTTGATGTTTTACCGGATTCGTGATATTCACGGTGTGATTGTGAAATGGTCGTACAGGAAAATCCCCACTTCATCGCTACCTCGGAGATGCTGTGTCCCATCGCTCGTTCACCGACTATAACACCACGTTCAAACTCACTGAAATCTTGATAAACTGGCTTTGTAGCAGCAGTAGCCGGTCTAACAACTGCACCAAAATCTTTTTGTCATATATAGGCTTGCCGACCGCAGCGCCGTATTCTGCCTGCTTACGTATCTCTGCATTTGAATACGGGTGCCTGTACCAATCTCTTTGGCTCTTCAGTATATTTGCACATGAGATCACCAATAGAGGTTCCATGTCCGTGGATGTACAGTGAACAATCGAAATCAGAGGTATGGTGTGTCAGATGCGATCAACATAAATAGCGATCCAGTAATTGTGTAAATTGTAATACGATGTATCAAGAGAAAAGAACATAAATGAATTGTACAAATACATTTTTATAATGGTCAGTCTGGAAGCACATGTTCATGGCAGGTGAGTTATGACACAAACAGTTAAACCAATAGCACTTAGTAAATGTTGCACTAAAATGTCACACGACTTCGCCACAGTCACATTCTCAGTTCCCAAGCCGTGTCACTTTAACTTAAGTGACGTGACGAGAGGGTGCTGGAATCGCTAAGCAGACGTATAGTTCAGAATTTGTGGTCAATGACAAAGGATCTCGCGTTTTCGTTTGCGTCAGAAAGTAAACCGATTTTGGGACATATAACAAGTTCCTTATCAGGGGAAAATTACTTAGTTTCACCTGAGTGCTTCGGTAGTTAGGTTCTTGAATATCTGCGTACTACTAGACACAGTTCGTGCGTTTACGTCAGGGTCTACATTGAGTTGCACAGCACGTGCCGATAGTCCGTTTATCTGCATAGTTTAGTTTTCCACAGTCTTTGGTATGGACAGGGACTGCGATTGTTGTGTGCGGATGCGAGCCGAGTTGGTGACACTTCATTCTCAGTTTCAGGCTGTAATTGCTTCGGTTACACAGCTTGAGGCTGCAGTGGATGGCACCACTGTTCTGGGTCGGCCGCGGGGATCCAACGGACGTCCAGCACGTCAGAGTCCTCCGATCGGTCCTCACCGGTGGCCAACGCAGTTACTGCTCGCACTGAGGCTGACCCCTCACCTGTGGTCGAGTGGGAGGTCGTCCCGGGGTGAAGCAGGCGGCGAAAGACTTCCCAGGCGGCCGCACGTATGGCCTCCCCGGATTGTCTGACAAACAGGTTCCAGGTGCTGTCTGTGGCTGACACGGTCGCTGAGTCAGATGCTGTCGCCTGTCCTGTTTCAGAGGAAACCACTCAGCCTGCAAGATTCTGGTAATCGCAGAGTGTGGGACTATTGGTAGTTGGGAGCTCCAACGTTAGGCTCGTTATGGGGCCCCTTACGGACTTGGCTGACAAGAAGGGTATAAAACCAATGTGCACTCCATGTGCATACCGGGTGGAGTCATTACAGATGTGGAAAGGGTCCTCACGGATGCTATGAAGAGCACAGAGTGCAGCCAACTGCTCACGTCGTGATTTGTGTCACTTTGGATCAGAAGAGATTCTCTCTGGTTTCGAGCGGCTAACATAAGTGGTAAAGGCTGCCAGTCTTGCTTGCAAGATGAAAGCAGAGCTGACCATTTGCAGCATAGTCGACAAGACCGACTGCGGACTATCTGGTAAAGAGCCGAGTGGAGGGTCTGAATCAGAGGCTCAGACGGTTCTGCGACCGTATAGGCTGCAGATTCCTCGACTTGCGCCAAAGGGTGGTTGGGTTTCGGGTTCCGCTGAATAGGTCAGGTGTCCAATATACGCAGGAGGTGCCTACACGGGTAGCAGGGGCTGTGTGGCGTGGACTGGGCGTTTTTTTAGGTTAGAGGGTCTCGGGAAAACACAAGATGGGCTTCAGTCACAAAGGATGCAGGCTGAACACAGGAAGAACATAGATACAGGAACCATTGGTACAACTGTTGTAAATTGTCGTAGCTGTGTTTGGAAAGCACTGATGCTCAAATCGTTATAAGTACTGAAAGCTGGCTAAATCCGGATATAATCTCAGTCGA
This sequence comes from Schistocerca cancellata, assembly GCF_023864275.1. Classification (NCBI taxonomy): domain Eukaryota; kingdom Metazoa; phylum Arthropoda; class Insecta; order Orthoptera; family Acrididae; genus Schistocerca; species Schistocerca cancellata. The sequence continues at coordinate 983,517,305 of NC_064626.1, read as the reverse complement.
AATTTTTGCGAAGAACCTAACGGTGTTCCGAAAAGATAGGCTAAACACGGTTGGCGGTGGCGTGTTTGTTGCTGTTAGAAGTAGCTTAACTTGTCGCGAAATTGAAGTAGATACTTCCTGTGAGTTAGTATGGGCAGAGTTCATTGTTGGCAACCGGAATAAAATAATAATTGGATCCCTTTGCCTATCTCCCAGTTCAGATGATACAGTTGCTGAAAGGTTCAAAGAAAACTTGTGTTTGATTTCAAACACGTGCCCGACTCATGCGATAATAGTTGGTGGTGACTTTAATTTACCCTTGATATGTTGGCGAAAATACATGTTTAATTCCGGAGGTACGCATAAAATATCATCCGAAATTGTGCTAAACGCATTCTCTGAATATTATTTCGAGCAGTTAGTTCATGAGTCCACGCAAATAGTAAGCGGTTGTGAAAACATACTTGATTGGCTATCATTTACAGAAGATCGAAACTAAGCGCGGAGTTTAATGCGGGACGCCTATAACAGTTTCCACAAGGAAACTTTGTCTCAAAACCTGGCAGAAAATCCACAGAAATTCTGGTCGTATGTGAAGTATGTTAGCGACAACAAACAATCAATGCCTTCTCTGCGCGATAACAATGGAGGTACTATCGAAGACAGTGCTGCCAAAGCAAATTTACTAAACACAGACTTCCGAAATGCCTTCACAAAAGAAGACGAAGTAAATATTCCAGAATTTGAATCGAGAACAGCTGCCAACATAGAAATAAATATCCTCGGAGTAGTGAAGCAACTAAAATCACTTAATACAAGCAAGTCTTCTGGTCCAGGCTGTATATCAGTTAGGTGTCTTTCGGCTTATGCTGATGCATTAGCTCCATACTTAACAATCATATACAACCGTTCGCTCGACGAAAGATCCGTACCCAAAGACTGGAAAGTTGCACGGGTCACGCCAATATTCAAAAAAGGTAGTAGGAGTAATCCACTAAATTACAGACCCATATCGTTAACGTCGATATGCAGCAGGATTTTAGAACATATATTGAGTTCGAACATTATGAATTACCTCGAAGGAAACGGCTTAGTTACTCACAGTCAACATGGATTTAGAAAACATCGTTCCTGTGTAACACAACTTGCTCTTTATTCACATAAAGTGTTGAGTGCTATTGACAAGGGATTTCAGATCGATTCCGTATTCTTGGATTTTCGGAAGGCTTTTGACACTGTACCACACAGGCGGCTAGTAGTAAAATTGCGTGCTTACGGAATATCACCTCAGTAATGTGACTGGATTTGCGATTTCCTGTCAGAGAGGTCACAGTTTGTTGTAACTGACGGAAAGTCATCGAATAAAACAGAAGTGATTTCAGGCGTTCCCCAAGGTAGAGTTATAGGCCCTTTCCTGTTCCTTATCTATACAAACGATTTGGGAGACACCCTGAGCAGCCGTCTTCGGATGTTTGCAGATGACGCTGTCGTTTATCGACTAATATAGTCATCAGAAGATCAAAACAAACTGCAAAACGATGTAGAAAAAATATCTGAATGGTGCGAAAAGTGGCAGTTGATCCCAAATAAGGAAAAGTGTGAGGTTATCCACATGAGTGCTAAAAGAAACTCGTTAAACTTCGGTTACACGATAAATCAGTCTAATCTAAGAGCAGTAAATTCAACTAAATACGTAAGTATTACAATTACGAAAAATTTAAATCGGAAAGAACACATAGAAAATGTTGTGGGGAAGGCTAACCAAAGGCTGCGTTTTAATAGCAGGACACTTGGAAAATGTAACAGGCCTACTAAGGAGACTGCCTACACTACGCTTGTCCGTCCTCTTTTAGAATACTTTTGCGTGGTGTGGGATCCTTACCAGATAGGACTGACTGAGTACATCGAAAAAGTTCAAAGGAAGGCAGCACGTTTTGTATTATCGCGAAATGTGGGAGAGAGTGTCACAGAAATGTCACAGGATTTGGGCCGGAAATCATTAAAAGGAAGGCGTTTTTCGTTGCGACGGAATCTTCTCACTAAATTCCAATCACCAACTTTTTCCTCCTAATGCGAAAATATTTTGTTGACACCGACCTACATAGGGCGGAACGATCACCACGATAATATAAGGGAAATCAGAGCTCGTACGGAAAGATATAGGTGTTCATTCTTCCCGCGCGCTATACGAGATTGGAATAATAGATAATTGTGAAGGTGGTTCGATGAACCCACTGCCAGGCACTTAAATGTGATTTGCAGAGTATCCATGTAAATGTAGATGTAGATGTAGACCTCGTCGCAATAGCGCCTCTGGGTATGGGACAGCAGTTGCGGTACCGGATATATTTCCCTCCCGTCATACGGCACGATGGGCTGGGTGATCGGCTCTCGTCGACGTACTGGCAACGCAACATCCTGGAGTTGCGATAATGTCTGAGTGGCAGATAGTAGTATTGGCTCAAAATAGTAATTTTTTCACAGCAACCCATCTGTGATGTGTTTCTTGACGTTGTCCCTCTCGTTTGTGCTTAAATCATAAAATTCTCATTAGGATGTTTTTGGTTCCACGATGAGCAAACTGTAGGCGGGAAAGTGCACTTGCACAACAGACATGTTGTTGCTATTGAAGGGCATTTTGAGAGTTAGTTCTCACTGAACGGTTAAAAGGTAGATGGAACGTGGAGAGTCTTACAAGTACAGCAAACATGTATTCTATAGACCAAGTTGTAACACAGAACAGCGTTTGGCAACAGCCTGGCTTAATGGGTGAGTCACAAGAACTCAGTTAGCAAGAAGATAAGAACGTGGGTAGCGGTATGTCACCTCAGAACAAAATCACTGTTGAGTATCTGCCGCCGAAGCTTCCCCGTCTGCACCGGGCCGACCGAGTGTCTCATGTCCATGAGCCGCGCACCATGTCGTCATGTGCACATACCTCACACATGCCATCAGAGACTGACTTACAACATATCTTTTTCTATACATACATTTAAAGCGCAACGAAAACGATGAATATTACAAATACAAAAATAAAATGACACAGGTGTATTGCAACAAAATGTACGGTCCACAGTTATACAATATGGTGTCATACGCATGAAGAGCGAATTTCAGTGGTTCTGGTGGATCGGCGTGCTTGTGTGAAATTTTCGAATTTCATTACTCATCATGCTGCTACGCGCGTTCATGCAATGAAAAAGGTTCTTCAGTCACTTATTTACCATAACATCTTATGCATTAAACTTAACTATTTCCAGCACTCCAAATATCTTAACATGCAACTAAAGAACCAAAGCCGAAGATCTCAGTTTACGTAAAAGTAGATAATATCACCGCAGATGCCTTACAAGTCCAGTCAAATCAGTTGTGAGTTGAACGTTCATTCTGGTGATGAACACAATCAGACACCAGTTGCACATCCTATCAACAAAAGACACACTTACCTACTCATACACACACACACACACACACGCACACACACACACACACACACACACACACACACACACACACATGACAACACACACAGATTTACATAAAATTTCGTGCAGAGACTGCAGCGGCGTGGACCTGTGAACTCATTGCAGCAGATCGCCGCTAGGAAATCCGACAAGAAACCTACAGTACTGCAACTCGCACAAGGCTGCATACAGCGTAACTATTCCAAGAATCGGAAAAAGGTCTTAATTTTGAATGAAAGGTGGAAATACTGGCAAAACTTCGGTACATTCTGGATCTCGATAATGTACACGTTCACTGAAAATCTTAAGACAGTCAGGCACAAACCTCTTTATTCACGTTAGCAAGTATATGGTAACGTATTTCCAGAAATCTGAACAGATACTAAGCAAGCATTGTTCTTAAGTGAAACAATCGGTGTCTAATGCACTCAAGCTTCTAGTCACCGATTTCGTCAATGTGCTACGCGGAATTACTGTCTTTGCTCATATACAAAATAACTTAAAAATCCGTACTTTCTAGAAACACACGGGAATAAATCTGTCTTCACTTTAAAATATTTTTGAAACATGTAGCACAACTAAAACCGGCAAATTATACCTTCCTTCGGATCTCATACTACACACAATCGCACCATTGAAAGACTGGGATCCGACTTCCTTAAACTGCAGAAAGCATTTCGTATCTCCATGAGAAAAGACTGTCGAAGAATACTCCGTTCTGACTGGCAGTGGGAAAGTAATTAAGGTACGAAGGTGATGACGTAAAGGGAAGTAGAAAAAGGGGTGCATTATTCTGCTGAAAGCTGACAGTAAGAACTGACGTTAGTAATATGAGAAGTTATTCCATGGTATGGGGAACTGTAAGAAGCATTAATGTATCAGTTAAAATAATGACATATAGGATGGAATATCCTGTTGGAATATGTGAAAATAAATTCGAGGCTGAGTGAAACGTAGGGAAATCAAAGTAACTGGGTGTGACAAGTGCATTTAGTAAAAGAAATTCTGATGATGAACACTAAAGTGTAGGGGTCAGGAAAAGGCGGGTTGTAACGATAAAAAGAGATTTACAGTGGCCATACAGGTAAATGAAGGTTAACAAATAAAGCTGAAGGACATCTATTACGAAAGGAATATGAATGAACGTGATTGTAAAAGAAATTTCATTTCTGTTCAATATCAGTAAAAAATATGAAGGAGAAGTGATGCAAAGAGACACTGCACAAAAGTGGTAACTATGTATTATAAAATGTTTGTAAATAATTGTTTATGTGAAAGGAGTTTTTCACAATTCAAATGTTCTCAAGTTGAGTTAAAGTAAAGAAAAAGTATAAGTATTGCTTTCAATAGCAACTAGTTTGTTTCCTCTACAGGAAATGAATTTTTGAAAATTTATTTTTCTAGTAGATTTGATCTTGCTGATTAAAGTAAAATAAAGAAACAGCACTCTGTTAATTAACTTTCATTTGAAGTCAAGTTAAACGAAATATAAAATTTGTTAATAAAACGAGGGAAATGTATGTGACGAAAAGAAGAGGGTGATGTGCTGGTGCTGAGTTAGGATAAAATACCATTAGTAAATGGAAGTCCACAAAACGCAGCGCCTTTAAATAAAAAAAGTGAACAAGTAGTTAACTTCAAAAGACTTTCATAAAACAAGAATTTAAAAATGCTGAAAACTTATTAAAACGTTGAAAATTTGTTTTGAAAACTGCATCAATTTTGTCAAGTAAGAAATGATTTTTCATAAAGAAAGTAAAAGATCAGGTTAGTTGTAGACTGACGAGTCCGCTGATCAAACCATAGGGACGCGTTACGCAACGACACAACGTGTAGGACGAATACCGACGGGTTACAGTACAGCGTCTAACGAGCCATAATTGCTTACACGTCGAGATACAGAGCCAGTTGCGGGCGTTATGCACACATATTGCATTATGAGACCAGCAAGTGATTCCATGGCACAAATGTAACAGAATGAGACAAGTTACAGACGCTTGCGTAAATTTGAAGCAAACCATGGGCAGAGTTCCAGTCTTCAAAACCCAGCAGGTACATCACAGAGAGAAGAGAGAGGTTTCGATGATAACCACTTTCTTACAGTGCGGAAATACCAGCACTATAAGGAAGATGCGAATGTTCTCCACCCCTGCAAATTTATTGACCAATTTAAAGTAGGAATACCGACACATTGGCCATTGAGACATAAGTGACATTTCATTTGTGCACATATGGAGGGAAGTGTTGCTGAAACTATGCAGAAGATAGCAAAAACTTGCGATTCGTATGATTCGCTTAGAGCTGCCTTTATAGCAAGATATTCGTCTCCTGAGGGTCTGGTGGGAATAAAATACGGTCTGTTACAAAATGTCTCATTCGAAAATTCGCGTGAGAAAACAGCGGTCAGATTCTTTGAGAATATGGCTAAAAGGAATCAATACTTAGATAACTCATATAGCGACGGAGAACTTGCTCAAATATGCAGAGCGAAACTGCCAATGAAGTATCAACAAGCCTTGATAGGACGTGGGGGTGACAGTGTAGAAACCTTGAAAGATGCTTTCAGAGAAGTAGAATTCATGCTAGAAAACGACGCTCAAAGACGTTGCGATGCAACACAGAGTAATTCTGAAAGAACACGTAACAGCAAGGAGAATAACAACAATGGTAGCGATGGTAGGCCAGTATTGGGATTTAATTTTTGACGAAATTGGAATGATTGCGGTAATGGGAGTAGTGGCAACGCTAGACCACAGCGTAGTGGATATAGTCTTAATAGTGGTTGGAACAGGCGGAAAATAGACGAAAACAGGAATGGAAACTGGACAACTCCCGATAACCGACAGATTAACTTTAAACAGCGATCTCCAGGTCCATGGGGGGAAAGCAGATGGGGAGTTGGTGTGAGAACGCAGCCACAAGAAAATACTTCGTGTAATGACTTGAGAAACGAATCACAGATGGAGGTTGAATTACGATCACCAAATCCTGGAGAGCGTGAGGATTGATTGATTTTAGGAGTTCAAACAGATAACACACAGTCAGCAGGAAACGGATGACAAGGCGTACGCAGCCATAAATAGATTAAGGTGTGACGTACAAGAGTCGGAATTGTGAACAGGAACGACAGAAAGATCATCAAAGGCATCCGTATAGGTACTACAAATAGGGAGGAAGTAACAACTGAAGTGTTGGGACGAAATGAGGAAGAACTCCCAGCATTACCTAGGAAGGAACCATTTGATTATGACGAACATTAATGTATATGGCGCAGATGTTTGATATAATATAAAATATGTGAACAGTCTGATAAATCAGATCCAAATCAATACAATTTTGGCACATACGAGGGGATAGAGCGGCAGTATTACCGATACTCACACCAGACACAGAAAACAGCATCGTAATACACATATCAAAAAAACTTTTGAATTACCCCGGTTCCCAGAACTCCTGAAGATAGACTTTGACTGTGGATATTGTACCACAGACATAGTCACTTTGACTGTTCAGAAGTGACACTAAACCCGCCCAAAGATGTAAACAACCATGCATGAGCAGCACCTATTAGACGGAGGAGGTCCGACAGCTGATGATTTCTAGTCATTCCACCAGGAAGGAGGTACACGGCTCGCGTTGTCTGTTGTTCAACCATGCCTAGACGGCAAAAGTGCGGTTCCATCGACTCCGCACTGTTAATTTGCGCCAGGAAGGGCTCGCAACATGGGAAGTGTCCAGACGTCTCGGAGTGAACCAAAGCGATGTTGTTCGGACATGGAGGAGATACAGAGAGTCAGGAATTGTCTATGACAAGCCTCGCTGAGGCCGCCCAAGGGCCACTACTGCAGTGGATAACCGCTACCTACGCATTATTGCTCGGAGGAATCGTGACAGCAAAGCCATCATGTCGAATAACGCTTTTCGTGCAGTCACAGGACATCATGTTACGATTCAAACTGTGCGCAATAGGCTGCATGATGCGCAACTTCACTCCCGGCATCCATGGCGAGGTCCAGCTTTGCAACCGTGACACCATGCACCGCGGTACAGATGGGCCCAACAACATGCCGAATACTCCAATGAGGATTGGCATCACGTTCTCTTCACCGATGAATGTCGCATATGCCTTCAACCAGACAATCTTTGGAGACTTGTTTGAGGCAACTCGGTCAGGCAGAACGCCTTACACACACTGTCAAAAATGGTTGAAATGGATCTGGGCGCTATGCGACTTAACTTCTGAGGTCATCAGTCGCCCAGAACTTAGAACTAATTAAACCTAACTAACCTAAGGACATCACAAACATCCATACCCGAGGCAGGATTCGAACCTGCGACCGTAGCGGAAGCTCAGCGCCAGACTATAGCGCCTAGAACCGCACGGCCACTCCGGCCGGCACCCACACTGTCCAGCAATTGCACCAAGGTGGAGGTTCCTTGCTGTTTTGGGGTGGCATTATGTGGGGCCGACGTCCGCCGCTGGTGGTAATCGATGGCGCCATAACGGCTGTACGATACGTGAATGCCATCCTCCGACAGATAATGCAACCATATCGGCTGCATTTTGGTGATGCATTCATCTTCATGGACGGCAATTCGCGCCTGCTTCGTGCATATATCTTGTGAATGACTTCCTTCAGGATAATGACATCGCTCGACTAGAATGGCCAGCAGGTTCTCCAGACATGAACCCTATCGAGCATACCTGGGTAGATTGAAAAGGGCTGTTTATGGACGACGTGTCCCACCAATCACTCTGAGGGGTCTACATCGAATCATCGTTTACGAGATGGACAATCTGGACCAACAGTGCCTTGATGAACATGTGGATAGTATGCCACTACGAATACAGGAAAGCATCACTTCAAGAGGGCGTGCTACTGCGTATTAGAGGTACCAGTGTATGAAACAATCTGGTCCACCACCTCTGGAGGTCTCGCTGTATCTTGGTACAAACTGCAATGTGTGACTTTCATGAGCAAAAAAAGTGCTGAAATGGCGTTTGTGTTGATCTCTGTTCCAATTTTCTGTACAGGTTCCGGAACTCTCCAAACCGAGGTGATACAGAACTTTTTTGATGTGCGTAAATGACGACACAGCTGAAAATTTCAATCTGCAACTCTCGGTGGCAGATAACAAATTCGATAATAAGTTGAATTAGGGTGCAGGTACAGACACACTTAACGTAGAATCTGAAGGCTCCCCAGAATCTAAGTGTGAAGTACTGTCACAATTGAAGAATACTTTCCAGGCTCTAAAATCCAAATGAAACACCCCCCCATGAACAATGAACCTTGCCGTTGGTGGGGAGGCTTTCGTGCCTAAGCGATACAGATGGCCGTACCGTAGGTGCAACTACAACGGAGGGGTATCTGTTGAGAGGCCAGACAAACATGTGGTTCCTGAAGAGGAGCAGCAGCCTTTTCAGTAGCTGCAGGGGCAACAGTCTGGATGATAGACTGATCTGGCCTTGTAACACTAAACAAAACGGCCTTGCTGTGATGGTACTGCAAACAGCTGAAAGCAAGGAGAAACTACAGCCGTAATTTTTCTTGAGGGCATACAGCTTTACTGTATGGTTAAATGATGATGGCGCCCTCTTGGGTAAAATATTCTGGAGGGAAAATAGTCCCCCATTCGGATCTCCGGGCGGGTAATTTAAAAATGGAAATGGATACCTTAAAGTTAGACATAGTGGGAATTAGTGAAGTTTGCTGGCAGTAGGAACAAGACTTTTGATCAGGTGAATACAGGGTTATAAATACAAAATCAAATGGGGGTAATGCAGGAGTAGGTTTAATAATGAATAAAAAAATAGGAGTGTGGGTAAGCTACTAGAAACAGCATAGTGAACGCATTATTGTGGCCAAGATAGACACGAAGCCCATTCGTACTACAGTAGTACAAGTTTATATGCCAACTAGCTCTGCAGATGATGAAGAAATTGATGAAATGTATGATGAGATAAAAGAAATTATTCAGATAGTGAAGGGAGACGAAAATTTAATAGTCATGCGTGATTGGAATTCGTGAGTAGGGAAAGGGAGAGAAGGAAACATAGTAGGTCAATATGGATTGGGGCTAAGACATGAAAGAGGAAGCCGTCTGGTAGAGTTTTGCACAGAGCATAACTTAATCATACCTACCACTTGATTCGAGAATCATGAAAGAAGATTGTATACATGGAAGAATCCTGGAGATACTAGAAGGTATCAGATAGATTACATAATGGTAAGACAGAGATTTAGGAACCAGGTTTTAAATTGTAAGACGTTTCCAGGGGCAGATGTGGACTCTGACCACAATCTATTGGTTATCAACTATAGATTAAAACTGAAAAAACTGCAGAAAGGTGGGAATTTAAGGAGATGGCACCTGGATAAAATGTCTAAGCCAGAGGTTGTACAGACTTTCAGGGAGAGCATAAGGGAACAATTGACAGGAATGGCGGAAAGATGTACAGTAGAAGAAGAATGGGTAGCACTGAGGGATGAAGTAGTGAAGGCAGCAGAGGATAAAGTAGGTAAAAAGACGAGGGCTAGTAGAAATCATTGGGTAAGAGAAGAAATATTGAATTTAATTGATGGAAGGAGAAAATATAGAAATGCAGTAAATGAAGCACGCAAAAAGGAATACAAACGTCTCAAAAATGAGATCGACAGGAGGTGCAAAATAGCTAAGCAGGGATGGCTAGACGACGAATGTAAGGTTTTAGAGGCTTATCTCACTAGGGGTAAGATAGATACTGCCTACAGGAAAATTAAAAAGACCTTTGGAGAAAATAGAACCACTTGCATGAATATCAAGAGCTCAGATGGAAATCCAGTTCTAAGCAATGAATGGAAAGCAGAAAGTGGAAGGAGTATATAGAGAGTCTACACAAGGGCGATGTACTTGAGGACAATATTATGGAAATGGAAGAGGATGTAGATGAAGATGAAATGGGAGATATGATACTGCGTGAAGAGTTTGACAGAGCACTGAAAGACCTGCGTCGAAACAAGGCCCCAGGAGTAAACAACATTCCATTAGAACTACAGACAGCCTTGGGAGAGCCAGTCCTGACAAAACTCTACCATCTGGTGAGCAAGATGTAAGTGACAGGCGAAATATCCTCAGACTTCAAGAAGAATATAATAATTGCAATCCCAAAGGAAGCAGGTGTTGACAGAAGTGAAAATTACCGAACTATCCGTTTAATAAGTTACAGCTGCAAAATGCTAACACGAATTCTTTACAGACGAATGGAAAAACTGGTTGAAGCCGACCTCAGGGAAGATCAGTTTGGATTCCGTACAAATATTGGAACATGTGAGGCAATACTGACCTTAATACTTATCTTAGAAGAAAGATTAAAGATAGGCAAACCTACGTTTGTAGCATTTGTAGACTTAGAGAAAGCTTTTGACAATGTTGAATGGAATACTCTCTTTCAAATTCTAAAGGTAGCAGGGGCAAAATATAGGGAGCGAAAGTCTATTTACAATTTGTACAGAAACCAGATCGCAGTTATAAGAGTCGAGGGGCATGAAAGTGAAGAAGTGGTTGGGAAGGGAGTGAGACAGGGTTGTAGACTCTCCCTGATATTCAATCTGTATATTGAGCAAGCAGTAAAGGAAACAAAAGATAAATTCGGAGTAGGTATTAAAATCTATGGAGAAGAAATAAAAACTTTGAGGTTCGCCGATGACATTGTAATTCTGTCAGAGACAGCTAAGGACTTGGAAGAGCAGTTGAACGGAATGGACAGTGTCTTGAAAGGAGGATATAAAATGAACATCAACAAAAGCAAAATGACGATAAAGGAATGTAGTCGAATTAAGTCGGGTGTTGCTGAGGGAATTAGATGAGGAAATGAGTCACTTAAAGTAGTAAAGGAGTTTTGCTATTTGGGGAGCAAAATAACTGATAATGGTCGAAGTAGAGAAGATGTAAAATGTAGACTGGCAATGGCAAGGTAAGCGTTTCTGAAGAAGAGGAATTTGGTAACATCGAGTATCGATTTAAGTGTCAGGAAGTCGTCTCTGAAGATATTTGTATGGAGTGTAGCCATGTATGGAAGTGAAACATGGACGATAAATAGTTTGGACAAGAAGAGAGTAGAAGCTTTTGAAATGTGGTGCTACAGAGGAATGCTGAAGATTAGATGGGTAGATCACATATCTAATGATGAAGTATTGAATAGAATTGGGGAGAAGAGTAGTTTGTGGCACAACTTGACAAAAAGTAGGGACATGTAGGACATGTTCTGAGGCATCACGGGATCACAAATTTAGCATTGGAGGGCAGTGTGGAGGGTAAAAATCGTAGAGGGAGACCAAGAGCTGAATACACTAAGCAGATCCAGAAGAATGTAGGTTGCAGTAAGTACTGGGAGATGAAGAAACTTGCACAGGATAGGGTAGCATGGAGAGTTGCATCAAACCAGTCTCAGGACTGAAGAGCACAACAATAACAATACACAGATTTGCGAGAAGGAGACAAACTTAAAGGAAGTAGCAAGGTGTGAAAATTAGGATTTAAAATCTAGATTGGTTACGTTAGAAGCTCATTTAGAAACAGTAAGGGTTGAAGTTGGACAATTTAAAAAAGGAAGTACTTCTCCCCAAACTCTCCGTGAAGACCATCAAATGTTAATGGAAAACGACGCTACTATGGGTGTCCATAAACATCCATTTGTTACGTAAAAAACACACATACATCTCTTAAATTACGAAGTTATTGTCGAATTATTAACGGAGGAAGTCGAAGACGAGAGTACTTCAGAGATAAGTCCGATACTTCGTGTAACAGTCGAGGGTATTTCGTTAATGCAATAGTTGGTAGTGGTAGTGAATTAACGGCGATGTCAGAGCTGTTATTCAATCATTGCAATGATGACAAAGACTTATTCGGACAGAACAAAGACCCAGAGGTGTTAAGGGTCAAACATAAATGGAAAGACAAGAAATCGGTTGACATTCGTCAGAATTATTTGCTGAAGAACGACGTGCAGTTTTACAGACGAGACCTAAGTACAAGTATGTGCTCCTGATGAACTCTTGATTAAGTACATTCGGTACACTCGTTTAAGTAATTGTGTGGCACTTTGGAGCGAAGAAATATTTTATGAAACTTAAAGAGACCGCACATTTCCCTAAGATGGCAAGACGTATTCGACAAGTACTCAAATAATGTAAGGATTGCCAATGTGCCAAACACGTTACTTTTCTGACCAGACGACTATTGTCACCCATAATAACGAAAAAGCTAAAACACCTAGCAGCAACAGATTGGATGGGACCGATACCAAGGACAAGGAATGGGATAATTTTTATCTTTGTATTTTAGAGTTAACATCAAAATATGTCACTTTGACCCCTTTGAAACATGCAACTGGTGTTACGATCAGCAAAGCGCTACACCGTGACTTCCTCAAGCAGGTAGGGTATGTAGAAAGGTTAGTTTCAGATAATGGGCCCCAATATGTATCTAAACCTGGATTGGCAACTTTAAAAACACATAAAATGAAACCCATCTTCATATCCAGGTACAAACCAAGCGTCAATTTTGCAGAATGGACGATGAGGGTAATGGAACATGGTGCCATCTGTACTGTAGTTCATGACACACCACATGGGATGCCGATGTACATCATTTATAGACTATTATAAACGAAATTCCACACAGTACTACATGATTACCACCAGTCACAGTGCTCAAAAATAAAAGACCAGTGGATAGGGCGAGAGAAGTTGTATAGTTGGTCCCTAGCAGAAGACCATGACACCAGCAAATAATGAAATTAGCAATCGAGAACATTGAACGAGCAGCTGCAGAAAGAAAGCTCAGAACAGAGAAAGGTGCATCCACACGGGTATTCACTGTGGGACAGTTGATTCTTGTTAGAACTAATTTATTATTTAATAAAGGAAAACAGGTTTTCCAAAAATTTTATCCAGTTTATAAGGGACCCATTTTAATTAGTCAAGTGGTTCATGCAAGTGCGGTAGAATTGGTGAACCCAAGAACGAGAAAAAATACAGGTCTACGTCAATCAGCCACTTTAAGGCTCATAATGAATGATAATTCTTTCAATCATCATATGGAAATTAGCCATGAAAACTAAAATGTAAATGGATCACAGATGATACAACAAAAGAATGTAGATATGTTTCAGGTAGCAGCAGATCTAAAGAGGCAGACAGGACGAGCTACAAACATGTAAATATTCAAATATAGGTACAATAATACTAATCATTTAAATCATTTATCAAAGTAAGCTAGAAAAATAAAGGAAAACTAATGGCATAATGAACTAATTAACTAACCCACACATCATCAATCCATGCTCATTCCGGAAGTGAAGTAATTGTTATAAAATGAAGTAACTTAATGTGTCAAATATATATTTTAAATTCGTCTGTAAAGTACTGAAAAAAACTATTTAAACGTTCATTTTGTATTATCCATGTAAACGTTCAAATGTAGAGCTCATAGTAAATTTAGATAAAGATACTTGCATGTAGTAGCATTAAGCAAAAGTCATTTTAAAACAAATGAAACAAAGAAGGCACGCAACACAACATTACTACAATCGTTTGGAGAAGGGAGCCAAGCTGACAAAAGAAGCAGGCAGTCGATAGGTAGCTACGGTCTGAGTGTGAGAGTTTATACGATTACACAATATGGAACTGGTGACAAACCGAAGACAGAAGTAAGGAATTTACTGTCTCACGCTTCACATTAGTGCGGAGACCGAGCCAGGTGTATTTTGAAGAATATTGTCCCACATCTCACCCCAATAGCAAGAGTACGGGGAAACCCAGTAGCAGCGAGGGACACAAAGGCTGCACACCTGCGAGGAAGACCAAGCAAACCCATTAGCAGCGACGCGAATTGGCAAACCGTCTGTAACAGATCATTAGTAAAACCGTCTGGAAAAGAAAACTCAGAATATTTCTCTCAATATTCCAGAAGGAGAAGCTGATAAATGAAAACAGTTATATCACTTCAGAAATTATCTATTCAGATTGACCATATCTTATAACAACGTTACTGGTAGTTATTCCAACTAACTTTCGCTGAATAACATATCCTATCTCTATGCCTGAGAAGTTCCAAGTTCCTAGCAAGAAGACATGAAGACACAGCAAGTAACGAAGAGAAGAAAGGGTTCCAAGTTGAGGGCAGAAGACAGCAAGATTACTTTGTAAATGAGATTTGGCAGAATCGACAGAAAGCAATAGTCAACAGAACAATGACAGTTATTCAATTCTAACTATCAAAGCAACAAAAGGCGGTCAACCCAACAAACAGAGTATGCAAAATGAGGACATCAAAATGCAGCTACCACTGAGGGGCTACACGCATCAACCTCAATGGCAACTACACCAATAAAGAACTATTCTACCTATGTTGTCACATCACGGCATTGCCTTGCACAAGAAGATTGTCGTCAAAACCAATCAGCATGGAATCGACCATGTAATGGCATTCGTGCTTGAACACTCAGAACTGTAAATGTCGATAATCTTCATCAATATCGTGCAGAGTCTACAACTGTCTAACAGCATCAACCACCACTGGTCGATAGCAGCACTGGGAAGCAAACACAGCCCAAATTGTGAACTGTAAATTGCATTAAGAAAGAAAGTGATGTGTGTAACAAATTCACAGTAATATTTTAGACTGCAAAAGAGTACCACTTCAGCAAGTGTTGAGATGCCTGTAAATATTCAGTCGAACCTACACCATTGTGAATATGTACTTCATGTGCTTCATTTGTATTCTATAATTTGATTTGTAAATTGTTAAAGCATATTCGTAAATGTACCACGTTTTATATTTTGAATTTCATGTGTAATTTGTAAATGTTCATTCAATTTAAATATATGTTAATAATAATTTGTGTATTGTAAATATTTTGGAAACATATGTTTTAATGATAAATAATGTCAATAAATATAAAGTTTGTGTTAATGTGTATGGAAATATGCAAAAATGTTAACTATTTCAAATATATAATGTCCACTTAAGTACATAAAGGTCTGTTTATGATGACAGTTTTCAGTGTAGCATTTAAGTGTTGAGCGTGTACATAAGAGAAACGAATGCTTCCTTAACTTCACTCATCTTTTACAATCATCAATCACGTACCTTGATGGGTTCCTATTCCTAGTGGGACAACTATTTCGAGTGTTCTATTTCCATTGGCTTACGGAAACATTTCTGTTTTAAAAGTGTGTATTTTATCAAGTGTTTTGTTAGTCTTTTGTATGAAATGCTCTATGTGATAAATAAAAGAATATAGTTAACGAGTGTAAGGTTCAAACGGTTCAAATGGATCTGAGCACTATGGGACTTAACAGCTGAGGTCATCAGTCCATTAGAACTCAGAACTACTTAAAACTAACTCACCTAAGGACATCACACACATCCATGCCCGAGGTACGATTCGAATCTGCGACCGTAGCGGTCACGCGGTTCCACACTAAACCGCCTAGAACTTCGTGACCACACCGGCCGGCTAACGAGTGTGAGGAAGAAGACCTAAGTACATTTTAGATTTGATTCTCATCAAAAGCCTTGCTCAATACTGAAGTAACAGAATAGTATTGTGATTGTATGAAGTATTTGCAGAGTGCAGCAGTTGAATGGCCTACTCAATATTCTCTTTTTTTGCAAGTTTTTAATAGTGCTTTCACCCTTACGTTTCCATTTATGTACATACCTTTATGGCTTCTTTTTTAAGTAAGTTCTGTACCCATTCCCCAGACAGAACAGTTTGGAAGATCCCCCCCCCCCCCTAATTTTGAGGCAGTGGTTCCATAATCCTCACACTAAATGTATTTATAAAGTGTAATAATGATTTTAGAGCTACCGTGTCCTTGTTAACACAACTGAATGCAGCACATCAAAACAATAACAGATTCAGGGTTCTCGTGCTTCACGTGTTCTACATGGGGCAAAGATTTACAAACTCTATTAGTAAACCGCTAGTAATCAGATCAGTAGCATAAAAGTTAAATAATTATCTGTATATTACTGTCTTTCAACAATAAAGTGTTAAAAGCCACTCCATGTCTAATTTAGCTGTGTTCCTCCCTTATTAAGTGGTGCTGTGTTATGAACATAACCTTTCTGGCTTTACTACAGATAGTGTTCGTTAGTGGGAGGTAATTTGTGCTCAAAAATTTTAAGGTTTTATCCTCAGCTCATAACTAGTTTTCTTTCCAGTACTTGCTAGATTGTTCTGTTGCTTTGTGTCCAAATTACAAAATAGTTTTCAGTTCCAAGTCACAAGCAACAGTTTTCTCGATTTACAGTAAATTTACTCGTGATCATAGGACGAGGAATTCCGCCTTATGCAAGACACCGTACCAGTTTTGTTCTACCGAGATATGTTTCAGCACATTTTGTGCCATGTTCAGTGGATTATTTCTTTTTCATTTTCTTACTCTAAAATTGTTCTTACATATTAACATTTAGAGAAACGTTTGGTACATAATATTTAAAATTCTGACTGGAACATTGTTGTAAGATAATATACATCATTTGTTCATAGTTCACGCTTGAGATGTGTATTAACTTCCTGATACACTGTGTGTTGTTTTTAAAATTATGTATAAAGATCTAGTTATAACTTAACTGGCAAAAGAGTGGATGTATGCATTAGTTCACAAACCGTACATGATGCTGTTGGATATTTACGTTGGCAGCTAGTCTTCTACACAATTTACAACTTCTTATCTCCCTACAACAAAACTTAATTTTTGTTTTTCTGTTTATTATGCATTTACAAACGGAAATGAGTATATATCACGTTCTTGTGTGTAACTTACGGCTTTGATGTTGTAGTGTTTTATCATATGTTGTTGGTGAAGTGAATAGGCTGATTTCGTGATCTATGGTCGCTAGACAGGGCACTTTCTCCGATTTTTCTAAACTTGGTCAGAGTTTTTGCTGCCATTGCTTGTTGTTTTGGTTGTGTAGTATTCATTTGTATCGTATCGTGTTTTGGCTCGGTGAGGTGCGCAAGTTTGAAGTGTATTTGGCGTTTGTGATGTTTAGTTTGTGTGAGCGTGCGTGCGCGCGCGCTCACACGCGAGTGTGTGTGTGTGTGTGTGTGTGTGTGTGTGTGTGTGTGTGTGTGTGTTTGTGTGTATGTTCAGGACTGGGGAGAGAGAAAGGGTGTTTCTTTCCATGAGTAGTTCTGGTGTGGTGTTGTTTGTATAGTTTTTCAATTGTGGCAAAGAGGGTTTTATTGCACAGGGACGTGTATTCATTCAATACTTCATTTCCGTGGGCTATGATTTTATATGTGATAGTTTTCTTCTATAGTTAATTTTTTTGTATAAGCTGCTACTAGTTTTAAGCATTTGTAAGTGAGTTTAAATGTTTGTTGGATGGTGATTGTGTGCGATCAGGTGACCTGCGAATGTTGAGTGTAATCTATTGCTTTTCAGTGCTCTGAGATGTTCTGTACACCTGATTTTGAAGTTCCTGCATGTTTGACCCACATATGCAGATCGACAGCACTTGCAAGTAAGTTAATGTATACCAGACTGGTTGTATTTTTCAGTTTTTGTGGTATTTATTCCAAGTCTGCTTTGTACTGTGTTGTTGGTTCTGTATGCTGTGTTGATTCCCTGTTTCTTTAGTATATTACTCACCCTCTGTGTGACTTTGTTGTAAGTCATTAAGTGCTATTTGTTACTTACTGTCTGCTGATTTGTTTTGTGTTGAGCTGTGTTTGTTAGTGTGTGTGTTTCATGGTTATTTTATTTTGTCTACTCTCTTTCCATCATAACCATTTTCCTGTTCAATTTGTTTTACTATTTTCAGTTCTTCGGTGTAATCATGTTTGTTCAGTCTGTGGAGTAAATATCTGAAGCTTGGGTATTCGTGAGCTATAAGGTGATTGGATTAGTTATGAATAAATGGTGCTGGGAGTTATCGGTTTTCGGTAGATTGGGAATTCATGTTTCTTGTTGCTCTTGTGTAAGCTGAGATCTAAGGAATTTGTTTCCCATCTGTATGTGTTTCAATGATGAACAGTATTTGTGGGTGGAAGGAATTTATGTTGTCATGAGATTTTTTTATGTGAGGCTTTGGTTTATCTGTTAAGCAAATTATGTAATCTACATATGTGAACCAACATACTGTTTTCTACTATTTTGGTTCAACTATTTTGTCAAAGATTTGTTTTCCTATCTGACTGAGGGAAATGTCACCTAGGAGGCCAGTGATTGGGGATCCCATGGTAGTCCATCTTGTTGAAATTAAAATTTGTTGTTGAACGTGAAGTAGTTTAGCTCTGTGGTGAGCCAGAATATGGCTGATATGTTTGTTGTGTATACGTTTCCTTGTAGTTGGAGGTTTGTTTCTATGATGTCGATGGTTTCTTCTTTTGGGTTATGTGTGTGCATGGAAATTACGTGAAATCAAATTAATCATGCTGTGATTGGTATGTTTTCATTAAAAGAAAAAATAAGAAAATAAAACATACCAAACACAGCAACATTAATTAATTAATTAATAGAAAAATATGAAATTAATACATACCAAACACAGCAAAATTAATTAATGTGTAGGGTGTATAATAATTATATGTTATTGATGGTTGTTCAAAGCAGAGAACCATGTAACGACTTATTATAGGTTAAGTGGACAATTTAGAGACTTTGACACGTTCAGCCACTATATTCTGAAGCAGCAGCAGTCGAACAAGGAAAGCCGGCACCTGTCGACGTTGGTCATTTTTCTTCCCAACCTGAGAAGCGTGATGACCAGTGGAGTTTGCGCAGCAGCAGCCAGACGGGACATGCTTCCTAGGAGAACAACGACCAGTGCTGTTCACACACAAGTAGTCAATGCTCCAGGAGCTGTCAGTACACTGAACTCATATTCGTGACGTCTCTGGAGTTGCGGAGGAGGACACCAGGGCAATGCCCGACCACGCCAACATAGAGGCAAAACAATGGAAAGTCGTCACGTGTGCCAACATTGGTCACGTTTCTAGCCAACGTGAGAGGCATACATCAACGACCGAAGAGTCAGTCGCCACGCGGCATTAGCCGAGCGGTGGCGCTGCAGTCATGGACTGTGCGGCTGGACCCTGTGGAGGTTCGAGTCCTCCCTCGGGCATGGATGTGTGTGTGTTTGTCCTTGGGATAATTTGGGTTAAGTAGTGTGTAAGCTTAGGGACTGATGACTTTAGCAATTAGGTGCCATTAAGATTTCACCTACATTTGAATATTTCACCAGAGTCAGTCGCCGCCCTAGAAACTTCCTGACATTGCCAAAAACACCGAATAAATACCTCCGACAAACGAGCATAAGTTGGTTCTTTGAGGAGGTTCTTCGAGGGGAGAAAGAAGACACGGAGAAATGTCGCCTGGACGGACGGACCGATGGTTAGTCAGCGAATGTCATAGTTCGCTACAACGACTTAGCCGCTACGCTGCTCCATGAAGATGTCGGTACCGTGCCAAATAGGTCAATACACAAGATGTTATCCCAGATGTTACCAGGAAGAATTTCGTGTGGTACTTATCCAGGTGTCTGGTCAGGTAGAATGGACTGCGGCCTCATGAAATGGGTCATCTGTGAACCTAGGGGTTGATGAACTCCGCTAGAAGACGCCGAACCTGAGGGTCACTGGTTCGATTCTTGGACGGAGCACTCCGCGCCCCATTCTAGCCGCTTGTTACTAATGTAAGCAGTGAATTTAAAAGGAGAAGACCGCGCCGCCGCCGCAGTGAGTCACAGGTACGGTACTAAATGGAAGAATACGACGCCGCCGCTGCAGCGCGAACCGCAACCCTATTAGCTCTAAGCCCCTCCGCAGCCACGAGGAATTGAGTGAGTTGAAACACATTATATTAGTCTACCTGTTTAAAGGGTCGTATGCCTCAGCACATGACTGTTAGTGGAACCACCGATATTTCACTCACACCTCAGCCTCTGAGTGTAGGAAAGAGCCCATTCCACCGCCCATTTCTATTCCCGCCATCCGTGACAAAATAATTACTACTGCTCCCCTCTGTCACTCATGCTCAATATCTAGTGTCACTAAAGCCTGACCCTCTGCATTTGCTGTCAGATAACCTTGGCTCTAGTTTGATGTGTACATGGTAAGGAATTTGTGGTACAAGAAATTCCAGACAACATCACCATCGCCAGCGACAGACCGCGAATAACCCACAGACAGCGGGCGTCAACCTGCAGGGAACGGACAATATTTCAGTACATTGTTGAGCGCAAGTTGGCTCCCGATGTTTCTTCTTTTCAAGTAACGCTTTCGTGGTGTAAAAAACAAACGAACTAAGACTCTCATTGTTTCAAAAATATTTGACAACAGAGAATTTCTTTTCGGATTGTGTTAGATGTTTTGTTATTTTGATCTAAATTGTAATCAAATTTCTATATTACTTGTTATATAGTTGAGTATATGTTCTTGTAACAATAGGAAGTATATTTGTGGGAATAACCATTTGTTAAGCAGGAAAGCGATACAATGACAGTAAGAGGCAAGGAGTTTCCACCCACGTGGCTATTCAAAGCCTACTTAATCAAGTAGCCCAATTGAGGTCTCTCAGTAACGAATGAGGAATCAATTATCCGAGTATAGATCGACATCTAGTGTAACGCCTCCCACACTAGATTCATTAGTAGCCACCCTTGTGACACCCTTCTCTGGCAAGCCAAGCTAGTATATAGCTAGGATATAGAAGCATGTTTTGCTGATTTGTTAACAGCCACTGAACTTGGGTCATGGATAGATGAACAGATATCGCAAATGACAAAATTGCGGTTAATCTGGGAAGTTACGGCGCACGTACTATATAACAAGGAGTTACGAAATGCAAACAAGGTTTGCTCAAAAGGTTTAAAAAGCAGAACGGCTGCCGTTTTCATAGGGAGCAGTTGAACACCGTGCCCAAAGACACAACGAAACAATAGAAAACTTTGTGGATAGAATACGAAAAGTTAATAGTAACATTTACCAATTGTCAGCCAGTGATGAAGCTAATTAGTATATTCTACAAGAAGTGGAGAAAAGGGGCCTTAGATATTTTTGCAAGGAATGTCACCCGAAACATCTCGTCGTGTTGGGGCAGAATTTCCGAGGGATTTAGCTGACGCAGTGAACATTGCTACAGCTTTAGAGGAAATAAACGCCGCGACGAGGTGCTAGGAAAGAAAAAATGTATTGTCAACAGGCGTTCATTGTTTCAGATGCCATCGGCAGGGAAACTTAGCGAAAAACCACGGTGTACTGATTGTCAAAGGGTGGGCCGTACATATCGTGAATGCAGCAGTACAGGTAAATCTGCAAACAGGGGCCCGTTAAACCGCATCGGCAACCCTGGAACAGCTGGCATTCGCATTAAAATTCCAAGCTATTTGAGCTCATCCAAAGGCGGAATGCTGGTTACCAGGCACTATTAATGGTAAAACACGGAGACCATTAGCAGACATTTGGGCTCATGTGTCAGTCATAAGCAAACAGTGCACTCATGTCTGGAGAATGACTTTCCAAGATACATGTTAAGTGGTATAGGCGGAGATGACGTACGTTCAGTAGGCTGTGCGCAACTGACCTTTCACATTTAGAGGGTAAGATTGCAGGAGGCTGTGGAAGTCGTGTCAACGATAAGCGAGGAATGAGATGCTATCCTAGGGATAGATTTTCTGGATAAACATCACGCCATAAACATCAACACTGGACCACAAACAATGGAGCTTAGTGAGACATTGTTTTGATTAGGTGACACAGCAGCCAAGATACATGTTAAGTGGTATAGGCGGAGATGACATACATTCAGTAGGCTGTGCGCAACTGACCTTTCACATTTAGAGGGTAAGATTGCAGGAGGCTGTGGAAGTCGTGTCAACGATAAGCGAGGAATGAGATGCTATCCTAGGGATAGATTTTCTGGATAAACATCACGCCATAAACATCAACACTGGACCACAAACAATGGAGCTTAGTGAGACATTGTTTTGATTAGGTGACACAGCAGCCAAGGACGCTCTGTCGCAAGATCTCTCAACCCAGAAAGAGGAAGAACTAAACCGCGAGTAATGTAGAGGCGCGAGATAATATACCATTCAGTACAGGAAAGCTACTTTGGGTGGACATTAATTCTGCTTTACCCGCAAACACACTATGCATAGAGAACCATTAGAGAAAAGTGATTATCGGGACACAGCACATTGTTTTGTGTGCAGGAGTATAGTTCGTGCCGCAACAATTGATGGAGTGCAGAAGGTACCACAGGATATAGATAACTTTGGGACAGCAGAGAAGGAGTTACGAAAGGGAATGTCAATAGCTAACGTAAGTGTCTTACAGGAAGATGGTATTCATTGGTCAGACGTAGAAAATAGCGACAAACCAGCCGCCTACAAAACTGCATTGCGCCAGAAGATATCACACTTAAAAGGAAACGAATGGGATATGATAGAAACAGTGTTGGACGAGTTTCTGCATCTGTTTAGTTCACAGGGACCGTTAGTAGCAGCGAACATCACACAACACTGGATTCCAACAAAGGATAACACCCCAGTTTATAGAAGGACATACAAAGTTCCTCAGCAGTTGCAGCTGTTACTTGATGAATTAAAGGATGGAATAATAGAGTATTCGGATTCGCCACACTGTGCAAATGTCGTAATTGTGCCAAATAAATCTACTGACGGTGCAAAACGTTATAGATTCTGTTGTGATTACAGGTATTTAAACCGAAAAACTATTTCGGACATTTACCCATTACGGAATATCGTAAAATACCATTGACCCATCTCGGCAACAGCAAATATTTCTCCGCAATGACTTGAGGAGTTGGTACCGTGAAATGGACGTTGCACTAGAGGACAGATATAAAACTGCTTTCTCCACCGTTTCAGATCATTGGCAATTCTTACGGAGTCCTTTCAGATTGTAAAATGTCCCCGTAACATTCGAAAGTTTGCTAGATGGTGTGTTATGTGGATTAATGCATGATATAACTCGATGACGTAATCGTATTTTCGAATGATGTCAAGGAGAAGGCGATTCGCTTACGAGAAGTTTTCTAACGTCTCAGGTACTCTATATTAACATTAAATTAGGAAAATTGTCACTTCACATTAAAGGAAGTAAAATATTTAGGCCACGTTATCAGGGAATACAGAATCAAAACTGATCAACAGCTAATAACTGCAGTTGAAGATTTTCCAACACCGCAATCAATCAAGGAAGTACACCAATTTCTAGGCCCCGCAAATTACTATCGAAACCTCGTAAAGGACTACGCAGAAATACCACGACCTCTGACACAGTTGTTGGAAAAAGGTACTAAATTGCACGGGACAACAGAAAGCGACACAGCATTCGAAACACTGAAATACATATTAAGACATAGTCTTGTATTAATCTATCCATATTTCAGAAAAGAATTCATCCTGTCCTCCGATGCATTTGGACATGCTTTTGGAGCAGTTTTGGGTCAAAATATTAACAGTGCAGAATAGCCAGTCGTTTACGCGTCCAGACAACTAAATATGCAGAAAAGAATTACTCAACCAGGGAAAAGGAGTTTCTGTCATCTACGGTATAACATATTTCTGGTTCTATATGCATGGGAATAAATTCCAGATAATCACGGACCATGCTACTCTAAAGTGGTTACTTAGGCTGAAAGATCTGTCAAGTCGTTTGATGCATTGGTTCCTATGCCTTTCCGAAATGAACTTTGACGTTATTCATAAACCGGGAAGAAACATTCCCACGCAGGTAGCCTAAGTAGAAAGGTAGCGGAATTAGAAGCAGTACGTCGCGATTCAGAGGAATGGCGAAAAGCACAGGCTTCAGATGCAGATTGCAAAAGGTACGTGACACAATGGCAGTTTTGCCTACGGATGGGGTCTTGTGCCGAATATCTGGACTCGGATCGAGAATCAACGTTACCAAACACCTCCGACAGAAACTCATGCAAGAGGCCCATAATAACATTCCTTCAGGTCACGGTGGTCAAAGAACTACTCAAAGACGTGTTGTGGAACGTTTCTGGTGGGAGACAGGAAAGCATGATGTGCACTTGCATTCTGTGTAACCAGCGTGTAGACTGTTACTGTCCTTGTATACCATTACAAAGACTCCCGGAAGCATAACACTCATTCCAACAAATAGGAATGGATATATATGGTCCTTTTAATAAGACACTGGCTGAGAAAACATACATACTAACGATTATAGATCATTTCTCAAGATATCTAATCATGTTAAATCTCCCTGATCAACAAACTAACACCATTGCACAGTCAACAATTGGATTTTGAAGTTTGGCGTACCAGAAGCACTTATAACTGAGCAAGTAGTAATATCATGCGTGACCTCATGAAAAACTTTGCCACTTGCTGAAAGTACGTAAATTACTCATCACTCCATGAGGCCCACAGGGAAACGGATGGGCAGAAAGGGTCCACTGCACTATCAGGAAAACGGTTAGTTGTTTTATCAATGACCAACACAACAAATGAGATATCGTCATTCCATAGTGTGTAAGCGCACACAACTCCGAAACGCATGAAGGAACAGGCGTGTCTCTTTATGAAGCTGTTTGTGGAAGGAAGATGCCGTCGCCTTTTGATGATATTAAGCCCAAAGAAGGAAAGAACGGAGAAGCAGTTAGTGAATTTGCTTGAATCATTAAGGACGTGTGGAAAAGGCACAGAAAGCAAATACCAGAGTATTATAACGGCAAGAGAGATTAGGCAATGTACATGCTAAGTGTCCAGATTTTAAAATCCGACAAAGGGTTTTCCTATCCACTCCTCATGTTGCTAAAGGAAAGATGAAAAAATTTGTGACAGATTACCAGGGTGCTTACCAAGTAGTCGAAATCACGTCACCGGTTTACATGAAGTTACAGTTATCCACAGAAACAACTACTGTTCATGCAAGCCGGTTGAAACCTTTTAAGGGAGCAACACCAACCTGAACAAATACTGTTCCGAACCGAGCTGGACCGCGGAAATCAAAGACTGCTGATCCACCCACACAAAATATGCACTCAGCCCCATTAGGTCGCGTGCAGTCCATTACGCATCCACGGTAGAGAAACCTACCTTTCTAATGTAAATGTAAATTAGATCTGTTACTACAGTTTCTAGCGACAATGTACTAACAGGGAATCAGGTATAGAAAAGGGAATTAGCAAAATACATGAAGGGGAAAAACTTGGAATTTTGTGGTAAGTTCCTATGGGACCAAACTGCTGAGGTCATCGGTCACTAGGCTTACGTACTACTTAACCTAACTTAAACTAACTTACACTAAGGACAACACACACACCCATGGTCAAGGGAGGACTCGAACCACTGACGGGGGGAGCGCTGCGAAACATGCAAGGCGTCTGAGACCGTGCAATTACTCCGTGTGGCCGCGAAGGAGGAATTCTGGGATTTAGATAATTGGAAGTACCAACATATGAACAGACACCATGTGCTTAAACAGTTATAAGTCACTCAATAGAACGTTTTGTAAAAGGTGTCTAGGTCATGCAAAGTGCAGAATAATTTTCCTTTTGCGGTATAATAACAATTAAGTAATATGCGCTTAACAATACTACTCTCAGAATGAAATTTTCACTCTGTAGCGAAGTGTGCGCTGATATGAAACTTCCAGGCAGATTAAAACTGTGAGGCAGGTAGAGACTTGAACTCGGGACCTTTAGCTTTCGCAGGTAGGTGCTTTACCGACTTTTTTTTTTTGTTGACTTCTTTTTGTTCGTTATTATTCGTTCTATTTGTTCAGGGCGGACGCCCCACGACATCTGTTAAAGTTCATAGTTGATTCATTAGCTAAGTTTTTTTATTACAGAAGGCCGACTGAGTTACCCAGTCATGACTCACGAAACGTCTTCACAGCTTTTATTCCGCCAGCACGTCGCCTCCTATCTTCCAAACTTCACAGAAGCCCTCCTACGAGCCTTGCAGAACTAGCACTCCGGTATGAAAGGATATTTGCGGAGACATGGCTCAATCACAGCCTGGGGGATATTTCCAGAATGAAATTTTCGCTCTGCAGCAGAGTGTGCGCTGATATGAAACTTCATGACAGGTTCGCAGAAGAAGTTCTGTGAAGTTTGGAAGCTAGGGGACGAGGTACTTTTGGAATTAAGCTGTGAGGACGGATCGTGAGTCGTGCTTGTGTAGCTCAGTCATTAGAGCACTTACCCAAGAGAGGCAAAGAACCCGAGGTCGACTGTTTGTGCGTCACACAGTTTTAATGTGCCATGAAGTTTCAATACTACCTACCATACTACACGCACGTTTTGTTCACTTTCAAGAACGAAATTTCACTTATCCACTAACTTACTGGCCAGAAACACCTTCCGACCGTGGTGGCCGAGAGGTTCTAGGCGCTTCAGTCAGGAACCACGCGACTGCTACGGTCGCAGGTTCGAATCCTGTCTCGGGCATGGATGTGTGTGATGTGGTTAGGTTAGTTAGGTTTAAGTAGATCTAACTTGTAGGGGACTGATGACCTCAGATGTCAAGTCCCATAGTGCTCAGAGCCATTTGAACCAGAAACAGCTATGCAACTTTTGGCTTCCCGAAATTTCTCATACCTAAACAACTCCGTCGATTCCTCCCTCCTGCAGTCATTATATGTTCTTATCACTCCACAACAAGGAAAGATTGATGCAACACTGTGATCCAGCATATTGTACAGTTGAAATGGAAACTTACAACGGGAATTAGAATATAACGCACAGGACTTCCTGGAATCTTCTTGTTTATAATTATACTTTATACTGCTTTCCTGTCTATCAGACGGAAACCGGAGACAAACAGTAATGTATCACTATATCAGATTCCAGTTGAATGGCCGGCCGGAGTGGCCGAGCGGATCTAGGCGCTACGGTCTGGAACCGCGCGACCGCTACGGTCGAAGGTTCGAATCCTGACTCGGGCTTAGGTTAGTTAGGTTTAAGTAGTTCTAAGTTCTAGCGGACTGATGACCTCTGAAGTTACGTCCCATAGTGCTCAGAGTCAAGCCAGTTGAATGGCTAAAAACTCCTGAGTGTACCCGAATACTACTATAGTATATGTAGAGATAATTGTTGCTTTCTACTTCATTGTATTGTTACTGATCGTCATGTACCATACTTCTAAGATTAATTTCTGTAGTTTTGTTAATGCTGATGTATACACATCAAAAAAGGTTTTGGATGACCCCAGTTCCCAGAACTCCTGCAGATAGGCGTTGACTGTGGATATTGTATCACAAACACAGTCCGTTTGATTGTTCAGAGATGTCACTAAACCAGCCCAACGATGTAAATAAGCACGCATGAGCAGCGCCTATTAGACGCAGGGGGCCCGACAGACGAACAGTTCCAAACATTCCACCACGAAGGAGGCATACGCTTCGTGTTGTCTGTTGTTGAACCATGCCTAGACGGTCAATACCGCGGTTCGATCGCGTCCGAATTGTTACTTTGTTCCAGGAGGGGCTCTCAACAAGGGAAGTGTCCAGCCGTCTCAGAGTGAACCAAAGCGATGTTGTTCGGACATGGAGGAGATACAGAGAGACGGAACTGTTTACGACACTCCTCCCTCAGGCCACCCAAGCACTACTACTGCAGTGGGTGACCGCTGCCTACGGATTATGGCTCGGAGGAACACTGTCAGCAACGCCATCATGTTGAATAATGCTCTTCGTGGAACCACAGGACGTCGTGTTACAACTCAAACTGTGTGTAATACGCTGCATGATGCGTAACTTCACTCCCGACATCCATGGCGTGGTCCCATCTTTGTAACCACGACACCATGCAGCGCGGTACAGATGGGCCAAACAATATGCGGAATGGACCTCTCAGCATTGGCATCATGTTCTCTCCACCGATGACTGTCGCATATGCCTTCAACCAGGCAATATTCGGAGACGTGTTTGGAGGCAACCCCGTCAAGGAAAACGCCTTACACACACTGACCAGCGAGTAAAGCAAGGTGGAGATTCCCTATTGTTTTGGGGTGGCATTATATGGGGCCGATGTACGCCGCTTATGGTAATGGAAGGAGTTGTCACGGCTGTACGATACGTGAATGCCATGCTCCTACCGGTAGTGCAACAATATCGGCAGCATATTGTCGAGGCATTCGTCCTCATAGACGACAATTCGCGCCTCCATCGCGCACATCTTGTGAATGAATTCCTTCAGGATAACGACATCGCTCGACTAGAGTGGCCAGCATGTTCTCCAGACATGAACCCTATCGAACATGCCTGGGATAGTTTGAAAAGGGCTGTTTATGAATGACGTGACCACCAACCACACTGAGGGATCTACGGCGAATCGCCGTTGAGGAGTCGGACAATCTGGACCAACAGTGCCTTGATGAACTTGTGGATAGTATTCCACGACGAATACAGATGCCGCGTGTGGTAACCGCGTGGTCTCAGACGCCTTGTCACGGTCAGTGCGGCTCCCCTCGTCGGAGGTTCGAGTCCTCCATAGGGCATGGGTGCGTGTTGACCATTGCCAAATTAGTTTGAGTTAGATTAGGTAGTGTGTAGGCTTAGGTACCGATGAACTCAGAAGTTTCGCCCCATAAGACTTTCCCACAAATTTCCAAAATTTTTCCGAATACAGGCATGAGTCAGTGCATGAATACGTGCTACTGGGTATTAGAGGTACCGGTGTGTACAGCAATCTGGACCACTAGCTGTGAAGGTCTCGCTGTATGGTGTTACAATATGCAATGTGTGGTTCTCATGAGCAATAAAAATGGCGGAAAAAATTTTTATGTTGACCTCTATTCCAATTTTCTGTACAGGTTCCGGAACTCTCGGAACCGAGGTGATGCAAAACTTTATTTGATGTGTGTATTTCAAGCTATTACGAAATGAATGTATTATCTAATTTTCCTGAGAGACTAAGGTTGCCAGGTTTTTTTATTTTTTTTTTTTTTTGTTTCTTGCTTTTGAGTTATTTGTAGTTGGACAATGAAGAAAATTCGAGGACGAATTTTTGCGGACGGGGGAGTAACACAGTGTGTAAAATAATTACGTGTTACGCATGATATTCAAAGCAGAAAAAAACATTTAACGGCTTATTATAGGTTAAGGGAACATGTTAGAGACTTTGACACGTTAAGCCACAATATTCAGGAGCATCAGCAGTCGAACAAGGAAGGCCGGCACCTGTCGACGTTGGTCACGTTTCTGCCCAACGTGAGAAGCCCCATTGCCAGTGGAGTTTGCGCAGCAGCAGCCAGCACGTCGACAAATCAACGACCGAACAGACGGGATATGCTTCCAGTAACACCAACGACCAGCGGTGCTCACACATTAGTGGTCAATGCTCCACGTCAGCATACTGAATACCTATGCATGACCTATCTGGAGCTGCGGAGTAGGACCCCAGGGCAATGCCCGACTACGCCAACATAGAGGCAAAACAATGGAAAGAACGGCATTTGTGTCCACAATGGTCATGATTCTGCACAACGTGAGAAGCTTAGATTGAGTCGCCGCCCTAGAAACTTCGCGATATAGGCACAAACACCTCCTTTGAGGAGGTCCTTCGAGGGGAGAAGGAAGACACGAAGAAATGTCGCCTGGACGGGTGGACTGATGGTTGGTCAGTGGATGTCATACTTCGCTTCAACGACTAAGCTGCTATGCTGCTCGACAGAAGAAGATGTCGGTACCGCGCCAATAGGTCAGCACAGATGATGCCTTCTCAGATGTTACCAGGAAGAAGTTCAAATGTTCTAACGTGTGTGAATTCCTAAGGGACCATAGTGCTGAGGTCATTGGTCCCTAGACTTATTCCTAAGGGACGATAGTGCTGAGGTCATCGGTCCCTAGACTTACACATTACTTAAACTAACGTAAACTAACTTAACGCTAAGGACAACACACACACTCATGCCCGAAGGAGGACTCGAACCTCCGGCGAGAGGGGCCGCACGATTAGTGACATGAAACCTCTAATCACGCAGCCACTCCGTGCGGCAAGGAAGAAGTTCGTGTGGTACTTACCCAGGTGGTTGGTGAGGACGAAGGGACTGTGGCCTCACTAAGTGGGTCACCTATAAACCTAGGGGTTGATGAGCTCCTCCAGAAGACGCCGAACCTGAGGGTTGCTGGTTCGATTCTAGGACGAAGCACTCCTCGCCACGCCGTAGCCGCTTGTTAATAACGCAACCAACGAATTTACAAGGAGAAGGATGCGCCGCCGCCGCAGTGTGTCATGGGTCCGGTACTGAATGGAAGAATTCGCAGCCGCTGCAACTAGAGATGGGGGATCCGCTCTTGAACTAATTCATAGAGTTCAATCTTTCAAAGGAGTGAACAATCAGTGATTCAGAAAAACAGAACGGTAGCTCCAAACGTTTCCCACGGCAGAGAGAGAGAGAGAGAGAGAGAGAGAGACGGAGCATATCAGCAGCGCCTCTGCTGGTCAGAGCACAGTGCACGCCACACAACACAGCCAGCGCCGGCCTCTGCCCTGCTTCTACCTTGGCTGCCTGCATTGTGCAGTGCCCCATTGGATTTTGTGTTTCACATATGCCGTGCTGTCTCTGTGCGTCGTCTGCCGTGTGCACTGTACAGTGTCTGGCGCAGCTTAACTTTGCATCGCACTCTGTCGGCGATTGTTTCAGTCGCACGTCCTGCCCTCTGGGCAGTTGATGCGAGCAACAGGACAGAGAGCCACCTAGCGGATAACATAGGAACTACTTGCAAAATCCTGCTCGCAAGGGAACGGACGATTTGTCTCGGAGCAGGTTAGTTCACCGCTCCCCCCACCCCCCCACCCTCGGAACTCGCCTGCTCAACGCACACCCCACCGTCTCGACTCTAGCCAGAGCGTCGAGCAAAGCGACTCAGGTGTCACTCTGGTCTCTGCGGTCTCAGCTCACGCAGTAATACAGCTCGCGGCTCGACCTTCTCGACTCAGCGCCTCTGCATCGGAGTTCGTCCCCACTGGATATTGTTCTTCGTAGTAATACCGCTATGTATATTACATTATTATGTTATGTATACATCAATTGTTTTTATTTTATTTTTATTTGTTCAAACTGATTAGATTAGGTTCCTGATGACTCCTCTTACTATAGGATTTTTATTATGGACACTCGAATTTACGCTTTAATTACGAGCGAACCGATAAACGTATCGCAAAATGTGATACACCAATATTTTCCTTGTTTTATTCTGCGTAAGGCTATATGCAGCACTTTCGTTTTACAGTCAAATTTATATATTTTTTTCTTATTCTGGTACGGATTTTGCGATTTTAGGCGTCTTCGAAAGGAAACGTTCACTTTAAAAATATATGGCTTGCGATGTATTTGTATGAAGTTAATGAAATTTTAATACATTATAGCCAAATATATTGTTAATGTAAATCTCAAGTTACAATATTTTCCGATCACCCAAAAAACCATGATAGTGTAAAATAAATCAATAATCAAAAACTTTGTCATATCGTGGAAATTTCAATAAACAATACAACATTCTTACTCATTATCTGTGTTACTTCAAAATAGGATCAAATAAGATCAAAATACAGGTATAGCACTGGAATAAACGAAGTTTAAAGGGCAATGTGCCTTCCATTTATTTTCTATTGTAAATGAGTGGTGAGTCATGAAAAAGAGCTAATTCATTTCAGGGAGTGAACAGTTCTGATCCAATCTCTGAAAAGAATAGTTTTGCCCATCTCTAGCTGCAACACGAACTGGCGCCATATTAGCTGTCACTGCATGCTACGACTACGCCGCTCCGCCGCCGCGAGGAGCTAAGCAAGTTAAAACACATTGTATTAGTCCGATTGTTTAAAGGGTCTTATGATTCAATAAATGACTGTTAGGGGAACCACCGATGTTTCACTCATACCTCACTCTTTGAGTCAAGGAAAGGTCCCATGCCACCATCCACGAAGAGCTTCAGGGGACGAAGGAGCAAAACTCGTGGGCTCAACCAGCATCTGCGCGGCCAGTCTACCTTCAGGACGGTCTTGAGTTAGTGGTACACCTGCCTGAGATCAACTCCGAGTGCTGCTCGTCGCCTTGTCTTGGTACCTGTTTTCTCGAACAGACCATTTCATTGAGACCATCTCGAACAACGCTCTCCATCGGAGGTGTAAGTGGTTTTGGTGCCTTCTTTTCGTGGAACCATTTGCGTTTTAGCGACTGTGATTTATGGGTTGGTTGGCTGGTCTAGTTAATGTGTTGATGAAATAAGAGGAGCCGGCAAGAGGTGTGACCGGAAGGAGACCAGCAGTCAATACTGCCCAATAGGAAATCAGCGTCCCCGAAAGATGTAGTGACTGTAAGCTACTAAAGGTATTAGATCATAGTCTAGTTGTAATTAGCTGCATGCCAACCTTAAACAATTCGGTTTCATTGCAGACCTATGCAAGGAAATTAGGATGCACAGAACTTAGTTTGTGCTGAAGTTGTGCATTTGAGTAGCGTAATATTATCTTGAAATTTCTCCATTTCATCTTTCACACATTGTCGGTCTTCATCATATGTGGAAATATTGTTTGGAAAACAGTGAGAGTGAAGGTCTGATACTATACTTTCAGCATTGGATTTGCCTATATTACTTAGTTTAAATGTTTTACAGCAAAGTTGTGCATTTGAATAACGTGATACTATCTCGAAATTTTTCCATTTCATCTTGGTACACACTGTCGGTCTCAATCAAGTGTGGAAATATTGTTTGGGAAACTGTGAGGGTCTAAAGGTCTGATACTATATTTTCAACATTGGATTTGTGTACATTTCTCAGTTTATATTTTACAGCATTCATATTGCTGCAAAGTCTGTCACTTCTACTAATAGCACTTATTGGTTTTTTAATTTATGTTATTGATCTCTTAACTTATATTAATTGATGTTTGTTCGGTGTTTCCCGTGTTTTCTGCGGCCTGTTTGTGTTACTGTTTCCTGCGAGTTGGGGTGTTTGGCAGCGGCGCCACGTTCTGCTTCAGTGCACAGAAGCTGTGACGTGTCGTCTAACTGGAAGTGACTCCCAGTTGGGCCCCGGCGTTTAGGTGTTGTTTTGGACGACTGACCTGCTGCTTCTTTTGACCAGTTCAGCCTGACGTCAGTGCCCGTTTGATAAACTCGCATGCATAATTTAAAAAATATAGTTTTAAATTTGTTTGCCAATGAATTATATTAACTGTAATGTCTTACTTGTGTTGTTGTTCTAATATATATATATATATATATATATATATATATATATATATATATATATATATATATATATATATATATATATTTGGTGCCACATTCCACATTTCTTTAAACCACTTCTGATGTAATTGTAATTTGCTGCTTGCTTAAGAAGGAAGCTGTCATTTTTCGATATTATCTTAATGATGGGCACATGTTGGTTGTATGTTAGAATCTCAGTAATGTGGTCTAAAATAAATTGTTAATTTCTTTCTCGAATTGCTAGTTGTTGCGTTTAAGGAGTGACATTATAGAGGTCTTGACCTTCCGTACCTAGTGTACCCTTTATCCCCAGTTCCTAAGTAACATTACGTTTTTCCCACAGTATATTGGTTGCACAGTCGTGCAGACTGTCATAGTAATATTATTTTCCTCCTGGTACATTTTAGATCCGAAGACGTCAGGTAGACTCCTTAAAAACCGGTAATTGGGGAAATAAAATTATTAAAAAACGCAGTCTTTGCTGTTAAATATTCTATGTCAAGTATCTCAACAACGCTACACCAATGTCATACAGTTCAGCGAGTTCCTTCTAACATCCAACCTCCCCAACGCCTGAAGCTGCTGTAGCCGTTTTCAGCCTTCTGTCTCGCTTGTTTCTTCCCCTCTGTGTCTCAGTTTTAGCGTGTTGGTGGCACACCTTATTCTTGTTGCTGGTTGCATTACATATCTTAATATATTGTGCAAATGAGTGAGTACACTAACCTTCTAAACCATTTCCTTTTCTGACATGTGCCTTTTCGTAGCAAACAAATTTGCATAAATGGGGTTGAGTTAAGGGTGAATTCCTTCACCCATACCATATTTATAACTATTACGAAATTTATAAAATGTGAGGTGAAATCGAGGATTCTAAATATTTGTCAACATCACAATGTGGCTACGTTTTCGTTACAGTCACAGACAAAGAAGACTCAGTAAGGCTCACAGCGTAAGAGGAGTTGCGATAAAACTCACTGTACTGTCGAAAATACATATCTCTAGAAGAGAGAAGATAGAAAGTTCTGAGCTAGAGCATCTGCAAGATTCATAAAAATCGGCAATGAAAATAAAAATAGGGAGTTAACGTAAAATAATGTACTACATACTACAGCTTGTAAGGTGACGTCATTTTACGAACGACGTTATACCCAATACGACAAGTAAGTCCTTCCACTGATAGAGAAGACAGGTTTGTGCTCGCTCAATGAAACATGCATGTGACTGACATCGTCCAATACATTGAATTTATTGTATAATGTCTGCATGTTGGATGACTGGGGAACGAGCAGAGCTGTGAAACTCATGGCAGAACGAAACGGTGCAGGGAACTCACACATCCCGTCGGACAATAGGACGGGAAGCCGGTTCCGGTGCTAATCTAGGAAACACCCAGGAGCTGGAACACGGGCAAAAGGGAAACACGTGTCTGCCGGGCAGGCGCGAGAAGCCAGCAGATCGGCCAAAACACGTGGCAGCAAGTATTCACGGACTTTCCTGCGGACGTAGGAAGAATTTCCAGAAACTTCGGTCTGGATTCTAAACTGAAATTGGTCGGCGTTCGGAAACGAGCGCCTTCCGGAAAGATGATTCGCCACCCATGTTTAACGGGGAGAAAAGATTTTGAGCTGTGAAAAGGTGGAGGAAAGTTAGGTCTGTCGTTCCTGGTGCGTGGAGCTGAGAGGTCGCTCCTTGGAAGTGGAGCTGGTGGGGTTGTCTTGGCGGTCCACGGCAGTCGACGGGCGTCTTTGGCTGTACGTTGGTGAAGAACAATTTTACTGTTACCTCGCTGAGGTAAGAATTTCTGCAACTATAGCGTCCGATCATCACGGTGATCGTGCTTAGGCATCGGCGTGTGGGGAAGTGAATTTACATTGCTGAATCACGTGTTCTACTCCGTTCTGCACTGAGGTTTCACACTGCTCATTGAAATAGTCTTTCCTTCTTGCTATTCAGTACAACGGGGGATGTCAGTTACTCGGCGCATAACCATAGATCGCGAGTATATTATAGAGCAGAGCCAGACAGATTAAGTGCCAATATTAATACAGGGAGAACCTGACAGTTGTGACAACTGTAAAGTGTCTTTGAACTGTGTTTATGACTAGTAAATGTATTAAAATCATTTATCCTTTAGTAGATAGTATTTCCCTGTACCATTTAATCTTGCCTTTTATACAATTTCCCTGTGCCATTTAATCTTGCTTATCTATATATTTTATACATGTTGTAACTTCTTCGTTAAAAGAGAACTGGATCTGTTGACTTATTCTGACATTCAGTCATACCCACAGGATAAGATTAGGAAACAGGTTAGCACATGACAATTCATTTTATTAATGACAATAACGTAGTTCTACTGAGGAACGTATAAGTGTCAAGGCGTCTTTAGTAGCGGTAAAATTTATCCGTTGGGCAAAATTATCACTTGTACGTTCTGATAGCAGTCACCGCCACCAATAGGCAGCAGTAGAATAGGTAGAGGTACGTTGGAAGCTTACTGAGGATCTCGGTGTTATTTTGATGTAGATCAGACGAGACTGACATAGATTCTGAAGATGGAGAAAACGGTAATAATCGAACAGAAAACCAATGGGAAATGGAAAGAAGTAATTTTCCTTTGAGCTGTTTCATCCGATTAAATAGCCTGATATAAGATGAACATTAATAAAACCGACAAACTAGATGGACGGATTCCCGACTGGAAATGGGGGAAAAAAGTTCGATGGACATGTGCCGGAAATTCATCCTTGCCACGGCAGGTGGCACTGACGAATGAGAGTTCCTCTGACTATGTGCCGTATGTTCCTTCTGTGTTTTAGGTAGTGTGATGGACGAACCGTACTGTAAGCAGCAGAATATCCATGTCGGGAACAAGCCAAGATGGTACTTGTTATGGCCAAGCAGATGGAAACGGTCGAGAGGCAGCAAGGCTATACCAAAACAAGTACCGTCACAGACACCAACCACATCACAGCAGATTTCAAGCTCTTTTTGGGCGTTTGTGTGATCATCGGTCCTTTCAGACAGACGAATGTGCAGGGAGGCAGTGCGTACACAACATTTGGAGGACCGGCTTCTTCATGATATTGAGACGAACCCTAGTACAAGCTCAAGGCAAGTGGCGTGCCAACACTGTGTAAACCGAAGTACGAATATGTGTATCCTGCTTCACCACCGCTACCATCCCAGTCGGCTGCAATCCCATGGTGACCACTTTGAACATCCTGAAAGGAGTCTACTCGGGTACACTTGTATGTGTCACCCGAAACTATTATAATAATAAAGTAAACTAAAATGAAACTATGACACATAGACGATGTATGTCTCTGATTGGCGTTGTAAAGCGGATCGATGACTGTGCACAACCGCAGAGCCCAAGAAACGGCTTCTGGTCTGAGATTTTAATGTTGGATTAATAGAGGGCTTGGCGCTCAGGTGTACGTAGCTGTCTGTGAGTGAAGGAGCATTGTGTAGATAGTTTTTGTGGTGTGCTCTATGAAGCTACGAAGTGTTAGAGTAATGTAGGAATTACGAGAACTTGTAAGCAGAAGTCTTCTTGCAAGCAAGTATTTATGACTCTAGGTTTGCCAACGCGTTAGTGTAGAAGTGTTGGCTGATGATTTGTAATTGTTGAGTAAGCTCAAAATGTACGTAAACTGATTTGACGAAAACGCTAG
This sequence comes from Schistocerca cancellata, assembly GCF_023864275.1. Taxonomy (NCBI): domain Eukaryota; kingdom Metazoa; phylum Arthropoda; class Insecta; order Orthoptera; family Acrididae; genus Schistocerca; species Schistocerca cancellata. The sequence continues at coordinate 983,479,963 of NC_064626.1, read as the reverse complement.
TTAGATTTTTCCTTTTGTAAAGTTTCAAAGATTTGTTAGCACGGATATATGTAATTTAATGATTTGTGTTTATGCTTTTTTTAGTGAGGTTAGATAACACTTGCTGTATAAATCTCATTGTTTGTCAATCAATTAGAAAAAAGATGTAATTTTTGTGAATAATGTAATTGCAATTGGTAGACGTTTTTGAAAAGCCAAACTTAACTTGTAATATAACGCACTAAAAAGAAATCAGTGTTAGTAATTCACCACAATCAGTACCGCCTCCCTGTCCAGATCATACGTTTTTCAAAGACGTTGGCTTTTTCATAATTGCTTTCAGTTATCAGCCAAAAGAATTTCATGTCATTTCAAAGTATTACGGCCAGCACTGCACACCGCTTAGAGTCTGTAGCTAGCATAATTTTAGTTTTTTTCATGAGAGACCAGAATGTATCGCATTCCCCCGTTGCTGCTTTAGAGGTAAGACAATTATGTTTATTTGTTATGTGCACAAGGACCAGAGTTATCAATTTTGAACAGGGCCAGAGGATACAGTGCCTAAGGGGCTAAATATATCTTGCAGTAACTTTATTTCTTTATTGGTGTTGAGAGTTACGTTGCCCAATCTGTTCGTATAACGTTTTTGCTAACAGTAACACAGAGTAAGCACACAACTTGCAGTTACAATACGCTATATGATAAGTACAGCTATGTATCCATTTCTCAGTTTCGCATTCATTCAGTGTACCACAAAGCAGATCAGGTAGGACAGTTTCATTTATTTGCTACGCGCACAGCCACTTACTTTGGTATCACGAATATTCTTAAAGATCGTTACACTTGGCGACAGTTCTGCCAGTCGTTCACTCTGTGAAATCTTTGATCTTAAAATATTCAGGTATATATATTATATTCTCTCAACCACTCTGTAACGATAAAATTAGTTGCATTCTTTTGGCGGAACGGAGTTTACTAACTTGCACAGAATTTTTCCACAGTTCATCGGCATTCTAATGCTCCGCCTTGTTTTTTCACTGATTCCGTTGTTGAATATTTTTGACTTTGGCCTGTACCCGGCATGTAATTCACGATGCCGCGCAGTGTTATTACGAATCAGGGGCGCAATTTGACTGTGAACAATACTGCTATGGATAATTTACTAGTTAACGATAACAATATTGAATGCAACAGTGTCAATGATAGTACAATTCTGTGGTGCATATTTTGCAGTGCACCACAATGTACATACCGATTCTCAAAATAATGAACAAATTCGTGACTCTATAATTTCACCCACTAATGTGACTAGTAATCAGACAGTAGGTTCCGGTATTGCGGACGCCGCTGATCTGAGCGTGGCTGGCGTACACAATTTAAAGCTTGACTATTTACGGAATGAGGTCAGTGATTTACCTACTTTTCACACAGTTAATCGGATTGCAACAAGTGGGTCACAAGGCATAGTTGTGCAAAGTACTAAGTCTGTTTTCAAAAATCTGTCAGCTTCCATTAGCGGTAATTATGCAGATAATGCAACAAACGAGTCATCCATGGTTGTAGATGATGTCTCCACATCACAAAACACGACGCAGGTTACACCCGCCGCATCAATGTAAAGTAATATGGAAGCGATTCTTCAAAATCTCATGCAAATGATGGTTAAACAAAACGCTCAGGTCAATGAACAGCTTTCCAACATACAAAAAATACAAGATAAAGAATTTTCTAGCATACAAGAAAAACAAAATAACACCACCACTCACTCCAATAAACGATTTAATAAAAATGATGGACAGTTTTCCAGCATACGAGAAAAACAAGATGACACCACCACTCAATTCAATGAACAATTTTCAAGCATACGTGCCGAGCTTATATCAGACACAGAAACGACTGATAGCCTTGCAAACAGATATAAACAGACATTAAGGCCAAGGGCAAACGTCTTTGCGATAAAATTGAAGCCATAGCCAGGCAAGGCGCAGGCAGCACCAAACCTTTGAGAGATGATTCAAATGGCTCTGAGCACTATAGGACTTAACATCTATGGTCATCAGTCCCCTAGAACTTAGAACTACTTAAACCTAACTAACCTAAGGACATCACACAACACCCAGTCATCACGAGGCAGAGAAAATCCCTGACCCCGCCGGGAATCGAACCCGCCGGCCGCGGTGGTCTAGTGGTTCTAGGCGCGCAGTCCGGAACCGCGGGACTGCTACGGTCGCAGGTTCGAATCCTGCCTCGGGCATGGATGTGTGTGATGTCCTTAGGTTAGTTAGGTTTAAGTAGTTCTAAGTTCTAGGGGACTGATGACCACAGAAGATAAGTCCCATAGTGCTCAGAGCCATTTGAACCATTTGACCACGAGCTGCGGACTTTGAGAGATGAAATTCATGCTTTAAGACATCAATGTGGTGAAACCTATGAAAAGGCTACAGTTGAAATCCAGTCAGATAACGAAAGAATAGATCAACAAGACTCTAGGTTAGATGCACTTCTTATAGTTTACACTGACATCGCAGAAAAGTGATACAAAGACTTTATATTTAAACACATATAGGAGAACAAACAGTTTTTACAGTTAATTGCAGTACAAAGACAGGAAGTAGAACAGCAGTTGCTCACTAGTCTTACAACCCATGTTGATGATAGTATAAATTTCGTTAGAGACGAGTTTAATACAGATTCCGATGTACCGATCCCACACAGTTATCCTATACACACTAAAAACAGTTCTGATAACGCTGAGATTTCTCATTCAAGGTCAAGTCCAATGGGTGGTACAGCCTATTGGTAGCTTAGAGGCCACGGACAGTGATAAATGTGATATCTGCAACAGGTAACTGCCATGTCGTCCTTGAAACCAGCAGCGGTGTTGGCAACAATACCGTCGGGCTGCAGAAAGGCACGCCACAGCTTATTTCAAAGCAATGTAGCGCCAAGACGAGCAAAACGAAACTCTTACCCACATACATCAAGCCCACGACGTCAAAGTTACTTCCTTTCACTCACAATGCCCATCTGGTTTAACAGCAGTGGACAGATACTATGAAATTAATCGACAAGTAATCAGTAACAAAATCAATCAACAATAAATAACCAGGGTTCAGTATCACCAGCGCCTAACTGTCGAGCATATTTATTTGAAAACATCGATTTACACAAGTAATTGCCTACTCTTCAAAGATAGGGTGCCTAGGAAACCTGTTTCTCGGATTCTAGACAACAATCCAAGCAAATTGTATTAATGAAGTTTATTACAAAAGTAAATGATTACAATATTTGACGTTGTATGTATACAGATGAGTCGCAAGCAAAGAGCGACATACAAATAAGAAATCTCTTCAGTATATACAGTTCATAATACAAATACAATAATACAGTTGAGGCTTCCATCCAGGTTGATGGTCTTGCCTCCTCTGTAGAACTCGTAAACTCGGTCGCGACCGGGAGATGCGGCGCTTATGTCCTCTTGGTGCAGAAGGTGCTGCCGTCGCGTTGTCGTCCTGGAGAGGAGTCGGTCACCATGCAAATGGCTGATGTCTCACAAGCCTTCTCTGCTCTGAAGTTCTCGCTTGGCGTGCGGCACTTGACTTTACGCCGGATCGTTATTCACGTCTACATTCATCTCAAAAATATTATGCCAAGCCGAACACAGAGATGGATCAATTATTCGGCACTATGTAAATACAACATAGCAGATTCTGCCATTACTTTTATACGATTTTGCTTTTCCAGACTGCGACATTACACACGATTTTCACACTGACACACTGAATTTGTCCCTTTTGTAGCTATGCAACACCTGATATGTACAGATTTCCAATATCCATCGTATAGCAATAATGAGAAGTTACTAAAACACCAATAAGGTAAGTCTTAGAGACAAGAACACAGCTGCAGCTATGAACGAAAGTATAGGCACGCTTATTTCAGCAGCAATAATTTGGAAAGAAAACTTTACCACATTTATGTATATATTTCTATGTAGCCAGCCACTTTATTTACACTACTGATACGCACCAATTATGACGACATAAATTATTTCTTCAGTTCGACGTCTTACATTCTGAAGACATAACACGACTGCTTTTTATATTTCTTAAAACTTTTCAGCTTTGTATAAATTTTTTGTGCTACTTTTCAGGTCATATGATGTTTGGCATTTGTCTTGCAGAAATCGTTATTTTCATCACCAGTAAATCTCAGCTTCCTTTTACGTGACTCATTTCCCATGCTTATACAAATTCTGTTGGTAAGTTGTTTTCCCGCTTCCTTGATTATTCAGCATTTTATCAGGTGGTGACGCGCCCGGTAGGGAAAATCTTGCAGTCTGTTCTCTTACCGTAAGTTTAGACCTTGCACATATTTTCTCTTTTCATGTACATGTGCATGAAAATGACAACTGAAAGAGACACCATTTATTTTGACATGTGTCCAGCGGATCATATCCCTTGGCTGATCTGACCGCTTTGTTGGTATTGGCAGTTGCATTGCCCAGTGGATTGGTAGAAAGTTTTTGCTAACAATAACACAGAGTAAGCATGCCACTTGCAGTTACAACACACTACACGATAAGTCCAGCTACGTATCCATTCCTCAGTCTCGATTTCGTTCAGTGTACCACAAAGCAGATCAAGTAACACTATTTCATTATTTGTTATGTGCACAACCAATCACTCAAGTATCACAAATATTTTAAATAACGTTGGAATCTGCTACGATGGGGATGCGATACAGCCTTGTGCTGTGTTCCGGGACGATCTGTTGTCGTTGCACGATCACCGTCAATTTCCAGGCACATGTTCATAGTACCTTTCTTCCTCCATTTGCAGTCAGGAATCCGTCCCTGCAGTTTGTGGCTGTTATTAATGCTCATCCTGTATAACTTAATTTATTTGTACCATCCAGTCTGCTCTTTAACAACAGTATTCGCTAGAAATTTCCCGGTTTGTCTGTTCACTATCATTCACTTTAATTTCTTGTATGGTCAATAATAATAAAATAAATAATACAGTGATCTGATTTCAAATAAACGTTTGATATCCATGTATTTAATGAGTTCATAAAAATCAAAGTGCATATTTGCACTGTACTTTTGCGTAAAAACTCGTTATCTTCATCTCGTTACGTCTTTGGTGGCAGCGTCTCTACGTAACCGAAGGCTTAGTGAGCGTTTTGAATTGGAATGCCATTGTGCTGAACAGTTTGCTGCAGATGTGACTGAACTTGCAAATGGTGTACTACAGCCCTTTTAGTTGTATCCCTGTAAACATTGCTCTGGCGCGTCACTAGAACCCGACCTAGCTTTCAAATAACGCATTCGTTGGTTTTCCGCTCGAAAGAGACTTCAGTCGCGGCTCGCGAGCGCTGCGAACTACAGATAACAGCCGTGTGAGAGAGTGCAGTTCGTTAAGTCCACTAAATCAGGCCTGCGCCATTAGCGGAATTAAATGTGATCGGAGTGCAGCGGGTTCCCGCACATACGTTTACCGAGTCTGTGATGCGGCGCCGACCATGGGTGTGGGGCGAGTGGGCTGTCTCCGGTGCACAGTGCAGCAGTAGTGGTTGCCATCTGGTGGCAGTAAGTTTGTTCTGCTAACAGTCGTCTCCCTTCACCAAACCGAACTTATTTATTTATTTTATTATTACCTGATATGTACTCCTGCAGCAGTGTGTACGGCGACAAAGATAGATATTATAGAGAAAACTATGTATATACGCAAGTTAATGAGCATGATTCGTCCTGTTTCGTCGCCAAATGTGATACACGGCTAAACATAATCTAATTACAATCAGAATTACTAAATATAATCCAAATAATGAACCACATACTTCAACAAGATGAAATATTTTTATATGCTGGTAAGCCAATTTAAGATTTCTAATAACTAGCTGACAAATACGCCGTTGCCTGCGTTTTCATTTTGCCAATTTGACCCGTGACCAAGCCGACCACCTTTCTTTCTTTTATTATTACCATATACGTGCTCCTGCAACAGACTCAGGTGTGAGATGAGCCCGGACGGTTCCTCTACGCTGGACGCAGCTGCTTCGCGTGTCAACAACTCGATTTTGTAAAAGTTTCTAGGGCAATTCCTTTCCATAGCTTTGTATACGGCTAATGTTTTCGCCTGCAGCCCTTTGCGCTTGGCGGTTGAAAGTTGCCACATGCGCTGCTAAGTGTAAGGAATTTTCTCAGTTTGATTCGGTTTAAGGAATATCTTCCGATTAAGGAATAAATGTACACTACTGGCCATTAAAATTGCTACATCAAGAAGAAATGCAGATGATAAACGGGTTTCATTGGACAAATATATTATACTAGAACTGACATGTGATTGCATTTTCACGCAATTTGGGTGCATAGATCCTGAGAGGAAAGGAATATGTGGAAACCACTGATAAGGAGAAGGGACAGGATGATAGGACATCTGCTCTAACACATGAGGGAATTACTTCCATGGTACTAGAGGGAGCTGTAGAGGGCAAAAACTGTAGAGGAAGACAGAGATTGGAATACGTCAAGCAAATAATTGAGAACGTAGGTTGCAAGTGCTACTCTGAGATGAAGAGGTTAGCACAGGAAAGGAATTCGTGGCGGGCCGCATCAAACCAGTCAGTAGACTGATGACAAAAAAAAAAAAGAAAAGATAGATCCTGAGAAATCAGTACCCAGAACAACCACCTCTGGCCGTAATAACGGCCTTGATACACCTGGACATTGAGTCAAACAGAGCTTGGATGATGTGTAGGGGTACAGCTGCCCATGCAGCATTAACACGATACCTCAGTTCATCAAGAGCAGTGACTGGCGTATTGTGATGAGCCAGGTGCTCGACCACCATCGACCAGACGTTTTCAGTTGGTCGGAGATCTGGATAATGTGCTGGCCAGGGCAGCAGTCGAACATTTTCTGTATCAGAAATGCGGTCGTGCATTATCCTGCTGAAATGTAGGGTTTTGCAGAGATCGAATGAAGGGTAGAGCCACGCGTCGTAACACATCTGAACTGTAATGTCCACTGTTCAAAGTGCCGTCAATGCGAACAAGAGGTGATCGAGACGTATAACCAATGGCACCCCATACCATCACGTCGGATGATACGCAGTATGGCGATGACGAATACACGCTTCCAATGTGCGTTCTCCGTGATGTCGCCAAACACGGATGCGACCATCATAATGCTGTAAACAGAATCTGGATTCATCCAGAAAAATGACGTTTTGCCATTCCTGCACCCATGTTCGTCGTTGAGTACACCATCGCAGGCGCTTCTATCTGTGATGCAGCGTCAATGGTAACCGCAGCCATGGTCTACGAGCCGATAGTCCATGCTGCTGCTAACGTCGTCGAACTGCTCGTGTAGATGGTTGTTGTCTTGCAAACGTCCCCATCAGTTGACAGGGATAGAGACGTGGATGCACGATCCATTACAGCCATGGGGAGAAGACGCCTGTCATCTCGACTGCTAGTAATACGAGGCCGTTGGGATCCAACACGGCGTTCCGTATTACCCTCTTGAACCCAGTCATTGGATCTCGACCAACGCGAGTACCATATCGGGTTGACGGAGGAGATAGAGAAGATCCAAAGAAGAGCGGCGCGTTTCGTCACAGGGTTATTTGGTAACCGTGACAGCGTTACGGAGATGTTTAACAAACTCAAGTGGCAGACTGTGTAAGAGAGGCGCTCTGCATCGCGGTGTAGCTTGCTCGCCAGGCTTCGAGAGGGTGCGTTTCTGGATGAGGTATCGAACATATTGCTTCCCCCTACTTATGCCTCCCGAGGAGATCACGAATGTAAAATTAGAGAGATTAGAGCGCGCACAGAGACTTTCAGACAGTCGTTCTTCCCGCGAACCATACGCGACTGGGACAGGAAAGGGAGGTAATGACAGTGGCACGTAAAGTACCCTCCGCCACACACCGTTGGGTGGCTTGCGAGTATTAATGTAGATGTAGATGTAGAATGTCATGATACGATAAACCGCAATCGCGATAGGCTACAATCCGACCTTTATCAAAGTCGGAAACGTGATGGTACGTATTTCTCCTCCTTATACGAGGGATCACAACAACGTTTCACCAAGCAATGCTGGTCAACTGCTGTTTGTGTATGAGAAATCGGTTGGAAACTTTCCTCATGTCAGCACGTTGTAGGTGTCGCCACCGGCGCCAGCCTTGTGTGAATGCTCTGAAAAGCTAATCATTTGCACATCACAGCATCTTCTTCCTGTCGGTAAAATTTCGCGTCTGTAGCACGTCATCTTCGAGGTGTAGCAATTCTAATGGCCAGTAGTGTATTACAAGTTCTTCAGGCTTCTAAGCCTTTTAGCCATCGCACAATTTGATTAATTTTGCACTCCCCTTTGTCTTTAACAACACTGCGCACTGGGACACCCAATTACTCACAAGTTTAACTATAGAATATTTTTGTTTCTAAATAGCCAACAGCGCTCATGTTAAATAATTCAGTTATGAGTTTTCTTTTATTTTTATTATATTACTTATTACTGTGTATTGTCTAGTGACCCAAATATCTGTCTTTGCATAGGATTTGCTAATACAACTCTCTTTATAATGACATAACATATTTTGATGCTCATAGTAGCTTTGACCTCAGATTATTTTGTTTGTTGCACAGAATTGGTTTCTTGTATGTCCATGCAACATAACGTCACAGGAGAGCACAGTCAGAAAACTTCATTTAGTTTGTTCAGTTTCGTCTGATACTATGCTAATGAAGGCCCAAGCTGCTGCTGTAGGACTACTGTTTTGCTTTCACTCATAGGAGATGGACAGGCTTCCATTTATTTTCCTTCTGACACAACCCATAGACAAAATTTCTCTATTATATTACGATACATGGACTGAGTTCCATATATTATCTTATTAAGTTGGTTACTGGAAGACAGTTAGGAGTTCATTTTATTTGGGTCTAGTTTCCAAATTAAATCTGCGACGGAATTCTCTCCTTTTGCGGTGCCTCTGATAAGGGAGACCTTTGACCTTGGAAGTACAAATCGTACGAATCCATGCGCAGAGTAACATAAAAAGTGTTCTGTGTCATTTCCATGCAACACGTTGCGTTCTACCAAAACTGACATTTTAAAAGAGAAAACAAAATAACGAGCTATCAGTACCATAGGAGGGAAATCAGTGACGTCAGTGTATCATTACATATTCAATCAACAATGGCAAAAACCTACCGCTTAAGGTTATTAATGCAAAACAGACTTATCCTTCACACCTGATAATGCTTATATTAGTCCTCGCAGTGCAGACGTGGGATTTCGATGAAGTGATTAAACAAAGGTAGAAGAGAACAATATGCACACACCACTGAAGCCACGTTTTCACATTCATGCAGTCCAATATCAAAAGTCACACTAAGTTGTAAGAGGTCCATGATTAAGGAATTTGTTGCTAGCGCACTCGAGCAGATGTAATTTCGATGGATTGCTCACGCGCTGCCTGCGATTACATGTAAAGTTACGTTGTGCAAGACGCGACAGTTGGCTGCGACTGCGACGCTGCCCCCTCCTCTTTTCCCACCCTTTCAGACGGCCGCAACACGACTGGAGTTGTCGCTGTTTCCCAAGCTCCGGTCGGTGGCGGCGGATTCAAATACATAAGAAAAATAAGAATTCCGATTTTCCTGCTGTAAGAAATACTGCATGTTATTAGACACTGGACTCGCATTCGGGAGGACGACGGTTCAATCCCGCGTCCGGCCATCCTGATTTAGGTTTTCTGTGATTTCCCTAAATCACTCCAGGCAAATGCCGGGATGGTCCCTCTGCAAGCGCACGGCCGACTTCCTTCCCCATCCTTCCCTAATCCGATGAGACCGATGACCACGCTGTCTGGTCTCCTTCCCCAAACAACCAACCAACCAACTGTATGTTAATGCAACAAAGTTACATCGGCTCCCAGAGTTAGTTTTTCGATACAGATTCACCTTTTACTTTAAAAAATTGAAAAGTATCTCTTCCTGTTTTGCGTGTTTTTTTCGCTGTAAACTACTTCTATATCAAATGTGAGGAAAGTAAAAGGCACAAAAAATTGATGTTTGCGTATCTTACAGTTTCACATCACAGCTTGATAATGAGGTGTCTATTTTGGCGATAGTCGTCACATTTATTCCGATACTTAATTTACAAGTAACCTACTGCATAAAATTTGAATTGTGTACGGTGAAAAATTTGGTCGCTGGCTACTTTACGTATGGTTCACGTTAGGTCATACATCGTTGCCGATGAAAAGAAGCTAACATATCGAAATTATTTTTAAAGTTGAGATCACAATGATATCGATCTCCGTTTCCGAGATTTGGGCTCATATATCTCCGGGAGCGTCGCGACTAGCCGCGAGTTCTGTCGACGCGCAACGAGAATCATGTGGTCATCACACGACAGAGAATGCATTTGTTGTTTCGCTGACACATTTGGACCGAATGAAACCATTTGATGTCATATATTTCTCCGGTATGAGTTACTAATATTTCTCCATTTGCTCTTGACAATTTCATTTAAAATGCCACGAAATGTAGGTTTCTTAAAGCCAAGTGATCAAGCAGAACCCATTTTCTTGGTTTTGCTGAGGCATCTGAACCTGTTCCAAGCTTTCTTTCTCGTTTATTTCTCTGATACGAGACCCGAATATTCTTCCATCTGTTTTTGCACATTTCACCTAAAATTCCAATGAAAGATAAGTTTATTAACAATAAGCGCACGCTAGCGTCATTGCATTGTTTCAAGTTCTTGACAACAAGATAGGGTTACACCTTAAACATCTCTAGAATTTTCATTCTGAACGTCTACAGTATACACTGGCAGAAATGTGGAAGAAATAATGTCCGTGCTTGTTCACAAAATTTCCCCAAATTATACTTGTCAGTTTCTCCCATGCAGAAACTTTTGGAACAAGCTAAGGCCACTTTCATAGCCGACTGACTCTTTATTCCCATCCAAATGAACTTCCGTATTCTTATATTCTGACAGCATACATCGTTATGGATGACATGAACATTTAATCTTGCCAAGCTGCACTCAAAAGATGACTCCAGGATTTACAAAAGACGAATTTCAATTGTGAACTGTGTCAGACCGTAAGGGCCTTGTAAAACAGTAGTGCACTTTTGGCACAAGTTTTTTGAGCACCATCTTCTACCAATGAATTGTAGTGAATGTGACAAATTACTTATTGCAGCATACTGTTTGCGCAATCTGTTGAGAAACGCCTTCCTCAAAAACGAACATCTATTGATTACAGAAAGCTGTAGAACAATCTGCTGGTGGTTTTTCACAACTAGAATGTATCAACAAGACACCAATCTACCGTTTACTTTCATAATGAAGGTATTGTAAAATGTAACTTTCTCGTTGTAATTTAGATTGTTCATTTTATAATGTACTTGCCGTTTTCAATTTTTATTGTCACAAAAAAGAGTAACGCGTAATTGGACCTTCAAGTTCATTTTCATCATTCTAATTCTACATCTTCATGGATTATACTGATTTTCATAATAGGCCTGAAAAATTTGCATTAATGGGAAAATATTATATATTTCACTCACCTGCCAGTTTCAACTGTGCACCAATTTCTTCCCAAATTCTGTCTCTGAACATAGTGTCTCTATATTTAGGGTTCTTCAAATCGTAAAGGCAAGGATGTTGCGAGACCAGCTCACAGAGCATCACATCCTGTGAGTGGCTCATTTCAGTTTTCCTTGACTGGCTCGACATCTTTCTGGCAGCCATACGTCTTTGTGTCGTCCGACTTCCGTCGCAACACTGCTAACTGGTGCAGTGCTGCGGCAGCTGCCGCAACAGTCGCGCATCGCATCCCAAACTCGAACTGAGCATGCGCCAGCAGGCAACTTCTGACGTCACGTAGCGACCCGTCGCAATCGCTAGTGTGCGTCGCGTCTTGGACAACGTACCTTAAGCTATAAGAGAATTTCATACCAAAGAGCAGTGTTGACTGCAGTACGAACTGTGTCGCAGTAGTAGTAGTAGTAGTAGCTAGTAGTCGTCTGGTGTATCGTGTTGGCTGGGCCGGTCGTGGGGTGCGATGGCGGAGCCTGAGCGATATAGTATAAGGTAAAAGCAGCCTCGCGCATATGTACTATTGTTATGTAAAGCCCCATGTTAATGTTTTTAAAAAATCTCTTAGTAATAATCTTTCTTATAAAAAATTAACTTTTGATAATCATTCATCTCAATTTAAAGAACTTACTAATTTCTCCAATCCATGGTCATCCCGATTATTGTAAAGAAAAATCAGTTGTTTCTTTTTATACATGACATATCTGTCGGCCAGCATTGCACAGGGCTGTGCCAGAAAAATTTCTTATAGGAGCAGATATATACGCGTTATCCGGCGACCTTATTGAGGTAAGAAATTTCTATTTATTCAGAATGATCTTTCAGGGCCATGACGCAGCGCTGCTGACGTCCAAAATTCACCAGTTTAAATTCACAGTCAATTATTGAAAGGTTATAAGTGAGCCACAATTTTTTATTGACAGATTAGTCACATTATATTATTGATAGGTTACGCAATTTATTTATTGGAAAGTTCCGATAAATGTCAATGTTATAGTTACATTTTTTTTTTTGTTGGGAGGTTTCGGAACTTTTCTGTTGGGAGGTTACACTAAATGTGAATACTATTTATATTATTTTTTGTGGGGAGATCACAAAGTATACTTTTTGGTCATATGTCTATTTCAATGTCATAAAATGCCTTTAACCAACCTAATGCAACACAGACGTTTACTTTGGTGTAGAAAACTGATTGTAAATCACAGAGTGACATCTGATGATAATATAACGATCATGTATCTTCACTTGTGGTTTGCCACATTTTAGTCTTACAAAATCAACAATCATTCTGGTATACAGGAGATACTGCCGAAAAAGTAAATATCAAAGATTGGTAATATTTTGTTGCTTTGGTGGCAATGTCTTCTAAATAAAATTTTTGTTTGAAAAGTTTGCATCTAGAATGATACGATCTGTATGACCTGACCATGAATCACACAGCAGTAGACTATTTTCACCTGTTACGGATTCGCCAAGGATTGAAGCTAGAAAACGTTTCATGTGTTCATTAGTCATTTTTCTACTTTTGCTTGCTTCCACGTGAATCTTTAGTGGGCAATTTGTTTCAGAATTCTATTATTTGAGCCGAAAGTGCCTTGTGTCTCTTGAAAACAGGTATACACCTCGGTTGATAGCCTGCGTGTTATTTGATAAACCCATATCAATTGTGTATCTGTGGGTAGAGCTATGTACAGAATGCAACATACTAGCTGTAGTTTCCTCTCCTCTGTGAGACGGTGTTGATGATAAAGACATTTCATACTGGAATTGACTTTGGCAGTGCTCCATATATTCCATTTCTCCACACCCTATTCTGTCATAAACGTTTCACCTTCTCCACAAATAGTTAGATCACCTCATTAGTTTACTACAGGTATTGAGGCTATGATCGTAATAATCTTCTTAAATGTTTTATAGTGGGCTGTCATCAATACCTGCTAATACACTGGGTCTCAATTGCTTGAGTGGAGATAGTTCGTAATGAGATAATTCGAACACACTGTGGCTGGACTCTTCCTGTTGCCCTGGAGAGGAAAGTTGTCTACTGCCTGAACAGCGATCTCCAGGTCCCTCAAAATCAGTATATCTGACCAGCATAATGTCATGAATTTCTGCTTCATCCTCATTATGTTATTGACTTATTATGTTATATAAAATATCCGTGAACTCTATATCTTGAACCCCGATTTCGTTTCCATACTCGCGACGTCGCAACTTTGTCCCTAATATTTGTACCACATTCGTAGGATTAATTCTCTTCAGTGATAACATTGTACATAGTTTACACAGAAATCTGCATACGAACACTCCAAGAGACACATTCATGCTACAGCTATACCATGTTAGCAACTGATGAACTTGTTAGTGGAGGTACACTATGCCACCGTCTGAAATCGCTAGCAGACAAGTGCGGAGTTATAAGGCTACATATAAAGCGAGGTTTTCTCATTCTATTTGGGGGAACAAGAGGCTTATGTTGTATGTTTGAAAGTTTTCTGAATGGAAGAGCAGGGCATGTGAATGCTGGTATTTTAGCACGTGTTTCTCCCAGTTTCTGAAACCTCGCAAGGTGAGCCACCCGAATATTTTAGTCGGTGGTTAGACAATCGGAAATGTTGGGCAGGTTTCCCACCAGGACAGAGGTAGTGTCGTTAAGGCGCTTAGGATATCTCTTAAGCCAGAGTACCTCAAAAGCGCCTTTCAAAGCAGTGTGAGACACGTGAGCTCCCACGTGATTTAATAAAAAAGCCGAGAGGTTGTCCTAAAAGCATAAGCAGAGAAGAGGGCAACCGCTATTTTCCTGTAAACATACTGGGAATCGAGCTGCGTTTGTACGCCCAGACATCGTTACGCCAATCATAAGGTGAAGGCAAATCCACTGCCAATTTTTAGTTTGTTGACAGAGAGTACAACAAGGGCAGAAGAAGAAAATTTTTCAAGCTTTCCCTGTTTGAAGGAAGAGAGAGGAAGATTTTCATTTTCACTGTTGCAATCTTAGCGGCTTTCTTCCCTCCTACGGTGAATTTTGAAAACGCTGTTGGCAGTCGATTTTGGGGCGAACACTTGGCGGCAGTCTATGTCTGTTCGTTGTTCGGTGCCCTGCTTCATCGCTCCCTTGGCTTTTTTTGTTTAAGTGTCACGTTTAGTGTTGTCGTTGTCTTTGCACTGCACTGCTCACAATTTGCGAGTCTGTTTCGACTCGTGACTGCTTTTTATCGTTAGTTCTCTATCACGCTGGGATCAAAAGTCGATGCTATGCAGTATACGTCCGTTTGTGAGTTTCCGAGACTTTAGAAGGTATCCCGATGCCTTCTGCACAGATACAGTTTTTATAAAACTGGATATTATCATGCAGGTGATTCAGAAAATTTTAACATTGTACGCACGTAACTTTTTACATGTTTTGATGAAAGTGTAGGTTAATCAACCCAATTTCAACCTGGAGAGTATTGTCTGAGAGCAAATAAATTAATGTTTTTAAGATAACTTTCCTCTCTCCATCATTTCCTCCTACTGCTTTCTGAAGAGGTGACACTTTCCATTAAAAATAAGAATCATCAGAGGATTCTAGCCCACTGAACTGCAGTCTCACTACGACGGCGTTTCCAATGTAATTCATGTGTCATTACAAGAAACATATTTTTTTATTTCAATCTAGGAAGTTAGCCGCATCGTTTTTAATAATATGTACTGAATTAAAGTTTTATTTGGTGGATAGTGAATCCTCATTTGCATTAGCACTTTGAAGCAAGAAAAATTATCAGTTTAACAGTTATACGATTGTGTTGGATTCTATCTGAACGATGAATCGCTTGTTTGGTCATTTATGTATTGATTTCGAAAATGTGGTCAGCAGCTTGCGAAAACGACTGCTGAACCCTGGCCAACTCCCATATTGCAATGTACAGTCATGCTCAAAAGTAACCGAAAGACCTGAATTGGATTTCCTCTGATTCGCATGCAACCCACATAACACAGCTGTCTAGCAGATCCTCTAATCGCTCCTTTTTACACTCGTTTGACTATTGAAAATGGTTCCAACAAGTCACCGCTAGAAAACACTGCTCTGTATCGCAATAACTCAAGATATAAAGTAATACCACGATACTAGAAATATCAGGGACCACCTTATCACAGATAAGACTGTCCTGAAGGCTTGTAAGTTCACATTTATTGCAATAAATGACATACCTGAAATGTTACCACTCTCATTATTACATCAGATAGGTAATGCACGTAGTACGTTCGTCGTATTCATGATTTCCTCTTCAAAGTAACATACCGTACTTGTTATTTAACACAAAATGACATTAAAAATTTAAGTTATTCACGAGCAGCTAGTTGAGAATATGTATGAACTTCAAGTGACACGACGAACCGTCTCGTTCTGCATATGGATTCAAACCTAGGTCAAGCTGACTAAGCAAAATATTTCGTGACTGACGGAAACTAACAGTCATTCCTGATTAGGCATACAGAGAGGGATATACCTCGATTTTCGACAGTATCAGTTAGCAAATATCAACTTTAAATTACATAACGTAAACATTTTTAACGGACGCGAATTCCTACCCAGCACCTATTGTCCCTGTTACAGTTCTCGGCAGTAGCTAGATGTTTTAACTGAAATGACGAGACGAAACATTAATTTTTTCCCTCCCAGGACTCCAACCCGGCACCTATCGCTGCTATATTCTAGAGAAAACAAACGTTAAAATACGGGTTTGTTACACCAGCAGCGACATGTGAGCATGTTTGAAGTAGAAATAATATGACGAAGAGTTCAATGCTGACTGGGAATCGAACCCCACACATATCGTTGTTGACTACACACAAATAGACGTCAGCTACCGAATTTTTGTCCACCAGCATCTCGGAATAACATCCTTGGACTTACAGTGATCTCGCATATAGTTACATGTCTCACTGGGAGTCAAAACCATCAGGTATCGTTGGTGTTGACAACTAATGAAAATGCATTAAAAATCAAAATTATTATAAACCAGCAGATAGGTGTTCTCACGCTGGAGCTTGATAATTCATAATGAAAACCTTAGTGCCCGGCCAAGACTCGAACCCATTCACGCGTAATAAGTGAAAATGTTGTGGAATCTGCAGTTTTGAACAAACAACAAATTGTAGTCGATCTGTATTGTCACGAAGGGATCCAATTCCGCGTTAAGGGTGGTCTGAGTTGCATTCCCATTTAACATTTTAACATTCGGATAATAAGTTGCCGTCTCTTTATCTAAGAACATCTATCTCTGTGTAATGTCTTGTCTGTATAGACGTGTATCTGTTGCCTTTAAGATCCCTTCACCTTCGCACATAAATCTATACAGTAAAGTAAGGCCCTCCTAGTTCTTGGCTGATCCGTGATAAGACAGGCAAAAAATTAGACTAATGGAGGATTATTAGTATTATCTCTATTTTCATTCGCTCTCTCTCTTTCTCTCCTTTAACTATGTACAGTTTTTAATATAATATTTCATTACGTGAAACTAGGCAAATAGGATCTTTGGTGGAGTCCTTCGCCTTGGTAATCAGAGGCTGGCTTGCTGTAAGAGATCTTTACATTTATTATTACTGTTAAACACTGCAGTCAGTCGGGAGAATCAATCGTTTGGACAATTCGTACCTTTTACGAAAGATTGCGAATTCCAGATGTGTACGAAGCCTTTTTGGACGGTTTAACTCAGACTCAGTGATTGCAGGCTCTCTTCGACACAGCTGAAACTTCCCCACTAATTACAGGGCCAACGTGATCATCAAATGATTAAGAAAAAACTCATTCTTTCATTCACTCCAGGACAAAAAGTCACAAATATTAATTATGAAGGAAATTGTGTATTAGATCCATCTCCATTACATGTCCAGATCTCCGGTGATTCCACGCCTTAATTATTTTCCTTTTACAGTCTCTTTCTCTTCAAACAAACCGCTAGCGGCACAAATGTTAATTCGCTCGCTTTAGCGAGAAGAAAAGCAGGATATGTATCTCTCAGAAACACGTCAATCCCTCAACAGATACTCCAGAAGCTGTCCTAGTTACCACTCTAACAACCATGGAGAATGCAGATATGCATCTCTGTTATTTCAAAGAATAATCGCACTAGAAAATACTTTGGCTTTTTCGAGGTGTCGCCGCATATATTACGAGAAAATCAGATCAGATAACTTTTCCAAAGTTAATGAATGTGGGTGATTTGATTGAAAATGATTAATTGGTGCGTGGTAGAGAGTATTTTCTGTGGGGACATTACAATGCCCCTCGCAGCGAGCGATGTTTGTGAGCCTAATTTTGATTTACCGAACACACTTCGCAAGCTATCTATTAGTGTGGGTAACCCGGAAGTGATGAGTGTCAGTCCTCCGACTGAAAAAAAAAAATGTTTAAGACAGACGAAGAAAAGAAAAATTGAAAACAGAAGAAATGAAGAGACAGGTACCGCGGCTGTATTGCTTTTACGTGCATCAAGGTGTTATGTCTGCTGTGCACAACCAAGGAAGATGATCTTTCATGAAACTGTTATCGGGGTCTACCCATTCGGGAACTTTCTTAAGCAGGGAAACCTTGGAAAACCTCTTAAGCCTAGACCCCCAGGCTACGGTACATAGAAGATAGGAAAGCATACAGAAGAGAAAAAATAATTTTGAAATTGATCTCTAAAGGAAAGATAGGGATCGATTTATATAACGATTTGGAGAAGAGTGATTTGTGCGTCTAGGTAAAAAAAATTTACAATCAATGACTCGAGGTTTTTTTGTTTTAACTCCCCCGGATCTTGCATGTCCCCGACGTCAACATTTGTAGTCGGTCTTCTACGCGGCCCACAATGGGAAGAGTAGAAGGGACAGATATACCAGATTTTACATGCAACATTCATTCCAAAAGAATTAGCAATGACCGAAAGGGAAACCCTTGCTGTAAAAGAACTGGTTAGGTTGCACCGTCCAAGATTCTCCTTTTTGAAAACAAAATCCCTATGGTTTCATGCATCCTTTTTCTTACGATGTACTGCAAAGAATTTAGCCATTGACTTAAGGTTTCCATTTATCCATTGACTAATGCTGTTGCCGAAAACATCATAATATTTACTCTAGTTTAAATTTTCTTTTGGACTTCGCATCACCACTTGTGCTTATAAGTCCAAAAATTCTGACACATTTCTGTCAATGATTTATTCTTCGTAATTTAAAGGATTCAAGCAACTTGCAGTAGATTTTGGATTCAAATCATCGAATAATGGAAAGTGTGGTTCATTTTATACAAAGACATAATCCATCATTTCCTTGAAAGGTCATATAATTTATCTATACTCAAAAAATTTTTATCCTAAATACATATATTTCTCCGCTTGATTGCTGTAATGGGTAAAGTTACTAGTAGTGAGGAATGTGGATTCACTTCTTTCATTTATTCTCTGATTCATCCGGCATTCATACATGCACATATATGGAAATGGATTTTCAAACAAAATTCCAAAGTGAACAAGACCCATTAAATATCTACTAATTCTATGAATATTACTTTCTTTTGACATTCAACAATAAATCAAGAACTCTTAACGTCTAATTATGACACTTTCTTGAAGTTAAACATGAATCAGTTTCCCCTCGCGTTTGATGCGAGTCTCTTACAAAGCATATCTGTGTCGTCTATATCGATTCTAACACTCGCGCCGACGTCAATTGTTTTGCGCTGGAAATTATCTTTGCGGCGTTAACCGTCACTCATGATTCACTACTTAACCGCAAAATTCACTTCACACGTTTAATTATCTAAGCGTGCACTTGAAATTATATATGAAAGTTCACTGGGAACCTCTTTTGATTATGCAGCGTCATTTTCGGGAAATATTTCTTTCTTCTTGAAGGTCATTCAGATCCATTATAATTCTTGATGACATTAGCAATGCTAAAGTTCTATGTTTACCCAAACACAGGTGAAGCCTATCTCCACTATCTTCTTTGCAGCACTCGATAGTAATAGTTAGTCACTATTTCTACAATCTGTGTCACTGATTAATTATTTCAGTTTAAAGTTTTCTAACACTAAACACACTAAGTTTATTGTTATGTTTTTACGAGCGTTCATCTCTGTCACACGCAACACCATTCCTCCCTATCTTCTAATCTTCATTAAATTTTTTCAAGTCGTTATGGGAAAATAACCCTTTAATTTTGTTAGATCCCGGGTATGCTAACAGATAAGCCCCAGGGTTCGGAATTTGTAGAATGATGTATGGGCCAGTATATAATAACTCCCGTTTCTTTATACTCTTCTGTATTAAGGATGATTTGGTACGTCTTTTGACTAGTACCTTCTCTCCGACGTGGTACGCCTGTACCCTCTTGATTAATTTGTCATATTGTTGTTTTCTCTGATCAGCCTTTTGCGTCATATTTATGATGGCTTGTCTTATTTTTTCTTCCCAAGGCACCTCAGTTTCCTGAGTTTTGGGCATATGTTCAGTCCAGAAGTTCTCGAAACTTTTGTATTATGTATGGGTAGAGCGCAGCGTGCCAAAATACGTCGGAAAAGTATTTTCTACATAAGCTGTTATCTGGTAGTGGCATTTTATTCTTCTTCAAACTTTGTTTGAGAGCTTTAACTCAGAACAAGTTCTCTACATGCATGTAATCAATAAACTGCATGTGCATTTTCAGACTGTTATAGAAAACATCAGAGAATTCGCATATATCATTGATGATTAATTTCTCTCTCATGTTTACTATTGTTTTAAGAACACTGAAGGAAACCTTACGAAAATTGTGAACTGTATCATAAGAAATGTAATAATACTACTCACAATACCCTAACGACGAATGTCTGTTTTAATAAAACTGAGTATCTGTACACAAGCGTGCCTCTATCGACACGAATTGGTAAAATACTACTCACTTAGATATTGATTGGGTCTGTGTTTAATTGGTTTGCAGTGTCGTACTCAAGAGGTATGCTAATGTGACATTTCATAAATAAAGTTATGTATTCCTAGAAACCCATAATTTGCTTGTCAGCAACGAAAAGAGGCGTTACATGTTGTGCAGCATTAAGAGTTTTTCATCATTGCACTATGAGCCGAAAGTATTTTCTTGCGATTTCCTTATCGATGTATGATCTGGCTGCTTGCAACTCTTTCACAGAAGGGATTAAAACGCTACACTCAGTGAGACTGATGTGATCTTACAGCGGGCTGGGAAGTGACCATAGCTGGTGTCTCCAAGTTGTGGCTGCAACGTAATGCGACTGATTCATGTTTCTGTAACTAAATTTAGGGACTGGAGCGTTCTTACTAGTAATACTCAGAACTGACTGCAAACTAAGCATCATAAATCAGTAACTGTCATAGTTGTTTTTATATTTCTTTCGTAAGTGTACTCAAAACTAAGAAATTCATTCACAGACGTTTTTGTGCCTCGCCAATAGTCGAGCACAGCAAACAAATAAAAAAAAAAAGAATGTGTGTGTGTGTGTGTGTGTGTGTGTGTGTGTGCGGCAGAGAGAGAGAGAGAGAGACAGAGAGAGAGAGAGAGAGAGAGAGAGAGAGAGAGAGAGTAAAAAATTGTAAAGAAATTGAATCATGGTATGTAAAGAAATCATTCATTAAAATGACACGTCCACATCATTTCGAAATATCCTATTCATGATCTATGAAACAAGAATTAATATTATGTAATCTAATCTAATCATATCATATTGATGACTAGCCATGAAGAGTCATGAATTATCGAAGTTTTTGCCAATACCAGTAACCAAATCTAAACTTGAAAATAAAAGACGACAGTTTTTGTAATAAACCGGGACTTCTATCAAGACCCTTTCGTCCCTGTTAACTAACCACGAAAGATGTCTGATATACCTCTATTCTGAAGTAACAAACTGTGCATGCATTTAAAGATGAAGTGTGTGATGTGAAGTTCTGTGACGGAGATACGAATCCAACACGTAATCGGATTGTTAACTAAGTAAAATCAAATGTTTCGTATCGGCTTTTCTTAGCAGCTGCTAGGTGTTTGGATCTAAAATAACGATAGAAACTTTGGTGCCTAATCGACAATCGAACTGCACATCCACCGTGCATCCACGAATATAGCTTAAGTAACAGTTTCTTACTCACCAATAGTAAGATGTGTGCGTGTTTGACCAGAAATAACGACACCTATTGCGATTGTTGGCAACACATGAACAGACATTAAAAGTGTACTTAATTTTCACTAACAGACCGGTGTGCACGTGATAGGGCTTGAAATGAAATTATGAACATTTTTGTAGTAGATCAGGATTTGGACCCACATACTTACCTTTGGAGGAGACCTAGAGAAGATTGCAGTCTTGAGAAAAGGAATGAAATGATTGAACTATACTGTTCCGAGAGATTCAGATCCTCGAAAGAGGAGATAACGAATTCGAATCACAGTCCAGCAGCAAATTTTTCAACGTCTCTAGTTCAATGAAGTACAAGTAAAGTAAGAGCACTGTTCCCTTAAATGGCTATCGGTTCATCAAATAAAATAAAATTATCTAATGTACCTAAGTTTACTGGCGACTGTATTTCTGTTTACCATGTCTTCCGCTATGTCATTTCCCAACGTAAACCGGCTCTGCCCAGTTGGTAATGACGGAACTTGATATTTAATGCGGATTTAGGATTATAACGTCTTTCTCTTGATGTTACTATCGGAAAAGTAAATCTGTTTGTTCCTCTTAAAAATAAATGCCTGAACCCACGCTCTGCTACTGTGATAGTTCGTTCCGCCGGACCATTGTGGCCACATTTCCCAGCCCCAGGAGTGTGCTGTAACAGATGATGTGGTCTTCTTCTTCGGTTATCAACCCACAGGTTGGTTGGCAGCAGCACGCCATTCCGTTCTTTTGTCAACTTTCTTCTTCATATCTGCATAGGTCTGGCACCCGATGTCATTTATTACTTGTTGAATGTAGGTTAATCTAGGTCGTCCTCGGCGAGTTCTTCCTTCAATGATTCCTTCTAATATTCTCTTAATGAAATTGTTATGCCGTAAAATGTGACCTATGAAGGTTATTCTTCTTTTCTGTATATTTCGCCAAAGAGATCTGTTTTCTTTCACTCTTCTGAGGACATCTTCGTTTGTAGCCTTGTCTCGCCAGCTGATTTTTTCCATTCTCCGGTAGCACCACATTTCGAATGCCTCTAATCTTCTCTTTTCTTCTTTTCCACAAGTCCAAGTTTCACATCCGTAAAGGGCTGTACTCCACACATAGGTTTTCATGACTCTCTTTCTTACGTCTAAACTAACATTTCTACTCGTCAGTAAGTTTCTTTTTCCATTGAATGCTATTTTGGCAAGTTGTATTCTGTTTTTAATGTCACTTTTGCTCCTTCCATCTGCTGTTATTTTGCTACCTAAGTAGTTAAATTCTGTAACCTGCCCTAGTTTCTCTCCCTTTATTGTTATTCGTATGGGTTCATTGTAGTTCAGGGCGCCACTCACCATCACTTTAGTCTTTTTCTTATTTATTTTCATTCCATACTGTTCTTTTAAGGTGTTTTCCATTTCATTGAGTGCGGCTTCTAAATCTTCTTTCCTTTCTGTAATTATGGCGATATCATCTGCATATCGCAACATATCTATTTTCATTCCGTTAAGTTTTATTCCTACTTCGATATTCTCTCTTATTTTGTCTATTGCTTCTTGGATATATGCGTTGAAAATTACTGGAGATAGTGGGCATCCCTGTCTCACTCCTTTCCTTATTCTTGCTGTTTCTTCTTTGTTTTCCTTCTTAACTAAGGCTGTTTCATTTTGGTATATTTTAAAGATTATCCTTCTATCATTATATTTCAGACCAGCCTTCTTCAGAATTCTAAACATTTCTGGCCATACAACATTGTCAAATGCCTTTTCGAGGTCTACGAAGGCTATAAATACTTGTTTGTTTTTGGAAATTTGTTTCTCAATTATTAGTCTTAAAGATAAGATTGCTTCCCTCGTCCCTACACCGCTTCTAAAACCGAATTGGTCTTCACTTAGAGTGCTATTCAATTGGTTTTCAACTCTTTTCAAAATTATTCTTATTAGAATTTTTGATGCGTGTGAAAGAAGACTGAGTGTTCGATGGTTTTCACAGTCCATAGTAGATGCTTTCTTAGGTATGGGGAATATGATGCATTTCTGATAGTCTTCAGGAACTTCACCTGTTTTGTATATTTTCTGTATGAGTTGCAGTAATGTAGCTTTCATTTTGTCTCCTGATTTCTTAATTAGTTCAGAAGGTATATCATCAACACCTGCCGCTTTCTTATCTGGTAGTTCTTTTAGTGCTTTTTCAAATTCATCTTTCAGAATTGTGTCCCCTAGTTCTTCTTTCTCTACTTCTTCGCTTAATTCTATCATATTATCTGTTAGAGGGTCTCCTTGATATAGCTCTTCAATGTATTCTTGCCATCTCTTCAGCGTGTCATATCCAAATAGTACCTTGCCCTCTTTGTTCTTTATAGTTCCTGAAGATTTTACTTTCCGTTTAGCAAAGTTTTGTTTTATTGTTCTGTAGGCCAAGTCAGTTTTTCCTTTAACCATGTTTTCCTCCACCTCTTTACAAATGCTGTTGAGGTAATTTTCTTTTGCTTTCCTAGATTCTCTGTTTATTTGGTTTCTAAGCTGTCTATATTTGTTTTCGCTTTGCTCGTCAAAGGCATTTTTGTATAGTCTTCTTTCTTCCATTAGACAAATTATTTCAGGTGTTATCCACTCTTTCCTGTTTACAGGTTTGGCTTTCCCAATAAATTCTTCTGCTGCTTTATGTATGCCTTCTTTGATTTGTTTCCACTCCTCGTTAGTACTCCCGGGAATAATGTTTGATGCCATCTCATCAGTTTTCCGTGCATAAGGGATCACTAGTTCTTCAGACTTTAGGTTATCTCTGTTCCATACTTTGTTCGTTTTTCTCTCTAATCGCTTGAGTTTGAGTAAGCATTTCATCATTACAAGGTTGTGATCACTATTAATATCCGCAGACGGGTAGCTTCTGCAGTCCTTGATTTGGTTTTTAAAACGCGATTTTACTAATATATAGTCGATTTGGTGTCTTCTAGTATCTCCTGGGGCTTTCCACGTGTACCTTCTTCTTTTATGGTGGTTGAAAAGGGAGTTCGCTATGACCAACTTGTTTTTGGCACAAAATTCAATTAGCCGGCTTCCTCTTTCGTTTCTATCTCCTAGACCATATTTCCCTACAATTCCGTCAACTTCCTCTTCTCCAACACTAGCATTCCAATCTCCCATTATAATTAAGTTCTCTTCACCTTTAACATAATTTATAACTTTGTTGATGTCTTCATACACTGTTTCTATTACATCGTCTTCTTCTGCCGATGTCGGCATATAGACTTGTACTATTACCGTGTTCTTTGGTTTGGTTCCAATTTTGACTAGTATTATCCTAGAGTTAAATTGCACATATCCTGTGACTAGATTCCCGAGTTTTCCTTTTAGAATTATTCCAACTCCACCGATTCCAGTTGTTCCTTGGTTAGTACCTGTATGAATGATACGATAATTTCCTGATCTGAAGTCTCCTGGTTCAGGCCATCGCATCTCAGATATTCCTATTATGTCTGTTCCCATTCTGTCCATCTCTAGTTTGAGGTTCTCTAATTTCCCGCATTGGAGGAGTGTTCTTACATTCCATGTTGCTATTTTTAGTGTATTCTTCAACTTTGCCTGACCTTCCATTGTCCCCACCCGGAGATCCGATTGGGGGACTATTACTCCGGATTTATGTTTAACAGAAGATTCTGGCATGGTGCGCTACTGATTCTTGGGATATCTTGAGTGATCTTTAATGGAGTGGTTTCCCGTTGCCTTCTCCATCCTATGCCGTTGACTGTGAAGTTCTTCCGCCTTTAGGAGCAATTTCTCACTCCAAGGACAAGAGAGTGCCCTGCCTCTATCCGCTCATCCGCTCTCTTTGAGACCGTTGGCACTTGATAGGGGGCGTTTCCTTATCCCGGGAAACACTCGGTCGTCAGAGCCTCGTTAGCAATAACAGGGTGTACCGTGCAGCAATCCTTAGCTGCAACTCGGGTAGGTGAGGTTGACATTTGTACAGGAGAGGCTGTTAGAGTCGCTTCACTGTACCTTACACTGATGTGGTTAGCTGACAAAATTAGTCACGTTGGAAAAAACGCGAGTCTATTAAATGGTTAAGTATAAGTAAGCTTCTGAAGCGGAGATTATGCTGTTCTCATTTCAGCAGCTTGTAAAGACTCTTCTAGGCATCATAGGCTCGATGTGAAGCTATTTTGAAATTTTCACAAATTCAGCAAATTTCTTAGTTCGAGCAAATCCACTGGTAAATGTGAAGTTACCGGATAATTCGATTATTACCGTCATTATTACTATCATTTTCTTCATACCGCTGCTGGAACACTGTACTTGAAGATCATTTGATACCTTTTGGTCACTATAGAAGTAATTTCCCAAGAACAGGTTCTTTCCCTGTCTGCGGAATCCTTTTCATGTTAATATCAAACATCAGTAATTACTCGTAGATTACATTAAAACTAAAGTAATTTATGAAGACGTTACTTGATAACAAAAAACGCGCAGCCTTTTTTCATTTACTTGCGCCTAGAAATGGCTATCGAATACTGGCAAACCAAAAGGCAAGATATCTTACTGCCTTCCGATATAGTCGCTGTCAGTTCTTCCATATGATTTGGTCGACATGACCTGTTTCAAATTGTGTATGACAGACAATGTTTTAGAAAATCAATTGTTTTCCTTTGCAATAAAAAGAAAGATTTTCATTCTAAGCTATCCAAGTACAAAATTTTCAAAATATTAGTTCAAATTTAACATTCGCTTCTATAATGTAGAAAAGTATTTCACAGCTGCAAAACTCGCATCCGGCTCATTGACCTTACACTTAGTCGCTGACCATAAATTCTAGCTCAGAGTGACACCAGTTTAAGTAATCTAATGTAGCGAGGACTGTTTTCCAGTGCTCTTTCTCACCGCAAAATACGCAATTCACTCATTGGGCTCCATTAGTACACTGTAACAGTAATTTCTGTGTGTATGCAATGGATACGGATTAGAATTTAGTGGTGCTCTCTCTTCCACTTCTGTGTACAATATGCCTGACCTAAACGGGCCCTTTATCATTACAGGCGCTGGGCAGTGCAACATGATACTGACAACAGTAATGTGCTTATACTGACAATCTGCTTGTTCGTTTTACCTGATTTTGTACTCATTTGAATAAAACAACATGATCTTCCAGTGGGTGACATTTCGTCCCTCTTTTCCTTCTGTGAAATTTGTCAGTAAGCTTTTTGCCTTCCAACCATTGAAATGCGGCAGTGTACTGCTGGTAAATGATTCAAAAACCACGATTTAGTGCCGTTAAGACGATTTATTTAAACGCCACATAGGTGCAGTCGATTTCAAGGTGCAAAGTGTTTGTTGTCTTACTTTTGTGACAGGTGGGCATAAGTGATTTGAAAAGACTTTTTATTGTGCTGAAATAATCTTTTGTCACAAAGTAACAAGGTAAGTGTTTTATTCGTATATATTTTGTAGGATACTGTAATCGTGATGGAAGATTGTGCACCTGAATGTTTGACACAACTGGTAGGAGAAAACGCTGTATAATAACCAAACCCCGCGCCTCATCTCCATATCCTCCTATGACACGAACACGGGATTCTCCTCGCATACCGCTACAGAGCTGTTCCTAGCACAGCTGAGAATTGGCAACATCGTCACAAACATTAGGCAACACTGTGATGGTGCAATCACTTCCGCGTGTGGTACTGAACTGACTTGCTAAATTCACTTGATATTCCCTTTCCATTGGAATGACTCATCCTATATAATCCGCATGTAAACTAAGACACTGAGACAGAAAATTCAATTTTTTGCCTAAAGAAATGCTATTCTTCACATAAGTGACAACTTTTATTATCTTTCACGATGGGTTATGAGGCTGAGCGACAAATACCATGATGAGAGTGGCGTAGAGGCAGCAGTGTGTCCGTAGCCCGGTGGTACCACCAGTGTCTCGGGTCAGAACGACTCAATCATTCGTCAGTTTTAACAGTGGTAGGGGCCAGCGTATGCGAGTTTTTTCTCTGATATTTATGGAGCTGCGAATTTCCAGAAAAAATTCTGTATCTAAATAGGAAGAAAACCTTTACACATCAAATCCTCTTGGTAGCTCGACTCAGTAAGTTGTGTTAATGGTCACTTATCTTTGCTTTCTGACTGCCAAGTTGCTTCGCAATACCAGCGTCTCTGAAGAAATTCGAATCGACCATCAGCGATACGAATTTCAATAGTATTCTTCACTTAAGACTCACATGCCAGGGTAATAAGTATGAAGAAAATGAACCTCTTGATTACTATAAGGCCTCTATGCTAATTTTCACAGAAGCAATTAGGAACTCCCTGCAGACATTTGCTAACAGCGGCTCTAGCAACTTACTTTTTCTCTGGGTAGCTTCAAATATGGGCAATTTTGTCGCCTTAAATCCAAATGAATATTTTAAATATCACTTCTGAACAGCGTTAACTTCTCCATTAATTAAGGTATAGACCTTAAAACATGCAATTTACCTGAGTAGCTATAGAGCAGGTTCTGATAGGTATTGACACAATCTTTTGCATCCATTTACCATAGAGAATCAAAGAAATAAATCAAACACATTATATTGCATTTACTCTCTGTTCCTTGACTAATACATACGAATCCATGACAATTATAAATTATTTGAGGAACCTCCCGTGAAAGGAAAAAGAACAGAATGTGACGCTTTAATTGTAGTGTTCTGGATCAGAAACAATGAAATTAATTCTGTGCCCCATTGATGTATTGCATTCTAGTGTAATAAAATAATCATCAAATAAAAACGGTTTTGTGCCTCCTTTGCAATCAAGAGTGAAACACAAATCGTAGACAGAATTTATGGGTCACCACTCAACAACATTAAAGCATTTTACATAGTCGAGAGTGCGGAGTGGAGCGCACGTTGTCGGCAGAAAGCGAGACAATGCAGTGCCACAGCCCCCGCCGGTAGGCAGTAAACGGGTCCCAGAGAACTCAGGCGCATGCGGTGTTCAGAGGCAGATGGTCAGCAAAGAAATCTTTCGCTAAAACATTGCTTGACCAAACTGTTATTACCAGTGTGACAGAAAGCGAAATCTATTGTAGATTCGCTTGAATTACACTCATAACTTCAGCACCGAGAGGAAAGGGACGATAAAAACTTTGTCGACGTGTGCTTATAGTTACCAGACGTCGTATTAGCTAGTCTCGTGTTTTACTTCAAGACTACGGTCATAGTCAAGAATAAAGTACTAAGACTGAAGTCAAGACTTCCTCTGGGAAGTGCCGCAGTCTACAATGTTGCCAGATCGAGCATATTGCCGGACATAGGATTCTGAGAGGACCACGACTGTATTGCCCACCCCTTACGTGAACGACTCGGTGATCAATTTTTTGCTCTAAGACTGTATCTACAGCACATATTGCACGCTGAAGACCCAGAAGAATTAAAAAGCAAAAGTAGTTTATGAGAGCAACGTTAACTATAGCGTTAGAAGTATTCATAGTATTGTATACATGTGTGTAAACGCCTTCCAATACCCACTTCAGTATTACAAATTCGACTCTGTTTGCGGATGAACTCAGACTTAGGTTGATAATTATTTTGAATATTTAGTAGTACTGTACCCATTGGTGTTAAACTCGTTTTCAACCAAGGATTCTCACAGCTACAGGAACACTACTTGTGATACCTCATAGACCAAATACTTACGCAGTGCTATCAGACGAAAAGATCAACCTGACACATACTGTGAGCAGTTTGTTTTGCAACCTTCGTACCTGAATAATGAGCTTTTTCCTATTTGAGATGTCTGTGCACATTGCTGCTTGAGACGATTTAAGACGAAACTAAATTCCTACAGCTACGACAAGAAAGAAATCGTCTTAAAGGCACTAAATCGTGGTTTGTGAATCGTTTACCGGCCGTACTCTCCCGCATTTCGCTGGCTAGAAGGCAAAAAGCTTACTGACAAATTTCACAGGAGGAAAAGGGGACGAAATGTCTCCCACTGGAAGATCATGTTGTTTTATTTAAATGATTACAAAATCAGGTATAACGAACAGTCAGGTTGTCAGTAAAAGCACATTACTGTTGTCAGTATGATGTTGCACTGCCGAGCGCCTGTAATGATAAAGGGTCCGTTTAGGTCAGGCATATTGTACACAGAAGTGGAAGAGAGAGCACCACTAAATTATAATCTGTATGCACTGCATACACGCAGAAATTACTGTTACAGTGTACTAAAGGAACCCAATGAGTGAATTGCGTATTTTGCGGTGAGAAAGAGCACTGGAAAACAGTCCTCGCTACATTAGGTTACTTAAACTGGTGTCACTCTGAGCTAGAATTTATGATCAGCGACTAAGTATAAGGTCAGTGGGTCGGATGCGAGTTTTGCAACTGTGAAATACTTTCCTACATTATAGAAGCGAATATTAAATTTGAACTAATATTTTGAAAATTTTGTACTTGGACAGCACAGAATGTAAATCTTTCTGTTTATTGCAAAGGAAAACAATTGATTTTCTAAAACATTGTCTGTCATACACAATTTGAAACAGGTCATGTCGACCAAATCATATGGAAGAACTGACAGCGACGTATATCGGAAGGCAGTAAGATCTCTTGCCTTTTGGTTTGCCAGTATTCGATAGCCATTTCTAGGCGCAAGTAAATGAAGAAAGGCAGCGCGTTTTTTGTTATCAAGTAATGTCTTCATAAATTACTTTAGTTTTAATGTAATCTTAAGTAATTACTGATGTTTTATATTAACATGAAAAGGATTCCGTAGACAAGGAAAGAACCGTGTTGGGTTCGTATCTCTGTCACAGAACTTCACATCACGCACTTCATCTTTAAATGCATGCACACTTTGTTATTTCAGAATAGAGGTATGTCAGACATCTTTCGTGATTAATTAACAGGGACAAAAGGGTCTTGACAGGAGTCTTGGTTTATTACAAAAATTGTCGTGTTTATTTTCAAGTTTAGATTTGGTTACTGGTATCGGCAAAAACTTCGATAATTCATGACTCTTCATGGCTAGTCGTCAATATGATATGATTAGATTAGATTACATTAGATTAATTCTTGTTTCATAGATCATGATTACGATATTTCGTAATGATGTGGACGTGTCAATTTAATGAATGATTTCTTTACATACCATGATTCAATTTCTTTATAATTTTTTACTCTATCTCTCTCATTCGTTTTGATTTCTCTGTCTCTCTCTCTCTGTCACACACACACACACACACACACACACACACACACACACACACACACACACACATTCTTTTTTTATTTTTATTTGTTTGTTGTGCTCGACTACCGGCGAGGCACGAAAACATCTGTGAATGAATGTCTTAGTTTTGAGTACACTTACGAAAGAAATATAAAAACAACTATGACAGTAACTGATTTATAATGATTAGTTTGCAGTCAGTTCTGAGTATCATTAGTAAATACGCTCCAGTCCCTAAACTTAGTTGCAGAAATGCGAATCAGTCGCATTACGTATTCCAAGCTGTTGCAGCCGCGACTTGGAGACACCAGCTATGGTCACTTCCCAGCTCGCTGTAAGATCGCATCAGTTCGTCTTCTTCCTGCTGGTATTGTAACTGAAATTTAGCAACAAGGCAATGTATGTTTGGCAACTCTGTGGTCAACGAGTTACTTCCTGGTGTGCACGGAATTAAGCCTCTAAGTTCACTTGATTTTACCTGTCATTTCCAATGAATAATCTGAGTTATTATCGCTTGAGGTGTAACAAAAGATTGTACATTTACGGTTTTCAGCCCAGGAAAGTCGTTGCACGTGGAAATCGCAACTAATCTCGTTCTTCAAATAGCGGTTTACGAGTTCTAGCCACTATTGGTCTCGTAAGAGGAAGCTAAGGCACATACTTCTTCGCCAGCTCTGTGGTAACCTGCTGACCTGTGAAAAAGCGTCTGTTATGCTTCGCAGTTCTAGTCTCACTGAGTGTAGCGTTTTTATCCCTCCTGTGAAAGAGCTGCAAGCAGTCAGATCATACATCGATAAGGAAATCTCAAGAAAATACTTTCGGATCATGCTGAAAAACTTACATGCTGCACAGCAGGTAACGCCTCATTCCAGTGCTGACAAGCAAATTCTGGGTTTGTAGGAATAAATTGTTCAAATGGCTCTGAGCACTATGGGTCATAACATCTTAGGTCATCAGTCCTCTAGAACTTAGAACTACTTAAACCTAACTAACCTAAGGACAGCACACACATCCATGCCCGAGGCAGGATTCGAACCTGCGACCGTTTCTAGGAATACATAACTTTATTTATGAAATGTCACATTTGCATACCACTTGAGTATGACACAGCACACCAATTAAACACAGACCCAATCAAAATCTAAGTGAGTACGACGTTTTCAACAAACAGATAGCGCAATAGAGTAGCTCAAATGGAAAGGAACACTTCCTATTTAAATTTCTGCATCCTACACTGTTGGCAGTTTGTGTTGGTGGCAGTTATGTGATATTATTTTGCTTATTACAAAATAAAGTTGAATGTATGCACTGGGTAGCCGAGGCAGCTAGTTCATAGTGATTCAGTCAACCAAGTAAATGAATTTACTGAACATGCTGCACTGAGGCACTGAGGCACTGAGAAGAGGATTTGGTGGTCTGTTTGGCTGATGATGCTTTCATATATCTATGGTCTGGGTTCGGTTCCAACTTCGGTCAGTGATTTTAGATAGGGAGAGACAGATTCCATTCTCTTCTGGCTATACCAAGTGAAGAAGATATAATGGCATTGTGGTCTGAAATTCACATTAAAAATGATATTCCTTCTCTACCAAGTATACGTTACGTTGAGCCACAATGAAGTCAGGGGTGGCGAAATGTAGAAACTCTATCAACAGTATCCTTTCTTATACTACGTATTTATTTCTAGTGACGAAACTAACGCTATGTAGGCTCACAGGACACTTATTCCGTCTTTTATCTCAGCTTCTGTACGTCGATAAAATTGGTTCTGAACTGGGAATGCAACTCAGACCGTCCTTAACTCGGAATTTGATCCCTTCATGACAATACAGCTCAGCTACAATTTGTTGTTTGTTCAAAACTGCAGATTCCGCAACATCTCCACATATTGCGCATGAATGGGTTCGAACCCTGGCCCGGCACTAAAGATTTTATTATGTATTATCAAGCTCTACGATGAGAACATCTATCTGCAGGTGGATAATAATTTCGATGTTTAATGTATTTTCATTCGTTGTCAACACTAACGATATTTGACGTTGTTGACTCACAGTGGGACACAGAACGATTTGCGAGATCACTGTAAGTTCAAGATGTTATTCCGAACTGCTGGTGGAGAAAAATTCGGCAGCTGACGTCTCTTTGTGTGTAGTCAACAACGATATGTGTGGAACTCTATTCCCAATCAGCACTGAACTCTTCGTCATATTATTTCTACTTCAAACATGCTCACATGTCGCTGCTGGTGCAACAAACCGATATTTAACGTTCGTTTTTTCTAGAATATAGCAGCGATAGCTGCCGGGTTGGAGTCCTGGGGAGAAAAAATTAATGTTTCGTCCCGTCATTTCAGTTAAAACATCTAGCTACTGCCGAGAAAATGCGATATGTCACAGTTGATTGTGCTTCGATATCTATCTTACCAGGTTCTTGGTTCGAATCCCTGTCCAACACAAAGCTTTACCTCACGGCATTTCAAGTAAGTTACTTGTTAAGAAGCCATATTTAACATCTCTCGTAGTTCATTATCAGGGATAATAGGTGCTGGATAGGAATTCGTGACCGTTAAAAATGTTTGCGTTATGTAATTTAAAATTGATATTTGCTAACTGATACTGTCTTAAATCGAGGTATATCACTCTCTGTATGCCTAATCAGGAATGACTGTTAGT
Organism: Schistocerca cancellata; assembly: GCF_023864275.1. Classification (NCBI taxonomy): domain Eukaryota; kingdom Metazoa; phylum Arthropoda; class Insecta; order Orthoptera; family Acrididae; genus Schistocerca; species Schistocerca cancellata. The sequence continues at coordinate 983,446,351 of NC_064626.1, read as the reverse complement.
TTCCGTCAGTCACGATATCTTTGCTTAGTCTGCATGACCTGGGTTTGAATACATATGCAGAACGAGACGGTTCGTCGTATCATTTGGAGTTCATACATAGTCTCAACTAGCTGCTCGTGAATAACTTAAATTTTTAATGTCATTTTGTGTTAAATAATAAGTTCGGTATGTTACTTTGAAGAGGAAATCATGAATACGACGAACTTACTACGTGCATTACCTATCAGACGTAATAATAAGAGTGGTAACATTTCAGGTATTGTCATTTATTGTAATAAATGTGAGCCTACAAGCCTTAAGGACAGTCTTACCTGTGATAAGGTGTTCCCTGATATTTCTAGTATCGTGGTATTACTTTACATCTTCAGTTATTGCGATACAGAGCTGTGTTTTCTAGTGGTGACTTGTTGGAACCATTTTCAATAGACAAACGACTGTACCAAGGGGCGATTAGAGGACCTGCCAGACAGCTGCGTTATGTGGATTGCATGTGACTCAGGCGAAATGCAATTCAGGTCGTTCCGTTATTTTTAGCATGACTGTACGTATGATCAGCGCAAACATTTCAACCGATTACGATGCTAAGCCTGTTTGACGATATTTGCGATTACATTCATTTCTCAGCCGTTTTTATCTAAACCTGCAAGCTTGAAGTTGAAAAGTAGGGCCTATCTGATCGATGTATTGAATGAACAAGCCGTCCATAAATGTTTACCCTAATAACAAAACAATGTAACTCTTTATTGGGCACAGTAAATGAAACATGCGTAATACCACGTATTTTTCTGCTCCTAAAGTTTGAACCTTACACAAACATTTAATACGGGCAACACAATTCAACATTTAAATCACTCCAATATGAGCACCAGTGGTAACACGCAAAATATCTAGCAAGTATTCAAACTCTTACTACAGATTCTGCAACATGTCTGGTGTGACTGGTGCGCTGTTGCAATGTCCCAGTCTCACGACCTGCTGTTCCGCACACAACATTTTTTACATAATCCCAAAGAAAGAAATCTAAGGGGGTTATGTCATGCGACGTAAGAGGATATGGAATTGAGCCGTCTCTGCCAATTCACCTGTTGAGGTAAGGTTTCATTAAGAAAATCGCGGATCTCTAGAGTCCAATGATGGTGGCCTCCGTCTTGCTGAAGGATGATAGTGCCTTACATATCGGTTAGCTGGGGACCCGCGTAATTCACCAACATGTCTAGGGAAACATATTCACTTACCCTGATTTAAATGAAGAAAACTGGGTCAGCACTCAATCACACATTAACTCCCTCCACACATTAACCTATGGATTGTACCGAATGTGTTCTAGTACGACGTAAGATTTTGTGATCCCCATATGCGGACACTATGGCAGTCAACTGAGCCACAAACGTGCACATTAGTTTCATTAGGATAACATACACGCTCCAAAAAATCACTTTCTTCACCCAAACACTTCGTCAAGTCTACTGCATATTGTTCATGTTTTAGGCTATCACCTGGTTGTAATGCTTGAAGAAATTGGACCGAGTATGCATACAATTTAAGACGTTTGCGAACAACTTTATACAATGTGCTATTTGGCTCTTGAAGATCCCGCAAAACTCTGTAATTGGTTTCTGTGGTGACCTCGTGGATGGGGTTTGAACTGCCATCACAGTCTCCTTCGAAACATACCGTCTCCCGCTGTTTGGCCGTTTCTGAACAGACCCTGCTGCTAAAGAAAGTTTTCATCCACGTCCCGATTAACTTAACATAAGCCGCTTTCTTTCCATAATGGGACACAAACTTTCGCTGCACAGTAGTGGATAGTTTGGAATCTGCTAGCCACTCGACACAATGAGCTTCCCCCGGGAGGGGGGGAGCCATTTTACGATATAGCTCACAAAACGCTCCTTCTGCCAAAAGTGTTGAATGAGACACAGCTGTACAGAAACTTAATGGTTTCCGTAATATACCTGTAAGAAAAAAGAAGCGTTGCCATCATAAATATAATTAATATATAAACTTGAAACCAGGGTAACCATTTATGAATTTATTTAAAATTCTCTCTTTTCCAATTTTTCTTGTAATGCAGTGGAACATTGTTTTTATCTTGATGTTTAGAAAAGTTAATTATCCTGTAAGTTCCATTTGTTTCATATGACGATAATTGACATGTACTGCACTTTAACATATCTAGGTTACGAAATTTTCTCACGACATTTCACTATTTATTTGACTAAGAAATGTTATAATTACGCAAAAGCAATCTCTCCTTTATAAAAATCAGTCACATGAAAGAAAATACGTAAGCTTTATTATTTTGGCAGTGTGACATTTACGTAAATTTTAGGAAACCCTGGTTTCAAAATTATGTGTCGTAATATATGATTACTTCAACTTTATAAATTCTGCTAGCTTCAAGAAATGTGTTTCCTTTATAACTGTTCGCTCATGTATGTAAGAAAATAGATACAAAAATGAATTTGACCAACTATTGGTTCTGGGGCAATCTAGAAGTTCAAGCCAAAATATATCGTTTGTCATACGCCCCAATGGTAGTCTTTGTTTCGAGCCCGAGTAGAATAATCTTTGTCGAGGCGTAGTAAGTAAGCTGGTCTTGGTACTGTCATAATAGTTTGCATCATTTACGACTTTTATATTGGAATCAGTGGTCTGAAATTGAAAATGGACCTCAAATGTTTGATGAAATTGTTAGCTGAGGACAGTGAAGATTACGAAGTCCGTGAAATATTGCAAGAAGACTCTGTTTAGCAATGTTGACAAAGTAAATACATAACTTCCATTGTTTGTCACGTGTAGATGGGAAACATAACATCATGAAAATGGGAATAAGTATTTCCACTTGCGTTCGAAAACCTGGACGTTTACACCATCCCCTAGACAGCAAGAAGATGACGTTCTGAGGCTCAATTATATCGTCATAGCAGGATCAGTGTTAAAGGTTTGTGCCGTTTGCAAAGACAATTTTAGTACCGTTTTTCTACACTGTTGCGTCCTGTTAATTACAATATGCATTTACATAGCTATTTGACTACCTGAAAACCACTGTTCTCTATTACCCAACTACGTAATGATGGCTTTTGAATAGGGCATAGAGAACGGTAGTGTGAGATTGTACAAAAGTTTTCGTTACTTTTCATTTAAAAGAAGTACCAGGTGACATAGATTTCCGAAGATATGATGACTCCACAAAGACATTTATATCATTAATTATTATTTAAAGCAAAGTTGTCAAAATGTATATGGTTTAAGGGCAAGTACTTCGTTAGTGCTACCTTGACGCTCATCCACCTCACCCAAAAAGCCAGAGAGAAAGAGAGAGAGAGAGACAGAGAGAGAGAGAGAGAGCACCCAAGAGAAAAGTTGTGAATAAACTGTTTGTGTGATAGCAGACTCGCTCATCTGTTTCATGCCTTATATTGACAAAATGACGACCACTATTATATAAAATCACTTCGGCCTCAATGTGATGGGGTAAGAGGCCACTCATACCGTAGTGTAACGGCATCAGGTTGCCATGTCAAAAATACGGTCGCTAGGGCACAACTTGTACACCAGCCTGCCCTATCCCCAGGGCGGCGAGCGAGACCGCAGGTGCGAGGTCCCGAGCGCGCAGTCAGGGCGGAAGGCGCCCGCGCCCGCCGGAGTAATGGCGCGCAGATTAGTTGCGGCTTGTGTCTCTGGGGAGCGCCGCAGCCGCCTCCCACGCTAAGGAGCGTAGAGACAAATGACGCTTGCCTGCTCTAGTAGCAGTCAGTTGAGGGCGCTGCAGTTTCCCGGAATTTTACAGTCTGTGAAGTGAATAAAAAGTAAAAGGTCTAGTAAGAACTGTGGAACACGGGACACAAGAAACTTAAAAGAATAAGTAGTTACCAGAAGGCATTCCTGACATCATAGAGCACCCTATGTACAAACCAGACGTACCTAATTTCTATCAGTCTCTCCAAATCTTTGAATGCCATGCACCCCACCATCCATTTACCTTCCACCAAATCGGTCCTGTACCATCTCATCAAATTTCCGCCTCTCCGCACTAACTGTGAACATCTTCGAACACCCGCACCGTAAGCAAACTCGACGCCAATAATGAAACTGTCTCCCATCTATCAGTCCTCTACATTTATGCCCACACTCTCCTACCATACTAAACACCCAACTTCTTCACCTCCAAAGACAAACCATTTTTTCCCAGAGCAGGTCCTTCAACTTTTAGTGAAAGTGCGGCGCTTCATTTTTAAGATCACCTTAACTACTTTGTGTTTCAAATGTATTCTTATACTTTTACTCCTTTGTTTACCTATATCAATTTTAAGAAGCGAATAAAATCACGTTTCTTTCACAAGAAATTTTCAATAAGTTCATCTCTTAAAAATTCTACAATTATTTGTAAATATTTGCCTTTTATTTTATTATTTTTAATTAAAAGAATATTTTTATAAACTATTTACTAGCCATGATCGCATATGCGAAATTTTATAACTACAGACGGATTAAAATTACCTGATAGTCGACGCCTGTCATTTGCCTCTGCAGTTTGACGTCTGTCACTTGTCTCTGAAGTGTTGCAACATCTGCTGCCGGCTACCGCTCCCCCATAGGTGACACATACTCATACATAAATGGCTCGTTACTCCACCAACACTTCTCACGTGTAACGCGAAGCAAATTTTGAAACAGCCTCTGCGAGGCATATCGCAAATGCGAGATGGTCTTTCAATATCTGGTTTTAAGTGATCAGTGAACTGTGGCAGACGTTTTGTAGCCCTGAATTTAAACTTATGTCCTAACCTAACAACAACCTCGTGATATGCAATGCATCCTAGAAAATGATGGTCACCAATCTGCGGCAGAACCAAACCGCAATCTTTTCTTTATGGTGATCAAAGGTAACCACTACGAGCAAACTCAAGAATTAGAAAATTCCGTTTCAACGCTAAAAGAATACTGTAATTTCTCTATATCGTTGGTTACTTGGAAGTATCCTCACACCATCTACATGAGCTGCCGCATTACCAACAGTTGAGAAGTGTTCTTTGGCACTTGGTTGCAGATAACAAGCGACACAGCCAGGTTCCAAAAGTAAAATGGTAGAAGGAAAAACAAGAGCCAATAAAGTGAATACTGTGATGAAAACGATGCGACAAACAATTAGAAATAAAAAGATATTTAAACCGATTAACTGAACAATGTTATGTTTATGGTACATCTAAATTTTCTATAATTTTTACCTTTAAAATTTTCGCACATTGGTACTATTCTTCTGTATATGTAGAGTGATCTATACTGGAGATTCTTCACATCGTATGTAAAATACTATGTAAATTGTTTATTACGTTAAATAATTTTTGATGATATTTTGTATTTAAAAATATTTGTCCATTTTGATGTAAATTTGACATTTTTGTAGGAAATGATCTCGCATAGGAACAATGTAAGAAATAGGTGTTATGTAAAAGCCAGTGTGCTTTTGTTTGAGACGACAGTGGATCTGATGGATGGACAAGATGGCAAGGGCGAATTGGTACCTACATAGACTAATCGCGGGAAGTAAGTGACACACTCGGTAGGCAGCCGTGATTGAGGCAATACCCTTGAGGAGCAGGAGAAACTTCGCCTGCAAATTTGCACATAAAAGGCCTCGGATGAAGACTGAAGACTGAAAACGGCTTACGGCAGAGCTGCGAGTTGCTGGCCTACTGTAGGTAAAACTGGACGACACCAAGAAGACAAATTGAGCCCATACAGCAAGATACATGCAGGCCGTACTATGTGTAGTGTAACCGTCATAATTCTTTGCCACACCCAAACCTACAGCCACCAGTTAAGATTTACTTTGTATCTTAATTTTGTACAGCGTGAAACAATAATTAAAACTGTGTTTTATTAGTGAATAATCATTCTTGAACTTTAAATAAACTGGTTCACCTTGTTAATTGATCCTAATCATATACCTATAAAAGGTTCCTTCCTCGTGTTTCATGAATCGGATTCAAATGGTTCAAATGGCTCTGAGCACTATGCGACTTAACGTCTGTGGTCATCAGTCGCCTAGAACTTAGAACTAATTAAACCTAACTAACCTAAGGACATCACACACATCCATGCCCGAGGCAGGATTCGAACCTGCTACCGTAGCGGTCGCTCGGCTCCAGACTGTAGCGCCCAGAACCGCACGGCCACTCCGGCCAGCTGATGAATCGGAGTATCCTGTTTTACAGAGTTATGAAGTGCCAAGTTAATATGAAGAGGCACCATTTAGACTGTTTTTGTGTAAAAAGTTGTCTTAGTTGCTTCAGTGAAAGGCGTAATTGCCGGCCGCTGTGACCAAGCGTTTCTAGGCGCTTCATCCGGGACCGCGCTGCTGCTACGTCCGCAGGTTCGAATCCTGCCACAGGTATGGATGAGTGTGATGTCTATGAGTTAGGTTTAAGTAGTTCTAAGTCTAGGGGACTGATGACCTCACATGTTAAGTTCCATAGTCCTTCGAGCCATTTGAACCATTTGAAAGGCGTAATCAAAGTTTTAGTTAGTGTAATAACACATCCATGCTTTAGCACATTACGGAGAAATAAAGTCGAACTGTTCTAGCTTAAAAGTTTCCTTAAACGTTGGAAAGCGTTATACTAAAAGTTTGCTTACGTAAAATTCAGTCAGAGTGAAGCAAAGTTACTAGAATTTGTTTAGTGACTATACAGAGGTAGTTGAAAGAGTAACAGCGTTTGAAAGTAAATTCCAATAAGAAAGACGTTTTTTGGAAGTGAAATGTTCAGTATAAAATTTTTTTGCTTTAATATCTCAGCATTTTAGTATTTAAGTTTGTTGATTATGAAAAATGCTTTTCTGGCCAAATTTTTTTAGCTTCCTTGAATTTATCTACTGGGCTTTTTCTGTTTTAAAAATGTAATGTATTAATGTGTAGTAGGCAAACAATTCCAGTGTCCTCACCAACATTGTTTACACGGAGTAATATTTATTTGAAGAATGAACTTGGAATGTAGCAAGAAAGTAAGCAAAATTCGTACTTGTGCTTTTCCAATACTTCACTGTTTCATTGCCTGGATAGACTGGCGACCGCTAGTACGTATTTTAAAATACTAAATGAACTTGAAACTGAGTTGTCCTAGCTTCAATATAACACTGTTAATACTGCACTTCTTTCTAACCGCTGGGTAAGATCTTCGGAAAAGAATGGAATAGTCTGATTTACCTATCCATAGACACAGCACATGATCAGATCCTGTAGAGAGGGTAACTGTATTGACAAGCTTTGCCTATTAACGGGACTATCGTCATATAGCTAAACTAAATTTAGTAAGAGGGTCATACGTGAAAACATAGAGAGAGGATTTTCTGTTATTTAGGTAAAAGAACACTAAATTACAATAATAGTGGTAGGGTTATAAACTATGTTGATTAGATTTAGAAATAAAAGAAATAGGACCTACCACTTTCTAAGAGGTACGTTTATAAGCTAACCAGTGTGCTGCACCACAAAACGGTGTTACTGAGTTCTATGCATGACGGTGCTGCTCCAGTCGCAACGATGAATTGCAGCCTTAAAAAATCAGCTTCACGCAATGATGTGCGAAACGTACCTAATCTGAGCCGTTCTCTGTAATTATGCTCTTTGTATATGTGACGCTGAATTGCGTCTCGTGCGAAGATGTCCAGTAGCGTTTGGTCAGTGCTTGTATGATATTTGTGTATTTTAGTAGCACCGTTGTTTTAGTGTCGTTAACAAGTGTCATGAAGTACGAAATAAAAGTGCCAGACCCATGATTTTGGATCCAAACATATTCAAGTGAGAACGCCTGCCAAGCAATTGCAAGTGAACTGATCAACTGTATGTGCCTGGCAACGGCGAACGATTCAGGCGGGACGTGAGCTCCAACATGTCAAGTGTCAACTATCAAGTAATTTTGGTCGGACATTAGTTTTGACAGTTACCGGTAATCTTCAGGGCAGAGTATGCACAGTAGTGTCTAACATAAGTAGACACATAGCAGTTAGCTTTTAACACCGCAAGCGAATACCAGTATCGGCTTCGAACCCATGCTTGTAATTTGAGTAAATTGTAAGTACAGACAAGCACTGTAGTCGTGACATGTACAGTGTGACCAAAAACTCCGTTTGTGGGTTAGAGGAGCTCAACGACGAGTTTGCCAGGGCGGTTACGGAACTAGTTGAAACGAATATGGTTAAAACGGAGAAAATGCGAGAAAAGAGAAAAACTCTGTCACAGATAAAATCGCAATCACCCTTAACTAATCTCATCCATGATCAGCTGCACAATCACACAAGCTTATATCATGACTGACAGCGTTAAGAGTTTGCAGATGTTCTAAATTTGGAAATTAAAGCTTTTAGTAGTCTGTTTAGGTTTTTATGTTGGTAACGCCACGTAGTGCTCTGTATGAAAATCGCTGACTGCGCTGTGTGCAGTCTGTGGCCGGTTGGACTCATTGTTGGAATATTCGTTTGTGTAGCATTGGGCAGTTGGATGTGAACAGCGGGTAGCGTTGGGCGGTTGGAGGTGAGCCGCCAGCAGTTGTGTATGTGAGGAGAGAGTTGCCAGAATTTTGAGAGCGGACGATCTGGACATGTGTCCGCCAGAAAAAGGAAATTGTAAAACAGGATGTCATGAACTGATATATATATTATGATTTTTGAACACTATTTACGTAAATACATTGTTTGTTCTCTATCAAAATCTTTCATCTGCTAACTACGCCTATCAGTAGTTAATGCCCTCACTAGTTAGAATCTTTTATTTAGCTGACAGTATTGGCACTCGCTATATTGCAGTAGTTCGAGTAACAAAGATTTTTGTGAGGTAAGTGATTCATGAAAGGTGTAAGTTAGTTTCGGTCAAGGCTATTCTTTTGTAGGGGTTATTGAAAGTCAGATTGCGTTGCTCTGAAGTATTGTGTGTCAGTTTAGTGATGATCAGAGTAAGTAAAGAGCAAACTGTCTGAGTACGTTGAGTTTTACTAAGCTGTTTCTGTATCAAATAACGAAAGAATTTTTCCAGCACTGTCATTCTTCATTTTCAAAGGATAAGGTTCATATTTCTTTCATTCAAAGGGGAAGTTTCAAAGCTGTGTAAGACAAAAAGAAAACTAAAACAGATCCACAGCAGTATGTGACTGGCTGATCTCTCATGAAAAGTCACGGCAGAGCCGGCCACACTCATAACAGATGTAAAACGTGGCCCTAAAACGTATGGATCCAATTGGACAGTTAACGAAATTTTAAAATGGTGCCACATTCGTCTGATCATTTTCAGCTAAAATACAATGTGTCGGCAAATGAGCTCCCCCCTCTCCCCCACCCCCCTCCCAGTATGGTCCGAAAATGAAACACAGTCTGTGAATGTGTCGCTCTGTGATCCGTACGACACAAACACCACACATTGGAGGGTCCTCCGACCAGAGAAGAAGTCATGCGTCGTAGGGCTGAGGCAAATGTGAAGACGGTTAAGGAGAACCTCATTCAGCCTGCATCGCTTTAAGGAAGTACGCTAAGGCCCTGTCGCGGACTTTGCTATGTGCAGCTTATTATCTGTCACTTCCAGCCACTCGTCTAGCCATCGGCACATGACTCTGTCCCTCATCAGCGAGGTGATGGCACACTGAACTGAGGATCGCAACACGTCTCCTTGCTTTTTACATCCACCTTTTTGCTCCCCGCAATTCCCACGTGCCATGGAAGCCAGCAGAAAGACATCTCCTTCTTCGCCTTTGTAGTTGGAAGGGTGCGACCTGGGTATTCTTGACCTACTTTATGTGCTGAGTGCCAGCGTTGTGGAGAGTGAAGGGCACTCAAGGAATAGGAACAGGCGAGGAATCTCGTACAAGAAACATACCTTATCGGCTCCAGTGCCCTTAAGATGGCGTATGATTCCTCGACGAGGACAGTAGAGTCCCGAGGCAGTTGGATCTTGAGGATACGATCAGGGTGAACAACAGAGCAGCCAGTGGAATCCCTCTCTCTTGACCCATCCGTAAAAACTGATACAGAGTTGTGGTGCTCAGCTAAAATGTCATAAAACGATGTATTAAAAACATACGCAGGAGTGCAAACGCTCCTGTACTACACCAAATGTATGCAGGATGGCGCTCCGCCCATATTATAACACGTGTGAACGACATCTTGCGCTCATCGTTTGGTGAAGATCGCGTGATGAGCCGCAACTTCTCTCATGCTAGGCCTCTCAGGTCCCCAGATCTCAGTCCGCGTGATTATTGGTTCGTAAGTCTACCGCGATCGTACGACCTCACTACAGAGGCTAAAACACAAGATCCGATGGCAGTCTCTCACCAGTTTGTCACCGTACCTACTGATATGCTGTACAGCGCTGTTCACAACATTGTATTTCGTCTACAGAAATTGTTGATAATCACGGCTGACATACGTAAGATTTGTTGTAAAGAACGTCGTCTTTGTTAAGAACTAGTGGATATGCTAATAATTACTTTTGTATCATATGAAGCGCCGACTATTGCTCATTTTGTGCACTGTTTTTTGTTTTAATAAAGCCTTATGTCATTTGAAGCTCCCGTGTAAATTCATAGCTCTCTAGCTACACTATTCCTTGAAGTATTGAATATTCCGAAGTTAACGGACTTTTGAGTCATCCTGTACAATAACTGTGCTGTCTGGTGAGGGCGACAGTCAACATTTCCATGAGGTAGTTGTATATAAAATACTGTTTCTCGTGTTTATGATTGTTACCAATTCTTTGGCTGAATAGTGGGTTTGTTGTACCGCTGGAAGACCATACCCTGCAGATATGGGCGAGGGTACGTAACAACAGTAAAGAAAAAAGTTCATACTAGAGGCTTAGAGTCCATTTGTTTAAAGACAGCGATAAATAATTTATAATTTTATGGATTTGTTTTAATGTTATTCCTGTCAGTTTATTCCACCACGAAGATAGCTGTGTCGTATTCCAATAGGTACGAAGCAGGATGCAGTGACAGCAAAGATACTTCAGCAATGAGGTAGTGAACCGTTAGGACCAGTCTAGTAATGGTAACATGGATCATCCAATACTAAACGTCTACATCGGGTAATCAGTGCCCATTATAATGGACTCGTCCTGTGTGGCAAGTCTTGAGTTAACAGACTTAGGACTAGTGAGTCTATAACATAGACCGTGAGTTTTACTACCCTCAAGGCGTAAATGACATATACAGTTTATTCGATCGGAAGATGAAATGCCGACTCGCAGTATGGATATAGATGCTATGATACTAACACTAACACGATTTCATGTTCCACCGTCGATTCTCAGTGCTCTTATCAATCACTGTGGCTGATCTCAATGTCAGTCATACGGTACATTCTCAGTATGAAAGCTATTGACTTTATAGCCACTGCCTTTTATTTTAATTGATGTTTCTGTTCATCAGCGAAACCTGACGATCACTTTTATCCTGCACTTTCAGTGCCAAATATTTGTTTTCCTACGAAGATAGTTTGCTGATAATTAACGTTTCACAGCATGGTTAAAGTCCTGCGCTGTCTGGCGTTTGGTGCCTGACCTGGTGTTGCATTCCCGCCGTGGCAGTGAACGCCCTTGATTGAAAAATTGCCGAACGCAGATCCACGTTAGGAGCGGTATGGACTGGCAGTGGAGTGCCAGTTGTTGGTGAAACTGAGAAGCAACATCAGCTTACAGCCGTGCCATGGTTGGAGCAACGTCCGGTCTTGTCTGTATTCCGGTGTGACTCGCTCAGGGTCTTTGCCAGCAAGTGGTGATGTCTGGTAGGACGGGCGACACTTGCCTACTAAAAGCTGGTGACAGCGTCTTCGTGTATGTCGAGAACGGGTCGACTGCTGTTGTGATTGAGCCTGAGCCGAGAGGTGGCATTAAGAAGCTGACGAGCATGAGGGCATCAGGGCTCGCGGTTGCGCGGGGCATTGGTTCCTGTACGAGGCCGCGGATGGTACTTCATCTGTTGGATCTAGTAAGGTTGTGCTGGCAAAAAATGGTTCAAATGGCCCTGAACACTATGGGACTTAACTTCTGAGGTCATCAGTCCCCTAGAACTTAGAACTAATTAAACCTAACTAACCTAAGGACATCACACACATCCATGCCCTAGGTAGGATTCGAATCTGCGACCGTAGCGGTCACGCGGTTCCAGACTGTAGCGCCTAGAACCGCTCCGCCACCCCAGTCGTCTTGTGCTGGCAAGATACAAGCTGATATAAGCCCTGGTTTATGTTCGGCCGCAGTGGTTTTGGAGGAGGTAGTGCTGTTGTGGTTGGTGCTAAATTTCGGTTGTGCAGTCGGCTGTATCTGACCGGGTTTCTGTTTAAATTTTACAACTTACTGAACTGCCATAACGGCATTACGCACGGGAACAAGGCTATCAAACCCAAAAGTAACTCTATTCTACTATTGATTTTGGTCACGTATATTCTGTCACGCCTTTTACTTCTGGCATAGGTTGACTTCTTGGTCTTAGTTATTGTGGCCAGTGGTCAGTTGAGGGTAGACTGAGTCGCCGTGTTTTTATTATTTACTTACTGCACATCCCGCGTTGCCCGGGTATATACTTTTTCCACACTTTTATTAGTCCACATCCTCCTTTCTCTCTCTCTCTCTCTCTGTCCATTTCCTCCGACACCCTCTTTCCATTTCCTCCTCCCCCTGTCCATCCCTTCCTCCACCCTCTCCATCTACTCCTTCCCCATCTCTCCGTCCATACCCTCCCCCTCTTTCTCTCTATCACCTTTCCCCCCTTATCTATTATCAACCCCACACATTATCACCCCCACCTCAGTAGCATGCTGGAGATCTGTATCCTCCACAGTATATTTTTCAAGAGGTAAGTTACGTATGTACGAAGTTTGGTTTAAATCAATCCAGGTGTATGGGAGGAACTTTTGCCCACAACTTCACCTGTATACATTTTTGACATATATTTCACCTTTATCTCTAGCGACCTTTGCCCTACAGTTTTTTTTCCCACAGTTCTAAGTTGATGACGTCCATCTCCTGAACCATATATCGGTTGCTCGAGCATTCCACGGTTGTACTGCCGGTCCATAGTGTCCAACGGGCACAATATTTCGGCGATCAGACATGTCGCCATCGTCAGGCGCGCTGACGAACTGAGCTCCTGAGGGCGGGCGGCTGTCCTAAATCCTCTTCCCCCGCGAGGTGTTCTCTCCGCGGTCCGTGCACGCGGCTGCGCGTCCGCGGTCGCTGAGAGGCTGGCGTCGGCGTCTGTGGGGGCGTCGGTGTAACTGCCTCGTCCGTCCTGGTCGCTCGTTCGTTTTCTTTGCTGAGCGACCAGGGTGGACGAGGCAGTTATACCGACGCCACCACAGACGCCGACGCCAGCCTCTCAGTGACCGCCGACGCGCAGCCGCGGGGGAAGGGGATTTAGGACAGCCGCCCACCCTCAGGAGCTGAGTTCGTCAGCGCGCCTGACGATGGCGACATGTCTGATCGCCGAAATATTGTGCCCGTTGGACACTATGGAGCGGCAGTACAACCATGGACAGTTCGAGCAAGAAATACCCCGGGAGAAGTTAATGAATCACATCATATATCGGTTGTCTGCGAAATTTGTTGTTAATAGAGTTAGTAGAAAGACTTAATAAACTCAAACGTCGTGCATGAGGCGGCACTTTTTCAAGCATGACGGTGTTTATCACGTCGTATCTCCTGAACCATGTGTCGTACGACGACATAGTGTTGCAGGTACATTGAGTGATAAATGTCAATACTGTCTGCAAAATGTGTTGCACAGCGTTATAGAAACAAAGAGGTAATAAATTAAAACATTTTCGTGATACGTCAGTTTTACTACACGAACAACGAAAATATATAGCAAGCAATATATTTTTTTCTTTTCATCAGTTTACGGGGATGTCAGCGGGAAAACGTTTCGTAAGTGTTTGATATTTTGGGGGGGGGGGGGGGGGCAAATATTGTTGCGACTCACTAAGTGCTCTGATTCTCAAATACAGGATAAATATAGTCCGGGTACTAGTGCGTCGTGAGCGTCTTTTTCAACCCCAGCCACCTCCCATTTGAGAGATAGGTGATTCTCTTCCCCACAGTGTTTCATTCCAGATGGTGATAAACGTACCATGTTTGGCTGAAATCGATCTGTTGGGTTAGCAAGAGATATTGAACATACACGATAACATAGTTTTTATAATATTGGTGTATGTAGGGTTTCTCTTGTTAATTGATTGTATTAGTATTAGCTTATGGGCCTGGTGTGCCGGCTTATACTGGGATATTTTTTGGATATATTGTTCTAGTATTCCATCAATTTTTTCTTTCATGCCATTCTTTTACAAGTTGCATTTGAATGTAAGCATACCGTTTTCGGACTCCCACAGGTATTCTGAAGTACACAGGATTTTAATGTCTGTTATGTTGTATTAGATATTAAGTTTTGCCCATTTAGGCAAAATACCCATGCTGGGTATTTTATACGTGTTCTGTGACTAGTTTACTGTTATTGCTAATAAAGTTATTAAAATTCATAAATAATTACGCCCACACCCGTCAGCCACTGTCCACTCCCGCCGTTTTCTGTACATCTATTTTTGGTGCACATCATGTTTCATTCATCGATTTAGATTTACGATTCCTCGATATTTATAGTACTGTCCTTACTTGACTAACTTTGATTCATCCATTTTTCTGTCAACTGTCTAATTATTAGTTATAAGTAGAATCGTGTATGATGATTAATTTGAACCAAAGCTGGTGACAGCGTCTTCGTCGACTTGGGAGCGAAGTCTCTTTTCCCAAGCTTATGTTTTTAAGCGAAACAAAACGCTGTATGATTCTGTTACCACCAGGTTTCAGCCACACCGAACTATGGAAACAGAAATCGAGTACTTCGTAGAGCTTTCCACTAACGTAAATTTAATTCTTAATAAATATTGTTTCTTGATGATTTTGTACTCGCCTTCGTTAGCGATATTATATCTGACACTGAATGCTTCCACCTTCATGTCGATCTATATTTCATACAAAAATATCGGTTGCAAATTTAACTGCAGGCATTCGGAATCATGTAAGGTAGAAGAAGAGGTCACATACAAATAAGCACACTTGTGACAGTGTGCCTTCAGCCCATCCTCTGCCCTTCTTTGGATTTAAAATTAATTTTATTACCATGCACGTCAATTCAAATAGTCTTTAGTACGAAAAGAGTCAATTTAATAACCCAGAATCAATAATGCAGATAAAGTCATCGTTTATTTGATAAGCATTTCCAATGAACAGATCCAGTTCGCACTCGCACTATTGTTACAATGCTGTTGGACGCCATCCTTGTTCAATGTACAAACCTTGCACATGTTCTAACCTTGTACAATGTAAAAACGGCTAACACTTTTAAAGTCCTCGAAGGAAGCTATCAGCTTACATTACGGCCGAGTCGACACGAGGCGGGCGCCAAGAATAACATTTCACCACCGAGAGTAGGTCAGGGGACAAAAAAAAAAACGTTACATCGGCGCTTCTGACGAGACTGACAACAGACCTCAGCAGAAATGTAGTGAGGCAGAGAAGCTACGTACGATCGCGTCACATTCGCTATGTGATGAAAGAAACGGTATTGTTAAAGCAATAACGCATACCAATAGATTTAACGAACCAGTCCTATATGATCAATCACGGAAGAGTGAGAATGGCTAATACCTTCGTAACAGCAAGACTTATGTGGTTATGACAATGACGTCCACTAAGCAATAGCTCCACAAATACCCTAGCATTTTAGCTTGTAACTGAGTCGGTCAGACGGACGGATGGCGTGCGTAACTTTCGCACTCGATTCCTTGATTACAGAAAATTGACGTCTGGTACAAGTCTGTTGTAGATTTCTTTCACGCTTCAGACCAACAACAGCCGCTACTGGGAGCTATCTCGCCATAACTGGAGTCGCAGAGATCAACACCACAGTCGGTTACTGTCGCAGAGGGGTGGACTCGGTTGTCTTCCCAGGTCATCACCATCATTCTAAGGAAAACTGGCGAGGCGCGAACTGGGAGATTGCCTCTTGACACACAAACATTTCTACTTCCGTCCTTCTAGCTGTAGTCTCATGTAAAATGTACCACTCTCACTATGGTCAGTGTCGTTCTACGTTTCTTCAACACGAAACGCACGAAAATTTTCTTGAAACATACTATAGGACAAGCACCATTTCTTATCATTCGTAACGAATGGATGTGAAATGAACCGCTCTTCCACTTAAAGGGTCAAGGCTACCTGCATTACAAAGTTCTTATTATTCACACGAGGTTGTTACTTTAGCGATATGAATCACTTGTAATGAGGACACGGCTTTCTTAATAAGTCCTCCGCAAAATACTTTCATCTGTCTACTAATTAATATTTCTCCCTCATTATAATTCCCCTCCTTTACATTAATTTATCATTTCATATTCATTGCTGTTCCACGTAATGTCGCTAGTTGAAACTCCGGTTGCCTCAGCTCTACTGCAACCACTCACTGACGAAATCAAAACACTCGTAGGCTCAAACAAAGAATCTCGCATTATCACCAATATAAAGCCCACTCACATTTTCCAGTTTACCAAATAACATTGCTTCGGTATACATGGTACAGTTTGTACAGATAGACTACATTATGGAATTATCACGTCCACAACACAAAACACAGAAGTTTAAAATCTACATCCAAGGACCATGCAAGACAGTGGGATTTAATGCAGCATGAAACGAGAACTACTATTAAGTTTCTTTCTTGTCACATGAGAGACATAACTTACGTATAAACTCAGTAAATATCCAAGCTAGATTACCAATTTTGTCGTACGAAACCCAGTGCCGTGAAATTGACGCACGATAGCAGGAAGTTACCCTACTGGCCATTAAAATTGCTACAAGAAAAAGAAATGCTGATGATAAACGGGTACTCATAGGACAAATATATTATACTACAACTGACATGTGATTACATTTTTACACAATTTGGGTGCTTAGATCCTGAGAAATCACTACCCAGAACAAATACCTCTGGCCGTAATAACGACCTTTATGCGCCTGGGAATTGAATCAAACAGAGCTTGGATGGCGTGTACAGGTACAGCTGCCCATGCAGCCTCAACATGATACCACACTTCATCAAGACTAGTGACTGGCGTATTGTGAAAAGCCAGTTGCTCGGCCACCATTGACCAAACGTTTTCAGTTGGTGAGAGATCTGGAGAATGTGCTGGCCAGGGCAGCAGTCGAACACTTTCTGTATCCAGAAAGGCCCGTACAGGACCTGCAACATGCGGTCGTGCATTATCCTGCTGAAATGTGGGGTTTCGCAGGCATCCAATGAAGGGTAGAGGCAGGCGTCGTAACACATCTGAAATGTAACGTCCACTGTTCAAAGTGCCGTCAATGCGAACAAGAGGTGACCGAGACGTGTGACCAATGCCACCCCATACCATCACGCCGGGTGATACGCCAGTATGGCGATGACGAATACACGCTTCCAATGTGCGTTCACCGCGATGTCGCCAAACACGGATGCGACCATCATAATGCTATAAACAGAACCTGGATTCATCAGAAATAATGACGTTTTTGCCATTCGTGCACCCAGGTTCGTGGTTGAGTACACCATCGCAGGTGCTCCTGTCTGTGATGCAGCGTCAGGGGTAACCTCAGCCATGGTCTCCGAGCTGATAGTCTATGCTGCTGCAAACGTCGTCGAACTGTTCGTGCAGCTGGTTGTTGTCTTGCAAACGTCCCCATCTGTTGACCCAGTGATCGAGACGTGGCTGCACGATCCGTTACAGCCATGCGGATATGATACAATAAACCGCAATCGCGATAGGCTACAATCCTACCTTTATCAAAGTCGGAAACGTGATGGTACGCATTTCTCCTCCTTACACGAGGCATCACAACAACGTTCCACCAGACAACGCCGGTCAACTGCTATTTGTGTATGAGAAATCGGTTGGAAACTTTCCTCATGTCAGCACGTTGTAGGTGTCGCCATCGGCGCCAACCTTGTGTGATTGCTCTGAAAAGCTAATCATTTGCATATCACAGCATCTTCTTCCTGTCGGTTAAATTTCGTATCTGTGGCACGTCATCTTCGTGGTGTAGCAATTTTAGTGGTCAGTAGTGTATAAACCCTGGCAATGAGTAGATGTAGTTTGCTCTGATTCCACGACCCGCTGATACATGCTGAAGAAATCGTTGCCCTCGAAATTGATCACGTGCTGTTGATTTCTTGCTTGATTTTTAATCATAATACTAGTCAGTCACTGACAATGAGCTACTTTGGTTTGTGGAAACTCACATCTACGGCTTACACCTAGAAATCAGAAATGTTTGTTATCTTTTGAATGCCTAGTGTCTTCAGCTGGAGGTCAAACAGGCGCTCCCGGCGTTGCAGGTAATACATGAAATAAAATATCGGAACTGAAGGTTTGGTTCTTACGCTAAATGTAGAACGTTTCATCGTCAACTACTCTTGATCTCCATTTATTGAATGTACCTCACAGCAATTACGAAGAGGGCAAATTCAATTGCGATCCCTTTCCGGTGGCTGCAGATCGTCGTCCCTTTGAGGTCAGACGGCCAGAACTCTCAGCCAACTTCCAGGTATCCACTGAACACAGGGTAGAGTACAGGGTAATTCGGGGCACTTCAATTATGCTGAAGGCGTCATCCGACGCGGGTCGAAGCAGTGCAGTGAGGTGACGGCGTATCGATTTCGCGCTTCCCGGCGCTTCCCGGCGCTCTGACTCCACACCTGCGTGCCCCATGAATATTTTTGCATCACTCCTGGAGGAGACTCCCGGCACCTCGGCGGAAATCGCTGCGCATGAAGATCAGGCCAGGGGAGGTTAAGTGCTCGCTCCGGCGCTCGTTCTACAGACCTCTGCGGGCTGCAAGTGAATTACTCCTGGTCCGCTGCGTGGAAAGTTTTATATTATTTCACTCTTATAACTAATACCGTACCCAGAAATAACTATCCTATTTATGTTAACTGGTGTTTCACATACACTAATTTGTTGCCAGGACACACTCGTTAAGAGCAGAGTCCTTGTAGCATCGTCTGCACTGAGGTGACACAAGACGTGGGATACCTACTAATACGTCACAGACTTCCTTTTGCCTGGCCGAGTGCAGCAATATGCATTCAACAATGCGTTGTAAGTCCCGTGCAGAAATATTGAGCCATGCTGCCTGTATAGCTGTCAATAATTAAAAAGTGTTGCCGGAGCAGGATTGCGTGCTCGAAACGACGTCTCAGTTATTTCCCATAAATGTTCGGTGTGGTTCCGGCCGAGCGATCTGGGTGCTCATACAATTCGCTCAAAATGTCCAGAATGTTCGTCAAACCAATTGAGAACAGTAATTGTGCCCCGGTGACACTGCCCTTAGTCATCCATAAAAATTACACCGTTGTTTGGAAACAAGACGTCCATAAATGCCTGCAAATAGTCCCTACTCAGTCGAATAAACAAAACACCCACTCCGTTCCATGCAAAAACAGTCCACGTCATTGTGGAGCCACCACCAGCTTGCACAGTGCCTCTTTGACAACTCTGACAACTTGGGTCCATCGCCTCCTACCATCAAATCTTACAACTTATATTTTGGCTCATCTGACCAGGCCAAGATATTTCAGTCGTCTACGGTCCTACTGATATTATTACGAGCTCAGCAGAGTTGCTGCAGGCGATGTCACGCTGTTTTCAAAGGTACTCGCGTCGGTCGTCTGCTTCTATAGCCTGTTACACCAAATTTCACCGCACTGTCCTAAACGGATACGAACGTCGTACGTCCCACATTGATTTTTGCTGTTATTTCACGCAGTCTTGATTGTATGTTAGCATTGACAACTCTACACAAACACCGCTGCTCGCGGTCGTTAAGTGAAGGACGTAGGCTACTGCATTGTCAGTTGTCACAAGTAATGCATGAAACTTGGTATTCTCGGTACACTCTTGACACGGTGAAGCGCGGAAAATTGAATTCCCTAACCAGTTCCGAAATGGAGTGTCCCGTGCGTCTTGCTCCAACTAACATACCGCGTTCAGAGTCTGTTAATTCCAGCGGTGGGGCAACAGTCACATCGCAAACCCTTTCACATGAATCACCTGAGTAAAAATGACAGACCCGTCAAGGAAATGCCCTGTTATACCTCGTGTAAGGGGTTGCTACCACCATCTGTATATTTGCCCATCGCTATCCCATGACTTTTGTCAGCTCACTGTATTGGAAATGTGCTTCATGACGAAATACTGTGATAAATGCCTTAGTGAAAGAAGAAAGTATGTACAAAATAGATGGGGATGGAGGGGACCATGGAAGGAACGGAGACAGGCGAAGGATCAGTCCGCGTGATTCGCATGTCTCCATAAACTATGAGTGTTAATAACTACCTAACGAAGTATTCCAAAATGAGTCAGTAACTTTTTAATATTTGTAAACACTAATAATAATAATTGGCTGAACAGTTAGAAGATGCAACGGATCTACTAAAGAGTCTGCCTACACTACGCTTGTCCATCGCCTTTTGGAGTACTGCTGCGTGATGTGGGATCCATACGAAACAGAATTAACGAAGCACGTCAAGAAAATTTCGAAGAAGAGTAGCACATTTCGTACTATCGAGAAATAGGGGAGAGAGTGTCTCTGATATGATACAGGATTTGGGATGGACACCATTAAAACAAATGCGTTTTTTTATTGCAGCGGAATCTCCTCACGCCAATTCAGTCACCAACTTTTTCCTCCGATGGCTAAATTTTTTTTTGACGACGGCCTACATAGGTAGAAACGATCCGCATAATAAAATAAGGGAAATCAGAGCTCACACACAAATATACAGGTGTTCGTTTTCCAGCACGCTGTTAGAGATTGGAAAAACAGAGAATTATTCTGAAGGTGGTCCGACAGCCCTCTGCCAGGCTCTTAAGTGTGATTTTCAGAATATTAGTGGAGTCGTAGACGTAGAAACAGAGTGAGAAATATAAACTTGAGTATCAATTACACTGAAATATTCTATGACCAACATATCGAAAAGAAAATAGCACAAATTAACAACGAAATGTACAGCTGGTGGATGAATTTTTACATTCAGAGCTGTTGAAGGAAATGAATGGATAGTGAAGATAAGAAATAAACAGAAAAGTGAAACAGGTCTGGTGTAATTCCTGTAAACTAACAATAAGTACAGTTTTCCGACTGCTTTGTCCGATGTATCTGAAATGGGGAGTTGAAGCGTATCTTTGTAAAGGGTGGTAGTGAAGTACGTAGCTACGAAGTGGGAGACTGAAGTATTTTTTTAGATGTACGGCTCCTCTTAGCCACTTAGAAAGGGATAGTTCGCCCAGACATCACGTACAGTTGCACTCCAAAAAAGGAGAATAACAAGTTTTTGAGTGAATGTGTATAGCCATCACGAATTTTACGGGAATTTGATCGCTCTGTTGAGGGTAAAAATCACAGCACTCCCCCACTTTACAAAATACAAAATGTGATTTATCGAAGTGGTAAGCACAAATATTCAGGTAGCTAATGAGATATCTCAAGTAACTCGTCTGTTTCATCATTTGTTGCAGAAAATTTCGCTGAAACATCTGCTGACGACGCGAGGGAAAATGTGACGTTACTTGCTCTTGGAGCGATAGCATTTACTCCAATACTTCACTTTGTAATTAGAAACGCGAATTTCTGCTGATACAGCATAAGTGATTGAGCAGGATACAGACAGTCACCAACATCCCATTATTTATAAATTCCGATTTGATTGACAACCATTGTAGCGACACTCAATAGCTAGAGATCATACAAAGTGTACAAATTCTTTTCATTTTATTAATTAAATAACAGTATTGTTGTGATGCAAAGAAGACAAAGCACTTCGTGCGCTTTTGCCGTGCCAATAATTGGAGTCTGTGTTAGGTGGAGTCGAGTGTGGGACGTGAACGCGTGAGCAGAGCTCTTAGCAGGCGTAAAGCGTTTCAATGTAGGCAATGTTGCGCGGATAAGATCTTATTTCCTTAGCACGTACGTTAATATTAATATGCCGGGACTCTGTACACAATGTAGAGAATATTGAGTGTATACAACATGTTTTTGTAATGTGCTGTGTATAAAGCCGTGTGGCCGTCCGACGTGGCCGCGCTTCAGTCTGTAACCGCGCGACCGCTACGGTCGCAGGTTCGAATCCTGCCTCGGGCATGGATGAGTGTGATGTCCTTAGGCTACTTAGGTTTAAGTAGTTCTAAGTTCTAGGGGACTGATGACCTCCGATGTTAAGTCCCATAGTGCTCAGAGCCATTTGAACCAAGCCAATGCCGTGTGAACTGTTGATAACATGCTCAACTGTGAACATATAAGTGCGACTCTGAAGTCGAACGTTTATTATATTACCTGTAAGCAGTTCATGGCATTACCCCATAATTTATTCCGTGTAATCACAGCAGTTGGCATATCTGAACCGAAAACAGGACATCTCATTCGATAGTTAAAGAGCCTTAGCCACCCGCTAGTAACTTTCACTACAGCCTCACATCAAGATACCGAACACCACGACATACGTGCTGTATCTGGGCTGGGAAATCGTCATCATGACCATCAAGACACTAGCTTGCTGGTCATTTGGAACTTGGGATACAACTGTGGTACCGCGCACGCTGTGCATTTAGAGTACAAGTTTGGACAGGTGCGTGTAATTTGTGCCAGCACAAAGATGGCAATACACAGTAAGCTAGGAAGCTTGTTGTGAAGGACGTTGACACTTCATTCCATCAGCTTGCAAAGGCTGACTAGTTTCCGAAACAGTTAATGCTTACCTCTACAGTGCCTCCTGTCAGTATCCTTCTGGCGTAAGGGTAGTGCAAAATTTTACAGTAAGAAGTCTATCTATGCGAAGTGCAATTGCTCCTACTTAATGTTTATATCCAAAGATGTTACAACGTAGTTGCGTCATCCCGTGACCGTTTAGTAAACAGATAGATAGCTTACTTCAAAACTGCTCCGAGACATAAATGACACTACCTAGATTTCCCTAAAAAATACTGAGTATCGCGCAGTAATATTAGCCTCCTGAGATTGTTAGTTATAGTTCGCACAATATACTGAAGAAGACTGTAGAGCTTTGAAAAAGTTGACGTTCGTGCAGTATGTTGCGGAACATATTGTACTGTCTAAGGTGGGTATTGCACAATACTCGTCAGTTCCTGCCGAAATCTAGACGCATTCAAATCGCTTCGAACGGCCATTCCGCAAAGAATTTAAAAGTAAATAAAAAAGATCAGAAAGTGTCTGGAAGATAAATATGAAAGCACAACATCTTACTTTGAAGAAATACTGTTCCTCATTGATCAGCAAACGACAGATACCTTGTTATCCACATTAGCTACGGAAACGAAAATTCATGCTCACCCGACAGTAAGTATCAATGTTTATTTTACTTGTAGTAGTTCTCAGAATTAAAATAAAATCGGGTCAGCTATCCAGTGTATATAAATGCTTATTTTGTGACAGTAAAGGCATAAAAAT
Organism: Schistocerca cancellata; assembly: GCF_023864275.1. Lineage (NCBI taxonomy): Eukaryota > Metazoa > Arthropoda > Insecta > Orthoptera > Acrididae > Schistocerca > Schistocerca cancellata. The sequence continues at coordinate 983,422,812 of NC_064626.1, read as the reverse complement.
CATGTAAGGTTTCTATCACAAAATTGATTTCTTTCGTTTGCAACAGTTGTATCTGTTGAGAAACACAAACAGAAAAGTGCATATACATGATAAATTATGTGGTTCACTTTTTTAAATTTTAATCAGTTGTTGTTGTGGTTTGTGAACCTACGTTGCGATGAAAGCGTCCACGCTTTTGAAATGTTAATATCAAACTTCTGGGACTTGCATAATTTACGTTTGTATTTTGCTAGCCAAGTAACTCAGTCCCAATACACACCGTTGTGTTCACTGTGAGGAAAAAATACTGATTCTTCCCAGACGTAAATATTGCACCGTTGTTGGCCCCGCACTTTCCTCAATATATTGACACAATATAGCAGCTTAAATGTAGAGTGGATGGTATGTGTCGAGATAGGCGCAGTAGTACACCAGAATTGGTAATTAGGAGGGAAATACTGGGTTGTTGGAATAAAGTTTAGTGGAAGCAAGGGGAAACAGGTGATATACTGAGGTATTAAATGTGGACAAGATGGTGGGGGAATGATTCTCTTCCGACTGGTTTATTGCGGCCCGCCATGAATTCCTATCCTGCTGTGCCAAATTCTTCATTATAGATTAGCAGTTGCAACCTTCGTCCTCAGTTATTTGCGGGATTATTCCGAACTGTCTTCCTCTACAGTTTTTGCCCCCTACAGCTACCTCTAGTACCATGGAAGTCATCCCCTGATGTCTTAACAGATGTTCTATCATCCTGTTTCATCTGCTTATCAGTGTTCTCAACATATTTCTTTCCTCTCCGATTCTGCTCAGAACCTCCCCATTCCTTATCTTATCAGTCCACCTAACTTTCAACGTCCGTATGTAGCACCAAATTACAGATACTTAAATTCTCTTCTGTTCCGGTTTTCCCACGTCCATGCTTCACTACCATACAATGCTGTGCTCCAAACATACATTCTCAGGAATTTCTTCCTCAAAATAAGGCTTATGTTTAATACTAGTAGACTTCGCTTGGCCTGGAGTGCCCTTTTTGCCAATGCTAGTCTGCTTTTGACGTCCCCCTTGCTCCATCCATCATTGGTTATTTTGCTGCCTGGCTAGCAGAATTCCTCAACTTCATCGACTTCGTATGCATCATTCTTGATGTTAAGTTTCTCGCTGTTCTCATTCCTACTACTTCTCATTACCTTCGTCTTTCTTCGATTTACTCTCAGTCCATACTCTATACTCATTAGACTGTTCATTCCGTTCAGCAGATCATGTAACTCTTCTTCACTTTTGTTCAGGTCAGCAATGTCATTAGCGAATCGTATCATTTATATCCTTTCACCTTGAACTTTAATTCCACTCCTTAACCTTTCTTTTATTTCCATCAGTGCTCCTTCGATGTACAGAGTTAACAGTAGGAACCAGAGACTACATCCCTGTCTTACACCGCTTTTAATCCGAGCACTACCTTCTTGGTCGTCTACTCTTATTATTCCCTCTTGGTTCTTGTACATATTGTATATTACGCGTCCCTGCCTATAGCGTACCCCCAATTTTTTGGAACTGCAAACATCTTGCACCATTTTACATTGTCGAACAATTCTTCCAAATCGATAAATCCTGTGAACTTATCTTGGTTTTTCTTTAGTCTTGCTCCCTTGGCTTCCATTAACAACTGCAACGTCAGAGTTGCTTCTCTGGTGTCTTTACCATTTCTAAAGCCAAACTGATCGTCATATAACACATTGTCAGTTTTTTTCCATTCTTCTGCATATTATTCTTGTAAGTAACTTCGATGTATGATCTGTTAAGATGATTTTGTGATAATTCTCTCGCTTGTCAGCTCTTGCAGTCTCCGAAATTGTGTGGATGATATTTTTCCGAAAGTCAGTTGGCATGTCACCAGACTCATACATTCTACATACCAACGTGAATAGTTTGGTTGCAATTTCACCCAATAATTTTAGAAATTCCGATGGACTGTTATCTACCCCTTCTGCCTTATTTGATCTTAAGTCCTCCAAAGCTCTCTTAAATTCTGATTCTTATATTGGCTCCTCTATCTCTTCTAAATGTATTCCTGTTTCTCTTCTATCAGAGTAGACATAGAGGCCTTCAATGTACTCTTCGCACCTATGCTATGTTTAGCCTATAGGTTTTTAAATATAAAAGTGGTACTAAAAACTCTGAAAGTCGATTAAAGGTGGTATTATAAACTCATAGCGATGCTGGTTCAGTGGAAATGGCTTTGCACAATGAGCTGCTTGGTAGCGACGAGTTACTGAAGATATCGCAGATCTCGTGTCTTGCTTGATTACGACCTCCAGGTAAGAGACAGATAGAATAAGATAAAGATGAAGAGTGGTTGAAGCATGTTGGTCAAGAGCTGAAACTGGAGTCACAGGTATCCACTTGTAGTTTCGAGGGCCGTGGGAAGGGGAGTGCTGTGTGGAGCGAGTTAGGCGTGGGAGTCTACTCGGCGAAACAGGAGGTGAGACGGGTTTTGGGAATATGTGGCAGTGAAATTTGAATGGAGCACAGAACGGGCAACCTGTGTACCTCGGTGGAGGACTTGGGAATGGTCAAATGACTTGATGTTTTGAAGGGTAGTAATAATGAACTGAATTATGACTTCAGTGGTGGGACAAGGGCGGAGCAAGGAAGTCTGTGCATCAGGTGGGAAGGGAAATTACGATTAGAGGACGTTGTGATCATGGAGTCTTCGGGAGTATTAACTGTGACGTGTGAGAGTATATACATGAGCAAAACAAAAAGCGATAAATTAAAAGGTGAACTATTTACAAATGATTTTAAATTTTGTGAAAGGATGAGATTTATAAAGGTCTTTATAAGAAAGCAACTAGATTTTTCCTGTTTTTTTTTAATTGAAACTGGGAAGAACCTAAGATGTATAATAATAACATAAAGAATTCACTGTCTGACAAAAAAAGGTGACGCACCCATAAAATTTCGTCGGGCGCCTATCTAAGTCCGTACACGTACACACCATCGACGCATATGTGAATGATAACGGTTGCAATTTACTATGGTAGATGGAACGGCAACGGCCATAAGGGAACGTTAGTGCTCTTGGTGGTTAGTTTGTTACCATTCAGGCAAGTTGTATAACACCAATCCTGATGTTCACCGCCGGCAAGTTTGGCGGCTACCTGGGCAGAGATCGCATTCTTCCACAGTTTTGACAAGGCGCAATGGTGTTACTCCCGGCATAATGGCATGGAGAGCCATCGGATATGACTTCAGGTAAGAGCTGGTAGCGGCTGAAGGAACTCTTAACGGCACAACAAACGTCACAGACATACAGCGTCCAAATGTGCTATCCCACATGCGACAGTATATTGGTTCCAGTTTTCAACTGGACGATGACAACCCACAGATGCCACGTGTCTTTATTACCTCTATGCGTGATGTTGAGGTACTCCCGCGGCCAGAAAGCTTCCCATATCTTCACTACTGGCCATTAAAATTGCTACACTACGATGACGTGCTACAGACTGACAGGAAACAAATGCTGTGATATGCAAATGATTAGCTTTTCATTCACACAAGGTTGGCGCCGGTGGCGACACCTACAACGTTCTGACATGAGGAAAGTTTCCAACCGATTTCTCATACACAAACAGTAGCTGACCAGCGTTGCCTGGTGAAACGTTGTTGTGGTGCCTCGTGTAAGGAGGAGAAATGCGTACAATCACGTTTCCGACTTTCATAAAGGTCGGATTGTAGCCTATCACGATTGCGGTTTATCGTATCGCGACATTGCTGCTCACGTTGGTCGAGATCCAATGACTGTTAGCAGTATAAGGAATCGGTTGGTTCAGGAGGGTAATACGGAACGAGGTGATGGATCCCAACGGCCTCGTATCACTAGCAGTCGAGATGATAGGCATCTTATCCGCATGGCTGTAACGGATCGTGCAGCCACGTCTCGATCCCTCAGTCAACACATGGGGACGTTTTCAAGACAACAACCAACTGCACGAACAGTTCGACTACGTTTGCAGCAGCATGGACTATCAGTTCGCAGACCATGACTGCGGTTATCCTTGACGCTGCATCACAGACACGGGGGCCTGCGATGGTGTACTCAACGACGAACCTGGGTGCACGAATGGCAAAACATCATTTTTTCGGATGAATCCAGGTTCTGGTTACAGTATCATGATGGTCGCTTCCGTGTTTGGCGACATCGCGGTGAACGCACATTGGAAGCGTGTATTCGTCATCGCCATACTGGCGTATCACCCGGCGTGATGGTATGGGGTGGCATTGGTCACACGTCTCGGTCACCTCTTGTTCGCATTGACGGCACTTTGAACAGTGGACGTTACATTTCAGATGTGTTACGACGCCTGCCTCTACCCTTCATTGGATGCCTGCGAAACCCCACATTTCAGCAGGATAATGCACGACCGCATGTTGCAGGTCTTGTACGGGCCTTTCTGGATACAGAAAATGTTCGACTGCTGCCCTGGCCTGCAGATTCTCCAGATCTCTCACCAACTGAAAATGTCCGGTCTATGGTGGCCGAGCAACTGGCTCATCACAATACGCCAGTCACTACTCTTGATGAACTGTGGTATCGTGTTGAAGCTGCATGGTCAGCTGTACCTGTACACGTCATCCGAGTTCTGTTTGACTCAATGCCCAGGCGTATCAAGGCCGTTATTACGGCTAGAGGTGGTTGTTCTGGGTACTGATGTCTCAGGATCTGTGCACCGAAATTGCGTGAAAATGTAATCACATGTCAATTCCAGTATAATACATTTGTCCAATGAATACCCGTGTATCATCTGCATTTCTTCTTGGTGTAGCAATTTTAATGGCCAGTAGTGTAGCTTGCCGTGGAGTCGGGAGGAGAAGGACTTGATCCTAACGCTCGCACAGTTGACGCTGGCTTCTGGACTGGGAGAGCCGTGTACTTGCTTAACGCTGCGTGCAATACGATACACGTACTGTCTATGGATCTCAAAAAGTACTATCAAATGTTAATCGATATTTTTCATACTTAGTGCAGCAGAGTCTATTGATAATAGAACCACATGACTAAAATTTCAAATAAATAATTTACTTTCGGAGTTATAAATTTTTATCTAAAATACATAATAAACGTGCTGGCATTGTGAAACAGAGTTAGGTACTGTAACGTATTCATCTGTAGTATCAATTGAAACTACAACAAAGGAGATAGGTACATATAATTTAAATTTCTGGAATTCCGTTTAGTTTCATTGCCACAGATTTCTGAAGTGATCAACAGTACATTGGGAAATCATAATTTCATTGTCTTCTGGTTGTGTGGGTGTTTTGGAGAGACTGAGAGTGTGAAAGAAGGACATACGTAAAAAGAGAACATAACATGTTTTTAAAACTAGTTAAATGTAAGCGGGAGATAATTTATTGCGTAATAGGGGAATTTGTGGCGTACGTCCGAGTGAGCTTGAAGGCAGCCAGAAGGAGTGTTGAGTACAAAATTTATAGTAAATTATTCTGTGTAAAGGAATCGTATTTTGTTTTCATTAAATTCTTTTTAGTTTTGGAATTACGAAATTTCTGGTCTAAATCACGTATGCTAATCTGATTGGCTGCCACCAGAAATTTCGCGAGTATAGGAGTGCTCGAGGTAATCTGATTGGCTGCGTAACATACTACCCAATAGAATTTGACATTTCCCTCTCGTTCGAATAGGGCATTGTGTCTCAGATCTATGAGTCGATACAGTCGCTCGGGAGCCAGTTTCTAGCAAAAACCTGCTCAAATTTCTACCAAAATAAAGAAATCTGCGCGTCTGATCGGTTCTAGTGTAGTTGATGAAAAACGACTATAGTGTTGAGTATTTTGAGAAAATTTGAGCTTTGTGAGTAATTTATTTTAGGAGATTTCTCGTGTGAACTTTTCTAGTCGTAGATACACCCGCGTGGCGTGTTTCGTGCAAAGTTACGATACATTATGGTGAGCACTTCTGTGCAAGAAGTCTACTGAATGACTGAATGTGTTAACTCACAAACAGTCGTGGGTCAGTGACTGTTTAGAACGTTTAAAATATCCGGTAGGACGAAATATTTTCTGGCTGCTTTTGGGTGTGAACTTGTTACAGAGACAGTCAGTAACAGTGCGTAATAAGTGTCGGGTTATTAAATACGGACTTGATAGCAGTTTTCCTTGTTTTAGAGACAATAAACCAACTGAAAGGGTATTTCAGTCATTTTTTCAAATGAATCATGCAAGAATTCCGGAAGCCCGATAGTTTAACTAACTTTGAGATGCTGCCCATGGATTGGAGTTATGTGGCCTCTGCGTCGTAAAGCATTTAGCTGAATTTTCGTCACTGCTGCTTTTATCGCATAAACGAGTATGTGCCATCGCAGAACGAAGGGGCAGACAACCTGAAACCTGTCCAGGGAGGTGGACTGATTGTTTAAAGAATAGTGAGAGAGCAATCCGCCCTGCCGCAAACTGTGGGCCAACTGCCTATTATCAGAAGATACAGTGGCTTAATGACGCCTATACCAACCCAGTGCATGACTTTTTAAGGTAATTCTTATTTATTGTTCAGTCTCAGTTGCACAAATCCTGTCTACTCAGAACCAGTTTCAGAGTACTACGATTTAACGTCAGAGAGGGTGCTACGTCATACTACCATGCGGTTTCGAACTGCCAAGTTGTTTGCAAATTTAGCTTGACTGTGTAGTTACTGCAGTAATGTCACAGACCCTCTCAGACTGTGGCGTTCCTCTTCATAAAGGAGACTACTTTCCGATATGAATCCGCGATCATCATGAATATTTTATGAATAAAATCGTCTCTTTATTTATTACGACGTTTTGGCATCTGCCAACATCAGATATTTGCAGCTAAGATAAAAGAAAGACAAACAACCGCTGTTGTTAGTTGACGCACCGATTACATGTGGATTTTAATATTGACACTGAAGGCAGTCTTAACTAGCTTTGCCAGTGTGTCACAGGTACAAACAAATATTGTGAAAATGTATTCGTCACTTCTACACGTCAGTGACGTACAACGTAATGGTCAGAAACAGTTGGAGAATGCTTCAACGTACTTAAAGCATTTTTGTGTAAATGATTTTGTACAAGAGTACACAGGAGGTTTGATATAAAACTCTTTGTTAGCATAAAAAGTACACTTAGGTTTGGTGCTTTAAGTACTGGAAAAAAGTCAGGGTTGTGCGGCCAAACCGCTGGATTTATGACACCTTATCAATTTTCAGAAAGAAATTTTCACTCTGCAGCGGAGTGTGCATTCATACGAAACTTCCTGGCAGATTGAAACTGTGTGCCGGACCGATGTTCACAGGAGAGCTTCTGTGAAGTTTGGAAGGTATGAAACCAGATACTGGCATAATTGAAGCTGTGGGGACGGGGCGTGAGTCTTGCTTGGGTAACTCAGACGGTAGAGCACTTGCCCGAGAAAGACAAAGGTCCCGAGTTAGAGTCTCGGTCTGGCACACAGTTTTAATCTGCCAGGAAGTTTCACCTTATAAGTTAATGCAAGTAAGTCTAAACCTAAGGTGGGACTACCTTTCATGTGTACTTAGATATAGATGGGAATCTGAAGGTCACAATGACTGGCGATCTTCTCAATCTATCAAGAATTCCTTCAATCCCATTCTTGTCTTAGTTCGAAAACATTTGTGTCCATAATATCACGGCAAGTCACCGCACATTTTCTTGGGGTGAGGAAGTTACGTAACTCAACACCTACGTCACTGTCACTCAAGCGTTTTGAGTTCCTTAAACGTTTGGCCTCTTAGTTTTAACCATCAAGGATGCATTGTGCAATCATTCAATAGATTTGAAGGTACCAAAAAGCTCTTCTAAGACTTAATGAGTATAGAAAGGTGAGACGTTTTCATATAGCCCCTCCTTCATCTTGAACCCTAGATACACTTGCTATTTATAACTCCTTGGGTCCCACTACTAAATAGAGTCTAACTATCAAAATGACTATCCTTTCTCGGTCTTATAGAATAGTGGATCTGAGTACTCCCAGACTGTACAGCAAATTGCGTTGGGAGCATTTCTAAGTAGAGGATTCGCCATGGGGTTCCCATGAGCAGTCTGGGATGTGAAGGTCCACCCAGACATTGCCTCACATGTCTGGGTAAGCCTTATACGACTGAGGTGTGGCAGATTCCCCATAGGCTGCCTGGTAACAACTCGTCCGCGTCAACAACTATGTTTCTCATTGGCGCACGGTACAGTTTCCCTTTGATGGACTTCTTTATGAACGTTTTTACCGACCACACGATATTGTTGGCGAAGCCATGATCCCTGTTCGCTGTGGCACACAACGTTCTACCATCAATTTGCAAGGTTTTCGCTGAAGGAAGCACAGAGCTTATGGTTACAGAAGACTGGTGACACTCACGAGCCACAACCAAGGAGCCGGCCGGTGTGGCCGAGCGGTTCTAGGCGCTTCAGTCTGGAACTGCGCGACCGCTACGGTCGCAGGTTCGAATCCTGCCTCGGGCATGGATGTGTGTGATGTCTGTAGAATTAGATAGGTTCTAAGTCTAGGGGAGTGATGACCTCAGATGTTAAGTCCCATAGTGCTCAGAGCCATTTTGGAACCCAACCAAGGAAGCGCAAGGCCACCGAACCCTTACACAGTCTACAAAAACTGAGCCCCCTGAGGTACTCGGTACTTCGCACGGGTCGTGGGGAGCGGGTGGGCGGGGGAGGCCACGTGTGGGATAACGAATGCTATGGACGTGTAGAGCATTAACCCCGCCGCCTCCGCCACCGAGAAAGAGGCGGGGAGACCAAATAGAAACTAATCTCAGACAGTAGAGGCAATGAACAAGAGGACTTACAAGGAAATTGCCTAACACTTGAAGAAACAAGAAAAAAAAAGACAGTCGGTCCTTTGCACCACAGTGCCTTCTCATATCTGGGCACTGCTTCTGTGGTGGTATTTCGCGACTGAGCACAGAGAACACGCTGTGACATGCGAGTTAGGAAGGGCAATCAACAACTAACAACGTGTGGGACTAGTCAGTGACAAAAATTGTCCCGAGTTCGAGTCTCGGTCCATCACACAGTTTTCTTTTTCGCCGGCACGGTAGCTCAGCGTGTCAGAGAGCTGGTTGACCTCTGTAATAAAAAACTGAGTGAATGGATCGACAATGAACTTCAATGGATGTCATGTGACGTCCGTAACGACCAAACACAATGGTCAACAACGAACAAAATGCAAAAAAAAAAAAAAAAATATCCAGTGTAAAGGTGAATATATATTCATTTGTGAAAAGTAGAAAGCACAGAATTAAGTCTAATTCTAAGTAATGACTCATGTCAAATGCAAGTCCCCGTTTTATGAATAATTTCACATCACTGTTGTCAACTTTTAGCTTTCTGTACAAACCATTCTTTAGAGTTGAATGCGGCCTTAATCCCCCACGAAACTCCATATTACAACTATTTCCGATGAAACGACGGTGTAAACCTTTATATGGTAACTGTATACGTTGAACGACTGTGCAGTTCTTATATATTTTCTGCCAGGTAACTGTGATTTTTCAGCCAAATAAATTGGCACATCTTAGAGTCTGATATCTTCGTTCGAATAAAGACTACTTATTTGCATCATTTGTCATAGTTAATTTACTGCATCAAATTAAGTAACACATTGCAGGAAATGTTAAAGTTTGCAGAAATGAAAACGTCTGGCAAAAACTTTGCGTATGATGTGTATCAGCTCATACATTGCTGTGTATGAAATGTAGATAAGACACGGAAATTTTATGTAGAATTGACAACTGAACGATAACTGTCTTTGTTTTGGAGTAATTGGTTTTTATATTCAGCGGTATGTCGTGTGTGTCATGCCCAATCCGTCCCTTCACATTGGAACTCATGTTGTTATAACAGCCGTCATATTTCATAAACGGTTCAAGATATCGAAATAAGTTTATTCTGAAAAGGATAGCACGCAAAGATGCACGTAAATTACACGATAAATACTCGAAACTTTATTCCCTGAAATAATAAGTAATCAATCCATCTTCCATTTTCTCGGTTCTTCTTGGATGATTGCCAAGTATTTTTGCAAGTTAACCTCTTCTGTACAAGATTCTAACACTAGCTCCTGCGATCCATATGTTCAGCTAAATTCTTTGACTATCTCTTTCTCTCTCCAAAACCTATTTTCCACAAATTTAAGCCAGCTTCAGCATTCATTTATATTAATAACAGTTAATTCTCGTACATGTAAGTCGTTGGAGTTATGTTACTCTACTTTTGAGTCTACCTCTAAGTGTTGTACACATAAAAATCATGTTTTGCAGGTAGGAGTGAATATTTAACTCTTGAAACATTTCCAATAACCACATCATTTAACTAGTTGTGTGGTTCTGTGGGGCCGCTTCCAAGGTTTTGGATCTTACTATTGTGGGTATTATCAAAAATAGTACTTGAGGAGTTTTTATTTAATGGCTATACGCTTTTACGCACATTTAACTTTAATAATAAAATTGCAAAACTGGTTCTGCTATGACTACATTATCATCTTGCTGGTAGTGCAGGAGATAGTATTATTTTTAGAAAAATATGTATTTTTCTTAAACACTCTATTGGCAAGAGGTAACTGGGAACGCGTGTGTAAGATACAGTGGCCCCCTCGAACCTCTATGATATTTAGTCTATTTTGAGCATGTACGTTTCTGTTAGTACATCACTTCATATACGTTTGTAGAAAGTGGTGAAGGGGCACCCGTTTTTATTATCTGAAGTTTGCTTCCAACCACTAGTTAAAGTTTACGTATGGAATTTTAATGGGATACCTTTCACGTTTCAGATTCACATCATTCTGCTGCTCTAAAATTCCTTCCCTGTCATATTAATTTTCATTATGTACACGATTTATTTAGCAATGAAAGAACTGTTCGTGTTCTTCAAATAACTTGGAAGCGAATCAGTAGTAATGCAACAAAAATGCAAATCATTTTACAGGTCATAGTTGATGTTTTGTACTGTGATAGCAGATACTTTAAAATATGTGCTTAAAAATCCTAGATCAAGATTGCTAAAACTTCTTTATAGCTAATTTCAACTTGAAACACGTATGTAACATAGCAGCGATGGTGAGGCACGTTAAAAATCTTTGACCAGAGAGCCTATAATCGTAGTTAGTCTGCGCTTGACCGCGCGAGTGTTGCAAGCAGTTGGGCAGTACTCGTCGAGTTCAGTTGTAGTCGTCATTTAGAGCAGTTCTGTAGTAGTCGTCATGCAGAGCAGTCAGTCAGTAGTAGCAGCCCAGTGCGGTTGTGTGATGTAGTCTGTCGGCAACACTGGTCAAGATGCTGAATGAGGTATATTGTTAATTAAGGTAATCATCAGATAATGTAAAGTTTATTTATTGTAATTAATTTCCAACAATTTCCAACAAGTGCCCCAATAATAATTTTGATTTCAAAAGCAATTTTACAAAAAAAAAGAAATTTATTTAATTGAATTAACGATTTCGTTCCACTTCCCTTAAAGAAAAGTTTCAGTTAAATTACAAAAAAAACGAATATTATTATTTGCAATGCAGTTCCTCCAAGCCGTGCGCAAGAATAAGAGCAGAAATTTTATTTTTGCTCAGGGCCAAAGACCGATATTTCGGTTTAATTGAATTATCATTATCACTGAGATTTCATTACCACTGAATTGTTTTTCATTATTTTTGCGGAAGCTTACACCAGAGTCAGATTGCGAATTTCACATTTTTGTTGCCTTTGCCAGTACATTTCATTGCAGGCAGGTTATTCTTGGGTCCCATTTATTATTATATTTTTTATTTAAATATTTCTGTGGGGACGATATTTCTTCTTGGCTCCATTTCTATATAATATTGTCTTGTAAATTTTTGTGGGGAGGTTACACTTGGCGACCCTGCCAGGATCGTATTTCGTTGAGAATCTTTTGAACAACAGTCAGATATCTGCTGTTATTTGCTTAGATATAATTAGGATTTGGCGCAACGATTTTATTAAATTGTGACTTTCTTTCTACAGGTCAACGGCAATTCGTTGCTCTGTTGTATTTGTGTATTGCTTTTGCATTGTGCTTATTTATTTTGTGAAAAATTTTGACTATTGTAAAAATGCCACGAAAGACTGTGAATAGTGTATCGCGAGGTATTGTGAACGAAATTACCGACTTAAGCAACTTAACCGATAGTAATTGTGACACGCAGTGTAATGATGACAATCCTGCGTTCACTAACAATCAATGCATTCCAACCACTAATGATGACTTTTACCTTAATGATGAACAAACGAACTCAATTGTCTTGTATGTTAATTTGACGACAATTGATGACGCGGAACGCTCTATTGTAATGAGCGCTGCCCAGCTTAACATACCCGATTTGGAAAATTGAAATAACGTACAGACAAATGTTTCTAATAAGAATGGACAGTGTACCGATAATACGACGGATTCATTTAATTCCGAAATAGTGACTGACAATGTACGTTCGAGTGACAGATCTTTTTGTAAATTGCAGAATGACCAAATGGTCACACAAAGCGCGACAATTCCAGGTACACAATCAAACAGCACAGATAATGGAGTAGGTAATGTTACTCTGGAACAATTTATGGCCATAATGCTACAGTTTAGGAACGAACAGAACAGACAACTTGAAGAATTGAACAAACAATGTAGAGAACGAAACAAACAACTTCACGAAACAATTAATGAAAGTTTCGACAACCATTACAAACAGCTTAATGAAAGTTTCGACAACCATTTCAAACAACTTAGCGAAACGATTGATGAGAGTTTCAAACTGACGAGCGAAAAACTAGACAACCTTAACGAACAGAACATACAAGTTAGTGAACAGAATACAGCTGTTACCGTGCAATGCCAAGACATTAAAGAACAATTACGTGAGGATACTGAGGCTTGTGCTAAAAACAGTAATAAAGAAGTTGGCACTGTAGCACAAGAAGTGAGTAGCACACGCGTAGGTACAACAGAATCACATAAAGACAAGATTAATGCAGTCACTGAACAATGCGGTAAAAACACAGTACAGATACGCGACGAGTTTAATTTAGAGTCAGTGGAAGTTTCACACACTCCGAATACGGAAGTTGACGAGAAATTTGCACGACACAACAACCAAATTGACGAAAGTATTACAGTAACAGAATTGACAATTATTTCAGTCACCAATACGTCACAGAACCCGCCACGTTGCGAGCATTTGTCAGACTCGCGCAATGCGTATAATGTGAGCAATTTACAGAGACTACGCGAATTAAAATCCGAAAAGCTACGCGACTTAAAATCTGAAAAGCTACGCAACGTGAAATCCGAAATGACACAGACAAACAGATTCACACACAAACCCGAACGTGTTTTCAAATTCAATGACGAGAACGTAGATTACGAGCAATTTTTATCCGTCAGAAAATGTAAAGAATTTAATAATGACAGCGTACAGGTACACGCTTTGAACTGTATGCGACAATTTATTTTTGTACTTTCACCGCTATTACCTGTAACGCAGAAACTAGCTTTGAACTGGTTACGACAATTTGCTCTTGAATTTTTACCAACATTTCGTGTAATGCAGAAACTTGAATTAGCATGGATACAGCAATTTGTTTCTGAATTTTTACTGCCATTGCCTGTAATGCAAAAGCTAAAATTTAGTTGTAGCGCGTAATAAACCTCAGGGGATTCATTACGCTTTAATGAATATGTGCCGTAGCGAGCATAGGGCCCCGAGCTGTAGTAGTGCTGTTTCATCTTTAGTTTTCTGCACTGCTGCCTTCTCTTCTACTATCCTTTATATCTATCAAAACCGCTCTTTAACTATTGCTCTATTTAAAATTAAGAATATGTAATGAAAACCTGATGTGACAAATTTTTACCGAAAGTGACAATTTTTATTAGGCACTCCCGAAATGACAACTACCGCCGTAATTATAATGACAGATAAAATCGTAATCATCAGTATGTGTAAAATTATCAGTAACAGTAAACACATTTTTGTAACAATAGGCGTTTTTCACCACAACAGCATGAAAGTCAGCCGGTTAGCATACGTAACCAACAATGCAGTCTACAAGGTCAACCAAGCTTTAATGTTTCGCCGCGTGCACGTATAGTCCCAGCTACAACAAATAGTAACGCACGGCAGCAAAGAAATAACTACGTACCGAAAACACAGTATTTTAATTCCTATAGTAATGCGCCGTATAGAAATGACTATCATGACAAACGTAAAAATAATGAGCACAATTTTCAGCGTACATTTAATAACAGTCGATCTTTTCAGCAGCAAGAACTTCAGCAACAACATATTATCATGAATGAACCAGACAATAGGTGTCATACATAGCGTAATACGTCAGGAAGAAATAACAGAATAGTTCAAATAGTCAAAATTCCACAGCGTCCTCCTGAAAATAAAAACATGTCAGATAGAATTTAACCAGATACAGTACAGGTTGCATCTTTCAGCTACGCAAGCAATACTTTTAAATCACAGAATCTTATTCACGAAAATGTTATTTGAAACATGCTTTGTTGAATGCACCACTTTTATCGCACCCAGATCTTACCAGAAATTTTTCCATTGCCACCGACAGTTCCAACACAGCTTTAGGCGTACGTAATAAAAACATCGCATTTGCAAGCCGCATTTTGTCACCTGCTGAATGAAATTATTCCGTTATAGAATTGGAAACATTATGTGTTGTATGGGCTTTTACGAGATTTAGACATTTTCTTTATGGCAGACATACCACCGTGTACACAGACCACAGAGCGATACAATTTTTACTTTCGGCCAAATTCACGCACGACAGATTAAGCAGATGGAAACTTTATTTACAGGAATTTAATTTTACAATAGTTCACATTCCCGGTACGCAAAATGTTATAGCAGACACACTATCGCGTTCTCTCGGCAACAATCAGCAAGACGTAGCAACCAACTTCTGCAAAACAAATTTCAGTGTCTTGTACATTCAGCAAGTAGCATTTGAAAATTTTATTTCATCGGCATTACAGGACATAGCACAAGAACAAAATAAAGACAATGTGTGGAAAGAAATTAAACACCTTTGGCAAGATAAGAATAATGTTACGATTAGAAACCATTACACTGTACGCAATGACATTCTGTTTCGCCGCTCTCATCCTGACAGCAACAATTGGTTATTATGCATCCCTGACGAACTTGTTAACAAATTAATCTGGTACACTCATTTAAGTTACGCACATTACGGAGCACGAAAATGTTTTCTTATACTTAGACAGAACTGTTATTTTAACAACATGGAGAAATGTATACGACGAGTTTTAGCGTCTTGTAAAATTTGCCAGAAAGCTAAATCAGACACCACTTCACATATTCCTCCTTTATATCCCATTGTACCTGTTAAATTAAGACATATGGCCGCAGTAGATATTTTTGGTCCGATTCCGAGAACTAACAGAGGTTTTTGCTACATCTTTGTCGCTGTTGAGCTCACTTCAAAATTTGTTACTTTCACTCCGTTACGCAAAGCTACTGCTAAAACTGTTTCGAAAGCATTTGTAAAACATTTTCTATTTCATGTAGGGCATGTGATGAAAGTAATTTCTGACAATGGATCTCAATTTCGTAGTAGCATATGGACACGCATGTTACGAGCCAGAAACATTTCTCCGATCTATATATCCAAGTACCACGCTTCTTCGAACCCCTGTGAAAGATTAATGAAAGAAATTGGTAAGCTGTGCCGAATATACTGCCACAAAAGACATATTGATTGGGATACACACATTCTCTCATTCCAAGATGTAATTAATTCCATTCCAAATGAATCCACTATGCTATCTCCGTCTGTTATACTGAAAAACGTTGAACCACCAAACAAAATTAAAGAATTAGTAAATTTTCCTACATCTCGTCGCTTACGACACCACGAAATAATTGACATTGCGCTGAACAACATCAAACGTGCCGCAGAGCGCCGGAGAAGACAGCAAAAACAGGTTTGTACACGCCGCGACTTTCACGTTGGACAGAAAATATTAGTACGTACACACTATTTATCCAGCAAATTAAAAGGTAAGTGCAGTAAATTTGAAGTTCTATACGCAGGTCCATATCGGATTCGCAGCATCCCTCACCCCAATGTTGTACACGTCGAAACTTTGAGAACCAGAAAATCGAAAGGCAATCACCATATCTCAAACATTAAACCGTTTATTGAATGAAGACACTTTATGATTCAGTACACTATGATGTCATTTACTAATGCAATTATTTCACCTGACTAATTACTGATGATTATCGTATTTTTCTTGGCAAGTGCCCGGCAAGGTAAGGTTAGCAGGTCGCTTTTCTTGTCGTTACACATCATACCGTGCACATTTTCCACTTTTTTTATGTACGATTGTATTCCAGTTTTGTCTATATGCACTGTGTAATAGTTAAGATATAACACACACCAGTCGACTTTGACATTTTTTTTTTGGCCTTATGACATCTCAACATCGTGACTTTTACATTTTTTGCTGCTGCATTGTGATATTCTCTGTACATTTTGGCTTTGAACACTGTCAATGTCTTTGACATATTACGTTGTCTGTAATGTAATGCTGTATGGTTAATTGTGTCTCCATAAACCAGTCATTATTTAGTGGGTATATGATTTAAATGCAAGACGTTAATCTCTGTTCATCAATTTCAGAAAGAAATGATGCGTGTAAGAAATAAATTCAACAGAACTGGGAATTTCACCTACGGAATAAACGATAGAAGATGCAATAACTTTATGAGGAAGAGTAAATGGATCAGGATTAACAAGCATTAACAAGAATATACTATACTCATCGTAGAATAGCAGTCTTAACTAATTTTTTTTTTCAGAATACAAGGTGATTGATGCAGGCTGTCGGACAGAACTACACATCTTATTTTTAGTGATGAAATATGCTAGAGATAAGGAATAGTTGTATAATGAGTAATGAAGTGATATTTTTGCAGATGATAATGAATACTGATGAATAGTGATGAAGAATATGCTATTATGAATAATGAAGTTTTTCTTTACAGGTGATGATAATAATGAAGTTATGATAATATGGATAATGAAGTTTTTCTTTACAGGTGATGATAATGATGGAGTTATGAATAATGAAGTGATGAATAATGAAGTTTTTTCTTTGCAGATGAGGATAATGTTGAAGTTATGTATTTATGCTACGTAGTTGTTTAAGTATTTGTTGCAGTTTGTTCTGACAGCAGGTGTTATATTGCATAGTAGGATGATGGAAAGTTTTGGAAAGGACAGCTATGGAACACATGTTTATACACATTTCACTACTTGTTAATTCGAAGTTCACTACTTTTCAGCATAGTATGCGTTTCTTCTTTCAGGTCAATAATCCATTTTGTATTTTTTCCAGGAGAAGTTTTTCATGATACATACTAAACCTGTTACTTATTATACCTGTTCTAGTACTTGCATTTTTATTTTTTAACCCATTTGTGTCTATCATTTATAAATGTGATCACATATACTGCCTTGTTTCATAACCTTGCTACAGCTGACTCATGACGAATGACGTTACACATTTTTGATTTACAGGAACAACTACACATTTTTGATTTACAGGAACAACCCAGTACCAATTTTTTTTCTTCTTTTTTCTCTTCTTGCTTTCTCTTATAATTACCAAAAGCAATGCTTTGCTAGCACAAAAACATAAAAAAAAAACAAAAAAATGTATTGCCAGTCCCGAATAATGACTTAAGAGATTTCTGAGTAATACTGATTATTAATGCTATGACTGTAATTAACTGATTTTTAATAATGACTTAAGAGATTTCTGAGTAATACTGATTATTAATGCTATGACTGTAATTAGCTGATTTTTAATAATGACTTCGTAATGATCTGAATGTCACTCAATGAATTGTTATTACTTCTTAATGATCTGAATAATACTGAATGAGGAACAATGTTTTATACTATTCAATACTTGATGGCCACTGAGTGCCAATAATTAATGTCACTCAATGAATTATGTTATTAATTATGCCATTAATTAGCTCTTGTTTTCAATGTTGATACTTTGTAACTGGAAAAGAATATGATTCTTACTATATTGAAATGACAAATGATTAACTATGCTTTATAATTGGGAAAGAATGTGATTGTTTAATAATGCTTTGTAATTAGGAGAAGGCTAATTATTATTACTATTGGAATGACCAATGATTAATTAACTATGCCATACTTTGTAACTGGAAAAGAATGCGATTATTTAATAATGCTTTGTAACTAGGAAAAGAAGGTTACTGATTCTATGTAAAACAATTAATGAACATTTTTCTGTAATACTACATACTTGGTACAGAAATGTTCAATCACTGGGCTATGAATGCCGCACACTACTAATGAAGACTGTAATTGTCAATATTATGTGACTTAATGTCCTTCACCTCATGAGCTAACTACCCTGAATTACTGCAATGTCCATTTGTCCTGTCTATCCTAGTGATCATGGAGCACTATCTTTGGTTTTGCACTAATTCTACGTTGGTGTGCCTTGTAAGAGCTTGGTGTTGACACGACATGCTGTCCACCACCGTGGGCGATGAAGACGTTATTATGGTCCCACTGTTTGGTGTACCTAATGTACTGCCAAAATGAGAACATGAAATGTTACTACGAGAGTTTAGTGTCTTGGCTACACTGGTAAATTCTGATGGGAAAGAAACTTCAAATTGTGTCACTTAGTGTTGTACTTCTGTGGAAAGATATGGACTTTCAGAACAGCTGTGTGCAATCTAAAGTGCTACAACCATGATGCAATCCTTCCCTTTCCTATCCTAATTCTTGTCACATAGTGAAAATAATTTTTTTTTTTGCTAACATTATTTATGTTCATGGGTTATACAATTTTTTTGATTCGCTGAACTCCAGTGCGAGTACACTTATGTCACTTGTCGATATGATTTTTTGCCATTATGTTTATTTATTGCAAAAATGCCTAAGACATTTTTTCGATTTGTTTCAAGTACAGTATGCGCAGTCTTGTCTTTTATATTGTATATACATTTTTTTAATAATTTTATTTTAATGATATGTTCTGAACTTCAGTGCCTGTGCACTTTTCTCATTTTTCAATATGATTTGTATTCATTCTGTATATTCAATACTTCAGTGCGTATGCACTTATGTCATTTGTTACTCATTGTATATACATTTCATCATTTACTGGTACGTTCTCAACTGCAGTGCATGTGCACTCATGTCACTTGTCAACATAATTTTTTCTGCCATTCTGTTTATTTGTTCTGAAAATGCTAAAGAATTTTTTCAGTGCTTGTGCACTTTGCTATCTGTCAAATAATTTGTGTATACAGTTTTCTGATTTACTACTATGTTTTGTACTCACATCCTGTCTTTGTCTGATATATTTTGTACTCGGTGCATGTGCACAACATTTAATTTATGTACTAAATTTGAATATTCTGTAAATTGTAAAAATTTCTTGCGATGGCAAGTCCAAATGACTCACCATCGCTGCCAAATTTTTGCCCCCCCAGTGGAGGGTTATGAAACACGTATGTAACATAGCAACGATGGTGAGGCACGTTAAAAATCTTTGACCAGAGAGCCTATAATCGTAGTTAGTCTGCGCTTGACCGCGCGAGTGTTGCAAGCAGTTGGGCAGTACT
The DNA here is from genome assembly GCF_023864275.1 of Schistocerca cancellata. NCBI lineage: Eukaryota > Metazoa > Arthropoda > Insecta > Orthoptera > Acrididae > Schistocerca > Schistocerca cancellata. The sequence goes on along the minus strand of NC_064626.1, from coordinate 983,403,114 downwards.
CGTCGAGTTCAGTTGTAGTCGTCATGTAGAGCAGTTCTGTAGTAGTCGTCATGCAGAGCAGTCGGTCAGTAGTAGCAGCCCAGTGCGGTTGTGTGATGTAGTCTGTCGGCAACACTGGTCAAGATGCTGAATGAGGTATATTGTTAATTAAGGTAATCATCAGATAATGTAAAGTTTATTTATTGTAATTAATTTCCAACAATTTCCAACAAGTGCCCCAATAATAATTTTGATTTCAAAAGCAATTTTACAAAAAAAAATTTATTTAATTGAATTAACGATTTCGTTCCACTTCCCTTAAAGAAAAGTTTCAGTTAAATTACAAAAAAAACGAATATTATTATTTGCAATGCAGTTCCTCCAAGCCGTGCGCAAGAATAAGAGCAGAAATTTGACTAGCAGTTACAATAAGGTAAGAATTTAATTCTGATTTTTGCACAGGGCCAAAGACCGATATTTCGGTTTAATTGAATTATCATTATCACTGAGATTTCATTAGCACTGAATTGTTTTTCATTATTTTTGCGGAAGCTTACACCAGAGTCAGATTGCGAATTTCACATTTTTGTTGCCTTTGCCAGTACATTTCATTGCAGGCAGGTTATTCTTGGGTCCCATTTATTATTATATTTTTTTTTATTTAAATATTTCTGTGGGGACGATATTCCTTCTTGGCTCCATTTCTATATAATATTGTCTTGTAAATTTTTGTGGGGAGGTTACAAACTCACTGATGAGCTATTTTCAAATCAAAATAAATTCATCTGAAAATGGCTCGACAGTGAGTTGAAAATAGTTACAAAATAAATAAGTCTTAACAGTCTTGATCGATGATTTTTTATCCACACATTTTAATGTAAAAGATCACATATCTTCCAATTTGACAGTGTCTTATAACAAAGCACTAACATTTTTGCGAATCCTAAGGTTTCACGTAAAGTTCACTTTAAAATTCTCCTGCGCTCATAAAAAGGTTACGCTTAAAGGGACAGCTCGAACAACGCCAGAGGAAAGACGTCCTGACCTCTCTAACCGACGATGTTACCTTCGGCAGGCGATCCCCTGCAGAAATCTGTTTACTGCTTTACGAGATATAATGACACGGCGGAAGCGGACGTTCCCTGTGAAAGGAGGCTTAAGCCGCGGCCCGAGATATAAATTCACCGAACGAGACAAGAGCAGAAAAGGGATCGGAATTGGTGCGCCATCTTTCTCAGTCGAGATAAAAACATGGCCAGGCCCGGCACGGCCCGGCGTCTCCCATTGATCCTGAGATACGAGGGCGCCGCTGCCGCTGCCGCGCGCACACACACTGCCTAGCGCCGCGCCGTGTGCCGAGCCGCCCTTCCTCCTCTGCTGGCGGAGATCTTCTGGAGGGCAGCTGCCTGTCTCCACCCGGTCGCGTGCGTGGGATCTGCCTGGAACATGTCCTCTTAATGACGGCTGCATTACCCGTTATGACGAGTTGCTGCCATGTCCTATAAATGTGAATCCTTACATAGACTTTTATAACACACTGCGTCGGGACATAAGACACAGAGTGACCGCCTCAGTCACGTTTTAGTGCACTGATAAAACAGTGCCCCATCTTCGAGTATTTTAGGTGAATTTTTGCAGCGATTGGAGTATGAGAATCGAGCGTGGGAGTTTTACATAGACAACACGCTTTCCTTCGAAATACCCTGACCAGTGCCTAATATGAACACGTGTGTCTTACACTTCAGAATTACAGGGTGGTGCAAAAGAGGAGCTACAAAGTTTTTGTCTGCCACGACATAATATGGGTAGAAGGATTCTTATTATCATTCGATACTACTGGCCATTAAAATTGCCACACCACGAAGTTGAAGTGCTACAGACGCGAAATTTAACCGACAGGAAGAAGATGCTGTGATATGCAAATGATTAACTTTTCAGAGCATTCACACAAGGTTGGCGCCGGTGGCGACACCTACACCGTGGTGACATGAGGAAAGTTTCCATCCGATTTCTCATACACAAACAGCTGTTGACGGGCGTTGCCTGGTGAAACGTTGTTGTGGTGCCTCGTGTCAGGAGGAGAAATGCGTACCATCACGCTTCCGACTTTGATAACGGTCGGATTGCAACCTATCGCGATTGCGGTTTATGATATCGCGGCATTGCTGCTCGCGTTGGTCAAGATCCAATGACTATTAGTAGAATACGAAATCGGTGGGTACAGGAGGATAATATGGAACGCCGTGTTGGATCCCAACGGCCTCATATCACTAGCAATCGAGATGACAGGTATCTTATCCGCATGGCTGTAACGGATCGGGCCGGCCGCGGTGGTCTAGTGGTTCTAGGCGCTCAGTCCGGAACCGCGCGACTGCTACGGTTGCAGGTTCGAATCCTGCCTGGGGCATGGATGTTTGTGCTGTCCTTAGGTTAGTTAGGTTTAGGTAGTTCTAAGTTCTAGGGGACTGATGACCACAGATGTTAAGTCCCATAGTGCTCAGAGCCATTTGAACCATTTTTGTAACGGATCGTGCAGCCACGTCTCGATCCCTCAGTCAACAGATGGGGACGTCTGCAAGACAACAACCATCTGCACGAACAGTTCGATGACGTTGGCAGCAGCATGAACTATCAGCTCGGAGACCATGGCTGGGTTACCCTTGACGCTGCATAACAGACAGGCGCGCCTGCGATGGTGTACTCAACGACGAACATGGCAAAACATCATTTTTTCGGATGAATTCAGGTTCTGGTTACAGCATCATGATGGTCGCATCTGTGTTTGGCGACATCGCGGTGAACGCACATTGTAAACGTGAATCATCATCGCCATACTGGCGTATCAGCCGGCGTGATGGTATGGGGTGCCATTGGTTACACGTCTCGGTCACCTCTTGTTCGCATTGACGGCCATTTGAACAGTGGACGTTACATTTCAGATGTGTTACGACGCGTGGCTCCACCCTTCATTCGATCCCTGCGAAACCCCACATTTCAGCAGGATAATGCACGACCGCATGTTGCTGGTCCTGCACGGCCCTTTCTGGATACAGAAAATGTTCGACTGCTGCCCTGGCCAGCACATTCTCCAGATCTCTGACCAAATGAAAACGTCTGGTCAATGGTGGCCGAGCAACTTGCTTTTCACAATACGCCAGTAACTACTCTTGATGAACTGTGGTATCGTGTTGAAGCTGCATGGTCAGCTGTACCTGTACACGCCATCCAAGCTGTGTTTGACTCAATGCCCAGGCGTATCAAGGCCGTTATTACGGCCAGAGGTGGTTGTTCAGGCTTCTGATTTCTCAGGATCTATGCATCCAAATGGCGTGAAAATGTAATCACAAGTCAGTTCTAGTTTGATATGTTTGTCCAATGAATACCCGTTTATCATCTGTATTTCTTCGTGGTGTAGCAATTTTAATGACCAGTAGTGTATTTATGAGGTAGCAGAAAACCTGCAATTTATTAGAAAAGGTTTTCAGTCCTTTTTCAGCGACGAGTGTGCAGAGTGTTGACTGAATTTTGTAATGAATGACTCAAGATCACCATTTTCAGCTGCATGGTTCGTCTATTCTCAGTTCCATAATACAATAACCGGAAAAGTTTGAAGTTCTACATTGGAGCACATTCAGGTCTCACAAGCGCTAGATTTCCTTCAACAGTGAGAGTATTATAGCGACCGTTCACCTTGGAAAATCAAACCCTCGACACCAACAAACAGGTCTATCTTTTTCAAGAATTTTCGTAAAAATCCTAAAGTTCTGCAGCGGCCGTTCACTGCCAGAATCAATCACCTATACGATCGAACACCGCACGTTACCACAGGCAGGTCAAACTTTTTTAAGAACTAGAGTAAAAGTCCAAATGTTAAATTTTTGTAGCGACCGGTCACCACCAACAACCAATCACCTATGCGACCGAATCGGGCATTTTACCACAGGCAAGTGTACCTACTTCAAAAAATGGTTCAAATGGCTCTGAGCACTATAGGACTTACCATGAGGTCATCAGACCCCTAGAACTTAGAACTACTTAAATCTAACTAACCTAAGAACATCACACACATTCATGGCCGAGGCAGGATTCAAACCTGCGACCGTAGCGGTCGCGCGGTTCCAGACTGAAGCGCCTAGAACCGCTCGGCTACAACGGCCGGCGTACCTACTTCAAGAACAAACGTAAGTGTCTTCTTCACGATTTAACGTAGCAGTGTCCCGCCATTGTCGTTTTCTCCATTGGCTGAAAGCCATTCTTATGTTCTACAGACATGATTTTGATACAAATTGACCACGCCCTGCACTAACTTAATATATTGCAACAATATTTAAACGAAAAATTGCTGTATTGTGTAACTGTGATTTATTATAGAAGTTACTTATAAGAGTTATAAGAAACTATTTTTAACCCTCCGTCGCTCGCGCGGATGATACTCGTCATTCACATGACTTTCCCGCTCAATTTTGTCTGACAGGGCAGCATTGAGATGGCGCCATTTTCAGTACCTTTCTGTTAACTCTCCAGCAATTAGCTCCAATCATTGTTGGCTTTCAGTTACGAAAGATACATTATTTATGAAACATTATTATAGTCTGGAGGACATTAGTCATCCGCGCGAGCTCTACTGCCACATTCTGAAACAAAGTAACTCTGTATTACTTTATTGCTTTCCTAGATTCAATCGACCTTTCATGTGCGTAAATTTTGACTTATTGAAACTGACTGCAGTTACCTTCCTTCCGTGTTACCTAGTATTCACTTTATTTTTAGATTGTGGAAGAAACGTCAAAAAAAAAAAAACTCGGACAGAGTTTAGGAGAGATCATAATGTATGGTTGGAATGGTTCAATGAGCTGAGTGATAAAGATGCCCACAGTGATAGCGCTGACTCACAGACTGAGGACTTGTTAGAAGCAGATCGTGTAATATTATTATGCATTTGCCTGGACCAAAAAATCAAGCTCGTATGAAGAAGACGGAAATAGAAATTTTGAATTCGTTCTTGGATGAAAACATAATAAGCATTATCGCAACAAGCACTAATATATCCATCAGTGAAGTTCTTGCTAACTTCTCTAGGGAAAGGGATGCGATAGAGATCAAAGCTGTCATTGGTTTGTTATATCTGTGTGGATCTTTAAGATGTTCCAGGAAGAGTATATCGAAATTGTGAGACAACTCAAAGGGAAACGGACAAAATCATATTATTTATGCATAAGTAAAAACCGATTCAGGTTTATATTGAGATGTCTTAGGTTTGATAATATCCATGATAGATGTGTTCGCGGAGAGACTGACAAGTTGGCTCCTATCAGAGAGATACTTGAAACTTTCACGAACAATTGCCAAAAATATTTTTCACCTGGTGAATATCTTACTGTTGACGAACAGCTTTTGGCATTTAGAGGAAACTGCCCATTCCATTCAGGCAATATATCCCTAGCAAACCAGTAAAGTATGGTTTAAAAGTGTTTGCTTTGGTTGATGTGAAAACAGCTTACACTTTGAATTTAGAACCGTACGTCTGTAAGCAACCAGAGGGACCATGTAATGACAGTAATTCAGCTGAAGATATTGTTCTTCGAATGGTCGAACTGTTTCAAACGTTAGAGAATATTATACTGTGTACGAATATTAAATCTATTATGTTTAGACTTAATAAAAAAATCATAAATTCAGCCATAAAAACCGTTCAAAGTATACAAATAGACCGCTTGCTTTGCGGAGGACGCCTGTCATCCGCGCGAGTGACCATGTCACGAATTTTCGCATGAGTAACGGAGGGTTAAGAGTGTCTCACACTTCGCCATTTATAGATTAGCTTCTGTGCAAAGGCCGTATGGACAGCCGTCGTTCACATTCTCTCTGTTTCGAGAGTTTCCCATTTCTGGCTACTTTCTGACCATCTTCATGCTCGGACCGACCCGGAGCATTCGCTCTGGCTGGCCTGGCCGCACCAAGCTGTGCGACCTTGGGTGCCCGATAGTGTTCAGCAGCACGAAAAAGTTCACCTTGCTTCAAGCCAGTTCTTGGCAGTCAGTTAGCTCGCCTACATACGCGTAACACTACAGGCTAGCCCTTTTATACGGATTAGGTGAGTGGATTATAGACAACACTCAAAGCTTACTCACATCACCGATACTTATGCCTTACCGCCTCTCGACGTCATAATCAGTACAAAGAGACACCTAGCGTCGCTGTGAAGTGTCAGCTAACATTTTGACCCTACGCTCTTCACCATGACGTAATCCGTTATCCCTAGAAGTTTGAAGCAAACGGTTTAAAAACGCCCTGTACAAGATGGTCAGTAACAGTCTGAAAAGCTTGTAAGGGTGTTGATGGACAGGTTGTGCTGAGAAATAATTTTTAAGAAAAAAATTAGACATGCTGCACCGTTTCCGAAATAATTAGCAATGAAGTTAGCCAATCTGGCCATTATACGCGCAAATTTAAGCGGGTCACCGGATACAATAGTGGCATTTGTTCTCATAGCACTGATGATAGTGAACGAGACCGCTCAGCGCTTGGCTCGTGTTCTATCCTTACCAGTGTTCCGTTTCCATTACTTGTACTGCTACCTTGTTTGCTCTTAGGAAACCAAATGAGGGACACATTTGGCGACATTGTCGCTGTTGGACCGCCTGAATCGGTGAGCGCAAAGGCCTCATTGGCTAACTCCAACCCTAAGAGTCGACATGTGCACTGTCTTTGGTATTTAGGAGATATTTCGAATTTCATTTTTTGTAATACAATTAACTGGAATCAACCTAAATAAACAACGCTCAACAGTACTCACACGCATAGTATCAACATGAAACTTTGACTTGTTTCCCATTACACTAAAAATTATCTTTAAAACGGTATTTTACATGCCCGTTGTATAGAGCTCTCCGATATTAAACTACTGTGGTATTAGTTTTATCGTTATGTATTAACAGAGAGAATGAACCCCAGAGAATAACCAGTACACTATCAATGACTGAGTAACGCTGCTCTGTGGTAGTAGTTATCAGCGTAAGGCACCACTGCTCTGTTGTAGCTGGAGTACAGATTATTCTTCGAATTTTGGAGGAGAAAATTACTGTCTAACGTCCCGTCGACGTTTTAGGTTTACCTCTCCCTGTTAATATTTATTATAAAACGAATATCACACTAAAATAATCTAGGGACGCAACGTTCGGACTTAAAAATCATTTAGCTTCTAAAAGGAAACAAAGCACGCTTGTTGTTGACAAGAGATGTCACATGAAGCAGGTGCTCGGGAGAGACACCCAGTATATGTGTTGCAATGTGATCGATCCCTCTGGTATGTCCTTGATGTCAGTAACCTATCTGGTGTTTTCGGCCCTTCATCATTTTTCTTTTTTTTCTTTTGTAAATTCTAATTAGGTTTCTTTTACATTTCTCATTGTACACGTCCAAGTTTCCGGCTTATATATTCATGACGTGTTCATGTATCACACCGTTTTTCAATAAGTTGAGGATACACTGATCAAAATGTACTTTTCAATATGAATGCCATGTTTGACGTGAAGGAAGCTGTGTCTTCCAAATTCTTGCAAACATAGCATTACGTGTCGTAGTTTTCCGATCTTATGCCTCCCATGATATTTACGAGCTGGCCAGGGTACATGGTATCTCTGACAGTGCCCAGTGTTTAGGTTGTAAATTTATTGCTATCCTACATTTATTAGACATAACTTTCCTCTTCTAACGGCTTACGTTCAACCGCACTTCCTGCCATTCCGACTTAACACCCAGTGCCACGTCCGTATTTTTCAAACTCATTTTCCAACAGCATAATGTGAACTGCAGAACTCGGATTTTTAAATCTCTTCCTGCTGATTCTTATTCATTTTTCTTCCCAGTTCAATATTGTCATTGCCGCCTCTACGACGGTAGAGGACAGCTTGGGAGAGATGGTTTCACCTTGTTTCACCACACTGTGAATTGGAAACACTTGAGTTGCTGCTCTGTGGAACTTGCATACAGTATACAGGATAAACAGGAACTTCACTATCGGACATTCAAAGATGTCAGTATGGATCAAAACAACAGAAGTCTTGAAAACTTGGCGTCTAAAATGCAAACATTTGGAGCTATGAGCACTCGTTCAGAAAAAGAGATGTGTTTCACAGTAGCGCAGATGAGCAACTGCTCACATCTTTTAAGGTATGCATTTCAAAGCCCATGTTTACTAGACTTTTTTCTTGTTTTCGGCCATACTACCACCTCTGGAAGTTTGTCGGCTCATCCTGGTTCACCCCGTACTTGGTACAGGATTTCAATACAAGCCACTTCCACACCGTGGCTCAGCTAAGGCTCACATGACACCAGGATGGCTATATATGTGAAACGATGAGCTGTGGACAAAGGCTGTGCTGGGATGGAGTCCAAAAGACAGAGACAGATCAATAGGAAGAACACCAGACCATTGGGACAAATATCTGTAGAATATCGTTAATCAAGTGGCTGAATATTGAACAAGAAGGTTCCTCATGAAAGAAGAAGTAGCAGTCATACCTGAGCTCAATACTTGGAGATGTCACATCATGTAATCGTAGGAATGGCGGACCTCGTCCCTCCTATGAGTGCCGTGAGGTGTATTTTCTCTGGTGTTTCGGCAAACACGAATATAGCACTACACTAAAGTGGGCCTGCTTTATCTAATGGGATGTAAAATTTCGCTTTAAAATTAATTTTATTTGTAAGGGGAAACAACCTATGGTTTCCGCTGACACTTTCCGTCGACACATACACACACGCTATATAGAACACCCCATCTAACAAGGCGCTTGTTTTCTGATGTTTCGACAGATATTTGCAAACGCGAAGTTGCTAATATCTGCCGAAACATCATAAAATAAAATTTGGTTTGATTCCTGTACAGAGTGCCCCCTCTAGCCAGGCGCTTCTTGGATGGGGCACCATACGTAGTGTTGTGTGTGAGTGTGTGTGTGTGTGTGTGTGTGAGAGAGAGAGAGAGAGAGAGAGAGGGGGGGGGGTGGGGGGAGTTCTACGAATACATTTCAAAGTTTGTAACTTTTTCCAGACTTACCGTCTTTGTCACTTTATATTTAAGTGCGGACTTAAAGATCACATCGATACTTTCCCAAATATATTTTCAGTCCTTAATTTATCTTACAGTTTGAATCTTGAACTTAAGAGAATTCTTGTACGCTAAATAATCGTCTTAGCAATAACTTGTGCCATGATACCGAATTTCCTCTCATTGTGGTCTTCCCCACCGCCCAGCCGCCAGTGGCTTTGCTCCTCTGACGCTCATAGTTTAGCCGGTGGGTGCGGTTGGCAGCATCCGAGCTGAGGTAGTGTGACGTGACAGAAAGATGTTATATATCTCCAGCCAGTGGAACCAATATTGTCTTCTGGAGGAAATCCTCGTTGCCAGAGGTTATAAATAAATTCTGTTATAAATAAGCCCACATCTGCACAGAGCCCACTCCACTCAAAAGCTGCTCTACAAACGTAAAAAATGTTAAGTTTTAAAAACATTGCTGAAAGACGTCAACGATATCTAGATAATTAAAATACTAAGAAGTCTATATTATATTGATTTATTAATATTAATAATCACAATTGCAAAGGGTGATCGTTTTAGATTTTAGCGGAAATCATCTTCAGGCCACGTCTCATTAGATGGTGAAGAGAAACGCCGGCTGGAGCGCTGGTAAGTGTCGTTGTACACCCTGAAAGAAAGACCCGTTACAAGCTTGTTCTGTAATTAGCTCAACAAATATTCTCTGCAACTGCTCCACATTACGTGGACTTGTACAGCAAACAAAATACCTCACATGTTGTATGTATGCTCCAGTGGGTACAATGTGTGTAGTTCAGTAAATTACAAGAAAATGAGATAGTGTCCATCGGTACAGTAGCTTGTGAGGTATGGAAAATTATGTTCTGGGTGTGTGTGTAGGGGTTGACTGGATGACTGGTATGTATTTCCCCTGTGCTTCCGTTTGTTTGGTGTCAGCCCCACCAAGACGACGAGTTACGTTAATCCACGTGCCTGTACTGTGAGCTAGTACAGGAAAGTCGAAGTAAACATTGTGTTAAATTTTTAATAACGTCACGTTTATGTGAATCGTACATCGTCATACCATTTTGGAAAGATGTTGAGGAGAGGAAGTGGATTGGTAAATAAAAAAAAATAGTTTGCTGTATAACACAGACATGTTGCTGGTCGTATATTCACAATGAGCAAAGTTACAAGATAGGGAACTTTGCTGTTTAATGCTCTCTTGCGGCAGAATAATACGTGTTTAACAGTTTTTTTATATTGCTTCTGGACAAAAAGTAATTTTATATGAAGATGGTATCTGTTCTTTAAGACATACCATCTTCATATAGTTAAGACTAACTGGCCATTGACTTTCTTCTTCTGTGCTGGATGCACACGCATTGCTCGAACTCTTTCGGGACTCGGTAAAATTTTCTGCAGCGAGTAATGAGTGTAATGGGCACGGGCACTATGAAGGTAGTGTGTGGACATTAAATTGGGAATGTGGGTGTCACGGGGAGCATGCAGTCGCACTATCCTCTGTGCCCTCGGTGGCTCAGATGCACATAGCGTCTGCCATGTAAGCAGGAGATCCCGGGTTCGAGTTACGGTTGGGGCACACATTTTCAACTGTCCCCGTTGATGTACGAGGGCAGTTCAATAAGTAATGCAACACATTTTTTTTCTCGGCCAATTTTGGTTGAAAAAACCGGAAATTTCTTGTGGAATATTTTCAAACATTCCCGCTTCGTCTCGTATAGTTTCATTGACTTCCGACAGGTGGCAGCGCTGTACGGAGCTGTTAAAATGGCGTCTGTAACGGATGTGCGTTGCAAACAACGGGCAGTGATCGAGTTACTTTTGGCGGAAAACCAGGGCATCTCAGATATTCATAGGTGCTTGCAGAATGTCTACGTTGATCTGGCAGTGGACAAAAGCACGGTGAGTCGTTGGGCAAAGCGTGTGTCATCATCGCCGCAAGGTCAAGCAAGACTGTCTGATCTCCCGCGTGCGGGCCGGCCGTGCACAGCTGTGACTCCTGCAATGACGGAGCGTGTGAACACACTCGTTCGAGATGATCGACGGATCACCATCAAACAACTCAGTGCTCAACTTGACACCTCTGTTGGTAGTGCTGTCACAATTGTTCACCAGTTGGGATATTCAAAGGTTTGTTCCCGCTGGGTCCCTCGTTGTCTAACCGAACACCATAAAGAGCAAAGGAGAACCATCTGTGCGGAATTGCTTGCTCGTCATGTGGCTGAGGGTGACAACTTCTTGTCAAAGATTGTTACAGGCGATGAAACATGGGTTCATCACTTCGAACCTGAAACAAAACGGCAATCAATGGAGTGGCGCCACACCCACTCCCCTACCAAGAAAAAGTTTAAAGCCATACCCTCAGCCGGTAAAGTCATGGTTACAGTCTTCTAAGACGCTGAAGGGGTTATTCTGGTCGATGTCCTTCCCCATGGTCAAACGATCAACTCTGAAGTGTATTGTGCTACTCTTCAGAAATTGAAGAAACGACTTCAGCGTGTTGGTAGGCATAAAAATCTGAAGGAACTTCTCCTTCTTCATGACAATGCAAGACCTCACACAAGTCTTCGCACCCGAGAGGAGCTCAAAAAACTTCAGTGGACTGTTCTTCCTCATGCACCCTACAGCCCCGATCTCGCACCGTCGGATTTCCATATGTTTGGCCCAATGAAGGACGCAATCCGTGGGAGGCACTACGCGGATGATGAAGTTATTGATGCAGTACGACGTTGGCTCCGACATCGACCAGTGGAATGGTACCGTGCAGGCATACAGGCCCTCATTTCAAGGTGGCCTAAGGCCGTAGCATTGAATGGAGATTACGTTGAAAAATAGTGTTGTGTAGCTAAAAGATTGGGGAATAACCTGCTGTATTTCAATGCTGAATAAAACAACCACTGTTTCAGAAAAAAATGTGTTGCATTACTTATTGAACTGCCCTCGTATATCAACGCCTGGCGACAGCTTAGGGTCTTGATTTCATTATCATTTTAAAAAGTAATTTGGTGTGGCCGAGATAGATGGGACGCCACCCATCCACTTGTCAACCCACCCACATATAACCCACCCACATATCTGCGACTAATAGTCATCCCACAAATACGTCACGTAATTTACTCGTACTACCTGATGTTTTCTGCATGGTCATAACTACACCACTAAGCGGACTATATCTGTCAGTATATTTCACATACGTTTAATTTGTTCCGCACATATTTGTACACATAGTTCAGTCGTACCTCTAGTGCATATTGCCAAGCAGTTTTGTCCTCACTCAGCTCAACGTTTATGACATCATATCTGCTGGACTATATGTCATACAATGATGTCATAGACATTGAGCTGAGTGAAGACAAATGGATGAACGGATACCGCTTGCGAAATGTGTTGCGAACAGAGTTAGTAGCAAAGAGTTAGTTAGTAGCGTGTTCCATTGATCAATCTCACGGTAGCCGTACGATATAGAACGTGTCAAGTCCATAAGAACTGCATACATTAATCAAGGTTTCTTTTTTTTAATAAACGTCTTGCATGGTGAAGTAGTTTTCCACGCATCTCAGTGTTTGTAACGTCCCATCTCATGAACTATGTGTCGTACAATGACAATATTATGCAGCTACATTCAGTGTTATATGTGAATACTGTGTGCATTTTCACGAATACAGTTAGTAGCTGTTGTTGAGGCCTTCCGTCCGAAAATAGGTTTCTTGCAGCTCTCAGTCCTACTCTATCCTGTGCAAGCCTTTTCATCTTCGAATAACTACTGAAACTTATATATTTCTTCTGAATCTACATACTGTATTCATCTCTTGGTCTCCCTCTATGATTTGTACAGCCACAATTGCCTCAAATACTAAATTAGTGATCCCTCGATGTCTCATAATGTGTCCTAGCAGCCAATCCTTTCTTTTGGGCAAGTTGTACAACAATTTCTTGGCTTCCCAATTCTATTTAGTGTCTCGATATTAGTTAAGCGATCTACCAGTCTAATCTTCAGAATTCCTCTGTAGCACAATATTTCAAAACCTTCTCTTCTCTTCTTCTCTAAACTGTTTATCATCCTTATTTCACTTCCTTACATAGCTACACTCCATATAAAAGTTTCAGAAAGAGCTCCCTAACGACTTAAATCTATATTCGATGGTAATTAATTTCTCTTCTTCAGGAACGCTCCTCTTGTCATTGCCCGTCTACATTTTATATCGTCTCTGCTTCGGCCATCATCAAATATTTTGCTGTCAAAATAGCAAAAATCATCTATTACTATGTCTACTTTCGTAATCTAACTCAGCATCACCTAATGTAATTAGACTACGTTCCATTATCTTTGTTTTGATTTTGTTCATGTTCATCTTACATCCTCAATAAAAGACACTGGCCACTCCGTCAAACCGCTCTTCCAAGTCCTTTGCTGTCTCTGACAGAATTACGATGACATATGCAAACCTAAAATATTTTATTTATTCTCCCTGAATTTTAATGCCTACTCCATATATTTCTTTGGTTTCCCTTACAGCTTGCTCAGTGTATAGATTGAATAACATCGAGGACAGGCTACAACCCTGTCTCACTCCGTACTCAACCACTGCTTCCCTTTCTTCCCCTCGATTCGACACTTATAACTGAAGTCAGGTTTCTGTAAAAGTTGGAAATATTCTTTCGCTCCCTATCTTTTACCAACGCTACCTTCATATTTTCAAACAGGGTGCTCCAGTCAACACTGCCAAAGGTTTCTCTAAGTCTACAAACGCTACAAATGTAGGTTTGCCTGTCCTTAACCTATCTTCTAAGGTAGTCGTAAGGTAAGTATTGCCTCGCGTGTTCCTACATTTCTCCGTAATCCCCCTTTGGGAGGAACTTGTGTTAGTATCCTGCAATCATTACTTTTTAAATTTATAGTTCAGTAATTTTCACACGAGTCAGCAACTGCTTTCTTAGGAATTGGAATTACCAAATTCTTCCTGAAGTGTGAGGGTATTTCGCCTGTGTCATGGCTGGCTCTCAAGGCCATCAGTAGTTCTGACAGAATATTGTTTACTTCCGGGGCCATATTTCGACTTAAATCTCTCAGAGCTCTGTCAAATACTTCTCGCAGTATTATATCTCCCATTTCATCTTCATCTACGTCTCCTTCCATTTCTAAAATGTTCCTTTGGAGTTTATCACCCGTGTATAGAATCTCAGTGTACTCTTTACAGCCTCCGCTTTTTACTTAGGACCGGTTTACCAGCTAAGCTCTTCATATTCATATAGCTGCTTCTTTTTTATCCAAGGGCCTCTTTAATTTTCCTGTAAGCGGTATTTATCTTTTCCTTTTCCTGCACGGAGCTATCTATCTTCCTCTAGTGAAATATCTCTTAAATCCTTATATTTCTCCTCTAGCTATTCCTGTTTGAATATTTCGTTATTCGTGTCACTCTCATTTTGAAGATGTTTCTATTCACCTTCGCCTGCTTCATTTGCTTAATTTTTAAATTTTCTCCCTTCATCAACTAATTTCAATACCTCTTGTGTTGCCGGCCGGTGTGGCCGTGCGGTTCTAGGCGCTTCCGTCTGGAACCGCGTGACCGCTACGGTCGCAGGTTCGAATCCTACCTCGGGCATGGATGTGTGTGATGTCCTTAGGTTGGTTAGGTTTAAGTAGTTCTAAGTTCTAGGGGACTGATGACCACAGATGTTAAGTCCCATAGTGCTCAGAGCCATTTGAACCATTTGAACTTCTTGTGTTACCCAAGGATTTCTATTAGGCCTTGTCTTTTTACCTATTTGATCCTCTGCTGTCTTCACCAATTCATCTCTTTAAGCTACACATTCATCTTGTGCTGTATTCCTTTCCCATCGGTCGTTGCCTAATGCTCAACTCTCAACAACTTCAGCTTCTTTCCACTTATTCAGGTCCCATCTTAGTTTCCTACCTATTTCCAGTTTCTTCAGTTTGCTCTAAGGTTCATAAGCAATAAATTGTGTCCACATCTGCCCCTCTAAATGTCTTAGAATTTAAAATCTGGTTCCTAAACCTGTGTGTTACCATTATATAATCATTCTGAAACCTTACCGTGTCTCCAGGTCTCTTCAACGCATACAACTTTCCTTCATGATTCTTAAATCAAGTGTTAGAGATGATTAAATTGTGTTCTAGCAGGCGGATTCGTCTTTCATTTCTTTCCTCCTGTCCATGTTCACCTAATTTTTTCTTCTCTTCCTTTTCTATTATCAATTTGCAGTCCACAACCTCAATTAAATTTTCTTCCCCTTTAACTACCTGCATAATTTAGGTAACCTCATTTCTTCAATCTCTTCATCATCTGTGGAGCTAGCTGGCATGTAAACTTGTACTCCTGTGGTAGGCGTGGGATTCATGCCTATCCAGGCTACGATTGTGCATTCACTATGCTGTTCATAGCAGCTTACCCGCATTAATATTTCCTTACTGGTCACTAAGCCCACTCCTACATCACCACTATTTGACTTTGTTTATAATCATGTATTCACCTGACCAATAGTCCTGTTCTGCCACCGAACTTCACTAATTCACACTACATCTACGTTCATCCAATCTATTTCCCCTTTTTAAATTTTCTAACCTATCTGCCCGATTAAGGGATTTAACATTGCACTCTCCAATCTGTAGAATGCCAGTTTTGTTTCTCTTGATGACAACATCCTCTTGAATAGTCCCCGCCCGGAGATCCAAACGAAGGACTATTTTACTACGTGAATATATTACATAAGAGGACGCCATCATCATTTAACCATACAGTAGAGCTGCATGACCCGGGGAAAAATACGGCTGTAGTTTCCCTCTGATTTCGGTCGTTTGCAGCACCAGCACATCAAGGCCGATTTGGTGGAAGTTACAAGACCAGACCAGTCAATCATCCAGCATGTTGCCTCTGCGACTGCTGAAAAGGCTACTGCCCCTCTTCAGGATCCACATGTTTGTTTGGTCTCTTATGGTTGTACCTTCGCTACTGCTATCTGTATCGCTGAGGCATAGCAGCCATCCCACCGACGGAGAGGTCCGTGGTTCATGGGGAAGTACAGTTAGTAGCAATGAAATCGTATATTAAAAGGTCAGTGCTGATGCTGCAGTTTTATAGCATGAACAGCGAAAATACAGAAAGCGATAAACGTTTCCCCTACACCTCTGTGTGGGTTGTCAGAAGAAAATATTTCTTTAAGGTTTGGAATTATGTGTATGTTGTTGTTGTTGTGGTCTTCAGTCCTCAGACTGGTTTGATGCAGCTCTCCATGCTACTCTATCCTGTGCAAGCTTCTTCATCTCCCAGTATCTACTGCAACCTACATCCTTCTGAATCTGCTTAGTGTATTCATCTCTTGGTCTCCCTCTACGATTTTTACCCTCCACACTGCCCTCCAATGCTAAATTTGTGATCCCTTGATGCCTCAAAACATGTCCTACCAACCGATCCCTTCTTCTAGTCAAGTTGTGCCACAAACTTCTCTTCTCCCCAATCCTATTCAATACCTCCTCATTAGTTACGTGATCTACCCACCTTATCTTCAGCATTCTTCTGTAGCACCACATTTCGAAAGCTTCTATTCTCTTCTTGTCCAAACTAGTTATCGTCCATGTTTCACTTCCATACATGGCTACACTCCATACAAATACTTTCAGAAACGACTTCCTGACACTTAAATCTATACGCGATGTTAACAAATTCCTCTTCTTGAGAAACGCTTTCCTTGCCATTGCCAGTCTACATTTTATATCCTCTCTACTTCGACCATCATCGGTTATTTTACTCCCTAAATAGCAAAACTCCTTTACTACTTTAAGTGTCTCATTTCCTAATCTAATTCCCTCAGCATCACCCGACTTAATTTGACTACATTCCATTATCCTCGTTTTGCTTTTGTTGATGTTCATCTTATATCCTCCTTTCAAGACACTGTCCATTCCATTCAACTGCTCTTCCAAGTCCTTTGCTGTCTCTGACAGAATTACAATGTCATCGGCGAACCTTAAAGTTTTTACTTCTTCTCCATGAATTTTAATACCTACTCCGAATTTTTCTTTTGTTTCCTTTACTGCTTGCTCAATATACAGATTGAATAACATCGGGGAGAGGCTACAACCCTGTCTTACTCCTTTCCCAACCACTGCTTCCCTTTCATGCCCCTCGACTCTTATAACTGCCATCTGGTTTCTGTACAAACTGTAAATAGCCTTTCGTTCCCTGTATTTTACCCCTGCCACCTTCAGAATTTGAAAGAGAGTATTCCAGTTAACATTATGTGTATACTTTGCTGAAAGTCACTAACTGCTCCCATTCTCAAATAATTGATGAATAAACTCTAGATATTCACGTGTCGGACTGCACTTCTCTTTCATGCCCACCCCTTTTTAAAGCTAAGTGGTTCTCATACCCACAGCAATATAAAAAAACACCCGAAGTTGCCGGGGTATGTATGTATATTTATTCCAGTTTTGTGTTTGTCCATCTTCTCCTACCTCCGCCTCTCTGTCCACCTTTCCTTCACCCTGTCTCTATCCGTCTCCTCTTCCTCTTTTCTCCCTGTACGTCTCCTCCCCTTTCCTTTCTCCGTCCATCTCCTCTTCCTCACATCTCCCTGTTAATCTACTACCCTTTAATTTTTCAATCCATCTCCTCCTCTCCCCCTCACTGTAATCCTCTCCTCTTCCCTTTGCCTGTGTGTTTTGTGTCCCCCTCTCTGTTTATCCCCTCCTACCCACTCTCTATGCCTATCTCTTCATTCCCCTCTGTCTGAGCGTCTCTTCCTCCTTTCTTACCCTGTTCATCTCAGCCTCTTTCCTCTCTCTGACCATTTCTCCCACTCCCGTCTGCGCACCTGCACCTCTCCTTCTTTCTCAATGTTAACATGCTTATACAATAAGACGTTGGTGGTTCTCACCCCCACAGTGTGATCGTAACTAATATTTGTACCAAATTTGATTCTATTTGATCCATTAGCTAAGGATGAGTTTTGTATTCATGGTTTTTTCAGCGTTCGCACATGTCAAATATATTTCACGTATATGTAACATGTTTTATTTTTATCTGTACACATATTTCAGCTATAAGTCTAGCGAATTTCGGCCTTCAATTTCATTTTCACGCAGTTTAAAGTTTATTACCTCATATCTTCTGCACTATATCCGCCTGCTTGGCTGAGTGGTAACGTGCTTGCCTCCCATGCAGCGGGCCCAGATTCGATTCCCTGCCGTGTTGAAGATATTCTCCGCTCGTGGCGTAGGTGTTGTGTTGTCCTCTTCATTATTTCATCCTCATCACCGGCACGCAAGTCACCCAATGTGACGTCCACTGAAGTAAGACTTCACTCGGCGGCCGAACTTTCCAGATGGGGCCTCCCGGCCAACCATGCCACACGGTTATTTCATTTTCCCTGGCCTTATGATGTACAATACCGTAACTTCTCATGTACATGCAGTGGTACACGCGCGTGCTACATGCGATAAGTGTTACGAATAGAGTTGGTCATAAGGGACTAATAAATTTAAATTTCGTGCGTGATGTGGTAGTTTTTCACGCACGTAAATGTTTATGACGGCATTTCTGCTGAACTATATGTCGTACAATGATGTATTTTGTAGGTACATTTAGTGGCATATGCTGATACTGTGTGTGAAAATAGTTGTGAATAGAGTTAGTAGCAAAGAAGTAATAAAGTTAAACATCCTGAATTACGTGGCAATTTTCCGCTCATATCAATGTTCATGACACCATACGCCCTCAACTGCTTGTCGTACAGTGATATAAGTTTGCTCTTACATTCAGTGCTATATGTAAATACAATCTTACAAATGCGTTGCGAATAAAGTTAGGAATAAAGAAGTGAAAAATTAAATCGTCGTGCTTCATGTGGCAGTCCTACTGCATGAACAGCGGAAGTGTAATGAGCGGTAAACTGTTTTCTGAGGATCGTCACTGAGAAAGTGTTTCGCACAGATTTTAAATTATGTGTAATGTTTGTTCGAAATTACAAAGTGCTCTCTTTCTCAAATATTGGACGACCATAGTATGGCTATCGGCACGTTGTGGGGTACACTGCCATTTCACCCCCAACCCCACGCCGTTGATATGTAGATGGTTTTTACCCTCACAGTGATAATTTCCAGATAGTGAGTGGTACGTGTTCCTAGTTTGGTTGAAATTGATCCACTGGTTTATACCGTGGCGTATACACCACAGCTGGCAATCGCTGCGAGTTGCGCACGCCCGTGAGTTGTCAGTACTGGAAGACAAAGAATAAAACGTTCCTCCTCACACATCTACTAAAACCGCAGTGGTCCCACTACTTATCGCTCTATCCCTAAGGTAAGCAGACAACTTTACATAGTTCACGGCCGAATCCACCAATGTCATTTAAAAACAGGCGCCTCTTAAAATATTACTGCCTCTGTATTTTTGTTTGGTACTGAACCGGAAAACAACGTTCTTAAGATGCTTTTGAAGTCACCTGGTATTTTTAGATTCGTCAGTTAGATGTTATATGAATATTACAACAAAATACGGTTGAGAACTGCGAGCTGCAGGAAACTTGGGACCCTTGTCCCAGAGTTACAGTGTTACATGTCCCATTTGCTTTTTACTCTGTATACGCTTCTCAGCCGTGAATATGGCACGATAAATTTGAGATGTAAACTCCTGCTCCACATCACTTCTTTGTATGGCACAGGCAAAGGTAGCGTAGCCTCACTGCATGAAGTGAAATATTTAGTTCAAGTATAGAGTAATGAAGACAGACGCTAAAGTATTTCCGAATCTCAGTAACCAAATCTTTTATTTAGAAATGTTTGACCGCATGTAGTGGATATGACAATGGCAAAGTAACATGTAAAGTTGTCGTCAAGCTCTCATTACGGTCATTTGAACGTTTTTAAGTCGTCACAAAGAGCTCTTTACGACGATCTGAAGTGTTACCTTCGTAACAAGACACTGGTTTCAATGACTCATTACAGTTGTCATATCTACCAAATGCGATCAAAGTAAGAGGGTATTTCAAATACATCGCATACTCCACTTTGACAACGTCCACTTTCAGTAATCTCAGAACGGGTAATTGGTCATATGGACAGGTGACTGAGAAGTGGCACTTCCAAGACACTGCTCGCTGCTTTCGTTAAAGTTACGGAAACAAACTTGCAGCACAGCTGAGATAACGCCAGGTGCTACTTCTGCTGTACCAGAGGTAGATTTCACGTAGTTGTGCAAAGACAAGTAAGAGTCCGTTTGTGGTATGAAGTCTTGCTCTTGGCGATACGGCGTCTCGAGGCGGTTAGTCTGAGCTGAGCCGTATTTCGCGGCGGTGGCGCCTCTCGCGGCAGCCGACGGCGGCTAATGACGTTCCAGTGGCGGCTGCGTCATTAGGGCCACCTGGCCGCCGGCCTTATTAGGCGCCTCTTCCGCCCCTTTTGTGCGCTTCTTGCAACAAGACAATAAACTTGCGAGGTACTCTCCACCTGCCGCCCCTCGGCTGGCTCCTCTTTCCTCCCCACATAAATGAGCAGCGGTGGGCCTCCGCCGGCACAAAGTGCGCATTCCGCACGTTTATTAGAAACCGCGTGCGGCCGTCCTGCCTCTCCATCACGAGACGAGCGCTGGGGATCTTCTCTGGGGAAGGAAGAACTGCGCGGCCCGCAGAAACATTTCCATCCCCAGCGCTGGCCGAAATGGGAAGACCTCTCACTGACTGCTCACTCATTGCTGACCTCAATAGATTACGTTAACAGTAATTACATTGCACATGACAACATCCTTAACTGACACAGTCATCTAATGTGTTATATACTGATCAGCCGTAACATTTTGACTACCTACCTAATAGCCGATATGTTCACCTTTGGCACGCATAACAGCGGCGGCGCTTCGTGGTATGGAAGCAGTAGGACCTTCGTAGGTCACTGGAGGGAGTTGGCACCGCATCTACACACACAAGTCGCGTATTTTCCGTAAATTGCGAGGAGTGGGGCGAAGAGCTCCGACGCCACGTTCAATCACATCCCTGATGTGTTTGATCGAGTTCAGATTTGGTGAGTTGGGTGGTCAAACCTCGAATGGAACTCGCCACTGCGTTCCTCGATCCACCGTATCACAGTCATGACTTTGTGACAAGGTGCATTATCTTGTTGAAAAATGCCACTGCCGTCGGGAAACACGAACATCAGGAAGGGATGTCCGTGGTCTGCAACCAGTGTACGATACTTCTTGGCCTGCGTGGTGCCTTGCACGAGCTCCACTGGATCCAAGTGGATGTTCAGCAGAGCATAGTGCAGCAGCTGACAGCATGGCCCAGTCCCGCGGTACAGGTGTCAAGCAGCTTTTCCCCTGGAAGAAGAAGAATTCACGCCCTCCCACCAACATGATGAAGAAGGTATCGGGATTCATCAGACCATACAACGCTATGCCACCCTGTCAACGTCCTGTGCCAATGAACATGTGCCCATTTCAGTCGTAGTTGCCGCTGTCGTGTTGTTAACATTGGCACATGCAATGGTCTGCCCAACATTAAACTCTGATTTTAGTTCCTTCACAGTTCACCACCTGTCGTCTTTTAGTAGTCTGCTCAGCTTTCGACGTCCGACATCTGTAATGAGGTGTGTCCCCCCACCACGCGACGTCTGTGCGTGGTTTCACCTTCTTTTTGCTACATGTTTAAGACACTCGCCTCAGCACTCCCCGAATACGTGACAAGTCATGCAGTTTTCTAAATGTTCGTGTCGAGTCTGCGAGAAATCTCATTCTGCCCTCGGTAAAACTCATATAGATCGCACCTTCCGCATTCTGCACACGGACAGCATATTCACTGATACTGCATGCACCGTGTGTCTCAGTTATTCCTCGCCAGATGACGCTGCTACCTCCTGGATTGATTTATGTCGATAGGTCGGTGGTCGTAATTTTCTGGCTGGTCAGTGTGTTGTGTCTCTTCTAAGAGTCGTCAATCGCATTACCTCCGGTGTTTCGGCAGATATTTGGAGTTTCGTTTTTGGAACGCGTAACAGGAATTAGCTCAAAGAAATACTGTTCATTACGTCTTTCATGCGACGACCACTGTAAATCGAGGAATTTTACGTGTCCAGCCAGTGAGGCCCTAAATAATCTAATGCGATGTTCGTTTCATTGATGTATCTTAACAGGGACGGTAAAAGTCTAAGAACAAACAACACATCAGCAGCGATACCGTTGTCCTTGCCCGTGCTGACTGCACTGTGGAGATGCGCTTATCAATCGCTACTTCGTGTTTCCTTTCTGTCCACCTTAATGCATGTCACTAAAATGAATTTCGTACTAGAGTAAATAGGATATCTCTGTTGAGTGAGTATGTAATATACCGATTTAAAAATCAAATTGTCTATAATGGGAAACAAACCGAGCTTTCCGTCGAGGCTGGGTGTCGTATGAAAGACGAAACTAGCATCAAATGGGGTACTTCTTAACAGCAATTATAAACATGTACATGACTTTGTACAGTTTATTTGAAGACAATTTTTTTCAACTTATCTTTGTAAAGCTTCGTTTTGAAGAAAGAAGTAATTGAAAAACGAATATCGTAATCGGGAGTTCAGTCATCTAGCAGACACAATAAGGATTTCAAGCAGTTCAAACGACGCAAATATAGACAAGATAGCCAAAAATGTGTATCACAAGTGTCATTAACTAATATTTTTTGCAATTCAATATGCTATTCAACTGGAATCAATAAAAATCCAGATTCAACAATCAATCTGTACCATTTTTACACAGCCTTCGACATATGAAGCATAGCGTAAATGAAGGGCCCCATCGGCTTCAGATTAATGGGACTAGAACACTTTATGTGTGCAATTCAGAAATACAACATAATTTGTTAATGATAAAACAGGCTGACCTCGCATAAAAGTACTTTCAGATCAGGTTCAGGGACCAAATAAACTGATCCCAGAATCTTTTTTGATACTGACTTAAAATGATCAAATTACTAACGTATCGCTACCCTTCCTGCAACCTTTAAATTCACTTGTCAATGGACATGAGCATCAAAAGAATACGGAAGATAGGAGAACTTTAATTCTACAGGGATAAGGTGGGTAGACTGAATTAGGTAGGCGCACTGTATTCTTTTTTTAGTTTATTCAAAACTGATCAACAGCAATTTATACTATTTTCTACACTCGTAGACTTTCTGTGACTTGCTGTCAGTGGCGAACCTCTTCGTCGCTGCGCAGATAGTCGATTCCTGTCAATACTAAAAATCTAATTGACATCGAATGACGTGTGGCAGCCGTCGACTTCTGTAAACAGACCTCCCCCTCCTCTAACTGTTTTCAAAAGTGTGGACGGCAATATTAGGGGATATTAATATTATAGACATAGCTGATCACCATCGATAACTGCGCAATAATTTCATTCATCGACGGAGTCTTGAATATCCAACAGCTGCTAATGGCAAAATATTTTTTTCCTTAATTGCTTTTCGATTCCCCGCTCTCAATAACAATAAAATGGTGGAAAGTTGCTGAATTTAAAATATAAAAGGGCGGCGTTGACGATGCTGATGAAGACACACAGTAAGTAGACAGGCGCAATTAAAAAACACGGCGACAGTCTGGTGTTTGCACAAGATAAAAAACGCAACTAGCGACGGCATGGTGGCTGTTCATAACACTGACAGGGGACGCATAACACTGAACATTCACTGAAAACAGCACTATAGGTGACACGACGAGCGATGGGGGCGTAGGGAGGACCCGGACTGATGAGGGGGAAAAAGGGGGGGGAGGACTGGAAAAAGAAAAAGGGGGGACCTGATAGAGGAAGAGGACATAGAAAAAAGGGGCAGAGCGGACGCAAGAAGCAGTGGGGAAGGCAGTGGAGGGGAAAGGAATGGGTCTCGGGGGAGAGAGGGGAGTCAAAGAGAGGATAGGTGCGGAAGAAAAGGATGGAAGGGGGAGGAGAGCGAGCCCAGGAAAAGGGCAGAGGGAGGGAGGGGGAGGTGAGGATCAGAGTTGATAAATGGGATAAATGGAGGGAGCGAGGGCATCCTCCAGGAGTGGGAGTTGGTGGAAGCCACCTCGGGAAAGGAGATGAAGGGTGCAAAGGTGGTGGGTAGGGGGGACACAGTGGTGAAGGCGCGGTAGCGGGCGGGGGTTGGAAAGAAGAGGAGCAACCATGGGATCTACATCTACATCTACATCCATACGCCGCAAGCCACCTAACGGTGTGTGGCGGAGGGTACATTGAGTACCTCTATCGGTTCTCCCTTCTATTCCAGTCTCCTATTGTTTGTGGAAAGAAAGAGTGTCGGTATGCCTCTGTGTGGGCTCTAATCTCTCTGATTTTATCCTCATGGTCTCTTCGCGAGATATATGTAGGAGGGAACAATATATTGCTTGACTCCTCGGTGAAGGTATGTTCTCAAAACTTCAACAAAAGCCCATACCGAACTGCTGAGCGTCTCTCCTGCAAAGTCTTCCACTGAGTTTATCTATCATCTCCGTAATGCTTTTGCGATTACTAAATGATCCTGTAACGAAGTGCGCTGCTCTCCGTTGGATGATGGGGATCAAGGAGGCAGGAGGTGTAGAGCATGCAGATGCGTTGTAGGAAAAGGAGCGGATGGGAGAAAGGAATTAGGTCATAGAGGATCCGCATGGGGGACAGGAGGCGTCTACGGAAGGCGAGGCGGAGTGCATGTGGCGCTCGAGGATCTGGAGAGACTCATAGAAATTGCGGGGGGGGGGCGGATATCCCGGCGTGACTGGCAAAACAGAGGATGGGAGGGAATAAGAATTTGTAGGTGTGGAGGATGGTAGAGGGGTTCAACCCCCATGTCTGGCCAGAGAGAAGTTAAAGGAGTTGGAAGTGGTTGTGGGCTTTGGATTAGATAGAGATGAGGGATCCAGGTGAAGTGATGGTCAATGGTGAGGCCAAGGTAAGTGAGGGTGGTGGAGAGTCGGACAGGATGGGCGCAGGTGGTATGAGAAAAAAATTATTCTTTATTGGTTTCTATTATACGATGAGGATCAATAAGCAATGCAACACGTTTTTTTCTGGAAGCAGGTTGGTTTTATTCGGGATTCCAATACACCATATTATTCTGTAAAGGACTCTAAATATCTGAAATGTTCAGCTTTCCTGCATAAAGAAACTCTCTGCCGGAAGCGTACCTTCTCTACAGACGCTGCTTTGAAAGTATGTATAGCGCCGCCACCTATCGGAACTTTATGAAACTATGGAAACTGCAGGGGGAATATTCCGCTATGTCTTACAGCAAATTCTGCATTTCTTCAAGCGACACTGGACGAGAAGATAAAATCTTGCGTTACTAACTGAACGCTGCTCGTTCATTTTCATTTGTACGATTGGAAATATTTAGGAAATATTTGTTATCTTATGTTATATTGCTTAATGCATTTTAATAGATGTGCATTTTCCGTTGTTAATCAGTTAATCATCCGCTCACTCAGACAGCACAACAACACCTGGCCATAGGATTATGGTGTCACATGCATGAGGTCGCTGAGGATGGCAGCACTTTGAAACAGAGAACCATTGACACGAAGCGTTCCGAATGGTGCCGGCTTTCAACGACCAGTACTTCTGGGCCAGCGAGCAACTTATTGAGCTCTTACTAGAGCTAATCTATTGCGACCTCACAACACATTAATTTACGCAGATTAACAATTTATAACAAGATCGGTGCGCGTGAGGCTTGAGGTGCAACTCCACAATCTTAGTATTGGCTGTCGGGCAAAAAAGTTTGACGACCACTACCGTAAAGTATAGCATATTAGGTTCCAGACGAATGAAAGAACCACAACCTCGTACGTCGAGTTATTAGGCATCTTTACATCTCGTCTCGTTAATTTATATATATATTTTTTTAAATTCTAGCTAAATAACAAATGTCAGCTATGCGACTGAATCGTATCAGGTCCGGTTAAGGGCACACAACTAGAAAGATTTCCTGGTGATGCTTAGAGGCGCCCAGAAGCGACAGCTTGAGACTCCTCGACCCTCCTTATACTGACATTCGAAAAAAGCAAATTATCCTTTGGACCTAGAGCTGCTGTGGCCCAAGATTTTCATTTTTCCATCGTATATCTTCGTAAATTCCTGTTTAATGTACCTTCCTGTTTACAATCTTTCACTAGGTGCAAGTCATTATGAATCATAGTGTAGAATTGGAGAGCGAACACCACAGATTCTTTGAGCAATTTCTCCTCCACAGCTTTTCGTGATGAACGGATGGTTCGAAGTTATTCCACCTAGTATAAGGGTTTTTCTTTCAACTTCTGAGTGAAGCCACTATGGATGTCCATACAATTCGTTGGTCCTAAAACGGGGTGCCACATTCAATCATCCGAATTTTAAAATATTTTGGTATGGGTACTTGGAAAAGCAATATCACTCATCCAAAATCATTTTGAATGTCAACAGGTGTTTCCGCTTATGTTTTCTTGTTGTAGCAAATAGGAGGTAATGTATGTGGCTGGAAACTGGTCAGCTAGGGGTGTATGGATAGATATCAATGAAAGAAAAGAGTCTGCAAGTCCTTATCAAAGTAGTATTAGCTGAAGAAAGGAATGAAGATCTGGATGTAACGTCACATTAACCAAGTCCTTAGAGGCGGAGTACTGTTTTATTTTGGGAAAGGACTTGGAGGGAAATCGGCTGTGTCATTTTCAGTGGAATCATTCTGTCACTTTCCCTAGTAAATCAATATAAATAATACAAATGTGATATCTAGACGTCCGTGTAGGGGCTCCCAATAAATGTAACTCAAGTGTTCTGTTTCTGCCGCACACAACACGGTATCACTGGTGGAAGAGATGGAGAGTGTAGATTTAAGGCATCGCTATAGCGAGGCACAATCTACTTTTATGAATCGTGGGCATCTAGGGACATTGCAGGACTGCATCTCCACTAGACGTTGTCGCACATCCCGGAGCGCACTGCGACCACAGTTTTTGCTCTCGTGTACAGGTTGGAACCAATATGACCGCTCAAAAACACTCCATTAAATATGAACGTGAGTCGAAGCAGCAAAGTGTGCTTATATTTTTTCAGTTCTCCCGTTTTGCCCACTTCTGTGGTGTGATCATTGCAGGATGCGACATTGACACATGCGAGAATTAAACGGCAAAGTGACCTACAAGACCCCCCCAATTCAGTAACACCGTCAGTGGCAGCAGCTCGATTTATTGAGAATTTAAAAAAATGTTCCTTTACAGGAAAAACTGCAAAGTAGTCCCAGACGCTTGCAGGCTTATAGCTGACATCGGAACGGCGTCAAGGGGTTGCCTGCCTAAAGGTATCTAGGAGTTCTTTGAAGGTTTCCTCTGTAAAGGCACTTTTCTAAAACTCTCAATAAATATGGGCGGGTGCCAGCGAGGGTATTTCCACTGTTCTGTTGACACATGTGTGAACGTCACACTCCTCCATGTGGTCTCTCTGCACTCCATAGGGATTCTAGAGGGGTATGATCACGTTCAGTGATGATGCTATTCCACAATGTCCTTGGGTGAAACGTCCGGAGGTGTCAGCAGCGCAAAAGGTTGTCAAGAACGTCGTCCTGTTGCTTATCGCAAAGAGAACTGTCGCTTGCGACAACGAAAAGCGCGGGAATGGATAGTGTTGTGGATTGGCAAGACAGCCAACCCACTAGGAGGAAGCCGAAAGGCACGCGTTTAAGCTCACGCAGGCTGGCGTGAGGTCTGGAACAGGACAAGGAATTTATAGTAGCAAAGAACGTACGTAGCTTCTGGAATACTTAACTTTAATCCATTATAGGTGAACATCGCTCTTGACGGTGCATGTTTTACAGCATCAATAGTAACTGGTAATGGCGCCTTGCTAGGTCGTAGCAAATGACGTAGCTGAAGGCTATGCTAACTATCGTCTCGGCAAATGAGAGCGTATTTTGTCAGTGAACCATCGCTAGCAAAGTCGGCTGTACAACTGGGGCGAGTGCTAGGAAGACTCTCTAGACCTGCCGTGTGGCGACGCTCGGTCTGCAATCACTGATAGTGGCGGCACGCGGGTCCGACGTATACTAACGGACCGCGGCCGATTTAAAGGCTACCACCTAGCAAGTGTGGTGTCTGGCGGTGACACCACAGATAGTCCAATTGGCGCTCCTTATGACATCCGCTGAGGCCTTTTCCATTTCATTCCGAGCGGTAGTGTGTCTGAAATCTTTTCCTAAGACACCCACAAGAAAACTTGGTGTCGCCCTTTTGAACTTCGTCGCAGAGGCGTCAAAGGAAGGGGTGAAATGTGGGTTAGAAGGCATGTGAAGACCTTATCATCGTATGATACGTTCACGGTGTACAGAATTTTGGTGAAATTTGGTGTAATATGACGTCATTAATTCACTTTGCACGTCTTGTGAACTTCTGATTTCTGGCCTCTTTTAGGCATGTGTCATCCCCTTGGTGTCTGAAGCCTTACCGAGATCGTCTGAAGGCGCCACACTTTTGCGCCATTAGAGAAGGAGGTTGCAGGCATCTTTAGACCAAATTGAAAACTTATAATCTGAATGGGAGTCAGTTACGGGGTTTCGTGAATGTGGTCAGTTATGATGCGCACTGCATTTCTGGTGGATAGTGAACAGTATTCGTACAACGTGTAGTCTTCAAACATGGCCTACCAAAACCCAACCGCGGATTCCAAGAGGGTTATGAAAATAAGATCACTAAAGGTCTTACAATATACTCCTAAGATCCCGATCTCGAACAACGTTGATATTTGTCTTGGTGTCTTTATCCGTTTTCGTGATACATATGTTCAACATTAATCTATTTGTACAACTACAATCTGCTCGTGAAATCAGGTGTGAAAGGAAAACATAGTTTATTAAGTGATGCTCACATAGAAATTTGCTGTAAAGTGTCTCCTTTATCATTAGAAGATTTCTGGAAACTCTGTGTTATAATAAGCCGAAGTAAAATTTTTGTGCACTTAAAATTCGGTGTGAGGGGGTAAAATTAGTTTTGCGTTATTTCAATGTCACATAAGTAAACAACCAGTGACTTTCTCTGCTGTGGTAGGGAAAAGAAGGGAACCAAGGGAAAGATGCCTGTATCAGAACACAAAAAGGCGAATATGCTCCTTCTTAAAAGACTGACTGGAAAACTGGGTGCCCGCTGCCTACGTTCCTCAGCACCTTGAGAAACTTTTCTCTAAAATTTTGGCATGGAAACATATTCACGCTTTTTTATGCTAAGACAGCAGAAGACAGTGGCCCTGGAAAAGAGACGGGAAGGTAATAAATACTGCAAGATAATAGACAGTGGTAAAAAGAGTGAAGCAGGCAATGCCAGTGTGAGGGAAGGAGAGGGACGTAGTGGCAGAGGTACACAGGTGACAGTGATAGAACAGTGCCAGGAAAAAGAGTGAAGGAGACGATACCAGTTGAACTGGAATAAAGAGAAGGAGAAGTGGGAGAGGGCCAGTGACAATGACAGACGGAGTCCTATGACAATGACAAATTGTTCAAATGGCTCTGAGCACTGTGGGACTTAACTGCTGAGGTCGTCAGTCCCCTAGAACTTAGAACTACTTAAACCTAACTAACCTAAGGACATCACACACATCCATGCCCGAGGCAGGATTCAAACCTGCGACCGTAGCGGTTGCGCGGTTCCAGACTGTAGCGCCCAGAACCGCTCGGCCACTCCGGCCGGTTATGACAATGACAGCGAGGGGGAGAGAGATGGTGACGCCGAGGAGAGACACTGGCAGCGTGAAGGAATGAATAAGTTAGCAGCAGTAAGAGAGAGCAAGGGGTTCCAGACTGTAGCGCCTAGAACCGCTCGGCCACTCCGGCCGGCTATGACAGTGACAGCGAGGAAGAGAGAGATGGTGACGGTGAGGAGAGACACTGGAGGGTGAAGGAATGAATACGTTAGCAGCAGTAAGAGAGAGCAAGGGGAGACACTGACAGCAAGAGGAGACAGTAGTACTAGGCTAGAACGATGGAGACGGTGGCTGTGAGACAGGAGGTGGTGACAATTAGAGAGACACAAAGGGGTAATGACAGTGAGTTGGGCTGAATGGTTGAAGACGGGCAAGTGACAGTGAATGGATATGGGTGACTTACAGCGATGGAGTAGTGCGTGTGAGCGAGTTACAGTTAGGGGAACTTGTGGGAGTGATAGGTCATTTGCATGATAAAAAGATCGCTTTATGGTCGCATACCAAAATGTTTAGGGAAATTCTTAAAATTGCTGAGAACATAGAATAAGGCATCTGGTACCCCACTTTTCAGTCGGAGCCTTTTAATCAGGAGCATATTCATCTTTTTTGCGGTCCGATAGCTGCATGTTTCCGCTGTTAACTACAACGCTATAATAGTTGCCAGACCAACGTAAGATGGAAACATTCAACGAAAGTAACAATTAGAAATCCTGTCGATCAGGGATAATTAGAAACACTACCTAGATTCGGTCATAATCGTTGTTACTAAAGAGGTATAAAATTTCACAAGTATTATTTGTGCAGTATTTTTTAAAGCTAGGCACATCTCTGTTCACTTTTACAAGTCACAGTCACTGCTGTATACAGGCACTCAGGCTTGGGGCAGTATTGGCATACAGAATAGTCCTACGCAAAGTTTTTAACAAAATTTTAGTGTGGGTGCTTATGTATGGTACTCTCTCTGAAGTGTTAGAAATTTCTTTTGTGAATTTATATAGATGTGTGTGTGTGTGTGTGTGTGTGTGGATGGATTGGGGGGGGGGGGGGCGGTAACCGTGATGAGTGATTATGCTATGTGGTGTACCACTCTGAGTGAAGTTAGGAAGTAAATGTGAGGAAGAGGCACCGAATTGATACATAGTCTTCATGTCTCTCGAAACACCAATGAGAATTATCACCTCACTTTTCCAACAGGACGGACGAATTAGTAGGGCATGCCACATTTCAGTTTTCAGTGGAACTTACTCTCGTTGTTTTAGTACTGTCACATTTTACAGCAGCAGCAGCTTCTGCTGTCACTGATTCTAGTGCAGGATATTACGAACCTCCCCTCAGTGGATGTAGAAAGAAGTTGAATAAATGTTCAAAGGTCAGAAATGTCCGTTAACGTTGTTCAGGTCAAATGCAGTTTTTCAGAAACGACAAAGCTAGTATAGTCAGCCAATAGGAGTGAGAAGGATGGTCAAATAATAGAAATTATATTATTCATTTGATGCTTGTGTCTCCTTGACGAAATCGTATCTGGTTGAAAGGGTAATTTTTTATCTCTAGAACGTTTTAATTTTTAGATGAGAACACCATGCGGTTAAAATGCCTACTGCCTACATTTCACTCACAATAATATTGATGTTTCCATATTGTGTTCAAACTGAGAACTTTTTCATTGTAGACAGGCACAATGTTTCCTTACATCAAAATCACCCTTTCTCTTTAAAACAGGTTTATGCAAGAAGAATAGTACGTAAATGCGTAAACACACTCGAAAATTTCATCATACAGAATCATTTCAATTAACCTCAAAATACAATCTGAAAATTACAACTGTACAACGTGTCATTACACCGCAACAACAACCACGTCGCTCTCCCACCAACATCCGACTTCAGCTAAAAACTAAGAAGTACAAAGACTGTTTATATTTCATGGAAATTATTTTGCATAACAACCAACTGAATTACTTATTGACAAAATTTTTTGGACAATGATTTGAAAATTTGTAAATTAAAAGAGCGTACATAAATTTCGAAATTAATCCAATATATCGCCGGCCGCAGTGGCCGAGCGGTTCTAGGCTCTTCGGTCTGGAACCGTGCGACCGGTATGGTCGCAGGATCCAATCCTGCTTCGGGCATGGATGTGTGTGGTATACTTAGGTTAGATAGGTTTAAGTAGTTCTAAGTTATAGGGGACTGATGACTTCAGATGTTAAGTCCCATAGTTCTCAGAGCCATTTGAACCATCCAATATATCAAAAATATCCAGATTTAGTAGTGAAAAATAATGTAACTATTTACCAGTGTCATTAAACCAATACGAAGCGCAAAATAAAATTTTTAACTTTTCTTCTACCCTATAATGAATAAATTATATGTATCGGGTAATTCTTTTCTTAGCTGTATTGACAAGGTCTACATGTAATGGAAGATGAGCCACTGATCACTTTTGTTAAAAGGAGTAAATGGTGTAACTGCTGCTGCTGTCACCATTTTACCAGTTATTCCAGTTACAGTAGCTGTTGCCCTCACGTAATTTTATAAATTTTGCATCCGATTTTCCTTCGTAATTACTTGCAAACATTTTTCATCCTCTCTTCGGTATCACGCACAATACCGCATTAATTACCTATCGTGAAGTACCGAGAGCTTGAGTGATGCAATGAATTAAGCGAGGCTAGTTCAAGCTATGGTGACAATGCAGGTATCACAAACTACACCAGAGGTAACCACTTAATATGAGATCTACACGAGTAATTAATCACAAAGATAGTAATGATAAATCCATGATCGAGTACTCTCAAAGAAATCAGAGAGCTGATCAGACTCACGAACTGAGAATTTACTAGTATGCTAAATAACGCCGGAGTGGCTGCCCGCTTACCGTGGCTACTATTTACCAGCTTGATCAATGGCGCGGCCGCAGTGATCGTACGCTTCCAGCTCAGTGGGAGGGATGGTGGGCATGCTTGTAGCGGTGGCGCGTGTAGCCTGTCACGAACCCTCGCAGGACAACACAGACGTGTTTGACAGAATATTACACCAGGGAGTGCGCTGTGTCAGAAGAGTAGTGGAGAAGTCACGTCACGCACTGAACAAAACATCGTTAGTATAACTAATAACCAAATCCATAAATATAAGCAAGTAAGTTTTCAAGAATGTGAGCGATAATTGAGTTACCAATCATTAACACTCACTTTGCGAACTTTAAATGAATGTGTGCATAGCTACACTTCAGTCCATTGTGTTAATGTTATCATATTTCTCCTTCCAAATATCGAGCCATCTGAATTTACTTACACATTTAAACAAATTCTCGTAATTGTTAACCCAATTTCTACCTATTTGCACAAGTAGCCGTAGACTACCACCAAACTTCATGTACCTTAGTACAAGGGTTGTCGTTAAGTTCGAAGACTGGTTTGATGCAGCTCTCTACGCCACTCTATCCTGTTCAGGCTTCTTCATCTCCGAGTAACCACTGCAACTTACATCCTTCTCAGTCGGCTTAGTGTATTGATCTTTCGGTCTCCCTCGACGATTTTTACCCCACGCCTTTAATCAGTAGTAAATTGGTGACACTTGATGTCTCAGAATGTGTCCTACTACCAATCCCTTCTTCTACGCTGGTTGTGCCACAAATTCGTTTTGCTCCCCAATTCTATTCAGTACCTCCTCGTTAGTTACGTTATCTACCCATCTAATCTTCAAACTTTTCTGTTGCCCCACATCACAAAAGATTCTATTTTCTTCTTGTCTAAACTGTTTATCACCCATGTTTGACTTCCATACATGGCTACACTCAATACAAATACTTTTAGAAATGACTTCCTGACTCCTGCAACTAAATTCGATTCTAAAATATTTCTCTTCTTGAAAAACATGGCTCTTAGCACTGTGGGACTTAACTGCTGAGGTCATCAGTCCCTCTAGAACTACTAAAACCTAACTAACCTAAGGACATCACACACATCCATGCCCGAGGCAGGATTCGAACCTGCGACCGTAGCGGTCGCGCGGTTCCAGACTGTAGCGCCTAGAAGCGCTCTGCCACACCGGAAGGCTCTCTTCTTCAAAAACGCTTTTCTTGCCATTGCCAGTCTGCGTTCTATATCCTCTGTGCTTCGGGCATCATCAGTTATTTTTCTGATTAAATAGCAAAACAAATCTATCACTTTAAGTGTCACGGTCCCTAATCTGATTCCCTCAGCATTACCTGATTTAATTCGACTACATTCACCTACAGGGATAGCGGACTGGTTGGCAGAATGGACTCGCATTCGAGAGGTAGACGGTTAAAATCCGCGTCTGGACGTCCTGATTTATCCGTGATTTCTCCAAAATTGCTTTTGCTGATGTCTGTCTTACATCCTCCGTTCAAGACACTGTCCGTTCCCTTCAGTATTTCTTTCACGTCATTTGCTGTCTCTGACACAATTACACTATCAGCGGCCAGCCTCAAAGTTTATATTTCTTCTCGGTGAACCATTAGTTCAACTCGAATTTTTTCTTTTTTTTCCTTTACTGCAATGTACGGATTGAATAAAATCGGGGACAGGTTACAAAACTGCTTCTCAACCACTGCTTCCCTTCCGTGCCCCTCGACTCATAACTGCTGTCTGGTTTCTGTACAAATTGTAAGCAGCCTTTCGCTCACTTTATTTTATTCCTGCTGCCCTCAGAATTTCAAAGAAAATACACAGCCAACGCTGTCAAAAGCTTTCTCTAAGTTTACAAATGGTATAAACTTGGATTTGCGCTTCCTTAACCTATCTTCTAAGAAAAGTCGTAGAGTCAGTATTGCCTCGAGTGTTCCTACTTCTCTTCCCACAGTATCATATCTCCCATCTCATCTCTTTTTCTTCCGTTTCTATAATATTGCCCTCAAGTACATCCCCCTTGTGTAGACCCTCTATCTACTCCTTCCGCCTGTCAGCTTTCCTATCTTTGCTTACGACTGGTTTTCCATCTGAGCTCTTGATATTAACAAAGTGTTTCCCTTTTCTCCAAATGCCTTTTAAATTTTCATTTAGGTGCTGATAAATATTTACATTTCTCCTCTAGCCATTCTTGCTTAGACATTTTGCATTTTCTGTCAGTCTCATTTTTTAAAATGTTTGTGTTATCTTTCGCCTGATTGATATGCTAGATTTCTATATTGTTTCTCTTCATCAGTTAAATTCAATATGTCTTGTGTTACCCAAGGATTTCTACTAGGCTTCCTCATTTCATCATTTTCATCCTCTGCTGCCTTCACTATCTCACCTCTCAAAGCTACCCATTCGTGATCTACCGTATTCCTTTCCCCTGCTTTTGCTATCGTTCTCTAATGCTCCCTTTGAAACACTAAAAGACTTGTGGTTCCTTCAGTCTCTCCAGGACACAGCTCCTTAATTTCCGACTTTTTGCTGTTTCTTTAGTTTTAATCCACAGTTCATAACGAACAAATTGTGGTCAAAGTTCACATCTGATCCTGTAAATGTTTTATAATTTAAAATCTGGTTCCGAAAATTCCTGTGTTACCATTCCACAATCAATCTAAAACCTTCCGGCTTCGGCAGGTCTCTTCCACGTATGCAACCTTCTGTTATGGTTCTTAAACCAAATGTTAGCGATGATAAAATTCTGCTCTTTGCCAAGTTGTACCAGACGGTTTCGTTTTCATTCCATTCCCCCAATCGATATTCACCTCCATTTTTCCTTCTCTTCCTTTTCCTACTATTGAATTCGAGTCCGTGACGACTATCAAAATTTCATCTCCCTTAACTATCGGAATAATTCATCAGGTTAGCTTCCATTAGGAAAGTGGGTGCACTCAGCGGCTGTTATGTGATTTATAAATGATAGAGCGCAGCAATCAGTTGTCCTTTTCTTTGCAGGTTTTATTATGGAAATCCAGATTTAGGCTAGTGCCTAGGCATTATCAATGCACTATTTTTTAATCTCGATGCATGTTAGTTCCCTGCTGTTTGGGTGACAGTCACAGTTCTTTGAGTACTCTTTGAATACTAGGCTAAATAATGATTTGCGTAATAAAACCTGCAAAGAAAAGGACAACTGACTGCTGCGCTCTATAATTCATAAATCTAAATACTTTCTTTTATCTCATCATACATTTCATCAATCTATTCATCATCTGCATAGCTAGTTGGCATATAAACTTGTAATACTGTGTTGTGTATGGACGTCGTATCTGTCTTGGCTACAGTAATGGTGTTTATAGTAACTTACTCGCATTCGTATTTCCTTATTCATTATTAAACCCACTCCTGCATTACCCATATCTGATTTTGTAGCTATAAACCTGTATTCACCTGATCCGAAGTCTTGTTCTTCCTGCCACCGAACTTCACTAATTCCCACTATATCTAACTTTAACCTATCAGTTTCTTTCTTCAAATTTTTTAATCTTCCCGTCCAATTAAGGGGTCTAACATTCCACCCTCTGGCCCGAAGAACGACTTTTTTTTTCTCCTGATAAACGACGTCTTCCTGAGTATATCCTGCCCGGGGATCCGAATGGGTAGCTATTTTACTTCCGGGATATTTTACCCAAGAGACTGCCATCACCATTTAACCATAAAATAGAGCTGCATGTTCTCGGAAAGAATTACGGCTGTAGTCTTCCCTTGCTTGCAGCAGTTCGCCGTACCAACACAGCATGGCCGTTATGGTTGATGTTAAAAGGCCAGATCTGTCAGTCATCTATCCTGTTGCCCCCTGCAGCTATTGAAAATGCTGCTGACCCTCTTTACTGACCACACGTTCGTCTGGCTTGTCAACACAACAGATACTCCTCCGTTGTGGTTGCACCTACCGCACGGCTATCTTTATCGCTGAAGCACTCAAGCCTCCCCACCAACGGCACGATCCATGACTTACGGGTGGGGGCGGAAGGGTTGTGAAGTTTTTTAATTATGACCCTGAAAAAAATTGCCAGTTTTTGGTTTGGTAGAACTATGTGTTTGCAGTCATGGTGATTATTGAAATCCCTACACCACAATACACAGTTTGGTAGCACAGCGCTAGAGCAGCTAAACAGAAAGGCGTAGCTGACTCCACTGTATCAGTGAGGATTGCTCTCAAATAAATATCAGTTATGTGACATTTATCCGTACTGATGATACAGTTAATGATTACCCTTTGTATAAACATAGCACTTCCCTGTCCTTAACCTTAAAATGGTGAAATAACAGTGTTACTTAATTTATTCCAACAGCCCTCCCTAAGCACTCACAGAACAGTTTTCACCCCTACCCAAGAGAACACTCACGCATTCACGCCGTTTCACGCCGTTTATCCGAGATGGAAATTTCCTTCAACGGTACCACACCAACCACATGTCTGCTTATAACTTTCAGTGAACCTAAAACCAGGGCACTTTGGCTAGGGCAGAGTGTTGACTGGATACCTGACAAACATCCCCTTTAGGCCACACCACTTCTTCAAGCATCCCGCCGAACGACTAATAGTTACTGCATATGTCAACAGCTTAATCATCTCCTCAACCAACCCAATCATCCTCAAACTACAACTAGATCTATGTTATAATAAAAGTCTTCTATATCACTGCCACTAACTTCATTGCCCATGAATCTTTATCGATTTAGCATTTTGCTCCGCCCCCTCCTCTTTATCTACATTATCTTCTCGTCTGCGTGGAGGAGTAATCAAACCCATATTTCAAAGTTAAAGCAAGATCCGAGATCTGTTGAGGCCCACTATGTGTCCCATTTCATTTTCTCCACACAAAAGGTACCTACGAACTTCATGTGGCGAAGTCTATATGGATAAAAACGGTGTCCCATCGTCACTCACATGCCGAAGTTTCAACGCTATGTGCGATACTAACAGAACAATAAGTCAGCTATAGCTCAACACCACCAGGAATGGGGCCGCTCCACTAATTTTCTAGAGATTCGAGTGTTTTCTCGGCAGCCGTGGGTGCAGCTGAAAAAAATAAGAGATGCTCTTGAAATAATCAAACGCCCTAACAGTATGAACAGGGAGGATGGCTGCAGGTTACCTGCGGTCTGGCTGCCAGCGATTCCGACCCGGAGGACTGCGTGTGTTCGCCAGCCAGCAGCACCACTTGACTCAGGTGTAACAACATGAACAGCGGCCACGAGAGAACTGCTGTGCGATCGTAACCGTTTCGGAGCAAGAGGTCACTACCCATTATATACTAGCTGCCCATACGCTATATCCCGCCAGTCGCCTACAAGACTTGCCTTTCAATCAGCCATCAGAGTAGCACACGCAGTATCCTACCCTACAGCCATCCTCCTCCATGGTATGTTTTTTCGAATTGTCCAATCACATCCGAGGTATGTGACGTCGCTAGCTACGAGATAACCGCCATAGTACACAGGGGATCGTGTGGTAAACCGCCTTGAAGAGGACTGCGGAAATTTGCTAGAAACGTCAGCAGTTTATTTGCTTTAGTGTTATCCAATGACGCTCCCTAATATTCAGAATTATTGTATTCAAATCCACACTCTTATCTTGTTATTCCGAATTTTGCTTGGCTTGTTCGACATTGCTATGCAAAAATTTTTAGTTATAGATAGTGCCATATTAAGTTCGATGCTTGTTTGTCACTAGTTATAGGGTATTCTTACATTCAACAAATTATGAATCCCTATCCATAATGCATCGCATGAGTCGGTGTGGAACTGATGTGCCTTATTATCTTTGTAAATCTTTGTTTTGAGATATGAAGTACTTGAAAAATAAACATCGTTCTCTTTTGTCCAGTCATTTAGACGACACAGTTAGAATCGCATGCAGTCCAAACGATGCAGATATAGATGAGATAGCCAAGAAAGTACCTCATAAATGTCATTAATTAACATTTTTATTTTTGAAATGAAAATTGCTTTGGTATTCGAATGAATAGAAATCCTTCTTCAGGAACCAAGGTGTAGCTTTTTTACATAGCCTTTGGCATACAAAAAGTGTAGGAAACGAGGGTGCTCATTGCCTTTTTTTTCATTTTAAAAGTTTAGATTAAGGGCACTGGAACAAAATTTATGTGGCCATCTGAAAAATGGGACATAATGTTTTGATGATACCACAACCTGAAACTGCATGAAAGTACTTTCAAATTAGATTCAGGGACAAAATACACTGATTCCAGAATCGGTTTTGATAGTGGCTCAAAATGATCAATTTACTAGCGAGTCCATTCCTGTCCTGCCCTCTCGATATTCACCTGTCAAGCAACATAAATATTATAAGTCTGTGCAAGACATGAGAGCTTTAATTCTGCAGTGATAAGGTGGACTGGACTCAATTAGATAGGCGTGCTGTATTCATCGTTTAGTTTATTCAAAATTAATTAGCAGGTCCTTATGCTATTTTCCACACTCGCAAACATGGCTGCAGTCATTCTGTGACATTCAGTCAATGGCGAATCCGATCGTCGGTTCATGCTACCATCAGCTCCAGTGCTTCATTCCCGTAAATATCCCTCTAAAAACCGAATAATTGTTGTCAAAACGGAAGTTGCCTGCACTTGACTCCCGTGGATACATCCCCCGTAATCTAATTGATGTCAAAAGTGCGTGGGGCAATATTGGGGGATTTTAGTAGTATAAAAATTTTAGTATTATAAAAATTTCATTCAACGAAGGAATCATGTTTGCCGGGAATGGCAAAAAAATTATTCTGTATTGGTTTTAACATACATTTTCATTTCATCGGATGTAAATGTTTAGTACCTTCTGAGGAGTAAGATTTTTGTAGAAACTAACATGAAATTACATGAACACCGTTGTAACGTAACAACAACCCAATGTGCAGAATAAAACCGACATTGAAAATATTTAGTAAATTTTTGTGATAGTGTCTCACATTGCATAGTGCATTTACATAGAATTGCATTTACTGTTAATAGTCAATTAATCAGCCGCTCACGAAAAGAACTCGATATTTCGCCATACAATTTCAGTGTCACAAGCTCGGGGTCACTGATGGCGGCAGCAATGCGAAACAGAGAACATTTGACACGAAGTGTTCAGAATGGTGCCGACATTTAACGATCAGTACTTACGGGCCGGTGACCACCTTATTGTGCCCTTACTAAAGATAGTCTATTGGGCCTTATAACCAATTGTCTCTCTGACAAGGTGCAAGGAAACTGACAGCATTTTTTCACAACGAAGTACGACGTTAATCTCATCAGATTAAATACGTCTATGTTTGTGTTTTTCCGAGTCTTGGATGGTGTGGTAGTAAAGGAGCTAAGCTACCGCTTCATGCGAAAAGCATTGCGAGTAACTGAACGAGGTTTTTCATATCCTGAGAAAAAGTGAAATGACTTTAAAAATTAAAAAAAGGGTGGATTTGCAAAAACCAAGCTGGAATTCTTAGGCCATATTGTAACAAGCACAGAAATAACTAAAGATCTGTGGAAGTTAAAAGTAATTAGAGGAAGCTAACCAGCCAAGGCGAAAAAAAACCTGATGTTTCTGTTTGGGCTCTACAATTTCTATCTCAAATAGGTGAACAGGCAGGTATTCAATCATCCTAAGTTGTGTAACTTAAGAAAAATAGTGCGTTTGTTTGGGCGGAAATGTGTGAGATAGCTTTTGACAGGTTAAAACAAGAGCTTATAGAAAAACAATTTTTGCACCACCCATATCTGTCTTTGCCATTTCATACGGGGACGGATTTATGTGGCTACGGTATAACAATTCGTATTTTTAAAGAAGTAGAGGGAAAAAAAGAATGTCATTCCACAGCATTCACTAGCAGGACTCTGACGAAATACGTGCGAAACTATACTGCGTCAGAAAGTGAATATTCTCTATGGGGACACTAGTGGTAGTGCAAACTGATCATAAGGCACTGACCTTTTATAGAATTTTTGTCTGATGCACGACAGACTGACGAGGGCTATGTGTATAAAAATGTTTGATTACGAAATTTTTGTGTGTGTGTGGTGTAGACAACAGTGTAGCGGACGCTTTGTCGAGGTCGTCATTAGATCTAGGTGACGTAAATAATAAGGACAGCTCCGAAGTAACGTTCAAAATATATATTTCAAAGAAGAATAGATGCAAAAGGAACATAGAAAACTTATGAAGGAATATGTATTGTTATCAGTCTGAGGATGAATATTTAATATTATTGAAACTAAATTGGAATCTGTGGGTGTAATGATGGCATGCTATATTTACGAAAAAGCTGGAGTGAAGAAGACTGGTAAGTATGTTGGTCAACGAAATATATATCTGAATTGATTGACTGTTTCCATTTGGGTTATGGCCACTGTGTCAAACACATATATAGATAAAATAGCTGAGACAGTAACATTTGTTAATATAACTGGTAAAGTAACTGAGACGGAGAGAACTTGTTATGGGGCCAAAAAAGTAAAAGAGACAAATTTGGCTATTCATGGTCCAAGGGAAGCTTACAACCTAAACATAGACAAGAAATCTTCGCCACAGATATTTACGGTCCACTGCCCAAGATACTGGAATAATTTACATGCATTTTTGACGTATTAGAGGCTTTTTCGAAATTTTTGAAGCTACATCCACAGCCAAAGCAGTACTCACTAAATTGTTGACGATTATTTTGTGCAAACTGGAAAATCAAAAGCGATGAAAGCAATATTATCTGACAACGGTCCTCACTTTATATCTAAATCGTGGCTTGATGATACGAAAGAAAACGTAGTACACTCCTGGAAATGGAAAAAAGAACACATTGACACCGGTGTGTCAGACCCACCATACTTGCTCCGGACACTGCGAGAGGGCTGTACAAGCAATGACCACACGCACGGCACAGCGGACACACCAGGAACCGCGGTGTTGGCCGTCAAATGGCGCTAGCTGCGCAGCATTTGTGCACCGCCGCCGTCAGTGTCAGCCAGTTTGCCGTGGCATACGGAGCTCCATCGCAGTCTTTAACACTGGTAGCATGCCGCGAAAGCGTGGACGTGAACCGTATGTGCAGTTGACGGACTTTGAGCGAGGGCGTATAGTGGGCATGCGGGAGGCCGGGTGGACGTACCGCCGAATTGCTCAACAGGTGGGGCGTGAGGTCTCTACAGTACATCGATGTTGTCGCCAGTGGTCGGCGGAAGGTGCACGTGCCCGTCGACCTGGGACCGGACCGCAGCGACGCACGGATGCACGCCAAGACCGTAGGATCCTACGCAGTGCCGTAGGGGACCGCACCGCCACTTCCCAGCAAATTAGGGACACTGTTGCTCCTGGGGTATCGGCGAGGACCATTCGCAACCGTCTCCATGAAGCTGGGCTACGGTCCCGCACACCGTTAGGCCGTCTTCCGCTCACGCCCCAACATCGTGCAGCCCGCCTCCAGTGGTGTCGCGACAGTCGTGAATGGAGGGACGAATGGAGACGTGTCGTCTTCAGCGATGAGAGTCGCTTCTGCCTTGGTGCCAATGATGGTCGTATGCGTGTTTGGCGCCGTGCAGGTGAGCGCCACAATCAGGACTGCATACGACCGAAGCAC
Organism: Schistocerca cancellata; assembly: GCF_023864275.1. Lineage (NCBI taxonomy): Eukaryota > Metazoa > Arthropoda > Insecta > Orthoptera > Acrididae > Schistocerca > Schistocerca cancellata. The sequence continues at coordinate 983,360,899 of NC_064626.1, read as the reverse complement.
ACAGGGCCAACACCCGGCTTCATGGTGTGGGGAGCGATCTCCTACACTGGCCGTACACCACTGGTGATCGTCGAGGGGACACTAAATAGTGCACGGTACATCCAAACCGTCATCGAACCCATCGTTCTACCATTCCTAGACCGGCAAGGGAACTTGCTGTTCCAACAGGACAATACACGTCCGCATGTATCCCGTGCCACCCAACGTGCTCTAGAAGGTGTACGTCAACTACCCTGGCCAGCAAGATCTCCGGATCTGTCCCCCACTGAGCATGTTTGGGACTGGATGAAGCGTCGTCTCACGCGGTCTGCACGTCCAGCACGAACGCTGGTCCAACTGAGGCGCCAGGTGGAAATGGCATGGCAAGCCGTTCCACAGGACTACATCCAGCATCTCTACGATCGTCTCCATGGGAGAATAGCAGCCTGCATTGCTGCGAAAGGTGGATATACACTGTACTAGTGCCGACATTGTGCATGCTCTGTTGCCTGTGTCTATGTGCCTGTGGTTCAGTCAGTGTAATCATGTGATGTATCTGACCCCAGGAATGTGTCAATAAAGTTTCCCCTTCCTGGGACAATGAATTCACGGTGTTCTTATTTCAATTTCCAGGAGTGTAGATGTTATAAATCGGAGTCACGCTAAGTAACTCTTCAGAACGCAATGTGCGTGGACTGGGTAAGTATTTCGGCACACATTGTGTAGGGAAGCAGCCGACTCACGCCGTATAAAATTCTCATCAGTCTTTCCATTGTGTGGCAGCCAGTCCGCTGTAGCTAGCTCTGACATCATGAATGTTGCGCAATACTTTAAAAATGAAGTAAATAACATGAAACGTTTATAGCATGTCAGGAGTAATACTAAATCAATATGTGTAGGATATCAGTTCAATAACTTTAACCTTTTTCGAAATTTGGATGTTTTTCTGTAAAAATCATCGGCGCAACAGAAAAGACTAGAAACGTAAAAATTTATATTTAGATTCCTTTTGCATAATAATTTAGTAGAAACAGTATTCTGGATCTCATAAATTAAAATTTTAGTTGAAATTCATGATTTTTCTCGTTTTTGTCTTAAAAATTAAGGAAGCAAGGTAGATTAAGTAGGTGAATAAGTAAAGCTAGGATGTTTAAATTTAAGTAGAAGGGAGATCCGCTATAATCATAAAGATGTGAGAAGTTTCAACTAAATAACTATAAAACTATAGCGATCGCGTATCTCCAAAGGGCAAGTTCAGAGCTCGTCTACTGCGTGTAGTGTAATTAAATTAATTCTGTCACCAAAAATATTTGACTGAGCCACGTCAGACTTTTATTATGATTACTTACCTGTGTGCTGATTGCACATTTAAATTGTGAACTTCATTGGCCATCAGCAAAGGAAGCAATGATGTATTCGATAACTTAAAGTGGTGCATTACTAGCCCAGCGGCTAGTCGGGAGAGCGAATTTGATCAGGCGTTCCCTTAGCCGTCCGCACCGCGGCTTTATATGTAAGAACGCTGCACAAGGAAATAAGGCCCCAGTTCCTCCAGACGCTGATTAGCGCACCACCTGTGACGGGTGTCGCGTCGCGTCGGTATCATTGCTACAAACTGCCTCGGATGCCGTAATAAGTTACTAGGGATACGTGTAACCATGAAATCGTTTTCGAGTGAAGTGTAAATTGTGGGATGACTTTAATGATCTATCTTCAGTTTGCATATGTCGTATTTTCACGTGCCGTCACGGAACAGACATTCTACCATTATCATGGCGTTTGATGAACATTATCATCAAATTATGGCGAGCATTCACTTAAACATTTAATTTGAACAGTTATAGTTGCATCAGCGCGTTAGACTCTGAACTGCTCTGGTAGTTGGATTGTGTGGATCCTTTTTTGGTCTGTGACTTTCAGAATATAGTGAACATTTTAGAGAGAATGGTTTTTGATTATGAATCCCAGACAATCTCCTAATTCCTCAGAGCAATGAGCTGCAGCTATAAATGTATTTCTCAGATGAAGTGGGCACTAGGAATTCTAATTACAGGCTTCACGTTTTGCTAATCACTTTCTGGTTGCCAATATTGTAGTTAGAGTACCAGTGTTGAGAATGGCAAACAGCATAAATACAAAACAATTATTCAATTAATCCACCCGCCGCCCCACAATAGCCGCAGTAGCAGTAGGGAGTGGAGCAAATATGTGTCTGTCGTAGAAGAAATCATGCAAACCATCTCGCATGAAAGTACAGGCTGAAAGGTGGCTGTCCTATTTCCTGTGATAATTCCAAGTATGTCACGGACTATCAGTGTGAGTTAATTTGTAAATTTGATCAACCGTTGTAACATCGCTTTCACTTTGGCTTTATAATTAAACATTTTGGAACTATGATTCGAGACGAGAGATGTTGGTCAGAGTAGAGTCTGAGTGTACCAGTAGCAACTGTGTGGATTGAGATGGACGACAGCTGACCTACCTTGGTGTGGAGGCAGCACAATTTCGACCAAGTTTTGAAATATGATGTTTAAAGAGAGATACTAGGCAGAACGATTATAATATCGTATGTATGAGAAAAGGTAACATTTGAAGGTAAAGTGGTTTGTTATATTTGTAATTATGTAGTACGCTAATTGTAAAAACATTCCTTAAGGTTTAGATTTTCTGTATTTTTCTGTATTTTACTGCAGCGATAAAAGAATTTTGCAAGTTAGTTCATGTGTGGGAAGTGTGGAAAGTTGCAGTGTTGCTATGACTTAATGCAACTCAGTTAAAACTTGAATTTTCGATTCAGTTGTCTCTTTGTCGGTGAGATAAGATCCCGATTTTACTTTTGCAGGCGCGGTTTTATTTGACTACACACTCACATTGCACGTCTCGAGTTGTGTGCAGAGTAACACTTTGAATATTGATGACATCCCGTCTCATACTGAACATCGGGAGTACGGTGAGTGAAACTTACTTTTGACAATCGGATCATTATTTTTTTTTTATTGTCAGAGCCGAGCTCACAGGAAAGCTACGAATTCTATTATCATTGTAGTTCATATTCAGTCAGGCACAGAGACTGTCAGAGTGTATTTACGAGAATATTTTCAGTGTAATATCAGAGGTTTGATGCGAGTGAAATATTTTATGAAAGTGTTCTATCGTGATTTCAAACAGATTTAACACATGTGGACATATGCGTTTTATTCAGCGATGATTTGTTATTAATTACAGTGATAGTTCTGGTGCGGCAGTTCTTTTCTAACCTTACAAAGACTCGCAAAATTCAGGTCCAACTCTTAATACGAATCTGTTTTGTCACAGAGTCAGATAGCGCACGTTAATTTTGTTGAGAACGTATTTCTCTCGCCGTCGCATTGTTTGATCGACCGGACGACGTGAATTTCACACCGAGTAACGTGAGCTCCACATATTTCCATCTCAAATAAGCTTCAAATATTTTCAGTCAACATTTCTCAGTTACTCAGCTTTACATATTTTACCGTGTGGCTGCACAATTATACGAGTATTAAAATATTTTAAAGGATACTTTCAAGGCTGTTCTAAAGTTCAAATAATGTTAAGTAACAAACCAAGAAATATGTACTGACGCACAGATTAAAAGAAAAGATCAAAGAGTGGAACCAGAAAACTCACGACAATTGAGGTGAAACAGATAATAAGATATCCAAATTCATCTATTATGGACCTTTCAAAATTGAATGCTTTCTGTCTTCCCTATCCTCAGGCAGAAGACTATATTCACATTATGAACAGTGATAAGGACAGCCAAATACGATTCTTGTGCATTGTTTGACTCCATTCTATAGAATTCTGAGAAAATGTGTTGCCTTTCCTCTGTAGTTATCGTTTGAAAGCACCGGACTCTTTTGCATCTGTAACCAAAGGAATCCCAAGCCGGATCACCTACATACAAAACTATCAAGGAAAGCAGATGGAAAATTTACAGATGGAAATCAATAATGTAAATAATGCCCATATGCTGTCATCTCATACGCGTTTCGCGGGAGTACCTTTGCCGACGTAATTCATGTGTTCCTCGCCCATCACCTTCTTATTCTTTATTACATGACGTTTCTGCTTTTTAGGCCATTGAACACTTGTCAAATGGCAAGCGTTATTTTTGTTAAAAATTGTTTTGACAAAGGTTCTTTTTGTAGAACCATCACACTTTTGAGCTGCAATAACTCAGGACGAGGGACGTTTCTTCCATTTCTGATTAGAACAAATGATTAGTCTCGATGAAGGCTACAAGAATGTGCAGATATCGCGAAAACGATAAAAACTGACGAGGGGCTGTTTTTGTTGTGAGGTCTTCAGCTGTTTCCGTGCTTTACGATTTAATTAAAAAATATTTGACTGACAGGACATATCCATTTGAAGCTGTGCTAAGGCAATAATAACAATTTCGTCCTATTTTCGCCTGATGACAAACTATTCTTCTGTGAAGTTAGCAATAATACAAAACAGTAACTGTAGAAACAGTTACGACTGTTAATTTTCTTTCACATTTACAACATTCATAATAAGTAATTGCAGAATCAGTTAAGACCATTAATTATCTTTATTGTTTAACTGAGTTCATACTTTCTCCGATTTTTCTGTCTACTGTGATCCCATTTCATTTTATATTTTCATTTTACTTTAAGCGATTTTCATTTCGTTATCGTCATTGCTGAAAGTGTACTGAGCTTGGTGATTCGGTTATAGCGGAACATACATTTCGCGCATTTCATTAATTCTTCAGAGTAAATGCTTTTCTTGTACAGCAGGCATGTTTAGGTATATGGTTCATTTAAATCCTAACTGTAAGTGTAAAGGGTTGATATAACACCATCGACTAGCAAGAATAAACATGTTTCAGGGGAGGCCGGTCAACTGTTGATTCAACCTTTATGATTCTACTGATCAGGGAGCCATTCAGGGAATATAACACAAATACTTAAGCTATCCGGACTCAATATTAGACACCTCTTTTAAAGAGCACATTGGTCACTTTGGAGCTTTGCAGGCGGTATAGAACTGGTAGCAGGCGGTCATGTGGCCATCCACCACTGAAGCGTTATAGCTGTGAAGTACCTACATCTGCCACACTGTTGAATGGAATCGGTGCAGTAAGACAGATTGACATGGAGATGTGACACATCAGGCACGGATTATCGAGTTTAGGAGTGTCCACGATTCTCCATCGTGTCTACAAGAAAATGTATACCATTGGCTGTTACAAGACACGGAATACAATCAGTGGTCATCAAAGCATCGCAGCCGACAGGGAATGGAGAGGAACATCACGGATTATCAGTGATAGGAATTGCTGCTGTCAGGGAACGCGGGTTCATATAACAATTTTCCGGGTAAACGTTGTGAAGGGAACTAAAAGAAATGGTCATTTACCGTCGGGAGTCTCTAGAGAGGCACTGACGACTTCTGCAGATTGTTGAACGTCTATAGTCGGTTAAACAGCACCGAATCTTAGCAGTATTTCATTGGAGGCGGGGAATGCAGGCCACTAATCAAGTCTTTGTCTCTTTCCAAATGATGCACCGACAGCCAAATGAGACATTTGGTCCTAAGTGTGTGGAGTGTGTAGTTCGGGGTATAAATAGTTCTGTGATGCAAGGGGCTGTTTGTCACAGCATGAGTTTGACCCTCTCGATGATCTCAACCTCAGTTTGAACCAGGGTAAAGTTTTCAACAGTTTCGGTGACCAAGATTCTCATTTCCTCGTTGGTTATGAACCAAACGAGGTGGCACAGTGGTCAGCACACAGGAGTCGCGTTTGGCAGTAAAACAGTTCAATCTCCGTTCGCTTATCCATATTAACGTTTTCTGGGATTCCCCTAAATAGCTTAAGGCAAATATTAGTTCGTTTCAAAAAAGACACGACTGATACCCTTCCCCGTCCTTCCCTAACTAAAGCTTGTGCTCCGTGTCTAATGACCTTGTTGTAGACGAGGTGTTAAACAATAATCGTCCTTCCTCTACCTTTTATGGTGGACAAGCAGTGGACGCATTCCTAAGATGACAGCAGCTGTGTTCACGTGTTTCGAAACTGTCAGGCACCTTGTCTTGCCCAATAAATGAACCGATCTAATCCCACAGGAAAAGTCTGGAAATATTTGGTACAGTGGTTGAAACTTAACAATACAAAGTCCTGTAATTTAAATGCAATGGTTTTCTTCAGTTCTATGTGGGGTACCGGGAAAGCCTGTTCTCTTTTTCATCGAACTGAAGCCATTATCCACAGTAGTGGTGGTGTTGCACGATATTGGTGTGATCTCTGACCTCTCTCTGAAATAATTACTGTCTAGCGTGCATGTAGACGGTATTCGAACAAAAATATTAAGGAAGAACTGAAAATATATAGATCCCCAGTTGATGAGCAGAAGAGAATCGTTGGAAACAATGGTCAAAGAAGAAATGTCTGCAAAATTGAAAATGGTGCATCATGTGTGGGTTGTCCGAACCACTCATCTGTTGCGGTTCGGACGGAATATCGGGACGCCAAGGCATTTCGGGACGCAGTGATTCATTTACCTTCCCAAATACATACGGTTGATGAAACAGCCGATGTGCAAACCGCCCCATACCTTACGTCAACATTTGCGAGACTCTGGGAATGAAGCAGCGTTGCGTCAATCGGCTGTGCATGCCACCACTGCCAGACAGCAAAACATCTCAGAACGAGGAGACCGCAAACGGCTACCTACCGGCAGCCAATGGATCAGCAAAAGACTTTGGCGACAGGGTGCAGTGGACCCGACTATCGTGTCAGCCTCCTACAGCCAGCCATCGGCCACGCAACTCAGGGTCCGACGCTCGATGTCTTCGGGCTGTCCTTTAAGTCCAACGAAGCCGGCTGTGTAAGGACAGTCATTCCGACCTGCAGTGATTCTGCTCTACTGCAATCTGGCCTCCAACGCTGCCGCCGGCGCTGCTCAGCGGTGTGTAAGCCAGCTGACTCCCAGCCGTGTGCGTGATCTTCACGACCGCGCCTCTTGCACCGATACGAAGACGCTGGGGAACGAGACTGGGCGTTACCCAGCGGAGCAGGGCGCGCACCGGTATCTCTTAAAGCTTATTGATTAATAAGGAGTTCTCTTACACCTATCTTGCGCTAAACGCCTCTGAAATAACAGACAACTGTTATTGGACTGTTACATTTGGTGGCAGAATTGGGATGTCATCACCGTCATCATGTGTAAGTAATAGTTTATGCGAGATTCATGTGCTCATGGGTGCCATATGTCCCACGTCCCTCTTTAAATATTTGTCTCCTTTCTCGTGTAGAAATATACGATAGCTAGACTGTCGCAAATAGGGCAGTTGTGTCATGGAGAAACGTAGACGACTGTAAAAAGTAGGCATGTACATTATAATTTTAACAATCCACCAGATATGTACTCCAGTAGATCGGTTGACGTTTATAGAGTGCCTGAGTAGCTTGTGGAGATGTTCTCTATCTTTCCGTTTATGCACCGCATTCCTTCTGTTTCCATTTGTGATCCTTTTCTCGAGTCAGATATACGAAAGCCTTGGTACAGCAAGACCAGCGTCCCAACAGTTACAGCACTGTTGCAAGGCTATCTGACGGTAACATTTTTTGTCCCCTCATCGTGCAACGTCTGACTCGTAACAGGACAGTATGACTCAGAGATGCTGTACACATGCGTCATGGGTCATTCGCCATGACGTCATTGTCATACTACTCCTCGCTCCTCAAAGTGGATCTGCGATGATAGCAAAGAGTGTGTCTGAGACAGTTGTCAGAACCAGTGCAGGGGAGTATCGGCAAAAGGTGAAGGGTGTCATTATGGGAGAACTTAGCAAGTTTAAATGGAAATGTACTACCTGCGTAATAGCATCTGAAATAATACAGCACACGTTGGATCTGAAAAGGCGTTGGTGACTTAAGAGTCGAGATAAGGTGGCACAGGTTGATGCTGGTAAAGTTCCTGTGTCCAAACTGCGTACGGTCAAATACATCTTTTTTTACCGCAGGTCTAATGATTCACGATAAGCGGAACAGTTTTCCCTGGGAATAATGTTGAAATTCTTATATTTCAGCGTTAGTGTTCCAGGCGTTATGATAGGTAATGCGACTGTAGTAACTCTGTCATGGACTCTTATGTTAAATAATTTACGCTTTTCCATTCAGGCCGATTCTTGTGTTTTAAACAGCGAATTTTACAAACAATGGTTCAAATGGCTCTGAGCACTATGGGACTTAACATCTGAGGTCATCAGTCCCCTAGAACTTAGAATTACTTAAACCTAACTAACCTAAGAACATCACACACATCCATGCCCGAGGCAGGATTCGAACCTGCGACCGTAGCGGTCGTGCGGTTCCAGACTGAAGCGACTAGAACCGCTCGGCCATGCCGGCCGGCGCGAATTTTACAACTTAATGGTAAAACATGATTGGTTAACATACTTAATTGGTTAATAACTTTAAATGGAAGCTATTATAACATAATGGTAAGACGTAATTGGTGAATACACGTAATTTCTTAACAGAACGGTGTAGAACACGAAAAACTGATGTATGTTGGTGATATGTGATGAAAGCACGAGAAAGGTTAATGTGCATATTTCGTACATATGCGCAAGTACGTAACTCTGCAATTTCATACAGGTCAAACAAGTAGACTATTGTGTAGAGATTGCGTGATTGTACAAAACCTTCCGGACTCCAAAAACCATACCTTTGTAAGCTTGTTAACACTGCTGCATAATACACAAGTGAATTTCGTGGGCTGTCGGTGTTTTATGAACAAACTTTGCCTAGAGACTCATTCGGACAGCGCAGATAGTGTTGCATAAAGCAGTAAGCAGTGAGTGGACTGTGTAAGAAGGGGACCCAAGCTTACGAAAGTGGACAAACTTTAACATTGGAATAAAACTGTGTAAACTGTCTGCGGTTCTAGTGTGTGTTCACAGCATTTGTATATAGTTTTTTTCAAACAGCCAGTGACGAGAAGTACACACACCGTAGAGAGAACTCTTATTCCCAAACGTGTCTCAATGTCAGTCATAACTGACTATCATCAGAGCAGAACCACTTTACGTTCGGGGACCGAGTTACTCCAGAGAGCTGTGTTACGACTCAAGACATCTGGCAAAAGCCTCGAATGAGAAATGGAATATCACGGGGAGGAACATGATTATGGAAAAGGACTTCTTTTATGGCAATACGGAATGTACAGAGCATGAATACCAAGCAAAATGAAGTTTTCCAGACGTTAGAAGTATTAAAAATTGACGCGCTGGTGTTAACAGAAACACAAAAAGGGGAAGGGAAATGGAATGATGGGAGTTTATGTTCATTTCCGCTGTGGTGTCAGGATGGAGGCGAGAGACGAAAAGATGTGTCCGAAGTGATTCACAGAAAGCATAAGCAGAGCATTGAAGGTTGGGAACAAATAAATGAAGGAATTAGGGCTATAGTATTTTCTTGTACCGGCCTGAGGGCACGTTAGAGGGACTGTTTGCCACAACAAATGACGCTGATAGCAAAATGAAAGATGAGTTTTAATAGTAATTGACAGATGAAATGGAAAAGACGATGATAGCAATATGAAAGATGAGTTTTAATAGTAATTGACAGATGAAATGGAAAAGACGAAGCTTCAGAATAAAATAGTCCTTACTAGAGATTTTTATGGAAGATGGATTTTACGTAGATAGGTGATGAAATGTTGGGAAGAGATACAGAGGGAAATGGCGTTAAACTAATAAATACCTGCACAGCATTGGACTTGAAGATTTTAGATGATTTCTTCCCTCATAAGAGTATAAACAAATACAAGTGGCAAAATCATTCAAGCGATCTGACAACAGTTATACATTACATGATACAAAAGAAAAGGTCCAGAATGTGGCTCCGACCACTTCATTCTTGGACCAAAAACTGTCTTTCCATCATGAAGGAAAAGGGTCCCTCAGGAAGGTAGTACTGTATGTCATTCCACATAATGTACATAGCGTCAGACATGAAAGTGTTAAATTTCTTAATAAACTGCGAGAAGCTAGCAAGCTGCAAGGTTCTGAAGAAGGTGGAAACGAGGAAGAAAAAAATGAATAAATTAAAAAGATTCATTCTTGAGTCAGCATATTATGTGCTGGGTCAACAAAAGTGAAGAAAGAAAACAAATCGCAGAGTGATGGATGAAGAACTTAGTGGAAATGATATAAGTGAAGAAGGAAAGGTATAACAGTTGGCTCAGGACGAGACAGGATAGAAAAATAAGGAAAGGGAGATAAACGTGTAAGATGAAAAATAAATTATTAATAGTTGAAATGAGATGTGAGAAACGAGACAGATAAATTGATTGGGAGGAGGTCTACAAAGGTAGCAGAAGCCTGTAAAACAGTGAAGAAGGAGAAGATATGAGAAATAAAAGGCAAATGTGACGGTTATTGGTAATAGAGAATGGAATTTGGAAATTTGTGGTAAGTTTCTATGGGACCAAACTGCTAAGATCATCAGTCCCTAGGCTTACACACTACCTAATCTACCTTAAACTATGTTAGGCTAAGGACAGCACACACACCCATCCCCCAGGGAAGACTCGAACCTCCGATGGGGGGGAACCGCGCGAACCGTGGCAATGCGCCTAGACCGCACGGCTACTCGGCGCGGCAGAAGAGAATGGGAAAATACTTTCAAGACGTTACATGCGGAAGAGAGAATTAGGTATAATGACACAAAACTGGATTTCTAGATGAACTGTGCATGGGGAAAGCAGACCCAATAACTACAGCAGAAGCAGGATGATAAGTGAAAGAAGTTGAACATGGAAAATATCCCCTACCACGAAACATACAAACAGAATTAGTGAAGTGTGGGCCGAATGTGTTACGTGATTATTTGAGCAAGCTCTTTATTGAATCTATGTTAAAAGGAAAAGAACCTCACAGGAAATTTAATTTGGCATATCTATGTCCATTTTACAACGAGGGTAGGTAGAAGGTATGCGGAAATTACCGGGGAGTCAGTGTTATAAACTCTATTGGCAGTTTGTATGGAACGGAAAATCTCGTAATGACGACAGGTTATTTTCTGTAACACATGTAGTAGCAAAGACTGGAAAGGAATCTGAGTAGCCGTTTAACATTCATAGACCTCGAGAAGACATATGATACACTGTGGTTGAAGAAACTGAAAACACACGTCTTAAAAGTAGAACCAACCTATTCATGTTTTCAGGTATGGAATAAAAATGGGGAATAACATTTCGTCACAGTCTTGCAAAATTACAAAAGGACTGAAGCAAAGCATCTGCATGTGTCCTACATTGTTGAAACTATAAATTCTGAAAGTCTTAGACTTGCGGAGTAGCAAACGTTGAGGAATGGGTATTTAGATTACGAAGGATCAATGTATCTGAGCATACGATCAGGCAGTGATGACTAGTAAACTGGATGCTATCTGCTTTATACTGAGAAAATTATAAGAAGAATATACTAAGTGGGGACTGAAAGCAAGTTTTCAAAAAAATGAATACCTATTCAGTGGAGAACGTGAAGGGAGCGTAACAGTAGATGGCCAGCACATAAAAGCATGTGAATAATTTAAATATCTGGGTAGCAAGCTATCGGAAAACGGAACAAGTAAGCAACGAGTAGCCTGCAAAACAGGAAAGTAGTAGCTAAGCCATCTGTTATAGCCTTCTAAGATAAAGTGGAAAGAAAAATGAGATGTAGAGTCTCTAGCAACTCATCGATGTGAGTGCTCTGAGTTTACTGGAAAAGATAAAAATAAATTGGGAGTACAGATAACTTACGGGAATGGAGCCGAGTGACGTCGTCAACAACCGCCGATATTTCGACCTCGAGCACACTGTCATTTTCATGGCAAAATTGCAGCAACTGATCTCCGTTCATGTAAATTTAAAACTTCACTTGGCAGAGCAGTTCCGGAAAGATCACACAGACTCTGACTAACTCACACACACACACACACACACACACACACACACACACACACACACACACTATAAACACTAACGCCACCGACAAGAGAAATTGTCGATAGCGAGTGTTACTAAACAATGGGAGAGGCAGCTATACCTCTGTCCCTTAGTTTTTTGACAAGGAAGGGAGCAGGATTCCACGCAGAATGTAAGCTAGAACCTCGATATATATTTACTAAGTTACTTGCTACTTTAATCGATTAACAAATGATTAAACCAACACGCAACCATGTAAATAAAAAGTGAGGTTTTTGCTTAAATTCGACGTGGAACTTTGCCCTGTCCAAAGGGACAGAGTGAATGCTACCTAACCCGTTGTTTAGCAATTTTCACTATCGATAACGTCTGGCGTTAGTGATCGTTGGTAGCGTGGTGATGTCAGTGTTTACAGTGCGTGAGTGTGTGTGTGTGTTTTTTCTTTCCGAAATTGCTACGTAAACTCAGGTTTTAAATTTACTTTCAGCAGTTTTGCCTTGAAATTGACATGGTGGTCACCTTCGAAATATCGGCGGTTGTCGACGACGTCAACTGGCAGCATTCCCGTTAGTTATTTGAACTATATATATCCCGCGAGAGTTGTAGAAAAGGACTATGTCAGAAGATCATGTGGAGAAGCTCGACGCTACAATGTGAGAAGTACAACGATTAGGGAAACGACAGAGACTCAGAGAACTACACAGAATAGAAGTACAGCAGCTCGCCTCGTGTGGACATGTAATGCGAATGACAGATGACCACAAAAGACATAATGTACGATCCATAAGAAAGGATAATAAGAGGCAGACCGAATGTTGCTTGAGTGGATGGACTAAAGGAGACCACGAAAAAAAGAGAGGTAGAGAAAGAAGAGGAAGCATAGGAGGATAGAAACCGATTTTGACAGACATGTGCGCTGTTGGAAACCCACAGTAAGATGGAGGTTATGTTGAGGTGAGCACAAACTTTCGAACACAGTGATCCACCGTGAAGGGGTCAGGCAAGTGCTGGCGCCCGAGCGCAGCAGATCTGAGTGTCGTGTCAGATAGCCTCCTCCATCCACGCGCCGGCCGAGCTTCTTGGGCTGCGAGATTCGTCCCCGTGTGGCTGCCCATGGAATCCAGTGAAGCCTTCACCTAGCCACCGCTGGCTGTGCCAAGTACAGTCGCTCCCACTTGCAAAGACGCTACGCTAGCTCCGGCTGCCAGCCGCCGCCGCCACCGCCACTACTTTGCTGCTTCCCAGCAGTGTGCGTGGCCTTCAGTCATTCCACAATCATTCCACAACCTCTGCGTCAAAACAAAGACATTATGTATCAACGCCAGAACGTGCCCACAGGACCAGGGTGCGCCCCTGTACCTGATCTATTTTGAAGTACAATCAACAGTCCTCATCGTCCATGTTGCTGGCAACTTTCTTACTTCCCTGCAGTGTGCGTGGCCTTCAGTCATTCCACGACCTCTGCGTCAAAACAAAGACATTGTGGGTCAACACCAGAACGCGCCCACAGGACCTGGTCGCACCCCTGTACCTGGTCTAGCTTGATGTACAATGAACAGTTCTCATCGGCCATGTTGCTGGGAGCTATCACCTCCGATTCGACGCATTCCTGTAGTCCCCGCTAACCTACTGAAACCACAGCGTCCTGGTCGGGGTGGGGGTGGGATTTGGAAGGGGTTAAGGGGGACGCAGCTACCCCATCCGCCATCCTGATTAACTAAAAGAGCAACTCCTGACCCCTCCTTAGTAGTCGTATCTCTCCTGTGCTCTACCTATCCCTTCCCTCTTGGAGTGGACATTAAAACGCAGTATCAATACACCGAGAGAAATGTCGCTGTGGCCTGGCCTAGATTACGTACATGTTTCGTTTTTAATTACACACTTATTTTCTAAAACACAAATATCATAAAGCTGAAGAGCATTTTGATTTAAATTTTTGCTCCGTTAACATCAAAATGCGAAATGGCAAAGAATAATGTCAATTAACATGTAGGTCCACCGTGTAGTTGATTGGTCATGTAGTTAAATTAAATTAAAATCTTTAAAAGCTTAAATTCTTGATGGGCATCCAAGAACTCAAAAAATGCCATACATGATTCGGCGTCTCGCGTGTGGTCTCCACGTAACCAAATATGAGGATCAAATATAAACAAATTCAGGACACTGTCACATATGAAGTAGCAAAAAACCCTTCAATAGTAGTCAGTTCCCCAATTCATTTCTAACAAAGGCAACTCAACTTTTAAACGGCAATCTGAAAATGAACTAGTAAAATACCATGCAATAATATTTAAAACGCTAAAAACCTATCATCTAAACCTTCACCTAGCATAATAGCTTACAAAGTACGATACGAAACTACCCGGAGGAGCTTCCCAATTTCTTTTTTTTTATTGTTGTTTATTTATTTTTCTAAAGACTTTTGGTTGACTAGCTAGTACACTTACTCGCCGCTAATGCCACACAACTGCACGTGCAGATTGAAAAGTGATCGAACGCAAATTCAGTCAGTAAACAGAAAGGGTGTAATAAATATCCCATCAGAACATGCTATCAAAATATCAACTATCCACCAGTCACTACTGTGGTTTCAGATACGCCCAGGACGGAAACAAATAGCTCCCAATAACAGACAGCAGCGCAAACCTCAGTGCCGACAGTAATGAAACATCTAACTTCTAATCGCTCCAGTCTACATCTGTTATTTCGAATAGACATCGAGACACCGATCTCACTCAAACAAAGCAGAGCCAATTCGCAGTTCAGTACCTTTTAATTTGCTGCCACTGAAAAAACTACATGCCCCACATGCCTCAGCCACAATAAGCAGCGACCCCACAATGTTTTGCTCCAAACGCAGTGGATCACGTCAGTAAAATATTACCAGAAGCCTCTTCCTTCCATACACTGGTCACTTTTATCATCTCGGGTACATTGGTTTCTGCCACACGAAGTTTCACTTGCCGCCCTCAAAACCAAATTACATAACGTTCTGCTGTTAAACTTACTCTTTTCACAAGCCTAAGTCCACTGTCTCAAGCCCGCAATACAATGGCGAAGCACCGCAACACTCGCGCGCACCAGCCAAGGTACTGCTATATAGGGCCTGCACGTACCTTCAACTCTCTGTACATAGTAAAGTACCTGCTTATTTATATAGTTAGGTAGGCTGATGGAAAATTATTCTGTTACGTAGTCTGGAAATTATTATGTGAACTTCAAATTGGGCTTTTATTATAGCAGATATCTGGGTTCGCCTCCTGAACTGACCATCTAATTACCACGAATATTTCCTTGAAAAGAAAAACAGTTGGTGGATTGGCTTTCATTACCTTGATAAATCCTGATCAATTCTGTAGTTGAATGAACTTCGGAAATGCTCTGAAATACAATGAAAAATCATACGACTACCATAACAGATGGTGCTACCTAAAATCTGAAATGTGAGGTAAGAACACAAAATGAGAACGCACGAACAGAAAATGTGAATTACAAAAAATGGTTCAAATGGCTCTGAGCACTATGGGACTCAACTGCTGTGGTCATAAATCCCCTAGAACTTAGAACTACTTAAATCTAACTAACCTAAGGACAGCACACAACACCCGCCATCACGAGGCAGAGAAAATCCCTGACCCCACCGGGAATCGAACCCGGGAACCCGGGCGTGAAAAGCGAGAACACTACCGCACGACCACGAGATGCGGGCAAAATGTGAATTATGTGACATGATATTAACAACCTGAATCCGATATAACCACCAAGATCTATCGCTTAAATAGTGGAGATGCCACAACGAATCGTGATTTGAAACTGCATCTTGGCAGGCCATTAATTTATTTTTGCGTATATGTATCAATCTACCGCTTAGAGCTTCGAACTGAAATGTTTTATTGTTAATAATACTACAAAAACGTTCGAAGGGCAATGCAGAATGAATATCTCAATAAAAAAAGAGCATAGTGGTTATCCATGAAGCTGAACTAGATATAATGTGAAGTAGAGATGGGGGATCCGCTCTTGAACTAATTCATAGAGTTGAATCTTTCAAAGGAGTGAACAATCAGTGATTCAGAAAAAAAGAACGGTAGCTCCAAACGTTTCCCACAGCAGAGAGAGAGAGAGAGAGAGAGACGGAGCACATCAGTGGCGCCTCTGCTGGTCAGAGCACAGTGCACGCCACACAACACAGCCAGCGCCGGCCTCTGCCCTGCTTCTACCTTGGCTGCCTGCATTGTGCAGTGCCCCATTGGATTTTGTGTTTCACATATGCCGTGCCGTCTCTGTGTGTCGTCTGCGGCGTGCAGTGAGTGTCTGGCGCAGCTTAACTTGGCATCGCACTCTGTCGGCGATCGTTTCAGTCGCACGTCCTGCCCTTTGGGCAGTTGATGCGAGCAACAGGACAGAGAGCCACCTAGCGGTTAACATAGGAACTACTTGCAACAACCTGCTCGCAAGGGAATGGACGATTTGTCTCGGAGCGGGTGAGTTCACCGCTCCCCCCACCCTCGGAACTCGCCCGCTCAATGCTCACCCCACCATCTCGACTCTAGCCAGAGCGTTGAGCAAAGTGACTCAGGTGTCACTCTGGTCTCTGCGGTCTCAGCACAGTAATACAGCTCGCGGCTCGACCTGCTCGACTCAGCGCCTCTGCATCGGAGTTCGTCCCTACTGGATATTGTTCTTCGTAATAATACCACTATGTATATTACATTATTATGTTATGTATACATCAATTGTTTTTATTTTATTTTTATTTGTTTAAACTGATTAGATTAGGTTCCTGATGACTCCTCTTACTATAGGATTTTTATTATGGACACTCGAATTTACGCTTTAATTACGAGCGAACCGATAAACGTATCGCAAAATGTGATACACCAATATTTTCCTTGTTTTATTCTGCATAAGGCTATATGCAGCACTTTCGTTTCACAGTCAAATTTATATTTTTTTTCTTATTCTGGCACGGATTTTGCGATTTTAGGCGTCTTCGGAAGGAAACGTTCACTTTAAAAATATATGGCTTGCGATGTATTTGTATGAGGTTAATGAAATTTTAATACATTATAGCCAAATATATTGTTAATGTAAATCTCAAGTTACAACATTTTCCGATCACCCAAAAAACCACGATAGTGCAAAATAAATCAATAATCAAAAACTTTGTCATATCGTGGAAATTTCAATAAAGAATACAAAATTCTTACTCATTATCTGTGTTACTTCAAAATAGGATCAAATAAGATGAAAATACAGGTATAGTACTGGAATAAACCAAGTTTAAAGGGCAATGTGCCTTCCATTTATTTTCTATTGTAAATGAGTGGTGAGTCATGAAAAAGAGCTAATTCATTTCAGGGAGTGAACAGTTCTGATCCAATCTCTGAAAAGAACAGTTTTGCCCATCTCTAGTGCGAAGCATTCTTTTTCCAATGCTTCCTCCCTGAAGACCATTCCCACAGTTCTATGGGAAATCTTTGTAGCGACAGGAAATTTTGTAGAACGTGTTGTGGGCAGAAGTACAATGCTTACTGGTCTGGTACCAAACGCCGCGGGTTTCGAATCCGTGCCAGGAGGCATGGACCTCGATTACTACTAGAGGTCTCTGCTGCCATCGCGCCGTAGGACGTGGCTACGTGCTCCTGGCCCGCTTATAATGTGAGGACGCCACAGTGGAGCACATGGTCCCAGCGGCCAATAGCGACGTAACTTTCATCTACACTCCTGGAAATTGAAATAAGAACACCGTGAATTCATTGTCCCAGGAAGAGGAAACTTTATTGACACATTCCTGGGGTCAGATACATCACATGATCACACTGACAGAACCATAGGCACATAGACACAGGCAACAGAGCATGCACAATGTCGGCACTAGTACAGTGTATATCCACCTTTCGCAGCAATGCAAGCTGCTATTCTCCCATGGAGACGATCGTAGAGATGCTGGATGTAGTCCTGTGGAACGGCTTGCCATGCCATTTCCACCTGGCGCCTCAGTTGGACCAGCGTTCGTGCTGGACGTGCAGACCGCGTGAGACGACGCTTCATCCAGTCCCAAACATGCTCAATGGGGGACAGATCCGGAGATCTTGCTGGCCAGGTTAGTTGACTTACACCTTCTAGAGCACGTTGGGTGGCACGGGATACATGCGGACGTGAATTGTCCTGTTGGAACAGCAAGTTCCCTTGCCGGTCTAGGAATGGTAGAACGATGGGTTCGATGTACCGTGCACTATTCAGTGTCCCCTCGACGATCACCAGTGGTGTACGGCCAGTGTAGGAGATCGCTCCCCACAACATGATGCCGGGTGTTGGCCCTGTGTGCCTCGGTCGTATGCAGTCCTGATTGTGGCGCTCACCTGCACGGCGCCAAACACGCATACGACCATCATTGGCACCAAGGCAGAAGCGACTCTCATCGCTGAAGGCGACACGTCTCCATTCGTCCCTCCATTCACGCCTGTCGCGACACCACTGGAGGCGGGCTGCACGATGTTGGGGCGTGAGCGGAAGACGGCCTAACGGTGTGCGGGACCGTAGCCCATCTTCATGGAGACGGTTGCGAATGGTCCTCGCCGATACCCCAGGAGCAACAGTGTCCCTAATTTGCTGGGAAGTGGCGGTGCGGTCCCCTACGGCACTGCGTAGGATCCTACGGTCTTGGCGTGCATCCGTGCATCGCTGCGGTCCGGTCCCAGGTCGACGGGCACGTGCACCTTCCGCCGACCACTGGCGACAACATCGATGTACTGTGGAGACCTCACGCCCCACGTGTTGAGCAATTCGGCGGTACGTCCACCCGGCCTCCCGCATGCCCACTATACGCCCTCGCTCAAAGTCCGTCAACTGCACATACGGTTCACGTCCACGCTGTCGCGGCATGCTACCAGTGTTAAAGACTGCGATGGAGCTCCGTATGCCACGGCAAACTGGCTGACACTGACGGCGGCGGTGCACAAATGCTGCGCAGCTAGCGCCATTCGACGGCCAACACCGCGGTTCCTGGTGTGTCCGCTGTGCCGTGCGTGTGATCATTGCTTGTACAGCCCTCTCGCAGTGTCCGGAGCAAGTATGGTGGGTCTGACACACCGGTGTCAATGTGTTCTTTTTTCCATTTCCAGGAGTGTATTTAAGCGCCTGCCTCTGACTCAGCGAGGCCTCCCCCCCCCCCCCCGAAATTCTATAAGTCTCTCCAGATCCTTGAGCGTCATGCACTCGCCTTCTGTATACGCCTCCCGTCTCCCACGCGGATCGTCTATGATCCCATTCCTTTCCCCCATCTGCTCCTATTCCTCGAACATATCCGCATCCTATACACCTCCCTCCGTCTTGAACCCCCTCACCCCCTGGTTGCTCCTCTCCTCTCTGATCCCCACCCCCTGCCACGTCTTCACCGTTGTGTCCCCCCTACCCTCCATCTCTACACCCTACATCTCCTTTCCCAAGGTGGCTTCCATCAACTCCCCCTCCCAGATGATGCCCTCTCTCCCTCCATTTATCCCTCCTATCAACTCTGATCCTCACTCCCCCTCCTATCCTCTGTCCTTTTCCCAGGCTCCTTCCCCCCCCCTTCCATCCTCTTTCTTCCCCACCTCCCCTCTCTTTGCCCCCTTCTCTCCCCCGAGTCCTTTTACATTTCCCTCCTCTGCCTCCTCTCATTCCCTCTCGCGTCTGCCCTTCTCCCCCTTTATTAGTCCTCTCCCTCCTTGGTTCCCCCCCTTTTCGTTTTTTCCTCTCCTCCCTCCTTGTTTTTCCCCCTCTTCCAGGCCCCCCCGCCCCATCTGCCTTTGGATCGGGAGTGCCATATTTGTGCCGCCATTTTCGTGCAGTGTTTTACAGTGTGTTTTTCCAGTGAGTGTTCCATGTTGTGTCTTTTGGGACGTGTAGCGAACAGCCATCAAACTGTCGCTGGGTGAGATTTTTTTATCTCTTGCGAACAGAAACCAGACTGTCGCCATGTTTTTTAATTGTGTGTCTACTATGTTACTTGTCTGATTCCTGTGTATTTTATCAACATTGCCAACCCCTTTTGCTTTCTGTTTTAACTTTCAGCATTTTTACGCCATTTTACACTTTAAATCACCATTTTATCGCCTGTTTTTCCTTGTTTCTTTATTCTTCCTTTTTTTTTAAAAAAAACGTCTGTAGGCTGTAGAGCAGCGTAGTAAGCTGCTGCCAGCCCGCCCCCTTAGGGGGGAATAGAAAATCAATAAAAAAAGAAAAACTCAGCAAGGCAGTTGATATTCGCGTGAGTCTCTCGATATCTCGCCTAAAGACAGCGTGTTTACTTTGCTTTTTTCCGTGTACGAGTGGACGCTGTTGTTTTCATGAGGTTTTCGCTCGTGACCCCGTTGATTCTTGCTTGTTGTTGTTCTTAGTGTCTTGCTCGGTCGTCAGTCGTTGTTCGTGTCCGTCCTTTCCCGTTCGTCCGTCTTGTTTGTTCGTGGGCCGCTCCCGTTCTGTCCCGCCAAGGTTTCGTTCACGGCAACCCCGCAACCGTTCCGGTCGTGGTTACAACAACTGGGATATCTGAGATGAGAGAGACTCGCCAATGGCACGTTTGATCCCAACCCGGTTGACAATTTTAATCTGTTGGCATAAAGCCGGCCGGGGTGGCCAAGCGGTTCTAGGCGCTACAGTCTGGAACCGCGCGACCGCTACGATCGCAGGTTCGAATCCTGCCTCGGGCACGGATGTGTGTGATGTCCTTTAGGTTAGTTAGGTTTAAGTAGCTGTAACTTCTAGGGGACTGATGACCTCAGAAGTTAAGTCCCTTAGTGCTCAGAGCCATTTGAACCATTTTTTGTTGGCATAAAATATAATAGGGATCACAGGTCCTGACAAACAAATTGAAAGCGTTATCTATACAGGTTGTTTTTCTTCCACCATGCATAAACTCTAAGGATTGTTCAATGAGATGATGCATGGTTACCTCCTAGAGGGTGGCTTTGTTCCTGATATGTAGTGTCCTAGCGCCCTCTTCTGCCATACTAATTGACAATGTAATGCCCGATTCACTTCTCTTGGTGACTCTGCTTGTGGTGGTTGTGATATAGCGTTGTACACAATGGTTCCGTATTGGAATCGAGAGCTCGCCGACATCGTGTTTACTTACGGAATGGCAAATGGCAACGGGCCGCGGGCAGCATCGTTGTATCAGAAGGCAACAACCACAGCATTCAATGTTGGCAACGGTGTTTCGGAGTTTGTCTGCAACGAGGTCGTTTTAGTAAGCAGGAAATCATGAAGGGCGTACCCAAAATGTTCCGACACCAGACGTGCACTGTGAAAGGCGACCGCCGTGGGAGTTTCAGGCCCGCCAGTATGACGTAAGCCAGATGACCGTGTGGAACATTCTCCATGACAATTGCTTATGACTTACAGCTTGTGCTGGGTTTACTATCGACAGACTTTCCACACCGGGAGCAGTTTTGTCACTGGTTGCTTCAGCAGGCAACCAAGATTCTATGATTTACGTCATCAATCCCATTCACAGATGATGCCAAACTTATGCGGAGTGGTATCTTCAATTTTTACAACAGTCACTTGTCGGATAGTATCCAGAACCGCCTTTGTATGGTGACAGCGAATCACTAACATCGGTGCAACCGGAATGCATGAGCCGGGATAATTGGCGACCGTATTTTGGGACCAGTCGTCTTTCCACGTTGCCTAACAGGCCGAAACTATCGGTGTTTCTTCCGGGTGACCTCGCCCCCCTGCTGGAAGAAGTGCCACTGATGATTCGAAGGGTTATGTGGCTGAAACTCGATGGTGCTCTAGCCCACTTCGATGTTAAAGTCCGCAAGCGTCTCAGTTGTGTCTTCCCTGGTCGTATGATTGAACAAATAGTATGTATCATGGAAACCATGCATCTAAGGACATAAGTTCATTATCGCTTTTCTGTTCCGTATCCTCTCATCGATCAGTCCCTAGAGTTTGTACAGGATGGAAAAAAATCACCGTGTTTACAGTAGTTCTGCCTTGTGTACGTGTACATATTTGGGATCAGAAATAGTGTACAGGTCTTTTATGTTTCACTGCACTCCATTACATGCAACCACGACACGGTTTTCTATTAATTAACTGTATGGCTTAGACCATTAACAGAGATCAGACAATAAAGGTACTCTCTGATCTTCTACTCTTTGAATGTTATGTATTGATTTTGTACTTTAGTGTTGAGTATATACCAGTATATTGGTTTATTGCATTCGCACCGAGAAGTAGGTAGAGAAGCGAAACTGATCCTAGGTTTCATTTATGTTACAGTCACGAGTAAATGTTTACCGGTTACTAGCTTTATAGCACACGCAAAATGATTTTTAAGTAATGTACTGGCTTTTAGACGCAATTGTACGAAACATCCATCACTGTTATGACACCTGGTGAATTAATCACTCTATTACAGTCATCTGTTGGTTTTGGGGAATGACTTCGTAAGTGGTTAAACAGTCGCGAACAATAACGCAGTCATGCAAAAAGTCAAATTCCTGTCAACTTCTTCATAACAGTAAAAATAGCTGCAGGTAATGAACAAAGTGAAAAAATAAGTTTATCCTCATAAACTACATGTTACACACGATTAAACTTGTAAATGCTTACAACGTACAACAGACAAAGCGATTAATACACAGGACATTTGTGGTCAACCAAGTCGGGAATGGCGTGATACTCCAATCTCTGAAGACCAAGAAATGTCAAATATGGCAAATAATTTGTATAGACGAAAATTTTTATCGTTGTAGGAATGGAGTACGCTTAAGAACATACTAAAAATCTTGAACAGGTCAGAGGAGGGCGATGGGGGCGGGTATAGTGAGCGTGGAGGTCAGAGTTAGATTGAAGGTCCTTTCATTAGGTTCTTCTCGAACAGCTCGAAAATCGCGGCCTCTAGAAAATACGTATCCCAGTACAAAAATGGTTCAAATGGCTCTGAGCACTATGGGACTCAACTGCTGTGGTCATAAGTCCCCTAGAACTTAGAACTACTTAAACCCAACTAACCTAAGGACATCACACACATCCATGCCCGAGGCAGGATTCGAACCGGCGACCGTAGCGGTCGTGCGGTTCCAGACTGTAGCGCCTTTAACCGCTCGGCCACTCCGGCCGGCATATCCCAGTACAATTTACTCCACATTAAATTTCCTACAAAAGAGGATCCGATTCGAAACCTCGTTCAACGTGCATGTGCTACACCTTAGATGGTTTTTGTAGGTTGTGAGAACACGCTTGACCTCTTAGCAATAAACAATCCTGAATTAGTAACGAGCATCAAAACGGGTACAGGGATTAGTGAATGCTGGATTGTAGTAGAGAGATTGAATATTGTAACCTCCAAATCCTCCAAAAATAAACGAAAAATATACCAATTCAGAAAAGCAGATAAAAATTCATTTGACGCCTTCCTGAGAGGCAATCTCCACTCCTTCCAATTGAACAATATAAGTGTAAAGCAGATGTGGCTTGAATTCAAAGACACAATATCGGCAGAAATTGAGAGATTTATATCAAATAAATTAATAAACTACGGAGCTGCTCCTCCTTAGTACACAAAACGCCTAAGATCACTGTTACAGAAACAACGAAACAAACAGCCAAATTTAAACAGACGTAAAACCCCCAAGATTGGCGATCTTTTACAAAAGCTCGAAATTTAGTGCGGTGTTCAATGCGAGATGCTTATAACAAATTGCACAACGAAGCTTTGTCTCGAAACTTGGCAGAAAACCGAGAGAGGTTCTGGTCGTATGTGACGTATGCTAGCGGCAAGACACAATCAATGCCTTTTCTGCGCGTTATCAATGGAGATACTATCGAAGACAGTGTTACCAATGTAGAATTACTTAACACAGCCTTCCCAAATGCCTTCAAAAAAGAAGACGAAGTAAATATTCCAGAATTCGAATCAAGAACAGTTGCCAACATGAGCAACTAGGAAGCAAAAATCCTCGGAATAGTGAACAACTTAGATCACTTAATAAAAGCAACCCTTCGTGTCCAGAACGCATACCATTTAGGTTCCCTTCAAAGCATGCTGATGCATTAGCTCCATACTTAACAATCATATACAATCGTTCACTCGACGAAAGATCCATACTCAGAGACTAGAAAGTATAACAGCTCACTTCAATATTCAAGGAGGATAGTAAAAGTAATCCACTAAATTTCAGGCCCTTATCATTAACGTCTATATGCAGCAGGATTTTTCAACATATATTGCGTTCGAACATTATGAATTACTTCGATGAAAACGGTCTATTGACACACAGTGAACGCGGATTTAAAAACACCTTTCTTGTGAAACAAAACTAGTTCTTTACTCACATGAAGTGTTGAGAGCTATTGACAAGGGATTTCAGATTTTGCTTACTTGATAGACCACAAGTATCCTGTACCTAGCTGTACTTCTCGAATTCTTCCATACCACTGCAGTAAGCTGTAAACAGATATCGTTTATATCTTGTATGTGGAGTGTAGTCACAATTAAATTTACTCTGTTCGGTTTGGAACGAATATGGAAACACATTTGCATAACTGTAGCATGCTGAGTATATTGGCGTCATTAGTGGGACCTTACACATTTGTACCCTCTTTATTTACTTTTGTTTTGGATGGACATATTACTTTGCAAATATTGGCTCATTATAGAATGGGTGTAGTCCAAAACCAGGCACCGACTAAATAAATGCCTCTTGTAGTTGTAACTCTGTCTGTCTCTTTTTGCATCACATGAACATGTAATTAAAACACCAATTTTTGTGAACTGCTAGAGCTGTAATTCATCAGATAAAGGAAATCGATATAAAAAACAGTCTCATGAATCACTACTGAGAATGTTACGCACCAGTTGTCAAATATGTGATATATTTACCGCAACGTGTTTAAGGACTACATTATTCCACTAAGAAGAATTTAAAGATTCTATACTACAAGGGGCCGTGAAAAACAAAAAGGTAGCGTTAAGCATAGATCGTCAGACAACATTCTCTGTGTTGAACATGTTTATTATTACTTTTGGAAAGCCAAATAAAATTTTCATTTCATATCGCCGAAATTTAAGAAAGATAGTTATGCAAAAGCCAGTTGCGTTATCCACTGCTCATATAGTTTTCTGTACGTGGTGAAATATCATAAATTACCTCATAATGTCCACGCCGAACTTTCTTCGGGGAATTTGTTACTTAGTTTGCTGAAATCTCCTTTATTAAAGGGAATAATTTATGAACTGAGAAAGCTAATTCGAACCAACTAATGGAAGGGAAAAGCTAGAGAATATCTTCACCGTAATAATTCTTGCGAAAGCGGTGGAAAAAAGGGAAGCGCGGCAATGAGGGGAGACAAAAGGAATTAGTGGCATCGGAAGTGCTCGGGGGAGCTCGTGTGTCGCCGGCCGGAAGTGGTTTTTTCCGGCAGTTGTTGCAGTCCGAGAGAAAAAGTTCTTCCATTTTCAAGAGAGAGCCCTCAGCGAGGTTCTGCTTCTTCAGGAACCCGTGCAGATAAGCTATAACGACTGTATCATCCCAGCGAAAATCGTAAATTTTGACCGTTGACATATTTCACTACGTAGTCCTTTCACCACATTTCCACACCGTTTGTAAAATCATCTTCTTCAGTCGATTGGAGCAAAAAGAAACCTTCATCATCTCTTTGGCATAACACAAATTTTGCATAAATAGACGTCGTAAATGAATATGAAACATTTAGGAATACCAATAAACCAATAAATAAAGACTAGTATATATTAAAAAGTATATATTCGATGTGTTTATAAACATTTATTTCAGTAACGTGTAAAAATTTTAAGTAAATCGGAAAGGTAAATTTTGAAATTTATTGTAATGTTTTCCCTCTATATATTACATGTATAAATGTATATATATGTTTATAATGTATATGTATTAAAGAAATATGTATGTATATATTAAAGAAATTGGTTCCTAAGACATGCTTGTATTCGAAATCAATGTTGTGTCGGTAGAGAACTTTCGAAGATTAATGATTTCGAACAAACCAACATTTACTACACTTTTAAAACGATTTCTCTGTTATTATATGTATATATTACATATATACCAGAGGCATTCCAGTAGGTATACAAAAGAACTTGAGTTTTCGAATGCAAGGTTGTGTCAAAACTTCAAAGAACTCCTTAAAGAACTTTCGAAGATATGAAATTTTGAATAAACGAACATCTAATTTTATACTTTTACAGAAACTGTAAATATTCCTTACCGCAAATTTCCGAAACGTTTTGAATGTATGCTTTGAAATTTTGACACAACACTGCGTTGCAGTACCCACGTGTTTTTATACAACTATTTTTTAAATATATAAAATATATAGCATTTTACAATATTAATAATCGGAGATAGACGATTTTGAACAAAACGAACATATATATTTTCATTTACATTCGTTAACAAATTTCTCTTTTCAGAAACTATTGTATTTTCTTGCTATTGTCAGTCTGAATATTTTATCTTTTGTAGTTCGGCCACAGTCAGTTATTTTACTGCCCAAGTAACAAAAATTAGCGAAACAAGTGTCATAGAAAACATGAATCATAACGATCTAATGGGGGTTTTAATGGCTATTCTTTGACTATAAGGAATATCTATCTTTTAAAGCTCTGTACTCCGTTCTTTTGTTTTGTTTCTGTATGATGTATTATATATAAATACAATCACACACGTTGCAAATGCTTGTTGCTGTTTGCAGCAGTATAATTGTAAACGAAGGGTGAGCTTGAAAACCGGTGCCAACATGTAGGTGTTCCCCTCCAGTAGCCCCGCGATGACCACCGTTGTACTTAAAGATCCACATTTACAGTACTGTCTACCGCCCCCCCCCCCCCCCCCCCCCCGTAAACGCTGTTGCCTACTGTAGGACGTATAGTTTATCCCCAACTTATCTTAGTCTTTCACGATCAAATTCGGGTGACATTATCCCTCAATGCTCTGAACTGGAAGCACCTACTTTCAGGTCGAATATGATAGTGTTACCCAGAGTTTATATATTACTACTTTCATTTAAGTTTGTACTCCAATAAATTATCAGTTTCCTTTGATAATTGCATTTGATGGTTATTTCCAAATTATTGACAGACTGTAACTACATTCTTATGTAGATTTTTATCTACACCCAGAATTCTGCACACTTCATTTTTCAAAAGCTGAGCTGTACGTAACGCTGAAAGTTTTTGTTATACTACTGCAGGGCTTTACAAAATGAGAGTCCCGACACTGGCAAGCAGTAACATCAAGGCTGTAGGTGGGCACTTCTTATTATCAGTGCCATACGACCATTTCATTTTATCAAGGGTGTTGCCAGACTATTAAATTCAAAGTGAAAAACGGATGAATAATTTATGATAAAATAATACAAACTGTCGTTCTCTTCGATCAGTGTAATCATAGCTCACGTATTTAACGAGTGATCGCTGCATTGAGATCCACAATTTAGTGCATGTAATTTCCAATTATAGCACTATCTCTGTTAGCCTATGGAACATTGGCGCTCTCTATCAGTCCATGTCTTAACACGCTCCTCGAGTGTAAGACTGTTTCTTCGTTTCGTTCGTCACATATGACTTATTATTTTCATAGTGATATAACTAACGGACGTCATCATTAATGCAAAATTTTATTGTCAGAATGAGCTCTTTCGCAGCTCATGAAACATCTTATGCAGGGAAACAACAAACAATGTGTCTGATACTTCCGTAGATAAAGAACAACAATTAAATAGTGCGTCTCAAACATCTGCTTGTTCAGCACTATGATGAAGCAAGAACACACAAGTGAGGCTGTATAATGAAGACCGTTTAAAGATTTGGTTCACGTGTAGATAATGTATGTCCTAATACGTGTAGAACAACTTTCCAAATCAAGTATGGTACAAATAAATTGTTGTGCCATATTTCAGCAATATATAAACATTTACAGGAAAGAAGTTTTGACTATTTCAAAGAATTGTAAGCCAGAAGAATCACGGGAGTTTTTTGCTAACAAAGAAATTGAAGACCTCTGATAAATCTCAAGAAGCTGTTTATCTTATAGTTGAGACTATTGCAAAAAATACGTGAACTTATCGAGTTGCAGAGAAAGCTATCATTCCTACTTTCTGTGCTAAAGAGAAAACGAAGTCTGGCTCTGAATATGAATGTCATGTGAAAAAAATTCCTGTGACTAATAATACAGTTGAATGACGTATTCGGGATTTACTTTAAGACATCGAACAGTCTATTAAAACTGTCGCTGGTGAAACAAGTTTTTAAAGTGGCCTACCTCAGACCGTATCCGTTATTCGTTTCAATAATGAAGGAAACATAGTTGTACAGCAGTTGTGTTGCAAGTAAATTTCCTTAACTACCAAAGACAAAGACATGTTTTAGTAATAAATAATTAATACACGGAGGTGCCGCGAAACTAGTAAATTGGTAATGAAAAACAAATGAAAAACTTATGATAAAATAGCACATGTTTATAGTAATAAATAATTAATACACGGAGGTGCCGCGAGGTAGTAAATTCATAACGAGAAACAAACTTGCGGACCCTTTTATGACAGATTCCATAAAAGAATTCATAACACTGGCGAAGTTACAATTCGAACATTTGATTATTACACCCTTCTTACTACATGCAGAAGCGCTTGCAGCAGAAAGCACTTGAGAGGATCTGAAATCAGTGTGGGACAAAACTGCTAAAGACTATGAGAACGGTAAATCACATTAACAACAAGCCTCTGAAGGCAAGATGTTTCGCTCAAATATGCGACGAGTTGTAACCACCTCCATACTCCATACAGAAATCCGCTAGCTGCCCTGATGCAGAATACGTAGTTGTGTTGATGTACTTAAGTATACAATGCTGTAGCTACCTGGGAAAGAAAATGAGACCAAGTTTTTACGAAACCAAGTTTTCCGATGAATTAAAAGACGAGTACTGTAGCACAAAGCTAAGTTTCCTTTCAGATTTACTTGAAGTACTCAATAACCCAAATGCCACTGTACAAGGTAAGGGTGGTCATCTCCTTAGTGTAACAGTCAAAGTAGTAACTTTAAGAGATAAACAGCAATTGGCGGGCATAAAGAGGAATCACATTTTAATGTAAGTACAAAGAATCAGATTAATACTTGTTCTGGATTTCTGTTCGGCTGGATCACTCTCACCTAACTTAAAGAGTAATCGTGGTTTTGCTGCCATTTTCTACAACATATTCGTGCGATAGTACATTTTTCTATTACGACTAATATAGAACCAGTTAAAGGTGGTAGCTTACAAGAGTTAGCTTAGGAATCGCGAGTGAATTTGACCCACATCCAAGCTAATACGCGACAGATTTATAATACTGGTCAAACGCAAATGAGTTGTTGAGTTCATAACAGCGGACCCGTGTTTTAGAAAACGCTATAATTTGAATTACTTCACACATTTTAATCAGAGAAATACTAATTAATTTAGGACCAAGCGGGTAGTTCCAAGCTTGTGAAGTAGGAAACGTACTGGGACAAGAAATGGTAAGCGCTATTTAAAAAAAAAACTTATTTATTTTACTATATACCCCCAAGGCCAGTGGTTCAGTTCATAATTACTGACACCTATTAGACTCTAGAAGAAGCTTTCTCTTAATTGCAAAACCATTACAGCTTACATTTATATCTACACGAGACCTTGCAATAAAACCAAATCTCAGAAAAATGAAATAACTTTACAATAGACTAAAATATCAATTAGAAAATTTTTATTGCTTCCATTACTTTTAAAATTACTTTGGGAAAACTTTAGAATAAATTTTAAGAAAGCAAATATTCACAATTATAAACAAATTAAATTACTTGAAAAGTAAACAATGCAACGACAAATAAGCCACTCCATTTCAGAATAAGATAACATCAAATGCATTGTTTACAAAAGAGCTCCGTTTACGTGGCGGGTTAACTTTAGATCGGACGGTCGGCTAGTACCACTTGTACACGCCACCTCTAAGGTTGTTAGTTTGATATAACGTCAACACAATTTCCGCATACAGTAATAATAGCTGCTGCAACACAACAACCATCAAGCACTTATAATAACCAAAAAACGTGAAAAAATGTCTTGACCCTTAATAACATTAGAGCTTGGCGTAGTTAGTTGCTTTGAAGACAAGGCTGTTAATTAACCTAAAAATGTCACTTAACTACAGAAGGAGATGGTGAAGTTAACTGACAAATCAACCGACAAATTTAAATATTAGAAAAAAACGTAGCAAATCAGTTACTTCATGCAATTTAAAGCAAGAAATTTAAATAACCAAAGAAAATTACCTAACAAGAAAAGAAGCTAGGCCACCTCTACTTATATGTTTAAAGATGGATAAATCGCACCTCAGCTGCTTGGTGCACTGCAGACTTTAAGTTTAAGGAGGTTTCCGTTGTGTTAATACGCGGTCTTTGGAACTAAATATATGTGTGGTAATAAGTTTGGCGAACTTCACACAGTTTTGCTACAGCACGAATTTTTAAAGCAGGGTAAGTGCTTACTACAGTGACTTTCGTCGTTAGCACTGGAATAATATTCTCATGCACATTAGACACTGCGAGACCCACCTAAAGCCGTGGGCGTTAAACACACTAGGACCAATAAATTGTTCCACAAACTGTCTCGGAACGGTGGCTTCAATGGGATGTAAACAGCAACTTCACTGCCGAACGTGGGATGAAGTCGTGGAACTGACTCAAGCTAACACGCTCCGCTTGCAGACACTGCGACACTACGTACTGCACGCAGCTAGGCGGTACCCAACCGCCCATCCACACGTTACACCACACACAGCGGACCTACGAATAGCTGTACTGTGGTTCCACCTCTTACGTAAACGAGGAAGCACTCACTCCGCGATCGCTCTCACTCTCTCTGTCTCCCTCCCACCCACCCTCTCTCTCTCTCTCTTTCACTGTCTGTCCCTATCTTCTTATCCTGTTTGTCTTGTCTCTAGCACCACCGTGCGCGCCCCTTAAAGACCAGCCTCGACAGAGTTTCTCTAATATCCGAACTGCAATTCAACGCTGATCAAAGCTGGACCAAGGTCGATGGCACCATGGCTTCCATAGTACCGATAAGAACTGTATTTGTGTAAAGATGCTTGATATATAAGCATACTGTAATGAGAAAGAAAGTTATGTTTCTTCAAAATATATTTTAAATGTTAGTGAAACGTGGTGTGGACGGAGCCTTACTCAGTTACCGTTGGTTGCTCAGTATTTTTTTTTTTAAATCACATACACTTTATTTGGAACCAATTGCATATAAGGTTGACAATATAACAATTATCAAATTTTTACTGTTAAGACAATATCTAATTAAAAATTCTTTAGACAAATTGCATTCGCAGTTGAGAATCATCACAATCTGTCCAAATCAAGACAGAAGTGGGCCTCAGACAGTGCTCTACGTATCGATCTGGGAAAGTCGCTCACCTTCGTAAACGATGAGACAGGCAGCCAAGAGTTGTATTCACTTAACCGGATGGCAGCTCAAACTAGTGACAATTAAAACGCCGGCCACCAATCTTGCAACATCTGCCTAACGTCTGATAACCAACACAACGATGGAATAACCCAGGCAAGGCGAAACCGGCGGACAGCACTGCGTCTTCTGAATCCGGTGTTTAGAACATCCAGAAACAGAAGGGACCACTACGACCAAAGTAATCCAAAAGAAACAAATATTCGAACCAAAATAAAGGAGGCTGTCGGACTACACGACTTACTGGACAGCAGCGGAAAGGTGAGGAAAGGTACACTGCCAATATGCTAACCTCCAGGGCAGGTAACTGGGGCATTAGCGGCCACTAGGCACAAAAATAGCGCTCGTTGAACTTCATCAATAATCACAAGGAATTCAATGATTAATAATAAAGGGTGGAGGATGGCTTATTTATTTCGGCATCTCCAAACACTCCACTCGTTTCTCTTCGTCTCAGCGACCCTGCGAGCAGCAGTGAGCGAACAAACGGCGTGATCTCAAAATAGTGGAGGTTTCACTACTTGGTTAATGTTCACTCGACCGTCCTGGGTCCAGTGGAGAACGAGGTTGTCGCCCTCGCCACTGCAGCCCCTCGATCCGGCAGTGCATGCATGCTGCCAACGGTCCCGGCATGTCCTCGTGTTGTAGGACCTCACTGCTACTCCGTCCCAACCGAACTACTCGCCACAGTCTGACCCGGAAAACACTTTATGTCCTTCAACAGATAGTACCACCTTACTAGATGTAGATAACCACTACTGCTGACACTCACGAACAGACAACGCTAACAAACTTCGTGGTATCAGTAAACACAAGAAGAAAACGACACGCCACTATCCTTGCTACTCGATGCCAACCTACCAACGGCACTAACGTAAGCCGCAACACGGCTCAATTAGCGAGGGGGCGTTTCATGAAATTGTATGTACTGGAAGAATTTCGCCTTCCGGGGAAGCTTGGAAAGGTCTGTACCCGTAATTTCGCTGAAAGGGCGACTTGCATCAGAACACATTTTTGAAAAACACAAATTAAAGAGTATGTTTTTAAATCACTTAGACGGCAGGATCATTATACATGGGGGTACTCTTATTAGAAAAAGATAGGGAAGATAATAGGATATGGTCTACCTACCCATGCTATAATTGAGATACGCTGATTTATAAAAGCCTCCAGAGTCTGAACCCCATTCCTCCCAAAAGCGAAATCAAACGATTAGTCATTGCACTGGTGGGTAATATACACTATGTAATCAAAAGTATCCAGACACCTGGCTCAAAAGGACTTACCAGTCCGTGGCGCCCTGCATCGGTAATGCTTGGATTTAATAAGGTGTTGGCCCAACCTTAGCCTTAATAACAGCTTCCACTTTCGCAAGCATATGTTCAATCAGGTGCTGGTAGGTTTCTTGGGCAATTGCAGCCCATTCTTCGTGGAGTGCTGCACTGAGGAGAGGTATCGATGTCGTTCGGTGAGGCCTGGCACGAAATCGGCGTTCCAGAACATCCCGATGGTGTTCTATAGGATTAAGGTCAGGACACTGTGCAGGCCACTCCAATACGAGGATGTAATTGTCGTGTAACCACTCCGCCACAGGCTGTGCATTATGAACAGTTGTTCGATCGTGTTCAAAGATGCAATAACCATCCCATGCTCTTCAACTGTGGGATGCAAGAAGGTGCTTAAAACATCAATGTAGGCCTGGGCTGTGATAGTGCCACGCGAAACATCAAGGGGTGCAAGCCCCCTCCATGAAAAAGACGACCACACCATAACACAAGCGCCTCCGAATTTTACTGTTGGCACTACATACACTAGCAGATGACGTTCACCGGGAATTCGTCATACACTCTGCCATCGGATCGCCACGCTGTGTACCGTGATTCTTCACTCCTAACAACGTTTTTCCACTGTTCAAAATGGCTCTGAGCACTATGGGACTTAACTCTGAGGTCATCAGTCCCCTAGAACTTAGAACTACTTAAACCTAACTAACCGTAGCGGTCGCGCGGCTCCAGACTGTAGCGCCTAGAACCGCTCGGCCACTCCGACCAGCTTTCCACTGTTCTGTCGTCCAATGTTTACGCTCCTTGTCCCAGACAAGGCGTCGTTTGACATTTACCAACGCGATGTGTGGCTTATGAGCAGCCGCTCAACCATGAAGCCCAAGTTTTCTCACCTCCGCTTATGGTCTGGATAGATGTCTGCCTATTACACATTGTGGCCCTCTTCAACTGTCGACGGTCTCTGACAGTCAACAGACCAGGTCGGCCTCTACGCTTTGTTCTGTACGTGTGCCTTCACGTATCCACTTCAGTATCATATCGGAAACAGTGGACGTAGGGATGTTTAGGACGTACGACACAAGTGACACCCAATCACCTGACCACGTTCGAAGTCCGTGAGTTCCGCGGAGCGCCCCATTCTACTCTCTCACGATGTCTAATGAGGATTGAGGTCGCTGATATGGAGTGCCTGGCAGTAGATGGCAACACAATGCACCTAATGTGAAATAGTATGTTTTTGGGGGTGTCCGGATCCTTTTGATCACATAGTGTATGACTAGAGAAATATGTTAGTTTTGTGCCCAGTTCTGAGAAGTAAATATTGTAAGTAATAGAGAGCCCCTTCTAAATGCAAATGCAATACTTTGTTGTCCAACTCGCAATAGACAAAACATATGGAGATAATATTTTCTGTCTGGAATTAATGCTAACAATGAATTTTAAAGTGCTGAACGTCTTTCGCTTCTCGTGAAATGCATACAGATGTTCGAGAAAGAACTAAGGGTGAAGGTGTGCCTCTCAAACGATTATCGGACAACGTTATTTTATTCTTATTCCTCCCAGAAACGTACAAAGCGGTGAAACAGAAAGTCACGCCACTGCGGCAAACATCTTTCGGGTTTCCATTTTCCATCTGTCAAATGTGAAAGGATATTTTGCCATCAATACGTATACCATTTGTTCCTCGCCAGTAACTGAGAGCCTTACGGTAGTGTCGCTGTATGTAATTCTATTCGTTTATAACCCACTGCATTTTCAGTTTCACAGTTTTACTGATCTGTGTCAGTGCCGTTATGAGGATATTCCTATTTTTGGCTGATAACTGATAAACATGGTTTTTTTTCTTTTTTTTTCGTGCTAGAAATATAAAACGACAAAGGCGGTCATCGTAAATACGGCAGCCAGTACGTGTCAAAAATATCGGTAGGTATATATATCTCTCTCTCTCTGTCTCTCTCTCTCTCTCTCTCTCTCTCTCTCTCTCTCTCTCTCTCACACACACACACACACACACACACACACACACAACGCCTCTCCCTCTCTCTTTATCCAGCTCTCTCGCTCTGAAACTGGAGGCGAAGTACGAAATATATTGTTTGTTCTAGACTCAAATACAACGCTCTGCGAGCACAATATTTCTATAGTATTGCTCCTTTTTTCTGGAGTACAGTGCTCAGTGAAATGGAATTTAACATCAGATGAAAATGTGAAAAACATTCTTTGAATCTGGCATATCCTTTTAATATCTACGGACACCATGAAGAAGAGTGGAGAGTTGCACAGGAACATCGTATTATTAACTTGTTTATAGCTCACCCACCCATATTGAATCTGTGCAGAGAATGCTGTCCTCAGTTTGAGCACTGTTTTGTTGTAGCTGCCCTTGCTAGTCTTCCTGTACAAGCCTTTCCGTCTCTGGCTAACTTATGCAGCTTACGTCCATATTAACCTGCTCACTATACTGAAGAGCCACAGAACATGGTACACCTGCCTAATGTCGTGTAGGGCCCCCGCGATCACTCAGAAGTGCCGCTACACGACTAATGTCTGAAGCAGTGCTGGAGGGAACTGACACCATGAATCCTTCAGGACGGTGCATAGATCAGTAAGAGTGCAAAGCGGTGAATATCTCTTCTGAACAGCACCTTACAAGGTATCCCAGATATGCACAATAACATTCATGTCTGCGGAGTTTGTTAGCCAGCAGAGGTGTTTAAACTCAGAACAGTGTTCCTGGAGCAACTCTGTAGCATTGTCCTCCTGGAATTGCCCAAGTCCGTCGCAGTACACAATGGACAGGTGATCAGACGGAATGCTTACGTAGGTGTCACCTGTCAGAGTTGTATCTAGACGTATCAGGGGTCCAACATCACTCCAACCGCACACGCCCACACCATTACTGAGCCGCCACCAGCTCGACCAGTCCCCTGCTGACATGCAGGGTCCATGGATTCATGAGGTTCTCTCTATATGCGTACACTCGATATAATTTGAAACGGGACTCACCGAACCAGGCAACATGTTTCTAGTCATCAACAGTCCAGTGAAGGAGTTGACGGGCCCAGTCGAGGCCTTAAAGCTTTGTGTCATGCTGTCATCAAGGGTACAGGAGGCTGCGCGGTGTAGCTGCGTGGTCTAGGGCACTTTCTCACGGTTCACGCGGCTCCCCCGTCGGAGGTTCGAGTCCTCCCTCGGGCATGGGTATGTGTGTTGTTCTTTGCGTCAGTTAGTTTAAGTTAGATTAAGTAGTGTGTAAGCTTAGGAACCGATGATCTCAGCAGTTTGGTCCCACAGAACTTACCGCAAATTTCCAATTTCCAAATTTCCATGGGTACACGAGTGGGTCTTCGGCTCCCAAAGCCCAGGTCGATGCTGTTTCGATGAATGGTTCGCACGCTGACCTTGGTAGCCCAGCATCGAAATCTGCAGCGATTTGCGGAACGATTTCACTTCTGTCACGGTGAATGATTGTCTTCAGTCGTCGTTGGTCCCGTTCATGCAGGATCTTCTTCCGGCTGCAGCGACGTCGGAGATTTGATGCTTTACCGGATTGCTGATATTCATGGTACACTTGTGAAATAGTCGTACGAGAAATCCCCACTTTCTCGTTACCTCGGAGATGCTGTGTCCATCGCTCGTGCGCCGACTGTAAGACTGTAACACCACGTTCAAACTCACTTAAATCTTGATAACCTACCATTGTAGCAGCAGTAACCGATCTAACAACTGGGCCAGACACATATTGTCTTATGCAGGGGTTGCCGGACTCAGCGCCGTATTCTCCCTATTTACATATCTCTGTATTTGAATACGCATGCCTGTACGAGTTTCTTTGGCGCTTCAGTGTTTATTACCACATTTGTCTGCCTCTACAGATTTTACCCCGCACGCATTCTTCCATCACCAAATTGATTATTCTTTGATGTGTCAGTTATGTTCTAGTAATCAGCCCCTTGTTTTAGTCAAGTTGAGCCACGAATTTGATGCAGTAGTTCCTCGATCTACCTATTTCTTCTTCAGCATTCTTCTACAGCACCACATTTCAGCTTATTAACCTATCGTCCACGATTCAGTTCCGTACAAGTACCTTCAGAAAAGACTTCTTAATACTTTTATACAAGATGGTAACAAATTCCTCTTTTTCAGAAATGCTTTTCTTACCACTGCCATTCTGCATTTTATATCCGCTCTACTTCGGCCGTCACCAGGTATTTTCTGCTCAAATGACGAAACACCTCTACTGCTTTTACTGTCTCATTTTCTAATGTAATTCCCTCAAGATGGCCTAATTTAATTCCACTATGTTTCATATTCGTTGTTTTACTTTTGTTCATGTTCATCTTATAACCGCTTTTCAAGACACTATTAATTAAGTTCAGTTCAGCTGATCTTCTAAGTCCTTAGAAGTCTCTAACAGAATTACGATGTCGTCGGCGAACCGAAAAGCTTTCAATCTTTTCCTTTTTCAAATTTCGCCTTGGTTAACTTCGTAACTTGTTCAGTGTACAGATTGAATCGTATTTTAAATTCGCCTCGACTGTTCTGTCACTACTAAGTAATGATTGGCTGGTCTGTCATTGTTCGCTGATGGAGTAAGCAGCACACCTGGTGGGCCCACGATGTAAATATGTAAATTATATGCGCAGATGACGGAGATCTGACAGAAATTATTACTTGATGTTCTACATTATTTTATATAAACGGCGGAAGTTCATATCTTACATCCAAATGAAATAGTTGAACATGTACGGGCCTATGGCAACCTTCTCTTAAAAGAAATATTGCATTGACGCTCTTTATAGTGAACCACATTTTGGAAATCACCATCGTGATGAGTAAATTATTTAAATAAGTGACGGGGCGCAAAATATTATCCTTTATAAATCATTCTTTATCAATCACATGAACCTATCAGCAAGTTTTGTAGCAGAAAGTTGCACCATTATCGATGACTATAACCCAAGATGAATTTAAAACATGAACAGCCTATTGTATCTAGCCATATTTCAGTAAGATCTATGGATGATTGATTCTTAGAAATTCTTCAGTGACGAAGGAACAACTATTAATTTTTGAAATGTATGAATAGCAACACTTTAATAAAGCCTCCGTGAATAACCACATGTCTTGAGGAAGTTCCTCATACTCAAAGAATTTTAATTTGCTTCCCCAGAGTTTCTAATGAGTTTGAATCAACTTTGACACATACTGTTATTCCTTATAATAATTTCAAATGTGTACTTTATTCAGTAATTCATTTTTCTCTCAGAAGAACCTTACGGACTAGGTCATCGCATATTGAATATGATTTCAGACGCGAAGTAAAGAAAGAGTCCGAAACCAACCGAGAAGTAATTTGTCAGCCTTGGAAATGCAAACACAGAACTAACATTGTTACAGGAACGTTAACGAGTAAAGTTTGCCGACGAATTTGCAGCGAAGTGCTTGCAACAAATGACTCCCAGAGTTCCAGTTTGGTATTCCAACGTTATGAAGTAACTTCATATTTATTTTGGCCTGCGACCTCGCTGTATGCACTACTGCACAACACGTAGGCAACGTACAGCATAGCACACAAACTTTTCGCACAATTTTCAAATAGAGCAATAAAATTCGAAAACGCGTGTCGTAATTGAGTGTCTTTTGAAACACGAGGATTTCCCATTTAACAAATTGTTCGCCATCAATTTAATGTCTCTGCTACGCTCGAGGGGAGCCATTACCGGAATTAATATGGCGACCTTCCGCCGTCGGCCGCCAGATGGCAGTCGCGCGCTATGGGCCGCAGCCGGTCAGTCAATACAGCCATCTAAAACATTCACCAGCGCTCGTTAAATCAGAGCCCGACTGTTTGCTGAGCCTCATCGGCAAAAATATTTGCTTGTTTGCCGTCTGCGGGAGAATAAATAGCGGCTTATTTTTCCATTCGCACTCCGGCGAAATTCGCCGGCCTTTAGTCATCAGCTGTTAACGGCCGCGATAAAGAAGTCATCAGCTAAATTTTTGTGGCAGAATGTGATAGCCCTGTTCAGTGACGTAATTACTCGCCACGAGAGCACGGACGTGCTTGCTTCTGTAAGTCTTCTCTAAGGATGGTAAGGATCAGTATAATTACATAACGAATCGTACAACAGATACTAAAAAAGGTCATACAGAGAGTTAACGTAACACTTGTGTTTTTAGGACTTTACAGAATTTATTGCCTGGGTGTAACAGTGACAGTCATTAAGGGTGGCGAGGCAGATTTGTGACGGTAACGGCTCAACACATATTGCCAGTGAGACGAGATGGAACAAACACATTCTTGCGTGCATAGTGTTTTGCCTCATTGTCATATAGCCGATTTACTCGTTACAGTCAAATTTCTGCGTGTTTCCATTTAAGAACAGACGTTATGAGAAAATGATACAGGAGCACTCAGTGCACTTTTAACACGTCATTTAGTGTTACATTTGATAATGTTATCTCATTCGTACAACTTAGCAGACTCTGACGAATTTTGCAGATGAACCTTACTTTTTCAATGTATGCTCCGAGGAATGCAGACATCCGGGCTTCAGACTAGGATACCCGTTTCTATGAAAGTCAGCGGTTTTTCGTCGCCCTTGTCAATGAAGGCGAAATCTTCTAAGTCCTTAGGCAGCTCATATTCCTCTTCGTCTGCTCTCTTCTTCAGGAAATCTGGTGTACCCTGTTAACATACCAGAAACACCAAATTATGCAGAAGAAGATCCCAGTAGAGGGGACGAAAGGTTTTTGAAGAAGAAATTTGAAGAGGAACATGCTGTGGCGTAACAACATAGGTTTCTTTCAAGGTCCTCCTTTGTTACCCATCTCACAATATGGCTAGGTATGTTTCAAACTGTAAGAATATCAGTGCTGGGAGAAACATGATCTAAAAACAAACATATCACCATTCAGATAGGTATTCTCTTTTTCTTGAGCAATATGTATGCTAATAATCACAAAACCTGGTTTCATCAACAGAATTATTTTCAGAATTTCTGTCATATGTTCAATCATTTATAGCGTCCTAAAATGCTAGACTGTGTGTGGGGCATGGATTTGAACATAGTTTCTGTGTCAGTGCGTTTAGAAAGTGAGACATGCAGCTAAGCATCACGCCAAGGCTCAAGGCTTTAAATTGGCAGTAGGAAAACGGCATTAGAAAGCTAAAGATTTTAGTAAGATCATGCATGCCTAGTTGCAGTTGACATCATTTCAGTTTTTCCTAATCATGGTTTCGTTCTTATGGAAACCTAAGGTTTATTATTTAGGATGTGTTATTCTGAAATTATTTGTTATTGAAATGGTCACACTATCATTATTTGTCGTTCAGTGAGCATACTACTGTTGCTTTGACTAAACGGTTGAATTTTTCCAGTCGTTATGGTGTAGATATAAATAGGACGGTTTATATTAAAAGCTGGAAGTTCCTCTCTAGTGGTTCAACAAGTAAGATGTACGTGCTCTGTCAATGTAGTTCACAATCAATTACAATCTGGAAAGCGAAATTCGTTTAGGACCCCTCTATCTACGTATTCCGATGAACAAAAATCGGTATTAAAGGGAGAGAAGTATAAAGTGAAAATAAAGGAAATGGCCACAGAAAAAACTGACGGCGCAAGCAAAACAAATGAAAGTAATTTACAATAACCGGATGATAAATCTCTCAACGCACGAGGTGTTGAGAAGAATGTCTTTGACAGGTGTAGTGGTTAGCGCAAACAAGCACAGTTCCGTAAGATGGCGTTTCACTGAGTGATGTAACAAAAGAGGAGGAGTATTTGATGTGGGAGATACGGGTGATCAATTCATTCGACGATAGTTTGACATAGAGCTGAATGATTGGAGGTCAAAGAGGTCTGCAGTTGTTGAAAGAGCGATATTTGATTTCGTAATTTGAAAAAAATACGGGACTGACATCAGGTTTTCAGAGAAAGAATTAACACTGCAGTATCGAAGAAGGCAAAAATGTGCAAGTGTAAGAACTGTCAGATAATTTCGTCAATTTGTAGATTAATATATGGACGCTAAAAAAATTTTGGATAACTTAATTTTATTCTTGTTAACTGATGTTTTTCAAAAACCTACAACTTTGTGATTAATGATATGGCTAATAAAATGTACTATTTAGATAATTTTAAGCGGGCTAAGATGTTTGGAATCCGGACACCGGGAAAGAACATACAGTGACAAACAATACAGGAGAAATAAAGTGAGAAGTAAAAGAATGATTGGCTAACGCAAAAATGGTGGGAGGGTTCCAGGCTATCGCCAATACTAGTAACCATGTATGTTGAAAAATTATTGAAGGAAATTAAATAAAAACTCGAATCAACAATGAAAGGGCAAGGTCATGAGATTGCACTACTAAATTTGATAAACGACATAATCATTCTGGCTGAAAGTAGGGGTGATTTCGAAAAATTATCGTATCTAATGGGCTGCTTTCTTGTAACCGAATGTAGATTAATGACCACGAAACTCAAACTGTAGTAATTTCTAGCAGTCGAATGAAGAATAATGCCTCGGTAAGTATTGAAATAGGAAAACAATAAGTCAACCAAAGGTAAACCTACTACTAGAAAATAGAAAGTCATAAAATGGTCATAATCAAATCCAACTGTTTTCAACTAGAAACTAATTGATGTAGCGCAGCGACTAAGACGCTGGACTAATATCAAGAAGAACGGAGGTTCAGAAATCCCTCCAGTTTTCCTGTGGTTTTCCTTAATTTCTTGAAGCAAATATCCAGTGGGCTGTATCTTTGTGCACGACGGGATTGGCCCATCCTTCTGACAACCGCGCATGTGCTCCGTCTCATATTGTCATGTGTACAAGGAAATGAAAACCGTTATCTCCGACAATTCAACAGAAATACACAGGTTTCAGTTACTGACATAAAACGTTTCAGCACCTGCCACAGCGTTTTATGATCGTAAAAACTGACTGCGGGATAAAGGATAAAGGTACAACGAAACGTTGTTGTGGTCTTCAGTCCCGAGACTGGTTTGATGCAGCTCTCCATGCTACTATATCATGTGCAAGCTTCTTCAATTCCCAGTACCTACTGCAACCTACATCCTTCTGAACCTGTTTAGTGTATTCATCTCTTGGTCTCCCTCCACGATTTTTACCCTCCAAGCTGCCCTCCAATACTAAATTGGTGATCCCTTGATGCCTTAGAATATACCCACCAACCGATCCCTTCTCCTAGTCAAGTTGTGCCACAAATTTCTCTTCTCTCCAATTCCATTCAATACCTCCTCATTAGTTATGTGATCTACCCATCTCATCTTCAGCATTCTTCTACAGTACCACATTTCGAAAGCTTCTATTCTCTTCTTGTCAAAACTATTTATCGTCCACGTTTCACTTCCATACATGTCTACACTCCATACAAATACTTTCAGAAACGACTTCCTGACATTTAAATCTATACTTGATGTTAACAAATTTCTCTTCTTCAGAAAAGCTTTCCTTACCATTGCCAGTCTACATTTTATATCCTCTCTACTTCGACCATCATCAGTTATTTTACTCCCCAAATAGCAAAACTCACTTACTACTCTAAGCCTCTCATTTCCTAATCTAATTCCTGCACCTTAACCCGATTTAATTCGACTACATTCCATTATCCTCGTTTTGCTTCTGTTGATGTTCATCTTATATCCTCCTTTCAAGAGACTGTCCATTCCGTTCAGCTGCTCTTCCAGGTCCTTTGCTGTCTCTGACAGAATTACAATGTCATAGGCGAACCTCGAAGTTTTTATTTTTTCTCCATGGATTTTAATACCTACTCCGAATATTTCTTTTGTTTCCTTTACTGCT
The DNA here is from genome assembly GCF_023864275.1 of Schistocerca cancellata. Taxonomy (NCBI): domain Eukaryota; kingdom Metazoa; phylum Arthropoda; class Insecta; order Orthoptera; family Acrididae; genus Schistocerca; species Schistocerca cancellata. The sequence goes on along the minus strand of NC_064626.1, from coordinate 983,318,314 downwards.
TGCTGAATATACAAAGTGAATAACATCGGAGCCGGCCGAAGTGGCCGCGCGGTTCTGGCGCTGCAGTCTGGAACCGCGAGACCGCTACGGTCGCAGGTTCGAATCCTGGCTCGGGCATGGATGTGTGTGATGTCCTTAGGTTAGTTAGGTTTAACTAGTTCTAAGTTCTAGGGGACTAATGACCTCAGCAGTTAAGTCCCATAGTGCTCAGAGCCATTTGAACAATTTTGGATAACATCGGGGATAGGCTACAACCCTGTCTCACACCATTCCCAACCGCTGCCTCCCTTTCATTTCCCTCGACTCTTATAACTGCCATCTGGTTTCTGTACAAATTGTAAATGGTCTTTCGCTCCCTGTATTTTACCCCTGACACCTTCAGAATTTGAAAGATTCAAACAACGAAATACAGATAGGCGAATACCCTGAAGCGCACCCATCTTTCAGAGATTTTCCTATTACAGAACCAGTTGCGCCTCCACCGACTATATGTTTTATAATATATACAGCGTGAGTCACCTAACGTTACCGCTGGATATATTTCGTAAACCACTTCAAATACTGACGAACCGATTCCACAGACCGAACGTGAGGTGAGGGGCTAGTGTAATTGTTTAATACAAACCATACAAAAATGCACCGAAGTATGTTTTTTAACACAAACCTAAATTTTTTAAAATGGAACTCCGTTAGTTTTGTTAGCACATCTGAACATACAAACAAATACGTAATCAGTGCCGTTTGTTGCATTGTAAAATGTTAATTACATCCGGAGATATTGTAACCCAAAGTTGACGCTTGAGTACCACTCCTCCGCTATTAGATCGTGTGTATCGGAGAGCACCGAATTACGTAGGGATCCAAAGGGAACGGTGATGGACCTTAGGTACAGAAGAGACTGGAACAGCACATTACGTCCACATGCTAACACCTTTTTATTGGTCTTTATCACTGACGCACATGTACATTACCGTGAGGGATGAGGTACACGTACACACGTGGTTTCCGTTTTCAATTACGGAGTGGAATAGAGTGTGTCCCGACATGTCAGGCCAATAGATGTTCAATGTGGCGGCCATCATTTGCTGCACACAATTGCAATCTCTGGCGTAATGAATGTCGTACACGCCGCAGTACATCTGGTGTAATGTCGCCGCAGGCTGCCATAATACGTTGTTTCATATCCTCTGGGGTTGTAGGCACATCCCGGTACACATTCTCCTTTAACGTACCCCACAGAAAGAAGTCCAGGGGTATAAGATCAGGAGAATGGGCTGGCCAATTTATGCGTCCTCCACGTCCTATGAAACGCCCGTCGAACATCCTGTCAAGGATCAGCCTAGTGTTAATTGCAGAATGTGCAGGTGCACCATCATGCTGATACCACATACGTCGACGCGTTTCCAGTGGGACATTTTTGAGCAACGTTGGCAGATCATTCTGCAGAAACGTGATGTATGTTGCAGTGCTCTCCGATATACACGATCGAACAACGGAGGAGTGGTACTCAAGCGTCAACTTCAGATTATAATATCTCCGGATGTAATTAACATGTTACAATGCAACAAACGGCCCTGATTACGTATTTGTTTATATGTTCAGATGTGTTAACAAAACTAACGTGGTTCCATTTAAAAAAAACGTAGGTTTGTGTTATACAACATACTTCCGTGCATTTTTGTATGGTTTGTATTAAACAATTACACTAGCCCCTCTCCTCACGTTCGGTCTGTGGAATCGGTTCGTCAGTATTTGATGTGGTTTACGAAATATATCCAGCGGTAACGTTAGGTGACTCACCCTGTATATATGTAGACTGGACCGCCGGATGAAAACTTGTACTAAGGCTGGGATTCGACCGTGGGCCTGTTTCTCACTAGGCTGAACGCTAACCACTCTACAAACGTGGCACAGTGGCTTTGAAGAACTGCACGGATTACCCTACATCACCTTCTCCCTCTATCCGAATTCCGATTCGCGCCTTAGCCTACCTGGTATTCCCAGTTAACTCGAACAGCACTGTAGCGGCTCTCCAACAGTATTGAAATAGCCCCACAGCATCGAATGACAAAGGGGATCCTGCTTGAAACCCAGACACAGGTGCTTTAATCAAATGAAACTACACTCCTGGAAATGGAAAAAAGACACATTGACACCGGTGTGTCAGACCCACCATGCTTGCTCCGGACACTGCGAGAGGGCTGTACAAGCAATGATCACACGCACGGCACAGCGGACACACCAGGAACCGCGGTGTTGGCCGTCGAATGGCGCTAGCTGCGCAGCATTTGTGCACCGCCGCCGTCAGTGTCAGCCAGTTTGCCGTGGCATACGGAGCTCCATCGCAGTCTTTAACACTGGTAGCATGCCGCGACAGCGTGGACGTGAACCGTATGTGCAGTTGACGGACTTTGAGCGAGGGTGTATAGTGGGCATGCGGGAGGCCGGGTGGACGTACCGCCGAATTGCTCAACACGTGGGGCGTGAGGTCTCCACAGTACATCGATGTTGTCGCCAGTGGTCAGCGGAAGGTGCACGTGCCCGTCGACCTGGGACCGGACCGCAGCGACGCACGGATGCACGCCAAGACCGTAGGATCCTACGCAGTGCCGTAGGGGACCGCACCGCAACTTCCCAGCAAATTAGGGACACTGTTGCTCTGGGGTATCGGCGAGGACCATTCGCAACCGTCTCCATGAAGCTGGGCTACGGTCCCGCACACCGTTAGGCCGTCTTCCGCTCACGCCCCAACATCGTGCAGCCCGCCTCCAGTGGTGTCGCGACAGGCGTGAATGGAGGGACAAATGGAGACGTGTTGTCTTCAGCGATGAGAGTCGCTTCTGCCTTGGTGCCAATGATGGTCGTATGCGTGTTTGGCGCCGTGCAGGTGAGCGCCACAATCAGGACTGCATACGACCAAGGCACACAGGGCCAACACCCGGCATCATGGTGTGGGGAGCGATCTCCTACACTGGCCGTACACCACTGGTGATCGTCGGGGGGACACTGAATAGTGCACGGTACATCCAAACCGTCATCGAACCCACCGTTCTATCATTCCTAGACCGGCAAGGGAACTTGCTGTTCCAACAGGACAATGCACGTCCGCATGTATCCCGTGCCACCCAACGTGCTCTAGAAGGTGTAAGTCAACTACCCTGGCCAGCAAGATCTCCGGATCTGTCCCCCATTGAGCATGTTTGGGACTGGATGAAGCGTCGTCTCACGCGGTCTGCACGTCCAGCACGAACGCTGGTCCAACTGAGGCGCCAGGTGGAAATGGCATGGCAAGCCGTTCCACAGGACTACATCCAGCATCTCTACGATCGTCTCCATGGGAGAATAGCAGCCTGCATTGCTGCGAAAGGTGGATATACACTGTACTAGTGCCGACATTGTGCATGCTCTTTTGCCTGTGTCTATGTGCCTGTGGTTCTGTCAGTGTGATCATGTGATGTATCTGACCCCAGGAATGTGTCAATAAAGTTTCCCCTTCCTGGGACAATGAATTCACGGTGTTCTTATTTCAATTTCCAGGAGTGTATATGGTTCCATAGACCTTTTCATGTCTCAGACATCTATGATGTGTAGATGCACAAATTCGAACCCAGGTTTTCTGCTCGCTAGACATGTGCGGTAACCATTACGCACGTCTGCCTAGTAAGCAGGAGACACGGGTTCGAATCCCGGCCTTGATAAAAATTTTGTTCATCGCTTCAATCTGCATATAAACATCTTACATGTCCAAGACTTGAAAAGGTCTTTGAACCTGGGCAATTTCATTTAATTAGAGATTTCATGTTTCTCTTATTCGCACAGTTGTTATCCAACACAATAAAGATACCAAGAGAAATGTCCAAGATCAACCACACTTTATGGTCGATATTACAATGAAGTTAAATGTAATTCTAAAGGTTTCGAACGACCTGAAAAACTGAGCAAGAAAAGTGGTCCAGATGTTTTAATAATCGTGTTCTATTATCTTCTACGGTACAATAACTGAACTGGTTTTCCTCCCCCCGTCGGAGGTTCGAGCCCTCTCTCGGGCATGGGTGTGTGTGTTGTTAGCGTAAGTTAGTTTAAGTTTGATTCAGTAGTGTGTAAGCCTAGGGACCGATGAACTCAGCAGTTTAGTCCCACAGGAATTTACCGCCAATTTACAAAGTTGAATTCTTTTTTCCGCTACACAGAATATGCAGCTTTGACATGGCGTGTAGCACTTTGATACCCTTCCTTCTATAATCTTAAATGTAGATCGGATTTAACCGTCGAGGGAAGATCACGAGCGAATTGACTGAGACTCCCTTGAGATTTGTTATCATGTGGAGCACACGCAAAACCATAAACTTTTATGGCAGCGAGAGTCCCCTTTCCATCACACGTAACGACCAAGGGAAAATTAAAAGTCAACAGCAATTATTTTAATGCGCTGTAGGAGAACGACGGCGATAGTTCGTGACTGGAGTAGAATTACCGAACGGAACGCTGTGAGCACGCAGCGACACACCGTACAAGGATTACCGCCTTTGTTGTATATTGATTTCTTGTGCTTCCATGAATCTTTTCGCAACAACCAACCGTCAACTAATGACGATTTATTTCCATACTTTCACAAGACATGTATTTTTCGTAAGCTCATTTACAGGGATGTTCTGATTCGTCGACACTACTAATCACTTTTCACATTTCAATCTTTAAGCAAATCAATACTTATGTCGTATGATTTATCCGTCAATTATAGTAGCCGTGCACCGTAAACTGCTGCGAAACAGTAGTTCTTGAACACGGACTCTTGCTACGAACGTCATCAACAAGCTCGAAAGTTGTGCGTTCAAGTGGTTGTACATGGGAACTTTTCACACTGTTGTGCAATGATTCACTTATTCCATAGGCGGCAAACTGAAATAGGCACAGAAATTTATTGTGCTTCACGTAATTTTTCACATCCTAAATAACCAAACTAAATAGCACCACAAATTCGCCCAAAATAATATTGATACTAGAGTGACCTTCTGTCAGGGTCGTCTTTCATTCTTCATACAGTGGCTCAGTATTCCAGTATTATGTACGTATCATGTACAGTTCTTCACACATTGATGTGCAGTTCCAAAGCAAAGAAAACGAAGAGGAGAGTGACGTTAAAAGACGTCATGGGGGGATAATCGTATATATTCTGCGACAAAGACTGTGGGGTGTTTCAGCAATACATCCAACGTGATGGAATCGAAAAACGGCTTTGGTTATCACTGTCTGACACAGATCCTCGATGACGTAAGGAAAGAAAGAGAGAAAATTATTTGGTACTGACGGCTGGAAGATCCCTTTCCACTTGGTGTATGAGAGTTGTAAGTTAAGTGTGTCCGTTGAGTGTGAGTAGCGTCACGGACGTGTGTGCATGTGAAGCCACGTTTGTCCGCATAGCTTACACTCCACGAACAGTAACAACGCCATCGTGGGGCTTAACCTCTCCATCCGACAGACGGATTGCCATCAACAGTGGGATGTGCCCTTACTGTATGATACTCTAACGATATTTTCGACATTGTAGAAATCACCAGCATTGTGCTACCAAGGCTTCGTTGAGGTAAGTGTGCATGAATCACAAATAGTTTCTGCTATTTGAAGTTTCACAAAAAACAATTAGATCTGAGTCAGTAAGCAGCACTCAAATTTGGAAAATGAGGGTACTGGCCTGGATTACAGAGTTGGCTTACTTTTAAAGTCTCCGCTTGTTTTATCCTGTGCATGTACAGATTTCCACTTACTTATTAAACCTGAAAAAAATATGCGGTGGTGTTGTGTATTCATGCAAAATTGAGTGTAGAAGTACGTAATAGAAACCATTTCACTTTCACATGGAAGTCCGAAGCAGGTGGATGAATCGGGAAATTAGATACCTGTCGCTTCCGAAAACTGCTACATCAAATTGGGAAACATGATGCTGTAATCAACTTAAGTACATGACAACAGAAACCAGTAAAGTCAGACCTGAAGAACCGTACATGATCGCCGACTGTGACCATTCAGTATGCTATGAATTATCAACATTCTGAAGACAGAGCTTCTAAATGTCGTTGATTTAGCCAAGAGATTAACTTTTTTAAGGTAATCTTCCACAGCGGAAAGTATATTCGTTTCTTGAAAGTATTAAATGTGGTACTTGCAGACCATACACAAAATGCGTGGACACTATATCAATAGGTCGTGGAGATCATGGAAAAAATATTACGTGCAGTTGTCCAGAGAAAGAGTAAAAATACCTCCATACCTGTCGCAAACAGTTTTGTGTTGATGCCACGAACAAATAAAACTGTCACACTAAGTTAAACCCATTTCCCACAGACAGAACATATGGCTAGTATGAACTCAATCGCAAGCGCACTGCTCACTTTGGCATTGTATACATATACTACACATCGCATTTAAATTTTCGATCCAGTGCAACTATCTTGAATGAATGAGCTTCGAATAACACTCAGTTTTTCTGTCACAGAAGAGAGCGCTTGTACAGCCACAAGGACATACATGTCCTTCGAGGTATGATACCCAGAATATCGTCTTGGTACTGGTACCATTCTTTCGGTGTGTTGTTATTTTCGCAAATTTAACACTAGTTGATCAAATTTATGAAGGGCGAGCTGTGATAAAATTGTTACTCACATGAATTCTGGAAGTTTGTTGTCTCCGTGAAAAAGTATAATATTTGCTTTCAATACATCGTAACTATCTACATCATAACTGTGATGTTTGAGATGAAGTGAAGTAGTATATGCCATGGTTAGATAAAAAGTGTTATTAGTGTTGTAGCGTGTTCCGTCTACTAATATGGTATTTCTGGTTAATTTATGGGTCGTCATTGTCCGCTCAGATCATTACTCTCTTCAGCCCCAGGCACACTTTAAAAGTAATAATATTGTCGTGTGACGAGGGCCTCCCGTCGGGTAGACCGTTCGCCTGGTACAAGCCTTTCGATTTGACGCCACTTCCGCGACTTGTGCGTCGACGGGGATGAAATGATGATGATTAGGACAACACAACACCCAGTTCCTGAACGGAGAAAAAATCCGACCCAGCCGGGAATCGAACCCAGGCCCTGAGGATTGACTGTCACGCTGACCACTTTTATTTTATTTTTCAGCTACCGGGGCGGACACTAAAAAAGTGAAAGAGAGCTACATCTATGTTAACATATTTGTGCTAATACTCGTTAACAATGAATGACTCTCAACAAAGTGGGAAACCATAATGAATATTTGTAGATGGTATCGTATATGATACATTGCGACTTAAGCAGACAATCACACACACGATGATTTATTACAAAAAAGCAGTCATATACATTACAGAAATTGTTCATTTCCATTGTAAATTTCAAGACAGGTCAGACTAGAAACTTGGTACCGAAACATTAGACAACTCTAAGTCGTCAACTAGTTTTAGATAATTCCTCAGGAGGTATAACATGTCCCTTGAAACGTTGTCTGAAATTAGTACGTACCTATTTTTCTTCCCCAGCACATTCTTAATCGCGGTACACTTAAACGGGTTGCGATAATACTTCTACAGTAGAATGAAATGATTTTCCAGTTATATTGACATGCTCGACACTTGTAAATGGAGACATAAGCTGAAATCATGAATCAAATAATTTGGAAAAATTTTCGAACGGTCTCTTGAGTTCATCTGTGGCTGCTGAGTTGCTGGCAGCAATGTTAGACTGGAGGTTATTGGAAGTGACACACACATGAAAAATAAGAAAAGGCAAATAAATTTTCTAAGTAAACTATTTAGTCGCATACAGTAATACTTATAGTAACATACTCATTCTTTGTCGTTTGTATGGTTCGAGAATCTTTTTTTTTTTCCTCGGATTTGAGCAAGATAAAAGTTTTCTCATTTGAGTGACTTTCTTCATTATGATCGCCTTGCATCAAAGCGTCATCTTCATCAAGACTGCGCTATGTTGGCAGAACACTTAGAAGATGCGACAAACCCACTAAAGAGACATCCGACATTAGACTTGTCCGTCCTCTGCTGGAATACTGCTTCGCGGTATGGGATCCTTACCAAGTAGGATTGACGGAGGACATCGATAAAGTGCAAAGAAGGGCGGCTCGTTTCGTGTTATCGCGCAATAGGGATGAGAGTGTCACTAATGTGATACGCGAGTTGGGGTGGCAGTCACTGAAACAAAGGCGGTTTTCTTTGCGGCGAGATCTATTTACGAAATTTCAACGCGCAAAAAGGAACTAGATAGATTGAGGAGAGTGAAGGGTGGTGGAGAATGGGAACTGGCAGTTGGCAAGAAGGCACCTAGGAAGGGGAGGTATTCAGACAGTTACATTTGTGTATATGCAATAGATTTCGCCAACTGTCAGAATTGAGTGGAGAGAAGCCTCTTGTAGCTACAGATGTAGGGAACATGCAGCAGTACTCAGCAGTTAGGAGGCCTAGGTCAATTGCGAAGTATGACAGAAAAAAAAAAGGTTCTGCTGCTAGGTAGTTCACATGGTAGAGTTGTGGACCAGCAGTTGCAGCAAGTTTTGGGGAGTGAGTACCAGGTCACCAGCATTGTGAACACTAGTGCAAGGTTGGCTCAGGTGACTGATAGCATAGGGGAGTTATGTACGAATTTTACGAAAGTGGATCAGGTAGTGATATTGGGTGGAGCAGGGAACAGTGTTGATGGGGACTGGGAATGTTATGTAGGTGGTGACCTGGTAAAGATAGCTACTCAAACTAGTGGCACTAACGTGCGTTTCGTGCAACTATTTCAGCATCATGATCGGCCTCACCTTAATGTGGCTGTTAGGTGCATTAACATGGGACTGGGGAGGGCTCTGATGGTGGACGGCATGGGTCCCATTTCAGTGGAGCTACTTTCACTAGGCATGGCCTGCACCTCAATAGGTATGGGAAGGGGTGGTTGGCAAAGCTTATAGGTGACCGGGTAGTGGTGGTGGTGTGATCACTGATGGAAAAATTCCTGTAGTAGTTGGTGTTAGAGCTGCACCTTTTTTAGATTGAAGTCGGCTGTTTGGTATATCTGCTTAAAGGAAGTCCCTCTAACTAAAGGTTCACCTTCAGAGGACGTCATCTTTCCAAGTAGAGAAGGAATTAGCATATTTCATCAAAGTATAAGAAGTAGTAGAGATAAAGTTAGTGAACTGCTTATAGATGTTGAAATTAGTGGTATGTCAGAGCACCACATAAATAATTTCACAATTCAGAGGCTTACTTTACCTGGTTACAAATTAGCTGGCTGTTTTTCAAGGAGTTCCTTGCAGGGTGGGGGGTGGTTATGTAAGTAAGTAACAGTATTCCATTTAAGTCTGTAGACATATCATGGCACTGCACTGAACAGATATTTGAATGTTGTGCTGGGGAGTTGAATTTAGTGAATCCAAACTTCTAATTATTGTTATTTATAGGTCTCCTAACTCTGACTTCAGAGCATTTCTGCTCAAGCTAGAGAGGGTTCTTGAGTCACTTTGTAGGAAGTACTAGAAATTAGTTATATGTGGGGACTTCAATATAAATTTTGTATATGATGGTGCAAGAAAAAGGATGTTGGTAGATCTCCTAAATTCATATGATCTGATGCAGACTGTTTTTTATCTAGGGTGCAGAGGAACAGTAGTACAGCCATAGACAATATTTTTATTCATTTTTCACTACTAGATAGGCTCTCTGTTAGTAAGAGGGTGAATGGCCTTTCAGACCATGGCGCACATTTTTCACACTAAACATTCTACTGCATTCACACAAATGTCACATATAATTAAAAAATACGTAGGAAAGTTAACCCAACAGGAACCAGAGTGGCAGGATGTTTATAGTTCTGATAACATAGATGATAAATATAATGCTTTCCTTAACACATTTCTCATGCTGTTTGAAAGTTGCTTTCCATTAGAACGTACTAAATAGCAGTAAAAGGTAGCTTGGTTGGCTGACTAGTGGAATAAGGATATCATGTAGAACAATGTGGGATTTATATCAAACTGTTAGAAGTAATTACAATGCAGTTACAGCATCCTATTACAAACAGTATTGTAAGGGGCTTAAAATGTTACTAGGAAAGCAAAGAGTATGTGCTATGCAAATGGAGTAGATAATTCACAGGACAAAATTAAAACCTTATGGTCAGTTGTGAAGGAAGTGTCTGGTCAGCTTCTCAAGGTCAACGATATAAAGTCAGTTAGTAGTAAAAATATTTCTGTTACTGATAAATCAGATATATGTATAGTATTTAATAATCATTTTCTGAACAATGCTGGTGAATTAAATAAAAATTTAATTTCTACAGGGAATCATATAACTTTCTTGGCAAATGCCTTTCCGAGACTGATGTTTAGCCATATTTGTATTTTTTCCTTTAGGAATTGGTCAGTTTCCTGAACGATTAAAGTATTCAGTAGTAAAGCTGCTTTATAAAAATGGATAGAAGGATAATGTAGATAATTTTAGACCTACTTCTATGCTATCAGTGTTTGCTAAAGTTATTCAGAAGGCTGTTTATGTAAGAATAATTGATAATTTTATATCACACGATTTGCTATCAAATGTACAGTTTGGCTTTAGAAGTCATTTATCAACTAAAAATGCTATATTCTCTTTGCGAGGAACTGGATGGGTTAAACAAAAGGTTTCGAACGCTACGCATATTTTTGGACTTAACTGAGGCGTTTGATTGTGTTGATCACAAAATATTGCTCCAGAAGTTGGACCATTACAGAATACGGGGAGTAGCTCACAATTGGTTCACCTCTTACTTTAGCAACAGACAGCAACAGGTCATTATTCACAGTGTTGAGAATAGCTGTGATGTGGGGTCTGAGTGGGGTGTGCTGAAGTGGGGGGTGCCTTAGGGATCAAGTGTTGTGGCCGCTCCTGTTCCTTATTTATGTGAATGATATGCCATCTAGTATTAAGAGTAACTTTAAAATATTTGTGTTTGCTGACGACACTAGCTTGGTAGTAAAGGATGTTGTGGGCAACATTGGCTCGGTTTCGAATGGTGCAGCTCATGACCTAATTTCATGGTTTGTAGAAAATAAACTAATGCTAACTCACAGTAATACTCAGTTTTTACAGTTTCTAGCACACAGTTCAACAAAACCTGATTTTTTTATTTCACATAATGGGCATATGATTACTGAAACTGAACAGCTCAAATTTGTATGTATTCAGATAGATAGTAAACTGTTGTGGAAAGCCCACGTTCAGGATCTTGATCGAAGACTTAATGATGCCATTTTTACTATTAGAATGGTATATGAAGTGAGTGATCGTTCGATACGAAAATTAGTCTCTTTTGTTTATTTTCATTCGCTTATGTCGTATGGTATTATATTTTTGGGTAGTTCTTCTTATTCTAAAAGGATAATTTAGGTTCAGAAATGGGTGGTTCGGGCAATAAGTGGCCTAAGTTCGCGAAACTGTTGTCGATCCCTGTTCACGAGTCTGGGTATTTTGACATTGGCCTCTCAATATATATATTCCTTGCTGTCATTTCTTGTTAACCGTATTAACTTATTCCCAAGGATAAGCAGCCTTCACTCAGTTAATACTCGGCTGAAATCAAACCTGCATTTAGATCGGACTTTCTTAAGTCTGGAGCAGAAAGGTGTGAAGTATACTGCTGCATCCATTTTCAACAAGCTACCACTCGAATTCAAAAATCTTACAGTAATCCACGCGCTTTCAAATCGAAACTGAAGAGGTTCCTCCTATTCTGTCAAGGAGTTCCTTGAAAAATTAAGCTGATTCTTGTTGTATTGTTGATTGCGTTTACTTAAACTTATGGATTGCCTTTTTCGGGTTCATAAATATTTTATTTTTGCCTGTTATTACTTTTATGCTATAATTTCATGTACTGACACGTTCCATGACCTTGGAGATTAGCTCCTCAATTTGGTCCTACGGAACTTGATGTGAAAATAAAAATAAAAGTACAGTTATAGCCGAATCGTTATCGCGCGTCTATTTTCGCACGATAACGATCGAAAGAAATTTTGAAGCAAAAGGTAAAAATAAGAAATAGTTAATGGAATTGGGAATAAATAAACTAAGTCTCTTATAATTTTAGATTTCAAGTTACTCCAGAGCGTCAGATCACTGAGTAAAATTACTGTGTTATTATTAACTGTGTTATTATTAACTGATCATTGAACTGCAATCGGGCAAAAACGGAACCAAAGCCACTGACTCGAACTTGACGTAAAAAGAGAGCTAATACCATGAATTAACGTCAACTGAAAAAGCAGCAGAATAATTTGTAGCGAACAGAAGAACGTAAAAGTTAGTTGTTCGCAAAACACTTCGCGCAATGAACAGCTTTGTGTTACTCACTGTAATGCAGATCTTCATGAATACTTCATTTCTATTACAGTAGGTCATTTTTGAAAAGTGTATCAAGTTTCATTTAGCGCAGAATAAGTAATTTTACACTACACTTTTATGTAATTTGCGAATGTAAGCTTAGTTTTCAGTGCACACAAAACACATGAAATATATTATTCTGCAGTAATATTTTGTCAATATTCATTTAAATTATGCTTTTAATCTCCAACATTTAAGCATTATTCTTTAACTAGTGGTTGTGCCAAGCAATAAAGTTCGCTACTGTTAAATGACAGTTTTGGATACTTTCTAGTTTTGTAAATTGCATTTCTTTATCTTAGTTATTAAATAAGCTCATCTATTTTCAGTATTTTCCTGTATTTTCACTTGTAGTATTCTCATAATCAATATTGGTGACAGTATAGGACTCTGTCAGGTAAATGTTGGAGGTAAAGTTCATTTACACTGTAAGTGTTGCTGCTCCGAATAATTGGCTATTTAATTGAGAAAAAATACTTCACTGGCTAGCCCTATACAATCCTTGATGAAACTGGTCGGATCTTACTTTGAAAAGTTGCTGTTAGTGCAATGTAAGATAATATTCGTAGAAAATGTATGCCAACATTACCACCGCTCCAAATAACAAATTGGCCCACAAAATTCTCCCTGAACAATAATTTCACTTGATGGCGATGTACCGCGCTCATTTACAACCACAAAATGCCTGACCATACCTTAAAAACCTTGTAATTTATTGCTTGCATTTCCGCGCACCGCGTCTGCACTTGATTCACTTGAACACATGTCGCTAACAACTTCTCTCTGGCGACTACTTCTGCACAACATGGTGCTTATGCGCCCAACGACAATACTCCTTAGTTCAAACGTATTTCTGGCTCTCTATACAACAGGTAACTTCCAAGGCTAGACCATCGTTTTTATCATATCATAATTACAATATTTTTTTTAATTAGTTGGTTTGCATTAAGTCTTTGACATTTAATTATATGACGAAATTAATACGTATGACAGAAATTAGATCAGTGTTACATTACGGTTACAGAATTAATTATGAGAAAAATGTATTAGGCTCTGTGTTGCTGGCTTTCACTTATGTTTATTTTGCTGAGCCATACTCTGTTATATCCTAGCCAGTAATGCCAACCGAGCCCGCTGCCAAAAGGTTGGCAGCATCAAAGTCCGGACGCCGTCCGCATAAGCAGCGCCAGCGATACAGGACATCGCCGCAAGTCTGCGCGCGCCACCGCTGGCTTCTGGCTTCTTAAGCGCTGGAGTCGCGAGCGCTAGGACAGTTCTGTATTCGCCGCTCAGCTGTATACTCGCCACCGATTTGTGTACTTGCTAGTCAGTTGTGTGTTCATCGCAGCAGAGTTGTTGTTTGTCGTCAGCCGACGCTGACCTAGCCGCTCCGACTCGAACTAGACAGATTTCTGTAGACACGGAGTTCACTACTGTGTTTCTGTATCTTCGTTAATAAAGATAAGTACCGACTTTTATTTAATCAGAGTGTTTGGGTTTTCATCTTTCTGTTAACTGTTCCAGCGGACCGGTCGGCCCGCTATTAAAAGTGTGGCAGTGACTTCGTAAGCCGTTTCTACAGCGAAGTGTTTGTCGCTACGAACGCCGCCACAAAACATACGTATGACAGAAATTAGATCAGTGTTACATTACGGTTACAGAATTAATTATGAGAAAAATGTATTAGGCTCTGTGTTGCTGGCTTTCACTTATGTTTATTTTGCTGAGCCATACTCTGTAGGTGCATAATCCAAAGTTTTCAATCAGTGCTGTTACCACGTGGTGCGTCGCAATAGAAGGAACAAATTAGCTTCTACCTATCGTACGTGATACCACAGGCGAGAAGAAGTTCAGTTGCGCACCGACCTAAGGAAAAAATAAAACCTAGAGGTATCATATACGATACCTCGGGAAGATGGTACGAAACGACACAGCACGACGAATGGCAACTTTGAAGATGCGGTGTTAACAACGAGGAGGGCAGCAAACCGACGACCTCTTGTAACATGACTGTGGTTGGCCAGATGTGGCCAAGGACAATGGGCGGAATCGTTTCCATAGACAGGAGCACATCCACATAATATGAAAAGCATACTACACACACCACTGCTGGATGGTACTTTGTCAGCTTGGGTGGGCGAAATTATGTAGGACTTCGAGACGCTGAATTGTTGGTGCTTTGTATAAAATTACTATTATTATTATTATTATTGTTATTATTATTGCATAAGGAATCTGTTAACTGTGCAATACAGTGTGAGATGTCCTGTTTAGTCCAGGACTAGAGCAGTGAGGGCAAATCGTGAGTCATGAGGAGATTGCACAATAGGTAATAACATTGTCAGCAAAAGGCAGGGTCTGGCATCGAGTCCCTGTCTGGCGCACAGTTCCTGTATGTGTCAGACAGGGACTCGATGCCAGAACCTGCCTTTTGCGGACAATGTTATTACCTATTGTGCTATCCCGTCACGACTCACGAGTCGCCCACACTATTCCAGTCCTACACTAAACAGCACCCACTGCGGTACGGAATGAAAAAGTTATTATGGAAACACCCCTAGGCTTAGGTAGGTCATATCTTTGTATAACTTTATTTTCTAGTAGTGACATTCATCAGAATATGCAGGAGCGCCTCTGTCAAATTTGGAACTGTTAGGTGCCAAATTAATAAGGAAACAGGAGAGTAAAGTTTTCGAAGTTCGAACAGCCGGCATTACTCAGTCGCGTCTAATTATCAACAGCTGCCAACCGGGAAGTATAAACATTACAACACCGTTACTTGGTCGCGAAGGAAGTAGCTTCGAGACTCTTGAGTATGACTGCGAGCAATTTCAGCAGAAATTGATCAGCAGAGTACGGCCAGAACTGCCTTCGCCACTGCCGCAACGTTTCGTAAGAGACACTAGATAGGACGCAACATTGCCTAGCAGGAATTTCACCAAGCCCTGAAGACACTGCAACAAATTCGTTAAGCAAATGTAGAGGCACTGAAAATCACTGAAAACTCATTACGAATGACGTCATCGTGTGGGTCCTCTCCTCGGGGACTTAATTCCTGCACCCACACTAGATTACAACACTCACTCAGTAGGATCGATGGTGTTCATGTCGTTCTTACTCGATTGTTAGGTTATGGTAACATCTTGTATGTGAGACTGTTTCGGTGTTGATCCCACTTGCTGCCTCACGAGATTATCGAAGACCGATAGTCGCAGATGATGAATTCCAGCCTTCAGCACTCATTACAACGCAGCCAGCAATAATTGGTTAGCCCAGAAGTCTACCAACACGTCTCTGGTCCAGAACAGACACTACACAAAAGCTCCATCGTTGCACGTGTCTGACGGCCTACCTGAGCCAGGTTCAGCACTCAGCACGACATCGCAGCATCCGACATCGTGGTCCACCTGAGGGGCAACACGAACAGTGATCTAGGAGAGACTGAGAACTCCCAGAAACGGAATGTGAATCAAGACATATGTCATCGCCTTTTCCAAACAGATCGACCAGCGGGACATGCATACCTCGCCCGCGGGGGACAAACCATCGCACAAAGGTATCATCGACTTACTCTCCGAGCCGATGCAGCGTTCTCGGCAGCCATGAGTCCGCTGATGGATTCAGCGATTCCAGCTTACGAATCCAGTAGGCGTCGCAAATGATACGGCAACCACTTGTACTGTCAGTAATAAATGGAATAATCCTGAATTCAATTTTTCTGTGCCTAATTGCACCACACAGGTCCTCGGTCTGCATCCTGATATAACAGTAGCGGTTTCAAGCCCGGCAGTTTAACGTGAGAGAGAAATGCTAAGAGGAGTAAAGCCCTGAGGATGGGTACTGAGCTATACCTGGACAGTTAAGTTATTAAGAACGTTACCCGACAAAGACAAGGATCCTGGTTCATATAGCATGCTGGCAGCATTGGCAGTTTTCCAAATGATAAATAATTTTTTATTTATGTCCCAATTTAATGAACTGGTAATTACGTAATCAGTCACTTGCTGGGTAATAAACTGAACACACGAAACACTTCGAAGAAAGTAAGCGCACCCAGAAATTATCAAGAAAAGTTCAGAAATGTGTTTGTATATTGTAGCTGACGTATTAGTTGCAAGTGACCTTCACACCGGTGTTCATGTATATGTCGTTTATTTTTCCGTCTCACTTACAATCTTTTGGAAGTAGTCGTACTGAAAAAACAATGTGCAACTGAGACGGAAAAATGAATGATTTATAAAATTGCGTATATTACGTTGAAAAATAAGACAAATTAATGTGATGTAAACATGCAGTTGTCGCAGTCTAAAAGGACAGAGAGTATCTCCGAAAAAACTATGGCTTGATTCAATGAGACGATACTCAATTTCTGAACGTACTTACAGCATAACATCTACTCCATTCGTAGACTCAGAGATACGACCGCATTCATCCTCAAGTCGTGGAGATGATGGAGACAGTTAATTGTGATGCAGCACGAACATTGCCAGAATCATAATGAAAATTGAAAATATGGACGTTGTCGGCACTAAGGCTGCGATATTAACAACGAATTCGAATGGCAGCATGTTACCAACTTTAGACTGGAGTTCCCGATAGTTCTTCCGTGTGCAGAGAGTGACAGACGACTGAAATCTAGAGTCCTTCAACGAGCCGTCTTCGCATTCCATCACAGCGGTATAGAGTATCGACATTGTGAGGCATCGATCTGCGGTCTAGCTGCAGCACGAGACGTAAAGGGCACGCAGCGGTGACGTATCGACTGGCGGGTCGCAGTGGAGGACTCCCTACTTGGATGACTGGCCGATAATACGCGAACACTGTACGCATCATAGGGGCATATTTCAGGGTTGCTTCGGATGGGATATAGCCATCGGGAAATGTCACCTTTGTAATACCTCAAGAAACATTAGTTTTGCGTATTACAAGTGTTGCTACAGACGTACAATAGTGTACCTGACGAATTTTAAGGAATATCACTATTACTAGTCTTGAGACCTCGATAATATGCTTGCATTACAAAGGTAGACTTGACAGTGCGAGCACAAGGAGCATATTTTATAGACTTCAAAACCATTGTAAAATCTGTTTGCGACGGACTTTTTGCGATAGTTCATTACAAAAAAGGATTTTCTGCCTTTGAAAATCAGCTGGTTGTGGAAGGAGTAAGAATCACACAGCTGTAACAGATCTGGTTCTGCCCATTGCTCGTAGTGATTACATTTGCACCAACGATGAAAATTTCCTAGGAAGATGTTTCTTTTTGCACGACGTAAAATATCTTGCGTACACCTAAGCGGTCTCTCAAAGTTAAACGCTCACTTCAATGCACTGCTCAGCGTGAATCATGTTATCTCTGTTAAAACTGTTGTCCTACGTTCTATGTTCTGCAGCCTCTTCGATGACTGATCACGTGTAGCATACAAGTGGGCTAGATTTTGTCTCTCCTCTCACAACGCTCTGTGTTTATTCGTAGGCTTGTATTCAACAACAGCAAATTCTTGTCCAGACTCATACACGACTCTTGTTCATTAGAATGCTAGAAAACGTTTCGAATAGACTGTCCTACGCAGCTACTGTCATATTCACGGGGAGTATTGAATACGCCTGAACACTAACACTAACGCCATTTCTGTTTTTCAGAGCGTGCACCGTTTTTTCTTAGGTTGCAGGAGACGGTTTCAGTGCAGTATCTATCAAAGATTGTTAAAACGGTGCCGTCGCTTTCAATGTTTCGTCTCCATTCCTCATCAGGTCACACCAACGTCTTTTGCCTTATTCCACGCCTTAATCCAGCAGGTATGCAACGCACCTGTTATTGTAAGGTGGCCTGTCCCTAGCTAAGGAGCTAGTGGAACTGAGTCAATTCTTTTTTTTTTCTTGAGGTATCAGTCTTCTGACTGGTCTGATACGGCCCGCCACGAATATCTCTCCTGTGACAACGTCTTCATCTCAGAGAAGCACTTGCAACCTACGTCTTCAGTTATTTTTTGGAGGTATTCCAGTCTCTTTCTTCTATAGTTTTTACCCTCTACAGCTCCATCTAGTACTATGGAAGTGATTCTGTGATGTCTAACAGACGTCCCATCATTATGTCCCTTCTTCTTGTCAGTGTCTTTCAAACATACCTTTCCTCGCCCATTCGATTCATTACACTAAAGTATTCCATGAAACTGTTTTTACGGAGATTACCAACATGAGTTATAGCCATGAGACATGTTTAAATCCTGCCACCAATTTCCTGCCCTTCGACATACATGTCTGTCAAATGGACAGATAATTCTGTACTGGGAAAAGTATCTGCACAGATTCTCATTTGTTTCCTGAGATGTTATCAGATTATCAATGAAGAAAAAAATTACCGCTTAAGTTAAGAGGTGTGTGAATAAGAGAGAGACAACAAGTATACACTTTAGCTTTTGCGAAAGAATAAGCTTATTACACCTTCAACAACGCTATTCAATTAATTTCTCAAGAAACCTCCGTTTCAGCTTGCTCATATCTCTACAGCCTGATACAGGACCTCAGCAGGTAGGTTTGCAGTGATTCACTGGTACAGTCAATTTTTCCACAGGGGTTAAATACGCTACTGTTTAGCCTTTTTAGAAGAAAGATCACAAGAAAGACGTAATGTATGGAATTTCAAACAGAATACTGAAAATTTGTTCGAATTTAATAAGTAATGTCCTTAGTAACATATGTAGGGCATAAGTTGCACAGGAAAGTTTTCCAGGTTATCGTACGATTTCTGTACTGACATTTTTCCATAATATTACAAAAAAGAAATATACTCAAGAGTTGTCTCAATTTTAAATAGAAATAATTTACTTTGCTAAGCACAGTTTGGATTGCAGACGGATTACCCAAATGAGAAAGCTATTTATGCATTCACTGAGCAAATATTCCAACCCTTGAATAGTAAATTATTCCTTAAATAATAAAATACCACTATCTGATATTTTTGGCGATCTTTCCTAGTATTAGATTGTGTAGATCACTTTACACTCTTAGAAATATGTACGTTTTAGGGAAATGACGGGCTTACACCTAACTGATGTGCATCATACTTCACAGAACGTATAACGTCGTGATGAATAATTCATTGTTTGAAAAGTAGGTAATTTTAATGGCTGGGAAGAAATCATAAAGGGAGTCCCATAGGGTTCAATATTATGTCCAGTTCTGTTCCTTGTATATTTGAAAGACCTTCCGTTTAATGTTGTACAAGCAGAATTAGTAGTTTTTACATATGCTCCTAAGAATAAATCCCTTTAGAAAGAATGCAACAAAACTCATTTTTAATTATATTTTTCGATATTTTTCAAAAAAAAAAACGATTGAGTAGTCTCTGAAAACTTGAATTGAAGGAAGCATATTATTTAAATTCTCAAACAGTTAGGTTCAGCTTTTTTTAGCTCTTAGCATAATTTCTAGTCTTGGAATCAAATGAATCAGACTCCTGACATTTTTGCATATTTCGACTCAGCAATGTTTTATGGAGTAATTTACTGGGATAACTCATCACTTAGAGGTAAAGTATTGAGCAATAAGAATAATATATGGAGTTTACCTGCAGTCGTCATGTAGGAAGCTCTTCAAAGTGTTCTTCATTTTATTCACACCACCACAATACTTATATTCGCTAATGATATCCATCGTAAATAATGCATCATAATTTGAGAAGAATAGTGATATCCATAACTACAACACTACAGGAGAAAATAACCAGTAATATCCATTATTAAAACTGACAGTGGCTCAGAAAGGATATTGCATCAAAATTGATTTTTGATCATTTTCCCAATAGCATAAAATGTCTACATGTAACAGATCAAGTTTCAAAGCAAACCCAAATAATTTCTCCTGGACAATTCGACTTATTCTTTGGGAGATTTTGTATTTAAAAATTGTGTACAGAAATAATAAGAAATAAAAACAACTAATTTAATGTGTAGTAGCATGAGTAGGAATAAAATTAAGGTCTTCATTAATATTAACACTAATCAGATACCTTATGTACCTGTAAACTTACTCATTCCACATTATTTAGATGGAAGATGTTCAATGTGTTACTAAGAGCTGCAAAGTGAAAATTACATGATCTATATGACATTAGCCTCTCTGACATATCTATTCGAGACACATTCCCGAAATTGCTTAAAACAAAGTCTTACATTAAGACAGTAATAAGGCTTTTAGTTTGTTTACATTGGACTAAAGTCCCATAGAAACATCCAAGAGATTTAAATAGTTAATAAGTGTGATATCTAAAACTTTATAATAAGAGAACCAGCTGTTAGAATAGTTATTTCTCAATTTCACACCGTCTTTGGACATCTATATCATAGAAAATGGAGGTAGTTGGTGGTTGAAGTAGAAGATGCAGGAAATAAGACTTAACTGTCTCCTTGATTTGTTGGATGCATACAGAATTAAACACAATTATCTGAACAGAAAACGGGATTTCATACTGAACAAGATAGTTTTTAGAAAGATCTTGCTCGTTTATGGATAAATACAGAAGATGTTGAATTTAGAGCTACACATGCTATTCAACAATAATAACTCTAAATAAACATGAGCTTTCATGGTTCACAAAACTAATGTTTCCGAAAACGATATGAATGATGCACTTCAATCCCCAACGTATTTACGTCTTTAACACGAACTCCATGAGAAACTTACGGAGACTGTTCAGCAATATTACCTGAGGATTTTGATAGAAGGGATTAATGGTCACTGGTGGCTCGTTACAGAATAATAAAGTAATTATTTTTTTATCATGTTGTTACCAAAACTCCTTTTCACAATAGTAAAAAAGTCTGCAATAAGCGATCAGACTTAGAAAGAGCAATTATGTAAGTGTGTGACTATCTATTATAATGTGACAAAAATGATGTTGCATTATTAATAGACAGTAATCCGTGGGATGGCCGTGACTGCGACGTAAATCACATAATAATATATTATAGTCGAAACATTTGTATTTTTTATTACAGTCAATAGCGTTTGGGAGCTACAACTCACTTTTCAAGGATTGTATGAAGATAACTGGTGTTACACCTCCTTCAGTTTTCAACTAGCATTAAGGCTACGACGAACTTGTCACATTTAATGAGAAAGCTGTCTCAGGTGGTATTTATGAGAGGAATGCCAGAGAAATGAGAGATATGAAGTATTTTAACATACTACCTGTATTTCTTCACATAAAATTCGTCTTCGGCTTTGGTGAAAAGTTTCCAAATTTTTGGTTTCATTTTGAAATATTTTTTGGCAATGTTACATGATTCAAATAACGCATACTAAACTTGTATTACTATGAGGAGATAGAGTATTGAATTTGTAATCATTTCCAATTGCATAGGATACGAAAAAAATTAAGAAATTGAAAATTACTTAGAAGATTGAAAACAGTTTTAGTTTTACGTCCTTACATATTTTTTCAAATTGTTAATTGTTATTAATTCATTGTTTCATTTCGTCAGTCTATGTTAATGAAAATAATGTGAAACCAACACTCCAGCCCGTCACTGTGACATATTTTAAGTATGCATTAGTTGAGTCACGCAGAACTGTAAAAACATGTTAAATCATTCAAAATGTAACAGCAATATGGAAGTTTCCACTAATGCAAAAGACGATTGTTACGTGGTCAACTGCATGTAATATGTTATTATACCTTATTTCTCCGATTTCTCTAGCGTTTCTCTTATAAATACCACCCGAGAGAGTTTTTCGTTAAATATAACAACTGTTACGTATTGTTGCTATTATACGAGAACTTAAGGAGATGTAACGTCCACTGTGTCTATAAGGTCCTTGAAAATGCAGTCGTAGCTCCAAAACGAGTCGGAATGTGATTAGAAAATATAAATATTGTGACTGAAAACAGTATAGTATTAATTAATACAACAAAGTTACAATAATTAAAAAACTTCCTCATTTTCAAAAAGTGATACTATTCCAGAATAGTGATACTATTGCTTTTCAGCGTTCTTCTCCGTCTGTTCATTGTGTCACGTGACCCCAATTCTGCCTGAAACATCCGTGCTGCATTCAAGATGGCAGCTTCACTAAGGGCAGCCATACTGGTAACACAGCCTCACATATTACTCCCCCCCTCCCATAGTGTACTACTTAATTTCTGTATAGCCACAAGCTTTTATCTGTGACGGTGGTTCCACACCTATGAAGCACCATGTATTGATTGCAAGTGACCCAAACACTGTATCTGCCACACGATGAAATTGTTATCGACAGAAGCGACCGAAATTGTTTCGCTTGCTTGACCTCAGCCTGCAGTCCACTGAGCATTCCTGTTAATTCGCGCACGCTAGCGGCATGCCCCGCGGCCCTTCGTTGCGTATTCCACAGGCGACGCGCCGCCACGATAAATCCCCACACCTGCGCCGCCATACCCCGCAAGCCACCGTGCAGGGCTGCTCGGCGGGCAGCCGCAGCCTCAGGCGCCGGCAGGATGGGATTTGCCCTGTACGTGTCTCACATCTGTTCGCCACCGCGGTGCGCCTCGTCGACCGACTCCGATCGATGGGAAAAGTTTCACGGCACGAGCAACGATCTCGTCCTAATTTACTGCTCTGGGGATACGAAGTCGCCGGCTGGAACGAGTAGCATGAACTCGGTCCGCCGTTTTCCCAGCGTCCTCCGTTTTCCCAGCGTGGTGGAGAACGCCAACAGCCAGTGACGAGTGTTTTGTAATGGACAAAGTGCGGCTGTGGCTTCTCCCAACCGTCTGCCTACATACGCAGACAAAACAACTCATACAGGAGCAATTTGGTACAGTCTCAAGTTAACTGGAATGTTGTCTTTCCTCCGTCATCGATCGGTTAAGTAAAATATCTATCTTAGCAGGACTTACATCTTCACCTGTATCTATACTGCGGAAGACACCTTGCGCTGAGTGTTGAATGGTAGTTTGTGTGTTAGTGTCACTTTTCCACTTACCTGTTGCAGTCGCGAATAGTTCGCGTGATGAACAACTGCCGGTAAGCCTCCATGCTGGCTCGAATCTCTCTAATTTTATCCTCATGGTCTTTTTAATAGATAGAAGTACGAGCAAACATTACGTTTGTCGATTCTTCTAGGAAAGTAACTTCTTCGAAATCTCACACTAAACCATACCGTTATTCAGAACGCCTCTCTTGCAGCTGTCTGCCACTGGAATTGGTTGGTCAATTCTACAACGCCTTTGCACGTACTAAATGAATCTCTAGCAAAAATCATTGTTTTCCTTTGGCTCCACCCTATGTCCTCTATGAATTCTACTTTGTATCGATCGCATACTGATAAGCAATATTCTAGTTTTAGCAAGACAAGGGTATTCAAGCTACCTCGTTTTGATGGACTACATTGTCCGAGAATTCTTCCATCTGCCTTTCCTGCGATTTGATTTATGTTGTCGTTTCACTACAGTTCGCTCTGTAATCACACTCCTAGGTATTTTGTGGAAGGAGCTACTTCCAGTCACTCTTCTGCAGTCGTGTAATCATGTAATAACATATCTCTCTGTGTATGTATGCACAATGCGTTACACTTGTTTACGTTGTGGATCAGTTGTCACTCCCCGTTCCAAGCGTCCAGCATCTCCAGGTCTTCTTGCGTTGCGCTACAATTTCGTAGCATTGCGACTATTCTCTATACAACAGTATCATCCGCGAAAAGCTTCATGGACATTCCGTTTTCTCCACTCTGTCATTTATATCTATATTGGGAGAATTAATGGACCTAAAACACTTCTCTGAGGTATTTCCTAAGTTACGTCTGCAGACTTGTCTCCATTGAGAATGACATATTGTGTTCGGTTTCTTAGAAACTCTTCAATCAAAACACACAGTTGGTCAGACACTCGGTATGCTTGTATTTGGTTCATTAAGTGGCAGTGCGGAACGGAATCGAATGCCGTAGGTAGGTGAAGGAACACAGCATCTAACTGCGTCCCATGAACGAACAAAGGAAGCTGGGGCGGAGGATATTACACCGTCATCACCTTGACCGAACGCTACCGAACTGATACTCCAGTATTTCCATGCCGTACCTATACGACGATTAAAATTTCGTCCTCGTGTGTGTTTATTTTCTGTAGATATAGAAGCGATTCCTACGGTTGAAGGATGGTGTGAATGAACCATGACTGTGTAGTATATCTAGAGCTACTGGATATTTTCACGTAAGGATATCAATACATCTCTCCCAGAGGACACGCACGTGTAGGTTAGCACTATATTTCTAACTGCGAAATGTCGACCATTCACGTGAAGTACACGGGAGCAACGTACCGACAGATCGCACAGACAAAAGACTGTTGTTCAATGACTGCATAATGAGACGTGGAGAAATGGACATCATGGCTGGAAGAACTACAAAACAAGGAGATGTAAGACTATTCGGCTGGCTCTGATGGGATGACGGATGACAATAGGTGTGATCAGGGCAGAGGTTATAGCCAAAGTGTCACCACGGTCCGTTGGGAAGAGGTTACTGGAATCTGGGTTGAAATCTCGAGCTTCCCTGAATCCTTTTTCTTTTCAAATATCGCGGAAAGAAACACTTATACCAAACTGACATTCTATGGTGTTCCAGTCAGGAGTTTGGCTTATGTTAGTAGCTGTCAAATCGACGCAAACGTGCTCGTGGATCACCAGGGATCAGTTAATGGTTGGATAGACGACATCACAGTTGTAGCTAGCCTACGTAAATCAGTTGTCGGCCATTGATGAATCGTATATGAGGGTCATGATAACCCCTTCAGCATGAGCTAAGGCCTAAAAATGGTGCGCTGAAGCGCCGAAACTGGTAGCTACACAATAAATGACATCATAAGGACCGCTGTAGGCGTTTCATTTTCTTAGGACCAGGGAAAGGTCGCAGGAGGTAGCCCGTACCTCTGCAACTCCCGCAGTCATGGTGTGTGGAGCCAGTAATAATGCCAACAGCGGTGATGTGATGGCTGAATACTCGCCAGTACGTTGTACGAATAGGAAACATTTTTTCATACCCTTCGAGACCAGGTTACGAAATGACATACTGCTGTTGGATAAAGCAAGGCCCTACACTGGAGTTTACACTACAAACGCCCTGAGGAAAGTAGGGCTCATTGACTGACCTGCCCGGTACCCTGATTTGTCGGCCACAGAGCAAGAACGCCACGCAATGGGAAGATGTATACTTTCATACTGCCCTCCAACTAGCAACTTTCATGAACTGACGCAGCTTGTTTCAGATAAAGCGATAAATTCCTGAACATTACATTCTGTGTTTGTCTATTTCTATGTCAAAACTATAACAGTTCTGTCACTAAATGTAACTGGGTTTTCTCTTTTGATGCTAGTCAATTGTCAGGATGAGCATCACTGCAATGGGCATTTAATTCTAAAGCATTATGTCAGGGTGAAAATACCAAATAAAATAATTTTTCTCTCTTAACAATATGTGGGCAGGGTGGGTTCTTCCTTGGTTCGGGTATGAGGTAGAACGAAACAGCATTTTTATGTCAGATAACTTTTATTGAAAGTTTTGTACAACTGTTTCTTACTGGATGTTCTGGCTCGGAGAGCGGCATCTGTGTCGTTTGCGAAGACTTCTGCTGCGGCAGCGACAGCGGCAGCGGCGGCGGCGGCGGCGGCGGCGTCTGATTACGCGTAGCGGTGTGTATCTCGTGTCGCCGCCTCGCCCAGTTGAGTGAAGACGCGCCTCGTGCGGTGGCCCGTTTAACTATTGAGAGCGAAGTCGTGCATCGGATGGTGATACCTTGGATGTGGCGTCCCGGTGCTTCTCTTCTCTAAGCGGCCGCGTGTGTTGTGCGTCGAGCAGCGGAGCGGCGCGGCGGGGGAAGGTCAGTGTCCCGGACTCGAACAACGGACTCCCGCTTACCAGTCTTCAGCTGTCAGATCTTCATCCCAGCTCACAGGTGACTGCTGATGTGAAGCCGTCTCCTTCCCGTCCTCACGAGTCACCCGGGTACGTAAATATCAGACTTCAAATAGCTTTTAACTTCTGTCTTCTGGCGCCGAGGCTGCTGCTTGCTATACCATTACAGCGGCGGACTTGGTGCGTCTGTGTATGATGCAGTCTCTTCTTGCATGACGGTCTTCAGCACCGAAACTGACTGAAAACTACTGCTACTCGTCTTCACTTCCTTCGTATTCTTCGTCTCTCGTCCTCGGGCCCACTGCATCTCGCGTATTTAGTCACTTCAGTTTACTGGAGGTGAACGACTTCACGGTCATTGCCTCTTCTGTCACGTTCAAAAGCTTCTCGAAGAATCTTCTTAACGTCGGTCATTGGCTCTTGGAATGTAGGCGAGGGCCTTTGCTCACATGTGACAACTGAGAAACACGTTAGCCGGTCGGGCGATGCCCTGACGGCTGAATCGACAGCGCCCGCTTATGTGGAACTTGCTGACTTCACGGTCATTGTCTCTTCTGTTCTGCTGTTCTGCCCGCTGTTTGCCAGTATGTAACTCTCTAAACTAAACCAAGTTTTTCATTTATATTCTAATTTCTACTTCACTTTGATTTCACTAATTTATTTACTTAAGTACCACTCAACAAAACGAACACAATACTGTATTCGAGCCCGGGTGCGACAAGCACCATATTGATGTTGATAACGGACATCAGTTCTGAAAGAAAACAAGGTTTAATCATTCAGTACCTGTCATGGGATAAATACCTCCAAAAAGTTTGATAGATATCGATCTGGTACTTCATGATGTAAGACGTACCATTTGCATGCTACAGCTGTTAAATATTTTATGAAAAGCATTTTTATCGCCATCAGCCCTAAACATTCAGCTTCATCGTTTACTGGTTTTGTTTCTACAATCATCAGTACAGGACGAATAAATAACTAAGATAAAGAAACATATCTAGTAGACACAGATATCAGTGTCATTACGGATAGTTTTGCTGTACAAGTTATCTGGGAAGTGTTACAAGAGCCACTCTTGTCTGACCACGTAGCTGTACTGAAGAGATGTCACAATACCCCCGTACAGGAATAAACAACTTTCTCTCAGTATAAGTCGAACATATGAAAGAAAACAGCGCATAATACGGGATAGTAACGATGGAGAAGGTGAAAAGCTACGGAAAGTGAGAAGTGACGATGTGACAACTGATAATCCAAGAATAGTACGTATTATTTAAAGCGCAGCCAAAACCTCAATCCCGTAAAAGACATTCTCCTATGCTTCTGTTAGGCCATCTGCCGTCTCGCGGGATGGCGAATGTAAGACAGTAGTTAAGGAGAAAAGAGAATCACTCAAAACCTGCTAGTGACAACCTACGGAAGGAATTTTCTTAATGTAAACCTCTTCCAGGCAAGAACGAAGCAGTTACACAAAAGCAAAAAGAGGGAAAACTAGTAGAACCTACGCTATGGCCTACCTACAATGTCCTTCATGAATGTTACTTGAAATACGATCAGGAGTATAAGACATTTAATACTACGGTCAACGTGTAAAAGACTTTTAAAAATCATTTTATACAATCTTTCTTCAGAACTAGAAAAGAAAAGAAACAAACACATGGTAGACAGTCAGACGTCACATCTACTAAATAGAAATTTCTCCCTGTCGTAAATGAATCGAGTAATGGCCGACAGCAAGAGTACGTCTTGGGGATCGGGTAGCAGCTCCAACACATGCCGGAGAAGGGTCTAATTCATCTACTGATCGTCTTAAACAAAATGTGAAACAACCAACTCCATGTCCCAGAAATGACGATTGCTCTCGTCGAACCAATAGATAAAGTCATTCTTCTGTAGTGAGTGTATAAAACGTTGGAACGGATAGTTAAACACGAATTAGAATGGTGGATTGAGTATCGTAGACCCTTGGACAAACCGGTTTGAGGAAGGGTGGAGGCACAACTGAATCGCTGGTACCCTTAGTCACTGATCTAAAACCCAAGCTGATTGAAAATCAGTATTTTCTAGCAGTGTGTATGGGTGTCAGAAACTCTTACGATAGCGTTCTTACGGTGTTGTTGATGAATAAGTTCAAGAATCATGGCACCCCGCTGTCATTCATTGAGAGCTATTCCGGTTGTTGACAACATAAACCCTTTCGTTACATGGAACCATGAAACTGTAGGGCCGAGGAGAACAAGCGGAGGGTTTTCACAGAGCTCATTGTTGTCCCCATTACTGTTCGATCTATTTACATCAGACATACATTCAGTGTTTCACCTGAGTGTACAAGTACTGTAGTTGTTAGATGATTTATCTATTTACACTCCTTAATTCTAGATTTCCAGAGGCTTTTGACACCGTACCTCACAAGGGGTTTGTAATCCAACTGCGCGTTTTGGAATATCGTCTCAGTTATGCGACTGTATTCTTGATCTTTTCGTTGTAACGGACAGAAAGTCATCAAGTAAAACAGAAGTGATTTCTGGCGTTCCCCAAGGTAGGGTTATAGGCCTTCTGCTGTTCCTTATCTATATAAGCGATTTAAGAGACAAACTGAGCAGCCGTTTTGGTTGTTTGCAGATGATACTGTCACTTATCGTCTTGTAAAGTTATCAGAAGATCAAAGCAAATTGAAAAACGGTTTGCCGGCCGCTGTGGCCATGCGGTTCTAGGCGCTTGAGTCTGGAACCAAGGGACCGCTACGGTCGCAGGTTCGAATCCTGCCTCGGGCATCGATGTGTGTGATGTCCTTAGATTAGTTAGGTTTAAGTAGTTCTAAGCTCTAGGGGACTGATGACCGCAGATGTTAAGTCCCATAGTGCTCAGAGCCATTTGAACTATTTTGAGAAACGGTTTAGAAAAGATATCTGTATCGTTAGGAAATTGGCAGTTGACTATAAATAATGAAAAGTGTGAGCTCATCCACATGAATGCTAAAAGGAATCCGTTGAAATTCAGTGACATGGTGAATCAAACAAATTCAAAAGTCACAAATTCAACTAAATATCTAGGGATTACATATACGAACAACTTAAATTGGAATGAACACATGGAACTTGTGGAAAAGGCGAACAAAAACTGCAACATACTGAAAAACACTTAGAAGATGCAACAGAGCTACTAAAGAGACTGCCTACATTACGCTTGTCCGTCCTCTTTTGGAGTACTGCTGCTTTGTATGGGATTACCGAGAAACTCCAAAGAAGAGTAGCACGTTTTGGATTATCAAGAAATAGGGGAGATAATGTCACGGACATGATACAGGATTCGGAGTGGCGTTTCTTATTGCGGCTGGAGCTTGTCACGAAATTTCAATCACCAACTTTCTCCTCGCAATGTGGAAATGTTTCGTTGACGCCACCCCAAAATATGGAGAAACGACCACCATCATAGAATAAGGGAAATCAGAGCTCACACGGGAAGATATGGGTATCCGCTTTTACCGCGAGCTATTCGAGAGTGGAGTAACAGAGAATTATTGTGTTGGTGGTTCGATGAACTCTCCGTCAGGCTCTTAGGTGTGATTTTCAGGGTATAAATGTAGATGCAGATGCAGATGTAGATGTAGACGTAGTGATAGTTTTATTGAGTGTCAGAAATACAAAGATAACGCTATATATTGTTTAATGAATGGCTGAATCTGCACTGCCTTGACGTATCGCCTCATAAATTAGACGTGAGTGCGTCTATACGAGACATGGGCTAAACAAAACAGGATCAGCACTATTCACATTCCCGCTGTAATTGGTGGTCAAGTACAATGTTAGCTTACGTAGAAAAAAGCGTACAGAAAATATGTCGCAAACAGTGACAATAATTGTTAAAACATGCTGTAACAAACAATAAATAAGGTAGTATGAAAGTATCCATAGAAAACTATATTTCAAAAAACGAATAGTAAAAATGTAATGTGTTTGTATAACCATGCTATTTACTGCATGTTTCAGATTTAAAAAAAAAAAAAAAAAAAAGAAAAAGTAAACACGGATAATGGTTATATCGGTCGCCGAAACTAGTTTGGGAGAATAAAGAAATAAACGAATAACAAGGTGTTTTGCATCAAGGAGGACTCTGTTTTCTGATATTACTGTTTTTATATGCAAACACGGACCGAATGGAAGAGTTCCAAGATAAAATCAATGAACCATTCTGGCAGTCCCGAAATCAGTCCCTTTGCCTTTCGTTGCTATGTGCGCTACCGAGCGAGCTTCCCAAACATGACTAACGATACGTCCTTACTGCTTTATTTTTTCCAGTACCTCATCTCCTACGTGGTAGAGCACTTGCCCGCGAAAGCCAAAGCACCCGAGTTCGATCGAGGGCCTGGTACCCCGTAATAACCCTCCGAGAAGTTTCTAGATTCAAGATCTCGTCGAACGAGTGTTTCGGGGGCTTCTGGAGAATACAGTTCCTGAGGATTCTTCCAATGATTCTCATCGGGCATCTTCCTTACCAGAGATTAGTTTTAGGAGACCAGTCCATTTCAAATCATTCCTCACACTTTCTCCTAGACCTTTTATGGATGTGACTCGTTCCAATCACTGTTCTGCAAACGTGTAATCACATAAAAATGTATTCTTCTGCCTATTTGTGCGCAGTACGCTACATTTGTTCATGCTGAAGATGAGCTACAAATTTCTGATCCAGTCGACGATTCTCTGCATGTCTTGTATATTTCGGTACAATTTCCTAGCGTTGTGGCTTCTTTGTTTACAACTGCGTCATACGCGACAAGCCTCATCGAACTTTCAAAGTTATTTGCCGTGTTATTTATATATATTGTGGAAAGTAATCTTCCTGTAACACTCCTTTGGAACACGCTGGATGTTAGACTTGAAGTGATCAAGTAAAATCTCGTCGCCAAAAGTACTCTTGTTCCCTTGGGAGGTTGCGTGAGTTTGGAGACAGTAATCAAGTAATGAGAGAACACATCACTGAGAGAAAAGCCATACTATACTCAACTTTGGTCTAGAACGTCTTTATCGATCTCCATACACAAGGCTGTGATAAGCACTTTAACAGCTCACAATACAGAGAGAAACGTAAGTCTTGAGGCCAGTTCTGGCGTTTTACTTTCATAGAGAAAGTTGCGACGGCACTATGACGATCGTACACTGCAGCTAACTGGAATTACTCGGCAACAGGGCGAGAACTGGCTAGAGCTGTAGTCGGGCAGTGTCTTGTCCACGTGATCATTGGTGCTGCTAGTGTCTCAGATCAGAGTGCGTGGTACTCGTGCGGCTAGTGGTTGGGCGGTGCCGGTCGCTGTCGCTACCGTTGATGAATAACAGCGGAACTACTAGTGTCAGTCACCATAAGAGGAATGGTTTCCCCTTACGTGGTTTTGACTGGCTACAATACCACAAGATATGCTTCTGCTAATTTCTCTCGGTTAAAAAGAGGTGCTGTGTCCTGTGTGCTCGTTGTTTTTCAATTCAGTGACAGCACTGATCTGATAATCCATACGCTTCTACTTCAGTCACTAGCTGACAATGACCAATACGACGCCTCGAGAAAGTCAAGGAAGACAGTATCAACCTACGCTTCAGTATGTACTACCTAGATGAACGTACATTCGACCTTCTGGGCGAATCTAAAAGTAGCGAGCATGGAGGAAATGGACAAGGACTGCGGATATGTGGCGCTCGGTGGGAGTGTGGGTCGGCAGTGAGGCGTGCCGAGGCAGTTCGCGCAGTTGCTCTAAAAGTTGTGTCATGTATGGCGCAATGGTTTTACGCATCTACCTAGTAACCAAGAGATCTCAGGTTCGAATCTCTGTGCGGCACACATTTTCACTTGTTGCCACTGATTCCGTGTAATGTCTCGAGGCGGCTGACAACACTAATCCTTTCTCTCTCCTTTCCTTTCTTTGCCCTCGTCCTTCAATTTACGTGGAAGTAGCTAAGTTTCAGGCGACCGTTTCGGAATCTCACTCCTGCAGAGGAAATTTTCGATATCCGGAAATGTGATAACATGCAACCATAAAATATGTTTCAGAATTCAACAGACAAAAATGAGCGATGTGGACCAATAGTCATGTGCGTCTTTTTCCCGAGCCTTTCGAAAACGTGAATTTTATCTTATGACTCCAGCGACCTACGGTGTACTGCTTCTAGGAGACAAATAAGTTCTTTCTGTCAGAAACAAGTTATTACTACAAGTATCAGATGGCATGCAGTTTGAACTACTACGAGATCTCAGCATTGTTTAATTGATCGCGCCATGTTCGGATCTGCGTCGCGAGATGAAACAGCATAAAAGGAGGAGGCGCTACGTCCGCGTCCTCTGGGTGGCGCGCAGTCGCCGTGTCGAGGGACAATCAAAGGCCGTGTCGGGTGCGCCATATTTCAGCGGCCGAGGCGCCGTCGGGAATAAATAATAGGTTCGCCCTTTGCGCCCTACACCTTTGTGCTGCAGATCTCTGGGGTAGAGCGACCCAGCGGCCAGGGTACCAGCCCTGCCACCCTTGAGACCCGACCACCTGTCGGAGACTTCCTCCTGCGCTGTGGGCAAGTACAGGGGTGGCTCTGTATGCGTTTCACCAGCTTTTAATGTTTATAGCGTACTTTGCAGCATCTGACAGTACCTCGTCCCATTACCATACCTCCTCAAACCCTCACACCCCCTCATCCCCCGTCCGACTCTGATGTAACATTTTCCCTCTAGTTGCGGCTGGTCTAAGTGCCCACACGATTCCTTCACCGTGACCGTCGGTCGAACAGACCATGTAATTCATTAATAACAATACGTTTCCAACGATATTAGCGACACACTGGCTAATAAGGTCTCCTGCTGAGGCCTTCAGATTACGAGAACGTTTCAGACCATTCCACCAATACTGATTGGGCAGTTATTGCCATCGCCTCTTCCGAAGAAATATTTTATCCTAGCAGCTTCTTATTTAATAGGACTAGCAGGCATTAATGTGGTAACTGTGATGAATAAATCCGCTCGTACTTTTCAGCAGTAACATATTTTTCGCCACTGACCATATACTTGTTGTCGCCCGTCCCTAAAACAACCAACTGTGTTAGCACATCCAGCTAATCAGTCAAAACTGATGGCGAATTATCAGTCTAGAAGATACTCCACTTCCATTTTTCTCAGCCTCGCTCAGTTATTGATTTGGCTTCTGTTCAATAACATGTTTTCTCAGTAAACAATTTATTGTTTGTATGGTTCTTAAGGTTTATGTACAGAGGATTTTAAAATTATTTATTGTTTGTAGTGGGCTTTGACGCCCGCAGATATTTTCTCTGTTTAGTAATGTTTCAAATTCTAGGGGAATTATTCTGGGTTAACAGCAGTTTGCTGTTGTCATGCAATTGTTAATAAAATCTGTAGGAAATTACAATTCTGAGTTTCTGTTTGATTGATAATTATTGCCATTTCTTTACTGAGTTGAAGTGTACTTGAGCGTGTGTCCCATGACTCAGATATATTGATGAGTAACACGAAAAATGCATTTCCTCCGTGATTCGCAACATAACATTTGAACGAAATCTATCGTTCACTTGTGCACTAGCGTCAACAAATATTTCTTTCTTTTCTTTTTCGTATGCATTATTCAAAGGACGTATATTATTTTTGATGGTTACGATGCCATGATGTAATTACACGGCTGTAATACACTACTTCTTCATTACATGAATGAGATGAACTGTTGGCATTGAAAATTGAGGTATTTTATTCACTAAACTCCATTGGCAGACGTTACAAGAGAAGCGTTGTGCATCACGGGGGGATTTACTATTGAAATTTCGAGAGAGCACGTACGACTTGTGTAGTGACCACGAGGAGTAGATTCGAGAAATTGGAACCAATAAAAAGGCTTACGGACAATCATTCTTCCCACGATCTCTTCGCGAGTGCAACGGAGTTGTAGGGCTCAGTTAGTGATACAAATAGTATTCTCTGCCACACACCATAAGGTGGCTTGAAGAGTGTGATGTAGATGTAGATGTAGAAACGGACGTACGAAGTTAACATATCATTTGTTAAGTGTATGGTGACTTTTTTCCTTATATAATAAAGACTGAAGCTGCGAGAGTAGCTCATACCACCACTGCGTCGAGAAGACCAAGCTATAAATGGTAATGGTAAATTTTCAAAATACAATAAATCTGTTTCACATCCATGATGGCTTCCATTTTGATAGATATTAGCATTTAACAACGATCAAAAAGGATCGTGTCATTGCTGTAAGTTGTTATGTTCTCAGCAGACGCCCTCAACGTCTATGAACATGTGTCTAAAAGTAACATACGGAATTTCTGTTTCACAATTCGATTCTGTCTGTCAGCGTCTGTCATAGGATTTGAAAGGAACTCCCCTTCTGTAAGACGGGATGAGAAATTCCTGGAAGCAAAGACAATCTAATCACAAATAAACACATATACATAGCAACTTACACCAAATCAGTAGTAAATGGAGCGAAACAAAAGCTCTTTTCCTCGCCTAAAAGTTCAAAAGAATGTGAAACTTCCGTCATCAGTGAGTTCATCCACTTTACGGATAAATACTAATGAAAGATCAAAATTAAAGCTACGTTCTTAATAAAGGTTGGCAAATACCAAGTTACGAACATTAGTAATATATCCAGGTCGTTGACGGGAAAGCATGTGCGCAGTGACAGTTGCCAGATCAGGAAAATCCCTCCAGAGCACAGAACACTAATCCTAAGTAGACGTATTAACTGACAGAATCAATACGTGGTAATCAGGAACGGTATTACAGTGAGACGCCAGGACATTGTTCCACCTTGTTAGGGAAAGGCAGTCATAGTGGTAACTAGTTAGAATGTAGTCTGTTCCTGTTCACAACACATTGGTACATCTGCAGCAGAACAGTAGTTTAATAACCAAGTGATCCACCCTTTAAAATTTGTACAACAAATAAATGCTACAGTTTTGGAACGAATGAGCAATGGAATAAAACACAAACAAGTAATTGAATTTGAGAACACGCTTCCAGCAATAAAAGCTGTAAACAGATCTAAGTCTTGCTACATGAATGTGCAGATTATCGTGCCTGTTGCCTAACAAACGCTTGCCACAACATGAAAGATATTCGTGGCATCTTCACACTTTTTACTTACATGCTTAATGTGTTATAACACTGTTAGCTTACGTAGGAAAGTTTGTTTGTGATGTCTGTTTTGTAGTCGTTTTCAACAGAATAATTATGCCATTTTCTCACACATGCTCCACGGGGTAAACAGAACACATCTTAAACCAGAAAACTACAAACAGGCACTTAATATAATCAGACAAATTGCTGTTCAAAACGACTACAAAACAGACATCACAAACAAACTCAAAAACAAGGTAAAACGGAAATATGCAGAAGACACAGACAACACAGCAGACCACACCACTTCATAAAAAAACATACAATAACAAAATATCACATAGAATAGTAAACATCTAGAAAAAGCAAGGGATCCCAGTAACATTCAGAACAAACAATACAATTCAGAATAGAATAAGACCACTCAGAAAAACCTCAGACAAATCCAGCAACGCTGGAATATATCAACTCACTTCCAACTACTGTCAGGTCCAATAAATAAGAGAAACAAGCAGAAACTTCCGAATGAGGTAAATAGAGCACATGAGAGCTCTAAACAGTAACAGCACACATTCAACTTTTGTAGAACATCTAATGAACAAAAACCATAACCCCACTAATATTGAAAACAATCTACACATTCTGAGAAATAGCAACAGTGTATACCGACAACTAACAATAGAAGAAAATTATTACGTACAAAAGGCTATAGTCGAAAGGAAAAATAAAATAAAAGAAAACACAACACTTTGCAACAACACACTCTTTACCGCTCTGAGAAGGCCACAGAACAGAAACTACACACACGCAAAAGCACCGCTTCCCCATCACACACAGAGACATAAATAATGAACAGAAGTCGCCGTAATTCGCGCTACAGTTTTCATAGCCTTTCTCGCCACATGCGATACACCTCTCACGACACACGCGAACAGCAAGATGGCGTAATATTCTGGATCAGAAAAAAGTGCGAATGTTTTGTTTTTCTGTGTATAAAAGCAACTACATGCCATCCAACGAACGTGAGTGCACGAATAGCTAAGTAACAGCTCAGGACACACCAAATAACTGGTTTCCACAACATTACCACAACTACAAGTATATATTGCTGCCATACGAAGTATTTTGTTTCCTAAAAGCCGCTCACATGGTTGCAGATGACATGATGTTCGGTAAGTAGGATACGGCAACAGAAAAAAAAGCACACAGAAAATATGTCTCAAACAGCGACAATAATTGCTTAAAACATACTGTAACATACAATAAGTAAGGTAGTATGAAGGTATCCATAGTAAAAATGTATAATCTGCTACTGTGTTTGTATAACCATGCTATTTTCTGCATGTTTTAGATTAAAAAAACTCCACTGATGATGGTGATATTTTTCGACGAAACTAGTTTGGGAGAATGAAGGAATAAACGAATAAGAATGGTTCATAGAAGTCACATTCTGCTGCAGAATGAAAATTATGAGTATTTGGCCATTGCTCGTCAGTCTGGGATGAGTACAAGATACGGCTGATAGAGGAAATAGAGAAGATCGTAAGAAGAGCAGCACATGTCATTATACGTTCACTCACTAAACGCGAAAACATCAGTAACTGCTCAGCCACTCAAGTGACAGACGCTACGAGAGGTTCGTTGTGCATCATGATGAAGTTTACTTCAAATGGTTCAAATGGCTCTGAGCACTATGGGACTCAACATCTGAGGTCATAAGTCCCCTAGAACTTAGAACTACTTAAACCTAACTAACCTAAGGACATCACACACACCCATGCCCGAGGCAGGATTCGAACCTGTGACCGTAGCAGTCCCGCGGTTCCGGACTGCAGCGCCAGAACCGCTAGACCACCACGGCCGGCATGAAGTTTACTCTTCAGATTCCAAGACCATCAGAACAGTATATTGCTTCCATCTACGAATATCTCGCGGAAAGACAATAAAGGTAAATTTAGCTAGCTTGCAACTCACGGAGCGACTTACCAAAATCGTTCTCCTCGGGGACTACTCACGACTGGAACAGGAAAGTGAAGAAGTGACAGCGTTATATAAAATACCCTCAGCCACACACCATAAACTTGCTTCCGGTATACAAATGTAGAAGTAGATGTGGGTGAAAACAAAAATTTCTTTCTGCAGTATTCTGGTGTTACCTACAAACTACAGTCCCACTAAAATGTATTTATTCAGGCGCAGCAACCTAGATGAATATATTATGCTTAATTTTTCAGTTCTTTCTCTTTGTTCCTTTGTAAGCGTAATCAGAGATATATTAGCCATCTGTCATCTGCCAAACCCCGACGGAGTGGCAGAGCGGTACTAGGCGCTACAGTCTGGAACCGCGCGACCGTTACGGTCGCAGTTTCTAATCCTGCCTCTAGCATCGATGTGTGTGATGTCCTTAGGTTGGTTAGGTTTAAGTGGTCTTCATTGCTTGTGTTAGTGCTTTTGCCGTGTGAAGAGTGGAGGAATGTTGAGTGGTAAATTCGAGGGCGAATTTCTCCGAAGGGTGGAGGAATGTTGAGTGGTACTTAAGTAAATAAATTAGTGAAATCAAAGTGAAGTAGAAATTAGAATATAAATGAAAAACTTGATTTAGTTTAGAGAGTTACATACTGGCATTCAGCGGGCAGAACAGCAGAACAGAAGAGAGAATGACCGTGAAGTCAGCAAGTTCCACATAAGCGGGCGCTGTCGATTCAGCCGTCAGGGCATCGCCCGACCGGCTCACGTGTTTCTCAGTTGTCACATGTGAGCAAAGGCCCTCGCCTACATTCCAGGAGCGAATGACCGACGTTAAGAAGATTCTTCGAGAAGCTTTTCAACGTGACAGAAGAGGCAATGACCGTGAAGTCGTTCACCTCCAGTAAACTGAAGTAAATAAATACGCGAGACGCAGTGGGCCCGACGGACGGAGACGAGAGACGGAGACGAGAGACGAAGAAGACGAAGAAAGAAGAGCAGAGTAGCAGTTGTTTTCAGTCAGTTTCGGTGCTGAAGACCGTCATGCAAGAAGAGACTACATCATACACAGACGCACCAAGTCCGCCGCTGTAATGGAATAGCAAGCAGCAGCCTCGGCGCCAGAAGACAGAAGTTAAAAGGTATTTGAAGTCTGATTTTTACGAACCCGGGTGACTCGTAAGGACGGGAAGGAGACGGCCTCACATCAGCAGTCACCTGTGAGCTGGGATGAAGATCTGACAGCCGAAGACTGGCAAGCGGGAGTCCGTTGTTCGAGTCCGGGACACTGGCCTTCCCCCGCCGCGCCGCTCCGCTGGCCGACGCACAACACACGCGGCCGCTTAGAGAAGAGAAGCACTGGGACGCCACATCCAAGGTATCACCATCCGATGCACGACTTCGCTCGCAATAATTAAACGGGCCACCTCGCGCTGTGCGTCTCCAGTCAGCTGGCCGAGACGGCGACACGAGATACACACCGCTACGCGTAATCAGACGCCGCCGCCGCCGCCGCTGCCGCAGCAGAAGGCTACGCAAACGACACAGCTGCCGCTCTCCGAACCAGAACTTCCAGTGAGATACAGTTGTACGAAACTTTCAATAAAAGTTATCTTATGTAAAAATGCTGTTTCATTCTACCTCAAACCCGAGCCAAGGAAGAACTCACCCTGCCCAAAAGAAGAGAGAAAAATTGATTAATTTAATATTTTCGCCCTGACAGAATGCTTTAGAATGCTCATCCTGACAATTGACAGCGTCAAAAGAGAAAACCCAGTTACATTTAGTGACAGAAGTGTTACATTTAGTACCAGAACTGTTACATTAGATTATGGCAGACATACACATTTAATTCGAAAACGATTGTAAGGTGAAGTATGTTCAGGTATCAATGGAGCGATGCATCTGCGAATTGGATGATAGACAATACTCTATTTGATGAGGTGAATGTGAGTGTAGTGAAACTGAAGTGGAAATGTGAGTCACTTGGCAGAAAAGTCTAGTTGTTATGGTATTCAGCCCGAAGCTGGTATTTCGCAACTCTCTACATTAGTTTGTCCTAAGCAACCCTCTTCATCTGTTATTTCATGATCGCTTCTGATCTCCTTTTCTGCTCACTCAGTGCACAAATTCAGTAACTATGTGAACTGTCTACAGTACTGTCACACTCATCTGTCAACCACTGCCTCTCTTTCGTGTACTTCAACTATTATAATTAGTCTGGTTTCTGCACAATCTGTAAATAACGTTTCGCTGGTTGTCTTTCGTCCAGCTAGCTTGTGCAGTCAACATAGTCCAAAGCTTTCTCCAAATTATCCTATGATCTTAGGTACGCATATCTTCAGCCTGTGGTCGAAAGGATAATAGGTTCCTCTTATTAATCCGAGACAACAGGGAAACGTCGGATATGATTGCTGGCGACTTGCGTCACACTACGGTCGCCATACGAATAACAGGTGAAATGGAGAAAGAGGTTTCAAAGAGAGAACTGAGAGCCATGCCTTCAAGATGACTGAACGGAAGGTCTCAAGTGGTGCCAGTATTAAACCTTTCTGACTATTGCCCAACTCAGCGTGGCGTATGTGGTACTTATAATCGTTTTCGCAGGTCTCGAGTAGCAACATTAATTCCCTTCCTATACATGATGCATGTGACCAATGGTAGGGATTGAGGAGACAGTATGTGGTTCAAGTGGCTCTGAGCACTATGGGACTCAACTGCTGTGGTCATCAGTCCTCTAGAACTTAGAACTACTTAAACCTAACCAACCTAAGGACATCACACGCACCCATGCCCGAGGCAGGATTCGGACCTGCGACCGTAGCAGCAGCGCGGCTCCGGACTGGAGCGCCTAGAACCGCACGGCCACCGCGGCCGGCAGACAGTATGTGAACTAACTCTTTGTTGAAAGGGTCGACGAGGGTATTTCTGAATTTGAGCTTATGATATGAGTGGCTGAATCTGCGTGTGTGTTGATGGATGTAAACGTTAGTCGATGTATAGCTTCTTTGCTCCCGGGACAATTTTTCCTATTGTCTTGTTAGCAATAGTTTCTGTCCGTTTACTTGGGCAATAGGTCCATACAACGAGTACTGACTGCTGTTAGATATTTGGTAATAAAATGACGTACTCCATTCC
Organism: Schistocerca cancellata; assembly: GCF_023864275.1. Classification (NCBI taxonomy): domain Eukaryota; kingdom Metazoa; phylum Arthropoda; class Insecta; order Orthoptera; family Acrididae; genus Schistocerca; species Schistocerca cancellata. The sequence goes on along the minus strand of NC_064626.1, from coordinate 983,277,826 downwards.
TTGCATGTTATTCACTGACAGAAAGAAAATAGCAACACCAAGATTTAATTGTGCGACGTAAACGAGAGTTGGTAGCCGTGTTTCCCCATGAGAAAGATGATTTCTATTCAAAATTCGCACCAGTCGCATAAGAGTGGCGGTAGTAGCTCCACTATGCGGATGTATATTGAGTTTACTTTAAATACACGCTGTAAAAGTCATAGGCGTAGTTACCTTTCATACTCGATGTGTTTACTTGATTCTAGTCAAGAATACTGTGGGGCGGCGGTTAACTTGTGATAATTAAAATTGCTGTATACATGCTTGCATGTTGTATCAGTTTCAGGCTTTTAGAATGTTGTTAATGCTGAAACTTCCTGGCAGATTAAAACTGTGTGCCCGACCGAGACTCGAACTCGGGACCTTTGCCTTTCGCGGGCAAGTGCTCTACCAACTGAGCTACCGAAGTACGACTCACGTCCGGTACTCACAGCTTTACTTCTGCCAGTACCTCGTCTCCTACCTTCCAAACTTTACAGAAGCTCTCCTGCGAACCTTGCAGAACTAGCACTCCTGAAAGAAAGGATATTGCGGAGACATGGCTTAGCCACAGCCTGGGGGATGTTTCCAGAATGAGATTTTCACTCCGCTGCAGAGTGAAAATCTCATTCTGGAAACATCCCCCAGGCTGTGGCTAAGCCATGTCTCCGCAATATCCTTTCTTTCAGGAGTGCTAGTTCTGCAAGGTTCGCAGGAGAGCTTCTGTAAAGTTTGGAAGGTAGGAGACGAGGTACTGGCAGAAGTAAAGCTGTGAGTACCGGTCGTGAGTCGTGCTTCGGTAGCTCAGTTGGTAGAGCACTTGCCCGCGAAAGGCAAAGGTCCCGAGTTCGAGTCTCGGTCGGGCACACAGTTTTAATCTGCCAGGAAGTTTCATATCAGCGCACACTCCGCTGCAGAGTGAAAATCTCATTCTGTTGTTAATGCTGTCTTTCGCCGTTCTCAACACTGGCTCTCTATTTACTTTTTAGCCCCCAGAAAGTGATTTAACAAAACGTGAAGCCTGTAATTAGAGTTTCTAGTGCCCACTTCATCTGAGAATACCATTATAGCTGCAGCTTATAGCTCTGAGGAATTAGGGGATTGTCCGGGATTTCTAATCAAAAATGATTTTCCAAAATAGTTGAGTATATTCTGAAATTCACTGATAACAAACACAAGTATCCCTACAACCTACCTAACAGAGCAGTTCAGAGTCTAATGCGCTGATGCAACTATAAATGTCCGAATTAAATGTTAAAAAGAGTGCTCGCCATAATTTGATGAGAGTATTTCATCAAACGCCACGCTAAATAATTGGTAGAATGTCTGTCCCGCGACGGCACGTGAAAATACGACAATACGCAAACTGAAGCTAGATAATGAAAATCATCCCAGAATTAACCCTTCACTTGAAATGATTTCATGGTTCCGCATATCTCTAGTAACTTAATACGGCACCCGAGGCTGTTTGTAGCAGTGATACCGAGGCGACGCGACTCCCGACACAGATGGCGTGTTATTCAGCGTCTGGAGAGAACTGGGGCGTTTTTTCCTCGCGCAGCGCTCTTATATATATAGCCGCGGTGCGGACGGCTAAGGGAACGCCTGATCAAATCGGCTCTCCCGACTAGCCGCTGGGCTAGTAACGCACCACTTCAAGTTACATAATAATTTATAGCTTCTTTTGCTGATGGCCGATGAAGCTCTTAATTTAAACGTGCATTCAGCACGCAGGTAAGTATTGATAATAAAATTTTGACGTGGCTAAGTTAAATATTTTGGGCGAGAGAATTAATTAAATTACACTGCACGCAGTAGATGAGCTCTGAACTGGCCCTTTTGAGATCCGCTATCGCTATAATTTTATAGGTATTCAAAAGAAACTTTTCACATCTTCACAGCCATAGCGGACCTCCAACCTATTTAAATCTAAACATCCTAGCCTTATTTATTAGCCTACTTAATCTATCTTGCTTCCTTCAGTTTTGAGATGAAAACCAGAAAATCATGAATTTCCACTAAAGTCTTAATTTGTGAAATCCAAAGTACTGTTTTTATTTAATCATTATGAAACATGAATCTAAATGTACATTTTGAAGTCTCTAGCTCTTTTCTGTTGCGCCAATGATTTTTTCAGAAAAACGTCCAAATTTCAAAAATGGCTGAAGTTATCGAACTGATATTTAACACACATTAATTTAGTATTATTCCTGACATGCTAGAAAAGTTTTAGGTCATTTGCTTGATTTTTAAGGTATTGCGCAACATTTATGACGTCAGAGCTAGTTACAGCAGACTGGCTAGCACACAATGGAAACTGATGTGAATTTAATACAGCATGAGTAGGCTGCTTCCCTACAATACCTCTGAGCCGACAAACACGCCATTATCAATATCTTTCTCAGTTTGGCAGGAATTTAGGCACTGTATATGATTGTTGGTAGCGGTGGTCACAAGAACGTACGGTCGAAAGAAGACTGGGCTACGGACGGCCACGTGTAACTACCGACAGTGAAGGCCATCGTGTTCGTTGTTTGGCTCTGGTACATGGTACTGCATCTGAAGCAGCAATTTGAGCAGTAATTGGCACCACGGTGACACAACTAACTCTTTTAAACCGGTTACTTCAAGGACAGCTCCGAGCCAGACGTCCTGTAGTGTGCTTTCTGCTGACCCCAAACCAAAGTCACTTATGACTTCAGTGGCATCAAACGAGAGTTTAGTAGAGGGCATGGTGGAGGTCTGTTGTGTTCCCTGACGAAAGCTGGTTCTGCCTTGGTGCCAGTGATGGACCGGTGCTGATTATATCGATGCAAGTTGAGGGCCTGTAACCAACCTGTCTGTGTGATAAACACACTGGACCAACACCTCGAGTTATGGTTTGGGGTGCTATCTCACAAGGCAGAAGGAGCTGTCTCGTGATTATCCCATTCACCCTGACTGCAAATCAGTACTTCAATTTGGTGACTCGCTCTGCTGTGCTGCCATTCATTGACAGCATTCTAAGGGGTGTTCTCCAACACAGTCACACTCGCCCACATGTTGCTGTAGTAACCCAACAAGCTCCACAAAGTGTCGACATATTGCCTTGGTCCGCTTGATCACCAGGCCTCCAATCGAGCATATATGGGTCATCATCGGACGACAGCTCCAGCGTCATCCACAAAGAGCAATAACCGTATCTGTATTGACCGACCAACCGAAAAGGGCATGGAACTCCATCCCATAAACTGACATCTGGCACCTGTACATCACAACGCACGCACGACTGCATGCTTACATTCAACATTGTGGCGGTTCGACAAGTAATTAATGCACCCGCTTTTGATGTTAGCAATGTCTTATCTCGCACTAACATTAGCCTGCAACCTTGCACAGTTAATCACTTAAATATATTACCTAGACGAAAATGGAGTATTCTACATTCATTATTTTTTACTGTTGCGATTTTTTTTCTGTCAGTGTACGTTTAGTTTGAGTCGAGAAGAGGTGAATATTATTTGCAGTTTGCCTGTCTGAAGTACCTTTTTATCGTTTTCTATAGTGGATTTTTGTGTTGGGTACTCCATTCAATTTATTGAAGATGCATTGAGATTTTCTTTACCCAGTATATTATCGGGTTCCGAATATTCTTAGTTTGTGACGTCCTTAGATGGAGGGAATGGTTACGTCGCCGTTTGGGAGAAGAAGTGAGATTTTATTTTGCCAATTCCACTCCTGATGAGCTCAGGCATTTGTACCCTATCGACGGACGAAGCGTGAGAGGATTTTTGTGGATTATTGAAGTCAAGTGACAGAGTTGCTCATGTTTCCTATGTTGTGGAAGGAAAGATTTTTTTTTTTAGTTGGGGATGAACGGGGATTTGTGTATTTGTAATAAAGTTTGGACGATGTGGATCACAGTATTAGAAGTAAGGCAACCATGGCTTGCATCAAAACCGTAAAAGAGGTAGAATAGCGACAGCAGATGAACTAAATCTAACGTTTGGTTTATTTCAAAGTAGCCTCTGCGTGGGTAGCTATATGCGGTTGAGAAAGGAGCCACGAAGGATAAATCTGAAGGGGGGGAGAGACACTGAGGAATAAGTGAGGAGTAGCACAAACTGCCTGTGGGGAAAGAGCTGCTATAAATTAAATGCAGGTAAACATCAAATCAAGTAAGCACAGGAATAAAGGAACTCCTGATATCGATGCGTCAGTATGTGTAAAAACCGGCTATGATAAGGAAATTCACACTACCTGGCGCCGTGAAGGAAGCTGAGAGAAAGAATGGTACATGGATCGGAGGAGAAGGAAGAACAAGACCAAGGAACTGGATAAGAGAAGTGCATGTTTTAATAAAGTAGAGCAGCAATAAAGGTAGAGTTTGTCTTTGTTCCTTCCTTCATCTGTTTAGTAACTTTCGGTAGCTTGCGCATTTCATTGCTTAGGCTAACAAATGAAAATAGTTGCCACTCAAACTTTACGTTAAAATTTAGTCGGAAGAGCAAATCCTAACACCCGTCTGGGCCGTGTTCATGTCACCGTATGCCACCTATATAGGTCCATAAATAGAATTAAAAAATAAACAGTCGAGATGCCTGCATTGATGATTGGGCTTTGAGCAAGATGGCAAGTCCTGAAGGCATGCCTCCTTTGCTTCTTTTGTTACTGTTGTGATATGTAATGGTATGGGCTGACAGCGATTGTGAACTGCGTGTCTCATCATATAGTTGAACTGGTTAATTAGAAGTGACGGGTCCTTCCTTCTATTAACAAAGATTTTATAATTTGTCTGTGCTGCCGTTACGTGTTAGGGGACATGCTGCTTGGAGTACTACCAGAGGGCCCACTTAGTGAGCTGAATTTTGGGATGGCAGAAGCGGCCAACCAAGGTAGAATGGCTGAGAGCATATGGGGGGCTGGTGGCCGCTTTCACGTCGCGGGAGTTCGCATACAGGACAGGGTGGTGCTAAAGGGAATCGCCAAGCGACCAGGAGTGGCTTCCTGCTACTAAAACGGTGTAGCGTATTGTTTCTAATTCCAATAAGAGTACTTTTTACGACTTTCAGGCCCTCTCGCATATTGAGAAGGTACTTACGATATTATTCCTGGTAGGCCGAGGACCTTTCTTTTTGAGAGAAGCGTATCTGTTAGTATTCGAAAAAGTTTTTGTCTATCTGAGATTATCATATGCTGTTGGATACCTGACAGTTTGTCACCGATGCAGTTGGTGTACGTTTCGGGAATTTGAGATCCAGCACCAAGCGCTTTCATGCTCTCTTAAAAATAAGAGCTCATGTCTGGAAACCAGATAGTGACATCAGAGGTGTAACGGTGGTGTCAGTAGCTTTTGGCGACAAGCCGTTCTATTGCGGAATAGACTTTTACTCTTGTCCTGTATGGAGAAGTAGCGCCAATATTGATTACGTGAATGGCGTGGAGAAATCTTGCCACGTGCAGTTGGTATGTTAAGTTTTTAGAGATGCTCCATGCGATGTAATTTTTTGGAAGGGGGGATTTCGAAAAGGGATTATAAGAGTTAGTTCAGGGATTGTGTGTTGTAGGCATTGGAGAGCTGATTTTGGACAGTGAGGTGAAGAGTTCCTTCAGGGATGCTGGGTTGGAGAATTTCGTCCTCAGGCGGTACTCGAGGTGAAGTCCAAAGCTCGACTCTATGGACGTCCTGTTCCCAGACTAGTAGAGTCTTCACAGCGGAGACCACGGAATTTACTAACGACGGGAAGCTGTCTATGGCGAGCATCTTTGCAGCTCTAGCACACAGGGAGTTTTCTATGTCGCTTTGCACCCTCAGTGCCATGTTCTTTCGTCTTGCAGCAGCAGTTATTCAATTGACTCATGTTTCACAGCATTTCCGTTTAGTAGTTCACAAGCGCTGCTAGATGGAGCCAGATAGACAGGATTACTGTTGATAAACAAAGAAGGAAGCATCACATAGAGAATCCCATTCCTTCATGCAGCTTTGCTAACCGATCATTACTATTGACGTAACTGTGACTTATACGTGTTTTGTTGGAACTGTTTTTCCGTATTATTTTCTTGGAACATCATTTTCCGTGCAAGTTTCTACTGTACTAAGTTAATAGGTTCAAAGGCTAGCCTTTCTTATTTCATAGGGAATATACATTGCTCATTTTATAATTTTGTTGGATATTTGCTTCCACTTGTCGTTTTGTCATAAGTTACCTAGTTGGGGTTTAATACCAGGGAGACAATATTAACTAGCTTTCAGATAGTCCATTGTACACAGATTTCAACAATGTTTCTTAAAGGTCGTTCTGCGTCAATGGTCATTCTTCTTCTTCTTCTTTTTCTTGCGCTTTTGCCTTTGTACTGCAGTTTTCACATGGTCAGCATTGTTACAATCAGATTTGGCATGGTTAGTTTGAAAGGATGACCAGATCCCCTTCCTATCGCCGCTCTCTGTAAACCCCTCCCCACCCCACCCCCCTTCGGGATGGAATAAGTGTACCTCAGCTGACTGGGTGTAGTGTAGAATCATGAAACAGTGCAAACGTGTTTCGAATGTCTGCGAGTCGTGTAACTGTGGTGGGACGGTGGGACAAGTCCAATATTCACCTAGTGGGATGTGGAAAACCGCCTAAAAACCATATCCAGGCTGGCTGGCACACCGTCGCTCGTCGTTAATCCGCAGGGCGGATTCGATCCGGGGCCGGCACACCTACCCAAGTCCAGGAAACAGCGCATTAGTCCTCTCGGCTAACCTGGCGGTTTTTGACAATGGTCATTATGGGGCGGAAATTTAATCGTGGGTAGTTCCTGCCTTACCATACCATTATATATTGTTAAACTTCTCATTTATGGTTTAGAAATTATTTCTTATTTATATATAGAACCAGTTAATATCAGGATTATTGTACAGAGTATGTTAATCTTTATTTGATTAGTTATTATCTCCGTGCTAAAATTCCTTTTTCCTAGTTAACAGTTATCTTTGCATTATCATAAGGACTGTTAAGATGATATAGCAGTTACGTTCAACGTGGCTCCATAGGGAGTTCGTTTCCCTCTTTTTAATGTACAAAGCATAAGATAAAACAATGTCAGTGAATATTATGCTACGTTCTATGCAGGCGGTGGAACACAGAGCGACACTGATCGGCGACCACGACAGTTGTGCATCGTCGGCAGACACATGATGGGTAGCGCTCTTGCAGCGCTAGGACCAGTCCGTTCATATTATCTGTGTCTTCGCTAATAACGAAGTCAGTTTACTTCCGTGTAAGTCGTTTGTGCCTGAACAGTAGAGAGCCGCTAGACCTCAGGTGTGGCCCTCCACTCAGTCGTTGCTGTCCATATTGTGCGCCTACCCGACGGCGGACAATGTGAGTACAGTGTTTGCTTGTTATATGTTACAAAATATAGTAAGTGAGTCGCTTTGTTTCAGTAGTCTGCTGTTTTTGATTTTATTGATATTCTGAATTATGTTTCTTTCCTTCTCTCCTTTGTATGTCACAGTTTTTTACACCAGAAGATGGGATTTAAATATTTCGGAATCGGTCATGTTTTGAACAATCGCTGCCACAACTGAAGCGAATCCCTTTAAATTATGTGCAATTATGAACTTTCTCATGCAGATTTTTTTAAAATTTTTGTAACAGCCAGTGGGATTCCTGCCTGTCCGTAAATTTCAGATGCGGAAAAATAGCTCATTGGGCAACGTAAAAATATATATGAGAACCCTGAGAAACGACAGTTTGCACCTGGATATTGTGACACCTACATGGCCTGGAAAGAATGCCAGTGGATAACTTATAAAACCTTTGCTCGGTTGGGCGTTGGAGCGCTCTTTTAAAATACATTTCAATGGCCAGTGTTTAATGATACATTCTGACTGTGACACTTTGCACATGTTTTGTGCAGAGTAAGAAGGAGAGATTGTTTGGGCACTCTGGGGGATTATACGGATGTGGGCATACTGGAGGAGAATGTGGAAGTGAACACTGTGGACGAACACGTGGAGTCAAATGGTTGATGCTTGGGGACGCGGAGGAAAGGATGTCGTGATTCAGATGCGCAGTGAAAGGTGCCCTTGAATTTCCAAGGGTTAATCATCGTATGCTGGCTGAATGACTGGCCGCTAGCAGGAGACTGCGCCATAACTAGGACTTTAAGCTCTGACTCATCAGTTGTGGTGATATTATCCCGCAGTGTAGGCTAACTAGGAATGAAAGCAGTTAGGTGTCGTTTCGTTCTGTTGCTTCTAAAGATTATTAGGTTCTATGATTTAACAACCAATCAGAGATTCGAAGGCTCATCCGTCAACGAACAGATTCTGTCTTTTGCATGCAGATTTCATCTGATCTTACGGTATGATGGAGCTAATCTGTGCACACTCATTCGCAGATATGACCTTTTGAAACGGTAGTCACTCCAGAGTCATCTGTTCCTAGCAGACTTTCCCAAACCAATCTCTCTCCAATTTCAGTTTGTTACAATGTTGAAAATTGGTACTTCTTCTCACTTTGTAATTTATTGCTCACATTAACATGTAATTATTGCTTTCATGGTTATGTATGTCGTTACAAGCACTGACTGGAATAAACTGGGTTTACAGTGGGTCAAGACTATAACCAAGCATCTAGAAGAAACCCGCTTTTTAGCTATTAAAATTTTAATGCTTTGTGTAAGAAACAACACCCAGTACTCGTTTATGTGGAACATTCTATCCGTATCACGTAATCCGTTGTGCGACAGAATCACTTGCGTATCTGAATTCGTGGGGAGCGATCCGTCTCTCGGTCGGTCTATCAGGTACAGACCAGTTTTGCGGTCAAAAGGCTTGATAGCTTCGCTGGCTTCTTAAGTACCTTCTAAGAGACGTCATGGGTTCAGTTCTGCCTAGTGTGCTCCTACGTTTCTTCGGAATCTAAACTGATCTTCCCCGTCGTAGGTTCCGACCAGTTTTCCCATTCTTACTAAATAATTTGTCAGTGTTTTGCAACCATTACTTATCAAACTAATGGTTCGATGGTATTCGCACCTACCTTCTTTGCAATTAGTTTATGTGTGGAAATTCTAGAAGAGGTTTTTATTCAGTCGTGAATATGAAATGGCTTGTCTGATGATACTTATGACATTCATCTGCTTCTACTGAACAGAGCAGCAAAAACCGCTCTTCGTAGCCGACATTTCTATCTCAGCCCTGGTGTGATAGTACTGGACGCACCGGTTTTAATCCAGCAGAATAAACTTTCGTCTGTGTTCGGATGGCAAACAGATGAGAGATGGTAAGCTAACGTTCTTGACAATTATTCTGGACTATGATGTCCAGGGCATAATTACCAACCTCTCCACTGTCCTTTTGATGTTACGCTGCGTACGGTTATCCATCTGTCGGAGAGGTAATTAAACTGGCCGGCCACATAGATACTAACCTAGACTAGTTGGCTGTTTGTCTGGAACGGCTGTGAAACTGGACTTCTCTGGACTTCCTTCTCTGTTGTAGTGACGAACTACATAATGGCAATATTACAATTTACAAGCTAACCTCATGGACATGCATACCAAGAGTTAGGGATGGAAAATGAGGCCGTTTGCACTAAGAGTGTCAAGAAGTTCTGAAACATTTCCTCTTTTACTGAATGCAGTACTTAGAATTCCAAGCAATGTCACAGGCCTAGTAATATTTCATACATATCTGAAAGCCTGGCTGAACCCTGCATCCTCACTGGCAATACAGACAGAAAAATCTCTGTGACCTTCTGGTGAATTATTTAAGGTAACCACAGACGCGGGTATAACGTCTGCTCGAACTGTCACTCTGTTACCTATAAATAACAAAACTACGGATATTTCTTCTAAGTGGCTTTAAAATGGGAAATTATTTCTTAATAAACAGATGTCGAATGAAAAATCTGATGTTTTTGAAAAACAGGTATTTTGATATTACTATTGCACTTCAGTTACAATTCCTTTACTTGAAATTAATTTGGGATTTGAAAATCACACACGTGGCAGTAAACCATATGTAGTGTGCGTGGATATATCTATATTATTACGTACGGTTTTATTTTCATCTTCATCGATGCACGTTAGTCGCCAAAGAAAAACGAGCTTCCAACGTCGTTATGTATGCTACAGTTAACAGGTAATCCAGTATAATTAATTTTCCATATAATAATTAATACAAACAGTAATTTCGGTAATGCACTGTATGTGCACCAACGGTACTGGAAGAGTTACAAGAATAAATGAACAATGTGACTGCGGGCTATCTAAAAATAATGATACATTTCAGATAACAGAAATACTTATGTGTGATGGATAGCGCTGAAGAGAAGATAAATTGTTGATGTAATAAAATAAACTGTCAAACTTTAATACGTTTAATATGTGAAGTACATCAAAACTGTTTTAACCATACAGACAGGCAATGTACAATGATTTCAGAAGCTGCGACATGGTCTCAGTTTCAAGCCGTACTCCAGGAAGTGTAGAATAAATTTCTTTTGCACCTCCGGTAAAGAAATTAGTACACCGTGAAAGGCGACGTCGAGTTTGATTCGATGTCGGCATATGCCGCTGGGGAATAGTAGATGTACTGCCAATGGTTTCAACGTCGTCGCCAACAGATAGCTTAGTGGTATATCCACAAGAGCGTCATCTCTGTCCACCTTTCAATAAGAAATGCTCACAGCCAGAAGGCTCAGTGGGGTGCAAATGTACGAAGCAAGCAGGCAACCCCACGTAGACGCACTCGTGCTTCCTACAATTAACTTAGTTAGAAAGGGATCAAATTGTAGCCTTCCGAGTGTCGGGACAGTCCTTTCTGAGAATTTACATATAAGCTGGACGTGCTGCGTCAGTTTTGCAATGACGCTCGTATTAGTGGTCACGTGTCCATTTTCAGATCCGTAGACGAGGTTCTGGGAGTCCACGTAGCACAGATGCACGCCAGGATCGTCGTAGTGTAAGGGTAGCAGTGGCAGATTTTACACCTTCCATCGCACTGCGGCGCCACGAAATGTACAGGCAAGGATTTGAGGAATTCTTGTAAATCTCGCCCAGCTATGGTTGGAGTAGTAGTGAAGGGACCGACACTACATCGGATTTCAGGCGCGGGCGATGTTAAGATTTTGCAAACATTTGTGCGAGGTAGCATTACGACACCGCTTGCAGGCTAGAAGGCCGGCCGAGAGGGCGCTTTATACAAATGTGAAGTAATCAGGGCAGTGCGGCGCACCGACGTGCTGTGAAGGACCATACGTTGCACTTGCAACAGGTCCTAGCGACCTGTATATAGGGGCCGAAGCTGGAGGAGGAAAGCTGACGTTGTACATGTCAAAGAGAGCTCCGCTTGTCCCCTCCAGAGGAACTACATCAGAGGCGTAGGGGAAAGATGTATAAATAAGCGAGCCAGGAGGCTCCAATGGGTCAGTGTTGTTGGAATTCGGCCTCAATCAAGAATAGAATAGAACGATGATTGTTTAAGTTGCAGGCCAACCACGACGACCCACGGTGGTGGATGTCGGTGGCCTACCGGCCCGCTAAAGCTACCTACCATATTCGCTGCACGGACACCTCATTGCTGTGGCGGGACGGATCGCTCCATGGAGGTACACTGGCGGGAGGAGTGAGAGGGCTTCTAGCCTCCGCTGTCCGGGTGGCATCGGCCGGCGGACTGCTAGCTGCCATCCGCAGGGGCGGGGTCCAAGCACGGACTCGCAGCTTCCAGGGTGCATAGCTGTCTGCAGGCACTGACCGAGCTGCCCTGGGTGGACGGCTGGAGCTGCAAGTCTAGCTACGATGGCGGTCAGCTGCTTCCCTTCGGCGCTCTACATGCGGTCCACGAGTCGCGCTCGACGGAGCAGTCAGCCGTCTTCGTGCACCGGGCACTGTTAACGCACGCGGCGGCCACTGGCCGTGGTCCGAGTAGGAGTGCTACGTCCGCAATGTTGGGCCTGGGCAACTGGACGCCGACGCTGCAGATGCAGGCATTTGCGCTCATCCACGCACGCCGCCCGACGCTATCGTCGAGTTCAGCAGAAGGTCAGCTGTGTACCTTGGATGCATGATACACTTGCTTGTGTTTCTCTGCGTTCTTCAGCGTGGGTCATCCCTCTCTGCCAGATCATACCTCTCGGTCTTTCTCACCTATTACATTCCCTGACCTCGGAGGGTTGTAACAAAAAAGATATGAGGACTTGTGAGACCGACGTGTCAATACGAACTGTTGCGAACCGATTAACGACAGTGGTACTACAAACAATCAAACCTCTAGCTCCTCTTCCGCTCATGCTCGAGCATCGACATGCACGGCTCGTCTAGAACCGTTAAAGAATCTGGTAGAAGATTGGGCGTCACGCAGTGGTCTTTAGCAATGAGAGCAGATCTTGCCTGTCAAGTTATGGTCGTTTTTCTTGTACAACGTAGGCCTCTGCCAGTCTCGCAGATTGCATCTGTCCGAGACACAATGGCCCCACCCTAGGCCTTGTGGTCTAGGATCCGATAAATTACAACTACCGTTCACCAGTGGTGTTCCTGTTGGGGACGCTAACCACCGCTCATTACGTACAGAACGTTGTTGCCACAGCAAGGTGAGGTGTTGTTGCAACAGGATACCGCTCGCCCACACACTACCCGTGAAATTCAACGTGCTCTGCAAGATGTGCAGCAACATCCCTGGCCAGCACGATCTCCGGTTTTGTCTGCAACCGTGCATGTGTGCGATGTGATGGGACGAGATGGGACTCGTGCAACTCATCAGCCAACAATTCTTACAGAACTATGTGAACAGGTCGAGCAGGCATGGAATAACATATCCCAGGACGGTATTCGTCATCTTTATGATCGACTGGATACCAAAGTCAGCGCCTGCCTTGCCGCTCGTGGAGGCTGTACCACATACTAACTTACATGTTTCAGCATTGCTTGATATCTGGTACCTCAGAACCGCTAGTGCTCTTGACTGTAAACAGAATCGTTTCATGTACTCCATATGTACTGTTGCAACAATAAATCTCGAGTAAATTAGAAACCTCTAAAAGTCGGTACCGATCTGTTTTTCCGACAGTGTGTTTCCGACATCTATCATGTCAGAGTGTATTATATTCCTTTTATTTTCGTCAATGATAACCAAGTCTTTGGTTCTTAGACTACCGGTTTCGATCAGTAATAACCATCTTCAAATCTGTTTTATTAGAACATGTTATATAAGAGATCTGAAGATGGTAGTTTTTGACTGAAACCGGTGGTCTGAGGACCTACAGTTCCGTGATCATTGACGGAAATAGAAGGAATTAGTATACCCTGACGCGATGTACTGTATATATATTGTATTATAAAAGCGTATGTCTGTTCTTATAAGGTCAAAAGGCTGGAGAATCTCTCGAGAAGTGAGTAAAGAGGCATGGTAGGTGAAGCACGGGACAAGCAAGTAAGAGGAATGGAATACGACATTCCAGTCAGCCCATCCAGATTTGTACTTTTAGTCGATTCCTTAGATGAATAAATGGGAGTTGAGTGATGGATTTCTAAACAGGCCTCAGCCGCTTTTACAGCAGACGTTTCCAGTGACCTGAACGTAAACGAAAAGTTCTTTCTGTCAGTCTTTAGCCTAGAGGCAAGTGGAGCTGTGTTGTTACTTTAACGGACTTCCGTTTGCAGACATCGACCTCGCCATTTCGGTTTGAATGGATAAAAAACTTTAAACTTCTCTAGAAACTAGGTTTAAGGAATGGCTAACTTCCAAGTTATTAACGATGGAACATCATCTCATTGTATCAAGTGACCAGGAAGGAAGTCCTCGTTTGTCTTGTGGAACTAAGTACCGCGGCATTAGCCTCAAGTGATTTAAAGAAAGCGTGGTAAATCGTCGTTGATTATTACCAAAAGTAAGTTCTTTTTCAGAATACAAGTCGATTCTCTTAATCATTGCGCCATCTATTTCCATTTTTTTGGCAACAGGAAGCTAAGTTGAACAAGTACTCAAATTGTTTGCAAATGCTACACGCACACACACTACTGCTATTGTTCACCTGCACTTTACTTCACGTCGTACATTATTATGTTGCAGTGTTCAGCCACACCAGTTACTTGCATTACATTGTAACATATATCACACAGAATTTCCTGCGTCTTAAGTTTATTCCAGTGTTGCGAAAATATAGTTCTACTATTTGTAAGTCTTTTGAAATCAATAATGCCCTCAGGTACGCTTAGAGTTCACAATTCAGTCTCATTAGCCCATTTATTTAATGATTTCCCTTAACAGTTTATCTAACTCAGAAAAGTGTCGATTTGTAAATTCTTTCGTAGATACCATGGGTGACAAACGTGTCTCGTATTGCTGATGAAATCTTCTCGGGCTTCCATCCGGGTAAGTGCGCTAGAAGATTATGAGAATGACACTCATCGGAACGTCGCGGATTTTCGGCGCAGCTACGTGGATGGAAGCCCGAGAAGATTTCATCAGCAGTATACACCGGGTAAGCCTACATTCACATAAGTGTCTCGTAATATCTGTAACTAGTATAATCTGGAAATAGTCTCTGAAAACAACCTGGGAGATTTTTTTGTCGCGTTATCTCTAATTCTTATTATATATTATACTATGCTAAATAGGAAGTACCTTCTTAATGGTCTGAAACATTAGTTTTCTTTAATCGAGAACTGTTTTTCGGTTAATTAGCCGACGTCAGGAGACAATGAATATCACAAACAGACAAAATACGTGCAACTTACACAGATATTACTTATACTGAAGATACGAAAGATACAAAATGTTGATATGTAGAGTGCTTACAAAAATGAAGAGAGAGTTACATTTAACTAAAAATGAAAAGTAATGTTTTTACGTGATACATTTAACAACAAACGCAAACTAAATTTGAATTTACAATAGTAATTCAACTTTTGTATTCAGTTCCTCCAGTACAGGAATGTCTGCCGTCATACTCGATTCTTTTTAAGGAATGGTGACTGCGCAACCGTGCTTGCTCTGGCGAGATACTCTTACTTCACCGACATTAATTAGAATTAGGGTACCTTTTACGTTTTATTTAATTAGTAGCAGTAGCACGCCTGTTTTATGATTATATTTACATCCCCATACAATGTCTCGCATTTAAATTAGCTAAAAGTACAAGACCTGAAAGAATTGACCTTGCTTCAGACAAATCCTTCTGGAGCAGCGTAAGAGGGCTTAATAAGACTACTCTCATTTAATACTTGCAGTAGCAAAAAATATTTATAATTTCATTCGTATTAGCTTGTATTTCAACGGGTTCAGGTTCATGCGACACTGCGTTCTTAATCAGTAAAGTAGCTCTACCTTATCCTCCTGTTCTATCTGCTACAGTGGTATCACACAGAGGAATACTGTTCAGCTGTTTTTGGCATACGTTATCTACATCTTATAAAACTGATCAGCCTTTTTCAGTCGTCTTTGATTGATTTCACTTTGCGATGACTACCTATAGTTAGTCTTTGGCTCATTTTTAAAAGCTACTGTATTTGTGTTGTTAATCTCAATGCTTCGATGATTTCAGAAGTATCCATAAATTGTTCAATTGAGTGAGTTGCAGTCATTTCCACCATTGATATGCTACGATTAGTTCTTGATGTGACCGAATTTCCATTTGGTGTTAGCTAGCTGTTAATAGATTTTGTGGTACCGATGGAGTCTGTAGTCTTACGGCAGGTACTTTCACATACGGGATCACTCTCATTAAAGTGAGATGCTCTGCTTAACCAGCAGGACAGGGCAGATAGAATAAATTGTGGAAAGGGGCCAAAATAAGGGGCTGTCAGTTACACTCGAACATACAAATTTATTATTTGATCAAACATTACAAGAGACCCAAAAAAAAAATTCTTTAAACACACAGCTTTAATCTTTGGGACTTAATTACCAGCTGAAAGCTACTTTAATTTAAAATCGGCTGAAGGCCAATAACTTAAAACACAAGCTAATCAGGAATTTAAAAGGCAAGCCTTATCTTAAAACAGTTCTTTAGTTAGGCTGAAGTAAACAAGTTAAATTAAAATCGGCTGACGGCCGGACATTTAAAACTCCAAAACATTAATCTTTTTTAAATACCAAATTCCTTACGTGAAACAGTTCTTTAATTTAGGCAGAAGGCCTTAAGAACAAACAACTGAAACTCAAACCGACTGAAGGCCGAAGACTTCAAAATTCAATAGGTTGAACTTAACATGTTAAATTAAAATCAGCTGAAAGCCGAAGACTTAAAAATTCAAAATTTGTTTAAAACGCCAATGGGCTCACGTGAAACAGTACTTTAAACTAGGCTGAAGGCTTTAAGAGTAAAACAACTGTAATTTAAAACACAAAAATGGTTCAAATGGCTCTGAGCACTATGGGACTCAACATCTTAGGTCATAAGTCCCCTAGAACTTATAACTACTTAAACCTAACTAACCTAAGGACATCACACACACCCATGCCCGAGGCAGGATTCGAACCTGCGGCCGTAGCAGTCCCGCGGTTCCGGACTGCAGCGCCAGAACCGCACGGCCACCGCGGCCGGCTAAAACACAAAACCGACTAGAAACCACACAGGTAGCAACAAAACTCAGATTTCGTGTCCAGGGTCGGTGAGCCATGGACCTAGTAGCAATGGGAAAAGCCCCACACACTCCGACACCGCGCAGAGATCGCCAGCGGGCCCCGGCCAAACTACGCCCCGCCGAGGATTCCTCAATGCTCCACGACAACCGACCAACTGCTCACAGCCAGTACGCTCACAACATTTGAAATAACTTATCAGTCAAATTCACACAAACTACAAACAGTTTTACGAACACTTGGACGTAGAACCAGAAAATGCTACCGGCAGTGCCGAATCACGAGTCGGCACACACAACCAACCCATAAGCGGTCGCCGGCCAAGTACACGTCGTCCGGCACGACAACCATCCGACGACCAACCAGAGTCGTTGCCACTCCAATCTTGAGTGTCGGCAACGGTCGGGCGAGTCATGGCGGTCCGGACCTCACTGCTGCCGCGCCCCTGTACTTGTGTCGCGGGCCAACTCAAACACTGCCAGGTCCGAACTAACAGCTGGCACGTTCCAACTGGATGGTCGACACACGACGATCGGGAAGTAATAGCAGTCCAGCAAAGATAACACAGCAGGTTCAAAAAATGGCTCTGAGCACTATGGGACTTAACATCTATGGTCATCAGTCCCCTAGAACTTAGAACTACTTAAACCTAACTAACCTAAGGACAGCACACAACACCCAGCCATCACGAGGCAGAGAAAATCCCTGACCCCGCCGGGAATCGAACCCGGGAACCAGGGCGTGGGAAGCGAGAACGCTACCGCACGACCACGAGATGCAGGCTAACACAGCAGGGCTTATATCGATAAGCTCTGTTGCTGCTGCTCAAGGGTAGACAAAGCAGCAACTCAGTGACACAAGTAATTGAAATTAACATAACGGGGTGGCAGTACGGCAAAAACAGGATGTTAAATAATATATGGCAAGAACACTAGCCACGCACGGCTCATAAAGTTCAAACAATCTTGAAGCGACGTATATGACATCGAGAAAAGTAATCTAATATGAGACGCATGCGGTCGCAAATTTCGGGAATTATCACAAAAGTGGATGAAATATTTTTAATATGTGGCGTCATCAGATAACGTACCTCGTGGCGCGTCCAACGACTGGGCTTGTGATCCTATCCTCGCCGTTAGGGTCAGTGGTACACATCGGTCCGCTGTGCTACACTGTTTCCGAGCACCTTTTGTAAATGGCATCTGTAGTAAACTAGACCCAATTGGGAGCTACTTAACTGAGAATTTGCACCTCCGGTCACGAAAGATAACAACGGTCTGGAGAGCAATGTGCTGACCACAAGACCTTCCATCCAGTGAGGCCTTTCGTCTGACGATGACGCGGTGGTCGGTCGGTACCCTTTGGCCTTCCGTGGCCTAATCGGGAGGAGTAAACATAGAAGTTACAAAATTATTGACGAAACAAAATCTATTCTAATTTTGCATTTTTTTCTTTCGTCCCATCCATTTTCGTTTAGAGACTTAGCTTAGGAAAGAATACGTAAGCCATTTACTAATAGCGATAGAATTCATAAGCTTATAATTATTTACTTGCGGCGCAATACGGTAGCTTTTTGTTTTACTGTACTTTGAAATCGACCAGCGGAGACCAAGAGACCGATGAAAAATTGTAAATCGTATCACAATGTAATTGTCTAATGCAATGCAAAATAATACAGCCTGCCAGACACGAGACCCTAACACAGAGCTCCACGCGCTTATAGATGGGCAATATCGTTGCACTTGCGGTGAGGTACGTCGTCTGGTGACGTCTCACGTTCAGCATTTGTCATCCATTTCTGAGGGTATTTTTGTTCCGTCGTTACAACTACAAAAATAGTGTGTTTTTCTCTATAACCCTGTCACACTTCCGTCTGAACGGTTACCCTTGCATACGCTTCGACTCTTATAATGGCAGTAGTTTTTTATCCCTGCAACCTTCAGAATTTCTATGTGTTTATTCCAGTCGGCATCGTCAAAAACTATCTCTAAATCTACACATGCCATACACATAGGATTGCCTTCCTTTAGCCTTTGTAAGACATGATGTAGCGCCAGTACCGCTTAGCGTATTCCTACATTTCATCGGAACCGAAAGTAAATATCCCAGAGTTCGACTTCTACAACTTTTCTATTCTTCTGTAAGTACTTGGTGCAACGTCTTACAAGCATGACTTATTGAGCTGATAGTTTGGTAATATTCTCATCTCTGTTCTTTGAAACTTTAATTATCACATTTCTTGAAGTCTGAGAATATTTTGCCTGCCTCATATATCTCGTACAAAAGGTTGAATACTATTGCCATGACTGGCTGTACCAAGAGTCTCAATAAATGTCAGGGAATGCCCAGTGGCCAAGTTAGCGCAATCTACAAGTATCACAAATCTAAACTGAAAACCCGATGTCAGCACTGGGATCACTGTACGTGGCGGTGCACGAGTTTCAGTGGTTTCGACCTTCGAAAATATGTGAGCGAATGAGCCAGACCTGGAGTTACAACGAACCTAGAAACATAGCGCCTGGGTCCTTAAGAGAAGTCTGAGATAGTAAGTCGTATGACGCATGATGACAGCAGCGAACTGATGGTGCGCTAGCTCACATTAGGTGAACCGCCGGCAACATCAGCACATCTTGCATGGTGTTGATACCTTGGAATTGTTCTCTCAGTGTCATGTCAGCTCCAATTAAGCGGAACAAATTCCAGGCTAAATTGAAAAATTGTTCGAAATTCTTTCATTCTTAGTTACTTTACCGACTCCTGTCATTTGTTCTGAGAATTAAATGTAAGCTTTTTCTTTTGAAATTTTTAATTTGTTTCTTTTTACTCAATCGTTCCGCGATAGGACCTTTGAGTGAGACGACTTAAAACAGATCATATAAGATCCAGAGGTAAACTATCTATCAGTTGTTTCCGAAGTGTCTGTGGTTAATGACCACTCAATTTGTAATTACATTTAATCCTTACTCGCACTCTTGTAGTCCGCGCGGATAATTTGTTATTCCAGAGGTGTTACCGCGTAACCAGTCTTCAATCTGTCATATATATATTAGTTTCACCTTTTATTACCACTCTTACAGGTTGTTAATTCAAGTAATTTTCAGTTAGTAACTTCAGTTCTACTAACACTAGAAAGGCTAATACTCGCATTCCTCCTGCTTAACCGCAATGTATATGATCATTAATTAATAACAGCTTGACTGCTTGGTAAAATTCGTTTTACTGCCATCGATGCCCATCTTAACGACCCGAGCAACGCTTATGGCTGCAGACACCTCCCTACTCGTGTGCCCGCTCGTTATGTACTGGAACAATGCCGGTGAGACGGTACAATGCTCCCGCCGCCACAAAACGGCGCATAACGTACTAAAGCTTCCAGTACATTAGACTCGCCGATTAGTGTATGTTAAACAAAGATTAAATATCTAACTGATAGCGTTCTCTTTCGTTACCACCGGAAATCATTTTCTAAGTTCGGAAAGGGAATTCTGAAAATAAAGAGATGACACCTGAAACTGAAAAAAAAGTCTTTGGAGGACAATGAAAACAGTGGCTTATCCCATCCCGCACTTCCGCACTCAAAGGTAAATGACATTCTTGAATTAACTTGAGAATATATCAGTTTAAGCTATTATTATTTCTCTTTTGAACAAATACACTAATTGTTACAGAGCGCATTCATGTACAATAATTAAAAGAAAAGCATCGCTAAGAAATTCCATTCAATAAAGAAAGGTGCACATTGAAAGTATACATAAATGTATCCATACTGCACAGTAAAGTTATCCATTAAATTAATCACCTTGTCAAAGTAAGTTATTACACCAACTCAGCAGAATTTCTAATCAACAAATGCAGACGATGTCAAAATGTGTAATTCTGTGCATTTCACTTTTATTAATTAGAATAAATCTGTTTTTCCTAGATTATTTAGTTACAAAAAAGTAAATAAAAGAAGGTAGATGTGCCCAGTTCACAGAAGAGATTGTATTATAAAGACAAAATCTTATTCAATTATGAAATTCATTTACAAAAACGTTCCGCTAATCTGCTACAAGAAAACACCGTGCACCTTTTTAAGCCCTACTCTTTGCTTGTATTCAGCACAATCACTCACACAATAAGTTCTCGTAGTTCGGTAAGCTGCCGTGCGGAACGATGTAGGTATTAAATGGTTTACACTTGCTGTTACCGTACACTTATCTGTTCGCAACACGCCCATCAATCATACTTATGCCTCTGCACAAAAATGCTCACAGGATTAATGCCACATAGAACTCACTACGGCAGTAAAACTTTTGCTACAGTTAAATGCAACGTTTTTCTGCTTTAGAACGCTCCCTGCAGTTACGTTCATTACGTGTCACAGTACCTATGTCTCGTACCACCACAATGCTTCTTCTTTCCTGTATGATGATAGCGTTTGTTGTTTGACTTGTACGTCACTTCCTCCACATACATCAATAACTATTGCTGTTTGTGCTCGAAATACGTTCCCTATTTCTGCCTTGCATGGTTCCAAATTTGACAGTTCCTTCCCGCCACTGTCCGATCCGAAATTGCATCGTGACACGATACGCTCTTTGTAGCGTCTCCCTTCTGAAATTTTTCATGTAGTGCTGTTAATGTGATTGATACTTTAATCCAAGCAATATCCAATCAGCAACTTCAGAACTACTCACACTAGAAAGAGTAATACTTGCAACATCTACTTAGCATTTTATACATGTGACGAGGTTAGTACCCGGCGTTTCCAGGGAATGTATGTATTCCAGTCCTCTACTAGTCCATCTCCTGCTTCCCTCCCCTCTTCTCTCTCCACGTTATCACCCTCAGCCCAGTAGGAGTCTGGTGCTTCTTACCACGATGGTATTTCTTTCCAGGTCGTAACTAACCAAATTTGGTCGAAATCGTTCCAGGGATTTAGGATGAGCTTTCTGCCCCTGTATTTCGTCGCGTACAAGCATATTAAATATATTTAAGATATATTTAACATATTTCACAGGTACAAGGTGACACAGAAAAACGGGAACATTTCCACAATCCAATAAAACTATAAGTGAAGGAAGAAATAAATTGCATTCATAGTAACTGAAACCTTACAACATTGCCATTTACGAAACATTGATGGTATTTATCATTTTTTTTTAAAATTACGTCCTCTACGTAGCGTCCTTCTGTACGAATACATTCGTGAAATCTGCTGTTGAGATTCCTCATTGCCCACTGCAACATCGCAGCTGGGATACTGGGAATTGCATCCCGAATTCTCTGTTTTATCTCATCCTGGGTTCTTTGTCGAGTCGTTTAGACTTTATTCTTGAGGCAGCCCCACAGAAAAAAATCACAAACGGATAAATATGGCTCGAAATCTGGCAGAAATTCCAAATAGATTCTGATCATACACAAATAACACCAGTGGCAAGAAGCAATCAATACCTTCACTGCGCGATAACAACGGTCACTGATGACAGTGCCACTAACGCAGAGCTATTAAACACGGTTTTCCGAAACTCCTTCACCAAAGAAGACGAAGTAAATATTCCTGAATTCCAATCAAGAATAACTGCCAAGATGAAAAACATAGAAGTAGATATCCTCGGTGTAACAAAGCAGCTTAAATCACTTAATAAAATCAAGGCCTCCGGTCCAGATTGTATACCAGTCAGGTTCGCCTCAGAGTATGCTGATAAAATAGCTCCATATTTAGCAATTATATACAACGACTCGCTCACAGAAAGATCCGTACCTAAAGATAGGAAAATTGCTCATGTCACACCAATACCTAAGAAGGGAAGTAGGAGTAATCCGCTGAATCACAGGCCTATATCACTAATGTCAAATTTCAGTAGGGTTTGGGGATATATACGGTATTCGAACATTATGAAGTACCTCGAAGAAAACGATTTATTGACACATAGTCATCACGGATTCAGAAAATATCATTCTTGTGAAACACAACTAGCTCTTTATACTCATGAAGTAGTAAGTGCTATCGACAGGGGATGTCAAATTGATTCCATGTTTTTAGATTTCAAGAAGGCTTTCGACACTATTACTCACAAGCGTCTTCTAACCAAACTGCTTGCCAACGGAGTATCGCCTCGGTTCTGCGACTTGATTCGTGATTTCCTATCAGAAAGGTCACGGGATAGTAATAATAGACGCAACGTCATCGAGTAAAACAGAAGTAATATCCGGCGTTCCCCAAGGAAGTGTTATAGGCCCTCTATTGTTCCTGATCTATATTAACGACATAGGAGACAGCCTGATTAGCCGTCTTAGATTTCTTGCAGATGATGCTTTCATTTACCGTTTTGTAAAGTCATCAGATGATCAAAACGACTTGCAAAATGATTTAGATAAGATATCTGTAGGGTGCGAAAAGTGGCAACTGACCCTGAATAAAGAAAAGTGTGAGTACATGAGTACTAAAATAAATCAGCTAATTTTCGATTACACAAATCTGAAGGCTGTAAATTCACCTATGTACTTAGGGATAACAATTACAAAAAACCTAAATTGGAAAGATTACATAGAAAATGTTGTGGGTAGAGCAAACTAAAGACTGCGATTCATTGGCAGAACACTTAGAAGGTCCAACAGGTCTACTAAAGAGACTGCTTACACCACGCTTGTCCGCCCTATTCTGGAGTATTGCGGTGCGGTGCGGGATCCGCATCAGGTGGGACTGACGGATGATGTCGAAAAGTACAAAGAAGGGCAGCTCGTTTTGCATTATCGCGAAATAGTGGAGATAGTATCACTGATATTATACGTGAATTGGAGTGGCAATCATGAAAACAAACGCGTTTTTCGTTGCGACGGGATCTTCTCATGAAATTTCAATCACCAGTTTTCTCCTCCGATTGCGAAAACATTCCGTTGCCACCCACCTACATAGGGAGAAATGATCATCACAATAAAATAAGAGAAATCAGGGCTCGCACAGAGAAATTTAAGTGCTCGTTACTCCCGCGTGCCGTTCGAAAGTGGAACGGTAGAGAGACAGCTTGAAGGTGGTTCACTGAACTTTCTGCTAGGCACTTTGTCGTGAATAGCAGAGTACCCACGTGGATGTAGATGTAGATCTAGGGGGCCAGGGAATGTTACCGAATCGTGAGATCACACGGTTGCCAAAACGTTCTCGGACATTTGCGATTGGTTGCCTTGCAATGTGTGATGTCGCTCCGATGTTTAAACCAGGCTTCTCGAACGTTTGGTAAGTTGTTCAATGGAGGTGTAGTCAAAGTTCCTAACATCTCCACGTAACGATCGGCATTGACAGTTATCGTGTTTCCCTGTTCATTTGCGAAAAAATACGGTCCGATAATCATATGTGATGAAACACAACACCACACTGTCACTTTATTTGCGTGTAAAGGTAGCCCATTCACGTCATTAGGATTTGTGTTTGCCCAATCACGGAGTTCTTTTTATTCATATAGCCTGTGGGATGATAGTGTGCCTCATCTGACATCCACAACTTAGAAATTCATCGTTATTGTTTATTTTTGTTATCATTTGTTGACAGAATCCTAATAGTAACCGGCAATCGTTGTCCTTCAATTGTTGCACCATCTGTAGTTGGTACGAATGAAATTTTAAATCAAGATGAAGAATTCTGCGAACACTCTCCCGCGAAATTCCAATCCATGGTGCTTGCTTACGAATTGAACGCCGTGGGCTCCGTAAGACAGACTCGCGTACAACATCAGTGTTCGCTGGAGAACACACACTTTTCGGTCATCCTGCTGGTTTCTTCTTGAGGGCAGATCCAGTCTCTTCGAAGTTATTAATCGAACATTTTGTGGAATGTTACGACGGAACGGCATCAAGACGTCCTAAATTATAAAAACGTCGAAACTCCCTCTGCGCCGCTGCCAAACTATCATTGTTTATATAAAACATTTTTATGGCTAACACACACTGTTATCCGTTCCACTGATCCGTGATTACTGAAATTGCGGACTGTTTACTGCCTAACTGTCACGAAACCGCAGTGCTGCCACCTCCCGATGGCTGCCACCACTCATTTCAAACATTCCCGTTATTCTGTGTTACCTTGTACTTGTGCACATACGAGTGTTTTCACCAGTATTCCTAGTGAATATCAAACGCCAGTTTCATTTTCCGCATCTCAATGTTCACGACGTCATATCTCCTGAACTGCAAGTCGTACAATGGTAAATTTTTGTAGGTACATTCAGGAATATATGTGGATACGGTCTGCGCAATGTATTGAGAATACAGTTAATAGTAAGGTAATAATAAATTAAAACGTCTTGCAGGTTACCCCAATTGTCCACGCATCTCAGTATTTGACGTCATATCTCCTGAACTATATTCCATACATGCGGACATTTTTGTACGTACAATCGGCAGAATATGTGGATACGGTCTACGACATGTTTTGCGAATAGAGACAGTAGTGACGTTAAGAATGATGCGGCAGTTTCTCACGCATCTCAGTGTCTATGACGTCACATCTCATGAAATAGACTTCGTACATACAGTGGTATATGTGAATACTGTTTGCTAAATGTGTCGGAAATACAGTTAGAAGTAAAAAAGTAATGACGTCTTGCTTCATGTGACAGTTTTACAGCGTGAACGGCGAAAATGTAGTATGCGATAAACTTTTTTTTTCCTTTCACCTTTTTGCACGCGTTGTCAACGAGAAAAAGTTTCGTGAAGGTTTCAAATTATGCGTAAGTTTTGTTGCAAGTCACTAAATACTCGAGTAGTGGAAGAATAAAGTGTGGCGATTGGTGCATAGTAGGTTTCACTGTTTTTTCATAGCCATTCCCACCACTTGGATAGGTTGGTGTTTCTTACCCTCCCAGCAATTATCTGCAGACATTAAGTGATATGGCCGGCCACGGTGGTCTAGCGGTTCTGGCGCTGCCGTCCGGAACCGCGGGACTGCTACGGTCGCAGGTTCGAATCCTGACTCGGGCATGGATGTGTGTGATGTCCTTAGGTTAGTTAGGTTTAAGTAGTTCTAAGTTCTAGGGGACTTATGACCTAAGATGTTGAGTCCCATAGTGCTCAGAGCCATTTGAACCATTTATGTGATATGTGTATCAAATTTGATAGAAATCGACAAGTGCTTCAGGGGAAGATGTGCAACGTATATATTCGTACATACATTTTTCTAATGTATATACATAATTAATTAATAACCTCTAAACTACTTGATACAATTCTTCCTCGCAATACCATATTTAGCTTTTACTGCCTCTGGTCGCCATCTTAAAGATCCGATCGACTCTCAGAGATGCAGACACATACATGCTTTCGTGATCGCTCATTACCTACTGGAAAAATGTCGGTGTGACTTGTACATACTCCAGCCACCGAAAAAAAGCACATAACGTACCGAAGATTCCAAAATGTCTGAACTGACGGCTAGCGAATCTTAACCATAGCTTACCACTGTAACAGACACAGTAATCTTATGCAAACTATCTGAGTTACAATTAAAAAGTTATAAGGCTGACCTTGCGAAAACTAGACAGACTTTCAAAGAATCCAAATCAATTTTACTGTTTCCTACGCAAAATTGTGTCAATCCAGCCAGTATACATCTTATACGTGCTATTTAGTAAGCCTTATCTCATAGTGGAGATCAATAATTAACTTTTAGCAGCATTGAAAATGATTCTCTAATCTAATATTGATTTACATGAATGTGAAGTATGTCTGCGGACAACAGAGAGTAAATAAACGTGGTTCATTGCCCTTTAAGCTAGTTAAGTGACTTGGCCGACTTGCAGTTTAAAATCTGGCGTTGCTTTCATCGCCATTGTTACAACATTGTTATGTAGTAGAGGTTTATTCTTATTTATGATTTACGAGTTATGTCAGAGTTTTTGTAGTGTTGGAGTGTTGTGTGTAACGCTTGATGAGAATTATTTCATGTCTCTCGTTATTAACGTGTGTGTGCTAGATTTGTTACTGGTAGGTTTGATCATCACGCGAGAGTTACGGAAATGCTCCAGGAACTCGGGTGGGAATCTCTAGGCGAAAGGAGGCGTTCTCTTCGTGAATCGCTACTGAGGAAATTTAGAGAACCAGCATTTGAGGCTGACTGCAGTACAATTGTACTGCCCCCAACTTACATTTCGCGGAAAGACCACGTAGGTAAGATAAGAGAGATTAGGGCTCGTACAGAGGCATATAGGCAGTCATTTTTCCCTCGTTCTATTTGGGAGTGGAACAAGGAGAGAAGATGCTAGTTGTGGTACGAGGTCCCGTCCGCCACGCACCGTATGGTGGATTGCGGAATATGTATGTAGATGTAGATGTAATGCGCAAGCACATTAGAACACTTTTACCAGATCTCAACATCGTTTTTCTCGTGAACAAGTTCCGAAAACGTCCGTAGCATGTTCCTTACCTGTTGTAGTGGCTACTTGCGTCCGCCCTTCGGTGCATGCACTTTCGTATCAGTCTTCTAAATTTATGTTGAAGGATAGGCAGTAAGAGAGAAAATGCATATTCAGACTCTTCTTTATTATTTCTGACTCATATCGGCTTAGAATTTCTTTAATACTAAATGCTTTCAGCTAATTCTCTGCTACGCCAGATACACGGCGTCACTATACACACGTTACTTGATGTTTCAGCATTAGCTATGACAACATTCCAGCTGTATTTGTTAGTGTCTCTCTAACTGCAAATGGCTTCTATTTTTAGATAGATACTGGCAGTAAAAAATCTTGAGGTACACAAAATTGTGAACTTACTTACCGCTTCTAGTCTCTTAACAGAACGCTTTGGAAATTCCTCCAGTTGTATGTTACACACTACTTGCAACTTAACGTTGAACAATGATCTGCAGTTTACATTATTTATAGGAAGGCTCGTCAAATGGTAATAATTACTTAAACGGTCAGGTAACTGCGCTCCACAATGAATCTCCTTAAGACTGTCTCTCGTCGGTGGCATACTCATTCATCCAACACACTGTTATATTACACAAGCTGCGACATTGTCACGAAAAAACAGTGACTCGCATATGTTATAAGTTTCTTTAATTTACGTCTGTGGTCACAAACTTTTTGCTGACAAAAAACTCTTTGTTAACAAAAAGTTTGTGACCAAAGACGTAAATTAAAGGAAAATTACTGTTGTATTAATTTTCTGATATGTGGACTTGCTTTTCAAGTAAAAAAAAATGTGGTGGAGGATAATTTTTTGCGTTAAAACTGCATCATAATTTGGATTAAGGTAAATTGTCTGCACTTAAAAAAGGTTAATACTTACGGTATCACAAATTAGTAAGAACGTATTTAGTATTCACGTCTAACGCAGTAAGTTGTATGTAAGTTGAATATTTTCATACGAGTTTAAAAGGTGTAGAACAATACAGTGAAGTCTAAGCTGGTTTAAAACTATATATAATCACTAAAATGTGAGCGTAGTATGCGTTGATCAGTGGAACGTGACGTCGGCAGCTGTAATTATAAATGCTATTGAACTAACAAGTTATGCATGATGGTTATTATTGTATTGCTCCAAAATAGAAACTTTATCTGTATCAATGAAAATCGCCGAACAGCCGTATGTTTTGAGAAGTTATTTTACTCAGGTTTTTCTTTTACATGTCCCGTATCCACAATGGATCAACAAGGAAAATATTGTGAATTGTAAGAAATAGCATGGTTCATCCATGCTGATTTGTGTCGACATACGTAGTTGACTACAGTAATGTTCCATAACATTTCTGAGGGTCATACCTCGGTGATAGAGAGGCGTGGTTAAATGTTTTGGATAGGCCCTTGGCTACGGGCCATTTTTACACCCAACAGAAAAAATCAAAGCTTTACTGACGCATAAAGTTCTTTTCACATGAATGACATGCTCAGTTCTAGAAGGTAAAAACCACCGAAAAAAAGCTCATATCGCAGCACAAAACAATCGAATATGCTCCCATTTAAAAGACTAACTGAAAAGTGGGGTACTGGCTCGCATACCCTACCTTCCCCAGTGTCTACAAAAATTTTCCCAACAACTTTGGCCTGAGAAATCTTTTTTTTTTCTTTTTTTTGAGAGAGATAGAGAGAGAGAGAAAGAGAGAGAGAGAAAACAATAATGTGACAGTGGGAAAGGGGCTAAAAGTACACAGTGGTTACGGTATAGGGACAGAGAATGGAAATATGAGGAAAAGAGGAAGACACAGTAGCACTGGAAAGTAGTTGACAGTGACAGACAGTGCTAGGAAAAGAGTGAAGGCCAAAATGCTAGTGGAAGAGGAATAAAGGGACAGAGAATGTGGAAATGGGTGAGAGCCAGTGATAATGAAATACGGAGTCTATGAGGAAGAGTAAGAGAGGTAGAGTGGCAGTGAGAAGAGGCAGCAGCGGTGTGAAGAGGCATACAGTGACACTGAGAAGGGACATTAGTAGCAGGACAAAATGAGGGATATTGTGACTATGAGACAGGAGACATAAAGAGGTGATGTCAATCAGTGGGGCTGAGTGACTCAGTAAGAAAGAGAAAGTGGAAGTGGATGGACATGAGCGACTTACAGCGATGGACAATTGAGTGTGAGCGAATTACAGTTTGGTGCCCTTGTGGGATGGAAAAGTAAGCTGCATGTTAAAAAGGGTGTCAATACGTTCACGAGCCAAAATTTTTGGGCGATTTTTAAAGATCCTATGAAAGGTAGAAAGAGGCAGCTGGCATGTCACTTTCAGCCAGAGTCTTTTAAACAGAAATGTATTCGACACTTTTCTGCTACGATAGATGCATTCTTTTGCTGGTATTGATGATTCATGTATTAAATTTAATAATCATTACAATTGTTTGAGCAGTGTAATAGAAAGAAATGAAACTGAGACTCCTTCATTTTTCAAGTATACTTAGCATGTCGACTGTGTACAATATCATTGATCACGTCTTTGGTGGACACAAATCGAAATTGCTGTAATAGTGTCATACCTCCTAAACTGTTCCTCAGGTGATAGTTATACACAAACGGAAAAAAATCGGAACATCAAAAAGGGGCTGTGCAACATAAATGAAAGCTGGCAGGCTTGTTTCTACATCTGAAACATGATGTCTATTCAGATTTCACGGCAGTCGCATAAGAGCGGCGCTAGCAACGCAACTATGATGATGCAGACCAGGGTTGCTTTAAGTACATGCTGTAACGATCGTGAGCGGTTGTTACTTTTGACATTTGGACATAGTGAGTTCATGTTAGTCAAGATTGACTTTAAGGAGACAAAGACAGCATTATCAGCACGTCACAAAGTTTGAACGAAGTCTTGAAACAGGATTACAAGAAGCTGGATGTTCCTTCTGCGATATTGCAGAATGATTTGGCAGTAATGTAGCCACTGTACATGATTTCTGGAATTAGTGGTCACGGAAAAGTGCGATAGCTAGAAGATCGAGCTCCAGACTGCTACATGGCACTAGTGAGATTTCATATGACAGCAGGAGCGCTCTCGTGGTTATCCTACGCACACTGACTGCAAATCTGTACGTCAATCCGGTGAGTCGACCTGTTACGGTGCCAGTCATGAACAACATTAAGGAGGTGTTTTCCAACAGGATAAAGCCCGCTCACAAACCAGTGTTGTAACCCAACTTGCTCCACAGAGTGCCGACAACTTGTCTTGGTTTCCTCGATCACCAGAGCTGTCTCTAATCGAGAACATATGGGAGTTCATTCGAACAGCTCCAGCGTCATCCACAAACAGCAATAACCGGCCCTGTATTGACCGACTAATTGCAACAGGCACTCAAGTGCATTCCACAAACTGACATCTATCACCCGTGTAGCACAATGCATGCACATTTGCATGTTTGCATTCAACGTTCTGGTGGTTACGCCCGTTATTGATGTATCAGCTTTTGATGATTCCAATGGCTTATCTCGCTCTGTGATCTTGCAATGTTAATCGTGTAAATATATTACCTAGACAAAAATATTATCGAAATTCATTACTCTACATTAATTATTTTTTGTGATGCTGTTTTTTCCCATCAGTATATAAAGACTTTAGAAGATAAAAGTGTCGTCAAACCTCAGTATGGTTTGAATACCACTGTGCTTTACTAGACCGGACCATACTGGAGGTGAGATGTGGTTTCCTTCCTCTGCGTTCTGAACTGAGTTACACTGCCATTTGTAGGGGCACGTGCACTTTTAACGTGAACTCTGAACCACCGTGCATCTAGTCATTCTTCACACTAATAAATATTACCAATGATCAAAGAAATGGTGCTACCTAAAAATCCGAGTACCGACGAGGGATCGAAGTCTAAATCATTTGATCCGTAGTTGGGTACTTAAGCACTTTTCTCATATTTTCACTGAGCCGCGCACTGTATCTTCAGTTATTTGATATTCGTTATTTCAGGCGCATCAACGAGGCTTTGTGGCTGTTGACTGCACTGCGCTAAGCACTCGTTCCTCAGAAAAGTTTCTCGGTATGTAAGCTGTCTGAAAGAAATGATAAGTGATTATCAGAGATGATGGATTAATTACGATGTGTAACAAGTAGTAATGTACAGATCTAAGAGATGTATCTGGCTGGGAATAAGCACACAGAAAGGAATCGTATTACGTGAAAGAATATATAGAGATACAACGAATGCCGTCGTAACAGTGCAGTAGTGTCTGTTTTGAATCTGGTTAGACACAGCATATAATCTGCTCAACTCGTGATGGATAAAACAACAGGAGAGTGTATTCAGTTAAGAACTTCGGTAGTGGGTGTGTGGCCTGCGTTCCACTATTGTTATACGCAGCGGAGGGCTGGTACTACAGAGGTTTTGACGTAAAAGCCGCCCACGTACTACTGCGAACACGGCGTTATACGAAACTCTGCTATCGAAACAAAAAGGCAACAACAAAGGCATTGTAGTTTGGCTTCATTCTATTCCCCTAAGTAACATGGGATTATAGCACAGAACAAGCTGACAAAATAATGTCGCTAATAAATATAAACCAACGTTGTCGACATCCTGTAACGTTAGTATATATAGCAAACTTGGGGACGCTCGATGAACGAGATCAGCGAGGTGTGAGGTAAATAGCTGACGCTGCAGACTTCATACAGCAAGAAACGTATTATCGGAATGTATACCAACCGCATTTCATCCAGGTAAATTGAATACAGATCAGAGAAGATAAACTTCTTTGCCAAGATAGCTAATAATAACCTTCATTCTCGATAATTGGTTTCGGTAACCCATGTTACCATCTTCAAATCTCGACAGACAGGTTATTGCATATTTCTTAAAATAGCAGTAAAAGTACTCTTTTTTTTTTTCTAAGATGGTATCTCTTCTTTCGGACATGTCCGAACCATCGGTGACCAACCAGCACGTTACACGTTGGAATGAAATTTCAATGAAATAAACACCCTTAGCTGCTTACAGGCGTTGACATACGTCAACGGGGACAGATGAAAATCTGTGCCCCGACCGGGACTCGAACCCGATATCTCCGGCTTACATGGCAGACACTCTATACATCTGAGCCACCGAGGACACAGAGGATACCGCTACTGCAGGAATTTCTAACTGGCACGCCTCCCGCCAAACCCACATTCTCAAGGTATTGTCCCGCACTACATTCGTAGTGCCCCGCCCATTATACTCATTACTCGCGGCGCGTTGTCGATTCCCGTAAGAGTTCGGGCACTGTCTGCGCATTCACCCAGTAGAAGAAGATGGTCAAGTGGCCGGTGAGCCTTAACTATATATATTTACTAAGATGATATCAGTTATTTCGGACACGTCCGAAAGAACAGATACCATCAGTGACCAAGCAGCTCGTTATGATAAAATTACAATGAAATGAACACCCTTGGCTGCTTAAAAGCCACTTGACCATCTTCTTCTTCTGTGCAAATGCACAAAAAGTGCCCGAACTCTTACGGGAATCGGCAACGCGCCGCAAGTAATAGGTATAATCAGAAAGTAGCATATGTTGATGAAACCCACGGCTAATGTAATTATTTGTCAGCTCTGGTTCGTGTCCCCTAGAACTTAGAACTACTTAAACCTAACTAACCTAAGGACATCACACACATCCATGCCTGAAGCAGGATTCGAGCCTGCGACCGTAGCGGTCGCGCGGTTCCAGACTGAAGCGCCTAGAACCGCTCGGCCACTCCGGCCGGCTCGTAATATAACACTGTTAACAACAACGATAGTACATATATATAGAGTTTCACTAAATATAAAAAAATACTAATTCTATTCATGAAGCCTTAATTATCATTTCGAAAAACAAAATTACATAATTAGTTTTTTATTTGTCCGAAGATTCATTTCTGCACTTCTGCTGAAATTCCCGCACCACATTACAGTAGCAGGCCACAAAAGCAGCCGAACCAAAGTGACCCATACCGCTATAAAGTTACTTGTGTTTTTCGTTTGAAACTACAAAAATCTATGCAACAACGCACGCTCATAAGACACAGTGATAAATGTGGTCATACAAGTCTGAATGAAGAACTGAGTGACAGGCATTCCAACTGTGAAGAGCAGAAGTACGTGAAGTGGAAGCGATGCAGTCCCAAGACCGGTTTAACACTGTCGAGGCTGTAGTGGAAAATTCGGGCCATTTCTCTCTGATCAGTTTTCAACAATTTGTACGGCACTACAGACCATCTGGTTACCGCGACTGCTCAAACGCATTTGCAACGCCAGCCAAACATACGAAGCAGCTATGTGAATGAAATCTTGATGACTTCTTAAGCAGCCTAATCAGCATGGACGCGAAATAAAAAAGGAAGGAGAATAACTAGATTATCATGAAGGGTCACATAAATGTAATTCTGTATATAACAGTCAACTTTTGCTATCATGAAAGGGGACTATGATAAACTAGTAAATGAATATTGTGTGGAATGTAGTGAGGGCATTGCTATGAGTCCAAATAGAAGAACAAAGCAAGCAGAGGAAATATGCGAAATCACCACCACCGGAAAAGTCGAAGACGCACCATTATCAGACATAGTGATGCTAAGAAGGAAACCCTTGAGTGCGAGGTCGCAAGTTCAGTTTCTAGTACGGCTCATTTGTAGGTGTGAAGTTAGCAATTATGACACGAACAATGTTAGCTGCTAATGACTCGCCAAAAATGAGTGTCTGGAAGGTGCAGAGATCTACCTTCTATGGGATGTATGTATGACACTTCACAAAGTGGACATCGTCGGCAAAAGAAATATTAAATCAAACCATGAATTCACTTCATGAACAGTGAATGAAAAGTGGCACACCACAGTAATCGCAAAAGTTCGCACTTTTAAGATTGAAGGCGAACTCCTTGGGAGCTACAAACCATGTAGGATGTTCAGATAGGCATCCACTCTTAAGGAATGCATATAGAGTCATATTGCTGTAAAGGACTGATGAGAACTAATGGAGTGTCATGGAGTGCAACCGAATACTAAACAACTTATCGTGAAACTGGGTACCCTCTAGTCTAATGCGTAGCTGCAGATAGGGCGATTGCATGTTTTACAGGCACGGAAAAAACGAACATCCAGAGACTGAATTTGTTCAGTGGTTCCATGTGGTGTGGATTGCAATGCCACACACTTTTCAGGAGCGATAGTTTGAGGTAAACGAGTTTAATTTTTGTGCGCAGAACAGGAATCAAACAAAGGAAATTATTTTGCTCAGTGATTCGGCAAAATCAATGCTCATACCGTAGTTATAGCATCCTCACGCCTAATTTATCACTCTTGCTTTCTGTAACATATATGTTCCCTACTGCCCTTTCAAGATCACGCACACGAGAAAGAACAGTAGAAGGCAGAGCACGTCCAATTTCTTGCAGCACAATAAATAGCTCTCCAGCCTGTTTACCATCCAGATTAACAGTCGGTAAATTTGCATACGAATGCAATAATTCATTGCTATTGATTGACTTTGATGCAATTCACTTGGTAGCTCTAGTTTCCAGGATTTCTTCCACGTGGATTTCCTCTTCAAATGCCGATTGGTCGTCGTTGCAAACAAATTCCTTACTGAACGATGGGCAACGTTTGTTCAACTCATCTACAAATTTTCGGCGTGATTCCGCAGTTTGCTGTGCATCGTCACGTTGACGCTTTGTTTGAAATTTCGTTATCTTATGTCTTCCAATTCTGTAGGACTGTTTGACGTTATGCAATCATTCACCGCTTCCCGTAAAATCGCTGTAATCTATGTCGTGCGCAATTTATGTGCATAACGTAGTATGTTAGTACCATGTACACCCTGCAAACTGCATCGAGCACCCTTGAAACGCGTAACTGGCAGTTTTTGTAATAAGTGCGTGGTGTCCTCTCTTGAATTTATTTCTGTAGAAATATAAAGAGAAAATCAGTTGCAAGTTGGAAAGTTTGTTAAAACCCATTTACCATAATTTCAACGTTTGTAAAAATATCTTCTTCGGAAGTAAATGTAGGCATCTCGATTAAATGTGGTATAGGTACGTTAAAATATAGCCAAAAAGCGCCAGTCAAATATGTTTCACCTCCATATAAATTAAAACATGTACAACATGGTTGTTGTCAAGTGATATTTCCTCACCAATTTACTGGGTCTTTCGGCTATATTATATCGTACCGCTGCCACAAAATGTAATACAGATATCTATGTTTCCTTATGAAGAAGTGTGTATAAACACTGGAACAGTGGAAAGGGGTTTTAGTAAGTCTTCCAATTGTAACTAATTGGCTGTTAACTATTTCTATACGAAGAAGCAATTGCAACTAGCAATCGTTTTTTCGACAACTATTGTCCTTTATTATGTTTCACTGGAGAGGGGAATTGCGGCTCCCTATCAGACAAGAGTGATGAACTAAATGTCTTAACACCTGTTTCCGAATCGCTTCCACTTTTTAAGCACGTATCGTCTCATTGTAATCCTCGTGTAATTGTCCACACAGTCAAGCTTATACGACACCACACATTCCAGTGTTCCATCTTCCAGAAACGCTAATGTTTCATCTGCCACTTCTTTTTCACTCTGATAAATTCCTTGGGTTTCTTTATGATGAAATGTCAACTTCGGCAACTGTTGTAGACACAATGCAATGTTTGCTTTGCTTATCGTACCATTGCTCTTCTTTGTATCAACACCGCTAGCACTGAAGCACTGTCATAAGTTATTCGTCGACCAAGCAGTTCAACTACGCTCCCTAGCCTCAGTGCTGTGCTCATCATTGGATATCTCCAGTCCTGTCCCCTGTAGCCATTATCAAACAATATTATGGTCGTACCGTAGAAAATATGTGGAACGTAGAAAGCCATAAACATCATTGGCCTTTAGCGACCTCGCACTCAAGGGATTCCTTGTATTTCTTGGGAGTGTCATGGTGCGTTGTTAGCAGAGAACGCTTTTGATGCGCCTACCATCACAGAAGCATTTTACCGAAATATCCTTGCGAGGCTACGAAAGTCCCTCACGGTGAACCATCGTGGGAAGCAGTTCAAGGGAGCTCATTTCGTCCTTGACAATGTAACTGCATAATCTGCATGGGAGATATTCACACATGCTGATTTTTCTGGCTGACACATTCTGCCTCACACCGTGTATTCCCTTCAAATAGCATCTAGCACCTTCCTTTTTACTCGTATGAAAAAATTGTTAGGCGGCATTTCCAGAATGACGAGAAAATAATTTTGAGGTGCAATGTTTTCTGAACAACCGAAACATATACTTCTGCAAGCAGTGTCAATGCCAAGTCCTTCACGGTCGTGGAAATGTGTCGGAATGAGAGGTGACTGTATAGAAAAGAACGGCCACCATCACATAGTTTAATGTCGCACCACTAATTTTTCGAAGTGGTAATTATAATTTGTGACTTCTAGTCGCAATTTTCCATCTCTAAAATACTGAAAGGCATGAGAACTATTAATGTATGTGATATCGGTTAGAAACGTTCACTTGAGACTGAACTGATACTGGATATGTCATGTAACAGGACTCCGTATTTCTGTGATGTGTTAGTGGCTTCGAATATCAATTAAATTCTGTAGATACTACGAAACAGACTGTGGGGTTGATGTTACCAGACGAACCTTCGATGCGACAGCTGTGTTATTCAACTGGTACGCAAAATTGTTTTAAATGTTTTTATTTCTACTGGAACTCCAAGTGAGCCGGTTAAGGAGTTTGGGTGTTATGAGATCACAGAATATGGAAATTATCTTATTTAATAAAATTATGTGATTCTTAGTGTTTCTAAAAATATATACGTCATGTATAGTACCTCATCATATTCGTGTTTAAATGTCTTCCTACAGCAGATGAGATGCTTGTATTCCTAGCTGTCGCATTACTGTCAAACACAAAACCTTGACTACTGTACCGATAGTAAATCGTTTGTGTACACTGATCACCCAGAATATTATGACCACCTACCAAATAGACGGTATATACATTTTTGACACGGGTAACAGCGGATACGCATCGTGGCATGGAAGCAGTGAAGAGTTGGTAGGTCGCTGGAGGGAGTTGGCACCACACACACACACACACACACACACACACACACACACACACACACAAGTCACCTAATTCCCTTAAATTACTGGAAGCTCTGACGTTAGTCACATTCCAGATGTTTTCTGTCGGGTTCAGATCTGGCTAGCTGGGGGGCCATCTCATCAATTGGAATTAGCCACTGTATTCCTCGAACCACTCCATTACACTCGTGACCTTGTGACATGGAACATTATCTTGTTGAAAAAAGCCATTCTCGTCGGGAAACATAATCGTCATGAAGGGACATACGTGCTCTGCAACTTGTGTACGTTACTCGTTGGCCGTCATGGTACCTTCACGAGCTCCACTGAACCCATGGATGCCCACGTGAATCTTCCCCAGAGTGTAATGGAGCCACTGCCAGCTTGTCTCCGTCCGGCATTATTCCCACATTAGAGTTTTCAAGGTCCGCCCCGATAGCTGAGTGGTCAGAGTGACGGATTGCCGTCCTACGGGCCCGGGTTCGATTCCTTGCTGGGTCAGGGATGTTCTTCGCTCAAGGACTGGGGGTTTTGCTGTCTTCATCCTCATTTCATCCCCATCCGTCGCGCAGGCCGCCCATGTGGCGTCGAATGTAATAAGACGTGCAACCAGGCGGCCGGACTTGCCCCGCAGGGGGCCTACCGGTCAATGACGCCAATCGCTCATTTCCATTTTTATAATTCTCAAGAAGCTGTTCCCCTGGAGGAAGACGGGTTCTCCGCCCATCGGCATCATGAAGAAGATATCGGGATTCATCTGACCGTGCAACACTCTGCCACTGCGCCAACATCCAGTGCCCACGGTCACGTGCTCATTTCAGTCGTAGTTACCGACGTCGTGATGTTAACGTTGGCACATGCATGGGTCATCGGCTGCGGACTCTCATCGTTAGGAGTGTTCGGTGCACCACGTGCTCAGACACACTTGTATTCTGAGCAGCATTAACGCCTGTTGTTAGTTCCGCCACCGGTCGCCTCCTGTCCAGTTTTACCAGTTTGCCTAGATTACGACGTCAGCCATCTGCAATGACAGGATGTCTGGGAGTGGTCTCACCTTGATTTCGTCACGTGTTGAAGACACTCACCACAGAAATCGTGCACTTACCGATATGCTTGCGCCGAGCCTCCAGGCCATCACCGTCTACCTTCGGTCAAACTCAGACAGATCGCGCGCCTTCCCCATTATACTCACGGACAGCACGCTCTCTGATACTACATGCACCACGCGTGTGTCTGACCAGCAGTCATTCCTCATCAGGTGATGCTGCTACCGCCTGGACGGGTTTATAGTAATAGTAGGTCGGAGGTTATAATAATACAAATAGATTATTGAATTTACTTACGTTTTTCGGGTGTGTTCATGATGGAAACTGGTTGTTGTAACTGCAAATTTAAACTATTTTATATCATAAACTGCGAAAAACGAAGAAATTTAATTCCAGTTGTAAATTTTATGGTAATCAGCACAAACGAGTATTAGGAAATAGCAAAAATTAAGAAACTGTTACGTTGCGGCGAAGTGAGGCTAGGCCTAAAATTTCGCCAGGATAGCAGAGACATCTTACCAAAAATAATCGCTATTTTGGTACTGTAAATAGTAAAAATAACGATTACATTTTAATTAGTAAATGCAACCTTCCAGAATTGCTTTTGGCTGTTGCTATATGTAAGTACTGGGTGATCAAAAAGTCAGTATAAATTTGAAAACTGAATAAATCACGGATTAAAGTAGTAGACAGGTACAAATTCACACACATGCTTGGAATGACATAGGGTTTTATTAGAACCAAAAAAAAAAATACAAAAGTTCAAAAAATGTCCGACAGATGGCACTTCATCTGACCAGAATAGCAATAATTAGCACAACAGAGTAAGACAAATCAAAGATGATGTTCTTTACAGGAAATGCTCAATATGTCCACCATCATTCCTCAAAAATAGCTGTAGTCGAGGAGTAATGTTGTGAACAGCACTGTAAAGCATGTCCGGAGTTATTGTGAGACATTGGCGTCGGATATTGTCTTTCAGCATCGCTAGAGATGTCGGTAGATCACGATACACTTGCGACTTCAGGTAACCCCAAATCCAATAATCGCACGGACTGAGGTCTGGGGACCCAGGAGGCCAAGCATGACGAAAGTGGCGGCTGAGCACACGATCATCGCCAAACGACGCGCGCAAGAGATCTTTCAGGCGTCTAGCAATACTTTTTTTGGTTCTAATAAAACCCCATGTCATTCCAAACATGTGTGTCAATTTTTACCTCTCTATCTACATTATTCTGTGGTTTATTAAGTTTTTAAATTTATACTGACTTTTTGATCACCCGGTACTTTAATAGCGAAAAATCACATAGATTTAATGAGGACATAAGTGAAAGAAGAGACAAATCCAGAAAAAATTGTAGTGAAATGTGAAGCGTATAAAGTAACGAAATGTACAATGTCATCTGTAATATGCACAAGATATAGTGAACTGAACATTATCCTTGCTTATGCCATGAGGTGCATTAGGAGGGGAAGAAAAGCATCCCAGGTATTCTATGCTATGATGGATCTCCTGCTACCTTCTGTCAAATTTAGGATCAATTACAAAGTTTGCACAATGCTATAATAGATGTCAGTGAAGCATCTATACAGAGGGCAGCGAATGAAATTGGAGATATTTGCCAATCAACTCATATTGTTGTTGCATTGGACGGTTCATTCGAGAACGGAGGCCATGCTTCGAGGAAAATGTAGATAAAGGTAACGGTAAATGAACACAAATGTGGAAAAATCTTTGATTTCAGTGGTGGTATGGATGGGAAGGGGGTAGCCTCTACTTTTAGTGGATGAACTGCTGGATGTTTTGTGCTACACACTCTCTACCGTAGTGGTGATGACTATAACCGCTTCAATAGTATTGTGCCTGCCAAACAGTATAGTGAAACAGAAATTTAAAAACGGAATGTAAAGGAGTGTGTAGAAGAGAAAGTTGACAAGCCTTAGGAAACTCTGCGAGGACATGAGAGGAAAAAAACTCTCTGATGGCAAAGCAATTGGTGATTAAGGCGGGCCTCCCAGATCAGAAATGGAAATCCTCAAAGAATATTATGGTATAGCCATAAGGAGAAATACCGAAAATATCAGGAGATGAGAAAAATAATTTGGGCAACTCTGTTTTACAGAATATCTACCAATGGGCATCCAAACCATGGCTTCTGTCCATAAAAAAAAACACCTCATGGCGCAAGCATAAAAGCATAATAGACGTAAAGCAAATGGATAAAATCGTACACGTGCACATTCCATACCAGAAACTTTAATTTAGAACTAAATTTCAATACAAAGATCTTTCATCTCCTGGAAAGATGTGTACATGGAAAAACATAGAATCCTAATGAAAGATTTAATAGTAGCATTTTGGAACGCTTGCCAAAAACTGTTTCTCTTGGCATGCCAGATTTCTAGATGGTTGTGATGAACTCCATAATGTGTTGTAAGTAGCAGACTCGGCATCAAAACTGGGGACAAAATAAAAAAGCGGGCTGATATGAGTGGACAGGTAACGTGTCGCGGAAGCTGAAAGAGCTGCTGAAAGCATGACATCGGAGGCCGGAATAACACAGAAAATAACTAAAACAAAAGAAAATGGCGAGAACACCCAGAATCAACAAGATTATTGAGCTGGAAAATTTTGATAAGTTATCACTGAGAAGAAAATCACATGCAGATCTTTATTTCAATTTCCCGTATTCAACGTTTTTGTATGGTTCGATATCATTACCTCATCTAATATCAGCAATAAAAAAAACCTGATTTATGGATTAACAATAGTTCTTGCCTACACAATGAACAACAATCACCAACAATGTATTTTAATCCGGAGCATGTCATTTCCAGAATGAGATTTTCACTCTGCAACGGAGTGTGCGCTGATATGAAACTTCCTGGCAGATTAAAACTGTGTGCCCGACCGAGACTCGAACTTGGGACCTTTGCCTTTCGCTGGCAAGTGCTCTGCCATCTGAGCTACCGAAGCATGATTCACGCCCGCTCCCCACAGCTTTATTTCTGCCAGTATCTCGTCTCCTACCTTCCAAACTTTGGTAGAGCACTTGCCCGCGAAAGGCAAAGGTCCCAAGTTCCAATCTCGGTCGGGCACACAGTTTTAATCTGCCACGAAGTTTCATATCAGCGCACACTCCGCTGCAGAGTGAAAATCTCATTCTGGAAACATCCCCCAGGCTGTGGCTAAACCATGTCTCCGCAGTATCCTTTCTTTCAGGAGTGCTAGTTCTGCAAGGTTCGCAGAAGAGCTGTAGCTGCATGACTATTGATGCATCACATGTCAACATGCAGCATAAAAAAAATGATAATAATAATAATAATAATAATAAATACAAAAAAGTCAGTGGCACGTAAGAAAGAAATAATTGAAAATACAAAAAAGTTAGTGGCATGTGAGAGCAGAGGACAAAATACCCAAAATGTTATGGAGGAAATTTATAAAGTAGTATAAGGAAACAATCGTTTCACAATCAGAGCTTATCTAATGAGTTTCCTCAAGTTTCAAGACAGAACACTTAAACTATCATAAGTTTTACTAGCGCTTTATACTGAAAATATTGAGTGAGGCGCACAAATTAAACTGAGGAGCCAGATCATTGAATAGCCTTGAGCAGCTAAGTATTGAAAATGATGAGTTTTTAAACCGAATTATCACTGAAGACTGAACAGGGGAGACTCATGTTACACCATCATTTAAACATTAAACATTAGTAGAAAGTTATTTAAATTCAGCAATAAAATAAGATTCCAGCAAACAATTTCAGCCTAAAAACTCGATGGCCTAGGGCTGGAAACAGCATGATATTCCACTGACCTAGAATCCAGTAACTATCAGTCATTGCTGCACATGAAAAAGCATTTAGTCGATCAACGCCAAGGGAAATCAGTTATTCAGGAGACACATTTTTATGAAACAAGACTTAAGAAGCTGCTTTTTCAATCAGGTCGATACGTCTATATTAGCGAAAATTATATTGCAAAGTAGATTAATGCGTAGTAATGTGTAGTAATAAAATTTTTGTAAGAAATGCTCTTTTTGTTTAAAAGGACCATTTCTTGGATTAGCTTACTTCAAATTCACAGAGATTTCATTCTTAATAAAATAAATACTGTAGCAAATTACCGTTAACGGTTACTACATTAATATCGGCGGTCTCTCATTTTCGAAGTATCAAACTTTAAGGAAATGTTGAACTCTTATTCTGTATCAGGAAAACAGAAAAAGAATGGTTATGGTAGCAGAAACTGTGGATCATAACCGAAATTTCCATCATAAATTTCTGTTTTGTGCTTTGCCTTCTCTCCCTGCATTACAACCGCAGACAAGTAACCGCATAGCTCTTTAGAAACAAGTCGCGCTAGTAGACTATAAAATAGTTATTGAGTTAAGTGTGAGATGGTTATCGAGTAGAGAATAGTTTTACGTGCTTGTGGTTCTGGACTGGACAGTGACCAGAACTCTGAATCTGAGAGCGTCAGGGAGCGAGAGATTACTAGCTTCGTGGTTTCGCTCCTCTGTGACCTCCTCACGTGAACCAATAGTTTGAAACTGAGGCTCTCAAAAAGTTGAGCGCGCATCGAAAATGTCTGGAATACTTTACATAGAGGTTTGCTTCTCCAGATCCCATCGCCCAACTTTCAAATAATAGGAACTGTAAATATTTCCGTTATTCCTGTTGTTAGGATACGAAAAACCTACCTCTCGGAAGCCGATGCATTCACGAATAGGAAATAAAACTTAATTATAAAGAAAGCACAAAGTGAAGACGCAAAGTGTAGTAGACTCGGGAAAACAACAGCTTTAGGCTGAAATGGAACGATTTGGCGGGAATATTTACGTACGTGATTAGTATTTCTATTTAAAGATGCCCAGTATAGAATCATAAAAGATGACATAAAAATACTATTGCATATTGCGTATAACGAAAAATTTATTTTTCTGTCTAAGGGAGACATACTCCCATTAATTCCAGACGCTTTTAATTAAAGTGAAACTATTCACGGTGTACGGTGTTTCAGTGAGGACTTCAATTATCGCATGGCAGCGACACTTGGTGAATGTGCTAATGCGTTAATGCACACCCGATTTACGTTGCTACAAAATATTTCCAATTTCTTCCACCATGTGCATATCTGGCACTGTACATCTCGGCGAAGTCTCCGAAGCTCATATAGAAAAACAGTGTAAGCTATGGTTAACAATACAAACAACATTATGTTTTACTCACATGTCTGTGATGAGCTGCACTGTTATTATAATCGCCCAGTATTTTGATGAAGAGTACCCCAATAACAACATGTGAAAGAAGTAAATGCCGAAAATGAATATCAGACACTGAGACAAAAGAATATGTATAATTTAATACAATATTAAGTAGCACTTCACTACGGAAATAAATGAAACTGTACGTCTGCCTGACGGACGAGAAAATCGACTTACCTAATTAATGTCAGTTAGCTACATATAAATACCCATTGTCCGTATAATCGGGACCATCTGGTTGTCAAACTCACGCGAAATTCCAGTACGTCAGTTTGGCACCACTAGGCAACATCCAAGGATTAAACTACTTGCACTAAGTCCCATTACTGAACTCAGCCGCTATTGATTTTAACGGCTCTGCGAGTAATCAATGGCCACACATTGCCAATGCCATAACTTAGACCATTAATTACCGCGGCCATTACAACAATTTCTCGTAGGAAACAGCAGAGCTGTAATGCCGGATGATATACTGGAACCCCAGAGCCAGCTCCACACGAGACGCTCTTGTGTTGCCTCTGAGCTCTGTTACCAGCTTCGGTCCAGCTTGGTGGGCTGCCACCTACGCTGGACGGGTGTGAGGAACATTTCACCCCCAATGTTGGAAACTTTCGGCGAAAGAGTTTCGTCGAATCTTGCTTGGCTTTCTTTCTGTCCTCTTCTAGATGATATGCGGGTTCTACAACAATAAGTTACAGGAACGTGAAGAATTTACGTCGTCTACGTATCGAAAACTTGTCACTATTAGAATGACGATGCAATGGGAACAGATTCTGCAGTCTCGCAAGATGTTCTAAGGAATATTTACTATTAAAAACAGTCTTGATCACGGTTTATTTATCAAGGTGACCGTTTTCGACCACTACTGTGGTCATCTTCAGACCTACAAGAAGTATACAAAGCATTAATTAGAGGGTTACACACATTAAAGAAAATACATGAAGTTATAAAGCTATAAAACGATGAATTACCATTGAGTAGGAACCTAGGAACCCCTTTCTGTTGGAGAATCACTACTGGAGAAACCAGAGCACGTCTTACTATATATAATGGAGGCTCCGCCCACGTCTGATGGCATGATGTCGTTACTAACCAATGAGTTATAAGTCGAATAACAA
Organism: Schistocerca cancellata; assembly: GCF_023864275.1. Taxonomy (NCBI): domain Eukaryota; kingdom Metazoa; phylum Arthropoda; class Insecta; order Orthoptera; family Acrididae; genus Schistocerca; species Schistocerca cancellata. Next base: position 983,233,333 of record NC_064626.1, on the reverse strand, counting down.
TGTAAAATTTCTTAGTTAAAATAACATTGTCATGAATTAAAAATAAATACATACTAAACTTGGCTTATCAAACAGCTATTGTCCATTATGAAGCGTTAAAAATATACAAATACGTAGGATAAATTAATTTCGGGTTGGCAGTACATGGGTTGCCCCTCTCAAGGCCTGTTAGTGAACCATTTTGAACCACTGGTTGCCATGGTGAAGTTGGACGCCTTTCCAAAGATGAGGCAGCAGGCTTCTTTCCACTGAAGTTGTTGTAAAGTCGATAGGTGAACTAGTGGTTGCCATGGTGAGGACAAACGCCAGTGCAAAGATGTGGCAGCAGGCTTCTTTCTAACGAAGTTGTTGAGAAAGTGGAATGGCGAAGACTGTCACGTCAGACGATGTATTACTGAGCGGCAACATGTCTTTATCGAAACGATTTCAATGAATAGGCTGCAATAATCTTTAGCTGACATGTATACTTCATGCTGCACAAATACGATACGAAGTAGTTGTCCATATTTATGAAATATTGTCCATAAAGTTCGTATGTAAATTGCAAGTGACAATTTTTTAAAAGGCATTTCTATTCCTTAAGTTGTAAGCAAGTCTTATAAACAAATAAAAGTAATGAAAATGGAAGGAATTTTAAATATAACACTATGATCCATAGTGTCAAAAATAAAAGGATGTGAACTAGCAATATGCAGTCAGAAAGCATATAAGCAAAAACTCTAAAACAGAAAGTCATGAAATAATGTTTGGTGAAATGAAATTACAATGTAAAGATAAAATATTTTCTAAGTGTCGTAATAATTTTAAAAAACAATGGACAAAAGAGTGAACATTCTAAAGCAGATCATCGAAAAGCTCAAAGAAATGTTTGTCTTTGAATTCAAGTTGTTCGTTTAAAACAGATAATGGATTACTTTTGTGAAGTGAAAAGATTTCAATTTCTTCTAATATAGTCCTTTTGGCACAGTATGTAATATTTTCAAATTGTTAGAAATGCAACCCTCAGAATGATTGTATTCATCAAGATGTTGACCAAATATTGACTTGGTACGTGCAGTACCAGTAGTATGTTCTTTAAAACGTGTTAGAAAGTTACGGCCAGTTTGGCCAATATACTGTTTCTCACAATCATTACATACTATTTTGTAAACGCCTGACTTTTGGTATATATTTGAGTCCCCAATTGTGTGTTTCAGTTTCATCTGTAGGGGGTTATTGGTTTTAAATGCTATTGCCACGCTAGTATTCTTAAGTAATTTATTTATTTTATCTGAAATAGGTCCCACGTATGTCATTTTTGTAAACCTCTTCTTGGAATTTATAACAGCATTATTTGTTTCTTGTAATTTTTGATATAACTGATTAACCTGATGGGAATTATAACTGGTACCAACTGCTATCTGTTTTAATGTATCAATTTCCTTCTGGATCACATCAGGTTGAAGCGGTAATTTCAGTGTTCTATGTATCATAGTTTTACAAAATGCCATTTTGTATCTTAATGGATGGCATGATGTACCATTCATTATTACGTCGGTTGATGTGGTTTTTCTATAAATAGAAATATTATGTTTACCATTCTTGTTTGCAGTTGTGAGGTCCAGGAAATTAATACTATTGTTACTTTCCTGTTCTACTGTAAATATAAGTTTTTGATGTAAATTATTTAAGTTGTTAGTGAAAGCATCAATTTCTTCCTTAGAACCGTTATATAAGAGCAATGTGTCGTCAATATATCTTTCGTAGTATATAATTTTATTTGTTATTTAAGGATTACTTTTGAAAAATTGAATTTCATTATAATTGACAAAGATATCTGATATAGTGCTAGCCAGGGAATTCCCCATTGCAAGGCCATTTTCCTGTACGTATATTTTATTATTGAATGAAAAACCACTAAAATCTAGAGTAATTCTTCACAGTTCAATGAATTCGACTATTTCGTCGGGGCTCATGATTTTGTGATATGTTATGTTGTTATTAATAATAGAGATAGTCTCTTGAATAGGTATATTCGTATAAAGATTCTGTTTCAAAGAGTCTGTTTCAAATCATGTCGCAAGAGCATATTATAATAGGCATTTTAATGACTGAATGTGCAATTATGCCCACTTAAACACATTCATAGACAAAACTCACTCGAAACGTGCATGTCATAAAATTTGATGAAAATTAGGAATGTGCGTTTAAAGATATTACATCAGACAGTGCGAAGTACATGAAGACACTAGAACTTGAATTTTGCATTTAAAAATCGTAATTGGTTTCAGGTGATGCACGCTCAAACACCTTCGTCGGGAGCGTCATAACGAAAAAGACATACGCACATGGCTTAGTGTCGCACTTCATGGTGATTACATTCAGGCTCTACATCTGCATCTACATCTACATGTACATCTATACTCTGTAAACCACTGTGAAGCACATGGCAGAGGGTACATCTCACCGTTCCAGTTATTAGGGCTTTCCCCTGTTGTATTCTCTCACGTAGTGCGGGGAAAATAATTATTTAAATGTCTCTGTACATGCTGTAATTAATCTCATATCTTTGTGAGCAATTTGTGGGGAGTTGCAGCATATTCCTAGAGTCATCATTTAAAGCCAGTTCTTGAAACTGTGTCAATTGACTTTAGCGAGATAGTTTCTGTCTCTCTTCAAGAGGGTGCAGTTCAGTTTTTTCAACATCTGTGTGACTCGTGCGGATGAAACAGACCTGCCACAATTCGTACTGTGTTCAGCTATGTACTCTCAGTGCTAGTCATATTAAGTTCTGTTCCGACACACTTGACCAGTGTTCTAGGCTGAGTCACGTGGGTGATTTGCAAGAAAACTCCTTTGTAGACGGATTGCATTTTCCTAGGTTTTTTTTTTTTTGAGTCTTCAAAGTAGATCTTTTTTTGAAGAAAATGAGGGTGGTTGTTATTATTCTTTTTACCTTTCCATTATTTTTATTCCATTTGAAATAGCGTTTCAGGTCCACTGTCATTATTCACTGAAGTTTTACCTGATTGCTATTGCCATTTACGTTCGTTGTTAGTTTGATGCAGCCCGTAATGAATTCCACCCCAGTGCGAACATTTTCATTTCATAGCAGCACTTGCAACTTGCGTCTCAATTAATTTCTGCATGTATTTCAGCCTCTGTTTTCTTCAACAGTTTGTACCCTCTACAGCTCGCTCTAGTACCATGGAAGTTATTTCCTCACGGTGCACCAGACTTGCAACCATCCTCCCTCTTCTGCTTTCTAGTGTTTTCCATATATTTCTTACCTCAACAATTCTGCAGAAAACATCCTCATTCCTTACTTTATCAGTACACTTGATTTTCAACATTCTTCCTCACAGGCTTCGATTTGCTTGTTTTCCGATTTCCCACAGTCCATGTTCCACTATCATTTCTGTGCTCGAAACATTCTCAGGCATCTCTTCCTCGAATGAAGGCGTATGTTTGATACTAGTAGACTTCTCTTGGCCAAGGATGCCATTTTTGCCAGTGCTAGTATGGTTTTGCGTCCTCCTTCATCCATCCGTCATTGGTTATTTTACTGCCTAAGTAGCAGAATTTCTTAACTCCGTCTACTTCGTAACCATCAATCCTGATGTTAAAATTCTCGCTGTTCTCATTTCTGCTACTTCTCATTACTTTCATCTTGCATCGATTTACTCTCAGTACATATTCTCTACTCATTGGACTATTCATTCCAGTCGGCAAATCCTGTAATTTTTTCTCACTTTCGCTCAGAATAGCAATGTCATCAAAAAATCTTATCTTCGATATCCTTTCACTTCGAATTTTAATTCCACTCTTGAACCTTTCTTTTACTTCCGTCACTGCTTCTTCGGTGTATAGAGTGAACAGTAGGGGCGAAAGACTTCATCTCTGTCTTACATCCTTTTTAGTCCGAGTATACGTTCTTGGTCTCGTGCACACATCGTATATTACCCGACTTTCCGTATGGCTTACCCCTATTTTTCTCAGAATTTCGAACATCTTGTACCATCTGACATTATCGAACACTTTTTCTAGGTCGAGAGACCCTGTGAACCTGTACTGAATTTTCTTTAGTCTTGCTTCCATTATCAACCGCAACGTCAAGACTGTCTCTCTGGTACCTTCACTTTCCTGAAGCCCAAGTGAATGTCTCTTAACACATCGACAGCTTTCTTTTGTATATCATTCTTGTGGGCAAATTGGATGCATGCGTTGTTAACCTAATTGTGCGATAATCATCGCACTTGTTCTTCGAAACTGTGTGGAGGACGTCTTTTCCTGAAGTCAGATGGTTTATCGCCTGAATAATACATTCTACACCTAAATGTGAATAGTCATTTTGTTGCAATTTCCCCTAACGTTTTTAGAAATTCTGATTGAATGTTGTCTATCCCTTCTTCCAAATTCTATCATAAGTCTTCCAATACTGGGCCGCCTATCTCATTTATATCCACTCCTTCCTTCTTCCTCCACGTCAGCGGACAAGTCTTCTCTATGATACTATGTGACACAGGTAGTGACCAGCAGTTTCACTAGAGCCAGAAATAAGAGGTTATCTGGCAAAATGCAGCGGAGTATACGCTAACATTAAGTTTCTAGGTAGATTAAAACTGTGTGAAAAGGTCACAGGTTCGAGCCCTGCTTCAGCATGCAGTCTTAAAGAACCACGAAGATTCACGTCAGAGCACGCTCTGCTGCAGAGCAAACTGTTGCTGCCACATGAAGTAAGCGTTGCTTCACGCAGTGGAGAATGGCGAAACAGAGGCACGCTGGCGACCGAGGCGTTGCGAAGTAAGCACGGCATTGATAGCCTTGCTGACAGCAACAGTCTACCAACTGGCTGACGCAAGGACGCACACAGGCCGAGCATCGAGTGGAGCCTGGAGAGTGCTGAGTAAGGGGAAGTGAGGCCAGCACGCTAAGTTACGCTGCAGTATACTGCGGGAGTAATAACAAAATGCTACCACCGAGGGTAAAAAACGTCCTCCTGCCGGATATAAACGGTGGAGCACAGGCAGCAACAGACAGAAGCAATTAGGAAGCTGTTCGGATGTGAGGACGGACGTGGTCCGTGTCCGAATGTTCAATCTTCGTTGATGACGATTCCGGAAGTCCGTTCCAGCTCGCAGGAGTCATCCGTTTGCCGCCAGATGTCAACTTGAGCTCTGGGGTCGGCCGGAGTTCGGTCGGCACCATGGCTGACTAACTACAGCGAGAACTTCCAGCACGACCGGCTGCAGCGCGGTCTTGGTCCAGGCGCCACCGGGGACTGACGCCCGGAATTCACGGCAACCTGGCCCCACGCCGCGTGGTCCGTTCATGACGGGACCTCGCGGACATCGCGACTGACGGCTTCCAAGCCGCCGGTACAGCAGGCGATGGCAGCTGACCTCACGGCGAAGCGGCTCCGCGGGCGTGCCCTTACCACGGCACCGGGCGGCGACGAGTTCATCTCAACCACAGGGCATCTTGCCTTCAGCAGAGCACTGGTGGCCTGAGGCCTCCGAGTGCGATCAGCCGGGAGCGTTGCGAGCATTATGAGAGAATCTACACAGCAGCAGCCAGGCGGAGGGATCTGCAGGGCTGGGCAGCGACGACGAGGGAGAAATTCAATAGAACATTCAATAAATAATTGTAAAACTCCACGCCGTCTCAGTCTTTGGCGCACACACTGTGTCTGCTACTAACAAGTGGTGCAGAAGTCGTAACAAGTGGCAAATTGCCTAACAAAACATTCATTCTGGAAATATTCACATGGCAGTGTCTCAGCCGTGTCTCCACAGTATCCTTACATATCGCAAGTTACTCAGAGAACTGTGAAGTTTGTATCGTATGGCGGTGAGGTACTAGCAGGTATAAAGCTGTGAGGTGGACGAGTGGTGAGTATTGCTTGGGTAGATCAGTGGGCTGATGATTGGGAAAGGTAAAGGTCGTAAGTTCGATTCCCGGTCCGGCATATAGCTTTAGTCTACCAGTAAGTTTTAACTGAGCAGTTACTTGATGCGATACACCGCGTCAGTCCAAAAGTTATCAAGAGTGCTTAAATATCAATTTCATAAAAGTTAACATTATGTTCTTAATGCATCGGTGTTCTACAGAGTTAGTCCACCCCCTTCACACGAGTAGGGCTACAACACATTAAACGTTCACACTACCACGTCAAACCGCCAGGAAGGTCTTCCATTGGGACGTCGTTCAAGTCGCGTGTTAGTGTCAAGACGTTTACTGTTCACGTGAATTTCTGCACTGTGTCATGTCGTAGTAGGCTCGTATTTGTGATACGAAGTCTTGTCACCCGTGATAATTTTTTTCCATAAAAGAACTATCCGCGTTATGCAGTTCAGTGAAGTCCTGGCAGGTATCTACTCGACGTTGTTTTTGTCTTAAGCAGTTGCTCTTTTCCGGCGCATTGTGTAGAATGATTTGAACATTTGATTCAGAGATGTTGCTGCATTGTGATTGTGACACACTATGGCCGGACGACCACTGCTAGACATCAACTGATCACGACTGTCTGGTCGAATGAGCATCTGTTTTTACAATGTTAGCTTACGCTGCCACCGTCCGTACTGTTGGAACAATACTTCACAGCCTGTGTTATTCCGAAATACGATGCAAAGGAGCAGGCACTGCGGCGACTGCATCCGTTATGAAATGGCTCTGAGCACTATGGGACTCAACATCTTAGGTCATAAGTCCCCTAGAACTTAGAACTACTTAAACCTAACTAACCTAAGGACATCACACACACCCATGCCCGAGGCAGGATTCGAACCTGCGACCGTAGCAGTCCCGCGGTTCCGGACTGCAGCGCCAGAACCGCTAGACCACCGCGGCCGGCGCATCCGTTATGAAATACATGAAACTTATTCGCAATTGCTAATATGGACAACCATCAGATGCATAATGGAATGAAGACAGTGGAAATTTGTGCCGTACCGGGACTCGGACAAAGGTTTCCGCTTCTCGCAAGCTGCCGTCTTACCGGCTGGCTGTCCGAGTACGACTTACGCTACAGTCCGGAACCGAGCGACCGCTACGGTCGCAGGTTCGAATCCTGCCTCGGGCATGGATGTGTGTGATGTCCTTAGGTTAGTTAGGTTTAATTAATTCTAAGTTCTAGGCGACTGATAACCTCTGAAGATAAGTCGCATAGTGCTCAGAGCCATTTGAACCATTTTGAACGACCTAAATTTTCATATGTCGTCAGCCATGTATCTACTACCTGTACTAATACATCCATTATATGCATTACAGTTCAGGGCTGACATTTTCTTCGAAGTCGGTTACCAGGTGTCGGCGAATAAATACGATGTTGTAGTGCCTGTATTGCTCCGACATGCATGTCCTGTGTGTCCGAAGGAATATTACATCGTAATTCCGGATAACAAAGGCACTGCCACATCTTATTTACACGCTGACAGCGAAGAAACGACTTTCAAGTGAAATGTCTCCCCTGTACAGGACTGTACGTAATGGATATATGAGCACAAGTTGTAGACACATGGTTGACGACATATGGAAGTTTGATTCTGGCCGTGAGTCGTGCTCGGGTAGCCAAATGGTAAGGCGACCGTCCCCGATAAGCGTGCAATCCGGATTCGAGGCCCTGTCCGGCACAGACTTCCATTGTCGTCATTCTATTAGGCAGATGATGGTTTTTCAAATTCGCAACTACGAATACGTTTCATGTACTACGGTCGTAAAGTCGTTTTTACCCCTCGAACAAAATCAATCTACAGGTCGGTGTGTATTAACACATCCAGAAATTACAGAATCATGGAAGCCTCTGTGTTGCCATACACTCCTCTCTTATTCACCATCGCAGTGAAACTATGGAGTTTCAGCGAAGGTAAATGTACGGTAGTAAATTAGAGTAAGGCCACTACTCTAGAAAAGCAGCTGCTCCCTCATTTATACTGAATTACTGTCGTTTCGCTGCTCAGTATTTACATCAGTACTTTGGTGTATTTCAAAGAAATCTGATAGTTACGTCTGTAACAACAGAGAATTACACACACTACCCCGCTGTCAGATTTCTAGCTATGCTACTCGGCGTGCAGCTCACAGGAATTATCAATCCAAGACTCTTGACGTGCAAATTAAATGTAGGAGAATAAGCCAATGAGGTACGCTTAAAATTATTATCTTTTTCAATAGGCAGGCCTTGCAGATTTCTTTTTTGTATTAGATATTAGCTTGTTGGAAATATTTGCCGCCGGCCGGAGTGGCCAAGCGGTTAAAGGCGCTACAGTCTGGAACCACGCGACTGCTACGGTCGCAGGTTCGAATCCTGCCTCGGGCATGGATGTGTGTGGTGTCCTTAGGTTAGTTAGGTTTAAGTAGTTCTAAGTTCTAGGGGACTGATGACCTTAGAAGTTAAGTCCCATAGTGCTCAGAGCCATTTTTGAAATATTTGCCGCACAGTACATAACCCCACCCTGAACCACAAACAAGTAGGCGTAGTCCACACGAACATTATCTACATCTACATCTATATCCATACTCCGCAAGTCACCTGACAGTGTGTGCTGGAGGGTACCTTAAGTACCTCTATCGGTTCTCCTTTCTATTCCAGTCTCGTATTGTTCGTGGAAAGAAGGATTGTCGGTATGCCTTTGTATGGGCTTATTTTTGGCCTTGTATCAGCAAACTCTAGCATTGAGGAGTAAATACACTGGGAAGTGCTTCTAAAATTCCTATGACACAATTTGCGCAATATACTGGCGTGACAGGAGCCATGGGACAGCGATATGCACAGACACACATGGCGGTAATGTCGGGTACTCAGGTTATAAAGTCGCAGTGCATTGCCGGACAGGTATTCATGTGAAAAGGTGTCCGAAGTGATATGGCCGCCCTACGGGTATTAACAGATTTTGAACGTGGAATGGTAGTAGGAGCTACACTCATGGGACATTTCATGTCGGGAATCATTCGGGATTTCAATATTTTGAGATTGAAAGTGTCAAGATTAAACCGAGATTACCAAATTTCAGGCATTGCCTCCCACTACGGGACACGCAGTGGCAGACGACTTTCACTTAACGACCGAGAGCAGCCTTGATTTCGTAGAGTTGTCAGTGCTAACGGATAACCAACGCTGCGTAAAATAACGGCAGAAATTAAAGTGGGACGTACGACGAACATTCACGATAGGACAGTGCGTCGAAATAAGAAATTAGCGGGCTATGGCAGCAGATGTCGGGCACGAATGCCTTTGGTAAAATCACGATATCGCCTGGGCTCGTGACCATGTCGGTTAGACCCTAGGAGACTGGAAATCCGTGGCGTTATCAGACGTGTCTCGATTTCAGTTGCTAGAAATTAGCAGAGGGGTTAGAGTTTGGCACAGACCCCAACAAGCCATGGACCCATGTTGTCAACAAGGCACTGTGGAAGCCGGTGGTAGCTCCATAACGGCGTGGGCTGCGTTTACGTGGAACTGACTGGGTCTTCTGGTCCTACCGACCCGATCGTTGACTTTAAAAGGTTATGTTCGGCTACTAAGCGACCATTTGCAGCGATTCATTGACTTCCCAAACAACGCAGGGATTTTTTGGATGACAGAGCGCCATCTCACCTGATCACAACTGTTAGCAATAGGTTTGAAGAATATTCTGGACAGTTGGTCCAACATGGGACGTAACTGAGACGTCAGTTCATACACTGGCAACACCTCTGCAATTGTGGACGACTATGGAGCTAGCATAGCTCAATAACTCTGCAGGGGTCTTCCAATGACCGTGGAGTCCACACCACTTCGAGTTCCTGCACTGACCAGGGTGGAAAGAGGCCCGACACGATGTTAGGAGGTATCCCAGGACTTTTTTCACTTCACTGTAGAATCCATGACCAAACAAGTAGTAACTAGCCACATGATGGTGCTTTGGATCTTCAGTGTGCCATTATGTTCGGATATTTCCAATAGCTTCTTAATATCAAACTAATATTTCCATATGAAATCCACAGTCACTAGTAATCCATGAGCTCATTCTTTCTCTTCTTCTTTTGCTTTGAACTACAAACTAATATCTCAGTGGGAATCTTGTCAATACTCAAGCTTCCTTTTCTTCCATTCAAACAGATAATTATTAGATTTCGGCGGATCCCTATGAACATCTAATTGTTGACGGTATATCAGATATATGAAAAAGGCTAATGAAGGAGAAAGAAAAGAAAGGTCGGAAGTCAGAGATGAAACATTTAATTCCAGCACCAAATCGTGTTAAAGTCGATGTCTTATGAAGCACTTTTGGTATGACTGACGAACGTTATTTACCGTTAGCACCGAAAGAAGACAAACTTTACCTTCCGACAATTTCAGCAGCTGTACTTTTATTTTCCAGTTCGACTAAAAGTACAAGCGTGTGAAGTTCAACATTTTCATGAGAATCTTCCCTGTCTTTGCTATAACGCCAAATTTATTAAGAGCTTGAGTCCAGAATGACATGCCTGTTACATCACTCCGAGCTTTAAATACCGTCCGTAATTAGTCTGTACCATTATTCCTTTGCTCTGGCACGTTCATTTCATTTAGACAGCATCGCTTTATCCAAGGGAGCGGACAGTTGTACCGCTTGACTAATTAGCGACTTCTCGTGCAATATCAAAGCCAGCGCTACCAACTTTCCTCGGAATTTTCCTCTCAAGCGTACTAATACTCTTTATTATTTGCTCCGAAACTCCCTTAGTACCCTTTATGTTTCCGACGAGTGAAGACACGAGAATTAAAATTTATTGCTTGAAGCAATTATATGACGTCTAATAATAGTATTCTACCGAGAAATATAAAGAGGTAGGTTCCGGGAGCTTAACCTGACTTTCCAGTAGACAGTGCTATAGTCTTTCCACCAACACTTTTCGTTTGTGGGGTTGCTGTTCAAAGCCATCAATGGTCAGTTGTTACTATTATTTTACTTGAACAACTAAAACTGCTCTCACGATTTTCTGCTTTCTTTTATGACCATAAATGGTTTTCTTATTATTGGGGTGTCATCAGGTAAGAACTGACAGTTCCAAGAATGAGTCACCGTTCTACCACGTCCTAAACCTGATTTTTCAAAGTCAACTATTGTGCCAAACGGAATCATAAAATTGGTATGAAGAAAATGACGAGCTACGGCAAAGGAAATATACTTCGTGATTTTACCCTATAACGAACTCAGTTTCCCATCAGTAGCATTAGTTTCTACGGTTACGATGAATGACAAGTTTTTAGTACGCTGTAGTGATTTAAGAATAAAACAGGGGGATGCTTTATTTCAAACCATCTTTATATGTTTGTGTTTATTGAAAATTGTATCACCAGAATTATAGTGTATAGGCAGTATACATGGAAGATACCTGGAGATACTAGAAGGTATCAGATAGATTATATATTGGTAAGACAGAGTTTTAGGTACCGCGTTTAAAATTGTAAGACATTTCCAGGGGCAGATGTGGACTCTGGCCACAATCTATTGGTTGTAAACTGTTGATTGAAACTGAAGAATGTGCAAAAAGTTGCGAATTTAAGGAGATGGTACCTGGATAAACTGACTAAACCAGAGGTTGTACAGAGTTTCAGATAGAGCATTAGGGAACAGTTGACAGGATTGGAGGAAATAATTACAGTAGATGAAGAATGGGTAGCTCTGAGAGATGAGGTAGTGAAGCCAGCAAATAATCGAGCAGGTAAAAAGACGAAGGCTAGTAGAAATCCTTGGGTGAAAGAAGAAATATTGAATTTAAGTGAAGGAAGGAGACAATATAAAAATGCAGTAAAGAAGCAGGCAAAAAGGAATACAAACGTCACAAAAACGAGATCGACAGGAAGTTCAAAATGGCTAAGCAGGGATGGCTAGAGGACAAGTGTAAGGATGTAGAGGCTTATCTCATTTGGGATAAGATAGATACTGCCTACAGGAAAATTAAAGAGACCTTTGGAGAAATGAGAGCCACTTGTATTAATATCAAGAGCTCAGATGGAAAACCAGTTCTAAGCAAAGAAGGGAAAGCAGAAAGGTGGAAAGAGTATATAGAGGGTCTATACAAGGGCTATGTACTTCAGGACAATATAATGGAAATGGAAGAGGATATAGACGAAGAGATTAATACACTAAGTTGATTCAGAAGGATGTAGGTTGCAGTAAGTACTGGGAGATAAAGAAGCTTGCACAGGGTAGGGTAGCATGGAGAGCTGCATCAAACCAGTCTCAGGACTGAAGACCACAACAACAACATTTACAGCTGTGACTTATTAAACTGATAGTTCGGTAATTTTCACATCTGTCAACACCTGCGTTCTTTGGGATTGGAATTATTATATTCTTTTTGAAGTCTGAGGGTATTTCGCCTGTCTCATACATCTTCTTCACCAGATGGTAGAGTTTTGTCAGGACTGGCTCTCCCAAGGCCGTCAGTAGTTCTATTGGAATGTTGTCTACTCCCGGGGCCTTGTTTCGACTCAGGTCTTTTAGTGGTATGTCAAACTCTTGACGAAGTATCATATCCCCCATTTCATCTTCATCTACATCGTCTTCCATTTCCATAATATTGTCCTCGAGTATATCACCCTTGTATAGACCTTCTATATACTCCTTCCACCTTTCTGCCTTTACTTCTTTGCTTAGAAGTGGGTTTCAATCTGAGATCTTGATATTCGTACAAGTGGTTCCCTTTCTCCAAAGGTCTCTTTAATTTTCCTGTAGGCAGTATCTACCTTACCCCTAGTGAGATAAACCTCTACATCCTTACATTTGTCCTCTAGCCATCCCTGCTTAGCCGTTTTGCACTTCCTGTCGATCTCATTTTTGAGACGTTTGTATTCCTTTTTGTCTGCTTCATTTACTGCATTTTTATATTTTCTCCTTTCATCAATTAAATTCAATATTTCTACTGTTACCCAAGTATTTCTAGCAGCCCTCGTCCTTTTACCTACTTGATCCTCTGCTGCCTTCACTGCTTAATCCCTCAGAGCTACCCATTCTGCTTCTACTGTATTTCTTTCCCCCATTCTTGTCAATTGTTCCCTTAAGCTCTCCCTGAAACTCTGTACAACCTCTAGTTTAGTCAGTTTATCCAGGTCCCATCTCCTTAAATTCCCACCTTTTTGCAGTTTCTTCAGTTTTAATCTACAGGTCATAACCAATAGATTGTGGTCAGAGTCCACATCTGCCGCTGGAAATGTCTTACAATTTAAAACCTGGATCATAAATCTCTGTCTTACCATTATGTAATCTATCTGATACCTTTCAGTATCTCCAGGGTTCTTCTGTGTATACAACCTTCTTTCATGATTCTTGAACCAAGTGTTAGCTATGATTAAGTTATGCTCTGTGCAAAATTCTACCAGACGGCTTCCTCTTTCATGTTTTACCCCCAATCCATATTCACCTACTACACTCCTGGAAATGGAAAAAAGAACACATTGACACCGGTGTGTCAGACCCACCATACTTGCTCCGGACACTGCGAGAGGGCTGTACAAGCAATGATCACACGCACGGCTCAGCGGACACACCAGGAACCGCGGTGTTGGCCGTCGAATGGCGCTAGCTGCGCAGCATTTGTGCACCGCCGCCGTCAGTGTCAGCCAGTTTGCCGTGGCATTCGGAGCTCCATCGCAGTCTTGAACACTGGTAGCATGCAGCGACAGCGTGGACGTGAACCGTATGTGCAGTTGACGGACTTTGAGCGAGGGCGTATAGTGGGCATGCGGGAGGCCGGGTGGACGTACCGCCGAATTGCTCAACACGTGGGGCGTGAGGTCTCCACAGTACATCGATGTTGTCGCCAGTGGTCGGCGGAAGGTGCACGTGCCCGTCGACCTGGGACCGGACCGCAGCGACGCACGGATGCACGCCAAGACCGTAGGATCCTACGCAGTGCCGTAGGGGACCGCACCGCCACTTACCAGCAAATTAGGGACACTGTTGCTCCTGGGGTATCGGCGAGGACCATTCGCAACCGTCTCCATGAAGCTGGGCTACGGTCCCGCACACCGTTAGGCCGTCTTCCGCTCACGCCCCAACATCGTGCAGCCCGCCTCCAGTGGTGTCGCAACAGGCGTTAATGGAGGGACGAATGGATACGTGTCGTCTTCAGCGATGAGAGTCGCTTCTGCCTTGGTGCCAGTGATGGTCGTATGCGTGTTTGGCGCCGTGCAGGTGAGCGCCACAATCAGGACTGCATACGACCGAGGCACACAGGGCCAACACCCGGCATCATGGTGTGGGGAGCGATCTCCTACACTGGCCGTACACCACTAGCGATCGTCGAGGGGACACTGAATAGTGCACGGTACATCCAAACCGTCATCGAACCCATCGTTTTACCATTCCTAGACCGGCAAGGGAACTTGCTGTTCCAACAGGACAATGCACGTCCGCATATATCCCGTGCCACCCAACGTGCTCTAGAAGGTGTAAGTCAACTACCCTGGCCAGCAAGATCTCCGGATCTGTCCCCCATTGAGCATGTTTGGGACTGGATGAAGCGTCGTCTCACGCGGTCTGCACGTCCAGCACGAACGCTGGTCCAACTGAGGCGCCAGGTGGAAATGGCATGGCAAGCCGTTCCACAGGACTACATCCAGCATCTCTATGATCGTCTCCATGGGAGAATAGCAGCCTGCATTGCTGCGAAAGGTGGATATACACTGTACTAGTGCCGACATTGTGCATGCTCTGTTGCCTGTGTCTATGTGCCTGTGGTTCTGTCAGTGTGATCATGTGATGTATCTGACCCCAGGAATGTGTCAATAAAGTTTCCCCTTCCTGGGACATGAATTCACGGTGTTCTTATTTCAATTTCCAGGAGTGTATGTTTCCTTCTCTCCCTTTTCCTACTCTCGAATTACAGTCACCCATGACTATTAAATTTTCGTCTCCCTTCACTACCTAAATAATTTCTTTTATCTCATCACACATTTCACCAATTTCTTCCTAATCTGCAGAGCTAGTTGGCATATAAATTTGTACTACTGTAGTAGGCGTGGGGTTCGTGTCTATCTTCGCCACAATAATGCGTTCACTATGCTGTTTGTAGTAGCTTACCCGCATTCCTATTTTTCTTATTCATCATTAAACCTAGTTCAGCATTACCCCTATTTGATTTTGTATTTATAACCCTGTATTCAGCTGACCAAAAGTCTTGTTCCTCCTGCCATCGAACTTCACTAATTCCCACTATATTTAATTTTAACCTACCCATTTCCCTTTTTAAATTTTCTAACCTACCTGCCCGATTAAGGGATCTGACATTCCACGCTCCGATCCGTAGAACGCCAGTTTTCTTTCTGCTGATAACGACTTGCTCTTGAGTAGTCTCCGCCCGGAAAACCGAATGGGAGACTATTTTACCTTCGGAATATTTTACGCAAGAAGACTCCATCATCATTTAACCATACAGTAAAGCTGCATGCCCTCAGGAAAAATTAAGGCTGTAGTTTCCCCATGCTTTCAGCCGTTTGCAGTACCAGCACAGCAAGGCCTCTTTAGTCAGTGTTACAAGGCCAAATCAGTCAATCATCCAGACTGTTGCCCCTGCAACTACTGAAAATGCTGCTGCCCCTCTTCAGGAACCACACGTTTGTCTGGCCTCTCAACAGATACCCCTCCGTTGTGGTTGTACCTACGGTAAAGCCATCTGTATCGCTGAGGCACGCAAGCCTCCCCACCAACGACAAGGTCCATGGTTCATGGGGAGTAAAATACTAATGCGAATTCTGTACAGACGAATGGAAAAAGAAACTGGTAGAAGCCGTCCTCGGGGAAGACCAATTTGGATTCCGTAGAAAGATTGGAACACTTGAGGTAATACTGACCTTACGACTTATCTTAGAAGAAAGATTAAGGAAATGCAAACCTACGTTTCTAGCATTTGTAGACTTAGAGAAAGCTTTTCACAACGTTGACTGGAATACTCTCTTTCAAATTCTAAAGGTGGCATGGGTAAAATATAGGGAGCGAAAGTCCATTTACAATTAGTACGGAAACCAGATGGCAGTTATTAAAGTCGATCGGCATGTCAGGGAAGCAGAGGTTGGGAAGGGAGTGAGACAGGGTTGTAGCCTCTCCCCGATGTTATTCAATCTGTATAACGACCAAGCAGTAAAGGAAACAAAAGAAAAATTCGGAGTAGGAATTAAAATCTATGGAGAAGAACTAAAAAAAATTGACATTCGCCGATGACATTGTAATTCTGTCAGAGACAGCAAAGGACTTGGAAGAGTAGTTGAACGGAATGGACAGTGTCTTGAAAGGAGGATATAAGATGAACATCAACAAAAGCAAAACGAGGATAATGGAATGGAGTCGAATTAAGTCGGGTGAAGCGGAGGGAATTAGATTAGGAAATGAGACACTTAAAGTAGTAAACGCGTTTTGCTATTTGGGGAGCAAAATAACTGATGATGGTCGAAGTAGGGAAGATATTAAATGTAGACTGGCAATGGCAAGGAAAGCGTTTCTGAAGAAGAGAACATTGTTAACATCGAGTATAGATTTAAGTGTCAGGAAGTCGTTTCTGAAAGTAATTGTATGGAGTGTAGCAAAAATGGTTCAAATGGTTCTGAGCACTATGGGACTTAACATCTGTGGTCATCAGTCCCCTAGAACTTAGAACTACTTAAACATAACTAACCTAAGGACATCACACACATCCACGCCCGAGGCAGGATTCGAACCTGCGGCCGTACAGTCGCGCGGTTCCGGACTGAGTGCCTGAACCGCTAGACCACCGCGGCCGGCATGGAGTGTAGCCATGTACGGAAGTGAAACATGGACGATAAATAGTTTGGACAAGATGGGAATAAAAGCTTTCGAAATGTGGTGCTCCAGAAGAATACTGAAGATTAGATGGGTAGATCACATAACTAATGAGGAGGTATAGAACAGAATTGGGGAGAAGAGGAGTTTGTGGCACAACTTGACAAGAAGAATTGACCGGTTGGTAGGACATGTTCCGAGGCATTAAGGGATCACAAATTTAGCATTGGAAGGCAGCGTGGAGGGTAATAACCGTAGAGGGAGACCAAGAGATGAATACACTAAGCAGTTTCAGAAGGATGTAGTTGCGGTAACTACTGGGAGACGTAGAAGCTTGCACAGGAAAGATTAGCATGGAGAGCTGCATCAATCCAGTGTCAGGACTGAAGGCCACAACAACAACAACCGTTATAGCATCTTCAGTGGCTGTTTTTTATTTTCATTGAAAATATAATTAGTAGAAATTCTGTGTATTTAGATGTTGTGGAGATATAGCTACAACTGCATTATCTGTGTTCTAATCTGTCGTTTATTTCCTTTGAATCGGTAAACTGTTAATTACGGTGGATATTATAGTAATTTAGCTTAGTTAATTTAACGTATTGGCTCTGAGATGTATTTTATCTTTTCTGCTATTATTAAAAAAATAAAACAAACGGTACTAATATGTGATTTTTGAAATTTTGCCGGCGCATTTCTTCTTCCAGTAACTTTTGGGTTTGCAGCCGGATCCCATCAACATTCTACCACGATATTTCGGCCCGGAGACGTCCGGACATCCTCAGGTGAGTAGACAGAGTACTGAAGAGAACTGATGCAGTCACGGTAATTATAATGAATTCCGCGCGTGCCAATTGTTCTGGCGGTTTACGGCGCATGCGATTGAAGGTGACACGCGCGAGGCAGCCAACTAGTGTGGGCTGCCCTCAGTAATGAAGTAAGAACAAACTAATCGCCGAGTATCGACTGAGCAAGTCGATTCCATAATAACTGGATTCGAATTTTTATCCAGCTGAAAGCCGTTATCACGATTCATTAAATTAACACCAAGACGTGTTTCCACGGATTGTTTAATTACAGAGTCTAGGAAGCTAGAAACTGGTGCTAAAATTTTGGTATTATTGTATTCCATTGAATGTTCCATGGAAATGCAATGTTCCATCACTGCTGATTTTAAAGTTTGGCGGAGACGGCTGTGCCTTTAGTGTTCTACACGGCGATCCTGGACCGCTCGTTTCGCCTGACTTATATATGCAGAGCCACACTTACAAATTTTATAAACACCCGCCTTCATCAATTGTAAATCGTCTTTAAAGGATCCGGCTAAGACCCTGCTCTTTGCTGGTCAACGGATGGTGACATTAATATAATTTTTCCTAAGCAATCTGCCTATTTTAGAAAACATGTTCCCGGCGTATGAAAGGAACGCAGTTGATTTATAGTCGTCATCACTCTCGTCAGAGCGTAGCTTCTTGTTATTATAATTGTGCATGGCCTTCCGTATTTGACGCGAATTATAGCCATTCTCTTTAAAAACCTTCTCCAGATGCACTAGTTCTTCGCGAAGGCTATCAGCATCCGATATTACATGCACCCGTTGAAATGCAGTACTAAGATCACCGGCGGTTTGTGCGGGGTGATAGCAGCTGGACGCCTGAAGGTATAGATCTGTATGTGTAGTTTTTCTGTACACTGCATGTCCCAAAGACCCATAATTCTTACGGCGTACTAACACGTATAGGAAGGATAAAGTCCCATCTTTTTCAATCTCCATAGTAAACTTGATGTTCTCATGCAAAGAGTTTAAACGACAAATGAATTTTTCCAACTCTTGTCTGCCATGAGGCCATACAACGAAAGTATCATTAACGTAGCGCCAGAAGACCGTAGGCTTTAAGACGGCAGACTCAAGAGCTTTCTCCGCAAAGTCTTCCATAATAAGATTGACACCAGTACGGTTGATAGTGGGTAATATTGGTGCTTCTACGTCTTCGACTGCAGAACTTCTGGCCTCCTTACACAAGCCGTATGTTGGTAAGTCCTGCCACCGGATACGTAATTCCTACGTTTTTATCAATCATTTGAAGACTGTTAAGCTGAGCAGCTCAGATTTACTAGTTAGCTTCGGTGTGCTCTCTCTTTTTACCAAAGTGGCTTTATTTGACTAGCTACATCTTATTGGTAACTTGGTAAGTGATGATTTGACGACATTGTTTGGACATACTCTCTCCTCAACTTATTTTTTATTTAATAACGAATTTTTTGAACAAACTGACGGTGTGGTGTCGTCTTCGGGAGTCCATTGTCCACTGAAGTGGCCAATCTTTTTATGGAAGTCTTTGAGGAGAAAGCTCTTGAGTCTGCCGTCTTGAAGGCTACGGTTTTCTGGCGTTACGTACATGATACTTCTGTTATATGGCCTCATGGCAGACAAAAAGTGGAAAAATTTCTTTGGCATTTAAACTCTTTACAAGAGAACATCAGGTTTACTATGGAGATTTGGAAAGATGGGACTTTACCCTTTATAGACGTGTTAATAAGCCGTGAGAATGATGAGTCTTTGGGACATTCGGTGAACAGAAAAATCACACATACAGGTCTGCGTCTTCAGGCGTCCATTTGCCATCACCCAGCACAAACTGCCGGTGTTCTTAGTACTTTAATTCAACGGGCGCATGTCATATCGGATGATGAAAGCCTTCACGAAGAATTAGTGAATCTGGAGGAAATTTTTTAAAGAGAATGGCTATACTTCGCGTCAAATATGGAAGGCCATGCACAATGATAAGAACAAGAAGCTACGCTCTGAGGAAACTGATGATGACTCTCATTCAACTGCGTTCCTTCCATATGCCGGGAACGTGTCTTCTAAAATAGGCATATTGCTTAGGGAGAATAATATTAATGTTATCGTCCGTCCACCAGCAAAGAGCAGGGCCTCAGTCGGATCCGCTAAAGACGATTTACAATTGAGGAAGGCGGATGTTTATAAAATTCCCTGCAAGTGTGGCTCTGCATATACAGGTCAGACGACACGAACGGTCCAGAAATGTTGTAACGTTCGCGAAAGACACACCACCAGCATCTAGAGACAAGGCCGCACCGCGAAGTTCATAGCAGGTTGTGACGTCACTCCAAGCGGGCCGCCATTTTGTGTTTAGAAGCGTTTGCTGGATTCTAGTGCTACATTAGTGCTTAAAACTACCGATTATAGTAGAAGTAAACATACTTCTAGTGAATCTACTGTGAACATGGTTTACAAGTGTTGTATACCAAGGTGTCGTGGGAAATGGACCGGAATTAATGTTGTTTTCCTTTCCGAAAGATTCGAAACTGCGTCGAAAAGGCTTTCAGCGATTCATCGGGACAATTTCGAACCCACTCAGCACACGAAGGTACGTAAAAATTATCTACTTAGTTCATGTAACTTTTTTTCTTTTTGCTAGTGGAATATCTTAAATTTTGCATACATTTGACTAAAATCGTGAGCAAAAATTCGCAGTAAATGATATTAAATGATATTCGTTTTCAAGTGACTTTACTTTGATTTTGAAAATTAAATATAAATGTGTGGCTTGTGTTACATTTTAGTCATGTTTAAATTTCTTTGCAATTTGTATTTTGTTACACATTATCGATACGTTTTATTCTCTGGGAGTGGGTGTTGTTTTTCTCTCTCTCATTGGGTAGCATGAGTGATAACCAATGTTGAAACTGATGTTTCCGTGTTAAAAGAGCGATCTCTCTGGATGAAGCATATCTATGTTGTATTTCTGTTTGTTAGTTTTTCCATTTATTAGGCGTTCGCCAACTCACAACGAACTAATCATCTTTCAACCTAGCCTACGCTTCAGGTTACACTGCAGAATAGGTGTTTTAGGGAAGCAGCCTACTCACGCCTTATAAAATTCACATCAGTCTTTCCATTGTGTGCCAGGCAGTCCGCTGTAACTAGCTCTGACGTCATAAATGTTGCGCAATACTTTCAAAATCAAGTAAATAACATGAAACGTTTCTAGCATTTTCAAAATTTGGGCTTTTTTCTGTAAAAATCGTTGGCGCAACAGAAAAGAGCGTGAAACTTAAAAATTTATATTTAGATTCCTTTTGCATAATAATTTAGTAGAAACAGTATTCTGGATCTCAAAAATTAAAATTTTAGTAGAAATTCATGATTTCCTGGTTTTTATCTTACAAATTAAGGAAGCTAGATAGATTAAGTAAGCGAGAAAATAAAGCTGGGAAGTTTAAATTTAAGAAGGGAGATCCGCTATAATCATAAAGATGTGAAAAGTTTCAACTGAATAGCTATAAAACTATAGCGATAGTGTATCTCCAAAGGGCAAGTTCAGACCTCATCTACCGCATGTAGTATAATTAAATTAATTCTCTCGCTCAAAATATTTGACTTAGCCATGTCAGACTTTTATTATGATTACTTACCTGTGTGCTGATTGCATATTTAAATTGAGAGCTTCATTGGCCATCAGCAAAGGCAGCAATGATTTATTCGATAACTTAAAGTGGTGCATTACTAGCCCAGCAGCTAGTCATGAGAGCAGATTTGATCAGGCGTTCCCTTAGCCGTCCACACCGCGGCTTTATATGTAAGAAAGCTGCTCAAAATATTTGACTTAGCCACGTCAGACTTTTATTATGATTACTTACCTGTGTGCTGATTGCATATTTAAATTGAGAGCTTCATTGGCCATCAGCAAAGGCAGCAATGATTTATTCGATAACTTAAAGTGGTGCATTACTAGCCCAGCAGCTAGTCATGAGAGCAGATTTGATCAGGCGTTCTCTAGCCGTCCGCACCGCGGCTTTATATGTAAGAAAGCTGCATGAAAGAAGGAAGGCCCCAGTTCTCTCCAGACGCTGATTGGCGCACCACCTGTGCTGGGAGTCGCGTCGCGTCGGTATCGTTGATATAAACAGCCTCGGATGCAGTAATAAGTTACTCGGGATACGCGTAACCATGAAATCGTTTTCGAGTGAAGTGTTAATTTTGTGATGACATTAATGATCTATCTTTAGTTTACGTATGTCGTATTTTCACGTGCTGCTGCAGGACAGACATTCTACCATTATTAGCGTGGCGTTTGATGAACATTATCATCAAATTATGGCGAGCATTCACTTAAACATTTAATTTGAACAGTAACAGTAATGGAATTCTTTTTGGCCTGTGACTTTCAGAATATAGTGAACATTTTAGTGGGAATGGTTTTTGATTATGAGTACCAGACAATCTCCTAATTCCTCAGAGCTATAAGCTGTAGCTATAAATGTATTTCTCAGATGAAGTGGGCACTAGGAATTCTAATTACAGGCTTCACGTTTTGCTAATCACTTTCTGGTTGCCAATATTGTAGCTAGAGAGCCAGTGTTGAGAACGGCAAACAACAGCATTAAATAAATAATAGGAACATTTAACAATTATTCTATCCGCCGCCCCTCATATGGTGCATCGGCCGGGAAAGATACTGAGTAAAAGTGAAAGTGATTTTTAAATATTCGGATTCGTGAGTGAAATGCGACACGCAACTGAGTTACAGAACAGTGATAGTGTTACGTGTGCATGTGGACGACGCAATGGATTAACAACGCATCTGGATTGACGGAACTGGCACTGAGTCTAGAGGCGCTACCGGCATCGCGAGAAGCCAGTTTCGCCTCACTGCAGTCGTCCGCCGGAGCAACCGGGTCGCGCCTGCAGTTGCGGGCCACGCAAACACACAGCAGCCGTCGAAGTGCCGTCTGGAGTTCAACGCGCCGCGTCGCATCAGTAATCCTGGTACGCCACGCCAGCAACTCCATACGTCGTGCAGAAGGAGCTAAGTTAAGTGAAAAGCTGTTAAAATTTTTACTAACCCTTACTAAAAGACTGTCGGCGACGGAACCGCCAGAAGAAATTGCGGTTAAACTTAAATCAGAACCTATCTCTGTTGACGGAACTGTAAATCCAGACAAGGGTTCAAGTGTAAATATGCATGAAAATAGTAATGTTAAAGTGAAATATGAAGTATTGTCTCATGACAGTAGTGTGAAAAGGGGCAATGATTCAATAATAGAGACCCCTGTAGTAAAGCAGAAATCAGAAATTGTTAATTTGAAAAAAATGGCTCTGAGCACTATGGGACTTAACAGCTATGGTCATCAGTCCCCTAGAACTTAGAACTACTTAAACCTAACTAACCTAAGGACATCACACAACACCCAGGCATCACGAGGGTTGTTAATTTATTGGATGATAGTTTATCTGATGAGCTAAAAACGAGACAGTCATCAGAGGTGGTAGAGTTTAAAAAGGATAAGTTAGATATGACTGATCAATCAGATGTTTCATTTCGTTTTGATGATTCTGGTATTGGAGCTAGTTTTTCGTCACCTGAGTGTGATAAAAAACCAGCTAGTGAGTAACCCACAGATACTGGGGCTATTGATTTAAATGTTACAATACAAGCAATAGCTACCAGTAATGCTAAAATGACAGCCCAATTAAAGTCTGAAATAACAGAAGTCAAAAGCAGTAATGCTGAATTAAAGTATGAGATTGTGGCCAGCCAAACTAATTTTAATAAACGATTGGAGGTAATGGACAATACCTTCAAGGCTGGTTGCAATAAGTTGACAGAGGATCTGGACAGTTTGAATTATAAAATTGATTACAATCATGAGGATATAAAGAAAAAGGTTGCTCAACAATTTTCTGAAATGTATAAAACAGTAAAATCCGAAGTTTCTGAGGTTCGCAAAGACTTCCAAATGGAAGATGCAAAGCTGGAGCACAAGTTAACAGAAAAGATCGAGGCGGAATCTGAACTGGGCTCAGATAGGTTTAAAGATGTTAATGTAAAAGTAAACATATGGCAAGCAAAAGTAGATGCAATCACAACTGATACTACTCATATTGTGCAAAGAGTAGATAATGTTGAAATGAGAGTAGAAAATATTAGTACTAACATTGCTAACATTGAGAGTAAAGTAGCTTCAGTAACTTATGGTAATGGTAGTATACAACAAGCTACAAGTTGGAGCCGCATTTATCGGATGTCGGCAGTTGTTGCAGTTCGATCCAGATAAAAATATCCACCAGCTAGATTTCTGGAACGATTTTGATGATATGATTCCACCAACTTGGTCTGAACGAGAGACAATCTCATTTATTAGAAGCCATTTAAAAGGTGACGCCATGCGTTGGTCAGCTGATGTTATGTTGAAGTGTAAAATATTAGCGGAATTTAAAACAGATTTCATTAACGAGTATTGGTCTAGCAATAAGCAAAATGAAGTGTTGGGAGAATTTTGGAGCGGAAAGCGCTTCAATGCAGGCAAGGAATATATTAAAGAGTTTGCTAGGTCATGGATTTCACGTTTGTCACATTTGGCGAAAATGCTGAAACCTGAAATGATAATACTAGGTCTTGAAGCCAAACTGCCATGGTATTGGCAAACTAGAATTATATCTGCCCCTAGAGACAATCTTGTTCGTTTCATTGAGTAATTGGAACGTGTAGAGCGTGTTGCTGCCAATGAGGAGCAAGCACGTAATAACAGAAATGGTAATAACACTAATAGTAATTTTAAGAACGAGCAGAATGGCAATGTAAACATCAGAACAGTAGGTTAACGCCATCCTAAGAGAGGTAGGAATTGGAGAAATACTTATCAGAACCAACAATGGCATCCAAATGATTGTTCCGAACAAAATTATGCAGGTAAACAACAGTGCGGAAAGCAATGCTGTGCCAGTTAACTATAATGGAAACAAAGGAAACAGTAGTAGGCCGAGGCAGGAAAACTAGTTCCCATCTATGAGGACACTGGCGCACACCAGGCGGTTACTTTTCCTAAGCCAATAATTACAGTAATTGGTAAGACAGATCAGAATACTCAGACTGAACATGTGGATGAGATGTCGGTAGCATCTAAGGATACAGCAGAAATGTTAGATCACTCACAGTATTTAATAGATACCATGTTAGAGACGCTTTCTAAGTGGGAAGAGAAAGAGAAGGCGCAGGGGTGTAACGGTAGGGAAGAGCTACAAAATACTGAATTGTCAGGTGAAGAAGCAGAAGAAATTCATGCTTATATTTACGATAAGGATGATGTGCTCTTATCTAAAGTGCCTGTGCAGGATGTTGATACTGTACTAATAGATTTAGGACAGGAGGTACGTGAGAATGTAGAGGATACCCGGTTGGGGGTCGATGAACCCAGTAGCTGTGACCAGTTGTCACTTGAGAAGGAACCCGACGATAATAATGAAAGTAGTTTAGCTGTAACTAGTGTTATGCCCGGTCTGGAGGCGAAGAATCGCTCAGACTACAGTAATTTGGATCATGTTCAGCAAAATAAATGTAATGAAGTCGTGCGGTGTTTCGATTTAAAATTAATAGACCGACTGGAAAAGGCAGCTGAAAATGTAATTCAGAAAACCCCTACACACTTTGACCTAAATGTAATGAAGACAGATGTCAATCACTTTAGTTGGAGACAAATCAAAAAGGAACTACTGGATGAGTTTGAGGAACCACCTGTACAACCTAGAATAAGCCACCCTATAATAATAGTGAATATGTTGGGTATCAATGTACGTTGTCTCTTAGACAGTGGAAGTGAGGTGAGTGCGATATCTCAATCCTTCTTTGATGCATTACCTAGTAAAGACAAGCTTACCGTAATGAGGGTATCAGGACTAAGAATAATTGGTGCTACTGGCAAGGTGTCAAAAACGGTAAAACAAGAAGCTTTGCTGCCCTTTAGCATTAATGGTAATTTAATTGATCATCTATGCTTAATTGTAAATAATCGCAGTATTGAGGTTTTAATTGGCATAGATTTCTTGTCAAAATATCAGAGTGTTGTTGACTTTGAAAGAAGCCAGTTAAAGATGGTCTTGCCGATAAACTGTTATTGATAAACATGTAGTAACTAATGATGAAACTTGGGAGCTGCCTATACGAGTTCTGAAAAATAGGAGATATTGGGACGAAGGTGTTAATCTTAGTAAAAGTAATCTAAACTCAGAAGAAGAAGAAGCAATTATTTTGGACAAGATAGAAGCTGAATTACAGAAAATCGATAAAATTTCAGCTAATCAGAAGGAAGAACTGAGACAGGTTTCAAAAAGGCATCATAAGGTATTTTCAAATCGACCTGGCGTGGTCAAAGGTTATGAATGTCAATTAAAGGTGAAACCTGGCCAAGTGTTTTTCAGGAAGCCATACCAAATACCTGTAGCTATTAAGAAGGCGGTTCGAAAGGAGATACAGAGAATGCTAGAGTGGGGTGTGATTGAAAAAGCGGGCAGTGAGTACTATAATCCTCTTGTTGTTGTACCAAAAAGAGATGGGAGTGTCAGATTGGTCTTGGACGCTCGTTGGTTGAATGAAATAGTGGTTAGGGAAAGTGATAGATCGCAGAACATGGACGAGTTATTGCAAAAATTCCGGGGAGTAAAATTCTTAACCTCTATGGACATCACGTGTGGATATTGGAATTTGCCACTGGCGGAAAGTTCAAGGAAGTACACAGCTTTCTTGTACGAAGGAGATTGTTACCAATACCGTGTTGTACCTTTCGGACTTATTATCTCTGTTTGTGCCTCCGTACGTGTGATGTGCTATGTTTTAGGCCCAGCCTTAAGTAATAAAATAACAGTCTACGTAGATGATCTGTTAATAGCAACTCCTACCTGGGAAGAACACACAGGTTTATTAGAGGAAGTGTTAGAGAATATTGAGAGAGGTGGCATGAGACTAAGGATTGAAAAGACAGAGTGTGTTAGAGCGGAAATAGGTTTCTTGGGATATATGATAAGCGGAAAAGGTATGCTGCCTGACCCAGGCAAACTAGCAGTCATTGAAAAATTTGAGACTCCCAAAAACAAGAAGCAGTTGAGATCGATGTTTCGTCTTTTCGGCTTCTATAGGCGTTTTGTTAGTGATCAGGCTTTTAATGCGCCCTGTCTTCACCTCCTGCTGAAAAAGAATACCCCTTTGGTTTGGACAGCAGAATGGCAACAAGCGTTCGAGGTGCTTAAACAATCTTTAATTAAAAGTCCTATTTTACATCATGCTGATTTTGAAAAACCATTCTGTATGTCTGTTGATGCTAGTGGCTATGGAATAGCGGTGGAGATATTCCAAGTAGAGATAGAGAACGAACAAGAAGTGCACAAGACTATAGCTTTCGCACGTCGATCTTTACAGGCAGCAGAGAGAAATTATGGCATCTCAGAACTGGAAGCATTGGCAATTGTATTTGGGGTACAGAAATTTGAGCATTATCTATTAGGTCACAAGATAATTGTTTACAGGGACCATAAGGCGTTGACCTTTTTAAAGACCTGTGAGTTGAGAAATGCTCGTTTGGTAAGATGGTCATTGTATCTCCAGCAGTTTGACCTTGAGGTTAGATATATTTAAGGAAAAGATAATTTGGTAGCGGTTATCTAGAAGTGCGGAGCTCTGTGATGACGCGGGAATTACAGCAACAGACCTAAGTGAAGTATCAAAGTTTGCGTTGCACGAAGTAAAGGAAGAAAGTGCATTAAAGAGGGTGATTAAGTACTTGAGACGTGAGCAGAATGCAGATGACCAGCTGAAATTAGTAAAGAGCTATTTGGGAGATGCGAACTATCATAGGGTTTCGTAATACTACTGTCTGCATAAAGGTATTCTGTTTAGGAGGAAAAAGGCAGGTGTTTTTGAGTGGAAGCTGTGCTTTCCCTCACAACATGTAGACTTACTAATCGACTATGTACATCTGAGGTATGGGCACTATGGTGCAAAGAAGTGCATTCCAAAATTAAAAGAGGAAGTTGTGTTTGACAACATGTACCGCCGTGTTGCCAAGCGTCTAGCATCTTGTGTAGTGTGCCAGAATGTCCGTGCTGCTAACACTAGAATACAAGGGGATATGCATTCAGTAGAGCCAACTGAAACCCTAGAATTACTGGCTTGTGATTTGTTTGGCCCTCTTCCTGCTTCGAGAGGTGGGTGCACCCATGTTTTTGTTGTTGTGGATGGATTTAGTAAATATATTAAGCTATATCCAATTAAAAGAGTAAATGCAAAAACGTTGGTAGAAAAGTTGGAAAAAGATTTCTTCATGAACGTTGGCGTTCCGAAGAGTTTGCTGTCAGACAATGGGCCTCAATTTACTTCTGATAGATTTATGATTGTCTGGATAAGGCCGGAGTGAAACATCGGAAAATATCTGCGTAATTCCACCAAGTAAATATGAGTGAACGTATTATGAAAGAATTGAATAGACTTTGCAGGACTTATTGTGCTCGGAAACACTCAAGTTGGGCAGAGCACGTTAAGTATTTTGAGAAGGTAATTAACAACTTAAGGCATGATGCAACTGGTTTTCCGCCTTGCGAATTGATGTTTGGCCAAGAACCGCACAATGTGATCGCAGATATGATAGAATTCCCTATCCTAACGCAAATATCCACAGACGAGAAGAAGTTAAAGGCTAGGGCAAATATAAGAAAAAGAGCACTGGAAAGGAAGAAGCGTCATAACGCAAAAGCTGTACCCACCAGTTTTGAAATGGGTCAGTTAGTCCTCTTCAGAACCAAGGAAAAATCAAAGAAAAGAAATGCAGAAACAAAGAAATTCATGTTCGTATATCAAGGAACTTTCAGGATCATAGGAAAACCACATGCATATAGGCTAGAGTACCCTAAGAGTAAAAAGCTGTTAGGTCTCAGGAACGTGATCGACCTAAAGAAGTTCATAGATAGTGAATGAATTCTGTAGGGAGGAGGTTGTTCTGTAACCTCTACACAGTGTGGCAGCTGTGCAGTCCCAGCTGTGTGAGATCTTCTTTCCCATTTCAGATTTCACTTTCTCTTCATATTTTCTATCCACCTAAAATTTCGACCTCTTCTTTCCAACACATTAAATTTTCCATTATGGTTATCAAGCCAATAATAAACTAATGAATTCTGTAGGGAGGAGGTTGTTCTGTAACCTCTACACAGTGTGGCAGCTGTGCAGTCCCATCTGTGTGAGATCTTCTTTCCCATTTCGGATCTTACTCTATCTTCATCTCTCCTATCCACCAAAGTTTCGGCTCTTACTCTCAAATATTAAAAGCTTCCGGTATTACTATCAAGCCAACATTGAGCTAATGAATTCTATAGGGAGGAGGTTGTTCTGTAACCTCTACACAGTGTGGCAGCTGTGCAGTCCCAGCTGTGTGAGATCTTCTTTCCTTTTCAGCTCTCACTCATTCTTCATCTTTCCTATCCACCAAAATTTCGGCTCTTACTCTCAAATACTAAAATCTTCCGGTATGACTGTCAAGCCAGCATTAAGCTAATGAATTCTGTAGGGAGGAGGTTGTTCTGTAACCTCTACACAGTGTGGCAGCTGTGCAGTCCCAGCTGTGTGAGATCTTCTTTCCTTTTCAGCTCTCACTCATTCTTCATCTTTCCTATCCACCAAAATTTCGGCTCTTACTCTCAAATACTAAAATCTTCCGGTATTACTATCAAGCCAGCATTAAACTAATGAATTCTGTAGGGAGGAGGTCGTTCTGTAACCTCTACACAGTGTGGCAGCTGTGCAGTCCCAGCTGTGTGAGATCTTTCCCATTTCAAATTTCACTTTCTCTTCATCTTTTCTATCCACCTAAAATTTCGACCTCTTCTTTCCAACACATTAAATTTTCCATTATGGTTATCAAGCCAAAAATAAACTAATGAATTCTGTAGGGAGGAGGTTGTTCTGTAACCTCTACACAGTGTGGCAGCTGTGCAGTCCCAGCTGTGTGAGATCTTCTTTCCCATTTCGGATCTTACTCTATCTTCATCTTTCCTATCCACCAAAGTTTCGGCTCTTACTCTCAAATACTAAAATCTTCGGGTATTACTATCAAGCCAACATTGAGCTAATGAATTCTATAGGGAGGAGGTTGTTCTGTAACCTCTACACAGTGTGGCAGCTGTGCAGTCCCAGCTGTGTGAGATCTTCTTTCCTTTTCAGCTCTCACTCATTCTTCATCTTTCCTATCCACCAAAATTTCGGCTCTTACTCTCAAATACTAAAATCTTCCGGTATGACTGTCAAGCCAGCATTAAGCTAATGAATTCTGTAGGGAGGAGGTTGTTCTGTAACCTCTACACAGTGTGGCAGCTGTGCAGTCCCAGCTGTGTGAGATCTTCTTTCCTTTTCAGCTCTCACTCATTCTTCATCTTTCCTATCTACCAAAGTTTCGACTCCTTCTTTGCAATAGTAAAATTTTCTGTCATGGCTATGAAGCCATAAGTTCTGTAACCATTCTATCCACCGATGTTGTTGTTGTTGTTGTTGTGGTCTTCAGTCCTGAGACTGGTTTGATGCAGCTCTCCATGCTACTCTATCCTGTGCAAGCTTCTTCATCTCCCAGTACCTACTGCAACCTACATCTTTCTGAATCTGCTTAGTGTATTCATCTCTTGGTCTCCCCCTACGATTTTTACCCTCCACGCTGCCCTCCAATACTAAATTGGTGATCCCTTGATGCCTCAGAACATGTCCTACCAACCGATCCCTTCTTCTGGTCAAGTTGTGCCACAAACTTCTCTTCTCCCCAATCCTATTCAATACTTCCTCATTAGTTATGTGATCTACCCATCTAATCTTCAGCATTCTTCTGTAGCACCACATTTCGAAAGCTTCTATTCTCTTCTTGTCCAAACTATTTACCGTCCATGTTTCGCTTCCATACATGGCTACACTCCATACAAATACTTTCAGAAACGACTTCCTGACACTTAAATCTATACTCGATGTTAACAAATTTCTCTTCTTCAGAAAAACTTTCCTTGCCACTGCCAGTCTACATTTTATATCCTCTCTACTTCTACCATCATCAGTTATTTTGCTCCCCAAATAGCAAAACTCCTTTACTACTTTAAGTGTCTCATTTCCTAATCTAATATCCTCAACATCACCCGACTTAATTCGACTACATTCCATTATCCTCGTTTTGGTTTTGTTGATGTTCATCTTATATCCTCCCTTCAAGACACTATCCATTCCGTTCAACTGCTCTTCCTACCTACTCCGAATTTTTCTTTTGTTTCCTTTACTGCTTGCTCAATATACAGATTGAATAGCATCGGGGAGAGGCTACAACCCTGTCTTACTCCCTTCCCAACCACTGCTTCTCTTTCATGCCCCTCGACTCTTATAACTGCCATCTGGTTTCTATACAAATTGTAAATAGCCTTTCGCTCCCTGTATTTTACCCCTGCCACCTTTAGAATTTGAAAGAGAGTATTCCAGTCAACATTGTCAAAAGCTTTCTCTAAGTCTACAAATGCTAGAAAATGTAGGTTTTTCCTTTCCTTAATCTTTCTTCTAAGATAAGTCTTAAGGTCAGTATTGTCTCACGTGTTCCAGTATTTCTACGGAATCCAAACTGATCTTCCCCGAGGTCGGCTTGTACTAGTTTTTCCATTCGTCTGTAAAGAATTCGTGTTAGTATTTTGCAGCTGTGGCTTATTAAACTGATTGTTCGGTAATTTTCACATCTGTCCACACCTGCTTTCTTTGGGATTGGAATTATTATATTCTTCTTGAAGTCTGAGGGTATTTCGCCTGTTTCATACTTCTTGCTCACCAGATGGTAGAGTTTTGTCAGGACTGGCTCTCCCAAGGCCGTCAGTAGTTCCAATGGAATGTTGTCTACTCCGGGGTCCATGTTTCGACTCAGGTCTTTCAGTGTTCTGTCAAACTCTTCACGCAGTATCGTATCTCCCATTTCATCTTCATCTACATACTCTTCCATTTCCATAATATTGTCCTCAAGTGCATCGCCCTTGTATAGATCTCTATATACTCCTTCCACCTTTCTGCTTTCCCTTCTTTGCTTAGAACTGGGTTTCCATCTGAGCTCTTGATGTTCATACAAGTGGTTCTCTTATCTCCAAAGGTCTCTTTAATTTTCCTGTAGGCAGTATCTATCTTACCCCTAGTGAGATAAGCCTCCACATCCTTACATTTGTCCTCTAGCCATGCCTGCTTATCCATTTTGCACTTCCTGTCGATCTCATTTTTGAGACGTTTGTATTCCTTTTTGCCTGATTCACTTACTGCATTTTTATATTTTCTCCTTTCAGCAGTTAAATTCAATATTTCTTCTGTTACCCAAGGATTTCTACTAGCCCTCTTCTTTTTACCTACTTGATCCTCTGCTGCCTTCACTACTTCATCCCTCAAAGCTACCCATTCTTCTTCTACTGTATTTCTTTCCCCCATTCCTGTCAATTGTTCCCTTATGCTCTTCCTGAAACTCTCTACAACCTCTGGATCTTTCAGTTTATCCAGGTCCCATCTCCTTAAATTCCCACCTTTTTGCAGTTTCTTCAGTTTTAATCTACAGGTCATAACCAATAGATTGTGGTCAGAGTCCATCATCTGCCCCTGGAAATGTCTTACAATTTAAAACCTGGTTCCTAAATCTCTGTCTTACCATTATATAATCTACCTGATACCTTTTAGTATCTCCAGGGTTCTTCCATGTATACAACCTTCTATCATGATTCTTAAACCAAGTGTTAGCTATGATTAAGTTATGCTCTGTGCAAAATTCTACCAGGCGGCTTCCTCTTTCATTTCTTAGCCGCAATCCATACTCACCTACTACGTTTCCTTCTCTCCCTTTTCCTACACTCGAATTCCAGTCACCCATGACTATTAAATTTTCATCTCCCTTCACTATCTGAATAATTTCTTTTATTTCATCATACATTTCTTCAATTTCTTCGTCATCTGCAGAGCTAGTTGGCATATAAACTTGTACTACTGTAGTAGGTGTGGGCTTCGTATCTATAGTGGCCACAATAATGCGTTCACTATGCTGTTTGTAGCAGCTTACCCGCATTCCTATTTTCCTATTCATTATTAAACCTACTCCTGCATTACCCCTATTTGACTTTGTATTTATAACCCTGTATTCAGCTGACCAGAAGTCTTGTTTCTCCTGCCACCGAACTTCACTAATTCCCACTATATCTAATTTTAACCTACCCATTTCCCTTTTTAAATTTTCTAACCTACCTGCCCGATTAAGGGATCTGACATTCCACGCTCCGATCCGTAGAATGCCAGTTTTCTTTCTCCTGATAACGACATCCTCTTGAGTAGTCCCCGCCCAGAGATCCGAATGTGGGACTATTTTACCTCCGGAATATTTTACCCAAGAGGACGCCATCATCATTTAATCATACAGTAAAGCTGCATGCCCTCGGGAAAAATTACGGCCGTAGTTTCCCCTTGCTTTCAGCCGTTCGCAGTACCAGCACAGCAAGGCCGTTTTGGTTATTGTTACAAGGTCAGATCAGTTAATCATCCAGACTGTTGCCCTTGCAACTACTGAAAAGGCTGCTGCCCCTCTTCAGGAACCACACGTTTGTCTGGCCTCTCAACAGATACCCCTCCGTTGTGGTTGTACCTACGGTACGGCTATCTGTATCGCTGAGGCACACAAGCCTCCCCACCAACGGCAAGGTCCATGGTTCATGGGGGGGGGGATCCACCGATTAGTGAAGAAAATACCGAATGTGACAAACCTAACAGTGACATAAACAATAGAGAAGTATGACGTAATTAAGATACAAAGTATTTGAGTAATAAGTATGTATAGAACACTGGTAATATTATAAGTACAAAGTTGTTGTTTTATTGGAAATGGTCCACCAACAGTAATTTAAAAACATATACAAATTCGTGTACAAGCACGATCTGAAGTGGCAGTGAAACCCATTATATGCTGTAGAGCTAACTAATTAATAGTAAAAGAGATTGCTTAGTGTTATCAAAAATATGCAGATAAGTTGTAAGAATGAACTCACCTTGTGTAGCAAGGAGTGGCAGTGTAATAGAATTGAACAGTGTTTGGGGTTGAGACGTGAAGGACACGTCCTTGAAATATTTGTAAGGTTGGAGCTGGCCGTTATTTGGTGTAGTGTGTGACAGGACACACCTACACGTATTGAGGTTACGAGTTGGAGGCGTGAATGCGACCATAGGTACCCTTATGTTAGATGAGACAGAGTAGCTCATGGTGTCCTATAGGTTTAAGGAATTTAGCATTACGCTCGGCCATAAGTACTTAATGCACTTTAGTGGTAGTTCGAGAGAGACTACCTGTGGTTTCAGCGTCCGATCGAGTGGAAATGGATTGCCACGTGAGCAAACTGATCAGCTGCAATGCACTATAGATATGAAATAAATGTGCTATCCTATGCTTTAAATTTTAATGGAGTGAGTATCACTTAAGTTCTTACACTAGCAACATAATTGAGAAACATAGTGGCAGACGTGAAACATTATTTATAGTTCAGCATAAATACTCTCGATGAATTAATTACATAATTGCAGATGTGGAACTGACTCAGCAGCAGAGGACCAATAAGTGGATTTAGTAGTCAACTAAACGTTGTGTGTTTTGAAGACTCAGAACTGTACTATTAACACAAGTTACTCACATGCACAAAGAGGCTGAAAAGACAACTACTAATCAGATATACTCATACTATCTCTAAGAATAAGGTAATCGAATATGAATCAGCTAAGTAAATAAAATACAAATGTATCAGGAATGTACCGAGCATTGGTTCAGTGTTCTGGCCCAGAAATAATAAATTGAGATTAAATAGGATTGATGACTGTATGCCTTGAGCATAAAGTTTCTCTAGTACATGACTAACGGCGTTTTGAGACATTTGTTTACCGATTTTATGACAGTTAAGTAACCGTGAGAGTAAAATTGAAAAAGTTCTGTTAACTTTGTTCCAGCAACATATTGAAAGATAAAATGTATATATATCCCCATTTCATTGTGACCCACCATTAGATTTTAAACGAACAGAGTCTGATGCTCTCTTTTTGTTTGTTCTACAGGACAAACCATATAATGGCAGCCTGGTAGTTGCGTGAAAGCATGGAGTGACTTGGACTCCACTCATAGTGACCCCTCCTCTTTCCCCATGTAAGTTAGTGTGGACATGAAGGACGCACACCATAGCAACTTCCCCCCCCCCCCCTCTACCCTTGTGAATGGAAGTGTAGAACGCCAGCCAGAGCGGGTACAACCGCGTGTGGAAAAATGAAATTGTCAAGATTTGTGAAATTTCCTTTACGTTTAGAAAAGACTGCTAAGATATAATTATCTGTTTATATATCTTGAATAACCGTGTTATTTTCTTTGAATTTATGTATGTAAGAAAAATATTTACAGACAATTTAATGAATTTAAGATTTTCATAATTTTACATATTTTTATGAGTTTGTCTGTCTAAGGCAATATGTATGCCAAAGTGTTTCATTGATTTTTGCTTAAATTTTGAGTGATAATGTTGCTTAAAAAGCAGTGAACATACCAGCAATTTAAATAATTGAAGTAGGTAATAAGTTTTCTTTTAATATTTCTATATGTTTACATTTCAATTTTAGTTTTTCATAGGGAGTTAAGCTGTACTCTTGCTTCCCTTTTTGTAATTAATTTTTTTCATTTACATTCAAAAAAATTAAGTAGAGGGTGATGTAGGGAAGCAGCCTACTGACGCCTTATAAAATTCACATCAGTCTTTCCATTGTGTGCCAGCCAGTCCGCTGTAACTAGCTCCAACGTCATAAATGTTGCGCAGTACTTTAAAAATCAAGTAAATAACCTGAAACGTTTCTAGCATGTCAGGAGTAATACTAAATCAATATATGTTGAATATCAGTTCAATAACTTTAACCAATTTCGAAATTTTGACGTTCTCTGTAAAAATCATTGGCGCAACACAAAAGAGCTAGAAACTTAAAAATTTATATTTATATTCCTTTTGCATAATACTTTAGTAGAAACAGTATTCTGGATCTCATAAATTAAAATTTTAGCTAAAATTCATGATTTTCTACTTTTTATCTTAAAAATTAAGGAAGCAAGATGGATTAATTAGCCGAATAAATAAAGCTAGGATGTTGAAATTTAAGTAGAATGGAGATCCGCTATAATCATAAAGATGTGAGAAGTTTCAAATGAATAACTATAATACTATAGCGATAGCGTATCTCCAAAAGGTAAGTTCAGAGCTCGTCTACTGCGTGTAGTATAATTAAATTAATTCTCTCGCCCAAAATATTTGACTTAGCCACGTCAGACTTTTATTATGATTACTGACCTGTGTGCTGATTGCACATTTAAATTGAGAGCTTCATCGGCCATCAGCAAAGGAAGCAATGATTTATTCTATAACTTTAAGTGGTGCATTACTAGCCCAGCGGCTAGTCAGGAGAGCAGATTTGATCAGGCGTTCCGTTCCCTTAGCCGTCCGCACCGGGGCCTTATATGTAAGAAAGCTGCATGAAAGAAGGATGGCCCCAGTCTCTCCAGGCGCTGAATAGTGCACCACCTGGTCCGGGAGTCGCGTCGCGTCGGTATCTTTGATATAAACAGCCTCGGATGCAGTAATAAGTTACTCGGGATACGCGTAACCATGAAATCGTTTTTGAGTGAAGTGTTAATTTTGTGATGACGTTAATGATCTACCTTTAGTTTGCGTATGTCGTATTTTCACGTACTGCCGCATTGTAGTTAGAGAGCCAGTGTTGAGAATGTCAAACAACAACATTAAATAAATAATAGGAACATTTAACAATTATTCCACCCGCCGCCCCCAGTGTCATCACAATCAGATTACAGTGGCGTCCTGTAACACTTGAGTCATCTCATATAACGATATTCTCGTTAATAATGCATCCAGTTACCCAATCCGTCCGGTATCTTAAATCACTTCCTGAGATCGACAGGAAGTGCAAAATGGCTAAGCAGTGATGGCTATAGGACAAATGTAAGGATGTAGAGGCTTAACTCACTAGGGGTAAGATAGATACTGCCTACAGGAAAATTAAAGAAATCTTTGGAGAAAAGGGAACCACTTATATGAATATCAAGGGCTCAGATGGAAACCCAGTTCTAACCAAAGAAGGGAAAGCAGAAAGATGGAAGGAGTATATAGATGGTCTATACAAGGGCGATGTACTTGAGGATAATATTATAGAAATGGAAGAGAATGTAGATGAAGATGAAATGGGAGATACAATACTGCGTGAAGAGTTTGACAGAGCACTGAAAGACCTGAGCCAAAACAAGGCCCCGAGAGTAGACAACATTCCATTAGAACCAAAGACGGCCTTGGGAGAGCCAGTCCTGACAAAACTCTACCTTCTGGTGAGGAAAAAAAAAAAAAAATTCGGAGTAGGTATTAAAATCCGTGGAGAAGAAATAAAAACTTTGAGGTTCGCCAATGACATTGTAATTGTGTCAGAGACAGCAAAGGACTTGGAAGAGCAGTTGAATGGAATGGACAGTGTCTTGAAAGGAGGATATAAGATGAACATCAACAAAAGCAAAACGAGGATAATGGAATGTAGTCGAATTAAATTGGGTGATGCTAAGGGAATTAGATTTGGAAATCAGACACTTAAAGTAGTAAACGAGTTTTGCTATTTGGGGAGCAAAATAAATGATGATGGTCGAAGTAGGGAAGATGTTAAATGTAGACTACAGTGGCAAGGAAAGTATTTCTGAATAAGGAAAATTTATTAACATCGAGTATATATTTAAGTGTCAGGACGTCGTTTCTGAAAGTATTTGTATGGAGTGTAGCCATGTATGGAAGTGAAACATGGACGATAAATAGTTTGGACAAGAAGAGAATAGAAGCTTTCGAAATGTGGTGCTACAGAAGAATGCTGAAGATTAGATGGGTAGATCACATAACTAATGAGGAGGTATTGAATAGAATTGGGGAGAAGAGGAATTTGTGGCACAACTTGACGAGAAGAAGGGACTAGTTGGTAGGACATGTTCTGAGGCATCAAGGGATCACAAATTTAGCGTTGGACGGCAGCGTGGAGGGTAAAAATCGTAGAGGGAGACCAAGAGATGAATACACTAAGCAGATTCAGAAGGATGTACGTTGCAGTAGGTACTGGGAGATGAAGAAACTTGCACAGGATAGAGAGCATGGAGAATTGCATCAAACCAGTCTCAGGACTGAAGACCACAACAACATCTTAAATGTTCCAGTTGATTAATATCACATGACAAGTGTCGTTTAGTTCATACAGTGCAGCTTGGTAAGGAATGTTTAGTTGATATCTTCTTAACATACTTCCAGTTGGTTGGTCATGACTGTCTTATTGAGGTGTGTCATTTATGTTGGTATCTGTTCAACTTTATTTTGTGTTTGGCATGTGTTTGCTTTGCAGTTGTTCTTCTATCCATACATGAAATTTGTGCTATAACAAGACCCTCATTCAGCGTTACCTGCAATGACACTATTTTAATAATAACACACACAGTGAAATATTATTCTGCGGCTGTTGATATCTCACATACACCTTACCATGACAATGAAGAAACTATAGAGTTAAATTTACAAAATTATTGCTATGTTAACATGCAGAATCTAACAGATCACTGAAATTTGGTGCCACTTAATCCATAATAGGAACTTGACTCTTATAGTTCCATAAATATCATATTACTGCTGTAACACAAGCAGTTCACAGGTATATTCATCATATACTGAAGCATGTTGAGGCATGCTCCTAGTGTTTATAGTACTAATTAATAAAAGAATATTACAATGCAATATGCATGTCGTTGTAGATCATGGTATACTACTGTTAGGTCTAAATGATTGATGAACTTCCACAAAGATGTGACGTGTCAAATTGATATTTGTGGAAAATGAATGTGTGTAGTGTTTCTTACTTTCACATACAGACACACATCTCTAGATCATGCCATATACTGAACTGACTCACACTACTTTGTTTTAGGTTTGTGAACTTCACTTCACCGAATGTGAGATCTGCTGGCATATGGAATGTTATGATGAAGTGAAAGGCAGAAAGCATACTGTCAAGCTTTCAAGACCAAGGCTTAGAGAGGGTGCTGTTCTGTCAATGTTACCAGGCTGCCCTAGCTATTTGTCTTTCAATCCACCAGTTCTCGAGAAAGTGCAGAGGAAAGTTAATTAATCATAGTATAGTAACCTAAATAGAGTATGATTTGAGGAAGTTATTTTCTACTTTTGAAGCATTTCTGTAGTTCTTAGAAAGAGAAACCATTCCCAGAGATTGGACCATTGTTAGGAGAAGTGACTGTGTCCTGTTTCTATAGCTTACTGTATTACCTGCTCCAACTGTGTCTGTATCTGTTGTAGTGACAAATGAGTTGCAGTTATCCGCCTATCAAAGTAACACTGAGATACGAAAGATAGGCAGTAGCAAAATATCAGACGAACTTTCAAATATGAATGATTTGTCTACAGTATTAGACAAAGTGAAAGAATTAGTCAGTGCAGAAGAAAATTCATTAAAAAGCCAGTGCCTTCTTATATAGGACATCTTAAATGATATGTGCAGTTCTGTAGATGAAGAAAAACAGAAACTAATTCAATTCTTAAGTGAACAAAGTAAGTTACTATGTAGCAGTGAGGAAAACTATAGGTTTAATCTTCACTTTTCTGTATTTTGTTGTATCCTGCATTCTATCTCCACTCATGCCTACAAATTTTTCAGGTCTTCTGTCAATCTTACTCTTCCTCATCCAAGAATGTTACAGAAACTGTTCCTCATATAGTAATGGTCCTCATAATGAACAATATGAAGGTGCTATGCTCCTGTATATTAAGGAAAGATTTAAATCTTTGCAGGGAAGTGATTGTACCATTTCTTTAATGATTGATGAAATTCATATTAAACCTTATTTTGATTACAATGGAGGAAACATTGTGGGGGCAGCATCTGATAGTGATAAGGGTCCTACTACATCATATGTCTTTATGATATAAACATTGCTGTCTTCTTTTAACGAAGTAGTGCATGTCCTTACAGTGATAAACCTTGTAGCTGAACAGTTATTTTTGTATGTGAAGAAAATATTATGTGGCCTTCATAACATTGGTTTCAAAGGTATTTGTGTAGTTAGTAACAACAGTGCTACAAATAGGAAATCTGGGGCACTTTTTAGCTTACCTCCAAAACTCACTATAGTTCACCGACATCCAGCTAATCCAACTCAGTCACTATTTTTTATAATTGATTCTGTCCACATCCTTAGGTGTACATGTAAGAGCTGCATTAATGAAAAGTACTCTCAAGTTTTTCTCAAATACCCACAATTTGAGGGAAGTTGTGGTGATAGTCAGGTGTTAATGGCATCTTTTGAATCATTGAGGCAGCTTCATAAGATTGAATGTGATGATCTGCTTAAGCACTCTTATGACCTTACTTTCCATCTTCACTTGAGAAACAGAATGTGAATCTTGTTTTGCAGGTATTCAATGAATAAACAGCTGAAGCCGTTTCAACTATAGGGGAACAGAAAAACGTATTACATTACCAGACAACTGTGTAATTTTTTTAAATTATACTTACATTGTGGAAAATTGCAAATGTTAAGACAGTTCAAAAAGGTGTTCAACTAAATGATCTCTTCCAGTGGCCTCTGTATTTAAGTAATAGTGAAGAAAAATTAGATTTTCTGAAAAAGTTTCATGTGCGGCTCGATTGGTGCTAGGAATTAGGTCTAAAATATAATATACTTTCAGAGGAAACCAATATAGCTCTGACACACGCAACCTATGGTTTGATTCAGATGGCAAGGTACTGTACTAAAGAGCTTGGTTTCACTTATTTTTTGCCTGGAAAAACTCAAACTGGTTCTCTGGAAGCAAGGTTTAGCATTTACCGATCTGTGGCTGGCTCTCAGTATCTCATATCTGTGAGACAGACTTCTGAGGTCGAAGCCAAGACGAGGATGCAGAACGTGTTACCACTCATGTTGAATTCAAGTACTTTTGGTAGACTGCCTGGTGCTGAAGGGTTCACCTTTAATTGTAGTGGTGACACAAAAGAGATTGTACAAACAGACTCTGAGTTTATGGCTGATGTTATGTACTTGGAGGAAGATTTCAGATAGGCAAAAGCATACCTTCCAGTATTAACATATTTAGCAGGATATTGTGTTTGCAGTGTACGAAACGGCAGTGTGAGGTGTTCAGAAAATACCTTTTCTTAGACAAAGAAATGTGCCTGCATGGTAACCAACATCTTAGTATAATTGAAAATAGGGACAGGGATGGTCTGCTTTTCCCTCAGCCTGATGTTGTGAATGTTATTTAAATTACATTACTGCATAGAAATTAATATCTGCCCCTAATGAAAATAAATTTTTGTCATTCGACAGTCAAAGTGTGCTTGTTCAAAATGTAACCATAAATGCTGTTCAGGAGAAACGTTTCTTCTTAACAGACTTTGTTTGCCGTAATGGTCGTTCAGCAGACAAAATACTGAAGTTGTTAGTCAAAGCATCCACCAATGCATTGTTAAACAATTACATTAAGAAAATAATGATACCTTTACTGCTTCTTTTAAGAAATGGTAGCTTAGCAAATATTAATTTACTTACAGTTTACATGCTATGGCATTTATCAGATGTCACAGGAAATTTGTATTAAGTGTCACACATTCAGTTAAACTGTATTTGCTCCAGTGAAAGCAGAGGAAGGTTCTATAATCCATATTGGTGTAGTACTTTCAACGTAATACACACTAATTGTCATTTGGTCCATATATTTTGCAGTTTTTGGGTAGTTTGCTTCCAACAGTTTCAAATGCCGAAAATTCATAACTGTTCCCATGCAGGCTATTCAGCCAAAGTAAATACTTTGTCCAGCACTAATGGCTAGTTTCAACCTCATCATTGTCTAGACGTCCATCTGTGCAATTATATTGGCCTCAGTTTAAACTAAGCCAGGCTTTCCTAGTAAAGTCTTTATATCTTTCAGATCTTCTGTGCACAAATATTTACGTCTTCTTTTCTATTTGTTGAGCCTGTGCTGCCCAACAAGAAGAAATCAGTTACTGTAATTCCGTATGAAGCCTCATGTAGTTCATTAAAACTATGTATGTGATTAGGGACTATTATTTTGACATGCAGACACACAAAACTTACAGCAGCGTATTATAATACAACATAGGGAAAGGCAAAAATAGATTGCTGCCATACACAATGCTGGTGACTACTTTTAAGGTCATTAAAACCCTGAAGCAAGTATCTCTTTTGTACGAGCTGTAAATAAATAGTTATCACTATTAAAGTTCCAACAGTCGTATTATACACAGTATTAGGGCAGAATTTTTCAAGTGAGTGCAAATAATAGTCATCTGCTCCAGAAAGACTGTAGTTTATCACGGTGTATTATTCAAAAATGTACCGTGTTTTATCATGTATATCGCAATATTGTTTACATTCTGCATTCGTACGTTTTCGTTGGATACTGATAAGTCTTAAGCAATTACATTACCGGTAAAATAAGAATTATAAATTATAGCTTTTGCAATATCGCAGTAGATAAAGTTCCGTATTTTAAGCATACGGCGAAGTACTCTCCTCTTTGCGTGGTATTATTTGCCAAAATCTCGTTTCGATATCTCCAGCGGTTTACGAGATATGAACTGCGTTATGAATATTTCATTCCAACGCGCCGGCGATCAGAAGTTAACTTGCTGCAGATGCTCAATTTTTCCGAGGCAGATATTGATCCGAAGTTTTACGAAATTTCGAAAATCTCATCTATACTTCATACTCTGCAATAGAACGTAAAATATGCACCAAACACAAATTCATAGCGACCCCTATTTTTGATTCAACGTTCTCGAATTTGTTACTAATGTGTGAAATACCACCATAGTTACGACCATTGTCGAATGATGGGCATTTCAGCATGAAACTGGTATATAAAACTACACGTATTTCCGAAATCAATAATTTTTTACGAAACAGATTCTGTAAAACCGTTTGACAAAGACTGCAGGCCGTGCGTCTCGATTCTTTCAGCGCAGCGCGACGCCAACTCTGGCCCACTTTGCGTGACGTCACAAGAGCGCGCCGCAGCCTTCTCTCTAGAGTCTAGGCGGTGGTGGATACATACGTCTCCGGCAACCTTTAAAATCAGCCGTGGCGGAATATTGCATTTCCATGGTACATCCAGTGGAATACAATAACACCAAAATTTTAGCACCGGGTTGCAGCTTCTGGGACTCTGTAGTTAAAGAATCCGTGGGGATACGTCTAACTAATAATTTAATCAATCGTGATAACGGGTTTCAGTTGGATAAAAATTGGAATCCGATTATTAAAATTATGCCGTCACAATCGGAATCGACATGCTCAGTCGATACTCAGCGATTAGTTTGTTCTTACTACACTACTGAGGGCAGCCCACAAAACTTGGCTGCCTCGCGCATGTCACCTCCTAACGCATGCGCCGTAAACCGCCTGTACGATTGGCATGCGCGGAATTCGCTATAAACAGCGTGACTGCATCAGGTCTCTTCAGCACTTCGTATACTCA
Source organism: Schistocerca cancellata (assembly GCF_023864275.1). Classification (NCBI taxonomy): domain Eukaryota; kingdom Metazoa; phylum Arthropoda; class Insecta; order Orthoptera; family Acrididae; genus Schistocerca; species Schistocerca cancellata. Next base: position 983,190,157 of record NC_064626.1, on the reverse strand, counting down.
TCTGAGGATGGCCGGACGTCTCTGGGCCGAAATATCGTGGCAGAATGTTGATGGGATCCGGTTCAAATGGCTCTGAGCACTATGGGACTTAACATCTATGGTCATCAGTCCCCTAGAACTTACAATTACTTAAACCTAACTAACCTAAGGACAGCACACAACACCCAGTCATCACAAGGCAGAGAAAATCTCTGACCCCGCCGGGAATCGAACCCGGGAACCCGGGCGTGGGAAGCGAGAACGCTACCGCACGACCACGAGCTGCGGACAATGATGGGATCCGGCTGTAAACCCGAAAATTGCTGGAAGGTTATTATATATATTTTTAGACTTCCGTGCACACAAATATCACTACTTTATTGCAAACTATTAGAAAACTAGGGAACAACACGAAGTAAAATGAAGGAAATAATCAGTACAGTAGGTACAGTATGTTGTAAAGTTTTTACTGAATTGTATCACGTACAAGCAACATTGACAACAGGGCAACAGACTCAATACGACGTGAAATAGACAAATTTTCTTGAAATAAGTTCTTACAAAATATATTTCTATATTTTAATTAACAATTCAATTCACATTACTATGGGAAAAATTGTATTTGTGAGCATTCACGTGAACACTGGTAACAGACAGAAATTAAAAGTGAAAGAGTAAATACTAATACCCCGCATAAGAAGATATAATACATTTTGTTACAAAAATATCGATTCCGGTGAGCGACCCCATGTTCTTCTTCTAATCGGACTGGGTGCCTGTCCTTATTCCAACTATACATTATTGCTACATGCTACCACAACCACTCCCATTTGATTTTCACCCGCCTACATATCCTATGAGGATCCCTTTGCCATTTTACTACAAGCAGCACTATCAGAATTACAACACTAAGGCTTTCTCACAGGCACTATCAGATAGTATCCCACCTTGTCAAACCTTCGAATAAGACGTGACATTTCCCTTCTCCAGGTGTCTGGATCCACTCCACACTATTGTACTGATGCCATTTTATACTTTTTATCTCATTCTATTCACCTGTAACCCAGCTTACAAGTACGGAAAAAGCCAACCATTCTGTAAGTGCCGTACAAGAGCATCAAAATCATAATCCTGCCTACATCGCGACTGTTTATGTAGTAAACAGTCCATCGCATCAAGTTCATTGTTTTAGTAACGTCGCCTATATGGTTTTTGTCTTTCGATTTCTTATCTTTAAGTACATTGTATTTCTAAATAAACTATATGACTGAATAGCGATTACATTATGATGGATAAACATATCCTCTCCAGATATAGAAACTACCACAACATTTTAGTTGATAATGACGGGTAAATATGTAGACATTGTTTAATTTCAAAACAGAAAAGAGCCTGCAGTAAAAATGTCGAAATTACACAGTTAACAATCGTAGTTGCATCTACTAGCCTTCCGCAAATCCGCATTAGTTGTGGAGCATCACACAAAACTAAAAATAGGTGCACTGTGCTATGGCGAAATATCAGTACAGAGTCAACGGTTTCCGTCACACAGTCACAGGTGTAATTTACCTGATTTTGCTCCAGATCAGACAATTCGTCTACAAATTGTTTAATAATTAAGAGATTTACTGACAGCAATACGGATTACCTCTCCACTTCCATAGTGATGTATACATTACTGCTCTCTGAAAAGATGTATTAGGCAGTGACTTCGTGTTACATGTTCCATACGTTCACTGTACTTCATTTGTATGGGTTTCTTATATGCTTATGCCAAAAATGATACTTGGAATGCTACAAGAGCTAAGTAGGAAAAATTCCAAATGAAGTATTGCTTGCCGTTGCTTTCTCTGTACATGTAATAATTCATTTCAGGCTACAGTGATTCATGTGGCAAATAGTTTTCCTACTTTATGGTAAGTACCTCTCGTTAAACTAGTACTTACTCAAAGTAATAAATGAAAAGTAGTAATAAAAACAGTAATAAAATAAATTAAGAGGCATATAGTGAGTAACTGAAATTGATTTTTAAAGTACAGGCAGAGAAACAGCACATCAACTAAAACTGTTTGCTGAGGGCACACTAACGATAACCAGAGAGAGAGAGAGAGAGAGAGAGTTGAGTGTGATTTCATCTTGAAGAGTTCACAGGAAAGAATACTGATTTCTGGGGCATGAAATGAAAATTTTGCCAAGATGAAGGTACACACCTGGAAATTGAAATAAGAACACCGTGAATTCATTGTCCCAGGAAGGGGAAACTTTATTGACACATTCCTGGGGTCAGATACATCACATGATCACACTGACAGAACCACAGGCACATAGACACAGGCAACAGAGCATGCACAATGTCGGCACTAGTACAGTGTATATCCACCTTTCGCAGCAATGCAGGCTGCTATTCTCCCATGGAGACGATCGTAGAGATGCTGGATGTAGTCCTGTGGAACGGCTTGCCATGCCATTTCCACCTGGCGCCTCAGTTGGACCAGCGTTCGTGCTGGACGTGCAGACCGCGTGAGACGACGCTTCATCCAGTCCCAAACATGCTCAATGGGGGACAGATCCGGAGATCTTGCTGGCCAGGATAGTTGACTTACACCTTCTAGAGCACGTTGGGTGGCACGGGATACATGCGGACGTGCATTGTCCTGTTGGAACAGCAAGTTCCCTTGCCGGTCTAGGAATGGTAGAACGATGGGTTCGATGACGGTTTGGATGTACCGTGCACTATTCAGTGTCCCCTCGACGATCACCAGTGGTGTACGGCCAGTGTAGGAGATCGCTCCCCACACCATGATGCCGGGTGTTGGCCCTGTGTGCCTCGGTCGTATGCAGTCCTGTTTCTGGCGCTCACCTGCACGGCGCCAAACACGCATACGACCATCATTGGCACCAAGGCAGAAGCGACTCTCATCGCTGAAGACGACACGTCTCCATTCGTCCCTCCATTCACGCCTGTCGCGACACCAATGGAGGCGGGCTGCACGATGTTGGGGCGTGAGCGGAAGACGGCCTAACGGTGTGCGGGACCGTAGCCCAGCTTCATGGAGACGGTTGCGAATGGTCCTCGCCGATACCCCAGGAGCAACAGTGTCCCTAATTTGCTGGGAAGTGGCGGTGCGGTCCCATACGGCACTGCGTAGGATCCTACGGTCTTGGCGTGCATCCGTGCGTCGCTGCGGTCCGGTCCCAGGTGACGGGCACGTGCACCTTCCGCCGACCACTGGCGACAAGATCGATGTACTGTGGAGACCTCACGCCCCACGTGTTGAGCAATTCGGCGGTACGTCCACCCGGCCTCCCGCATGCCCACTATACGCCCTCGCTCAAAGTCCGTCAACTGCACATACGGTTCACGTCCACTCTGTCGCGGCATGCTACCAGTGTAAAAGACTGCGATGGAGCTCCGTATGCCACGGCAAACTGGCTGACACTGGCGGCGGCGGTGCACAAATGCTGCGCAGCTAGCGCCATTCGACGGCCAACACCGCGGTTCCTGGTGTGTCCGCTGTGCCGTGCGTGTGATCATTGCTTGTACAGCCCTCTCGCAGTGTCCGCAGCAAGTATGGTGGGTCTGACACACCGGTGTCAATGTGTTCTTTTTTCCATTTCCAGGAGTGTATTTTGTGGATTGAGAGATACAGAATAAACAACTGTGACACCTTGAATATCCACTTATGTGATTATTAACTGTGTCATTTCACATCTACTGTAAACGACGCGTTTAAGACGAATGGCTCGTTTTTGAATTCGTACATTAATCTTCGAATAAGGCTTGTCCAACAGACATGCACTAAAATCCGATTGGCACGTGAGATTGAGATTATTTTCTCACGATCAGCCTGAATTAAAGATCTTTTAGTGGACCAATGCGACTAACCTGAATTTGTTTTATTGTGACTGTCAGATACCATTGCAGGTAGAGACCGTAATTTAAAAACGTCCTGAGCAATTTCAATTTATCTTCCGATGTTCTCTATCTATGCATTAATCAAAAGTATACGAACACCTATTAGTGGACATTAACGGGGCATGTGTCGACGGTGCAGCTTTTTACGGTTTGATCTCTGCTGGGCACACTTTCATTGAGAGGTGAGGTGAATGCCTGTGGAGGGATGGCAGTCCACTGTCTCTCAAGTGGATAAACCAGAGAAGGTGGTGGTGTTGGACCCTGCGACCTGCAGCGAAGTCGATGTTCTAACTCAACCCAAAAGGCATTCACTGTGATCAGGTCGGGACTCGGAGCAGACCAGTCTATTTCAGGAATGTCATTTCTCATAAACTACTGTCTCAAGCTGCAGCTTTACGATAAGACCCATTATCATGCCGTCATACACGGTTATCGTGTCCGAGAGTTTCCTCTACTGTACATGCCACACAGTGCTGTAGAAAGTGTTCATACCTTTACGGAATTTTACACAGCTGGTAACACTTTGAAACACACGAGTGATTTCTTCCCCTGATGCCAGCGGGTTTCTATACAACCACAATCGCCAATGCTCGACGGTCCTGTTTGTCATTATAGGAAGTCTGGTTGATCGCGATTTAGCTGCGGGTGTTCCTCCGTTTTTCTACTTCACTGTCACAGTCAACACTTTAGAAGGGCAGAAATGTTTGCGATGGATTTGTTACTCTAGTGACATCCAGTGACTAGTCGACTTTCTTGACCATCCCATTATGTTGTAACTGCTCCTCTACTGTCAACACATGACTCTCCGCCTCGGCTCGCGTCCGGTCATACAGATTTAGGTTTTCGGTGGTTTTCCCAATAGCTTCAGTCAAGTGACACGTTGGTTCCTTTGAAAGGGCTAGCCCGACTTTCTTCTCCATCCTTCCCTAACCCAAAAGGACCGATGACCTCGCGCTTTGGTCCCCTCCCACGAATCAACCAACCAGTCTCCGCTTCTCTTTATGCTGGAGGGTCCGTCTCTAGTGATAACAGTGGTCAGTTAAGCAGATACCATGTCCGGATCAGACAGTGTATTTACGCTCTGCAAGTCATCGAGTGAAAGACTGGAGATTCAAAGTACATGCCAGATCTCCTGTAATTTTATTGACTTTGCCAGTAAGTGAGTCGTCAATTTGGAAATTACACTTGAAGTTGTTGAGATTAAGGCTCCAACCTATCGCGAAGTTGTCTCCCGGCAGTGAGAAGCTCAATTGACTAATTAAACCTGAGACAAAGAGCGAAACTCTTATACGAATCCCTTCCTGTCTTCTCTCTCCCCATTTTAGTCTCTCTCCTCTCTCTCTCGCCCCCCATCTTTTCTCTCTCTCTTCCTCTTGTCTACTAAATCAATTTCGTAAAGATACCATTCAAGTGTATATCAATCAAAAATTAGCTAAGCGAGAGTTTTATAATCGACATCCTCAGGTCTCTTTCAACAAATCAGAATCTGACTTTTTCTTCCTTAGTTACATTTTATGTAGCGACTCGTGAGCTGCCGCGGATTCACAGGACTGACACAAAGTGTCTATGGCTGAACGAGTTGTCGTGCATAGTTGTAATAGATTAGATACATAAATTCTTTAAAATATTTTGAAACATTATCCCAGGAACCAGCGGTCAAACATTTTTATAATTTATTTGGCAAACGCAGTCGTGGTCGTGTATGAGTCGTTACTTTTTATTTGTGGATGACCTGCTCGATCTGCTACACATATCGCCGTGGCCGAGCGGTTCTAGGCGCTAGAGTCTGGAACCACGCGACCGCTACGGTCGCAGGTTCGAATCCTGCCTCGGGCATGGATATGTGTGATGTCCTTAGGTTAGTTAGGTTTAAGTAGTTCTAAGTTCTAGGGGGCTGATGACCTCAGCAGTTAAGTCCCATAGTGCTCAGAGCCACTTGAACCATTTCAACACATATCAGATCTATATTCCTTGGCGGTAATAGGAAGCCCTCGTGTGGAGCACGCCCGTGCAGCACGACAGGAATTAATGGATTCTGAACCCGGTATGGTAGCTGGAGCTACATGCATGGGACACTCCGTTTCGGAAATCGTTAGGGTATTCAATATTGCAAGATCCACACTGGCAAGAGTGTGCCGAGAATACAACATTTAAGGCATTACCTCTCATCTTGGACACCGAAGTGGAGGACAGCCCTCACTTAACGACTAGTAGCATCGGCGTCTGCGTAGAGTTATCAGTGTTAACAGACAAGCAACAGTGGGTGAAATAGCCACTGAAATTAATGTGGGACGTAAGACAAACGTATCCATTCGCACAATGCGGCGACATTTGGACTCATTGGATAATGGCAGCAGTGCCTTTGCTAACATCGCTACATGGCCTGCAGCGCCTCTCCAGGGTCCGTGACCGTATCGGTTGGATCATAGACGACTGGAAAACCGTGAGCTGGTCAGACGATTCCCGATTTCATTGGTGGGAGCTGGTGATAGCGCTCGAGCGTGACGCAGACACCACTAAGGAAAGAATCCAAGTGGTCAAGAAAGCATTTGCTGGCAGTGGCTTCATAATGATGTGAGCTGCGTTTGCATCGAATGGACTAGATCCTCTGGTCTAATGGAACCGACCATTGACTGGAAATCGTTATCTTCCGCTATTTGGAGACGACATGCTGCCATTCAGGGACGGAATATTTATGGCTGGCAATGTACCGCGTCACCGGCCCACAATTGTTCACGATTGGTTTGAAGAGCATTCTGGACAGTCCAAGCTAATGATTTGGCCATCCAGATCGCTAGACATGAATTCCACCTAACATTTATGGCAACACTTTCACAAATGTGGATGGCAATATAGGCAGCATGGCTCAATATTTCTATAGGGGACTTCCAGCGACTTGTTGAGTCCATGCCACGTCGATTTTCTGCACTATGCAGGGCAGAAGGAGGTACGACACGATATTAGGAGGTATAGCATGACTTTTGTCATCTCGCTGTACATCGTTATGTAGTACACTATCGTACGAAGTGCGAAGTGTAGGCGTTGGATACCTTACTTAGACGTATGGGGCAATTTGCACCTACGTTACCCAACAAGCTTTGTGCGGAGAAGTTACGGTAAAAATTCGTATGGGTACAATGCTTTCGTGCGATTTATATTGTTAACTGAAGAGCACATTCAATAGTTACTACAAAAGTAATTTTGGCTTTCTTAAACCATTTATTGGCGTTTTAGCTCATTTCCACAAGAGTCTGTAAGTCACTAAATTTCTCCTCTTTAGTCCTCTCCGCTCCCATTCCTTCTCCGATGTGGTAGTCAGTCCACCGGAGGTGCAGTTTAGTTCAGCTTTCCTCCGCTTGTGGCGCTGCGGTGCTACGCGCATCCATCAATTGTCGGGCGGAGCGCCGCCTGGGGGCGACAAAAACGAGGCGGACCCAGTGCCACGGCTGGCCGGGCTGCAGACTGGAGAGGCTTAACTTGGAAGCTCATTCCGCCCGGCGGACCAAAGCGCCGCTGTGGGGAATGGCTGGAGGAAGAACTTACTGCAAGTAATCAGCGTGGCCTTAAGCATCAATCATGACGGAATCTCAAAAACAAACAAGTCTGATTAGTTGATAGGATGGTTCAAATGGCTCTGAGCACTATGGGACTTAACAGCTGTGGTCATCAGTCCCCTAGAACTTAGAACTACTTAAACCTAACTAACCTAAGGACATCACACACATCCATGCCCGAAGCAGGATTCGAACCTGCGACCGTAGCAGTCACGCGGTTCCGGACTGCGCGCCTAGAACCGCGAGACCACCGCGGCCGGCAGTTGATAGGAATCCACACACTGTCCAACGAAATTATAAACGGTGAGTCACTTGTTGTTTGCTGTTGTTGGTTGAGCCTTTAGGGCGTCAAACGGCTGAGTTGAAAACCGCTCAAATAATGATTTAAAGTTGGCTGTATTCTAGGTTTTTACCCTATTGTTCTTAAAGTTTGTTGAGACAAAGAAAGAACGTTCTGAAAATTTACGTTTGGAGCACAGCATTGTCTGGCAGTGGAACATGGACTGCAGGAAGGTCAGCAGATAGTCGGAGCATTTGAGATGTGGCACTACAGAAAAATTTCGGAACTTAAAAAGACTGGTAAGGTAAGGAATGAAGAGGTTCACTGCAGAATCAGCGTGGAAAGGAAGGTATGTAAAACACTGACAAGAAGAAGGGGCTGGATGATAGGACATGTGCTAAGACATCAGGGAATAACTTTGATGGTATTAGTGGGAGCTGCAGAGAGTAAACAGTGTAAAGGAAGACACATTGGGGTACATCCAGCAAATAATTGAGGACTTCGGTTGCAAGAGCTATTCTGAAATGTAAAGGTTCGCAAAGGCCTGGAATTCATGGTGGGCGGCAACGAACTAAAACAATCATCAATGGCAATGGCAGGCAGGTAAAATTCCAATGATTAATGACAGTTGACCTGAAACACTAACTCCAAAGTAATACAAATAGTTGAAACGTAAAAATAACAATTAGAGCGCCCCTCCGTTTTTGAAAGGCTGGTAGGTGAGAGCATCTACTAAAACTGGTGTCCGTGATCGAAAATTAAATCTCTTTCGCAATGTTGCTAGGGCGGATAAAAAGTAGCATCCGTTCTACGGCTTGTGCTATACCTACTAAAACCTTGGTCAACTCTGATGACAAAGACGCATTAAGGTAGATTTCCTGAACATATTCCCAGTTCGAATAAAATAAATGCCCTTGAGACTGAAAAGTTCCTGTCTACAAATCACCACAGATTTAGAAACATCGACTGGGAGAAAGTTTTTCTTTTTCTCACACAACATGCTGCGAATCATGAGTGAAAATCAATAAGCAGATACCATATTCCTCTACCTCTGTGAAACGATTGACACGGTGCAACACTGCAGACTATTAACCAAAGTACATATGTGTAGAATAAGTCATCCAATTGAATAAGTTATCTAACAGAACCCAGTACTTTTCCTTGATGATGAGTGTTCTCATCAGTGACCAGGGTATCACTGGGACTGACACAGGGAAACGTGACAGGACCACTGTTATCCTCTATATAATTAACCAATCTGACGAGGAAGTGAACAGCAATCTCTGGCTGTTTGCTGATGACAATGTGAATAGTAGGGCAAAATGTGTTCTAGCACAATCCCTTTGTGCAAGTTGCATACATTCAGGGGTAAGCATATATTCAGGGGAAAAGGTGATTGATTTACGACACCATCCTCTTAACCTACTGTTCTGCTAAGTGTTTCATGACCCCCTGAGGGTTGATTTATGCCCCATGGGGATAATATATCCTTATGAGAAACCTCCCACCCCTCTCTGACTAATCGTCTCACCGATACAAGAACACTTTGATATCAAATTAATTGACTAAATAATTAAATCAATGAATCAATTAATCCCTCCCCCTCTGGGAAAACATCCAGCCCTCCCCACCCACCCCCCAATCCCTCTCACCTCCTCATCTGGAAATACGTGGGGAAAGGACTAAGTCTGTGCTGAAGAGGCACGATTTCATGATACAAAACTGAGGTCAGTGTAAATTACGTAGCAAAGGATTTACTGTTTATTTATTAATTTCGGTTTTCTGGTGTTCAATCTCTTTATTTGGCATAAAAGCTCACATCCAGGAACTACATGTTCTAATTACCCAATCACAGAGTTGAAAATTTGAGATGTTGTCGTGTTGGAAAATTTACTTTTGTATGCTCACCTTAACATGCAAAGTTCGACTGAACTAGTAAACAACTGCGCCACTAGGGAAAGTCCCACCTCCACCTCACGCCCCTCACTCCACCCATAACAGAAAAAAAGGGTGGGAAAAAAGATTCAGTCTGCTGTGGGGTATTGAAATTTCGTTAAAAGATATTGCCGCAACGAAAAAATGCCGCATTACCCTTCCAAGTCCCGAATCACGTCCATGGTGCCCTAGCTCTCGTTTCCACAAACGAGGCGGCATATCATTGACATAAAACTGATAGATTAAGTAACTAAATTGTTTAGGAGAGTCACTCTGCATGGCGGGTATCTTTCTTTCTTTTTTTTTTTTTCAGCTGTTTGATTGCACTTGCCCAGCAGCTCAAATGGGAATCCCTGGATGGAAGACGGTATTCTTTTCAAGGAACACTATTGAGAATCGACTGTTGAAGCTGACTGCAGAAGGATTCTTCCATCGCCAACATACATTCTGTTTAAGGACTGTGAAGACAAGATAACAGAAATTAGCACTCATAAGGAGGCAGTCAGGCAGTCTTTTCCCCTCACTCTATCTGCAGGAAGAATAAGAAGGGGAATGGGCAGCACTACCACAGGGTACCCTCTGCTACACTCCATATGATGACTTGCGAACTAAGGTTTAGTTGTAAATGTAAATTTAGTCTACCTATCAAGATGTCAGTCCATCAATTTACCGAGCGAGATGGCGCACTGGTTAGCATACTGGACTCGCACTCGGAAAGACGGTGGTTCAAACCCACATCCGGCCATCCTGGTTTAAGTTTTCCATGATTTCCCTAAATCGCTTCAGGCAGATGACAGGATGGTTCCTTTGAAAGGGCATGGCACATTCCTTTCCCATCTTTCCCCTATCCGCTAGGACTGATGATCTCGCTGTTTATTCCTCTCCCGTGAATTAACCACTCCATCCATTTACAGGCGCACATAATTCGCAGAAGAATGTTGGCTCCTATTTATCGAGAAAACAAAAGAGGAGTCTCCCTGTACAAATCTTCATATTTGCTTCTAGTTTCCTCACTGCAGTCACTTCGCAAGACAAATGTGCGAGGTTGTCATGCGTTTGCCCACAATACTTAGAAGAAGTGGTAGAGAGCTCACTTCTCTAACTTCTCTTTTGGTCAGAATATCGCTTACCTACCGTATTCTCATGAATCTTACGGTCTGTGATATATGGCATTTATGATCAAATGGCTCTGAGCACTATGGGACTTAACATCTGAGGTCATCAGACCCCTAGAACTTAGAATTACTTAAACATAACTAACCTAAGGACATCACACCCATCCATTCCCGAGGCAGTATTCGAACCTGCGACCGTAGCAGTCGCGCGGTTCCGGACTGAAGAGCCTAGAACCGCTCGGTCACCGCGGCCGGCTGTATGGCATTTATATCCACATCATTTCCACGATTAAGAAATGTCCCTTGCCAAGTCACAAACCCCCTCCTAATTCTCTCGAAATCCCATCACATTCCGACAGCACTGTTCCATTAGTTAGAAAGCTGACAGGTAGAGAGCTATCAAAATGAGAACAGAACGTAAAGGAGGATATTCACACCATGCAGGGTACACGCGGATTGTACAAGGAAATCCAGAAGCATAACACCTACAATTCATCAACATTGAATTACGGTCTATAAATATCACTCCGTACATGTCCTAATCTCCTTTATCGTATTCCTATGATTACCACGCTAGAAATAAGACAGTTTAATTGCGACTGAGTCTTCGTTGACAGGTCTCTCTCTCTCCCTCTCTCTCTCTCTCTATCTATCTCTTTTTCTATCTTTCTCTCACTCTCTCACTCTCTGTCTCTCTCTTTCCCTCTTTCCATGTCTCCCTCAGTCTCTCCTTCTATCTCTCTTCATAATTTTTGTAATATCTAACGGAATAAAGCTATGAGCTATAAAATCTTCGCTAATATCACCTGTTAGAGAACTCAATAAGATTTTAGCCTGTCTCTCTCTCCTGATATATCATGAAACAAATACTCTCTGCTTGTTGATACTGACATTATCTGGTGATCCCATTAAATATACATATACTGCTCTAGTGGAGCAGGCAACCAATGGTCAAAGTCCATTCCACAGACCTGTGTACAGTTTTGTCACCTGTAGTGGCGGAAGACGACGTCGACTATCAGTCAAAAGGAGAGGGTTCCTGTGTTGTTGCTTCATAAACAGTTTGATACACTGTTTTTTGCTGTAACACAACGAAGCGGTGCATGACTACAGCTGTGTAAACAGCCATACATTTTGTTTTTCTACCATGACTTGATAACTGTATCAGATGCTAATCCGACATTAACACATTTTGATCTGTTGACTCTCACAGTAAGATGGACGTTGCATGGTGTAAATTGTGCTGCTCCCACAACATACAGGTTGGTTTAAATCAAAGACAGACGTGGTATCTCTTATTGACAAAAATGTGGATGACATCGCAACATATGGAAACGGGAAGAGCTTTTGGCGTTGTGGAGCGTTTCCAAACATCTGTCTTAAGGTGATCACTTCTACGTTTCATCTTATCTTCCACTGTGAGAGGGTAGTACATGCCTCAGTGTTCCATTTCGAAGAAACCAAGAGGATTAACTCCCCATATTGCAACCATACACATGATTACTATTTCACTGCTGGTCATCCCCAGAAGACGTTGCTACCAAGACTCTCCATCTCAAACAAATGGCTGTCAGTCAATCATTATGTGGCACTCAATTGTGTACCAGTGGACGAATGAGACGGAAAAAACACTGTTGATATGAGATGATGTACTGTAATAAGTACCACAGTTGTTAATGCGATCAATTTTAACAATTTTACCAATTTTCCCGTAATTTCAACACCATACATTGACAAGGCAGCATGGTTCCCAGTTTCTGTATCATCGTTAAACCACCCTTCCACTACTTTCCGAGTACCATACACTAGATTGCGAATGTAGATAGATTACTGTGCACTACGTCTATTCAGGTTTAATCCTCTGTTATGTACACCAAAGTATACTAGACAGTGTCCTATAGCGATACAGTTAGGTTATCCACCTATTTCTTGCACTTCGATCATAGTGTGGAATTTACAATTACATTTGGTCAACTTTCTCTATGTGGATAGAAGTCACAGAGTATTCTCCCATCAATAGGATACAGTTGGAGATTGAAATGTCTTCCCACATTATCTTTGACCAGTCCTCCCTGCAACACTGGCACCGATTTAATTTGCAACCTACTGTACCCATTACATTCCAAGTCTCTAAAAGAGCGCAGCGAGCTGAGTCTGTAACTACTGTTCAGCGAAGAGTGTTCAGCACCTATCTTACTCACAGCACCTATCCAAGTGCATGTCGAGGAGGTTAGCATCCCTTATTGGTGTGTGGTAGATATGACAGCGTTGTGGTGATATGACAGATGGTTAAGAAGAATATGGTTTATTCATGATGGAGCTCCAGGTGGACTGAGTCTGAAGCATTTTACGTAAATCAACTATGCTGTCAACTGTCCAGTACTGTTGAAGTGGCTGTGATCAGTACCAAGACGGTATTGGTAAGAGAGAAATGATCGTAGAACATAAACAAACGGACTCCTAAGTCTAAATCATTCTACACTTTAACACTATATAATGTCAAAGCCATGCGGTTTCTGAAAAGTTAGTCACGTGGACTGCAAGGCTCTTAATACTCTAATGCAAGACATATATGTCCAACATCTGACGTACATCAAGCGTGCAAGTTTTTTATCCCGCTCATTACGGTGACAAATTTTAAGATGATAAAACTGCTTTCTTCTGTACCAAAGGAAAACATAGACTCTTTGTGATACATACAAAATATAGCTTTCCGGAGGTGTATAGTGTCCAGTGCTCACATCTGATTACGGTTTATAAATTATGCTAAGCTCGCTTCAGTCCTCTAAAATGATCACCAGCAATGGAAAATGCATCTTATGAGGAAACACACAAATGCATAGCAGCGGTATTTGACATGTGAAACTACACACCATCTTGCACTAACTCCATAAAGAGGACAACTGCCAAGGAAATGTATACACACAGGGTTTGCTGTACATCACAAATCTCTGTCAGTGACTTAGAAAATGAGTTTGAAACATTTTACGTAAATCACTTGTGCTAAAAGTTCTGAAGTATTGTTCCATTGTTTGGTGTCTGTACCAAGAACGTATCGGAAAGAGAAAAATAATCGTGGAAATAAACACATCGCAAGAGCTACACATTTCTGCTCTTTAACACGCTATAATGCTAGAGCTGTGCTTCTTGCGACCTATTAGTCGCGTGGCATGCAACGCTGTTAATATTCCAATGTAAGAAATATGTTTCCAGCGTGTGACATACATTCTCCCTGAAAGTTCCTCTCCCATAAACTATGGTGACAAGCTGTAAGACCATAAGACAACTACCTTGCACACCAAAGAAAACAACGGTTCTTTGTAACACAAACACTACATAGATGTATGAAGCTTGATGTTCACAAAGGTGAATCCCGATTATAATTCGGAAATCATGATATGTTCACAAAAGTCCTAAAAAACGTTGCCGTATAGAAAAATCTAATTGTGTATGTGTGTGTGTGTGTGTGTGTGTGTGTGTGTGTGTGTGTGTGTGTGTGGTCACTTCTTCGAGCATTCTGCACACAACGGTGATGTATTATATGAAATCTTCTAAATGGAGCGAACCTACAGTGGTTCACCATTCCATTGCTTATCACAAAGAGATTTGTAGTTTCAAATATATATTAGAGGTTCTTGCAGATTCCGACTTGATTGGTAGCAGTGGTGGAACTGACTGTCAGTTAATTACACTAAATCAGTCAATTATGCATTAAGATTAAATTTATATGGCCAATGAACAAAGCTTATCCCTTGGCTGTGTAGAGGACCGTCGATTGATGGAGGCGAAGTAACTTTTGCATTCAACATTAAATTAATTTAGAAAACACAAATGATGGTTAAAATCTGTGAACTTGGGGGCTGTCGCGTTGCAATTTAAGTCGTAGTCACACAGACAGTGACACTAATTGCTCATGTGTACTGATAGTTGGCGCCAAGGTAGGTCTTGTGCGACAAGAGGCCTTGTGAGCCACCGGTATGAAGCAGAAGCAGTGTTCCGACTCCAGCCCTCTTTATGTTGGTGACGAGAACATGTTTCAAAACAAATGTTGAAATGTGTGTGAAATCCTATGGAATTTAACTGCTAAGGTCATCAGTCCCTAAGCTTACACACCACTTAACCTAAATTATCCTAAGGACAAACACACACACACACCCATTCCCGAGGGAGGGCTCGAACCTCCGCCGGAACCAGCCGGAACATGTTTGTATCTGTGAATGCAAACTACGGTTCATCGTCTGACCTTACAAAAGTATGGTGACAACGAACTTCAAGCGCATTTGGTTGCTGATCCTGGACGTCATGGCTTTTGGTAAGAGCTGGTATTAATTAATTCTAGACTAAGAGCTATTTATTTGATGCACGGCTGCGTTTTGGAATTGTGATTAAAATTAGTTGTGCTGCAGGAAACTGTCGTTTATAATCTTTCGTACTTGATTGCTGGTATGTGTTATCGAGGATCGGCCCCCACTCACTCACTGCCCGTCAGATTGCTTAGCCGGGTGTTTACGTCATTCGGAATGCATACGCTCTTCAGCTCTAGCCACTGTCTGTCTTCCGCGCTGTTTCCCCACAGCTGCAGCCGCACTTCTTAATTTTCCTTTTCAAGTTAAGTTTATACTTACAATAATTGTATCCGTTAAGTTGTGGCCTTCACTTTAACCAAATTTCGAAGTGCATTGAGATCCTAACATATACCTTAACTTCTTGTTAATTAATTCTTTTACTGTTATCGGAAAATGTGTTAAATCTTCGATTGATGTGTGTCTCTGGGCTCAAAATTATCTTGCCTATATAATGATGTTAAATTGTTTTTCATCATTTTAAGGTTGTTTTGAGTTTTTTTCTCATTTAAGTTTAAATCATGCTTTATTCTCACCATTTGGTAACGTTATAGTAGTGTTGTGTATATTTACGTCTGTCTTTATTACAACTTTCCCTTGTTTCTTTCTGTGTTTTAGATAGGGCGTGTCTCACCCTAAAGAGTGTTAAATCATTTTGGTTTAAAGTTAACTTTCATTTTCCTGTAAGTTATTTAAACTGGCATCGCATTTTAAATGAGTCTCATTGCTTGGGCTTTTAATTAATTAAAAAAGCGCTTAATTGGCTGCTATATGAGCGAAACTGTGTAAAACAAATTTGTGTTCTACTAGAGAATGAAGTTTGTAAAATCCCTACTGTTTCAGACCTTCCTGGTTTTTCTAGATGGCTGAATTAAGAGGCCGCAATCATCGAATTTTACTAATCATTTGCAAATATCCTGTAAATCGACTCGATGCACACTATTTCGATAAAAATGATCATAGGCACATGTAACAAACTAACTAATTAAGTACCTCTCCTTCCAACGATGCTACGACTTGTTTACTTAAGTGTGCCGGCTGTAGACGTCACAAGCTGCGGCGACCTTAATTCCCGCGCCCGCCTCTCCTGAGTTCACTGTAGTGCGGCGCCGCGAGCTGCGCCGAGTGTGGCGCTTTCTGGTTGCAGCTGTGGCTTGCCGGACGCATCGTGGGATCTGCTTTCCGGCTGAGGTCTGCAACCTGGAAGGGTAAACTTCGCCTCGCTCTCTCCGAAGCAAGCAGTTCGTTACGCTGGCGCAGCTTGTCGATGTCGCGCTATCGGTGACAGTGGCGGTCACGGTTGCACTTGTCATTGGTGTACTAGTTGGTGCCCATCAAGGAAGCTTGTTGCTGAGGTTTAAAATTGTTGGGCGCCACCAAACGACATGGCTGATGTGTCCATATGTATTCTATGCTGGTTATGGCAAGTAAAGAGTAGCCTATGTTATCATGAAGCACGTAATATAGGCTGGGTTGTATCTGCTAGAAGTTACTGTGTGCGAAACATTTTGATAACTATAAATGATATTGAGTTGTAACGCTTTCTCATTTGGTAGATTTGACAGGCAGTGTGCGGCGCAAGCTGTCGTCAGCATACAGGCCGGCAAAGAGGTTGCGAGAAAATCAATAGTAAACATCGTAACAAGCGAGTCTACCAGAAGAGACGCCAAAGACAAACTCGTAAGAAACGCGACGCCAACGTCCTCTCGACCTCCAGTATTTAGATCGCCCGCGGACCGGAAGGCCCAGTCACTTGCAGCTGCAGTCTGTCATCCAGTGAGTCAACGAGTCGAGTCATCAGTCGCATCCCAGTGGGAATCGCAGCCGTAGTTAGGTCAGTCTGTAGCTCGGAGTCAGTCAGTACCTAGCGATCAGAGTAGTATACATACTGGGACTTGCGCTTCAACCAGATGTGAGGTTAACGTGGACTATTATAGAAGAGCTTGTATTGCATTCACTACCTTAAGAAAAGTAACTTCTTGTTCTGTTTAATACAGGTTCCTGTTACTACACAAGTACTGTTGTGTTATAAAAAGAGGATGCTGACCACCAAACAAAATCCTCTCCTTGATTTCCATGGTACAAGCCTACAGTGACAACAAGACTAGACAAAAGCTGGCTACGAGCATCATTCAGTGCGGATTTTGCTTACTTCTCTTGTGTTTCAGCTTGCAGGGGTGCTCATTTCTCATTCTTAATGCCTTGATGTGTCCTTTCATGTATTACAGGAGACGATCCGCAGAACTAATCAAACTTCTTTTTTGAGAGGCTTTGCTTGCTTTTTTGCTATAACATATTTGTGTAAACCATGGCTACCCAACCCCCTCCGCCCCCCGGGCTCGCGCCTCGGCTGCAGACAGCGCTGTGATGGATCGAAAACAATTGTGTCACTTTCAGAACCAACAAATTGCTGCGTTACTGACGACGGTACAACTACTGGCTGCATAAGCTGCGACGACCGCACAACCGTTCGACTGGCTGAACAAGTGCCACCGACCAGCATACCACTTTTCCGGTAGTTTAACGACACAGGAGAGGAATGACTCGAATACCTGACACAGTTCCAAGCACACTGTGAAGTTCATCGAGTTGAAGGTACTGTAAATCCAATACTTTCATTTGAGTACGGGGTCCCCAGTGTCGAGGTTATACAGAAACTATTCCCAGCTGCGTCACCTGATCAACTCATCTATGAGGAAGTAATCGCTGCATTAACTCAGTACTATGACCAACAAGTCCAAGTAGCTGCAGCCAGATATCGGTTCTTTCGTTTGCAGAAAAAGTCGGAACAGACATACCGCCAGTGGTTCACAGAATTGACGGGGGTGACTAGGAAGTGTAAATGTAAGTGTAGTTGTGGCAAATTTTACAGTGACTTAATGATTAGAGATGCAATAACACTCAGTGTCTCAGATAGTAGAATCGGGAACAGATACTCAACTATTGAAAATTTTAGGCAAATATGATCCGGGTGGCATAGCGGCCGATAAGTTTCACCAGGGTCGAGTCGCCCCTTGCTCGCGGCCGTCCCAAGGAGCCACAACAACGCGTGCCGACACAGCCGCGCGGACAGCCACGTAGACACGTAAATAGACCTGTAAACTTAGTGAAGTCTTGTCCTAGATGTTTTGCTCGCAATAAAAGACAGGATTGTCTTCACATAACGCAACGTGTTACACCTGTGGAAGAAAAGGATAAGTCCAAGAAGCAGTTTGTCTGCAATTGCACAAGAACGGCAATTTTGCCAGCTCCCAGAAAAAAAAAGAACAGGCTTGTCCACATGCAGTGAACATCGTCTTTTCCATACTTAAAACTGGTTCTGACAAAAGTAAGATTAAGGTTGTGCCTCCTTCTCCCCCTAGTGCCATGCAACGACGTTCTAACAAACTATTTGTCCCATTACGAATTGCCTCCCGTCCTGTGATTTTTCAGTTAGACACAGGTGACTCAGTAACTTTGCTTAATCGTGCCACATATGAACAGTTAGGCTCACCACGCCTTTCTAAATCTAGCAAGCCTCTCTCTGTTTGCAACGGACAGGAAAATCCAGTGCTTAGACAGTGTAGTTTTACCTATCACTTATAAATCTCACACTCGCACTATGAATTTCACTGTGTTGCAATCCAGAGACAGTGAGAACATATTCGGTTTAGATGCCTTTGATTTGTTTCGCCATAGCATCCAAGACAATGTACTTCCCATATCAACTTTTGCATCAAAAGTCAGTGTCGCTAGCTTGCTTAAAGAATTTGCTGAACTATTTTTAGAAGGCATGGGAAAAGCTAATAACTTTCTAGTGCATATTACACTGAAAGACAATGCACAGCCTAAGTTTTTATGTGCCCACCCCGTTCCAGTTTCTTTAAGAGACAAATTAGTCAGTGAATTGATGAAATTGCTAGATTATGGTTTGATTGCTCCCATTCAAGGTAGTCCATGGGCAAGTCATCTCGTTCTGCTGCCTAAGCCTTCTGGTCGCATTCCCATTTGTGTTGACTTCAAGTCAGCAGTCAACCCACAGACAGTAGTTGACACTTATCCGTTATCTTGGCCTGAGGAACTCATGGACAGACTTGGTGCAGCACGTTACTTTTCAAAGATAGATTTGCGTGATGCCTACTTGCAGATTCAGATTCCGTTAGATGAAGAACCGCAGAAAGTATTTGTCATAAATACACGCTCAGAGCTGTTCAAGTATTTGCGGTTGCCCTTCGGCAGTGCTTCACCACCCCTCTCCCCACCCCACCCAGTTTTCAACGATGCTAAATCTACCTTGACGATATTTTCGTCTCATGTCGTACACCAGCGGAACACAATGCAAATTTGCGTACTCTTTTTCGAGTGTTGTCAGAATCACGACTCAAGTGTCGCCTCGAAAAGTGTGACTTTTTTCAAACTGAACTACATTGCTCGGATCATGTGATAGACAGGCAGGGTTTTGTCCCCCCCCCCTCCCCCCTCTCCAATCCCATTTGCTTGCAATCCGTGACTTACTTCTTCCTCGCAATGTGTCTGTCTGATCTGCAGTCGTTACTATGCCAGATGACATAACATTCGGTTCATGCAGAATGCCGCTCAGATCATGGCTCCATTGCATCGCTTGCGTCGCAAAAATATGCCTTTTGTGTGGACTAAAGACTATCAAGATGCATTTCAGAAGATCAAGAATGTTTTGCTGAGTGACAGATCTTTAGCGCATTTTGACCCTGCCAGGGCGGTAGTTTTGCAAGTCGACGGTTCTTCCTCCAGAACCGGCGCTGTGCTTTCACACACAATTGGTGAACAAGACAGACGCATTGCTTTTGCCTCAAAGTTGTTAACTCAAACTCAGTGCTGAGGTGTGAAATCTTATGGGACTTAACTGCTGAGGTCATCAGTCCCTAAGCTTACACACTACTTAACCTAAATTATCATAATGACCAACATACACACCCATGCCCGAGGCAGGTGTTGAACCTCTGCCGGGATCAGCCGCACAGTCCATGACTGCAGCGCCCTAGACCGCTCGACCAATACCGCGCCGCCAAACTCAGTGCAATTATTCACAAATAGGAAAGGAATATCTCGCTATTGTGTACCAAATGACAAAATACCATCTCTATTTGTATGGTCGCAAGTTCTATTTAGAGACAGATCACAAGCCTTTGCAGTTCTTGTTTCATCCATCGAAGCCAGTTCCTACACGCACTGCTCAAAAATTGCTGTGTTGGGATTTGTAGCTTCCGCAGTATCAGTATGAATCTGTGTACATACCAACGGCAAAGCATGGCAATGCAGACGTCGTCTCTCGCCTTACGATTGGCCTGGACTCTGATTTCGATTTATCTGCCGCATCTTGTTGCCAAATCGATGTGCAAGACTCTGAGTTATTGGAATTTTTTCCCTTGCACTACACAAAAAAAGCACAGATCACGGAAGAAGACCCAGATATGAAGATTTTGTTGCATCACATTCGAACGTCTTGGCCTCATTCATGGAAAACTATCCGTACTCGGCTGTGCACCGATATTTTGCACGTCGTCATAAACTTTCAGTTCAAGGTGTGATTCTGGTTGAAAATGACACTGGACAATCAAGCGTGCTTATACTTAGTGTTGCAAAAGGATGTGTTGCGATTGTTCTACCATGGACTGTGGGGAATTGTTCGCACTAAACAGTTAGCGCGACGGCGCTGTACATGGCAGGGCATGGACGCCCACATCCAACTGCTGAATTCACAGTGTCGCGCATGCGCTGGAAACCAATCCGATCCGCTACAGGTTTTATCAGCTTGGCCTAAGAATCACCCGCTGTGGTAGCGAGTGCACGTTGACTTTGCAGGACCATTTTGGAACACTCGTTGGCTCATAGTGGTTGACTCTTTCAGCAAGTTTCCATGTGCGGTACCTATTAACTCTACTGCCTCAGGCAGCATCATTCAAGCGTTCTGCTCCATATTTTGCATAGAAGGTTTGCCAGAAGTACTTGTGTCGGACAACGGTCCATAGTCCACTACACTTGGTTTTGAACAGTTTTGTGAACAGAATGGCATTCGTCATCTCACAGGCGCTCCGTTTCACCCGCAGTCCAACGGGGAAGCAGAACGCTTCGTATGCACTTTTAAGTAACAGATGGTGAAGCTTGCATCACCAACACACGCGGAATGGCGCTGCAAATCTTGCTCACCCCCTATCTCTCCCACCCATGAGACGGACCATCACTGGCGGAACTTCTGCATGTTCGCCGCCATCGGACACCGCTACACTTGCCACACCCACCGCAGCATCCGACGCCACTGATTGTCCGCAAGCATCGCTTTGCGCCGCGCGGTTTTATTGTTTTCAGCATTTATGGCAATCGTGGGCGTTGGGAAAGAGACGTGATCCAGAAACTCATTGGTTCTTATACGCACTTAATTGCAAGTCCCGATGGTTTGTAGCACCGCCATCAGAAAAAATTCTCATTCGCACATGACATTTTCCCTGTGATTCTGCTGCTTTTCTTCCCTCAGATTCACGGCCTCACGGAACCGCGCCGCCTTCGCAGCCACCCCGCTGATGCCACCAAAGCACCCCAGGAGGAGCTGATGGACGATGTGCCCTCTCCCCCGCCGTCCCTGCTCACCGACCTCGTGGACCCGGACCAGCCTCCGACGTCGCCGTTGCCGTCATCATCCCATGGCGCACCTTCAGGCCTGGACGTGTGCCCTGGTAACAGTTTTCCAGAGGATGTTCCTGTTGGCTCGCAAGCTAGTCGGAAGTACGCCACCTTCCACAGTCACTGCTCCCAGCTCCTCGCTACATCCAGCTTCTGCCTCCCTCCCCATTGTCGTTTGCAGCCTCACTACATGATAACGGTGCGGCATTTTAAGGGGGAGGAATGTGCTGGCGTCAGCTGCCGCCAGCACAAAGGCCAACAAAGAGGTTGTGGGAAGATCGATAGCAGGCATTGCAGCAAGTGAGCCTATCAGGAGAGAGGCCAAAGACAAACTCTCAAGAAATGGGCGGCCAACGCCCACCCGACCCCAGTATTTAGATCGCATCCGTAGACCGGAGGGCCCAGGCACTTGCAGTTGCAGTCAGTCAGTCAGTGAGTCAATGAGTCAAGTCATCAGTCGCAGCCCAGTGGGAATCGCAATCGCAGTTAGCTCAGCCTCTAGCTCAGAGCTGGTCAGTGCCTAGCGTCCAGAGTAGTGTACATAGTGGGATTTGTACTTCACCAGTGAGGTTAACGTGGACTACTACAGAAGAGCTTGAACCACATGGACTAGTTTAAGATAAATAGCTTCTTGTTCTGATTAATAAAGAACCCTTTTAATATATGCATGCAGTTGTATTATAGAAAGAGGATACCAGCTACCAAACAACAACCTCTTCTTGCTTCCCATGCTACAAGCCTACGGTGACAACGAGCCGATACAAAAGGTAGTCTTGCTCATGTATCTTGCAGAATCGTTACGCAGGGATGTTTTTCATACGTTGAGTACGTGGCTATATACCGTTCAGTTTAAACTTTTATGTTGTAGAAGGGGTGCATTCTGAAACTGTTGTGTAGCTACAAACCAGTCATATATTTGTATCCGAGTTTCTTTTGCTTGTAAGTAGTTGTTTGAAATTCTCCCTTGTTGTACTTCTGTGAGAAATCATTTGTAATTAAGCATTCTGAAGCTTTGCCTTATTTTTGGTACTATTATGAAAGAATTGATCTGATTAGGTTTCAAATTCATCATTATTATTATAATTATTGTTCTTTCTGCGTGTGGGATCATTACAATAAACTTCCTCGGGATGCTGAAATTTTAAAATTCTAACGCAAAAATTGTTTGCGGGATTTTAAAAATTACCTTAACAAGATGGTTGTTGGATTTCGATATTGTAATAAATGGATGTTATATTAAATGACTGTCACACCCACTTCATCCTTGCTCTTCCACTCACTGAAACTGTGACGTTAAAGTACAACTGAAACCACCTAACGTCCTCGGAAAATGAAATGAGGAGGAAATGAAAATTATGTAAATGGGTTTGCGAACAGCTGATATTGATTGTAAAGTGAAATTATAAAACTTAAAAATTGCATCAAAAACAAAGAAGAAAGCATAACTAACTGCAGCGGTTCCATGCGAGAGCCCAGACTATTTCAGTTAAGTTACCACATATCTTCTTGGAGTACCCCATCTATTCCATGTAATAAAACATAAGTAGAAAGAAAAGGCAGAACTTAAAGTGTCGTATTTGTTGTAGCCATTTCAGCTGAAACAGTAATGTAGCTGGTGGACGACAGGGAGGGGAGACTGGATGTCTAAATGTTGCTGTCGTCGTTATTCCTTCAGTGACGTTCACATTCCAGTTTATGCAGTGAATCAAAGAGTGTAGACGAGGGGTTTACAGTCTGCGGATCAGAGGCCGCATGCGGTCCAAAGCAAGTATCAATCTGGCCCCAGAGGTAAACCTTTGTCATAAATTCCGTTAATGTAAAGTTACGATAAATTGAATATTTTCAATTTGAAACTCCCGCCACAAGATGCTATTTTCTCATTGGTCCATTCTGTTACTAACATTACCGACCGTTCTACATACTTGAACCCGCAGAGCCTCGGTCTTGTAATCGACAGTGTATCAGACGAGCTAGTCTCTTATCTTACGGCCACTTGAATTTTAGCTGCGAAATAAAGATTTAGAGACGTATAATGAAATTAATTTATGGAAATGCAAGGAAATTTTGTGTTATTTCTATACAACTGTAACAAGAAACCTTTTTCAGTAGAATCTTTCCAACAATAAACGCCATCCAAATGAAACTGAAAGTATGGCAAGCTCAACTATTTGCATACTGCTGCTTCGTTTCAACGCGTTGGCAACAAACAACATAGATACGTTACCAGAAGATTTTCAGATGGAATTTATAGAGCTGCAGTCTAATATCCAACTAAAACAAAAATTAGATCATATATCTTCGTCGGAATTTCACGAATTATAGCTGCCTGGAGACAAATATCCTTGCTGCACGTTGACATATATGTCATCTATGTTTGGAAGCACATACGTTTGTGAACAGTTACCTTCAAGAGTAAAGCATACAGACAGTAAAGAATCAAGGAATTACAGACATTGACGGCATGTGGGCATCGATTTAAATCAACGAGGAAAATAGACAATTTGTGACGGCCTGGGACTCGTATCCGCGTCTTCTGTTTACATCTCTCATATATCCGAAGCAATATAAATGTAAATACCTGAAAGTGAAATTGTTAAATTTTCGGTGTGCCAGAGAAACAGATATCCAGAACAAGTAGTTAAATTTCGGTACATAACCTCAGTGTCACATTCAGTAAAAAATTCTGATTACATTTCGGATTGACGAACATGTAGCTGATGCACCTGAGAATGGCAGAGTGCTGCCGAAGCTCATCGTGCTAATACTTGTTGTAAAAAGTAACTGAACAGAAAAAATTATTTCACAATTTTTTTCAGGGAGTAAACCTACTTGCTCCCAGGGCAGGTGTAGGCTCTGCAGAGAAAAGACTTAGTTGGATTTTGTAATCCAAGGCCAGAGATCTGTTCCATTCTGAAGTGGTTTCTGTTTGTAGCTATTGTAGTGATTTATGAAATATTTCAACATGCTTTAAACATATCGTTTACAATGAATTTGGAAAAACCTGCTGTGACAGTCTGTGTCATAATAACTTACTGTGTCCTAGGATTCTATTTTGTTGAACAGAGTCAGAATGGAGCATTTGTGAAGTTGCCGCCGCTCCACAAGTTCTTTAACGCCACTACGGCGACTTGCGAGTGAATGAGGATGAAAGACACGCAACACTCAGTCATCTCGAAGCACAGAAAATCCCATGCCCCGCCAGGAATCGAACCCGGGACCCCGTGCGCGGGAAGCGAGAACGCTACCGCAAGACCACGAGCCGCGGACTTCTGACAAATGATATACCAATATGACACCCACACATTACACGTGTAATATATTGCTTTTCGCTAATTTTGAATTTCGTGCCTATTCAGCAGAGGAACTACTTGTTTCTTATATAGACAAAGCAATTTCGTTGCCTGGTGATGTATTTACCCTTATTTACAGTGATGACTTAGTTCTCTACAATCTTCTCTGAACCTGTTATCGAGAATATTTCCTTATCGTTGTGGAGTCTATCACTATACAAGTAACAGACACAACTAAACAACCATTGTTAATATGACAAATGGTAAGTTGCTACTGAATGCCGGAATGACGCGTAAACTCATTTATATGCTTCTCAGGTTTTTCTAATATTTTTCGATATGTAGGGTAGAAGTTGGTGCCGTGCTGTAACAAACTGCGGCTGTATGAACGCTTTCGTGTCCTCATACAGAATACAAAAATTTGCGGCCCTAGTAAAGTCTTTGGAACTATCAGTAAAATCCAGTGAAATATAAAGCTTTTTGTTGGAAGCAAGGAAAAGGACGAGTTTCATTAACACGTTTGATTCAAGTTGTGTTGTGCTGGAAAGGTTTGAACAGTGCGTTAGCACTGTTGCGTCACAGGACAGAGTGACACACGTACACGAGCCCTCGCGTGCACTTAAAAAAAATAAAAAAATAAAGTGGCTCTAGAACTACTTCAACCTAAATAACCTAAGGATATCACACACATCCATGCCCGAGACAGGATTCGAACCTGCGACCGTAGCGGTCGCGCGGTTCCAGTCTGAAGCGCCTAGAACCGCTCGGTAACAGCAGTCGGCCCGCACACTTACAGTGTCACTGTGCTCAGCTCCTTGAGTCGTAACGTCATTTATCTTCATTTTGTACGCAATCTTCATGATGATTCACACCAGATGCGTAGAGTATTTTATTACGGCTACCGTTGTTGAACGTATTGATGTCTTGAAACGAAATGGGAACTCCTGTCATAACACACTGTTGCTCTTGAAACAGAAAACGCAATGGCATTCAGTGTTTATATACTTGGCCCACTGACGACCTACTCGCTCTGAAAGTGAAAGCTCGTTTCCCTAAATCTTTTAAAGCTACTGCAGATTTGATTTCTTCTCCTTCCTGATCCAATCCAATCATGAACCCTGTCTCAGATGCCCTTAGTCATTCACATTTCATACATACCTGGTTTGTTCCGCTGATTCGTTTATCAGAAAACACATGACGGTTACCCAACGGGTCTGTATTTGAGCGTAATGCCATATGCGACGTCTCTCTTAAATGAATGTCCTCATCATTTAATGACATGCTATAAACTTATGACGATAATGGCTCAATAGTTTTGCAGACAACTGATTTAAAAGCACACAAGAATTAAAATATCTCTCACACTATATTACTACAGTGTACTATACGAAAACAGCTTCGGTATTTTCTAACCAACATGGATAAAATAACCACTATGAGTATCATGTTAATGAAAAACCGAGCGATGTGCCCAGGGAGAACAAAATTACGGGGAACCAATGTAGCTTACGTAGAGCTGCCGGTGTTCTTACGCCAGCGCTGACACAAATCTGTCACGTAGAAGCTGGTCTCAGCTTGTTCTACTACTTCTTAAGGGGAGATTAAACTGACCGCATTTCCTGCGAAGGCAGTGTACCTGTACGGCTTTCATTAAAACTTCGGCAACTTGCGTCTTGCTAATCCTGTGTTATACGATGCGCCGCAGAAGAGATACCAGCTCAGCCAAGGAGATGAAATCGCTTTTACTTTTCAGTAATCGGCTTATGAATTGTCCCTTTGCTTCGGACGGTGGGCGTCCCTTCTGGCGGCAGTTTAAGCCAACATTAATCCGATTAAAAGTCAATTTGAAGTCAATTGAAGGGCACCACTCGGACGCGTTTTGTGAGGAGCTCAATTTTTACTGCTCCTGATGAAGTTCGCTTGTCGTTTCTTTGACTAAGAACCGGGTGGGATTGTTCTGTTAATGACGCGAGAAGGCAGCTGGCGGCCCCCTGTTTGTGTCTGTGTTTTTGCTTCTCTAGCGAAATTAACGATGCTTGGTAGCGAGGGAAGCACCCCGATGTTGTAAGTCGCACTGTCAGCAGTGAATCACCCATACGGCTTGTAATTCCGAGGACAGGAATAACCGTTGTTTTTAAAGCCGCTTCAGGGTAACCTTGAAGTTGTACATAAGCGGGTGTTTTTTTGGTCACGTGTTTCGGAGACGACATGAATATGCTGGTGATAAGTGAAAAATGATGGCTTATAGATGTGATAAACGGGACTACTGATTAAGATCCGTTAATGCAATGAATCAATGTGTCGCGTGCTTTCGATGGAAGACGATCATAGTATTGAGTGTGAAAACTCCATCAGTAACCATTGTACTGGTTTTGACGGAAGGGCGACCTCTTTCTTAGAGTGCCATAACGGGTTAGTAAATTTTTGAAGTATGCCAGACCTGGTACGATGAACATGGAAAGTGCAGTACACTTCGTTTCAGTGAAGGTATCTTTTGGTCCATGGACTGGTCGAGCTGTTATTCTATGAACTGCTTAGTTCGTTCGGAGTACTGTTTCAGTTGTGAGGTTTTGTTTGTAGCGGCAGGCACTGTCGTCGACCTGGTTGTGGACCAGCAGCATCATCAGAATCCACGGTACAGATCACTATGCTGTGGTGCTGGTCTCGACACTGGAAACTTCATGTCAACTAAGAAGCGTAACTGCATTTTAGAGTAATTTGCGAATTAAAACCCTACTGGCAGCAACTAACGTTTATCATACAATTCGATAAAAATTTTACTACTGTTTACGATTTAATGAATCGGCGAGATTACGAAAGAATACAAATTTAAACTATTAAAGTTTACAAGTCGATTTATTAATATCGCTATGAAGAACTAAATTAAGAGTATTGAGAGTCATATCTATCCCAGAACAAGTGTTTCATTTTTAAAAATAATGTATTGTAACTAAAAGCAAATATGTGTTTCAGAAAATGTATGATACAGAGGAAATATAATTACGTAGCGAGTTGTACTTATTATTAGTTTAAATATGGTACTTTCCCAATCAAACTTAAAAATAAATTTTTAAAAAATGTTATTGATTATTTGACAGGATGAGGATACAAGCGCATGCTGAAGCACATTGACTAAATAACTGCCAAAATTAAATGGCTATTTATAAATTATATCAATTACTTTAGGAACATCACAAGTATTTTTGAAGTAGTCAGTTAGGCCGTGTGTAGCTGTAAGCATGGCTTGAGGCTTAGAGCTTCTGCAGTATATTTTATAATATATTAAAAATAAGGGTATTCATTGCCTCTCAAAGCTTTTTAGAGGAAAAAATGTACAAGATCATAAATTTTTTTTACTGCACTTTATTCTGAAGATTTTTTGTACAAAACAGAGGATACTCACAGTACTGTGTGGTCATTATAAAACAAGAATATGTGCGTAATTAACGAAAAATTAAAACATTAAACTGAAAAACAACGGATAAATAGCAAATAAAATAAAAATATCAAAACCAGAATTCATGAGATTCGAACAAATACGAGAGATTATTCATTTTTACTTGCTATAATCCTCTTACAATCAGTGCCTTAATATAAAATCAGAATCACTAATTTCCTTCCGCAGCATCTCGTCAAGACTGTCCTCCCTCAGGCAACACTCATCATGCTGCACCACAGTGATGTTCAGCTTTGAGGCTTCTTCCTCTTCCCCTTCTTTGACCACTTCCTCAAGTTTCTCCACCTGTCTTCTTACACCCATAGTAGCTGCTGTCTGGGAATTGGATATATAGTTATAGAACTCATGATAATTGGAGAAGTGTAGGTCTTCATTTCCTGAACATTTTTCCACTTATCAAATTTTGTTTCATACTTTTCTTGAGATAGAAGCTACAGAACGGGTACACATGGGTGGCCAGATACTGTGTCTCTTAAAAAACGTTTCAATAAATTCAAGATCACATTTTTGTGAGTGCTTGGACTTCATTGTCAGAGGATTTTCTTTGCCGATACTGATCCTTTTAATATTCCTCCACTGCCTTTTGTTTCCTCGGGTGCCTTTAGCAACTCAGTCCTTTGTTATGGCATTCATGGCTTTAATTGAAAGAATGTTTTATGTTTTTCCACTACGGAGAGCTGTAGGCGGATCGTCTTCACGCTGTCTTGGTGAACGATATACATTTCAAGTGTTTCTTGGCATTATCAGACTCCATATACGAACAGCGGAGTTCAATGAAATCATGGTCTATTGGGTTGATACTCTGATTTTGTCTCAAGATGTACAATCACTATTTCAAACAGAACCTACTTAATAAAGCATTAAATATACAAGACTTGTCTTGTTGCAACCCTTGTTCACTCAAGTACGAGCAGCCCTTAGCTGCTTAGCTTTACAACTATTCATGACGTCTCCTTTCCTGCTTAGAATTTTTAAAATGTGACTTTTAAGTACTACATCTCTTTCCAGTAAGTACAAACTTTAATTTTATTAATGTATTATATACTTAATATGTTTTAGAACAGTTTAATTCTGAAGACGACGCTCATCGTAGCGTCGAAACCTGGTCAATTTTGACTTAACATTTGTGACCGAGGGCTTATTTGTTCTAATATAATTCTGACACGGTTACTGAACTTTAGCAGCTATGTTTAAAGTTTTACCTTCCCCTTTCCTGTTAAAATTATTACGCTGTTTATCAATCTGGATAGCGTCTCTATAAAGGCGCGAATAATAATGCGATTTTTTGAATCCTGCTAAGTATGTTGTGCTACTGCCGATTTATCCGTGTGACCCAGGCGGAAATTCCTCTAATGTTCAACAAAACAGGTCCAAACACTTCTCTTTGTGGTACCGATATAAAGCTGTCCACAACTGCAAGGAATTTTATATACCCCGTTGTAGCCAAAGGATGGCATGCACCTTTTGCCGATCTTAAATATTCTTTTTTTTTCCTGGTGGGTCTGAAAAAGTTTCCACACCATACTTGCTTAACACTTTCCCAATGCGATCTGTGACCTTACTAATGAACGGAAGAAAAGCCTTGCCGCTGGGTGGCTGTTGTTCACCGTTGCTCCTGATTCTCTGCCCAGAGCGTAGTGCTGGATCTATCTTCTTGCTAGAATAGCCATCGTAGATGTTCAATCTCGTCTTTAAAATAAACAGGTTCACAAATTTTTTACGCCCTGTCTACCAAAGCATTTATTACACCTCTTTTTTGTCTAGGGTGGTGGTTTGAATCTTTATGCAGATAACGAGCAGTATGTGTGGTCTTCCTATACACCTCATACCCCAACGTTCCGTTCCGTCGTTTAGCCAAAGACACGCCCAGAAAATTCAGTTGCCCATTACTCTCCATCTCCATAGTAAATAGAATTTTCGGATGAGTGCTTTTTAGATATATCAGGAAGACATTCAACTCCTCTACTCCGTGTGTCCCTACTACGAAAGGGTCATCGACGTAGCGATACCATCTGGCTGGTCTGCAACGCCCATTGTTTAAAAGTCTCCATAAACAAGTTAACCACAGCAGGACTAATAGGACTGCTTATAGCCACCCTGTCAATCTGTTCATAAAAGTCACTATTGTATTGAAAGTATGTTGTGGTGGGGCAGTGTGGGAATAATGCCATAATATCGGTAGACACCTTGCCTCATTCCTGCAACCTTATGTTGTTAGGACTGACAGTCATATTTAAAATTGACCTAATTTTATTGACAAGTTAAAGAAAATGAGTGTGGGCCCGGATGATATCCTCGTTAGTTTTGATATTGTGTCGCTATTTAAGATGATTCCGATAAACGAAGCTATCTCAAGCATAGAAGATATTTTTCATACCGATCATCCGAAGGGCACCTCCACTTACGCTTTTCGATGCTATCGCCCTTTGTCGTCTATAAAAATAGAGCGAGAGCCTAATGCACCCCGGAGAAGACGCACATGAGAATGCAGTACATTCTGGCAATAAAGTTGACTGATGAGTGTGCCGGGTTCAAAGATATGGAGGTTAACAAAAATGTTCAAATGTGTGTGAATTCCTAAGGGACCAAACCGATCAGGTTATCGGCCCCCAAACTTGTACACTACTTAAACGAACTTAAGCTAGCTTATGCTGAGAACAACACACACACCCATGCCCGAGGGAACACTCGAACCTGCAGCGGGAGAGGCCGTATGGAGGTCAGTTCGCCAATACAACATTATGTCTCCCCACACTACAACACCTGGACCACCAAACTAACATTTTCGCCAATTTATCTGGATGCGTTACGTATTCCCACTTTTCGCCATATGAGGGTACGTCCAGGATCACCACCCAGGCTACATTTGAATCCATCTGACCAGAGCACCTTCTTTGGTCCAGTCCGCATGCTCTTTGCATCATGCAAGCGGTGTTATCTATGTGCAGGTGTCAACGTGACACAGAGTACTGGTCGTTGGTCGTAAGGAAAAGAAACCATCCCCATGTAGCTCCCGTGTTACTGTGGACCGTGATATGGCTTGCTTTGTAGTCTCGTTACATCTGGTTAAACTTGCATCTACTTTAACTTGGGTTCCTGCTCGTTTGCTACACAATTTGGTGGTCATCTGCTGCTGTAATTTGCTGTGGACGACCACCTCCTCTCCTTCCGGCAAGAGTGGGTCAGAATGCTTCCCATTCACGTGAATGCTATGAGTAATAGAGAACTGCTGAGCTACACTCGTCGCACTTATCTTTCAAGTTTCCCGGTGATTCTTCCCCTTGTGACGTCATCCAAAGGTTGTCTCCGGGGCATGTTGTAAAGAAGAACATAAGCACAGGATGCTGTAACTGTTCGCTGATAGACACACTGTCTTTTCCTGTTCCTTCAACTGCCTCTTGTTACGGGGACAGCTCCATTTGGCACTACAGTCACATTGACCTCGAGTCATGTGACTTCCACGTTTCTGTGAATGACTGGGAAGTTTCTAGCATCATGCTGCTACACTTTTGATCTTTTCCTCGGAGTAGTTAATTTGTAATGTTACTTTATCTAGTTCGAACTTGTACAGCAGTTAATATCGCTATACAACAATGAGAACGACCGCCTTCTGCCCAGCACATTTCTTTTCTCTTTTGCAAGATAAAGATTACTTTTTGCGTAATAAATTCACAACAGCACTACACTACAGCATTAGCTGCTATATCCGAGCTCCACTGACTTGGATCCTGCATTGTGTACTTCTGATTCTCTCTCTCTCTCTCTCTCTCTAGAGACCACGTGACATTCTGCACCACATTGTGACATTATTGTCACATATCGCTGTGATATATTATTACATTTTCTGCGGATATTTGGCAATTATCTAGTGAGCTGGAGCAGCGTGTCTGTGAAAGGAGCCCTGTACTTAACGTAGTGGGTGGTTTGCCATAGGAAGTACCCCTATAGGCTCTCTTGTTTGTAGAAAGCCTGTCTGAACCTCATTATATCGAATGAGCTTCGCTTTCGGAAGACTAGGCAGTTTGCAGAACAGTAGCTATTGAAAGCAGGGCAGGCGCCTGCATCCCCCAGGGATAGTGTATGCCATTGCTGCCCTACAGCCGCTAGAGAATGAGAGCTACATTCCTTCTTTTTTGCATTGCTTCAAAAGACAGATGTTCCGGCACGTCTCGCCAGCGTCGGAGAATCAGTTACATTCGTTCTAAAAATTGTGGTTCAGCCGACAGTATTTCATCGCTAGATAGAGTTTTTGAAGTGTAAAGGTGATCAATTTAAAAGACACTCCTCGGCCGAGGGCCTGCTTCAAGTTAGACAATATGCGTCTTGCAAGCAAAGGGAGGGAAGTTACACCTGCTTTCCTCTGCTTTCTCGTGGCTTTAGTAACAATTCTCGCCCGTCACACTGGCAAAATCAGCACCTGCAAGTAAAGGTTTTGAGCTCAGAGCCATGAACTTCAGTTGTGAGCACCATGCTCCGGTCTCTCGAGCAGATGGAACGCCGTTAGATACTGAGCGATGCACGCTTCTTGTACATGTTAAGGTTCACCAGTATGATGAAAATTCAGGTTGAAAGGATATCAATCAGAAATGGAGATCACAGTAGACGAAGTCAAGGAAGTCTGCTACCTAGGCAATAAAATAATCCATGATCGATGGATTGTGGGGGACATAAAAAGTAGTCTAGCACTGGGAGAAAGGGCATTACTGGCCAAGAAAAGTGCGATAATATCAAACATAGGTCTTAATTTGAGGAAGAAATTTCTGAGAAAGTACGTCTAGAGCACAGGATTGTATGGTAGTGAGATATGAACTGTGGTAATATCAGAACAGAAAAGATTCTGAGTCTTTTAGATGTAGTTGTGCAGAAGAAAATTAGGCGGACTGAGGAGGTTCTCCGCAGAATCGGCGGGGAAAGCGGTGTATGGAAAACACTGATAAAATGAAGGGACAGACTCATAAGGTAACTTTTAAGACATTACGTAATAACATGCAGAGGGTAAACACTGTAGAGGAAAACAAAGATTGGAATACGCCCAGGAAATAAAGAAGGACATACGTTTCAACGCTGAGACGAAAAGGTTGGCACAGGAGAGGATTTCGTGGCTGGCTTATCAAACCAATCAGAAGATACATGACAAGAGAAAAGAGAAGGAAAAGAAAGAAAACAGCTCAATTTCATTAACGATTCGTATTCTGTGTAGCACATTACTTGCTTAATTTTCCATGGAACTAGGGTGGCTCATTTTTATTGTATTTATGGCTTCTTGTTGTAACACTGTCGTCGATTACGCGAGCTACTAAGATAATCAGATCTCGTGTACTAGCTCCTTACAACCTACCACAGTTTTTTTGCTCCTCCAACTGTGTCAGTATCTAATCTAATTTTAACTATGTAGATATTTCTGTTATTCTGCTCTTGGTTCATGTCAGTCTTTAGAGTATATAAATTTTATTGTCAGTGTTTATGTAAACTTCAAGATCCTTCAACTTGTTCTACAGCTTACCCTCGTTATTTGACGCTTTAAAAATAAATATATACGGTTGTATTCTCAAACGGTTTAGTTCACTTTGTCGGCATTGTCGTTGTGCACAGTAACTTACTATATGACTACGAGTGAATTTCTTCTGGCAGTATCAAAGGAATGAGCATTGCACTTGATCGCCTGGCATTAATGCGCCGTATCCTTCAAAAGTGTTGTGAGTAAGCACAAGGATCTACTTGCAACATCGCACACACGTTAGAAGGCTACAACGGTTCAACACTACATAAGTTCTTTCCTGTACAGGGTTGCAGCCAGTCAAGGAATACTTTAGGGAATTGGTTTAAAAATTTATTTCAAAGGCCGAGACAAATCTTTGAAGTTTTCTCCCAGAACAACTTCCGCTATGCCTACGTAACACGAGTTGCATGCCTTCTAGAATCGAGGCACTTCTGTCCACCGACATCAATTAACATGAACCGCCTCCCCTTCCGTTGTCCCCTTCAATTATTTCTTCGACCTCCTAGACTGGCCTAAACCTCGTAACTTCCTCCCTAGATGCGCCCTTTGTATTTCGTAACCCGAAATACATTCACTTTATTTTACTTAATTTTCTATTCTGTGCAACAATTTTGTTCCCTTTCTGTGCCCATGTACGTTTCTCCCGCATCTGTCTGGGCATAATATACACAATGTCAAGACCTCCCTTGCTACAACAGCATGCCATAGAATATTTTCGAGATAGGTTCGCTCTATCACAGCCTACCACAGTTTATGAGCTTTTCCCTCCGTGTGATGCCACACTTACCATGGACGGAAAGATCTTATCGCCGTGTCTGAATTACGTTAGTTAAATGTTAAAATATCTTCTAGGCTATCGATGGTACCCATATATGAAATAATTAATTTTTTATTTAACTGACTCGTGATTTCTGGGTTATTGCAAGAGCAGGCGAGAGATACCAAATAGTAATAATGGCCTGGTAAAGGGGTGTTTACCATAGTTTTTTCTGGTCATAGCTGATATTAATTCAGAAATTCGTAATAATCGACAACATGGCGTTTTCCATTGTAAAGGGGTCGTTTGTGTACGTTTCAACGGTACGTCTCACATGACTGTACCAGGGATGCTGTTATGGCCTCTAGAAGAAGTCGATGTCTATCAACTTGACGCGTCTAAGCAGTGTTCCGAAAACCATGGAGATGAGCACAAATAGGTTAGTTATGAAAGGTAGAGCCCACTGTGAACGGGATATTTTCTTCGAAACCTGTGGCTTTAAATAATTCCCACAGGAATAGCTCTGCCTGATTGTGACCCCAGTTTCTCAGTTCTGAAGACGAATTTTCCTTATTTCTTAGAGTCAGTCTGAGGCACCAGAAGCTCATTTTGTTTGTAGCTTTTCTTGACCGACTAAGGGTCGTCTCCCGTTCCAGTAAACAGCTAGTATCCAGGTATTTTTGGCATCTGTTTCAACGTTTTTCTACCTTGTTCCATTGTGTGAGCTTCATCTATATAAATAAAAATTAATGTCTGTTTGTATATTTGTAGATCTGATTACGCTGAAACTTTGGTGAGATGTTCTTCGTGAGCCTGCTAAGGTTCCTTGCAAAAGATTTAAAATAGAAAAGAAAAGGAGAGAGAGAGTATGACACGTAGTTCAGGAGATCTTTCTTTTGAGTCATCAGTTTTCTGCCTGGTTTGATCTGGCCCACCGCGAGTTTCTCACCTGTGCCAAACTCTTCATTTCAGAGTAGAACTTGCAACCTACGCCCTCAGTTCTTTGTTGGATGTATTCCAATGCCTGTCTTTCTCTATGCAAAGCAGTATGAAACCGAGCGAACATATGATGGCTACTGTAGGGAAGGCGAATGAGACGAATCTCTTTTCTATTTTTTTTTTTTTTGAGTCATCAATGTCAGTGTCCTGACTATTTGATGCCGCCCACCTATTTGCTGGATGTATTCTAATCTCTGTTTCATTCAACAGCTTGTACCCTTTACAGGACCCTCCAGTATCATGGAAGTTGTTCCGTGATGTCTTAACCGAAATCGTATCGTCTCGCCCCATCTGCTTGTCAGTCTTTATCACATATTCCTTTCTTCTATGATTCTGCGCAGAACCTACTCCTTCCTTTCTTTATCAGTCCACGTAATTTTCAATATTTTTCTGTAGCACAACTTCTCAAATGCTTCGATTCTCTTCTGTTCCAGTTTTCCCACAGTCCTTCTTCCACAACCACACAATGCAGTGCTCCAAACGTACTGTCTTAGACATAAAAACTGACCGTCGGCTGGCCGCCACAGAGACAAGTCCGAGTCGTTTACTTAAGGTGGCCAATAAAACTGACCACCCCTGACAACTCTAAGTCCGGCCATCTGTACAATCTGGCAACACTGTAAGATGCGGAAGTGTTTGAACGACGTATTATCTACTTCCGAGTTCATACGCAGGGATTGAGCCCGTGGTCTTACGGTAATAGTTTTGCATTCTAAACTTAGAGTCGCACGTTCGCGTCCAACAGTTTTTCTTTTTTTTTTATCACATTTCGGTCTAAAGTTTTGAGTCTGATTGAACATCGAAGACAATTCGCTTAACATTCTACTCACCCGCAATAACAAGTATTCCAGAAACAATTCTGCAGGACAGCTCGTGGCTGCGTCGCGATCATAACAGCTTACGCTCGGGCGTTTCCTCGCGCTGCAGCGACAACCGGCCACCGGCCAGACGCCACCCGCCGCGTGAAATCCGGCGCCGCCCATGTGAAGGCGACACCACGCTGTCAGTGTATGTATCAATGCCATTTTCGAATTTGAAGTTCTAGTTATCATCTTGCAGTTAAGCATTGGATTTTGCATACTTGAAAATCGTGAACTACAGTTAAGCATTGTAAAATTGAGTCACAAACGGAAAAAGGTGTAACATCCACAACAGAACATTTACTTCGGTACAACAGAGGGGTGAATGTATAGGAGGCAGCTACAAAGATTTGAACTGTGTGTTGGAGTGAGTGCTTTTGGAAAAATACGCCAGAAAAAGATATTCTTGTTTCAACAAAGATCATTCTGGCTTGAATGATCTTCCACATTAAGGAAGTCTCGACTACTGATATATGGGACAGATTACCATTTTACCATCATGCGACATTTGCATTCAACAGGCAAAGTTCAGAAGTCTGGTGTAGGAGTACTGCATGCTCTAATTCGAAACAACAAAAATCAACGGAGTGACTATTATTGAACGTCATCAGGTCGTTCATTGAGCATTCCTATGCAGTACTGTTACTGGTGACGTGTTATGATGCCTTTATCGTTAACTTCCTAAGAAGAAATGAAAGGCTGAGCCCCACCAAAAGACGTAGACTAGAGTAAAGTGTAGTGTTAACATAATATTATACATCTGATAGCACCAAAGTGTTTTGGGCTACGAATTCTGCCCCAAGGGGTGTGTGCAACACAGCTGGAATTTGTTGTCAACAACTGAGACACTTTTCGGTCGCAGTGTAAGAAAGTCGAGCAACAAAACTACATCACCTGTGCTACTGCATGATAACGCACTCTGTCGATTTGAGAAGCAAAACTATCCAGGAGATTGATAGGAAAGTCGTCTCTCAGGTTATTGTATTGATAGGGAAGTCCTCTATCAGGTACTTGTCCCTCTCGTCATATATTCGTATAATTTTACCTTTCCCGCTCTTGATCGATCAACCGTCAAGGCAATTCATTTCTAGACGAAAATACTCTTAAACTACACTCCTTTAATGTCATCGTTAGAACCAGTGGGTTTCTACAGGCGTAGAATTTGCAAACAACTTTAGCATGGTCAGATTGATGTAGATATCGTGAAAGAAAATTCAGCTGCTGATTAATTTCTCTTTGATGATTAATGTTGCGATTAGTAAACTAATGAAAAATGCAATTAAAATATTCACTGTGCTAATACAAATTAAATTCAACTTACTACAGAAACATCACGACGGCAATCTATCTTAATAAAGCATAATGTGTCTGTAAGACGATTGAGCCTATTTTAACACGAATTAGTAGAATATTACCGACTTTTGACTTCGAAAAGATCTGTATTTACTTCATTTCCTGTATCATTCGCAAGTATTATGAAAATGTGGCATTTCATAGATAAAATTATGTATTCACAACAACAAAATATATGTCGGCAGAAAACAAAAGTGGCATTATGAAATTGGCAGTATCGTAAGGTTTCCGCACTGACACTAGGGGTTACTGTAAGTAGCAAGCCGAATTTTGCTCGAGCGTTGTCTTACGATTCCCTTATTCAGTTTGTATCTGCCTGCTTGTAGCTCAGCTACAAAAGAATTAAAAATCTGGCTTTCAGCGAGTCTCGAAAGGCGAACGAAAGCAGCTTGCACCTGGTAGCCAAGCATATTACCTGGGAACTGTTTTTTTCTAAAGTGGGAGACATCCTTTTGTGGTTGAATTGTTGGCAAATGTCAGGCAGACGTGTGGCGTTGGTCTAAGCGTTTCGGTATGTTGAATTTGTACCAATGATTTATCTACAGGTTGTTTCTGTTCCAAATAAAGAGTTGAAGTCTCCCATTAGTATTTTGACGTCAACTTGGTGAAATTTTCTCATAGTATTTTCGAGTGTGTTCCAAAATTTTTCGACATTTTTGGTGTTTTTCTCATATTCGATGTTGGTGGGGGCATGTGCATTGATGAGTGTATATTTTTTACTGGGGCTATGAATGAGCATCGTCATAAGTCGATTGTTGATGGGTGTGATTTCTTTGATAGAGTTGATGATAGATCTGTGTTCGAGAAAAGCAATGCCGAAGATTGGTACGCCTTTCGCTACCTTTTGTTGTATTTTGCTCTTGAAGATGCAATGGTTTCCGTAATGCAAGGTTTCACTGTCAGTGAGTCGTGCTTCGTGAAGGGCAAGGTTGAGAATTTTTTGTTGGTCGATTTCTTTTGTGAGATTATTTAGTATTCGTGCTTGGATCAATGAACCAATGTTTAGTTTTCAAATGCATGTGTTCTGCTTGAAGGGAAATTTACCATAGATCTTCGATATTCTCTGCCGTGCTAACCTGGCCTCCCCAGAATCCGACTGCCGCCTGTCGACAGTTTGCACAGTTCATGTTTGCTTGTGTTTCATTGGTTTGGCCTGGGTGATTCCTGGATCGGACAGGACCAGAGGGTGTTGAAGCCTTTGGAAGCAAATATTTTCAGCCGAGCTCATTGAGCTAACAGACGGTGACCAGAGTAGGGGTGGTTTTCACTCAGACGTGCGTGGATTTTGAGTTCAACGGATTGAGTAGTCGTTGAGGATTGTGTCAGTATTTGGTTCACCCCAAGTATTTGATTTCCTCGGTACCACCCATATGGGGGAGGGTTTCCCCTATCGGCCCCACGGGATTATTACTAATTATTATCATTATGTCATCAGCAAATCCGATATGGTGCATCTTCCCACCACTGAAATAGATGTGCATTGTTCGGCTCAGTATTTCCATCACACAAATATGGGTTATAATTGCGTTACATTGCTGCTAGTAGACATATTTCTCACTTTTTCTTGGGCAGTTGCTACCTGTTACTCCATCATAGGAAATTATGTGCGCAGCATTGTTGCAATACAGACCTTCAAATTATCCGATTTCTGTAATTTCATTTCGATACCAGATCGTTCTAATCGGATCCAGCCAGTCAGGCTTAATGTGGATATCCGAATACGACTCTCATCATTTGATGACTGGGTAAACCACATTCTTAATCGGACGGTTGAATGTAGATCACTTATTTATGACGGGGTCTGAATTTTTAAACACTGTGAAAAATAATAGTACAACGTGCTTATTACTAATATTTCATTTAAACATAAATATATGAACGAACGAGATAACAGTTTATTTACAGGAGCAGAGCCCCATCCATCATAGCAGAGCAGTGCGAGATTGGTTTCAGGGCCAAGAGAGGATGAAGCTGTTGCCGTTTGTTCCACGATCACCGAGCATCAACCAGACAGAGAATATTTGGACAGAGGTAACAATGTCATTGCCATGTGGACATACAAATGCAAGCGACCTTTGGACGAATATACACTCCTGGAAATGGAAAAAAGAACACATTGACACCGGTGTGTCAGACCCACCATACTTGCTCCGGACACTGCGAGAGGGCTGTACAAGCAATGATCACACGCACGGCACAGCGGACACACCAGGAACCGCGGTGTTGACCGTCGAATGGCGCTAGCTGCGCAGCATTTGTGCACCGCCGCCGTCAGTGTCAGCCAGTTTGCCGTGGCATATGGAGCTCCATCGCAGTCTTTAACACTGGTAGCATGCCGCGACAGCGTGGACGTGAACCGTATGTGCAGTTGACGGACTTTGAGCGAGGGCGTATAGTGGGCATGCGGGAGACCGGGTGGACGTACCGCCGAATTGCTCAACACGTGCGGCGTGAGGTCTCCACAGTACATCGATGTTGTCGCCAGTGGTCGGCGGAAGGTGCACGTGCCCGTCGACCTGGGACCGGACCGCAGCGACGCACGGATGCACGCCAAGACCGTAGGATCCTACGCAGTGCCGTAGGGGACCGCACCGCCACTTCCCAGCAAATTAGGGACACTGTTGCTCCTGGGCTATCGGCGAGGACCATTCGCAACCGTCTCCATGAAGCCGGGCTACGGTCCCGCACACCGTTAGGCCGTCTTCCGCTCACGCCCCAACATCGTGCAGCCCGCCTCCAGTGGTGTCGCGACAGGCGTGAATGGAGGGACGAATGGAGACGTTTCGTCTTCAGCGATGAGAGTCGCTTCTGCCTTGGTGCCAATGATGGTCGTATGCGTGTTTGGCGCCGTGCAGGTGAGCGCCACAATCAGGACTGCATACGACCGAGGCACACAGGGCCACACCCGGCATCATGGTGTGGGGAGCGATCTCCTACACTGGCCGTACACCACTTGTGATCGTCGAGGAGACACTGAATAGTGCACGGTACATCCAAACCGTCATCGAACCCATCGTTCTACCATTCCTAGACCGGCAAGGGAACTTGCTGTTCCAACAGGACAATGCACGTCCGCATGTATCCCGTGCCACCCAACGTGCTCTAGAAGGTGTAAGTCAACTACCCTGGCCAGCAAGATCTCCGGATCTGTCCCCCATTGAGCATGTTTGGGACTGGATGAAGCGTCGTCTCACGCGGTCTGCACGTCCAGCACGAACGCTGGTCCAACTGAGGCGCCAGGTGGAAATGGCATGGCAAGCCGTTCCACAGGACTACATCCAGCATCTCTACGTTCGTCTCCATGGGAGAATAGCAGCCTGCATTGCTGCGAAAGGTGGATATACACTGTACTAGTGCCGACATTGTGCATGCTCTGTTGCCTGTGTCTATGTGCCTGTGGTTCTGTCAGTGTGATCATGTGATGTATCTGACCCCAGGAATGTGTCAATAAAGTTTCCCCTTCCTTGGACAATGAATTCACGGTGTTCTTATTTCAATTTCCAGGAGTGTATTTTAATGCGATGGGAAGTTACAAACTGAATTTAAGAATTAAAGATTGAAGGACAGATGTCCAAGGTGTCATGCGCATTAAAGTAGAACAACGGCGTCAGATGAAAATTTGTGCCTGATCAGGTTCGTAACCGGATTCCTAGTATCTTTCCTTTCGGGCATTCCCGAAAGAGCCGCGCATGTGGTATGCGGCAAAGATGGGAATTCGCGTCTGACGAGGAGCGTATGTAGATAGGTGCTGAAAAGAGGCTGGCTGCTGCGTCCCGACAGTGCCCACCGTCGAAGGTTCGAGTCCTCCCTCCGGCATGGGTGTGTGTGTTGTCCATAGCGTAAGTTAGTTTTAGTTAGATTAAGTAGTGTGTAAGCTTAGGGACCGATGACCTAAGCAGCTTGGTCTCCTAAGTTCTTAAAACGAATTTACAAAATTTGAAATCCAAAATACTGCATCTCGGTTCTTACAGTAGTGCAATAGGTGCGAACTGGTTAGCTGTAATTGAAGAGAGAGTCCTACTCGAATTGTGGTTAAAAGCATAATAACTTAAATTGTTAATATATTTCTGAATGAATGTTTGTTATGTATTTTTCCGTCACCCTTTTCACTGTTATAAGTTATGTTCTACAAGGAACGCACGCCACTGGAGGCGGCAATCTGTAATTTATTTTACCTTAATTACTACTTCAATTTTTTTCCACAATTTAAAGGTATATATGGGGGTGCAAACATGGAATACATGGGAATAATGCAGCTGCTCAGTGACAGGTATGGGGGAGGTATTGTGGCCAGGCCTCGGATCTTCGACCCCTGCCCTCTTTGCCTCCGCCTACCTGGTGCTGAAGCTCTTCTAAAACTTTAAAAAAAAAAAGTCGTATATATGCGAATCAGATTGTACTTCATATTTAGTCAAATAACAAATGGTCAGTATACAAGTATGCCGGCCGGAGTGGCCTAGCGGCTCTAGGCGCTACAGTCTGGAACCGCGCGACCGCTACGGTTAAGCAATTCATAGCAGAATTAATGTAATACCCGCATGATGATCTCTGTAGTCATACTGTATCATTAGCAGCCCGCGAATGGAGTACTATGTTCGTTAAATCGGATTACTCAAGCTGAGGTCAAATAAAGAGAAGCGACGACGCCACAAAACTATCTTTACTTAAGTAGGTAGTCAGCGCTAAATTATGTGTGCCACCATTACCGTTACTGTCAGCAAGTTGACAGCATAACACCACCACAACTACTGACAACCTGAGCCATAACATCACGCAGTTGTAATTCGCAGTGATTACAAGTTGCTGATGTTCGTCAAGAGTAGCGGAAAACGCCTCTGAAGTTCCATTTGCATTACGTCTAGAACGGAGAGAATCTTAAATAACAGTAATAGGTCACCCAGCGAAGAGGCCACGTATTGTCTCAAGTTCTGGCAGTTTGATATTAATGCAGTTCCTGATAGTTTCACACTAATGGGTTCTTTTGGCTATCGGAATACCCATATGCGAATTATAAAAGTGTAATTGCTAGAACGCTCAACTACCTTAATGACACCTCATTGTGGATTGAATACGACTCGGAAAGCGACGTTAATTTGACGTTTCCATCCGTCTCCTGACGTCTTACTGAATGAAATCTGAAGTTCACGCACAGTTGTGTTTGTTGCCGCATGGATTCTGTGAAGTTAAATGGCAGCTGGCAGTCATTGTTGAATACGGACATTTGCAAATATCCCCACTGCTTTAGGGTAAATCGTCTTTTTTGCATTTTTTTCCATACCGTAATTAGCACAATAACATAAGGCTGGTTCTGCTGAAGAACTTGATGCCCACAAGTCCTTAAATAAGAATCTCCTAGCGGGAGTAATGCATGAAAGGAGACAGACTGTTGGACGAAAGAATGGACAGCTCCCTGCTTTACGCGTTTCCGATAGCGCCTACGATAAGAATCTTGTGTCATATTATGCTTCACAAACTTAAACTGTTTGTTTTTTTTTTTACTTCATACTAAAATAAAAGTTATGATATGAGAAGAGGAAATGACTGATATGCTTCTCAGGAACTTCAGTTTTTCATGTTTTTTTCCTACTTGATACTAAAACAAGGGCGTTAATATGAGAAGAGGAAAGGAAATATACGCTTCCAAGACATAATATTTCCTTGTGTGCTACTACTGCATACATGAAAGCCCTGCAGTTAATTTTTGTATGTTGGATAAATTTTGATATCACCTCACATTCCTTTGTGAGAAGGTTCCTAATTTCTTGGGACTCAAATAGAGTGGACATTTCATCACTGGTTAATATTCTGATGACTAATGACATAATACCCGTTGCAATTACTCCATGGCACCTGTGAGTAGAGTC
Organism: Schistocerca cancellata; assembly: GCF_023864275.1. Classification (NCBI taxonomy): domain Eukaryota; kingdom Metazoa; phylum Arthropoda; class Insecta; order Orthoptera; family Acrididae; genus Schistocerca; species Schistocerca cancellata. The sequence continues at coordinate 983,146,319 of NC_064626.1, read as the reverse complement.
TCACGTTGGTTACTATAAGAACACGCAGGCAGTGATATCCGCTCACTCCTGTCAGAGCCAAGGTGATTTCTTTCTGTTTATGGCGAAGCGTCTGCTGCAGTGTCCACGCTCAGCCAACATAAACAAATCGCGGCGGCATTGGGCACTGCTAATCGCTGCACTTGTCGCGAGCCTCGACAACAAGAGCGCACTGTCTCTGCTAACGATAGTATGGAGTTAATACATCTTACTTTACGTAACGTAATATGCAGGTCGTGGGTTGGGTAAAAATTCAGTTTGTGACTTCCCATCGCATTAAAATACTTTACAGTCATATTTGATGCAATATTTATTGTTGGTTGTCTCTCTAATGTTAATAGTATTGATTCAGATTGTGAGTGAACACAAAAACACACACACACACACACACACACACACACACACACACTCACACACACCAACAGTCATTGACTCCAGTGAGGGTGACAACTACTGTGTGTTGGACAATACATGCACCAGTCAGTTCCTCAGTTGGCGTCGAGTGGATGAGATTTTTCAAGTACCTTGCATTGCAAGAATTGTAAGCAGGAGACTGAAAGTAAATGGACTTGTATCTAAAGAGCTGCGACAAAGCAAAGCTTGATCGACTATCAGATAATTGTCCACATGGGTTTTGTGGACGAGTATACTTTTAGTAACCAACCCACCCACGATAATTACGTAAGATTTCTCGAAGGCGTGGGGGCATTGTTTTCATTAAGTCGTCGACAGTGGTTTACTTCCCACCATACGTTTTCTATATTCGTCCAAAGGTCGCTTGCATTTGTAGGTCCACATGGCAATGACATTGTTACCTCTGCCCACATATTCTCTGTCTGGATGATGTTCGGTAATCGTGGAACAAACGGCAACAGCTTCATCCTCTCTTGGCCCTGAAACCAATCTCGCACTGCTCTGCTATGATGGATGGGGCTCTGCTCCTGTAAATAAACTGTTATCTCGTTCGTTCATATATTTATATTTAAATAAAATATTAGTAATAAGCACATTGTTTTATTATTTTTCACAGTGTTTAAGAATTCAGACCCCGTCATAAATAAGTGATCTAGATTCAACCGTCCGATTAAGAATGTGGTTTACCCAGTCTATCAAATGATGAGAGTCGTATTCGGATATCCACATTAAGCCTGACTGGATGGATCCGATTAGAACGATCTGGTATCGAAATGAAATTACAGAAATCGGATAATTTGAAGGTCTGTATTGCAACAATGCTGCGCACATAATTTCCTATGATGGAGTAACAGGTAGCAACTGCCCAAGAAAACGTGAGAAATATGTCTACTAGCAGCAATGTAACGTAATTATAACCCATATTTGTGTGATGGAAATACTGAGTCGAACAATGTACATCTATTTCAGTGGTGGGAAGATGCACCATATCGGATTTGCTGATGACATAATGATAATAATTAGTAATAATCCCGTGGGGCCGATAGGGGAAACCCTCCCCCATATGGGTGGTACCGAGGAAATCAAATACTTGGGGTGAACCAAATACTGACACAACCCTCAACGACTACTCAATCCGTTGAACTCAAAATCCACGCACGTCTGAGTGAAAACCACCCCTACTCTGGTCACCGTCTGTTAGCTCAATGAGCTCGGCTGAAAATATTTGCTTCCAAAGGCTTCAACACCCTCTGGTCCTGTCCGATCCAGGAATCACCCAGGCCAAACCAATGAAACACAAGCAAACATGAACTGTGCAAACTGTCGACAGGTGGCAGTCGGATTCTGGGGAGGCCAGGTTAGCACGGCAGAGAATATCGAAGATCTATGGTAAATTTCCCTACAAGCAGAACACATGCATTTGAAAACTAAACATTGGTTCATTGATCCAAGCACGAATACTAAATAATCTCACAAAAGAAATCGACCAACAAAAAATTCTCATCCTTGCTCTTCACGAAGCACGACTCACTGACAGTGAAACCTTGCATTACGGAAACCATTGCATCTTCAAGAGCAAAATACAACAAAAGGTAGTGAAAGGCGTACCAATCTTCGACATTGCTTTTCTCGAACACAGATCTATCATCAACTCTATCAGAGAAATCACACCCATCAACAATCGACTTATGACGATGCTCATTCATAGCCCCAGTAAAAATTATACACTCATCAATGCACATGCCCCCACCAACATCGAAAATAAGAAAAACACCAAAAATGTCGAAAAATTCTGGAACACACCCGAAAATACTATGAGTAAATTCACCAAGATGACGTTAAAATGCTAATGGCAGACTTCAACTCTTTATTTGGAACAGAAAAAACCTGTAGATAAATCATTGGTACAAATTCAACATACCGAAACGCTTAGACCAACGGCACACGTCTGCCTGACATTTGCCAACAATTCAACCACAAAAGGATGTCTTCCACTTTAGAAAAAAACAGTTCCCAGGTAACATGCTTGGCCACCAGGTGCAAGCTGCTTACGTTCGCCTTTCGAGACTCGCTGAAAGCCAGATTTTTAATTCTTTTGTAGCTGAGCTACAAGCAGGCAGATACAAACTGAATAAGGGAATCGTAAGACAACGCTCGAGCAAAATTCGGCTTGCTACTTACAGTAACCCCTAGTGTCAGTGCGGAAACCTTACGGTACTGCCAATTTCATAATGCCACTTTTGTTTTCTGCCGACATATATTTTGTTGTTGTGAATACATAATTTTATCTATGAAATGCCACATTTTCATAATACTTGCGAATGATACAGGAAATGAAGTAAATACAGATCTTTTCGAAGTCAAAAGTCGGTAATATTCTACTAATTCGTGTTAAAATAGGCTCAATCGTCTTACAGACACATTATGCTTTATTAAGATAGATTGCCGTCGTGATGTTTCTGTAGTAAGTTGAATTTAATTTGTATTAGTACAGTGAATATTTTAATTGCATTTTCCATTAGTTTACTAATCGCAACATTAATCATCAAAGAGAAATTAATCAGTAGTCGAATTTTCTTTCACGATATCTACAACAATCTGACTATGCTAAAGTTGTTTGCAAATTCTATGCCTGTAGAAACCCACTGGTTCTAACGATATCATTAAAGCAGTGTAGTTTTAAGAGTATTTTCGTCTAGAAATGAATTGCCTTGACGGTTGATCGATCAAGAGCGGGAAAGGTAAAATTTTACGATTATATGACGAGAGGGACAAGTGCTTCAGAGAGGACTTCCCTATCAATACAAGAACCTGAGAGACGACTTTCCTATCAATATCCGGGATAGTTTTGTTTCTCAAATCAACAGAGTGCGTTATCATGCAGTAGCAAAGGTGATGTAGTTTTGTTGCTGGACTTTCTTACACTGCGACCGAAAGGTGGCTCAGTTGTTGACAACAAATTCCAGCTGTGTTGCACACACCCCTTGGGGCAGAATTCGTAGCCCAAAACACACTTTTGGTGCTATCAGATGTATAATATTATGTTCACACTACAATTTACTCTAGTCTACATCTTTTAGTGGGGCTCAGCCTTTCATTTCTTCTTAGGAAGTTAACGATAAAGGCATCATAACACGTCACCAGTAACAGTACTGCATAGGAATGCTCAATGAGCGACCTGATGACGTTCAATAATAGTCACTCCGTTGATTTTTGTTGTTTCGAATTAGAGCATGCAGTACTCCTACACCAGACTTCTGAACTTTGCCTGTTGAATGCAAATGTCGCATGATGGTAAAATGGTAATCTGTCACATATATCAGTAGTCGAGACTTCCTTAATGTGGACGATCATTCATGCCAGAACGATCTTTATTGAAACAAGAATATCTTTTTCTGGCGTATTTTTCCCAAAAGCACTTACTCCAACACACAGTTCAAATCTTTGTAGCTGCCTCCTATACATTCACCCCTCTGTTGTACCGAAGTAAATGTTCTGTTGCGGATGTTACACCTTTTTCCACTTGTGACTCAATTTTACAATGCTTAACTGTAGTTCACGATTTTCAAGTATGCAAAATCCAATGCTTAACTGCAAGATGATAACTAGAACTTCAAATTCGAAAATGGCATTGATACATACACTGACAGCGTGGCGCCGCCTTCATATGGGCGGCGCCGGATTTCAGGTGGCGGGTGGCGTCTGGCCGGTGGCCGGTAGCCGCTGCAGCGTGAGGATACCCCCGAGCGTAAGCTGTTATGATCGCGACGCAGCCACGAGCTGTCCTGCGGAATTGTTTCTGGAATACTTGTTATTGCGGGCGGGTAGAATGTTAAGAGAATTGTCTTCGATGTTCAATCAGACTCAAAACTTTAGACCGGAATGTGGTAAAAGAAAAATAGAAAAAAAGCAGTTGGACGCGAACATGCGTCTGTAAGTTTTGATTGCAAGACGATTACCGCAAGACCATGGGCTCACTCCATGAGAGATGTCAGGGGCCGTCAGTTTTATTGGCCACCTTAAGTAAACGACTAGAACTTAGTCTTTGTGGCGGCCGGCCGGCGGTCAGTTTTTATGTCTAAGACTGTACATTCTCAAAAATGTCTTCCTCAAATTAAGGCCTTCGTTCGATAATAGTTAACTTCTATCGGGATGAATGCCCTTTTCGCCAGTGCTAGTCTGCTTTTGATGTCTTCCGTGATCCGTCCGTCATTGGTTACTTTCCTATCTAGATAGCTGAATCCCTCAACTTCATTTGCTTTGTGACCGTCAATCCTGATGGTAAGTTTCTCGCTGTTCTCATTTCTGCTACATGTCATTACTTTTTTCGATTTACTCTCTGTCCATTACTCTGTACTCATTAGACTGTTTATCCCATTCAGCAAATCCCGTAATTCTTCTTCACGTTCACACAAGATAGCATTCTCATAAAAGAATCTTATCATTGATATCCTTTCACCTTGAATTTTAATCCCACTCCTGTACCCTTATTTTATTTCCATCATTGCTGCTTCAATGTAGAGATTGAACAGTAGGGACGAAAAATTATTCTTGTGCGAAACATGGATGCATGAGACTGCATGTGCGATAATTCTCGCACTTGTCAACTCTTTCAGTCTTCGGAATTTTGTGGATGATATTTTTCCGAAACTGAGATAGAATGTCGCCAGACGTGAGAAGGTGATTTGTTGCCACTTCCCCCATGATTTTAGTAATTCTGATGGAATATTATCTATCCCTTCGGCCTTATTAGATCTTAAGTCCACCCAAAGCTCTGTTAAATCCTGATTCTAATACTGTATATCCGATGTCTTCTGAGTCGACTCCTGCTTCTTCTTCTTTCACATCATACATATCTTCCCCATCATAGAGGCCTTCAATGTATTCTTTCCGCATATCCACTCTCTCTGCTCTGTATTTAACAGTGGAATTTCCATTGCACTCTTAATTTTACCACCCTTTCTTTTAATTTCACGGAAAGTTGTTTTGACTTTCGTATATGTTGAGTCAGTCCTTCCGACAATCATTTCTTTTTCGATTTCTTCACATTCTTCATCCAGTCACTTCCTCTTAGCTTCCCTGAACATCATATTTATTTCATTCCTCAACGACATGTATTTCTATATTACTGAATTTCTCTGAACATTTCTGCGCTTCCTCCTTTCATCGATCAGCTGAAGTATTTCTTTTTTCACCCTTATTTTCTTCGCAGCTACCTTCTTTGTACCTGCGTTTTTCGTACTAACTTCTGTGATTTATAGTTTTAGAGATATCCATTCCTCTTCGACTGTACAGCCTACTGAGCTATTATTCACCGCTGTATCTATAGCCTTAGAGAATTTCAAGCGTATCTCGTCATTGCTAATATTTTTGCATCCAACGTCTTTGGATATCAATTCTTCTTGACTTATATCTTAAACTTCAGCCTACTCTTCACCAGTACCACATTGTGATCTGAGTCTATATCTGATCCTGGGTGCGCCTTACAATCCATTATCTGATTTCGGAATCTCTATCTGACCACAATGTAAGCTAACTTAAATCTTCCCGTATCTCCTGGCCTTCCAGGTATTTCACTGACGACTACTATATCTGGATTAAGTCTTTGCATTTCCCTTTTCAACTTTTATAGCTTCCCTACCACGTTCAAGCTTCTGAAATTCAAAGTCCCATCTAGTAGAACGTTATGCTTTCGTTGGTTATTCAATCCTTTTCTTGCGGTCATCTGCTCATAGGCAGTCCTCTCTCGGAGATCCGAATAGGGGACTATTCCGGAATCTTTTGCCAATGAAGAGATCATCATGACATTTTTCGATTGCAGGCCACATGTCCTGTGGATACACACTAATTGTTTATAATAAAGTGGCTTCCATTGCCTTCTGCATCCTGATGCCATTGATCATTGCTGATTCTTCCGCTTTTATGGGCGGTTTCTCATCCTAAGAACAAGAGAGTCCCCTGAGCCTCTGTCCGCTCCTCCACCTTCTTTGACAAGGCTGTTGGCAGCCTGAGGATAACTTCTTATGCCGGAAAACTTCGGCCACCAATGCTGATTACTAATCAAATTTAAGCAGGGGTGGTTTCGAACCCGGGATTTTGATTACTAATCAGGGACGCAAACCTTATTTTTTTATTTTGTTAGTTGATGTTCATTACGTTTAGTTGGGGTAGACGTTACATGGCAGCTGTTTGAGTTCGTCAATGATCCTTCCACTCAGTTTTTTTTTTTATCATAGAGGCAGCCAGCCCTCTGACCGAACACGATGAGCTACTGTATCGGCGCCCCTACACCACAGGTGCACTCACTGGTGAATCTCAGTAGGTATGATGTCATAAAGAATGAGATGCCACCGCGCGAAAAGAACCAGTTTTACGCATCCAAGTCTTGGGAATGAGAGAACTTTGGGACTGGCAACACATTGTACATAATTTCAAAATTTCAAACGCTTGCGAAAATATTTCTCGCTGACATCCCCACAAAATTATGATAGGGAATAAGGTTATCACTTACAACATTTTGGCTGTACACATCCTCAAACTGCCGCATTAGGCACCGCGCGTTAATACCTTACTTCGTTACTACTAACTCTATTCGCAACATATTTTGAGTACAGTATCCACATGTATCACTAAATGAAGCGGCAAATTTACATCACTGAAGGACACATTGTTCAGGAAGTATGATCTCATAGACATTGAGATGCATGAGACATTGCCGCGTCAGCCATGGAGTTTTGCATTTTACAAGTAAAGCTTTTCGCAAAATATTGCGCAACCGTATTAAAAAGTGTATAAAACAACGGGCGGGTTTCTATGAACCGCTGTGTTAAAATAATTCTCGGAAATAGGAAATGGGAAACTTGATTTATGGGACATGCCGCCTCACGTGTTGATATTAAAACATGGCGTGCCTCTCATTCTTCTCAGAAATATCAATCCACCACGACTTTGCGACGGTAGCAGATTTCCAGTGAAATAGATGATGAACAATATCATCGAAGCCAAAATGTTAAAATGAAACTTTAAAGAAGAAGATGTACTCTTAGCACGCATACCAATGACTCCAACAGAAATACCATTCGTATTCAAACGCCTGCAGTTTACGGTGCGACTGGTATCACTTGTATGTTGTTTGCTCACACGTCGGAAAACCGTCTAAGCCGGCCGTGTAGCCGAGCGGTTCTAGACGCTTCAGTCCGGAACCGCGCGACTTCTACGGTCGCAGGTTCGAATCCTGCCTCGGGCATGGATGTGTGTGATGTCCTCAGGTTGGTTAGGTTTAAGTAGTTCTACGTTCTAGGGGACTGATGACCTCAGATGTTAAGTCCCATAGTGCTCAGAGCCATTTGAACCAAAACCGTCTAACTTATTGGCGCACTCAACAAATGTAAAAACCGAAAATGTTGTGTATCCAAAAACACACCAATAAACAGATTATCATACGTATGCGGGGTACAACTAGTTATTAATACTCGTATATTTGTCGATCTCTACCTAAAATACCGTTGTCGCTGTTGGTTTGTTGTCGATTCTCATGAGAAAAACAGTATCGCTAAACTGTTCACACTAACACACTTTCCGTCCTAACTTCCTATTCATTAGGAATCCTGCTCCCACCATACAATTTTCTGCTACTGTTGATATTACCTTCTACTCATCTGTCGAGAAATCCTCGTATTATTCCCATTTCACTTCAGAGACCACCACTATATCTAGATCGGGCCATAGCAGTTCATTTTTCAGGTTTTATAGCTTCCCTAACATGTAACTTCCGACATTACATGCTCCGACTACTAGAACTTTATCCTTTCGTTTGTTAAGGAATCACCTCCCCCTTGACACGCTAGTTCGACGTACTCTTGAGTCCTGGTGTAATGTATGGGATCCGTAACAGGTCGGTGAGATCGAAGCAGTTCAGAGGCCGGCTGTTAGATTTGTTACTGGTAGATGTGAACATACGCAAGTGTTAAGATATGATTCCGGAACTGAAATGGGAATCCCTGAAGAGAAGACAGCGTTATTTTCGAGGAACAATACCGAGAAAATTTAGAGAATCGGCATTTCAAGTTGATGCAGAATGGATCTACAGCTTCCAACAAAAAAATGCGCATAAGGGCCCGGAAGATAAGATACAAGTAATCAGGGCTCATCCTGAGGCATATAGACGTCGTTTTCTCTTGCCTTATTTGGGGGGTTGGAATAGGAAAGGATGTGACCAGTAGTGATACAGGGCACCTCCCCCATCTGCCGTACTGTGGTTTTCGGAGTATCTCAGTAGATGTAGATGTAGATGCTGCTGCTGCGTGATAAACAGAAAAAAGTCATGCATAGTAGCTGACACCAGTCCTATGTGATGACTACGCCTGCAGTGTAGAGTCACAGAAAATCAAACGTATAGTAGATTTGAACGTAGAGCTCAGCCATATGTGAAAAATAAAATCTGCATTCGAGGTGTGTCACCATTTCTACAAACCTCTGATTGCTTAAAAGACAAAAAATACCATAGTGATATTAACATCTTTTTTAATTTGTATTTGTCTTTTTTCGGTTGGTGTTTTGAATATAATTCCGGTTTCGTTTATGCAGTAGTCGTCCTCAGACCTACGACAGGAGTTAAAAAAGTATTTTACTAACTACTACGGTTTATTACGAGACTAAAAAATGAGAGAAGTTATAACAGAAGCACGGTATACCTCTCATTCTGCAGCACTGTATCTAGTCAAAACATGTAAAACCAACAGGAGTCAAAATTGCTATGCACGCTTCAACGATGTTTTAAGAAATCTTGCATTCTTTTGTACAACTGTGAATATATTAAAGAACTGTACTCTTAAACGAACTTTCAGCCAATTACTGTGCATAATTGTCTGTACGTTCCGCACGCATCAACGATCTCTAAGATATATTTAAATCCTTTATATAACTTGTTGAAGCATGTGTGGGAGCTATGATTTGTGTTATTTTTACATTTTTTTACTCGTTGCAATAGAGCAGAATGAGAGGTATATCGTTTTTTGTTATAACTTCTGTGATTGTTTTAATCTTGTAATGTAGTAATTAGTAAGATACTTTGTTTCACTTCTATTGAGGATTCTGAAGATGACTATTGCATAGCCTGTAGCAACATAATCGATTGTGAGTAGTTTATACAGTGTAATTTATTATGTGAAGTATAAAGTGTTTACTCTTTACTGCTTAATGTCTTTGCATTACTGTAAGGAAGTGGAATTTAGCGCCATATGTTTTGCAGAATTACAACTGTGTGCTTAAATAATGGAATTTTATTAAATATGTTTGTTTATGTATGAAGAACTGTAACGTAAAAAACTGGTTCATACTTAGGGACTTTGTATTATAAAATGTAAAAGACATAATGATTCCCCTCCGCTATAGAAATGGTGTGGCGAGAGCTAAAAGGTGGAACTGGCGCTCAGGCTGAGAGGGAAGCGAGAGGGCACTGGAGGAGTCAGTAGCCAGCAGCCGACCAGTCAATAGCGCAGCTGCCGAGCGAGGCATCCAGTATCTAATTTGAGATGGAATGACCTCGGGTGTAATTGTGACTATAAAATGGTACTCTCGCATTGGAAATGGCTCTAACAATGATAGTCACGTCGTCAAAAAGAACTAAATAGAGCATATTACTGCCAAATGAGAGACCAGGTAGCCGCCAACGTGCTCGTCACCACTATTGCGCCAGCAATTCATCAGATTGGAGAGGTTTGAACTGTATAACAGTGTGAACCAGAGTGTTTGTGTGATTTAATTTGCAATAATAATTCAAATATTGCTGAACTTTGTATTCGAATCATGAATTTACTCCTTTCATGGTACCTAACAGGGTCCTCTCGTCAAAATTACTAGACACTGGGTATTCAGGGTGTGAAAACTGATAATATTTTGTGTTACTTGCTTATGCCTAATTTCTGAATGCAAAAATATATAAATGTGGGTAGTCAGATTAATGATTTCATTGAAATCAAGGGAGACACTTAATGATGAATTTATAAAAATCTCCACTGTGTTTTGATTTGCTTCTATCTAACAAATATCAGTGTTTTAATGTTCAGTGGAATAAAAGTTGTCAGTGAAAATCACTTGCTTCCCAAGTGGTGTTATAAAGCAATTGGTTTTGATCCTATTTGAAGTTGAACTTTTACCTGAAGTCATTTCTGAATTTGTAGAAAGTATTGTCAGCGCAAACACTGTTAAAACTTTGCAAGATAAATGATCTTAATTGGGGCAGTTATTCAGCTTTTTTATCATGCAAAATATTCCTGAAAAGAGCGTATAGTTTGCTTATATAAAGAAGGGATGGTTTGTGGGACCCCCATTTCATTCTCAACTGAATAGTTGATTTCTAGCTGAAGGAACTAGAAGTGATTATTTAAAAGAGTATATATAAAAGGTATGTGCACAGTGTTGTCTTACTGCATTTGTGATGTGTATATATGTGTTAGTCAAACTTCTTACAAGATGCCACTTAGTCTTGCGTATGCCCTAGGGAACAGTTCATGTGTCAAATTAGTGAATGGCTGAAGTAATGATTGTAATTAACAGAGATAAAAATCTTTTCCATTTTATTGATTACTAAACTATACTGTCGATAATTACTGCTACTTACTGTGCAGTTCGTCTGCTTGTAATAGGTGTTCATTGGACTTTTCTGAGAAAGAATCTATGAAAGTCACTTTTGCAAGAGTATATGCCAATACATTGAAAATAATGTTTTTACTTTATTATGCCTAATGAGGCTAGCGGCCGTTTTATTATTTCATCTATATTAGATCTGTTACTGTAATTTCTTACAAAATTTGGGTCTTTCTGTTGCCTACCAACTGCTATCCTTACGAATTTCATGTTCGACACCCTCCTTCGGTTAGGTAACACACGGTCAAATCCAAAAAATCTTGCCACAGGGTAACATTTACTGCAAGTTTAAACCAATTTTGGTAATCATTAATACACGGTAGTGTTATAATCCGAAACCGCTAATTCTATTTAAAAAGCCTAGCAGTCAAGACAATTAAATAATAATTATTTTCACCATGATCGCCCTCCAGATTTTCATTTTGTGTCAAATTCTGTCCATTTAATATCTGTACACATACTGCAAATGACATCACGAAATCCGAGGCTACTCCCAAGGAAATTGGATCAATCTGAACTCGACAAGACACATAAAATCATAAATTTTTAAAATAGGTATTATGAGAACAATAATGATGAGTGACTCGTCTGTTCATTTCTGATATGCTTGATATCAGATGAAAACTCACACCTTTCAGTCTTCATCGGTGTCCACTTATTGCCGACGTAGATAAAGCGCTTTTTTTCCTTCTCAACTGGATACCGTTTGTGGCTAGCAAGAACGACGAAATTTTCTTTAGGCCAGTCATTCTTGGCTTCAGAGTATCTTGAAAGTTTCACCGGCATGTTGTTTCAACATCATGCCTCAGAGCGCTGACGTATAAGAATGAAAGAGTGTCGCAGGAAAATTTACGTAAGTAATGGATGACAATACTGATAACTGGATGCTGTATAAGAGTCACTACTAAGAGAGATACTGTTCAGGATTTTAGGATGAAGTCAGTGCTTCTGTTTCAACGTTAGCATGAAATAATGCGAGGTTCAAGTAGCGTGTGCACCAGTACTTGGCATTTTGACTGTTGTAGACTGATGGCTGTACTTCAAAATCGTTACATCATGCGGCGAGAAATCTAGAGACATCCACAACACTTTCCATTAAGCTCGCTGATGTTTAACAGTGGACTGTTACATAATTTCTCGCTGTTTGCAATATGATAATTGTCGCTGAAATAGATCGTACCATGATTTTGAGAAACATTCTCTAGCCATAGAGAAGTGCCTGAGCAATTGGGAGTCATACTGGACTAATATTCAGCTTGTAAAGTACGTGCCGTTGTACAGAACTGTATCTATTGATGTACGTGAATTAGAGGGTTTTAGGCGGATTCGAAATCAGTCCAATAAATTGATAATATCAATATCAAATGCAGTCTGACAAACTTAATTATACGTCAAACAAATAATACTTCCTGATAATCAATAAATTATCACCCTAATAGACAGAAAGTCAAAAGTGCTAATGCAGTGCAATATCGTATCCCAAAGCAAAAAATTTGCAATAAAAGAAACAAAACTTGGTTTATGTCGCTAAAGGCCACTCTCTTCCCATGATAGTTTACGGCTGTAGATCGCAAATGTCTTTGATTTTAAGCTACAGGAAGATGTTTAATAAGTGTTAAATTATACACGCCGCGCGGGATAGCCACGTGGGTTTGGGGGTCTTGTCACGGTCCGCGCGGCTCCCCCCCCCCGTCGAAGGTTCGAGTCCTCCATCGGGCATGGGTGTGGGTGTCGTCCTTATCGTAAGCTAGTTTTAGCCAGATTAAATAGTGTGTAAGCTTAGGGACCGATGATCTCAGCAGTTTGGTCCCATGAGACCTTACCACAAAAGAAATTATTCACGGAATACTTCAGACCTTATTCCATGGCATTTTAATTTATTCCCCGAGAAAATCTATGTTTTGCTATCGAAGAGACTGCTGTCATCGTAACTAAATCCATTGGATACAAAGAAGGCATTTCCTCCCAATGGATTTGGGTCACTTAATGAGATTGCTTCCTGCCCTCTAGCGTAGGGCGCGGATAAGCCAGAAACTACAAAAAATTTTCGTCGTGCAGGCGCACAAGTTTCACTTCTGCTCCTAATATTTCGGCTGTATGCCGTATAGCGATCTTCAGTGTAAGCCGAGGTGACTGACGCTTTAGCACTGCTCCGTCATTTTAAACCCGCGGTCCGCAATACTGCGCGTGCAGCCACAGATACACGGGGCGAATCAGACGCTGATCGTCTGCAAACAGTTACAACATATGCATGAAATCAGGTGGGACTGATGACCTCGCTGTTTGATCCCCTCCCGCCAAATCAACCAACCAACCATGAAATTAGATCTATAGCTACACGGTCGATCCACAGGGTGATATCGATATATCACTGCGAGCTGCACCTTCGCGATGTCTTCGTGAGTTTACCTATAAAGTGCCTCGTTTCTTGATTTGTCCAAGCTGAAGCCGCTATCTCTATTATGTACATTCGTTGCCAACCGAATTTTAATTGGTTCTGTCACTGCTGAGTCCCGGAAAGAAGAAGCCGAGGTTAAAGTTTTGACGTTATCGTACCCCATAGAGCGCCCAGTGTCAGTACAGTGATCTGCCACAGCCGATTTATTAAATAGTAAGAGTCTGGTGTACCTGCGGTGCTCTGTGCGTCTCTCATGGACTGTACGTATCGTCTGTCCAATGTATGAATGGCCACAGGCACAGGTTTCCGAAGCACCAAACCTCTTTAACCCAAATCAGCGGTGCTGCTGCTTTTGCTGGAGGGGAAAAACTCACTTTCACTTTGTGTTTGCTGAGGATCCGTACTACTTTTGGCGACAGGCTTTCCACGTATGGCAGCGAAGCCATCGATTTAAAACTTTCCGTGTCTTCTTCTGCATTCCTTATGCCCAATGTTGGTTTTAGTTGTTGTGCATTAAGTATTTGCTGTGAAGAGTACCCATAGGCTTCAAAACCCTTCTCCAATGTACATGCTCGGAGGAACCGCACTACTTAGTTTCAATCTTCGCACAACTTCTGCGACAAAGGAAGGCATTCAGGAGCGAAGCAGTCTTACTTACCACCTGCTTGGTGGCGTTTTTATTAATCTTCTGGTATGTGCTGTTATTCAGTAAACTGTTACTTTTATCATGATAGTCATCACGGGACTTAAAAACAGTGGCATTGCCTTTATAAGCTGGAAGAACACCGTGTCGGTATCTTTGGGAAGCTTATGTAGTGCAGCCCTGTGTGCCACAGATATGGTGCTCCTTTGTGGGCAAGCCTTCATAAGTGCTCGAAAAGCTTTGCGTCTTATTTCTTCTACACCTACACCTACATGGGTACTCTGCAAATAACAGTTAAGTGTCTGGCAGAGGGTTCATCGAACCACCTTCACAATTCTATATTATTCCAACTTCGTATCGCGTGAAAAAACGAACACATATAACTTCCCGTACGAGCTCTGATTTCCCTTATTTTATGATAATGATCGTTTCTTCCTGTGTAGGTCGGTGTCAGCAAAATATTTTCGCATTCGGAGGAGAAAGTTGGTGACTGGAATTTCGTGAGAAGATTGCTCCGCAACGAAAAACGCCTTTGTTTTAATGATGTCCATGCCAAATCTTGTATCATTTCATAGACACTCTCTCCCCTATTTCGTGATAACGCAAAACGTGTTGCACTTTTTTGAATTTTTTTGATGTATTCCGTCAATCCTATCTAGTAAGGATCCCACACTGTGCAGCAGTATTATAAAAGAGGACATACAATGTAATGTAGGCAGTCTCCTTAGTAGATCTGTTTCATTTTCTAAGAGTCGTGCCAATAAAATGCAGTCTTTGGTTTACCTTTCCCACAACATTTTCTATGTGTTCCTTCCAATTTAAGTTGTTCGTAATTGTAATTCCAAGGTATTTATTTCAATTTACGGTCTCGAATTTGACTCATTTAGCGTGTAACCGAAGTTCAACGCATTTCTTTTAGCACGCATGTGGATGATCTCATACTTTTCGTTATTTAGGGCCAATTGCCAATTTTCGCACCATACAGATATCTTTTCTAAATCGTTTTACGATTGTTTTGATCTCTAAATGACTATATTAGTCTGCAAACGACAGCGTCAGCTGCAAACAACCTAAGACGGCTGCTCAGATTGTCCCCCAAATCGCTTATACGGATAAGAAACAGCGAAAGGCCTATAACATTACCTTGGGGAACGCCAGAAATCACTTGTGTTTTACTCGATGACTTTCCGTCAGCTTCTACGAACTGTGACCTCTCTGACAGGAAATCACGAATCCAGTCACATATCTTAGACGATATTCCATAAGCAAGCAATTCCACTACAAGCAGCTTGTATGGTACAGTGTAAAAAGCCTTCTTGAAATACAGAAATACGGAATCGATTTGAAATCCCCTGCCAATGGCACTCAACGCTTCCTGCAAGTTAAGAGTTACTTATGTTTCACAAGAACGAAATTTTCTAAATCCGTATTGACTGTGAGTCAATAGACCGTTTTCTTCGAAGTAATCATGATGTTCGAATACAATACATGCTCCAAAATCTCGCTGCATATCGACGTTAATGATATGGGCCAGTAATTTAGTGGATTACTCCTACTACCTTTCTGGAATATTGGTGTGACCTGTGAAGCTCTCCAGTGTTTGGGAACGTCTCTTTCGTCGAGCGAACCGTTGTATATGATTTTTAGGAGCTATTGAATCAGCATACTCTGAAAGGAACCAAATTGGTATACAATCTGGACCAGAAGACTTGCTTTTATAAAGTGATTTAAATTCCTTCACTGTTCCGAGGACATCTACGTTATTCATGTTGGCAGCTGTTCTTTATTATAATTCTGGAATATTTACTTCTTCTTTTGTGATGGCATTTCGGAAGGGTGTATTTACTAACTCTGCTTTGGGAGCACCATCTTCGATTGTATCCCTATTGCTATCGCGCAGAGAAGGTATTGACTGTGTCTTGCCGATAGCATACTTCACATACACTATGTGATCAAAAGTATCCGGATACCTGGCTCAAAATGACTTACAAGTTCGTGGCTCCCTCCGTCGGCAATGCTTCCACTCTCGCAGGCATACGTCCAATCAGGTGCTGGAAGATTTCTTCGGGAATGGCAGCCCATTTTTCACGGAGTGCTGCACTGAGGAGAGATATTGACGTCGGTCGGTGAGGCATGGCACGATGTCAGCGTTCCAAAGGATCCCGAAGGTTGGCTGTAGGATTCAGGTTAGGACTCTGTGCAGGCCAGTCCATTACAGGGATCTTATTGTCGTGTAACCACTCCACCACAGGCCGTGCATAATGAACAGGTGCTCGATCGTGTTGAAAGATGTAGTCGACATCCCCACATTGCTCTTCAACAGTGGGAAGCTAGAAGGTGCTTATAACATCAGTGTATGCCTGTGCTGTGATAGTGCCACGCAAAATAACAAGGGTTGCAAGCCCCCTCCATGAAATACATGACCACACCATAACACCACCGCCTCTGAATTTTACTGTTGGCTCTACACACGCAGGTAGATGACGTTCACCGGGCAGTCGCCTACCCACGCCTTGCCATCGGATCGCCAAATTGTGTACCGTGTTTCGTCACTCCACACAACGTTTTTTCCACTGTTCAATTGTCCAATGTTTACGTTCCTTACACTAAGCTAGGCATCGTTTGACATTTACCAGCGTGATGTGTGGCTTACGAGCAGCCGCTCGACCATGAAATCCAAGTTTTCTCACCTTCCCTCTAACTGTCACAGTACTTGCAGTGGATCCTGATGCAGGTTGGAATTCCTGTGTGACGGTCTGCATAGGTGTCTGCTTATTACACATTACGACCGTCTTCAATGCGGCGGTCTCTGTGAGTCAACAGACGAGGTCGGCCTGTACGCTTTTGTGCTGTACGTGTCCCTTCACGTTTCCACTTCACTATCACATCGGATGTTTAGGAGTGTGAAAATCTCGCGTACAGACGTCTGACACGAATGACACCCAATCACCTGACCACGTTCTAAGTGCGCGAGTTCCGCGGAGCGCCCCATTCTGCTCTCTGACGATGTCTAATGACCACTGAGGTCGCTGATATGGAATACTTGGCACTAGATGGCAGCACAATGCACGTAATATAAGAAAAATAAGTTTTTGGTGGTGTCCGGATACTTTTGGTCCCATAGTGTACGACCAGAGTCTCTTCGTATTTTCTGCCAGGTTCCGAGACAAAATAACGTTGTGGAAACTATTATAAGCATCTCGCATTGAAGTCCGCGCTAAATTTCGAGCTTCTGTATAATATAGTCATTATTGGAGATTTAGCGTCTATTTAAATTTGCTACGTTTTTTTCAAAAAATGGTTCAAATAGCTCTGAGCACTATGGGACTTAACTTCTGAGGTCATCAGTCCCCTGGAACTTACAACTACTTAAACCTAACTAACCTAAGGACATCACACACATCCATGCCCGAGGCAGGATTCGAACCTGCGACCATAGCGGTCGCGCGGTTCCAGACCGTAGCGCCTAGAACCGCACGGCCACTTCGGCTGGCGGTACGTTTTTTTCCTTTTTTCTGTTACAAGGTTCTGAACCGTTTTGTGTACCAAGGAGGATCAGGTATGTCGTTAGTTAATTTACTTGATATAAATCTCTCAACTGCTACCGATACTATTTCTAGCCACATCTGGTCTACACTTACATTGTTAATTTGGAAGGAGTGAGATTATCTCTCGGGAAGGCGTCAAGTGAATTTCTATATACTTATTTGCACCCTTTATGACTGAAGCACTTTTTGTCCCGAGACCCTCTAATCTAAGGAACCACCCAGTCCACGCCATACTGCCCCTGCTACCCGTGTAGTCGCCTGATTCCATAGAGAGAGTTCTGGTGTTTCCGTAGAGGCTGGTCGAACATCTTCTTGAACGGCACTGATGAACGCAGGTATTTGTAAAACCATCGAGACGGTGATTCTTCCATCTGATAAAGGTAATGCCACGTGTTGGCTATCATGATAAAATGAACAATTTCCTGAGTCTTATTTTTATTTAATGGTATGGCTAGGACCCCTCGTCGGGCAGACCGTTCGCCGTGTGCCGGTCTTTCAATGTGACGCCACTTCGGCGACCTGCAATCACTGAGGATGATAGGATGATGATGAAGACAGAACAACACCCAGTCCACGTGCGGAGGAAATTCAGCTACCCAGCCGGGAATCGAACCAGGGCCCAGAGAAATGACAGTCCCTCACGCTGAATTTTTTTTTTTTTTTTTTTTTTGATTTCGGATCGTTGTAAATGGTCGTTACGGACGCCACATGATATTCGTTCAAGTTCGTTTGTTGATCCTTCTACTCAGTTTTTTATTACAGAGGCCAACCGACTCTCTGGCCGAACACGCTGAGCTACTGTGCCGGTATCATTCAGCTACCGGGACGGACATTTATTGAGTGACAGCACATTGCGCAAGATCAGTAAAGACCCCAACAACCAGGTACTAAGGAAGACTGGTTCGTTTCTCAACGCCTCCTCCTTTCCACCAGAAGTTGTGGGAAGACTGAAACCAAGTGATGCGGTTCCTCCGAGATTTTATAGACTTCCAAACATCCATAAAAGTGACGTTGTTCTGCGTCCGATAGTAAGTAACATTGGCTCTCCGACCTATGACTGTGCCAAACACTTAGCGTCGTTATTAAGGCCTCTAATAGGAAAATGCGTCATCACATAGTTAACTCTGTGGACTTCATTGGCGAACTAAAATCACTGAAACTGTACAGTTCTAATATGTTTGTCAGCTTCGATGTAGTGTCGTTATTCACAAAGGTTCCCCTTTCAGAATCATTATTTCTTATTGGCATAACCTTTGACAAAGAGTTTTCAGCTGTGTTTAAACACTTTTTGACCTCGTCATATTGTTATTCAATAACGAATTTTGTGAACAGACTGACGGTGTTGTCATCGGTAGCCATTTTCAGCTTTGGTGGCGAACTAGGAGAAGGCGCTGCAATCTGCTAGTTTGAAACCCACAGTATTTTCGAGGTATGTTGATGACACGTTTGTAGTGTGACCCCATGGTGAAGATAAATTAAGAGAATTTTTAAATCATCTCAATTCCATCCAAAGACAAATTCATTTCACGATGGAAATCGAAAAAGATTGGTACCTTCCATTTTTGGACGTTTTGATACGACGGAAACATGATGGCATCATATCGGAAACCGAATCATACGGATTTATACCTACGTGCAAATAGCTGCCACCATCCTTTGCAGACGATGAGTGTTAGAACTCTGGTACAGAGAGCACACGTCATTGCTGGTGAGAGCATTCTGGAGGACGAGCTTCTACACTAGAGAAGAGTTTTTGATAACAATGGTTAGTCTTCACAGCAGGCATGTAAGGGACTACAAATGAAACCAACAGTGGGCGTAAGGAAAGCAGAAGAAGATTGGGAAAGTTTTATATCCATTAATTTTCTGCCGTACGTAAGAAGCCTGCCGCCAAAAATAGGACGAATCCTCAGCAAACACAAAGTGAAAGTGAGTTTTCGCCCTACAGGAAAGACAGCAGCACTCCTGATTTCGGTTAAAGATGATTTGGTGCTTCGGAAGCCTCAAGTTTACAGTATCTCATGTGCCTGTGGCTATTCATACATCGGACAGACGAGACGTACAGTCCATTAGAGATCCACAGAGCACCGCAGGTACACCCGGCTCTTACAGTTTAGTAAATAGGTTGTGGCAGATCACTGTAATGACATTGGGCGCTCTATGGTGTGTGATAACGTCGAAATTTTAGCATCGGCTTCATGTTTCTGGGGCTCAGCAATGAAAGAAGCAATTAAAATTCGCTTGGCAACGCATGTACATAATAGAGATAGCTTCTTCAGCTTGGACAAATCATGGAACCCGGCACTTTCTAGATAAACTCACGAAGACATCGCAGCGTAGCAGCTCGCAGTGATACATCGATATCACGCTGTGGATAGACCGCGCAGCTATAGATCTAATTTCATGCATGATTTTTTTGCCGCGGAGCAACGCCTCGGCGCATTGTGTATCTGTGGCCGCATGTACAGTGGCACGGTTAGCGGATTTAAAAGTCGAAGCTAGTGTTACAGTGTTACAGCCAGTCACCTCGGCTTGCTCTGAAGATGGCTGGACGGTATACAGCCGAAATATTAAAAGAAGAAGTGAAATTCAGGTTACCGCATTCCCTAAATTTTATGGAACAATAAATGCGCCGCGAAAATATGAAGATTCATAATATGGCTTCAGTTCAGTGTGAAAATCTTGAAGGTAAAATGTGCCTCGTATACGCAAGGGGGAGGGGGGGGGGACTCTGTGCTCTACTCTCTCCAATTTTTGAAAATTTTGTGACGATTCTCGGCTGTCATGTTGCAACAGTATAGATTCCGCTTCTCCACCTGTAATTTCTGAGAGGCTGTATGTCGGGCAGGAGGAAGGGATTCGATGACGGAGTTTCGAGGGGCGTGGTCGGTGACAGGTAGACTAGACGTGACGGAAATCTGTGGCCGTTTGCCGCACTCTGCTCGCATGGAACGGAGATAATATTTCATCATTCATGTTAGCGTGATTCGTAATCTGAGCAACTGGAATGGCATGCGGACACTCTGTTACTAATATTGCCAAATTCAGCATAACATGCCGACTCTATGAAGGTACGGGATCAGACCTGTAAAAAAAAAGAAGATTGTCTTCACGATTTTGTTGTCAGAGGCAGTACCTTGAATTTCTTCTTGTTTGGGAACTGTGGATGGTGCTACTCTCTTGACTGCCTTTTGTTTTCTGCTCAAAGAGATGTATAGGGGTTTCGACGAGCTTTGGCAGAAAGGCATGTCCATTGGACTTAAACTATTCCAACAGTTCATATTAAACGGCTTTTCTCTGAAGGTAGTTGTCCCTTGCGGGCATTCCAACTTAAGTACATCTTTGAGTATCCACGAGGAAAAATCATTGTACACGCACTTACAATGGTCACCGATAGCTGTTGAGTCAGATTTTCAGTTGTGATGAGAACGAATAATGGTTTCCCCGCGATTCATCAGGTCGGGAGCAGTGGGTGTGTTGGACCTCCTGAACGTGGTCGGTCGTAGAGCTGAATATTAAACTTACTTGTAATTGCTAATTAAACAGTTAGAGAATTTTATGGCAGGTCAAATTCTGTATATTTTAGAACTATCCATATAATATTTTGAACCTTATGCCATACCTCGTCGTTCGTGCACTATATGGTACCTCGAACAGAATACGGAAAGTGACATTTGAAAATTAACCGAGTTTCGTTGACGTATAAACAGTTTGAAACTAGAAATCTGTTTTAGTTTCCAATAGCTTCAGTTTGAAAATGTATTTGATTTGTAATATTTCTTCTTAATTTGATTTCACTAACTGGTTATTGGTGGGTAATAAAGTAATAGTACAACATACAAACTACTAAATGCACTACTGACAAGATATTTTCGATTGCTACGCTTTTAAATTTCAGTATAATTATTTGTTCTCAGGTGCATGAAGATTTTTTACCTTGGAACATGTTTTCAGATCTGGAAAAATCTTAATTTCCCGAAATATTTTGTTTAATTTCAGAAGAAGGCTGCAGCAGATAAATAGTGAATTCCATCATTTAAAAACGAAATAAGGAAATACACTCCTGGAAATTGAAATAAGAACACCGTGAATTCATTGTCCCAGGAAGGGGAAACTTTATTGACACATTCCTGGGGTCAGATACATCACATGATCACACTGACAGAACCACAGGCACATAGACACAGGCAACAGAGCATGCACAATGTCGGCACTAGTACAGTGTATATCCACCTTTCGCAGCAATGCAGGCTGCTATTCTCCCATGGAGACGATCGTAGAGATGCTGGATGTAGTCCTGTGGAACGGCTTGCCATGCCATTTCCACCTGGTGCCTCAGCTGGACCAGCTTTCGTGCTGGACGTGCAGACCGCGTGAGACGACGCTTCATCCAGTCCCAAACATGCTCAATGGGGGACAGATCCGGAGATCTTGCTGGCCAGGGTAGTTGACTTAGACCTTCTAGAGCACGTTGGGTGGCACGGGATACATGCGGACGTGCATTGTCCTGTTGGAACAGCAAGTTCCCTTGCCGGTCTAGGAATGGTAGAACGATGGGTTCGATGATGGTTTGGATGTACCGTGCACTATTCAGTGTCCCCTCGACGATCACCAGTGGTGTACGGCCAGTGTAGGAGATCGTTCCCCACACCATGATGCCAGGTGTTGGGCCTGTGTGCCTCGGTCGTATGCAGTCCTGATTGTGGCGCTCACCTGCACGGCGCCAAACACGCATACGACCATCATTGGCACCAATGCAGAAGCGACTCTCATCGCTGAAGACGACACGTCTCAATTCGTCCCTCCATTCACGCCTGTCGCGACACCACTGGAGGCGGGCTGCACGATGTTGGGCCGTGAGCGGAAGACGGCCTAACGGTGTGCGGGACCGTAGCCCAGCTTCATGGAGACAGTTGCGAATGGTCCTCGCCGATACCTCAGGAGCAACAGTGTCCTTAATTTGCTGGGAAGTGGCGGTGCGGTCCCCTACGGCACTGCGTAGGATTCTACAGTCTTGGCGTGCATCCGTGCGTCGCTGCGGTCCGGTCCCAGGTCGACGGGCACGTGCACCTTCCGCCGACCACTGGCGACAACATCGATGTACTGTGGAGACCTCACGCCCCAGGTGTTGAGCAATTCGGCGGTACGTCCACCCGGCCTCCCGCATGCCCACTATACGCCCTCGCTCAAAGTCCGTCAACTGCACATACGGTTCACGTCCATGCTGTCACGGCATGCTACCAGTGTTAAAGACTGCGATGGAGCTCCGTATGCCACGGCAAACTGGCTGACACTGACGGCGGCGGTGCACAAATGCTGCGCAGCTAGCGCCAGTCGACAGCCAACACCGCGGTTCCTGGTGTGTCCGCTGTGCCGTGCGTGTGATCATTGCTTGTACAGCCCTCTCGCAGTGTCCGGAGCAAGTATGGTGGGTCTGACACACTGGTGTCAATGTGTTCTTTTTTCCATTTCCAGGAGTGTACATTAAATTTCAAATACAGGACTGACAAGAGCGCATGGTTTGAAAAGCGTTCCATGGTGCAATACTCGTCCTTACACAAAAGGATTTTATACTAACATGTTGCAAAGAAAATGGAATACATCAAAGGTAAGTTCATGTACTGGAAAACTAACTACGAACGGATGACTTGTAGCCACTCCAAAACGCAGTGTTGTTTTGATTCAGAATCTGATGAGTGTTTCCGTACTTTACACCAAAGTGGCACGACTGGTGCTGCTGGTAAAATTAGTGTTTAGAAACAGATCTTGTCCGACGCAATCCGCTGTCCGATCCTCGCCTAATACTTACATACTGATGTGACAAAAATCATGGGACAGCTCCCAATTTCGTGTCGTACCTCCTATTGCCCCATGTAGTGCAGCAACTCGACGTGGAATGGACTCAAGAAATCGTCGGAAGTCCTCAACAAAAATATTGAGCCGTGCTGTCTCTACAACCATGCATAATTGCGAAAGAGTTGCCGGTGCTGGATTGTGTGCACGCGCTGACCTCTCTATTACACCCCAAAAAGTTTGATAGGCCCCATGTCGGGCATCTAGGTGTAGAATCATTCGGCCGAACTATGCAGAACGTTCTTCAACCAAGTCACCAACAGTTGTTGCTCGGTGGTTTGACACATTGTCATCCACAAAAATTCCATCGTTGTTTGGGAACATGTAGTACATAAATGGTTGAAAGTGATGTCCAAGTAGCCGAATATAACCGTTTCAAGTCAACAGTAGGTTCAGTTTGACCAGAGGATGCAGTACATTCAGCGTAAACGCCGCCCACACCTTTATAGAGCCACCACCGGCTTGCACAATGCCCTGTTGACGACTTGGGTTCGTGGCTTCGGGGGGTCAGCGCCACATTCGAGCAATCCCATCAGCTCATACCAACTGAAATCTGGACTCATCTGCCCAGACCAGGGTTTTCCAGTCGTCTTGGGTCCAACCTATATGGTCACGAGCCCGGGAGAGTAGCTGCGGGCGGTGTCGAGCCGTTACCAAAGGCAGTCGCGAGTGTCGTCTGTTGCTGTAGCCCACTAACGCCTAATTTAGCCTCACTGTCCTAACGGACACGTTTCTTGTATATCTGACATGGATGTCCACGGTTATTTCACACTGTATTGCTTGCCTGTTAGCACTGACTACGCAACCTCCGCTGCTCTCGGTTGCTCAGAGAAGGCTGTCGGCCACTTCGTTGTCCGTGGTGAGAGGTAATGACTGAATTCGGTATTTTCGGCACACTGTTGACACTGTGGATATCGGAATATTGAATTCCATGACGATTAGGAAATGGAATCTTCGTACATCCATAGTTGAAATGGAGAACAGTGGGACGTCAGCTGGTACCAATTTATATTAAAAATGAAGAAATTCCTCCTGCTGTTTTAAGGTATCGATTTTATTTTGGCAACTAGTTTAAACGTTGTAACAACCTCTTCTTCAAGCCCAACACTTGTTGACGTGAACAGTGTGCGGCTGATATAGGAAGACTATTTGGAAAATAAGGAACGATAGATCACGAAATGGAAACCACAGTGAAAATCAAAACTGTTTTACTTGCAACGGTTAGCTACAGCTTCCACCTACTACCCTACACAGATGGCGCTTAGGCTCAGACATCTGTCGTAGCGTTATACCAACTTCTCAATTCCCTCGTTATGGAAGACATCCAGCAGTGCTTTTCGACAATTTTGTACTCTGGCCTGGAACTCGTTGTTTGTGTCAAAACATTGTCTTCATAGCCAGCGGTTCATTTGAGAAGAGATGATCCTCAGGTGTAGCTAATTACGATATGTATTGTGGGTGATCAAACACTTCCTATCAAAAACGCTGCAGGAGCATCTTCATTGCCCCTGCAGAGTACGGCCGAGAATTGTCGTGTAGAACGAACCGCATGACGGTTATGTTATATGGATTGCATAGCTTCAGGCGAAATCTTTCGCCAGGCCCTCATACTTGGCGGGAAACGCTAATTTCTATCCAGCTTTACGTTCTCATTGTGAGCTCAGAACTGAAAACAGCGACATGATGGGATCGACAGGCATACTAGACTCAGTGCCCAACGCATCTGGGCAAAGTTCCATCAGATTTTCACTGTATTCTCCATTTCGTGACACATGGTTCCTTGAATGAGGTTTTCACTCTGCAGCGGAGTATGCGCTGATACGAAACTTCCTGGCAGATTAAAACTGTGTGCCAGACCGAGACTCGAACTCGGGGACCTTTGCCTTTCACGGGCAACTGCTCTACCAACTCAGCTACACAAGCACGACTCACGCCCCGTCCTCACAGCATTACTTCTGCCAGTACTTCGTCTCCTACCTTCAGAATTTTCCAGAAGCTCTCCTGCGAAACTTGCAGAACTAGCACTCCTGAAAGAAAGGATATTGCGTAGATTTGGCTTAGCCACAGCCTGGGGGGATGATTCCAGAATGAGATTTTCACTCTGGAGCGGAGTGTGCGCTGATATGAAACTTCCTGGCAGATTGAAACTGTGTGCCGGAGTGAGACTCGAACTCGGGACCTTTGGCTTTCGCGGGGAAGTGCTCTACCAACTGAGCAACCCAAGCACGAGTCACGTCCCCGTCCTCAGTTCGAGTCTAAATACGGCACACGGTTTTAATCTGCTAGGAAGTTTCAGATGGTTCCTTACTTTCCGAATAACCGTCGTAGAAGTCAGTGGTGAGATATGAACGTGCTCCGTGTGGAAGGTGGGCAGTCCAATGCGTGTAGCTCCAACTACTGTTCCGCGTTCAGAATTTGTTAACTCTAGTCGTGTTTCCGTAATCACGTCGGACACCTGAGTACAAATGACAGCTCCGGCTCTGAGCACTACGGGACTCAACTGCTAAGGTCATTAGTCCCCTAGAACTTAGAACTACTTAAACCTAACTAACCTAAAGACATCACAAACATCCATGCCCGAGGCAGGATTCGAACCTGCGACCGTAGCGGTCTTGCGGTTCCAGGCTGCAGCGCCTTTAACCGCACGGCCACTTTTGCCGGCTTACAGCTCCGTCAACGCACTGCCCTTTTATATTTTGTTTACGCGTTACAGCTGTGTATCTGCATATCGCTATCTCACGAGTTCTGACATCTCACTGTAGTTGTGAGACTATGCTCCTACGGGGATCGATTATAAAGAGGAAATACAATCTTGTTGCTCTGGTAGGTGAAGTCGTAGGCACTGCTGCGCAGCGGGCTTCGGCCAGAGAGGTCGCTGACCGGCGCCGAGTGGCTGGCACTGATGAATGCCGGCTAATTAACCAGCAGCAGCAGTAGCAGCGGCAGTGGTTGTGGCACAGGCCGTCCGCCGGCCAGCGTCCTGACCGCGGGGCCGCGCGGCTGGCGTGGGCCCGGAATACGTCAACTTTGTAAGCGCATTAAGGTAAACTCGGCGCGGTTGTATAGCGGCGCGGCTAATTGGCCTGTGGTTCGTCTCCTCCCCGCCCGCGGCGCCCCGCACCCTACCTGTGCTCCCCTTCCTGTTTCCTTCCCTGCTCCTTCAGCCCGAGGCTCCACCGGCATTAGCAGCGAAGACGAAAAATATTCCGGTTGGAATATTTCGTTCGAGTACGTAAGTCAACGTGAGAACGCACGAAAGAGAACTGGTGCTCACTCATCGAGGAATTCATTTTCCCCTACCGATATTAGACGGCCTTAGCTTTTTAAGTTGATATGCGCACCATACCGTGAAAAAAACAAAGAGGCGATAGCTTCATTAAAATATTCATGAAGTGAAACAAAAAATAATTAACCTTTCCGCAGCAGCTGTAACACCTCGGTTCAGTTTACAGTGATAGAAGCTATAGAAAGAATAATTTAAAATGAAGAATAGAATTTTTAGAGGGGAAAATAGTGTAGAATCAGAGTTCGGTAATTGCAGATCAAAATTATAATACACTCCTGGAAATTGAAATAAGAACACCGTGAATTCATTGTCCCAGGAAGGGGAAACTTTATTGACACATTCCTGGGGTCAGATACATCACATGATCACACTGACAGAACCACAGGCACATAGACACAGGCAACAGAGCATGCACAATGTCGGCACTAGTACAGTGTATATCCACCTTTCGCAGCAATGCAGGCTGCTATTCTGCCATGGAGACGATCGTAGAGATGCTGGATGTAGTCCTGTGGAACGGCTTGCCATGCCATTTCCACCTGGCGCCTCAGTTGGACCAGCGTTCGTGCTGGACGTGCAGACCGCGTGAGACGACGCTTCATCCAGTCCCAAACATGCTCAATGGGGGACAGATCCGGAGATCTTGCTGGCCAGGGTAGTTGACTTACACCTTCTAGAGCACGTTGGGTGGCACGGGATACATGCGGACGTGCATTGTCCTGTTGGAACAGCAAGTTCCCTTGCCGGTCTAGGAATGGTAGAACGATGGGTTCGATGGCGGTTTGGATGTACCGTGCACTATTCAGTGTCCCCTCGACGATCACCAGTGGTGTACGGCCAGTGTAGGAGATCGCTTCCCACACCATGATGCCGGGTGTTGGCCCTGTGTGCCTCGGTCGTATGCAGTCCTGATTGTGGCGCTCACCTGCACGGCGCCAAACACGCATACGACCATCATTGGCACCAATGCAGAAGCGACTCTCATCGCTGAAGACGACACGTCTCCATTCGTCCCTCCATTCACGCCTGTCGCGACACCACTGGAGGCGGGCTGCACGATGTTGGGGCGTGAGCGGAAGACGGCCTAACGGTGTGCGGGACCGTAGCCCAGCTTCATGGAGACGGTTGCGAATGGTCCTCGCCGATACCCCAGGAGCAACAGTGTCCCTAATTTGCTGGGAAGTGGCGCTGCGGTCCCCTACGGCACTGCGTGGGATCCTACGGTCTTGGCGTGCATCCGTGCGTCGCTGCGGTCCGGTCCCAGGTCGACGGGCACGTGCACCTTCCGCCGACCACTGGCGACAACATCGATGTACTGTGGAGACCTCACGCCCCACGTGTTGAGCAATTCGGCGGTACGTCCACCCGGCCTCCCGCATGCCCACTATACGCCCTCGCTCGAAGTCCGTCAACTGCACATACGGTTCACGTCCACGCTGTCGCGGCATGCTACCAGTGTTAAAGACTGCGATGGAGCTCCGTATGCCACGGCAAACTAGCTGACACTGACGGCGGCGGTGCACAAATGCTGCGCAGCTAGCGCCATTCGACGGCCAACATCGCCGTTCCTGGTGTGTCCGCTGTGCCGTGCGTGTGATCATTGCTTGTACAGCCCTCTTGCAGTGTCCGGAGCAAGTATGGTGGGTCTGACACACCGGTGTCAATGTGTTCTTTTTTCCATTTCCAGGAGTGTATATCAGCAAGTAGTTTAACGTCTAAGTACAGCAAAGCCACGGAAGCTTCGTCATAGAGAAGTCAGTGACGTTAAACTCTAGTGATGGAAAACCTATAAAAAGGCCTGATCGTCATCAGGCTACAGCCTGGAACCGCGCGACCGCTACGGTCGCAGGTTCGAATCCTGCCTCGGGCATGGATGTGTGAGATGTCCTTAGGTTAGTTAGGTTTAAGTAGCTCTAAGTTCTAGGGAGCTGATGACCTCAGACGTCAAGTCCCATAGTGCTCAGAGCCAATTAGATTGCACTTTATCGTGTTAACATTCACGATAAACTGTTAGAATATTACGGAGATTAAAGGTGATGTAGTGTACGATCTCTGACTGTTGATAGCAACGGAGTATTAAGGGTATTTTAGGACTTTAGGACTCAAATTATCTGCTGATACGAGTGAATTCAGAGGTACCGGTATTCAGATATTAACATGTGGACTTTTGAAAGTGTCGTGTGCCGTTAGTTGCGAATCTGAACTTAGAGCTCGTGCATATCAGCACTTGCGGACTATTTAGATTCCTCCAGGCTACGAACCTTTTAAGTAGACCATCATCCATCACCAACTTAATCCTTGAATATAGAGTGAAAGTGATACAAGGGTGTTGTACTTATTTCATTTACCTAGTACTAATCAGTTAAGGTTTTACGGAACCAAAGCTATTCAGCAGTAAGTCAGCACCATCTAGCGGAAAGCGTAGGCATTAACTAACACACTAACTGTGATTGTTTACATGTTTTACGGACTGCTTAATATTAAATTTTGTGACTCTTTGACGTCCCCACTCCCCCCGAAATGTGGCGCAGGCTGTCTTAATCATAAAAGGGGAGAGTTTTATCCGGGGAAATTACTAAATAAAAGCGATATTTACAAGACTCGCAGTAATAGCAAAACACAAGTCCTGCACCTCATCGGAGAGTCGTCGCTGTCACGTCGGGAAGAAAAACCGGAAAACCCACAAACGATACGTATCTACGAGCAGTAGTCGACGTGGAGTACCTAAAAAGGGAACCACAAGAGAGTTGGGGATGCTTCACAGCGTACATATTAAATCAGTTTCCCATTACCATAGTTATCCGTTTCAAATTAGTGATACAAATAGATACATTGAGTAGTTTCAATAAAATTAGACGTGGAGAGGAGCTACTACGATAGCAGTAAGCATGTTATTGTCATGTTATAGTTTAGTATCACACGCAAACTAAATCTCACACGTGGAGGAAATGACATCCGGATTACGGAGTTACTTCAAACTTTGTGCACTTTCAGTAAGTAGTCCATTAGGACAATGCAATGTGCAAGTAGGAAGGCGTACTACGAGCAAACATCAAGAAAATTTTTACATGTCAGTAATGCGCCGGTGCGTTGCGACAAGGAGTGTGAGGTAGCGTCAGTCATGTTCAGAGTTCACGCTCCGAAATCGCTGGATCGAGTGGCGGTCGTATTTTATTTTCAGTATATATTTCTTCCGCCTCAGCTACACTATGTCGGCGATTGCTGCGCAAACAAGTTCTCCACGTACGCGTACACCACTATTGCTCTAACACGCAAACATAGGGCTTACGCTCGTCTGGTGTGAGACGTTACCTGGGGGGGGGGGGGTCCACCGGGGGCCGAACCACACAATAACCCTGGGTTGGGTGTGGGGCGGCGGAGGGGTGAAGTGGACTGCGGTAGTCGTTGTGGGGTTGTGGACCACTGCTGCTGCGGCGGGGACTAGCCTCTCCGTCTTTTCTAGGTCCCCGGTTAACATAACATAACATGTATTTCTTCCAACGCTATTCATATTATTTCATAGGTATTGAATTTCAAAGGCAGTATGGTGAAAAGACACGTCTATCTGCATGGACTTTTACTGAATTTTAATGTTATTTAGTTGTTTACTAAGTTTTGTTATTACAACAATTGTTTTCCGACTCTTAATTCCATAGGCAAGTTAAAAACTTGATAGAGTGCCGTCAAACTTGTTCATATTTGACTGACAACGAAAGAGAAATTGTTTCACGCGAAGACGTCACTAAAATACATTCAAAGGTACGTCGCCAATTTTCGGTGCGGATATTTACGAAAACGATGACTTACGCATGGTTTGCATCCTGATTGTCGGTAGAAACAGAAATTTATCAAAATGCCAACGACCATTAGAACCACTGAGGATTCGTTGTGCAAGGGGTAAAACTGAATTCTTTCGTTACTGTAGACCACAGACAGGCTGGTGTGGTCGAGCAGTTCTAGGCGCTTCAGTCTGGATCCGCGCGACCCGTACGGTCGCAGGTTCGAACCCTGCCTCTGGCATGGATGTGCGTGATGTCCTTAGGTTAGTTATGTTCAAGTAGTTCTACGTTCTAGGGGACTGATGATCACATTTTAATTTATGTTTTCTTTTCTGTATGAAAAATACCATCCTACAGCTTGTAATCTCGAAAGCTCATCCGACGATTCATCCAACACTACCTTCATATTCTGCCTTATTGTAACTCATTGTGTCACAGAGTAAAGTTCTTCACACCTTTACCTTTATTTATAGATGTTTCTCTTAGGGTTTCCAAGCTCACAACTCGTCCTTGAAACCTGTGTCTGCAGATCGAAGCGTTCACGTGTAAAGCACTTGTCGGAACCTTACTTGTTTGGATTTACTTTAGCGGAACTCAATGTAGCGATCCAGCAGTTGCGGAACTTGAAGACAACCATGTGACTGCTGCCAGCTCGTGCTCCGTTGCAACGCATCAGTGCGTCACTGTCGCGTAAAATTTCTCTTCCCATGCTCTCCAAATCGACTACGTAGTACGAGGTACGCTTTGCCAGTTCCTCATTACGTTGTCCTAATGGACTACTATAGGTGTACAAAGTGCGAAGTAAATTCGTGATCCGAACGTCGTGGCGTCCCCTTGGCAGAAATAATGTGACAAATACCCTTACAAGCTGTTTTCACCGGAAACAGGGGCCTTATTACGCGCAACGGGGAATTTTAGGTTCAATTATCACCTTGACTAAATGAAACTGCAACCATGACATCCATATTCATCCATCAATGCGACAATTGGATGATACGGCTGGGACGTTGGATGCAGAAATATGTATTTCGGCTGTTGGTTAACTTTTCCACCTACAAAGTTACCCCTATGTCACTCTGGAAATTTCTGACACGCAATCGTTTCTTCATTCGGAGGAAACGATGTATGTGTCTGATGGGGATAGTGGAGAGGGGGGAGGGTGCATAAAGCATTATTTGAATTGTCCACCAGGGGAATCTACGCAATTGCATCTAACAGAGTGAACAGGTCTGTTGTCGTGGAGTCCTAGAATTGATGTCTCTATGGTAATCTTGCGAGGCGATTTCGGAAGTCTATTCTCCAGAAAGTTTGCGCTTTGCGTCCATGATCTGTAAGCACCACACCATACGGTCCCAAAAAACATTCAGTATCGCACTACCCGGCGATGGTTCCACCTCCGTCTGTTTCAGTGATGGGCAAAACCACATGTTTTCTCTGATCACTTTATTTTTTGTTTTTACCTGGAGTCACAGTAATACACACAGCTCTCCCCATGGTGTTTAGGTAGCTAACACACCTGCAACATTTTAGCTACTGCCAAAGAACGACAGGCTCTGTGAAAAAGTGTGAGCTGTCACGGGGCCCATTGGGCGGCGACCGTTGTTACGTTTAAAATGCTGGGCGAGATGTTGAAAGCTGATGTGCGCCTGGTTTTCACTTTTCCCACGATCAGCTCGATTGCCCTACTTCTATCATACATCACAGTCGCTTCTCTTGTGATTTCTAGTTCTTCACAAAGAACCTGCAAATATCTATGTATGGTTGTGTGTGTGTGTAATAAGAGGGGCGATACGCGAGGTAATGCACATGAGGAAATATTATGCCGTACAAAGGGTGCTCCAAACTCAGTCATGCATACATTCATAATTTTCCTAGGTGGCATCTATCACAGACAAGACGAAAATTTTCAGCAAGGACAGATATAATTCCTCAGAACAGGGACAGGGATCATTCATCATTCGTCAGAAAACAGAGTATTATACTTAATGGTATACACTCATGTCATTCAGGCCACATAGAAAGAAAAAAAAGACATATCAAAAATTTTACTTTAATTAATTAGTCATTATGGCAGAATGTGTTGGTGTGCGTGTCTATCCAATCAGACTACCGAATAGTAACATTCAACTACTAAACAATGTAAGACGCATACTTTTATATTTACAAGGAGACACACAAACAGATACAATTGACAAATACAGATATAAAAATTTCTGTTTATGAATTCAAAGAAACATGTAGCATAACACATTTATCCAACGCCCAGTGAAACGTGTTTGCATATGGGTACAATGAGACATATGAAAAAGTACTTTTAACAAATAAACAATCCGTTAAACTTGTATTCGTGTGTATAAAAATAGACTTATACAAAGAAACATCTGACTACTAAGCAGATTACATACATACATAGCACAAGCTTGCTGGACATTTTGATCGCAATAGCCATAAATAAACACCATGTCTACCCTTTCTCCGACTGTTAAACGTTTCATTTTAACAATATCACGTCTTCCGCGTAACTATTATGACTGGACAAGCGTATTATCATACCTAATTTAAGTAATGAATTGCACAAAGTGCTGTTGGGTGCATTGCTGCATCTGTGAGAATATTGCAGCGCCATCCATCACAAAGCGAAACAAATGTTCCAAATCAAACATTCCTATTTAGTTACGTACTATACGAATACGTAATAAAAATGGGGGTACCTATTTAAAAAATGCAGTTTCTATCAATTTTACCTATGGCAGCGCCATCTGTTTTCCCCCGTCATGTTTCATTTTTCGTTTGTTGCTACCAGTCACTGTCAATGGACCACCCTGTATGATATTGTCACTAGTAATGAACACCAATTCCTGTATGTTCACTTCCTAAGAGTAAGATAATATATGTGCCCTAACAAAAAACATCACCTTGATTAAAGGGTACTGTGAACATATCACATTTTATAAGTGGTGGCACAAAAAATTGTAGTGTGCTCCCCCTACCATCTGCGCCCGTCCTGTCCGCCTTCACCTACCTTGGCCTCACCATTGACCGTCACCTCACCTGGATCCCTCATCTCCGCTCCAACCAATCCAAAGCCCACAACTGCCTCCGACTCCTCAAACTCCTCTCTGGCCGGGTATGGGGGTTGCAACCCTCTACCATCCTCCACACCTACAAATCCTTAATCTGTTCCATCCTCTGTTATGCCAGTCCTGCCTGGATATCTTCCCCCCCCCCCAATTCCATAAGTCCCTGCAGATCCTTGAGCGTCATCACTCCGCCTCGCCTTCTGTAACACCTCCCGTCCCCCACGCAGACCCTCTATGACCTCATTACCTTCCCCCATCTGCTCCTATTCCTCGAACATATACGCATGCTCTACACCTCCCGCCGCTTCATCCCCCTCACCCCTGGTGGCTCCTCTCCTCTCCCGTCCCCGCCCCCTGCCACGCCTTCACTTTTGTGTCCCCCCTACCCTCCATCTCTACACCCTACATTTCCTTTCCCAAGGTGGCTTCCATCAACTCCCCCTCCCAGATGATGCCCTCTCTCCCTCCGTTTATCCCTCCTATCAATTCTGATCCTCACCCCCATCCTTTCCCCCCTCCTTTCCCTGGGCTCCCTCTTCCCCCCTTCCATCCTGTGTTTTCTCCCTGCCTCACCTCTCCCTACCACCCTTCTCCCCCTGCCCTCTGATTCCTTTTGTATTCCCCTCCTCTGCCTTCCCCACCCCCTGTCGTGTCTGCTCAGCAGCCCCCCACCCCTCTTTTGGGTTCTCATCCTCCATTGGCTCCTTCCCTCCCTCCCCCCTTCGCTTTTCCTCTCCTTCCCCCATTTTTTATTTTCCCATCATCTGTCCAGTTTCCCCCCACCTGTTCTCGGCTGTGGTATGTCATATTAGCCAACCTTTTTGTTCAGTGTTCCAGTGAATGTTCAGTGTTGTTTCGTCTTTCCAAGTGTTGCGAACAGAAACCATGCTGTCGCTGGGTGTGAATTTTATGTCTTTTGCGAACAGAAACCAGACTGTCGCCGTGTTTTTTAATTGTCTGTCTATTATTTTACCTGTCTGCTTCATATGTGTTTTATTAGCATCATCATCCCTTTGTTCTATGTTTTAAGTTCCACAATTTTTTCGCCATGTTCCCATTTAAGTCTCCGATTGTATCGCCTGTGTTTTATTGTATATTCTCTTCACCTTTTTCAAACAAAGTCTGTAGGCTGAAAAGTGCTATACTATGCTGCTGCCAGCTCGCCCCCTTGGGGGGAATGGAAATTCAATAAAGAAAAAAAAGTGTGTAGTGCACAACGAAGTAATCTTCAGATTTGTATCTATTGCACCTAGAGATAGCATTTGTTGCTAAAACTGGAATTTCTTTCGGTCTTAATCTCAGAAAAACTATTAACAACACTTTATCAAGTTCTGCTACTCCACAATAATGCCTGAAGCACTCTGCCGATTTCAGATATAAAGGTGTCGAGGAGTTCCTTTGGTAAGTCTTCTTTCACAAAATCAAATGTTTACTTTCATTGTGAATTTTCAAACAACTATCAAGAAAATTTTCTTACGGATGAAAATGGTCATTAAACATGACTTGAGGATTGTCACACTGTTTTAGATAATGTAGGAGCTTCTATTTGTGATTATTAATTTCTCTCGAATGTTTACAGTTATGTTCAAGTGAAGAAATGATATTAAAATTGACACTGTAGTAATACAAATCAATTAAAGTTTATCGCGATAACCTTACGACAAAAGTGTCTATAATACAAGCAAGCTTAAACCAAAATGAATTAGTGAGCGGTATGTAGTATGGACTTCTAAATGGTCTCTTCTTACTTACTATCTTGAACCATACACAAGCAGTAAGGAAATGTCGCAGCTGGAGTGGAACGAAAAAAATTAATGAATGCTTCTACATCTACATCTACATCCATACTGCGCAAGTCACCTGACGGTGTGTGGCGGATGGTACCCTGAGTAGAATTTTGCGCAGAGCACAAATCAATCACAGCTAACACTTGGTTCAAGAATCATAAAAGAAGGTTGTATACATGGAAGAACCCTGGAGATACTAAAAGGTATCAAATTGATTATATAATGCTAAGACAGAGATTTAGGACCCACGTTTTAAATTGTAAGACATTACCAGGGGCAGATGTGGATCCTGACCACAATCTATTGGTTATGACTTGTAAATTAAAACTGAAGAAACTGCAAAAAGGTGGGAATTTAAGGAGATGGGACCTGAATAAACTGACTAAGCCAGAGGTTGTACAGAGTTTCAGGGAGAGCATAAGGGAACAATTGACAGGAATGGGGGAAAGAAATACACTACAAGAAGAATGGGTAGCTTTGTGGAATGAAGTACTGAAGGCAGCTGAGGAGCAAGTAGGTAAAAAGACGACGGCTAGTAGAAATCCTTGGGTAACAAAAGAAATACTTAATTTAATTGATGAAAGGAGAAAATATAAGAATGCAGTAAATGAAGCAGGCAAAAAGGAATACAAACGTTTCAAAAATGAGATCGACAGGAAGTGCAAAAGGGCTAAGCAGGCATGGCTAGAGGAGAAATGTAAGGATGTAGAGGCTTATCTCACTAGGGGTAAGATAGATACAGCCTACAGGAAAATTAAAGAGACTTGCAGAGAAAAGAGAACCACTTGGATGAATATCAAAAGCACAGATGGGAACCCAGTTCTGGGCAAAGAAGGGAAAGCAGGAAGGTGAAAGAAATATATAGAGAGTCTATTGAAGGGCGATGTACTTGAGGACAATATTATGGAAATGGATGAGGACGTTGATGAAGGTGAAATGGGAGATATAATACTGCGTGAAGAGTTTGACATTGCACTGAAAGACCTGAGTCGAAACAAGGCCGCGGGAGTAGACAATATTCGATTAGAACTAGTGACAGCCTTAGGAGAGCCAGTCCTGACGAAACTCTACCATCTGGTGAGCAAGATGTATCGCGAAATACCCTCAGACGTCAAGAAGAAGATAATAATTACAATCCCAAAGAAAGCAGGTGTTGACAAATGTGAAAATTATCGAACTATCAGTTTAATAAGTCACGGCTGCAAAATACTAACACGGATTCTTTACAGACGAATGGAAAAAATAGTAGAAGCCGACCTCGGGGAAGATCAGTTTGGATTCCGTAGAAATGTTGGAACACGTGAGGCAATACTGACCCTACGACTTATCTTTGAAGCTAGATTAAAGAAAGGCAAACCTACGTTTCTAGCTTTTGTAGACTTAGAGAAAGCTTTTGACAATGTTGACTGGAATACGCTCTTTCAAATTCTGAAGGTGGCAGGGGTAAAATACAGGGAGCGAAAGGCTATTTACAATTTGAACAGAAACCAGATGGCAGTTATAGGAGTCGAGGGGCATGAAAGGGAAGCAGTGGTTGGGAAGGGAGTAAGACAGGGTTGTAGCCTCTCCCCGATGTTATTCAAAAAAAATGGCTCTGAGCACTATGGGACTCAACTGCTGTGGTCATAAGTCCCCTAGAACTTAGAACTACTTAAACCTAACTAACCTAAGGACAGCACACAACACCCAGCCATCACGAGGCAGAGAAAATCCCTGACCCCGCCGGGAATCGAACCCGATGTTATTCAATCTGTATATTGAGCAAGCAGTAAAGGAAACAAAAGAAAAATTCGGGGTAGGTATTAAAATTCATGGAGAAGAAATAAAAACTTTGAGGCTCGCCGATGACATTGTAATTCTGTCAGAGACAGCAAAGGACTTGGAAGAGCTGTTGAACGGAATGTACAGTGTCTTGAAGGGAGGATATAAGATGAACATCAACAAAAACAAAACGAGAATAATGGAATGTAGTCGAATTAAGTCGGGTGATGTTGAGGGTATTAGATTAGGAAATGAGACACTTAAAGTAGTAAAGGAGTTTTGCTATATGTGGAGCAAAATATCTGATGATGGTCGAAGTAGAGAGGATATAAAATGTAGACTGGCAATGGCAAGGAAAGCGTTTCTGAAGAAGAGAAATGTGATGACATCGAGTATAGATTTAAGTGTCAGGAAGTCATTTCTGAAAGTATTTGTATGGAGTGTGGCCCTGTATGGAAGTGAAACATGGACGATAAATAGTTTGGACAAGAAGAGAATAGAAAGTTTTGAAATGTGGTGCTACAGAAGAATGCTGAAGATTAGATGGATAGATCACACAACTAATGAGGAAGTATTGAATAGGATTGGGGAGAAGAGAAGTTTGTGGCACAACATGACTAGAAGAAGGGACCGGTTGGTAGGACATGTGTTGAGGCATCAAGGGATCACCAATGTTGTATTGGAGGGCAGCGTGGAGGGTAAAAATAGTAGAGGGAGACGAAGAAATGAATACACTAAGCAGATTCAGAACGATGTAGGTTGCAGTAGGTACTGGGAGATGAAGACGCTTGCACAGGATAGAGTAGCATGGAGAGGTGCATCAAACCACTCTCAGGACTGAAGACCACAACAACAACATTTCGGACTTTAGTCTGTCATCCTCTCTTTCAGTACCATTTTGGTCACAGAGTGTCTGGACATTTTGTTTTGATCCACCTAACGCTTTGACATAAGACCAATTTTTTTTAGGATTATCTGTCAAGTCAGTACATAGAACTTTACTTTCGAATTCATTGAACGACTCTCGCATAGCCCCCCTCACACTACATTTCGCTTCGCGTAATTTTTGTTCGTCTGCAAGGCTTTGGATATGTTTATGTTTGCTGTGAAGTTCCCTTTGCTTCCGCAGCAGTTTTCTAACTCGGTTGTTGTACCACAGTGGCTCTTTTCCATCTCTTACGATCTTGCTTGGCACATACTAATTTAACGCATATTGTACGATGGTTTTGAACTTTGTCCACTGATCTTCAACGCTATCTGTACTTGAGACCAAACTTTTGTGTTGAGCCATCAGGTACTCTGAAATCTGTTTTTTGTCACTTTTACTAAACAGAAAAATCTTCATACCTTTCTTAATATGAACGTTTGATTCTCCCAGTCTATACCCGGCAAATTAAAATCCTCACCCAGAACCATAACATGGTCGAGAAATGTACTCGAAATATTTTCCAAATTTTCCTTCAGGTGCTCTGCCACAACAGCTGCTGAGCCAGGGGGGCTATAGAGACATCCAGTTACCATATCTGAGCCTGCTTTAACCGTGACCTTCACTCAAATTATTTCACATTTCGGATCTCCGTCAATTTCCTTCGATACTATTGCACTTCTTATCGCTATAAACACGCCTTCCCCGTCACTGGCCAGCCTGTCTCTGCGGTATGCATTCCAATCTGAGTTTAGGATTTCATTACTGTTTACGTCTGGTTTCAGCCAACTTACTGTCCCTAGTACTATATGGGCATTGTGGCCGTTTATTAATGAGAGCAGTTCTGGGACCTTTCTATAGACGCTCCTGCAGTTTACTATTAGCACATTAATATTGTTATTCCCTGTTGCATTTTGCCTACTCCTACCTTGCCGCGTCTCAGGAGGCGTCTTGTCGAGCCTACGGAGGGAATTCTCTAGCCTAAAAAACCCACATGTGCACTCAACTCGTACTCCGCTACCCTTGTAGCCGCTTCCGGCGTGTAGTGCACGCCTGACCTATTCAGGGGTCCTAAATTTCCCCACCCGATAGCGGAGGTCGAGAAATTTGCACCCCAGATCTCCGCTGAATCGTCTGAGCCTCTGGTTTAAGCCTTCTACTGGACTCCAAACCAGAGAACCACGATCGGTTCTGGGAACGATACTACAAATAGTTAGCTCAGATTCCACCCCGCGGGCAAGGCTTTCCGCCTTCACCAATTCCGCCAACCGCCTGTACGCACTGAGGATGATCTTTGAACCCAGACAGCAGGAGTCACTGGTGCCGACATGAGCAACAATTTGCAGTCGGGTGCACCCAGTGCTCTCTATCGCCGCCGGCAGGGCCTCCTCCAAATCTCGGATGAGACCCCCCGGCAAGCAGACAGAGCTAACACTGGCCTTCTTCCCCGACCTTTCCACTACAATCTGATAAAGTCGAGTGTTCTTATAAACCATAAATTATGTGGGCACAAACAGAAAACTTCATAATCAAGTGTGTGTATAGTAAGGTTTGCACCCTTAGACTGTGGGATGTGACCGTAGAGAGAAGTGTAACGAGAGAGAAGTTTCCTTAAGGTTCCCTTAATGATTTTCTGTCTGGCTATATGCAGCTTTATCACAGATTAGAAAAAGGTGACCTCCATCAAGATTTGAACCGACTCCCAAAGGAGCCATTACTTCACAGGACGACCTTGTTAATTCCTCATTTCTCTACTGACTCAAAACCCTGAAGTGATAAGCCCATGCCACACTTTAGGTGAAAGATTATGCAATGAAAATGGCAATAAAATATCAAATGAATTTACCAGAATAGATTTATGCCACGAGGTAGTTATTCGTCGATAGTAGTTTTGCCAAACACATTCTGCATTGTTCCCAAGTTTCAGTTATATTGCTGGCAGGAAGAACATGTTTCCAGAGCAGATGTGTTTCTTGAACCGGATCAGTGGTGAGTACGCCTTATGGCCACGATGGGCCGCAATATCAAAAGTCAAAGAGCTTTATTCCAATTTCTGTAAGTAGGCTTAGGGACAAGAGTGTAGTTACTAGTAATATTCAAATGCATCGACTGTGCATAACCTATGCTTAGGCAAAACTATCATTCAGTCGGTTAATACTGAAGGAATGACGTAATAAATACAATGAAACCGCTGTTGATTTGTCAATGAAAGTGAAAGGGTCTCATGTTTAATGGCTATCAACTTGCAGTAAGCAGGGATGGAACGCACAATAACAATAGTTAATCAGACTGAGGATGGACTGGTTTTCTATGCTGTGCCTCAGAGTGGATTATTTAATTTAGTTCTTATGGTTTTGTACGAATGATGTCTTTACGCCAGCGTTTCCAAAAGTGTGTTTTGCGGAACACTGGCGTAAGCTAATAAGCACTTAGCAAAAGACTATTAATAAGCCAGCCGCGCTGGCCAAGCGGTTCTAGGCGCTTCAGACCGGAACCGCGCGATTGCTATGGTGGCAGGTTCGAATCCTGCACCGTCATGGATGTGTGTGATGGCCTTATGTTAGTTGGGTTTAAGTAGTTCTTAGTTCTAGGGGACTGATGACCTCAGGTGTTAAGTCCCATAGTGCTCAGAGCCACTAGAACCAATTTGAACTATTAATAACATGGCGTTGTTTCCGAGATTTTGACGATACTATTTTTTTGAAATTTTGTAATGAGTTATGTATTATTAGTTATGATTTGAAATGGAAGTAACCACTGGATAACACAAGTTTTCCTTACTTTTTTAAAAATTTTATTAATCTTCAAAATGAAGAAGGTGTTCCTTCAAAGTATCAAAATTCAGAAATAGTTCCGTCAGAGGAAAAGTCTGGGAACCGCTGCTCTAGGCTACCTACGTGCTCTGGGTCGAAGTCAACAGGTTGTGACCAGTGGTAGACGCCAAGTGGCACGTGGTAGGAGGCCGCTTCCAGGTTGTTGGTCGCCATGCTATGGGGAAGAAACTCTTGACCTCAAATTGTTCTGAGCTTGGCGAAGCCACGAACTCTTCTTGGAAATGTTTCTGGAACATGAAAGATGGAGTGGGTTTGAAATCCAATCTTCTCGTTTACAGTGCACGACGTCTGCTACATTATTTTCTTTTCCTAATTTCGTCTTGTTAATTTATTGTTTAGTGGTCGGTATGTGACGCTTACATTGATAGGTGGATAGGGCTTGTGGTAGCTCAGGCTGATGCACAGTTCCTCTGACTGGAGGTGTGTGCAATGGTGGGGGTGGTGGTTGGAGTCGAAAGGTGGATCATCAGTAAAACATACCTGATTAAGTTACAGTGAGGGAATCAAAGGTGGAGCAGCAGTCGCTGGAGTGTGTCAGTGTCAGGGCATGCTGGAGTCAGCAAAATTGTAGAGCGGCGACGGACAATAAAGACAGTCCTGACTGCTTGCCACTGCTGTACCTGCAACAAAGAACACGATGAAACCAGTGGGATTGAACAGCAGCTCTGGGATTAATTGCAGCTTCCGGCAAGGCTGAGACGAAGCATGCAGCTACGCTGGGCGCTGGACATCTACATATAGGAAAAAGTGCGTCTGGGCAGCTGGGCGGCCTAGGCTCCAACCCACAGCTTCCCAGGGTAGTATAAAGCATAAAGTAGTCACCCTGCTGCAGAGCGGGGTAAGCTGTCTGTGTTGTTGTTAATGCTGTCTTTCAGTCCACCTATCTCGATAGGATTCTTGCCGGTGTCCCTTCGCTCTCTGATACCAGATACAGACTAGGCAGTGTAAAGCAGCGTTGATGAAACTACTACCTAATACCTACCACACAGAGGCCTCTTAACCCCAGTTGAAAGTCAGTCCCTGAAAGTTCGTTATTAGAAAATCGAGCTTTCGGGATATTCAGTTTACTTCCAGAAAAGCGTTTAAAATTAGATTAATTTTTTTATTTATACTGAAACACATGAAACGGCTATCAAGTCCGCATTTAATATGGTGAAATGTTATCATTGAAAGTTCACACTCTGTATAAGAAATATTCACTCGAAAAGCAGCCAGAATTTTAGTAAGTCCGACCCGACTATTTTTCACGTTCTACCAGTCACAGACCCACAACTATTAGCGAGTTAAACATTCGGTCGTTTCAGTGGTCTTCTTCGTGAGAAGTCCTCGCCAAAATATTCCGTACAAGGCACGAAACACGCCACTACTACTAAAAAGTTCACACGCTCATGTCTCTCGAAAATTTAACTTAGAAACACCAAATTTTCGTCGGCCGGAGTGGCCGAGCGGTTCTAGGCGCTACAGTCTGGAGCCGCGCGACCGCTACGGTCGCAGGTTCGAATTCTGCCTCGGGCACGGACGTGTGTGATGTCCTTAGGTTAGTTAGGTTTAAGTAGTTCTAAGTTCTAGGGGACTGATGACCTCAGCAGTTAAGTACCATAGTGCTCAGAGCGATTTGAACCATTTTTTGAACCAAACTTTCATTAAATTGTTCGTAACGCCAGTCGCTTCAGACACGATATGTTGGAATCGAAATTAACTCATTATTTCCTCATCTTACAGAGTATTTTTAAGGTGGGATCCAAAGTCCTGTAATCCGTAGGCTGGCTAGCAAGCGACTCTCTCGAGGTAATCTTCTCACTGCCCACACCTCTATTCGCGCGGGAACAGCTACATTCTGATTGGCTGTTGATCTAAACGAACGATCAGAACGTTCCTTCCTGATCATTCTCACGGGAAGTCTTGCTTTATCCAATCACTAATCTGATAGTAATTAAAGTCATAAAAACTTCAGTTACTTGTATTATGATTAATCAAAATAAGCAAAGTTGGATGTATTCTTCAAATTGATAAATAAACTTATTCCGCCTCTAACTACCGTTCTATCTGCTTTTATACAAAAGCATGCTCACACAGACATACGTCACCTGAATCGTGGTTAAACATAACTCTCCCAGGGTTCGTTTGTGCAAGGTATTACCTAAAATGAAATAATAAAATTTAACATATGTCCCACACACACTCTTCCAAAATTCTCACGCACAACAAAATATAATCAGATAATAATTTTGACCAATATTTATATTATGCAATGCAAAGTGACTAAAGTTTTAAAAAGAAAATTCTAATTAATTGATTTTTGTGCGCTGATAACTTTGTAATGGCATCAAATGAGAATAAAAGTCAATCTGTTATTGTTCGCAACTTGGTT
This sequence comes from Schistocerca cancellata, assembly GCF_023864275.1. Classification (NCBI taxonomy): domain Eukaryota; kingdom Metazoa; phylum Arthropoda; class Insecta; order Orthoptera; family Acrididae; genus Schistocerca; species Schistocerca cancellata. The sequence goes on along the minus strand of NC_064626.1, from coordinate 983,102,975 downwards.
TTAAAGACAAGTGTAGGTTTTAGGAAATTTTAATTAATTCTCTTTATCTCCAGAACTATAAGAAATAAAAATCTGACATTTTGCAGCATCATTCCATTAGTAACAAAAGGCTGTGTATCAAATTTGAACAATATAGGATAATACCTAATATGGATTATTTAGATTCTTAGATGGTATAAATCTTCGTATCGACTGAATGTTACGCTATGCAGTTCTCACGGCAGGCAGCGTCAGCTGTGCTATGAGCAGAGCGGAAAAAAACCTAGGCATCCTGCAGCCACCGTACTATACACTGCGTGCCTTATTGCAACGAATGTTATCTCATTATAACTTGCTGCGTTACAACCCAGTGGTGACCCAGCGGTGCAGAGACACCGAGTTTACTGTACACAATCTTAGATCAGGCAGAGGCCAGCAGCCACTGACGTTAAAGTCTGTCGTCAGTGGCTAACTGTATCATCTTGGTCTGCAAGTTGGCATCTTCTCATGACTATACGCTGGCATACTGTGCATAGCTGAGCACTACTACGTGCAACTGTGTTCACTGAGCACTCTGAGAACGACGCCTAATTTGGGTGGTGTAAATGTGGGCCGTGTGCGCTAGCGTTTCTCCAACAGCGCCACTCCTAGCCCAGAAATCATTACAGGCTGGAGTGACTGTGGTGATCATTGTGCAGCTATGGCTTTGCTCCCTTGTCAGCTCTTCCAGGACCGCTAAAGGTGTCACAACTCTAGCTTTCAGATACACTTATCGGAATCTTCTGCTTCGACAGAATACTGAATGAGTGTTCTTGCCTACAGGTTATGCACTGTTGCTGCAAAACCACTACTCATCGAGCTGGCTGGTGCATCTCTCCACGTGACTGCTTTCTGCTGAATCGATCCAAGAGCAGTTCTTTACCCCAGCTGGAGAGGCCTGCTATTAGCTCACGTTAATTGCCTTCTTGGTCTCGTTTCTGTGCCTATTACTTTGTTTGTTGGAACATAATTATTCTCCTGTATAATGGAAGAAAGTAATCGACGTAAGTTTCCCCTAACATCTGATGAAAGCTGTTGTTTGCAAATGTTCTGCCACACCTCAGGGTAAGTGACATGATAGTATTTAGCTTCCGTTCTGTTAGGACTTGACGTTTTATTAACATGGTAGTACCACTTCTTTGCGTTGCAGGTTTGGTTTAAATGGTTCAATTGGCTCTAAGCACCATGGGACATCTGAGGTCATAAGTCCCCTAGACTTAGAACTACTTAAACCTAACTAACCTAAGGACATCACACACATCCATGTCCGAGGCAGGGTTCGAACCAGCGACCGTAGTAGCGACCGACTGAAGCGCCTAGAACCGTTCCGCCACAGCGGCCGGTGCAGGTTTGGTCTCCAAGGGTTACATAGGTTCTCGACTACAAAGGTAATGAGAATGCTGAGCTTTGAATTTATTTAGAGAATACGGGTGCTACCGGGCTTTCTGGTTGAACTGCTTTTCTCTGTCGGGTTGATAGGACTACACTGTGGTCTCTTAAGGACATTACAGTCTAGTAATGTTTCGTGTTTTGTGTCAGTGTCTGTTAACCCGATGACACCTTCTTCAAAGGGTAATGTCAGTGTGCCGTATCTTACTCTGAAAATATCTCCACGGCTTCTCAAATATCCAGTCGCTAATAGTATACTTTGAGCTACTAGCGCTGTTACACGCAAAATGGATGATATTCAACAAATTTATACAAGATTAACACATTCATCAGTTTTATTTGTTGGATCAAATAGAGACTTTGCTTGGACTGAAGTTGTATGTAGGTCCTAGCGTAATTGAACTTTAAGTGTCACTTGATTGTCTTCTCTATTGTGGGTCTGACATCAGACTGTAGTCCTAGACCACGTATCTTTGTTGCTGTGGCTAACTATTGTTGTTCTTCCAGCTACAAGCCTTTCCCTAAACTCATTATCTTGCATTTCTTGGAGCTAATTACGACCTCTGTTTCTTGATATTAAGAGTTTTGTGCATGTCTTACATCCGTTATTTGGTCTTGAGCGGACACAGATAGGAACAGATCAGCTGCAAATGTTCGACATACATTATTTCGTGATTAGATCAAGCCTTGAAGCGCGATCATATGTTCCCTGAAAAAAGGTTCGACCGCTGTTATATATAGGACCATCGATAATGTGCAATACTAACGGACAGAGCACTTTATGTCAAACGGCACAGTTAGTTGGCCATTGACCACGATATTTCACTGGACTACTTGCAAAATTATTGAGATAAACTAGGAGAATTTGCTGTAGATTCCTAATTTCCGAATCACTTTCAGTAGAATACTGTGAGAAATACGGGCGAAAGCTTTCGGAAAGATTTTACGTAGCCGCCTGTTTTACAGATATCGGTAATGGCTGTTATACGACGGTAGTCAGAGTGTTGGTAGTACTTTATTCTGCGCCCAGGTATGATTTTCATTTAAACCACCTTAATTTCGCGTTTACTGCTCGAGCTAGTATTTTCTAGTCGGCGTTCTTTAAGATTATCGACGGAAGGGATTCGACCTTAGCTCACAGGATTTCTTGTGTACCAATACTCTGAGCGTCCGCATCTCGTGGTCGTGCGGTAGCGTTCTCGCTTACCTCGCCCGGGTTCCCGGGTTCGATTCCCGGCGGGGTCAGGGATTTTCTCTGCCTCGTGATAACTGTGTGTTGTGTGCTGTCCTTGGGTTAGTTAGGTTTAAGTAGTTCTAAGTTCTAGGGGACTGATGACCATAGATGTTAAGTCCCATAGTGCTCAGAGCCATTTGAACCATTTTCGAATACTCTGAGCCCCTGTGGAAGGTTGTAGGAAGACGCTGGACATCCCATGCGTCACTGAACTCGTTAATTAGCCCTTATTTCCTTATATCCACATAACTGAGATAAAATTCAGCTCATATGCCATCCGTTCCTAGCTATTTTTCTATCAATCTTCACAGTAACGCTTCATAAATGTCCTCATCCGTAAATTTTTCGCTGAGTTGTCGGTATTGTTGGAAAAATCTGATTCGAGTTTCTCATCTACTTTTGTTACGGCACACAATTCATGGAAATAGCAGCACTCAGCTTTTGAAACGAGTCCTGTCGTGTCGCCGTGTTTCCTATCTTGAGGTACTCCGTTATTTTGTATTTTGTCCGTTTTATGTTTGGGTTACTACGGCATACAGTTCACGGAAATGCTGCAGCACTTCGCTTTTAATATGAGACTGCCATTGTGTTGTCACGTCTGCTATCATGAGTTTCTCTGTTACTTTATGTTTTGCCCTGTTTCATGTTTAGATTAGATGGCAGAGGGATGGCTTGGTCTCTTGGATAATACTGTCAGCTCTTGACCTCGCTTTCAGACCCTCTAATTTCGTTTTCTCTACTGACAGTGTCTGCGCTGTAATCCGCCTCATCTGTGAACTACTGGCGGTTATATCTCGTGTATTTTGGTGCAGTTCTTGCAGACACGTGAAATGAAATTCCTCTGCGCTTTTCTCTTTCACTCACTTTTGTTTTAATCATATTGTCTAAGTAATCTCAGATTGGGTTCCGCATCCTCCAGCCATGAGTTTAATTTGTTTGGGTATTCCCCCATATTAGTGACACAATCCTTACTTGTTTCCATCACCATAATTCTTAATACATCATCTCTAACTGAGATACTATTTAATTTTCAGTATCTTTTCCCACGTAAAGTCGTTCGCTTCTGTATAATGATACTGCTAATATATGGTCAATTATAGGATAAATATACAGGCCACGTTTCTGACGGAGCGAGATTGCATTGTAGTTATCACACTGGACTCTCATTCAGGAGGACGACGGTTCAATCCCACGTCCGGGCATCCTGTTTTAGGTTTTCCGTGATTTCCCTAAATCGCTTCAGGAAAATTCCGCGATGTTCCTTTCAAAGGGCACGGCCGACTTCCTTCCTCCTCCTTCCCTAATCCGGTGAGACCGATGACCTCGCTGTTTGGTCTCCTTCCCCAAACATCCCAACCCCAACCCCAACCCAGGTTTCTGAGGTATTGATGTAATGTACCAAGTCTTGTGAGCTGTAAATCTTGTCTGTTCTGCTCGTTGAATAACTAGTGACTTAGCTGTTCATCAGTGAATCTGCGTTTAACTCCCATGTGTCAACCATATTTAAATTTCTGGCCATGTATTCTAGCACCAAGTGCTGAAAGTTGGATTTTGGTCTTTTTTGATGATAACAGAATCAAAAACACCACCAATTACGACTTTTCTCCATGTCGTTGGTAAAAAAAAGAAAAAAATCCTATCTGTAAAACTCGGCACTTGCCTCGACGAGTACTTCCAAACGGGCATGCACATTGACAAAGACTGTATATTCCATTTGTGCTAATATCGCTCTACCGCACTGAAGCCTCCCTGTTTCTGCCACCTGAATATCGTATTTCCTCAATATCAAGAGGCCCTCATTTTCAGATCTGTTGAGAACTGAGTTGTATCCTATGTTATATACGTTTTTAATTTCAACTTTCAGCAGTAATGTTATATCGATTTCGGACTCTTATAAGAACCACTGGAACCACTTAAGTGTTAGGTTGGTAGACATTCTGTTTACATTTGACGTACAAATGGTATAGTTCTACCTGTAAAAGTAAAACGTGGTGCCAAAGCCGAAAAACTTGGGCTACTGAGCAATGGCATCTCTTTTCGTCGGATGAGTCTTCATTCACACTGTATCCAATTTCTGGTCGTGTTCACTTCTCCAGAGTGAAATGTGACGAGGGATGGTGATGACTTGGGCACCCATATAATAATATTCCATGGGCCCTGTGATTACTCTGCAATGCCGCATAACTGCCAAGGATTACATGTCCATTTTGGCTGATCATGTCCATCCGGTGGTACAGTATTGGTTCACCAATGGTGATGCTATGTTCCATGATCATTGTTCTCACAGCGCTCATCGTCCAGAACTGTTTTTGTGAGGACAAGGATACATTGTTGCATATTGTTGTGGTCTTCAGACCTGAGACTGGTTTGATGCAGCTCTCCATGCTACTCTTCTGTGCAAGCTTCCTCATCTCCCAGTACTTACTGCGACCTGCATCCTTCTGAATCTGCTTAGTGTATTCATCTCTTCGTCTCCCTCTACGCTTTTTACCATCCACGCTGCCCTCCAATGCTAAATTTGTGATCCCTTGATGCCTCACAACATGTGCTACCAACCGGTCCCTTCTTCTTGTCAAGTTGTGCCACAGACTCCTCTTCTCCCCAATTCTGTTCAATACCTACTCATTAGTTATGTGATCTACCCATTCAGCATTCTTCTGTAGCACCACATTTCGAAAGCTTCTATTTTCTTCTCGTCCAAACTATTTATCGTCCATGTTTCACTTCCATACATGGCTACACTCCATACAAATAATTTCAGAAACAATTTCCTGACACTTAAATCTATACTCGATGTTAAATTTCTCTTCTTCAGAAACGCTTTCCTTGCCATTGCCAGTCTACATTTTATATCCTCTCTACTTCGACCATTATCAGTTATTTTGCTCCCCAAATAGCAAAACTCCTTTACTACTTTAACTGTCTCATTTCCTAATTTAATTCCCTCAGCATCACCCGACTTAATACGACTACATTCCATTATCCTCGTTTTGCTTTTGTTGATGTTCATTTTATATCCTCCTTCCAAGACACTGTCCATTTCGTTCAACTGCTCTTCCAAGTCCTTTGCTGTCTCTGACAGAATTACATTTTACATTGCTGCATATACCTTGGCCAAAATGATTACCAGATCTCAATGTTATTGAGTCTCGGTGGTCTACTTCGAAGAGAAGTGTGCATGATCGCTATCCACCTCCATCATCGATACCTGAACTTGTCACTATTTCGCAGGAAGTATGGTATAAGATTCCCCTGGAAACCGTACAGGACCAGTAGTTGTCCATTCCCAGACTACTGGAAGCTGCTTTGAATGCCAGTACCTTTCGTACAACCTTGGATTTTTGCCGTTTCCATTTTATTGCCAAACCCTGTATTCTCCCAAATAGAAAAGTGTAGAGATTATCACTTTCTGAGTAATGAAGCCGTGTAACTACACGTTGTCTGTAAACAGTGACTGTATCACACATAACTCAACATCGTGTGACTGGTCGCGACGACCGCCGAAGCGGAACTACCACTAGACCAGAAGTAGACACAGCACTGCAATTGCTCGAGTGGAATACCACACTTCTTCCACAAACTTCTGCATTCTATGCGGCTGCCATATCGAGCATACGGCCAAACGTAGGATTATGAGGGTGGCTTATTGGCACTTTAATCCAAGGACTCTCAGTCTCTGTGGCGGCTCTTTGGGGGCCAAGTTTTATGTTAAAGTCTGTCTTGAGTCATGAAATGTGCTTGCTCACAGCATGACAAGAATCAAAACGGAGAGTGCGGCCCTGTTTGTAGACCAGAGAGCATGAGCGTGGCGTAAATTGGTACATCTTCCCTCAATGTAGCAGCAGCAGCGGCGTGCAGACAGTTTCGCGTCCAACAGCAATAGTCTACAGAGGAGTGGCTCCCCCGTCGTCTTCTCAGACGATTCGCAGTTTCACATGCACCATCACGATGTACGTATTGAAAGGTGGCTACACTGAGCCACAGCGCCAGAGAGCGCGCCAGAGAGTATTGTTCCGCCGCCTCCACTGGCAGTGCTTATTGAGACGTAGCGGCAGGCAGTTCTTACCGAGAAGTTGTGGTGGACACTGCTTGTCGTGAAGTCAGAGTGAGATGTGGTAGTGGAGAGTGTTGTTCCATGTTTTATGCAGTGGTTTGATGGGAGAGATAGCAGATGTGGTTCTAATGGAGATATTGTAATGATCAGAGTGCATTTCGTCAATATATATGGAGGTAATAAACTCTTTTTTCTTTTATTCTTTCAGCGTCCTGAATAATGTGTCATTACAGGTTCAGTCAACAAAGCATCTGGCGTGTGTTCTTGTATTAGAGTGTAATTGTGATTTTCTTGCGCAATTATACTATTTCTAATTTTCTTTTATCACGTCAGTATAATTGGTATTTAAAAATTATTGTCTTGTTGAAGAAGAACCGTGCCAGATGTGCGTTGAGTCATACTACCACATACAGAACAGCTACACTTGTGCTTGTTGGTTTCGTAGGTTTTATAGTTGCTGGGGACTTAATTAATTAACTGTGTTAACGAAAATTTTCTTACATTCTTTGTTGTCATTCTAAGCAGTCAGATTGCGTACTAAAACTAGTCAGGGCCAGCCGTTTACGAGACTTGCGTAGTCGGACGTACAGCTACTAAAAATATTTGCATTTTTTTATATTTAATTAAGCCCCCATGCACGTGGCGACCCTGCCAGGATCGTCCCTTGGAATCTTCTGATTGTAAAATTAGTAGACAGTAGTATTGTAGTAGTAATTTGTAGTTTAGTAATTAAAGTCTATTTTGCATGTGTAGATTTGGTAATTGTCATTCTTCTAATGGTATTTTCTTTTTTTAGAATTTGATTTGTTTTATTGTATACGCGTTTGACGATTTAGTGCAATTATTTCAATTGTTCGTCAATCGTGTTTGAGGGAAACATTTCGAGTGAATGGTATTGTTGGACATAAGGAAGCATTGTGTGTAATTTTCGTACAGTGACGAGTTTTTTATGTTTTGTAAATGACTACGCGGTCAATGAAACAGGCAAAAATGATGAATAGTCAGAATAACGAAATTGTTGACATGGTGAACTCGCCAACACAGGACAACAGTATGATGAATAATGGTGTTGAAAACAATTTAATAAGTCGGGAAAATAGTCCGGAAACAGTTCAAAATTTTTCACAATCGAAAAATTCTCAGAATACGAGATTAACGACAGATGATATGCAGCGGTTGATGAGTGCAATATTAGATTTGGGGTCACGGATAGACTCAATAATAAGAGGGTTAGGCTCACAAATAGGAACAAGTAAAACCGAGATGGAAACAATGGAAACACAGTTAGACTCACGAACAGGGACATGTTTCAAAAACATGAAAGATGAATCAAAGAAAGAAATCAGAGAAGAAGTACAACCGATTTTGAATGCTCACAACAATAGTTTAATTGCAGTAGAGATTAGGCAAGAGGAACAGGACAGAGAACAGGAAGAAAAAGATCGCGTGATAGTACAGAAATTTTCAGAATTAAATTTACAACGTGCAATCGATAAGGAAGAAATACTTGAAAGAATCGAGGAATCCGTACCAAATGACAGAATAAATAACCTAACACAACAGTGTGAACAGTTAACTACTAAATGTGACAATACCGAAACCCGAGTCGCGACACTTACGGAAGACGTAAATAAACAGAAAGAAAAAATAGGTGGCTTATCGGAAAGAGTTGAGGAGATTTCAGATAAATTGACAAATCTTAGTTTACATGGGGACAGAGATTCGGATGATACAGCTCCATTACCATTTGCAGAAACCGAAGAGTACCAGAACATAAATAAGCATGTTGAAAATCAGGGAAAATTTAATGAACGCGTTAAAAGGGAGTCTGAGGCATTAGGAAAGCAAGTCAAACAAATTGAAAGCAAAATCGTAGGAAAGGACGGTAGAAGAAATTTGGAATCACCGATAGCAGCGGGTTTTGAAGAAAGTAATTTATTTCATTTACGAGAAGCAACAAGAGAGCGCCAGGTGCACGAACTTGACAATAATCGACATTGGGACTGGGACAGACGCGGTAGGTCTTTGTCACCACGAGGCGCAAACATTGACTATAAACACTTCTTAACTGTTCGGAAGATTAAGATATTTCGCAATTCTAAGAATGACATACATCCATGTGCATGGTTAGATCAATTTACGTACGCACTTCCGCCAAATTTGCCACTAAGTCACAAACTGAAATTTATGTGCAGCTATTAAAGTCCTCAGGGGATTCACTACTCTTAAGTGAATATGTGCCGTAGCGAGCATAGGGCCTCGAGCTGTAGGGGTGCTATTTTCCTTTTAGTTTTCTGTACTGCTGCCTACTCTTTTACTATTCTTTGCATCTGTCAAAACAACTCTTCGACTATCAATCTATCTAGAGAGCGTGTAAAAAATAACGTGATATGACTATTTTACCTAAAAGTGATTTCGTAAATTACCGTTTGGACTTTACCTTCAGCAGCATTCATTCGTAGTTTAAATGAAATTTTACCTGTTTATCTTCGTGACAATATTACTTCTTATGTTGACGACATTCTTATTGCTAAACATTCTTGGAGTGAGTACAACAAAATTTTGGATTCATTATTACGTATTTTTGCAAGAGTTGGCATTACAGTGAACTTAGAAAAATCTGAATTTGGTCGTTCTCAGTTGAAATTTCTCGGTCATATTATTTCTACAGAAGGTATTCTTCCTGATCCAGAAAAACTAGACGCAATTCGTAATTATGCTGTTCCTACCACAAAACGTGATGTTCGTAGTTTCCTTGGTGTCTGTAATTTTCTTAGACGCTTTGTTAGATTGGACGATTTGGCCACACCTCGTTTTTGCGAACTATCTGGAAAATTCCTTTTAAACGAAAATCGGTCGACAACTCTGGTTAGTTTGTATTCCTGATGAGTGGGTTAATAAGCTGATTTGGTATACGCATTTCAGTTATGCACACTTTGGTCCCAGAAAATGCTTTCATAAATTGCGAGAAAATTGCTACTTCAGTAATATGGAAAAACGTATTCGATCTGTTCTTGCCAAATGCAAATTATGTCAAAACGCTAAGCCGCCAACAATTTCTCATAGAGCACCATCGTTTCCTATCATTCCAGCAAAATTAAAGGACATGGCTGCAGTTGATTTGTTCGGTCCAGTGGTTTGTTCTACTAATGGTTTTGCGTACATTTTCGTAGCAGTGGAGTTGACATCAAAATATGTGTGTTTTACACCGTTACGCAAAGCAACAGCTCATTCAGTATCTAATGCTTTCATTAACCATTTTCTTAAAGAAGTTGGTCATGTTGATAAGGTTATATCAGATAATGGATCACAGTTTCGTTCTAAACTTTGGCTTCGTACTCTACGGCGTCGTAAAATTAAACCAATCTTCATTTCACTTTTTCACCCTCAATCTAACGCTTCAGAGAGATGGCTGAAGGAAATCAATAAATTGTGTCGTCTTTATTGTCATCAGAATCACAGAACGTGGGATCAGTATCTTCATATTTTTCAAAACATTCTGAATGAACTTCCTAATGGCTCAACTTCTTTACCGCCTGTACTGATATTAAAAAACAAAGCACCGACAAATCGCATTTCTGAAATCGTTCCTTTTCCGCCTTCACGGAAACTGCGGCATTCTGAAGTTGTCAACCTGGCTCTACAAAATATTGCATCTGCGGCTGCTAGAAGAGAGAAATCAGCTAAGCGTCCTGGTCGTTTAAAAATCTTGTCAGTTGGTCAGAAGGTGTTAATTAAGTCTCATCGTTTGTCTCACAAAGGAAAAGGCTTGAATCGCAAATTTTTTCTGCTTTATAACGGTCCATATAGAATTCGCAAAATTATTCATGATAACACTGTTGAAGTAGAAACTCTTAAATCACGACGCTCTAAGGGAATACATCATATATCACACGTTAAAATTTTTTTGGAATGACATATTTTTGAGAGACTAACAGCTACTTGTAAACACGCAGAGACTACAAGGACACCGCGCTGTGTTTTGGCGGCGGCACATACTCAAAGCAACAGTCAAGTCTGCGCGCCGCACAAGGCAGTCGTTGACCGCAAACAATCACTTCCTACGTCACGCGCCTACAGCTGATCGAGTGCTCAGTGCGAATGCACTGACAGCCGTAAACAAATACACAGTCTTTCTCCGAATAAAATCAGTATAAAGCTATAATGACTTGATGAATTATGTATTAACATTCAGTATTTTTCAGGATACGGTTCTATAAGATATTTAAGAACTTCAGATAAATTCGGTGTGTCTCCGACGTTAAGACGACTTGCTATCGAGAAATTTTCAGGAAGAATGTAATTTCCAAGAAGAAACTAATAAACTAAAAAAAGGCAACTATTAATTGAGTTAATTTTTCAGGTTACATATTTCCACTTAGGTACGTACTTTAGACATAATTTTCTGCTCGTGATTACGTGATTCATACTTTGTGCTAATTTCATGTTCTATGAATTTACTTGTGAAGCGACGTGCTTGCGTACGTTAACTGATTTTGACAATGATTATTAATGAACTGGATTGTTACTTGTGTATATTATGCATCGCTTGGCTGCTATGCTTTTTCACTGATGTCATATTTTTTTTATTATGTGCCTGCTGTGCTTATTTATTTAAATTATAATTGTCACCTGATTAATTGTGCTGATGTGGTTAGGTATGTAAGTTATACTTTGTGATTTATCTGCTTGCGCCTTCATGTTTATTTATTAAGATTACATATGAACATTTATTTGCTTACGGTGATACGATGCTGATGACCTGTTTATTACGTAAGATATGTTTGCTGCTACGCGTATGGATTGCATATTTATACATTTCTGTTTGTTGTCACAACTATACTTTAATTTGGTATATAGAAATGCTGATATACTGTGTATGAACATAGAGTTTAGGTCACACTATTGTATTAATTACAGATTGTTCGCTTGGCAGAGCCTCGTTGTAAGAATTGTGCTGCATCCACTTGTTGATATTCTGTTCACTACTGGTATATTTACTCGCTATTGCTTGTTTTGCTTACGCTCAGTGCTTTATATTTTAACATAAGAAAATGAACTGCAGTAATTCGACGAGCGACTTTAGTACAAGAAACGTCATAGAAGTCACATGAGCTGGAGGTTTTATGGAATCTGTATAGATTTGTGCTAATAGAAAGGAAGCTAACGACATGACATACCAACACAGTTATTACACTGCATTTTTCGTGAGCAATTGAAATAGGAAGTGACACTTGACACAAGAAATACTCCACATGTTTGCTTCTATTTGCCATAATTCTTGAAGTGGTGTACACACTGTGAAATATTAGGATCATTCACACTCGGTAATCGTACTTAATTACTGAGAGTTATTCGAACTAAGTCTGTTAGAGGTCATGTATGCATTCTTTGTTTATAATTCATAATGAGTAGAAGATTTAGGTCAGATGGATTACACAGAGGTTGTGTGTTGACAGTGTGTCTTCGGATTGTATGGGATGTGGAGGTTTGCATTAGGATTTTATCTGTACTTGATCGAGGAGACTGACTAGAGGAAAGAGTTGTTATGGAAGTGAAATGATACTGGCAATAAGGTTTATATGTATCGACGTATTGAAGAGGTATTATGGAGGTATTGAGATTATATGAAGTTGATTGGAGTTATGGTGTATAAGAGGTAAAATAAGTGAGGTGCATATTTTTTTTTTTTTGTTGTTGTTGGTCTATATGGAACAAGGAGGATGAAGATAGCAGACTAGAACACTAAAATGGAAGGAAGATTGTCTACACACACTTTGTTAAATCACTAAGCAGTATGTACTTTTTTTTTTGGAGAGAGGAAGTTACATATCTTGGCACACTGACAGTTGTTCAGCAACCGTACATTTTGATCTGGCTTGGCAAACATTGGTCTTGACATGATGACTATGACGTTGACTTAACTATTATTGACTGTTATACATTGCTGTCACTACTACTTGATACACATGATGAACATGAAATTTTGACAGAAGTGGATTTACACAGTTAACACTGTTCAATTACACAGTAGTACTTAATGTGGATGAAAAATGAGTGAGTGTGTTTTGTGTGTTTTCCTTTCCTAATCCTACCCACCTATCTCCTAAATATTATTTTATTTGTTTGTAGTGGCTTGCACTGACACTCATAAATATTATAGGTTTACTGATATTTGAGTATTTGTAATAGCAATATGACAATTATCTGATATCATTTGTGTGTTTGTTATGATTTGTATGTTTAGTGTAAGAGCATTGTAAAAGCATTTGGAGGTGCATTCAAACTATTGTTCATGCTTGAACTGTCTGAGTAGTGATGGTGAATATTATGAACTGTTACCTGCACTTTTCAACATGATGTGTGACACTTAGAAATGTTTAATTTCTGCTGATGAACTGTGTGATCAGTGATAGTAAATATTATGGACTGTTACTTGTACTTTTTCTACATGATGGTGCCACTAGGACATGTTTAATTTCTGCTGATGAACAGTGTGATCAGTGATAGTGAATATTATGGACTGCTTTCTGCACCTACTCCACATTGCTGGGTGCCACTGATGGACTGCTTCTACTGAAATGATGTCACCTGATGCTGTCTGCACCTACTCGACATTGCTGGGTGTCACTGATGGACTGCTTCTACTGAAATGATGTCACCTGTTGGAGTCTGCACCTACTCCACATTGCTGGGTGCCACTGATGGACTGCTTCTACTGAAATGATGTCACCTGTTGGAGTCTGCACCTACTCCACATTGCTGGGTGCCACTGATGGACTGCTTCTACTGAAATGTCACCTGATAGTGTCTGCACCTACTCGACATTGCTGGGTGCCACTGATGAACTGCTTCTACTGAAATGATGTCACCTGTTGGAGTCTGCACCTACTCGACATTGCTGGGTGCCACTGATAAACTGCTTCTACTGAAATGATGTCACCTGTTGGAGTCTGCACCTGTTCCACAATGCTGGGTGCTACTGCTGGAACTGTCAACTACTTGTTATGAAAACATTTTATGTGAATATTTGTATAAACTGATTTTTTGTGTATTACTGTTTGTGAAAAGTTATAAGACTCTTACCTGCTCATATTCGTCATTGCGGACGCTATCGATTGAATTGTTTAACCACATGATATTTGTGTAAACTATTATGTAAAGTCACATGTATGAAAGAATTTGTATTCCTTACTGTATTTTATATATTAGGCTATTGTAAGGTCAGTGCAAAGCCAAAATTTTACCTAGTTATATGATATTTACGTATTAATATTATCTTTTATTTTTGTCTGTATTTTTTTTGACGAATTTGGTGGTATTTTCACCACCAATGCTGGCAAAAATACCATCAAATTCTAGCCCGTGGAGGAAGGGCATATGAAAGGTGGCTACACTGAGCCACAGCGCCAGAGAGCGCGCCAGAGAGTATTGTTCTGCCGCCTCCACTGGCAGTGCTTATTGAGACGTAGCGGCAGGCAGTTCTTACCGAGAAGTTGTGGTGGACACTGCTTGTCGTGAAGTCAGAGTGAGATGTGGTAGTGGAGAGTGTTGTTCCATGTTTTATGCAGTGGTTTGATGGGAGAGATAGCAGATGTTGTTCTAATGGAGATATTGTAATGATCAGAGTGCATTTCGTCAATATATATGGAGGTAATAAACTCTTTTTTCTTTTATTCTTTCAGCGTCCTGAATAATGTGTCATTACAGGTTCAGTCAACAAAGCATCTGGCGTGTGTTCTTGTATTAGAGTGTAATTGTGATTTTCTTGCGCAATTATACTATTTCTAATTTTCTTTTATCACGTCAGTATAATTGGTATTTAAAAATTCTTGTCTTGTCGAAGAAGAACCGTGCCAGATGTGCGTTGAGTCATACTACCACATACAGAACAGCTACACTTGTGCTTGTTGGTTTCGTAGGTTTTATAGTTGCTGGGGACTTAATTAATTAACTGTGTTAACGAAAATTTTCTTACATTCTTTGTTGTCATTCTAAGCAGTCAGATTGCGTACTAAAACTAGTCAGGGCCAGCCGTTTACGAGACATGCGTAACCGGACAGACAGCTACAAAAAAATATTTGCATTCCTTATATATATATAAAATAAAGCCCCCATGCAGTATTAGTGTGTGAGTGCTCTGAGGAGAATGTACGCTGCCAGACTGCAGTCTTCATCGTGATATAACCCCAACGCTTGGGGTGAAGGAACGGTTACATTTCTGATATACTATGGCCAGTGGTGCTACCCTGCCCTCTTGTGCCGTTCCCTTTCTACTAGATTAGCAAGACAGCACATCGCCAATTTTGTTCCGATCTACCACAATGCTGATGGTGGTCACCTGTTACACTCGCTTGCGCTTTACCCACACCTTCCACACCTGGGCATGGATTTTCGACAGACTAGCGTGCCACCATTCGCCTCCTACTACTACTGACAACCTGTGCAACAGAGATGAAGCAGAATGAAATCTTTATCTGTCATCCAACCTCATTTCCATTCGTTGCCCAGCCGGGATAGAGCTACTGTTACTGTCAGCGATAGAGGCTTTACGTACTATATTTCGTATCCTGTGCACTCACAAATCACCCATAAATCACCTATTTCCCTACTATGTTGTACAGGCACAACAAGCAAAAGTTTCATCATTTGCTGTCATCCCTGTCTCGGAGTTTTAATTCCCAGTAGTGTATGTTGTGAACGGAATCACACATTTTCTCGAGGGCTCTGGTACATTTAGAATTAAGAAACCGTTGAGAACAGTAAATACAAACGGATATAATTCTGATGGGCCTCATAGACTATAAATCCAGTAGCTATCCCCAACGTGCTGCATTATTTGTTAGTTTGCTGGAAAAATATTTCACAGACACTGTGACATGATGAAAAGAAATAGCATCGGCTATTACAATACAACAGCAGAATGTTTCACAAATGCAATATGACATCTACATTTTTTCCAGTCATTGTTTAAAGTACAATATTTCCTAATTCGTGCAGTCCGCACTTACAGTTCGTATTTCTCAGTTTATGCAGGATGTCAAACTAGGGAATGACAGTGCAATACGTGGAGATACAGTTTTCGTAAGAAACAAAAGGCAGGAGTAATTGAGTAATTGTCTTTGTGGTAAGTATTCATAATTCGGGAATGATGTACTGCTTAAGCGTTTAAGTCTTAAAAACCGAATAGCCTGGATATTATAGTATCGATCGTTACCGCTGACCTGACAGCAAGAGAGGAGATTTTGTAAAGATAAGACTGAATTCTGATGGCATGTGCTAATTGACCCTCTTTGTCCGAATTTTACAGGACAGTGATATATGCCAGCAGACCGAGGCCTCATGACTAGAAAACCCCCCGCTATGTTTGTGAAACGTTTCACGCAAATTATTTACTTTTGCTGCGTCAGTGTTCTCCTCTTTTCATGAGTTGGTTAAAATCGCACGTATTCAAAGCATGAAAAGGCATAGATGCTTCAACGCCTTTACACCCTGAAGTTTCGAATATTATTCACTCAGCAAAATTCTAGGTCATTTCTGTTGTCTTGCCGAAAACTTTGTTCTGATAGCTTAAATCGATTATGAAGGGCCTATTCATATCGCCATGAAACAACATATATGGCGCAGATGAAGAATGAAGAAATTCCCTCCCACACTTGTGACGGAGTGGGAGCATATTTACGTATATTATATTTACTGCACTCGATTTATACAGTTTTTGGGTGATTTCAAAGAATACCTAATTGCTTGGGCGGTAATAGATACGAATTCAGTCCCATGCGCAGACGAACTGTTACTAAAGGTAATAATCAGTTTCCTTATTTCGAAAATCGACTTAGGGAATAAATATCTGTAATTGGAGCTAACAATACATTCCACTGTAAAGTTAAGCAACGCACATTTCAATGAAAACAAATGTAAACACCTATCATCACGGATAGGGATCTTAGTAGCTACTTTTAATAGAAGCGTCAGACAACAACCACACACCAGTTCTGCTTGTCCATATAGCTTGGATCATATCATAACGTACTAAGGTCACCAAAGAACAGCCTTAAAAAGTTTGTAACAACACAAAATTTCAAAATCACTTAACATTCTTTTCTCGAAATCAAAGATTGGCGGCTCTTTAAGAAAGAGGTCGAGGGCTTCCATCCAGTCACTCACTGATCAGTCTGGCCTGGCAACGGAAGACACCAAACGGAAAGCTGAAATTTTAAATTTAGCATTTGAAAAATTTTTCACGCTAGAGGATCGTACAAACACACCGCCGTTTGAGTCTCTTACATATTCCCGTATGGAGGACATAGTGATAGACATCCCTGGGGTTGTGAAGCAGCTGAATGGGTTGAAAATAAATAAATCGCTAGGTCCTGATGGGATTCCAATTCGATTTTACAGAGAGTACTCTATAACATTGGCTCCTTACTTAGCTTGCATTTATCGCGAATCTCTTGCCCTGCGTAAAGTACCGAGCGACTGGAAAAAAGCGCAGGTGACGCCTGTATATAAGAAGGGTATAAGGACGGATCCTCAAAATTACAGACCAATATCCTTAAAATCGGTTTGTTGCAGGATTCTCGAACATATTCTCAGTTCGAATATAATGAATTTCCTTGAGACAGAGAAGTTGCTGTCCATGCATCAGCACGGCTTTAGAAAGCATCACTCCTGCGAAACGCAACTCGCCCTTTTTCCACACGATATCTTGCGAACCATGGATGAAGGGTATCAAACGGACGCCATATTCCTTGACATCCGGAAAGCGTTTGACTCGGTGCCCCACTGCCGACTCCTAACTAAGGTACGAGCATATGGGATTGGTTCACAAGTATGTGAGTGGCTCGAAGACCTCTTAAGTAATAGAACCCAGTACGTTGTCCTCGATGGTGAGTGTTCATCTGAGGTGAGGGTATCATCTGGAGTGCCCCAGGGAAGTGTGGTAGATCCGCTGTTGTTTTCTATCTACATATATGATCTTCTGCATAGGGTGGATAGCAATGTGCGGCTGTTTGCTGATGATGCTGTGGCGTACCTGAAGGTGTCGTCGTTGAGTGACTGTAAGAGGATACAAGATGACTTGGACAGGATTTGTGACTGGTGTAAAGAATGGCAGCTAACTCTAAATATAGATAAATGTAAATTAATGCAGATGAATAGGAAAAACAATCCTGTAATGTTTGAATATTCCATTAGTAGTGTAGCGCTTGACACAGTCACGTCGATTAAATATTTGGGCATAACATTGCAGAGCTATATGAAGTGGGAGAAGCATGTAATGGCAGTTGTGGGGTAGGCGGATAGTCGTCTTCGCTTCATTGGTAGAATTTTGGGAAGATGTGGTTTATCTGTAAGGGAGACCGCTTATTAAACATTAATACGAGCTATTCTTGAGTACTGCTCGAGCGTTTGGGATCCCTATCAGGTCGGATTGAGGGAGGACATAGAAGCAATTCAGAGGCGGGCTGCTAGATTTGTTACTGGTAGGTTTGATCATCACGCGAGTGTTACGGAAATGCTTCAGGAACTCGGGAGGGAGTCTCTAGAGGTAAGGAGGCGTTCTTTTCGTGAATCGCTACTGAGGAAATTTAGAGAACAAGCATTTGAGGCTGACTGCAGTACAATTTTGCTGCCGCCAACTTACATTTCGCGGAAAGACCACAAAGATAAGATAAGAGAGATTAGGGCTCGTACAGAGGCATACAGGCAGTCGTTTTCCCCTCGTTGTGTTTGGGAGTGGAACAGGGAGAGAAGATGCTAGTTGTGGTACGAGGTACCCTCCACCACGCACTGTATTGTGGATTACGGAGTATGTATATTCATGTAGATGTATATGTATCTGACCCCTATTTTACATATTAGGGAAATCATTCCACGAAGCACGATTTGGTGAAAATCGATTGGTTTCCTTCCACTGTGACCGAAAATGGCCTTCAATGTATCCCAAATAAAATAATTACTGTGCAAAATTGACACAGAAAACGTTTTCAATTATGTAAGAAAGGGCTTCTTTTTTGTTAACCGTGGGCACACGAATAGGCATATGCTAAATTAAAAATTTATTACCGTCAACGCCCCGTTTAGCTGTTCAGCCACGGGAGAAACCATTAATAATCCTCGTAGCAGCAAACGCTTCCAGTACGGCTCCAGAGTGGCCCGGTAACAAACGTACAAAAAATAAAACACAAGCAGATATAGAGGAACTCTACCTGAAGTGCTAAATATAGTTAACTAATTCATACTTCAGTTCTGTTAAGCTGAAGAACAGTGGGACATGGATAATTTTTCGGACCGGCTAAAGAGGCATTGACAGTTTGGAAGTCGACATAATGTAACAGCAATACAGGTTCAAATGGAAATGGACAATGTGACAAAACCAAGAAATAGGTCCTGGTACACCAAACATCAAATAAGAAAATGACTCTGCTCAGAGACTTGTACTGCGAAACATTTCAAATGCAGGACTGTCTAGAAGCATAAGATTCTATACAAATCAAATAGTGTGGCAGAATATTATATATGTAGGCGTTTCATAATAATACGTATTCAGAATATCACTAATAAATCGTACATGTGGTAACCATCGGAGCATGAGGTCATTACGACCATTCAAAGCGTGGGGATACTCCTTTGCACAGCAATATGACTTCGGAACACATTCTTCAGTGTTTTTAACAATGAAGTAATAAAATATGTCTTAAAAGAGAAATTTTTGAATATAGGGCAAAAGCTTCGAAACACCAAACAATTAAAGTTCATAGGAATTTTAAAGCAGCAAGCGTTTTCTATGTCAACACTGAATTAGTGGAAAATTAAATTGATTCTGGTAAATAGGGAGTCTTATTGGAGATGTCCAGGTATGTTGGAAGATTTAATTAAAGCAGGATTAAGCCAAAGAACATACTTGGGTGGCGAGGAAGACTAAAAACAATTATCACTGTCGCCCACATATTCCTTAAGAGAAATTCCGCAGTTATACTGTATTTAAATTTATCCTTAATTTCACGATCTCAGTTTCACGTTGACCTTTATTATGATTAGATTCAATGAATATTTCGTCATCTTCAGATCCAAATGAAACAATATAAGAAAACTGAGTATTTATTTTCCTTTACTTTACAACAGATAGAAAAGTATACATCTACGTAAGTGTAAGTGTTACAGTGTCTTAAGAACTAAAACATATTTGTTTAGAATATTACCTATAGATGTTACTGCAATATTGCACGTTAATATCTTTTACATGAAAGGATCATTTTTATACATTCATTGTGCTATTCTATCTATCTTTTAATGTTGGCTTTCATATTGTACTGGTAAAGCTAACGCTATTTAGCTAATCCTTTTGATTCTACGCTTTACATTACATTCGGACGAACTACAGTGGTAACTGGCTTGCTCACTGATTAACCCAGCGAATTTCAAGATTTATAATCTGACACGAACTTCTCATTAAGAGGTATAGTCTTATGGAAAATGTACAATACAGTAAGAGAGGTGTTACAGTTACAAACTACATAGAGGTCTTGAGGAAGCGCAGCTGACCCCGCGCAAATTCCCAGACAACTTTCATCCAGTACTTGGGAATGAGAGCACTTAGTGACTTCAATCAAACTGTAAACATAGTTTCAAACCTTTGCGAAAAATATTTTTTGTTGAGGCCCCCCACAATAGATGTAAGGTGCGTTTAAAGGTGACTAATGGTTGGTTACCTTCTAGTGCTCGCCTGACATCATTATAATATATTGTCGTCAACTGTTCTGTATGTCTCTAACAGTGAATCCTCCCCTTCACTTCAGTCGCTTTCGTCTGCTCATGTCTATCAATACCCTCGAAATAATTTATAATAAATAGCTCTTTATCACGATCACAATTAAAGTAATTCCCGTCGGATGTATATTGTCATCAGTACCTAAAATCTACGGTATCTATGCCTAGTGAATGCTACAAACACGCTACGTTCTTCTGGTATGATATGTGTACGGAACACCATGGTAGAAGTACTTTCTTTTAATCACCGCGCCATAACCATGAATCTTTTTTATATCTCCGTTTCTTCACTGAAGCTTAACAGCGAAGGCAATAGAACACCATCAGTTGACCACGAGCCACCAGTTCTAACATTTTCCATCTCTCCCAAGGATACGCTGTTCGGGCTACTTAGTCACCAATTGCGCTGCAGACACAGAGAAGCTGGGTGGGAACTGTGGCTCTCAGCACAGTTCTGCTGGAAAAAGCTTCCCATTTGGAATAAAGTAAATGTTGATTTACTCTGTATAAGTCTTTTTGTAAAGCGGAGCCTAATAGCTTCTACGCCTCTTTCTTATTTTGAAACATATAAATTTCCTATTCTTAATATATTTTAATCCATTCGATTGCCCGGAAACATTCAGTGTGATTCTGCTTACGAGAATGGACGCTGCTACTGGAAATTTCCTGTTTGTGTTGTTATTCCCTATTTTCCAAACCCAGAACTTGATAAGGTGGCGTTCGAAACCAGGTAACAATATATTAAGCATGACAGATGTGCAAAAGTCTGAATCATATAAATAACACAGGTAGCGTTAACAGGTCTGGTGTTACTAGTAATTGTTATGCAAAAGACAGACGTAAAGTGTGATCTTCCTCTTGGATGCACAAGATTTTCATCCATTGTTGATCTCTCGTTTTCTCGCGGATGAGCGTCAGGCAGAGGTACTGAATGCCACTCTTCCAACATAAGCATTTGCACTAACACAAACAGTTTCAATATAGCAATATTTATCTGGCTTTTAAAATAAGTAACATTGTATTACAATTTAATTACTTTTACAAGAAGTATTGGTAAAACGTATGAAGCTCTGAACAACAGCGATATAGATCTACACTCAGAGGGGATAACGGGGAAGAGAGGTGAAAGGGCCTGCTGATGCAGTTAGTGGGGGATGTTGGTATATGGGAATGGGTATAATGAGCGAGAGTGCGTGTCAGGGACAAATATGACTGATGGAAGTATAATCATGGTAGACAGGAGGAAACTGGAGGAGAGAATGCGAAGAGTGTACCTTGATGTGGGGGAAAGATAGAAGAAGATTCAACCTGGTACGGAGGGAAAACGTGAAGATAATTTCACTGCTTGGAAGAGGGAGTATCTTAAAATTGTGCAAGGAGGGAAAATGAAGTGTAGGTGTAGGGTTGGCGAAATATAATGTTACGGATGCGGCAGCATACGAGAAATAAAAATTAGGATCTGTTTTGGAGACGACTTTGCCAGATAGGTAGCATACATGGAGGTCTTCAAGTATTGTAGAAGCCAGAGGAAGTTCACGAACTGGTAAAGGATGTAAACAGAGAAGGTTAAACTGTTGCGGGAAACAAGACAGAGTGGTTTTACAGTGCGTATCTCTGTCAAAAAGTTTAGAGAGAAAATGACTAAGTCCAAGACGTACCTACAATGAAATTTTCACTTTGCAGCGGAGAGTGCGCCGGTATGAAACTTCCTTGCAAATTCAAACTGTGTACCGGACCGAGACTCGAACTAGAGACCTTTCGTTGGGAAGTGCTCTACCGACTGAGTTACCAAGCGACTCGCGACTACTGCTCACATCTTTAATTCTGCCAGTACCTCGTCTCCTACTCTCCAAACTTCACACAAACTCTCCTGCAGGGGAGCTACTGGCGTGAAAACTGACAACGTGAACATATCTTACATAATGGATCATTTAGCAGTATATGTTTTGAAAGTAATTTTTTTAATTATTGATGACTGGATATTTTTCTACATGCTCAGTTATTTTTTTATCTCATGACTAAGTGTCTACTTATAATGATCGTTGTAGACGCTACTGCTTGTACTGTACAAGAAAGTAAGTTGGAGTGACGACTGTGTGTTTAGAGACACGGACTGACACTTTCAAATTTTTATTAAAACTAAACATTCACCTGTGTTACAAATTGCTAAAAAATTAATGACATACTTGATTTTGGGGTGCACCATCTATTGCTTAAATGCCCACTGAATTTGTAGCAAATAACTTTCGATAAAATAATTCAGTGACACTCGCAACTAAATAGAACTAGTTCCTTTCAAAAATTTACTTGAAATTACGTAACCAGAAAACCGTGAAACATATTGACCATTTACAAAATTCAGATTTACTTGAAAATGATTGACTAGAAAAACCGTAAAACCATCATATTTATATGGAATTTAGTACAATAGACACAATTCTCACTGTTTGGTTCCCTCCCCCGAATCAACTAACCAACTAAACAACACAATTTTTACCAACTATGAATGGATGAATGGTAATTAAAGAAATTTGTACAATTTATCTCCCCGTCGCACACACTAGGCGATGAAGGTAACTCACGTACTGTCGCAATGAGATAGCATTAACAACCCTTAAGACTACCTTATATTACCTATACTTGACAAGGGCTGTAAATGTTTTTGGTCGCAGCCTGGTGGACCACCCAGGCGCCCTGGTAGTTTCTGACCCGCTACGTAGACAACCGTCAAGCAGCAAATAATGCTGGACTACTAATACTGAAAATATTCACTGAAAATCCACAAACGTTACATTATATCAGAAAAAAACGTAATTAATTCCTGGAAATCAATACCCCTAAGGGCAGATTCTCACAGTATTTTACCAAGTAGCGAGAAAATTAAATTGGAAGCACTGTTAGTCTAGTCTCCTCCATATATATACAGATATATTTAAATAATCCAATGGTCAAACGTTATAATATAATCAGTGTGTAACACCACAGCTTAGACACTAGTTACATTTTGTTGATTCATTTAGCTTTCTATTTTCTTCAACATCCCACCGTTGAACTTCTGTAATTAATGTATGATTAATTCGATACTGTAATGAAATCTAATCTCTGTAATATGGACAATGTGAGCAAATGATATGTTTTGTCTTTCTCATATAATGTCTTTCGTTATCTTTGAGGTTGAATAATTTTGTTTGAATAATTTTGTTTTGTAGAAATGTCAATATGTGCATATGTGGTGTCACCGCCAGACACCACACTTGCTAGGTGGTAGCCTTTAAATCGTCCGCGGTCCGCTAGTATTCGTCGGACCCGCGTGTCGCCACTGTCAGTGATTGCAGACCGAACGCCACCACACGGCAGGTCGAGAGAGACTTCCTAGCACTCGCCCCAGTTGTACAGCCGACTTTGCTAGTGATGGTTCACTGACAAATTACGCTCTCATTTGCCGAGACGATAGTTAGCATAGCCTTCAGCTACGTCATTTGCTACGACCTAGCAAGGCGCCATTATCATTTGCTATTTATCTTTTGATGCATGTACCGTCAGACCGATGTTCACCAATTATGGATTAAAGTTAAGTATTCCCGAAGCTACGTACTTTTCTTCCTACTATAAACTACTATAACTGTTCCAGACCTCACGCCAGCCTGCGTGAGCTTAGACGCGTGCCTTTCGGCTACCCATCATAGCGGCTTGGCTGTCTTGCCAAGTCACAACAGCATATGTTCTGTTTTATTTAATATGTTTGGTTGCTGTTATGTAAACTGCTGACCTTCGCTTAGGGTTCTTAGTTATTTTGTAAGTGAAAGGTGGTGTGGTTCCGGAACTGTGTAGCGCGCAAAGTGTGGTGGGCATGGATATAAAGGTGGAACTAAGAGTCAGTCGGGGACGTGCTATCAAACTGTCAACTGCTCATGTAAAACTTGTGTATTGTGCTGGTGCCGAGAGAGGCTTTTCGTGCCGCTTTCCAATGCCTCGGACGGGCGGATAAAGAGCTGGAACTATTCAGGAATTGGTACCTATCATTGCCACCAAGAAATGACAGAGTCCATCATTTCCGCCTGCAAATCCACCCACCGACATGCATTTGCCACCACGTTGCGCAATAACTGAAAAGGAACCAGGGAATTTTAAATATGTAAAGTGAAGGATCAGCTCATTGGATGTTTTAGTGTGCTTTAAATATAAGGTAACTTATAACTGAATTTATGTACCTACCTTGATTTTTTCCTTACCACAACACCTCTCAGGTTCCTCTGCGTTTGAACTATGATTACCGAGCGTCCTTGTTGTGCAGAAAATGAAAACCTCAAATTCAAACAGTTAATTAAATAATGTTGTTTGATATTTGGTAAGAAGTGAGTATTCAGATTTACTGTGGATTTGGTAAAATTGTAGGAAGCAGTAATGTGGCCTTGTGAAAGCCTCCCAGTGGTTGAAACAGTCCAATTTAAAGAAGCCATGTCTCCGCAATATCCTTTCTTTCAGGAGTGCTAGTTCTGCAAGTTTCGCAGAAGAGCTTCTGCAGAGTTTGGAAGGTAGGAGACGAGATACTGGCAGAAGTAAAGCTGTGAGGACCAGCCGTGAGTCGTGCTTCGGTAGCTCAGATGGTAGAGCACTTGCCCGCGAAAGACAAAGGTCCCGAGTTCGAGTCTCGGTCGGGCACACAGTTTTAATTTGCCAGGAAGTTTCAGTCCAATTTAAAGTTTAGTGGACTTCAAAGTTACTTATTTAATCATTGACTTGAAGGTAGAAGTATGTAGTAATAAAGGCAATTTGCTGCTACTTTTAAAAATTAAAAGTTCTTAAAACTGAGGCTAACAAAATTTTGCTTAGTTAATAATCATAGTGCTGCCCGTTGTAAATTTTAAAAGGTGAGTCAGTTTCTTACAAATTTGTCAATATTATGTCTCAATGCAGTAAAAGTCGTGAAATTTATATACTCATGTTTGCTAAGTGCTTGTCTCTCTTGTGTATTGGAAGTACGTATTAATAATGTAAGAGGATCCAAAGTTTGTCCATTGTGTTTATGCTAGGTAACAAGTAATAGAAAGACTACTATCTACGAAAACAATAACTTCTATTATTCAGGGGACAGTGAGAAATATTTTGCTAATGAATTTTTTCCTATGTCAGTTAGATAAGTAATTGGTAAAGGAAAGGTTAAATCTATGCCAAATTTAAAATTTGGCAATGAACTTTATTCGTATCTCATGTCAGATAGGAAAAATGTTTGAAAAGTGAGACTACATCTATGCTTAACTGTATATTCCTAAATTGCAAATTAATAATAATATTATTGAAACCATTCAGTTTGACCAAGCCTTGACGGTAAAAGTGTATGTCATTTTCTGTTGTCCTTATGCAAATAGTCTTGTTCTTCTATAACTGTTAGCACTTTCTTTAATGTCAACATATACTAGTGACAGAGTTCATTGCACTCTCATGTGATAAAATATAGGCTGTGTCTGTCCATTAAAGTTACTCATATCTATTTTATTGAACAAGAATGTTACTCATTCTCATGCCTAATTAGGCTGGCGACTGTTTTTATTATCATTTGGACACTTTGGATAGGCAAAATAGTGTTTGTTACTGTTTAGATATTTACATAATTCTGACTTTCACTTCCGAAACCCACCTCCGTTAGGTATAAAATGGTCACACAACTAAATTCCTTACAGAGGGTAACGCTGCTCTGCTTCTCTACACCGCAAGTGCTTTAATAAAAAATAATTTCACTATATGAAGTGCCTCCAGCTTTTAGGTTATGGTTTAACAGTAACAGACGGTAGTGTTATACGTGGCTTTTCCGTGACAGGACTATTTGTTCTGTTCGGGCATAGTGCGTAATAAACCAAACTTGATACTTGAGGGCACACACTACGTAAATGCAGTTACAGTATTATAAGTCATATAGCACGGATACCCCTGGACACGAAATTAGCTGAAATATCGTGTGCTAACAGCACGAGCAAAACAACCAATGCCCATTTTAGTTTTTTCTTAAATAGACAGATACCCCTTCAGCGTACTTAAATACGAGTTTCTACATATTTGAATATTAGCCACAGTAATGCGAATCTTTAAAATCAGTCTGCTTATATCACATAGAAATACCTCATTCCACATCCGTTGGCCTAGGCGTAGCATATGACATACTGTTCATATAATCCGAAAGATTATGGCGAAGTGAGAAACTGCTCGTTCTAACACACGAATTACAGCTGCTCCTAAGAGAGAAAATTGTGTGACGTAAACACAACCTTTAGCAACTAAATGTTAACAGAATAATGATTTGACACCACAAGTATCTACAAAAGGCTGCGCAACTAGCAATGTGGGAGCGCTATAGAGCGGGAATGCAGGCGTAGAACGCAGATTAGTTGTACCGTCTTAATCATTTGCTGGCCGTAGGTAACCCTACATACTACTGCCGTACAAAATACAGTAATCTCCGCCTCAGGCCACAATTGCACGTCTTCTCCACATGCATACACGACCGAGAAATCTGGATAAGCACCGATCTCTCCCACGGTCGACTGAGAACCTTCAGGCAGACAAATTCGCTCGCATTACGTAGTGGGCGTACCCAGAAGGAACCAACCTTCCTCTAGTGCCAACTCACACTGATTGGAACTGCACCTCACTAGCTCGAGTTTTTGGCCGAGGATGACATCACGGGCAAGCTTCAAAGCCGCTGGCAATTGCAAATGTGCCACTCCACGCCACATCACTGATGCGGTATGTAATTCCTTTACTTTTTTCTCCGTTAACTTGCAGTATTTTATATATTCCATTCGACTATCCACCTGTAACTTGCTACATCTTATGCATTTTCATAATTCAAATTGGCAATTATGATTCGCCGAAACTATTCACCACTATACAAATAGTTCCGATGTTGCCAAACGCAGTGTTTGTATAAGAAAACTTCAAGTTCTGCTATCACCTATCGCCGCTTCTACAAAACGGTGTCGGGTAATCGGGAAATATTGTAGATCTTGGAGTTTCAAACAGGCCTCATCTCATCAACAGTGTCCGTTTGGTGATAGTAATCATGTTGTCATCATAGCGACGCTAGTTACGAAAGTTAATAAATCCATCGCCGGCCGGTGTGGCCGAGCGGTTCTAGGTGCTTCAGTCTGGAACCGCGCGACCACTACGGTCGCAGGTTCGAATCCTTCCTCAGGCATGGATGTGTGTGTGATGTCCTTAGGTTAGTTAGGTTTAAGTAGTTCTAAGCTCTAGGGGCTGATGACCTCAGATGTTAAGTCCCATAGTGCTCAGAGCCATTTGAATCAATAAATCCATCTGGAGGGGTAAGAGTGATTTTTTGCTGGAAATAACGGATAAGCACTTGTTAGCGTCCTACTTACAAGGGAACCTCCCCATCGCACCCCCCTCAGATTTAGTTATAAGTTGGCACAGTGGATAGGCCTTGAAAAACTGAACACAGATCAATCGAGAAAACAGGAAGAAGTTGTGTGGAACTATGAAAAAAATAAGCAAAATATACAAACCGAGTAGTCCATGGCCAAGATAGGCAACATCAGGGATAATCTGAGCTCAGGACCGCCGTGGTCCCGTGGGTAGCGTGAGCAGTTGTGGAATGAGAGGTCTTTGGATCAAGCCTTCCGTCAAGTGCAAAGTCTACTTTCTTTATTTCCGCAAAGTTATGATCTGTCCGTTCGTTCATTGACGTCTCTGTTCACTGAAAATATTGTAGTGTCTGTGTTTTGCGACGCACCGCAAAAGCGTGCGATTAGTAGACGAAAGGACGTGCCTCTCCAATGGGAACCGAAAACATTTGATCGTAAGGTCATAGGTCAACCGATTCCTCTACAGGAAAACACGTCTGATATATTCTACACGAAACTGGTGACGGCATGTGCGTCACATGACAGGAGTATGTTGTCGACCCACCTAACTTGTACACTTGGCGAATGGTTAAAAAGATTCTTCTACCTTCCCCGATTTAGGTTTTCTTGTGGATGTGATAATCACTCCCAAAAAAGTGATAAAAACTTAAGAGTTTGTCACATAAACTGCAACAAATGAATGCAACAGTTTCACAGTCGCACAGTTTTTCCCTGTGATCTGTCAAAACATATGTTTTTAACGTTTTCAAATTTTTCCGTGTGTAGACCGTCAAATACTGCATATGTCCAAGCAAATCTGAACATGTCCTGGAATTTTGGAGAGTGAAGTTGATTATATGTGAGTGCCTGAGCTTTGATAATTGGCACAGTATCACGTAAACAATACTGCTCTGTGTTCCTGTGCAGCTTCGCAAAATCATAGAATGTTTTCACAAAGTATTTCACTTGCCGAAAACCAAACACATCTAACGGTTGCACAAGAGGTGTACAACCTGGATTAATGGTAATCACGTCTACTCCCACACTAAAATTGTAAAATGCCTGATCCTTCTGTCCTGTATAGCTGTCAAGGAATAACGCAAAACTTTGTCCGCGTAAGGAGCAATCACACGTTCATTGACGTCTTTCACTAGTCTTTTCTCCATTTTTCCTGACGCACTGCAAGTCACAATGACATTCGGCGGACAGTTAATAATTGTCTGAAAATAAAAATATTAAAGTTTTTCCTCGAGAGAAGACTCGAACCATGGTCCTCTCGTTCCGCAGCCGCTCACGCCAACCACGGGACTACGGCGCTCCCGATGTTATATGTCACTGAAATAGCTTATCTTGCACTTGGACTACTCAGTTTGTCTATTTTGCTTATTTTTTTCATAGTTCTGAACAACTTTTTCCTGTTTTCTCGATTTATCTGTGTTCAGTCTTTGAAGGCCTATCCACTGTGACTACTTATAACTAAATCTGAGGGGGTTGCGATGGGGAGGTTCCCTCGTTAGACACCGAGCGAGTTGGCGCATCGGTTAGCACATTGTACTCACATTCGGAAGGATGACGGTTCAAAGTTCCACGATGAAGGACCTAAGGCAAGTTTAAATAACTGGTAAATCACTTTCTGAAGAAGTGCAGGCCGGCTAAGTGGATAAAGATCGTAAACAAAGTTCAGGAATTACTGAGGAAATAGGGACTTTTGCACTCTTGGGTTTTAGAAAAAATTCAAAACTGTCGACAAGCAAAAGTTAATAGAAATTCATAAGTCTGTAAAATGATCTACGCCCGAGTAATACAACTTCCACCGTCATACGTTACCGAAAGATCTTGTCGAGAACCCGATAAAATTATGGTACTGTGTCAAATCACTAAGTGGGTCGAAGGCTTCTGTTCAGTCACTGACCGACCAACCTGGTGTGGCAATAGAAGTCAGCAAAACGAGAGCTAAATTCTTCGATTAAAATGCCATCCACACAGGAGGATAGCACAGACGTGCCATCGTTTGAGCACAGCACAGACACACAGACACATGTATAGAAATTATCATTTCTGACGTTGAGAGGCGCCTGGAAGATTTGAAAACAAACACGTCGCCAGGTCTGGTCCCAATACGGGTTTACAGAGAATACTACTCCATATTGACCCGATACTTAGCATGCACTTATCGCGAATTCCACACCCAGCACAAAGTTCTAAGCTACTTCGTGAATGCGCTAGTAATTCCCATACATAAGAAAAGTAAAAAAAAAAAAATCTTATAAAATTAAACTGGTATCCATAACGTCGGTTTTCTACAGAATTATTCAGCGCATTCTACGTTGGAATAGGCTATAAAACTTCCGTCCACAAATCAACATGGGTTTAGAAGGAAACACTCGTGTGAAACTCACATTGACCTTTCCTCGCACGATTTCCTAAGAGTCATGAATGAAGAGAAAAAATTGGAAATTTCTGGTAAGGTTCAAAATGATTCAAATGGCTCTGAGCACTATTGGACTTAACATCTGAGGTCATCAGTGCCCTAGAATTTAGAACTACTTAAACCTAACTAACCTAAGGACATCACACACATCCATGCCCCAGGCAGGATTCGAACCTGCGACCGTAGCGGACACGCGGTTCCAGACTGAAGCGCCTAGAACCGCACGGCCACAACGGCCGGCTGTGGTAAGGTCTTATGGGAACAAACAGCTGAGGTCATCGGTCCCTAAGCTTTCGCACTACTTAATCTTACTTAGGCTAAGGACAACACACACACCCATGCCCGAGGGAGGGCTCGAACCTCCGATGGGGGGAGCCGCGCGGACTGTGACAAGACGATCTGGGCCGCGCGGCTGAATGAAGCGCAGCAAGGGCATTCCATTTTCTAGATTTCCGGAAGGCGTTTGACACGGTGCCTCACTGCAGGCTATTAACGAAGATCCATATATACGCATTACGTTCTCAGATATATGTGTATATCGAAGATTTTTCAAGTAATAGAACACAGAACGTTATCCTGGATGGTGAGTATTCATCAGAAACACGGAAATATAGAGGAATGTCCCAGGGAAATGTGATAGGATCGCTCTTGTTCTGTGTATACATAAATGATCTGACGGGTGGATGTAGCAGCAATCTGCGGCTGTTAGCTTATGGTTGTGTAGTGTACCGGTACGTGAATAATTTCTATTTTGTGTCATGAATGGCAGCTTGCTCTAAATGTATAGAAACATGAGCTATGGAGACGAGTAAGAAAAGCAGTCCTGTAAAGTTCGAATACAGTACTAGTGGTCTGATAGTTGTACCAGTTATGTCGGCTAAATATCTAGGCGTAACGTTGGAAAACTATTTGATATAGAACGAGAACATACGATCGGCTGTAGGGGAGGCGATAGGTCCACTTCAGTTTATTAGGAAAATGTGGTCATCTATAAAGCCGTCCTTGTATAGAACACTAATGTTATGCAATCCATTCTAGAGTACCGCTGGAGATGTTGGGATGCACGTTAGGCGGATTAAAGGACAATATTGAAGCAATTCAAAGACATGCTGCTAGATTTGTTTCCGGTACGTTTGATCATCACACCAGTGTTATGGAAATACTGAACTCAACTGTAGCTCCCTGCAGAACGATTCTGCTGCCACCAACGTACATGTCACTCAAAGACCACGAAGATAAGAGAAATTAGTGTCGTATGGAGGCATGTAGACAGTCGTTTTTCCCCACTCAATTTACGGTGGTCACAGGAAAGAGAATGAGTAGTAGTGATATACCTCCACAGGAGGACACTTTTGCCGCCTCCCAGCGCCAGTGGCCTAATAGGAGAGGTAAGTCGGACCTAATACAGCGACTTCCAGAGATTCGGACATGAAGGCATTCTGCAGGCGCACAGGGGTAGGGCTTCCTTAAGAATAGACACCTTTCAATGGGCCAGGTGCACAGCGAGAAACGTGGGGATAATTCGTGTATGCAGTTAAACAGACCGTAGACACAAAAGAGCCAAGTATTCACACAGCGAAGATAAGAAACAAGACTTTCCAGGTCTCGCGCAGAAACTGCTGCTGACAAGAAGTGTTGTGTGGCTGCTTTCACAGCATCCAAGGAATGCGGACAACGTGCTGGACTGACTGCGATCAGCGCTGTGAAGTCTCGACACTGAACAAGTGAGAAAAACGTTAGTTTCAAAGTAAAACACCAGCCCACACGAGAGAGAAAATTTCCACCCACTACCGGGAGGAGGGTCACAAAATGGCGGTCAGTCATTGGGTGGCTTCGCAAATTTACTCTGCCAAAGACAACGCCACGAGGAGAAGACGTTCGAGGAGTTGGTGAGCTAAGGAGAGTCATGGGAATCGAAGAGAGAGCTGGCGAGACAGCAGTAAGAGGTTCCTTCACATACCGCGCACTTAGTCTGCTGATCTGGATTCTGATCCTAACTCCCATTCTAACATTTATCGTCACCCTGCGACTTACTCTCGTTGCACCATGTTAAATATTCGAATTTTTATGGTAAAGTGCACTCGACTGAGCTTTACAATTTACTTGCCTAACACCTTCCTCCCGACGCCGTGATAACGCTGCTTCGGCTACGCAACTCACCGCGAGCAGTCAGCTCGAAGACCATTCTGGACCTAGCCGTAAAGCCATGCGTGACACACCCAGTGAAAGCTGCCCATTCGCTGCCGCTGAACTACGAGGTGACGCGCCGTACCGACCAAGCGCCTGCCGCCAACATCGGCACGCGGCAAATGACTACGAAGAACGATGAGATGATTCATGCCTCCTTCTTCCCCTTAATAACTGAGTCGTGTCCAAGTCCAGTCAAAACGGGTCTGAGATTTGTAATTTGTGTAACAGGTACTGCTAAAAAGCAAACATCTCAGGTTTTAAACCTCTAATTAATCTATTCCATTCACATTTCCACCCGTTAATCTCATAACATTTTCCTGATTTCACTGTACGACGGCAGTAGTTGCCAGAGGACGGAGGGGGTGATCTTATTAGTAATCTGCACGTCATGTCACGCCAGAGGTGAGAGTTTTGAGTGCACTACATTTTATCGCCCAACGTATGGCTCCGGTTTGACTTTATTCTCACGCTTTTGGTAGTGTGAAGGTTTCTAAACGTTCAACTTGAATCAGGGAGAATTAAATTACTATAACATTATTAGAATATACTATCCTCTTTGTGTGTGTATCACGAGCACAGATGGCGTGTCTGTGTGTGATGAATGTGTTGCAAATGGGCAGTATGAAGCACAGTGGAAGAGTGATTGATATTGAAACCGACAGGCGAAATGAGGAAAGTTCGGGGATGAGAGACGAAACATAGGGCACGTCTATGAGGGATACGCAAAGTGACTGTCCATTCGATCGAAATCTCACGATACTAGAAAACTACACATCACAGGTAACTGCAGTTATGGAGGAGAATCAAACACAATTTACAAGAGTGGAACAGGAGCTAAAAATTTGAAATCGGAACACTGATAGAGAGATCGCTGAAGACATGCGCGAATTGTTTAATTTTTCTTGTGATAATATCCGATTTTATTCTTGTCCATACTGTAGCAAATGGCACAGACGTTTAAGCCGGTCTGTTACATAGGATCGTATGTCTTCTTTACACCCTCGCGGTCTCAGGCGTCTTGTCACGGTCCTCGCGGCTCTCCCCGTCGGAGGTTCGAGTCCCCCCTCGGCCATGGGTGCGTGTGTTGTCCACAGCGTAAGTTAAAGTTAAATTAAGTAGTTTGTAAGCTTAGGGACCGATGACCTAAGCAGTTTGGTCTCATAAGATCTTACCACAAGTTTACAATTTTTTTCTCTACAAATTGTTTTTGTTGCCGGCTTTTAGAGGTATAATCACACTTTCGCATATAAAAACACGTGGGAAACAAGTTATCCCTTCCTACAAAATACTAAATATCTCTTTCTATCATAAATGTCAGAAGAAAAATTTTCTATGATGCTCTTCTCTAAGACCAAGATCATTGATTGTAGGTATACTTCACGTAGTACAAGAGTCATTTATTACGTGTTGAGCTATTTCGCTACATCATCTGTTCTTCGAAACTGAAATGGCGTGCAAGACGTCGTTCGTGTTGTTGGACATACTATGCGTTGGAATAATGAAGATACGATATTCTAAAGACGTGTAATGTGAAGGTATTGAGAAACGGTATGTTGTTGCGTAGGTACGGAAGGGCAACGCTTTACAGTGTATTCACCAGCGTACGTCTAGTATCCGTACTAAGTTTCTGTCTAGCGTAAAGGTCGTCTTATGACCCACAACAACACAAGGCTTATACTGGGCTTAGATATATGCTATTGTCGAGTCTGTAACGGAAAAAGAGAATGAAGCACATCCTTTAACAATCCCCTCCCTTCAGCCGCACTTTACTTTGACTTTGAATCTGCTTTAAGTCAGACGGATTGTTGAAAAAATGGCTCCAAGCACTATGGAACTTAACATTTGAGGTCATCAGTCCCCTGGACTTAGAACTACATTTGGCGTCATCAGTCCCCTGGACTTAGAACTACTTAAACCTAACTATCCTAAGGAAATCACACGCAACCATGCTCGAGGCAGGTTGAACAATGGAGAGGTGGAGGTGGGCTGTGAATGTGCGCCTTTACGTCAGTGGTCTAGGTTCACCTGACCGCCTGCTACCAGTTTTACACCATCTGCATCGCTTGAAAGTCGCCAGTGTGTTGTTTTAAGAGAGTGACTAATATTTTGTTCGCTGAATTTACTTTTCTGTGGATTTCCTAACAACCCACTCTAATTGTCTGCTTCATGCACAGTGTAGGAGTTTCTGCACAATTACTGATTTGCTGTAGTCCTCAGCATTTACTGTTCAGCAACATTTTTCAACACTACATAGAATATTGGAAAAGTTAAAAGACTAGCAGGTGGTAGACTGCAGTTGATGGGGTACCAGGACCAGTGTAAGTGACCCTCCCCAAGTTGAGAAATCCCCCGAGGCTGGAAAAAGATTGCCGTATTTCTTATGGCCGTCAGAGGAGAAGGAAACGTTCTAACAAGGGTTTTCTACGAAACTTACAGAACTTTTCTCCTATCCGTGGGTAGTGGTAATGAAGCTACATAGAGATGGAGACCAAGGTATTTTAACAAAAGTAATGCGCAGCTAAGGTAAGCGTTAGACATGACTGAAAAAGACAATAATTTATCATCCCATACAAATTCTAACAAGTCTGAAGATAACTTCAGAGTAAAAGAAGAGACATTGCTGACGGAAGAAAGAGAGGTCTTAGGGCGGGGTGCCCAGGATAAAAACTGTTGTGAATTTCCAAGACAGTCGGCAATCAGCGGAAACTCTCTGACATCGAAACTTTCTTATTGTTATATAACGCTTTCCCTTATCGTTCCTTGCGAGGGGATAAGAGTTTTTGCGACTTTTTACTCAAGAAAACTCGAGGGCAGCGCCGCTGTGTGATGCAGAATTGAACTGACATTAAGAAGAAAGGCATAGAGAGTTCTTAATTGCGTAATTAAGACCACCACTATGCCTTTTCGATGTAAAGAATTTTTTATGGTGGTAGTAAAAACTGAATTCTTAACTAACACAAACACAGACGATATAAATAATCTGAAGAGGTCCCTTTGTAACGGTGTGGAAAGGAGAGGCCATTCTGGAAGTCTTAACCGCTAGAAAAATTAAGGGTTATCAAGTCAACATTTCGAAGGACCCTGTTCGTAAGAGACGGAAATGAGCAAACTAAATTTCCATCGAATCTACATTTGATGTTGGAATTACTAAGGTAGAACTAGATTATTTGCCGAAATTCAAAGCAAACCGTAGATAAAAATATGTAGGACCCAGAAGAGTAGGTCACAGGATAGACTGCTCAAGTGTGAATTCCAACTTACTATCTACAGCACTTCACATCTAGGAATTTTTTATGTTTGTCACTCGCATGTCATCGAAAAAAGAGAAGGTGGTCGAAAGACAAACACTTCTCGTAAAGTATAGAACTCAAAGAACTAAGAATATTAATGTGGTTGCAAAACTTCATGGATCGCACAGATAAAATACCGAAACTCCAGAACGCCTAAATGCAGCAGTAACAAATTAACACTACTACCGATTTCGTAAATCACTAGTGTGACAGAATGACTCTGAGCACTATGCGACTTAACTTCTGAGGTCATCAGTCACCTAGAACTCAGAACTAATTAAACCTAACTAACCTAAGGACATCACACACACCAATGCCCTAGGCAGGATTCGAACCTGCGACCGTAGCGGTCACGCGGTTCCAGACTGAAGAGCCTAGCACCGCACGGCCACACCGGCCGGCAGTGTGACACAATAGTGGGAGTTTCTTCATTCGTGCAAGTCCAGCCTAAATATATACACGCAGGTTTGGGAGGAGAAGGAAGTCATTTTCCGACTCCAGAGCACACTCTATGCTGGCTCACGAACTGGCAAACGTACAATATCATCGTGTCCGCCCCCGGTCGCTGAGTGGTCAGCACGGCGGAACGTCCTGCCTAACGGCCCGGGCTCGTCTCCCGACTGCGTCGGAGATTTTCTCCACTCAGGAACTGGATGTTTTGTTCTCCTTTCATCATCATTTCATCCCCATGGACAAGCTAGTCGCCGAAGTGTTGTCAACTCGAAAGACTTGCACCAGGTGAACTGTCTACCCGACGGGAGGCCCTAGCCACACAGCATTTCCAATATCATCGTCGTTTGGAACTTTTGATAGTTAGAGGCCGTCGAGCAACTTGTGCTTTGACGTGTGGTGCCTGTAATTGAATACTCCCACACATTAGATGAAGAATATTAACTTTACTATTTTTATGGAGAAGTGAATAAGTGATTTTATTTGAGAATGGCGTCGCTGACAGCCATGTGAGACTTTAAATTTTCGTTTAGTTTTTTCTTCTTTTATTCAACTAATTCTGCGTGGTAAACTTGCAGTACTACCTCATGAAGGGCTATGACGTAGAATACTGTGACTTCAGAGATGAATACCTATTATGGGACTTTTTTTACGACATTCACGATAAATTGTATTGATTCCTTGGTGCGGTGTCAGTTTTGGCGCTGTTCTGTAGTCATGATGGGTGCGAATTTTTACGGAGCAGAAAAGAATCAGTTTTACCGACATTTTGTCTTTTTCGCACAGCCCTTTCTGTGTTGCAGAAAGGGACCGATCCAGTATACTGTAGTGCGGATTCCTGTATAACATGGGTATAGGAGCAATGTAAGTACCCGTCAACAGTTTGCCTGTGAACTAACAATACCTGTGATGGCTTGCTAATTACACATTGAGTTCTACACAGCACAGGTGTTGCTGTCAACTCTGAACATTACAGCAGCCTGTACTTAATGCTGAGTCCAAATGCATCACTAGAAAAAGAAAAATCCCATTTTATGCACTAAAAGAGATGTACAAAATTGTGTAATTTCAAAGCCTAAAAGAGAGCCTTTCCAGGAGTCGGATCTTCCTCAACAGCAGCACGTCCGAACTATTAATTCACCAGTCCATTTGGTACAACTGCACAATAATGTAACAAAAAGGAGAGGTGAGGACTAACTTATTTCAGTACTAGGCTGTTAAGAGTCGATACTATCGGCCAATTTGAGGGTAATTTTCAAGGATTTCTAACGTTCATCTCGTCAGTTACAGCCATTAGTCTACAATTAACATAACCAAACCTAAAAATTTTGTATTGAACACGTATTTTGTTTACTTTGGTAATACGTAGAATAACTCGAAGTAAGTATTGCATGGTGTGAGAGTACTTGAAGTATGAATGTGTAGGCTGTGCCGGCATAGCCTATTGGGGTACATGAGTGATGTTGGGAAATTAACAAGACATTGATATACACAACCGCAACGCAGCTCCACAGCTATAAAATGATTAGAGTATGTCTTTTAGATAATAAAGTAACTAGTAATGATAGTGCGATTTTTTCTAAAGGATTTTTTCTAAAGGAAAGAAAGCATTGAGGCTCATTTTTTGCATTAATCATATTGTAGGTTTCAACTACAATCAGTTCATATTTTTGCTATGTATTTCTACATGTGTGTTTTTATAAGCATTAATTGTAAAACCATTGCACTAAAACATTCACAAAGGATTGTGCAGAGGCTGTCCAAACGGCGAGCGAGAAGCAGAGTATGGCTGGACGTGGTTCGGTGCAGTGCAGGCATCTCGTTTTCGTTTTGATAAATAATATAGACAGCTAAGATGTGGAAATGTCTAATTTTTAGGGTCCACTGCGATCAAAAAATCTGATGTGGGTGTCAGACTTCATTCTGATACAAGTGCCGCTTAGCCTTAAAGTTATATCAGTACAGCAATATTGAAGCCACGTGGGCAGTGCATGGTCACATAATGTATCCAATTTCGAGCCAAGGGCTGTAAATAGTTGATGGCCCCATGCATTAAAAGTCGAGGGTCAAGGATTATTCCCCTCTCCCTGCATTAGACAACCAAAGGTTGAAGGTCAAATTTGTCCCAGAATCGGTATTTCATTGCTTATGACGTTGTTTATGCAGAACCAAATGCACTCTTTTCACACAAGGTGTCATTAATTACATGGATGAAATAAAATGTACATATCCTGTATTTGCTGAATTCCGGAATGCGTTTTGACTCTGTACACGCCAACGATTGTTAACTAATGTACGAGCATATGAAGTATTAAACGAAATTTGTGACTGAGATGAGGATTCCTTAGTAAGGAGGTTGCAGAATACTGAAGTCATTAATCGGTGTAGAAGCAACTTCAGGTGTGTGGGATTGAAGTGTATTCGAACCCTTGTTGTACCATGTTGTACGTTAACGAACTGGTAGAAAATATCAAGAGTATCCTCAGATGTTATGCCAATGACGAAGTAATCTATAGTCAAGTGCTATCTGAAATATTCACTCAAATGTTGAAAAAAATTGAAAGTGGTTCAGGGACTGACATCTTGCTTAAAATGTTCAGCTATGTTATATTTTTTCACTTAAAACACGCAGAAACGTAATATTCTATCATCATTCTGCTTACAAATTCTCAAGTAACCCATCCTAGCTTACTGCGTAAGTTTGTGGTTCCCACAACAAATAGGACTAAGAGGAAATATTAACTGTATGCAAACAAAGGCCAGTACGAATGATCAACAGAGTTGTTTGGCCTACGTTAGAACATCACGTAAATGACTGCAAACTGGAAATGCAGACGCTTGGAGGTAGACATCAACCATCCCGCGAAAGTCTGCTTACAAAGTTTCAAGAACAATAGTAAGTGAAGAGTGTTTAAACATACTACAGGCCACTACATATTACTCTCATAGCTACCGTGAAGACATGATTCAACTTATTACAGAGTACACAGAGTCATTTAAGAAGTCATACTTCCCGCGTTCTATACGCAGATGGAACAGGAAGAGGTGTTAACCAGTGATGGAAAGGGAAGTACCCTTTGTCATGCACTTCACAGCAGAGCATAGGTGCAGAGGTAGATGTAGACACAACTGTTTCAGAAATGTACAACATTTCATTTCACAAGGTACATTTGGAAACAAAATTACATCTTTTTTTAAGTTTTCTTTTTTCAGAAATCGCTGTTCACAGTTTTGCCCTTTATACTTGCTGTCAGCACGCTATACTGCCGTTGAAGTCCGCCCTGACATAAAATACGCCAAGCCTCTTCAGGTCCAACACAATAAATCTGTCATCTCTTGCTATATAATACTCTTCGACAAATTTCAACTAGCATGTAAGCACGGATACAAGCAATCGTCAAAAGGACGCGTGTTCTTTGTCTAGTTCTGCAGGTCACCGCGTCTCACTGTACGTGTCGTCAGTTGCTACAAATAGGCGCGGTCACTGTGAGAGCATCCACTGGTTGGCAACAGACTCTTTAGAAATACTTTCGTGACCATTTCCTTGCAACCAAGGGAAGATTATCCCATGTACTGGATTTCTGCTGAATGAACGCCTATTTAATTATTTGCGATACAGAAACGGGATATTCGAAAATTTGCAGTACTTAAAGTGGCACATAATCTTGTTATATTATCAGCCCTATTAACACCTGCATCAGTCGAAATAGTCAAGCAAGTACATTGATCAAAAATGTGTGAGTGAATTCCTAAGGGACCAAACTGCTGAGTTTATCGGTCCCTAGACTTACACACTACTTAAATTAACTTCAACTAACTTATGCTAAGAACAGCACACGCACCCAAGCCCGAGGGAGGACTCGAACCTCCGGCGGAGGGGTGCGTAATCCGAGACATGGCGCCTAAACCGCGCGGCGTATATTCATCATTTGGATTTGCATCTCCTCCTGTTTTTCGTGTTTTCAGTTAAACTTGTTGGATGTAAGATCCTCCAGTTATGCAAAACACCGTTTTCTCAAAGTTCCCGCCGCGCAGGATCTCCCCCCGTCGGAGATTCGATCCCTCCCTCGGGCTTGGGTGTGTGTGTGTGTTGTCCTTAGCGTAAGTTAGTGTAAGTTAGATTAAGTAGTGTGTAAGCCTAGGCACTGATGACCTCAGCAGTTTGGTCCCACAGGAACTTACTACAAATTTTCAAAGTCCCACAACATGGCTGGGCACACAACAACCACGATTACAGTGTGTTTTGGTGAAGTGTAAAGTGCTTCTACGACAATATTTCTGAAAATATGTGTGACATTTACGTGTGCTTCACAACACTTCATCAGGATTCTGAAAAAAAAGGGTTTACCACACAAAAACAAAATATTCTACAAGTAAGAAATAATACGCAAGTGACCTTGCAAGATCATGCAAACCGAATGTAAAGATAAAATAAAACAGGAACCCACTGATGATGGCAGAGAAGTGCTGAAAACTGTTTGGAAACTTTGAAAAAACGGCTTTTAGATAACTGGTGACCTTACATGGAATAAGCAAGTATATTTGTAATGGACGAATGCTTCGGAAGGGACAAGCGTAGTGATTTAAGGCTTATAAATGTTGGCACTGCAAATTTTTGCAGGAATGTTGGAGAATTGAGAGTAAAATTAGAGGCAAGATTGTAAAAAAGAATTACCATCTTGTAGGGAATGAAAAACCGACGGGTTAAAACAGATACCAGTAGTTTAGTTCCGGTTAAGCAGTAATTTTCGGTATTTATATGGTCTCGGTTAAACAAGTGTTTTTCATCTTTTCATGATAACCGAGTAAAAATGCTGAAATATCCGTGAACCACAGCCAAAGAGCTAAAATTTTTCGTTTTTAAATAAATTTTCTTTAAAAGAAAAATGAATTTTTATACGCAAACATAAAATTTGCATTGGTTTCAAATATTGCATTATTATGGAAAATGGGAAAAGGAGCAGTGCTATTTTAATAATGCCGACAGAAACGAGCAACAAACATATGGCATAAAAACTGATACGGCATTGCTGAAACAATAACGTCCTTGTTGCCGTGTTTCGTGGCTTAATGTACGCGTGCATGTGCAGTACGCAACAGTTATCCCCACCTGGTCTATACAGTTGTTTTCGTTGTCATTATAGTAACAGTAATAAATTAAAAACATATCGACTGTTCACTCTTAGTATACAACAAAAATAGAAAGTAACCTGTGTCTGCATAACATGCCTTCACTTGCTTTTAACCTTTGAAAACGGATTAATTAACACGAAACGTAGACTCATTCAACCTCAATTTCCCCCCCCCCCCCCCCCCTTAGAACTCGCTATTTGTAATGGCGAAATATGGAATAATCTCCGAT
Organism: Schistocerca cancellata; assembly: GCF_023864275.1. Lineage (NCBI taxonomy): Eukaryota > Metazoa > Arthropoda > Insecta > Orthoptera > Acrididae > Schistocerca > Schistocerca cancellata. The sequence goes on along the minus strand of NC_064626.1, from coordinate 983,061,429 downwards.
TAGAACACGATTTTTCAGCAGAGTTTCAAACAGAATCAATAGGAGAATACTGGTTATGTGTTTTGGTGCAACAGCCACTTAACGCATTACGAGAGAAACGCGAATGTTGGACGGACTACGTTTCCTTTTATTTGGCTAGTTAGTTTAATATTTTGATCCTGTGTATCTCGAAACTGAGTCACAATTTTTCAATCTTCGTTTGATTTCCACATTTATTAGAGGAAATAATAGGAACAAAATGCCGAAAATCGATTATCTCAAGAACCGTTTATTCCGAGCGGTATTAACAGTCAAGTTAAATTGGCGTGATGGAAAACCATTACAGCCGAAAACAGGTTGTTTCAGCATATATACTGTATTTATGAAATTGTTTCTCTATTGTACTTCTTACATGCTAAATGGTTAACATATAGATCAGTTGATCAATTTATAGAAATCGTAGTTGACCCTGTACTTTTCTCATATAAAGTAGCAAGCGGAAATGTTTTTGTCTTAGTAGCGTTGATCTCTCTTCTTGTTACATATAATGTCAGGCGCTAACACGCCAGCTACATTTGGTGATGCTTGCACCAAGATAGCGGATTCCAGCCACCTTGCCCCTCACTCATTGCACATTTCTCAGGCGTTTTAGCAGAAATACTAACAAGGAAATACTAACAAAGTGAAAAAAAAAATCACTTGTAAGATATCAGTCGCAGCAATCGAGCCCACAAGGGAATTTGGGCCATAATTCTGATAGTAAGTAGTTATGACCGTCTGAAAGTACAGCTTATTAACTTTCGCACGCCCCAGTTGATTACTGCCCGCTCCGCCCAACTGCAAACAGGCTAATGCCCAAGCAGGAAGCACTGTACAGTGGAATGAGTATGAGGTTTGTGAAAAACATGGTTTGTTCATTGTTTCAATGTGCGCGGCTTCTAACCTGTAGCCGCTAACAAAGTTTTCTTTGCTCTAAAAATTTTTATATTGCGAATCAAAAATCCAGTGAGAATTAATGAAAGGATCCAGTGTCTCATTAAATAAGTAGCGTTTCGCTATTTAATTATTAATCGCTGTTGTGCGTTACTTTCTTTGAATTTTAAAGCTTGCACTTTTTAATGTGGCGTACATTTGCAGGCGATGGGCTTTTCTTCTACCTGAATGGCATCAGTAAATTGCAAATCGAAAATCATTAACGTAATCTCAAAATAATTCTTCAGTTGCTTAGGTTCATTTACCTTTAATGAGACGTATATACAGCTGCAGAATATCAGTACGAGAATATTGTTAAAATAATTCTGAACATATAATAAATACCACATTACTAGCAGTTTTTCTTGTAGAATAACATTTGCTGTCGAACATTGGGCAGATGTCTCCGCCTCCCCCTTCCCCTTGTCTCCATCAATATACTTCGAAAAGGAACGCTCTGGTAGTCACTCCACTGAACAGTACTTCCAGCTCTGGCATCAGGCGGCCGTAGTGGGGTGTAGCGGGTGACAAGCAATTAGTGTGTACGAGAGTTTAACAGCTGTAACTTTAGAAGGTCGTAACTGCGTATGATCAAAATAACGGCCCAAATTCTCGCGTGGTGTCGATAGTTAGGTATGATATCTTGCAAGTGTGCTTTTTCCTCGTTAAAATGTGAGGTCAAGTTGGAGTTGTTCCTTGTCAGTGCCAACAGTAACAAGGTAGTATCGTTGTACTTGTATTTTCAAGAGCTTTCAAGTGCAGTCAAAAAGCATACTATTTGTAGAAGAACGTAATACTTTCAGTACATAATTTGGCGCAAGAGTGTACAATTCGGTTTTCTTAATAATATGAACTCGTTGTTGGCGGACTTCTTCGCATAAATAAAGGAGACATTTGCACAAATTAGCTTTTATAGTTATTTTTTGCTGCAGCTAGTTACCTTAAAAGACGGTGATTTGAGATGTATAGCCGGCCGTGGTGGCCGAGCGGTTCTAGGCGCTACAGTCTGGCACCGCGCGAACGCTACGGTCGCAGGTTCGAATCCTGCCTCGGGCATGGATGTGTGTGATGTCCTTAGGTTAGTTAGGTTTAAGTAGTTCTAAGTTCTAGGGGACTGATGACCTTAGAAGTTAAGTTCCATAGTGCTCAGAGCCATTTTTTTGAGATGTACTGTTAAACAATAAAGTGGAAGCCAGTTGCAATAATGGAACAAAAATTCGCATAGAAGCAAACGTCCACAAGACAAGCTCCACCTAACAAGGCGTTATTGTAGATACACCACCAAACTGAACTCCGTCTGAAAAGGGCCTCGTGAAGCTAAACGTTACCGACTGACCGCCGTGTCATCTTCAGCCGATAGACGTCACTGAATGCGGACTGGAGGGGCATGTGGTCAGCACACCGCTCTTCCAGACGTTATCAGTTTTCTTGAGCGGAGCTTCTACTTCTCGATCAAATAAGTCCTCAATCCTCAATTTACCTCACAAGGGCTGAGTGCACCCTGCTTGCGAACAGCGCTCGGCAGAGCCGTACGGTTACCAATCCAAGCGCTAGTTAAGCCCGACAGTGGTTATTAACTTCAGTGATCTGATAGGAATCGGTGTTACCACTGTGGCAAGGCAACTGGCGGCCACACTGTTTCTTACATCAAATAGGAGACCATCCTGTAACTAATATGAGTTTTATAGTCCTGAATTTGGAGCGTATTTACAGCCCAGCTAGAAAACAGCATGTGCTGTGTGCAGTCTGTGGCTGGTTGGCATTGTTGGAATATTCACTATTGTAGTGTTAGGCAGTTGAATGTGAAAAGCGTGTAGCGTTGTGCAGTTGGAGGTGTGCCGCCAGCAGTGGTGGATGTGGAGAGAGAGATGTCAGAGGTTTGAGCGCACGATCTGGACGTGTGTCTGTCAGAAAAAGGAAATTTGTTTAACTGGATGTCACAAAATTATATATAATGACTTCTGATCGCTTTTAAGGTAAATACGTTGTTTGTTCTCTATCAAAGGCTTTCATTTGCTAACTGTGCCTATCAGTAGTTAGTGCCATCAGTAGTTAGAATCTTTTATTTAGCTGGCAGTATTGGCGCTCGCTGTATTGCAGTAGTTCGAGTAACGAAGATTGTTGTGAGGTAAGTAATTCATGAAAGGTATAGGTTATTGTTAGTCAGGGACATTCTACTGTAGGGATTATTGAAAGTCAGATTGCGTTGCGCTAAAAAAATATTGTGTCTCAGTGATGGTCAGAATAAGTAAAAAGAAAACTGTCTCAGTACGTTCAGTTTTACTCAGCTGTCTTTGTATCAAACAACGTAGAAGGTTACTAGCACAGCCATTCATCAATTTTCTAAGGGGACGTTTCAAACCGAAGAGCTTGGAGTAGAAGATGATAGAGTTCTCATAGCTCTTAAGGTATGCATTTTAAAAGGGTGATCACAAAGTTTCCGTTTCAGAGGGTTGCTGCAGCGTATATGCAACATTGCTCTAGTCCGATGCGGGTATACAACCAACAACATTTAGAAAAGGGTCCAGTATGGTATTCGTGTCTGTTCGACGTGTCCGCTGTAAATTGGGAAACGTGAACTATGTCAACATTATTAGAAAATGTGTAGAAAACTGGCCGACGTTCCATTCTTGGCTGCTGAAGGACAAACACCGGTACACATAAATCGGAGAAAGGAGAATGTGTAGGGGGTAGCATGTCCGTCGAAAACCACAGCTGTGCAGTGAATGGTTCCCCAGGTTCTGTGCTGGTTGCGATTCGATAGAAAATACCTATCGCCCTGGGAAGCCAGCCTCATCCATTGCGGTTAATTCCAATTATAGTGGGAGACACTCGGGTACCCTACCTATAGTTCTCACCGCTGCCCAGACAACTGTCTCGCCTCCCGTCCGTTAGAAAGGCCTGGAAGCATATATGAATCCTGTCGGACGAGGCAGATACGAACTTCTTCACGTAGTAGGACACGGTGTTCTAGCAAACGGATGTCTTCACCCTGGTGCGCCACTGGAATGATTGTCTCAGTGTTCACAGCAATTATGCCTGATTGTCACACCGATTATGAAGAGTGCGGCCTGAAATGGAAATATTTTGATCGCCCCTTATATAGCCCATGTTTAGTAGGCCTATTTACTTCAGATTGTGGTATTTAAGCCACAACACTGCCCCTTATTTTGACATTTTGTTGCTACGTTTTAGCCTGTATGACCGAGAGGTTGTAGGTGCTTCAGTCTGGGCTCGCGTGGCGGCTACGGTCGCAGGTTCGAATCCTGCCTCGGGCATGGATGTGTGTGATGTCCTTAGGTTAGTTAGGTTTAAGTAGTTCTAAGTTCTAGGGGACTGATGACATTAGATGCTAAGTCCCATAGTGCTCAGAGCCATTTGAACCGTTTGCTACATTTTAATGCAAGGTATAGGAAGATTTTGGTACGGGAGGCTAGTGAGTATGTAGAATCAAAAGGCAGGCTTATCTAACAACGCCCCGTGTGGTCACGTAGCGCGAGAGCGGCCTGGTAGGCAAAAGCCGTATCGTACTGGAGCAGAGAGTCACTTACCACGTTGGGTACCAAGGAGCGAATCTTTTATTATTTATATTTACTGTTTGAATATTAATATATTGCTCCGACCATACTGATGACTAGACCGCGGAGTTTAGATAAAAACCTATTTTGTTACTGAGTTCCTATCTGCATAAAAATTTGTACTTAGGCGTTTCATGACTGTTTACACGTAATAGCGTTAATTCTATAGGACCTAAAAAGCCTATTTCGACGTTAGTGCCTATTTTTGCCTATTTCGGCTTTAATATCCTAAAAAGTGCCTCTTTCATCATATAAGACAGTGGCTCCAAGTTTTTCCACACTATACGACACATGGAAAAAAATATTTTCTGCCCAGCGTGCAGCAAGGTGGCTAGTTGATATGCGCTAATGCGTCGCATTTGCCTAACACTTCGGTCTTTTTTTATTTTTTTATATCGCTATCCCTCTTAGTACAAAATACTCTTGATAGGTGTTTTATTATACATATAGAAAAATAGATCACGGATCTTTAGGTTAAAACCTATTCTTTTTCCTCAGCTCAAATTTGCATATAAGTTGGTACTTACGAGTTTCATGACTAACTAAACTGAATACCGTTAGTTATATAGGACCTAAAATTGCGTATTTCGACGTAGATGCCTAAATTTGCCTATTTCGGCATCAAAATCCTGAAAAGTACCTATTTCGTCAATCTGACAGAGTTGGTTCAAATGGCTCTGAGCAGTATGGGACTTAGCATCTGTGGTCATCAGTCCCCTAGAACTTATAACTACTTAAACCTAACTAACCTAAGGACATCACACACATCCATGCCTCTATAGCTAAATTACTGCCCTTCGCGCATTTTCTCGCTGCTGTCTACAGGCAGTCCTATCAAACTACTCTGTTTCGTGAAAGGTATTATACGTGAATTTTCCGGCTCGAAAAATAATTTGCCAGTAGTGAGATGTTTTCATCTGAAGCACCGGTAGATTCCATTCCTTGTTCAGAAGGGGCGGCAATCTGTCAGGTGCCATATGTCCAGCTACGAGTACGGTACTTCCCCTACAGAACGTGTTAAGTGTTTCTGACGTTCCAAGTGCAAAATAAATTCTAGTTTCTGTGTGAAAATATTACGTCATGCCGGAAACAGATAGTTCAAAGTCTACTCATATAAGGCAGTGGCTGCAAGATTTTCCGCATTATACAGCAGATGAGAAAATTATTTTCTGCCAAGCATGCAATAAGGAGGTTAGTTGATGTTTTTCTTAGACTTCTTATTTTCCTGTCACTTAAGATTCTTTTTTATCGCTATCCTTTAGTAATATGAAATACTCTTTATATGCGATTCTAAACTGCATTTCCCTTTTCTCTCGTATTAGGTTTCGAGTGTTAAGAAATCTCACTTAACTCAGCATGCAGATGGAATCGCACATAAAGCTAATGTTGAACGAAAGTCAAAATTGAAGCAAACTCTTTTAACCAATAAATCTGGTGAATCCTCCGAAAAAACAAGCTCTGCAGTGATTTGTGTCATGCACTTGTGGCAGCAAACATCCCCTTTCGGAAACTAGAGAACCCTATTTTCAGAGGTTTTCTTGAGAAGTACTGCCATCAGTCTATTCCTTCAGAGTCAACTTTACGTTAGAATTATGTGGATTCAGCTTACAATGCTGCATTGCACAGAATCCGAGAAGATGTTGGAGAATCTTGTATATGGATTTCTGTGGATGAAACTACTGACAGTCTTGGCCGTTACATTGCAAACCTGATTATTGGCAAGCTAGATCCAGATACTCCATCGAGGGCTCATTTGATTTACTCAAAACAGCTTGCAAAAACTAACCAACAAACAATATCACAGTTTGTTAACAATGGGCTTAAGGTGCTATACCCAAACGGAGTGGATGAGAATAAGGTGCTTCTGGCCGTCACCGATGTTGCTGCATATATGATAGCAGCGTTTCAACTATTAAAAGTATTCTACCCATTGATGCTGCACGTAACTTGTGTAGTGCATGGGATCAACCGCATAGCAGAGCAAGTAAGGCTACAATTTCCTAAAGCAAATACACTCCTGGAAATGGAAAAAAGAACACATTGACACCGGTGTGTCAGACCCACCATACTTGCTCCGGACACTGCGAGAGGGCTGTACAAGCAATGATCACACGCACGGCACAGCGGACACACCAGGAACCGCGGTGTTGGCCGTCGAATGGCGCTAGCTGCGCAGCATTTGTACACCGCCGCCGTCAGTGTCAGCCAGTTTGCCGTGGCATACGGAGCTCCATCGCAGTCTTTAACACTGGTAGCATGCCGCGACAGCGTGGACGTGAACCGTATGTGCAGTTGACGGACTTTGAGCGAGGGCGTATAGTGGGCATGCGGGAGGCCGGGTGGATGTACCGCCGAATTGCTCAACACGTGGGGCGTGAGGTCTCCACAGTACATCGATGTTGTCGCCAGTGGTCGGCGGAAGGTGCACGTGCCCGTCGACCTGGGACCCGACCGCAGCGACGCACGGATGCACGCCAAGACCGTAGGATCCTACGCAGTGTCGTAGGGGACCGCACCGCCACTTCCCAGCAAATTAGGGACACTGTTGCTCCTGGGGTATCGGCGAGGACCATTCGCAACCGTCTCCATGAAGCTGGGCTACGGTCCCGCACACCGTTAGGCCGTCTTCCGCTCACGCCCCAACATCGTGCAGCCCGCCTCCAGTGGTGTCGCGACAGGCGTGCATGGAGGGACGAATGGAGACGTGTCGTCTTCAGTGATGAGAGTCGCTTCTGCCTTGGTGCCAATGATGGTCGTATGCGTGTTTGGCGCCGTGCAGGTGAGCGCCACAATCAGGACTGCATACGACCGAGGCACACAGGGACAACACCCGGCATCATGGTGTGGGGAGCGATCTCCTACACTGGCCATACACCACTGGTGATCGTCGAGGGGACACTGAATAGTGCACGGTACATCCAAACCGTCATCGAACCCATCGTTCTACCATTCCTAGACCGGCAAGGGAACTTGCTGTTCCAACAGGACAATGCACGTCCGCATGTATCCCGTGCCACCCAACGTGCTCTAGAAGGTGTAAGTCAACTACCCTGGCCAGCAAGATCTCCGGATCTGTCCCCCATTGAGCATGTTTGGGACTGGATGAAGCGTCGTCTCACGCGGTCTGCACGTCCAGCACGAACGCTGGTCCAACTGAGGCGCCAGGTGGAAATGGCATGGCAAGCCGTTCCACAGGACTACATCCAGCATCTCTACGATCGTCTCCATGGGAGAATAGCAGCCTGCATTGCTGCGAAAGGTGGACATTGTGCCGACATTGTGCATGCTCTGTTGCCTGTGTCTATGTGCCTGTGGTTCTGTCAGTGTGATCATGTGATTTATCTGACCCCAGGAATGTGTCAATAAAGTTTCCCCTTCCTGGGACAATGAATTCACGGTGTTCTTATTTCAATTTCCAGGAGTGTAGCATCAAGAATACATGCATTCAAAGAACAGCTTCCAGATGTCCCATTGCCATCAGAGCCTGTTGTCACCCGTGGGGCACGTAGCTGATAGCAGCAGAATACTATAGTACGCATCTCTCAGCTGTCCAGAAGGAGGTTGAAAATATACCGGAGGATGCTGCATCCGTAACTGCAGCAATGGAGCTACTCAAAGATTCTTCTTTAAAACGGGACTTATCTTACACTAGGGCCCACTACACATTTATGGCAAGAATAATTTCACAATTAGAAGGCTCAGGGAGATCTACCTACGACAATATTTCTTTGCTTGAAGAAGTCAAAATGGAAATTAATGAAGCGCCAGGTGAAGTTGGGGAAAAGGTACGGGCAAAAATGCAAACGGTTTTGCAGAAGAACACTGGCCTGAAGGAGTTGTGTGCAGCTGCCGACATACTTAGTGGAAAATCAGCACTTCTGACTGCAGCATTCCTGTCCAACATGTGCCGAAAATGAAGTACGCCCCTGTCACATCTGTTGATGTAGAACGTTCTTTTTCAGGGTATAAATTGATTCTGACTGACAAGTGCCACAGTTTTTCACTAGAAAACCTAGAAAAGATTTTTGTTATTCATTGTGAAGCCAACTATGTTCAGAATATGTGTAACTACGAATGTATTAATTAAACCATTGCCACATCTTTTTTACGGAGATCTTTATCTTGCAGAAACTCAAAAATATTTGGAGTTATGTTCAAAATTAATGTTGTAGATTTCTGTGATCTGTAACTGTGTAAATATTCATTCTCCTTGTTTTAATGACTAATAAGATGTTCATACTGTAAACACTGTGTATTTTAATTTATTTTTATTTCCTCTGCATCATTTTCATTAGAGCCTATTTTAGGTTTTATATAGCCTAAATGAACTACTGAAGGAGCCTATTTTAGGTGCCTAAAACACACATTTTTACGACGTAAAACTCCGTGGCCTACTGATGACGTTGCTTGCACTGAAACCATGGTAATAATAATCTCCATATCATTCAATTCATCGGGAAATGCTAACTACAAATTTTAGTTTCTGTCAGTGCTTATTGATTGAAAAGTCGGAACAATCACAAGTGCGTCCGAAGAGGTTAGGCGCCAAACTGAGAAGATAGCTCACTTACGTAATCTGCCATCGCTTTCCAAAAAGACGGAACAGTTTGTTGAAAACTAGCATCGGATGACGTACTTGCGCCATTTTGTGTAAATCCAAGGCAGTCTACAATCGTTTTTCGAGGTGGGAACACGCGAACTAGCTGTGAGGTGCCACTCTACATAAAGACGGAAGTAATTGTTATGGTTGCCTCGGAAAACATATTCATGCGATCTCATGTTGATTCCAAGATCGTGTAAAGTATTTCTGTGACTTTTTCTGTGCTCGGGAACTAGTGATTATCGTCCGAAAACTTTGCTATGAATAATGTTAGACTGGCTCTCAGAATCTTTCTCCTGTTTCTTACCTCGATAAGTAGAAATAAAATCCAGTGGCATGCCAATACACCGTAATTCCTATTTTATTAGTACTCAATCCTTACCATTTGCCCTTCGTTGGGCACTGCTTACTGCATGCACGTCAGAGCCTGCGGTCAGCGGAGAAGAAACCAAATGGGATGTCAGCAACATCTTTGCCAAACGAGAAGTAAACTTACCTCCAGTTAAGCTAGGGACAGTGAACGCGTGCGTTAATTACATACATCCACCGTCTTTCTTAATCCCGGCATCGTTAAGGACTAGCTTATGGAGGCCCAATCCACGTTTACTGTGAGACTATATTTTACCACCAACCTTAATACTCGTTACACTTGGTATTCCTGCGCGTGGATGAATGAATAAACTGGCAGACTGCATTTTGAAGAAGCGCTTTTGGAGCCTCAGGTAATATTCGTAACACTTGGCATGCTTAACTGGCGAAAATGGCCAGTAGGCGATAGGTAATCAGTGTGACAGGAACTGCTCTGGAGCAACAAACTTGCCGAGTGCAAATCAAGTCTGGACTTTTAAAGACAGCGTTTAATCGAAGTGGGAGAAATTTTGAACAGTGCATCTTTGAAGAGAACTGAGAAATTGAATTTTGTTGTGGATTACGACATTGTGAACAGTGAATAATAAGGCTCCCGTGTGACTATTGAAAAGGCGCGATTTTTTTATTTTTATTTTTATTTTTATTTTTTTTATTTTTTATTTATTTATTTTTTTTTTCTCACGAACGCTGGACATTAGGGGAGAACATTGCTTTCGAACTGTGGCTGTAAAACGGATTTTATAAATTATGAATGGATGGTTATTGCTGCAATATCAAGCTGCTGGCGTGGATAACGCAAGTGGAGCTGGGGAAGTGAAGACTACGTCATCATCGGGCAGCGTGATTGACTTTAAGTGCGGCGGCGGTAGAGATACTGTACCAGCGACTAGAGGCGGTGCGGCCTGCAAAACCTCATCGTCGGGAGAGTCTGCAAGTTGGAGACTTAGGCGCCGCGTAGCGGGTCACGAGCGGTACTTCACGTGTGGTGGTCAACGGGGTAACTACTGACAGGGGGTCCGGCCGGACTGGCTGTTCCACGCACGCGTCGGCATTCGTGACAGCGAGGAGGGGGCGCCTGACATTGCAGTGATTAATGCGAGTCGTGCTTACATTCTTATTAAAGAAAGAAGCTTTTCTCGTAGTTTTAAGAAGAGTGATATTGCAGTTTTACTTTGCGTTTTGTGAATTACTTCCATAACAAATACGGCAAGATGAACTCTATTTACGATAATATGTGTGATGAGGTCACCACTCAAATAACTGTAGCTAGTAATGAGAACAATATTTATCAGTTAATTATGTAATTGCAATTTTAAATTAAATAATTAGCGGACATATGGATAAGGAGCGAAGTAGTGCTGATGATGAAAACAGTACTAATGAGTTTATTATTAATGGAAATTATTTCATTGAGATAATATCAGAATATAGAGTATGACGACAATGTGTTGGTAAAGAAGCGGTATCTTATTTAAATTAAACGCTCTTAATGAAACTCTCGTATGATTTACTGTGCTATTTTAGGGCTTATGATTTATGGACTGTTGCTAATGAGTAACTCAGGTAAAATAAGTAATTTTAATTTGAATGGGGGTAATGAAACGCCCGTGAGGATAAATATTGTTAATGTGGATATGAACATTAATATGTTAGCTAATAATAAATATGATACAACGCTGAACTTAGTAAACATCAGGAAGTGAAGTACGATGTTGAACTTACGGTGACTGGCAAGCAAAATGTAAATAATGGCTTGAATAAAACAGTAGCGGTAGGCAATAAAAAGAGTTGCGACAGTGTCAAATAATTTTTACAATATAAAAAATGATTTCTCAAATGACATGATCTGAAAGTAACCAGTGAACTAACCACTAATGAGTTAAAACAAACAAGGGAATATATATAAAATAAAATTGATGAACGAACTGATCAGCTGACCAAATCTTGTGATGAATTAAAGAAGGAAATTGAAACTGAAATGGTCGAAATGAACTATCAATTGACGGATTGGAAAAATACGTCAGTGTCAAGGAACTAGGATACTTGAAATGACTAATTAAATAATGAGCAGGGAACTTTAGTGGAGGTTACTTGTGATGAAAGTAGGGTACAAGAACATGGCGATGAAATGGGGAAGAGTGGGAGAATGAATTAATGTGAGACACAGGTGTCGTAAATGAAAATATCAGAACAGAGTTCTTTCAAGGAGAAACAGGGGTTAATATGTGGAAAAATACGTTGAAAAATGTAAACAGAGTAATATTAATGATGAAGTAATAGAAAATGTATTTAAGTGTAGTACAGAGGGCAGTACTAACGGAATATCATAAATGCAGGTTAGATGGATGAGGAATACACAAATATATTGGCGTTTGAGGAAGATAATCTGTGTGTGACATCGTAAACCAGAATGATAACTGCAAAATCTAAAATATAAAGTGTAACCTTATTTGGTCGAAGAATGATGTTAGTGATGTAATTTATTATCAGAAAGTGAGATAACAGGTTAAGATAAAAGTTACTGAGAAAGCATCACAAAATATTTTCTGAAATCTGTGTTATATGGAAAGATTTACTGGTACAAGGTGCAACAGAATAGCCCTTTCAAAAGACGGCTTCCTGTCATGTCATAGTAGCGTGAGAAGTTGAAGATAATGACAATATGTAGTTGTTCAAATTGTTAGAAGAGTACTTAATAATTTACAGTTTTTTGTAAGGTCGTTTTAATGTTTTGTTAATATGGCTGTAAGACATGTATATTTCTATTGTGTATTGTCAAACCACAATTTATGAAAGATGTTTATATTTTATTAATAGGATTAAGTAGGAATAATTAATATTTGTCATGTTGGAAATAATTGTGGTAGCAGGGAATGTCTGCACCAAAGTATTGTTGGCAGGAGAGACCGCACATTGATATAATTTTAAAAAGGGCTGGAGAGACCGCGTGTGGATAGATTTTAAGAAAAGAGCGGGAAAGACCGTGCATTGATACATTTTGTAATGATAGCAGGAATTGTCTGCACCAGAAAGCATTGTTGGCGGGAGGGACCGCACTTTAGCGTTCGTAGGAAGTCTGTAGTAAGCAGGAAGTGAAGCGAGTCGGTAGCAAGTCTGAAGCGAGAGGTTGAGAGGAGCGGTGTGCCAGCCGGCCACCAGCTATGATTTACAAGAGATTATAAACGGATGTACAGAAACATCAGCTAACTATTATCATAAGAGGAACTAATACTATTGAATTAATTTTTTGAGAAACTCAAGACTAATGAAGGTATGTTTGCGCAATGCTAGTTGTAAGATTATTGTAAAAAGTAAGTCCCGTTTGAACGTGTGTAAAATCATTTCATTCAGAATATAATTAATTTTTGCCAGAAATATTGCATTACTGATTACAATCCATTCCAAAAACCATCTGCGTAAAACTTTGGAAAATTTTATTGTTGTCAAGAAAAAGTTTAACTGTGAATTACGTAACTTAAGTCAAATTAATTAAAGAATTACGTCAGCTTTGCTATTAAAGAATAACGTCAGCTTTGGTAATAAATACAGCCGCTTATTATGACAGCCCACCCGCAGCTAATAGAGTATAGTAAAACAGAGTAAGCATATTCATGTCGCAGTTCGATGTAGCAGTCAGATGGCGGCGATCCAGTAACAGTAAAAAAAGGTAAGGAATAGTTCTGGGTTATTGCAGGTAACGACAGAGGCCACATTCTATGTTTCGTCGAAATAATCAGAAAATCACTTTTAATAAGTAGGATTTAAATTTGTATAAGAAGATTGAGAAAGATAATTAATTTCAAAGGGGAGATTTCATTTGTTATTATTAAGCAAGAGATAGAAATCCTAAGGGAAGGTCGCGTAACAAAAGAGATATAGAGGAGACGAGTAGGTTTCATGGTGTGGCAATGACCACGGATTGCGTATATTTTACGCATCTACAAGTAAGAGTGCACAGTGTATGGACTGTTAAAGCAGCTCACCACGTAATGGCAGTTCTGAAGAAGGAGCTAAATTGCGGGGCGACGACTTACCAGGCAGCAGCTGTTGCAGTAAGGCCGTTGCTGCAGTTCTATACAGAGCGGTAGATGCACGACGCATCGCTGGCGGGTGCGGAGCAGTTCGTAAGAGGTCACTCGTTGTTTACAATCTTGCGATCTAGTTGCTTATTAAATGAAGATGAATATTTTATAATTGATACTTAGGTTATTGTGTCCAGATTATTACCTATCCAAGAAACTGATAATTTTGTAATTTTGGTTCTTTTCAGGAAGACTGTGATACTGTATGTGACTAACGTTTGTATTATTTAATGTATGTTGTATATATCAATATGGAAGAGGGGAATAGAGAAAGAGTGGCCACAGAAAACAGAAATGTTGTTTTAAGGGTTAACAAGCTCAATAAATTTGATTTTGAAATATATTATTAAAATACTGTATATATTGGAACAATAATGTAAATGTTAAAAATTTGTAGCAGCGAGATATTTTATATGAATGAGTATACATACATTATTGTATTCCGACAGTAGGCACGAGCACCTAAGGAATTAAAGGAGCTTTGAGTATTGAAAAGACAAAATAGTAGGGAAATTTGATGTAACAGAGCAGTTAACGTTCCGGGTTCGTATAGGAAGGTTTTGATACGGGAGGCTGGCGAGTAAGTAGGATCAAAAGGCCGACTCATCGAACAACGCGCCAGATGGTCACATAGCGTGAGAATGACGGGGCGAGCAAGCAGCGTATCGTACTGTGAGACATTGGGGATACATCTACCACGCTGGGCGCCAAGATGCAAATATGTTATCCTTTACATTTACTGTTTAAAAATTAATACGCAGCTCCAACCTTGGTGATTACGTTGTCTGCACTGAGAATTTGTTAACAGTGATTTCCATACCATTCACTTCATCGGGAATGCTAACTATAAATTTTAGTTACTGTCAGTGCTTATTGAGGGAAGGGACGGAACAGTGACAAGTGCGCCCTGAAACGGCAGGCGCCAAACTTTAATGATAGCTCACTTACTAAGTCTCCGAGGGGGTAATATATGAATCATTGTACAAAATCTGATCTCACGTAAAGACGGAACAGTGTGTTGAAAAAAGCCTCCTAGATCGTACTTTGTGATTTTGTGTAAATCCAAAGCAGTCTGCGATAGATTTTCGACGTGGCAACACGCGATCTGGCGTGTGACGCACAACTTCATATAAAGCCGGAAGAATTGTTATTGTTACCTCGGAAAACATATTTATGCGAACTCACGTTCATTCTAAGATCGTGTGAAGCATTTCTGTGATTTTTGCGGTGTTCGGGATCTAATGATTAATGATCGGGAATTTTGTTATGAATATTAAAGATAGACTTGCTCTAGAAATCGCCTTACTAATTTTGCGATTAACGAAATAAAACAAAATTAGCCGGCATCCTCGCATTTTCCGATTCTTATTATGCTTAGCATCTGAAGCTACCCACTTACAAATTATAATGTACCGTTAATGGCAAAAGCGTTAGATCTCGCGAACGTCGGAGAAGAAACTAAGAGGGTCAACGGCTATGGGACGTCTTTGGAACACGTTAAGTAAGCATGTTTCCTCCAGTTGTGGTAGGGAGAGTGATTGCAGACATTACTTTCTAAAATCATTGTTTTAATACTGACACAAACTTCACGGTGGGAAGTTTCGTTTACTGTAACCCACTGTGTAGCTTATGGAGATCAAATCCTCGTTCACTGCGAAACTACATTTCACCACTGACTGTAAAATTCGTTACAGCATAATGGTTCTCGTCATATCCCTCAATACAGACGATTCCTTCTTGGGCATCATGTATAAGTGGAGGAGAGACGAACGGGGAATCATTCTAGTGAAGACATGGGATATAAATGTGGATATCTATTAACATTACTGACTTTGACAAAGTATAGATAGTTACGGCCCAGCGCCAGCGAAAGAGCATCTCGGAAAAAGCAAAGATGGTCTGATGCTCAAATGTTAATATCGCAAGCATCTGTGGAATGTTGCTGAAGGATGCTAAAATCTCGAACAGACAAAAAGTTGTTCAACATCCACACGTTACAGAACTTGGATTTCGGAGACGTACCCACTGTATAAAGCAGGATGGTCAACAATTTGTGGCAACTCTGACAACAGACTTCAGCACTGATGGAGGCACAAAACTTTCAGAGCACACACTTCAGCAGACATTGTTGAAACGGAGTTCGGCAACAAACGACGCCGAAATGATTCCATGTTGACTCAATGACGCCATCAATTACTACTGCAGTGGGTACGGAATTATACAGATTGGATCACGGATCAATAGAAACGTGTCCCTTGGTTGGAAGAATCGCGTTTCATTTTACAACAGTTTTCTGAAATGAACGTATCCTGCCAGAATTATTGGTCATAGAGGAACAGTGGACTGAAGAGCTCGGTCTTCCGACTTGACTTCTCTGGGAGTTTTCTCTTTAGGGATACGTGAAATATGTTGTCAGTCACGATATTACAGCTACACAGAACATGCGAGAACGTATCGTACTTGCTTGTAGTTCACTTCAGCAGTCAAGAATGAAAGAAGCAGTGACGTAATCATTCATCCAACACAAAAGCCTGTGCATCACTGTGAACAGACACCGTCTTCAAGATCTTTGTATAGTCTATACTTTTTGTGTCCATGATAGTTAACAGTACTATAAAATGGTATTAAAAATCCCCCATCGCTGATATTAATTTGAATGTAGTATTTGCGTAAATAATTTATACACTTTTAGAACAAATACTAGCAAGAGGAAGCGGATTACCGAATAAAAATATAATGTGGCGCAACGACATGAAGTTGAAACTTCCTGCCAGACTGAAACTGTGTGCCGAGCACTTGCCGCAAAAGGCAAAGTTCCCGAGTTCGAGTCCCGGTCCGGCACACAGTTTTAATCTGCCAGGAAGTTTCATATCAGCGTACACTCCGCTGCAGAATAAAAAATATCATTCTGGATACATGGAGTTACAGAATAAAACAACGATGGCGTCACAGATACTGCAAGATGCCTTGGAAGCACTCTAGACCATGGCAGATCAAACACATTAATATCAGGGATTGCTTGCTGGTAAAAGAGAACTGCTGCTGCGACACTGGGTAATTACCACATCATGATGAAGGCCTGAGACGAGTGCCATAAAAACAACGGCACAGTTGAACGAGAGAACCACTGTGTTCTGATTGCCTGATTGCTTCAAGCATAAGCTGTAGGCTGTGTTGTGGAGAACTGATGTCTTGTCAAAACAAGTAAGCAGGAAATCAGTAAAGATAACTCTCGTTTCCGGACAGCTGCATGCATTCTGGAAGCCACAAGCTTCGAAGAGAAATCCATGCTGCTCCACGCGTCGACATGATCTACATGCTGCCACCACAGGACTTCGCCTTCACTATGTATATATTGTACATTTTGTAACCTTCTTATGTTTCTCTGGGATATATCGTACTACTTACTAACTTACTGCTACTTTTGTGTAAGATTGCATAAACTAATTTTTCAGTACAATTTTTGTCATATGCAAAAATCATCCTGCAAAATTCTGGTCGGTGAGGCCCTGCTATAGTGATACAGGGCTATTGGGAGTTTATTATCTGCATTTCTGGAATTTGTTCATACCTTGGATGTCTCAAACGCCAAGCGACAATTTTGAATCGCTTATTATTTGCGCGCAGTTTTTGGTCAGAGTAGCTGTGTCGCTGGAAGATGTATTTGTTTCGTCATCACTGCTTGGCAGCGAGGAGCACGGGAGTACTATCGTTAGTGTAGTAGTGAGACAGACGCCGAGCAGAGAACTCGTGGCAATGTAGACGTACAGTTACGTGCATCGGTTCAAAAATGGTTCAAATGGTTCTGAGCACTATGGGACTTAACATCTATGGTCATCAGTCCCCTGGAACTTAGAACTACTTAAACCTAACTAACCTAAGTACATCACACATCTATGGTCATCAGTCCCCTGGAACTTAGAACTACTTAAACCTAACTAACCTAAGTACATCACACAACACCGAGTCATCACGAGGCAGAGAAAATCCCTGACACCGCCGGGAATCGAACCCGGGAACGCGGGCGTGGGAAGCGAGAACGCTACCGCACGACCACGAGCTGCGGACCGTGCATCTGTGTTTAAGTAAAATGATTTGTGTTCGGACATTGTGAAACAGAGGAGAAGAATTTTATTATTGATTGAGAATGAAAAGAATATAAAGAGAAATGATGGTAATATCGTAATTTAACCGGCACCGCGGTCGCGAGTGATTTGAATCATTATTGAATAAGATATACATGTTACGGAAGTTTAGATTTTTCATTTATGATTGAGTAATTTTCCCTCTACGGTATTTTTCTTGCTTAATAATTAATTGTCTAACATTTTGGGAGAGTAACAGTTTCGTATCAATGTTACACTTTGTCAGTGTTAATTATTGTTGTAACATGAATTACAAACCAGATATATCAGAAACTTTAAAAACACATTGACAAAAGGGGTATTTCACCTAAGGGCATTGTCCGAATCCTCGATCCAAGTAATTTTTATTTAAAGGAGTATCTCATTCAATGATGTCAATAAAATAGTTTACTTCTTGTCTGGAGCATTGTACCAAGCTCGGTAGTCAGAAATTTGCTACTTGAGCAGAAAGAGCAGCAAGCGCCGCGTTTCCAGTCAATTACATTACGAGGTAAGATATTTTCACTTCAGGATCAGTTTGTTACGGCAGCTATCAATGCACAGGGACCATTTCATGAACGGCATTATTAGGCACATCATTAACGCACAGGGACCACTTTCTTTAATAAAAGAGATTAGTAGTAAGTTTCTGGAGTTAAGCAGTTGGCAGATTTTTTAGGAAGATTATAAAACTGAGCCAAGTTCTTGTATTTTCACAGGCAGCTATATTTGGTTTCTCTCGCAGTTGGAAATGCACACAGTGAACCAAGCTCAACAGACGCCATGTTACAACCAGCCAACTAAGTCAGAACGTAATCTCAAATCAAAAGAAAAGAGTTATTAAAGAAAACTTTCACTATCAAAAAGATAGTAACTACATTGTCTGTGTCTCTCTCAATTATAGATGCAGTCAGATCATATTCTAAAATAGTGCTGACAATTACTTGGATTATTCGCAATTTCGTCATTAACGTTTGATGCGATTCATTGTTTATTTCCTGCGTCAGCCGTAGCGCATTGCTGTCTCTATTAACATATTTCACTCCTGAGCGTCTAACTTTCATATGTATTAAATATTTATGATATCTGCTTTAATATTTACGTTGCATACAGCTTTTCAGCACGTTGCTGCCAATTTTCACTTCAGCATGTGACTGACCAGATACTGCCATTGGCTTTCTATCGAGGAATCTTTTTATCTATTTAATCCTCAATTGTTGTGAGGTTGCTGGAAGGCAGGTATCCGTCACCCATTTCCTCACCTCATCATGGCTTACATCTATACGAGACATAGAAATTTTACAGTGATTAGTAATAAACAGTGGTAAAAGAAACGTATAAGGGAAACACATTCTAACTAATTGCATCTCATTAGTATTACCATTAATAGGTCCACGATGAATAAGACTGAATCAGCTGATGGATAAATCTTTGTTTCCCATTCAGCTAGTTTCGTGGCGTTAGAGCCACATCTTCGAAGATACATACTTATTTCATAATCTATTCAAAACCATACGCAGTAGATGACCCAGCATTCTGTGTCGAATTACTAGGGTATACACTGTTGTGGTAATGCATTGTTTGAGAGTCTACGACCCTGATCTATCTCTACCTTCCGAGGCCCCACTACCGATCTACGTTCAATTTTTTGCCCCGGTTTACACTTGCAGATCGGTAATGGAATGCCAACTGTGACTCTCTTGACGACGCACAGCCCACTGCCAGCCATCAGCCGAGTAGGCCTGAACCTTCCACAGCTCACCAGTAGGTTTCTCTACCTGTTCACTCTAGCTGCAACCCGTGCATATGATTCATTATTCTTTTTCCTGTGTATACATGTGGGTTTTTTATCACGCTGTCAACTTTAGCTACTGGTATTCAGTACTGAAAGTTAGATATTACAATTCTGAATATGTCAGTATCTACTCAGTGTATAGCTTTCAGTACCTGCTGAGTGTATTCTCCACATTTCTTTCTGCAAATACACTGGCGGAAAAAAAAATCGCTGCGCCAAGAAGGAGTTGTGCGACATACACGGATTCTGGTAAACGTGTTTCTACATCTGAAAGATGATGTCTATTCAAATTTAGCGCAGGACGCATGAGAGTGTCGCTACTAGCGCCACTATGAGATGCAAATTATGTTTGCTTTAAATATACACTGAAACGGCCGTTAGCGTTACTTCCCTTTGAGGTTGGATGTAGTGTGTTGATATTAGTCAAGAACGGCCACAAAGACGCCATTACCAACACCTAACAGTGTTTCAATGTGGTCTTGTAATAGAATCACAAGAAACAGGAGTTCCTTCTGCGATACTACAAAAAGAGTTGGAAAGAAAGCAGCTACTGCTCATGACTCTTAGTAGTGTTGGTCACAAGAATGTACGGTTGCAAGAAGACTAGGCTCCGGATGGCCACGTGACACCAGGAGAACGAAAACCTTCATATTCGGCGTGTAGCTCTGACGCATCGTAATGCATCTGCAGCAACAGTTTGGGCAGCATTTGGCACCACAGCGACACAACGAATTGTTAAAAATCGCTTACTTCAAGGACAGCTCCGAGCCAGATGCCCTGTAACATGCATTTTACTGGCCCCCAAACCCCCCCCCCAATTTGCGACTTGAATGGTTTCAAGTGAGAGCTAATTGGAGGGGAGGGTTGAGGTATGTTGCGTTTTCTGATAAATACTGGTTCTGCCTCTGTGCCAGTGATGGTCGTGTTTTGGTTAGAAGGAGGCGAAAGACATACTGGACTTACACCTAGAGTTATAGTCTATGGTGCATTTTCGTGTGACAGTTGGAGAGCTCTCGTGGTTATCCGAACCACCATGACTACAAATTTTTACGTCAGTCTGATGATTCGACATGTAGTGCTGCCATTCATCCTGTCCAACAGGATAATGCTCCCCCATATACACTGTTGTAACCTAACGTGCTCTACACACCTGATGAACCGTTTCATTGGCCTCGTGCATCATCAGATATGTCTCGAATCGAGCACATACGGGCCATCATAGGACGACAACTCCAGTGTCATCCAGAACTCTCATTAACGTCCCTGCATCGACCAACCAAGTATAACGGGCATGGAATTCCATCCCTCAAACTGACATCATCCAGCACATGTAAGTTTGCATAAACATTCTGCCAGTTACCCTGGTTATTAATGTACCAGTATTTCACTTTTACAATGGCTTATCTCGCGCTTACACTGTAATATATATATATATATATATATATATATATATATATATATATATATATATATATATATATAGGGTGAGTCACCTAACATTACCACTGGATATATTTCGTAAACCACATCAAATACTGACGAATCGATTCCACAGACCGAACGTGAGGAGAGGGCTAGTGTAATTGGTTAATACAAACCATAAAAAAATGCACGGAAGTATTTTTTTAACACAAACCTACGTTAGTTTTGTTAGCACATCTGAACATATAAACAAATACGTAATCAGTGCCGTTTGTTGCATTGTAAAATGTTAATTACATCCGGAGATATTGTAACCTAAAGTTGACGTTTGAGTACCACTCCTCCGCTGTTCGATCGTGTGTATCGGAGAGCACCGAATTACGTACTGACGCACATGTACATTACCATGAGGGGTGAGGTAAACGTACACACGTGGTTTCCGTTTTCAATTACGAAGTGGAATAGAGTGTGTCCCACTGGAAACGCGTCGACGTATGTGGTATTAGCATGATGGTGCACCTGCACATTCCGCAATTAACACTAGGCTGACTCTTGAGAGGATGTTCGACGGGCGTTTCATAGGACGTGGATGACGCATAAATTGGCCAGCCCGTTCTCCTGATCTTACACCTCTGGAATTCTTTCTGTGGGGTACGTAAAAGGAGAATGTGTACCGTGATATGCCTACAACCCCAGAGGATATGAAACAACGTATTGTGGCAGCCTGCGGCGACATTACACCAGATGTACTGCGGCGTGTACGACATTCATTACGCCAGAGATTGCAATTGTGTGCAGCAAATGATGGCCACCACATTGAACATCTGTTGGCCTGACATATCGGGACACACTCTATTCCACTCCGTAATTGAAACCGGAAACCACGTGTGTACGTGTACCTCACCCCTCATGGTAATGTACATGTGCGTCAGTGAAAAGAACCAATAAAAAGGTGTTAGCATGTGGACATAATGTGCTGTTCCAGTCTCTTCTGTACCTAAGGTCCATCACCGTTCCCTTTGGATCCCTACGTAATTCGGTGCTCTCCGATACACACAATCGAACAACGGAGGAGTGGTACTCAAGCGTCAAGTTTAGGTTACAGTATCTCCGGATGTAATTAACATTTTACAATGCAACAAACGGCACTGATTACGTATTTGTTTATATGTTCAGATGTGCTAACAACACTAACGGTGTTCTATTTAAAGAAACATAGGTTTGTGTTAAAAAGCATACTTCCGTGCATTTTTTATGGTTTGTATTAACCAATTACACTAGCCCCTCGCCTCACGTTCGGTCTGTGGAATCGATTCGTCAGTATTTGATGTGGTTTACGAAATATATCCAGCGGTAATGTTAGGTGACTCACCCTGTATATAACTGGTGGCAGCAGAAGCCCGAACGAGACATCTGCTATCAACCGATCAACCGCTATAGCCTCTCGTAGCAGTACCTAAATGGCCGCTTTCTGGGACACGTATTATTTAATAACTTTGTCGTGTAACCATTTACAATCTTCATATCTTTATATAATTAGAGTTAAGTTGGCTTTAGTTAGTGAAAAAGTTTCATCTAGACTTCATTTAAACTTTGCCGGCTAGAATTTTTAGAGCAGAACCGACAGTAGAACATGACCTCTGAAATTCTATTTTAAGAGTCCTGATATTGATTGTTATTAACAATAAAGTCTTGAAATTTGGTGCAGCTGTATTATTCAATGAATGTAATCAAGTGCTGCAATGAGAACTTTCAATAACAATTACAAATGATACTTAATTTATTATAAATAATGAGATTTCTTTTCCACATTTAGTTTCTAGTATATTACATCAAAACAATCAGGTTCATCAATTGGAGACATAAAGTCTGAATATGAGTCCGTGATCACATTTTTCTTTTAGCACTTTATTTTACAGGTCCGTCTTGATCACACAAACTTTTTCACTTCACTATTAACGGTTTCGGCTAGTGCCATCTTCAGATCTGTTACAAACAAAAACTAAGTTCAGTTTGCTGACGTTAAATCTATAAAACGCCTGGCGTTACGTAAGAAAGATAAAAAGTGTTTACATAATTAACAACCAAATACACCAGCCTACATACCATAAAATATTCTGACGTAGTATCAACGTATGTAGGTACATAGTAAGTGCTGGTAATGATCAGAAAGCGTGTGGTATTTATACAAAGAAACTGAAGCCAGCAGAGGGTATAAGATTAACCAGTATCGCAAATGTAATGGTTAAAATGCGGTATGCTTAGTCATTAATTAAAATTAGTGTACATGGCAGAGAAACCACGACGTATCGCCATTGAGACCACCCTCCGAATGTATTATCGACCATCGATATTTTAGTTTTTAATTAATAGTCACTCTTACGTTAATTGCCTTACAATTAAGTTTACGGTACTTGATCTGCCGGTCTGGCAGAGTTCATTTTATAGATGTGTTTTTAATCTTATACTTTTTATGTTGGCTTTTATACAGTTGTATGTTTTACCTTACGGGGCTGGGAGCTTCACATTATTAGTATTTGCACCTTTTATGTGGATTTTAAGCATGGATCTAATTCCACGTATAGTATGTCAATACCTGTTTTATTGTCAGACGCTCGTTTTGTCATGTGAAGTAATTTTAATTAATGAATACGCATACCGCATTTTAACCTTTACATTTGCGACACTGGTTAATCTTGTACCGTAGCTATAATGCCCTCTGCTGGCCTCAGTTTCTTTGAGTAAATACGAGACGTATTCTGATCATTACCAGCGCTTACTATGAACCTACATGTTTAGTTTGACGTTGATACTAGATCAGAAAGTTTTATGGTAGATATGGATCATATACATGGCTGTTAATCATGTAAACACTTTTTATCTTACGTAACACCAGGCCTTTTGTAGATTTAGCGTCAGCAAACTGAACTTAGTTGATGAAGGTTTCTCGGGTCTCCTGCCGAGTGGTAGCGTTGATATCTCGCGACGTTTCGGGAAGTCTCATACTACCCATCTTCTGGCGAACTTAGTTGGTTACGCAATGTTTTTTTTATTTTTATTTATTTAACAGATCTGAAGATGGAAGAAGCCGAAACCGGTAATAGTGAAGTTTAACAGTTTGTGTGATCAACGCAGACGTGAAAAATAAAAACTATCAGAGGTAGCTTAATGAAGCAATATAGTTAGTATTTTTATGTCGAACTGAGGCTACATACAAATTTTCGTCTTTCTGAGTCTAGTATTTAGCACTACCAATATTTCGTAAAAACGCCGATGTCGACCAAAATATTGGTCCGATATATTTGGGACTTGTAAGTTTTAACTGTGACATACATTTCAACATTCTGAACTACTTTTAGCTTTCTTGTTGAGTTATATAGTGCCACCTATTATTATCTTAAAAAATATATTTAGCGAAACATATCCATTAGATCATTTTGAGACTTCACAATGTTAACATTAGTATACTGAAGCATACACTGACAAAGTCTGGAAAAGCTATTTCAGTTTTTAATTTAACTTTTAAATAATGGCGCAATACTTTGTATGCTCCGAATAGGCGCGTTACGATGACGTGGGGCTAGTAGCACCGCCCTGGGGTACGACCCAGCACACGTGCTCGCCTCTGTACCTCTTACAATGATACAGCGCTTGTTTCACGACACTCCTCATCATTGATCTCGTTTTCTTCCATCTGCAACTTCAATCTTATATCATGAATTACTTTGCAAATTACGTCCATATTCTCATCTATAGGTGTTAAGTTATCGTAACGTGAACTTATCTGCCATTCCTTATTTGTATTTCAACCGGCCAGGGTGGCCGAGCGGTTCTAGGCGCTACAGTCTGGAACCGCGCGACCGCTACGGGCATGGTAGTGTCTGATTATCCTTAGGTTAGTTAGGTTTAAGTAGTTCTAAGTCTAGGGGACTGATGACGTCAGATGTTAAGCCCCATAGTGCTCAGAGCCATTTTTTATTTGTATTTTCTTTATTCTTGTTCTTGCTTTCAGTGTCATACTCATTGACTTCTAACGTACTTAAGGATTCATCCCTCCAGGGATCTACCTGTAACTGCCAAACCGATCGAATTCTGACGGCTGCTTTTCTTTATTTCCTTCTTTACACTCATTGCTGTACTATTTCCTAAAGTACTTCAGTTTAAAGACTCATCATTCCAAGAATATAACCTTGTATTGCCAAACCGATCAAATTCTGTGTATGCTGTGCTTGCACCATTCTGGTGTGTAAAGCGTTACTCCTATCAGATTTTACTTTGTTTTCACTCTCTTTCTTCTCAACCGACATTGTTTCATTCTCCTTATCTGTACTTACCGTTTGTAGGTCATCCATTCATGCATGAATAATGTCATTTCTGTGATCGTAATTAAGCTTCTCGTCTGTTAAATGGGTTTTCCCTTCACGCCCGGTATCAAATACGTATTCTATGGTACACATGCTTTACTGCAGGGCTATCTGTATGGTTGACACACTTCGTACAGCGCAAGCGCAGTGTAGAGGCTTTTGTTGTTACAAGATGTCAGGTTTCAGAAGTCTTATGCTCCCATCATCTGATCTTATGTACTCATTATAAAGTTGCTATGTCACGTTACTTGAAGTCAAAGCAGTGCAGTGTCTTTTATGCTTTGATTTCATATAAAGTAATATGGCAGTTTTATAGCAAGTTCTATAAGATCAATAAGGTCAGATGACGGCAGTTAAAGACTGATGAAACCGGTCATCTTGGAGTAATAACAGTGTCTTTAGTTCAATCGCGTCTTACGAAGAATGTTCTTCATTTTCTCCCTTATCTCAGTTTTCCGAATCGTTTTGGTTGTATTCTTTGCGGTATAAACTGAAGACGTTTTATCTGTAGCGATCTCTTATTTCTTGCCATTCGCGACTATACCTCATCCGAAGGTCCTGTGGGTTTCCCTGAGATGAAGCGTCTTGCTCATAGTATTGTTCGTAACATCCGCTAAGCAAGTTTCCATGTGACGCTTCTTGTTCATAACATCTGTTATTATTGTTATGGAAATATCTCGATTTCCAATGACAGTTTCTCCTTATTAAACCTGCCCACCATCTTCTAGGAAGATCATTACAGTAATTACTCGGACTCGGATTATTACAATACTTACTCCGACCCTGAGCGTCATGTTGAGCCCTTTATTCTCGTTCTCGTTGTACGTTTGTCTGTGGTGGTGTCTTGCTAAATCTTTTTAACTGCGTCTCACATCTTGGTCTATCCATCTACCTGCTACCTCTTCGTCTATTCCTATGCAAATCTTTAAAATTTTGATTATTACCAACTAACGACTCTAACTTGTCTTATGCTTGCACAACTGCATTGAAATCAGATTTCCCAATTGAGCACCAGTTGAAGAATTAGCTTTCCCTCAGTTGGAGCTGGTAACTTAATGATTATAATAGCGATCATATCCGACTCCCTAAGCGGATCATCTAGATAAAAATTCTTCTCTAAATATACTACGAAAATTTCTTTGTAACTCTTACAGCCACTGGTATTAAAATTGCGCCCTTCAGTAGGTCTCTGGTTACGAAATTCCGTGCGCTACTCGGTCGATACTGGTTCATAAACGCTTTTATATGTTTTTCTTAGGTTTCATATTGTGATCCAATTCGCATTCCGTAAGATACTGCCTTGACTTCTAGTCTACTAATTGTGCACCTCGCCTCTCTCTTGTTAGCCCACTGTTCTGGAAAGATCGCTCCAAAGTGTTGTTTGAACGCTACTGGGTGAATACAGCCCCTTGTAGAGAAACTGTGAAACGTACACAGGCAGAAGCACTGATCGTCTGACGTAAGATAATTATTAGTTTTATTTATTGATTTTTCCTGCTCATACCACGCTTGCTGCTTGATTCAGCATATTGCGATACTGCCTCTATTTTAGGCTCTGGCCTTTTTTCGATTCTTTTACACATTTCTTCCCGTAATACGTGAAGCACACTTGCATTATGTGTCACATGAACTTCACTTAACAGAAAACATGAAGCTGAGCTTTCTTAGTGTCGACTTTGTGTTGTTCCTGAATTTAATTATGAACTAGTTCACAATTTTCTCTTAGAACACTTATTAATTGTACATGATTTTCTAAACATAGTATTCAAGGTTCCTGAGTTTCCGATGTTTGCTTATTTTTTACAACTTGTTCTATTTTTTGTAATACTGGCTGTTGCCTCTGTTCCAATTCCCTAATTGAAGTCGAGGTTTTTAATCGAATCTTGTCTTTCATCTGCTTAATTTTAGTATCGGTTTCCACTACTGTTTCATTTATCTCACCTTTAATCTCTGTAACAGCTTTATTACTCTCTTTGAATGAATGATTAATAGCTTTCTTATTCTCTTTAACTGCCTTATTAATTGCCGTATGGATTGTTTCCTGAAATTGACTGAGAAACCCCATCTCTACGAAGTACGTTTAAATACACAGTACTTTCATATGACAGATCATCTTTACTTCCAGTGGATCCTACTAAACTTCTTCTTCAGTATTTCTCGAACTTTCGTGCTCAGTATTTACTCCAGTGGCACAGTACCGCCCTTGCCTATTTCAAAACTACAATCTTTTCTTTGTCCCTCACGTTACTTGCAAGCTAAATTTTCAATCGAATCTTTTACATGAAAATTTACAATTAAATCTACTTTGTACTTGCGGTCTACCTGCGCTGCTTGACTGAGAGACTGCGTGATATTCTTCCCTGCACTACTGTCATTTAGCTGTTTCGCCCGGCAGTTCTTTTAAGAGATCCTTCCGTTTTGTTGTTGGAGTGCCAGTGTTCAGCTGGGCTGTGGGCTGCGCCGCGTTCCAAAGGATTACTTACGTCTTCGTGAGACGGTCATCCACTGCTGCATGAGGTCCGCGACGGACGTGCTGCTGTCTGTGGCACGTGTCCCGCAGCTCGCCCCAACTTCGCCTGTGCTGCGCTACCGGCCACTGCCCGTCGCTGCGTCGTTCTGCATTCTGCTCAGTTTCGCCATCTTCTGCTCTTGATGTTAGTCTTTAATCTCACATCACGGTTCTTTGCATTACACATCTTTCACAGTGCTACGACTAATTAAATTGTCACTGTCCATAACGTTAAATGACATAAAAACACACTGAAGGGCCAAAGAAACTGGTACACCTACCTAATATCGTGGAGGTCCCACGCGAGCACGCAGAAGTGCCGCAGCACGACGTGGCATCGACTCGACTAATGTCTGAAGTAGTGCTGGAGGGAATTTACAACGTGAATCCTCCAGGGCTCTCCATAAATCTGTATGAGTACGAGAGGGTGGAGATTTCTTCTGAACAGCACGTTGCAAGGCGTCCCAGATATGCTCAATAATGTTCATGTCTGGGGATTTTCGTGGCCTCTGCAAGTGTTTAAGCTCAGAAGAATGTTCCTGGAACCGTTCTGTAGCAACTCTAAACGTGTGGGGATTAACATTGTCCTGCTGGAATTGTCCAAGTCCGTCGGAATGCACAATGGACACGAATGGATGCGGGTGATCAGGCAGGATGCTTAAGTACGTGTCAATTGTCAGAGACGTATCTAGACGTATCAGGGGTCCCATATCACTCCAACAGCACACGTCACACAGCATTACAGGGCCTACACCAGCTTGAACAGTCCCCTGCTGACATGCAGGGTCCATGGATTCATGAGGTTGTCTCCAGGCCTGTACACGTCCATCCGCTCGATACAATTTAAAACGATACTCATCCGACCAGGAAAATTGTTTCCAGTCATTAACAGCCCAATGTCGGCGTTGACGAGTCCAGGCGAGGCGTAAATCTTTGTGTTATGCAGTCATCAATGGTACACGAGTGAGCCTTCGGCTCCTAAAGCCCACATCGATGATGTTTCGTTGAATAGTTCACACAATGACATTTGTTGATTGCCCAGCATTGAAATTTGCAGCAATTTGCGGAAGCGTTGCACGTCTGTCACACTGAACGATTCTCTTCGGTCGTCGTTGGTCCCGTTCTTGCAGGATCTTTTTCCGGCCGCATGTATATCGGACAATTGATGTTTTACCGGATTTCTGATATTCACGGTACACTCCTGAAACAGTCGTACGGGAAAATCCCCACTTCATCGTTACCTCGGAGATGCTAAATCCCATTGCTCGGCCACCGTCTACAACACCACGTTCACACTCACTTAAATCTTGATAACCTGACTTTATAACAGCAGTAACCGATCTAACAACTGCGCCAAACACTTGTTGTATTATATAGGCGTTGACGACCGCAGCGCCACGTTCTGTCAGTTTACATACGTCTGTATTTGAATCCGCATAACTATGACAGTTTGTTGGGCTCTTCAGTGTTATTCACAGCATACATCCATCCAACCATCCAATTATCCATCCGTATTTATCCATCCCCGCAAGGGATACTGTGCACAGGACACCCCTTCGGTTGGCAAGACCACTACACTAATTGTCCCTACTTGTTCCAGAGCTACTCTACAGCCGGCCTGACTGGCCGTGCGGTTCTAGGCGCTACAGTCTGGAACCGCGAAACCGCTGCGGTCGCAGGTTCGAATTCTGCCTCGGGCATGGATGTGTGTGGTGTCCTTAGGTTAGTTAGGTTTAAATAGTTCTAAGCTCTAGGGGACTGATGACCTCAGAAGTTATGTCCCATAGTGCTCAGGGCCATTTGAACCATTTTTTGCTACTGTACACGACGAGGTTGTCATTGGAGATGTGTAAGTCCTTCATATCGCGTGGATGTTGATCTGAAATCCACTAAACTGGATTTTTCAGATCATGTTCCTTTGGCTGCAGTGGAAGCACTGGTTGTAGACTCACCGCATTTGAATATGGAGGTATACCTACCATGGTGAATTATTGTAAGTAAAGAATACATAGCGTTCTAAAAGGCCTGCAACTTCATTAACTAATCGTGTTACGGTGTTTTCACATACACCATACACCACAGCACTTCACTCTTCATGACACAGTTGCATACCAGTCTGCAAATGTAGGTAGATTATCCAGAAGACACTTATATTACATACATACACAATCTCACAAACACGGACCGTGAATGGTACTTACCGAAAACACTTCTGATACACTGACAACAGAGGCACTGATAAAGATAAATCTTTAATGCACTAAATAAAATAATTCCAGTAATCAGAAGTATCTACAACCGACACACGTTTGCTTTTCACCATCAGTGCCGTTCTAGGTTTTTGCGACACATGTTAGGGACCTACCGCCTTGTCTCCCGGCCAGTCAGCGCCTTGGGGATTTTGTTAGATTAAATAGATTGCTGCCTAGCTTCACCAATGACGTGCTCTTACGTCGCTGACACCAAGCCACGTCATCAGAGTGTCACTCCGTAAGTACCATGTCATTCAAAGATATCAACGCCCTCTCTCCCACAAGAAACTGGCTACGTATTGCATAACATTATGAAATAATGGTGACCCATTATTTGTCCTAAATATTACAAGGCTTCATGGAGAAGCCTGGCATATGCTCAGCAACGCTATGATTGTTCTAGTGTGTTCGCTAATATCATTTATGTTTAATCAATGAAGTTTTCAAGTTAATTAGGTGGACTCCTCCCATGAACCATGGACCTTGCCGTTGGTGGGGAGGCTTGCGTGCCTCAACGATACAGATAGCCGTAACATAGGTGCAACAACAACTGAGGGGTATCTGTTGAGAGGCCAGACAAACGTGTGGTTCCTGAAGAGGGGCAGCAGCCTTTTCAGTAGTTGCCGGGGCAACAGTGTGGATGATTGACTGATCTGGCCTTGTAACACTAACCAAAATGGCCTTGCTGTTCTGGTACTGCGAACGGCTGAAAGCAAGAGGAAACTACAGCCGTAATTTTTTCTGAGGGCATGCAGCTTTACTGTGTGATTAAATGATGATGTCGTCCTCTTGGGTAAAATATTCCGGAGGTAAAATAGTCCCCCATTCGGATCTCCGGGCGGGGACTACTCAAGAGGACGTTGTTATCAGGAGAAAGAAAACTGGTGTTATACGGATCGGAGCGTGGAATGTCAGATTCCTTAATCGGGCAGGTAGGTTAGAAAATTTAAAAAGGGAAATGGATAGGTTAAAGTTAGATTGACCTACCGCCTTGTCTCCCGGCCAGTCAGCGCCTTGGGGATTTTGTTAGATTAAATAGATTGCTGCCTAGCTTCACCAATGACGTGCTCTTACGTCGCTGACACCAAGCCACGTCATCAGAGTGTCACTCCGTAAGTACCATGTCATTCAAAGATATCAACGCCCTCTCTCCCACAAGAAACTGGCTACGTATTGCATAACATTATGAAATAATGGTGACCCATTACTTGTCCTAAATATTACAAGGCTTCATGGAGAAGCCTGGCATATGCTCAGCAACGCTATGATTGTTCTAGTGTGTTCGCTAATATCATTTATGTTTAATCAATGAAGTTTTCAAGTTAATTAGGTGGACTCCTCCCATGAACCATGGACCTTGCCGTTGGTGGGGAGGCTTGCGTGCCTCAACGATACAGATAGCCGTACCGTAGGTGCAACCACAACGGAGGGGTATCTGTTGACTGGCCAAACAAACGTATGGTTCCTGAAGAGGGGCAGCAGCCTTTTCAGTAGTTGCAGGGGCAACAGTCTGGATGATTGACTGATCTGGCATTGTAACACTAACCAAAATGGCCTTGCTGTTCTGGTACTGCGAACGGCTGAAAGCAAGAGGAAACTACAGCCGTAATTTTTCCCGAGGGCATGCAGCTTTACTGTATGATTAAATGATGATGGCGTCCTCTTGGGTAAAATATTCCGGAGGTAAAATAGTCCCCCATTCGGATCGCCGGGCGGGGACTACTCAAGAGGACGTTGTTATCAGGAGAAAGAAAACTGGTGTTATACGAATCGGAGCGTGGAATGTCAGATCCCTTAATCGGGCAGGTAGGTTAGAAAATTTAAAAAGGGAAATGGGTAGGTTAATGTTAGATATAGTGGGAATTAGTGAAGTTCGGTGGCAGGAGGAACAAGACTTCCGGTCAGGTGAATACAGGGTTATAAATACAAAATCAAATAGGGGTAATGCAGGAGTAGGTTTAATAATGAATAAAAAAATAGGTGTACGGGTACGCTACTACAAACAGCATAGTGAAGGCATTATTGTGGCCACGATAGACACGAAGCACACGCCTACTACAGTAGTACAAGTTTATATGTCAACTAGCTCTGCATATGAAGAAGAAATTGATGAAATGTATGATGAGATGAAAGAAATTATTCAGGTAGTGAAGGGAGACGAAAATTTAATAGTCATGGGTGACTGGAATTCGTCAGTAGGAAAAGGGCAGAGAAGGAAACATAGTAGGTGAATATGGATTGGGGCTAAGAAATGAAAGAGGAAGCCGCCTGGTAGAATTTTGCGCAGAGCAAAACTTAATCATAGCTAATACTTGGTTTAAGAATCATCAAAGAAGGTTGTATACATGGAAGAACCCTGGAGATACTAAAAGGTATCAGATAGATTATATAATGGTAAGACAGAGATTTAGAAACCAGGTTTTAAATTGTAAGACATTTCGAGGGGCAGATGTGGACGCTGACCACAATCTATTGGTTATGAACTAGAGATTAAAACTGAAGAAACTGCAAAAAGGTTGGAATTTAAGAAGATGGGAATTGGATAAACTGACTAAGCCAGAGGTTGTACAGACTTTCAGGGAGAGCATAAGGGAACAATTGATAGGAATGGGGGAAAGAAATACACTAGAAGAAGAATGGGTATCTCTGAGGGATGAAGTAGTGAAGGCAGCAGAGAATCAAATAGGTAAAAATACGAGGGCTAGTAGAAACCCTTGGGTAACAGCAGAAATATTGAATTTAATTGATGAAAGGAGAAAATATAAAAATGCAGTAAATGAAGCAGGCAAAAAGGAAAAAACGATATCGACAGGAAGTGCAAAATGGCTAATCAGGGATGGCTAGAGAACAAATGTATGGATGTAGAGGCTTATCTCACTAGGGGTAAGATAGATACTGCCTACAGGAAAATTAAAGAGACTTTTGGAGAAAGGAGAGCCACTTGCATGAATATCAAGAGCTTTGATGGAAACCCATTTCTAAGCAAAGAAGGGAAAGCAGAAAGGTGGAAGGAGTATATAGAGGGCCTATACACGGTCGGTGTACTTGAGGACAATATTATGGAAATGGAAGAGGATGTAAATGAAGATGAAATGGGAGATATGATATTGCGTGAAGAGTTTGACAGAGCACTGGAAGACCTGAGTCGAAACAAGGCCCCTGGAGTAGACAACATTCCATTAGAACTACTGACAACCTTAGGAGAGCCAGTCCTGACAAAACTCTGCCATCTGGTAAGAAAGATGTATGAGACAGTCGAAATACTCTCAGACTTCAAGAAGAATATAATAATCCCAATCCCAAAGAAAGCAGGTGTTGACAGATGTGAAAATTACCGAACCATCAGTTTAATAAGTCACAGCTGCAAAATACGAACGCGAATTCTTTACAGACGAATGGAAAAACTGATAGAAACCGAACTCGGGGAAGATCAGTTTGGATTCCGTACAAATGTTGGAACACGTGAGGCAATACTGACCCTACGACTTATCTTAGAAGAAAGATTATGGAAAGGCAAACCTACGTTTCTAGCATTTGTAGACTTAGAGAAAGCTTTGGACAATGTTGATTGGAATACTCTCTTTCAAATCCTGAAGGTGGCAGGGATAAAATACGGAGAGCGAAAGGCTATTTACAATTTGTACAGAAAGTAGATGGCAGTTGTAAGAGTCGAGGGGTATGAAAGGGAAGCAGTGGTTGGGAAGGGAGTGAGACAGGGTTGTAGCCTATCCCCGATGTTATGCAATCTGTATATTGAGCAAGCAATAAAGGAAACAAAAGAAAAGGAGTAGGTATTAAAATCCATGGAGAAGAAATAAAAACTTTGAGGTTAGCCGATGACATTGTAATTCTGTCAGAGACAGCAAAGGGCTTGTAGGAGCAGTTGAACTGAATGGACAGTGTCTTGAAAGGAGGGTATAAGATGAACATCAACAAAAGTAAAACGAGGATAATGGAATGTAGTCGAATTAAGTCAGGTGATGCTGAGGGAATTAGATTAGGAAATGAGACACTTACAGTGGTAAAGGAGTTTTGCTATTTGGGGAGCAAAATAACTGATGATGATCGAAGTAGGGAGGATATAAAATATAGACTGGCAATCAAGGAAAGCGTTTCTTAAGAAGAGAAGTTTGTTAACATCGAGTATTGATTTAAGTGTCAGGAAGTCGTTTCTCAAAGTATTTGTATAGAGTGTATCCATGTTTGGAAGTGAAACGTGGACGATAAATAGCTTAGGCATGAAGAGAATAGAAGCTTTCGAAATGTGGTGCTACAGAAGAATGCTGAAGATTAGATGGGTTGATCACATAACTAATGAGGAGGTACTGAATAGAATTGGGGAGAAGAGAAGTTTGTGGCACAACTTGACTAAAAGAAGGGATCGGTTGGTAGGATATGTTCTGAGACATCGAGGGATCACCAATTTAGTATTGGAGGGCAGCGTAGAGGGTAAAGATCGTAGAGGGAGACCAAGAGATGAATACACTAAACAGATTCAGAAGGATGTAGGTTGCAGTAGGTACTGGGAAATGAAGAATCTTGCACAGGATAGAGTAGCATGGAGAGCTGCATCAACCAGCCTCAGGACTGAAGACCACAACAACAACAACATAGGTGGACTGTTACCAAACATTCACCCATCATTCCATATCTAACCCACTGCTCCTGAAACTAACAATACCGTCCCACTAACTATTGTAGTGGCCATCCATCTCTAGCTATCACAGTATGCTGCTAATTGAGATATCCATATTGCTGTTCGTATCTTCGATACGAACGGAGGTATGCCAGTGATCGCAGAACAATGGTAATTAATAGACTTTGAACATGGAATGGCAGTTGTAGCTAGATGCGTGGGACATTCCACTTTGGTAACAGTTAGGGAATTCAATATTCCGGGATCCACAGTGTCAAGAGTGTGCTGAGAATACCAAATTTCAGGTGATACGTCTCATCACGAAAAATGTAGTGCCTTCACTTAACGATAGAGAGCAGTGGCGTCTGCTTAGAATTGTCAGTGTTAACAGACAAGCAGCACTGCGTGATATAACGGTAGAAATCAATGTGGGACGTTCTATCCTTAGGACAGTGCGGCGAAATTTTGCATTAAGGGGCTACGGCAGCAGATGACCGACATGAGAGCCTTCGCAAATAGCACGGCATTACCTGCAGCGTCTCTTGTGGGCTCGTAACCATTTCAATTGGACCCTAGACCACTGGAGAACCGTGGGTTGTGCAGATGAATCTCCATTACAGATGGTAGGATTTAATGGTAGCTTTCAATGGTGCCACAGACTCCATAAAGCTATGGGCCCAAGTTGTTAAGCATGTGGAAGCTGGTGGTGGCTTCATAATGGCGTGGCCTGTGTATACATGCAATGGACTGGGTCCTTCGGTGCAGTTGAACTGATCACTAGTTGGAAATGGTTATGTTCGGCTACTTGGAAATCGTTTGCTGCCATTCACGGACTTCATGGGATTTTTGCGGATGACAATGCGCCATATCACTGTGCCGCAGTTCTTCACGATTGTTTCGAAGAACATTCTGGACAGTTCGATTAAATGGTCTCGCCACCTGGCTCGCCCGTCATGAATCCCATCCATCATTTATCAGACATAAGCGAGAGGCCAGTTCTGCACAAAATTCTGCACCAGCAACACTTCCGCAATTATGGGTGGCTATAAAGCCAAATGGCTCATTGTTCCTGCAGGGGACTTCCAACGACAAGCTAAGTCCATGCCACATGGAGTTTCAGCACTATTCCAGACAAAAGGAGGTCCGACACGATGTTAAGAAGTATCCCAGGACTTTTGTCACTTAAGTGAAGTCTGTTTGGTTACTGAATAATTATAATAATAATAATAACAATAATAATAACATTAATGATTACAATAATTATTACACTACTGGCCATTCAAATTGCTACACCACGAAGATGACGTGCTACAGACGTGAAATTTAACGGACAGGTAGAAGATGCTGTGATATGCAAATGATTAGCTTTTCAGAGCATTCACACAAGATTGGCCCCGGTGGCGACACCTGCAGTGTGGTGACATGAGGAAAGTTTCCAACCGATTTCTCATACACAAACAGCAGTTGCCTCGTGGATGAGGAGAAATGCGTACCATTACGTTTCCGACTTTGATAAAGGTCGGATTAAAGCCTATCGCGATTGCGGTTTATTGTATCGCGACATTGCTGCTCGCGTTGGTCGAGATCCAATGACTGTTAGCACAATATCGAATCGGTGGATACAGGAGGGTAATACGGAACGCCGTGCTGGATCCCAACGGCCTCGTTTCACTAGCAGTCGAGATGACAGGCATCTTAACCGCATACCTGTAACGGATCGTGCAGCCACGTCTCGATCCCTGAGTCAACTGATGGGGTCGTTTGCAAGACAACAACCATCAGCACGAACAGTTCGACGACGTTTGGAGCAGCATGGACTATCAGCTCGGAGACCATGGCTGCGGTTACCCTTGACGCTGCATCACAGACAGGAGCGCCTGAGATGGTGCACTCAACTACGAACCTGGGTGCACGAATGGCAAAACGTCAGTTTTTCGGATGAATCCAGGTTATGTTTACAGCATCATGATGGTCGCATCCGTGTTTGGCGACATCGCGGTGAACACACATTGGAAACGTGTATTCGTCATCGCCATACTGGCGTATCACCTGGCGTGATGGTATGGGGTGCCATTGGTCACATGTCTCGGTCACCTCTTGTTCCCATTGACAGCACTTTCAACAGTTGACGTTACGTTTCAGATGTGTTACGACCCGTGGCTCTACCCTTCATTCGATGCCTGAGAAACCCTACATTTCAGATGGATAATGCACTACCGCATGTTGCAGGTCCTGTACAGAAAATGTTCGACTGCTGCCCTGGCCTGCACATTCTGCAGATCTCTCACCAATTGGAAATGTCTGGTCAATGGTGGCCGAGCAACTGGCTCGTCACAATACGCCAGTCAGTTATCTTGATGAAATGTGGTATCGTGTTGAAGCTGCATGGGCAGCTGTACCTGTACACACCATCGAAGCTATGTTTGACTCAATGCCCAGCCGTATCAAGACCGTTATTACGGCCAGAGGGTGTTGTTCTGGGTACTAATTTCTCAGGA
Organism: Schistocerca cancellata; assembly: GCF_023864275.1. Lineage (NCBI taxonomy): Eukaryota > Metazoa > Arthropoda > Insecta > Orthoptera > Acrididae > Schistocerca > Schistocerca cancellata. Next base: position 983,024,249 of record NC_064626.1, on the reverse strand, counting down.
TCTATGCACCCAAATTGCGTGAAAGTATAACCACATGTCAGTTCTAGTGTAATATATTTGTCCAATGAATACCCGTTTATCATCTGCATTTCTTCTTGGTGTAGCAATTTTAATGTCCAGTAGTGTTTTATTGTTACTATTGTTATTGTTAGCCGGCCAAAGTGGACGTGCGGTTCTAGGCGCTGCAGTCTTGAACCGCGAGACCGCTACGGTCGCAGGTTCGAATCCTGCTTCGGGCATGGACGTGTGTGATGTCCTTAGGTTAGTTAGGTTTAACTAGTTCTAAGTTCTAGGGGACTAATGACCTCAGAAGTTGAGTCCCATAGTGCTCAGAGCCATTTGAACCATTTTGTTATTGTTCTTGACGTATTCATTGATGCGATTTGCTTGAGATATTATGGGTGAATGTAAGCTTCTAGTTTCAATTTGCTTTAGTAAGTTTTGAGTGGGTTATGAACTGTTGTAAGATCTGGTCTCTCTGACATAACCTTAATAAAAGTGAGAGAGAAGACAAGCAAATGGAGGAATTGTTCCGCTGCAGAGTGAGACCAAAAGAGCATTCCGTGGAGCAGGCAGTGCGTGGTGCCCCTCCCTCAGTGTGTGTGTGTCAGATGGCAGAGATTGCAGCCTCCTCCGGCCGCCTGCGCGGTATCAGCAGCTCGCCTGTGCTCGCTGGTCGCGCCGTGTATGGCGATCCGCGGTCGCCGGCCGGTCTGCCGCCATTGTCCGGCAAAGCGGCCGCATCGCAGCCGCACAATGGCTGCTGCCCGGGGCCGCCAGCCGCCAGCGGGCGCTATTCAAGGAATGCGCCGCCCCCACACCGGCCAGATAACGGCCGATCAGGCGCGCACCCAGATGCTGGGGTACATCAGCGCTACACAAGAAAGGCAGAGTTCTTTTCATAGCGCGACGCGAGGGCTGCCAGCATTGTGCAGCACTGTGTTAGCAAATGTGTGGAATAGCCTGTCTCTTTCAACGTGCGACTCGAGAGAGCTGTATTACTTTTACGTAGAAAAGCACCGCCAAGTTAACATTAACTTTTAAAAGAACGCTTTCCCTGGGTCGTATCTGTTAGATATGTAACACAAAGGCTATTCGGAAAGCAAGTTCCGATAAGTCGCGAAATGAAAACTACAGAGAAAATCCGATGAAACTTTGTATAGATGTGTCGGGCGATATCTGTAGTATGCCCATCAATCTCGTCACACGGCTCCTTTCAGTACTGAGCACACAGTGGGCAGGTAAAGAAGCGTGGCACAATAATGTCTCCTGCCAAGTATGAGTGCCTGCTGAGAGGTTTAGCCTGATTTCATGCAACCCCACATAACGCATTTCTTTTTTGGAAATTTGTGGGGGACGAAACTGCTGAGGTCATCGGTCCATAGGCTTCAACACTACTTAATCTAATTTACGCTAAGGACTACACATACACTCATACCCGAGGGAAGACTCGAACATGCGACGCGGGGAGCCGCGTGAACCGTGGCTAGGCACACAGACCATGTGGCTACCCCGCACGCCATTTATTTCCTTCTACATGACATACTGTCTCGGCTACACACTGCAGGGGCAATGTGACCCCCCCCCCTGTAATGTTTTCAATGGGAAGTGTTTGATTACTCATTATACAGCAAAGATTTGGCTCCCTCTGATGTTGATCTCTGCTCACAAGAACCACTGGCTACAAGGGAACATTTTGGCACAGATAATGACATACAGACCAGCGTTGGGTAGAGGTGGAAAGCATAGGTGGCTGCCTTCTGTGAGGAGGCTATTGGGCAGTTCATACAATGCTACAAGAAATGTCTCGGTCGGAGCGGCGACTATGTAGAGAAGTAGCTGGAAAGTGTATTAAACTACTGCAAACTAAACATCTTTGATTTTCACCCTAGCTTACATTTCGCTGCCGATCGAACGTAACTTTCCGAGTAGCCCTCGTAGTTCTACACCGACAAACATCAAAATTTTAATAGGATACAATTCGCCAACACTCACCTAATTTTTGGATAGCAGTGAGAAAACTGTTCTGTTACTCTTAAACTAGAGGTTTCCCATTGTATCGAATATTCAGCTAACTTGTTGTAATGCATATATGCATCCCCTTCACGTATTTAAGCCGAGTATTACACACATTTATGCGATCGGGAATGGTCAGTTGCAGCCAGGCTACATGTACATTTAACAATTAAGTGTCAGCAAGAGCACTAGTGATGAAATCATAGGAGGCAATATTGTGCAACCTGAACGACCATTGGCTGAAGGTTTGGATATATATATATATATATATATATATATATATATATATATATATATATATATATATATATATATGTATATGTATATGTATATGGAACGAGAGAGAAAGTTGGGGTGGTATCTCTTGTCTTTCCGGAAGACAGGGCGAGAGAGTCGCGAGGAGCCACTCAAAAGGCACGGTCGAATAAGCGGGACGGCTCTAAAAGAACGGTTGCGAGCGCATATTTCAGATGTTAAACAAGATATAAAGTGAAGTTATTAGTTATAACAACGCCACGTACCGTGGGTGGTGTCTCTCATTGTGTAAAGTCAGAAAACTGTGTTAATGCGTGCAAAGGGTCGAATAACGGCGTAGTCCAGAGCCGCCATATTGCAGATGCTGATTCTGTGACGTGTGTGACAATGAAATTTCTGTATTAAAACAATTATAGGACAAACGATGTTGACAATAACAACTGGCACCCCTAAACACTCCACATCAGCAGGATTAGCAAGTACATAGGAACCTGACGACTGAGCGCTACCACTGTGCTACGAGGGACTTTCCGAAACAGTAAGGCACCAGGTTAGTGATACCGCCCAGAGAAGTACTTCCTTCTCGCTACAGTGCCAATGAGGGTGTTGTATTGTGATAATGGAGCCCACTAACGTCCTAGAGTACCGCCAAAATAGAGACAAGTGAACACCTTGTTATTTTCAAGGTACAAAGGAAACGAGAGATTTTGTGTACTGAAATGTGCCTCTCATTACAGAAGATTACAGGAAGGAAAAAGTCTCCCGGTAATCCACATGAAACAAACCTATAATTTAAAACATTCACGTTTGTAAGAGGTGTGCGATAAAAGTGATTGATTTTTTTTTGTCTACCACAGTTTTTATTTTTTTCAAACAAGTAGTTCCCTTTGGCAGCTATACATCGGCAGAGTCGTTATTCTTGGTAGCAGTGCTTAAAGGCTTCTACTGGTATGGCCTTTAACATGTCAGACGCATTCTTTTGAATGTTCTCCAGAGTCTCAAAATGACGCCCTTATAAGACGTTTTTCAGTTTCGGGGAAAGAAGAAAGTCATAAGGATTCAGATTAGGAGAAAAGATGGACTGTAGAACAACATGAATGCCTTTTGAGGTAAAAATTCCGTGGTGGAACTGTCTGGCTGACGTGGTGCGTTGTCTGGAGTGTCCATTCTCACTCGATTCTCTCTTTTCCTAAGCCTGTTCAACAGGTCACCCATCATCCGTATCGCTAAACGTTGGTCTGATATCACAAGAGCACGCACACGTCCGACGTTTTCGTCGGTTTTCGAAGCTAAAGCTCTCCTTGAGCGCGGTTTATCTTCAACGTGCTCTCGTTCTTCCAAAAGTGATTTGTGCCAGCGAAAAACCTGTTAAGTTTTCAGAGGTCACACTCGCGGATTCCTCAAGTTTAACAGAAAACTTGTTGGCATAACGTTAACTCTAAATTCTACTGTTCCATTTTTGTTACACACAGCAAAAACACAACTTCTCTTATGGCGGTATCAAACATCACGTAACGATCTGAGCGTTGCCTGATCGCTCGCCGTGTTGTCAGTCTTCTACTTTTCTGACACACCTCGTAATTAGCTGCGTCAATATAGCACACTCCATCACTATGGGACTGTTTTTATTTCAGTTTTCTAAGTGCACTCTGCAAGGAAAACTAAATTATTCGAATTGTGGAAGGTGTCAGTCATTGTTCAGTGACTTTTACCCGAGAAACTTCAATGAAATTATTACACCGTAAAAGGTTTGAGATTAATCTATTTTAACTTCGATTCTGACGACGGTAGATTCTTTCTTTAATGCAAGAATGATTAACGATGGCGCCGAATTCAAGGTTAAATCTTTGGTCGTTGAACAATGCGGCTGCAATCCTATTGAAGAAGGCCTACTATCAAATAACAGTACACTGTTCTGATTAATTACTGTCGTGGAACAAAGTAATTAAAATACTTCTACTAAATGAAACCTTAGTTTTGTTCACTGATCACTAAGCAGGCGACATAAGCGTAGTTACTTCATGCATCTTCTCGGGATCAGGCAACAGAGTGATTAAAACTTAAAGTGACGGATGAAGTGAAATAGAGTTTATTTTTTTTTAATAATTGAAAGATCGTATAAGCTGCCTCACAGTATGCAAATGAAATTTTTGATTATGTGATTACTTTTATACACTTCGGGTACGAGAATATAGATACGTCTCTCGAAGTAAAATACGTAATACTACATAGCCACCTTGGCAGCGGTAAGTGCGTTTTCACTGTACGTCTTCTTCTATTTGGGAAGTTTTCTGTTCTTCGGTTCAAGTTTACAGATAACTCGCATGAGCGTCCGATTTTTTTGGGAACAGTGAAGATGACCACATATTAGTAACACCAAGTTCAATTAAGGGTTCAATTCTTACAGGTCTTCATACGGAAGCATACATTTCATATACACTTTCAGTTACATATTCATTTAACATATATTCTCACATAGTAACCAGCAGTTTTCCTCTTTTGCCCCAAAGGGCTGTGACAACCTGTTCCCTGCACTGAAATTCTGAGGAAATGCACAAACAACATGTTATCAAACCACGAAACGTACCAACGATGACTGTAGCGTCGCACTATGTAAGAGTTCGGTGTTGGGCGACTGGTACTTTTTGCCGGTCGGCCCCGTAGAAACTTATCATGGAACTACCCGATTCTTGCCACTGAACATAGAAGTGTTCTTCTGAAGACGTGTACCGTCCACAGTTACGGGTTCTTTCGGTTGTCCCGTTAGTGGTCTCGTTGGAAAAGATGCAACTAGGAATTATGTTGATGCTTTAGCAAGGTAGTACAGGTGTGTTATAATAACTAGAGCTAGTCTGGATGCCTCACGGGTAAAAAATACGTGATTAGTGCTGCCAACTGTAATTAGGCCTGATTTAATGCAGATTCATCTAATTCTGAAATTCTGATTCAACTAATAATTCGTATGTTGTTGAATACCGAGTGCCAATCATTTCACAGGGAGTACTTCGTTGATTTCTGCCACTGTCACAGTTGTCGCAAATGATTTTAAGCTTCGACGTCGCTACAAACTTCCTAAAAAACAATACAGCAACGAATCAACGGAAATATTTAGTAAAATACCGTACTCCCTTAAGTTTTTAGTTGATCATATTAGTTCAGTAACCATTTATGTTTTCATTATAATACGACTTTAATAACAGTTGTGATTATTGCGGAAGAGAGATGTATGAAGCTCTCTTACAAATACAAAGGCTCAGAAATCCGCAGGCTCTATCACCTACTATAAAAGTTTTCCGTGTGACCTCGTCACCAAGTTGTTATATATGTACATCAACGCGTCGGCTGCTGTTGCAACACAACCGGTTAAGTTTTACGGATGTTCCTACGAAACCTCGAAGGGTGAACTGTTTCGATACAGTCAAAGGAAATCTTGCCTAAGAGAATAGCCATAAAGCCTGTGACTTTTTCTTATGGTACAGCGTGCTGTGAAGGCTGAAATAAGTAACAACCGTCGACTGAAGCTAAATACGCCATAGTGACCTCTGTGAAAAGTGGCCTATGACATAAAAAAATCCGTTCATCAGCGAAGCGTTTTGACTCTAGGCTAATAATAAACCAACGTGCAGTCTTTAGCGTTTTAACTTGTATTTGACATTGCACTTGTATGACGCAAATTTCCATGACTGTTTCCTAAGATACAATGATCTTAAGTTATCATAAATGCACAACATTTATGTCCGTTAACTCAAAAGCATATAATGCATTCAGTGGTGCCATTAATTACGATTCTCTGCGTATGGTTGGACGTGGACGCTAATGAACCATGCATACCCCTTACAGCACGTTAATTCGCATAATCACACTCCATCTCCCTAACAATACGACATTTGACCTTCTGTATCCACACAGAAGGATGGCCTGTATCCTCCTCATTATATGGCAGCGATGCGTAACATTATCAAATCTAACAAGTCTACCGAGTTGAACATTATTTTCAATTATGTAAAGGACGCTTCTTTGTCATGGTGTACTAGGGATATTACATACTTTATACATTTCAATCAGACACAAGGGCAGAAGCTAGGATTCCGAAATCTGCCGTAGCTGTTTTTCTAATAACCGAATGATGACTTTACAATGTATGTAAGTGGTTTTACATTTACAATCGTCTCCAATAAATTTTGTTCCGTGGGAGGAAACTTAGCCGGCCGCGGTGGCCTAGCGGTCCTAGGCGCTTCAGTCTGGAACCGCGCGACTGTTATGTTCGCAGTTTCGAATCCTGCCTCGGCCATGGATGTGTGTGATGTTCTTAGGTTGGTTAGGTTTAAATAGTTCTAAGTTCTAGGGGACTGAAGACCTCAGATATTAATTCCCATATTGCTCAGAGCCATTTGAACCATTTTGAGGAACCTTATTCCGGACGGAGATGCATAAAGCAATCGATATATGCGACCGTGGTTCCACTTTACTGAACGTGATGTGTCGAGGCATTCGTGACTTACTCGGTTAATTTGTTGTCAGGTGTAATCAGTGACAACACGAAAGTTGCATCAGAATAAAATCGTCAGTTAGAGATTTAGCGATAAGTGGCCTGCTTCGTACTAACGTTAGCCAATGGATGGGCAGTTCTGTTCACTTCGTATAGGGGTGTTATAGCTCTGTAGCGCCTGCTGCCTAACTTACTAGTGAGAGGCTGTCAGTGCGGGAATGAATGATAGCCTTCAACAGAGCAACACTGAGGCTTTTCTGTAAAGCTGTTCACATGTGTGACTCATTTGATCTCATGAGGTAGGCAGATGAGGCAGCAGCACCCTGCGCACAGCATTTGTCCACATTCATCTTACGCTGCTGTAATTAATGAGAATGTGTCTAAGGTAATTGCACACACATAACTTTGTAACGCCGGAAATGCATATCCTCCTATTTCCATCTATTGTACTATTTTTTTTCCTTGCTTTGTTACCTCAAGATATGACATTTCTGTCTCTTTGTATATTGTAATTGTTTTACTATTTGTATATTTATGCATTTATGTCGATGTATAATTGGTTTGTTTCGTAAATATTATTTGTATTTTTACGCTGGGTCTTGCCTAGGGAAAACTGCTATCGAACGATTACGTCGATAGGTCGTGTGAAGAATCAAAGTGTGTAGGAACTTTGGTAGTGTTAACTCTGCCGCGTGGAGCGCGGGCTGAGCAGAGGAGGAGTGTGGCGGGAGTAGCGAGTGGAGCAGGTGTGTTGCGTGACGCTCCCGCGAGTTGCCGCGCTTTCGGGGTTTGGCAGCATGTAATTGCGCTCGACTTGCGATGATAGTTTCTGACATGGTGTCGCGGACGGGAAACATTAACTAGCGCACATCAAGAGCCCGTTTCGCCTGGTGACCGTGTCCAGAAGAAGGCGCGCCAACATCCAGCTTCTGCAACAGCGACGGCCGACAATGAGTGACTGTCGCCACCTCCTCGATCGACGGCTTCAAACCTTCAATCCACCAACAAGGAAGAATGGAAGCAAGTAAAGTTTTAGAACTGTATGGCAGACCTCAGCTTTTAATCTTGTTCCATTTGCCTCGCAAAATTACAGCAACTTAGCATGAACCTTTGTTGCTCATTGTCCCAATTGCATTACCAAGCAGGGTCCCTTCCTTTTCCGGAATGAACCCGAGTGTCATTGAAATTCAAACGCCAGCATTAAAGTAATATTCTATTTCACTGCTTTAATTTCAAAGTTCAGTTAGCTGGCTACAATATTCAGATTACACAAGCACAAATTAAGAGTGCGAGTTTTGTTACCATATTTTAGCTTACCTGTGACTGCAGCTCAGCTTGGTACGTACTACATTTTACTATTGTTAATTGTTCAGAATCATTTAATTCAAGATCGAAGTTAAATCTCTTATTTCTAAATTGCGTAGATTCAAGTAGCTTTTGAAATGATTGTTGAGGTAGTACAAGACTAACCGTATTTTACTGAATTTCGATGTGCTTCAGAAAGAAAGCTCACTATTAACTTCAGTCACTAAATTAACTTTCGATTTTCCGGTTTTATTAATTCTTTTGCTAAATTAAGCCAGGGTGTAGCGAAATTTATTACTTCTGACAAACTTTCAGTTTTCACACTACACGTGTCAACCTTCAGTTGCCACGCTTCTAGTGCTAATTATATGTGTAATAACCTTTCTTTTTCAGTTACTATAGTAATTGTCCTTAGGACTGGCGACCGTGATTTCCCCCAAATCTCAAATACCTAATTACCGCTAGTTAATTGTTAACGTAACGGCTGCACATTTACTTTCTTTATTAACTTTACCCCTTTTCAAAATTAATTTCCACCAGTTTCATTAGCACATTTCCTTTCATTTAGATGTAACCCTTTCCTTCCTCTTTACTGACAGGTTAACTTCGGTGACGATTGCTTTTCCAAAACTCCCATTAGGTACACGCGGTTTCATTTTTCACTGTCATTAAGGTCGGTAAGTGAGGGGGAGGTTACACGTGGCGACCTGGTGACAGGACAATCTTCGGATTTGAGGTTGTTCTGGAGACGAATTTTGCATTGTGCAAATCTCGTAACAAAGTACTGGTTACGTACAGGCCGTTACGTCAGCGAGAATAAGTAGTGGGAGTAATCCTAATTATATTTGAGGTTTGGCATTTATATTGAAAATTATTAAAATGAGTGAAGGCAACAATTGCCTAAATTTGGTAGACTTGGATACAGAACAATCGGTCGAACAGTGGGAAACGCGCACCGCGGTACCCATTGTTCAGGGGCAGGCGGCTAGCATGAAAGACGCGACCGCCGAAACGCAACAAAGAGCAGAAATGGAATTCCACACTTTAGAAAATGTTTCGGAATCGGAAGTGAAAATCAAATGTGAATCCCTTGATGACGAATATGGGGGGACAATTAAAGAGGAAGCCGCTACGGAAGTAAAACCGGTAGTTTCCGGGAATTTAACTGATTTATTGAATGTTTTGATTAACGAAATCAAGAGTCAAACGGCAGAAATTAAAGCTCTGTCTGCCAAGCAAGAAGATCAGGCTGCCAAGCAAGAAGCTCAGGCTGCCAAGCAAGAAGCTCAGGCTGTCAAGCAAGAGGCTCGGGCTGCCAAGCAAGAAGCTCAGGCTGCCAAGCAAGAAGCTCAGTCTGAAAAAATTGAACGGATGCTAGACAATCAGAACAAAGCTATTAACGTTGTTAACAACAATGTTGGAGTTGTTAATACAAAAGATGATAAAATCAAAGAAGATATTGTTGTAATTAATACCGAAATCGGTAATCTTAAACAGGAAATGATAGGCGTTCAGGCGGAAATTGCGAGCATAAATACTCGTTTTGATTCCGAAATTAGCAGAATCGAGAAAAGTGTAGGAGAAGCAGTTGCTCCGATCATCGAGAATAAGGTGACGGAACAAATTCAATTAGTGAAAAAAGAGGATCAACAGAAGGTGGAAACTTTAAAGGCTTTAGTGTCTGAAGTAGACACTAAAGTGAGGGAGCAAGCTAATACCTGCGAAGAGAAAAAGAGGGAAGTGGAAACGCTTGCGACAATCACTTGCCAAGTAATTACGAGAGTGTCGGAATTAGAAAAGAAACTTGACGAAAAACAGAGCTATGTGCCAATATGTGCACATAGTTCGGAATTGTTGACGAAAGAGGAGCGGTTCGACCCCTTGAAAAAAGGCGGTATACACGCGACGGATTTCATTAAAAATTGTGAAAGAGTTTTACCCAGATCATGGACTAATGAGAGAAAAATTAATGCGGTTATTGATGTGCTGGCTGGTGATGCCAAGCGTTGGGGCTTAAACCTCAACATTACGAACCTGACTTTTGACGAGTTTAAAAATTTGTTTCTGGCTGAATACTGGTCAGAGCAAAAACAGCAAAGTGTCTGGCGCGAATTTGTCGTATCGAGGCCTTTCGATGCGAATTCGCGCGGTTCGATGAGGGAGTTTTGTGAGGGCTGGATCCGCAAGTTGGAATATTTGCGTGATCGCCGCACGGAATCCGAAATAGTCTGGGAACTCTACAAAAAGCTTCCAGATGATACAAAACGCTTCGTAGGAAGCAATTACAGGACAATAAATGATTTCCTGGAAAGAGTGGAGGACGAGGACAATTGGCGCAATAATCGCGACAGTGGTAGAGGCCGTGGTAACAACGGGTACCACAGCAACCACAACAACGATAACCATGGGAATAATGCATACCGCAACCATGGCAGCAATAACAATAATGGTTCGGACCGAAATAACAATCGGTACAATGCAAATAATAACAGGAATGACGGAAACCAGTATCGTACTAACGTGATACGGGCTTCACAGAATAGTAATAACGCCAGAGGGTGTGATCAGCCGCCTCAGCAGCATCCGGGGACCGTATCTGCTGGGACGAGACAGGGAAACCATTAGCCGCGCCGGTGAGGGGCCGACCGGGTGTGGAGAAATTTTGGCGGCCCAGTAACAGGAGAAAACCCAGGTATCGTCGTTATGAAAATTCCGTATGGAATAATCAACGGCGGGAGAGTGTGCCAGTGTTAAGAGAAAAGAGTGCGCCCACAAGTAGTAGATCAGCTGTATACACGGCAGTAGAAAATACATTCGCTGTCAGTGAGAACAATTTAAGTAGTGTTCCGGAAATCGATCATAAAGTGGCAGCTGTAATACCCACAGCGGAACTGGAGATTGAGTTTAATAATGATTCACAAGTGTTGAGAGAAGATCAGATGTCGGATAAAACGTCCGTCATCGAGCGAGGGGATGCAGAGAGGGATGAGGTCTGGTTAAGGCAGTTCGGTCGCTTATACGACGAACTAAGAGATTATAGGGGTCTGTATGGGAGAAGCGTTTGTGGGGAGCGCGTGCAGGATTTTCCGCGTCTCGTCCCGCAGGAAGATAGTGTTTGTGAAATGATAGAAAGTTCTGGCCCTAATCGGCAGACTTTACTAGAAATAGTTGATGTTAAGGGGGAGCACGAGCAAGATTCGTCGTGTTTCGTCCCGCAGGAGTTAGATGTTGAAGTAGTAACGGAAAGTTCTGGCCCTAACCGGCAGACCTTACCGAAAGTTTCAGTGGTAGAAGTAACCGACCCATCCGACGCAAACCTCCAGTTTAAACATTGCGAGAGTATTAAGGAGAAAGATTGAGAAAATTTTAGTGATAGCCGGACACGATTGGTAGAAAAGCACATAGATTACAACGTGTATGAGGTTAGAGCTGACGTTATACGATCAGACGGTAGCAGTGTGGGTTGTGCAGATCCAGAGGAAGTAATTGCAGATACTACTGGGCACATTTCTCCAGGTAGATTGGCGGATGAGATTAATCTGACCAAAGTGGAATCAACGAAGGTGACGATTAATGAATTGATAGCAAAGCAACACTTACTAGTTGACGAGTTACAGGAAAAGGTTTCGGTATTGGAGGCGAAGCTACAGACTACGCCTCAGGACAAACGTGTTGAAATTAAAACTGTATTTGAACAGAGGCTGAAAAAGCCGCCAGATAAGCCGGATTTAGGGTCAAAGCCGGATGGTTTTTTCTGGAATGACCTGGATATAGACGAGGATTTACTGTGGGAAAATAAAGAAACAGCCGAGGACAAGTGTAGACAGATAGTAGTGTCTGTTAATATGCATGACCTACAACTAAACGTGTGGATTGACACCGGTGCAGAATTGAGTGCTGTATCTGGGAAAATATTTGAGTTACTGAAAGACAGACCTGGCATCGTAGTTATGCCAGTAGCAGGAGTGAAAATTATCGGTGCTACTGGGAAGGCCAGTAAACCGGTCACAAAACAGATTTTTGTCAACTTCGAGATATGTGGGGCACGATTTGAACAAGAGTTTGTCGTCGTGCCAGACTAGACTATGGAAGTAATTATCGGGTTGGATTGGCTATTAAAGTACCGTGCAGTGATTAATTGCGAAAGCAAAACTTTGACATGTACGTCACAAGATAAAACGATAGTAGTTAGTTTTGACGAGGCAGGAGACGGTGTGCATAAGCAATACCAGCCTATACACATTGTTAACTGGCCGGATGACATTGACGTAGGAATGAATTTGAACTGCCGTAACGTGAGGAATTTCGGCATTGACAAAAGTGTAGAAAGTGAATTGGAAGAGATAATCAAATTCCCTCCACGGATTGACATTAGTATTGGTGTGAAGAAAGATCGTTTGCGAGAAGTAATGAAGCTAAAAGCCGACGCTCGCATACGTCGTCATGACGCTAAAGCGCGTTTTGCTAAGTTTGCAATCGGAGACTTAGTACTTGTAAAAGCTCATGAGAAATCGAGCGAGATAGACAATGAAATCTCTAAATTTAAGTTTGTTTGTAATGGACCATATAAAGTCATTGGTATACCTCACACAAATGCTTATTGCTTAGAGTATCCAAGCTCTGGAAAACGATTAGGTATACGGAATATTGTAGACTTGAAATTGTACCAACCTAGGATCGATTAATACCACACAATGGGTAATTTGTACAGTATGTAAATACAGAGTGTAAGATTTAAGGATGTGCCATGTTACGATGCTTTTGCCTGACCTAGAGGTCATTAAAGAAGTTGTAATTAATAAGTAATAAATTTTGACTAAATGATTTAAGAGTAACTGATTAGTAATCATCTGAAAAATCCAAGCTGCTAGTTTAAGTTTTCAGCTGAGTCACAGTAGATTAAGCAATGTAAATATGATTTTGTAACTTTCTGTAATATTTCATGAATGTGTGTTTTTATTAGTCATTGCCGATGTACTTAGACGCTGTTTTAAGTTTCAGGCTAGTACATGCGTGTGATGATGGACAGTGTTGAGTTATCCACTGCGATAGTATTAAGGGACTCCTTGAGATTACTCGGGAGTGAGTTTTTCCTAAAGAATTCAGTGAAACGGACGTTCTGGAAATGCCGTCACACAGGCAGGTGAGATCAAGCGTGCCGCACAGGCGGGCGCAACAATACTTGCGGGGCGAAGCCGCTGTCGGCTCTGTGCCGCTGTCGGCTCTTGTGCCGCTGTCGGCATTCTTTGTACTTGCGAGTACGGAAGGCGGAACTGTTTTTCTTCCTGGACAGCTGAAAGAATTCTACTGTCAATATTTATGTTTTATTTTATCTGCTGTATATTATTTTCTTGTTTAGCGTTAATTGGACATGACGAGAATATTAATTATGAAAAGGTTACATAAAATTGTGTATTCTATGTAATTAATTATTAGTTTGCGTATTTTGATATACCTGTTTTTTATGACCATGTACTCTGATCAATTTTACAAATAGTATTCCATTTCTTATAGTGTTACGAATTTTAATGATTTTGGAATAGCTAAACCATTTTCTATGTTTTCTATGAATTTTGATATGTTGTCAACCTGTTTTATTTTGTGCAAGATGACAGAGTGGAATAAGATTAGGAGTGTCTCCACTCAATTATTATTGTCTAAAAAATTGGGTTATGGTTAATTAGACGAATGCTAAATTTTTTTGATGTTTTGAGCATATGCATTTCCGCTGTTTCTTTTTTGGGACATTTTCTGAGTCTGTTTACGTTACAGGAACATCCTCAGACAATGTGGGGCACGTGTAACGCCGGAAATGCATATCCTCCTATTTCCATCTATTGTACTATTTTTTTTCCTTGCTTTGTTACCTCAAGATATGCCATTTCTGTCTCTTTGTATATTGTAATTGTTTTACTATTTGTATATTTATGCATTTATGTCGATGTATAATTGGTTTGTTTCGTAAATATTATTTGTATTTTTACGCTGGGTCTTGCCTAGGGAAAACTGCTATCGAACGATTACGTCGATAGGTCGTGTGAAGAATCAAAGTGTGTAGGATCTTTGGTAGTGTTAACTCTGCCGCGTGGAGCGCGGGCTGAGCAGAGGAGGAGTGTGGCGGGAGTAGCGAGTGGAGCAGGTGTGTTGCGTGACGCTCCCGCGAGTTGCCGCGCTTTCGGGGTTTGGCAGCATGTAATTGCGCTCGACTTGCGATGATAGTTTCTGACATGGTGTCGCGGACGGGAAACATTAACTAGCGCACATCAAGAGCCCGTTTCGCCTGGTGACCATGTCGAGAAGAAGGCGCGCCAACATCCAGCTTCTGCAACAGCGACGGCCGACAATGAGTGACTGTCGCCACCTCCTCGATCGACGGCTTCAAACCTTCAATCCACCAACAAGGAAGAATGGAAGCAAGTAAAGTTTTAGAACTGTATGGCAGACCTCAGCTTTTAATCTTGTTCCATTTGCCTCGCAAAATTACAGCAACTTAGCATGAACCTTTGTTGCTCATTGTCCCAATTGCATTACCAAGCAGGGTCCCTTCCTTTTCCGGAATGAACCCGAGTGTCATTGAAATTCAAACGCCAGCATTAAAGTAATATTCTATTTCACTGCTTTAATTTCAAAGTTCAGTTAGCTGGCTACAATATTCAGATTACACAAGCACAAATTAAGAGTGCGAGTTTTGTTACCATATTTTAGCTTACCTGTGACTGCAGCTCAGCTTGATACGTACTACATTTTACTATTGTTAATTGTTCAGAATCATTTAATTCAAGATCGAAGTTAAATCTCTTATTTCTAAATTGCGTAGATTCAAGTAGCTTTTGAAATGATTGTTGAGGTAGTACAAGACTAACCGTATTTTACTGAATTTCGATGTGCTTCAGAAAGAAAGCTCACTATTAACTTCAGTCACTAAATTAACTTTCGATTTTCCGGTTTTATTAATTCTTTTGCTAAATTAAGCCAGGGTGTAGCGAAGTTTATTACTTCTGACAAACTTTCAGTTTTCACACTACGCGTGTCAACCTTCAGTTGCCACGCTTCTAGTGCTAATTATATGTGTAATAACCTTTCTTTTTCAGTTACTATAGTAATTGTCCTTAGGACTGGCGACCGTGATTTCCCCCAAATCTCAAATACCTAATTACCGCTAGTTAATTGTTAACGTAACGGCTGCACATTTACTTTCTTTATTAACTTTACCCCTTTTCAAAATTAATTTCCACCAGTTTCATTAGCACATTTCCTTTCATTTAGATGTAACCCTTTCCTCCCTCTTTACCGACAGGTTAACTTCGGTGACGATTGCTTTTCCAAAACTCCCATTAGGTACACGCGGTTTCATTTTTCACTGTCATTAAGGTCGGTAAGTGAGGGGGAGGTTACAACTTCCCTTATTGTTTCCAACATAACATTACAAACTTCACTCATTCCTTACAGCTCTGCACATTGTGCACACCATTGTACTCCAATCGAAAGCAACTACATACACAAACCACTGGTGGTTGATAGTAGCTCCAGCAAACCTGAGGCATTGTCACTGACCGAAGGACAGATATGTGTCACTTAATTGTATGGGGAAGGCACATGTAGAAATGGCCCCACACACACACACACACACACACACACACACTCCAACTCTTTCTTCATGTCACACAAACACAGTGTGCATGATTTACCTACAGATGTGATCCTCCATTTGTATAATCCTCCCTGTGAATAGTCAGTACTTCCTGTGTTACAGTTCGCTTGAAGTGGCATTGAAAAGGTGGTTCACATTAATTAATTTATAATTTGCAATTGAAATCAATTAAAACGCCACATCTCCTGCACAGAGAGGTGGGGGAAAGATGAGATAGGCAGAGAGGGGAACGAGATTGGGATCCGTGAAATACATGTCAAATGCATATGTAGTTGAAGCCATGAGGAAAAATAAAATTTGTATACAATCCAGCATTTTTCCTGTCCTCCTGCTGCCATCTGCATTTGACACATACATACCACCCAGTTTTCCCCTCCCCCCACTCTGTCTACCTCTAACTCTACCTCCCACACTTCAACCACCTTACACTCAAACTTTTACATATACATCTCTTCCACAACTCCTCCCTTCCCTCTCTACATCTCATCCTCCCCAGCTCTGCCTGCCCGTGTACTGCTCCTCCAGGAGCAAAAGAGTTGCATAAAGAGGCCGATACTACTCAGACATGACATGCCAGCTGAGAGTGGTAGCCTATATGTCAGGGGCTGTCTGCCCACATCTCAGCCCCAGTGTCAGCTAGGAGTTTCTAACACCCACACTGCAGATACCTGTGAAGCTTGTTGTTAGTGTGCCATATGTGGTTGGAACTGGTCCAGGAGTTTTGGAGATGATGTAAGTTTGCTGCATGTTGCCTTATCTTTGACTGAGAATGTGTATTGGTGATATAAACCTAACTGAATCTGCAGCCTAGTTAGTGGTCACATTTGAAGGCACCAAACTTGCCAATAACAAATGAGATTAACAATACTTACTTCCCTACATTTAAAACATTGCAAGCATAGGAAGAAACCAGGTAGTTGAGTGTGTAAATACGATCATTGAGTTGTTATTTATTTCCCCCCCCCCCCAAAGAAAAGCTGGTTCCAGGTGCAATCACATTTTCAAGCCCTCTTTCTTGTAATGAGTCAAGCTGCTGAGCTAGATCAGTGGTAGATATAAGTACACACTTCTGACCTTGAAATGGTCATCTAAATCCAGTTGGTTCTCATACTGAAGTGGCATTTCAATATAATCACGGGAGTGTGGAAAGCTGACAATACATGTAGATGTATACAGATACCCATTTGATAAATTATTCAGTGTAACACATTAATCAGTCAAGTCGTACATTCACAAAAAGCTAGTTACATTTTCAGATTTTCCTTTTTTTCTGGTTGGAGTCAGAGAATTAGTATAAAGCAGAAGGAATTCATTACACTGCATTTCATCCTGTAAACTGGTTTGATTTAGAACGTAAAAATTCGACTTTTATGTTGGCAAAACGAGTTGGTAATAATAATATTGCGAGCTGATTATTGTTCTTGTTTCATCTGACCACACTTTTGGCAATTCACAGTTGTTGGCAAAATCTCAAAAGAATTGTTACATACTTACTGATCACGTTATGATTAAAAAGAATACCGTTAAACATCTTCCGAAGTCCCTTCATAAACGAGACTGTGAGCTCGCAGTTGATAACGTTTAGGCTTAGTGGCCGCTATTGAAAGTATTTAGAAACTGGTACCCATTCAGTTAAGAGAGCAAAATACTGATGAGAAGAAGTGTCAGCGTTAATGGCTAACAGGAAGTCGTACAATATTCCTGAGTGACCAGAAAGCTGCACGCAATAAAATAGTGGAAATGTTTTGTCCTTTAAGATATAAACTTACTGCCATATTTTCCAGAGTGAATTGTAGAATACGTTTTTTCAGACACATTTTTTGAAGTGGTTAAACTAATCCCAGATATTTGGACTGCTTGTACTGCTAAACGCTGGGAGTCACGAAGCTTTCTTCCTATGGCCATGTGCTCAGTCTTTTCAGTACCAATTTGTATCCCAAATGTCGAAACCACTAATTCCAGTATCTGGACGCTTCTTTTCAGTTCTTCTTGTGTGCAAGCTACCAGGGAAATGTCGTCTGCAAACGCCAGATACATAATACATTCATAATTTACCATGAGGGGAGCATCGGATCAAAACGAAATCTATTAGATATAATGTTAAAGATAAGAGATTCACTTGATCCCAAAATCAAAACAATTAAATAAATACAGTGTTTACAACTAGTTAAACCGGGCAAGAACAATGACGCACTGGGCCACCTTTTGCTACAAATCATGCCACAACACGGTCTGGCATGACGTTCATTAGAAGTCCGATATTGTAATGAGGCAGATTGACCCATAAATCGTGAACAGCCACCTGCAGATCATGTGCAGAATCACACGGCGGCATCTGGCGTTCCATGTGGTGCAACACATGCTCCATAGGGGTCAGTCCGGGAAGCATGCGGGCTACGAAAATGTCGGAACACGAGGTAAAATGTCTTCAGCAACTCGAGGTGCATGCGAACGAGCATAATCTTCGTGGAAAAGTGCTCCTTGTAGACATTATAGGAAAGATTCCACTGGGAGCTAAAGAATGTCATCAACGTAAAGCTGCCCCATTGAGGTTCCGTGTAGGACAATTAGGAAGAGTGTGGCTATCGTAGGCTTTTGGTGGAACTGGAGGGTTCACGAGGGTGCCTCCACACCCGTATGCGGTTGTCTTCCGTCCCTGAAATGAATCGAGATTCTGCACTAAACACCACGCTTTACCAATCTGTGGCAGTCCACGTCGTTCTGGCTTGGCGCCACTGCAGACGGAGTCGCCGATGTCTCGGTGTTAACGGAGCACACAAGGGTGTCTGGAATGTGAATTGGCGTCCACAAGGAGTCTGGAAATGATTTATATAACTACTGACACCCGTACATCTCCTTGTAACGAGGTTCGAATCACTTTAGGATCCCTGATCGCTCGCAGCACGATTATTCGATCCTCTCGCCTCGTCGTCTTCCTGGTCGCTCCAAATCCGGCACGTCACACGTGGGTGCCACCTTTTTTCCTGGATTTCAGGCAGGGATCTACATTTCTTTAGATGCTGAGGTGCTATTCCAGTACAGCTGGAAAGCCTCTGCAATGCCGTTCGGGTTTGGGGAGAATACCAGGTGGGCTGAGGCTTGAATGTGAATCTGGACTGAGGAGGGAGGTGTGTTATGGTAGCCTGTGCAGTAGTGCAAAGCCAGCGTGTCAAGGTGACGTAGTGGTTAGTGCCTCTTCCCAGACCTGGGTTCGAATCGTGGGCTCAGTACAAATTTTCATTCGTAGCTTCAGTCTGCATATATGTTAAAAGTTTAACTTTTTTTGTATGTTGAATTCTGTCAGTGTTTTAATCAGATTTGGTTTATGGATGTTATTGTAAACCTTCTTGACGTCTATGATCACTGTATTCGGACATATTCTTACAGAGCTTTTTCAAGACTAAAATCTTATCTTTAGTTGATCAGAAAATTGGAAATCCCTTGGTGCTCTCCAGTTATATCAGTTGCCAGAGTCTTAGTCGTTTTAGTCAATTTTAAGGCGATATTGCAGCAGGTGTTGAGTAGTGCTACTGCCTGACAATTGCCGCGTACTGATGTCTCTTTATTTTTGTGTCCTGGGCAACACAGCTGACTTCCTCTCTCCTGCTGCCACCTGTTTTGGGCGGTTTCACTCAATCAGTTTGCGGATTTTGACGCGGAAGACTTCATTTCCAGCCTTGAGAAATTGAGTGCGAATTCCGTCCTCTCCTGAGCACTTGCCGTTGTTCAGGTGCTTAGAGTGTTTTCTTATCTTCCCGGTGGTGGGTGGCGGATATTCTAAATTCACTATTACTTTTTCACTGAACTCGATAAATCCACTTGGTTCTTCGTAACATAGTAGGTACCCGAAGTATTCCATTTATCTTTTCCCGATCTTTTGATCTTACGTTAGCGCCAGTTACTGAAACTCAGGCAGCGATTAAAGTAAGACGTGTAGATGCTATTACACTCTGAGGCCTGTATTAAAATCTAGAAACATATTTTAATAACTAATACCAAGATTACTTATAACATTAATAACGCTAGTGGTACTATATGGTTGTCATACCTGGAGCTCTCGAGAACAAGACCTTAATCGACAGCTTACGTTTGAGAGAAAGGTCCTCGGGAAAATATATAGACCTGTGTCGGATCCAACTACTCCATAATATAGAAGATGTCACAATACAGATTCAGAAGAAGAGCTGTACGAGAAACCTAACGCTGAGATGATGAAAAGCAAACTACATCAATGGGAGGGAAATCCGGTGAGAATGTTTGAAACGACATGGCGAAAAACTGCAATAGGTTGACTCCCATCTGGCAGCAAACTAGTGAGAAGACCTAAGAAGAGATGGGTTAATGGTGTAAGACATGTCTAGCTGCATCTAGGGTTCTTGAAGAAATGGACACAGGTAGAAGAAAAATAATACAGATGAAGAGCACTGTATGTGAATTTCGCCTCTCCTGGCTCTGGTCGCGTAAAGTAAACTAAAGTAAGAAATATTTTGTACCAATCAATAACGAAGCACAAGCAGCCATAGACTGAAATTCCCGCATTAATTATTTGATCTCGTAGCTTCACTGGCTCTTTACGCATCCAAAGTCGATCTCATCCCACGAGTTATTCCGGCTGGATTACAAGTTTAAAGGCGAATGGGTGTCTCCTCTAATTCTCTCCATCGAGGCATAAGCCGTTATATTTTCCTGTGCAAGCACTAAGTGAGCAAAATAGGTAATTAATGAAGTCACCCTTAGCTGTTCACCGCTCGATCGTGAGACTTTATTAAATACTTAAGTCAGCGAATTAATGGGAACAGAATAACTTATAAATACTGTGTCTTCAGTGAAAACGAAGAGCGTTGTGAACCAGAGGCTTTTTTTCTAAAAACAGCATTTGATTTCAAGTTATTTCATTCCTGACTTCTTTCAAGAACATTTCTCTTTCCAGATTAGCCCATGTAGAGCAAGTAAGAGGCGATGCTAGTAAGTTTGGGCTTTGAGTTGCAATGGAGAAGAGCCTTTGCAAAGAGCAGCTGCTTGTATTCAGAGGCAATCTTAGACTCTCCTTGACGTCGATTTTTTATGGTAAAATGTAAATTCTCAATGGAGATATCAGATGTAACAATGAAGATGGTTGTAACCCATTTGCTAGAACGGTGTAAAGACAGAACAATCATTCTGAATATCTGTACTTATAGTAAAATTTTTTCCGTTATCTGACTCTTTTGTAAATTCCACCTCATGCTACATACTGTTTCATGGTTATCTTGGCGGGAATACGTTTCCCCATAACCGTGGCATTTATACGGAAATTCATAATAATTCTTGTTCCGACTATTGCGCTCTGTGAGGTCTGATCTCACAGTACTCAATATTGGTTCTGTATTACATCTTTAATTAGGAGTATGAACGTTTTAGTTATATGTAACGTACACTATCCGGTCAGATTAATTTGACTGCCTGTCAAAAACCTGAACAACCACCTTTCGCGGCGAAGAACCCTATGGGGCGTGCAGGAAGAGTCAGTGAGTTTATGGAAGTTACGAACAGGAATGTGGAGCCACTCCGACTCTGGGGCCAGCTCGCTACGTTTCTCGGTTGAGGAGTCATGATGTGAACAGCCCGATCGAGATGCTCCCACTTATTCTCGACCGATTTTAAATCCGGGGATTTTTCTAGCCAGTGGATTACGGTAAACTCATCCTGATATACTATGAACCACGCACGTGCACTGCGAACTGTGTGACTCTTTCCATCGTTCTGCCGATGAAAAACAACCTGCATGTAGGAATGGACATAGCCCACAAGCATAGATGCATACTTGTGTTAATCCAATAAGCATACAAGAATGACAAGATCAGTTAGTGAATCCCACGAAAACATTCCCCAGACCATAACACACCTCCTTGTCTGCTTTCAGATTTCCACTTAATACACATCAAGTGCCATCTGTCCTATGGAGCAAAAAACATGATTCATCTGGAGAGACCACCTGTCGCCAGTCAGTGGACGTCCAGATGCGGTATAGGCGCAGACTTAGTCGCCGATGAAGAGCAGTCATTATGGGTGCGTAAACCGGATGCCTTCTACGGAGGTTCATACGCAGCAACGTTCGCTGAAGGTTCGTTGAGGAGACACTGTTGAAATCCCCTTGATTCGTCTGGGTGGTCAGCTGTTCAACAGTGCACATCTATTCCCCGGTCCACATCTCTGCAACCGTCATTCGCCCCTGCCATGTATGGTCCATGAAGCACCACAGTTGTCTAGCAGTGGTTTTGGATAGAGCCGTTTTGCCATGCGTGGTATACTTTAACCACAGCGGCACGCCAACAGTTTACAATCTTCACCGTTTCGGAAATCAGATAAATCGCTCCGTTTCCGACAATTACTGCACTGTTTGCCGCGTCCCCGCAACATGCTTTACATACCCCGTACTGACAGTGCTGTCACCTGCAGTCTGTGAGTGGTTATAGAACGTTGATGTCCAAGATAGGCAGTGGTCACATCATTGTTACTGGGCCGCGTATGTACTAAAAGTATATCGTCTGCGACACAGGAATGTATTTTATAAAATGTGTTGAGAAACTTTAAAACTTTTTCAAATTTTCTTTATTTGTTAAATGCGGAGACGAGTTTTGGGATATAGAATGTAATGTGGCAACTTCACTATTTCATGGGTCACCTATTTCGTATTCACTGATTCTTAGATCCCAGTTAGAATATTGTTGTCAACGTTGGCTGCTTTTGTTTGTAAAAAGAGGCACTACAGATGATGAAACAAACAAAAAAAATGTGACAGAAACAAGGTTGTGCTATTGACTTTTCGAAACGTTCGCCTACTGACCGCCACTGGGTTCATCGTGAGACAAAAGCGTTATTGATCAGCAGTAATGGAGAAGCGTTTGTTCATTGCACTGCTACCGTAAACGTTTATGGTAGTTTTCAAAACTGAAAGTGGCTAATATATTTCGAAAGAACGACTGGAAGTTTATTTCTTTAAAACAAAATGTTTCTGATAAAGCTTACAAATAATCGGCTGATACATGACGATTTGTAATTGGTATCATAATACGTTACTCCCTCATCTGTTACAGTCACGAAAAGTGTAAAGAAAATAACAATCGCCCGGGACTGACTTTTTGTTATCTCCGAACAAATAAATATACCCAATATCATATGGGAGTATACAATCGTTTTGCGTTCATCTCACACGTTGCGATGATAAATCCAATCAAAAACAATTTGCAGCGAGAACTTTACCATTTTTCAAAGAATTCTCGAGTAATTGCTGTAATTAACTTGTGTTTAATAGTCTGGAATCGCTCCTATTTAGGATATCAGCTTGAGACAGACCGGTCTACGAATCCTTGCTAGGCCCAATGAGGAGCTTCCTGACTACAGAAGCAGAAACACCATAAGGCTTTGTCTACTGGCAGCAACAGCTGGAAGGATTGGCCACACGTTGACTGACCGTGCTGCCCTGTAGGCCGACGACCTAATATGACGTTTATGTTAACAGCGCACATTTTAAAAGAATCTCTATACATAGCTTTATAATCATAGTTTATTGTGAGACAAAATCGGCCAGCTACTTTGCGGTAGCTCGCAAACATAGTGTACCTTGAATCAAATTTCGGCGTCGTGTCCTTCCTCTATCCTAACGTGTAGGTACGTAATTCTTGGTACTCAAAATATCGATAGTATTCCACTGTTCATTAGTACTTGTCAGATTCTTAATTTCTTGTGGAGCATGAGAGTGTCTCATACAATAATAAAAGTTATGACATGTGATTATATTGTTTTAAAGATGTTTCTCACAGAAACTGGGAGACACATTAGATAAACGTTTTACAATGACTTTTTGTACACACAATGTTAACATTAACGTTGTATGTACGAAAGGTTATTTTAAAACTTTTACTCAAAATTTTATCCAAAGAAGACAATATATGTGTACGTTAACGTTGTGTGCACGAAAGGTAATTTTAAGCCTTTTATCAAAAATTTTACACCAACAGACTATACAATCTTTTGGTACCGATGAGTTTGAAATACTGAAATCGGCTCTTTTCTCGGCATTTCGTCGTATATCAGTTTCTGTGAGTTAATAGTGGTCCACACAATATGTCCTGTACTGCATCCGTGTAGCCTGGATTCAGCGATCGGGCGTGATTATGCGTTCCGTCATGCAGCGACTTTTTCACCAATAATTCTTCAGTCATAATTACGCAGAGAAATAAGTAAAAAAAAATTGGCATTTTTAAAACGGAGCATTGTTATGTCTGCATGGTACAAACATCGCTCTTAATATCTCATTACAGAGCAGAATCAAATTTTAAAAAACTGAAAGCAGTCTACCTTCATTTGCTATTTCACGGAGATTAGGTTTCTGGTTATCAGTACTATGTACAATTTACCGTAAACTATTATAAGTTAATGAAGTTTCTGGTCAAAACAAAAAGGGAAAAGTACGACTCTTTCTTCTTTCGTTATGTTTGGATACATTACAGCTTTCAGGTCCTTCTAGTGCAGAAACTTAGTAATTTCCGGTTAAGGATGTTGACAGCTGCGGAAGTGACATCACATGTTAGATATATGTTATGTAGATATGCAGCGTCGCCAGAAACAGTGTGAAAAGCTTGTAAATGTGTTGCAGAGTACGTTGAGCTGAGGAATAGCTCTTAAGAAAAAAATTTGATACGGTGCGCCGTTGCCGGAGACGGGGGCGCCAAACGTTGTTTGTTTGAATTCCTAAAACCGAACAAGATAGCGATACAAAAACCGGAAAGGATCAAACCCGAAACCTACGCTGATCAGTCTCGTGCGCTGTCATCTACGCTATGAGAACAACTGACACTAATTGTATCGGGCGGGCAGCTTGAGTTGTGGCGTGCAACGGCCTGGTGGGCTAACTTCAATGCTAATTTATTGGGAAACGGCGCAAAGCAGTGAATTCTTTTCTTAATATTTATTTCTCGGCACAATCCTGAAAAACCGTTATGAACTTTTGACACAGTCCCTGAACAACCTGTATACGATTCTAAAGTGTGTAAAAGAAGATAATTTGCTGCTATAAATCATAATAGTTCCTATTATGCACCCTAGAAGTTATTTTTAAGAAGAATATAGGAAATACGGGAGCAGCAGTTGGTGATACTACAAGAAATTACGCAAACTGGTAGAATCATCTACAAAATTGCTACCGGTATACGTCATCACGCAACTGTAACTCGGAGGCTTTTCTGAGACGTGTAGAGCTCTTGGGAAAGCACTTGTCCATTCCAGTCCCCTTACAAAGAATGAATTAAATTAAAATCGCATGTCTAATTACACACTCATATCGTTTAGGCCATCACAAGTTGTATGATAGTAGACATGAGATTATAACTCTTGTTATTAAAACAGAGAGTGAAATTAACCGATCAATTAATGCATTAAAATCAATTTTTGCCGGCCAACTGAAACCACCGATGGTTCCCGTGAGTAGAAGACTATCAAATGTTGGGAGCGGAGCAACTTTCATAAACACCATTCACTTAATTTAGGAAATACACAAGATGGTTAAAATCGATTAAAAGTACTGGTGCGGTTTCTTTTACATTCAATCTGCAACCACTCCGACACAGAAGGATACCAGTCGCACCTACAATCAGAGAACTGGTATCACCACAGAGACATCAACCTTAGTGCCAGGAGGTATCGGTAAAAAGCAGTAGGAACCGATTGCATTGCTATCCCCAGTCAAGTTTGCTCCAGGAACCATTCCCTCCCTGTCAGAAGAGGCAGACTGGTGCGATGCGTCCGATGCTACAAGACTACTAAGAGAGTCCCACCTCCATTTCGGTGTGTTATGTCTTATTTGAGTCTCATTATTTACCTGCCACCAAAGTGTCCTAAAGCAAATTGCTGGCTCGCCACATAGCCAGAAATTTAGACTTGGCTAAATCCCATTCTTTGTGACAAGATTATCTCTCATTTGTGGGATTTATCACGGATATACCTGACTTAACCACTTATCTCTGTCTATTGCTGGTCTGTAGTTTCTTCCCTATTCCCTTCATTAGTGAAGTCAAATGTTCAAATGTGTGTGAAATCTTATGGGACTTAACTGCTAAGGTCATCAGTCCCTAAGCTTACACACTACTTAACCGAAATTATCCTAAGGACAAACACACTCACCCATGCCCGAGGGAGGACTCGAACCTCCGCCGGGACAAGCCGGTGAAGTCCAGTCCAGAGAACAGAAGATGAACAGGAGAGATTGTTTCTATCCAGTTATATGGAATCAGTGATATGCCGTACATCTCATTTACATCCCGCCAATTAATCAAACGACTGAACAACGCAGGTGTCAGTACGGTAATACGGAACTATAGTCGCTGTAATCAAACACATAAAATTCGGAACATAACAAGAAATATAATTCATTTCAAAGGAAAATTCGTTGGCTTCGCCAGCTCACAGTAAAATATTAAAAAATGTTCCGTCTAACTCAATTAGACCTGAGGCTGTGCCGCATATCATTCCAAAAGGTAACACAGAACAAAATAGGCATTGTCAGTGTTCTTTTCTCTCTCAGTATGGTTTCGAATACGGCTTACAGAAAAACAATTGCGGAATGCCAATAGACTATCTGTACTAATTCTAACATGTAAAGAAAGAGGCGCTACCATTGTTCTCAGATAATTATTAAAGCTCCTGTGGCGAATATTCATAGACATTAATACACTGTTATTATTCCATTATACTGAAAAGAAGTCTATCTACAATACAGTGCCTTCTCACTTTCCCATTTCCACATACGCGGATGGTATTACATTACGCGTTCCGGTGTACAAAGATAAAAATTAAAACATAGATTATGTTGCAAAATATATTTACCCATTAATGTCCGATGCCGAGGGATGTTACACAACATACTATCCAAACATATAATCATTGAAACACAAAACAGCCTCCAAAGAGTCAGCCTCGTAACGTCTATGTTAGTGTTCAGTTGCTGGTCAATGACCCAGGTAACAGACTAAACCGGCTTGTCATCTTGACTAGATTGGTGCTTGTTGCCTAGCAACGATATGTGTTGTAAAGTCCGGCTGCTCAGTGTGATGTATCTCACACTGTTACGAGCTGTTACGTTGTTGGAGGACGATCCCTGTAGACTCGTATGTCCACGCATAGCGGTCAACAATAGTTCGATTATACAGCCATTGTGCTGCTTATCGATAACATCTCTCATTACTACAACTTTAAATTAGTATATGAATTGATGCGAAGCGCTAATGTCAGCGAAAAAGAAAGGTAAACAATTAAGAAATAAAGTATATAAATTTCCAAAATGGAGTGCAAGGTCATTAATGGTTATGTAATGTGCTCGACACTTGTTTTCTTACGTAGGGTACTTTGCCACTGTTAGAAATTGCACATTATTTTCATAGGCCCTCCAGGGACATGTACGACAGCCAGTGGCCAGAGCCACAGCCAGAGTGCTAAGTTCCAGGCCAGGCACTGACCCTTGCAAGTCAACGACCTATGCTGACAGAAACTCCATTCGCGGAGCAGCCAATTCTATATCATCCATTTCTGTGGGGTGACAACTGAAATCGGGACACCAACAGATCTTCAGGAAGCTTCTGCGTTTCGACCTACTATAGTGTAGCAGGTACCGGACTTTGGTCACTTGCCTATCTTTGAGAAACTGCCACTTGACGTAGAAACGTTCTGTATGGCCAGCGCCAGACGGCTGTATTGAAACTGCCGGAGCCAGATGCAGTTCAAGATATTTTAGTGTTTTCTTCTGGTTCAAAATGGTTCAAATGGCTCTCAGGACTATGGGACTTAACTTATAACGTCATCAGTCCCCTAGAACTTAGAACTACTGAAACCTAACTAACCTAAGGACATCACACACATCCATGCCCGAGGCAGGATTCGAACCTGCGACCTTAGCGGTCGCGCAGTTCCAGACTGTAGTGCCTAGAACCGCTCGGCCACCCCGGGCGGCTTTTCTTCTCGACACAGCCACACAAAATTAATGCTACACATAGTTCACAGGATGAGATGGTCATAGATGGGTATACAGAAATCATAGGTACGTATTCTGCCAGTGGTTCGAAATTTGTAAAGTTTTATCTCGAGCCATTGTTTACACTCAGAAAGCGACTGGTTAAGATTAAATTAGACTTTAAATCGTTCTCCGATTCAACCAGAAGAACTGTGTTACGTGATTAGCTCATTACGGGAACGATACAGGTCTTCTGGTAATTAGTTACTTAGTACGAAATTATGTGTACTAAAATAAATAGTAATCGAATTATATAATTCAGTTCTAAGGGCAATGCTAGCTGGAACGAATCCACATACCCAATAAGTGCAAAAACAGAAAGGGAAGATGGAGGAGCGTTGAGAAGAACGATTTGTGGCGACGCTGCTAGGGCACAGAAAAGAAGTGCGGGTTGCCGCACGCGACGGCCCATGCCGTGTGTCGCGGCCTGCTAGCGGCCGTGACGTATGGTGGCGTGTCGTGCCGATGCGGCCCAGAGATACTGCTTTACGGCGGGCACGCTGCACGCTTCACGACACTGCTCCGCCTCAGGCACCGCGCTGTACGTTGCACAGTCTGTCTCGTACCAGAACGTTTGAATACACTGGCCACTGTTCTCTCGCAAGGTAGCAGGTAGCACAGCCATTCTGTGGTCACATTGTTCTCTCCTGATAATACTGAGACAAAACGCTACATCAACTGCCAATTGCGAAACTGAATGCTGTCTGGTGCCGT
Source organism: Schistocerca cancellata (assembly GCF_023864275.1). Lineage (NCBI taxonomy): Eukaryota > Metazoa > Arthropoda > Insecta > Orthoptera > Acrididae > Schistocerca > Schistocerca cancellata. The sequence goes on along the minus strand of NC_064626.1, from coordinate 982,995,776 downwards.
TGCTGGCACGTGACGCACTGAAGACAGTACGCAAGCAGATCAGAGAAGAAAAGGGATTCATTGCAACTACGATCCAGACCGAAAATGAGGAAGAGCGCTGTTATAAGCGACTTTGACAAAGGAAAGGTTCCTATGGCCCAGGACTTGGGAACGAGCATCTTGGAAACTGTGAAAGTGGTTAGGTGTACCGTGTTACTGTCGTGAGCATCTCTGGAAATTGACTGGTGGAGGTAGGAAGCTTTCCCACTCTGTAAAGCAGTACAGGCGGCGATCTGTGGCAGACCTGACGACAGAGTAATGCTGGTGCAAGCTCAAGCGTCCAGGGGCACACCGTCCAGCGCACACTGGGTAGCATGGTGCTCTGCAACAGACGATCCCAATGTGTTCTCTTGTAAACCCAACGTCTTCATCAATTATGGCTGCATCATAATCGATTTTGGACCATAGACCGAGGAAAATAGATCGCCTGACCGATAAATCTCTTTATTTGTTACAAGAGATCGATGGTCGTGTCTGGATACGCTCTCATTCAAACTAAACAGTATTTTGTTACAGAATCAGGCTGGTGGGACAGTATTATAGTGTTGGATGCTTTCACCTGGTCTTCCCTGGGACCATGACAGCAGTGGACCACTGAACGCTCTTTTGGTTCACTCCTTTCAAGCTTGGTATCTTCCCTGATAGTGGTGGGATCTCCCATCAGGATAACTGTCCGTATCACAAGGCCCGAATCGTGCTACTGTGTTTCGAGGAGCTTGGTAGTGAGCTGGTATTGTTTGGCCACCAACTTTACCTAATATGAATCCTACTGGACGAATCTGTGTCGTGTTCGCAAATACTGGCGCGTAATCTACGAGAATTGCATGAAATGTGCACAAAAATCTACTGCCACATATTACAGAGGGGCCGAGCAGAGACACCTCTGCATGAAGTCATGATAGTTGCTGTGTACCTGTGAAGCGTCTCTGAGTCTGGTAGAACACTGACATTCCGTTATTTATTGTTGAGTCCTGCCTACTCGTCAAATATGGTGTGCCTAGGAAACTTGCTTTCTCGGATCGGTAGACAACAATTTAAGCAAACCGTATTACTGAGTTTAACTACAGAAAATAAATGACAATACTTAACTTTGAGAAATACAGATGTGTCGCAAGCAAAGGGCGACATGCAAAATAAACAGTGTTCTTCAATATATACAATTATTAAGTCGCTGTTCTTGAAGTACCTAATCTTGTTGCTGCTTTAGAACTGGGCCGCGTCCAGTTGGTGCGGCGCTTATGTCCTCTTCGCATAGAGGCCTGAAGAGGGGTCAGTCAGCGTGCAATTGGCTGTCGTCTTCTTCATAGCCCTCTCTGCTCTCTCGTGCCGGTGCTTGACTTTGCGCAGCAAAAGTTCCTCAACGCCTTCCCCCCTCCCTGCCCCCCTGCCCAAAGCGATGGACCGTCGTCGTATAGAAAGCCATCCGGCCTTCGCTAAGGCGGAAACGTTCGCTGGAAAACGGTAAGAAGGCTACGCGCCTACCTCCTGAGGTCCATAGAAAAAAGTAGCAGACGTCGGTTGCTGCGGCGTGAGCGGGTCCAACTCTATCGGTAGGACGAGAGGGGGCGGACGAGGTGAAGGCTATGGGGTCGTCCCGCGGTGTCGTCAAGACACATTCTGGCGGCTGTTGTGGCCGCACTGTCCCCGGTATCTGTGAATCTGGGGGAAGAGATACAGAAGGATCACCGTGAACGTGACAGCGGCGAATTTGATTGTGATGTCGGTGCTGCAATCCATCTGAGCCTGAAATTAGATACATGTATGCGCCAAGTCGACGAAGGATCTCGCCTCGGGTTTACCGTCTGGTGCTGCTAAAATTCTGAAAAAACACAATATCATGCGGTGCGAAGAGATACTTGGAGCTATTCTTCGGCGCCGGATGCTGAGAAGGGTGGAGCAGGTAGAGCAGTGTCCGATGGTGGCTGCCGTGAAGCAATTCCGCCGGCGATGGTTCATCTCGTGGATGCGGACGATAGGAGGAGAGAAACAGTTATAATGCTTTATCCCTGGTGTGTGCGGTGCTATGTTTGACCATCTGCTGCTTGAAGGTTCTGATAAAACGTTCCGCTTCGCCGTTTGAGTGTGAGTGGAACGGTGCACTTGTTACATACTGTATTCCATTGCGTTCACAGAAGGTTTCAGATTCATTTGACGTGAACTGAGGGCCGTTTTCCGACACAATGAGTTCAGGTAAACTGTCGAAGCAAGAAATTGAAGCAAACACCTGAATTGTGCTACGGGACGATGTTGAGTTCATTGGCACAGTGAGAGGAAACTTGCTATAAAAGTCTACCACAATTAACCAAGGAGTGTTCCAAAAAGATCCCGCAAAATCAGTGTGCACACGTTGTCATGGTGATTCCTAGTTAGTTCAATCAGATAATATTTGTGTGGAACGGACTGATTTACCGCACATGTGTGAAACTGTAACGTCATATGTTCTATTTGGGTGTCCATACCCTGTCAAGTACAGTGTCGACGCGCTAACTGTTTCGTACGAACAATCCCCCAGAGTCCTTGGTGAAGAAATTGCAACACCTCTTTTTGCAAAGCTTTGGGGATCTACATACTTCACTGTCCACTGTCATTTTGAACAAGAATCACATCTTACTGTATAGCGAGGCTATGCCAACGTGCAAAATATCGGCGCACTACAGAGTTCTTTACGATATGCAATGCGTGAGGCCCAGATGTGTGAATGTATTTTAACAAAATGTTCAAAACTGAATCAGCTCCCGTGGCCTGTGCAATTTTCCTATAGTTCGGAGGAAATGATTGAAGCAAATCCAAATCCTTAGCATCGAAGTGACACCAAGATGCAGCACAAATGTCAAAGTCTGTATCAGGGCCAATTGGAAGACGAGAAAGTGCGTCCGCTTTACCATGTTTAGCCGTCGGACGGTACACTATCTCGTACTGGTATTAAGATAGCCACAAAGCCCATCTTTGCAATTTTTGAGCAGTTCTTACAGGAATCGGTTTCGTCAGAAGAAACAAGGACTGCAAACGCTTGTAATCCGTTACTAAGTAGAATTTCTGCAACACAAATAGTGGTGGAATTAGGTGACACCATACACGATAGCCAACGCCTCTTTCTCTATTTTTGAATAATTACACTGAGCTTTGGACATCACCTTTGATGCGAAAAGAACAGGCCTGTCTTTATCACCGAATCCGTGCGAAACCACTGCACCAATTCGGCAAGTGGAAGCATCAACTTGCAACACGTGCCTTTTTTTCAGGCTCAAAGTGAACCAAGTATCAATCACTGAGCAATGCATCTTTATGTTTTTGAAAAGCTTGTCGGCACTCATCAAACCACACAAAGGGGACGTTTCTGTGACGCAAGCGATGCAATGAAGCTGCGATTTGTACAGAATTCCGTATGAACCGAACATAATATTCATTTTCCTTGCACCTGACTGCAACTCTGTGACATTGTGAGGAACCAGAAGCTCTCGTATGGCTAACAAATGTGACTGAAGAGGATGTAAAACCTGACTGTTAATGACATGACCAAGATACTGCAACTCCAGTTTAAAAAACTCACACCTGTCCAGTTTACACTTTAGTCCTACAGCAGGTAACACACGTGAGACGTGTTACCACCCACAAGGATACTCCAACTCAATAAAGACAAGGCAATGATTACCAATCAAACACCAACTCTGGCTTGGGATTTCCATCAGATTTTATTTAACAGTTGCATGACTATAGCATGGTGCTGTTACCCCATAGTAATATACATTACTGCACTAGAGTGTGAAACATTACTAAAAATTTGTGCGGGCGTCAAAGCCTACCCTGAACAATAAATAATTTTTAAACAACCTTTACATAAATCTTAAGAACCATACAACAATAAATGGTTAACTGGGAAAAACTCCCACAGAAGCAGGACACCATTTAAGATATAACAGAAGAAACAACTCATAGTTTGGATAAGATATTAAGAACCCAGTGTAATGAAAGTCATCTCTCAGGTATTACAAAATTTCAGTGACAAGTAACGGCACATCAAAGATACGCGGGAACTACAACTCAGCTCGAGCCCGAATGAAAGCTGAAAGGAACGGTAAAGAAGAAAAGAGGGACGCCTCGGCGTCACCAGGAACAAATAATAAAACACTCAATTAAAATTCGCTGAAGAACTGGAGTCTACTGATAAATTCAGCGACCGCGCTATCGGTTACAATTCACTGCGTGCCGCCAGGAGTCGTCCCCCAGTTAAACCAACCAGCTACAACGGAGGACGCACACTGCTCATTATACCACTGAAACAACAACAAAAAACCACACAGCAACTGGGCATTATCCAGAGCAACACAATCCTTATTACAGGAATACAATTTATCTTTGCAGCCAAATTAAATCTCTTTCAATCACGGTCTACAACAACAGTTCACAGTGCCTTTGCAAAGGAACCACGATACATAAACATTCACACGAGAACACTCCAGAATGTGTAGGAACCAGAACACATAATATTTCTTATAATCCTAAATAATAATTACATACTATAAGAAAAACAATGTCACAATCTCTTAATTTTACCAATAATGACACTGTGGGTGGGTTAACTTAATAGCAAAAGGTGGAAAGAAGTGCCAGAAAATCAAACATGTTGTTCTTTTGGAGTGTACAGGCCCCCACTTAGATGTACACTATCTGACAGTATCGGAAGTGTGTCCAAAACAGCAAACCACAGTTCAATATGTTGTGCACCAGTGGTCAACACGAAACAGATAACATAGGCGTCCAAACACTTGGAGAGCTTTTAACTGGAAACAGCACGAAATTCAAGAGACGTATACACAGCAGGACATTAAGGACCTAACTAATTCCCACCGTTTGTTTCAGTAGCGTATCCGGTTGCAGGCTGATACACTACAAAGGCGCTTTCACATGTTCATATCGTTTAGTATCACAGACGAGACCATAGCACTCTCACTTGACGCAGTACACATTCTCCGTCCACAGCCCCAGTGCCCACGTGACAGATACAGGCAGGGCATATGCAAAGAACGACCGCCGACAACCAGCCTGCAACCCGGAGCGCCAACCGACCGACCGAAACCAGCCACAGCGACGTGCGCCTAAACAGACGAAAAGCGACCAATGAGGAAAACCGCGGCCATGCGATTCAGAGTCGATCAGAGATATCTCACATCTTTACAGAGAAGCGACTGGCGCCAACGATGCCACGTATCAACACGAAACAAAGCACGCAAATTTGCAATGTGTTCTTCAGCTGTACGACGATATCGTCCAAATAGTTTGAACAATTTGGTACTTCAGCAGCCAGCTGTTCCAAATACCATTCGAAACTAGCGGGTGGGGAAGCACTGTCGAAAGGCAGACTCAAATATTTAAACAAACCACAATGAGCACTCAAAACACACACGTTTTGAGATTCTTCATTTTGGGGTATTTGAAGATATGCGTCGGGAAAATCAGTTTTTGAAAAGTAACGAGCAGCACCTAATCTGTCTATGAGATCCTCTGGACGTGGCAATGGAGACGCATCAATCACAGTTTGTGGGTTGACTGTAGACTTTAAGTCAACACAGATGCGAATGCGATCTGAAGGTTTGGGTAGCAAAACCAGCTACTTGCTCACTGAGTGGCATGGATGGCCGCAATAGCTCCGCTATCTTGAAATTATGTAAGTTCAGCTGCCACTTTGTTCTATAATGCAATGGAAACAGTTCTGGCTGGGAATAATTTCGGGTGAGCACTGTCTGTCGTAGTAATATGTGCAACAAAATTGTTAGCCTTGCCTAAACCTTCAGAAAAGAAGGAAATTCTTTCAGAAAGCCAGCTACACTGTCTTTTGAATTGATTGCACGCTCTGACAACACATTGTCCTGAATTTGAAAGTCAAACACATAAAAAGAATCAGTGCCAAATATGTTCTCATTATCGCGTGATTCTATCACAGTGAAAGTCGCAGTTCGCGTATGTGAGTGATACATGGCAGGAAAAGTACATTTATCGAGAACAGGAATGTCTTGTACATTATAAGCCGTGAGGTGCATGCTAGTTTTAGACGTGCGTGAGGAGACTAACAGTTCATATGTTTTACAGTTCAGCAATATAACAGAAGCAGCCTTGTGTAACTGAAATTTGACACGTTTTCCACGAATACACGTATGAACAAAAAGCTTGTTGGACTGGCGTAGCACTGAAGAAACTATTTGATTGCTAGTTTTGCTAATGTCTGCAGCAGGCTTTGAATACACTGCATTGATTACATTGGCCTTGTGACTAGATTGTTGTGAGTGGGCCGAATTCTTATGGATTGTACGTGGCCTTTCTTGCCACAAGCGTAACACTGTGCTTGTCTGGATGGGCAGGCCCAGTGTTTGTGCCATGAGTAGCACTCAGGGTATGGCTTAATTCTGTTTGTATGTTTAGAGAGTTGTTTACTTGGTGTGGCACACGCAGACTGACGCTGCCTGATGGGCTGGTCGCAAGCAAGGGACAACTCGACCCGACAAATTGACGGCTGCTCAAATTTATCAGCTGACACGGCACCTGAATTGTACTGATATCGAGTTTGCACTACATGCTAAAATGATGGATTGGACTGTTTCAAAACCTGTTCTCTATAACATCAGTTACATTATACACGATTGTATCACACAACATAACATCTGAATATAAAGCTCCACAAGCACATTTGAATTTGCATCTCCACGTCATACCTTGCAAATCTGTTACCCACTCGCTATGAGTTTGTTCTGACCTTTTCTTGCGACGAAAGAAATGCTACCTACCTGCCAACATATTCACTTGTTGGTTATAATAGTTAGTTATCGAATATACAACCGGATCATAATAAAGTTCACTCAAAGTAGCGTTAGGGAATAATTTCTGAATGAGGCTAAACACTTGAAACGTCCCCTTAGAAAAATTATACAAGACTATGCTTAAACTGACACACAATATTTTTAGCGCAACGCAATCTGACTTTCAAAAATCCCTACAAAAGAATGGCCCTGACTAACCTTAATCTATACCTTTCACAAATCACTTACCTCACCAAAAATCTTCGTTACTCGAACTACTGCAATACAGCGAGCGCCACTACTGCCAGCTAAATAAAAGATTCAAACTACTGAAGGCACTAACTACTGATAGGCATAGTTAGCAAATGAAAGATTTTAATAGAGAATAAACAATGTATTTACCTTAATAATCATAATATATATAGCAGTTAAGGCCATCCACTCTTACAAATTTCAAATCTCCACCATTTCTCTCTCCACATCCACCACTGCTGGCGGCTCACCTCCAACTGCGCAATTCTACGCGCTGTTCACATCCAGCTGCCCAACACTACAATGGCAGACAACAATGCAAACTAGCCACAGACTGCACACAGCACAGCCAGTGATTTTCATACAGAGCGCTACGTAACGTTGCCAATAAGAAAACATAAACACCCTACTTACATAGCCCCCATGCTCCCCACAAAAAAATTTTAGAAATTGTTTTGGGCAGTGGCCAATAATGATTTGATAAAATTTTTCATAATTACAATAACAAAGAAATCATATGCACACACTTATTGATACAATGTTGGTCAAAAGCTAAAATATTCTCACAGTCCATAAAGACAGTCCTGATCGTTCATCACAGTAAAATAGCAGTGTTTTTCTCAATGTCTGAGCAGTAAAAGAAAATGCACACGGAAGTAGTGGATTTCCATGCAGTCTTGAAGAAGTAGTGTTGTCCTTCCAACGGAAAGACAGTGCTAACTCTTGACATGCAGACAGGTAATGGGTCACAACAGAGCATACCCACAGCAGAGTCATTCGAAGTTTTGAAGAATACTGGTAGGTAGGTCATCACAGAGCAGACCCACTGTAGTCCTGGTCTGAGAATATGGTATTAGTGGGCCACCAGAGGTGCAGACCCACTGCAGTCCTTGTAGAGATAATAGTATTGGTGAGTCATCAAAGGTGTAGACCCACTGTAGTCCTTGTAGAGACGGCCAGCAGTCATCTGTTGCGACTGTGCAAGTGCCCATCACCATCGAAGTGTCTTGCACACAATATAGCAAGTCCATAAACCATCACTTGTGCTCGCATAAAGTTTTTGGAATTGTCCTTAGAACCAGCAATGCTGTTATCCAGTCCCTTGCTGAATTATTAACACACGTGCAAACACTAACAGTCCCTACTTCTCACATATTGTCCATGTACTATGACCAACAGAAACGTGTGCAGTGAAATGGAACTTACAAGTTAATAATATGATGAACAGGTCTCAATTACAATTTTATAACATAAGAATACAATTACAAAGGTACAAAATACATCATCAAAGAACATAACAATACAGATAACATTTGTAGTACAAGCTTTACAAAAGAATCGAAATAACATATACATCAGTGTTACAGGAATTATGACATGAGTACATACATAAAAGATCAGAATAACTTTTAAAACATCAACTTCACACATTAGCATTAAAATAAAACAGAATAAATAATGTCTAAACATCTTTACAAAGTAAATAACATATTATTAATGCAAATTATATTTGAGGATAACAGTATTCCTCATCATAGTTCATGTATCTGAGTATTAGAAAAATTCTACAACATAAGTCTTATCAGATAAACATATAAAGACAGGAAGAACATTAATACACAAGAGTACACAAGCACGTAGTGGGATAACACAAGGAAAGGACAGGGTTTGTTTTACTGCAGTATTTTGCAAACAAAACATTCTTTACTTCTCGGAGATCTCCCTTCGTTCTTCATTATTTCCAAAAAGTCCTATCTATACCTGCTTTCTGTACTTTGTTCACATCCTCTGTCAAAAATAGTTTTTCTCGACGTTTCACACTGCACTTCCTATTGTTGACAAAAAAAGATGGTGTTTCACAGTACCGGTACATTGTGGCAATTTGGTGGACTTAAAACTGTTGTAACCACTCGAGGCACTCCTCTTCCTTTTCATTAAACTTCTGAAAAGGCAGTATGGCACTCGGAGCTGCAGGTGTTATATTTTGCGCTGCATTAGTGGTGTGGTTTGCCAGGAGCTGCTGTAACATTTTCAGCAGCTAGGTAATTTGTTGGGTCTGAAACTGAAACTGAGCCATGGCGCCGTTGAGTTAGTAGACTGCTCTGTCTGGCGCCACTGGCTCAGTTTTAGTATCGGCTATCCCTCTTGTGGCCCCACTGCCAATGTCTATGAGGAAGAGTTGATATCTGAGGGTTGTGACCTTAGAAGGTCTTTGCCGTCCAATATATATACGAGGTTCGCTGGCTCGACAGGGAGGCACGAAGTTTGGGGATTGGCGGTAGCATCGCGACAAGAGGTGGTCACGAGGTCCGAGCAACCGAAGCCATGGGCTGTGCAAGGAGGACCTGCGCAGAGCGAAGATACCGGAGTACTTAACTGGGGTCAGTGTCGACTACAAGCAGCAGGCCGACATCCTATCAGATGGTTGGCAGCATTCGTGTCGGACGACCATTCGTGGCCTGGCTGCCCTCTTCTACTTGACTTTCATCGGCACCACTCAGTAACAACTGCGATGCAGCGTAGATCCATGGAACTGCAAGCTGATAAAGGGAAGTAACGTTCTGTAATCCTCGTGGTGATCTATGTCATTGTCTACCTGCCCCCTTATTAGTTCCTGATTTGTACCCAACCCTCAGAATTTTAATCGATTGGCTGTTTGGTCGTAAATATAGCCCGTAGTATTGTACTAAGACACTAGTTGTTGTACGAAAATTTGTCCTCTATTATATTGCCTTTCGTTTCTGGTTTGGACCCGATCATTAATGTTCTTATGAATCAGCCTCTGGTCGTAAATACAGCCAGAACAATTGCACTAAGGCACAGGTTGCCGTTAAGCAAAAGATGGACTTTGTGATTAGATTTAGATGTTAACCTGTTGAATTCATGGATTGTAATTGCATTTGTCAATCATTAGTTATAATCTTAAAAAACCTGTCGTACTAAGCTGTCGTTGCCGTGTTTGAAATATCGGGTCATTATTAATGTATTTCAGCTGGATCTTGTGGTACTGCCGAGTGAGTTCTCTTGTAATAAGTGTCCACAAGTAATGTTTTAAGATGTTCCTACAGAGCGGTCTTAATAATTGCTAATCAGCTTAACTTTGAAAATATTAACAGCCAACTATCACCAGGGTTTTAGTCAAAATAAAATTGTCAGAAGACTTGGGGTTGGGATCCAGTCGCACCTTGGCTGCCGGTTGAAATTAAGAGGTTTGTGGCATTGAAGTAAGCCTTATCATTGTTTCCTAATCTGTTTAACCTTTAACCACAAGTTCGCATCGTAACCCCGAACCTTCATACAGCTTCCAAATTAAAAATTACGTCATCTGTTTTAAGTCATTGACTCACTCTTGTCATCATGGTGCTTGGATAGTTTTCATATGTTGCAGAAGGACATTTAATACGACAACCTGTGTCCAGCGCGGTAGTAAACACTGCTGATTCACCCGATAAGGGGCGGACTCCAGGTCCGGCCGTTTTGTAATCATTGTCACATTTTTTGCTGTTTTGCAATACAGCACTTCAGATGTCTTTTGAAAAAGCTTATTCAACTTAAGTTTTAAGGTGAAAAGAATTTTGGCAAATTTCTTCATTTTATTAAAGAAAATTTTATCGTTATATATTGATAAATTAACAGGTTGTGTGAAAAGAAAGTTATTTTGGTTGGTCGTCCCTTCCACGTTTTCCTTAATTCCAGCAAGTACCACGTATCAGAAACATCTATGTTAGCATTGTTGCATCTAATACTTGCAGCTGATTGGCCTAATTAAGGAGTGGGAGAGGTGGGTTACTCATAGTGGAAGGGACAAATGCAATAAACAGACAAGGCAAGCAATAAAAATAAGTACAAAACAAAAGAAAATTTCCGTGACGCCCACCTGAAAACACAGATTAGCAAAAATACTGTAAGAGATACTGTTACAGCAAGTAAACACGCCTCATTAGTAAAAAAAAAAAATTGAATTCAGGCGCCAGAAAAACACAAAAGAAAATCCGTGGCTGCCAGGCACTGGGTTCTTTTTAATACTCGACGCCAATGTTGAGTCCTGCCTAGTAGCCAAATATGGGCTGCCTAGGAAACCTGCTTTCTCGGATCGCTAGACAACAATTCAAGCAAACCGTATTAATGAGTTTCATTACAGAAAATAAATGAAAATTCGCAACTTTGAGATATACAGATGTGTCGCAAGCAAAGGGTGACATGCAAAATAAACAATGTTCTTCAGTACATAAAATTCCTAAGTCGCTGTTCTTGAAGTGCCTAATGCTGATGCTGCTTTAGAAATGGGCGGCGTCCAGTCGGCGCTGCGCTTATGTCCTCTTCTGACCCTTTCTGCTCTCTCGTTTCCGTCTGTCGTGCTGGCGCTTAACTTTACGCCGTAACATTTATTAATCATGTTTACAGTTGTCTCGTTCCACAATGGCCGATGCCTCATGCAGCCGCTTGTTGCATACCCGCTGACGGCTGCCGAGTCAGCTGCTCTTTTGCAGGACCAGACGAAGTGTGAGTGACCACGCGCCGTGGCGCGCTGGCGGCACGGCTATGGGCCAGATCAGATGGTCTTGTACTAGCTACTGGACTGTGCTCGATCCCACTCCGAATTCTATGTTAACCCCTGATGAGCCATACACGGTGTGGCGGTGTCGGCAGCCGTGTGGTCGGTAAATCTCCTTCCTGCAGGCCAGGTACGTTTGAGCACCGGGAGACGCGTAAGTGCTGAACAGGAACATGGAACCCATGACGGCCTGCTTCGAGTTTCTATACTGAAGTTCGGTGCTGTCAGCACTCCGGGATGTGGTGTTGTTGGAAGACACTAAGGGTCTCCAGCAACAGTGGCAGGTGGCAAACGGTATGAAGTTTGTCGGGTGAAGATAGTCGTCTCAGGTACATTTTCAGGTAGTTTGCATACTGTTCTGGAGCATCTAGGAGAAAGATTCGCTACAGTATCGTCAACATGGAATGAGTGTCGACGCCATCGATTCTAATCAAACTCTTGAGAGCTGGAGAGCTCGAATATTTAAAGGTAGCTTAAGAGAGGCTACGGCGCGGTGCTTTGTTCGTAAAGATCTATGTTCGCTCAACAGCCGCGCGGAGAGGCCGCGCGGTTAGAGGCGCCATGTCACAGACTGTATGGTCCCTCCAACCGGAGGTTCGAGTCCTCCCTCGGGCATGGGTGTGTGTGTTGTTCTAAGCATAAGTTAGTTTAAGATAGTTTAAGTAGAGTGTAAGTCTAGGGACGGATGACATTAGCAGTTTGGTCCCTTAGGATTTCACACGCACTATGTTCGCTTAACAGGCCCCTAACTGCTGTGTTCTCTGACTCTCTTTCTTATCAAATAAGTAGAGTTTCTCTCGAAATTTCTTACGAGCTGACGAATATGTGTCTCACGTTTCCGTCAGTATTCTGTCCCACGCTATTTTCTGCTGAGCTCGTCCTCTGTCTTTCAACTTAGTGTAATGTGCCGTGGCTTGACCCACTTCTGACATACCACTTATTTCCTGTCTCCATCTCTGCCTCTGGCATGATACCACTTTGCTTGTAGGAAGGTGAATTAATAAAATTATTTAATTTTCAACGCCTTACTATTCTGTGCCATAACACATCCCTCCTCTTTAACAAAATTCGTCGCGAATTTTTCCTGTTTTACTTTTCACTACTTAGTCGATACGTACCTTATATTAAAAAAAATAATTTATAGCTTTTTCCTTTGTTGCTTCGCAAGGAGAGTTTTGAATCTTAGTTAGCTTAATAAATATTCTCTGTTGCCCTGGTTAAATACGTTATTTACAATTTTTCTTCTGTTACTTATTACTGGTATATCCACTCTATAGGTATCTGGTGAATGGCTGCCTCATCTGAATGAGATAGCTTATGCTTTATACAAAAGTAAGATGCACAAATAAATGTTAGAAACAAGATTATGCTTGTCGTTGATAAACTATAAATGATTGGGTTTTGTCTACATTTCTCGTGATATTGTTTCACGGATTGCAATGTTTGAATGACTGAAATTTGTCCTTTTTCTCAAGTTATTAATTCGTCTCTTGATTGCAGTGAAGCTGACACTCAGGTATCACTAATAAAAGTTAGATTTTTATTAGATAAGATATGTGGTGGTTCCTCTAAACAATACAACATTAGTTGAGACACAGTAATCATTCTTGTGCCCATGACGGGAGCTGGGAGGTAACATTCTCTTTCTGTTATTTCACACCTAATTCCATTAATTAACAATCCATTGCCTTGTAATTCTAGGGACATTATATCAGTTGGATTACCATTCTTATAGCAAGCGATAATAGCTGTTTCTGGTGCAAACATGGAGTAAGACCAATGGTTTACAGTTTTCTGAGGTTTTGTCTGAGGTGCTAAGACATTTTTCTCGCAGTTTCAAGCTACCATTTACCCCAAAAACAGTTGTATTTCTCATGATTTATTGTTCGTTCGCATCACTCTTGTTGGACAGATAATATTTTCTCAAATACAATCTTTGAAATCTGCTACGGACTTGACGATATGAGAGTCTCTCCCTCTACAAACAAATAATGCTTCATGAGTTATCATCTACATCCATTTTCCAATTGTCCTCCATTTAATTGGATATGGATGTAACTGGAAACATTGGTACTGCACATTTACTCCTCCTACTACAAATTTATTCTTAATGTGTTGTCTAACCTGATTATTATCTACTCTTACTTCAGGTATGCGAATAAACAAAGCTATATTCCTATTTGCTATAGGGATGATGTGCTGTAGTCTCTCTGGAAAGTCTCTTTGTGTTTGCTGTAATACCCTCCGCACTTGATGTGAGTTTAATAGCGTTCGAATCGATTTCCCATGAGTAGCATGCTGTATTGCTTAATGGAAAGTTTCGACCTCGATTCTTGTGCCGTCTAATTTGTCTGCTGAAGTCCGTAATGATGCAGCTACTAACACTTTTTCATATACGCTGCTTCATCGGATTTTTTTTTTTTTTTTAAATCACTGTTTAAGACATTCCTGGTGTTGTGCACACATTGTTCAGATTCTATTGTTAAGTTTCGTATTGTTTGAGTAACACTGAGTATTCCTTGCTACATGTTCTCTATACGTGTTGTGTGCCAATCTATTTTTGCTTCTGTATATTTTGATAACTTTTGTTCATTTCTAGCTGCGCTGTTTAAATTCTTGATATCTTCAGTATCCGCTGTTCCAAACACAGATTATAACAGTTTCTCTCTTGCACGTTTTTTTATGTCTTAACGTTTGTGGTACAATTTCTGTTAATAGCTGCAGCTGAGTCCTCAGTTTCTCATATGAGAGTTTTAATTCCTGATACTCGTCGTGTACATCTTCTAATAATCCTCCTCTCTCTGCTTCCTTTTATAAAGCTGCAAAGTTAACCTGCACTCTTTGTGCATCATTCCCTACTTCCGAAATGTTAAATGTAAATGTGACTATCTATCTGTAGAAGAACTATTTGCCTAGCAAATAAAATTCCATTGCATAGCGGCTCATTCCGTATCACATCTCCTCTGCAACCGCATAGTAGCGCTACGCTAAGAAAAAGTTTTTTGGTCAGCATCTTGGCACGCCACCTGAGAGAATGTTAAGCATCATCAGTCGCCTCCCTTCTTTATACCAGTAAATAAACACATACCATGACAAATAAAGAAAATTAAAATTCACCTAAGTAACAAACAAATGCGATATGTGCATTGTATCCTAGAACTTAGACTATTTACTTCTAGATGTAAGTGCATCAGGTACGTTTCTCTGATGTACCTGCTTCCTTTGTATTTTTGGTTTTTCCGAAACGGTGGAAGGAATTTGTGGAAATGCATCAACTTACCTTTAAACAGTTCGATTCTACTTACATGCATTAGCTGGCAACCAAAATTTGACGTTGACAGGCTAAGTCATTTGGGTAACTTGGTAAGGCCTGTAGTGTTTCATTAATTTTTTTTTCGTTTTGTCCTTGGGATATACGTATTAGTTAGTAATACCGACCGTCCTGTCCTGTTTTGTGGCAGTTTCCTCGGCCGTTGCCCAATACGTTCTTGCTTCTCCAAAGCTTTTATGTTGGCACGCTGCTGCCTTTGCCAGATTTCTTTCAACCTCTTTGCCAAATTCTTCCCTGTGGACCCAGTTTAGGTTGAACACATCAAAAGGTGATGGCATTTACCACTCATACGCTACCTTGTATGGCGAAAGGCCAATTCTGGTATGAACTTCTGAACTACATGCAGAGACGACAAAACTTAAATATGTATCCCAATCTGAATGCTTTGAATGCATGTAAAGGCTTAACAGTCTGGATAACGTACAGTGGACTTCCTCTGTCTGTTCGTTTGAGGATGCAATGGGCTGGTACATAGCTCCTTAACTTTCGATAAGTGGCACAACTCTTTCATTAGGTCTGAAACAACATTTCTGCTTTGGTCTGCAACAATAGCTTCTGTGACACCAAATTTTAATAATTAGTTGTTTGCTATTACCTGTGCTACCACAATCGCCTTCTGATCTGGAATGGCTACTATAACTAAATGTTGTGAATTATCTAACATCATAAGCACGTATCTATTACCTGCCTGTGTTCTATTAAAAGATCCCAGGACTTCTAACCCTAACAAAGAGAATGGGCTGTCAGTTTCCGGTAGTCATTGTAACTGAATTTTCTGATGACTCAAGTCTGCTCGTTGGCCACATGGGCTGCAGTTCCTGAGATATTGTCTACATCACTGTGACACTTTTTCCACCAAAATCTTTCAGGTATACGTCTGTCAGTTGTTCACTCCCCCCCCCCCCCCCCCCCCCCGATAGCCTGACAATACGTGGTCGAGAACTTGATACAATACTTCCAGTCTCAGTGGTGCGAGGTCTCCACTTTGTAGATCTGCATAGCAAGCTTCTTGCGTTTAGAACTGAGGTTGGCTTCGAAACAAATGACATTCACTGTCGGCTGCTTGTGCCTTTATCCAATCTGTCTGGCGTCCATCTACTACTTGCAAAGCTGCTATCTTTCTGCTTAGGGCATCAGCATTTGTGTGTTTGACTCTGGGTTTATAATCAACCTCAGTTTAATGCCCATCTTGCTAAATGACTTGATGGATCTTTTAACCACAATAACTATTTTAAAGACGTATGGTCTGTAACTACTTTGAATTTATGACTGTACAAGTAGCAATGAAAATAAGAGATTCCGTATATAACTGCTATCATTCCTTTTTCGGTTGTTGAATGATTAGTTTCAACCTTCTTCAAATTTCTGGAGGCATATGCCACCGGATGTTGTTTTCCATCAACATTCTGACACAGGCCATAGCATTTTTGGAGAGATCGCAGGCAGATATGACCCACTATTCGAAGTAAAGATATGATATTAATATCTCCTTGAGTTTCTCACTCTCTTCTTGGCATTGTGATGTACACTGAAATCTAATAGCTTTTCATAACAATATGCTTAACAGTCATGCAATTTCAGCGCAACCCTTCAAGAAATTGTGATAATATTTGCGTAACACAATGAATGACTGTAATTGTTTAGTAGTTTGTGGTATCGGCCAATATCCGACGGCAAAAGTAAGTGGAGGATCCGTTCTTACTCTATCTTGACTGTAAATTTCAGCAAGATGAGTTACTTGTGTGTGAACAATATGGCATTTCTCCACATGTAGTGTAAATTGAGCTGCCCTCAATGTACTAAACACTTCATCCAGACATTTAATATGATCTTCTACAATTTTTGAATAGTCGATAGTATCGTCAGTATATACTACACGAATTTTCGGTTTTAATCCACGTCGTTCACCATCTAATAGTCATTGCAAGGTAGCTGGACCATTTTTCCATCCAGACGGCATTCTTTGATATTGGTAATAACCTGAATTTTCTGTGATAGTAGTTTTGGGTATGTCTTAAGGAAACATTTCTAGGTGGTGAAACTACTTTTATGTTGTCTAATGTATCCGTTATGCTTGGTACAGGATATGCAGCCATTGTGATTCATGCTTTCAAGTAACAATAGTGACAGCAAAATCGATATTTCTAATACTCTCAACTTTTTTTGCGTACAGGTACAATATTTGCTGACCAACATCTGGGTGTGGCGAGCGGTTCTAGGCGCTTCAGTCTGGAACCGCGCGACCCCTACGGTCACAGGTTCGAATCCTGCCTCGGCATGGACGTGTGTGATGTCCTTAGGTTAGTTAGGTTTAAGTAGTTCTAAGTTCTAGGGAACTGATGACCTCAGATGTTAAGCCCCATAGTGCTCAGAGCCATTTGAACCATTTTTTAACCAAGATCTGTAGCTACGCTCTATAACACCCTCACGCAGTTGCTGATCTATAAATACGTCTGCTAGTGACTGCAGGTGTTTCACTATCCTCTATGGTTTCGTATAAAGTGATGAATTATCATCTGTTCGTATGCGATGGGTGTTGCTGGTTGTGGACCACCTGAACTCAAAAGTCCGAATATTTTATCAATAAAGCTTCCATTGGTTCTCTTTCACTATGTTTCAAGTGACGAAACTTGTCTCTAGGACGGAAGAATTGACGGTTTGTCTGACGCTGTGATCACAGCGGAACTCTTCGATATCCTCATCCTCGAGTATCCCTAAACTCGCTATAAGTGATCCTCTCGGGCGATTCACTTCATCGGTTCCGAAGTTATCCACGCTTACTGAAGTTATCAGATCCCCATTAACGTTGGTTACGTGAGCAAAGCTTTTGTGTATAAAAATAAAACAATGTATTTCACCTAATGCTTGAGTGTTCTGTAGTGGCTCAGCCGCACATCATCTGTGCTGTGGCACATCGGCTCCTAAAAGTACCCAAACCAACTTCCTGTATAGGTATGTTTTTGTCATGTGAAGTCATCAAAAAATGTTCAAATGTGTGTGAATTTTTAAGGGACCAACCTGCGGAGATCATCGGTCTCTAGACTTACTCATTACTTAAACTAACTTATGCTAAGAACAAAACACACAGCCAGGCCCGAGGGAGAACTCGAACCTCCGGTGGGAGGGGCCGCGCAATCCGTGACATGGCACCTCCAATCACGCAATTATCTTTTATGTACGTGTACACAGTTAGTTGGAGACACTTTAGCAATTAGTGTATCTTGCGACACTGAAACGTTTACTGCTGTTAGACCCATTGGAATCCAGTTCCCCCAAGTTCAACTGTGCGTTGTGAAAGATCAGTTTTTGCATGACGGCTAACCAGGAAATTAAGTCCAAGGATTGCAGAATACCGTTGTGCTACAGTTGGGCACAATTTAATATGCTCACGAAACTCTATAGTTCCGGTCCTATAAATGAGCTGTTTTATCCCCAAAGATACCAAATCATTGTTTCCCACTCCATGTAATTTATACCTTGGACTCCTTAGTCTTCTCCTACTCATGAGGTCCAGACTAGTAATAGATACACGTGCACCAGTACTGACTAGAAATTTACATTCTCTACCATTTACAAAGACCATCAAACAACAATCCGTCTCTGCCTTCGTCCCTGCAGTATATTTCACGACGGAGGAAATATCCCCGTTCATGTTTAACGTTTTTGCTGATTATTTTCTTTACTTCATATTCCCACACTTGCTGCCTTGTAACCAAAACGTCTACATCTGCAACATAGTGGTTAATTGCACTGCGCCTTCAAATAATCTTTCTTTCCACAATGATGACAATCCTTTTCAAATGCAAAAAGTCGCTTATCAGTGTGTACCCGTGTACCAATATCTATCTCCTGCAGATGCTTGGCAATACGCAGTCTTGCAACCATTCGGACTCTTCGTGAAAACTCCGAAGCAATTCCTCGCAAAAAAATAAAAATAAAAACATCGAGTGATCCTTTTTATGATTCCCTGAGTATGTTGCGATCCGCGTCAGGACTTCTTGTCAGCTCATATGTCTTTACAGTGTCATTTTCCATCTGTGTCAACCCACTCAAGTTTTCCCTAAAAAGCTTGACTCTATTTTGCTTGCGAAACTGTAACACTAACGTATATCACTCTTCCTAACAACCAAACCCTTAGTCCTATCACTGCCGGCCAGGGTTGCCGAGCGGTTCTAGGCGTTATAGTCTGGAACCGCGCGACCGCTACGGTCGCAGGTTCGAATCCTGCCTCGGGCATGGATGTGTGTGATGTCCTTAGGTTAGTTAGGTTTAAGTAGTTCTAAGTTCTAGGGGACTGATGACCTCAGAAGTTGAGTCCCATAGCGCTCAGAGCCATTTAGTCCTGTCACGGAAAAAGCCACATATATAACTAAAGTGCCGTGAAACACGCTAATTTTATCCTCTGAGAGGATTTCGAAGTTTGACCTCACGTGTGTCTAATGGACAAGGATATCAGACTATAATTTCGAATTTGGTGAAATAACGGAAAAATCAAACGGGCTTTAATCTTGGTAGTGAAGGAAAGTGGTAAAATCATAAATGAATGAAAAAAATGATTGGTCACCAGCCCAATTTGGCACATTAATTTGGAAATATATATTTGAGAAAAAAATATTGTCTATTGAAGTTACTTTTGTTGAGATTTCCCTCTTGAATAGCAAACAGGATACAAACTGACACAGTGCACTCTGTTACGTGTGTAGCAACATTTGCCAATAACACACACACCAGTAAATTATGGGGATCAAATTTGCACCAACTTCATACTAATGACAGCCACACTCAAGAGCATTACTTAATCAAATACTGAAATGTCAATGCATGAAGTGCAGAACTAAATTTGGGCATGAGGGGCTTCTATGTTAGCTGACATTAAAAATAAAAATAAAGATGAATAACATCATATATACACTGTTTAAGGTCGTCTACTTATAGCAGTTTTCCTTAGTAACAGTAATAGTTCAATTTTTTCTTAATAAGTGGAGAATATGATGAGGACGCATAAAGTACTATAGTTTCACTATTCAAAGCTCTTACAGTAGTAAAGAGTAACCCTAAAAGCTAATCATTCACTTCACTTGGAGTAGTTCATAAATTACCTTACAAGATAATAAAATACAACACTGGGTTCAATTTACTTAAAAAAAAGGAACCTTTCAAGATGGATAGCAAAAATCAACCTTCTTTAAAATTTTGCATAATTTTTCTTCTAACAATATTACCGTAGATCTGTTGATTAAAGATTTATATGTACTTGAACTTTAATTACCTGTGAAACAGGTATTCTTTGAAATAATACTTACAGAATCTTGCACTGTAATCCTAAAAACAATATTTTATAATAAACTAAGGATACTTTAGAAGAAGCCAATCCAACTTCACTTTTGTCGTTTTAGCTTTAACTTTTACTACTCTTTTTACTTTAGACAAAAAATCACTTTTAAACATATGTTCATTTAAATCAGGATACTCGGTTTTAGTGACACGTAGGTGAGGACCCTGCGTAGGTTTGTGATCAGGACTGAAAATATGGTTCCAGACACGAATTTATATTTAATGTGATTATTGTAGAAACAACACAAAAATTAACTGGTCCATGCCGATATAATTATTTAACGGAATGAGTGAAGTTTGTGAAGCAGTGGAGAAGATTGGTGGCAGGCAATAGGGTGGCTAAGTGTACCCATGGCTCTTGATGCACTAATGCTCTATAAAATCTCTCCTTGGCGTTGCATTTTCGACATACTGGAGCCATTCCATTGCACTGTGAATACCAAATAGTAGCCAGATCCACATCCGAGGAAAATCCCTCCTAATGTAGCTTCCAATTTCCTCTCTTAGCACGATCGAAGTGTACCGTTCTAAGGCTAGCCACATACCGCGTGTCGTTCACACAAGTGAGCCGCTCAGTTCGACCGCCAAACCCACCTGTTTCATCGCGCTATGCCACTTCCGTTGCGGAGGGACTTCCCTACAATGTTTATATGTTACAAATACAAGTGCCCTAAGTATGAACCAGCTTTTAACAAACATTTTCTTTTTATTAATATATTCATTTCATAATAATTTACGATTTCAAGATTTTCTTTTGCTTTTTTTCGCATATACATTACAATGCTCTAATTTTCTTGCCATAGATCAAGAGGATTAAGCAACGCAGAATACACACTTCATAAATTGTAGACACACAGTTACATAATATAACCCTGCTTCTAATCGATATAACTGTTGCACTACCTCTGACGTGAACCTTTCATTAAGTGCTCAGATGTACTTGCCTTGCTCAGTGACTCATGATACACCACGTACGTCCTGGCCTCACCCGTAAGACGTAAACTGTCCATCCGCAGATTAATTTAATCAGACGACTTACACATGGTGGTTGTAGCCAATACATCATCAGTGAATACCGCGCCGTCCTCTGTTGTTTTGCCTGAGAAGATTGTGATGAGGTTAGCTATTGAAACATTTACTGAAAAGTAGCGCATTGCTACCGAAGATTTAAACTCACTCGTACTCTACTGTGAAGCTTGCGTGGCTTACCAAGATGGTAGCTGTGAAACGAATTCTCCATCGCGTAACTTCTGCTGAGCATTTTCCTCTTACAATTGTTCAAACGGTACAAATGGCTCTAAGCGCTGTGGGACTTGACATCTGAGGTCGTCAGTCCCGTAGACTTAGAACTACTTAAACCTAACTGTCCTAAGGACTTCACACACATCCATGCCCGAGACAGGATTCGAACCTGCGACACTACCAGGCGCGTGGTCCCGGACTGAAGAGCCTAGAACCGCTCGGCCACAACGGCCGGCTAACAACTATGACTCTTGATCTGTTAAAGCGGCTATACTATCACTGGTAGTAACTGACGTTGTACGTAGCATATTTGTGAGATTTACCTGTATCGTATATGTACGCCAAAAATATTTGCGCCAACATATATCGGACAGGAAAATTGCGACTTACACTGTAAAAAATGAGACTCAGTTGCTTCTTTTGCCGGAAAATCACCCAGCTACAATCAGTAAACTCCTGTGCTCCATTACCATAAAGACTACAAGTAGAAAAAGTTACCGGTACAAAGTTGGTGCACGGTTCACTATGAGGCATTAAATTACAAACAGCGCATCTCACTGGTACGAAATACGTTGCCTGTAAAGTCTCATAGGTCAAAAGACTCGGTTGGTTTTAGAAAAGATACTTTTGATATAGAACATCCATCACTTCACCTAAATTCTGCCATATCACAAAGGAAGAAATATTCTTTTGTGCTCACCGCATTGCGGTTACTGCTGCGAAGTATGGACACAGTAGTGGCAGACCACTGCGCCAGAATTCCAGGCTTTGGAGTCGAAAACCTCCGATGTTGACGACGGCGACGTCGAAGTGAGCACTTTTGACATCAATTTACAGAGGAGCCCAGCCGGGACACCTCTGTATAAAGTCGGGACAGCTGCTGGGTACCTATGAAGCGTCTCTGACGCTAATAAAACATTGACAGATTTCATTTATTTAATAATCATTTTTACAGTTGTCTTGTTTCCACACTGGCCGATGCCTCATTCGGCTCATTCCTCCGCGTGTTGGATACCCGCTGATGGCTGCTGAGTCAGCTCCTCATCTGCTGTCCCAGGCGAAGGGTGAGTGACCTCGTGGCATGGCACACTGGCTGCGCGGCTACGGGCCACCTCGAATGGTCTTGTACTAGCTGCTGGACTGTGCTCGATCCCACGCCGAATTCTATGTTAACCCCTGATGAGCCGTACACGGTGTGGTGTTGTCGGAAGGCGTGTGGTTGGTCAACCTACTTGCTACTGACCAGGTAGGTTTCAACATCGTGAGGCACCTACGTGGCGAACATGAATTTAGACCCCACGACGCCCAGCTGCCAGTTTCTGCGTTGGAGTTCGGTGCTGTCAGCGTACCGCGATGTGGTGTTGTTCGAAGACGCTCAGGTTCTCCATCAGCAATGGTAGGTGGTGAGTACTATAAAGTTCGTCAGGCGAAGACCGTCATCTCAGGTACATCTTCAGGCGGTTTGTAAACTGTTCGGGAGCATTTAGGCCTTAGATCTGCAACAGTATCGTAAACATTGAATCGAGTGTGAACGCCATCTACCCTCAATGATCAACTCCTTCTGAGCTGGAGAGCTCGAGTATTTAAAGGGACCTAACGTGAGGCTATGACGCCGTGCTCGTTCGTAATGACAGCATGTGTCCTTGTTATTCTGCTGTATTCCCTTCAAAGGCTGCTGCTGTATAGGTTCTCTCATACTGGTTCTTACGAGATAGGTACAGTTTCTTTATACCCTCTTACAAGCTAAAGAATATGAGTGTCATATTTGTGTCGCATTTCTGTCCCGTGCTATTTTATGCTGAGATCGTCCTCTCTCTCTCGGCTTGTTCTGAATTGAAGCCTGACCCACTTGTGACGTACCGCATATCTCCTGGTTCTTTCTCTGCCTCTGGTATGACCGCACTTTGGTTGTAGTGGGGTAAAAGGATTTTAATATAATTTTTTAATTTTCAATCCGCCACTACTCTGAGACATAACAATACTTCTAGAAACCTATGAACGATTACTTGAATAAATGCCACAAAGAATCTCGCTGCGTTCTAAAGGAGGCGCGAAAAGCTATTAAACAATTATTCATAATGTTTTGTTTCATCAGTGTATGATTGTTTCGTGCAGAGAATCATGGAATCATAAAATACTCCCACTGGACCAAAATTTACTCACCTACAGGAGACATCACACTTGCACAGTGTAACGCTGGCTATAGCATTGATAATAACCTGAATTCTGTGAGTAAGTCTGTCTACAACTTTCTACAAGTATGCTGTCTTTTTCTTCTCCAACCTAACTCAATCCACTGCTGGATATAACCCTCGTGTTCCAGTCACCACCTTCATGTCATCTAGCCATCTCTTTTGGGATCTTCCAATGCCTCTCTTGTGTTCCCATGGCCTCTAGTATACACATGCTGTGACCTCATTGTGCTCGTGTCTGACCCATTGCCACTTCTGACTTGCAATCCTCTCTAAGACGTTTGTCACCTTGTTCTCCATCCAATGTTCTCTGACGCTGACTCCTAAAATACGTCGCTCCATGGCTCGTTGTGTGTGCTTTGCTTTATGTGCACTTGCCTTAGTCATGGTCATAGTTTCCACGTCATACGTTGTAACTGGCAGTATTCACATATTATAGACAGAAGCCTTCAAGTATTTTGGGACGTTCTTGTTGGTCAGGATAAATCTTATATCCTGGAAAGCTGTCCAGCTCATGCTATTCAGCGAAGAATTTCTCCATTTTAATTGTTTTTTTTTTCTCCTTCTTTAGTTTTACGGGCAAGGTAGATGTGTTCATCAACAGCTACGCTATAGAGACTAGTGTCGACTGTTAAGTGTTTTGTTGTCTGGGCTTAGTATTTTTTTTATGTTCATTTCTAAGACCTTCTTTTCAGAGGTAAGTTTTAGTGTTGGATCATATTCTTTGGTTCTTCTGGATCTTTACTTATGAGCATAACATCGTCGGCGAAGTGTGACTATGCTATACTATTCGTGATTTGATTCTGTAGGTCTGCCAGATTGTGCGAATGTTGATAATCTCTGACATTTTCTAGAGACTTATGCTCGGGTGATTTAGTGGACCAGAGGAGGAGCGATAAAGTGACTCTGAGAGTTCGTCAAACCCGGAAAGTATGCTTGCAGCCCCATTAACACGTCCGCCGTCATCTTGATAAACGGTAGAGGAGCCGACGGAATACTTATCATGACGACATTAAAGAAAGAGTGTTAATTGGTCACAGAGAATACTGAAACAGACATGTCGCTTCATGTTTATGGTAAGCACAATTCATGATTTGGAAAAGACTCACATAACCACCTCCGGCTTCAACTTAACCTTCAACACAAAGATTTAAACGCTGGATTGGGCGTTGTTGCAATCGAAGCATCTGCAAAGAGACAAAATCACGGCCCGATGGACCACATTGCATGCCTCTATTCATCTACGGTCCAATTTCTTTATTGTTTGAAGTTGTGCCTTCTTGTGAGGTAGCTGACTCAGAGTAGTTATAGCAAACAGCTCTCTTCACAGTCTTAGTTCGGAAACCGCTCTACATGTGGACCTGCATTCACTGAGAGCAGCAATTCGCATCGCATTTGAAACTGTCCCCAATCCCAGTCAGTTAGGATCTTCTTACGACCATTTTTCTTACGCCTTGTTACGTGGCTGCAAGTAGTTGACTGTCGCTTGTAGATACCTGCACAATCCACGTTGCTACATCAACTAAATGGGCAATTTGATTGCCACAGTGTTCACGGGCGCGTCCAAACACGATAACTCCGTTCGGTCATTTCCCACGTTGAGTCCTCTTCATGTGCTGATTGCACACATCCAACTGACGTACTGGCGCCACTTAACTTCCAGAAAGTGAGTCAGCGCTGGAAGGTCGCATGACTGCTGGTACCATTTCTGCACCAGCTATAGCGTTCCACATATGAATACTTCGTTATTCCAAAGTTATGGTTACGTCAAATATCTGCTGCCATGTAATAAACATATATGACCAAAAGCGCCGTTTATATTCAGAAAAGAGGATTATAATTTTCTGTTCGTTCGACATCGTGGACAACAATAAAGCTGTAGCGCTACAGGTAACTATGACCATAATGAACCGTTTCTTCCGATTGTCTGGCTCTTTCACCTGTGTGTTGTGGGATCGATGGCTTTGCGAGAGAAAGACAAAAGCCTGTTGGAGGTGACTAGTGCTGCTGCAAGGTAGTCCGAGTCCATGAAAACCCATTATTATTCATGAAGCTAGAGCAGACATAGGTAAGCGCCCTCGTAGTAGCTGAAAAGGCAATACTATAATGCTCACAGAAACAAAAGAATACATAGAAGAAAACGTATGTGTTCATTAGCAAAAAAATGTAAGACGGGTAAAATCAAACCCATCATACAAATTTAAAGCACTTGTTAGAAACACATTCAAAAATAAAGCGTATACATTTTCAAAAGGGGACAATTAGAGACTTGTTCAAAAATTCATGAGGCACCCAACTTGGGATAAGGATTTTTGATTGTTAAGACAAACACTCCTGCTTGCCCGATAGTAAATTTCATAACGACTGCAACATACCTACTACCAAGGCAAATACAATCACAACTTTCTCAGTACTACAAACTTGAAAATGATAGGACAATAAGAAGTACCACTCAGCTAATGGAACATAAAAGTGATATAAAAATCCAATGCTCAGCAACACTACTGTCCTTCGATGTAGAAATCAGGTGCAGTTACACAGCTGTTAGTGAAATCATTAAGCTAATTAAACAAAAACTGAAAACACACCACCAGCGACGTCATTAACCTATAGATGAAACCATAAAATTGGCACTGTTAGTAAAACCACAAAACTATCCTGAATTCATTTAGAAAGACTGCTTACAAGAAGAAGGTTTACCTATGGTTTCACCTACTTCAGGAACACTACCCAACATTTTTATGAATTACCGAAAAACTAATATTTTAACATATGATAACAAGGAAAAGCTTCAGCTTTATTTACTACTACAGGTAAAATGTATGGCTGATGAAACTCAGGACCTAATAGAACAACTACACAGATGTAAGCGTATACACAAGAACATAATTTTTACCATTGAAGAAGAACGAGGAAACACACTCAGTTTTCCAGAATTAATCATGAGGAAAGACAATTAAAACCATAACTTTGAAATATACAGGAAACCCACAACAAAGGATACAACAATAAATGCAACATACAACGACCCACAAAATCATAAAAACGTGCTGTAGTGAAGTACGTGTTAAAAGAGTTAATAAGATTTCAGTAAACAGTTATGATTACCAAAAAGCGTTAGCCACTGTAAAACTGATAGGTTTAAAATCCTACAACACTAGAAGATAAACTTAATAGAACAATTAAAACACAAATGATGAAAGAAACTAACCGAATCACATCAACATAAACAAGCACCACAATCACAAGAAAATGACATACCTACCACAACAAACTCACATACAACTTGGGAAATATGTTCAGAAAGCAAGACACAAACATTGTCTATAACACAAAATATAACTCAATACAGAAACACAGCCCTTCTCTACTCGGAAAACCAATGAGATACCAATATTCTTGTTTCTAATAGCTCAATCATAGAAACTGTGAAAAATCTACATTGGCATTACCGGCAGAATATATGACGCCAAATATAAAGAGTATGTCATGTCACAGAAATACAATACAAACCACTCATCATTAGCAAACCTCCTTAAACAAGAATCCCGTAAGCCAAGCACAACACAAAAAATATGAACATCGCAAAAATCAATAAAGAGAGACACCTCCTCCCATTTCTAGAAAACTTCGGTGTACGCAAAGAATTAGCACACAATAAACATTTACTCTACGACCAGATAAATAATTATTTACTTAATTTAATCGTATGGCTAGGGCCCCCCGTGGGGCAGGCCGTTCGCAGGGTGCCGGTCTTTCAATTTGACGCCACTTCGGCGTCCTGCAGTCCAAATGGTTCAAATGGCTTTGAGCACTATGGGACATAACATCTGAGGTCATCAGTCCCCTAGCACTTAGAACTACTTAAACCGGACTAACCTAAGAACATCACACACGTCTATGCCCGAGGCAGGATTCGAACCTGCGACCGTAGCGGTCTCGCGGCTCCAGACTGCAGCGCCTAGAACCGCACGGCCACTCCGGCCGGCTCTTTTGTAACAAACATCTTTTTTCTTTATCTAGTGCCTAAGTCAAATTGTAAGTATCTCTCATTGCCAATGATGACGTTTTCTTTTCAGTAAAACGAAATTCAGTTTGCTAAGAATTTATGAAATTTGGGAAGACGGATTTAAAACATCTTCCAGAAGTTGTTATTATTATAATTATCATTGTCGTTTCTTTTGAGTGTCATTCAATAGGATCCCTCACTCTCTCTCACTGTAACAACATCCTCCTTACCCCTAATCCTCCAACTCCCTCACCGCTCCACTACTTCGCGTTTGTTCTTCACCAAACATCTTTGTCCGCCTCCCCTAAACTTATTCATCATTTAGATCTTTAACTCTATGAGTACTCCTCCATCTGAATTGCACATTAAATAAGAACATGGTAAACAATTAAACGCTCTAAGTCACCTACTGTGATTTGCAGATTTTTAGATCAAAGGAAAAATCAGCAATAAAATTGGTACCATCAAAAAACACACGAGGCATATCTAAAGGAAAGAGAGACACACAGTCAGTACAGGTGTTACATTATACATCGTTTCACTAGACGTAATGCGCGTTTCAGCTATGCAATATGGGATTAGGCCAGAATTAACGGTGCCAAACGAAGGAGTATCTCAATGATCTGTAAGCACACGCAAATAAAATCAACATCTTTAGTAACAAAAGCATTTTTTTGTTTAGAACTTAATGTAAACTGTAAATATGTTTCGTTACAAACCTATGATGATGTTTTATTTCAATAAAATAAAATGCTCTCTGTTTCGTTGTATTGCCAAGACAGATTTAAAACACTTTCAAGAAATTACTGACATTATTATTATTATTATCGTTACTCTCGTTACTGATGTAGAAGTCGTTCAAATACCTTCCTGCTATAAAATCGTGAGAATCCGTACTGACGAAGATACATGCTTTCGAAGACAATGGTTATATTTCTACAAATGGCACAAAGTAAACAGAATGTGGAGCTACATCTGATTTCCTTTGACTGGAGTACAGACGTTTGACAACACAAAGGTTTCGAGTCAATCCTGAATATCCGTATTAGAATTCAGCCTGCATTGTGGAGGACTGTAGATAGAGACGTCGAGAAGGGCTGTGAATGTTTTGCGCTCGGATATTCTGTGTGTGAAAGGCCGGCCCGCCCGCGGCCGCCGGCCACTGTGGCTGCAGCCGGAGGAGCACAATCACGGGGCACGGCCTATTGAGGGACGGCTGACCGGAAAGCCGGCCGGCGTCTGCCGCCAGAGGAGCCATTAGCGGGCCTTTGGCTGGGCTGCGCACGGAAGCCTCTCGGTGCTGCGACTGCGTGGGCCGTCGAAGCCATTACCACACCGACAGCGCCAGGGCTGACGTGCGCGCATGAAAAGCGCGCTGACGGACCGAAGCCCGACCCACAATGCATGTTTCGCTCCACTCTCTTGCGCTGCCACGATGGGCTTCCGACTGACAAACGTCTCTTTCCACTAAGCTGGCTATCGCTCACGAACTAGTATTTAAAATACTGGCCGGTTTGTATATACCGATTCATCCTTGTTTCCCATAAGCTTATACCTGGTGAGTATTCGACTTTTAATGTGCCACTAAGATATAACTTTCTTTATTTCACTAATATAATGTTAAATTGAGAAATATATCGTATCATGAGTATTTAGGTGACGCATATTTTAATGAAAAATTTCAGTGCTTATAGCCAGCCGGGGCGGCCGAGCGGTTCTAGGCGCTACAGTCTGGAACCGCGAGACCGCTGCGGTCGCAGGTTTGAATCCTGCCTCGGGCATGGATGTGTGTAATGTCCTTAGGTTAGTTAGGTTTAAGTAGTTCTAAGTTCTAGGGGACTTATGACCTCAGATGTTAAGTCCCATAATGCTCAGAGCCATTTGAACCATCAGTGCTTATAATGTTACTGCCTAACTATTGCAGTCACTGACATGCGACAGAGCGAAAAGACTTGCGAAGAATGAGATTTTCACTCTGCAGGGGAGTGTTCGCTGATATGAAACTTCCTGCCAGATTAAAACTGTGTGCGGGACCGAGACTCGAATTCAGGACCTTTGCCTTTCGGGGGTAAGTGCTCTATCATCTGATCTACGCTCAAGCCCTCTCCCCACAGCTTTACTTCAGCCAGTACCTCGTCCCCTACTTTCCTAACTTCACAGAAGCTCTCCCGCTTGAGTCGTGCTTGGGTAGCTCAGACGGTGGAGCACTTGCCCGCGAAAGTCAAAGGTCCTGAGTTCGAGTCTCGGCCCGGCACACAGTTTTAATCTGCCAGGAAGTTTCAGATTTGCGAAGGTTTCGGCGGAGTCTCCGCAAAGAAATACTTCGAACCGCAAAATTACAACAGACATGTCTCGCATGTTCTGTTCCATCTCTAAGTGATCATTACAGCACTACGATCAGGAGACCGACAATATTTTTAAACCTAAACATGATGTGTTGTATCCGCGGACCAACCGAATAGCGCGCGCGCGCCCTGCCGTCGCGTCGCTTGCCACAGTTTCCTGTCGCGACCGCCGGCGGCGCAGGGCGTTGCCGCCGACCGAAGACGTCGCACCATTGATGAGCTGGGGCCTACAGCGCCCTCTGCCTACACGATATAACAGGAGCGCTGGCCCCGAGTCAGGGAGTCTTGCAGACAGCTCGTTGCAGTCGTCAGTGCCGTCCTTCGTTGTCTGGTTAGCTAGCTCGCTGTGTGATTCAGTACTGTATAACGACTTAGGCCACGAATCAGGAATATTCTTTGGACGCTAATTGGAACTGTATCTACGATTTTAGTCACAACCTGGTCACGTCCTACTCCATATCCAAATTATGGTTGCCACGCCCGGGAAGTCATAAAATGATGGAAATATCTGTCACTAAGCAGAACCTGATAAATAAGCGAAGATACATGTGTGTCAAAATCTATTCGAACAACAAGAGGCCCAAAACATGTAATGTCAACGAACACTATTGTGCCCCGGACAATAACATGAAGAAACCGAGACACCGCACGTACATCCTGCGATCAAAAATATCTGGATCCCTATAAATGTGAAACTAACGACTAGAAGTCAGCAGCCAGTACAAAAGGAGGAGGGGACTACTCTGTTGCCAGTGAAATTCACTACTAGGAGTCACTAGACGTCACCAGTCATTGGATGTTTACTGAGTGATGAATCCTTCAGGGACATTTCAAACGGTCTAACGCTACCTAGTTGACTGTTGATGATGTGGTTGTGAAGTGGAAACGAGAAAAATAACAACAGCCAAATCAAGACGGGGGAACCTTCATGTATTGACGGACAAGAGCTGTGGAACATTGAGAAGTGTGGTTGAAAAAAATCCCATGAAATAGGCTGAAGAAATCACTCATGAGTTTCAAAGTCCAGCAAGCACAATGACTGTGCTTAGGGAACTAAAAGGAATGGGGTACAATGATCGAGCAGCTCTTCATAAGCTATTCATTTCTGTGGTCATACTAAGCGATATTTCAGATCGTGTAAAGAGAAAGCCACTGGTCACGGAATAACTGAAAACGAGTGATTTCGAGCTATGAATCACGCTGTACCTTGTGGCAATCGGATGGAAGGGTTTGGGCTTGGCGAATGCCCGGGGAACTTTACCAACCATAGTGTATAGTGACAACAGTGAAGTAGAGAGAAAGTTTTTCTGTGACATGGGTGTGTTTCTCACAGTTATGTGGTGGATCCCTTATTGTACTTACGAAAACACTAAATGTGGAATGATATGAACACATTGTATAGCATTGTGAACAGCGTACAGTAGATGAACAGTTGGCAGATACTGATTGTATCGGCTTCACAGTTCCTCCTTCATAAAGCAGTATCTGCAAGGTGATGGTCTGTAGACAGTAATATTCGTAAAATACACTGGCATGCCCAGAGACCCGACCTGAACGTGACAGAAAACCTTTTGGAGGCTGCAAAACCAACGGTGTATAATTTATCATAACCCTCCAATACTATTTGTGGGCAAGCAACCTCTCTAAGAACTAACCTCTAACTGTTTGTGCGGAAAGTTAAATCAATAACGAGCTTATGATGGCCCTAGGCATAGCACTTAAAGAGGGGAATTAGCACAAAGTTTCACTCTGACTAACGCTATCTGACTGCAACATTATGTTGGTTATGATATTGACCTGACTGCTGATATCTTCCTAGACAGGAATTACAATCCTACAACTTAGAGTAACTGAAGGGACCGAGCAGAACCAATGATTAAATTCGGTACTTCCATTTATTCATAAACACAATTACGGGATCTGTACATAAAATGAGTAAACAAATTCATGTAACAATCATATCCATCGAAATTTGCATGAAGGTTAAATGCAAAGCAGTGTCACTCTTCTATCAGTTAAACTACTTCTTGCCCTATTAATAATACGTACACTCTCTCTCGATGTTCACGATAACTGACAGCTATTTTATCCTGTAATTCACGATCGGAACAGCGATTGGAAGCTGATGAGTGGAACTCGTAAGCCCACACATTCATTAACAGTGGAAAAAGATATGAGACAGGTCATATTCCAGGATTCCCCAAGAATGTAATCAATGAGCAACTCTGCCAATGTTGCGAATTATGCTCGAAGTAGGTATGAATGGGCTGTCCAAGCTGTGTGCCGCAAACGTGCTGGCGCCTTAACGAAAACGGATTGCTCAGCACCTTTGCAGGACCTCAGGATGTCACAGCCTCTACCTGCTCAGCGGCGTCAAGTCGATCAGGTAACCCCCGTGTCAAATCAGGATGTCGAACGAGACACACCTCCGTCCTACCCCTGGGTACTTCTCTTGTGGCGCTCATTTAGCTTTACGTATTTCTTGCTGCCAAAAAGCTGTCATCCGCCAATCGCTAAATTACGAACCACTGCGGCTCAATCAAGAGGGCTCCTCAAAACAGAGAATCTGCCGAAAAAGGCGCGTCTTCTCCAGCCTACAATGACAACATCAACATGAAATCTCCGCTACTACGAAACAGCATTCATATCAGCACTGCTGTCTGACGTCAAACATCTTTACGCCAACCACACGTTCTCCTGCCAACGTTCAGAACCTCGCAGCTGGATTCGAGAAACTCAGAAAGGTTCGCCTTAGCGAAGACGGATTGCTCAGCACCTTTGCAGGACCTCAAGGTGTCACAGCCTCTACCTGCGCAGTGGCGTCAAGTCGATCAGATCGCCCCTTGTCACAGCGGGATGTCGAACCAGGCACTCCTGCGTCCTACCGCTGGGTACTTCTCTTGTGGTGTTCATTTACCCTTACGTATTTCTTCCTGCCAAAAAGATGTCACCCGCCAATCGCATCTTAACACTAAAGTGATGCACCACAACAATTTATTCTATCAAAAAATTACCAAGTCCTCGAAAAGAAAATTATGTATGCACTTCCTGTTGCGAATCTCTTCTCCTTCTTATTGACCTTTCCTTGCTATGTGCTCTTTTTTTTAAGAATGTGGATCATAAAATTATTATTTAATTTTACAATGCATGTCCTAACAACACTGAATGTCCATGAAGGACACATGTCGAAGTCGTCCGCTCGCAAGCTGCTAACTGCGAATCTGTCGAACCACTGAGTCTCTTACCGAGGGCGCAGAGCGCGGTCAGCGATATTAATTATAGTGTATAGCGCTGCCAACATACAAACATATAGAATGAGATTTTCACTCTGCAGCGGAGTGTGCGCTGATATAGTGGCGCCGTGGACGTGTATCATGAGGGAAAGGTCATCACGCCCCTCTTACCACGTTTCACCCCTTCTTTTGGTGCCTCTGCGATGGAGGTCAGAACCGCAACACCAGCGTCGACATCACGTGGTTTTCTTATGTGTGGCCGACGAAAACATTACAGACACATCGCCGCTCAGAATCAACAGGAATAAAACTTAGAGGGTTGTATTAGGCGTGTCACTGAAACCACACTTTTGCTTGGGGCGTTGAATCCCTCATATTTCGCGTTCGGACACGATTGTTCGCAGTGCGATGGCCAACCGGTCGACTTTGACTCTGCTGACACGGCTCCCCTCTTTTTTCGGACGATTCAACCGCTCTCTAAGGACATCGTGGACCAGCAACACCACTGAAAGTGATCGCACCTCTTTCGAGAGCAATTTTTGCCCTGGAGTACAGGATGAAACCATTACGGGGCGGTCAAAATCATTTGACGAAATTTGTACTCGATCCAAAGCAGCAAAGCGTGATTATGCTTTTTTAGTCCTCCTGTTTGGCACCTTCCTGTGATTTGAGAAACTAAGAAATGCGACACTGCTACATGCGTGAATAATCCAGCAAAGGGTTTTTCCAAGACTCCGCAGTTCGGTGGCACAGTCGGTACCACCGACTCGGCTGTACTGAGCGGTTTAAAAACGTACCTGTCCAGACACAAAGTGCGAGGCAGTCGTAAACTCTTCGATACAGGCAACCCCATAGGCACCCCTCCGATTTCAAATGACATACTACCCACCGACATCCCACCGGTTCTGGACGGCATTCTAGCAGGTGCAGTAGTAGCAGCAAAGCCTGCCAGCGGGCGCATAGGTCTCTCGTCACAGGTTCCTCCTGTCCTCGTCCATTTTAAGGCGTTCAACAAGGGTGGTTTAGTGTCACCAAGAGCGGTACCAAACTTGGTGGTCGAAGAGGGGTCCTTTCACATTTCATTCACCTTTATTCACGCATGTGTCGACGTCGTACCCCTTCCTGCTGACACCACACGAGGGATGAAAAGGGGGGGCTGTAAAAGCAAATTCACTGTTTGTTGTTTCGGGTCACCTCCAAATTTCGTTTAATAGATTTTAACGGTTCCTAGTGATTCCATTCGGTACAACAGAGGAAACATAGCAGTCGCAGTGTCCTTGAAAGGGGTGCGATACAGTTCAGTAGAGTCCTTAGAGTAGGACTGAACCGTCCGTGGGCTTCTAAGTACATCGTCCTGTTGCTCATCACACTGCGAACTGTTGTTTCCGACCGTGAATTGTTTGTAAATCAATGTTGACGACCGTTATGCCACCTCCTAAGGTATGTTAGAGTTGATTATCAGCTGCGGTGAGTCTGAAATGTTCTCATAGTCCACCCATAAGAAAACCATGTGATTTGTACCTAGATGTCGTCGTTATGGTCTAGATCGCAAATCATCAAAATAAGGGACCATATAGGTGTAAGAGGGGATGTGATGACATTCCCATCGTGTAACATGTGCACGGTGACGTTGCGCAGAATTGTGGCGAAATTTGGTGCCGATATCACATCCTTAACCCACCTTACACGCCACAGGGAATTCTCAACTCTGTCTTTTCTTTCTCGTGTGTCCGTGCTGTTTGAATCTTCGCCAAGGCTGAGGGTGATTTATCAGGGATCCACCCTTTTACTATTACAGAGGAAGGTTGGAGGCACCTTTGAGCCAAATGTCAAACTTATGCGTCACAGGAGGACAGAATTACGGGGTTCCGAAAAAGTGATGCTTTAATTTTGTTACTCATTGTGTATCGCTAATATCTGTGTATGTCTAACGTCACTTGATATATGGTTCGGACATTCAGTTGTCATTTTAAGATGGCATTACAAGCTGAAAGCTGATTAGTGATCAACTGAAAAATATTTTTCTGTATACCAGGAAAGTGTGCCCTGTTTAACACAGGTTTCACGCTCTGTCAAGCACCGATGGAAGATTGGTTGATTTTAAAATCTCTTCATTTTTCCCTTTTTTATTCCGTTAGTCTGCTTGCTAAATAAGTTGTTATGACATTCAGTCTGAAGGTTGGTCTGATGCAGCTCACCACGGCAGTCTATTGTGTGCGAGCCACTTCATGTTTGTCCCTCCACACAACATACATTTCCATTTGATCCTGTTCAGCGTATTTATTCCTTCTTTCCCCAGTAAAACTATTACACCCTACACTTTCTTCCATTAGCAAACTGAATATTAATTGAAGCCTCAGGATATGTCTTCTCAACTGCAACTTTCTTTTAATAGAGTTATGCTGCAAATTTGTCACAAATTTGATTTATCGCATACACATTAGGTATTCTGTCCATCCATCTAATTCTGAACATTCTTATGTGTCATTTCAAAAGTTTCTAATATCTTCTTGCCTGAATTTCTTATCGTCTTCGTATCGGTTTCATACAAGATTGTGTTGCATACAGATTCCTACGGAAAAGCGACTGCCTAACACTTCTTTTACATTTATTAGTTTTCATATTATAATGTATTTCTTTTCAAAACACTGTCCGTTCCATTAAACTGTTCTTCCAAGTTCTTTCCCATCTGTTACAGAATTGCCGACTGCGGTGGCCGAGCGGTTCTAGGCAGTGATGACCTCAGATGATAAGTGGTGGTGGTGATTAGTGTTTAACGTCCCGTCAACAACGAGGTCATTAGAGACGGAGCGCAAGCTCGGATTACGGAAGGATGTGGAAGGAAATCGGCCGTGCCCTTTCAAAGGAACCATCTCGGCATTTGCCTGAAACGATTTAGGGAAATCACGGAAAACCTAAATCAGGATGACCGGAGACGGGATTGAACCGTCGTCCTCCCGAATGCGAGTCCAGTCAGATGTTAAGTCCCATAGTGCTCGGAGCCATTTGATTTTGTTACATAATTACACTGTTGTCGACAAACCACGTGGATTTTATTCATCTCCCTAAAGATTAATCCCCTCTAAAACTTCTTCTTTGGTTTCATTTACTGGTTCCTCTATTGTGCAGTCTGAATAACCTCGAGACAGGCTGCAACCACGTCTCATTCCGTTCGAAACTATTGTTTCCCTTTCCTTCCATGACCTTCGACTCTTGTAACTTCACCGGCCGGAGTGGCCGTGCGGTTCTAGGTGCTACAGTCTGGAACCGAGCAACCACTCCGGTCGCAGGTTCGAATCCTGCCTCGGGCATGGATGTGTGTGATGTCCTTAGGTTAGTTAGGTTTAATTAGTTCTAAGTTCTAGGCGACTGATGACCTCAGAAGCTAAGTCGCATAGTGCTCAGAGCCATTTGAACCATTTTTTCTTGTAACTTCTGTACAAGCTGTAAATAATTTTTCACTCTCTTTACTTATCCCATGTTCTCAGAGTGTATTCCGGTCAACGTTATCGAAAGAATACTCTAAGTCTAGAAATGCTATAAACGTGTGTTTGACTTTCATCAATCTGTCTTCTAAAATAAGTGTGGGGTCAATACGGCTAAGGGTGCTCATACAAAATGACTTTCACGAGGTCAGCTACCAGTTTTCGTCTCTTCTATAACTAATTTTTAAAGTACTTATTATATTTCGTGGCGTTCCACGCTTGGCAATTAAT
Organism: Schistocerca cancellata; assembly: GCF_023864275.1. Classification (NCBI taxonomy): domain Eukaryota; kingdom Metazoa; phylum Arthropoda; class Insecta; order Orthoptera; family Acrididae; genus Schistocerca; species Schistocerca cancellata. The sequence continues at coordinate 982,958,737 of NC_064626.1, read as the reverse complement.
TAGTATAGGCCTCAAATTTCAATAATTAAGAGTAAGGGCTTCTGGATTTGACTCCACGATATGTAACCCTCAGTTTATAACTTGCTTCTCTCAGGCCGGTCGGATCCTACTGTGCGGATGCGGCCGCCCTCAAACGCATGTCGGCGTATCCTCCGCTGCCCGGTGCTGACCGGCTGGCTGGCTGGGTCAAGGAAGAGCAGCCGGCGCCGTATTTCACGGACGGCTGTTGTTGTCCTTTGCTGGGGCACTGCATTCGCCAGCGGAAAATAAGCCAGTTGTCTTGACTTAAGGGGACGGTGGCCTTTCCTCTGCGGTTGTGGTGGGTGAGTGGGCGGCCGGGCAGGGGGCGGCAGAAGTGGTGATGCGGGTGGTGTGGGGCGGGGGGTGGCCGAGGACCCCTGTTTTGACGCAGGCCGCCGCCGGCGCCGTCCAATCTCACGCGGGACTCGTAAACAAGGGGATGTCAATATCGCGAACAAAACCACGCCGGCCTCTCGTGCCGGTCCTCTGGCTGTGCGGATATTGAAATACTCGCCGCCCTGTCCCACTGCCGGCGATGGCGGCTGGCGCAATACCGCCGGCCTGGCTCCCACCTTCCCGTTCTTCACTTCTGCTTGTCAGTCGACAATTTCGACATACTTTGTTGCTAACACACGTCATTGGCTGCCAAAAGTCAGTGTTCTGTTACATTCCCACTATGAGTGGTTATAACGAAATGTAGAGTGTATATATTAGCTTGAAAGGAATGAAATTGGTTGTGTGACGGATATTGTTCTCCAGGTTTTGCGCGAGGTTCAAAATGTCTTCGTTTCTACACAGATGGACTTCAGAATTGCAACATTTTGAAGACACACGCAATATTACGGTAAGTCGAAAAGCGGAGGGAGGGAGAGAGGAGCTGAATATTTATACGTGCGTATGATATACCGTTTCTCTCGCAAATTTCCGTCCTTCATACGCCCTCCGTGTTAACACAGAAGACGTGTCACTGATGTCAAAAATATGGTTCAAATGGCTGTGAGCACTATGCGACTTAACTTCTGAGGTCAGAACTTAGAACTAATTAAATCTAACTAACCTAAGGACATCACACACATTCATGCCCGAGACAGGATTCGAACCTGCGACCGTAGCGGTCGCTCGGTTCCAGACTGTAGCGCCTAGAACCGTACGGCCGACTGATGTCATTTGTACTAAGACTTCAGTACACGGCCGGCCGTGGTGGCCGAGCGATTCTAGGCGCTTCAGTCCGGAACCGCGTGACTTCTACGGTCGCAGGTTCGAATCCTGCCTCGGGCGTTGATGTGTGTAATGTCCTTTGGTTAGTCAGGTTTCAGTAGTTCTAAGTTCTAGGGACTGATGACCTCAGACGTTAAGTCCCATAGTGCTCAGAGCCATTTGAACGATTTTTTGCAGTACACGCGAGGTGCCTATTTGCCTAATAGTTGTTGACTCCAGCGCAGAAAACACCGCGTAGGGTGTGAAAGCGTTATCTTGAGGCTGTAAGAAACTCTTAGCGAGGAATTGATATTATGTGAATTATTATATTTCCAATTAGTTTGTTTATATGGGATGCCAAACGCTTTTTATTGGTAGAACACGAGAAACTGCGCAATTTCTGGATTCTACTTCAGAGTCACAAATAACTTCCATTATTCAACAAAATAATAAACTGCGTATCTTCGTAATTACTATCACATTGTTCGCAACTACATGTCCGTATAACCCTATATTGCCAATACAGTCTTAACTTGATGCTAACCTCGGCAGACATGTCTGTCCTTCGAGGCTGCCGAACCAGCTATGTCTTACAGCCGAACCGCTTCACCCGTCATTCAAGTTTGGCACTATCTGAAGATCGGTCTAAGGCGCTGCAGTCATGGACTGTGGTGCTGGTCCCGGCGGAGGTTCGAGTCCTCCCTAGGATATAGGTGTATGTGTTTGTCTTTAGGATAATTTAGGTTAAGTAGTGTGTAAGCTTAGGGACTGATGACCTTATGACCTTAGCAGTTAAGTCCCATAAGATTTCACACACATTTGAACATTTTTTGATCTGAATATCTCCGAAGTGTTTCGTCTGCCTTTTCGTTGAGCAGTTGTCTGTCCTTCTGCTAGTTTTTAATATTTGTGAAATAATGGCATGATAACGTGCTACTGGGAGATGCTTCAGTTTGAAATACAAGGAAATACACTGTTAAATTGTCTAATATTAATTACAGAAGATTATCATTTTCGCATCTTCCGAGTGCAGCGGCCAGTCGCGGAGAAGGATCACGATGTAAGCGGTCTTTCTCATACTCATACCAAGCAAGCCATCTGTCATCGGTACGTCACAGAAAATTACGCCATCTTGCCGCAGCTGCCTTCTCAACTGCTCTAAGAAGCGCTTCTTGCACCTGAATATGATGGCTACAAAGCCATTAATATTACCACATAAATTATATTACGTGCTTGAATGTGCACCGTATTAGCATTTCGCTGAAATAGTGGTGTACGCGTACGTGGAGAAATTGTTTGCGCAGCAATCCCCGACATAGTGTACCTGAGGCGGAATAAAGGGAACCCAGCCCGCATTCGCCGAGGCAGATGAAAACCTCCTAAAAACCATCCACAGACTGGCCGGCTCACCAGACCTCGACACAAGTCCGCTGGCGGATTCGTGCTGGGGACCAGGCGCTCCTTCCCACTCCGGAAAACAGTCAGTTTGACCGCTCTATGTAGTAACAAGTATTCATTCTTATCTCTTGTACCAGTGATATTTAGTTGCTTGCCATCCTCCTTGGTTCTGTATTTGCTTCAATGAAATGAAACGGGTTCTTCGTCACATTGTTTTTGTTAGTATGTGATTCGTTCGGTTTGTATTTAGTTTACCTTCGTGATTGTATTGCTCAAGAAAACCTGCATGTTCGTGTAGTTACGTCTAACGCAGGAGATGTCGTGTACATCTAAGCAAAACGAACCAATTGGCTCGCGGATTCTCTGTTGACAACATAGTTAAATTCAGTGTTCCGTCTGTGAATAATCGGTAGATATCACTGCTATATTTTGTACAACTATTGTGATGGAAGGGCTATGTATTGCTGCGAAGTTAACTGTGTGAAAGAAAAACAGTTGTATTGTTTTCTCCTATGTTTTCGTTATTCGACCCTCTACACATTGTAGTACCTACTACCAGATGTAAGACTTGGGGCCAACAGAGAAGGGGCGAGAGGCACGTAACATTCTCCAATGCATAGTTTGAGTAACTGAAGTATTTGCAAAGAAAACACTATAAAGTTTTCGTACTAGATACATTTGTTAATCTATGCCGGAATTCTCAGATAAAATACTATGAAAGTATATAATTGGGATACAAAACGGAAGGGAATTACGACACAGTGATTCGCTTATTACTTCCCTACATCAAAATGAGAAGTGTATAACGCTAACCAGTCTCTGAAAATTTGTCGAGGAAACCAGTAAATATACAGTGCAGTATGCTGAACAAACGGGACACCCATCCATGTGTTTGCCGAACAGCGAGCTCAGCTACTCCAGTACACAAGAGCCAAAGTTTCTTCGCTACACAAAACCATTGCATCAGGAACACATCGATGGACAATCTCCAGACACCTTCCAGTAGGCCACTGTACTTGCAGATCCTACGGTGTCAATCAGTGCCGTGTTGCTTTCCTTAGCGAGGGATGCAGATATTTGCGCAATAGAGTCGCTTATAGAAGAAATTAGACTAATTTCAAACATAGTTTATGAAGCACCTTCTACATGTCATTGAAACTAAACTGAACTATAACTAATTCTGGAAAGTTTTCGCCGGCCGGAGTGGCCGTGCGGTTCTAGGCGCTACAATCTGGAGCCGAGCTGCTGCTACGGTCGCAGGTTCGAATCCTGCCTCGGGCATGGATGTGTGTGATGTCCTTAGGTTAGTTAGGTTTAATTAGTTCTAAGTTCTAGGCGACTGATGACCTCAGAAATTAAGTCGCATAGTGCTCAGAGCCATTTTTTGGAAAGTTTTCAGAAACGAAGTTTCTTGGGACGTGTGTGCGTCTTTCAGCAATGCCGAACAACAACGTTTATATGAGTTAATTCTGTTGTCCAGTGAAGGAACCCGAGACTCTCAATGTGATGAGTGGACACACCTACAGGAAATTTTGCGGTGAATTGGGAATAGGCGTTTCACTGTGAAACTTTGACGCTGGCCATCATAAGAGACACATTTCATGTGAGGCACTGAACGCCTACTGGGAAATGGCACAAGGCTTTGCAGTAAACGATGACTTGCCGAAGTTATAACTGGTAGGCCCCTGTAGCCGTATAATCTGGTCTGTGCTGAAAAACACAGCCTCCACTACTCTCAGAGGTAGCTCTTCTGCATAACATGGCTAGGACATGGTCTAAAAGACGACAATTGCTTGGTTATGACACTCAGTTAAGAGCTGGCGCGGCCATTCCTGCATTCAACAAAACGGCCAACGTCTACCCGCAAAAAAATAACATATCTACTGACGTAAGTCTATTTCTTCAAGGTAATACTTAAAACTGTGCTTACTTGTCATTGTGTGCATTCCATTAATTTCTTGTTTTAATGATAGTGGAGGAACTGCGGTAATTGTGATACCATTTATGTTTTGAAAACGACGATCAAAATTTACCAGCTGTCGTTCAAAATTGGACTTTGTTGGGAAAGTAAAACGCTTTTAATGTATTCCATTTAAATTCCCTTAAACGGCACATTTAATTTTTTATTTATTATTAATTCAAAGTATAACACCACGTTTAAGCAAATTCGAAAGGTAACTGTTTTCTGTATACATAAATGATAGTCGTACAGGATGGTCTGCAATCATTCGTTGTTTGCTGATGAAGCTGTCGTGTCAGGGAAGGAGTCGTCGACGGTTGGCTGTAGCAGCATACAAGATGACTCATACAAAACTTATAGTTGGTGTGACGAATGGCAGCTAGCCCTAAATTTAGAAAAATGTAAGTTAAGGCGGATGAGTAGAAAAAACAAAACTGTAATGTTCGGGTACAGCATGTCACAGTTACGTCGCTCATATATCTGGTCCTAACGTTGCAAAGCGATATGAAATGGAACGAGCGTGTGAGGATTGTAGTAGGGAACGCGAATAGTCAGCTTCGGTTTATTGGGGAATTTCAGGAAAAATGTGGTTCATCTATGAGGGAGGCCGCGGAAAGCAAGCTAGTACGATCTGTCCGTAAGTACAGCTCAAGTGTTTGGGATCTGTCCCAGGTCGGATTAAAGGAAGACGTCTAAGGAGTTCACAGTTGGGCTACTAAATTGTTACCGATAGAAGCGAACAGCACGCAAATGTTACGGAATTCCTTTGGCAGCTCGAAGGGAAGGCGACGTTCCTTTCGAGGAAAGCTATTGATAAAATTTAGAGAAACGACATTTCAAGCTCACACGCAGAACAGTCCTCCTGGCGCCAACACACATTCCGTTAAGGACCACGAAGATAAGAGAAACTAAGCCTAGTACGGAGGCATTTAGGCAGGTGTTTTCCCCCGCTCTATGCTCAAGTGGAACAGGAAAGGAAATCACTAGTAGTGGTATGGGGTACCCTCCGCCACGCACCGTACTGTAGTTTGCGGAGTATGTATGTAGATGTAGATACAGAAACAGATCAAATTTCTAGAAGAGCTGAAACATAGAACATTTATGTTATTACCTAACTGTTAATAAACCATAAAGGTCTCAGGGCCTCATTTGACTGAGCATCAGTGACTGCCAAGTAGCTGGGGGTGAATTGGCGGCTTGCAGTCCTTATCTTTTCTGTTCAGTGGTTCTGAGGGAGGGCCTGCGGCGGCTACAGTGGTGACCGACCGCCGCCCTTAATCCCCTTCAGACAGCACGTACTGCGAATGACGCGGTGTTCTAATATCTTGACTGCTGGAGGGTCTCTCCACAGGAATTGACTCGTAGAAGCTGCATTACCAAAATGTTTGCAGGTAGATGTCAATCAAGGAAAATGCAGTGCACAGCCAAATGATTAAGACCCAAGGAGTGGATTTCAAAAATTCATCCATTCAACACACAGCGAAAAGGATAAAATTCCGATAAATATTAGGATGGAATTAGGAATCTAACTCAAAGGCTAACATCCTAGTCTCTTCAATGTCACTCACATTCTCAAAGTACCCCTATTCTCAGTCTATTCAATTGGCCCATCCTCTCTCTCTCTCCTGCATGCTCATGTAGCTCTCAGACTGTTAGAATTTTTGTCGTATCGCAGTAGACGTTGGCTGGACGATTTTGAAGTTCTACGCAATAGCTGACTGTTATTTCACGTCCATTCCTTCCTCCTTTCGTGCAGCGTGAAAATGAAGCACCACAGCAACAAATCTGCTCGTTTTTAACGGGAAGCCTGCTCTTCGTTCAAGTTTTTGCACACGACCAAGATTTATCGGACCTCTTTGGTGTGAGCCGGACTTCAGGCAAGGCAACCTTTCTCAGGTTAGGCAAAACCTTCAGAGATTGTTCCAGTGAGGCCTCTCCTTCGTTCAAGTATATCCCTCTTTCTAGTAGGGCACCCCGTCTCAAATAAACCAGATAGTTCAGTGGCCGTCTTGGTCCTGTTTTCTGGGAAAGGCTCAAATCCTGACCTAGCGGTCGAGTTTAAGCGTCTGCTCTTGTTCACATACTACATAACTGGTCCCAGCGTCTGGCTCTTTACTAAATCTAGAACTAAAACACTTCCCTGTAAAGAAAAATTAAATTTCCCTTGTTGTTTAGCAAACTGTCAGTAAATAATGCAGAAAAAAGCTTCATGTTTGAACGCTTTGTGTTGTTGTAAGTGTAATCCAGTTGAGCTTGCATGGTGGGACGGAGACCCTTCAAATGGTTCAAATGGCTCTGAGCACTATGGGACTTAACATCTGAGGTCATCAGTCCCCTAGAACTTAGAACTACTTAAACCTAACTAACCTAAGAACATCACACACACCCGTGCCCGAGGCACGATTTGAACCTGCGACCTTAGCGGTCGCGCGGTTCCAGACGGAAGCGCCTAGAACCGCTCGGCCACCCGGCCGGCACGGAGACCCTTATTCTATGAACTGCACAGTACTGGTACCCTACCAGACAGCTTGCGATTTTTGGCCTCATTCGGTCAGAATCAAATTGATCGACAAATTATACTCAATTACCGGATGTAAGTACAGCCACTTGGGTTGCACATAATTTTTGTCAGTTGACCATGGTTCGATTGCACAAGGGCAATCTACAGCAGAATAAAAAGTTACGTGGAATACATGTAATCACACCATGGTTAAAAATTTCTGAGCAAAAGTGCTCTCGTCAGACACAAATCTCTTAGCAATAAAAACTAAAATGTGAAAGTATAAGACTGACTATAGCGGCTGCGTTATGCCGCTCTTGGCGGTAAGCGACCTTGTTGTTGTCATTACATTCCATGGAGTATTTTATCTAGTTGACAATCATGTTATACTTTCACAGTTTAGTTTTTATTCCTATGACATATTTGTTTGACGAGAGCACTTTTGCTCAGACATTTTTAACCATGATGTGATTGCATGTATTCCATGTAATTTTTTATTCTAATGAAGATTAAACTAGTGCAATGGTAACCATGGTCAATTCACGAAAATTTTGTGCAACCAAAGTGCCTGTATATACATCCTATAATTAAATAGCGTACGGTTGCTGGTTCACATCCAGTCAAAATGTTGAAAATTTCGAATTTTACTCAAGGGAATCTGAGCTTTGATTCGTAGTTCGTTTTCTGCATCAATGTAGGCCAGTGCGACATGGGTCACTCATCTTCAGCTCTAGTTACAGAACTCAGAAACATTTGAAGAACGAAAACACCTAATCTTGCTTCAGTAATCTCATGGGAACGTCGAATGAGATTTTCATTTCATTATGGCTGGCTTTTAGACAGAGTTGTGGAGACTGGATATCAAACACCACTAACAAATGCCATCTTCGCAGTGAAGGATCGCGGGCGTTGCGTACAGCCATCAATATGGATAGCAAAACCTTTTAACGAAGAACAGTTTTACTGATCGTAGTCTGTAGATTCCATCACTGTATAGAAAAAGTTTTTAAACAGGGAAAAACCTGCTGTCGTAAGTTTAATTCTGTTCGCTTTGTGCGGAAATAACTACAAACAAAATGCTGTATGCAATTTGCGGTTATGCGGCTATAATAAACTCGATAAAATTTGAAGTGAATTGGCTTTTTTAAAAAAAAAAACAGAAAATGCTGTAGCTAACTTAACGTTAAATGACTTAATTTGCAACTGAAAGTTACCTATAACAGATGAACAGAGCCCTGTTTACGAAGGAAGTTACGAGTCTCCATACTGTTAAAAGAAGATTTCAGTACTTGAATGTAGATAGCCGGACAGTTTGAAGGAAGGTGGCTAGGAAAAATCATTTTTAAAATTTCTTTCCATCCGTACAGACTTCCAAAATCGTCCTCTTCATCTCCTGGGATACTGTAAAAGAAGAATAACTTATTATTTTTTGTATGATGTTGTCTGTGTGTGGATCACAATGCATCCAGAACACATCGTTACTATTGACCAAAAAAACTTATTTGCAAGTGTAAGTGCTTGGAAATAAATACAAGAATTCTAAGAAGTTTGTAGATTACTCCTCAATATGGCTTTGAACTGCTATACACAACACCCTTTTCTCTCCCTATCACTGAGATAATTATTTATTTTAGCGGGTTCGAGATAGGAGACAACTCCGTCTGACAGCAGGAGACAATGGCACGCCTCATGAAGCAGCAACCTTGCCTGCAGGTCAACAGACTAAAATGTGGTTCTAAGCTCAAATACAAGAAGAACTTCTTGATTATCTAATGTGCCTGATGATTAACCCATTCTAGCTTCATATCCAGCTGGTATATCTAATAACATCATTTTATGTTACATAAGTTACATAAGTAATGTATATCTATGGGCATTCCAGGCCCCTTTGTTTTCATTTCTGACACACGTGGCCCAGGTCATTAACATACTCTTGATGTCATCAGCCCAGCCCCCTTAGCAATGATGTAATCACTCTTATCGGTGATTTCATCATTATTATCAATGACATCATCAAGCCTTGCTCCCCTATCATGATGCATAATCAATACTTTCCGTGAGTTGAAGCGCTTATTTTATTTTTATTGCCCAGCTAAATAGTTCCGAATACTTCCAAGACTTCCTGCTGAGTCAGCAGGGATTTATTACCTTGAGTGGGAATTACTGCTGAATCAGAGCCTAGACATGTGCATTCCTATCTTGTTACATGTCTACTCATCAACTTCCCACGAGGTTACACGTATGTTCCGACAGCACGTTCATCTCTTGCTTCATCCTTCTCTGTCTCTCTCTCTCTCTCGTTCTCATTGGGTCATCTGTCTTCTGACTGGTTTGATGCGTCCCGCCATGAATATTTCCCTTGTGCCAACCTCTTCATCTCACAGTAGCATTTCCAACATACGTCCTCAGTTATTTGCTGGATATATTCCAATCTCTGTCTTTCTCTGCAGTTGTTATCCTCTACAGCTCCCTTTAGTACCATGGAGGTTATTCCCCAATGTCTTCACAGATGTCCTAATATCCTTGACATTCTTCTTGTAAGTATCCTTGCCTCGCCAATTCTCCGGAGAACCTCCTAATTCCTTGCCTTATCAGTCCACCTAATTTTCAACACTCTTCTGTAGCACCACATCTAAAAGGCTTCGATTTCCTTCTGTTCCAGTTTTCCCACAGTCCATGTCTCACAACCATTCAAATCTGTGTTCCAAACTTACATTATCAGAGATTTCTTCCTGAAATAGGGTAGTAGTAGACTCCTCTTGGCCAAGAATGCTCTTTTTGCCATTGCTAGTCTGTTTTTATGTCCTCGTTGCTCCATGCATCATGGAGTTTTGATACTTAGCTAGCAGACTTCCTTAACTTCATCAACTTCATGATCACCAAGCCTGGTGTTAGGTTTCTCGCTATTCTCATTTCTACTACTTCTCGTTACTTTCGTCTTTATTCTATTTGCTCTCAATCCATAATCTGTACTCATTAGACTGTTCATTATATTCAGTAGGCCGTGTAGTTCTTCTTCATTTTCATTGAGGGTAGCAACGTCAACAGCGATTCTTATGATTGACATCCTGTCAGCTTGACTTTTAGTTCTACATTCGAACCTTTCTTTTATTTCTGTGATTGTTTCAGCTGTGTACATTGGGATTTTACGTTGAACAAAATGGGCGAAAGACTATAGCCCTGTCTTAACCCGAGCACGTCATTCTTGATTCTCCACTCTTACTGTTTCCTCCTCCTTGTTGTACATGTTATATATTACCAGTCTTTCCCTATAGCTTACCGTTATCTTTCCCAGAATTTCGAGCCTCTAGCACAATTTTACATTGTCAAACTCTTTTTTTCTGGTCGACAAGTCCTATGAATTTGTACTGAGTTTTCTTTAGTGTTGTTTCCATTATCAGTCTCAACATCAGAATTGCCTCTTTGGTGTCTTTAAATTTTCTAAAGCCAAACTGATCGTCATCTAGTAGATACTCAATTTTCTTCTCCATTCTTCTTTGTCTTATTCTTGCCAACAACTTGGATACATGAGCTGTTAAGCTGATGGCGCGATAACTCTCACACTTAATGGTTCTTGCAGTTTTCGGAATTGTGTGCATGACGTTTTTCCGAAAGTCAGATGGTAAATCGCCAGCCCCATACATTCTACACGCCAACGTAAATAGTCCTTTTTTGCCACTTGCCTTGTAACGAAACCTTACTACTAGTGGTACTGGTAAAACTCGACCTAATAGGAAGATTACCGTCACTTCTCTTGTCCGACAGCTCCTGCAAGTTACCCTGTGTAGTACTGGTTTAACAAATTCATGTGGTCCACGAAATTACAGGCCCCTGCAAGTTACTGCTTGGGTATTAACATTTTCTAGCAGGTGGGATTAACAAACAGGTAAAAATTTAAAGGCAACGGATAACGCAATATTTAGAACAGTTACAGAAGGCAACTATGCAGAGCTTCATAGGCAGCATAGAGCTTTTATTTACTTTCATTTGTCGACCCAGCATGCGACTGAGGAGGAAATAATCAGCCGAGGATATAGATTAATCGACATTTATTTAATACCTATAGCTTTTCAACAACTATCTGGAATAGTTACTGCCCATTCTTGTGCAAAGCAGGGGCTGCCTAGGGTCTCTCTAGTAAACATGATTTACTTTCGCCACCTAATTATGGAAATGGAGAGGGGAGCGCAGACCTGGATTCAGTGGAATTTTATGCAGGCACACAATTATTCTTAAAATCATGCCTTCTATAGATGTTAGGTTTAATTACTAAAGGTCACGCAGTTCAGCAAAGACACCACAAGCGAACTCGGTCAGGACGGAAGAGTATCTGCCTAAATATTTCAGTTTTCATTAAAACGTACGCCGAAGAGAGGGTAGCAAGTGGTGCAGTTGACTATGACTACCAATTTTGGCTTCATTCTGCGTTCCGAAACAATACCACGTTACTAAGCTGAATGGGGGGGATTTTACTATAATATTGTGGGAAAATTTTGCAAGTCTTTATCACAGCAATGGGCATCAAAATCTTAACTTTCCCTAGATACAAGAAGAATTTCTTCATTGTAAGCAAATCAAATAGTTCCGGGGGGTCAAAAAACGTTTACTAATTATCACCTTGATACTATTCCATACACGTGGAAAAGTTGCGGTAGCCAACAGAAATGCAGAAATAGCAACACACAAGATTATTCCTTCCCTATCTTACAAAAATGGTTCAAATGGCTCTGAGCACTATGGGACTTAACTGCTGAGGTCATCAATCCCCTAGAACTTAGAACTACTTAAACCTAACTAACCTAAGGGCATCACACACATCCATGCCCGAGGCATGTGACCTAGCGCCTAGAACCGCTCGGCCACTCCAGCCGGCCTATCACGCATGCACTACCGTATAGTTATTCACTCGTCTACTGTATATTTTCAGACCGAAACTGCACTTTACCTGTGTGGCGGTTGCAACCGACCATGTGGCGGGAAAACAAGTATACAAAGAAAACATGTGAGAAATAAAAAATCCCCCAAAACATTACTGTGAAAGAAACACCACATTAAAATACATTAAAGAGTTAACATCTGATACACACAGATCAATAATGCGACGGTGAGCTTAAGGCCCATGGTGCGTGGCCTGACCAAGGCTGTAAATTGACCAAATTACAAAAATAAACTCCCTTATGAGGGTTTTGTGCTAATCTCACACCTGATTTCAACATTTGGACTTAAGTAACGAACAATTTGAAACTTTCTAATACCTATGTTAATAATACCGTGAGTCGAGGGCTACCTCTCCAAGTCTGTTCCGCGCCGCTGCCCAGGAACAAGTGACCTGTGGCCACATCGCCTAACTGTTGCTCGTTCAAAATCAGGGGTGGAGGGGATGATTTTGCCAACCTGACAGAGCCTTTCCTTGTGCCTCTGCGACCTGTGTGACCTGACTTGCACACTTTCTGTGCCAAACTTGTTCGCGTTTAGGAGTTGGTACTACCCTATCACAGAACCACTCTACTCATGCAGTGCTACAACTTCTGACCAAGCTTTCTGCTATTTGACATGTTTTCTCATTCATGCAGCCCAGGTCGCATAAGGGAAAGGATGCAGGGAATCGTGGCACACATGAAACAAAATAAATAAATAAATAAACACTTTTTGGTCCATTCTCTCCTACATGTTACCCACTGATTCATTTCTGCAAAGTAAAATCACTTTCACTATTACTTCTTTTGTACAGGAATAATATTGAGAAAAATATGGAATGGTACAACAAGTTCCCTTTCACCCAATGATTTTAGGAATTTCGATGGAATGTTATCTTTCCCTTCTGCCTTATTTGATATTAACTCTTCCACAGCTCGCTTAAATTCTGATTCTAATACTAGATCCCCTCTCTCTTCTAGGTCGACTCCTGTTTCTCCTTCCCTAACGTTATCAGATTAGTCTTCCATTTCATAGAGACCTTAAATGTACTCTTTCCACGTATCCGCTTTCTCCACTGCATTTAACGGTGAAATTCCTATTCCACTCTTAATGTTACCATCTTTGCTTTTAAATTCACTGAATGTTATTTTGACTTTCCTGTATGCTGAATCAGTCCTTCCGACAATCATTTATTTTTCGATTACTTTACATTCTTCATGCAACCATTTCGCCTTAGCTTTATTTCTTACTGACTTTTATCTCTGTACTCCTGAATTCCCCTAAGAATTTACTTCCTTCGTTCATCGATCAACTGAAGTATTCCCTGTGTTACCCATGGTTTCTCCATAGATACCTTCTTTGTATTTGTATTTTGCTTTCCAACTTCTGTTTAAAATGGTTCAAATGGCTCTGAGCACTATGGGACTTAACATCTGAGATCATCACTCTCCTAGAACTTAGAACTACTTAAACATAACAAACCTAAGGACATCACACACATACATGCTCGAGGCAGGATTCGAACCTGCGAACGTAGCGGTCGCGCGGTTCCAGACTGTAGCGCCTAGAACCGCTCGGCCAATCCGCCGGCCCAACTTCAGTGAGTGATGTTTTTAGAGATATCCATTGCTCCTCATCTGACGTGCCTCTTGAGCTATTACTTATCGCAGTGTCTATAGCGAGAAATTCCAGCGTATCTTCTCATTACTTAGTACTTCCGTATTCCACTCCTTTGCGCATTGACTGTTCCTGACTAGTCTCTTAAAGTTCAGTCTGGTCTTTCTCACTACCAAATTGTGATGTGAGCCAATATCGGCTCCTGGATACGTTGCGGATACATGTTCAGTTCTTTTACTGCTTAAAATGTATTATATACTATTCTCAAGCAACTGTAAACATTGAGGCATATCCCGCTTCTCTGTGCCATAGTTTTACGCCCTTGTCGCGCGCAGCGTCTACTAGTGAGCCAGCTGCAGCCTCCTAGACCGCGCAAAGGTGGCATTGATGCACGGATGGCTGGCGGCTAGGATACAGGGACGCGGCACGGAAGGGACACACTGAAGAGGCGCTGTCAGAGAGACACTAGATGGTCACCCTACGAACGGGCCAACATTGTCGTCTTCATCAGACGAAGATATTCATGCAATGGATCTTCCGTAACTCGTAAATGTTGACCAGTGAAGAAGATATTGGTTACATGAAAAAAGGAATGCAATATGACACATTCGCCGCAATTATTGAACTGAACATGTATCCCGAACGTTTCCAGATCGTGGATCACCAAAGCATTGCAAACAAACTGGGAAATATGCCACTAGATAACTGTACAGTTTTTTATGCCCCGTGTGATAAAATTCTACCCGTAAAAAGTGCCAAGAAGAAAGTCTTACTTGAGATGTGACAGTATATCCAATATGAAAAACGCAGTTCCTATGAGCAAGTCCCAAGTGAATAGTGGATTTACGCCTGCTAAAACCCACTGAATGAGGACAAAAAACGCAATTCTGACAGTGTGTGTTTAGTGTAATTACAACAGGAATAGCGTTAATTTTTTCCGAATCTTCTGCTGCTGCTTGTGGAGAGTTGTATTGCACTAGACATGTGTTTTGACCTGTGTTGTTGTATTTTCTCAAAATATCTACATCTACATACATACTCCGCAATTCAACATACGGTGCGTGGAGGAGGGTACCTCGTACCACAACTAGCATCTTCTCCCCCTGTTCCACTCCCAAGCAGAACGAGGGAAAAATGACTGCCTCTATGCCTCTGTACAAGCTCTAATCTCTCTTATCATATCTTTGTGGTCTTTCCGCGAAATATAAGTTGGCGGCAGTAAGATAGTACTACAGTCAGCCTCAAATGCTGGTTCTCTAAATTTCCTCAGTAGCGATTCACGAAAAGAACGTCTCCTTTCCTCCAGAGACTCCCACCCGAGTTCGTGAAGCATTTCCGTAAAACTCGCGTGATGATCAAACCTACCAGTAACAAATCTACTAGCCCGTCTCTGAATTGCTTCTATGTCCTCCCTCAATCCGACCTGATAGGGATCCCAAACGCTCGAGCAGTACTCAATAATAGGTCGTATTAGTGTTTTATAAGCGTTATCCTTTACAGATGAATCACATCTTCCCAAAATTCTACCAATGAACCGAAGACGACTATCCGCCTTCCACACAACTGCCACTACATGCTTGTCCCACTTCATATCGCTCTGCAATGTTACGCCCAAACATTTAATCGACGTGACTA
Organism: Schistocerca cancellata; assembly: GCF_023864275.1. Lineage (NCBI taxonomy): Eukaryota > Metazoa > Arthropoda > Insecta > Orthoptera > Acrididae > Schistocerca > Schistocerca cancellata. The sequence goes on along the minus strand of NC_064626.1, from coordinate 982,943,492 downwards.
TGTCAAGCGCTACACTAATAATGGAGTATTCAAAATTTACGGGATTCTTTTTCCTATTCATCTGCATTAATTTGCATTTATCTATATTTAGAGTTAACTGCCATTCTTTACACCAATCACAAATCCTGTCCAAGTCATCTTGTATCCTCCTACAGTCACTCAAGGACGACACCTTCTCCTCCACCACAGTATCATCAGCAAACAACCGCACATTGCTATCCATCCTATCCAAAAGATCATTTATGTAGATAGAAAACAACAGCGGACCTACCACACTTCCCTGGGGTACTCCAGATGATACCCTCACCTCCGATGGACACTCACCATCGAGGACAACGTACTGGGTTCTATTACTTAAGAAGTCTTCGAGCCACTTACATATTTGGGAACCAATCCCATATGCTCGTACCTTAGTTAGGAGTCTGCAGTGGGGCACGAGTCAAACGCTTCCGGAAGTCAAGGAATATGGCATCCGTCTGATATCCTTCATCCATGGTTCGCAAGATATCATGTGAAAAAAGGGAGAGTTGCGTTTCACAGGAGCGATGCTTTCTAAAGCCGTGCTGATGCATGGACAGCAACTTCTCTGTCTCAAGGAAATTCATTATATTCGAACTGAGAATATGTTCGAGAATCCTGCAACAAACCGAAGTTAAGGATATTGGTCTGTAATTTTGAGGATCCGTCCTTCTACCCTTGTTACATACAGGCGTCACCTGCGCTTTTTTCCAGTCGCTCGAGACTTTACGTTGGGCAAGAGATTCGTGACAAATGCAAGATAAGTAAGGATCCAATGCAGTAGAGTACTCTCTGTAAAACCGAATTGGAATCCCCCGGACCTGGCGATTTATTTATTTTAAACCCATTCAGCTGCTTCACAACCCCAGGGATGTCTATCACTATGTCCTCCATACGGGAATCTGTACGAGACTCAAACGGCGGTATGTTTGTACGATCCTCCTGCGTGAAAGGTTTCTCAAATCCTAAATTTAAAATTTCGGCTTTCGTTTTGCTGTCTTCCGTTGCCAGGCCAGACTGATCAGTGAGTGAGTGGATGGAAGTCTTCGACCCGCTTACCGATTTTACGTAAGACCAGAATTGCCTTGGGTTTCCGTTTCTGCAATAAGTAAAACAGAAAGACCGAAGTGTTTCAGCAGCATAACATTGTAACTGCACATTTTAAACGGGGTTCATCCAGGTAAATAAAAATATAGTGCTATTCCTTCAAAGATAACATAAGTAACTGTGTAATAACGGTTAGAAAAATATACTAAAAGGCGTATTACTTCTTACACCCTTCGTGCGTAAAGACAATCCGAAACAGTAATCATAAAATAGGTAAGCTTAAAAGATCCAGAACACTGTGTGCTTTATTTATATCAATAGTAAAATCACATTTCTCACTCACTGCTTGCTGGAACATACGCCATTTGTTCGACAGTATGTGAATGAAAGTAGTTGTTGAATGTTTCGTGAACAAGACTGTTCGTGTAAATAAGAAAAATTTACATACACAGTATATAACTAAGTCCGTCGCTGGAACTGTGACTGTGTACCTCTAGTTGTAAAGCAAGATAAAGGAAGACAAAAAAAGAATGAGCGCCAGCATGTAAACGTGCCTTCAATCAGACCAGTAGTTCTTGTGTTATTAATTATCAAAGATTTATAGATAATAGAAACATCAAAAGTTAATACTTTACCAACACTTTGTTTCTCACAAATTATAAGTCAACTAATAAGCTCATGGATCTCTATCAGAAAATACCACAGGAACTTTTGTAAATACTGAGTAATTTGAACTATGTGCGAAAATATGTATTCAGAGCTAGACAAATGACTAAACTAGGCTAAGGTATGTATTAATTTCTGCTTTTTTATAGTTTTTAAACGTCATATTATCGTAAATTAACGTTGGCACAGACTAAAAGACTATCAGAAAACTAATAACTTTATCGGAAAGCTGGAAACGTTTCATTCTAGTTTGGCATACAGTATAGAGGGTGTTTCAGAACTTGAGGGTAAAACTTCAGGAGTGGTTTCCTCATATGACAAGAACGAATAAAAGAACACCAGAAACGCATAATTACCGAGCTATTCGAGCATGTCACTGTTACTCACCGTACGCTGACACGTGCTGCTTGCAGGAGGAAACTGTACGACGCCGGTTACAAGTTTTGCACAAGTAGACCAATCAAGAACAAGAATCAGTGTGATACGGGGCTGAATATCATTCAGCATGCACAGATGAAGTACAGAGACTGTCAGTTAAATACGTAGCTGTGTAGTTTGCTCCGAAGAGACACTTAGTTACTAGGAACGTTAAATTTATCCGTAGATATTACCAGTGGTGTACATGGGGTGATTTGTAATTGCCTGTGCCCGTTGTTTGCAATCTCGAAATACATACCAAACAAGAGCTCACGATCATGCTTTACACGTTTCGATATGCGGATGTCAACGCATTGCGCAGATTACGCAACCGAAAGACATTTGAAGGAGTTCACCTTCGCCTCTATGAATATGGGAGTTTCACACGTCCACCAGGCAGCGGAGGTCGGCCAAGACGTACAACACCACAGGGCCGAGAAGGCCTATTTAACTATGTGGGGAAAATTCCTTGAGTCAGCACCAAGCGGTTAGGGATGGCAGAGGAATGTGCCATACGTGACGAACAAGGAAACGTACTGTATCCGTACCACCTGCGACGTGTACAAGCCTTGTCTCCTGCGGATTATCCTCCAAGAGCAACATTCTATCAGTAGTTCCTACAGCTGACCCTTATGACGACCGACTTTGCAGCTGATATTTTATTCACAGAAGAAGTGACACTCTCAAGGGACAGAATTCCGAATCTGCCAAACCAATACGTGTGGACAGGTACAAATCCCAGCCGTCTCACTAACAGATGTTCTCCACCAACATCTAGGCAGCCATTTTAGGCTATTACGGTTGGGACCCCATGTCCTTCTAGAGAGACTTACTTGACAGAACTACATAGATCTTTTGCGTACTGCATTGTCTAAGTCATGGGTTCCCAAACTGGGGGGCGCGCCCCCTGGGGGAGGGGGGGGGGCGTGATGATGTTGCAAGGGGGGCGCGCCCCCTGGGGGAGGGGGGGGGGGCGTGATGATGTTGCAAGGGGGGCGCGAGTGGAGCTGGCGGTATAAATCTAATATTTCCTTTTAATATCGATATTTTAATAAAAATGAATGTGCAGGTATGAATGATAGATTATGGTGCTAAATGCAGTCGTTTGGCATCTCACTTCCCGCAATCCTATCTCAATAACCTATCCTAGAATATTCAGATTTTGAAGATCACGTTTAGAATGTCACACACAGAAACTCTCAATGTTACGAAGGCCATATGCGTTAATTCTAATATATCAGATTTGTAAACAACTTACTTCTGACAGTTGGAAAACAGAAAAGTCAGGTATTAACCCTGTTTGTTGAGAGCTGCTGATGCTATTCTTGGGTCAGAAAGTAAACAAAAACTTTCACAAATACCGCTTTCTGACAATACTGTGGAACGTCGGATTGATGATATGGCCGAAGACATACAAAATCAAATAGTTACGGCCGTCAAACAATCGCAGTTTTTCGCAATACAGTTAGACGAGAGTATCGATGTTGCGAATTGTTGCCAACTGCTAGCTTTCGTTCGCTATATAGAAAATTAAGCAATTAAAGAAGAGTTGCTACAGAGTTAAAGTCAACTTCAAAAGCAATTCATATAATGGCAGCCGTCTCTGAATTCTTTTGCAAAAATGAGTTATCATGGCAGAAACTGATAGGCGTATGCACAGACGGCGCCCCATCAATGCTTGGATGTCGCTCAGGATTTGTGCAGATGGTCAGAGAAAAAAACCCTAGTGTTACTGATATCCACTGTGTAATACACCGTCAAGCATTGGCAGCTAAGACACTTCCAAAGGAACTCAATTATGTCTTGAAACTGCGCATCAAAATCGTGAATCATATTAAAAAGAGTGCGTTAAATTCCAGGTTATTTACGGCTCTTTATGAAGACCTGAGAGCAGAGTATAAAACACGTATTTCATACAGAAGCGCGCTGGCTGTCAAAAGGAAATATGCTAGGAAGATTATTTGAACTTCGAGACAAGTGATGCAGTTTTTGGAAAATAACAAACAAACTGAATTGTATATGGAATTTAGAAAGCCCGGTGTTCATGTTGCATTGGCTTATCTGTCAGATATTTTCGAATCTTTAAACACATTTAATTTGAAATCACAAGGTGGAGAGTCAAACATAATTTTTCATTGGAATGCCATCAAAGCGTTTACTGATAAGTTACAACTATGGAAACGTAAAATTTTAGCCTGCAAGTATTCCTGCTTTCCCAGATTGTTTGGAATCCTGGAAGAAGCCCGATTTCAAAACGATTTTAATGATACTGATACTAAGAGTAAAATATCGAACCATTTGAAGCACCTCACTGATGAATTCGAACGATACTTCCATAACAGTTGTGATGATAAAATTTAGTATAGGTTAGCGAGGGATCCATTTAACGTTGACGTGGATGTGTTGCCAGACAGACTACAAGAGGTAGTCTTAGAAATTAAAAATGATTCAGCAGCGAAGTATGATTTTGAGAAGATGGATAAGCCTTTATTTTGGGTGAAATATCTCACGGTGTATCCCAGCACAGCAGAACAAACACTGAAACTGTATTTACCATTTTCAAGCACTTATTTGTGCAAAAGAGCATTTTCAGAGATAGTGGCGATAAAAAATAAGCTTAGAAGCAAACTCAGTATTGCCAATGATTTACGTTGCGCAGTTTCTACTATTTAGCCAAGAATTTAAAATCTTGTAAAAAATATGCAAGCTCATCCTTGACATTGACTTATTTGTTTGTTTCTTGCCATATGTGTGTGGAAATAATATTTTTATAATAAATACGTCACATTATAAGAGAACTTGTTATCGTAACTACCCTTACACGTAGGTAATACTGTAAAATTACAAAAAACTGTTTCGACGAAACAATATAAAATAAACATAGTGAATCTGATTTAAATATAAATACTGCGTGTGATCATTATGGATTCTGGTGTTACGTGTGGTATGTTATTTCAACTAATAATAGTATTTCTTCTGGATGAAGACACAGCGAAAGTTTATCCTAGATATGGCAAGCGAAGAGTAGTCCTAAAATCGTATACTGGTGAAGAAATAGTGTGCAGCAAGGGAATGTAATCAAGGTAAGGAAGTTGTTACATTCATATTTTTTAAAGTTCTGTGTAGTCTGCAAAATTATTTCGTAAAATTTATTTTTTTATTTTTTGTCTGGTTCTGAGAACTGGGCCTTTGTCGCTGTTCGGTAACTGTCGTTGTTGACATAAATGTCAACATATGCGCAATGACAATGGGGAGCGCAGTGGCCTCATTGGGTAAGTTCAATGCTAATTGATTAGAAAACGGCATAACGTATCAAATTTTCTTCTTGGCCATTATTTCTCAGCACAACCTACCGCGCAACACTCATATAAGCTTTTCAGACGGTTTATGATCACCCTGAATGAAGAGTATACAAATTTAGTAAAATCTTCAGAACGCCCATCATAAGCCTTAGCTTCAATCACAAAAAAATGGTTCAAATGGCTCTGAGCACTATGGGACTTAACATCTAAGGTCATCAGTCCACTAGAACTTAGAACTACTTAAACCTAACTAACCTAAGGACATCACACATCCATGCCCGAGGCAGGATTCGAACCTGCGACCGTAGCGGTCGCGCGGTTCCAGACTGAAGCGCCTAGAACCGCTCAGCCACAGTGGCCGGCCCTTCAATCACAGATGCCCTAAGAAATCTGCACCACCCCCGAGTTACACCATTCTCGGAGCGTTCGGAAGTGAACGATATGACCCAAGGTTTTTTCTGTCATTTAATCGGCGTGAATCTGCATACCCTCTTGTTTCTAGATCTTCTAATGCTTAACAAACGGCTGCCGGTAACTGTAACGTTCTTTTCGTGGGAGAGGAGCAGCGAGGTATGCAGATTCTTATACATGTCTATATGAAGTTTGGAAACCCGCTCTCAATACTGTGTGAAACCGTTATCAAGTCATGAAAAGTATATTAAACAGGAGTGTACTTTTCGTTACCAGTACAGTAGTGTTGGTTGTAAGAGATCTCCTCAGATGTAAATTTAAAAAAAATGTATTTCTTCCATCAGCCAACTCTGCACTCGATAAACATTTTTGGATGGCTATACTAATATGTGTCCTTACAGCAAGTATGTACCACTCACTGAAGATAACTAAATGCATCTTTACCGAATCATTGTCACTGTGTTTCCTGATGTTGAAACAAATTTTCCATTAAAGATTTTCAGCCGTACTTAAGTACAATAAGTTATCTGTGGTTTACACTTCTTGGTAAATGTCAAATGGAAACTTTCGTGGAAACTTACGAATTACTCGATCCAAGTCTTGTGTGTGCTGTTGGTCTCTAAATTACGGATTGATTAATGTAATTTGGTTGTCACTATATTTTTCGCCCACACGATTTGTTGATTAAACATGAAGAAACGAATCACGGACGAAAAAACACAAGAAACTGGTTTAAAAAATGGTTCAAATGGCTCTGAGCACTATGGGACTTAACATCTATGGTCATCAGTCCCATAGAACTCAGAACTACTTAAACCTAACTAACCTAAGGACAGCACACAACACCCAGTCATCACAAGGCAGAGAAAATCCCTGACCCCGCTGGGAATCGAACCCGGGAACCCGGGCGTGGGAAACGAGAGCGCTACCGCACGACCACGAGCTGCGGACAAACTGGTTTAATATTCTACAATATTTATTATTTTAGAAACTTGTTTTCGGCTGTTACGCCAAAGTCAGGTACAAAGGTAAATACAACAACCGTACTGGTTAGGAAAATAATAAAATCTGTATAATATTACAATAGTGTCCTATATTCCTCCATTCATAAAGTGTATAGCACTCTATCAAGAACCAATTAATGGAATCAAGAAATATTTATTTGCATTACTTTTAAATAGCTGGTGCTTCAGATAGAAAATTACGCAATTCTTATGCATTAGATCAGGCGGAATTTGAGTATGTGGCGCACGCTTTTCTCATCTGTTTCACCTGAGTGGCCGTCAGTGACTGTTCGAATGTTTTTAACAGCTTTCGCCATCGACAGCTTCATTGCTTTAATTTTTACTGCTGCATGTGCTGCCGATGGCTGGTTATGACGTGAATGTTACTTTCGTTGCTACACATATCCACTGTTGAGGTTTCAGAACAGCTCACTGTCAACGAAACCTGCTGTGAACTTGTACTACCTACAGGGTAACAATTATTGAACTACATGAAATAATGTCGTCGTTGAAACTGCACGGTTGGCGGCGAAACATGATGAGAATTAGTATGTGCATTGAGATTTAGTTTAGCGACGAACCCCACTATCAGTTGGATGGGTCGTCAATAAGCAAAGTTCAAAGTTGGCGCATTTGGGAGGCTGAAAATCGGCATTTCGAGATCGAGCAGTCTCTTGACCCTCAACGGATGACTGTTTGGTGTGCAATGTCCATTTACGGAAGAATCGGTGAGTTATTCCTTGATATACGATGACTGCCGGACAGTACGTGAATATTTTGGAAGATGATTTCATCCTCATTATCCAAAGTGACCCTGATTTCGACATGATGCGGTTCGTGCAAGACAAAACCCGATCCCATCGAAGCAGGAGATTGTTCGATGTCCTGGAGGTGCACACTGGGAACCCCATTCTGGCTCTGGAGACCCAGAGGCCATTGGCATGGGCCTCGATTGGCCGCTATGCTCTCCGGATCTGAATACTTGCGACTCCTTTGTGTGGAGCTATATTAAAGACAAGGTGTACAGCAATAACCACAAAACCATTGCTGAGCTGAAAACATCCATTCAGGATGTCATCGATAGAATCGGTGTTCTTACACTTCAGCGGGCCATGAAGAATTTCGCTATTCCTCTGCGCCATATCATAGCCAATGATGTCAGGCATATCAAACAAGTCGTAACATAAATCGGGGTTTACATGTTGAATAAAGGGTGTGCACTCCATAGTTAGTAACTAATTTCCTTTTTGTCACATATTTCAGTAATTGTCACACTGTACTGCGTACACGTAATTGTCTAATATGTGTTTAGTACCAGAAACTTGTTGTAAACAGTAATAGTTTTAATTCACTGAATGGCTAAACGTTATGGGAAGGCACCGTGTGGTCCCCTGCTGAAGCTTATCCTGTTAATTTGTCTCCCTAAAGCCCTCGTGGAAATGGATCCCTGCCGCCTCACACTGAAACCAAAGATTCCCTGTAAACCGTCGAACACCCCCTATGGCCCTACGGAGGTGACGTAATGTCCATTCATGAGACACCTCTGGTCGTTCTATGCTGCAATTTTCAAAAGTGAGAAACTGCCTCTGAAATAGTAAAGTTTCAGCCTGGACACTCTTGTCCACAGAAATTCGCATTAATATGTAATCTCTGCTGTGCTTTGACCTATGCGTATCGCAGGGATTGCACTGAGGCGACAGAAGTCATGGGATAGCGATATGCACATACATAGATGTCGGTAGTATCGCGTCACAAGCTATAAAAAGGGCAGTGAATTGGTGGAGCTGTCATTTGTACTCAGGTGATTCGTGTGAAAAGGCTTCCGAAGTGATCATGGCTGCACAATGGGAAGTACATACTTTGGACGCAGAATGGTAGTTGGAGCAACACGCATGGAATATTCCATTTCGGAAATCGTTAGGAAATTCTTTATTCCGAAGTGCACAGAGTTAAGAGTGTTCCGAGAATACCGAATTTCAGACATTACCTCTTACCACGGACAACGCAGTGGCTGCCGGCCTTCACTTAACGGCTGGGAGCAGCAGCGCATGCCGAGAGTTGTCAGTGCTAACAGACAAGTAACACTGCGTGAAGTAGCCTCATAAATCAACGTGGAACGTACGAAGAACGTATCCATTAGGAAAATGCAGCAAAATCTGACATTAAAGGCTTATGGGAGCAGAAGACCAACGCGACTGCCTTTGCTAATTCAACGACATCACTTGCAGGGCGTCTCCTTCGCTTGTGATTAGTCAGATTTTTAGTTGGTAAGAACTGATGGTAGTGTTAGAGTGTGGCGCAGACCCGACGAAGCCATGGACCCCGGTTGTTAACAAGGCACTGTGCAGGTGGGTAGGTACTTCCATAAGGGTGTGGGCTCTGTTTACATGAAATGAATTGGATCCTCTTGTCCAAATGAACCGATCATTGACTGGAAATAATTATGCTCTGCTACATGGAGATCATTTTCAGCCATTCATGTTCCCAAACAAAGATGGAATTTTTGTGGATGACAATGAGTCATGTCACCGGGCCGCAATTGTTGACGATTGGTTTGAAGAACGTTCTGGACAATTCGAGTGAATGAGTTGGTCACCCTGATCGCCCGATATGAGTCCTATCTGACATTTATGTGACATAATCGAGAGACCAGTTCGTGCACAAACTCGTGCACCAGCAACACGTTTGCAATTGAGGATGGCTATAGAGACAGCAATGCTCAGTATTTCTGGAAGGTACTTGTAACGACTTTTTGAGTCAGTAACACTTCGAGTTGCTGCATTAGGCAGGGCAAAAGAAGACCGACAGGATGTTAGGAGGTATCCCATGACTTTTAGCACCTTACAGTATCTTCACATGTTAAAAATCGTTTAGCTGGCGACGTGCTGCAATGTTTACAAGATAAGTGTTTCTTACAATACGCTGCGTCTATGCAAAATTTGGGTGAAATTAGCAACACACCTTCTAACGAGACAACCCTTACCGTTACTTTTGGTGACTGGCTATAGTCTGCCACTGAGTCGGGGCACCAAGTTATAGTATAGAGTTTCACAGATTCTGTTCACTAAGCCATTATTTTCACTTACAGTATAAAATTATTTTCTTACCAAAACAATCGGGGAGGCTGTCAATGATCTCAGTTGTAATACAAATCCATTTGCAGAACTTAAGTTGAGAGTGCGTACAGTACCCACTCAGATCGCAACTACTAAATACTGGCAGCCTCATTGTGTTATTGTGAAATGGAATTAACTGTCACTTCTTTAATTCGGCCACAGAGGTAGGGAGCTGGCGAGGGAAATAAAATAAATTAGTATGTTCGGTGAATGACGGCGCGCTGACCCCCACGTGAAGATTAGTTGTATCGTGGGGTTTAAACACAATGGCCCCTGTGTCCATCTGTGTGACGATTAGTATTCCACCATTGTGCAGGGATGTTAACGAATAATAGGGCTTACATTGGTGCTCGTCCGGCTCGCAACCCCCCGTGCAAATCGTTACGCGGCTCTACAAACGGCTCGCCGTGTCCCACACAAAGGCATTACTTACCGACGGCCGTGCTCCGCCCCTGTAATCAATCTATTCGTGGGCACAAAGCGGCCGTAACATCTGCTCACTGACTAGCGTAGGGGAGAGTGGGCGTATGTGTGTTTCTGTGTGTGTGTGTGTGTGTGTGTGTGTGTGTGTGTGTGTGTGTGCGCATCAGGGCGCTGAGTGCGTGTGTGTGTGTACGCACGTACGCATGTGCATTAAGCCACAGGAGAGAAAGGTGGGCAACAATTGTTCGTTTTCTCCTTGTATTTTGTTAGTGCCGGAAACCGCAGTGAAACGCTCTATCGACGTGAAAAAGAATCAATGTGCTGATAACACAATGCCTGTCGTTCCACGGTGAATCACCCCGAAGGGATGCCGATGAGGACAGAGATTAAATACGTTATCATTAAAACTATGCATTTTTAGTACGGGACTGTTTGTGATGTTTGCGAATGTTATACTGTAAAGAAACTGAATTAACTATACCTTCCGGCAGAACAGCATCGAGGCCGTACTGTCGTTTATAATGATTTATTACACTACATAAGAACGGGCGTCAGTCCATTTTTGGTTGCCATTATTACTTACAGTGCCATTACCGTTTTCGACATCAGGTAAAGGTATAGACATTAAATAAAATGTTGTAGTCTTGTGAAGAAGACTCTTAAGATTATAAATTTTAAACGCACATGTAACGTAAGAAAAGAACGACCCGCAGCGGGTAGTTGCTATTTTCCAAGAAAGAAGCCACCGATATCTTCCGAAATTAACTCTTCCGTAACTATACTATTTCTTTCCTTATTTGTTTACTATTAATTTCAAGGCTTCATTCCGTTTATCAACTTGTTAAAGAGAGGCTTACTGGTACCGTACTACCTGGCGCACACACAAGATAGAAAATTTTATTAGTTACGAATTGATGATAAATTTAGCATTGAAAAAAAGAAAATGGGGAAGTCACGACCATCAGGCATAATTTCATTCAGCCACGTCCCGGTAGCAACTAGTATTGACTAGGCAAGGTTTTTGATTTATTGCGCGTGCAACACAATGACCCGAAGCAATAACGGGAACGTTCTTTTCTGTTTTTGAAACTACTTTTCTAACAGTGTCACTGAAGAGCATCGAGTTCTTCCTATAGAAATGACTGTGTACAACAGTACAGTGTTACACTGTACACCGAAACAGAGATCTATATAACTGTAATAGTCGCTAGTTTTGTGGCATATCAACAGTACTAAATCGGTACGCATGCGTTACCTAACGTGTTTCGAAATGCCGCGTATAAAAACGGGGCTCTTACTTCAGGTTCCATTGACAATAGAAACGAAGGTGTTTTGTAGACCTTGGACTAGGGATCAGTTTTATGCCTACATAGGGATCATCTTACTGTGACTATCAGACCAGTTTCAAAGTTAGAATATTACTCACTTTTTCCTGCTTAGACAAATGGACGAAATTGGACAGCTTTTTCCAGCATGAAAATGACTCTATAACGCCCTTTTAGGTGTTTATGGAGGAACTATTTAGCTCACGAGCAGTTCCTGAGAAAATCCTAAAAACATGGTATTTGCGTACGAAAACCCAGACGTTAATTCTAAGACGACTACCCACAGCAAATGACTGAAATTCTCACGATATATTCCTAGGATTCCGACCTCAGTAACATGGTAAGTTCTATATGCGATGACATCACGGTCCACAAAGCTCTCCAGGCCGGATACATTTGGAACTCCAGATCCACCTCGTACTATAGCAACAGTTAACCATCCGTTGCCATGTGTAAATGAATCGTTGATGTCAATGCTGAAGTTGAGTCGACATCCACAGAAGACTGCTGGTCCATCCAGTAGAGAGTGTGCTGCAACAGACTTTATAGTATTCTTTTTCTTGTCTGCAGCAGACGTTGTCATTTCGACATCTTCAATAGTTTTATATATTGTATGTCTTGAACGTCGAAGATATTTTCTGTAATACAGCATGGTGGCAGCGTTCAATGCAGTTCTACTGGATGGACCAGCAGTCTTCTGTGGATGTCGACTCAACTTCAGCATTGACGTCAACGATTCCTTCACACATGGCAACGGATGGTTAACTGTTGCTATAGTACGAGGTGGATCTGGAGTTCCAAATGTATCCGGCCTGGAGAGCTTTGTGGACCGTGATGTCATCGCATATAGAACTTACCATGTTACTGAGAACGCTAATAAAGAAATTTTTTTTTCGTATCTTCATCCGTTCCCGAAAAACAGCGGTTCAAAGTTACTCTACTTGTACACGTAAAATACGCAAATAAAATCCGGTGTGAGGCGAAAACTAGTGTATAAAGTGACGTAGCACAGAGACATATGCTGTAAAGGGTCTCCGTTATCATCAGATGGGGTCTGGAAACCACATGTTGTTGCAATAGTGAAACACACGCCTAATCTTGTCACATAAATTCCGGTCTGAAGTGAGAAATTATATACTATTGCTTTATTTTAATTTCACATAAACGAAGTATCTGAGTCGAATCGAATCCTTGGCTCTTTTATTTGCGCGATTTATTGGTATCTCAGTAGGTGATGTGATTGTAGTGTAGTGTCTCTGGACTTGCCGTGACGACTAGAAAAACAAGCCCTGCACGTCCGCTGGGGTGTTAGTAAGATCCGAATCAGAGAGTACGACGCTACCCCTCTGAAAATAAGCCAGCCCTGCTCGCCGATAGAACCCGTGTGTGACTTAGAGGAATCGTCGCTGTTATTGGTGTTGAAAGTAGTCTCAGATTGTGTTGGATTGTCATAGTTGCGTTTATCAGGTTTCAGCTTGTTAAAGGTAGTCATACTACCTGGCGCACACGTAAGATAAAAAAAAAAATTTCAGCCATGAACTGGTGATACATTTATCGTTGAAAAAAGAGAAAATGGTGAAGACACGACAATCAGGCGTAGGTTCATACAGCTACGTCCTGATAACAACAAGTCCTAACAGATAGGTCGCTTACAGATACAGACCTGTTCAAGTTGGTTGAGAAAAAATTCAGCATTATAAGATTCTGTGGTGCGTTTGTGCTCGATACATGAGGAAATCCAGAGAATGTGGAATTGTGAATTTAGAGGTTGCTGGAGGGAACAGATACCCACTGGGGGGCGTATCTTAAAAAATACTCATTAGTTAAGGTTCAGAAACAATGTTGTGTGCTCTGACTTTAAAAGAACGATCAGAATTGTTATAAGTAATTTACTTCCTACCGAATGATTTAGACAATGGGAAGTGGAGTGTTGCACTAATTGGATGGGAGTCATACAATACCTGTCCTAATATCAGAGAGGCTAACAATAAACTTCGTCTGGAAATTAAGGATGGAAAAGAAATTGTGGAAGTAGAACCTGATGGATGCATTATTGAAGCTTTAAACTACGTTTCAAAACTTATGGAAAAGGGATTCTGCTAGATGCGAACATCAACACACTTGATTCTGAAATAAAGGAGCTGAACCAGATAGGTTCAGTAGTATGGCTACTGGGTTTCACAAATGGAAAGATCTTGAAGAAGGACCCTAATAAATTTTGCATGTCCGACCAGTGAGTGGGTATACTTTCTGTCAGTACAATCTATGTCTATTGTAATATTGCAACTAGCTCTCAGCTCAATAATAGATTGATTAATTCAATTTGCAGATTATTCCCATCAGCTGTAACAGGATATAAGGTCATTGAGTCACGTACCAACGCTATTTACCTTCCAGTAAGAGTTCGACCATTTGCCTATCTGGAACTGGGTGTTGTAGGCCGGGATAATTAACTCATCCACTTTCGTGGTGAGGAAGCCACTGTATGACTACATTTAAAGCGGAACCAGCAGTCACCTCAAACATGCAGAGACCCAGAAGCGGCGGCGTCATTCAACCAGAGAGAAATTGCAGTAAAATCACCCCATCCTCTCGGCGAGAACAAAGACCCCCACCTTGCTGGGAGAGTGGAAGCGGCAGTAGCAGCCTTTAACTTGCTGCACCGGAAATGTCGGCGGCGACTTTCAACTAGCCAGGACTTTCAGCAGCTTCCCAGCGTCCTCGTATTTTCAACAAAAGACAGGATGGGTGTCAACTAATGTGCACAACGCACAGCGTGGCACTTCGCAACAGAACAGCAAGGTGATGACAACTGGAAAGTACGACTTTATTAAATCATTAGGTCTGAAACTTCGCAATGACGTCGTTCAATGTATCTAGCCCAGTGGAATGTGATGATCGTATTATACGACAGGAACACTTCTTCCATAAATAGGCATTATGCATCAATCCCGTTTAACAAGAACGGTGAAATTTGGATTTTTCCAACATCAAGTAGCTTTAACTCTCCCATGAAGAGTTTCATATATCTTGATGGGTCAGTTACGAAAAGTGATAGTATTAGTACAGCAGCATCGAACCTTACACATATTGCTCTAGTGCTCCTGTTTTCTGAGGTACGATATGAACTTAACGGGGTCAAGACTGACTGTATGCACACTATTGGAATAGCGTCAACTCTTAAAATGTACGGGCCTGCTTCTCCATTGGATTTGAACGACTTAGAAAATTCTGGATGATTCCTAAAACAGTGGAAGAGCACGAGAGATTTACTGCATGGAACATCTCTAAAACTGTTTATGGGATCCTTTGAAGACATACGGCAAATTCTGAATACTAAACAGAGACGTATTCTGATATGGAGTTCAACAGAGAGTAAGTCATACATTCAGTGACCTCAAGAGCAGAACGACATCACCATCAACAAAATAATATGGAAAATGCAATGTCAGATGAGCAGTATTAGAATCTTTTAAAGGTTTCGCAAGCCAACGACATCACCATCAACAAAATAATATGGCAAATGCAATATCAGATGAGCAGTATTAGAAGCTTTTAAAGGTTTCGCATGCCAGTGCGTTTCTACCATTTTCTTTAGGCATTTGGACAGTTTTCGAGTTCACACTGCTACTGACTGCAAATAGACAATCGTGGGCTCTTATAATCTTGGCTCAGTTGGAGACACCCGGGTTCACCACATTTGCGTTGAAGACCAATAGATGAGGGAATATAGCAAATGATTCCACCAGATTTGACATTTACCAGTTAACTAATGCTAGAGTCTACCTGAACTCTGAATTCCACACATGTTTTAATTTACATCTGCAGTGGAACGAAAATGTATGCAGTCCAACAAAAAACATGAGTGTGAGGTTCCATGTTTCATACTGTAAATAGGAAGAGTGTCCACTCAGCCAATGCAAATTCAACGAGCTGGCGCCAATCATTGTAACGAATGTTGAGAACAGGTCGAGACAGTTAAATCAAGACCTGTAGTTGCACTAATTGAATCTGAATCTTCAGCATATTTCCCAGATCACACTGCAGCGTATGCTCTAGTTGTATGTTAGTGTGTGATTAACTATTGCCCGCTCACCGGTGCTGCACAAGGAGCTGTATAAACGAACAGGTGCTGAGCCATACGCAGAGCATTTCACAGTGGCATGTCAAGGTGTGAACATCAATGCAGTCGCTCAGGTATTCGATGATGACGAGCATAGACAGTTCATATTAATTAGATAAGTTGCACTCATAACATACACAGAAGATGCCAGCATAAGAGAGGCAACTTCAGCAAATATTGGAGCGCTGAGGTCTTTCAAGGATGCGATTTGTGCTAAAATGTAGACATCACTTTGATCATTTGACAAAGTAGATACCATCATCCTGCGCAGGAGAGCTTCTGTAAAGTTTGGAAGGTAGGAGAAGAGGTACTGGCAGAAGTAAAGCTGTGAGGACGGGGCGTGAGTCGTGCTTGGATAGCTCAGTTGGTAGACCACTTGCCCGTGAAAGGCAAAGGTCCCGAGTTCGAGTCTCGATCCGGCACACAGTTTTAATCTAGTGACCTATTCATCTCATCTTTCATTAGGTCAATAATGTTCTCGTTCTGTGGAACAAAACTGTAAATATTGTGGGCTATGTATGAAGATGTGTCGAATTCTTCACCATGGAACCTCATTACTTCAAATAGATCACAGTTCTTCACCCTGTAGATGAGGATATCTACATCCTTATGAAATAACCTCGGATCCACAGGTGAGTTTCCGCAAACTCATAATTAAATCGGTACAAATGGAGTTTGCATAGGTCTATTATTCACATCCCCACACAAATAGGCTTCGTGTACTTTACTAAAAACTTTACCATCTCCACGGCAGGAAAGTTCACAGTGAATTTTGTAACCCATTAAAAATTTGGCCTGGTGATGCATTATTTTAGCCCATGAAGCCAATCCCACTCGGTTCTAATTGAAATTTCACGATGTTCCCTCCAATTCTCCATTGTTTCGCCGAAAATTGAATTATTCACTAATTTAAAAAGTCTTTCTCAAAGTCACACGTTGCGGAAGCCCTCACTGCCGTATTTAAATCAGTATACTCTTTCAACCAGGGGAAATTCTTGAAGGAGATAGCCTGTGTGATTCCAACCAGCCTCATTTACAATCTGAAACACTGCTGGAGATTGCGATAGCGAATACTGTATCACCGCTTATTCTCCAGTGTTGTCGTCAGTTTTGAGGTGGAGCCTACGTGTGGAGCTAGTTACTACAGACACAGAGGCAAATCTGCGTGAACATCATGCAAACTAATAGGCTAATAACCCACATCAGTACCAGCCGCAATACGTTCGAATGTTTCACCTAAACTCTTGCATTCTTCTCTAGGCACGTATCGAATGTCGCCAAATGGCTGAGATTGTAGCATGGTGTGCCTGTATAGGTTATTGACATCCAAGAACATGATGTAGATGGAATCAAGGGATGCACTGAACCTCTCACCGATATGCACGTTATGTGCCTTGGGTGCCTATGGACACATTAACAAAGTTCCGCACGGATCCCTCTCTCAAAGAAAACAAGCATGTCAGCATTGATGAATAGTTCGATGCTGCGCTTCGTTTTCTTGAGCACAGCGTTCCTAAGCAACCCAGGTACTGTGTAATAAAGGGAAGGATCCAGGGAATATGTGGTCAGGTGTAGACTCCGGAATTTCTCGAAACGTTAGTGAGGAAGCGCATGTCTGTGTCCATATAAGGCTGTGTGTACTCTCCTAAAATGGAGATGCTAAATTCTGGCCACACATTCATAGTATGCTCATACTCTGCGTCCGATATGGCATCACCTGGAGAATGTAGTTATGTAGAGTAGCCTTGTTTCGTTGAGTTTTGCCATACTGTCCAGATACTCGTATGGAAAAACCTCCTTCATAATAACAAACTGAAACTTTTTCTCTTTGGAGACAGGAGCTTGGGTGATGTGAATATTCTTCTCAGCCAGAGTTTCAACAAGTTTCTGGAGTCATTCCTGCATAAAACGTATCGAGTCAAGGAAGCAGAGCGTGATTCTTGACGTCATGGGTTTGGAGAATTAAATATACTCCTCAGTACTCTCAAGCAGGGCATGACATGATCCTTCTTCATAACGAAACTAAGTGCCCATCAAGAAAATGAGTGTCACATCCACTTAAATTGCGAAGAAAAACGTGACTGTGTCACGGTAATTGATACTTGAAGTTGCATGTGCTATGGGCGGCTCTAGGAAATTTCCCTGTAAGATGACAATGGTCCCTACATGAAGATTCTGCTTTTATGGCAGTCCACAAATATGTAAATCAGCTGACTTCATTTAAAAATATTCATTCTCCTTCGACGTGATCATGGGAAAGCTGTCGCTGTAAGACTTATCAACCTCCCATGACAACTGTTAAACTCAGTAAAAAACCAAAGCCACGCATAGTGGCCGAACGGTTTGAGGCGCCACGTCAGGGCGCGGCCACTCCCGCCGGAGGTTCGAGTCTTCCCTCGGGCATGTGTGTATGTGCTGTTCTTAGAATAAGTTAGTTTAAGTAGTGTGTAAGGCTAGGGACCAATGACCTCAGCAGTTTGGTCACATAGGACTTCACACACATTTGAACATTTGAAAAAGCCAAAACACAGAATTATCCCTGACATAAGATTTATATCGGTTAAGACTCGCATCATAGGACAATGCAACATGTTACATTGACGCATTTGATACGTTTCATTCTGTGAAGGGTGTATGTGAGGCTGTAGGGTCATCTTCACTGAGGCATTCAAAGTCGGTATATTATACACAGCAAACGAGCGTCACTACAGATGGTGAGCATTCTCAAGCTTTACGAATTTCTTTTCCTCTGCAGGCATAATAACATACACCGGATCCTTGGCAGTGCAAACTACTAGGTACTTTGCTAAAGACTTGTCTGAGGAAAGGCATTCAGACACTTTAACGAATATGCTTTTTACGCTTGTGTTTATTCATTTGGGAGGAAATGAGTTGGAATATGTCCCTGACGCGCACATAATGATGTCTGTCTCCATCGGACAATAGCAACTTGTTCATATGCATGTTACATTCACTAGCAAGTTTGATGATTGTATGTTAATTGTACTTCTTCGGCGCATCTATAAATGTCAAGGTATCTACTGTATTGAGATCTGTGCTCTGGATTCTGTTTAATATTTCTCTAGCATGCACAACAAACCCGGTCGTTTTTATTTTTGACATTAATACATTTTCTTCTTTTCAGTTGCTTGATGTAACTTGAACTACTTTTACTGGATCACGATATGTGTATGAATGTCAAGGGGTAATGTTCCGTCGAGTGCTGGCCGGAGGCGACATTTCCTTGCC
Source organism: Schistocerca cancellata (assembly GCF_023864275.1). Taxonomy (NCBI): domain Eukaryota; kingdom Metazoa; phylum Arthropoda; class Insecta; order Orthoptera; family Acrididae; genus Schistocerca; species Schistocerca cancellata. The sequence continues at coordinate 982,924,391 of NC_064626.1, read as the reverse complement.
AGCACAGGCTTGCATTTAATGGCGCAATACTGTGGATCATTAACAACCGTGACGAGCTCCGTTTCCAGAACAAGGAGACACACTTTCAGAAACTGTACAGAGTCACAGAACCCTCCTGCTGTCGATCCTAGTGAACGAGATTCGCTCCTCAAAGGCATCCATAATCACCGAGTACGGCTTTACTAATTTGATGTCTTTCACTAACAGGTCGGGAGAAGAGGCTGCCTCTAGCCACGATGTACTGCGTTGAGATACCTGTTGAAAGAGGAAGATTAACGAAAAAACTTAAGTACAACAATTCTTGCCGCAGCTGCTACATGGATTGAACACTGATTATTCGCAAGCAATGTGAATATGGATAAAAACTGCCTATATTGCTCTGGCTCCATGACAATCCTTCAGGTTATTGGGAACCATCTCCAGTACTTCGTCATGCCGATACAGATCAGCCTCCATTTCCTCCACTCATTCCGGCATGTCATCGTTCTCACCAAAACCACAAAGGAGTCATCAGACGATATCGCTAATATCATCTGCAACTAGAACATTTTGATTTAATAAAAAAAGACGTGCACATCAACACAAAACTAAGAAATTGTTTTTAGAATATACACTTATACAACAGCTCTGATGGGGAACGTATCACAATCTCCTCTTTCTCGAAATCATCTACAACTAAAAGAATATTTCTCATACAACAACACATTAAGTATACACACAGCACGACAAAGAAGAAAATATCTACACTCCTGGAAATGGAAAAAAGAACACATTGACACCGGTGTGTCAGACCCACCATACTTGCTCCGGACACTGCGAGAGGGCTGTACAAGCAATGATCACACGCACGGCACAGCGGACACACCAGGAACCGCGGTGTTGGCCGTCGAATGGCGCTAGCTGCGCAGCATTTGTGCACCGCCGCCGTCAGTGTCAGCCAGTTTGCCGTGGCATACGGAGCTCCATCGCAGTCTTTAACACTGGTAGCATGCCGCGACAGCGTGGACGTGAACCGTATGTGCAGTTGACGGACTTTGAGCGAGGGCGTATAGTGGGCAGGCGGGAGGCCGGGTGGACGTACCGCCGAATTGCTCAACACGTGGGGCGTGAGGTCTCCACAGTACATCGATGTTGTCGCCAGTGGTCGGCGGAAGGTGCACGTGCCCGTCGACCTGGGACCGGACCGCAGCGACGCACGGATGCACGCCAAGACCGTAGGATCCTATGCAGTGCCGTAGGGGACCGCACCGCCACTTCCCAACAAATTAGGGACACTGTTGCTCCTGGGGTATCGGCGAGGACCATTCGCAACCGTCTCCATGAAGCTGGGCTACGGTCCCGCACACCGTTAGGCCGTCTTCCGCTCACGCCCCAACATCGTGCAGCCCGCCTCCAGTGGTGTCGCGACAGGCGTGAATGGAGGGACGAATGGAGACGTGTCGTCTTCAGCGATGAGAGTCGCTTCTGCCTTGGTGCCAATGATGGTCGTATGCGTGTTTGGCGCCGTGCAGGTGAGCGCCACAATCAGGACTGCATACGACCGAGGCACACAGGGCCAACACCCGGCATCATGGTGTGGGGAGCGATCTCCTACACTGGCCGTACACCACTGGTGATCGTCGAGGGGACACTGAATAGTGCACGGTACATCCAAACCGTCATCGAACCCATCGTTCTACCATTCCTAGACCGGCAAGGGAACTTGCTGTTCCAACAGGACAATGCACGTCCGCATGTATCCCGTGCCACCCAACGTGCTCTAGAAGGTGTAAGTCAACTACCCTGGCCAGCACGATCTCCGGATCTGTCCCCCATTGAGCATGTTTGGAACTGGATGAAGCGTCGTCTCACGCGGTCTGCACGTCCAGCACGAACGCTGGTCCAACTGAGGCGCCAGGTGGAAATGGCATGGCAAGCCGTTCCACAGGACTACATCCAGCATCTCTACGATCGTCTCCATGGGAGAATAGCAGCCTGCATTGCTGCGAAAGGTGGATATACACTGTACTAGTGCCGACATTGTGCATGCTCTGTGGCCTGTGTCTATGTGCCTGTGGTTCTGTCAGTGTGATCATGTGATGTATCTGACCCCAGGAATGTGTCAATAAAGTTTCCCCTTCCTGGGACAATGAATTCACGGTGTTCTTATTTCAATTTCCAGGAGTGTATTTACAATGCTGATGCTGCTGCTGGTATTGCTGCCTCTCAGCTTTAAGTTGATCCAGTATTTTTGGATATATACTGGAACAATAAGAAAAAAACACGTATTCAATACCACAAATCTCTTAACGAAAGAATTGTGAGGAAAGAAGTTACAGTTATCCATTGAAATATGCGCTTATGTGGTAATTCCTGTTACCTAGGGAATTTGCCACTGGCACCACTGCTGTTGCTAGATGAACGTTTCATCTTGTACTGTAGACGAATAGCACACAAGCAAACAACCGAGGACTAGGAATGCTTATAAGCACACCGACAACCTGATCATTCAATAAGGATGGAGGGGGAGAAGGGAGGCTTTATACAGGATCACTGATTCGGCATTAACCAGTATGAACTCAGTGTTCTGAGGAGGGACAAAAGCCTCCATCAGCATGTTTGCAGGTGTTCAAACTTGAGGGAAAGTGAGAGACAGAGACAGGTGAGAAAGCAAGTCAGGAATTTACCGATCAAAGGAATTCCACCACTTCGTGCTTTGTTCAGGAGTCGCGAAAAGAAATGATTGTCCCTCAGGCAGGTAGGCACATGTAACCACTTGAACTGTTATTGGCGCACAGGGCCCCTAGTAGCCGGTCGTTGTGGCCGAGCGGTTCTAGGCGCTTCAGTCCTGATCCGCGCTACTGCTACGGTGGCACGTTCGAATCCTGCCTGGGGCATGGATGTGTGTGATGTCCTTAGGTTAGTTAGGTTTAAGTAGTTCTAAGTCTAGGGGACTGATGACCTCAGATGTTAAGTCCCATGGTGCTTAGAGCCATCTGAACCATCTGAGCCCCTCGTGGCGGGGTGTGGAGGAAAGGTATCTTGTGCACGTGCAGTGTTGCATTAGTTCCAAAGCGGCTGCTTGGCGACGCTAGCGGATTGCGCCGACTTTGAACACTGTGCAGACGTGAGGACTACTTTCATGATACTCAAGCCACATTGAGTATCACGGTCTGTAATTAGGATATTGGGTGGTTTCCGACTTCTTTACCATACAGAGATGCAAACATTCACTGCTCCACAACAGAAGACACAGATGACAGACACATGTACAGGCCAACAAAAGCGTTGGATAATATATTGCACTTCATTGCATGCCTTAGTACTTACAGTTATTAGGTCACAGAAAGTGGGGGTGATGGTTGGAAATGTGAGCTCTACCCATATGAGGGAGGGGAAAGGAGGACCCCTGTGTCCGCAAACTGATTAAATAAAGAATGTGTGTACTGAATTGAACAATACATCTTCTGCAATCTAATTGGCATTGAGTTAAATTTTGTGTGATGAGATCCTTCCTCTCCAGTAGCTCAGCTCAGACTGAGTCTTCCCCACCAATTTCCAGATAGCGATGGGGAGGGGAGGACTGGGAATATTTCCCTGGAGGGGGAAAAGAGGTTCAGAACTGAACTGCAAAAGGATAACAAAAAAATGTCCCTTTTTCCAGAGGGATGAGGGAAGAGAAGGGGGATGGGGAGGTGTGGGATTTCCTCAGAAGGATGTATTATCCCCAGGAAATCGTAAACTACGCCAAGGTTCATAAATCAAGTATCATAACAATAGGTTACGGGAATGGGAGGGGAATAATTTGTCCCTGAAAGTGTGCTTGCCATGAATGTATGCAGCCTGCATAGAGATAACGCACCAACTACATAGATTCTGTACGAATTGTAGTGGATGGAAAATGGGTGTGTGTGACTATGATGGCAGAGTTCCTTTACAAAAGAAACAGGAAAATATACCGAACAAATTATCTGAAACTTGCACTGCAAATATCACAGAAATGGAAAGTGCTATTGATCTATGATTTCTACACAATGGATTCATAGTCAGGGGCTCATAAAATTTGCCAGTCAATAATAAATATAAAGTGAATTTTCTGTGTAAATACACAATTTTTAAATGGAACAATGACTATTAATACTAAAAAACTGAAAGTAGGGTAAATTAAAATGTCAGTGGTATTTGTTGCAGGATTGTGGTGAGAGTCGTCTAAGACGTAACTTATTTTGATGAGTTCCCACACCAGCGCTTGTATAATACGTGTTTTAGCACACATTAAAGAACAACATAAGTGCATAGACTACTCAAGTGGATTTTGATCAGTTATGATACAACTGACCATCACCGTTATCACAGATATCATAGGTATCACCGTTGGCAGCGGCATCATACGCTTCCTGTTAGTATAGTACGACTGCTGCACTCATGCTAGCACTTCAGCGGAGATATCTGAACAGGCTGCAGTAATACGTCGTTGCATTTTATCAGGTGTAGTTCGTACGTCCTTGGAGACGGCGTCCCCTTAGAAAAAAAAAGTCTACAGGCGTAAAATCGTCAAATATGAAGAAAGAGTCGGCCGAGGTACTGGTCCTAAGCGTCCAATCCAACAATTTGGAAACAATTCGTGAAGGCATAATGTAACACTTCGTGCTGTATGTGCTGGATAGCCATCAAGTTGGCAACACACGTTCCTCTTAGTCTGCAGAGGAATGTTTTCTAGCATCCGAGGAGGATGGTCTGCTAGAAGGGTGCGTTACTTGTGCACATTCAGTGTTCCGTCTATGAAAAATGCACCTAAGAACTCATGGTTCACTACCCCACAACACACGTCTAAATTCCATGGACTCTGACATTCTACTCGACAAAGCCAATGGGGTTTATCAACAGACGCATAGGGCATGTTTCGGCGGTTTACCTGGCGATCATTGGTAAATGGAGCTTCGTCACTAAACAAGATACATGATGCATCTGGAGTATCCTGGCTTAATGCGCTTGTACAGAAGTTAACACGATTCTCATAATTGTTTTCATACAGATCTTGATGGAGACAGATGTGGTAAGGATGGAACCCATATCGATGGAAAATGTGTAAGACATTTGCCTGACTCATGCCAGTTCCACGTGTTATTGTGCTAACCTGATGATCAACTGCAACAACAGAATGTACATTAATTCCGTTCTCTTCTGCCGTCATTTATTTTCTTTAGTTGCGTAAGCGATACACTACCACTTTCAACTAACTGGTTGAAAAGGTTGATAAATAATTGCCGAGATGGTTGACGCCTAATGGAATATCTTGCTGCATGCACCATACAGCTTCATTCTTCCTACAGTCTCCGTATACCATTAGAATGTCGCCTTTCTCTCCATTGGTAAATTCCATCGTCCATTGACCATCTGCTATACGGACTGTCACATACTAATTCATTAGCAAGTCTCAGTGCCTTCAACGAACACTCAAGCACACTGTAAGAAAACATAACAGCACTGTACTTAGCAACTACGCAAGTTGTATGGCACAAACAAGTGTCGATTTGGTGACTTTGCACAAAACGCTGTCTCGTAAACAACTCCCACAAGAATCCTGCAACAAATACCACTGACGTTCTAGTTTATCCTACTTTTAGCCTGTTAATGTCAATAGCCATTGTTCCATTTATAAATGTGTATGTTCGCACAAAAATACGCTTTCTAAGTGTTCTTACAAATTGTCTGTTGGCTGACAATATGAGTACCTGACTATCACTCCATTCTGTGAAAAATGATTCAATTGGCTCTAAGCACTATGGGACTTAACATCTGAGGTCATCAGTCCCCTAGAACTTAGAACTACTTAAACCTAACTAACCTAAGGACATCACACACATCCATGCCCGAGGCAAGATCCGAACCTGCGACCGCAGCAGCCGCGCGGTGCCGGACTGAAGCGCCTAGAACCGCTCGGCCACCATTCTGTGAGAACCACACATAAATAACACTATACATATCAGTATTATTTGCTGTGCTAGTTTTAGTTGATTTACCTGTATAATGGGAATAATATTAGCTTCATTTGTTCGTCTTCACTGTGTTCTGTTTAGTTAGCAGACTCATAAACTAGTTGTACGTATAATCGTAAATAGTTATCCAGAAAATACCACACACATTAGCGAAATGACCAGCTTTCTGAATTAAAATGCAGAAACTGTTTCTTCCGTCCGTTATCTGTGTTATATTAGTGATATATGTGAATCTGTGTAGCAACCGTGTATCTGAAGATCTTATTGTGAAATGTGTGATATTGGATTGTTATCAGAGCTATCAGAAAGGTCGGCAGCATGACTTTGCAAGTCCCTGTACGAGGACTGCCCTAAACTTTTGGCACATGGAAGTTGTAGCTGGTGTGTATTCTGTTTCGTAAAATTGCAAAAAGGAGACTCCGTATTGTAGTACGAATTTTTCATTCTATAGCGGAGTGTGCACTTAACTTCCTAGCAGATCAAATCTGCGTGCCAGGCCATTACTCGAACCTGGGACCATTTCATTACTCAGACAGGTGCTCGGGCAACCGAGCTACCCAAGCATGACTGCTAGCCCGTCCGCGCAGCTTTATTTCAGCCAGTACCTCATCTTCTACCTTCTAAACGTCACAGAAGCTGTCCTACAGCTACTAGCACGCTTAGAAGAGACGATATTGCAGAGGAACAGCTTAGCTACAACGCGGGGGATTTTTTCCACAATGAATTTTTCACCCTGCAGAGGAATATCCGCTATATAATACTTTCTGGCAGATTAAAACTGCGGACTGGACCGTGATGGGAAACAGCTCGTTACCATACGCGGGGAGGAGGTCTATCCGCTGAGTACACAAACATGACTCACGACCTATCCCCACAGCTTTATTTCCACATTGTACCTCATCTCATGCCGTCCACATCACAAAAATTCTCCCGCTTACCTTGGGGGACTAGTAATAACGTAAGAAAGGAAATTACGCAGACATGCCGTAGCCCCATCCTGAAGAATTGAATCCAGAATGAATTTTTCACTTTTCAGTGGAATGTGCGCTGGTGTGAAACATTGTGATTCGTGCTGTGCTAAGCAGGCAAGCACACAAACAAATATGCAGACTGAATTAGTGCCACCTACTGGAAGAATAAAATTAATTCCATTTTTAAGCCCACACATCCTGTAAGATACTACGCACCATCACATTAAATAATTCCACAACTAATTTTTTCTACATTGCTTGTCAAGTCTTAAATGGTATCTCCATGTTTAAAACACATAAAGGGTGTTGTAATTGGTACGTAATGCTACATTAATGATGGTTCATAAAACACACTGTCATCACCTAATGTTTTTATAAGTTTTTCGATAATTATTCACCTGAGTACCGATCGTTTTGAGGGAGGATAATATTGAATGATATTCTACGCTAGGAAAATGCAATACGAGATACTGATTGGAAATTATCGTTTTTATCACAAATGATTCAGGGCTCCCTTATGATATGTTCAAAAACAACTAATCGGAACAGTGGTGCTAAGGATCTCTAAAATATTTACAGATTGAATTTCTCGTAATCAACTACTAAATAACGCTATAAATCTAATCAAAAAAAGTAATGTAAAAGCACTCAACATACCCACAGACAAACGAACTGTAGAAGCATCATTTTAGGAAAGAAAAAAGAAGATAGTTTGACAAAGTTTTTGTTGTAATGTAACATATGAGCTACATAGTTTCGTAATACACGAGAAGTACCTCAAAATAATGTAAATCCTGACTGGAACAACAAAACATTATTAAAAGCATAGATTGCTAATCTCCATGTAGAGAAAACGTTGAACCGCAGACAGTCACAACGAAAAGACCTATGCATTAAGTTTTCGACAAAAATGCCTTCTTCTTACGCAGAAAACACGTATATTCACTCAAACACAACTTACACTCACTCACACACACACACACACACACACACACATGCAGCCGGCTTGGAGTGGCCGAGCGGTTCTCGGTGCTACAGCCTAGAACCGCGCGACCGCTACGGTCAGGGGTTCGAATCCTGCATCGGGCATGGATGTGTGTGATGTCCTTAGGTTAGTTAGGTTTAAGTAGTTCTAAGTTCTAGGGGACTGATGACCTCAGAAGTTTAGTCCCATAGTGCTCAGAGCCACACACACACATACACACACACGCGCTCATGACCACTGTCTCTGGCTGCTGTGGCCAGCCTGGCCGCAGTGGCCGGAGAGAGTAGTCATCTGCGTGTGTGAATTGTGCTTGTGGGAACGTGTGTGTGTTTTCTGCTTCAGAAGAAGACAAGGAGAATTATGAACCATTGACTTTGTCGTTGGTGGGTTTGGTTGGGTGTCTCACCAATACAGATAGACGTACCGCAGGTGCAACCGCAACGGAGGGTTATCTGTTGAGAATCGAGACAAACGTGTGGTTCCTGAAGAGGGGCAGCAGCCTTTTCAGTAGTTGCAGGGGCAACAGTCTGGATGTTTGACTGATTGGCCTTGTAACATCAACCAAAACGGCCTTGCTGTGCAGGTACTGCGAACGGCTGAAAGTAAGGGGAAACTACAGACGTAATTTTTCACGAGGGCATGCAGCTTTACTGTATGGTTAAATGAGGATGGCGTTCTCTTGGGTAAAATATTCCGGAGGTAAAATAGTCTCCCATTCGGATCCCCGGGTCGGGACTACTTAGGAGGACGTCGTTATCAGGAGAAACAAAACTGGCATTCTACGGATCGGAGCGTCGAAAGTCAGATCCCTTAATCGGGCAGGTTGGTTAGAAAATTTAAAAAAGGAAATGGATAAAAAGGCAAGGAAATGGATAGATTAAAGTTAGATATAGTGGAAATTAGTATAATCCGGTAGCAGGAGAAACAAGATTTCTGGTAAGTTGAATACAGGGTTATAAATATAAGGTCAAATAACGGTAATGCAGGAGTAGGATTAATAATGAATAAAAAAATAGGAACGCCGATAAGCTACTACGAACAGTGTAGTGAACGCACTATTGTAGCCAAGATAGACACGAAGGCCACGCCTACCACAGTAGTACAAGTTTAAAGGCCAGCTAGCTCCGCCAATGATGAAGAGACTGAAGAAATGTATGATGCGATAAAACAAATTATCCAGATAATTAAGGGAGACGAAAATTTAATAGTCATGTAGGAAAATGAACACAAGGCAAAATAATAGGTGAATGTGGAATGGTAGTAAGGATTGAAAGATGAAACCACCTGGTAGATTTTATCACAGAGCATAGTTTAATCATGGCTAACACTTGGTTTAAGAATAATGAAGGGGGGGTTGTATACGTGGAAAGGGGCCTGGAGACACTGGAAGGTTTCAGGTTATATAATGGTAAGAGAGAGATTTAGAAACCGGGTTCTAAACTGCAAGGCATTTCCAGGGGGAGATGTGGACTCTGACCGCAATCTATTGCTTATGAACTGTAGATTAAAACTGAAGAAACTGCAGAAAGGTAGGAATTGAAGGAAATGTGACCTGGATAAACTGTAAGAACCAGAGGTTGTAGAGAGTATCAGAGAGTGCATTAGGGAACGGTTGACAAGAACACGGAAAGAAGTGGAGTATATGAAGAATGGGTAGCTTTGAGAGATGAAATAGTGAAGGCAGCAGAGGATCAAGTAGGTAAAAACACGAGGTTAAGTAGAAATCTTCGGTAAAAGAAGAGATGTTGAATTTAATTGATAAACGGAGAAAATATAAAAATGAACAAAATGAAGTAAGCGAAAAAGAGTATTAACGTCTCAAAAACGAGATCGACAGGAAGTGCAAAATGGGTGAGCAAGGATGGCTAGAGAACAAATGTAGGGATACAGAAGCATATATCACTAGGTGTAAGATAGATATTGCTTACCAGAAAACTAAAGAGACCTTTGGAGAAAAGAGAACCACCTGTTTGAATATAAAGAGCAGAGCTGGAAAACCAATCCTAAACAAAGAAGGGAAAGCAAAAAGGTGGAAGGAGTACATAGAAGGGTCTGTACAAGGGCAATGGACTTCAGGGCAATGTCACGGAAATAGAAGAGGACGTAGATGAAGATGAAATGGAAGGTATGATACTGCGTGAAGAATTTGACAGAGCACTGAGAGCCCTTAATCGAAACAAGGCTCCGGGATTAGACAACATTCAGTTAGAACTACTGATAGCCTTGGGAGAGCCAGCCGCGACAAAACTCTTCCATCATGTGAGCAAGATGTATCAGACTGGCGAAATACCTTCACACTTCAAGAAGAATATAAGAATTCCGATCCCAAAGAAAGCAGGTGTTGACAGTTTAGTAAGCCATGGTTCCAAATGCTAACACGAATTCTTTAAAAGCAAATGGGAAAACTGGCAGAAGCCCACCTCGGGGAAGATCCGTTTGGATTACGTAGAAATGTTGGAACACAAGAGTCAATACTGAACCTACAACTTGTATTAGAAGATAGGTTAAGGAACGGCAAATCTACGTTACTAGCATTGCTAGGCTTAGAGAAAGCTTTTGACGATGCTGATTGGAATACTCTCTTTCAGATTCTGAAGATGGCAGGGGTCAAATACAGGGAGCGAAAGGCTATTTACAATTTGTGCGGAATCAAGATGACGGTTATAAGAGTCGGGGGCATGAAAGGGGGGCAGTGATTGAGAGGGAGTGATGCGGGGTTGCAGCCTATCTTCGACGTTCCTCAATCTGAATATCGAGCAAGTAGTAAAGGAAAGAAAAGAAAAATTTCGAGTAGGAATTAAATTCCAAGGAGAAGAAATAAAAACCTTTAGGTTTGTCGACATTGTAATTCTGTCAGAGACAGCAAAGGACCTGGAAGAACAGTTGCATGGAATGGACACTGTCTTGAAAGGAGGGCATAAGATGAAGAACAAATGCAAATCGAAAATAATGGAACGTAGTCGAATTAAATCAGTTGATGGTGAGGGAATTGGATTAGTAAATGAGACACTCAAAGTAGTAAATGAGTTTTGCTATTTGATCAGCCAAAAAACTGATGCTGTCGAAGTAGGGTGGATATATAATATAGACTGGTTATGGCAAGGAAAGCATTTCTGAAGAAGAGAGATTTGTTAACGTCAAGTACAGATTTAAGTGTGTGGAATTCTTTTCTGGAAGTATTTGTCTGGAGTGTAGCCATGTATGGGCGTGAAACATGGACGATAGACAGTGTAGATAAGGAGAGAGTAGAAGTTTAGGAAATGTGGTGCTACAGGAGAATGCTGAAGATTGGATGGCAGATCACATAACAAATGAGGAAGTACTGAACAGAATTGGGAAGAAGAGATATTGTGGCACAACTTGACTGGAAGAAGGGATTGGTTGGTAGGACACTTGCTGGGGCACCAATGGATCACCAATTTAGATTGAAAGGAAACGTGGAGGGTTCAAACCGTAGAGGGAGACCGAGAGTTGAATACACTAAGCAGCTGAAGAACGATGTATGCTACAGTTGTTAGTCGGAGATGAAGAGGCTTGCACAGGGTAGAGTAGCATGAAGAGCTGGATCAAACCAGTCTCTGGACTGAAGACCGCAACAACAACAAGTTGTAACATGGTCAAAGTAGAAGTTCGTTCTTTGCTGCTCCCCCTGGTGGTGCAATTTCAATGGTTAGGAGTGTAACAACACTGGTAGATGCTTCTAGTTCTCATCAACTTGCGTTCTGCTCTCGTAGGATCTTATCACCTAATATTAACTTTCAGATTGTTGTCTTCAATCTACATGAAATGACCTGATATTTTATATATAGCTTTCTTTTTAACGGTCAGGATCTTTACGTATCCAGAATGTTTAGGGTTATTTTCCTACTAATTAGGGGTTGTGTTGTAACAACCTTATTAACTGCACTGTTTGTTGAAATGTACAAGATGCTGTTTACTACGTTATAATCATGCCTTTTTTACTCTATGCCGAGTTCCATCGCATTCAGCCCAGAGACGATATTATCTACACACTACACCAAAACTAAAAAGGGACCAGTATCACTAACTCACGCAATAGTAGCCAGGAGTCTTATTTGGAGGTAGGGCGATGTTGTCGCTACCTACATATCTCGACAACAGTTACTGACGGCCGCAGGCCTACTTCGGTGTAGCCGTCGGCAGCTCAACCCATGCTGATTGTACACGTGAAACTGTATCGACCGTGTTGAGCAACTGCTGGATCTCGTTCTCACCTAGTTGACGTTTTGTCGTTCATTTAAGAACAGGCTTTTTTCATTTGGGGCTGAATAAAGTTCACCGATACATTGTTGCTGTTTGCATTGAGGACTGCTGTGGCCTAGTAATAACTGTGATAATGTCACCGACTAATATGAAAAAAATTGGACGGCTTTTCTCCTTCACCACACTGGCATCCCTTCATCCTTGACGAAGAAACACGATTGCCAGACACTGTTAAATATCATTTTCGTACAATTCTATTTCAACGTTCCTTTTGTTCACAAACATTCAGAAAGAACCAGTACTGAAATTAAATTGTAGGGACATAAAATATGTTTAAAAATCGATGACAGAGAACCACTTGCAACCGGTGTAGGAAGGAAGCTAAAAATTGACATTTATTCTTCTTCATGTAATTATTAGGTGCAGAGTTTTTCGCCCCATTAAGAAGTCATTAAACTGATTCATCATTATTTATTTTTCGTATGCGCAAGACTTCTTCACAGACATCACTATAAAAGTTTGACGTACCTTGAACAAAACCAAACAACAAAGAAGCCACATGGTCTTCGCCGAGAGGTTGTTTGTATTGTATAAATGAATACTCCGAATATTACATTGTTATGAATTCAGTTAGAATTAACTTTCATCCATAATTAATGACATTAGCTTTCGTGAACATAATAATCCTTTTATATAGACGTATGAAGTCGCGTTAGACTCGTTTTACATGATTTTACAATTATTATTGACTGTCCAGGTCTGAACACACTTGTTCAGTAATGATTTTTAGTTGCGCAATACAACAAAATTGTGATGTTCTTCCCAACAACAATATTTTCACATACTGTAAGACATTTTCACACTGTAGAGCAATGAATATCTCGTACCTGCGTATTCTGACCTTCCATATTAGCTTGCAGATTTCCGTAACTTACTTGGGGCTTCTGCTGCACACAGGAAACTGAAATTACAATGAAGCTCAAATTGCTACCGCATAATTCAACAGCACTATCTCCGGAACTACTTCCGACGCCTTAATCGCATTTCCGAGTACTTTCACATGAGAGATTACTCTATTTTCTGCATCAGGAGCTGTAAATGACCTAGAAACATCAGATTGACAGAAGAGGAATACTGTACTGTATCTAGCAACGGCATGAGAAACTTTCTGCGAGTACTATCAATGGGTTGTTGCTTTCTGAGAATACTTGAACGATAAGTGTATATACAGAATAATATAAGACCAAACGCTTTTGTGTATAATTTTTAGTTTGCATAGAGGGATGTCACTGTATTATTTCCGCTGTACCATGCAGTAATGGAATAGTAAGGAAAGAAAGTGAATCAGGTACAATAGATACATCCTCCAACACACAGTGCATGACAGCTTATGAAGAACAGAGGTAGATTTAGAACTGAATAATGCAAGAAGCGTTAAAGAAAGAGTCGTATCGAATTGTCGGCTGGGATATGCCGATGGGCTGTTGAACCACCTAATCGAAAAAGGCATTATTCTTATGCGCACATTAAGACGTTCGCCCTCGGTAAATGAGACTTGTCTCTTAAGAGTAGCCGTTAGGGAGAGGTAATCGTAATGGAGGTGTGTAAAGGGCGGTGTTGTGTGTGTGTGTGGTGGGAGGGGAGACTGTCAGATGAGACAAGGTCGAATTACCAGCGAAGGCTAACGTACTAAGAATCTGAACGTGGTCGGGGAGCTCGAAATTGTGAAATAAGAAATGAAAGGATCATTTTTGATGCAGTGGGTGTCAGTGAAGTGTAATCAGAAAAGACAAATATTTCTGTTCAAACTAATTTGGGGTTACATAAACAACAGCAGAAAATGGTGTAATGTGAGTAGGATTCATTATGAATGTAAGACAGAGAGTAGTTTACTGCTTACAGTTCAGTGACAGGATTATCTTCATTAGAATCGTCAGCAGACCAACACCGACAACGACAGTTCAGGTATGCATGCCGACGTCACAGGATGAAGGTGAAGAGAGGGATAGAGGAAGCTGCTCTCTATGAGATGAAGGCAGACGAAAATCTAATAGTCGTGGGATCTGGAATGCGATTTCAGTGGAAGGAGTAAAATGAAGGGATTACGGGAGAATATGGGCTTGGTACTAGGAACAAGAGAGGAGAAAGACTAATTTAGTGCTGCAATAAATTTGAATTAGTAATAACGAATACTATGTTCAACAATCACAAGAGCAGGAGGAACACATGCAAAAGGCCGGAGGTACAGGAAGACCTCAGTTAGATTAGGTCATGGTGATACAGAGATTCTGAAATCAGATATTGATTTCTAAGGATTACCCAGGATCAGATAGCGACTCAGAGCACAATTTGGTAATTATGAATGGTAGGCTGATGCTTAAAAGAGTAGTCAGAAAGAATCAACGGACGAAGAAGTTGCCTACGGAAGCACTAAGGAATGAAGAAGTGTACTTGAAGTTCCCTGAGGCTATAGATATTGTGATAGGAAATAGCTCAGTAGGCATTTCAGTTGAAGAGGAATGGACATCTCTGAAAAGGGAAACTACCGATGTTGGAAAGAAAAGCATAGATACAAGAAAGTTAACTGCGCAGGAATCATGGGTAACACAAGAAATACTTCAGAAGGTTGACGAAAGAATAAAGTACGGAAACTTCAGGGAAACTCAGGAGTACAGAGATACAAATCTCTCGAGAATGAAATGAATAGAATGTGCAGGAAGAATGTGATGAAACAGCAAAAGAAACGGTCGTGGGAAGGAGTGATTCAGCAAGAAGAAACAAAACAACCTTGGCTGAAACTGAAAGCAGAGAAGTCGTTATTACGAGTGCAATGGGAATTCCTCTGTAGTGCTGAGAGAGTGGATAGGTGGAAAGACAGCATTGAAGGCGAGGGCGAATACTTGTCTGATGACGTGATTGAAGAATAAGGGGGAATCAATATGAAAGATAGGGGGAATCCAGTACTACAGTTTAATAGAGCTTTGGAAGACTTTCAGTCGATAAATCATTCATTTATTGTTTTTTTTTAATTCATTCACCAGCCATACAATTATTAGACAAATAAGAACGACGTTATTGCAATATACACTGCAAAACATTGCCGTAGTAATCTTCTATGGGCAATGGGTAGGTAAATGGAAGAAAAAAAAAGAAAAATAGTAATCTAGTTTCGAACAAAGGTGTGAATCCGCGACACTAGCCATTGAACTAGTCACTCGCTAAAAGTCACATGAAATACTTAGGGAACTTCTAGCGTCGTTTTGTTATAAAAGATCGAGTATCAACGTATATCCTGAGACACGTGATCGCTTTTATAGATCCCCTTCCATTGAGCGAAGTTCCTGGGAAATCGGGTTATCGCTCTTGGCGTGTTCTCCCCGTCAGTTAAAAAATTTTTTGCGACTCGCTCCAGACCCCAATAAAACGTTAATCTGTCTTGAAATCTAGATCTGTCGCTCACGATAGGTGGTCATACGAAATGGCAGTGGTATGCGCAGGGTAATTTCAAGATAAATATCGTTCCCTCGAAGTAACAACTACGGTATCAGAGTGATCCAACATTCCTCGTCCTTTCCAGTGCGTTAAGTTATAGCCGCAAGGATGGAACAGACATGTATCTGTCCTTTGTGGCGTCCTCCGCCTGTTTTGACTGTGACCTCCTCCGTCAGTTGCAGATGGTCGCAGGCGCCTGCCAGCAGAACAGCTGCGCATCGCGGCGCCTAATGCGGCCGCTTAGGATGCATATTCATGTCGCCAACCTCGGCGCCGCCGCTGCCGTCGCGCAGCGACTCCCTGGATGAATTAGCCGCGAGCGGATCCGGAGCGCAGCTGATTACGTTACTGTGTTACGACTAATGACGGCGCGCGGCGTTCGCAGCTACTTGGGAGCCACGGAGTCACACAGCGGTACTCAGCTACGGCTCTCTCCGGAGACACTCGCGGTCTGGTTAGAGCTTGCTCACGTTCGAACTTTCTGATCTAGTGACACTATTTTGCTATTTCAAAGGACCACGGTGGGATTAACTTTGGAAGTGATTAATCCTTAACTCTTAGATAGCTAATTGCTAACAGAACGTGAAACAGCCTATAGAAAATACAATATAGCGTCGTATTTCAGTAAGTATATACTAATTAAATTAACACGACAAGTTTCGACAGCATGCTACCATCCTACCATAAATCTTAAGCTATACTGAGCAACGGTCCTACCCTTCATGTTATGTGGCTGCTTCTCCTGGGACACCACAAGCGGCACAAATACTTAACAACTACAGGTGCTGCAAAATCGCTGTCTTCGGCTGATTTTTAAAGCCCCTCGGTGGGCTCAGACGAGGGACCTTCATCAAAACCTTGAAGTCGACCCCATCCTGAACACCATCAGGAAGACAATACATAAGCTCCTGCTCACCATTGAAGACCTTCGGCCGACCACCCGCCATCTGGTGTACGTCGGACCTGTTGCCCCACAGCGTGGCCACCAGATTTAGGTGCCACATGCCATCATTGAAGGGCCTCAATAACCAACAGAAAGATGCAGAAACCACCATCACAGATGGGCTCAAGGACCTAGAGCACGCTGTCCTTCTGATGAGTAAATGAAGAAAACAGTACCCATTTTTCACCCAGGACACACACACACACACACACACACACACAAATGCCTCTGAGCACTATGGACTTAACAGCCGTGGTCATCAGTCCCCTAGAACTTAGAACTACTTAAACCTAACTAACCTAAGGAAGCCAAGAAAAGAATAACAGCACGTTGGTCATGTTTGGATGCATTTGGTGTAAACGTCACCGTAGTACATGTTTCCACATTTACCGCACGCTCTTCAGAAACACACGAATGCCTCCGTGAGCCCTTGCCTAATGCCAGTGGACACACGTCCATGCACGAGGCAGGATTCGAACCTGCGACCGTAGCGGTCGCGCCGTTCCAGACTGAAGCGCCTAGAACCGCTCGGCCACCACGGCCGGCTCGTAAAACACAGTTTATAACGGTCGTGAAAGGTAAAATGCAAGGGACGACCTTAAAGATTTCGTTTGAAGGCGTTGCTGTAGCTTAAATGCAACATAGCGCGACTCTGATGTGGGTATATAAGCACTGGCATTAGGCAAGGGCTCACGGAGGCATTCGTGTGTTTCTGAAGAGCGTGCGGTAAATGTGGAAACATTTACTACGGTGACGTTTACACCAAATGCTTCCAAACATGACCAACGTGCTGCTATTCTTTTCTTGGTTTCCGCGGGATAAACGCAGGTAGACATCCAACGGAGGATGAAGAATGTGTATAGGGCATCATATCTGCCCAAAACCACTGTTGTGGAATGGTGCGCCATTTTTTGTGCTGGTCTAGATTCGGCACAAGACGCTGGTCGATCCAGAAGGCCAGCCTCATCCATTACGGACAACAAGTAAGCGGTTGATGATGCGGTTAGGACACACCATCGTATAACCGTTCGTGAGCTACTAAAACATCTCGAAATAAGTGAAATAAGTTTCTGTAGCTCTCAACATATTATCTGCCAGAACTTAGACTATCATATGGTCTGGCGCAGTGGATGCCCCGAGTGTTGAATCATGAAAAAAAAAAAAAAAAAAAAGCGTACACGAGGGGTGTTTGCCTGACCTGATATGTTTCAGTGTTGATGGCAATATGTTCCTTGAGCGCACTGTTGCAGGCGACGATAGCTGATGCCACTCACTGGGAATCGGAGTCGAAAGCAACGACGATGCAGAGGTGGCATCCATCGAACTCTCGTCCCAAGAAGTTGAAGTTCTGCTCGAACGGTGACGCTCACCCTGATTTTTGATTACCAGGGCCCATTACTTATTGATTTCAAGGAACTTGAAGTCTCTATCACTGGGAAACGGTACTGCACAACTTTAGACAAATTACGGCGTGAAAGTAAGGCGAAACATCCGTCAAAAGTGCGACAAGAGGTGCTGCTGCTTCAGGATAACGCACGTCTCCCCATATCGCAGATGTCGTGACGCAGACGTTGCGTCAAGACAGGTGGACGGCATTCGAGCACCCGCCCTATAGCCATGTAGTCCTGATCTCTCCTCGTGCAATTAATACGCCTTAGACCGCTTAGAACAGACCTTGAATGGTTGACGATTTCTGTCGGACAAGGATGTGTGGCAGTCTGTTATGAAATTCTTCATGCAGCAGGAAATAGTGTTTTACCAAACGGGTATTTCGATCGGGTGCGACGGTGGGTTGATTGCCTTAGTGCTCACGGCGATTTTGCCTGACTGGAATGTCAGATGTGGTCTGTAAGGCCTTCAAACGGAAATAAAGAGAAATTATGAGTGGATAGATTTAAAGTATGAACGCTAGTAGAAATGGGTGTGAGAGATAGGGTGGAACAAGGAGAGAAAGAAGACTTTATGAAACTGAAATAATGAACTGTTTGCCAAAGGTAATCACCGTATATCTTAATTTTTCTGGGAAAAAATTATGATATTGGCAGTGCTTGAGCCGTTTCTTCTTCAAAACAACAGGACATCATGGAGGCAGTGAAAGGTAGCTTGTCTCAGGGACGGACAGCAGCAGCGGAGAAATCAGAATAAAATAAATAAATTACCTCGCCAGAACGTTATAAGGGTATCTAACATTCTGTTCAGCAGATTTTTCTACTATAAATCAGGAGGAGACCTTAAATATTTGTTATTTGGAATAATTATATCTGCTATTAACGGTAAGTATTCATTAATAATCATCATCTACATTCAAGTATTAGGTTCGAGAAACTTCTTCCTGCTTCCGCTTCTTAGCTCCAGTGTATCCAGGGCCGATCTACGACTGTTATACCTTTGCGTACACATTGCAAAACATATTTACGATATCTGAATTGTTTCATTCTGTTTTCATGTTCCTTCCATTTCTGATGACGACTGTCAATTTTTCTGTTATTGTAGATGTTTTAAAAGGGTCAGAGATAGTTAACTATGTGATAACATCTTACAACGTATTACGCAAGACACCAGAGTTGAAGCAGGTGAGGCAGTACTTGTGGACAAAAAACAATCACGTAAAACAGACTCATATACATATGTTAATGAACGAGTAATGACTGTTACAGGGTGTTTCAAAAATGACCAGTATATTTGAAACGGCAATAAAAACTAAACGGGCAGCGATAGAAATACACCGTTTTTTGCAATATGCTTGGGACAACAGTACATTTTCAGGCAGACAAACTTTCGAAATTACAGTAGTTACAATTTTCAACAACAGATGGCGCTGCGGTCTGGGAAACTCTATAGTACGATATTTTCCACATATCCACCATGCGTAGCAATAATATGGCGTAGTCTCTGAATGAAATTACCTGAAACCTTTGGCAACGTGTCTGGCGGAATGGCTTCACATGCAGATGAGATGTACTGCTTCAGCTGTTCAATTGTTTCTGGATTCTGGCGGTACACCTGGTCTTTCAAGTGTCCCCACAGAAAGAAGTCACAGGGGTTCATGTCTGGCGAATAGGGAGGCCAATCCACGCCGCCTCCTGTATGTTTCGGATAGCCCAAAGCAATCACACGATCATCGAAATATTCATTCAGGAAATTAAAGACGTCGGCCGTGCGATGTGGCCGGGCACCATCTTGCATAAACCACGAGGTGCTCGCAGTGTCGTCTAAGTCAGTTTGTACCGCCACAAATTCTCGAAGAATGTCCAGATAGCGTGATGCAGTAACCGTTTCGGATCTGAAAAATGGGATTCTTTTGGAAGAAATGGCGGCCCAGACCAGTTCTTTTTGAGGATGCAGGGACGATGGGACTGCAACATGGGGCTTTTCGGTTCCCCATATGCGCCAGTTCTGTTTATTGACGAAGCCGTCCTGGTAAAAATCAGCTTCGTCAGTAAACCAAATGCTGCCCACATGCATATCGCCGTCATCAATCCTGTGCACTATATCGTTAGCGAATGTCTCTCGTGCAGCAATGGTAGCGGCGCTGAGGGGTTGCCGCATTTGAATTTTGTATGGATAGAGGTGTAAACTCTGGCGCATGAGACTATACGTGGATGTTGGCGTCATTTGGACCGCAGCTGCAACACAGCGAACGGAAACCCGAGGCCGCTGTTGGATCACCTGCTGCACTAGCTGTGCGTTGCCCTCTGTGGTTGCCGTACGTGGTCGCCCTACCTTTCCAGCACGTTCATCCGTCACGTTCCCAGTCTGTTGAAATTTTTCAAACAGATCCTTTATTGTATCGCTTTTCGGTCCTTTGGTTACATTAAACCTCCGTTGAAAACGTCGTCTTGTTGCAACAACACTGTGTTCTAGGCGGTGGAATTCCAACACCAGAAAAATTCTCTGTTCTAAGGAATAAACCATGTTGTCTACAGCACACTTGCACGTTGTGAACAGCACACGCTTACAGCAGAAAGACGACGTACAGAATGGCGCACCCACAGACTGCGTTGTCTTCTATATCTTTCACATCACTTGCAGCGCCATCTGTTGTTGAAAATTGTAACTACTGTAATTTCGATAGTTTGTCCGCCTGGAAATGTACTGTTGTCCCAAGCATATTGCAACAAACGGTGTATTTCTATCGCTGCTCGTTTAGTTTTTATTGCCGTTTCAAATATACCGGTCATTTATGAAACACCCTGTAGATTAAAGTACAACAGAGGGTACTTGACAATGATAGCAATACTTAGCGGGTGGACAAAAGTACTGAAACACATAAACACTAAACATTACGATGCCTAATATGGTGTAGAAATGCCGTTGGCATTCACATCTGCTTCCAGTCGTCCACGAGTCGATAAATATTGGTCCTGCATGATATTCAAGGGAATATTTTACCCTTATTCGTGCTAATTAGTAGTATTTTCATGAAACGATGATGTAGATGGATAGCGATCCAAAGTAGAGGAAACGTGCTCAATTGAATTGAGATTTTGTGACTGCAGTGGCCAGGGGAGATGAGAAAATCCGTCCTCGTGCCCTGTCGTCAGGAACGTAGTAACTCATTCGAAAGAAATCACTGTACCATGGGATGGACCTGAGCGGCCCAAATAGTTACATAATCCTCAGCAGTAGTGCGACTTTGCATGGTAATTATTCGCCCAAGGAATACCACGGTATAGCTGGCCAAATCACCACCGAACCCACACCTTGTTCCACTTTTGAGACAGAAACTCAGCCACAAGTTGTAAATCGTATGGAACAAAATCCATTCGACCACTTGACATTCTTCCAATGCTCCATAGCCCAGGTTTTATATCTCCTTCACCACTTTTTCCTGTTACGGGTGCTTGCATCATCGATGGGTGGTTTTGGAATTCCAGCTCACACTGAAATTCCCTGCTTATGGGGCTCTCTTCGTGTGGTTTTGGTGCTGACGGAGTTGGCGAGTGCGACACTCAGTTCAGCAGTTACTTTTTTGTCACGATTCTCTTCAATGAACATCCGTCACGATCATTCAACACACACTTTTGGCCACGTTGTTACTTCGTGAATTATGTATTACTACAATACGGAGCCTCTTAAAACACCAAACACTTCGGCTACTTTGGTTACGGATGCACGCACCATACGAACACCAACAATTTGCCGACGTTCGAATTCGCTTAGCTCCGACATAATTGACTCATAGTTACACAGAACACCGTACTGACAGCGGCTGGCACTTGCAACGTATTGCGCACATTGCAGAGGTCAGATACACCCACGCAAACTGCAATCTAGGCTACCATCTGCACTTGCCACTGTTTTCATTTGGGGCACAACAGCCGTATATTTGTTAAATGTCATTCTGAAGTTTTCCATCTCGCCCGTGGAAAACTTTAAATTGTTTACATGCGTTCATGTTTAAGCCTGCATTTCTCGTGGTGTCTGCATATTTTTGTCCAAAATATACTGTAAGTAGACTGTTTATGTGTTTCTATGTTGGCAGCACTACGTACCGTGAGTCTGTGCTCTTTCTGTCTCTGTGTGTTTACCTGTTAAGATAAATTTGGTAGATTGTTTTCCTTCTGATACTAAGCTGCATTCACAATGGTGATTAACAGTGTTATGCTCAAATCTAATTTTGTTTTGTAATATATTCTATACTTTGGGAAGATGTTTCGACATTATTTATTATGTTATGTTTTCTTTAATGCTCAGGTGTCAAGTTAATGTTTCAAAGGATATTCTCATTTTTCATTTATTTACTTATGTCATAATTCCTGTAATACTCATATATATGCTTATTTCTATTCTTTTGTAAAGCCTATATTACTACAAATGTTATCTCTATTATCATGTTATTTACTGTAATCATGTTTTATTTACTTTTGTAATTGTATTCTTATTCTGTAAAATTGTAATTGCATAGACTCCAGTTCTTCAAGTTAAGTAAATACTAGGGATTCATGTTACTGCACATTTCTGTTGGTCATATTATATGTATAAATTCTTAGTGGTTATATGACTGTGTTAGTGCTTGCACGTGAATTAATAATTCAGCAAGGGACCGGTTAACAGCATTGCGGGTCTAAGGATATTGCAAGAAAGATTTAGTAAATGCACAAGTGGTGGTTTAGGGACTTTCTATATTATCCGTAAGACACTGGGCACCCGCACAGTCGCAACGGATGGCTGCTGGCCATCTCTACAAGGACTACAGTGGGTCTGCACTTTTGGTGGCCCACTACCACCACGATCTCTACAAGGACTACAGTGAGTCTACACCTTTGGTGGCCCATTTTTACCATACACTCTACAAGAAATACTGTGGGTCTGCTCTCCTGTGACCTACCAATTCTACCAATATTCTTCAAGACTTCGACTGACTCTGCTGTGGGTTTCCTCTATGGTGGCCGTTTACCAATCTTCATCCCACGAGTTAGTTCTGTGTTTCCATTGGGAGGACAGCACTACTTCTTCAAGACGGTCCACTATTTTTGTATGGATTTTCCTTTACTGCTCAGACTTTGTGCATAAAACTGTCATAGACTACCCTTCTGATGAATGATTAGGACTGTCTTTAGGTATTGTGAGGACAATTTTTGCTTTTGGCCAACAGTATATTCCTAATTATGAACATCTGATCTATCTGATATTGTTAACACGAAAAAATATTTTACAAATTCGTCTTACCCACTGCTCAAAATAATTAGTAAAATTTTTTGATAGGAGCAGGGGGGCTATGTAAGTAGGCTGTTTACGTGTTTGTATGTTGGCAGCGTTACGTAGCGCTCTGTATTAAATCTCTGACTGCGCTGTGCGCACTCTGTAAGAGACTCTGTTGCTGGTCGGACTCAGCAGTTGGAGGTGAACAGCGAGCAGTGATGGAAGTTAGATGTGAGTAGTTAGCGTTGATGGAGGTTAGAGGTTTGAAGTGTTAGTGTGAGCGCACGATCTGGACGTGTGTCTGTCATGAAAATGTAACTTGTCGATCATTATATAATTTTTGGAACTG
This sequence comes from Schistocerca cancellata, assembly GCF_023864275.1. Lineage (NCBI taxonomy): Eukaryota > Metazoa > Arthropoda > Insecta > Orthoptera > Acrididae > Schistocerca > Schistocerca cancellata. Next base: position 982,900,804 of record NC_064626.1, on the reverse strand, counting down.
GATGTCATGGACGATTATATAATTTTTGAACTGGTTGTCGCATTCTTAAGGTAAATACATTGTTTGCTCTGCAGCGAAATATTTCCTTTGCTAACGACGTGCCTATTAGTAGTTAGAGCCTACAGCAGTTAGATTCTTTTATTTAGCTGGCTGTATTGGCGGTTGCTGTTTTTCGGAAGTTCGTGTAATGAAGAGTTTTGTGAGGTAAGTGACCTATGAAATGTATAGGTTATTGTTAGGTTTTCTTCTTATTCAGGGCCATTCTTTTGAGTTAATTTGAAAGCAGTCAGATCACGTTGCCGTTGAAAATTGTGGGTAATTAATGAATAGGAGTAGTTTGAGTGGTGACTGTCGGGGCAAATTCTGTAGGTCAGCGTTGAAATGCTAAAGAATAGTAAAGAGACAGCATAGTCAGTTTCACTCAGCAATTTAAGTAAAAATTATATTAAGAAGTTTCACTACGTGTGCCAGAAGGAATGTAGAGAAAACAAATTTTATTCTGTTTCAGCAAGTGAAGCACACAAGCAAATTACGAATGACATATTGTATTGCTTGGAGGTTTTAATGCAAGAGGACGAGACCATAATTAATGTAATTGCCAGTCAATGGGAAAGTATTGCAAATAAAAAATGGACAAGAATTAAGACAATTCACAGGAATAAATCTCCCTTAACCCCTGTTATTTACTTCTATGAGCCATGCGACTGACATACAGAACACTTGTATGAACTACGGTATGTTAGAGTGTGCAGTGTCCACTCTTAAGCGTCTCGACATCGGTGATACAGTAATTTCAAATATACATCTACTCAGTACTCGGGACGCTCTCTTACAATGTGTGGCTAGTGTACTTCCCCCATTTCTTGTTCCAAATTGTATCTGCGAACATGCTTAAGAAAAACTACTGTCAGTAAACTTCCGTATACTAATTTTGCCGATTTTGCCGTCGCATCATTCTGCGTCATGTACAGGGGAAGAAGGAACATGCTTCTGCGCCCTTTTTGCAACGTAGACTTTCAGAATTTCAAAAGTACGTCCACCGGTGCTGCGCAGCGTCTCTCTTACGTTGTCTGCCACTGGAATTTGGCGAGCGCATCTAGAGCGCTCATACACTAAACGTGTCTGTGGCCAGACGCACCTCTCCACTATGGTTCTTATCTGTTAACCCTACCTGATAAAGGTAGCTGATCGATTGACAACCAAAAATCCGCAGGAAAAGTATTTTGAATCCATGGAGGAATTACATTTCGTTAAGGTTCTTCCCAAGTATCTCAGCTTAGCAAATGGTTTTGCTGCAATGCGTTTACGTGCTAATGCCACTTTAGGTCACCATAGAAAAACACTCTCAGAAATTTGACGGTTATCACTGCTTCCAGTGATGTATTATGAATAGTTTGCTCGAATAATGGAGTACCTTTCACTTTATTTATGTGAAATCTATAATATTTAGTTACCATCAGTCTTACTACGCTATTCGCTATATCATTTATATAGAGTCCGCTAGAAAAATACCGCATATGCACTCTTTGTCAGGCTCTATCGAGATATCGATTTTGTCTTTCGATTTGAGTAACGAGTGTATTGTAGTATGACTTTGGCTCATCTGATGTTCGTACTTTCATCTCGGTATTGAGAAAACAAATGGCTGGAGTACGCTTGACATTCGAGCAACGAAAATGTATTCTGAAGTGGTTTTTCATGTTTGATAGTGCCGTTGAAGTGCAACGTCAGCGGAGGCGGGAGTTTGAAACAGAACCGACATCATTGAAAAGTTTGAACTGCATGGAATGATTTATGATGTTCACAAAGGAAGAACAGGAAGACAGCGTACAGCTACAAGTGTTGGAAACCTTTATTAATTCTTCTAAGAAGTCTGCTACGAAATTTTGCACTTGAAGCGGGGGTTAGCAGTACAAGTGTACGAAGTATTCTGAAAGCTGCAAAGTGGGAAGTTTACATTCCACGATTACTGCACGCGATTAATAATGACGATCCTGATCGCCGAATGCAATTTTGCGAATGGTATCAGCAAATGGCGTGTTTATGTGGATAAAGCGGTCAGTCTACCAGGGGTTCATGTGTGGTGTGTACTATCATCTAGGGGCTTAGTAGCATCCTTTTCCTTTGATGCTACTGTCACTGGAGCAGTGTACCTGGAAATGCTACGCACATCAATTTTGCCAGGTATACATGCGCTTTATGGAGCTGATGAAGAAGTCTTCTCGCAACAGAATGCATGCCACTACACTAACACCTAGCCGTACTAGGTTTCCTGTATGACAGTTTTCCGGAGCATTGGATTCGACGAAGAGGGCCCATTGAGTTCCCTCCGCGGTCACCACATCTAACACCTATGGACTTTTAGTTGAGGGTAAGCCACGCACGCTGGAGGAACTTCGCCAGGAGATTACAGGAAAGCATCCGTTCTTCTAAAAAAGCGTGACCTCTTTTCTTGTGATCGCAGACGGTGGCACATCGCCGTAACGTCGGCCCACGACGGTGGCCCGGTCTTCAGCAGGGCAATGGTCAGCGGCTTACATTTCGGTAGTGTTTTTTTCCACCTGAGGTGTGCGACCGACAGAGCCTTATGATTCACTCTGGGGAGGAAAGCATTGTCCACCACAGATGTGGAGTGCATGAGCGTTTTTCTGGGGTCAAGTTCAGTGGGGGAGGGGGGGGGGGAGGGGGGGGAGTTGGGGATAGATTTTGGCCGCAAACTTTCTCACTGGAGGAATACCGCTATGCTCTGTCTACATGGGAGTTCTAGCACAGTGTTTTAATACGCAATTGGTGCAGTTTGCGTGGGCAGCTTGGTCACCTGGAGGGAACAATTTTTGGCCACTCCACGTGTATTTGGTAACGAGGAAGGAAGAGGGGAAAGATTTCTGTAGCATTTAATGGATGTCCACTGTCGAGGACGGTCTGAGCAATCTGGCCGAGGTATGCCGTACCCTCGGCAAATTGGCAGGGAGCCACCGCAGAGGAAAGTCTTGGTTCTTTCGGTGCACCAGCCGTGATTCTCTGCACATCTTGGCACAGAGGATGTGCAGTCCGCCGTCCTTTAGTTGCACACCTACGGCCAGTCTCCACATTACCCACTGGGCAGTTCAGTGGTGAGCATATCGGCAGTCCGGGCCTGTTAGCAATCTTTGTCTCAGGTTTTAGTCTTCACTGCAGCGAGTCTATTGTTCACTTTTTATATGCAGTTGGCTGCAGACCTGTATTTCAACCAACCTACGTCTTATTGACGTTCAGCTAGCGGTTCACCATCTCTGTCAGTACCTCGCATATAGCCAGGAAGCATTGTTGCCATTACTCTGAGGGAGGCATCTTTTTAGTTTGACACTCCTTCCCCCTTTAATAACTGTGGCAGCCATCGACATCATCTGTCAGCGTATGTTTTGTTTCATGTTTCTTTTTGTTTTCATTTTGAACTGTATGCAAATTCTCGGAATGTACATGTGAGATTTGTAATAATCTAAGTCTGTAAAGAGCAACATGTACTCTTTTCATCCTGATTATTTGAATTATAACAAATTTCTGTGATCTGAGAGTACGTAAATTAGGTAGGGAAAAATACAAAGTTCTACGAGTAGAAGTGTGGAATATAAGAAGTTTGAGTGTGGTAGGGAAGACAAAATATCTGCAAAAGAAAACGCTGAGACTCAATCAAGATAAACTGGGCGTTAGTGAAGTGAAATGCAAAGAAGACTAGGATTTCTGGTCAGACGCGTATGGGGTTATATCCAAAGCAGCATAATTGGTACAACGGGATTAGGAATCGTTACGAATAGGAAGGTGGGACAGAGAGTTAGTTCCTGGCAGCATTTCAATGATAGGGTTTTCCAGATCAGAATCGACAGAAAACCAACACTGACAACAATAGTTCACTTACACATGCCTACGTCACGAGCAGATGATAAGGAGATAGAAAAATTACATGAGGATATTGAATGGGTAATTCAGTACGTAAAAGGAGACGAAAATCTAATACGCATCAATTATTGGAATACTAGTATAAGGGGAAGAAACAGATGAAAGAGTTACATGAGAATATGATCATGTTAGTAGGATTGAGAGTGGAGAAACAGTAACTGACTTCTAGAATAAATTTCAGCTAGTAATGGCGAATAGTCTGTTCAAGAATCACAAGAGCAGGATATATACTTGGGGAAGGCCGGGAGACACGGAGTTTCAGAAATCAGATGTTGGATTGTAAGATGTAACCGGAAGAAAATATGGACTCAGGTATCAGTTTAGAAATGATGAATAGTAGGTTGAAGTTTAAGAGACTAGTCAGGAAGAATCAATGCACACAAAGTGGGTCAGTGGAGCACGCGCAAGACACCATGATGCCCAAGGGGTACCGTTCACTTATCGTAGACCATGTACACTCCTTCATGACGATTATGTTTCCCGATGGCAGTGGCATTTTACCGGCCACTGTGGCCGAGCGGTTCTAGGCGATTCAGTCCGGAACCACGTTTATGCTACGGCAGCATGTCGGGCATGGACGTGTGTGATGTCCTTAGGTTAGTTAGATTTAAGTAGTTCTACGTCTAGGGGACTGATGATCTCAGATGTTAAGTCCCAAAGTGCTTGGACTCATTTGAACCATTTTTTTTTTCTTTTAGTGCTATTTTTCAAAAAGGTAGTGCTCTTTGTCATTGGGCCAAGAATGAGACATAGTGGTTAGAAGAACACGGTGGCGAGTTCCAATTGATGGGCTGGTCCCCCAACTCACCAGATCTGAATCGGATCGAAGACATCTGGGGTGGGACTCAACCTGGTGTCAGGGCTCATCGCCCCCCTCCCAGGAATTTGTGGCAGTTCAGTGTACCTCTGTGTGAAGATGTGGTGCCAACTCCTTCCAGCGAACTACCAAGACCTCAGTGCTTCCATGCAACGATGCGTCGGGGCTGGTATCCGTGCCAAAGATAGACATCCCGGCTATTGGGTAGTTCCTTATAACGTTATGGCTGATCAGTGTATTTCAAGCTCTGTCTTTCTCTACAGTTTTTACACTCTACCGCTCCCTCTAGTACCAGGGAAGCAAGTCCGTGATGTCTTAACAGATATCCCATCATTCTGTCATTCTTCTTGGCCGGCCGCTGTGGCCGAGAGGTTCTAGGCGCTTCAGTCCGAAACCGCGTTTCTGCTATGGCCGCATGTCGGGCATGGATGTGTTTGATGTCCTTAGGTTAGTTAGATTTAAGTGGTTCTACGTCTAGGGGACTGATGATCTCAGACTGATTATCTAAAACAAATAGAAAATAAAATATTTTCCTTACCAGTGGATCAGTATGTGATGCCTTAGCATACTAACTAAAAGACCAGGAATATGCGCTTAGGGCCTTTGTAGATGACATAAGCTGTACGAGGAGCGCTCCCTCTGTATGTGACTTCAAAAAATGATTTAGTAAATGTATTAGGATTTGTGAATATGGAAAACCATGAGCTGTATGATGAATGACGACAACGAAAATTTGCGCAGAACCGCGATTTAAACTCCGATTTTTGTGATAAGCGGGAAATCCGTGTTGGAGTCTCGATGTGTCACAAATTTTTACTGTCGTCATCCTCTTATACAGCTAATGGATGTCTATATTCGCAATTGCGAATACATTAAATGTATTTCATGATGACTGTTGTCGCCACAGTGCCTGTTCGTTTGGACATCGCATTGTAGTTCTGAGTAGTACATGCATTGGAATATCGTACTAAAAACATGAAAACAATTTTCTTTATAATTATAATTTTGCATTTCGCTATTGTTCTTCCATGTGGAAGAATACGGACCTTACGAAATTGTATTTTACACAGTATGTAAGTTAAAGGTTCAGAGTCACGAAATAATAACATTCAAACAAGTTTTTAAAGTGACAATGCATAACATGATTTTTCATATTCGGACAGAGTACGCATCATTAAAGGAGAGGAAGTAGGACTTGAAATTAAAACAGTCAGAACCAGTGCATATGTAAGAGGGAATACTCGTACAGTAGAACACTATGTCGACCATTGGTGATGTGCCCAACTAATAGGTAGCGTTTCCCGGGACCAAGTACACCTGGGGCGCAGGTAGGCCATGAAGAAGTGACTAGCTTGTTTGCCGAAATACCAGGCACAAATTTCAGAGATTTTCGTATGGGTGCAAAATTAGTGGCCGCATTTTTTTTTTTTTTTTTTTTTTTGAGTCATCGGTCTTCTGACTGGTTTGATGCTGTCCGCCACGAATTCATCATATCTTCATCGTATCTTCCTTTCCTCTCCGATTCTGCGCTCAAACTTCTCATTCCTTACCCACTCCGTCCACATAATTTAATGTTATGTTCCTCACTATCCTAATTTCTGATACTTCTCGTTAGTTTCGTCTGTCTTCGATTTACACCGAGCCCATATTTTGTACACTTTAGACAGTTCAGTCCATTCAGCAGATCATGTAATTCCCCTTCACTTCCACTGAGGACAGCAGTGTTATTAGGGAATCATATCATTCATATCCCTTCTCCTAGAATTTTAATTCCTCTCTTGAATCTTTCTCTTATTTCCATCATTGCTTTTTCGATGTATAAATTAAACAGTATGGGCGAAAGACAACATTCCTGTCTTACAGCCCTTTTAGTCCGACCAGTTCCTTCTTGGTCTTCCACTCTAATTATTCCCTCTTGGTTCTTGTACATGTTGTATTTTACCCATCTCTTCCTATAGCTTACCCCACATTCCTCAGAATGTCGGACACCTTGCACTATTTAGTATTGTAGAACGCTTTTTCCTGGTCGACAAATCCTGTAAAAGTGTCTTGAATTATCTTTAGTCTTGCTTCTATTATTACCCGCAACTTCATTACTGCCTCACTGGTGCTTTTTCGTTCAGCTGCCCGGCGAACGCGTCAAATGAGACGGGGAACTCGCACCGTTGAGAGTGGGTCGCTCTGCGCTACTCAGCAGCATACATTCAAAAATCGCACCTTTCCGGCGATTTTACCTGACTCAAAATCCGAAAAGTTTGTTAGTTTAGCTCTCCGGAACACACATGTAAATCACAAGAAACTGGAGTTGATACGTATTATCAAAATGATGTATGTGTATTTGCATGTATGCACTTACGTATGTTTCTGAGCTCCTCCTGAACCGGACGGATGATGTAGGAGTTTTGTCCACCCCTCCCCCCCCCCCCCTTTTTAACCAACCAACCATCCTCCTGAACCACAGGACCAATTCAACGAGACGTGGTTCATCTATCATTTTTTGTCCGGAAAGAATCGCTGTCTGGCTAAAAACCACAAATGTTTTAAAGGTTTTCGGTGGTAAACCGATGTAGCTCACGACGCGTGAATCTCTATGTTCTATTCATTCAGTATTTGAGAATGAGAGCGCTTAGTGACCTGCAGCAAACTTTACACGCAGTATCAAACCTCCACGAAATTTTTCTAGCTGACAATCCCCACAAAATGATGGAAGGAAAAAAGTTTATTGCTTACTAAATTTTCACTACTCATGCAGTAAAACTGCGGGATGTAGCATGACGTTTTAATTTGTTACTTCTTAATCACTAGCTATATTCGCAACATATTTTGCAGACAGTATTCACATATACCACTGGATGTCCCTGCAAAATGATAGTATTGACTACACTTAGTTCAGGCGATATGACGTGGAAAACAACGACACCATGCGTCAAGTTGCAATTTGTTATTTCTTTACTACCTCATAAACCTACAGATGTTTGAAAATGGAAGCGCAAGGTGAAACTCGGTAGAGTTACAGCAGAAGTATGTGTACAAATAATTGTGAAATCTATTAGGCGTGTGTAAAATATATTTCACATGTGCGTGCGCCGGCAAATCTTTGGGTAAAAAGTTCATCTTAAATCCATGCAACGAATCCAGCTAAATTTGGATCTCATATTAATTACGATCTGGAAAGAAATACTGAGGCGATAATGACCCCCGACCTCCTATTGGGATGGAGGAGATAAAGTGGAGAGATAATAGGAGAGGAGGAGAGTGAGAGATAGAGAGGATAAATGAAGAGATGGACAAAGAGAGGGAGAGGGTCAAGCGGACAGGGAGCGAAGGGACAGGAGGAGACGGACAGCGAAAGGGAAGAGAAGGAGATGGATGCTGAATGGGGGAAGGAAGAGATGAACATAAAAAGGGGGAACTGGGGATTGCCAGAGAGAGGGATGACCAGAGAGGGGGAGAAGAGGAGGTGGACAAAGAGACAGAGAAGGAGGAGATGGTTTTAGATTGGGAGAGAAGGAACTCGACAAGGAGTGGGGGAGAAGCAGATGGACAGAGAAAGGGGTAGGAGGAGATGGACAGAGAGAGGAGCAGTATATGAGAGTGGGGCATGAAGAGATGGATATAGAGTGAGGGGTGGTGGGGGTGGAATAATAGAAGATTAGGACAAGTACATACTCAGGCAGAGCTAGGTATTCAGCTAGTTCTTTGTAAAAACGTCTAATCAAACGAGTATTTTTCGCCAGTCTTGACCCATACCATCTAGGATTACGGATGATCTAGAGAAAATATAGTTGAAACGTAAGGTTGCACGAATTGTCACGGATTGATTTCGATAGCTCAGTTATGTCGCAGAAGTGCTCTACACACTTTGGTGGGAGACGCAATCAAAATGTGTTGTTTATCATAGAGTGTAGTACTCTCAAGGCACACGAGAACTTGCGTTCAAGCGAAGTGAGATATCTTACAATCCACAGGATTTATCATGATTAAAATCGAAAACTAACAGATAGAAATATACATAGAGAAGAAAACGTTACAGTAAACCTGATTCTCATACAACCTCTCTGCAAGCTAACTGCCAATCTTATGTGGAAACTACCACTGACTTCCCTATGAAATATTGCTCGCGTTTGGACAAGAACATTTGAAATGAAACTATCTAGATTAGGTGCCCATCTCATCAGGCGTTAATTTCGCCCATCGCCTAACTTAACATAAATTAAACCACATCTTCAGCACATAACATATTGAAATATATTTCAAACTCTTATTTGTTAAAGGATGTGATCCTCACATCTAGATGCAATATTGTACTCTTCCCTGCAGTAAGTTAAGAATTCTTTCAAATACCTCAGGAGCCTCCCATAAACGAAAAATTTACGAGACGATTTACCAGACTCTATAATTCTCTACTCTTGTTCTTCAACCACATCAATGAGAATGATGTACACTTCAGTTCTGGATTTGTTCCTGACAGAGAAACCTGAAGGGCTGATGACAAATGATCTAGACCAGTGTACTGGTGATGCCTGAACGCTGCATCTTGCAGGGATAGATTCCATGTTAGACAAGCCACAATATGTTCCAATTCCCCATTATGTATCTACCACAGTCCCCAATCATGAGTAGTGAATGAAGGCAGAGGTAGAGTTTCGCATTCTGGCCCTAGGCTGGCCAATCCATCCCGACCGACAGCCGTGTCATCCTCTCCCAGTGTCCCAGTGATGTTATTTGTTTGCAGAAAGGAAGGGTTTATTGTCAGCGCACCGCTCTCATTGTCGTTGTCGGGTTTCGTGACCTTGAAATCGCTGCAGATGCGTCGAGCATCCCTTCAGTTGGCCCCACAGAGCTGAGTACGCCCTGCACCAGCCCTCCCACCAAGGAAAACTCTTTGGCTGTACCGGAAATCGGGAACTTATCGTCCACATGATAGTCTGTCCCGCTGATCACTCAGCTCTGTAGCTGCACAGTAATGAGTGAAATTAGAGGCAATTACAAAGGGGATGGATCGAAAATATGAATATGAAATATATTTGCACTAGCTAGAACACTGTTTCATACCGTCCGTCAGAATAGTAAGGGGTAGGAAATTAGAAATGTTTATTAAAACTCATTGACATTGCCACAGGCACATTGACCTCAGAGACAGAGGCAGAAGCAGGTGGCGATCTGAAACGTAAAAAGTGATTCAGGCTCTTGACACATTATTACACTATCTGCTGAGTGATAATATGCGTTCACCAGAAACAAGACTGGAACAGAGAATCATACGAAGCGAGACATTAGCTTTTAAGACAACACGTGAGAGATTCTTTGCCTTACACACGAGCATTTAGCGAAGCAGTTAACAGCCTCTTAAGTGAACATAGCGGAATAAGGAGGACACTGGTGGTCTTGGAAAAATGAGCCTTAGGTCATAGCCTCATTCTCCCTTTAAATACGCCAGTATTCGAGCTTTCATCATGACTTGATCATTGGCATCAGTGGCATTCACATTAACAGCACTTGATTCCACGATTACGATACTGTAGTGAATCTACAAGAGATAGGCAATATAATATAAACAGTGGTCGTAATCGAATGATAGTGTTTGACGGTCAACAACGCAAGTGAGGCGCATGTCGCCCTGGACTATGTGTATTCAGTACGGACTAGGCATCAGTGCAGAATGTTTACGACTAGTGCACACTTTGTATTTGCATTCAGAGCCCGAGGTCAACGTGCAATGAAAGATCTAACAGAGTCTCAAGGAGGACAGATTGTGGGGGCCCGATTAGTAGGAGTATCAGTAACCAAGACAGCCGACTTACTGAGTGTTTCAAGATCAACTGTTTCAACAGCCATGACAGCTTGCACAAAACATGGAGAGACATCTTCGTGTAAACGTAATAGTGGGCGAAAATCAAAACTGAATGACAGAGATCATCGTACGCTAACACGAATTGTGCCAAAAAAACACAAAACTACGTTGGCTAAAGTGACTGCAGAGCTCAATAGCCACCTTCGAAACCTCGTATCTATCGACGTTGTCAAACAAGAACTCCATAAAGCGAATTTCATGGACGAACTGCTGTACCGAAACGGTTAGTGACGACAACCAACGCAAAGAAGCATAAAACATGGTGTCAGGAGCATAAATATTGGACAGCTGGCTAATGGAAACAGGTCATACGGTCCGACGAGTCAACGTTTTCGTTATTTCCAACATCGGGACGAGTTTAGGTCTGGTGATCGCCAAAAGACGCCTACAATCCTGATTGCTTGTTTCCAACAGTTAAGTAGGAAGTGTGATGGTGTGGGCAGCCATATGATGGTATTCTGCTGGTCCCATCATTACTGTCAAAGGCCGTGTTACAGCCAACGATTATGTGAACATTTTAGGTGACCAGGTGCACCCCATGATTCAAATACACTCCTGGAAATGGAAAAAAGAACACATTGACACCGGTGTGTCAGACCCACCATACTTGCTCCGGACACTGCGAGAGGGCTGTACAAGCAATGATCACACGCACGGCACAGCGGACACACCAGGAACCGCGGTGTTGGCCGTCGAATGGCGCTAGCTGCGCAGCATTTGTGCACCGCCGCCGTCAGTGTCAGCCAGTTTGCCGTGGCATACGGAGCTCCATCGCAGTCTTTAACACTGGTAGCATGCCGCGACAGCGTGGACGTGAACCGTATGTGCAGTTGACGGACTTTGAGCGAGGGCGTATAGTGGGCATGCGGGAGGCCGGGTGGACGTACTGCCGAATTGCTCAACACGTGGGGCGTGAGTTCTCCACAGTACATCGATGTTGTCGCCAGTGGTCGGCGGAAGGTGCACATGCCCGTCGACCTGAGACCGGACCGCAGCGACGCACGGATGCACGCCAAGACCGTAGGATCCTATGCAGTGCCGTAGGGGACCGCACCGCCACTTCCCAGCAAATTAGGGACACTGTTGCTCCTGGGGTATCGGCGAGGACCATTCGCAACCGTCTCCATGAAGCTGGGCTACGGTCCCGCACAATGTTAGGCCGTCTTCCGCTCACGCCCCAACATCGTGCAGCCCGCTTCCAGTGGTGTCGCGACAGGCGTGAATGGAGGGACGAATGGAGACGTGTCGTCTTCAGCGATGAGAGTCGCTTCTGCCTTGGTGCCAATGATGGTCGTATGCGTGTTTGGCGCCGTGCAGGTGAGCGCCACAATCAGGACTGCATACGACCGAGGCACACAGGGCCAACACACGGCATCATGGTGTGGGGAGCGATCTCCTACACTGGCCGTACACCACTGGTGATCGTCGAGGGGACACTGAATAGTGCACGGTACATCCAAACCGTCATCGAGCCCATCGTTCTACCATTCCTATACCGGCAAGGGAACTTGCTGTTCCAACAGGACAATGCACGTCCGCATGTATCCCGTGCCACCCAACGTGCTCTAGAAGGTGTAAGTCAACTACCCTGGCCAGCAAGATCTCCGGATCTGTCCCCCATTGAGTATGTTTGGGACTGGATGAAGCGTCGTCTCACGCGGTCTGCACGTCCAGCACGAACGCTGGTCCAACTGAGGCGCCAGGTGGAAATGGCATGGCAAGCCGTTCCACAGGACTACACCCAGCATCTCTACGGTCGTCTCCATGGGAGAATAGCAGCCTGCATTGCTGCGAAAGGTGGATATACACTGTACTAGTGCCGACATTGTGCATGCTCTGTTGCCTGTGTCTATGTGCCTGTGGTTCTGTCAGTGTGATCATGTGATGTATCTGACCCCAGGAATGTGTCAATAAAGATTCCCCTTCCTGGGACAATGAATTCACGGTGTTCTTATTTCAATTTCCAGGAATGTATTTTTTCCCAACAATGATGCCATAGCTTAGAACGCGAATGCACCCATTAATACAGCCAGGGCGGTACAATTGTGGGTTGAGGAGCATACAACTGAACTGCAGCGTCTTCTCTGTCCAGAACAGTCCCAGGACTTGAACATCATCGAACCCTTGTGGGTGATGCTGGAGCGCAGACTCAGGAGCAGATACCACCACCCTCGTCACTACTGGAGTTAGAAGAGGTTCTGATCGAAGAGTGGCATACCATTCCACTGGAGCCTATGACAGTATTCCAAGGGGAATCGCAGCTGTATTACGGGCAAATGGGTGTACAATCCCTTTTGTATAAACCTTTCCGAAGCAAGTATAAGTGTTCACATTATTTTGCCTATCCCGTAATGTCCTAGAAGCTCCTGCACAGTCTGAGTAAGTATCTGCATATGTACTCGAAATGGACGTCTTCACCTGATGAACATCCTGCCGCTGAACGCTGCCTACTATCTGTAAACGGCCATATCTGATACCAATGTGAACTTGCCGTGTTAACAGGCTCTGGAATCTACTGCCTGTTGCCAGATTCGAACGTGGGTCCTCCGCTGGGCGTGAGGAAGAGGGCGGTGAGGGTATGTCGACGGGTGGCTCCTTTTATTAATCAACTGCAATACATTGGTTATGAGCCCTCTGGGCGAAGTTTGCTCCTACTCGTAATATTCGGTGGTGGCGACGAAGATGACCGGCGGGCGTTCACACGTGCGCTCGCTGCTGCGTCTGAAGCTGAGCTGGCATAACTCGAATCTGCTGCCTGGACAGCGGCGCTCCGGTCTTGCAGGGACTTACTGCCTCAGCTGCAACCACGCATCATGAGCCTCTGTTGTGCCGGTGGCTGGGGGCGAGGTAGCGGAATAGGTCAGTGTCGTGTCTCAGCGGGCCTCACCGGCGGCGGCTGTCTGGCGTCGGCGGGCCAGGGTCCCTGGCTCCTGCGTTCGTGGCGGCAGCGTCCCAGGACGATGGCGAGAGTGCGTTACCAAAACGCACCCCAAGGAGTCATTCCTATGAGAGGCGGCTGCCTGTTGACAACGTCCGACGCTAGTTGCGGGCCGGCCGGAGTGGCCGAGCGGTTAAAGGCGCTACAGTCTGGAACCGCACGACCGCTACGGTCGCAGGTTCGAATCCTGCCTCGGGCATGGATGTGTGTAATGTCCTTAGGTTAGTTAGGTTTAAGTAGTTCTAAGTTCTAGGGGACTTATGACCACAGCAGTTGAGTCCCATAGTGCTCAGAGCCATTTGAACCATTTGCTAGTTGCGGCGGCGGCGCCACGTTAGCACCTCCTAGGCGACGACCTGCATTACGACGATGAGTGCGATCGCAGTGATGACTCGAACTGGTGGCGGCACTAAGAGACACAGACTCTGCGTCACTCCAACACCTCACGAAGAATGATGTTGTCGAGATGACTGCCGGTCCTTAAAAACGGCTTTCTGTCGCTGATGTCTGCTATTCTTCTTCCCCAGTAGATCGGTGGAATATTCCGGTGTCGCTCTACTGGTGTAACTGACCCGACTACAGCCCTCGATGTCGACACCCTGGCGTGTGGCGAGCTGCTTCTTGTCACGTCTTCTGCTGTGTGGCGAGCTGGTCGTTGACACAGCGTTCTCCTATGTGTTGCCGAACTCGGCGCTCCACCGATCCGATTACAACACAGTATCGTAGTAGCCTAGGGAATTGCGAACCGAATGTAACACACATACGGCTGCTGGCTCCCAGTATTCTTCACATTTCAACTAACTTAATCACTCTCATCTTTCGACCCTCTACACATCTATTAATGGAGAAATAGACTGTCTTCCAACAACACCATATTACAGGGTAGTCCTAAAACTAACGCCAACTGCCAACACGGACGCCGGAAGCGGGCATCTTGCGGTCCACGTTCCACTTCAACATCCAGGCGCCTGTCTTGTCAAAATATACCAGGTCGGAAAGAAGGAGATCAGCTGACCACACGGCTACCGACATCAGGTACGTCGGTGATGGATCAGAGAAGGTCATCGGAGTGGAAGAGAGGACAATCCAACAGCCAGCATGAGATCACTTTGTGCTGGGCAATGGCCACACATGCCAGCTGGCAGCCTGCTACGGCGGCGCGTTCACTCACAGCATCATCTGGCTCTGCAGATGCTGAGCTGGTTAAACAGGTGTCAGCTAGAGTCCGACACACACATGAATGAAGCTTCATCTGAGGTTGGTGCAGGAGACAACGAATTATAAAAACAGTGAATAAATGATTGAACTCTAATGTTTTATTAGCGTCGAAGACGCTTCACAGTTCCCAACAGACATCTTGACTTCATGCAGAGGTGTCTGCACCTAGTCTCCCTGTAAGACTGTCAGTGGTGGTTCGTAATCGCTCTTTTGTTGTTATCTCCCAGTGGCTACTTTGGGGAGCATTGTTTATTGAAAAGTTTATGCTTCTCTTATCGAATGTTTTCATCTGTACTATTTTTAGCTATTAATCTTGTGCTTCTCACGTGATGACCATCGGTAAATTTAGAGGAATTATGCTTTATAAAGAAGGGAACAAATAATTGTTCTTTCCTCCAAGTCGTTAGTGAATGGACGGGAAAAATGTTTATCGTATGGTGAGTTGTTTAGCTGAGATAGACACTACTGGCCATTAAAATTGTTACACCAACAAGAAATGCAGATGATAAACGGGTATTCATTGGACAAATATATTATACTAGCACTGACATGTGATTACATTTTCACGTAATTTGGGTGCATAGATCCTGAGAAATCAATACCCAGAACAACCACCTCTGCCGGTAATAACGGCCTTGATGCGCCTGGGCATTAAGTCAAAGAGAGCTTGGATGGCGTGTACAGGTACAGCTGCCCATGCAGCTTCAACACGATACCACAGTTCATCAAGAGTAGCGACTGGTGTATTGTGACGAGCCAGTTGCTCGGCCACCATTGACCAGACGTTTTCAATTGGTGAGAGATCTGGAGAATGTGCTGACCAGGGCAGCAGTCGAACATTTCCTGCATCCAGAAAAGCCCGTACAGGACCTGCAACATGCGGTCGTGCATTAACCTGCTGAAATGTGGGTTTCGCAGGTGTCGAATGAAGGGTAGAGCCACGGATTGTAACACATCTGAAATGTAACGTCCACTGTTCAAAGTGCCGTAAATGCGAACAAGAGGTGACCGAGACGTGTGACCAATGGCACCCCATACCATCACGCCTGGTGATACGCCAGTATCCAATGTTCGTTCACCGCGATGTCGCCAAACATGGATGCGACCATCATGATGCTGTAAAGAGAACCTGTATTCATACGAAAAAATTACATTTTGCCATTCGTGCAGCCAGGTTCGTCGTTGAGTACACCATCGCAGGCGCTCCTGTCTGTGAAGCAGCGTCAAGGGTAACCGCAGCCATGATCTCCGATCTGATTGTCCATGCTGCTGTAAACGTCGTCGAACTGTCCATGCAGATGGTTGTGGCCTTGCAAATGTCCCCATCTGTTGACTCAAAACACTATCCGTTACAGCCATGCGGATAAGATGCCTGTCATCTCGACTGCTAGTCATACGAGTCCATTGGGATCCAGAACGGCGTTCCGTTTTACCGTCCTGAACTACCGATTCCATATTCTGCTAACAGTCATTGGATCTAGACCAGCGCGAGCAACAATGTCGCGATACGATAAACCGCAATCTCGATAGGCTACAATCCGACCTTTATCAAAGTCGGAAACGTGATAGTCCTCCTTACACGAGGCATCACAACAATGTTTCACCAGTAAACGCCGGTCAACTGCTGTTTCTGTATGAGTAATCGGTTGGGAAACTTTCCTCATGGCAGCGCGTTGTAGATGTCGCCACCGGCGCTAACCTTGTCTGAATGCTCTGAAAAGCTAATCATTTGCATATCACAGCATCTTCTTCCTGTCGGTTAAATTTCGCGTCTGTGGCACGTCATCTTCGTGGTGCTGCAATTTTAATGGACAGTAGTGTAGATGTATTTGTATCTGAGCGGTGGACCAGCTGCTGCCCCTCGAGGCCTCCTCTGACTTGAGCCCCGGCTCGCAGCAGCAGTTGAATGAGAAACACGTGCGGCCGAGAGACCTCCGGACGGAGTGACCGGCGAGACGGCGGAGAGCCGGCGCCGCGCCGCTATCTGCAGCAGCTGTCAGCGGCCGCGCCCCCGTGATGCATCGCCAGCCGCTACACTCCCTACACTTAATCCCCGCTGCCACTCACCGTTATTCAACGCAGCCCTCCACCACATTTGTTCCCGAGCCAACTCCATTCTGCTTAGCAGTTATCTTTCAAGCTGTCACAGCAGAGAAGGGAAATGTGGTTTATTATGAGCTCGATGGAGATGTGTAGCTATAGTTTCCTGTTTCACAAGAGGAGCTATGCCTTTATCACCAAACTGTCCACTTTTTGTGTCTAAGACTGACAATACAACTGATGTCACGTTTTACTGTAATACAACCTGACATTATACGTAATTTCCTGTCCTTGACACTCACACGCCTATTTTTTTTTCCTTTCAATGATTTCTGTGCCTCCTTTAATGCTGTCATCATATTTTATTTATATCAACTCCTCACACCATCAGCCACATTTAAGCTTCAGTCCAAAACATTAGGACCACTTCTCAGGAAACAGGATCACCGACAATTCCAGAGCAAAGTTTCATTTTGTAAGCTTTTCCTTAATGCCTTTCTCTCTTGAAGTGCTACGTGTTAGTTTGCCATCGGATCCCGCCTGCAGTGCAGTATCAAAAAACAGGGTAAATCCAACAGGAGTGGCTACCTACCCTAGTCCCATCTTCGGTTCGGTTGTAAGTAGCCTTTTATATGTTTGAATGTTAGCAGCGCGATAGACTTCATTAATAACTCTGTCAGCGCTGTGCGCCCTCTGTAAGAGACTGTGGCTGGTCGGATTAGCAGTTGGAAGTTAACAGTCAGCAGTGATAGAAGTTAGGAGTGAATAGCAGCAGTGATGCAGATTGGAAGTTAATATTTAGCAGTGATGGAGGTTAGACGTCTGAAGTGTTAGCGCGAGCGGACCGTATGGACGTATGGACATGTAATATTGTTGACGTTTATATGATTTTTGGAACTGGATGTCACATTATTAAGGCAAAAATTGGTAGATTGTTTGCTCTGCAACAAAATCTTTCCTTTGCTAACCACATGCCTATTAGTAGGTAGAGCCTACAGTAGTTAGAATCTGTACTGGTGCTTGCTGTAACGCTGTGGTTCATGTAATGAAGATTTTCTGTGAGGCAAGTGACTTATGAAATCTATGGATTATTGTTAGGATTTCTTTTAATTCCGGGTCATTATTATGTGTTAAATAATAGTCAGACTGCGTTGGGCTTGTATATTGTGGATAATAAATGAATAAGTTTGAGTTGTTTTTGTCAGGGCAAATTCTGTAGGTCAGTGGTGAAACGATAAAGACAATGCGAAGTGACAGTACGTCAATTTCACTCAGCAGTTTAACAAGGTTTACTTGCATTCAGTTTTACTCAGCAGTTTCAGAGTTAAATAACCTAGAAGTTTCACCTTCTCAATTACTGCAATTTAAGTAAAAAAACAAAGAAGTTTCAGATTGGAATGGTGCGGTCACTATTTAGAAATATTTTTCCTACAAACTTTCGTCACAGCAATATTTGAAACCTATTCTCCTCCCCCACCGAGGGATTGGCGCAAAATTTCGCACTTTTATAGTTTCAAATAATGGCAGTTTTTGGAATAAGTGCGTACATTGGCTTAACGAATATAAAATACGGAGAAGCAAATAAACGCGAAATGTGTAGGTTAGAAAGCAATGATCGAGCCTCACCTGTTATATAAGACCACAGTAACCTGTAACTGTATTTTGAGATCTTAGTTGGACATCCTACTTAAGGACGTTAGGCTAAAATAGCAATACGTGAAGCACAATTTAAGGTGACAAGGACAAATATGTTTATCGTTTTGGAAAGTATATTCGTTTAGGAAATTCAGCTTGTACATTGAGCAGAGATAATAATGGTCTCACGGTTATTATCTATGACAATGTTGTATAAAAGTTAGCTAGTCAATAACCAAAAAAGAAAACAAAACCATGGTGTTTGTAATAAGTTAATTTGAAAAAGGACTCTCTCATTCGTGATTAATAAGTTAGCTTTGTAGGATATTGGTAAGAATCTGGGTATTCATGATGCCATTTTGCCTATTATAGGGAAAAGTTTCTTTTTCGTTAAAATTTTCCGCAGATAGTAAGCTTTAAAGCAAAAGCTATGTTTCTAACGAAACCTCTGTCATCGCTGTACTTGTTAACAATGAGGAATAGTGATATGAGAAGTAATACAACTACACATATATATTGTGATTCTTGAGTTTCTCCCGGCGTATTTGATAATCAAAATATCCACGGGTGTATTGTCGGTCTACAGTGTCCAACGGGCACAATATTTCGGCGATCATACAAGTCGCCATCATCAGGTGAACTGACGGACTGAGCTCCTGTGAACGTGCCGGTACGGAGATCCGTATGCTATGGCTGCTCAGGGGGAACTGGGTTCGGTCTCGCGTGGATCTGCACGGAGATCTACATCTACATCTACATCCATACTCCGCAAGCCACCTGACTGTGTGTGGCGGAGGTTACCCTGGGTACCTCTATCGGTTCTCCCTTCTATTCCAGTCTCGTATTGTTCGTGGAGAGAAGGATTGTCGGTATGCCTCTTTGTGGGCTCTAATCTCTCCGATTTTATCCTCATGGTCTCTTCGCGAGATATACGTAGGAGGGAGCAATATACTGCTTGGCTCTTCGGTGAAGGTATATTCTCGAAACATTAACAAAAGCCCGTACCGAGCTGCTGAGCGTCTCTCCTGCAGAGTCTTCCACTGGAGTTTATCTATCATCTCCGTAACGCTTTCGCGATTACTAAATGATCCTGTAACGAAGCGCGCTGCTCTCCGTTGGATCTTCTCCATCTCTTCTACCAACGCTATCTGGTACGGATCCCACACTGTTGAGCAGTATTCAAGCAGTGGGCGAACAAGCGTACTGTAACCTACTTCCTTTGTTTGCGGATTGCATTTCCTTAGGATTCTTCCAATGAATCTCGATCTGGCATCTGCTTTACCGACGATCAACTTTATATGATCATTCCATTTTAAATCACTCCAAATGCGTACTCCCTGATAATTTATGGAATTAACTGCTTCCAGTTTCTGACCTGCTATTTTGTAGCTAAATGATAAGGGAACTATCTTTCTCTGTATACGCAGCACATTAAACTTGTCTACATTGAGATTCAATTGACATTCCCTGCACCATGCGTCAATTCGCTGCAGATCCTCCTGCATTTCAGTACAATTTTCCATTGTTACAATCTCTCGATACACCACAGCATCATCTGCAAAAAGCCTCAGTGAACTTCCGATGTCATCCACAAGGTCATTTATGTATATTGTGAATAGCAACGGCCCTATGACACTCCCCTGCGGCACACCTGAAATCACTCTTACTTCGGAAGACTTCTCTCCATTAAGAATGACATGCTGCGTTCTGTTATCTAGGAACTCTTCAATCCACACACAATTGGTCTGATAGTCCATATGCTCTTACTTTGTTCATTAAACGACTGTGGGGAACTGTATCGAACGCCTTACGGAAGTCAAGAAACACGGCATCTACCTGTGAACCCGTGTCTATGGCTCTCTGAGTCTCGTGGACGAGTAGCGCGAGATGGGTTTCACAAGACCGTCTTTTTCGAAACCCATGCTGATTCCTACAGAATAGATTTCTAGTCTCCAGAAAAGTCATTATACTCGAACATGATACGTGTTCCAAAATTCTACAACTGATCGACGTTAGAGACATAGGTCTATAGTTGTGCACATCTGTTCGACGTCCCTTCTTGAAAACGTGGATGACCTGTGCCCTTTTCCAATCCTTTGGAACGCTACGCTCTTCTAGAGACCTACCGTACACCGCTGCAAGAAGGGGGGCAAGTTCCTTCGCGTACTCTGTGTAAAATTGAACTGGTATCCCATCAGGTCCAGCGGCCTTGTCCTCCGATGTGTGATGGAGTTCGCAGCAGTTATTGCTTTGCCTCCCATGCATGCCGATGTAATGCATCTTCACGTGTAGGTTGCCTTCTTGGGTGTCTCCTCAGCACAGTTCTGCACTGCTAGCGAGGCAACGAGCAGGTGTGGCCAGCGGGTGGTGACGCTGCGCGGCAGTTTTCGGCCCAGCGTCCGGATTTGGGCGTTGTGTGACCGGCCAGCACGTTCGTAAAAGGTGCGGGCAGTCGTCTGGAAGAGGTCACGGAGCAGAGGTACTTCCGCGACGTCGTGAAGATGAGCGTTGGGGAAATCGTAAGGCAGGTGTAAGGCCAGCCGAAGGATTCGATTCTGCAGTGTCTCCAGCTTGTTCAGGTTCGTGTCGGCGGCGTTCCCCTAGTCGACGGCGGCGTATTGGAGTACAGGGCGGAGCAGCGCCTTGTACAGAGTGATGCCCAGCCGCGGTGGTAGTTGGGAGCCGGGGTTCAGCACCGGGTAGAGAATGCGGAGCCTGTTCCGCACTTTGGTCTTCACTTCGCGGATGTGCGGAACCCACGTGAGTCGGCGGTCGATGGTGACGCCGAGGTAATGCGCCGTTGGACGCTACGGGACAGGGCTCCCACCGACGGTGAGCATTTGCAGACCTGCAGGAACGAGTCGCCTGGTGACGATCAGGAACTGCGTCTTGGCCCCATTGAATTGTAGACGCCACTTGACTGCCCAGGCTGCCAGGGTGTCAACGGCGAGCTGCAGACGGCGGCGCATGACAGCGGCATTGAGGCTCTTCGTATATAGAGCCGTGTTATCCGCGTACAGGGCGAGCCGCACACGGTCGATCTTCGGCGCATCAGAAGTGAACAGCGAGTACAGGAGTGACCCCAAGACCGAGCCCTGCGGTAGACCGGCGTTGATGCGGCGGACGGAGGACAAGCCAAGCGCGGCCCGCACATGGAAGGTCCGATTTGCAAGATAGAAACGGATGAGACGGACGTGCGACGCCGACACCCCAAGTTCAAAAAGTTTGAATAAGAGACCACGGTGCCACACACTGTCGAAAGCACGCGACACATCCAGGAACACCGCGCCGAAGAACTCGCGCTGCTCGAGGGCGACGAACGCATCTTCCACTAGCCGAAGGAGTTGGTGAACTGCCGAGTGGCCCCTGCAAAAGCCGAAGTGCTCTTCGGACAGGAGGCCTTCCTCGTCAATGTGGCGCTGCAGCCACCTGATGTACTCCCTTTCAAAGACCATGGAGACGGCCGGCAGTAAACTAATAGGTCTGTAGTTCACGGGCTGGCGCAGATCCTTCCCCATCTTCGGAATCGCCACGATCTCCGCATGCTTCCAGAACTGAGGAAAACTGCAGTACCGGAGGATTTCATTAAAGACGTCGGCGAGATGAGTAACAGCCACCGGCGGCAACTTCTGGAGAAGGGCGTTGGAAACTGTGTCTAGGCCCGCAGCTTTCCTGAGCTTCAGGGCACGCAGGACGGACGACACCTCTTCCGCCGTCGTCTCGTCAATGACGTCATCGTCGTCGCGTGCCTCCAAGGAGCGCGGGAGGCGGTCAGCAACCAGGCCGTCGTGGACACCGTCGGTCGGGTCTTCTACCGCCGTAAACGCAGCCTCAAAGACGTCTGCGAGGGCATCAGCCTTCGCAGCTGGTTCGCAGACAGCCGGACCATGGACCATCAGCGGAGGGATACGTTGCGTGCGGCGTAGGAAACGCCTCGTCGTCCGCCAAGCCCTGCCGTCGTCAGGGCAGAGGGTGGCGACCTTGTTATTCCAGTCGCGATGGCGATGGTTGTCAATGGCGGCCCGGATGTTCCGACGCATCCTGTTGAGGAGGCGCTTGGTGTCGGCATTTCTTGTCCTCTGCCACTCCCGGTAGACCCGGTTCTTCTCAGTGATGGCCGCAAGGAAGTCCGGCGGCAGCTGTCGGGAGTAGTCAGGTGGAGTGCGTGGTAGGGGCGGCGTTGCTATTTTGGCGGCGTCGATCGTGGTTGCCGTGCAGAAGTGCTGCGTCCGCTCCAGCTTCCTTAGGGGGCGGCACGGCGGCGAGTGAGTCGGTCACGCTGCTTGAAACCTGTCCCAGTCGATGCCAGCAAGTGAGATGCCTCTCCTGGGCTGTTGTAGGGTATCTAGGTCTATATCACAAACCACTGGGACGTGATCAGAAGACAGTGCCGTCCTCGTAGTGGCTGTTATCTGATGAGGGATGCCCTTGACGACTGCGATGTCGATTATATCCGGGAGGCCACGGGTGGGGAAGATAGTCGGGTCGTACGGCCCCACCACAAGCACATGGTGACGTTCCGCTACCCGGAGTAGGCAGCGTCCAGCGGCATTGGTGATCCTGGAGTCCCAGGAGACATGTTTACTATTGAAGACCCGGCGACGAACACGTGTCCCGTCAAGGAGAGCAGAGCATCGATGTCAGCATGGTCCAGTGGACGAGACGGCGGTCGATAGGCAGCGACGAACGTGATGGCACCCGCCGAGGTATGACCGACGACACCAGTGGCCTCCAGCGTTGCCAGTGGTGGAAGTTGTATCACGTGATGACGAATGCCATTGTGGACGTAAACGGCTGTCCCACCACCCGCCGTCAGTCGGTCGGTGCGATAGCTGGAGTAGTTTGCCGCCCTGACGTCGACCCCAGGATTTAGGTGGGTTTCGTTGATAAGGCAGACGTCGACGGCTTCGTCGCGAAGAAATTGGCGAAGTTCGCCGGCTTGAGTGCGGACGCCGTTGGCATTCCACGCGACGACCGTGAGCCCTCTAACGCTGCCCATGGTGCAGCTGGTGAGGGTTGACAGCGGTCGGGGGCGGAGCGGCCATCGGCACTGCAGCGGTGAGTTGCTGCGACAGGACTTCGATCAACCCAGAATCTACTCTCTAGGAATCAACATGGATTCCGGAAACAGCGATCGTGTGAGACCCAACTCGCTTTATTTGTTCATGAGACCCAGAAAATATTAGATACAGTCTCCCAGGTAGATGCTATTTTCCTTGACTTCCGGAAGGCGTCCGATACAGTTCCGCACTGTCGCCTGACAAACAACGTAAGAGCCTACGGAATATCAACCCAGCTGTGTGGCTGGATTGAAGAGTTTTAACAAACAGAACACTGCATGTTGTTATCAATAGGGAGACGTCTACAGACGTTAAGGTAACCTCTGGTGTGACACAGGGAAGTGTTATGGGACCATTGCTTTTCACAATATATATAAATGACCTAGTAGATAGTGTCGGAAGTTCCATGCGGCTTTTCGCGGATGATGCTGTAGTATACAGAGAAGTTGCAGCATTAGAAAATTGTAGCGAAATGCAGGATGATCTGCAGCGAATAGGCACTTGGTGCAGGGAGTGGCAACTGACCCTTAACATAAACAAATGTAATGTATTGCGAATACATAGGAAGAAGGGTCCTTTATTGTATGATTATATGATAGCAGAACAAACACTGGTAGCAGTTACTTCTGTAAAATATCTGGGAGTATGCGTGCGGAATGATTTGAAGTGGAATAATCACATAAAATGAATTGTTGGTACGGCGAGTAGCAGGTTGAGATTCATTGGGGGAGTCCTTAGAAAATGTAGTCCATCAACAAAGAAGGTGGCTTACAAAACAGTCGTTCGACCTATACTTGAGTATTGCTCATCAGTGTGGGATCCGTACCAGATCGGGTTGACGGAGGAGATAGAGAAGATCCAAAGAAGAGCGGCGCGTTTCGTCACAGGGTTATTTGGTAACCGTGATAGCGTTACGGAGATGTTTAGCAAACTCAAGTGGCAGACTCTGCAAGAGAAGCGCTCTGCATCGCGGTGTAGCTTGCTCGCCAGGTTTCGAGAGGGTGCGTTTCTGGATGAGGTGTCGAATATATTGCTTCCCCCTACTTATACCTCCCGAGGAGATCACGAATGTAAAATTAGAGAGATTCGAACGCGCACGGAGGCTTTCAGACATTCGTTCTTCCCGCGAACCATACACGACTGGAACAGAAAAGGGAGGTAATGACAGTGGCACGTAAAGTGCCCTCCGCCACACACCGTTGGGTGGCTTGCGGAGTATAAATGTAGATGTAGATGTAGAACTTCGTGGCACTGGTCACTAGGACAGTGAGCTGCGCGACGAGGTTGGCCAGGTCAGCGGTGCAGGCAGCAGGCGCGGCCCCGTCACTGGAAAGGAGAGGCGTGGCTGCTTCGCCGTGAGAGTCCACCTGGGGCTGCTCGACTGACGGTGCCGAGCACTGGGTATCCACGGGGCGTTGACTCCCGCGCCGGCGGTTGGCGGGGCGCAGTCCGGCCGACGTCCCGGGAAAGCAGCTTCCGGTTTCGCCACGAGCAGCTGTGGGGGAGGCGCAGGAACCTCAGGCGTTGGCACAGCCTCGGATGCGGAGCGAGCAGGAGCGGCCGACGCTGTCGGGACGGCGGCGGGCGCCCCTGATGCTGCCGCCGCGAATGAGACGCCGGGCCGCCTCGTCGCTGGCTTCTTCGGACGTGGCGCGGGTGTTTGGCCACCTTGGCGGGCGATAGCACGCTTCCACACCTCACACCCACGATAACTGGCCACGTGTGCACCGCCACAGAGTGCACATGTCGGCTTCTCGGTGGGCGGACGGGGGCACGCACGTCCTGCCTGGGCGCCGGAGCATTTAACACATCTGTCCGGCATAGAGCAGTGGCGCGCGACGTGATTTATCCCCTGGCAGCGAAAGCACTGCACTGGGCCTCTCCTGGAGCGAAGATGTTCGGGCCGAACCGGAACGTCGGCGACCTGCGTCAATTGGTAGAGCTTGCGGTTCTCCACGGTGTCGGAGCAGACGACCAAGAAGAGCGGCATATCATCGCGTGATTTAGGTGACTTTATCTTCACGACTGCCCGAATGTAGAAGCCCAGGTCAGCGAGTTCACGATGCACGTGATCGGCTTCCATGTTGAACGGGAGGTCGCGTATTACAATCTTCATGTCCTTGTCAGGTGCGGAAGCGTGTGTATAGAATGGTATACCACGCTCAGACGCGTCCTGAGTGACACGGCGATAATCGTCAGCAGGGCTGAGTGTGAACCTGCACAGGTCACGTCCGGCATGCTTCACGGTGTACACGGCCGTTGTTTAGCCGTTGGTCCACGTATTTTCTTTTTGATGGAGAATACTACGAACAAACGGAGGGAGTCGCCATGGGTAGCCCACTCTCACCGGTAGTAGCGAATTTGTACATGGAGAACATCGAGTAGGAAGCCCTGTCGTCATCCGAATGGAAACCTACTTGCTTTTTCCGTTACGTGGACGACACGTTCGTCATCTGGCCACATGGTATGTATAAACTCCTTGACTTCCTTACACATCTAAACTCCATACACCCCAACATCAAATTCACTATGGAGTCTGAAACGGAGGGTAAATTACCTTTCCTTGACGTCTTGGTCAAGAGAAGGGCTGACGGCTTCCTAGGTCATGGGGTGTATCGGAAGACAACGCACGCTGATCTGTATTTGCACGCAGACAGCTGCCACCACCCTTCACAGAGGAATGGGGTACTTAAAACTCTAGTACATAGAGCGCGCACTATCTCTGACGCACAGAGTCTACCCCAGGAATTGGAACATCTGAGAACTGTACTTCGAAAGAATGGGTACTCAGAGTGGCAGATTCAACGTGCTCTCCGCCCAACCACTACAGCACAACCTGTGGAGATGGATGAAATCACGAGGGAGGAGGTAGGCACTGCGTTTATTCCATATACAGGCGCACTCTCGGGGAAAATCGCCCGCATTTTGAAGAAACACCGGGTCGGAACTGTGTTTTGACCTCCGAATAAAACTCGTGCACTGGAGGGGAGCGCCAAAGATGACCTCGGTTTGACGAAGGCCGGCTTGTACCAGATTCCGTGTCAATGTGGCAAGTCGTATATTGGTCAGACGATGCGTACCGTCGAGGATCGATACCGTAAACACCAGAGGCACACTCGACTGATGTATCCGAGCAAGTCGGCCGTCGCTGAACATTGTTTGTCGGGAAATCACGCTATGGAGTATGAACGCACGAGGATTCTGGTACATACGTCGAGATACTGGGACAGCGTTGTTAGAGAGGCCATCGAAATTCGCACCAATGACGACCTCATAAACCGCGAGTGTGGCTATAATCTTAGCAAGGCTTGGGAACCAGCGATTGGGTTAATCAAGAGTAAATCGAGCAAACGTATAGTTGTGACGACCACGGCGGACAGAGCCATCACACCGGGGTCATCTCAGACGCCGTCGCAATCTGTTCCACCGCGCGACCGTGGCGCGGGGGGCGGACGGCGGAGGGAGTGCGCCGCGGGCGGAGGGTATTAAATCGACCGCCGCCGCGACCGAACCCAGTTCCCCCTGAGCAGCCATAGCGTAGGGATCTCCGTACCGACACGTTCACAGGAGCTCATTCCGTCAGTTCACCTGATGATGGCGACATGCATGATCGCCGAAGTATTGTATCCGTTGGACACTGTAGACCGGCAGTACACCCGTGGATATTTTGATTACACATTTATATTATCATTAATTGTTCTTCTTAGGCTCTCGTAGAAGTAAGCTAATGGATACAGGTAGCTTCTCGTGATTAAAAATATTATTTTCGTCTTGTTGAGTTTTTTGTAATTATGGAATTGTATACCGACCCTATGATGTTGTCGATGCAAAGATATTTTACAAATCACATATGTGACAACCATCTGTTATTATTCAGTTTGGGTTTTTAAAAATATTATTACTGTTTATAGATTTTGCTTATATTTTCTTAAAAATGAATATACAAACACTTATGACTTAATCACTTTCTACCTTTGGTTAAATTAATTTCAGTCCTGTCAGTTTACGTAAAATCAGACCTATAGGGATTCTCAGTAATAATCTTTGATTTTTTCTTTAACACACTTTAAATAACTTCAAACATTTCTTTCTATGATCATCTATAGAAAAACCTTTGCATGAACTTTATAATTTTTTATAATTAATCATACGAAATATACGAGGGTCGATTTTATTTCGACCTCCGATAGGTCATAAGTAAAGGACAAGTTTGCATTAAATGCATTTTATTACCAAAATTTAAGAACACCTTTGGTTAGACCCTACTATTCGACATACCAACCGTAACGAGTAAGTCACATGTCGTCCCTTGGACATTCTTCCCAACACTCTCTTCATAAAAAGTCGCTGCAAATGAACTGACTGACTCCTGTCGTTCTCCTTACTCTTCTATCATAGCCACTTCTTCAGTTCAAGTAAGAGATAGAAGTCACTCGGCGCTAGGTCGGAACTGCATGGATTATGGCAGAAAACGTCCCACCTAAATTGATCAAAGAGCCGTTTGGTTCCACCAGCGCTGACAGGACGGGCGTTGTCATGGAGCCGAACAGTTCCAGAAGTGAGAGCGTATCTTCTTTTGTTTTGAACAGGTCACCGCATACATCGCGAAGTTTCACTGTAAACAGCTGCGGTAATCGTTGTCCCTGGTTGCACAAACTACACAAGCCACACAATTTTTTGGTCCCAAAACGCGGCAACCGTTTCATATTGTTGATGATTTGTTTAAATATTTATGGTTTGTTTGGTAATGTTTGTGCATAAATTCGTGTGACAGTCATTTTCTTTCTGCTATGCCATGTCGAATACAAGTGTCACCTGCGGTCACGGTTCATTGGCAGCAACGTTTTATGAAGAGTTCAATGGAAAGCTTCTCCACAGGTAAGATAAAGATCTAAATGGATACGGTCATTACGTCAAAAAGTAAACTCAAGTGTACATATCTTTTAGTGGTAAAACAATTTTAGTATACACTTGCCTTTTATTAATGACTTATCAGAGGTTGAAAAACCAACAGCCCTCGTATAACAAAACCTTCTGCCGTAACCAAATGTAATACTCTGAATACCGTAAATAGATGGCTGATAAACAGACTTTACAGCTACGCAGGGGCTATAGACTAATTGATTTACAATCTCAAATCATTTGATTCGTGTAAAGCAAGGAAGTTTTCTTTCTACAAATGTGCGCAATAATTAAATATGTATCAGGAATGCATTCGAGTCCAGTGGCATCATTTTCTACAAGCCGCTTGTCGGTTGAAGGTTTTCCATCACCGGCGCTAATCAAACCCGCTGATCGCCTATGTTCTCACTTGGTGACGAGCAACCGGCAAAATGAGCACAGTTATGTAGTGTCGCTTAATACTTTGCCCCTAATACTTTAAGAACATTTCTGAAAGGTAACACAAGCCTACCTATGTCAGTCAACTCCCCAGGAAAGTTTGGCACTCTAGAGTTCACATGTCTCTGTGTCTAAGAATTATGAATCTAATATTTTCTGTATGCTTTTTCCGTTACACTTGCGGCTCCTTTAAGTTAATTTCCCAGAGATACTGTATGTGTTTGGCTGACCTTTTTATGTCTCACTTCCTCTCTTGGTTCTGCTGTAACTTAAGGGAGAGGAAACGAGGCCCTTTCAAAACAGAAACGGGCCAAGCCCTCAGAAATACTGCCCAGTTTAATGAAGCACTGCTAGTTACCACCGGCCGCCAGCTACGACAGGGGTGTATGCCATTCATCGTCCGAAAATTGGTCACCTAGCTGTCGCTGCTAGACCCTGTCTTCACTAAGTTGCGAGTCAGCTAGTCATGTTTGAGCATGGATGCTGCTAAGTCAGTGACTCTCAACCGGAGGGCTCCTGACGGCTGCTTTCCTACAAACGCACGCCACCTCCTTGCCGATCCACAGTGCTCACCTGCACCACTTGGCTACTAAGCCTCTGCCTTTGCGGACAGACACTTCTGCTGCCTGCGGCCCTGTGTGGACACACATTAAGGCAGCAAGACATTGCAAAGCACACTGGACTCCGTGGTTCAACTGAGCATGCTCTGGTGTGTCCATCATGGGGCAATGCACCAGGGCCAGCCAGTGCAGATCACATACCCTGAAGACCGCGACAGCAGCAACCTCCCTTAGCCACAGGCTTGACTCAATGTTTCCTCGCTACCAGAGTGCTGACAGCTGAACACAGCCTTGTCACCGCACGCTAACGCCATGAGCGGATCACACCTTTGGAGACAGGGCCCTTAGTTCCACCGCCATCACTCGCCAGGAATATTATCTGACCCTGGCCAACGTCTGCACCAGCACAACTATTGTGCACTAATGAAGGTACGTTTGACACTGTTGTCCTCTTGATTTATCAGACGACATCCATCTGCGCCGCTGCAAGAATGCCTGGGTGGAGAGAAAAATGCCATCCTGACAGCTTACGACCGAACCGCTGAATCTTTCCATCAGTAAATGGGGTATGTTCTCAACTGACTCAGTTGTTTTAACCCCCTCCACTGACGGAATGACCCACCTCCCAATTCCGTATGTATGAAACCAATACGGACTTGTAGCTGTCACGCCTTTGCGCTTACTGCTACGTATTTTAACTGTAAATAGCTCAGTCCCAATGGTAAGAGGCAGTAGTGAATTCACGTAGTTAATATTTGAATCCAGCACAGCTGCCACAAGCTCAGCTCACTTTTACTCCACTCCTACCCTCGCCATTGCACCACATTAACTAGGTGCTACGTGGACCTTGCTAAATTCACTTGCGTATACATTTTTGACCGTTACTCGCCAGTATTTACCTAATGATTAGTACACTCCTAACCGGACTATTTCCCTAAGAGCTGTGATGATTGAACGGGTTCGATCCACGGCCTACAGTGCCCTACAGTTCACACGGTAACACTGCCTACCTGACCCACTTAACTTGGTAGTGAGCTTATGTATCCAATCACCACTGCTAGCAGCAGTGGATAATCCTATCAGCACGACGAGAGCAGCAAACTTACCGTCGAATCCTCCTGAAAATACTTATAACTACGGTCGCCAGCTCTGAAGGAGCAAAAGAATAAATCAATTTTTGGGCTCGTTTCAAAGTGAAATGGCTTGAGTTGAATTTAAACTTAATTCTGAATATTACTATTTCTGATCATTCTAGATGATTCTACAAAGCAAATACTCTCTCAATTTCTGTGAGTTGGCTTGGTAATTACTACCAAGATAGGTTATGCAACTTCGGTTAACAAAATTCTATCCTTCAACTTATTTAATGATTTTGGATATTACTCTTTGGACCATTGATACAGAATTAGTTAAGTGACTTTACTTGAAAGGTTGCTCAGAAAAATTTAAGTAACTGTAAATAGGCGACTCATTCTGGTGCGACCATTGCTCTTTTCAACATTCTTATACGCTAAAGTATTCTACAACCAAAAGAATTGTAAATGAAAGAGGCGATGGTGGCCTCAGTCTAATTTTACTATACTATGTTTGAGGTTACTACACTTTACAATGAACAACATGCGTCGTAATTTTACTCGTTACTAAATTCTGTCCTCTGCACTTGCATAAAAGAAAACTGGTATTCTCCTTTTACATGTATACAAAGTTCGACTTAACAATTGCAAGCAGTCTTGCCTTGGGTAGACGGGTCGGTGCTGGTGGTGAGATGCATGTGGCTAACGCAGCTCTTCACGCCTCATGCCCTTAATGGCGGCTGGAACTATGAGCTGTAGCACTCGTATAAGCTACTGCACGTCCGCCATAAAATCTGGGCACAGGAACTCTTACAATCAGCCCCAGTGGCATAAAGGCGGCTTCAACAACCATTCGTCGCGTTTTACTCCAAAAACGGCGACGATATTCGCCTCTTCGCTGTTGCACAATCACTTTTGCGTGAGTACAGTTACGCACGTCCGATCACGTCAACACTCCCCAGGCCATTCCATTGTTCAGTCCCTGTGTCTCCAGCTACCCCTACCTGCGCTCATATCACCAAGAGTGGGGGCGTTCCCCTACCACCTTTTTACCGAAATCATTTAGTATTTAAGAATATTTATATTTACTACCCTGGAGTCCATACCAGTCATAATAATTTACTACTAGCGCTTTACAACATTAAATTATACAGTAATAACTTATAATTACCAAGAAAAAGAATAGATTTGACTCCGAGAGCTTAGTGCATTGTCTGACAGGCAGCGCTAATTCCCAGTTTCGCCAATAGATGGCATCAGGGTGCACTCCCTGGCAGTCTCACACAAGCGCGCCCGTTTCCGACGCGCGGGCTCCAAATTACTGTCAGCCCACCATCATTTCAGTTCCGTTACAGGCTCTTCCACCCATTTTAATGGTCAAGTCATCCCAGACCTCTAAAGATGAACCCAACTTTCTTGTCATCTTAAACTGCGCAACGACTTCTCGTTGATGCCAACTGAACTTGTTCATTAAAAGTTCGCTACGTAGTGCCATTGAAGCGTAATCATTACTTTAATTCCATTAATTAATGACGACAATATATTATACAGTAAAAAAATCTTTTTTCGCGACCCGTGTGAGGTCCTGCCCAAACAACTGATCGCGCGAAATCGCTCCAGGGGTCGCGTGTGTCGTCAGTTTGGGAGGCAGCACCTTGCTGAGCTTTGCTTTGGCGATGCAACACACCACTTAGCCATCAGGTATACGACAAAACAGCAGTAGCAAATTAGTGCTGTGTTGCATCACCATAGCGTAGCTCAGTATAATGCTGCCTCCCAAATATGTATACATATGTGTGTGTGTGTGTGTGTGTGTGCTGCTAAGGCAGGACGGCGAAAAGTTTAAACTACTAGCAGCCATACCAGATCAGTCTGTCATGGCTACTCAAGACAACAGCACAAGAAAAAAAATCACAATTTTCGATCCACACAGGTTCCCTTGATGAGCATATTTACCCTGTACTCCACACACCAAGTTCAGCTGCCACTCACTGCCTGCGGCCTACCTTTAGCTATTTTCTCAGGCTTTGCTACTTGGTAGCTCACTTCTGAGCTTACGACTGCAGGAGTTAAAGAAGATGCGGAGGAACGTCCTGCTGTGGAGTGGTATTCGTAATTATATTTTTGCTGATATCAGGGTGTAACAGAAAGCTGCAGTGGAGCCACTGTGCGCCTGTTTTGTTACAGTAGTGACTAATATAATTGTATTTGAATTGAAAAGTCACAGCCAGGTCGTAGCGTCCGTTGACTGTATTGTAAAAAAATGGTTCAAATGGCTCTGAGCACTATGGGACTTAACATATATGGTCATCAGTCCCCTAGAACTTAGAACTACTTAAACCTAACTAACCTAAGGCCATCACACAACACCCAGTCATCACGAGGTAGAGAAAATCCCTGACCCCGCCGGGAATCGAACCAGGGAACCCGGGCGCGGGAAGCGAGAACGCTACCGCACGACCACGAGCTGCGGACGACTATATTGTAATTGTATTTGATTTAGTAAAGAACAGTAAGGTTGTGGTTCATCTGTTGTATCCTAGAGATAAGGTTTAGTGCATTTGTTGCTAGTCAATTTACCTTCATAGTTCACTGTGTGTTAGTTTGTGCGTCAGTGCAAACTGTGTAGTTCATACACCCTGCCTCTCCTGTGTATGATTAGGTGTTGGTTGTAGTTAGATGTTCGTATACTATCAGAGAAGCGAGTGTTGTAGCATAATTATTTCAGAAGACCTTCTGTAAAGTCCAAAGACAAAGCAACATTTCTTATACATGAGATATACATGAGTGTCGTCGTAACTGCCGTCTGCTTCACGTCTGCTGTGCAGCGAGCTACATTAATTTAAGTATTAACTGTATTTTTCTTACTTGTCACTTCTTCTTCCGTGTGTATTTGCTTTTAGGAAGCTTCAATTGTCGGGTGCTATTAATAGTGTTCCATAGATTTCGTGTTTGTTTTGAATACAGTCAGCCAACCATAGTGCCAGTAGTGCTAGTGTTTGTTTTCAATACAGTCCTGAGACAGATAGTGCTATTTTCATTGTTTTTTACAAGAAGTGGCTAGCAACCACAGTTTAGTGAATAAACAGCCGCCTTTAGTGAATTAGCAGTCTAGTTAAAGGTTGATTAACTCTCTTCAGTAAATTGATTCCTTAGGATGGATAGGATGTGTGACTGCTGTGTACGGACGCAGGAGGAGCTGGCCACTGTTCGCGAACAGCTGAGCGTGTTGATGGCCGCGGTCAGCCGTCTTCAGGCTGCTGCCTCGGAGTGTAGCGGCAGTGCGGAGTCTGGTGCGTCGCAAGGTACACCCCAGGTGTTACATGCTTCACCCACTCTCCCTGCTGTAGAGACATCTTCGCGGGTACCGGGCGCGGTTGGCCACCCTCTCCCCAAAGGGAGTGGCGGGTTCAGCGGCGTTCGCGGCGCACGAGGCGGAGGGTCAATGTGGAGGCTGGCCATGTGGCATCGCCCGCTCTGCCTGTGAGTGGACATGTGGCTGCTCCTTCAGCAAGGTCCGAGCAGGCACACGGGGGGGAGGGGTTTATTAGTTATTGGGAGCTCCAACGTTAGGCGTGTGATGGAGCCCCTTAGGGAAATAGCGGGAAGGTCGGGGAAGAAGGCCAGTGTTCACTCTGTCTGCTTGCCGGGGGGTCTCATCCGAGATGTGGAGGAGGCCCTGCCGGCGGCGATAGAGAGCACTGGGTGCACCCGACTGCAAATTGTTGCTCATGTCGGCACCAGTGACTCCTGCCGTCTGGGTTCAGAGGTCATCCTCAGTTCGTACAGGCGGTTGGCGGAATTGGTGAAGGCGGAAAGCCTCGCTCGCGGGGTAGAATCAGAGCTAACTATTTGTAGTATCGTTCCCAGAACCGATCGCGGTCCTCTGGTTTGGAGCCGAGTGGAAGGCTTAAACCAGAGGCTCAGACGGTTCTGCGGAGATCTGGGGTGCAAATTTCTCGACCTCCGCTATCGGGTGGAGAAATGTAGGGTCCCCCTGAATAGGTCAGGCGTGCACTACACGCCGGAAGCGGCTACAAGGGTAGCGGAGTACTTGTGGAGTGCACATGGGGGTTTTTTTAGGTTAGAGAATCCCCTCCCTAGGCCCGACAAGACGCCTCCTGAGACACGGCAAGGTAGGAGTAGGCAAAATGCAACAGGGAATAACAATATTAATGTGCTAATAGTAAACTGCAGGAGCGTCTATAGAAAGGTCCCAGAACTGCTCTCGTTAATAAACGGACACAAAGAAAGGGGCAGAAAGTTGGCTGAAACCAGACGTAAACAGTAATGAAATCCTAAACTCAGATTGGAATGTATACCGAAGAGAATGGCTGGACAGTGAAGGGGGAGGCGTGTTTATAGCGATAAGAAATGCAATAGTATCGAAGGAAATTGACGGAAATCCGAAATGTGAAATGATTTGGGTGAAGGTCACGGATAAAGCAGGCTCAGACATGGTAATTGGATGTCTCTATAGGCCCCCTGGCTCAGCAGCTATTGTGGCTGAACACCTGAAGGATAATTTGGAAAATATTTCGAGTAGATTTCCCCACCATGTTATAGTTCTGGGTGGAGAATTTAATTTGCCGGATATAGACTGGGAGACTCAAACGTTCATAACGGGTGGCAGGGACAAAGATTCCAGTTAAACTTTTTTAAGTGTTTTATCTGAAAACTACCTTGAGCAGTTAAACAGAGAACCGACTCGTGACAATAACATATTAGACCTTCTGGTGACGAACAGACCCGAAATATTCGAAAAAGTTAACGCAGAACAGGGAATCAGCGATCATAAAGCGGTTACTGCATCGATGATTTCAGCCGTAAATAGGAATATTAAAAAGGGTAGGAAGATTTTTCTGTTTAGAAAAAATGACAAAAAGCAGATTTCAGAGTACCTGTTGGCTCAACACAAAAGTTTTGTCTCAATTACAGATAGTGTTGAGGATCAGTGGACAAAGTTCAAAACCGTCGTACATTATCCGTTAGATGAGTATGTGCCAAGCAAGATCGTAAGAGATGGAAAAGAGCCACCGTGGTACAACAACCGAGTTAGAAAACTGCTGCGGAAGCAAAGGAAACTTCACAGCAAACATAAACATAGCCAAAGCCTTGCAGACAAACAAATATTACGCGAAGCGAAATGTAGTGTGAGGAGGGCTATGCAAGAGGCGTTCAATGAATTCGAAAGTAATGTTCTATGTACTGACTTTGCAGAAAATCCTAAGAAATTTTGGTTTTCTGTCAAAGCGGTAGGTGGATCAAAACAAAATGTCCAGACACTCTGTGACCAAAATGGTACTGAAACAGAGGATGACAGACTAAAGGCCGAAATACTAAATGTCTTTATCCAAAGTTGTTTCACAGAGGAAGATGCACTGTAGTTCCTTCTCTAGATTGTCGCACAGATGACTAAATGGTAGATATCGAAATAGACGACAGAGGGATAGAGAAACAATTAAAATCGCTCAAAAGAGGAAAGGCCTCTGGACCTGATGGGATACCAGTTCAATTTTACACAGAGTACGCGAATGAAGTTGCCCCCCTTCTTGCACCGGTGTACCGTAGGTCTCTAGAAGAGCGTAGCGTTCCAAAGGATTGGAAAAGGCCACAGGTCATCCCTGTTTTCAAGAAGGAACGTCGAACAGATGTGCAGAACTATAGACCTATATGTCTAACGTCGATCAGTTGTAGAATTTTGGAACACGTATTATGTTCGAGTAACGGAGGGGTATCTGTTGAGAGGCCAAACAAACGTGTGGTTCCTGAAGAGGGCAGCAGCCTTTTCAGTAGTTGCAAGGGCAACAGTCTGCATGATTGACTGATCTGGCCTTGTAACAATAACCAAAACGGCCTTGCTGTGCTGGTACTGCGAACGGCTGAAAGCAAGGGGAAACTACGGCCGTAATTTTTCCCGAGGGCATGCAGCTTTACTGTATGATTAAATGATGATGGCGTCCTCTTGGGTAAAATATTCCGGAGGTAAAATAGTCCCCCATTCGGATCTCCGGGCGGGGACTACTCAAGAGGATGTCCTTATCAGCAGAAAGAAAACTGGCGTTCTACGGATCGGAGCGTGGAATGTCAGATCCCTTAATCGGGCAGGTAGGTTAGAAAATTTAAAAAGGGAAATAGATAGGTTAAAGTTAGATATAGTGGGAATTAGTCAAGTTCGGTGGCAGGAGGAAGAAGACTTCTGGTCAGGTGACTACAGGGTTATAAACACAAAGTCAAATAGGGGTAATGCAGGAGTAGGTTTAATAATGAATAGGAAAATAGGAATGCGGGTAAGCTACTACAAACAGCATAGTGAACGCATTATTGTGGCCAAGATAGATACGAAGCCCACGCCTACTACAGTAGTACAAGTTTATATGCCAACTAGCTCTGCAGATGACGAAGATATTGAAGAAATGTATGATGAAATAAAAGAAATTATTCAGATAGTGAAGGGAGACGAAAATTTAATAGTCATGGGTGACTGGAATTCGAGTGTAGGAAAAGGGAGAGAAGGAAACGTAGTAGGTGAATATGGATTGGGGCTAAGAAATGAAAGAGGAAGCCGCCTGGTAGAATTTTGCACAGAGCACAACTTAATTATAGCTAACACTTGGTTTAAGAATCATGATAGAAGGTTGTATACATGGAAGAACCCTGGAGATACTAAAAGGTATCAGATAGATTATATAATGGTAAGACACAGATTTAGGAACCAGGTTTTAAATTGTAAGACATTTCCAGGGGCAGATGTGGACTCTGACCACAATCTATTGGTTATGACCTGTAGATTAAAACTGAAGAAACTGCAAAAAGGTGGGAATTTAAGGATATGGGACCTGGATAAACTGAAAGAACCAGAGGTTGTACAGAGTTTCAGGGAGAACATAAGGGAACAATTGACAGGAATGGGAGAAAGAAATACGGTAGAAGAAGAATGGGTAGCTTTGAGGGATGAAGTAGTGAAGGCAGCAGAGGATCAAGTAGGTAAAAAGACGAGGGCTAGTAGAAATCCTTGGGTAACAGAAGATATATTGAATTTAATTGATGAAATGAGAAAATATAAAAATGCAGTAAATGAAGCAGGCAAAAAGGAATACAAACGTCTCAAAAATGAGATCGACAGGAAGTGCAAAATGGCTAAGCAGGGATGGCTAGAGGACAAATGTAGGGATGTAGAGGCTTATCTCACTAGGGGTAAGATAGATACTGCCTACAGGAAAATTAAAGAGACTTTTGGAGATAAGAGAACCACTTGTATGAACATCAAGAACTCAGACGGAAGCCCAGTTCTAAGCAAAGAAGGGAAAGCAGAAAGGTGGAAGGAGTATATAGAGGGTCTATACAAGGGCGATGCACTTGAGGACAATATTATGGAAATGGAAGAGGATGTAGATGAAGATGAAATGGGAGATACGATACTGCGTGAAGAGTTTGACAGAGCACTGAAAGACCTGAGTCGAAACAAGGCCCCCGGAGTAGACAACATACCATTGGAACTACTGACGGCCTTGGGAGAGCCAGTCCTGACAAAACTCTACCATCTGGCGAGCAAGATGTATGAAACAGGCGAAATACCCTCAGACTTCAAGAAGAATATAATAATTCCAATCCCAAAGAAAGCAGGTGTTGACAGATGTGAAAATTATCGAACAATCAGTTTAATAATCCACAGCTGCAAAATACTAACACGAATTCTTTACAGACGAATGGAAAAACTAGTAGAAACCGATCTCGGGGAAGATCAGTTTGGATTCCGTAGAAATACTGGAACATGTGAAGCAATACTGACCTTACGACTTATCTTAGAAGAAAGATTAAGGAAAGGCAAACCTACGTTTCTAGCATTTGTAGACTTAGAGAAAGCTTTTGACAATGTTGACTGGAATACTCTCTTTCAAATTCTAAAGGTGGCAGGGGTAAAATACAGGGAGCGAAAGGCTATTTACAATTTGTAGAGAAACCAGATGGCAGTTATAAGAGTCGAGGGACATGAAAGGGAAGCAGTGGTTGGGAAGGGAGTAAGACAGGGTTGTTGCCTCTCCCCTATGTTATTCAATCTGTATATTGAGCAAGCAGTAAGGGAAACAAAAGAAACATTCGGAGTAGGTATTAAAATCAATGGAGAAGAAATAAAAACTTTGAGGTTCGCCGATGACATTGTAATTCTGTCAGAGACAGCAAAGGACTTGGAAGAGCAGTTGAACGGAATGGATGGTGTCTTGAAGGGAGGATATAAGATGAACATCAACAAAAGCAAAACGAGGATAATGGAATGTAGTCGAATTAAGTCGGGTGATCTTGAAGGTATTAGATTAGGAAATGAGACACTTAAAGTAGTAAAGGAGTTTTGCTATTTGGGGAGCAAAATAACTGATGATGGTCGAAGTAGAGAGGATATAAAATGTAGACTTGCAATGGCAAGGAAAGCGTTTCTGAAGAAGATAAATTTGTTAACATCGAGTATAGTTTTAAGTGTCAGGAAGTCATTTCTGAAAGTTTTTGTATGGAGTGTAGCCATGTATGGAAGTGAAACATGGACGGTAAGTAGTTTGGACAAGAAGAGAATAGAAGCTTTCGAAATGTGGTGCTACAGAAGAATGCTGAAGATTAGATGGGTAGCTCACATAACTAATGAGGAAGTATTGAATAGGATTGGGGAGAAGAGAAGTTTGTGGCACAACGTGACCAGAAGAAGGGATCGGTTGGTAGGACATGTTCTGAGGCATCAAGGGATCACCAATTTAGTATTGGAGGGCAGCGTGGAGGGTAAAAATCGTAGGGGGAGACCAAGAGATGAATACACTAAGCAGATTCAGAAGGATGTAGGTTGCAGTAGGTACTGGGAGATGAAGAAGCTTGCACAGGATAGAGTAGCATGGAGAGCTGCATTAAACCAGTCTCAGGACTGAGGACCACAACAACAACAACATAATGACTTTTCTGGAGACTAGAAATCTACTCTGTAGGAATCAGCATGGGTTTCGAAAAAGACGGTCATGTGAAACCCAACTCGCGCTATTCGTCCACGAGACTCAGAGGGCCACAGGTAGATGCCGTGTTTCTTGACTTCCGCAAGGCGTTCTTTACAGTTCCCCACAGTCGTTTAATGAACAAAGTAAGAGCATATGGACTATCAGACCAATTGTGTGATTGGATTGAGGAGTTCCTAGATAATAGGACGCAGCATGTCATTCTCAATGAAGAGAAGTCTTCCGAAGTAAGAGTGATTTCAGGTGTGCCGCAGGGGAGTGTCATAGGACCGTTGCTATTTACAATATACATAAATGACCTGGTGGATGACATCGGAAGTTCACTGAAGCTTTTTGCAGATGATGCTGTTGTGTATCGAGAGGTTGTAACAATGGAAAATTGTACTGAAATGCAGGAGGATCTGCAGCGAATTGACGCATGGTGCAGGGAATGGCAATTGAATCTCAATGTAGACGAGTGTAATGTGCTGCGAATACACAGAAAGATAGATCCTTTATCATTTAGCTACAAAATAGCAGGTCAGCAACTGGAAGCAGTTAATACCATAAATTATCTGGGAGTACGCATTAGGAGTGATTTAAAATGGAATGATCATATAATGTTGATCGTCGGTAAAGCAGATGCCAGACTGAGATTCATTGGAAGAATCCTAAGGAAATGCAATCCGCAAACAAAGGAAGTAGGTTACAGTACGCTTGTTCGACCACTGCTTGAATACTGCTCAGCAGTGTGGGATCCGTACCAGATAGGGTTGATAGAAGATATAAAGAAGATCCAACGGAGAGCAGCGCGCTTAGTTACAGGATCATTTAGTAATCGCGAAAGCGTTACGGAGATGATAGATAAACTCCAGTGGAAGACTCTGCAGGAGAGACGCTCAGTAGCTCGGTACGGGCTTTTGTCAAAGTTTCGAGAACATACT
Organism: Schistocerca cancellata; assembly: GCF_023864275.1. Taxonomy (NCBI): domain Eukaryota; kingdom Metazoa; phylum Arthropoda; class Insecta; order Orthoptera; family Acrididae; genus Schistocerca; species Schistocerca cancellata. The sequence continues at coordinate 982,860,417 of NC_064626.1, read as the reverse complement.
TTCACCGAAGAGTCAAGCAGTATATTGCTCCCTCCTACATATATCTCGCGATGAGACCATGAGGATAAAATCGGAGAGATTAGAGCCCACACAGAGGCATACCGACAATCCTTCTTTCCACGAACAATACGAGACTGGAATAGAAGGGAGAACCGATAGAGGTACTCAAGGTACCCCCTGCCACACACCGTCAGGTGGCTTGCGGAGTATGGATGTAGATGTAGATGTAGATGATCAGCCACAACATTATGACGCCGACCAAGTATCGATATAAACTCCTCCATGAGACAGCAGCGTCACCTGGCGAGGAATGACTGCCAGTCAGACACACGCGATGTGCTTGTAGCACCAGTGAGTATGTGCGATCTGTCTGAAATTGATCAGGGGCATATTGTGATACTCCGGAGTTTCAGCACGAGCATTTCTGAAAATACACGACTTCGAGAAGTGCTGTGATTTGTGTCTTCAGCACGTGGCGAAACTAAGGTGAAACCACATCCAGACGTCGTGGGTTGGGCGGCCGCACCTCATTACAGACCTCAGACGTCGTAGGCTGGTAAAACAGGACAGGCGGCTTTTTGTGGTGGAGCTAATATCAGACTTTAATGCTGAGCAGAGTACAAGTGTGTTTGAACACACACTGCACCGAACACTCATAACGATAGTCCTCCTCAGCCAATGACCCATGCATGTGCCAATGTTAACACCACGACTTCGGTAACTGCGACTGAAATAGGCAAGCGACCATTGACACTGGACGGTGGCGCAGTGCCAGAGCGTTGTGTGGTCTGATTACCAGTCCCAATAACTTCTCAATCATGCCGACAGAAATGTGGGTATCTATCATCTTCCAGGAGAAGAACTCCTTGACACTTGTACTGTAGGACGGAGACAGCTAGCGGCGACTGCATTATCCTCTGGAGAACATTCACATGGGCGTCCATGGATCGAGTGGAACTCGTGCAAGGAACCATGACGGCCTTCATGACGATCATGCTTCGCGACGGCAGGGCATTTTTCAGCAAAATAATATGCCGTGTCACGAGTGTGATGGAGTGGTTAGACGAAGACGATGGTGAGTTCCAGTTGATGTGCTGCTCCCCCAGTTCGCCAGATCTGAACCCGACTGAACCCATTTGGTATGTGATTGAAGGGGGAGTGAGAGGTTTTCGCCCTTCACCCAGCCCCCTCCCCGGAACTCACGGGAATTAGGTGACTCGTGTGTGCATATATGGTGACAAATCTCTACAGCGACGTACCAAAACCTTATTACTTCCTTGCCATGATGCGTCGCGGCTGTTATCCGTGCCAGAAGTAGACAAACTGCCTATTAAGTGGGTGTTCATAATGTTCTGGCTGATCAGTGTACATGGGTCTTGGGCTAGATTTTAGATTATGTGTACTTTTTTGCTTCTTTCAAGTTTTAATTATTTAATTGGGGTGGAGTGATTAATAGTGTTTATCAAATTTGTATTGTTATATCAGAAGTTAACTCACTTGTGAAGCGCAAGTGGTTATTCTGTTCGTTCATGTATGTGCTCTGGCATTGCAATTTTTGTGAATTTAGATCGAAGTAACTGGTTAAGAACTCACGTTAGCACATCCCGTTGCCAAACTCCAAGCCCATCGCAAGTCTACGCCCAATAATAGTGGGTGATGGATGATACTTCATACAGCATTTGTAAAGAGTGTGGACGAGATCTGACATCGGTGTTGCGGGATCGTGAATTTGTAAATCCAGTCCAAGTTTCTGCAAACGCTATAGCTCTGCGAGCAGCAGGTGAAGATTTTACACTGGCGTTTTGAGAATCGCAGCACGTCTTTCAAGTAGATAGAAATTTCATAGACGGTCAAGCCACGGAAAGCCTCTTTCCAATATAAAATTTGATTTGGAAGAGTTGTTTTGACGCAGGACTCGTACTGCCGACAACAAGAGGCATATCACAACAAAGTGTGGCGGTCGCTGCTATCTGCGCTCATGAGAAAGCTCGTAGCTTGTGCACGTAGTCAAATATTGAAGGCACAAAATGTATTACCACACATCAAAAAACATTTTTCATCACCTTGGTTCCCAGAATTCCTGAAGATAGACGTTGACTGTGTATGTTGTATCAAACACACAGTCCCTTTGAGTGTTCAGAAATGTCACCATACCCGCCAAAGATGTAAGCAACTATGCATGAGCAGCGCCTATTACACGGAGGAGGTCCGACAGCCGATCATTTCCAGTCATTCCACCAGGAAGGCTGTACACGGCTCGTGTTATCTGTAGTTCAACCATGCCTAGACGGTGAAAACAGCGCTCGATGGAGTCCGCATTGTTACTTTCGTGCAGCGACAGGACGCTGTGAGCGCAATAGGATGCATGATGCGCAACTTCACTCCCGACGCCCATGTCGAGGTCCATATTTGCAACCACGACACCATGCAGCGCGACACGGTTTGGCCCACCAACATGCCGAATGGACCGCTCAGGATTGCCATCACGTTCTCTTCACCGATGAGTGTGGCATATGCCTTCAACCACAGAATCGTCGGAGACGTGTTTGAAGGCAACCCGGTCAGGCTGAACGCCTTAGACACACAGTCCAGCGAGTGCAGCAAGGTGGAGGTTCCCTGCTGTTTTGGGGGTGGCATTACGTGTGGCCGAAGTAAGCCGCTGTTTGTCATGAAAGGCACCGTAACGGCTGTACGGTACGTGAATGTCATCCTCCGACCAATAGGGCAACCACATCAGCAGCATACTGGCGCGGCATTCGTCTTCATTGACGACAATTCGCGCCCCTAGGTGCTGTGTGATGTCCTTAGGTTAGTTAGGTTTAAGTAGTTCTAAGTTCTAGGGGACTGATGACCATAGATGTTAAGTCCCATAGTGCTCAGAGCCATTTGAACCATTTCGCGCCCTTACCGTGCACATCTTCTGAGTGACTTCCTTCAGGATAACGACATCGCTTGACTACAGTGGCCATGATGTTCTCAAGATATGAACCCTATCGAAAATGGCTGGGATTGATTGAAAACGGCTGTTTAAGAACGAAGTGTCCCACCAACCACTCTGAGGGATCTACGCCAAATCGCCGTTGAGGAGTGGGACAATCTGGACTTGTGGAACTTGATGAACTTGTGGATAGTATGCCACAACGAATACAGGCATGCATCAATGCAAGAGGACGTGTTACTGCGTATTAGAGCTACCGGTGTGTACAGCAATCTGGACCACCACTTCTGAGTCTCGTTATATGGGGTACAACATGCAATGTGTAGTTTTCATGAGCGTTAAAAAGGGTGGAAATGATGTTGATGTTGATCTCTATTCCAATTTTCTGTAGAGGTTCAGAAACGTTCGGAACAGAGGTAATGCAAAAAATTTTTTGATGTGTGTACAAGATTCACATACTCATACATTAACGATAAGAGCAAAAGACTGACAAATCACATGCAGAATGAGTGCGTGAGGCGATGGCGAAACAACGTGGGAGGCAGGAACGTCCTTATGGACCCGAACACGCATTGAATTGCCTAATAGTTGGCCATTTTACTTGTTAGTATACAAGGGCGGTAACGGCGAAAACCTACTAATCGAAATTTCGCGGTTTTTTTTTTTGGTCATCAGTCTACTGACTGGTCATCTCAGAGTAGCACTTGCAACCTACGTCCTCAATTATTTGTTTGACGTATTCCAATCTCTGTCTTGCTCTACTGTTTTTGCCCTCCATAGCTCCCTCTAGTACCATGGAAGTCATTCCCTCATGTCTTAACATCTTAACATGTCCTGTCATCCTGTCCCTTCTCCTTATCAGTGTTTTCCACATATCCCTTTCCTCTCCGATTCTGCGTACAACCTCCTCATTCCTTACCTTACCAGTCCACCTAATTTTCAACATTCGTCTGTAGCACCACATCTCAAATGCTTCGATTCTCTTCTGTTCCGGTTTTCCCACAGTCCATGTTTCACTACCATAAAATGCTGTACTCCAGACGTACATCCTCAGAAATTTCTTCCTCAAATTAAGGCCGGTATTTGGTATTAGTAGAGTTCTCTTGGCCAGAAATGCCTTTTTTGCCATAGCGAGTCTGCTTTTGATGTCCTACTTGCTCCGTCCGTCATTGGTTATTTTACTGGCTAGGTAGCAGAATTCCTTAACTTCATTGACTTCGTGACCATCAATCCTGATGTTATGTTTCTCGCTGTTTTCGTTTCTACTACTTCTCATTACCTTCGTTTTTCTCCGATTTACTCTCAAACCATACTGTGTACTCATTAGATTGTTCATTCCGTTCAGCAGATCATTTAATTCTTCTTCACTTTCACTCAGGATAGCAATGTCATCAGCGAATCGTATCATTGATATCCTTTCACCTTGTATTTTAATTCCACTCCTGAACCTTTCTTTTGCGAATCGTATCATTGATATCCTTTCACCTTGTATTTTAATTCCACTCCTGAACCTTTCTTTTATTTCCATCATTGTTTCCTCATGTACAGATTGGAGAGTAGGGGCGAAAGGCTGCAGCCTTGTCTTACACCCTTCTTAATACGAGCACGTCGTTCTTGATCGTCCACTCTTATTATTCCCTCTTGGTTGTTGTATATATCGTATATGACCCGTCTCTCCCTATAGCTTACCTCTACTTTTTTCAGAATCTCGAACACCTTGCACCATTTTATATAGTCGAACGCTTTTTCCAGGTCGACAAATCCTATGAAAGTGTCTTGATTATTCTTTAGCCTAGCTTCCATTATTAGCCGTAACGTCAGAATTTCCTCTCTCGTCCCTTTACTTTTCCTAAAGCCAAAATGATCGTCACCTAGCGCATTCTCAATTTTCTTTTCCATTCTTCTGCATATTATTCTTGTAAGCAGCTTCGATGCATGAGCTGTTAAGCTGATTGTGCGATAATTCTCAGACTTGTCAGCTCTTGCCGTCTTCGGAATTGTGTGGATGATGCTTTCCCGAAAGTCAAATGGTATATCGCCAGACTCATATATTCTACACACCAACGTGAATAGTCGTTTTGTTGCCACTTCCCTCAATGATTTTAGAAATTCTGATGGAATGTTATCGATCCCTTCTGCCTTATTTGACCGTGAGTCCTCCAAAGCTCTTTTAAATTCCGATTCTAATACTGGATACCCTATCTCTTCTAAATCGACTCCTGTTTCTTCCTCTATCGCATCAGACAAATGTTCACCTTCATAGAGGCTTTCAATGTATTCTTTCCACCTATCTGCTCTCTCCTCTGCATTTAACAGTGGAATTCCCGTTGCACTCTTAATGTTACCACCGTTGCTTTTAATGTCACCAAAGGTTGTTTTGACTTTCCTGTACGCTGAGTGTGTCCTTCCGACAATCATATCTTTATCGATGTCTTCACAGTTTTCATGCAGCCATTTCGTCTTAGCTTCCCTGCACTTCGTATTTATTTCATTCCTCAGCGACTTGTATTTCTGTATTCCTGATTTTCTCGGAACATGTTTGTACTTCCTCCTTTCATTAATCAACTGAAGTATTTCTTATGTTACCCATGGTTTCTTCGCAGCTACCTTCTTTGTACCTATGTTTTCCTTCTCAACTTCTGTGATGGCCTTTTTAGAGATGTCCATTCCTCTTCAACTGTACTGCCTACTGCGCTATTCCTTATTGCTGTATCTATATCGTTAGAGAACTTCAAACGTATCTCATCATTCCTTAGTACTTCCGTATCCCACTTCTTTGCGTATTGATTCTTCCCGACTAATGTCTTGGACTTCAGCCTACTCTTCATCACTACTATATTGTGATCTGAGTCTATATCTGCTCCTGGGTACGCCTTACAATCCAGTATCTGATTTCGGAATCTCTGTCTGAACATGATGAAATCTAATTGATATCTTCCCGTATCTCCCGGCCTTTTCCAGGTATACCTCCTCCTCTTGTGATTCCTGAACAGGGTATTCGCTATTACTAGCTGAAACTTGTTACAGAACTCAATTAGTCTTTCTCCTCTTTCATTCCTTGTCCCATGCCCATATTCTCCTGTAACCTTTTCTTCTACTCCTTCACCTACAACTGCATTCCAGTCGCCCATGACTATTAGATTTTCGTCCCCCTTTACATACTGCATTACCCTTTCAATATCCTCATACACTTTCTCTATGTGTTCATCTTCAGCTTGCGGCGTCGGCATGTATACCTGAACTATCGTTGTCGGTGTTGTGTTGGTCTGCTGTCGATTCTGATTAGAACAACCCGGTCACTGAACTGTTCACAGTAACACACCCTCTGCCCTACCTTCCTATTCATAACGAATCCTCCACCTGTTATACCATTTTCTGTTGCTGTTGATATTACCCGATACTCATCTGACCAGAAATCCTTGTCTTCCTTCCACTTCACTTCACTGACCCCTACTATATCTAGATTGAACCTTTGCATTTCCCTTTTCAGATTTTCTAGTTTCCCTACCACGTTCAAGCTTCTGACATTCCACGCCCCGACTCGTAGAACGTTATCCCTTCGTTGATTATTCAATCTTTTTCTCATGGTAAGCTCCCCCTTGGCAGTCCCCTCCCGGAGATCCGAATGGGGGACTATTCCGGAATCTTTTGCCAATGGAGAGACCATTATGACAGTTCTTCAATTACAGGCCACATGTCCTGTGGATACACGTTAGGTGTCTTTAATGCAGTGGTTTCCATTGCCTTTTGCATCCTCATGTCGTTGATCATTGCTGATTCTTCCGTCTTTGGGGGCAATTTCCCACCCCTAGGACAAGAGGGTGCCCTGAACCTCTATCCGCTCCTCCGCCCTCTTTGACAAAGCCGTTGGCAGAACGAGGCTGACTTCTTATGCCGGAAGTCTTCGGCCGCCAATGCTGATTATTTATCAAAATTTTGGCAGTGGCGGGGATCGAACGGGGGAGCGAAGACGTTTCGATTATGAATCAAAGACGCTACCCCTACACCGCGGTCATACGGCGTAAAAATCCTGATTTTCACTTGGTGTGATAATTCACACAAATATAAACGTGTAGCAATTACGCAAAGTACCCCACGTGCTTGATATTAATCGACTTGCGAAAAGTTTACAGCGATAGTAATTTCACATCGTCCAAACACTTGCCGTTGACCCACTTTCACCAGTTAAAAGTCGACTGAAGGCCTCTCGAAACATGTGCAAGAATAATGAAGGCTGTTATTAGCCATCCTCCAGCGCGGCCCCTTTGCCGTGCTGGTAACAAGCTTTCTTTGCCTCACGCTCAGCAGACAAGTGTTCGTGCACACAAAGACTTCTGCCGGCGCTTCAGGCAATGGATTTCATCACACTGCTAAACAACCTCTCTGGGTCAACAACAGTACCGCACGCGTGGTGTGGTCCCCAAAGACTTTCCTGCTACATAGGTATCGATAGTGTCAGTTCATCACTGCCGCAACTGATTTTCGTGTCATGATGGCCGAAGCAGTACCAGCTGCGTAGTGATAGAATGATAATATTTTATAATCATCTCGGAAGATTATAAATTAAAACTCCCCAAAGCGTTTCTCTTTATGTATGTGGTGTACGTAGGGATTTTGATACGGTTGTCGCTAGTAGACAGATTCATTGGGAAAGGTTTACGTAAGCAGTCTATACATATTTCGTGCAAAATGGCTAAGAAATGATTGATGTTTATCGATTGTCTTGCCTTCTGAGGACTTCCCTGTTCACCTTCACTGCTATGAAACACATCTCCTCCACTGAACAAGTGTCCATAAATCTTAAGGTACGCATTTTAGCCTTTGGTTATCAGACATTTTTATTGTTCTGTAATACCACCTCTGAAAGTTGTCTGCTCTACAACCATAGCGACAACAGTACTGGTACATTCATTCCACTGTCAGGGTTTTCAGAACGATTTTCGTTTATAACTGTACACTCGTTCTTTTCTGGACTAGTTCCCCTTGCCTCAGGTTGGTACATTTATCCTGCTCATGCATCACTGAAAGTTTGTAATATCATCACGAAGTGACCCCGTATATACATACGTATACTCGTACGAGCACTGGCTCCTGTATCTTCGACGCTCTGTAGCGTCATTGGATATGTATATATGACTTTATAACACTCTCTTAAAGGACTAGAAATTATTTTTACACCCCTCACTTCCGTCCCGTTAAGAACGCATTGAGTTCTGTCTCGTAGAAAGGTCTGAATCCAGTCACTAATCTACTCCGATACACTACATACTTCCGTACGAACTTAATAACTGCCTTGTACCTCTGTAGTTCGAATTCAAGTAGTAGAGGAATACCTACTCTTGACGTATCACAAAGTAGTGCGCTCCGCTGGCAATTCTGCCACTTCTGCCAAAACCTACATCTCGAATATACGACTCTCAAGTGGCGTCCCTTGCATCCGATAGATTTTACCTGCTCGTCTCCGGCGGCGCTGTGCAGTACTAACCGTTATGAAAACAATATTTCTTTCATCCGCGCTAAGGCCGTTCTACGTTTTGTGAGGAATTTCATTACGGGAAAGGAAGAGCACGGACGCCTTCGCGCGTCGAGAAACCGCGAGCACCCGCACGTAATTACATTCTTCTCTTCCAATGTCTTTCCGCGGCAATGAAATGAAGCGGTTGGTGCAATATATTTTGAGGTAAATTAATATCGTTCTGTACTAGGACGTCTATGGAAAGAGTTTGTTGAAGAAGTGGGAGACAAGTTTTATTAAATCGTAAACTCATCCTTTTCACAGTTTGTAGGTACCAATTCACTTAATGAAACTTTAATTACTGTTTCTGTGCATTAATCATTGTTTCCTGTCAGTTGGCCTATAGTGTAGTGTTTGCAGTGATGGATCTCAACTATTTGTTGCTTAAATAATTGGGAGTTGCATCTCAGTGAAGATATTCATTTTCACATGTACATCGTTAAATTTCAGAAAGAGTTTTCACGCAGTTGATTCTGTTGATGTGAAAATTCTAGATAATTTAATCAGAGAATTTAGTGTTACAATGAATTTGGTAAATTTCGTTCAGGAAACTCTCAGAGACAAATGTTCAAAACTAAAGTTCTTGGACGCAATAGCTAAGCCCTCTAAAATAAACGCAGGAGAAATGCATGGTGGTGTCTTATGTCCAGTCCTCTTAAACTACCTACAGAAGAAAACTTTGTGTTAGAAAATGAACAAGAATTTGGAAAGAAAATCAGAAAGAATATCGTAACTCAAACAAAGCCGGTAATAAATAATCGATATTTAAGAAAACTGCCTGACATTTCCAGACGATTCTGAAATTAATGTCAGTCTCTTGAATTATCCATCCAGCAGGTTTAAGAAACTCTGCAAAGTCAATGAGATTTTCACAAACAAAAAAAATGCATTATATGTTTCATAAACACACAGTGGTCAAAGAGAAAAGGTCAAAAACTTAGAGTATACGGAAGAGATATTTCAGCAAAATAGGTTAGAAAATACGGTTATAAATGAAATGATACCAAAATGGAAAGAGCATATGGAATCACAAAATATAACAAGTCTATCAAGAAATGTACACCACGCTTGTCCGCGGTGTTCTGGGGTATTGCTGTGCTTTGTGGAATCCGCAACAGATGGGACTCACACAGTAAATTGAATAAGTTCAAAGAAGAGCAGCTCGTTCTGTTTTGTCGCGAAGTAGAGGAGAGAGTGTCATGGACATGATGCGTGATTTAAGTTGGACATCTGGAGTGTTTTTGCTATCTTGGCTGGTGGACGTCGCCACACACACACCATCCATGATTCACTTCGGCCTCATACAGGAACAACGGTGCGAACTATTTCTTATAGGCTTTAAGTGGTCGTATTGATTCGCGAGACAGTTCCGCGCCGCCAGCCGCCATCTTTGTGCAAGCTCTTCTGTCATCTGTTATTTGACAGTAATCTAATTCAGGTCGTCTTACTACTTGCCGTTCTTGTCCGATGCCTTGATGCGGATGATAAGAACCTGCCTACATCAAATAATTATTTAATTATAAGAAGGTATAAGTTTCAGAAGACGTATGTGTTATAAAATTAAAGTTTAAGTTCCTGTCATGTTCTGTATTATGTGTCTTTTGTATACATACGTACTTATTTTTGGTGTTTGGGAGCCAAGTGACTCATGTGAAAGAACAAACAGTCTTGGGTGCAAAACGGGATTTTTTATTTTGCCTGTCCTCCAGTGTTTAACGTTCCACAAGGCATCTTCAGACTGGCTGGCAAAACATGGTGGAAAGCACACAGGTTGCCGTATACATAAATGTCCCAGCACGAAAGAGCAGTGGTCAAAATTTGAAACAACACTGTGCGGTGTCCTTGTCAGATATACGGTGCCGTCCACGTACACTAAAACGGGATCAAGCCTACATGGATGCATGTTTCAATGTGGTTTCAGATTCTGACCACGCTGGTTTCCTGCTGCGACGTTCGTATGCGGGGCATCATATAGGCCTAACACTATATTTTGCCAGACAATCTAAAGAGGTCTTGTATGAGGCCAAACGCTTCATTGGAGAATAAGACAATAAAAAAATCAAGTTGTGCAACCAAAACTTTGTACTTTCTTATTTTTACGAACGGTTGCTGTACGACACTGACATGGATTAGAAAAAGTTTGAAATGATTCATTTGTATGCCCTCATGTTTCTACCGTAGTTTGAGTCCACATATTGCCTGCCATTTGTACTACGTGAGTGTGATTTAGAATATGCCGAGCCACTGTCTGGAAGGATGGAGGAAATTGAATCGTTACTGCAGTTGACTGATTTACGTACAAGGCCCCTCGGTTGCCTGGGATTTGGTTGCCTGTAAGGTGGTTGCTAACCAGTCCGCCTCAGAAACGTGTACTTGTCTTCCCTGATTGCGCTTATTAGTGAGAGAGCCGTTTATGTAAAATTAAAATTCTCTTTTAACTAATTTTCTCTTATGTTATTGTTATCTGTTGTCCACAGACGTCGACGTTTAAAGCTTTCTGCTTTACATGATTGTACAAACTAGTGGGATAAGGATCCATTATGGTTGCTTTACAGATGCGTATAAAGCTTTCCTTTTTTGAAAATTTTTCTGTTATTTGTATCTATACATTTTGGTAATTACTGATTTTACTGTCTGTCCTGTCTACCTCACAGACGTGTATATTATTTCCCATTTTGGGCACCTGTTAATGCACATTACAAAAACTCTTGTCAACGTGACTAAACAGTTTTCTACATCCCGTTGGCTGTTTGACAATCTTGCATGTAAAATTACTGCCAATAATTCTGTTACCTACGTGTTTTGGGGATTTGAGATGACAGCCTAAGTCGGCTTTTTGTTGGAGTGGCAACATGGTATCAGTCTGGCTTCAATGGGTGTAGAGTGATCATGCGATTTGAGTTGCTGTTAAATCTTGGTGATACTATTGTTCCGGTCTTTATGGAAGTTGCCTCTGGTTTGTGTGCTTTTGAAGACACTCGAGCCAGAGTTCCCTGTGATTCCGGCCTTCAAATTTCATTTCATACCCACCGGACTCGGAATATTTCCAGTGTTTTGGTTCGACAATGACGGAGGCGACGATCTCGCTTTGCTGAGACACATTTCCACGTCATGCACCAGCCGCAACTCGCCGACCATGGACAGCGCAGCCGTGCTAATCCGCAAAGGCAATGCACACCTTGGAAGGCGATAGAAGCGGCACTGAGGTAGGTATTGTGTTAGATTTTGAATAGTTTCGACCTGTGTTTCAAACGCACTTGAGGCTTCACTCACTCTCTCGCGATGGTTCTTTTTCTGATGTCACACGAATCTTAGTGCCGAGAACTCACTGATGTCTACGCCGTTTGGATGGAATCAATAGGAATTTATTTCCCTGGTGATGAGTTTTCCGTTTTCCTTTTCCATTCCATAATTCTGTCACATGATAATTCTTTTCTACACTTTTCCCTTTATTATAATACCAATAAAATACTGTTCGCCGTTTGATGGTTGCAGTCTGGTGTGCCTAGTATTTCCAGGTATGACATGAACTACGATATCTCCGCCATCATGTTGGTGGCGTCCCTGTTGAACAGCTTTATTATCTATTGTATGAAATCAGTGTACTTTGTTAACCCCAATTGGATTCGTATCTACTTGTACTAATCATAAGTTCCTTTTTGTATGAAAAAATCTTGTTTTTACCTGATAATATCTTTAATTTTAATCACACTGGCCCAGACATGAGTAAAGCGGGTAGTGTACTTCGGATTATCGGTTGAATATTAGGGAAACGCAGTCAGTCCGCTAAGAAGTTCGCGTACAACTAAATCATGCCATCAGGCCTAAAGTATTTCTGAAGTGTGTGGAACCCGTACCAGACAGGAAGGCCGCGCAGGGTAGCCGCGCGGTCGCGGCGCCTTGCACGGTTCGCGCGGCTACCCACGTCGGAGGTTCGAGTCCTCCCTCGGGCATGGGTGTATGTGTTGCCTTTGGCGTACGTTAGTTTAAGTTAGATTAAGTAGTGTGTAAGCCAATGGACCGTTGACCTCAGCAGTTTGGTCCCATAGGAGCTTACGTCAAATTTCCAAATTTCCAGACAGGACAACAGGGGATTCTGAACATATACAGAGAAGGGCAGGTTTGTCTGATCTTCGAGAGAGCATCACAAAGATGTTGAAAGGACTGAACTGATCGACTCTTAAACATTGATGTAAACTATCTTGGGAAAGCTTTCTAGCAAAATTTCAGGAACCAGCCTTGAATGACGACTCAAAGAATATACAGCAACCCGCACATATCGCTGTCATAAGCATCGTGGGGACGAGATCAGACCAGTTACAGCAACGAGAGAAAAATTTAAATAATCAGACATCCCGCGCTCCTTACGTCAATGTTTGAACGGGAAAAATCCTAATAAATAGTACAGTGGGATGTCCCCTCTACCATGCATTCACTGTGGTTTGCAGAGTATGGATGTAGATGTAGATGTAGAAGGCATTTATGTACGTCCTCACTGTTCGAAACTGAACTGTTACGTGTGGCGTTACAGACGTCAATTGATTATATCTTTTGTTAGCAGTTTGTGGATTTGTATGCTACGTCGTGTATTAAAATCCACTATCATCCCACTACGTAATTTGAATTTTCATTCAGCAGTTTTGACAGCTTTAACCCACTCACTAGGCGGTTTCTTATATCCTCATATCAAGAAACTCATTCCTATGTTCTTGGCGCTGCTTCTGCGGTACGGCGTCTGTAGAAGGCACCGGATAAGTGCGCGACTAGAAAGTGTGTGCTATGCTTTGATATGACTGTCAGGCACTTTGCATGTTGTGCTTTCACAGTGCAAATGTGTGCATGATCGTGTCATCTGTAATAATACACCGGAGGGAATATAGAGGACGCTATTTGCGCTGGATGCTACTGACGTCACATGCAGTTGGAAAGTTTATTTTCACAACAGCGTTTCCTTTTGTACTGTATCGCCGTATTTTCACATGCGCTCACTTACACCTTGTTCATGAAAGAAATATGTTCTAGTGTAGTAAATTTAACTAGGAGAGACCGTAAGTTACTTCCTACAGAGACGGCTCTCTGTAATTTGAAATGAAATTTCCAGCAGAGAAGGTAAGTGTCGATTGTAGTGGATCTTCAGGATACGTGTTTTACAGCCGTGAAACACCGAGACTCTGCCTTTAAATGAGTCAAATGGTTCAAACGGCTCTGAGCACTATGGGACTTAACATCTGAGGTTGTCAGTCCCCTAGAACTTAGAACTACTTAAACCTAACTAACCTAAGGACATCACATACATGCATGCCCGAGGCAGGATTCAAACCTGCGACCGCAGCGGTCGCGCGGTTCCTGACTGAAGTGCCTTGAACCTCTCGACCACACCGGCCGGCTGAAATGAGTCATTTTAGGTTTGTTACATATTAGAGAATGAGGCCTGCAAGTTTATCTGCATACACGAGTGATTCACCAGCTATGTGAGGTCGTATTATGTCAGTCGTAAATATTATTGGTTCAATATATCTAGATTAACCTTATAGCAAATCATCTGTTTATTGTTCCGTTGTGGTGTGAAAAGTTTTTTCGCTACTATTAACTACAAGGACTCAGCTCGCGCTTTTGTTCATCTATGGGACATATATCATATGAATGGGAGTGTTTCCGGGCACTAAAACCGGGTTATTATTATCTTATGCACCAACAGCTTAAATTTTAAATGCATTGACTGCAAAATGTTTGAGATTTCTTGAGTTGCTTGCAAGAAAATAACAATAGATTAAGGACGGGTCCGCCTTTTTATTGGGACTTGCCTAATACAACACTGGTAACGCCAAAACCGGACATCTGCTACGAATTTTACGAGGACATACGCTTTGAAGATTTCTTTATAAACAAACATTCAGTGTAGATCATTACCTAATTACCTTCATGATCGCAGTTGCCATGGTGTACTAATTTAGACCTTTGGCTGATTCCGAATGGCAGTCACGGGACATACACAACATAAAATAAAATGTAAAGTACATATACACTGATGGTAAAAAATCACAACACAAAGAAGGAGTTGTGCGACATAACCGGAACTTAAATTTGGCGCTCATAGCAAATCACGTTTGCTTTAAATACACACTGTAATGGTCATATGCGTTAGTTACCTTTAACATCGGACGTGGTGAGTCGATATTAGTCAACAATGCCATTAAAAAGCAAATACGCATTATCAGCGCCTCACTGAGTTTCAACGAGGTAATGCAATAGGGCTACGAGAAGCTGGATGTACCTTATGACGTACTACAAAAAAATTTGTAGGAATGCAGCCACTGTACACGATCGCTGACAGCGGTGGTCACGGGAATGTACAGCCGCTAGAAGACCGGGCGCCGGAAGACTACGTGGATCTACCGAGGGGAAGACCATCGTGTTCGGCGTGTGGCCCTGGCACAGCAGTTTCAGCAGCAGTTGGCACCAGACTGACACAACGAACTGTTGCAAATCGGTTACTTCAAGGACAGCTCCGAACCAGACGCCCTGTAGCGTTCATTCCACCGACCCCAAGCCACCGCCACTTGCGACTTCAGTGGTGTCAAGCGAGAGCTCATTGGAAAGCACTGTAGAAGTCCGTTGTATATTCTGATGAAAGCTGGTTCTACCTCGGTGCCAGAAATGGTCGTGTGTTGGTTAGAAAGATACCAGTTTAGAGCTAGACACACTGGACCTATACCTGCCGTTACGCGCTGGGAGATTTCATATGACAGAGAAGCACTCTCATGGTTACCCCTTGCATCATTACTGCAGATTAGGACGTCCGTCTGGTGATTCGACCTGTTGTGCTGCCATTCATTAATATTCTACTGGCCATTACAATTGCTACACCAAGAAGAAATGCAGATGATAAACGGGTATTCATTGGACAAATACACTCCTGGAAATGGAAAAAAGAACACATTGACACCGGTGTGTCAGACCCACCATACTTGCTCCGGACACTGCGAGAGGGCTGTACAAGCAATGATCACACGCACGGCACAGCGGACACACCAGGAACCGCGGTGTTGGCCGTCGAATGGCGCTAGCTGCGCAGCATTTGTGCATCGCCGCCGTCAGTGTCAGCCAGTTTGCCGTGGCATACGGAGCTCCATCGCAGTCTTTAACACTGGTAGCATGCCGCGACAGCGTGGACGTGAACCGTATGTGCAGTTGACGGACTCCAGTGGTGTCGCGACAGGCGTGAATGGAGGGACGAATGGAGACGTGTCGTCTTCAGCGATGAGAGTCGCTTCTGCCTTGGTGCCAATGATGGTCGTATGCGTGTTTGGCGCCGTGCAGGTGAGCACCACAATCAGGACTGCATACGACCGAGGCACACAGGGCCAACACCCGGCATCATGGTGTGGGGAGCGATCTCCTACACTGGCCGTACACCACTGGTGATCGTCGAGGGGACACTGAATAGTGCACGGTACATCCAAACCGTCATGGAACCCATCGTTCTACCATTCCTAGACCGGCAAGGGAACTTGCTGTTCCAACAGGACAATGCACGTCCGCATGTATCCCGTGCCACCCAACGTGCTCTAGAAGGTGTAAGTCAACTACCCTGGCCAGCAAGATCTCCGGATCTGTCCCCCATTGAGCATGTTTGGGACTGGATGAAGCGTCGTCTCACGCGGTCTGCACGTCCAGCACGAACGCTGGTCCAACTGAGGCGCCAGGTGGAAATGGCATGGCAAGCCGTTCCACAGGACTACATCCAGCATCTCTACGATCGTCTCCATGGGAGAATAGCAGCCTGCATTGCTGCGAAAGGTGGATATACACTGTACTAGTGCCGACATTGTGCATGCTCTGTTGCCTGTGTCTATGTGCCTGTGGTTCTGTCAGTGTGATCTTGTGATGTATCTGACCCCAGGAATGTGTCAATAAAGTTTCCCCTTCCTGGGACAATGAATTCACGGTGTTCTTATTTCAATTTTCAGGAGTGTATATTATACTAGAACTGACATGTGATTACATTTTCACGCAATATGGGTGCATAGATCTTCAGAAATCAGTACCCAGAACAACCACCTCTGGTCATAATAACGACCTTGACATGCCTGGGCATTGAGTCAAACAGAGCTTGGATGGCGTGTACAGGTACAGCTGCCCATGCAGCTTCAACACGATACCACAGTTCATCAAGAGTAGTGACTGGCGTATTGTGACGAGCTAGTTACTCTGCCACCATTGACCAAACGTTTCCAGTTGGTGAGAGATCTGACGGACGTGGTGGCCAGGGCAGCAGTCTAACATTTTCTGTACCCAGAAATGCCAGTACAGGACCTGCAACGTGCGGTCGTGCATTATCCTGCTGAAATGTAGGGTTTTGTAGTGATCGAATAGAGGGTAGAGCAACGGGTCGAAACACATCTGAAATGTAAGGTCCACTGTTCAAAGTGCCGTCAATGCGAACAGGAGGTGACCGAGACGTGTAACCAATGGCACCCCATACCATCACGCTGGGTAGTACGCCAGTATGGTGATGACGAATACGCGCTTGCAATATGCGTTCACCGCGATGTCGCTAGACACGGATTGCGACCATCATGATGCTGTAAACATAACTTGGATTCATCCGAAAAAATGACGTTTTGTCATTCGTGCACCCAGGTTCGTCGTTGGGTACACCATCGCAGGCGCTCCTGTCTGTGATGCAGCGTCAAGGGTAACCGCAGCCATGGTCTCCGAGCTGATAGTCCATGCTGCTGCAAACGTCGTCGAACTGTTCCTGCAAGATGGTTGTTGTTTTGAATACGTCCCCATCTGTTGACTCAGGAATCGAGACGAGGCTGCACGATCCGTTACAGTCATGCGGCTAAGATGCCTGTCATCTCGACTGCTAGTGATACGAGACCGTTGGGATCCAGAACGGCGTTCCGTATTACCCTCCTGGACTCACCGATTCCATATTCTGATAACAGTCATTGGATCTCGACAAACGCGAGCAGCAATGTCGCGATACGACAAACCGCAATCTAGATAGGCTACAATCCGACCTTTATCAAAGTCGGAAACGTGATGGTACGCATTTCTGCTCCTTATACGAGACATCACAACAACGTTTTACCATGCAACGCCGGTCAAGTGCTGTTTTTGTATGAGAAATCGGTTGGAAACTTTCCTCATGTCAGCACGTTGTAGGTGTCGCCACCGGCGCCAACCTTGTGTGAATGCTCTGAAAAGCTAATCATTTGCATATCACAGCATCTTCTTCCTGTCGGTTATATTTCGCGTCTGTAGCACGTCATCTTCATGCTGTAGCAATTTTAATGGCCAGTAGTGTAGAATTCCAAAGGGTGTTTTCCAACAGGATAACGCTCATCCATAAACAGTTGTAACACAACGTGTTTTGCAGAGTGTCGACATGTTGCCTTGGCCTGCTCCATCACCAGAACTGTCTCCAATCGTGCATGTATGGGACATCGTCTGACAGCGCCAGCGTCATCCACAACCAGTATTAATCGTCTCTGTACTGACCGAGCAAGTGTAACAGGCATGGATCTCCATCCCACAAACTGGCATCCGACACCTGTACAACACAATGCATGCACGTTTGGATTCTTGCATTCAATATTCTGACGATTACACTGGTGATTAACGTGTCAGCATTCCCATTTTCAATGGTTTATCCTACGCGTAAAGTAACCTGAGATCTTGTAATGATTATCACTTGAATATGAATGTTAATCACTTAAATATGTTACCTTGAGAAATGTATTCCAAAAGTTTATTACTCTACATTATTTTCTGGTGTTGTGATTTTGCCGGCCGTAGTGGCCGAGCGGTTAAAGGCGCTACAGTCTGGAACCGCACGACCGCTACGGTCGCAGGTTCGAATCCTGCCTCGGGCATGGATGTGTGTGATGTCCTTAGGTTAGTTAGGTTTAAGTAGTTCTAAGTTCTATGGGACTGATGACCACAGCAGTTGAGTCCCATAGTGCTCAGAGCCATTTTGTTGTGATTTTCTTCCGCCAGTGCGCGATTTAAGTAACAACAAAATCTGATTTATCGTATTTCCTAACTTAAACATAGTCTGCAGATATGTACTTCGGGAAAACCAAAGAAACACCCAACGAGGATGCCACAACTGTGATGAAACGTGTTTAAGTGTTAAAACAGTACACTGTGTACTTGCAATAAGGTGGACTCATCCTTAATTCATTATTAAAAGTTTACTTTGCATATTGAGGGCACTTTGTACTGAATGGCTTGGAATGAGTGTGCCAGAAAGCAAATAGCGTCCTCGTTTCCTTTTACGCTGTTTCCCGTTCTTTTACACCATGTTAATCCATCTTTATTTGTTTTCATACCTGTAACCTCACAGTGTCAGCTACCTTTTATTTAAAGAAGATAATCATGATTTCGCAACACAGCCACCATGACAGTGACTTATAATTCTTTCATTTGTTATCTTTATGTTGTTACCATTGTCCTTATCAAGTGACATAAAGCGAGGTTCCAGGTGGTTTGTATTTGCTTACTACTGTAGAAAAAGTTGTGTGAGTACAACGGCCCCTAGCTCACGTCCGGACACACTGCGGGAATCGAAATACACTGACTCGAACTTCAATCACTCTTTGCGCCGACGTCGATTCCAATTTTGTTGGCTTTTTATCTCGAGAACAGAAAATTGAATTTAACATCCGACCTCGAAATCAATGTGGCGGGAAAGCGCAATACACAATTCTGTGAACCTCTTTGTGTCTACAGATTACCAACAAATTGGCTTCATCGGAAAGCTTCTCTGTAATAGAATATACCATTGCGGGGCCTGTTTCCTGCCGGTCTGTCGAAAAGGCGGTCTTCTCTGAAGGAGCGTCATATCCCATCCTCTTTTTCACAGAATCGTAGAAGGATTCGAAAGAATTCCCTTCATTCTATTTAGTCTGAGGCGCGCATTTTGCTCAAGGTTGCCCATTACATTGCAAAACAGTAATAGAACTAGTTGTAAGTTTCTCGTTAAATCTATGCGTATTATAAAATTTCTGCGTCTATGTTCCATATTTCCTCCTAAACCACTGGACAGATTGCAACCAAACATGGTACACATATCACATACTGTTTGAAAAAATTCTATGTGGAGGTAAGAACCACCTCCCTATCAATGATGTGGGGGTGGAGGTGAAGGAAGAAGTGTAGCCCATAAATCGCTCTTGTACATATTTTATTCATCCAGTATTTGTGAATGAGGGCATTTAGTGAGTGGCAACAACCTTTTTCTCGCTGACAACCTCCACAAACTGTTGAAAAGACAAAATAACTATCGCCTCCTACATTTCCACCGTCCGTGCAGTAAAACTATCACATCAGGCATGACCTTTTAAATTATTACTTCTTTCCTAGTGATTTTATTTTCAACACATGTCGCAGACGGTACTTACATATGCCGATGAATGTACGTGTACGTACAGTACAATGTTATATCGCTATACGATACGTGGTTCAGAATGTATGAGGTCATTAACACTGAGATGTGAGAAAACGAAACTGCAGGGAAACATTCGCTACAGATACAGTTGAACTACGTGTACAAATATGTGTGAATTACAACTGCGTAGGCTTCCGCTGACAGAGTCATTTGATGTAAAAGTTCCGCGTCATAGTCCTGCGCTGCCACAGAAGTAGTGGCTAAGGGACGAAACTCGGCTGTCACACCGGAGTGGACCCTAAAGGAGAAATCATCGAGTCTGTGGAAGCAGCAAAGCAGCACTCCGGCGCTCGTCGGCGAGGGAACGTACGAAATTTAAGCAAGATACCGTTCTAATTTTACTACGCACCAAACCACCGAAGCACTACTTTAGCCGTCAGGATGCGGCACGTATCAAAGGACTGAAGAGGAATAACGATATTGTGACATCACAGGAACATAAAGGCAGTACCACCGTCTTCTTGGACACCGTGCAGTAAGAAGTCAGGATGGAGAGATTATTAGATGATCCTATCTACAATGAACTAAGGACACACTCCAGGGCCAAGATTATTAGAAAGAGGCATATCGTAATCAAGGACTCCAGAATTGTAGCTGACACAGCGAAGGGCTTCTTTCCCAGTATAACTGTTGCACCAAGAGTTTATGTATTGCCAAAGCTACATAAAGAAAATTATCCTTTAATATCAATAGCGAACACGATCAACTCTTCTACTCAGGAGAGTGGTTTCTGAAAGCAGGTTGATTTTATTCGGGATTCCAGTACAATATATAACTCCCCACTCTTTTGGCACCAGACCACAGTTTTTGAAGATAATTTGCGTGGCCTTGCGCCACCTTACTGGGAGAGCCTGTTTGCATGGTACAAGCATGGTACCACCAACTGGTCAACTATTTGCTGCATGATTAACCTCTCCATCATCCGCGAACTGCTTCCCGTGAAGTGCATCCTTCATCGGTCCAAACAGATAAAAATCGGAAGGTGTGAGATCAGGGCTGTAGAACGGATGAGGAAGAACAGTCCAATTACTTTTTGTGAGCTCCTTTCTGGTGCGCAGGCATGAGTGAGGCCTTGCGGTGTCATGGAAAAAGTTTACTGCATGTGCACTTTTGCGACGACGAACACGCTTAAGTCGTTTCTTCAGTTTCTTGAGAGTAACACAATACGCTTCGAAGTTGATCTTTCAAACATAAGGGGGACATGAAACAGAATAGCCACGTCAGCATCCAAGTAGACCGTTGCCATGACTTTACTCGCTGAGAGTGGGGATTTGAACTTTCTTTGGAGAGGAGGTGGTGTCCTTTTTAATGAAATTAAATGAAAAATTTTTTTAAAAATTGTTTTTTGTTATTTGCATTTTTGTTTTAGTACGAACTTTGTTGTGGAACCCCTTATTTACGTGTGGTAATAAAAATTTATTTAGACAGAATTAAGTACATTTAAAATTACGTGAACTTAGCAACCCTCTCATGCTGATAAATTCATATTAACTGATTAAGAATATTTAGTTGAGAATTAAATCTTTTACATAATTCGGCCTTGGCACACATTTTCTAAATGCAGTGTTTTTTTTTTAAATATTTACTGAATTCTTTCCCGCTATGAATTCTTTAGCTATGGAACACAAGACTGTCTCTATTAGCAGAAAATGGTTAAATATTGTCACGCCGACGTTTGATTGTCATTGATAAAACACACATCACTATACATTTATGTTATTTGAAGGAACCAACAAATTGTTAAATTTCAACGTTAACTATCCGCCTATGAATGCACAAATGTGAAACTAGTAATAAATTCCGTCAGTCTCAGGATCGCTGTAAAAGAAAAACATTTTCTTAATTCACTGCTAATTTTTATCTGCTCCCCTGGTTAATTTTTCTTAGCGGAACAATTTTTTAAATGTGCCGCCGCTGCAAATCGTTCGGTCGCGGCACACCCCAGCAACACCACCGATAATTGCTAAAAATGCTGAAAATTCTTTAAAGAAATATTATAGATTACATTAGTAATACACACTTTTGATAAATTATAATGTATTTAGACCACAACAATAATTCAACTTACATTAGTTTGTAATTTCTCCTCTAATGGCGGCTAAATCTAGATACAGACAAATGAAGTCTACCCATTCATAAAATGCTACGTCACAGGTTCCTCTCTCTCTCAGCTCTCGAGGAAGAAGACAAAGAATGCACACTATGTATTCCTATTTATACTACTGCTGCTTGTTAATTTCTCTTTGTAATCTTATAACATTATTTTCCTCTGTGGCTGAATTTTACATTTTTGCTATCGCAGATATTGACACATTTCGCAATTACGAGTATAGAAATATTACAATCATAAATTCATCGAGAATATTACTACAGAAAATATTACAATAATAACGAATGTCCTTTACACACAATTAAATAATATTTTTTGTTAAATAATTACAGTATATACAAATTGCTTCATAGCGGCGTATATAGTACAATTAAATTTTAGTTTATTAATAGTGTGAGTGTTGCCAGGGAACGTTACAGCCTCCACTCAATGTATTATCGTTTCGTTCCAGGTGCGATGTGATGAATCCATGCCTGTGACGATATTCGACAAAAATACTCTCGATCAGCCTCGCAACGCAGAAGTAATTCCGCACAGATGATACGAGTACTTCGTTGGTCTCATGGTCTTCCGTTAGAAGGCGAAGAACGCAATGGACACAAGACTATCAGTGCCCCATTGGTGGACTAGTGCGTCAGCACTACCAATAGAGATATCCAGCTAAGCAGGAAGGCGTTTGATTGTGAGTCGTCGATCACCTCGGATGACACTGAGATATTGCCGAACCTGGGTTGTTCAGAAATACGATGCATACACGTGGTTGACGACAACATTTGGAACTCTGGGTATGGCCGTGAGTCGTGCTTGGACAGCTTAACGCTTAGGCGACAGCTCGTGATAGCGGGAAATTCGGCTTGGTGTCCCGGTACGCCACAAATTTTCACTGTCGCCATTCTATTATACAGCTGATAGTTGTCCATACACGCAATTGAGAATACATTTCATCGAATGAGAGTGTCCGCAAGTTTCTTCAATGCAGGTCGTAGCTGTGTGCGGCTAGTTGGCACGCGGGAAATCGAACAGGTTTGCGCGACCTTGTTACGGTGATAAGAGGCGCCTTACCCAGCGATTCATTGTGTTTTCGTTCACTGCCAGGTCCCGGAAACATTCTGTAAGCGCCATTGAATATCTGCGATGCTCTGATTTTCTACCAAAGGAACTCAATTCAGCTCTCTGATTGGTACCCACCTCCGTTACATTCGCCTTTTGGATGGCTACGTATAGTGCCACCACCTATTGGAGCATCGTGAAGTTATAGGGGCTAAAGCTGGAACATTCCACGATGTCTCACAAGAAATACTGAATTTATGAACTGAAACTCTCTGCCACTCGTGCACTTTGCCAAAATATCTAGCCTAAAAATTAATACTTCTAGTTGGCAAGATGGAATCTTTATGTGAAGGTCTCGACGTACCCATGGATATCATGGTCAGCTTTGACGTACAGTCATTATTCACAAACATGAAGTAGACGAAACTGTATCCTACAAGAGCACATCCCGCCTGATATAAACGACGTCGTTGAGCTATTTTTGACTTCAACATAATTCGTATGGTAAGGAAAATACTATGAGCATACAGAAGTTTTACTAGTCGGTCTGCCTTATCCGTGTTAGCGGCAGATAGACTCACGGAGGCCTTTGAGGCAACGCCCCTTTACGCCCAGGACACTGGTTTATATACATGGACGATAAGTTCGCTGTATGCTCTCATGGTGAGACGGAGCTAGACACCTTTCGTAAATATTAGAATAAAATAAACGGGAGGATACATGCAGGCTAGAGGTAGAGAAGAATGGAACAGTTCCGTAACTGAACTTGGAAGAATGTAGGAGAAGGGAAGGCAAACTAGAACACAGAGTATATAGGAAGACTGTACGTACGTACATGTATTTGCATGCCGAATCCAGCCACGACCCAGCTCACAAGAACTAAGTTATCCGTTCTTTGGCTGTCCGTGAGCAGTGCCTAAGTGATGTGGAAAACATAATACATGAGCTCAGAAGACTACCTCCTACAACGTTCGTGGGCAATGCCTAGAAATATAAATCAGTCCAAACAGCCATGGCAACAAACAAAAAGGCGAGATAGGCAAGAAATTTACTACCTGAAGGCGGCAGCGCGCTTGCCCTTTCTGTCACTGACCGGATTAATAAACACCTTCACCGGCTTGGTGACCAGCATGCATGCAACACCAGTCGCTAAACCCAGGATGTGCTAGGCTCCACCAATGACCGGACAGAAACTTTACACTGCGCATATATGTAAAAGGTAGAATTTCAGTGTGGAGAACTATAGCAATGCGCATACGGGAACACGAGCGCTACATTCACCTAGGAGAACACAAATAACCTGAAATGGTGGAGCACTGGCAAGATTGCGGCAAGGACGTCAAATTTAACGAAACCTGAGTGCTGGCCAAGATGCCAGGTCTGACGCAACGCAAGATAACATATGCCACGCAGATAACAAAACCCCCTACTAATACGCACACAGAGGATGGATTCAGGCTCGCCCGTCCTGGCTGCCAGCCCTCGAGAGTCCAACAGGCCACGCCAACGAAGCGAGCGCTACCGGCGAGTAACTGCCACCGCTCGGCCTGCGTCCCGCAGGAGGAAAAATGGAGGCCACACCTCATTCGCCGATGACCAACAATCATTGTAGCCAATGCAAGAAGCATCCGACAACTGCAGATTCCCGTCTCCCCATCGTAGCAACCTATTGCAATAAAATTTCTACTCCTTCTGCCTCAAGAGACCAATCATAACAACGATCTTTTAGAGTCATGGTCAGTGAGCAGTAATGACAAAGTATAAGTGACTCCATAAAGATAAAGCACACCAATAGACGTAGAAGAGGTCCACTATAACTGTGGTCGCAACGTTGGTTTCGACAGTACAGTTACTTACGGTATGGCGTGTTACGATATTTAGAAGACTTTTATGTCAACATGTGTGAAACATATTAAACACACGTGTAATATAAATGACACGTGAGCAGGCGGGCAAAGAGACCGGTAGAAAGCTCCTTCTAAACACCTGGAATAATTTCAACCAAACTTGGCGCATATACTGCAAAGTATCGGGGTAGAAATACTGTTGGGGTAAGAACCAACAACCTCTTACTGGGATAGGAGTGATGACACGGAGAGGGAAGGGGGTAGGGGGAGATGGACAAAGACAGAGGCGAGGAGGAGTTGGATGAGAGGGATGGGGAGATGGACAAAGGGGAAACGTGCAGGTGGAAAGAGGTGGAAGAAACAGAGAAAGAGGAAGGATTAGATAGAGGGAGGAGAGGCAGGTGGCGAGAAAGAAAGAGGAGTAGATGGAAGAGAGAGAGGAGAGAAAAAGAAAGGAAAGAGGAGCAGACGGCCAGAGAGCAGAGGAGGAGGAGATGGATAAAGGGAGTAGACGTAGAAGATGGGCAGAGAGAGGGGAGGAGAAGATAGGCAGAGAGAGGGGGAGGAGAAAATGGTCTTAGAGGGCGAGGAGGGGATAGATGGTGAAGTGTAGACTGATTTAGATGGGGGGGGGGGAGAATATATGTACAGCTTACAAGAGTAACTAACACCACTAACTGAGGTTCAGATGCCATCCTCAACAGGTTTCCTATTAAATATGGCACTCAGTACGTTATTGAATTTAGATTTTCCTGATCTCTCACTTACCAACAGTCAATCTTACTGCAAACTGTCCCACGTTATTGCAGTTTGTACGTAAGTTAAAAAAACCGTTTGCGGCGTAGCGGGTTATATTAAGTCGCTCTTCGTACTGCGAAGTACAAAAGTTCCACCTACCTCAGGACGGCGTCTGGTCACCAGCCCGATTCCCGGCATACGTAGATACTGTCCAGACGACGTTAAAAGCAGCGTTGGAAAAAAAATCGTCAAAAATTACGTTTGCAATATCCGCCTAGACTCTGGTAGCAAGCTGTCCTGTAACATCTTAATAACGATTTTCGGGTGGAGGGCGATTGCTTCATTCTTGCAGAAAAACTGTCAAAATTCCGCAACATGTTCTTTATTTCTTTAGATTCAAAATTAAAGAATGAGCCATCAGACCGTATTTATTTAAACGACTAATATCGATGTCCTCAGCTCACTATTCCTACAACCCAGTGTACCCGTAAGACAGCCACAAATGTACGTAAGTCTCACCCGAATTATTACGTGATCTACAGTCGATACTCTGCTACAACACAGGAGTTTCAAATTCGGTCTTTTTTTAGTGGTTTTCTAATAAAGAAACGGCTCGCCAACTATTCCATACATGAGTATGAAACATGACACGCGGAATTCTACAAAGGCCAGAAGTTCACACGCGTTTATCTTTCCAACTAAACACTTCACAAAGCTCAAATTTCCACAATCTGTTCGTAAATGCAACAGCTTTCACGGCAATACCACCCCGACGCGAAATACCAGTAATTTCTTCATTTTACTCATAATGTAGATGGACACGTCCAACATTACCTGTACGTCCAATAGCCAGCCAACCACTGACTCCCTGCCGTTCCTTCCTGGGCCTACAGCTATTTGATAGAGCGCGGGAAATGTTTAACTCTAATTGGTTGTTCAAAATGACCAGCCAATCAAAACAATCCTTCGAATTCTTTCTCGCGCCAATACTGTCCTACGCCAATCAATATTCACAGATGAATATACGTCACTTCATCGTGCAAATCTTAATAAAATGTTCTACAAAACCAAACGAAAAAAAAACTAATCTTGAAATGGCTATTCTGGCTGCCTTCTATCAAAACCAGGTACCCTTGGACATACGTCATCAGCAAGGTAGGGAAATTACAGCTTTCATTGCAACTGCTTGCTTCACACTTACCCATAATATAGTTGCGTAATGTTTAGCATCAGATATTACTGAATCTTTAAATATGTCCCACATATACACTCTCACTCACTCTCATTTGTTCACCCAACAAAACAAACAGTTATTAAATAGTTTTAATCTTTCTGAATTCTATGTTATGAAAATGAAAAATAGTGAACTTTTTAATTATAAAAAATTTAAATAAATTGTTCTGCCATTTACTGAACTTTAGTGATTATTCCAGATGATACTAAAAGACAAACTGCAATTAATCCTAACTGACTTCAACCTTATAAGTGCCGGTTTTTGGTGTTTTAGGTAATTGTCTCAATATCTGAAAGTATCTCGGCTAGATGGCTGAGATTTTAACACAGTCACCCTTTTAATAACAAAGAGCTATATACTGACTTTTAACAAAATTGAATAATATTTGATAAAGTTTATTTAGATTCTTAGGGGCTTGAATATTCTGTCACTCGAACTAAGACAGGTTGCTCTTCCCACAGCTAGGCTAGCGACAGGTGCGAGTAAGTCACACTATAATACTGGCGGCTGTATGCTGCCACCGCCATCGGCTCCAATGCTACGAGCCCATACTGCAAAGTAGCTTACTGCAATAAAATGCTATTGCGTATTGACTCGCGACGTTACACGTTCGCCTTAGTTAGTTCTCTGTATGTAAACTGGCCAGTGTCTGCTCTCGTTCTCTATTTTTCCTCGTCTACCGCAAGTTTCTTCGGGTTTTATGTTGTAACTTTCAGATCTTGTTTCATCTGCCTGATATGCTAAAGTGTATTCTTGCAAGGCATTTTTCTTGTTTTAACTTCACAGTGATGAGGTATAACAGGAGTTTAAGTACACATCATTGGTGATAAGATGCTTGAGTTTAGCAGACACCTATGTTTTTGCACCTTCACAAAAAGTATACAACGATTCTCGGCTTCAACGCGATCACCCAAAGATGGATCTGAACATAGCGTACTATAACACCGAAACTTGGTGTATATGAATAAAGCAGTAAATATAACTAATGACGTTGTTCTTCCTATATATGAGATGTTGCTCGGTATTGTCAATGTGATAAGCCGTCCCGTCATCGTTACCATACAATTCATCTTGCATAGAAGTAACTTCTATGCACATTCAGGGGACTGCTTATACAGAGGCGGGTGCACTAGTCACAGCAACATCGTTGAGCATTATGATATTTGTCGAGGCAATCTTTCGTCAAGCATTACCCTCAGCAACCTACTGCTGTAGCCGTTGATTTTCCCGTGACATCTTTGTCGTCTGATTTCTCCGCTTATTTAGCAGATAATCATTCAGCATATTCCCAGTGAACTATCCCCAACCCATGGATGAGTCTATTATCTTAGGACTCAGTTGCACCGGTAAAAGTACAAAACTGCAAAGTTACTCACCAATAACCCAAACTTCTACCTGTTGCTGAATCATTGCGACATAATCGCAGCTCCATATTATTTTGGCGTCTCTGGAGAAAATGAAGTTCCCATCTAAGAATCAGCACGGTGTCATGACACACCACTCGCACCAAACAAAACTCGCTCTCAAACCACACGATATATTTCAAACAGCAGACACTCCATCTTCCTTCATTCGTGAAAAAGAGTTCGACTCTGCACATACTCTGTCAAGTGATAAAAGAGACCTGGGACACCATCTTCACAAACAAGGAATACGCTCAAACACTCCTCATTCCATACCTTATGAAGCCACTTAATTTTCAATTCTTCTGCATCACCACATCTCAGAGGCTTCTTTTCTCTTCTTTTACGGTTTTCCCACAGTCCATGTTTCACTACCATAAAATGCTGTGCTCCAAACGTACATTCTCCGAAATTTCTTCCCCAAATCTAGGTCTGCCTTTAATACTAGTGGACTTCTCTTGGCGATGAATGCCCTTTTTTCCAGTGTTATTCCCACTTTAATATCTTTCTTGTTCCGTCCCTCGGGGGTTACACTGTTGAGTAGGTAACAGAATTCTTCAACTTTGTTTACTTTGTGATCTCCACTTCTGATGTTAAGCTTCTCGGTGTTGTTATTTCTGCTGCTACTCATTATTCTCGTCTTTCTTCGATGACTTTCAATCCACGTCATGTATACATTAGACAATCCATTCCATTGCATTCGAGGATCCTGTAATTCTTCTTCCCTTTCACTGAAAATAGGAATCTCATCAGGGAATCGAATCATTGACATCCTTTCATTCCGAATTTTAATCCCACTCTTGAACCTTACTTTTATTTTCCTTATTCCTTCTTCAATGTATAGATTGAACATCAGGGCGAATGACTAGATCCTAGCCTTACACCCTTTTCAATCCGAGCACTTCGTTCTTGATCTCACAGACCCTCTTTGTTCTTGTATGTAGTGTACATTAACCGTCTTTCCCTACAGCTTACCCCTATTGTTCTTAGTATTTAAAACCTCTTGGACAATCTTACATTGTCTAACGCTTTCTCCACGTCAACAAATCTAATGGGTATGTTTCCACTTTCCTTGCATTATCAACCGCAACGTCGCAATTGCCTACCTTTCTTCTCTATATTATTCTTGTCTGCAACTTGGATACATGAGACGTTAAGTTCAATGTGCTATAATTCTCGCAGTTGCTGGCTCTTGGTATTTTCGGAATGGTGTGGATAATGTGATTCAGAAAGTCTGCACATCAATGTGAATGAGTGAATAGTCGTTTAGTTTCCACTTAAGCCAATGATTTTAGAAATTCTTATGGAATATTACTTATTCCTTGTGCCTTGTTCGATCTTAAGTCTTCCAAGGATCTCTTAAATTCTGACACTGGATACCCTAAGTCTTCCCGCTCATAGAGGTCTTCAGTGCACTCTTGCCACCTATCCGTTCTCTTGTCTGCATTTCACACTGTCATTTCCATTGCACTCTTAATGTTACCGCCCTTGCTTTTAATTTCAGCGGAGGTGTGGTCTAGGGACTGGTGGGAGAACCTGTGGTATAGAGGCCAGTTTGCTTTTGGCAGTGCTGAAGAGAGCACGTGTTTTTCGGGGCTCGCCTGTTGTGCTGCTTGCAAGCGAGCGCGCGTTTGTTTACTTTCACGTGGCGGACGTGGCGGCTTGTTTTCGTATCCGAGTTCTCCGACCATCATAGCGTTTTCTTGTCACAAAGCCACAATTAAATTAACGTTTTCTTTTGAACATGAACGACTAAGGCATTCGAAGTTGAGCGGTTTATACGGGATGAAATGCATACTCCGCAACAAGGTGTTCTCCGAACTCTTTTTCGATCTTTAGTACCACTGTGTACGTAAGGCTGGCGAATAAATAGCTGTGCGCCAACGTTCTGCGGCGTCATGCTAACCATCTTAAGTTCCGATACTCTGACGACCATTAAGGGGCTGTCGTGGTTGATCACACTGGTTTTGGCCTCCGAACGTTGCGGGTTTTCGAGCTCCCGTTTGAGATGTCAGACGTTGTGGTGGCCGTTTTTAAACCCCACGGCAGTGTAGTCAGTCAAGTTGCTGAAACGTGGAAGATGTTCCAAACATACCGGTCCTCAATGGTGTCTGCCACATAAAAACTGAACTGAGGAAACACGTGCTTTCTATCTGGTAATTGCCGGCTGCAGGCCTTCGTCATGTACGATGGGCAGCCGTGTGCTTGTTCAGATTGTGGCCAGGAGGGCCATGCCCGTTCCGAATTACTCCGACATATACTGGTTCAGATGCCGATTGGAGGCGTCGCGCTACTTGCGGTGCTCGTTATTACCTCTGCCTCGTGCGTCCGCGCCGGGGCTGCCTACTGCACCCACTCTGAGCCAGTCGGCGTCGACTTCTCTAACGACGCGATTGACGTTTAGCCTGCCTCTCCTACACTGCAGCCGGTAGCAGTACCGTTGGTCGATGGCCGTCAGCTGACGAAAGCCGTCTGTCCAGATCTCTTGGTGTTTGATCATGGATCTTTGCTGCCGTCTGGCCACATGTCGGACGACAACCGTCCTCCATCCGACATGGATCAACATGTTCGGAAACAACGGCCGCCGAGGAAACGGAAGAGACAATGCCACACCGCTTCTGATGACTGCCTGCATCGGATGTGTGCACAGGATGACGACCCTTCGCCTGGTTATGCGATGTCCTCTGATGCCCTGGCACTCGACGACGTGACGTCTTTCCCTGCCTGTGTCTCCGGTCAGTATCCACCTACGGACACCGACCTTCCCGCGCCTGCGTCTGATGCGGTTACCTCCTTTTCTGTGTCTGACGCTACCTCTGGGAACACCTCTGATAGTGTTCCACTGAACCAGCCCTGTGAGACGTCTGTCTCGTGGGCAGAATACATCAATCAATACCGACCCTTGATGAGGTCGGCTCCGTCTCTGTCACAGTGATGTGTCCTTACACAGGGGTCTAACAGGGAGCTCCCAGTGCTTCCCCCGTGTTTGAATGGACAATCATTCTGGCGATGGCAGCTTTTCAGACATATCACATAGCCACGGTCAATGTCAATACCGTTCGCAAACGACACAAACTGGCTTTACTCCATTAAATACTGCATGCTGAGGACGTTGTCGATGCCTTCCTTCAGGAGATGCATGTTGCAACATTTCGTGCTCCCCATGCTTTTACAGTACATGTCTCCTATGCTTCCTCCACTGGTAATGGGGTGGCAATCTTCTTACGTGACAGTATCCTAGGTGCCTATATCCCTGATGCCATAAGGGTGTCTGTCACGTTTCGTGGCGTCAGGATTATCTGGTTGAGGGCGCCGCCGCGAACGTGTTGCTTTCTTCTCCGAGGCAGCTACGTCCCTCTTCCTGGGTCGGCATGATGCATTAATCATGGGAGGCGATTTCAACTCCACCCAGGCACCGAAAGACCATCTGCCGCGTCACTCTCTGTGCGCGTCGCTAGCGGTAATTTTTGATTTTTGGGAGCATGCTCATGGTGATTATCCAGTTTTTATTTATTTCACTTGGCATTTTCCCAGATAACTCGATCGTTTTTATATTTCCGCTATATTCTCTACGGGGTGCATGCAGCTGCAGTCTGGCTATTGCATTTTCTGATCATGAAGCTTTTATCTGTGCCATCCGTTTCTGCCGTCAAAGGATGTGGCGCGGCAGGGGACCACGGAAACTGACCACGAACCACCTTACCTCACCCGACTGTCGGCAGCTCATTGAGACCACGTAAATGACTAGCCGTCGACGCCGTGATACACATCAGTCTGCCCTGTCATGGGAGTGCTCACCTCAAAACCTACCCTCCGAAAGACCTTGACTGGTTGTGGAAAGGAGGTGCGGCGTGGCGGCGACGAAAACAGGATTTTTATTACACCATTCTCCGGGAATGGAATATGATGCCGTATTCGACAGAGCGTCAGACGATAGTGAATCTTGTCAAGGCACAGTTCACATGCTTCTCTCGCCATCACCTCGAGAGACCTATGGCCAGGGTGCACACACACGAGGGGTTATCACACGAGCATTCATCTATGTATCACATGATAGCAGAACGGTGCCACCGTCGGAAGTGCTCTGCACAACTTCCCACCCTGTCAGCATTGCGGCGGTCTCCCGATTCTCCTCTGCCTCTGTTCCTAGGGATGCAACAATGGATCTGCTAGCCAAAGTCATGGAGGATGAACTCCATTATGGTATTCAGACTGGCCCTGATGGCCTCGCACTCGAGTTTTATCGGACATTTCGTCCCCTAATTGCGCCAGGGTGGACGGAAATTTGTCGGGACCTTATGTCTTCTCTTGTGAAGATCACAGAGGATTTTCCCGATGGTCTCATTGTTTCCATCGATAAGTCTTCGCGTCGCTCACAGATATGCAATTACCACCCATTGACAGCGACACAAAGACCTTCAGCGCTGTGGCGCCGTTGTCCTACGTGTCTTACCAGCCTGATGCTGGAGGGCATAGCACCACCCCCTTCTTCAGCATCTATCCAGCTCTCAGACATCCCGTAGCCCTTCTCTTACTTCCGGCGATTTTTTCTCGAACTGAACTACATCCACACTGCCATACTGACAACGCGCTTGACCTCCACGAAGGTGACCTGTGGCTTTCTTCAGCGGCAAAGGTCGCCGAATGTAGTTAAGGGGACGCATTCCCACGTCGACTGGCGTGCGGTCTGGCAATCGATATGTGCTCTGATCTCACCACTGACGTCCAGTCTGCATGGTACCCTACTGTCAATGGGAAGCAAATAGGCCGTTGACGTCTTCACGAGATTCACCTTGCAGACACACCATTGTATGTCGCCTGTGATGTTCTGGTCACAGACGAGCATCGCCTGGTGTGCGGTTTTAAGATAGGTGTGTGGTTCTTGGTGTGCCAAAGGCTGGCCCTAATTACCCATAAGGCTCCTCATCAGATACCTCCTCACCTGCTCCTCTTTCCAGACTCGGGATACTTCCTGCAAGCGAAGAGGAACTCTGTGAAATGGACTTCGGGCCACGCAGTTTACTACTTGTTTGCTGTCAGCCAGAAAAATGTCCTTGATTTTTGGCACTTCCTTAATTAACTCCATTGTGAAGTTGTCCCCAATCCCAAACACAAACAATTTTTGTCGAATTTCCTTCGTTGTGTCTTTCTGGACTCTCCCCACAGTTGGAGTGTTACTACAATGAGCAGTTGGTCCTCACCATTTCCACTCTTAGAACATCAGAATGATAAAGAAACTTACTAAATAAATAAAGAAATCTTTGGTCTTCTATGTACCACAAACGTTCCACAAACTTTCCTTAGTCCCTGGGGGAGGGGACATGACATCGTGACCATGCCTCGTGTTGCGAACCCTGCTCACTTTGCCTCCACACACCCCTTTGGGTGCCACGAAGGTTCCTTAACAACAAGAAAACAAAAAGGTAGCCTCTTATATTACTAAACAGAACGCCCTCGGTCCCGGATTCTAACACCGCAGTCGCTTAAATTTTCAAAAAACGTAAGGTCATCAATATTGGAAGCCGAAGACTTCTGGCATCAGAAATTACTCTCATCCTGCTAACAATCTTTTCAAAGAAGGGGGAGGATCGGACAGAGGCACTCTCTTGCTATTCGGGTGGAGCGCTGCCCCTAAGGGCGGAAGAATCTGCAATTATCAACAGCGTGAGCGTGCAGAAGACAATGAAACCCCTGCATTAAAAACATATGTGTATCCACATGACATGTGACGTTAACTGAAAAAGTGTCATAATGATCTCTCTATTGGCCAAATATTCTGGATTAGTCCACATTTCGAATCCCCGGTAGGGGAGTGCCAAGGGGGAGGTGACAATAACAAAAGGACTGAATAACCAACGAAAGGATAACTTTCTACGTTTCAAGGCGTGGAAGTTTGAACATGTTAGCTAAAAAATCAGAAACGGGAAATGTTAAGGTTAGGTATAGTGGGGGGTCAGTGATGTTTAAAGGGAAGAAAACAAGGATTTCTGCTCAGATGAATATAGGGTCTTATCAATAGCAGCAGAAAATGGTATAACAGGAGTATGATTCGTTATGTGTAGGTAGGTAGGTCAGATAATGAGTTATCGTGAACAGTCCAGTGCTAAGGCTGTTCTCATGAGAATCGACAGCAAACCAACACTGACAACGATAGTTCAGGCATTCATGATGACGTCGTAAGCCGTAGATGAAGAGACAGAGAAAATGTATATTTATAAAATTCAGTACGTAAAGAGAGATGACAGTCTGTCATGAGGGATTGGAAAGCGGTTGTAGGGGAAGGAGTAAAAGAAAGGGTAAAAGGCTAATTGAGTTCTGCAATAAATTTCAGCCAGTAATGTATAATACTCTGTACAAGAATCAGATAAGGAGGAGAAATACTTGGGAGATACGGGAGTACAAAAACTTTCCGGGAAATTCAGGAATACAGAAATACAAGTAACTTATGAATGAAATAAATACGAAGTGCAGGAGAGGTAGGGCGAAATGCCTGTATGAAAAATGCGAAGAAATCGAAAAAGAAATGTTTGTAGGAAGGACAGACTCAGCATATAGGACATTCAAAACAGTCTTCGCTGAAATTAAAAGCAAAGGTCGAGCATTACTAGTGCTGTGGAAATTCCACTGTTAAATAGAGAGGAAGTAGAGATAGAGAGAAAGAGAGAAAGAGAGAGAACAGATTGGTGGAAGGAGTGAACTAAAGGCCTATATAAGGGAAAAGACACGCCTGATACCGTAGTAGAAGAAGAAACAGGAGTCAATACACAAGAGATCGGAGATCCAGTAATAGAATCAGAATTTAAAAGAGCTTTTGTGGACTTAATATCAAGTGAGGCAGAAGGGGTGGAAAACATTCCATTAGAATTGGCGAAAACTTTGGGGGAAATGACTACAAAACGATTATTCATGATGGTGTGTATCATGTTTGAGACTGGTGATACACTATTTGACTTTCGGAAAATATCACTCACAAATTCGGAAGACTGCAATAGCCGGCAAGAGGGAAAATTATCAAACAATAAGCTTATCAGCTCATGCATCCAAGTTGTTAATTATAATAATATACAGAAGAAGTGGAAAGAAAACTGAGGATCAGTTAGATGACAATCAGCTTGGCTTTAGGAAAGGTAAAGGAACCAGAGAGAGCGTCCTGACGTTATGGTTAATAAAGGAAGCAAGACTAAACAAAGATCAAGACAAGTTCATAAAATTTGTCGACCTGGAAAAAGCGTTCGACAGTGTCAAATGATGTAAATTGTTTGAAATTCTGAGCAAAACAGGGGTAAGCCGTAGGGAAAGGCGGGTAATATATAATATGTACTAAAACCAGGAGGAAGGAATAAGAGTGGGAGACCTTGAACGAAGTGCTTAGATTGAAAAGGATATCGGACAGGGATGCAGTCTCCCGCCTTTATTATTCAATCTATACATCGAAGAAGCAATGACGGGAATGAAAGAAAGATTCAAGAGTGGAATTAAAATTCAAGGTGAAAGGATGTGATTGATAAGACTCGCCGATGACATTGCTAACCTCTGTGACAGTACAAAGAATTAAAGGGACCGCTGAATTGAATGAATAGTCTAATGAGTACGGACTATGAATTGAGATTAAATCGAAGAAAGGCGAAAGTAATGAGAATTAGCATAAACATAACAGGGAGACACTAAGTATCAGGATATAATGTCACGAAGTAGATGAAGTTAAGGAATTCTATTACCTAGACCGCAGCATAACTTATGACGGAGTGAGGAGGACACCAAAAGCAGACTAGCATGGGAAAAAGATCATTCCAAGCAAAGAGAAATCTACTGGTATCAAACATACATCTTAAATTGAGGAAGACATCTCTGAAAAAAGGACATCTGGAGCATAGCATTGTATGGTTACGAAAGATGAACTGTGGGAAAACCGGAACAGAAGAGATTCGAGGCACTTGAGATGTGCTGCTACAAAAGACTGTTGAACATTAGTGGGGCTTATAAGAGAAGAAATGAGGAGGTTCTCCGCAGAATCTGTGAGGAAAGGATTATATGGGAAACACTGACAGGAAGGAGAGACAGAATGGTAGGAGGTCCGTTGTTGTTGTTGTTGTGGTCTTCAGTCCTGAGACTGGTTTGATGCAGCTCTCCATGCTACTCTATCCTGTGCAAGCTTCTTCATCTCCCAGTACCTACTGCAACCTACCTCCTTCTGAATCTGCTTAGTGTATTCATCTCTTGGTCTCCCCCTACGATTTTTACCCTCCACGCTGCCCTCCAAAACTAAATTGGTGATCCCTTGATGCCTCAGAACATGTCCTACCAACCGATCCCTTCTTCTGGTCAAGTTGTGCCACAAACTTCTCTTCTCACCAATCCTATTCAATACTTCCTCATTAGTTATGTGATCTACCCATCTAATCTTCAGCATTCTTCTGTAGCACCACATTTCGAAACCTTCTATTCTCTTCTTGTCCAAACTATTTACCGTCCATGTTTCACTTCCATACATGGCTACACTCCATACAAATACTTTCAGAAATGACTTCCTGACACTTAAATCTATACTCGATGTTAACAAATTTCTCTTCTTCAGAAACGCTTTCCTTGCCATTGCCAGTCTACATTTTATATCCTCTCTACTTCGACCATCATCAGTTATTTTGCTCCCCAAATAGCAAAACTCCTTTACTACTTTAAGTGCCTCGTTTCCTAATCTAATTCCCTCAGCATCACCCGACTTAATTCGACTACATTCCATTATCCTCGTTTTGCTTTTGTTGATGTTCATCTTATATCCTCCTTTTAAGACACTGTCCATTCCGTTCAACTGCTCTTCCAGGTCCTTTGCTGTCTCTGACAGAATTACAATGTCATCGGCAAACCTCAAGGTTTTTATTTCTTCTCCATGGATTTTAATACCTACTCCGAATTTTTCTTTTGTTTCCTTTACTGCTTGCTCAATATACAGATTGAATAACATCGGGGAGAGGCTACAACCCTGCCTTATTCCCTTCCCAACCACTGCTTCCCTTTCATGTCCCTCGACTCTTATAACTGCCATCTGGTTTCTGTACAAGTTGTAAATAGCCTTTCGCTCCCTGTATTTTACCCCTGCCACCTTTAGAATTTGAAAGAGAGTATTCCAGTCAACATTATCAAAAGCTTTCTCTAAGTCTACAAATGCTAGAAACGTAGGTTTGCCTTTCCTTAATCTTTCTTCTAAGATAAGTCGTAAGGTCAGTATTGCCTCACGTGTTCCAGTATTTCTACGGAATCCAAACTGATCTTCCCCGAGGTCGGCTTCTACTAGTTTTTCCATTCGTCTGTAAAGAATCCGTGTTAGTACTTTGCAGCTGTGGCTTATTAAACTGATTGTTCGGTAATTTTCACATCTGTCAACACCTGCTTTCTTTGGGATTGGAATTATTATATTCTTCTTGAAGTCTGAGGGTATTTCGCCTGTTTCATACATCTTGCTCACCAGGTGGTAGAGTTTTGTCAGGACTGGCTCTCCCAAGGCCATCAGTAGTTCCAATGGAATGTTGTCTACTCCGGGGGCCTTGTTTCGACTCAGGTCTTTCAGTGCTCTGTCAAACTCTTCACGCAGTATCGTATCTCCCATTTCATCTTCATCTACATCCTCTTCCATTTCCATAATATTGTCCTCAAGTGCGTCGCTCTTGTATAGACCCTCTATATACTCCTTCCACCTTTCTGCTTTCCCTTCTTTGCTTAGAACTGGGTTTCCATCTGAGCTCTTGATGTTCATACATGTGGTTCTCTTATCTCCAAAGGTCTCTTTAATTTTCCTGTAGGCAGTATCCATCTTACCCCTAGTGAGATAAGCCTCTACATCCTTACATTTGTCCTCTAGCCATCCCTGCTTAGCCATTTTGCACTTCCTGTCGATCTCATTTTTGAGACGTTTGTATTCCTTTTTGCCTGCTTCATTTACTGCATTTTTATATTTTCTCCTTTCATCAATTAAATTCAATATTTCTTCTGTTACCCAAGGATTTCTACTAACCCCCTTCTTTTTACCTTACCTAGGTCCGTTAAGCATCACGAAATGGCTTCCATGGAACTAGCGAGAGCTGTAGAGGGTAACCACAGTAGAGGAACACAGAGATTGGGATACATCCAGCAATTAATTGAGGCGGTAGGTTACAGAGGTCATCCTCTGCCTGTGACGTTGCCATGTATACCTGAACTACTGTTGTTGGTGTTGGTTTGCAGTCGATTCAGATGAGGAAAACTATATTACTTAACTGTTCACTATAACTCACTCTCTGTCCTACCTTCCCACTCATAATGAATTCTACTTGCGTTATACCATTTTCTGCTGATCTTGGTATTAACCTATACTCATCTGACCACAAATCCTTGTCTTCTTTCCATTTCACTTCACTGACCCCCGCTGCATGTAGCCTGAGCCTTAACTTTTCCCTTTTCAGATTTTCTAACTTCCCTACCGGGTTAAAACTTCTGACATTCCACCCCTCGAATCGTAGAACATTACCCTTCGTTGGTCATTAAATCTTTTTCCCATTTGGCAGTCTCCATCCGGAGACCTGAATAGGGGGCTGCTCTGGAATCTGTAGCCATTGGAGAGATCATCATGACACTTGTTCAGTTACAGGATACACGTCCTGTGGGTGCAGTTGTGTGTTTTGCCATTTTCATCCTCATGCCGTTGATCATTGCAGGTTCCTTCGTCATTTAGAGGCAGTTTCCTACTCCTAGGGCAAGAGAGGGCCCAGAACTTCTGTCCGCTCCTCCGCCCATTTTGAGAAGGCCGTTGGCAGAATGAGGGTGACTCTTTACGCCGGAAGTCTTCGACCGCCTTAGCTAATGGTTTTTATTCGAAAGCAATGGCGAAGTTCGAATCGAGGACCGAGAACGTGTCTCTTGATTCCTAGTCGTAGATGCTACCCGTTGACCGCGGGACCCCTTCGTAATAGTTAAATAAACGATAGGAGTAAACTTGTGGCTCCAGAAGTTTCTGGAGCCTGTCATACGTGTACTAGTCAGATGTCTGGGGAGCATAGCACAGATCGGCATGAAATTCTACGATCACATGATAGCAATAGCATGAATGGCGAAGAAGAAAATTAGATTTGTTCTGAAATAAGGAGTGTAGTGCTTCTTTTATCAAAGGAATCTACAATAACATCGTGACTTGTGAAGACTGCTCTAATTAATTCGAGCTGATGGAAGACTACGATAAAATTCCGCGTAGGACCTTAAATTGTCAGCCCAGATCATGTGATTGAGTCTCTTTTCAACCAGATAGTGTATAGTATTGTTACTGAAAGTATACAGTGGTACTTCCAGTCGAAGAAAAATTTCACAATCAGCGGAAAGCGTTGGAAATTAATAATAGCCGAAGTTTACCATTACGAACAAACACAGCTGTGTCAACGTTTGTTCCATTAAATACTTGAGGATGGCTTTTTGTTTAAAAATAAATTATTTCCAGAAAGAATATATATGATGTGTGGTTTACTCATCGAGTAGCTGTTACTTTTACCTAAAAATCTGCTGTCAACTGAATTGAAATCTTCGTTTTGTCTAGAGCAACGCATCCTTCATATTAGACTTCAGCGAGAGAGAGCCTAATTTGCCTTGCATGTAGGTTTTCATTGTTTCGTTCATTTACACGTAAAATTTGTATAAAAACATGTGAAGTCTTAGCTTCTCGAAATCTAGATCTTCCGTTACAATAATGAGAAACATTTTCGAAATTTTATTCCAAATTTTGTCTTAGATGCCTACATTTCTTCTTCTTTCACCTTTTATTCGTATTACATGAGCTGTATTTCGTCAAACATAGCCCATAACCGTCTTTAGCATAAATGCGTATTTTCGCGAGCTGGACTCCCTCAATACCTAAATGAATACTAAGATAAACAAACAGGTCCACGGCATGCTAAATGTGCAATTGACCTCAATAAAACAGGCGTATTTCTGACTGGAGGAAACTAGTTTTCCTCTTTTCCAGCTTACAGTACAGTCACGTGTGCAGTTAATAATTAAAGCTGAAAACGAAGGTAATTCGTGGATTGCTAGCGGCGAGAAATGCGTGTTTACAGAAAATTATAGTTGTTGAGAAAGATGACGGAATACATGAAACGATCCCGTTTTGAAAACCTCTAGATGTTGGTGTTTCACCTTGAACATGTAACAAGTCGTGACCGCCATCGCGGCCTGAAAGCTGCTGTTTACGAGCGCTCGCTTAGGGCCTAACCACTCGCGCACTTTACGGGCGGCGTTCTTTACTTGGCAATAAAAGTACGCCGGTGCGAAGATAACGCGCGGCGCGGGACAAACGAAGGGTGTGGGGGAAGTTTATCTCTGGGGCAGAAATATGGCCGGCAAACGACTTGCAGAGTGCGCGGCCACTTCAGGGCACAACACTCCGGGGACGGCGCGTCTCCCAGCCCGGGACCGCGCCCGCCTCCGCGCTCTCGCTGCCTTCTCCTCCCCCACCTCAGCCCACCTTACCTTACCTTACCTCACGAGGCATACATCATGTGCCGCCGTTCTTGCCGACCCTGAAGGCAACGCTGCTCGCAAAGAACGAGCCGAACTGAGCCACCAGTCAGTGCAAGTACCCCATAAGAGATATGCCCCTACACATTGTACTGCCACCACGACACGAAATTCCTTCAAGAGGTGAAACTAAAAGAGAAGTATGAAAATCTATTGTCAAGACTTTTTCTTAAACTTTGAGCAATATATTTTTCTGTAAGATTTTACGAAAAAATTGGAAATTTGTGGTAAGGTCTTATAGGACCAAACAGCTGAGGCCGTCGGTCCCAAGCCTACACACTATTTAATCTAATTTAAAGTAACTTACGCTATGGACAACACATACACCCAAGTCCGAGGGAGGACCCGAACCTTCGACGAGATTTTACAAGCAGACTTCAGAAAGTCCGAGGGGCGTTCACTAAGTAAGATAACTTATTTTTTCACTTCCACTTTCTGCTGAATAATTGAGGAATTTGTTGTGGGACATCGCCTCATCCCCTATAATTTCATAAAGTTTCGAGAGGTGACGGCGCTAAAGTCCTCAAAGTGGCTTTTGTAAAGGAAGTGCGTTTCAAGCAGAAAGTTGTCATTGATTTTCTTTTGGCGGAAAACCAGAGCATCGCATATATTCATAGGCCCTTCTAGAATGTCTACGGAGATCTGGCAGAGAACACAAGCACGGTGAGTCGCTGGGCGAGGAGTCTGTCATCGTTGCAAGAAACTCGCGCAAACCTGCCCGATCTCCGCCTTGTTGACCACCCACGCATATCTGTGACTCCAGTATTGCTGGGACGTGCAGACACTCTCATTCGAAGTGATCTACAGATCACTAATATTTCCATGCTCAACTGGAAGTTTCTATTGGTATCCGTGCACCAGCTGGGGTACTCAAAGCTATGTGCCTTCTGGGTTCCTCGCCGACTTGCAGAAGACCATAAAGAACAATGAAAGACAATCTGTGCGTTACGACGGTGATGGTGACACCTTTTTGTCGAACATCGTCATAGGTAATGAATCATGTGTTAATCACTTTTAACCAGAAATAAAACCTCAGTCCTTGGAGTGGCACCACATCACTTCTGCTCCAAAGAAACACTTCAAAACCGCACCATGATCCGGTTAAGTCATGGCGACGCCTGCAGGGACTCTGTTTGATGTCTTCCCTCGTGGTGCAACGATCTTCTCTGAAGGGTATTGCGCTACCCTCTGTAAATTGAAGAAATGGTTCCACGGGTTCGTTGCCACAAAAGTGCAAACGGACTTCTCATTCTCTATGATAACGTAAGGTCTTGTAACATCCACGTGATAAATTTTTGGCTATAGTGCGACGAGAGGAAATTTGCCTCTAACAGTTATAAACATTATCTATTCGACGTATGGAAAAACAGTGAATACGATGATAAATATTAATTATTTATATAATATTCTATGATGTAATTGTACATGTCAATGTATATCATACAAAGACAATGATAATTGTAATTTCCTTTAATGATCTGCGTTTGTCTTCCTTTGTTTTTACCTTTTGTTGGTTGGCTTTTGTAGGTTGTGGACGCATATCGAACTGAGGTCTGTTAAGAAATTGTAATTATTTGTTAATTATTACTTGAAAATAGAGTTCATTGTTATTATAAACATGAGTGAATAATTATTTGTAACTTTAGTTCCTCTCTCAGTAAGCATTATCTGTGTTAATTATTTCTTTCCGCTGCAAGGAGCGCAGCCATTGATGATAGCGATTTGCATCGCGTTTTTGTCTGTGTTTTCCTTAGAAACAAATCAAATGTTTGCTTGATGAAGTCTAAATAGTGCACAATACGAAAGTAGATTTTATAGCGATTAATAAGCATTTTAAATATTTACTTATTTGCTCTAACAATAGAAAGTCTCTATCAATTGTCTGCCGCCATCTTAAGAATTATCTCAGCGGCAAACATCAAATTTAAATTACGCAACTGTGCAGAATAAATGCCTAAGGTAATACAAATGTGTAAAAATAAAAGTGCAGCGGTGGTCCCGAACTCATTTTAATGAAAATGATTCGAATCAGATTGGTTCTTTAAAAACAGTGCTCATAGCACGATCCTTATAAGAAAGAAACTTTTCTAGCTGATGTATGGAGCCGAAATTAATTGCGCACGAGTTGCGAAGGATATTGTTTCAGGTAACATACGTCAGTGTTGTGCGCGGCTGATATTCGGTGGTTTTAATTATCATTTTGCTGAAGACAACTGCTTCCATCTTAATCAATAGTTGTATAGAATCTGTTGTATGAACTGTGATTTAGTGACACTGACACAACTTACAGACAACACTTTAACACGACGTTAACTTGGAGCTCTTTGGCAACTTGGTCAAATCTTTAGCCGGGAGAAAAATTATTTAGTAATTACTCAATGTAATAAAATAACTTGGTCAAATCTTTAGCCGGGAGAAAAATTATTTAGTAATTACTCAGTGTAATAAGATAAGATTATCATTTCCATTTACAAATTAGTTAAATACCAAACCACTGAATAACACAGCTAACGCCACAGTCTCATACAAGCCTGTGCACGCGATATGAGCTGACAAAACTTCACTGGACTGTTCTTCCTCATCCACACTCCATCGCGGACCTTGCACCTTCCGACTTCCATCTGTTTGGCCCAATGAAGTATTCACTCCGCGAGAAACAGTACGTGGTTGATGGAGAGGTTATTGATGCAGCAAGACGTTGGCTCCGCCGTCGACCACTGGAGTGGTGCAATGTGGACATATGTGCCCCCTCCCACACCGGTATAGTGGCGTCAGGCCGTCGTACTGAACGGAGATTTTGCTGAAAAATTGGGTTTGGTGACCAAAAGAGAAGGGAATCATGTGGTGTTTTGGAATCTGAAATAAAACCAACTTGCTTCCAGAAGAAAGTCTGTTGCATTACTTACTAAATCCCCCTCGTATAATTTTGATTTCAAAGATAATTTTTTTTAAATTTGTTTAAAATAAAACATATGCCGCTTTGCAGAAGGGGCAGGTTAGTCATTTTGCAAGGAATCAGTAAACGGCCGTCTCGACTATGTGCCCTATCTTTACACATATGTTGATCAAATACACCTGACATGTGCAACTTTGTGACTTTGCAACTCTGAAGTCTGTAGGAGGCCTGCCTGACGATGAACCATTCACGGTCCAGGAACAGGAAACGTGTCTGCCTCAAAGAAGCCATCTCAGTGCAATTAGTGCTAACGTTGCTAGTTCATATTCTTAACAATTAGAAATGCTTCGTAGAAAGCATGGTCTTTCAAATGTTACCAATTCATCCCTTTTCCTTTCGTAATTCCTGTCATGAGAAAGTGATGTACCTCAAGAAACACTCATACCGTATCTGAGATTGTATATTTGCAGCCCTAATTATTTCTATCTCAGTTTTCCAGGTATTCCTACTTGTCGCCGCTATCCGTTGCAAAAAGCAGTGGAAGAGCTGTATCTGTGATAATTAGGTGCGATCGTTAGAGCAATTTTCTGGAGTAGTACACTACACTTATGCCAGCTGAACTGTCATTATAGTCACT
The DNA here is from genome assembly GCF_023864275.1 of Schistocerca cancellata. Taxonomy (NCBI): domain Eukaryota; kingdom Metazoa; phylum Arthropoda; class Insecta; order Orthoptera; family Acrididae; genus Schistocerca; species Schistocerca cancellata. The sequence goes on along the minus strand of NC_064626.1, from coordinate 982,816,054 downwards.
TTGCCTCACAGCGATATATTCTGTGAAGTGTAGTTCGCGCACCTTGAAATATACACTACTGGCCATTGAAATTGCTACACCAAGAAGAAATGCAGATGATAAACCGGAATTCATTGGACAAATATGTTTTACTAGAACTGACATGTGATTTCATTTTCACGCAATTTGGGTGCATTGATCCTGAGAAATCAGTACCCAGAAAAACCACCTCTGGCCGTAATAACAGCCTTGATACGCCTGGGCATTGAGTCAAACAGAGCCTGGATGGCGTGTACAGGTACAGCTGCCCATGCAGCTTCAACACGATACCACAGTTCATCAAGAGTAGTGACTGGCGTATTGTGACGAGCCAGTTGCTCGGCCATTATTGACCAGACGTTTTCAATTGGTGAGAGATCTGGAGAATGTGCTGACCAGGGCAGCAGTCGAACATTTCCTGCATCCAGAAAGGCCCGTACAGGACCTGCAACATGCATTCGTGCATTATTCTGCTAAAATGTAGGGTTTCGCAGGTGTCGAATGAAGGGTAGAGCCACGGATTGTAACACATCTGAAATGTAAAGTCCACTGTTCAAAGTGCCGTAAATGCGAACAAGAGGTGACCGAGACGTGTAACCAATGGCACCCCATACCATCACGCCGGGTGATACGTCAGTATCCAATGTTCGTTCACCGCGATGTCGCCAAACATGGATGCGACCATCATGATGCTGTAAAGAGAACCTGTATTCATACGAAAAAATGACGTTTTGCCATTCGTGCAACCAGGTTCGTCTGTGATGCAGCGTCAAGGGTAACCGCAGCCATGGTCTCCGAGCTGATAGACCATGCTGCTGCAAACGTCGTCGAACTGTTCGTGCAAGGTGGTTGTTGTCTTGCATACGTCCCCATCTGTTGACTCCGGGATCGAGACGTGGCTGCACGATCCGTTACAGCCATGCGGCTAAGATGCCTGTCATCTCGACTGCTAGTGATACGAGGCCGTTGGGATCCAGCACGGCGTTTCGTATTACCCTCCTGAACCCACCGATTCCATATTCTGCTAACACTCATTGGATCTCGACCAACGCGAGCAGCAATGTCGCGATACGATAAACTGCAATCGCGATAGGCTACAATCAGACCTTTACCAAAATCAGAAACGTGATGGTACGCATTTCTCCTTCTTACACGAGGTATCACAACAACGTTTCACCAGGCAACGCCGGTTAAGTGCTGTTTGTGTATGAGAAATCGGTTGGAAACTTTCCTCATGTCAGCACGTTGTAGGTGTCACCACCGGAGCCAACCTTGTGTGAATGCTCCGAAAAGCTAATCATTTGCATATCACAGCATCTTCTTCCTGTCGGTTAAACTTCGCGTCTGTAGCACGTCATCTTCATGGTGTAGCAATTTTAATGGCCCGTAGTGTACAATTAGTCATAAATTATGATCCCCAAAGCAAAACTTACATAAGAATGCAATTATTGTCCTAGAGCAAAGCAAAATACGCCTGAACTGTCTGGGCGGTATCGCCAAACAGATACGCATTGAGACGATATAACAGAATGATACAATCATGAGGCTTCCGTCGAAACTTGAGTTACTTCGGTGTATGCTAGTTAGCGAGTAACACCTTCTTCATCGAATTAAAGTAATGAAACCGTTGCGCCATAATCAGTCACAGGGGAAAATATTGGTCATCCACTTCGAAAAGCAAGCTGTTGCAGATGGTGTAAAACTGGTACCACGTGTCCATGTAATCTCACGCCGTTGATGTGGAGATTTGTGGTAAGGTCTTATCGGACCAAACTGCTGTGGTCATCGGTCCCTAAGCCTACACAGTACTTAATTTATCTTAATCTAACTTACGCTATGGGCAACAAAAACCCACCCACGCCCGAGGGAGGACTCGAACCTCCGACGGGGGGGGGGGGGGGGGGGAGCCGCACGGACCGTGACAAGGCGCCCCTGACCACGCGGCTCACACCGTTGATGTAAGTTATGGAAGTGAACCGGTGTGTACGTGCCAGTTTGTTGTGCTTAATTCACACGTTAAGTTGGGTCAACATGGAGATATCACAGAATGACAGAAATGAGCTTTCTTGTTTAGGCGTGCTAATGACCACACCGAGAATAGGGTTGTAAGATGTGTTAGTAACATTTTAGAGAACATATTTCTTTTTAAAGGAAACAGTGATCTATAATTATTATAATCAAACTGGCAGCAGTCTTGAGCGCATAATATTTTTAATGTGGTGACCGGTATTGATCTTATTATAAGATCATCTTCAGACCATAGATGTCTGCCGGAGGCGGTGGTGCATGGCAACACTCTTGCTTGTGTCTGGTGGTTTAATGCCTCAACGCAGCCTGCATATTGTGTCCACAAGGATAGACGTACCATTCGCATCTATGTAAGGGCAGTCGTCCTACAAAGACGGGACAGGGATCGAGGACGAGCGCTATACATTCTTAGTGGCAATTGGAACCCAGCGGGATTACTGTCGTCAGTGAATTTAGTACTATAGGAAATCGCTTCTAAGCGAATATTTCAAATGGAACTGTATTAATTGGATATTTGGAGTTCGGTACCTCCAGCAGGGTGCAGTAAACGCTTGCAGAAGCAAATGCGTTTCTGTGGTTGTGCACATGACGTCGCAGAGGAACACTTCGCGCCCATTGGCGTATGCTGGGGCTGTGTGATTTCGTGCGTGTTGACGTTTGATTTGAAAGTGAAAGTGTTTTGAGTTTGAGCAAGCAATGTCAGGTTGTGCTGTTGTTCGTTGTAAGTCTCACAATCTCAACATAAAGAACAACTGAGGTAGTGTTTCATAGTTTCACTTGTGAAATATGTCTGCAAACGCCAAACGCTTTGGCTCTCGAAATTCTCTACAAAAGACGTTTTGAAGGTTGTAAATGTTAGACGTGCTCTCATCATTTCCAAGAAACTGGTTACCTGAGAGATATGGTTTAGGAACGTGTGCTTAAAAGTATTTCCATTGTGTAATTTGCCTGTAGAAGTAGCGCCAGTTGCAGCACACCACGGATAACTAAAGAAAAGAAGGAACGTTTCCACAAATGTGAGATCCCCAGAAGAAGGCTGGAGACAGTATAAAAGCATGCAATGTATTCGCAGTTGCGAATACAAACAACCATGAGCACCAGAAGGTAATAATGACAACTGAAAATTTTGTCACACCGGGTCTGGAACCAGGATTTCTCGCTTTGCGGGAGCGGTCCCCTTACCTGCTTTTGCCGTCCGTGCACGACTCACGCCCAGATACAAACTTCCATATGTCGTCGTTCCCGCGTCACAACCTGTGCTCGTACGCACATTTTGTAATTCCTGTATAGGGGTAGACAATTTAATTGAAAGCCGCTGCCCCATATTGGCGGATAAATATGACATAGTAATGCATGTGTTATTAAGAAGAACGATGAAATGTTCCTTTAGGCATATTTGCATGGAGGGGAGGAACTGAGAGGGGACGTAGGAGGAGATGGACAGAGATAAAGGCAAGGAGGAGATGGATGAATAGAAAACTGGAATAAATACTTACTTGGGCAATGCCAGACACAATATAGAACTAAGAGACAAACCAAGTGCTTGTGTTTGTGAGTGACTCGTCCACTCGGGAGCGCAGTGTGCGCTATTTTGTCATTGCCTTTACACACTGAGCTATCCAAGCACGACTCGTGATCCACCGTCACAATTTTACTTTCACCTGTGCCTCCTTTCTGAACTCTTTAAAGTGGTTCTACTGTGTAGACTGTTGAACAAGCGTTGCAGAAAGATAGGATACTGCCGGCCAGTGACATGTATTCAGCATGAATCATCCCTCTGCTGCAGAGATAGATGCATTCTGGAAACAACCACCTAGGATGTGCCTAAGTCTTTTCTCCTTGGTATTCTTCCTTTCAGGAGTAATAGTCCAGCAAGTAACTCAGGACAACGTATATTAAGTGCGGAATGTAGAAGAAGAACTCCTACTGGAAGTAGGGCTGTAGTCGTGAGTCATGTCTGCATAACTCAAGCATCCAAATTCGAAATAAACGAGCGCAAGACGAAACAATACGTGTGTATTTAGACCTAGATCATTACGTTGCGTTGCCGGATGGATAAAATGACGTGACAAAGTACTGGGCACTGTATTCACTAACAGTTTGCAAAACATCTCCGCCATAAATAGAAGAGCAGGTTTAGGAAAAGTGAAACGAACGCTATATAAATATTCACACAGAGATCTGAATACGCTACAAGGAGTTCATTGTGAACATAACATCGCTCTCCATAGTGAGCATAACTTCGTTTATCCCAAAATTTCTCTACGCCAATGCAAGTATCAGGCTGCTCAGAAATCTGGTGGATTGTGCAAAATACATGTTGTGTTGTTGTTGTCTTCAGTCCTGAAATTAGTTTGATGCAGCTCCTCCATGCTACTCTATCCTGTGCAAGCTTCTTCATCTCCCAGTTCCTACTGCAATCTACATCCTTCTGAATCTTCTTAGTGTATTCATCTCTTGGTCTCCCTCTACGATTTTTACCCTCCACACTGCCCTCCAATACTAAATTGGTGATCCCCTTGGCCGGCCGAAGTGGCCGTGCGGTTCTAGGCGCTGCAGTCTGGAACCGCGGGACCGCTACGGTCGCCGGTTCGAATCCTGCCTTGGGCATGAATGTGTGTGGTGTCCTTAGGTTAATTAGGTATAACTAGTTCGAAGTTATAGGGGATTAATGACCTCAGAAGTTGAGTCCCGTAGTGCTCAGAGCCACTTGATCCCCTTGATGCCTCAGAACACCTCCTACCAACCGATCCCTTCTTCTAGTCAAATTGTGCCACAAACTCCTCCCCAATTCTATTCAATACCTCCTCATTAGTTATGTGATCTACCCATCTAATCTTCAGCATTCTTCTGTAGCAATACATTCCGAAAGCTTCTATTCTCTTCTTATCCAAACTATTTATCGTCCATGTTTCACTTCCATACATGGCTACACTCCATACAAATACTTTCAGAAACGACTTCCTGACACTTATATCTATACTCGATGTTAATAAATTTCTCTTCTTCAGAAACGCTTTCCTTGCCATTTCCAGTCTACATTTTATATCCTCTCTACTTCGACCGTGATCAATTATTTTGCTCCCCAATAGCAAAATTCCTTTACTACTTTAAGTGTCTCATTTACTAATCTAATTCCCTCAGCATCACCCGACTTCATTCGACTACATTCCATTATCCACGTTTTGCTTTTATTGATGTTCATCTTATACCCTCCTTCCGCTCAACTGCTGCTCCAAATACACAAATAATGAAAATATTAAATAAAGTATTAAAATGAAAAATGAAGAAGGACGTTTAAAATGTATAACTGTGTACATTCAGTAAGGAGTAGCGCCTCCTCGTGATGCAGTCATAGCCACAAGACGTCATGGCAAGGAATCGAAGAGCGCCTGAACATGCTGTTGGGCAATGCTCTGTCACGCGGTTTGTAGGCGCGTCTAGAAAGCATCAACTTTGGCTGCAGGAGGACCTGAAAAAGTAAGTTGCCGACGCACTATATCCCAGACATGTTTGATGGGTGATATGTCAGGTTAACTGGCAGGTCAGGGAAGCAATGGTACCAATCGGTCTTCGCAATAGGGTTGTACATTCCCCGCCACATGCGGCTGGGCTTTTTGCTGCTGAAATATGGCATGTGGAATGCCTGGAGGATGGGCAATGCCTCAGGCTGCAAAATCTTCCTGATGTAGCGGTAGCTGCTCAGATTGCCCTCAAGACGTTGGAGGCGAGATCGTACGTTGCAGACAATGGCGCCCCAAACAATGACACTCAGCGTTTGCCCGCTATGCCGCTCAACAATACAGCCGACCGACTGCATTCACCATGGCTTGGCGGCGTCGAACGTGTATGCGGGGACAAGTTGAAGCGGGACTCGTCCGGAAACACTATATATTACCACTCAGTACGCCAATGTGCCCACAGTAGTCTGCTACGTTGGTGGGTTCTTGTCTGTGGAACCGACGCAATGGAATGTTTGCCGCCAGTCAGTCACTCAGAACCGTCGACATAAGAGATATCCACGCCCACTTCAGTGCTCCAACGACGCGCCAGCACTGCGGACGAAGCTCTTCTCTTCACTAAATCCAAGCGGCCAAGATGGCCGTCACCTCGCGCTGTAGTCACATTGTGTAGTCCAGCACCCGATCGGCGCCTCCTTCACTCCACTGGTTTCAAATACTCCCATCTGTCGAATGGTTCAAATGGCTCTGAGCACTATGGGACTTAACATCTGAGGTCATCAGACCCCTAGAACTTACAACTACTTAAACCTAACTAACCTAAGGACATCACATACATCCATGCCCGTGGCAGGATTCGAAACTGCGACAGTAGAGGTCGCGCGGTTCCAGACTGAAGCGCCTAGAACCGCGCGGTCACATCGGCCGGCCCTATCTGTTGAAACAGCGTGCCAATTACTAGGCACAATGTCATGCAACGACCAACCCGCCTTCCGAAGACCGATCATTCTGTCAGACGCCGATATTCCACACTGTGATGTCGGCGAAGCATAGTGGCATTTGGTTACTCTTCGTACGACGGCTACTCAACGAATGGGCGATGCGTAACACTGGTCTGACCGCTCACCCAACAGAGGGAGCTATTGGTCCTATGGTGCCATTGTTCTACACGTCGTCTTATCCTGGCGTGTCGCAGATTACGTACACTAGTGTATAACAGTTAAAGAGGCTGTATATTTGTTGAAGCAATGCTGTAATCATGACACTGGTTATTTTCCTCATTTGCAACGTTTCGATATGCAGCTCCACACGCTGGACGAGAATATGGGTGGATGCCGTTGAGCAAATGGTCGTCAGAACGCTGGGCGGAGGCGGCGCCCTGAGCGATGGAGGAGCAAGGCGGCCGAGGCTGGAGCTGCAAATTGCCCAGAAAACTGACAAATAAATCAGAATTCGAGTGGAACTGTGCGTGGCGCGGCGCGGCGCCGGCAGGAGACCCACGCATCCATCTTGTAATTTAATTTCGACGCCGGTAGTAGCGGCGCTGGCGCGGGCGCCGGCGGACTCGCGGCTCTGCTGGAGGCCGGAGGCTCGTGATGTAAAGGAGGGGGCGCCGCCTGCACACCTCCCCCCCCCCACCCTTACCCTCTCCGTCCCCTCTCCCCCCGCCCTCCCTCCAGCCCTGTACCAAATGAACGTCGGTCAGCGACCGACGGCGCCGGATTAACCTTTTCGCGTCACGTCGTAGTTTCAGTTCACCGTTGCACGCAGGTAGAGGCTCAAATGTCCAGAAAATTCTCACTCTTCCCCAGAATAAATGTTGGGTCCGTCCATTTCCTTCTGAAAAATGTATAAGAGCCTACAGCTCCGTGTGCTGCCCGGTAGTAAATACTTTTATTACACGCTTCTACATCTACATCTACATTTATACTCCGCAAGCCACCCAGCGGTGTGTGGCGGAGGGCACTTTACGTGCCACTGTCATTACCTCCGTTTCCTGTTCCAGTCGCGTATGGTTCGCGGGAAGAACGACTGCCAGCAAGCCTCCGTGCGCGCTCGAATCTCTCTAATTTTACATTCGTGATCTCCTCGGGAGGTATAAGTAGGGGGAAGCAATATATTCGATACCTCATCCAGAAACGCACCCCCTCGAAACCTGGACAGCAAGCTACACCGCGATGCAGAGCGCCTCTCTTGCAGAGTCTGCCACTTGAGTTTGCTAAACATCTCCGTAACGCTATCACGCTTACCAAACTACCCTGTGACGAAACGCGCCGCTCTTCGTTGGATCTTCTCTATCTCCTCCGTCAACCCGACCTGGTACGGATCCCACACTGATGAGCAATACTCAAGTATAGGTCGAACGAGTGTTTTGTAAGCCACCTCCTTTGTTGATGGACTACATTTTCTAAGGACTCTCCCAATGAATCTCAACCTGGTACCCGCCTTACCAACAATTAATTTTATATGATCATTCCACTCATACTCCCAGATGTTTTACAGAACTAACTGCTACCAGTGTTTGTTCCGCTATCATATAATCATACAATAAAGGATCCTTCTTTCTATGTATTCGCAATACATTACATTTGTCTATGTTAAGGGTCAGTTGCCACTCCCTGCACCAAGTGCCTATCCGCTGCTGATCTTCCTGCATTTTGCAGCAACTTTCTAATGCTGCAACTTCTCTGTATAATACAGCATTACATACTGTAATTACAGTGACTTCAGTTTTCAGCCGAACTCTTAATTTCAGTCTTTAAATTACGGATAATGTTCAGACAAGGAAGCACCACTCCTTATATATTAATCGCTCATAAATTTCATTTCTGCTTGTTACAACCTCATAATTAACTCTATTACGGGTAATCGTGTAAAATTTCGTTCTCTACTTTGATAGCGAAAATTTCAGTTGTTAGAGTAGTAACAGGAAATTTAACTTATTCGCCCTAGAAATAGCTACTGCATATATATAAAAAAGTTTTATGTGTCAGTCTACCAACTTCAATCAAAACTGCAGAAAATTATTCAGACATAAGTTTTAGATACACTACCTTCTACTAAGCAGTACGAAATTTCTATTAAAATCCCCCTGTATGATTACGTTTATAATCTTAAATGTTAAAATTTTCTGTCGCAAAATGTACTTGAGTCATTCGGTATTTTCTGACATTCTGGCATCTACTCTTCAAAACTAATTGGACAGAAATAAAAAGAATAAAACATCCGAAATTATTATTTTGGTGCCAACACTTTTCACTTGCGGATAAAAATAGTTCTACATTGTCAAACATTATCTGTGAGTACTTTCTGTTTCCCATGATACAAAAGTCTGCAAACTAACGTATAAAAAATTCTCAAAAATTCCTGCTATTATTTTGAGGTAGAAATATAAACATATGTATTAAATAAATGAAGTAAATTTGGAACAACGCCGAGTACCCTGTCTATGACATTCGTTGTAGTTAGATGTCTTGGAGACTAAGTTTTCAACGGGACTGAGCAGCAGCAGCAGCGTTCTCCTGAAGATGTTGGGCAGCTGGACTGTCGAAATATTTACTCATGGTGATATTACCATCCGGCAGCAATCCCGAGAAGAGTTCCAAGTACTGTATTAATTTTTTGTGAAGATCAGTATCATGGAGCTACCAAAAACTATGGTAATGAACATTTATTCACTTATTCACAATCAGCTCATTTCCCCCAAGGTACCCGCTTCAAGTTACACACTAACACCATCGCAAGATTAAGCGGAGTGGCTTTGTGTAATTATTTCTCTTTGCTGCGGCATCTGCCACATATGTGATTTCCTATCCGAAAGATCAGTCCTTAATTACTGACGGAAAGTCAACGAGTAAAACGGAAATAATATCTGGCATTCCCCTAGGACAGTGTTAAGGGCCCTCAGCTGTTGTTGCTCTGTATAAACTACAATCCGAGCAGCGCTGTTACATCGTTTGCAGATGATGCTGTCATTAACGTCTTACAAAATCATCAGATGATGAAAATCGATTTGCAAAGTAGTCAATACTATACGGTGCGAAATGTGGCAATTGACTATATGTATGGGAAAGTGTGAAGTCATCCACATGAGTACTAAAAGAGATCCGATAAATTTCGGTTTCTCTATAAATCACCCAAATCTGAAGTCCGTAAATTCAGCAAAATACGGATTACAATTAAGAATAATTTAAATTAGAACGATGACATAAATAATGCTGTGGGGAAAGCAAACCAAAGACTGCGATTTATTGCCAGAACACTTAGAAAATGCAACAATTCTACTAAAGACACTGCTTACACTACACTTGTCCGCCCTTTTCTAGAGTACTGTCATGCGGTTTGGAAACCGCATAAGATTGACGGAAGACATCATAAAAGTTCAAACAAAGGCAGCTTGTTTTGTATTGTCACAAATAGGGGAGAGAGTGCCACGGATATGATACACAAATTGGGGTAGCAATCATCAACACAAAGGCGTTTTTCGTTGCGGCAGGATCCTCTCATAAAATTTCAATCATTAACGTTATTATCAGAGGGTGAGAATATTTTGTTGGCGCTCACCTGCATAGGGAGAATTTATCATTAATATAAGAGAACTCAAAGTTCGCAGGGAAAGACTGAAGTGTTCCCTTTCCCCTCGCGCTCTTAGAGAGTGGAACGACAGAGAAATAGCTTGAAGGTGATTCGATGAACTTTCTGCCAGGTACTTAAGTGTGAACTGTAGATGTACAGAAGTTTAATATGTGTTTTCTTAATATGTTTCATCAATCCTAAAGAGCTAAAATGCGTAATGCATTGGAGATACTATGCATATTGGAAATTTTTACTTTCGGACACGTACGAAAATTGTCTACAGGCATCTGCGTATCTGACACTAAGAAGCCCTCCTCCAACGTGATCTAGTCTTAATTCGAGACAAGAAGATGCCTGCCCGACGGAAACTAGTTTTCTGTGCATAAAGTTCCGCTCCATATGCAGAAAGTGGATTACCGCAAGATAATCCGCTGAGAGAATGTACTGCCCCATGTTGATTTGGCTCCACATCTGGTATCTTCTGTGTCTTTTTCGTCTTCCATTCACCGTTCCTTCCATAGCATCCATCAGTAAACAATCTGTTGTCATTCAATGTCCAAGTTAATTGTGTTTCCTATTCCTGATTACCTTCAAAATTTGTCTCTCTTCCCCCCTATCACAGCACCTCCTCATTTATCACTTTGTCTACTCCAAGGGTGGGTTAATACGCTACTGCAGGCGCAGACGCTCGCGAGTGCCCATACTGTTTGCCCGCGGGCGCAGTCAGCCAGCCGCTCCCTTTCCACCTCTCTGCTAACAATGCCCGTTTGTTTCCGAGATACCGATGCCCGCGCGCCAGGACAGGCCGCTATACTTCGAGTCGCTAGTGTTGTGGGCGTGGAAGTCTGTTTGGCGTTCGTGGGAGGACAAAATTAGTGAGAGGAGGACGGCTGATGAGGAGTTAAGATGGTCAAAACGAAAATCGGTCGCACACCTGTGCTTCAACTCACAGTGGGAATAAGATAAATTTTTGTTATTGAACACAAACTGGCCTTCAGTGTCTGTTTCATATTGCAATTTCACTGGCATGGAAGAAGTACAATCTGAAGCGACATTTTTCAGCTCCTTCATGAGCAATTCATGGGAACTTTGCACAATAAGGAAACGAAGGTCAGATTTCTCGCTCTAAAACAGGGAGAAAGACAAGTTAGACAGACATACGTATTTCTTTAATTTGGTACTATTATTTATGAAACATTAGGTCTTTTGCCCTTCATTTTACTTCTTACTTGCAACATATTCACAGGAAATTAACAATGAATTAACAAAATCGAATCTCAGCAGTTGTATTACTGACGTTCATCTGAGTGGAGCGATTTGTTTAATGGTCAGTTATCTCACTGCAAAGATCGAGGTCACAGAGAAAGTAAATGTTTCTTTCACTTTCATAACTAGCAGACCAGCTCCGCACTTAACACTTCTCAGTGAAATTACATGCAAATAGATGTTTAATTTAAGGAAAAAAGCATGTGCTCTTTACTTATTACTTTATGTCTGTGTTATATTTGTGACCAAGAAATTAGGTCAATGACATTTATATATTAATTCTCTTTTTCTTGATTCTCTTCCCCTGGGCAAGCTAGCCCGCAACTGTAGTAACTGATCCTTGTTGTCTGGGCACTGGTCCTGGGACGCAGTTGACGCTCGAGCTGGTCCCACACACGTTCTGTCGGGGTCTGCCACGGGTGTACCTCATCATCATGCAGACAATTCACAGACACGTGCCATGTGTAGACGAGCGTTGTAGTAAAATGGCTCCATGATACCGATGAATAAGGGGTAATACAAGACGATGTAGGAAGTCTGTAACGTACCGCTGTGTCGTTAGAACTCACTCATTCTCGACCAGACGTCACCTGACGTCAAACGTAAAGGCTCCCCATACGATGAGGACAGAATAAACCACTGCGCCTCTCTAAAATATCAGAAGTCACTGTTATACCTGCCGAAGATGATCATCTGGGGTCGTGCCGATTCACGATTCATCACTGAAGACAATGCGACGCCATACATCATAGCCCATTCTTCCGAAACACAGCACCACTCCCAATGCAGCCGCAAGAGTTTCGATGTTATCACCAGCCTACGCAAGGGACTGTAATTCCCTATTCTGGCTGCTGTTAGTCTACGACCAAAGGGTCGAGATGACACAGGAGGTTGTAGGGAGTCTGTTACTTGCTCTCGGATGGCAGTCGTAGATGTGAAGGGGTTACGATGTGCTAGGTGTAAAGTACGACAGTCCTCCCTTGTGGTGCTCAGACATGTTCGATGGGAACCTTGATGACGAGAATGCCTGCACCCACGTTCCCATGCAGCCCAACTTCAAGCGACGGTAGCATCACATGTATCACCATTCCAGATATTGCCCGTTTCTATTTCAGTCAATATGAGTCCTGGCCGAAGACGTGTCTGGAGAATCCAGGACAACGGAGGAATACCACCGTCTCTGACGCCTGCCTTACCACCCGACAACCAAGACAGATTAGTCCGGTATGCCATTTTTTTTCATAACAGGACTCCTTTGGTAATCATCGCGGCACCCTTACAGCACAGCGGTACGTCGATGATATTCTACGCGCGGATTTGTTGCCCTTCAGGACGACCCATCCTGGGTTTACTTTCCAGCAAGATAATGCCCCTCCGCACACGGCGAATATTTTTTCTGTTCGTCTTCGTACTTGCAAAACCATAACTTGGCCAACAAGTTCGCCGGAGCTCTCCCCAACTGAAAATGTTTGAAGAATTATGGGCAGCGCCCTCAAACCAGTTCGGATGACTATTTAACTTGTCAGTTGGACAGAACTAGCGCGACATCCCTCAGGGAAACATCCAACAACTTTATCAATTATTTCCAATCCGAAGAACTGCTTGCGTAAGGGCCAGAGGTGGACCAACGCGTTATTAATTTTCTCAGCTTATGTAACTCTTTCTCTTGAATAAACCATTCAGTTTTTCTGAGATTGTAATCTTTGTTCGTCTGTACATGTACGTCACGTCTACCGATTTCCGCCCCATTCGAGAATACCTTTGCGACCGAACCGCTGAATCTTTCCATCAGTAAATGGGGTATGTTCCCAACTGACTCAGTTGTTTTAACCCCCTCCACTGACGGAATGACCCACTTCCCAATTCCGTATGTATAAAACCAATACGGACTTGTAGCTGTCACGCCTTTCCGCTTACTGCTACGTATTTTAACTGTAAATAGCTCAGTCCCAATGGTAAGAGGCAGTAGTGAATTCACGTAGTTAATATTTGAATCCAGCACAGCTGCCACAAGCTCAGCTCACTTTTACTCCACTCCTACCCTCGCCATAGCACCACATTAACTAGGTGCTACGTGGACCTTGCTAAATTCACTTGCGTATACATTTTTGACCGTTACTCGCCAGTATTTACCTAATGATTAGCACACTCCTAACTGGACTATTCCCCTAAGAGCTGTGATGATTGAACGGGTTCGATCCACGGCCTACAGTGCCCTACAGTTCACACGGTAACACTGCCTACCTGACCCACTTAACTTGGTAGTGAGCTTATGTATCCAATCACCACTGCTAGCAGCAGTGGATAATCCTATCAGCACGACGAGAGCAGCAGACTTACCGTCGAATCCTCCTGAAAATACTTATAACTACGGTCGCCAGCTCTGAAGGAGCAAAACAATAAATCAATTTTTGGGCTCATTTCAAAGTGAAATGGCTTGAGTTGAATTTAAACTTAATTCTGAATATTACTATTTCTGATCATTATAGATGATTCTACAAAGCAAATACTCTCTCAATTTCTGTGAGTTGGCTTGGTAATTACTACCAAGACAGGTTATGCAACTTCGGTTAACAAAATTCTATCCTTCAACTTATTTAATGATTTTGGATATTACTCTTTGGACCATTGATACATAATTAGTTAAGTGACTTTACTTGAAAGGTTGCTCAGAAAAATTTAAGTAACTGTAAATAGGCGACTCATTCTGGTGTGACCATTGCTCTTTTCAACATTCTTATACGCTAAAGTATTCTACAACCAAAAGAATTGTAAATGAAAGAGGCGATGGTGGCCTCAGTCTGATTTCACTATACTATGTTTGAGGTTACTACACTTTACAATGAACAACATGCGTCGTAATTTTACTCATTACTATATTCTGTCCTCTGCACTTGCATAAAAGAAAACTGGTATTCTCCTTTTACATGTATACAAAGTTCGACTTAACAATTGCAAGCAGTCTTGCCTTGGGTAGACGTGTCGGTGCTGGTGGTGAGATGCATGTGGCTAATGCAGCTCTTCACGCCTCATGCCCTTAATGGCGGCTGGAACTACGAGCTGTAACACTCGTATAAGCTACTGCACGTCCGCCATAAAATCTGGGCACAGGAACTCTTACAATCAGCCCCAGTGGCATAGAGGCGGCTTCAGCAACCATTCGTCGCGTTTTACTCCAAAAATGGCGACGATATTCGCCTCTTCGCTGTTGCACAATCACTTTTGCGTGAGCACAGTTACGCACGTCCGATCACGTCAACACTCCCCAGGCCATTCCATTGTTCAGTCCCTGTGTCTCCAGCTACCCCTAGCTACGCTCGTATCACCAAGAGTGGGGGCGTTCCCCTACCACCTTTTTACCGAAATCATTTAGTATTTAAGAATATTTATATTTACTACCCTGGAGTCCATACCAGTCATAATAATTTACTACTAGCGCTTTTCAACATTAAATTATACAGTAATAACTTATAATTACCAAGAAAAAGAATACATTTGACTCCCAGAGCTTAGTGCATTGTCTGACAGGCAGCGCTAATTCCCAGTTTCGCCAATAGATGGCATCAGGGTGCACTCCCTGGCAGTCTCACACAAGCGCGCCCGTTTCCGACGCGCGGGCTCCAAATTACTGTCAGCCCACCATCATTTCAGTTCCGTTACACCTTATTGGCGCTTCATCGTTTCGTTTCTTTTTTTTTTCTTTTCGTTCTTTGTCTTATGTATTTTACATCACCCCAACCGCTCTCCCCATCCCTCCGCTAGGATAAAAATGCCAAGCGACTTTTTGGTATTACCTCAGCTAAAGAGGTCATAGCATTTCTAGTTTGCATACGGGGTGATTTCCGACATTAACGATCGATCGTGCGCAGGATTGTGTGGCATTTAATGGTGAATATATTGAGAAACACCAATATTTTTTCCTGTTTAAATCTTTATTCGTCTCAGGCGGTTATTAAACCTGTATTTCGAAACAATTAAAACCATATGACTGAATTCCATTGACTTTAATGCAAAGATATGCGACGTTGTACACTTCACGAAATATGAAACCTAAGTTTACTTATACTACTGGATGGGTGAGTCGTAGTAGACTTAATCCTGTTATATAATAATTTAGGATTGTGGAAAATTGTACATGAATTAAAAGACAAGCCACTCTTTAGTTCAAAATGATGTGAAACTGTAGTTTGTCAACAAGAGAAATTGCATAACAGACACTTAGCGACCCATCTTACATGGGCCCCTTACTACGTGGGACTAAAAGGATTGATCGACCGCAGATTACCACGGACACGTTTTAAAGGGGAGAGAGTGTAGCCGAGATGTTGAAAACTCTTTAACTGACAGACAATGAAAGCTAGGAGAGGTATGCCTCACGAGATCATATTTTCAAAACTTCAAGAACAGTTTTCCTCGGCAGAAAGTACGGATATTATTGTGTCCCCTACGTATTCATAAAATATATCTTGATAAAATTACACCTTGATAAAATTTGTTACGCAATTATTTTTGCAGTTTTTTCTGCAGGCAAATATGTACAGACTTGATAGATATTGGAGATTACACATCACAGGCCTTAGCATGCCGCTGTAGGAGTAACACGAAAGATGCACAGCTCGTGGATGGACAGCGCCTTATTGTTTTGACCCCTGACCCTTCGATGTCGAACTGAGGTACTATAGCGGGAGGATTTCCTTGCGTACCAAGATTGAAGGCATGACCTTCGAAGACAATAAAAATTAACTGCGTGATGTTGGTGGTGAGCCGGCCATAGTGGCCGAGCGGTTCTAGGCGCTACAGTCTGGAGCCGCGCGACCGCTATGGTCGCAGGTTCGAATCCTGCCTCGGGCATGGATGTGTGTGATGTCCTTAGGTTAGTTAGATTTAAGTTGTTCTAAGTTCCAGGGGACTGATGACCAAAGAAGTTAAGTCCCATAGTGATCAGAGCCATTTGAACCATTTTTTTGTTGGTGGTGAGGGTGAACACAGTTTGACTGCTCCTTGTAACAGCTCGCGCAGAACTGTGCCAGCTGTTTATTTATACGAATGCTGTATCCATTAACAGATTAGGAAGATGTATTTATACACTGCCCAAAGAAAATAGAACATGACTCTGGGCGCCTGCCATACTCCATTGAGCAATTATTGAGGACTGGGTATGTTACAAAATTAAGTGCAGAACAAAATATCATCACATCCTCGTACATTTACATAACAACAACTGAAACATCCGACAGTTGCGAAAAAAAATTGTGAACAATCATTCATCCTATCATCCTAGGTGCTTTTCGTTGGACTTTGAGAGCTTCAATAACGTGTATGCCCTATGTGAGCCTTTATCGCCGCCTGACACCTATGTGGCATGCTCTGTATAACTCTACGGAGATCACCTTATGATGCCCGTTCCCATTCTTCTACGAGAGCCCTTGAGAGTTCTCGGAGAGTCTGCGGTCGAACAGAGCGAGTTCGAACGACGTCTGTCAAGCATGTCCCACACATACCTTTGGTGTTCAGTTCTAAACTCACCGCTGGCAATTCCATTACTTCAATGTCCAGGATGGCAAGACATCCCTGGTAACACCTGCCACAAGGGCCATGGGATTAGCTTCCATTAGAAGAAGTGCAAGGCCACCATCGCATGCGGTAACTACCATACGGTCCTCCAAGATCTGTCAACACTGATGCCTTCCCACAGACGGGACCTTGGCCGAATCTGTCGATGTCCTTGACAACATTCGGCAGTTACCGTTCACCACGGCGTCTCCACACATGTACTCGACAGTCATCTTGCGTCGGATATTCGCATGTGAATAACACGTTTCTCCAGTGACTAAGTTTCCAGTTGACATAGCAACAGCGTCTTGGTCGTAAGATCCTTTCTCTTAACCTGTTCATTACAGTCTGATTGGACGCAACGGCATGAGTCGCCCTTGAAAACTTGTTCCAGTGTTCTATCGGTAACCGTGCTACACCGCATGTTGAGTTGGCCAGATAGCGGTCTTCAGGTGGAGCTGTAATGCGTCGGCGATCTTGTCCAACTCTCCCTGTGTCCCTGTCTCCCTGCAGCTTGTGCACAGTTATGGATGACAGATGAGACATTTGCATCGTCGGCAATACGACGGAAAACCCATCCTTTTTCGATCAAACAGACAGCCCTTGCAACTGGGACTGCATTAAGGTGTCGCACTGCACGTGCTTGGTTGAACACAACATCCAAAATGACAACTGTCTACCTCAGAAGAGAACACTTGGATATCGGTACTAAAGTTTCTCTAACTAGTCACCTGATACCGCAAAGCATTTGACATACCGGGCGTTGACATGCGTGCTCCCCTAATTCATTAGAGAGTGTATTTGGCACACTGAAAAGTACTCTCAACCCTTCTCTGGGACTCAGAGGATATAAACGTAAAAGAGGACACGTACAGAGATCTTGTCACGAGGTATTTATCTACAATATTAAAGTCTTTGAGTGAAGAGGAAGCAAGAGTAAAGGAGTTGGGAGCGAGATTGTAGTTCTGTGGTGTGGGCAAATTTCTTGCTCCAAGGGTGATGTGAGGAAGTAGAGATAACCGTATGTTAGAAGGACAATACCAATTAAATATGCTGACAAAAGGGTTAATAAATTTTGGGCAATAATTCCTGCGCCGCGCGGGATTAGCCGAGCGGTTTAAGGCGGTGCAGTCATGGACTGTGCGGCTGGTCCCGGCGGAGGTTCGAGTCCTCCCTCGGGCATGGGTGTGTGTGTCCTTAGGATAATTTAGGTAAAGTAGAGTGTAAACTTAGGGACTGATGACCTTAGTAGTTAAGTCCCATAAGATTTCACCCACATTTGAACATCTTTTGAATAATTCCTGCAAATGAAGCTGTAATCGTAGTCTATGGTGTGACTTCCGCAGAGCCTGGTCTAGTTTTGATGGGACAGAGAATGGTCGTCGACCTGTAATAAAAACTGAGGAAAGTTTTCTCAGACTATTGAGACACCTCATGCGACGTCCGCACAGAACTGATCCCCACGCAAAAGCGAGACGACGAAGAAACATACGAAAAAATGGAAAGTGGACAGCGTCATTGTCTCCAGACCGCCGGGTCTCTAGTCAGGCTGACGACGGTATCGGAGGTTTTCTTTGTTCGGGGACTGGATGTTTACGTTGTCATAATCATTTCATCTCATTTTCACCACAAGAACATTAAAGTCACCGAAGTGCAGTAAAATCGAAAGAATTGCACCATGCAGCTAAAAACCCTAGACAGGGTCTGCCATCGAATACTGCAGTATGATTTTTTCATCTGTTATGTTCCAATTATTCTCGCATCTTGATTTATTACGATATTTGTTAACGTGGCGTTACATATTTACGTAAACAAAAACACAAATTTCATATTTTCAGAAAATCAACAACCAGCAATATTGCCATAAATAACTCTTCTTGCCGTCCGTACAAACATAAAAAAGCACTATTCAGAACAATGGTCAATTGCGTGGTTAAAATTCTAATGGACACAAGCGAAAGACAAAATGAAATAGAGATTATCAAATCAATTGACTAAAGCAATGGGTGCAATCATGTTGTAAAAGATAAACAAATCCACACAATAAAATTAAATCAATCAGTTGCTAAACAATCGCCCACAAACAAAAACAGACCACACTGGTAATCCTGCCTTTCCTAGGGAAGATTTCTCAAAACATTGATGAAACCTAGGTAACAGGTTCAGGATAGGAAAGGATCAAACATCAACAGGTGGAAAGGAGACCCATTAGATAGTTCGTCGTTTTCACCAAATTAACGTTTCTTTAAGAAAATATACTGATCAATTAAATTCCAGATTAATAACAACATGAAAACCATCTGAATTATAGTGACATATAAAGTAACTAACTACTAAAATTTACGAATATAACTAAAAGGAAACAGTACACAATAAACACAAAGCATCTGAGCTTATGAACAGAAAGAATGAAATTTGAATCATTCAGTACAGGGAAACTACATTTACCAGATATAGAGAACATTTGATTTCATGAAAAACATTTACTAGAAAATTTGAACACCCTTCTTTTATGAACAGTAAGAGGATTAACAGCTTGATTATAATTTACAAAGTTCATGAGTTAATCCAGCTAAACTCCACACCTACAACCGTGACGGAAATCGCTCAATCCAGATATAGGTCCAAGGGACAAGACAACTACTCAGCATTTGCTAGGTATGACAGATGAGGCGGCAATGCGCTCCCGCGGCAAGAACTCAGACCTCGGTCGTTGGGCAGTATATATATATATATATATATATATATATATATATATATATATATATATACTCCTTCACAAGGCTTTTAATCAGATCCGGAGAAACTCGCTAAGATTGACACAGATAATTAGAACGGATTTTGTCGTACACATTAAATACATACGCTTTTTTCTAGGTAAGATAGTAAGGGAGAACATGTAACTGACAAGGTGCAGTTACAAATAGAGCAGTTGCAGTTAAACCCTTGAGGCATGAATAAGAATTTCTAAAACGCCTTAAGAAACACTGGTTAAGGTGAGCTTAAGCAAAACAGAAAATTTCACTCAGTAGTAGCACTACGTAATTCAATTATGACTAAAACACTTTTATCAATACAATTTACTAAATCACGTGGCTTCAGAGAAGACGCACTAGCAACTATTGGCCACTCTCAAACGAAGGTACACTGCTGAACAAACACATACGTATTATTCACTGAACAAGAGACAATAATGTTGCGTCAATTGTCCTTTAGACAATAAAAGCCCAGGGCCAGAATATCAATAGGCAGTATCTTACGGTGCACTCTCCCCACCGTCAATTATCCTTTTTAATAACAGAAGGAAGCTTCCGTCACCAGAGCTTCAGAGCATGACTTTCGTTGCCTTCTTTAGCGGCTGCCCAACATTCGTCAAGTGGCTCGGCGATGCGGCTGGGTACATGCGTTGTCAAACCCAAATCGGCCCAACTAAACCCTGCCGCCAGGCACTGCTTATTCAGCCCTCCTCCTTCCGTCACGTGCCGTTCACAGCTCACTGCCTCCGCACGGAGCCTCCACACCTCAACCAGGAAAAGCAAAGTAAGTCGTAAGGCAGGTGCCTGTGGATACCGATGCCAGAGGTAGTTAGGCCAGAAAAACGAGCCGCCACGGCTCAATTGACAATCACTTCAAGATATACAACATAAAAATAAACTTTTCGACCAACAATAAAATACAAAATAAGATCATACACAGTACCAAAACCACTATGCAACAGCATCAAAAGTTAGGTTATACAACCTCATTTGCAACTCATATCCAAGTTTCTATTTCGGACAAACTCGTAGCAGCTTCATAACAGATTTCAAAGAGCACATGGATGCACTCAGTCTTAACAACTTGAACAAATCCAGCATTGTTTCACATCTTACCCAAAACAATCTGCATTTCTGCAAAAAGCTTAGAACAAAACCTCCAAATATATCTTGTCAACAAAGATGTGATACCTGACCGTAAAGAAATCTAAAACAGTCAGTGATCGAACTGAACTGGGAAATAATTGTTTCCTCCAGAATTTCGAAGACTTACTAGACTCTAACCCACAACCCCACCTCTCACCTAACGGCCTCCTCTACCCCTCTCTCTACATCCTAACTACAGTGGTGACGACGTGAAAAGTCTATCACAGAATAAATCCTGCACTATGTGTCTAAATGTCGACGCCTTCTTGTGTTGGAATAATTCTTTTATGCGTATTACCTTTGGCTGAAATAAACAGATTCAGCCTTGCTGATATTGCAGATCATTTTAATGGAGGAACAGAAATAAGTCAGCAGTTCATCTGAAGTTTTGTTCTTGTCTTAAATATAAAGTTCGTAGTCACACAAACAGCTTTAGATCATACAAATATCATAACTTTTATCCATACTAACTGTACCTGAAATAAAATTAATACGTCTTTACTAATTATTAAGATCATTTTAATGTAACAACAGAAATAGGTCAGCAGTTCATTTGAAGTATTGTTCTTGTTTTTAAATTTAAACTTCGTGGTCATACAAACAGCCGCAGTTCATTGTAAATACCGGTAATCTGTATTATTTTACTCCAGGGAATTCATGTAAATGCCAATCCCGATTAAAGTATTTGCTCGTAAATGAACTGTATTACATTTTAATATACGAATAGAAATGAGATACGACATCGCTCCATTCTTTATCTGCGATCTTGTGTATCTGGTGACAAAACACTGGGGTTAGGAATGCTTTCACTTTCTGTGAGATGTACCCATGAGCTGGATCTCAATTCATAAACACATTGTTGAAACACTTCTCTCCTTTCGATTTCCTGCACTGGCTGTTGCACCTGAGACGTCTACATTTCCAACTTTTGTGTGACTTACTGATATATTCCGTCTCTGTCCTTCCTTTCTCTTTACTGCTTCTGCCAGCTAGTAGACGCAAAGTGACCGGTTGCGGCCCATCTCCAATGAGCTATCACAACGGCTCCCTCACTTACATCTTTGGTATTACTGTGAGGAAATCCATCTTTATTCAGTTTTAAGATGGAATTTAGCATATTCTTTCTCCTTTATTTCAGAAAGAATCAATTCGATTTGTTCACAAACCTCACATGTCTAAAGCTAAATAAACCACATTAGTCTGTTCGAGAGCACTGTTTTGAACTTCTTATTCATTAATTGGAATACTAAGTTTGGTCCATGAAGTCTTATAACATAGAAAGGTCCTCTCCATGGCTTGTTAACTTCATTGACTGCCTCCTTCTCACACTTTCGTCTTTAATAATACCGTCTCTCCTGCTCTGAACTGCTTGGGATTTTGAATGCGATAGTAACGCTCTATTGTTCCGTTACATTCGTTATTAATAGTCCTTGCCGTCTGATGCATCTTGCGCATCTCTTCCTTTGGTACCATTGCGTGATCATCGTAGCTGGATTGTACTCTAGCCAAGTCCCGCTTCTGAATCCTGGTAATGTTGCACATTCTCCTGAAAGATAACTAAAATTGAATGAACTGATTTGATGAATGCGGTGTCGTGCTATATACAAAAGTGGCAAAATTTATCCAACCATTCGAGATTTCCTGCTTCATTCCCAGATAATCGTGTAATTATTCTGTTAGTGTTCAATGTGGCTTTTCGAGTGCTCCGTTGTTTTGAGGATGGTGCGCACAAGATTGAATCATCTTCGTCTTCAATACACGACAAATCCTTTTTAAGAAGTCACTTGGGAAGTTTGCTCTTTGGTCACTCAGTAATACTGTTGGTACTCCGAAACTGCAAGTTAGTCATTGTTCTAGGACTCGTGCTGTTGTATCAGCAATCTCTTGTGCAATAGGCAATGCTGTAACAAATTTCATGAGGGATGTAGATGTATCGGTTCCCTTTCTCTGATATCTGAAGCAGTCTTAGTATGTCGATATCACAACGAGTGAATGCCTCATTATGTATTTTGGTCAGAACTAAATGCATTTTAACCTTAATGTTTCCACATCTACAACATTTGTACGTCCAGTCCATCAGATGTGGAATGGTTCACTTTATACTAAGAAAAATTTGTAGTTATGTGATTTTCCTCTTTTTCCTTTAGGTGATAAACAACGGAATCTGACTACAACATTTGGCCCTTCACATATTTCCTTCAAATTTATTCAACAATGTTGCAATCTGTCGATTTTGTCAGCTGCACTCTCGATATCAGAGAGTGTCAAGTTGATCACGTCACGATGATTTAGTCGTCACTGTAGTGGTGAGGGTACTACTTACCTTACACTATGTGGTGGCTGCTTGTTTCTCAGTTCCAGAAGTGAAGATATTGATGTGAATCATTAGGTTGTTCATTTAATACATCCCGAAAAATGTTTAAATATTCATCCAAAGCTTTAAGTTGGTGAAAACAACATAGTCTACAATGTTTTCCTCACTCCATCATGTGTATATATGGACTTAATGTGGGATGATCATGTAGGATAAAAATTGATTTAATCTGTTTTTGTCGTAAAGTGTGCAACCAATGGCACGTACAAAACTAAGGCCTACTGTCTAAAGTAACTTTATCAACATAGCTAACTTCCTTTATAATTTTTTTACAAAAAGCAACAGACACTGGCTTTGCGATCACCTTGCACAGCAGAGTAAATGAGGCAAATTTAGAACTGAGTTCAGTTCCTGCAAAAACAAAAGGAAAACCATGGTTTGTTTCTGGAACAAATTGAACAGGTCTACAACTGAGAATTCTTTCAGTTTAGCTGGCTGGAATGGTGGGGAATAGTGTAGTACTGCGTGAAATGGTTAGAGGTTTTGCTGTCTGACAATGTTTGCGTTTTACAAGAACATAACGAAATCCGTTCTCCATATTGTTGCAGTTACATCACATACTTCATTGAAACATTTTCTAGGACCAAAATGGCCATAACTAAGGTGTATGAAACAAAAAGTTTGTTAACCAAACCATTAGGTATGCGTACAACACGGAGAAAGTGTCAGGAATTCAGCGTCTGAATAGAAGGGTGTTTTATACCGAATAATAATGTCTCAGTGCAGTATCTGTTTTATCGTTCCACTCCTTACCTCCTTCCACACTGGTTCTTTGTCCTATTCCTTGGCAATAGGCCTATGTGGAAAAGAAGTATGGTTTTCATATGCAACCTTCTGCATATACCACAAACTAAAATTGTTTTGACGACAATCCTCCTCACTTCCTCTAATTAATCGAACAGGTGCACATGGCAGAATATCAGCAACAATGTTCTGTGACTCATGAATATTAACAATGGTGATATAAAATTCTTGTAAATAGAAAGCCTAACGCGCTAAGCGATCATTTGTTAACAGCTATAAAAAATGGAAATGCGCAGTGATCAGCATGCACTTTAGTGTCTTTCTAACAGAAATAGGAAAGGAAATTAGTGAAGACGCAGAACATAGCTAGTGCTTCTAATTCTGTAACTGAGTAATTTGATCGGAGACAACTGGCAGATGCTATAACCCTCTTAGTAATACCATCATATTCCTCAACTTCTTGATGTAAATGAAATCCCTGTTAGAACTGAAGGTAGAAATCCAAATATCACATGGTAATTCTGGATGACAGGATATAGGAGCAGAAAGAAGACCATCTTTCAAAATCTGAAATTTGGTATAAGCCCTGTTATCTCAGTACCACAATGTATTCTTTCCTATGACTTCATGTAATCTAGGTGTAGACGCGTTCATCAAATTAAAGAAACAATGAAACTGGAATTTCCTCAATGGTTTTCAGTTTCGCTGCATCCAGTTGAAAGACTCTTAAGGAAAGAATGCGACCACGAAACCTAATGTGGTATGTCCCAAAACCTGATTTTTCAACATTAACTGTAATGCTAAAATCCGAAAATACCTGTTACAGTGAACGTAACAAGCGACTGCGCTGAAACGCAGACTCTTCTGAAAATAATATGTCTTCATAGATATCTCTAGGCTTTTAGGTGTGTCCATTGATGAGAGATTAAATTGGAAGAAACACATTGATGATCTGCTGAAACGTTTGAGTTCAGCTACTTATGCAATAAGGGTCATTGCAAATTTTGGTGATAAACATCTTAGTAAATTAGCTTACTACGCCTATTTTCACTCGTTGCTTTCATATGGCATCATATTTCGGGGTAATTCATCACTGAAGAATAAAGTATTTATTGCACAAAAGCGTGTAATCAGAATAATAGCTGGAGTTCACACAAGATCATCCTGCAGACATTTATTTAAGGATCTAGGGATATTCACAGTAGCTTCTCAGTATATATACTCTGTTATGAAATTTGTTATTAACAACCAAACCCAATTCAAAAGTAATAGCAGTGTGCATAACTACAATACTAGGAGAAAGGATGATCTTCACTATTCAAGATTAAATCTAACTTTGACACAGAAAGGGGTGAATTATACTGGCACTAAAGTCTTTGGTCACTTACCAAATAGTATCAAAAGTCTGACAGATAACCCACAAGTATTTAAGAAGAAATTAAAAGAATTTCTGAATGACAACTCCTTCTACTCCATAGAGGAATTTTTAGATATAAATTTAAAAAAATATATTTAAAAAAATAAAAAATAAAAATAAAAAACACAAAAAAAGAAAAAGTTGTTATATTAACTTAAGTATGTTGTTAAATTAACTTAATTATGTCATGTATAGGAAAATTTGACTCGTTCCACATCATTACGAAATATCGTATTCATGATCCATGGAACTAGTATTCATCTAATCTAATCTAACCTATCATAAAATGTAATGTTTTCCTTCAGTCTGTCAGAGAGAATGGTGTTTAATCTTTGAATGATTTGTGAAGAAATAGAAAATGAATTGTTTGTAAGAAAGTCGATTCAACAAATACAAAAGTCAAGGCAAACTTTAGTGATGTTGAACATGTAGGTAATATTAAAAGCGCAACAGGAATTCTACCGTTAAATGCAGAGGAGACAGCGGATGGCTGGAAAGAGTACACCGTAGACCTTTGTGAGGGGGAACATTTATCTGACGATATGATAGATGAACAAACAGAAGTCGATAGGGAAGAGATAGGGGTTCCAGTATTGGACTCAGAAAATATAAGAGATCTGAATGACTTAAGACCAAATAAAACTAAAGCGGTTGACAATAAGTAATTGGAATTTGCAAAACCTTTGGGGGAGTTGCCAAAAAAAGGCCTATTCAAGTAGGTACGCAGAAAGTATGAGACTGGCTATATAACATCAGGCTTTCGGAAAATCATCATTCGCACAATTCAGAAGGTAGCAATTGCCCACAAGAGCGAGAACTGTAGTACAATCAGCCTAACAGCTCATGCATCCAATTTGCTGATAAGAATAATATACAGAAGATGGGAAAAGAAATTCAGGATTGTTATTTGACGATCATTTTGGATATAGGAAAGGTGAGGGCACGAGAGAGGCTTTTCTAGCGTTGCGGTTGATAATGGAAACAAGACTGAGGAAAATTCGTGACACCTTCAGTGGATTTGTTGACCTGGAAAAAGAGTTCGACAATGCAAAATGGTACAAGATATTCGAAATCCTGAGAAAAGCAGTGCTAAGCTAGAGAAACGACCGTTACATTAAACTATGGACAAGAGCCAAAAAGGAATGATAAGACTTGACGATCAAAAATGAAGTACTCAGATTAAAAATAATGTAAGACACGGTGTAGCCTTTCGCCCGTGGTGCTCAGTGGAAATAAAAGAAAGGCGTGGGATTAAAATTCAAGGTGAAAGAATGAAATAGCTATCCTTAGTAAAAATGAAGAAGAATTACAGGATGTTTTGAATCGAATGATCAGTGCAATAAGTACAATATTCGGATGGAGAGCAAACTGAAGAAAGACAAAGTAACGAGAAGTAGCAAAAATGAGAACAGCGAGAAACTTAATATCAGAATTGGAGATCCGGAAGTTACGAATTTAAGGAATTATGCTACATAAGCAGTAAAACAACCCATGACGAACGGAGAAAGGACGCATCAAACCAGTCAGAAGAATAAAAAAAAAAGTGGAAAAAATTTTAAACTAGCCATATACATATATCCTCCACTTTCTGATATCCAGTCTTTGAATTTGAAGCAAGCTAACATATTAGTAACATCTAATTTTGGCTCTCCACCATTTAATTTTTAAGCGGCTTAGTACTTATTCAATGAATCTACGCCGAAAACTACTTCTGTAGTAAGTAGGAGTATTAATAAAATTTACCAAAAGCTCATGTCCTTGACATACTAAGTTAAGACGAGTTTGCTTTCTCGCATCAACGCCCTATCCTATAACTACTCCTTTTACATTTGTTATAATGGCAATGTCGGGCAGCGTGCTACTTTCTCACACTTAATTAATAAAAGAATTAGGATTCCCAGATTCAAAACAGAAGACAGATACGGTGACTATAGGTACCAATAACGTGTTTTGGTTTCATAGTTACCCTCAAACACAATATTTCTTTTATTTTGCAGATGTACCACAATTACCTTGTCGGCCGAAGTTTTGTCCGCGTCAGGAAATGTATCGTTAGTCGTCTGCTTCACATGTCAGTATAGTCACATGCCATTTCACCTCTGATAATCGTTTGGATCTGGTGATCTAATTTTAATTATTTCCGCTCTCTACTGCAGGATAAAATTCTTTGTTCTGATTAAGATTTTCATTATAATTGTTACAATGATCTTCCCAGTAATAACTGAACAGCCCATTTCGAAGTCAGCTGTGTGACTAATCTTGGTGTGAGCGGTAGCTTTTCCTGTGATTATCACTGTCATGATTTTGCGAAAGGCAATCATCGTTGTCGAAGTCAAGCTCTAGTAACAGAGCCCGAAATTCTTCTATGTTGTCTTACAACAAGCCGCCAAAATGATGTGTCTTGATCGAATTGTTAATTTTGTTAGAGGAATTCTTATAAATACAGTGGGATCGTAAGGATTTTTCAAAAATATAGACTTACGCACCATATATTCGAACGAGTGCACAGGCTGTTCAAAGTTCTTAAGCATAATAACACTGTGCTTAATGCTATCTCGTGTCTTCTCTGACCAAAAAGCCGACAAAAATGAATGATAGATGTCACCATAATTTTGACATCCCTGTACTAAAGTACGCAGCTTGTGGCTGGTTCACCCTCGAGGCAACTGCTTATAAATTCTAATTTATGACCATATAGCCATGTAGATGGAAGAGAATTTTCAAACTGCTGAAGTTACTTTCTCAAAATGTTTAGAAAATTTTTAAATGTCGTGATGGTCAGTAAATGCATATAATCAAACCCATTATTATTATGTGCAAATGGAATATCCTTGCATCACAGTTTGCATCCCAACTGTCGTGTCTCCGAAAAACATTACATTTGTAAGCAAGCTCTCCCACATGGCACGAATTTTCTTGCTCATCAGAATTTGCAATATGAAAACTATCTTGCCCACTATAAATACCTCCATGGTCGATTTTCTTTACCATACGAGAAAGCTGTCCGTGAATTTTACTATCCTTGTTCGTATCTTGTCTCTTAATCGTCAGTTGCCCATCCTTGAAACGTCGAAACGATTGTAATTCTTCAGAACTAATGAATGGGACTGAATGGGTGACATCGGAATTTTTATCAGTATTGGTGGACATTTGTGCCATATTTTTAGTCAATTCCTCCACTTATCTTGTAACTCTGGTCAAATGAGATTACTTTCAGTGACTGAGATTCTGATTCTAGTTTTAACACTTCTAATTCTTGTATGCATATGTCATGCTGATTACTTTCTCCTTTCAGTTGTGAAATTTCTGCTGCATATGCTTAAGCCAAGACTTTATTTTCTTACTCGGCCTGAAATCCTCATGTACCTTTTTACTAATGTACAGTGACAGCTGTTTAAAGTTAACAGAAAGCTCATTTCTAAGCATTTTGTTATATGGTACTCCTTAATTTTAACTCTAAGCCTTCTGTTATTCTTTTCTTGACTTTTAACACCTTCCTTAACCCCTTTGAACATGATCAGTGTACTTTGCCAAGAATTCTTGTCCCCACGTCCAAAGAGTGCTACAAAAAGGGAGCATTTGAATCAGTAGCATTGGTGCCTTACATACAAGACATCAATGACTGAACTAGAGTCATACAAAATTACTTTAAACTATGGAATCACCTAGTGCATTCCCTTATTCATTCTGAGTAAGGTGACCGCTCTAATCATATTTGTCAATCAGTAGAACTGCTACCTCACTTGAATCACTAATATGAAAAGTTTTCACTTCACTACATCGAATAACTCATCAGAAGCATTTACTGTTTTTAAAATATCAGCTTGTTACACAAATGAGTACAAAACTTAAGCTGTATAAACTTCACAGAAAAGGATTCTTGTGCTACTTGAAAAATTTAAACTAACATATCTGTTCATGTTGTCAATCAAAGATCTCAAAAATGCGTTTAGGCTTACTGCAAAATGATGGTTTTAATTTGTTGTATGTTCCTTGTACTTCGAAATAATGTTTTTGTTTCTGATAGACGTTCTTTCGACCTATCAGTTTTTTAGACACAGTATTTTTTATAAAAGTGTGACAATTCATATGTGATGTATTATGACAGATTTGAAGCCTGCGACCACTGGAGGCGTTCTAGGTTAGTTGTTTTATTTGAACATTTGCATTTACATTCAGTTTTTTCTCAAAGATGTCCACAGAACCTTGTTCTGAAATTCTGTTTTGTCCTCTCTACTAGACTGTGTCACAAGTTACCTCGAATGTAATATAATACAATCACGTCATGTCAATACAAATAAATTCACCTGATGATGGCGGTTTAAACCTTTGAAACATGTGGTGATTGATAAACATTGAATGTTAACAGTACACTAGTTGTTTCATTTGATATCGATAACAGACACTGTAAAGCCTAACTTAAAATTCGCATTTAAAGAAGCAGCTTGCCCTAGTCTTCTAACACTTGATTTCGATCTAGTAGTGAATGAAAATCACAAAAATCTAACACCATCAGTGAATGAATATTTACGCAAATAATTACTCAAACTGCAGTTAACTTCACAGTAGATCTGAGGAACAATTAAGGCCCATAAAATTATCAAAAAAACTACTACTCAAAATATAAACTTCCAAGAAAAATGCAAACATATATTATTTATGTGTACCAAAAAGACAGATACCTGTGCTTCAGTAAATAACGCAGCAGTGAAAATTCAGTATAAGCATTCGTCATAATTCACGGTCTAACTACACAACCCCACAAGACTAGTAGTTTTCAGTGGGAGCAAAATCGTTTTTCAAGGGTAATGAATGATAGTAGAAAGTAAAAATATTGGCTAATGAAATCAGTTACTTACTCTGTATAAGGACATAAAACAGGTAATACATTAAATGTACAATAATTTTTCCAACACACTGCATGTCACTTCAGAAAATCACACAGCAATATTTTTGTAAATATACTACAGTATTATTCCTGATAAACAGTGTCATACATCCCAAATAACAATATAAAATCGGTGTACTTTTCTTCTCACATAGAATAACTGATCAATATTTCCTATTGTTCGCCACAGAATGTTACCCAGCAGAAAAAAGTTATAGGTATTCTGAGCAAAAAGATTTTTGTATGCTACTAACTAACCAAAAGTATTAGAAGTTTTTATACAGTGGTGGTACATATAATCATGGTTCCTACATGCAATGCTACGTATAATGCAAACAAATATATAAAGTATATATATAGGCAAAAGATCAAAATACTAAAATAGTGAATGCAGTTGCAAGCAAAACCTTCATTTATCTGCTGAACCAAAAGCTTCAGTAATACCTATCGTGGGCAGGAAAGGTCGAGACATGTAACTTATCAACTCTAATATATATTGTAACTTCTGTACTGTATGACTTTTCCCAGTGAACTCCTCAGATTTAACCTGCACGTGTACAAAATGTAACTTTATGCTTACTAGTAGCTGTATTTAACCATTAACTGTGGTGCTTCTGTGATTAAAGAACCTATGTGCATAATTCTTACAATATATGAAATCCGTATGAGGACAACGCATCTGACCTCACACATATGAATATTATGTTGCTGTATAAATTTTGTATGTAATCTCAGTAAAGGAATCCTCAGAACTAAGTAATATCAGAACGTACACCAACCGAATTACTGTTTCACTGCAGTTAATGTGAAAAGACGTTTATTGTCCCTGAGATGCAGCAAAACAATGTTTAATTTTGGTCCTAATAATCACCTATCTTCCCTGTGCAACAACAGATTGCTGGGCTATGCCTTGTAGCTGCATTCTACCGTTGCAAGCGGAAGTAATTGACGCTGCTATGTCATTACCTAAATAAATGTTGCCTGTACAGTGCAAGTGTGTTACTCACAAGAATAATACACAGTTGAGAGTTTAATCTCGCGATCTCCAATGTGAATCCAAATTTGTCTGATTTGAAACTGTTAAATAGCAAGTGTGATGAGGAGACTCGATGTCGAATTATTTAAAATGTAATTTGGCTCTCATTAACAGAAATTAAAATATATTAACATATATGCATCATTACCCATAGTTACTTGCAAATTATTATCTCTTGGGAATAAACAGTAAGTTTACAAAGTTATCACTTTAGACAAAACTTTTATGAAAAATAATTCTTTAAACAAAATTCATATTCACAATTTAAAAATAAAAAATATAAAGAGCGATTTGTTTCTTTGCTGAGCGTATACATTTACGAGATATTGAAACAACAATACCATAACAGTCAAAGTCTGACATCCAACTTTCTACGAAGTTAGTGCACACGGCATAGTACCTTCTTTAACTTATTCCAAGTTACAGAAACAGCATTTCGAAGTTAGGTCTCCGCACCAATACAAAATATCAGGCTTCCAATCACGCTTCACACCATACACGGTTCTAGGCGCGCAGTCCGGTCGCAGGTTCGAATCCTGCCTCGGGCATGGATGTGTGTGATGTCCTTAGGTAAGTTAGGTTTAAGTAGTTCTAAGTTCTAGGGGACTGATGACCACAGCTGTTAAGTCCCATAGTGTTCAGAGCCATTTGAACCATTTTGAACACCATACACCCTGCCATGCGGACTGATTACTTGACAACAACAATGAGGTATCCGGCCTACTCGTCAAATATGGGGTGCCTAGGAAACCTGCTTTCTCGGATCGCTAGACAACAATTCCAGCAAATCGTGTTAATGAAGTTTATTACAAAAGAAAATTATTACAATAATTAGCTTTATGAAATGCAGATGTGTCGCTTGCAAAGGGTAACAAACAATTAAGGATTATCTTAAATATAGGCAATGCTATTCTTGAACTCACTGCTGTGGAACTCGCCGAAATGGAATTCGGCCAGAAGGCATGCCGCTTATGTCCTCTTCTTGTACAGGGCGCTGTGGTCGCGTTGTTGTCCTTGAGAGGGGTCGGTCAGCCTGTAATTGACGTCGTCTGATAGCCCTCTCTGAGCTAACTTTCTGCCTGACTTCCCGGCGCATTACTCTACGCCGGAACATGACTTCCCACCAAAGCGACAGACCGTCGTCGTATAGGGAGCTCGAAAAAGGAAGAGGAGGCACAATCGTGGACGCTGCGCTGGACCGGAAGCTGTGGCTGCAGACGACGTTACGCTTCCGGTCGTACCCCGCCATCCAGCCTTCGCTCTGGGGGCTATGTCCACCGGGAAACGACCAGAAGGGTACACGTCCATAACCAGATGCAGAAGGCGTCGGCTGCGATGTGGTTAGGTCCAGTAGGACGAGGCGAGGCGGTGAAAGCGAAGGCTCCGTCTCCATGGGGTCATCCCGTAGTGTCATGATGACAACCTCTGGCAGCTGCTGTGGCGGCTCGAGATCCGTGCATCTGGAGGAAGAGACACAGAAGGATCACCTTGCACATGACAGTGGCGAAGTTGAATGGGATGTCGGCACTGCAATCCGTCTGGGTCTGAAATGAGATACATGCATGCGCCAAGTCGACGAAGGATCTCGCCTCGCGCCCACAGTCTGTTGCCGCTAAAAACCCTGTAAAACACAATATCGTGCGGCGCGAAGCAATACTTGCGGCTTTCCTTCGGCGCCGGGTGCTGAGGAGGCTGGAGCAGGTGGAGCAGTGTCCGTGGGCGGCGACCGTGAATCAGTTCCGCCGGTGATCGTCCATCTCGTGGATGCGAACCACAGGAGGCGAGGAACAGCTGCAATGCATGATTCCTGGTGTGTGCGGTGCGAAGTTTGGCCATCTCCCGTGTGAAGGGTCTGACAAAATGATCCACTTCGCCGTTTGACTGTGGGTAGAACGATGCACTAGTTAGATGATGTATGCCATTGCGTCCACACATTGTTTCACATTCATTTGACGTGAACTGAGGGCCGTTGCCCGGCATTATGACATCAGGAAAACCTTCTAGGCAAAAAATGCCTGAATTGTGCTACGTGACGTTGCCGAGTTCATTGGCAAAGCAGCAGTAAACTTGCTGTATGAGTCAACCACAATCAACCAACGAGTTATCAAAAAGGTCCCGCAAGGTCTATATGCACACGTTGCCATGGTGATTGCGACTTAGGAGAAGCAGAGAATTTTTGTGGCGGAGCGGATGATTTTTCGCACATGCGTGACACTGTGACGTCATCTATTCCATTTGGGTGTCCATACTCTGCCACGTACAGTGTCGACGCGCTAACTGTTTCGCTGTTTCGTACGAACAATCTCCCAGTGTGCTTGGTGAAGTAACGGCAACGCTTCTTTTTGAAAAGCTTTAGGGATTAATACACGTAACTGTCCACTGTCATTTTGAATAAGAATCACACCTTTCTATATACCGAGGCTATAGTTTCTGAAAATCAACTTGACGCTCATCTGTCCAAACAAAGGAGACAGCCTTGCGACGCAAGGATGCAGTGGAGCTGCGGTTTCTGCAGCTCTGGGTATGAAACGACTATAATAGTTCACTTTCCCTAAAACTGATTGCAATTCTGTGACATTGCGAAGAACTGGTGGGTCTCGAATGGCTAACAAATATGACTGAAGAGGATGTACGCCTTGAATGTTTGTGACGTGACCAAGATATTGCAACTCAGGTTTAAACAAAAATCACACTTGTACAGTCTACACTTTAGTCCTGCATGGGATAACACACAAAACAAAGCACGCCAATCCGTAATGTGTTCTTCAGGTGTACGACCTGCTACGAGAATATCGTCCAAATAGTTTGAGCAGTTTGATACTTCAGCAGTCAGCTGCTCCAAACACCGTTGGAAAATAGCGGGTGCGGAAGTAGTGCCAAAAGGCAACCACAAATATTTAAACAAACCCAAATGAGTGTTCACAACATACACTTTTTGAGATTCTTCAAAAAAAAAAAGTTCAGATGGGTGTGAAATCTTATGGGACTTAACTGCTAAGGTCATCAGTCCCTAACCTTACACACTACGTAATCTGAATTATCCTAAGGACAAACACACACACCCATGCCCGCGGGAGGACTCGAACCTCGGCGGGGACCCGCTTCACAGTCCACGACTGCACCACCTTACACCGCTCGGCTAATCCCACGCGGCTGAGATTCTTCATTGAATGGTATCTGAAGATGTGCGTTGGGACCAGCACCTAATCTGTCCATAAGGTCTTCTGGGTGTGGCAACGGATAAATATCGATCAAAGTTTGTGAGTTGACTGGAGACTTAAAGTCAACACAGAAGAAATGAGAGAAGAAGGTTTGGGGAGCAAAACCAGTGGACTTGACCACTGACTAGCTTGTACGGGCGCAATAACTCCGCTATCTAGCAATTCTTTAAGTTCAGCTGCCACTTTGTTCCGTAATGCAATGGGAAAAGCTCTGTCTCGGAAAAATTTCGGGTGAGCACTCTCCGTCAAGTGATATGTGCAACAAAATGGTTAGCGTTGCCTAAACCTTCAGAAAAGAGTTCAGGGAATTCTTTCAGCAAACTGGGGACGTGGTCTTTAGCACTGAATGCAGACACTGACAGTACATTGTCCTCAAAGTGAAATTCAAATAAATCAAATCAATCAATGGCAAATATTTCCTCACAGTCGCGTGATTGTACACAGTGAAATTTACAGTTCGTGTATGCTAGCGATACATGACAGGCAAACTACTTTTTCCGAGAGCGGGAATGTCTTGTTCATTGTAAGCCATCAGATGCGTGCTAGTTTTAGACAGGCGTGGGGAGCCTAACAGGACATATGCGTTCCGATTCAGCGATGTAACAGAGGCCCCTGCGTCCAACTGAAATTTCACACATTTTCCAGAAATATGTGAATGAACAGAAAGCTTGTTGGACTGGTGCAGCACTGAAGACACTGTACACTTGCTAATTTTGCTAAAGTCTGCAGCAGGTTTTGAGTACACGGCATTGATTACAAAGGTATCGTGACTAGATTTTTGTGGGTGGTCAGAATTTCTATGTTTGTTCTGCAGCAATTATATGCATTGTATGTGGCCTTTCTTGCCACAAGCATAACACTGGGCTGGTCTGGATGGGTAGTCTTGTCGCTTGTGCTATGAAGAGCCCCGAGGGAATGACTGAATGAATTGCGGTCGCCTGTTTAGAGAGCTGCTTATGCAGAATGGAAAACTGTTTACGCGGTGAGGTGTGTGCAAGCTGCCGCTGCCTAATGGACCAGTCACTAGCAACGGGCGACTTGGCCCGAAAAAATTGGGGCTGTACAAAGTTATCGGCCGACACGGCACCTGAATCGTATTGATCTAGTATTTACACTACATGCTGAAATGATGGATCGGTCAGTTTCAGAATCTAAGTTTGACATCACTTAAATTGTCCACGATGGCATCATGCAACATGACATCTGAATATAAAGCACCATAAGCATACTTGAAGCCGGCTGGGGTGGCCGAGCGGTTCTGGGCGCTACAGTCTGGAACGCGCGACCGCTACGGTCGCTGGTTCGAATCCTGATTCGGGAATGGATGTGTGTGATGTCCTTAGGTTAGTTAGATTTAATTAGTTCTAAGCTCTAGGGGACTGATGACCTTAACAGTTAAGTCGCATAGTGCTCAGAGCCATTTGAACCATTTTTTTTTTTTTTTTTTTGCATACTTGAATTTTCATTTCCCTGTCAAACCCTGCAAATCTGTTGCCCACTTGTGATAAGTTTGTTCTGACCTTTTCTTGCAACGAAAGAATTGGCATCTAGCTGCTATCACATTCACTTGTTGGTCATAATAGTTAGTTAGTGAATCTTCAATTTGTTGCTAGGAAAGTTCGCCTATACTGGCGTTAGGAAATAGTTTTTGAATGAGCTAAGACACTGCACTTCCTACTGTGGACAAAAATAAATGGGGCTTCACAGTACATGGTACAATATGAGCAATTACGTGGAGTTCAAACTGTTGCAACCAGTCTAGGCATTCCTCCTCATTAAACTGACGAAAAGGCGGTATGGCACTTGGAGACACTGTAGGTGTAGTTCGTTGTTACGTCGAGCGCGCAGCGTTGGCCAGTAGCTACTGCAGTGTCTTTAGCAAGGTTGATACCTGTTGGGTTTGAAACTGAAAAAGCCGTGTCAGCTGCACTGTATCCATCGCTTGCAGCTGAGGTGCCTGAGTAGGGGCTGGGAGAATTAGGTAGTTCATTTTGGTAGAGATAATTGAGATAAACAGAAGAGGCAAGCAATAAAAATAGCAGCAAAAGCAAAGAAAATTTCCGCATCGCCCACCTGAAAACACTGATTAGCAAAAACACACCTCTGCAAAGAAAAGGCAAGAACGAATTAAGGCGTCAGCAAAACACAAAATCATGAAATATAGGGTGCTTAGGAAATCGCTAGACAGCAGTTCCAGCAAATCGAATTTATGAAGTTTATTACAGAAGAAAATGATTAGAATACTTCGTTTTGTGAAATACAGATGGGTCCAGGCAAAGGGTGACAGACAATTAAAAAGTCTCTCCAGTGTAGATAATGCTACATATTAGAAGCAAAATGACTGGTATTGATGCTGTTCTTGAACTCGCTGCTGTGGAACTCGCCGAACTGGGCCACGACCGGGCAGCAGGGTGCTTATGTCCTCTTTGTGTACAGAGTGCTGCCGTCACATTGTCATCCTGGAGAAGGATTGGTCAGCATACAACTGGCTGACGTCGTCTCACAGCCCTCTCTGCTCTAACATTCGTGTCTGGCACACCAGTACTTGACTTCATGCTCGAACAAATATAAACACTGAAATCCAGGGAGTCTCCATTATGCATCTACTCAGGAAAAGTGTTTACTGCGGCTAATATCACAAACCAAACCATTTGTCACTAGAAGCTGAAGTCACCTAGAGAGGAAAAAAATTATCTTCACATCAGTATAATGGAGTGCTCTGATTTGTTAGACTGAAACTGAGTGACGTAATAAATAAAACACCCTATACAAAACTGGAAATATTAGTTGTTGTTGCTGTGGTCTTCAGTCCAGAGACTGGTTTCATATAGCTCTCCATGCTGCAATATCCTGTGCAAGCTTCTTCATCTCCCAGTACCTACTGCAACCTACATCCTTCTCAATCTGCTTGGTGTACTCATCTCTTGGTATTCCTCTACCACTTTTACCCTCCACGCTTCTCTCCAGTACTAAATTGGTGATCCCTTGATGCTTCAGAACATGTCCTACGAACCGATCCCTTCTTCTAGTCAAGTTGTGCCACAAACTCCTCTTCTCCCCAATTCTATTCAATATTTCCTGATTAGTTATGTGATCTACCCATCTAATCTTCAGCATTCATCTGTAGCACCACATTTCGAAAGCTTCTATTCTCTATTTGTCTAAACTATTTATCGTCCATGTTTCACTTCCATACATGGCTAGACTCCATACAAATACTTTCAGAAACGACATAAATCTATACTCGATGTTAACAAATTTCTTTTCTTCAGAAATGCTTTCCTTGCCATTGCCAGTCTACATTTTATTTCCTCTCTACTTCTACCATAATCAGTTATTTTTCTCCCCAAATAGCAAAACTCATCTACTACTTTAAGTGTCTCATTTCCTGATATAATTCCCTCAGCATAACCCGATTTAATTCGACTCCATTCCATTAACCTCGTTTTGCTTTTGTAGATGTTTATCTTATATCCTCCTTTCAAGACACAGCTGATTCCGTTCAACTGCTTTTCCAGGTCCTTCTCTGTCTCTGACAGATTACGATGTCATCGGCAGACCTCAAAGTTTTTATTTCTTCTCCATGGATTTTAATTCCTACTCCGAACTTTTCTTTTGTTTCCTTTACTGCTTGCTCAGTATACAGATTGAATAATATCGGGGATAGGTTACAACCCTGTCTCCCTCCCTTCCCAACCACTGGTTCTCTTTTATGCCACTCCATTCTTATAACTGCCATTTGGTTTCTGTGCAAATTGTAAATAGCATTTCACTCCCTGTATTTGACCCCTACCACCTTTAGAATTTGTAAAACGGTATTCCAGTCAACACTGTCAAAAGCTTTCTCTAAGTCTATAAATGCTAGAAACATAGGTTTAACTTTCCTTAATCTATCTTCTAAGATAAGTCGTAGGGTCATAAATATTTACTAGTGGAAAACTTAGAAATACGCCTGAGGTTGAGTGATAAGAAAGTAAAAACAAAAACTGCATTGGTAGTTTCAATGGGGAAAACATAATCTCCTTGGCCACTTTACGAGCCACAAACCGGTCAACGTGTTTCAGGAACAGACCGAGTGCGTGAGACCAGTAGCAGTGAAAATATTACTAATGAGATAATTAATTATTGTGTTCAGATTTTCTATTTGTATTGCTACGATTTTAATTACTATGTTACTTGGCAAATCAAACATTGCCACAAGGCGTATTTATTTATCGTATCACTTGCGGACGCTGTTGAATTCTGTGACTTCGTTGAGATTTGTTAACGCATGATAAATGCTAGCGAAGACACATCACAGCATAATTCCCTTGTTACGTCACTTTACAAACAACATTTCGCCTCACACTGCATTTGAAGTGCGTATTCTACACGTAGAAGTAGAGTAATTTTGCTCCTAAGTATCTCGAAAACGTATAAAAGTATGAAGAAAATTTCTTACGTTGTTCGAGGTCGGGATCTTAGGAACACATCGCAAAAATTCCAGCTATTTGTTGTGCATAGCTGTCTTGGAATCATCTCCTGAATTTTGGTCCCATGGTGACGGCGAAAATATAGTAAAAGAACTCTATGTGGGATTTTCCGAGGAACTGCCCATGTACTAATGGTACCTCCATAAGTCACATTAAGCCCATCGAAGACCACATCAGATGCAAAGAGAACCGACCGATCTAAGCAGTATGAAACGTGTCACATTTATACTTTTATCTTGTATTGTAGGATAATGACACTATGATGCTTCTTCTGTTTTGTACAAGAATCGTAGAAACCAAGGTATGAGAACCGGAAAATCTCGTTTCGATGGGCGGCGTACTGCATCATATGCATGAGTACCGAAAATGATGAGGTACTAACAATGGAACGTCCGTTTCATAACCATTCCCAATCACTACACACAGTACATACATTATATACACATTGTTTCATACCACTACCCACACTACAAACATTCTGTCGGTGATGTCAGGACTATTTTGTGCACCGTAACTTTCCATATACTAGCTTGTCAGTATGAATCTATAATCAGTGAGGTATTGAGAAACGACCAAGTACCAGGCTTTATTGGTGAATAAAATGCTACCTCGCACAAGTACACACGGAGAAGCAGCACCAAATATCTGAGATGACTCGATCACGTGTTGTATATATTGATAAACTAGTCATTAAAATTGCAATATTATGGAGGCAGCATGTCAAGTTGACGTGAGATGTACGTCATTTTTGGCTGTGCTAATGATTAGCATTTCAGTGAAACTACACAAAGTAGGTCGACTAGCGCAATCTGCATTGTGTAAGTGTTTTTCCAGTCTTCTTATAGTCCATCACTTCATTCCCTCCTTCCCCCTTACTCTCTCCTTGCCCATCCTTACGTGATGTCTGTGCATCTCCTCTGCTCCCTCTATTTCAATGTCTACCCTCACTATTTGTCCAGTTCCTTCTGCTCCTCTCTCTATCCTTCTCCTCCTCCCCCTCTTTCTGTCAATTTCCTCTTTCCCCATCTCCTTCCCTTTCCTTTCTGTGTCTATTTTCTCCACTCTCAGTTTTCACCTCCTCCTCTTCCTTTTCTCTGTCCAATACTTCCTGCCCCTCTGTTCATCTCCTCCTCCCCGTCTCTCCATCCATCTCCTCTTCTATTTTTTCTCTGTCCCTCTCTTCCTTTTCCTTCTCTGTGTCTGTGCCTCTGTCCCTTATCCGTGCCCATCTCCTCCTCCTCCTCCTCCTGCATGCACAGGTCTCTTTCTTGCCTCTCACTGTCTGTCCACCTTTCTGCGCCCCCTTTCTCGCTGCACGTTATCACGCTCATCCCATTAGGAGGCTGGTGTTTCTTACGCCTACAGTATTTCTCTTCAGATTGTAAGTAATGTGTGTACCAAATGTTATTGAGATCATTCCTTGGGTTCAGAATGTGCTTTTTGTTCGGGCTTTGGCAGCAGAAGCTGAAGTCGGTTGTATTTCACTTATATATGTAACATATTTCACACGTAAAGGTACATATATATCAGCTGTATTGCAAAAGAATTTCGTTCTGCAGTGTCATTTTCACGCAGTACATTATTTGTTATGTCGTATGTCCTGCAGAATGTACTGTACAATAATACATTTTTGTAGGTACGTTCAGCAATATTTGTGTATACCGTCTGCCAAATGCGTTGTGAATAGAGTTAGTAGCAACGAAGAACAAAATTTAAATATCTTTCGTGACGTGGTAGTTTTTCACAGTTCACAGTGTTTATGATGTCATACCTCCTGAAATAAGTGTCTTACAATGATGTAATTTTTCATTCAGTGGTATTTATGAATACTGTCAGAATATGTGTCATAAATACAGTTAGTAGTAAGACAGTAATAAATTAAAACGTCATGCTTCAAGTTGCAAATTTACTCCATGAACAGCGATACAGTGAATAGCGCTAAGTTTCTTCTCTTTCACAATTTTGTGGGTGTCGTCAGCGACAGAAAGTTTCATAGAGGTGTGAAATTATGCATAAAGTTTGTTTCAATCCTCTGAGTGCTCTCATTCTGAAATAGTGGATGACTAAAGTATGCATGTTCACAGTCGTGGGCGACATTGCTTTTTCAGTCCCGCCCTCACCCCTTTGACAGGAGATGCGTAGTTCGTACCGCCACAGAGGTCCTTTCAAGACAGTGACATGCGTCCCATGTTTGGTTCAAATCGGTCCAATGGTTTAGGAGGAGATGTGGAACCTACATACACTCATACATTTGTGCGTACGTAAGTACATACAAACAGCCATTTCTATAATTTGTGTGGATTATGCAGGCAGTTTCTCAGTCAGAAATCGTGCTTGGCAGTCATTGTCTCTGTGTAGATGGTTTTATGCTTCGTGTAAGAAGGGAACGGTCCATCAAGACACGTTGGATTTATACAGCGATAGTGACGTATCCTATGGAGAGGGCGTTTTAGTTTTCCCTGATATTTCTGCTGGCATTGATGGGGATCTTACAGCTGTCACGGGAGTACGAAATCCATGGGTACACAAGAGCTATACACAACGCCACTCAGGATATCGATGGTCCCCCGAGGCGAGTGCCAAGCAGGAAAGATACATTCTTCACTCGACCACGCAGGATCGTACAGCAACGTCACGTACCTTGAAGCAGGATACGGACTTGTTTGTGGCAAGACAAGTATCCACACAGAAAGTACGACGACGTATGGAGTACTAGTACGGCAGCCTTCGTTGCGTCTTCCCTTGATGCCTCAGCATAGAGATGACAACAGCAGTGACGCCACCGTCTTTCTTTTCAGACATGTTCAATCAAATACA
Source organism: Schistocerca cancellata (assembly GCF_023864275.1). NCBI lineage: Eukaryota > Metazoa > Arthropoda > Insecta > Orthoptera > Acrididae > Schistocerca > Schistocerca cancellata. The sequence goes on along the minus strand of NC_064626.1, from coordinate 982,774,282 downwards.
GAGCACATCTACACGTAGTTACTGAGGCGCGTTCATCGTTGGTTCTTCCGCTTGTGAAGCGTTGGTTTAATTTACCACTGTCAGACGTAGAGCGTCACGGTGCTACTGTAGCGCCCAGTGATGGGTACTGCCACAAGTGTCGATAAAGCGCTACTGGGTCACTGCTGGAGGAACATTCCTTCCTGTGACGGCCTTCACACTACGACACTCGGCAAGGCATTCGACACGTGATGTGTTGTGTTCGCGGCTAAATGTAATTTTGCTGTACAGTCGCGAAGGTCACACTATTGGTAAGAGAAGGAAGTAAATACAGAACTTTCCTCCTGTTAAGATAATGGGGACAGGAATGCAGTTGTAGGTGAAAGAGTGGAAGAACAGGTTACACGAGAACATGCGTTTGAGTCGGGAATGAGAGAGGAGAAAATTTAATTGAGTTCTGTAATAAATTTCAGCCAGTAATAGCGACTACTCTGTTCAGGACTAACAAGAGAAGAAGGTATACTTGGAGAAGGCCAGGTGACACGGGAAGATTTCAGTTACATTACATCATGGTCAGGCCGAGATTCCGAAAGCACTTAACGTACAGTAAGGGGTACCAGGAGAAGATATAGACTCAAATCATAATGCAGCAGTTATGCAGACTGGGCTGAAGCATAGGAGATTAGTCAGGAAGAATCAATACGCAAAGAGATGGTATGCGGAAGTAATAACGAATGACGAGATACTCTTGAAATTCTCTTAGGCTATAGATACAGCAATAAAGAATAGCTCAGTAGGCAGTACAATTGAAGAGTAATGGACATCTCTAAAAAGGGCAATCACAGAGGCTCTAAGGAGGAATATAAATAAATAGAAGGTAACTGCGAAGAAACCATGGGTAACAGAAGAAATACTTCAATTGATCGACGGAAGTTGGTTGGTTTGTGTGGTTGAAGGGACCAGACTGCAAAGGTCATCTGTCCCTATGTTCACGACCATGAAAACCAACAAGGAATAAAAACAAGCACCGGAGGTAGCAAGGGACAACACAGAACACGAAAGACACAGAAAAAGACCAGAAGAAAGGAATTAAGAGCTCCCAGAGTTTTACAGTGGTTGGCCCACCATGGAAATAAAAAAGGAAAAGCCAACCACCAAGAGACACACTAAAATCCCCAATCTAAAACCGTAGACCAAAGGCCAGAATCAACACACAAAAGATTGAGTGGTAAAAGCTCTCTGCTCGAATAAAACTCGAAACTAAATTTGTCATTGCAGCGTCATCCGTTAAAAGAGCAGGGAGTGTATCAGGCAGCGCAAACGTCTGTCTGAGCGCAGTTAAAAGCGGACAGTCCAACAAGATGTGAACCCACAGTGACATACAGGTGCGATCTCGCGAGGCAATAAATAACCGTGCGTCAGCCAGGTGTGGCCAATGCGTTGCAAGCAGAGAACAATAGAGTCCTTGTGAGAGGCTTGCATGGAGGAGCGCCACACACCTGTAGTCTCCATGACGACCCAAAGTTTGTTGGGTGAAGGCAGGGTGCGTCATTCATCACCCCTGGTACCATGGACTTTCTGCCGCCATACTGACTGGAGATAACTTTACGAAAGGCCAAACTCCAGGGCCAGTTAACTGATAGCCTGTTTGGCCAGCCTGTCAACACATTCACTACCTAGGATCCCAACATGACCCGGGCTCCACACGAAAACCATGGAGTGGCCGCAACGGAGAAGAGTATGAATGGACTCCTGGATTGCCATCAGCAGACGAGAGCAAGGAGAACACTGGTCGATAGCTCGTAAACCACTCACGGAGTTTACTACAGATAACGAAGGACTCACCTGAGCAGGAGCAGATATACTTTAGGGCGCAAGAGATGGTTACCAGCTCTGCAGTGAAAGCACTACAGCCATCCAGCAATGAGCGTTGTTCAGATCGACCCCCAAGACTAAAAGCATAACCAATTCGACCAGAAACCGTCGAACCGTCGGTACAGACTACGCCAGAGCCGTGAAACGTGGCAAGGGTGGAAAGAAAGCGTCGGTGGAGGGCCTCAGGAGGGACGGAGTTTTTCGGGCCTTGTGCCAAATCCAGCTAAAAGCATGGGCGGGGCACACACCACAGGGTTATATGTATATGGGCCCGGGAAAAATGTGGGACAGGGAAAAACTCAAGTCCACATACTCAAGCACAGACAAGACGCGAAGCACAATCGTACACCCTGACTGGGGCTGCTGGTCTGGTAGATGGGCGACCGAGTTGGGGAACTGGAGACGGTAATTTGGATGCCTGGGAAAGCTACAAACATGTGCAGCATAAGCTACCAGGAGTCATTGGAGCCGGAACTGCAATGGAGGGACACCAGCCTTCACAAGTAGACTGTTTACAGGGATTGTGCAGAAAGCTCCAGTTCCGAGTCGGATCCTGCAGTGAAATATGGGGTCAAGCAACCACAACGTGGAAGGCGATGCCGAACTGTATTCCAGGCTCCCATAATCGAGACGGGACTGAATCAACACCTGATGCGGTCGTATAAGAGTAGACTAATCGGCAACTCTGCTGGTGTGACTCAATCAACGAAGAGGGTTAAGATGCCACCAGCACGTTTGTTTAAGCTGCCAAATAAGAGGGAGCCAAGTCAGCTGGGTATCAAAAAGTAATCTCACAAACTGATTCATCTCCACCCCAGCAAGAGGTGCACCGTCAATATAAAGCCGTGGCTCAGTGTGAACAGTGCGCATCTATCAGAAATGAATGACGCAAGTCCTGGCGGCCGAAAACTGAAAGCTGCACATTATGCCTGAGACTGCGTCTTGTGAACAGTGCCCTGCAGCTGCTGTTCAGCAACTGGATTTCCATTGGAGTTGTAGTACAGGCAAAAGTCATCAACAGACATAGAAGCTGAGGCAGATGTCCCCACAGCTGCAGCTAGCAAATTGATAGCAAGTAAAAAGGGGCAGACACTCAAGATAGAGCCTTGTGGAATCCCATCACTCCACTGGACTTGGGAGGAAATAACGGAGGAACAAACATGTACGCATAAGGGATGAAGCGACAAAAAATTTTGAAAAAGATTCGGAGCCGGCCCCAAAGACGACCACCCATGAAGCGTGGTGAGGATATGATGTCGCCACGTTGTATCGTATGCCTTCTGCAGGTCGAAAAGGACGGCAACCAGATGCCAACAGTGGGTAAACACTGTATGGATGGAGACTCCAGGCAGACGGGATTATCAGTGGCAAAACAGCCCTTACGAAACCCACACTGAGACGGAGCCAGAAGGCCTCGAGACTCAAATAACCACCTCAACCTCCAGCTCACAATGAAATTGGCACAGAACGTTGGTGAGACTAATGGGGCGGTAACTGTCCACCTCCAGTGGGTTCTTGCCAGGTTGCAACACTGGTATGACGATGCTTTCCCGCCGTTGTGATGGGAACTCACCCTTAACCCAGATACAGTTGAAAAGGTCTAGGAGGCGTCACTGGCAATCCACCTAGATGTGTTTGAGCATCTGATGGTGGACGCAATCTGGCCCGGGAACCATATCAGGGCAAGTGGCTAGGGCAATTTGGAATGCCCACTCACTGAATGGAACATTGTATGATTCGGGATGGTGCATATGAAACGAAAGGCTCAGACATTCCAACCCCTCTTTCAGGGTGTGGAAGGCTATGGGGTAATTCGTAGAAGTGAAACTCTGAGCATAACGCTCTGTTAAGAGTTCTGCAATCGTGTCTGATTCTGTACCGACTGCTCCATTCAGGAAAAGCCCAGGTACGCTGATGGGGTCTGATATCCATGGAGTCACTTAATCTTGGCCCAAACCTGCGATTGGGTGGTATGGATGATAATGTTGGAGACATACCTTTCCTAGCACTCCAGCTGCCATTGGTGAATAAGGCATTGGGCTCAGGCATGGAGCTGCTTAAAGGCAATGTGGTGTTCCAGGGATGGATGCCACTTATGATGTTAGAGGTCCCATCTGCGATCACTAATCGACTCAGCGATCTCTGGTGACCACCAAGGCACAGTCGTCCGCCGAGAGGACCTGATAGGACAGGAAATTGCAGATTCCGCTGCAGAAACAATGTCGGTGATTATCGTGTGAACCACCAAATCAATCGCGTCATGAGAAAGAGGCTCAATAGTGCGAATGGAGGCAAACAAGTCCCAGTCAGCCTTATTCAAGGCCCATCTGGGGAGGCGCCCAAAACAGCGATGCTGTGGCAGTGACAGAAAGATCAGAAAGTGGTCACTAATGCACAAGTCGTCATGCACAATCCATTGGACAGATGGTAGAAGGCCAGGGCTGCAGACTGAATGGTTGATGGGTGAGTACGTGCCATGCAACACACTGAAATGTTTGGAGGCACCATTATTTAAGAGAGAAAGGGCGAGCTGTGCCAACATTTGCTCAACAACAGTCCCTCAGCCTGTTGCCACCAGTCCACCCCACAAAGGGTTATGGACGTTAAAGTCTCCCAGTAACGGAAAAGGTGGTGGCAGCTGGGCTATCAGTGCACCAAATACATGCGGTGGGACATCAGCATCTGGTGGAAGATAGATACTGCAGACAGTGACAGCCTGAGGCATCCACACCCTAACAGCAACAGCCTCTAAAGGTGTTTGACGAGGTACACACTCGATGTAAAGATAATTAAGGATGTAGACGCAGACTCCACCAAATATCCTCGCATAAACTGCCAGATTCTTATAATAACCCCGATAGCCATGGAGATAGCCTGGAGAACAAAGCAGAAGAAAGGGAAGGCTGATAATTTGTCAGGGCTCAGCAAGGTGGTGGAAAAAATCGACGCAATTCCAGTGGAGAATAATATGATCGAGAGGCTGGGAAGGCATTGAACATTCAACGAGAGCCGGCTGCTGTGACAGAGCGGTTCTAGGTGCTTCAGGCCGGAACCGCGCTGCTGCTACAGTCGCAGGTTCGAATCCTGTCTCTGGCATTGATGTGTGTGATTTGAACCAATGAATGAGGCAGTTTACGCCTCAGAGTCACCTGCTGCCACCGACTCATTTCCCGAGGAGTCGATATCCATTGTGTCTGAGGGTCCGGAGAGATCCAGGTCGTCAGCGAACGCCAGAGTCTCCACCTCATCCACAGACGCAGAGCTTGTTGGTACGGTGGGGTGGGTGCCACCGCAAGTTCATTGGTCCTAGGGGTCTACTTCTTGGACTTTTCTCACTCCTTTTTTTTTCTTTTCTAGGGCTGGGAGGGCTTCACTAATTCAGTCTCCGAGACTGAGGAGGGTCGTGGAGGCCTTCGACCAGCTTCTTTGGGCACTTCATCCACTGGTGGGCGTCATATTTCCCACTGGTAGAAACCCAGGAAGGGAGGGACCCCAGGGACCCCTTCCAAGGAGGGATGAGCAGAAGATCAGAAGATGATGGACACTTCTCCTGCTTAGAAGTGGGGATTGACTCCCTGATGGTTGAGGGGGGGTGGGTGTTGCTCCCAAAGTAGATCGTGCAGGAGAAACATAGAGGGAATTGTCCCCCACCATCAAGGGGGCATGTGTAGTCTTCTGGGTTGAGAGGTGACTGAGGCAAGTGGAGCTGATGGGGCTAGAACAGTTGTAGCGGCATCATAAGAGGAAGGCATACGAACAGAGTGGAGGTGTTCAAACATCCACTTAGCCTCAGTGTAGGTCAGTCGGTCATGGGTCTTATATTCCATTATTTTCCTCTCTTTCTGTAAAATCCTGGGGTATGGCGAGTAAGGTGAATGATGATCTCCACAGTTGACACAGATGGGAGGCAGGGCACATGGAGTATTGGGATGTGATGGGTGTCCGTAATTTCAACATGTGCGGCTAGAACTACAGTGGAAAGACATATGGCTGAATGTACAGCACTTAAAACAGCGCATCAGGGGAGGGATATAGTGCTTGACGTCACAGCGGTAGACCATCACCTTGAATTTCTCAGGCAATGTATCAACTTTGGAAGCCAAGATGAAGGCACCAGTGGCAACTTGATTATCCCTCGGACCCCGATGAATGCGCCAGTCGAAATGAACACCTCACCGCCCTAAATTGGCGTGCAGCTCGTCATCAGACTGCAAAAGAAGGTCCCTGTGGAATATAATATCATGGACCATATTTAAGCTCTTATGGGGCGTAACAGTAACAGAGACATCCCCCAACTTGTGACAAGCGAGTAATGCCCGTGACTAGGGAAACGACGCTGTTTTTATCAAAACTGACCCAGAGTGCATTTTGGACAAGCACTTCACCTCTCCAAACTTGTCCTCTAAATGCTCTACAAAGAACTGAGGCTTCATCGTCATGAAAGACTCCCCATCAGCCCTCATACATATTAGGTACTTGGGTGAATAAGCTTCGCTGCCATACTTAGCCTTTCGTTCCTCCCATGGTGTGGTTAAAGAGGGGAACAATTTGGGGTCATACTTCTACTCATTGAATTGAGCCCTCGAACGCTTAGAGACAGCTGGAGGTTGGCCACCAGCAAAGAAGATGTGTCACACTTCATTGCACGTCATCCGCCCTGATGCCACCCATTCCGACCAAGGACCTTCCCCATGGGCGCCACCCAGCGCAGCAATGGTCACGAGTGGAATTAAAATTAAAGGAGGAAGGATATAATTGATACGATTCACTGATGACATTACTATCCTGATTGAAAGTGAAGAAGAATTACATTATCTGCTGATTGGAATGAGCAGTCTATTGAGTACAGAATATGGATTGAGAGTAAATCTAAGAAACACGAAAGTAATGAGAAATAGCTCAAATGGGAACAGCGAGAACTTAACATCAGGATTGATGGTCAGGAAGTATATGAAATTAAGGAATCCTACTGCTTAAGCAGCAAAATAACCAATTACAGACGGATCAAGGAGCATAAAAAAAACAAACTATCAGTGCCAAAAAGAGCATTCCTGGCCAAGAGAAGTCTACTACACTGAACAGCCAAGGAAACTGGTAAACCCGCCTAATATCGTGTAGGAGCCCCGAGAACACGCAGAAGCGCCGTAACACGAAGGGGCATGTACTCAACTATGTCTAAACTAGTGCTGGAGGGAACTGACACCATGAATTCTGCAGGGATGTCCATAAATCCGTAAGAGTACGAGGGGGTGGAGATCTCTACTGAACAGCATGTCGGAATGCATCCCAAATTTGCTGAATAATGTTCATGTCTGTGGAGTTTGTTCGCCAGAGGAAATGTTTAAACTCAGAATAGAGTTTCTGAAGCCACATTGTAGAAATTCTGGACGTGTGGGGTGTTGCATTGTCCTGCGGGAATTGCGTAAGTCCGTCGGAATGCTCTACGGACATAAATGGAATCAGGTGATCAGACAGGACGCTTACATACGTGTCACCTGTCAGAGTCTTATTTAGACATATCAGGGGTGCCATATCACTCCAATTGCACACGCCCCATACCATTACAGATCCTCCACCAGCTTGAATAGTCCTCTTCTGACGTGCAGTATCCATGGACTCATGAGGTTGTCTCCATAGCAGTTGATTCACTCGATACAATTTGAAACGAGACTCGTCCGACCAGGCAACATGTTTCCAATCGTCAGCAGTAGAATGTCGGTGGTGATGGGCCCAGGCGAGGCGTAAAGCTTTGTGTCGTGCAGTCATCAAGGGTATACGAGTCGGCCTTTGCCTTCGAAAGCACATTTCGATGATGTTACGTTGAACGGTTACCTTCGCTGACACTTGTTGATGACCCATGTTTGAAATCTGCAGCAATTTGCGGAAGGGTTGTACTTCTGTCACGTTGAATGATTCTCTTGATTCGTCGTTGGTCCCGTTCTTGCAGGATCTTTTTCCGGCTACAGTGATTACAGAGATTTGATGTTTTACCGGATTCGTGATATTTATAGGACTTTCACTTCTTCGGAAATTCTGTGTCCCATCACTTGTCCTCCGACTATAATAGCATGTTCAAACCTTCTTAAATCTTGCTGATCTGCCATAGTAGCAGCAGTAACCGATCTAACAACTGCGCAGTCACTTGCGTTATGTAGGCGTTGCCGACCGTAGCGCCGTATTCTGCATGTTTACATAGCTGTGTATTTGAATACGCATGCCTATATCAGTTTCTTTGGCTCTTTAGGTCATTATCAAACATAGGCCTTAATGTAAGGAAAAAATTTCTGAGAATGTACGTTTGGAGCACTACACTGTATGGCAATGAAACATGGACCGTGGGAAAACCGGAACAGAACGGAATCGAAGCATTCGAGGTGTGGTGCTACAGACGAGTGTTGAAAATTAGGTAGATTGATACGGTGAGGAATGAGGAGGTTTGCGCAAAATCGGAGAGGAAGGGAATATGCGGGATTAATGACAAGGAGAAAGGAAAGCATGATAGGAAATCTCTTAAGGCGTGATGGAATGACTCCCATGGTACTAGAGGGAGCTCTAGAGGGGAAACACTATAGAGGAAGACAGGGACTGGAATACATCCTACGAATAATTGAGGACTAAGCTGAAAGTGCTACTCTGAGATGAAGAGGTTGGCACAGAAGAGGAATTCGCGGCGGGCCGCGACCGCATCAACCTAGTGAGGAGACTGATGAGACACCGTTAATGTTATCTTCAGTACCTACATATCAAATGTCTTAAAATCTCCTGTAGCTCCACTTCATTAACCTCACATTTTTCACTTCTTATTTTCAGAACGAATTACATCTATATTACACACAACGTCATAATATGTATCCACCCTATCCTCAGACCAATTCCCTATGATCAGTGCACAAACATAATTGCACATGGTAATTCAATACTGACATCCAGTAATCTCCTGCAAGTATTTCTTCATGAAAAAGAGAGAGAAGGGGAACAGTTTTGATAACAAGATGATGTGCAATGTGTAACAAAGGATATGTGTGAATGGACAGGAGTGTAAACTGTACCTATATTAATGTGAAACTAAGCCCCTCATTTCCAGAAATGCAAGATTCCGCGACGTTCAGAAACACAGATTAAGCTTACCGACATCGTGTTGCATGTCGCCCCTCCCCCTTCATTTTTTTCGCCGAAGCATGGCAGAAGAAGAACTGAGGCGAATAGTTCTGCAATTTTCGTTAATGCCTCGAAATCAGGACTGCATCACGAGGTCGGCGATTAACAAATGCTGGTCTAGTTCTGTCGAGATCGTCATTTATGAAGATGCTGTCTGTTTGGTTGCCCTCTTTGTCTTTTTAATTTTTTTGTTTCTAAGTCATCAGTCTTCTGACCGGTTTGATGTGGCCTATTACGAATTCCTCTCCTATGTAACCTTTTCATCTCTGAGTAACAGTTGCAACCTGCGTCCTCAGCTATTTGGTGGATGTATTCCAATCTCTGTCTTCCTCTACAGTTCTTACCCTCTACAGCTCTCTCTGGTAGCCTGGACGTTATGCCTTGATGTCTTAACAGGTGTCCTATGGTCCGGTCGCTTCTTCTTGTCAATGTTTTCCATACATTCCTTTTCTCGCCAATTCTGCGCGCAACCCCCTCATTCCTTACTTTATCATTCATCTAGTTTTCAACATTATGCTCTAGGAAAATGGCATCACGATATTGAAATGAAGCGACTGTGTGACATCAGAGTTCACTCAATAACTATCCAGCGTTACCTGAAATCCTACCCGATGACACCCCCTACCATGACGCTACGAGCAACACAGCTGCCCCTCTCCAAACCATTGGAAGGATGGGATATCTTCTCAGGTCACCTACATACTCACCAAAGATGGACATTTGGGTTACTGAAGAACGGCGATTCATCGGTGAAGGTGACGCCATTCATGATGAACACGTGGTTCCTCGTCTCGGCACCATTCCGGGTACAGCCATTGGTGTTAAGGTCTTAACGGATGCGTATGCATGGGACGGTAATTCGCTAGTCTAGCCGCTGCTAGTTTCCCACCAATGGGGCAGGAATGCATTACTCGTTCTGCGACTGGAGGCGCAAATGTGAAGGGACTGGTGCAGAATACGGCGGCCCTCCCTCTTGGTGGTCAGACGCAGTCGAGCGGAAACTTGATGACGGGGGTGCCTCCCTTCACGTTACCATGCTGCATAGAATCGTCCCACTGGCACATCCAAAAGCCCAATAATCGGAATACCGCGCAGTTCGACCAGCCAGAAAAAGATAGACACCCTATGACGCCCTTTCAAATTCTGTCATCTAATGACAACGCTGCCTCAGTCGAGCATGCGTCATCTCAATGTCCTGCAAAGATATCGCTCAACATCTCTCGCCCCTTATATACCCTACCAGGCCTGGCAAGAATAGTAAAAGTAAATAATACCTGTTACAGAAAATTTCAGTTCTACTCATTTACATATATACTTCGCAATAGGATGTAATGGGTTGTAAGTGTATGAAGTTACATTAACATCCGACCATTGTAAGGTGTCAGACAAATCCAACACCTTCCATGAAAACCCTGACATGGTAGCAAATCCGGCAGTATGTCACATAGCTCCAAATAAATCCTGACATTAAATTAACCAAAGTAATACGATCAACGAGTGAGCAAATGGAATACCACAGACTAACACAAGAACGCCTAAATACATGTCATAGCTTTCCACCGTGAAACAGACGCAGTTCCGAGGGGAGAAACGAGAACAGAAGCCGAGAGCAGAACTGTGTTAAGCGAGAAGGCCCTACGATAAGGGACGGACACCCACATGCCTGCCGACCACCAGGACCACCCCCCAGTCCATGTTAAAAGGTAGAGCCCTCCAGAAGAACAGTACAGATATTACGATGACACTAAAAGGGCCACACCAGCTGCAAGTGTTAGCATGAGACTTTTTCGCGTCTCTGTTACATTGAAAACGTTAAAAACATTGCCCCACCACGAAAAATATAACGTTTCTCATTGGATGGACAGAATTTTTGTAGGCGGAGCTTAAGGTTAACACTGAGACCCTGATTGGCCAGTTGAAAACACAGCCAGATAGCTTTTGTTAACCAACTTCGGTAAATTGTAATAAGGAGAAGTTAGGAGAGAGTTGATTCCGAGACGGCGAGGTGTGGAGCTGCGCGCCCGCCGCCCCCTGATGCTGCCTAAACACCGACAAGGTAATGAACGCACGCGATGCCGCATTTTTGAGCGGATAAGGCTTCACTCGGAACTGCAGAAGTCTCATATGTTACACCCCCATTTTGCTTAATACTAGTGTCGATCGTCAATTAAAGCTCATGGTATTCACATTTGCTACGTGAAGTAAAAATCTGAAACGCGATGATTTTTCTGTTATATAATTATTGAGAAGCCACGTCAGCCACTGTAATTTACGACAAGTTCGATAACTAATTAAAGATAATTGAGGGTCACTGTAGACCATTTTGATAGTTTTCTCTTTTATGAAACTTAACTTAAATCTAGATTATAGATGTGATATGGCATAGGTCATCCTTCGATCCATTGTAGAACTTGGAAACCCATTCAGGGAATATTCATTCACATTTTTGTTGGACGCAGTTGGTTTTTATCATCCTGTATTAAAACATTTCCTTTTATCAATAGTACAATTTATAAACAATGTTTTGTCAGTAGAATAAAATTTCCAATGGTAAACTTAACTGCGTTTTCGATGTTATTTTAACAGCTAACTAAAAATAGGAAAGCCCTGAACCCCTTCCACTAAATTTAGTTAGTATTAAGATTCTTTTACAGGGAGTGCAGTGGAGCTGACGCTGAAATCATTGCTAGTCTCACTGAACTCTTCTGAACTATACATGTCATGAGTGGTCTGGCGTCTCCTTACCAGCAACAGGTCCCAGGTTCAAACTAGTCAATTCCCTGAAAAACACGCTCAGAGCGTCGTTGCGCGAAAGTGATAGGGAGACACTACTTAGAACAAACAGACACCACGCAGAATGTTAGACCATGTATAGTGGGCGCTTCACTTTACTTGTCAGGCGGTGCATACAGGCAGGCATGTGGTCATTGAATCAGTCTTGATATTGAAATACACTCTAGCACAAAAAAGCGACATACCACGAAGTAATTATCAGAATGGGAAGAAAAACACGAGATTTGATGTATATGTAGAGGTAAATAAATGATTGCAATTGCAGAAAAATTAAAATAATTTCTTCAAGAGGAAGAGCTTCAAAAACTGAGCAAGCAAATAACGTGTTCATTTACCTGTGGCCGTTAAGGAAGCAGTCATTCAGCTTAGCATCGACTGACAGAGTTATTGGCTACCGACTGCCATGTACTGTCCAACTGGAACCGAACTCGTTGGAGAGTCTTGCCCATTATGTTCCAGATGTTCTCAACAGGGGAGAGATACGAAGACCTTGTGGCCAGCGTAGAATTTAGGACGCACGAAGACGAGTAGTTCAAACTTAGGCTGTGTGTAAGTGGGCTTTATCTTGCTGAAATATAAGCCCAGAACAGCTTGCTATGAAGAGCAACAAAACGGGCGTAGAATGTCGTCAATGTAAGGGTGTGCTGTAAGGATGCGACAGATGACTTCCAAACGGGTCATGCTATGAAAAGAAACGCTACCCCAGTCCATCGCTCCTGGTTGTCGGGCTGTATAGCGGGCAACAGTATGGTTGGTACCTCACTGCTGTCCGTGCGTTTCCAGACACGTCTTCGACCTCGAATATCACTGATTAGATTAGAATTTTCTTCAGTGAAGAGTATAGCTTCGACCAGCCATGCTGTTGACCAGCATAGCTGTTGACCAGCCATGACTCTGTAGACGCCCTGGACAGTGGTTCGATACCGACTGTCTCCCACCATACGGCCCGGTATCCCGGTGTGATGGTCCTTGGTGCAATTTCTTTCCATAGAAGGACCGTCCTGGTTGTCATCCGCGGCACCGTTAGAGCACAGCGATACGTCGACGATCTACACCCCGTTTTGTTGCTCTTCATGGCAAGCTTACATTGCAGCAAGATAATGCCCGCCCCCATACGACTAGAGTTCCTACTCCTTGTCTTCGTGTTTGCCAAACCCTACAGTGGCGAATAAGATCGCTGCATCTCCCCCGAAATGAAAACATTTGTAACATTATGGGCAGGGCCCACTAATCATCACGGATTTGACTATCTAACTCACCAATTGGACAGAATCTGGCACGGTATCCCTCAGGGGATATCCAGCAAGGTGGACCAACGCGTTATTCACGTGCTCATTTGCAAAGCTCTTTTCTTAGCATAAATCACTAAATTTTTTTCTGAAATTGTAATCAGTTGTATATTAAGTCAATTACGTCATCATTTTAAATACGATATAATTTCATTTTGACACATATATTGGCAAAAATTGCAATTATTTCTCCAAAATTCACCATTACTTCGCCTTAGAGTTTTCAGCTCGCACGTCACCTGCACATTCTTCTGCTAACATCTATAACTGGGACCACAGAACAGACAGTATAAAGAAATTAAAGAGTCTCCTTTGATTTGTATGAAGCCAACCGTAACGCTTGATAGCATATTAAAACCGAGTAAACGCGAAACGACACTTGCTTACTGCCACTGCTTGAAATGGTCATCTTTACGTAACTGAAGTGATCGGACGGAATAACTGTAAACTTCTACGAAAGGAAACACTGGTGAAACGAGGTCTGATAAATATTTAGTTAAAAACTTATCACATAAACTTTTAGATTCATTACCATTCACATGTGCAAGTTGTGTATTGGAGGGTAATATGGAGCGGGGACTGGGCGTTAGAAAGGAGGACTGATACTTTCAAATTTTTGTTAATACTAAACATTCAGCAGTGTTTAAGAACTGTTAAACTATTAATCAAAACCTTGCCTTTTGGGTACACCTTCTGTGGATTATATGTCCCATTGAATGTATAGAAAATAACTTTCAATTAAATAATTCACAGATGCTCACTACTAAATAGTAACACTTCCTTTTAAAATTTCAGTATACTTGAAATTACTTAAGCCAAAAACCTTAAAGGTTCGGCCAGAACATCACGACCACCGACCTGTTATCGATACAAACTCTTCCATGCCATAGCAGCGTAACATAGCGAGGACTGACTGATAATCAGACACACACAAGGTGCATGTAGTATCAGTCAGCGCGCTGTCCGTCTGTACAACAGGGAAGATAGGTGTTCTGTTTGTGTTTGACCGAGGGCAGCTTGTGACGGCTCGGAGGCTTGTCACGAGCATTTCGGAAACTCTGCGACTTCTCGACTGTTCGAGGATTGCTGTGCTAAGGGCCTCAACACGTGGCAAATCAAGATGAAACCTCGTCCAGAGGTCGGGGGTTGGGTGGGCACCCTCCATTACAGACGTTGGACATCGTAGGCTGGGCAGACTGGTAAAACAGGACAGGAGGCGAACTGTGGCAGAACTAACATCAGACTTTAATGATGGGAAGATAACAAGAGTGTCAGAACACACAGTACACCGAACACCCTAACAGCGGGCTTCTGCAGCAGACGACCCATGCATGTTAACACCACAACATCGGCTAAAATGGCCACTTGATCATCAGAAAACATGTAAGGACATCTACAATATTACTGTACTGTACGGTATTTCCATCTTTAAAATGTTTGTCGGAAGAAACGTAGGTTTCTTGTCACAATGTTATTCCCACATTTAAATTTTATGTATTATTCAAGAGAAATGTGTAAGCTACTCAGAAACACACACACACACACACACACACACACACAAACACATGTTATGCCAAATATTCTACCTAAAATTCCACCTCATCAGTAAATTCCTTCTGTTTCATTCATCTCTAAAAAAATTTCTGTGTCAAATACCATACTGCATCATCAGTAAATTTCATACCTCTCTGTAATGGTTATTTAAATTATGAAACTAGGCTCAAATGGTTCAAATGGTTCTGAGCACTATGGCGCTTAACATCAGAGGTCATCAGTCCCCTAGAACATAGAACTACGTAAACCTAACTAACCTAAGGAAATCACACACGTCCATTCTCGAGGCAGGATTCGAAGCTGCAACCGTAGCGGTCGCGCGGTTCCAGACTGTAGCGCCTAGAACCGCTCGGCCACTCCGACTATGAAATTAGGATTGTACACTTACAATTGTCTTTACGAGATCCGGACATTTACAGGCTGATAAAAAAGTACTACTTGTATGCTTTACTCTTTCATTACTTCTAATCCCCTAAGACACAGTACCTTTAAGTGCGTGTAGTTCATAAAATCAAGTTCCCCTGCAAAGTTCACATGTGTCAGTGCTGATGTTAAAATGTTACTAATGAATTCCCTAAATAGAAACCATGTTAACACTTACTAGGGGCGTTCAGTAAGTAATGCACATACATCTACATCTACATTTATACTCCGGAAGCCACCAAACGGTGTGTGGCGGAGGGCACATTACGTGCCACGGTCATTACCTCCGTTTCCTGTTCCAGTCGCGTATGGTTCGCGGGAAGAACGACTGCCGGAAAGCCTCCGTGCGGGCTCGAATCACTCTAATTTTACATTTTATGATCTCCTCGGGAGGTATAAATAGGGGGAAGCAATATATTCGATACCTCATCCAGAAACGCACCCTCTCGAAACCTGGACAGCCTGCTATACCGCGATGCAGAGCGCCTCTCTTGCGGAGTCTGCCAGTTGAGTTTGCTAAACATCTCCGTAACGCTATCACGTTTACCAAATAACCCTGTGACGAAACGCGCCGCTCTTCTTTGGATCTTCTCTATCTCCTCTGTCAACCCGATCTGGTACGGATCCCACACTGATGAGCAATACTCAAGTATAGGTCGAACGAGTGTTTTGTAAGCCACCTCCCTTGTTGATGAACTACATTTTCTAAGGACTCTCCCAATGAATCTCAACCTGGCACCCGTCTTACCTACATTTAATTTTATGTGATCATTCCACTTCAAATCGTTCCGTACGCATACTCCCAGATATTTTACGGAAATACCTGCTACCAGTGTTTGTTCCGCTATCATATAATCATACAATAAAGGATCCTTCTTTCTATGTATTCGCATTACATTACATTTGTCTATAATAAGGGCCAGTTGCCACTCCCTGCACCAAGTGCCTATCCGCTGCAGAACTTCCTGCATTTCGCTGCAATTTTCTATTGCTGCAACTTCTCTGTATACTACAGCATCATCCGCGAAAAGCCGCACGAAACTTCCGACACTATCTACTAGGTCATTTATATATATTGTGAAAAGCAATGGTCTCATAACACTCCCCTGTACCACCCCAGAGGTTACTTTAACGTCTGTAGACGTCTCTCCATTGAAAACAACATGCTGTGTTCTGTTTGCTAAAACCTCTTCAATCAAGCCACCCAAATGGTCTGATATTCTGTAGGCTCTTACTTTGTTTATCAGGCGACAGTGCGGAACTGTATCGAACGCCTTCCTGAAGTCAAGGAAAATGGAATCTACGTGGGAGCCTGTATCTAATATTTTCTGGGTCTCATGAACAAATAATGCGAATTGGGTCTCACAAGATCGCTGTTTCCGGAATCCATGTTGATTTCTACAGAATTGATTCTGGGTTTCCAGAAATGACATGATATGCGAGCAAAAAAAAAAAAAAAAGAAAAAAAAAAAGTTGTAAAATTCTATAACAGCTCCATGTCAGAGATGTAGGCCTGTAGTTTTGCGCATCTTATCGACGACCCTTCTTGAAAACCGGACCGGAACTACCTGTGATCTCTTCCAATCATTTAGAACCTTCCGTTCCTCTAGGGACTTGCGGTGCACGGATGTTAGAAGGGGGGCAAGTTCTTTCGCGTAGTCTGTGCAGAATAGAATAACTTTGACATCGTTTAGCTTCTTTTTGTCTGAGAGGTTTTGGCTCCGTTTAAATTTGCAGTGAAGCTCTCTTTGCTTTCTCATTAGTTTCCTAACTTTGTTGTTGAACCACGGTGGGTTTTTCCCATCCCTCACAGTTTTACTCGGCACATAACTGTCTAAAACCTTGCCTTGCCTTGAACTTTTTCCATAAACACTCAGCATTGTCAGTGTCGGAACAGAAATTTTCGTTTTGATCTGTTAGGTAGTCTGAAATCTGCCTCCTATATCTCTTGCTAAACTGATAAACCTTCCTCCCTTTTTTTATATTCCTATTTACTTCCATATTCAGGGATGCTGCAACGGCCTAATTCCCTGTTCTGCGCCTACAGAGTCGAATAGTTCGGGTCTGTTTGTTATCAGTAGGTCCAAGATGTTATCTCCACGTGTCGGTTATCTGTTTAATTGCTCGAGGTAATTTTCGGATACTGCATTCATTATAACGTCACTCGGTGCTCTCTCCAACCACCCGTCCTGAACATCTGAGTGTCCCGCTCTATATCTGATAAATTGAAATCTCCACCTAAGACTATAACATGCTGAGTATATTTATATTCTGCCACTAATGCTGCTGAGTCGGGAGGTCGGTAAAAGGAGCCAATCATTAACCTAGCTCGGTTGTTGAGTAAAGCCTCCACCCATAATAATTCACAGGAACTATCCACTTCTATTTCACTACAGGATAAACTGCTACTAACAGCGACAAACACGCCACCACCGGTTGTATGCAATCTATCCTTTCTAAAAACCGTCTGTGCCTTTGTAAAAATTTCGGCAGAATTTATCTATGGCTTCAGCCAGCTTTCCGTTCCTATAACGATTTCAGCTTCGGTGCTTTCTATCAGCGCTTGAAGTTCCGGTACTTTACCAATGCAGCTTCGACAGTTTACAATTACAATACAGATTGCTCCTTGGTTCCCGCATGTCCTGACTTTGTCCCGCACCCTTTGATGCTGTTGTTCTTTCTGTACCTTCCCGAGGCCATCTAACCTAAAAAACCGCCCAGTCCATGTCACACAACCCCTGCTACCCGTGTGGACGCCTGCTGTGTGTAGTGGACTCCTGACCTATCCAGCGGAACCCGAAACTCCACCACCCTATGGCGCAAGTCGAGGAATCTGCAGCCCACACGGTGGTAGAACCGTCTCAGCCTCTGATTCAGACCCTCCACTCGGCTCTGTACCAAAGGTCCACCGTCAGTCCTGTCGACGATGCTCCAGATGGTGAGCTCTGCTTTCATCCCGCTAGCGAGACTGGCAGTCTTTACCAAATCAGATACCCGGATGGCAGGGAGGATTTCCTCCGATCCATAGCGACACTCATCATTGGTGCCGACACCTGCAGATAGGTGCACCCTGTACCATTCATGGCATCCGGAATGACTCCCCCCCCCCCCCCCTGCATGCACACGGAGTACACATTGGTTTTCTTCCCCTCCGTTGCAGCCATATCCCTAAGGAGCCCCATTACGCGCCTGACGTTGGAGCTCCCAGTTATCAGTAAGCCCACCCTCTGCGAGCATTCGGATCTTGCAGACTGAGACGCAACCTCTGGAACAGGACAAGCAGCCATGTGCGGCAGAAGATCAGTGTCAGCCGGAGACAGAGCCTGAAACCGGTTCATCAGACAAACTGGAGAGGCTTTCCGTTCAGACCTCCGGAATGTCTTTCGCTCCGTGCCACACCTCGAAACGACCTGCCACTCTACCATGGGTGAGGGGTCAGCCTCAATGTTGGCAGTATCCCAGGCAGCCACAGCCGTAGTCCGATCGGTGGATGCGTTGGACAAGCTGGCCGTCCCCGACGAACCCCAGTCCAGACCCTCACAGTGATGCCCATTGGAAACAGCCTCAAGCTGTGTGATCGAAACCACCACTGTCTTAAGCTGGGAGAGAAGGGATGCCAACTCAGCCCGCATCCGAACACAGCAGTCGCAGTCCCTATCCATGCTAAATACTGTTGTGCAAAGAACATCTGAACTAATCTACAGAGAGCAGAAACAATCCGACATAAAATTTGAACGGTTATTAAAATGCAAGACTGCCTAGTAAATGCAGTAATGCTGCTACTTGCGCACTGCTGACACACTGCTCGGCTACAGAAGGCTAACTGTACTGTCAGTAACGTACAAAGACTATTTGAAAGAAATAAACAAATGACAGACGACTACGCGACTTCACACGTCACAGATATTAAAATGCAAATCTGCCCCTGCTAAATACGAAACTACACAATGATTTGACGGATTTCACTAAACAAGTGCGCTAAGAACACTCAAACAAATTTTCAACTTGGCTATTACACTTATATGAAAGCTAAATAAGCCACTTGGTGCTACTTGAGCACTGCTGACACACTGCTCGGCGGCAGAAGGCTAACAGTTTCTGACAACAGGTTGGTTTTATTCAGGTTTCCTATACGCCATGTCATTCCCCTCTATTTGGCTACAGAACCCTAGTTTTCAACATAAACTCCGTTAAATGCGATGGGCATCCATCCCCTGTACTGGGAGGACCTGTATGCCTCCAGGGTACCCCTCTACTAGTCGACGTGGGAGCCAACGTCCTGCTGTATAAATAACGTCCCCATCATTGACGTACTGTTTTCCGCGGAGTGCACCCTTCGGGCCAAACAGACGGAAGGCGTAAGGTGCGAGATCCGGACTGAACGTTGGATGAGGAAGAAGATTCCAGTGGAGTATTGTGAGCTCATCTCGTGTGCGCATACTTGTTTGAGGCCTTGCGTTGTCATGAACAGAAGTTCGTTTGCATTTTAATGTCGGCGAACACGCTGAAGTAAGGGTAGCACAGCTGTGTGCGGCCGTCCGGCAAGTGGGACATCAGTAAGTTAGCGCGACATTTTTGCGATAATGACAGACGCCTCCCCAATTACACAGTGTGCTTTAGTTCACTGTCAGTTCTCCATAGACATTTCACAGGCGCGTAAAAATATTTGCGATGCTCTTGTTTTCCGCCAGAAGAAATTAACAGCTTTCTGTTTGGAACGCAACTCCGTTACTGACGCCTTTTTTACGCTACGTATGGTGCCGCCACCTATCGAAACTTCATGAAACTACAGAGGCTAGAGCGGGAATATTCCACGATGACTCACAACAAATTTTGAGTTGTTCAGTAGAAATTGTCGGAGAAAAGAAATGTATTGCATTACTTGCTGAGCACCCCTCTTAAAAGTTCGTATATTTCTGAAGTACATGTTTACATCGTTGGTACCTGAAGCGACACATTGTATACCAACACTGGTATCAGCGTACTGTCTGAGATCCAGTGGCTGAGGTCCACTATCCTGTCACGGCACTTAGACGGCCAGCTTCTGATGTCTGAATACTATCTGAGACCCAGTAAGTGACTTCGTAACTGCCAGTACCTCTCGATCATTACCCAGGACGCATGGTTAATATTATTAAGGATAACTATGGTGAGTTTAAAAGGTCACGGTGAGTGTAAAAGGCCTGTCAAATGATACTCTAAGATATTGACAACTCTCGTACACTAAACTGTGTATTCACATCTAAATTGTATGTCATAATATGAAAAGATATTGACAGTAGAGTAATTTCACGTATACGAGTAGTTTAACATGAATGAGCTCCGATAAAGATTTATATGTCAAATTATCAGAACTAGAAATTAATTGATCTTGTAAGATCTCCTCGAGAAAACTTTACAAATGGTTCAATTGGCTCTGAGCATTACGGGACTTAACATCTGACGGCACCAGTCCCCTAGACTTAGAACTACTTAAACCCAACTAACCTAAGGACATCAGACACATCCATGCCCGAGGCAGGACTCGAACCTGCGACCGCAGCTGCCGCGTGATTCCGGACTGAAGCGCCTACAACCGCTCGGCCACCGCGGCCGGCAAATTGCAAAACTTTACACATTAAGACGTTTACTAACCACCGTGTTAGCAAATGTCACGGGAGCATTGTGCTACAATGTAGTAGGTCAGCAACTGGAAGCAGTTCATCATCATCATCATCATTTAAGACTGATTATGCCTTTCAGCGTTCATTCTGGAGCATAGCCCCCCTTATAAAATTCCTCCATGATCCCCTATTCAGTGCTAACATTGGTGCCTCTTCTGATGTTAAACCTATTACTTCAAAATCATTCTTAACCGAATCCAGGTACCTTCTCCTTTGTCTGCCCCGACTCCTCCAACCCTCTACTGCTGAACCCATGAGTCTCTTGGGTAACCTTGCTTCTTCCATGCGTATAACATGACAGCAACATCTAAGACTGTTCGCCCTGACTGCTACATCTATAGAGTTCATTCCCAGTTTTTCTTTGATTTCCTCATTGTGGACATCCTCCTGCCATTGTTCCCATCTAATAGTACCTGCAATCATCCTAGCTACTTTCATATCCGTAACCTCAACCTTGTTGATAAGGTAACCTGAATCCACCCCGCTTTCGCTCCCATACAACAAAGTTGGTCGAAAGATTGAACTGTGCACAAAGAACTCAGTCTTGGTACTGACTTCCTTCTTGCAGAAGAGAGAGGACCGTAGCTGAGCGCTCACTGCATTAGCTTTGCTACACCTCGCTTCCAGTTCTTTCACTGTGAGAATATGCATCCTAAGTACTTGAAACCGTCCACCTGTTCTAACTTTGTTCCTCCTATTTGGCACTCAATCCGTTTATATCTCTTTCCCACTGATATTACTTTCGTTTTGGAGATGCTAATATTCATACCATAGTCCTTACATTTCTGATCTAGCTCTGAAATATTACTTTGCAAACTTTCAGTCGAATCTGCCATCACAACTAAGTCATCCGCATACGCAAGAATGCTTATTTTGTGTTCACATATCTTAATCTGACCCAGCCAGTCTATTGTTTTCAACATATGATCCATAAATAATATGAACAACAGTGGAGACAGGTTGCAGCCTTGTCTTACCCCTGAAACTACTCTGAACCATGAACTCAATTTACCGTCAACTCTAACTGTTGCCTGACTATCCATGTAAAGACCTTTAATTGCTTGCAAAAGTTTGCCTCCTATTCCATAATCTCGTAGAACAGACAATAACTTCCTCCTTGGAACCCGGTCATATGCCTTTTCTAGATCTATAAAGCATAGATACAATTCCCTGTTCCACTCATAACACTTCTCCATTATTTGCCGTAAGCTAAATATCTGGTCCTGACAACCTAAACCCACACTGATTTTCATCCAATTTGTCCGCAACTAATACTCGCACTTTCCTTTCAACAATACCTGAGAAGATTTTACCCACAACGCTGATTAAAGAGATACCTCTGTAGTTGTTACAATCTTTTCTATTTCCATGTTTAAAGATTGGTGCGATGACTGCTTTTGTCCAGTCTGATAGAACCTGTCCCGACTCCCAGGCCATTTCAATTATCCTGTGTAGCCATTTAAGACCTGACATTCCACTGTATTTGATGAGTTCCGACTTAGTTTCATCCACCCCAGCTGCTTTATTGCACTGCAGTCTATTGACCATTTTCTCCACTTCCTCACCGAGCGAGGTGGCGCAGTGGTTAGACACTGGACTCGCATTCGGGAGGACGACGGTTCAATCCCGTGTCCGGCCATCCTGATTTAGGTTTTCCGTGATTTCCGTAAATCGCTCAAGGCAAATGCCGGGATGGTTCCTTTCAAAAGGGCACGGCCGACTTCCTTCCCTCATCCGATGAGACCGATGACCTAGCTGTCTGGTCTCCTTCCCCAAACCAACCAACCAACCTCCACTTCCTCAAATGTGATCCTATTTCCATCATCATTCCCATCCCATTCTACCTCGAAATCTGAAACATTACTGATCGTATTGTCACCTACATTGAGCAACTCTGCAAAATATTCCCTCCATCTGCCCAAGGCATCCACAGGATTCACCAGCAGTTTTCCTGACCTGTCCAAAATACTTGTCATTTCCTCCTTACCTCCCTTTCGAAGACTGCTAATTACACTCCAGAATGGTTTTCCAGCAGCTTGACCCATAGTCTCCAATCTGTTTCCAAAGTCTTCCCAAGATTTCTTCTTGGATGCTGCAGTTATCTGTTTGGCTTTGTTTCTTTCTTCAACATAACTTTCTCTGTCTATCTGAGTTCTAGTATGTAGCCATTTTTGATACGCCTTCTTTTTCCTTTTACAGGCTGCCTTGACTGTGTCATTCCACTAAGCTGTTTGCTTCATCCTACTTTTACACACTACTGTTCCAAGACATTCTTTAGCCACTTCTAGTACTGTGTCCCTGTACCTTGTCCATTCCTTTTCCAATGGCTGTAATTGACTACATTCAACTAACTGGTACCTTTCTGAGATCGCTGTTATGTACTTGTGCCTGATTTCCTTATCCTGAAGTTTCTCCACTCTTATCCTCCTACATATGGACCTGACCTCCTGCACTTTCGGCCTCACAATCCCAATTTCACTGCAGATTGGGATTGTGAGGCCGAAAGTGTAGGAGGTCAGGTCCATATGCTAAATATGATGCTGGAAGCAGTTAATTCCATAAATTATCTGGGAGTAGACATTAAGAGTGATTTAAATGGAATGACCGTACAAAATTTATCGTCTGTAAATCAGATGCTAGACTGAAATTCATTGGAAGAATCCTAAGGAAATGCAATCCGAAAACAATGGAAGTTGGTTACAGTACACTTGTTCGCCCAGTGCTTCAATACTGCTCACCGGTGTGGCATCCATACCAGATAGGGTTGATAGGAGAGATAGAGAAGATCCAACGGAGAGCAGCGCGCTTCTTTACAGGATCATTTAATAATCGCGAAAGCGTTACGGAGATGATAGATAAACTCCAGTGGAAGACTCTGCAAGAGAGACACTCAGTAGCTCGGTACGAGCTTTTGTTGAAGTTTCGAGAACATACCTTCACCGAGGAGTCAAGCAGTATATTGCTCCCTCCTACGTATATCTCGTGAAGAGACCATGAGGATAAAATCGGAGAGATTAGAGCCCACACAGAGGCATACCGACAATCTTTCTTTCCACGAACGAGACTGGAATAGAAGGGAGAACCGATAGAGATACTCAAGGTACCCTCCGCCACACACCGTCAAGTGGCTTGCGGAGTATGGGTGTAGATGTAGAACACGACGGACTTGCCAGGGTCAGCGGTCTCTTGCTGCCTCGCAGGGCGTAATTACACGACGCGCCTCTTCGCAGTAGCGGATCCGCCGGCCGCAGAACGCGCATGCGCACGCAGGCAGCGAGGGTCTAGCCAGCCGAGCTGCAGCCGGTGGCACCCGGCTAATTAGCAGCTCCGCGGCGGAGTCGGCATTACCGGAGCGCGCGGGTCACGTGTTCCCTGCAGCCAGCGACGCCTCGTTACGGACCTGTACAGAGCCGCCTAATTATGGTCACCCACAGCTGTTAATCGTTATTTGTCAATGCGTCTTCACACGAACTGCGGGACATGTACGTAGGCTGGTCAGTGAACAACGAGAAAATCTGCATCGATGAAACTCGAAAGTGAATTGAAGTAAGTTATTTAGCCTGAGTGAAACAACTAAATTTTAATATCTCTTTTTACTCACAATTTTAATGTTTATACTTCGGTAGCTACTGTACAGTGGTTCCGGGGACTATGCTGTATGATTATCAACGACACTGTGTCTTATCCCAAGAGAAAAAGTCAGTCAGTACCCAGCAACAGATACCTTAATCTTCCTAACCTAATTCTCAGGATTTGTACTGACGATGGAGACAACAGAGCTGGTCCACAAATCCCCGAATACCTTTTCTACAAATTTACCGAACACCCGTTTGCAAGTACAGCGCAGCCTTTTTTCGAAAGATTCCTCCTCAAGTTCCAAGAGAACTCTGTATCGGCTGTATTGGCCCCATACGATACTGTAAACTGCAATAAAAAAGTTTCCGTTCGATGTCTGTACAGTCCGGAATCGGTATACCAATCACAAAAAATCGCCGGGAGGACTGAGGCAATCGTTTCACCGGCGCTTCTTGAAGAAGTCTCTAACTGAAAACTGCACGTCCACGTTCGACAGGAATCGTAGACCGTTCAAGGCCTTTTTTAATGGGACGAGGCGTATTATCGAGTGTCTCCTACCTTGTATTTATGTATGTATGTATATTAACCGCGGGCCTAGAAACGACGAAGACGGCTACCGCTGTCCACTTAACCCTTCCGCCGCCCCATACCGAACCCAGGGTTATTGTGTGGTTCGGCCCCCGGTGGACCCCCGCAGGGAACGTCTCACACCAGACGAGTGTAACCCCTATGTTTGCGTGGTAGAGTAACGGTGGTGTACGCGTACGTGTAGAACTTGTTTGAGCAGCAATCGCCGACATAGTGTAGCTGAGGCGGAATAAGGGGAACCAGCCCGCATTCGCCGTGGCAGATTGAAAACCGCCTAAAACCATCCACAGACTGGCCGGCTCACCAGACCTCGACACAAGTCCGCCGGGCGGATTCGTGCCGGGGCCAGGCGCTCCTTCCCGCCCGGAAAGCCGTGCGTTTGACCGCACGGCCAACCGGGCGGGCTGTCTCCTACATTAGTTAACGTAACTTTTGGTGGCCTTGCAAATGTCTTGTGTCGAATAGCGACCAGCTCTGAACTTAGCACTCCACTTTAAAACATTTGTTTTCGACAGACATACTGCGCTATACACATTCTTCATTCTCGGATGGTTGTCTACCGGTGTTCGTTCTTCGGCAGCCAAGAAAGGAATTACAGCACATTGGTTCTGTTTGGACATATTTGATCATAACGTCGCCACTGTTCACCTTTCTGCATGCATTCAAAGAGAAACGAATACCACACTAATCCATTGACTAAATGTCAGTGCTTTTATTCCTGCATCGGATTTGCAGTGCGTAGCATATACGCAGCAGCAATGCCTACAAATGAAAACGTTTTGATCGCGTCTTAAAGACGTGGGATCCTAGACCGATGTGTTGTCTTTCTTACTTGATTACGGCTTCACTAGTATAACAGTTTGCGATGTTCCCTTTCCCCAAATATGTGCAGTACTTTACCACAACGCTCCTTAAAGATAGTCTTCCACGTACGCACGCTACTTCTGGTTTCAAATATTACCCTCATAAGAGTGGTCTCGTAGAACTGCCTTTAGACATGTAGAAAACTAACATCGGATACTATCGCGTTCCTTTTGTTTTCACGAAACTTGAGCCTTAATAAGGTAGCGTGTCTTTCGTGCCTCTTTGACACAGACAACCACACAAGGGACAAACGTATCCAATGGTTAACTGTGCAGAAAACATCCTGAAAAGGGACAGTCGTATTTTAAGTTGTTTGCAGGAACACCAGTCTGGAAGATGGATTGTTCTGGCCATGTAACATTAAACAATGTGGCCTTGCTATGTTAGTACTTTTTGACTAATAATCAAAATTTCCTGGGTTCCGGGTAAGAATCCAAACACCGCTTGAATTCTGAATAAAGCTCTTCATTAATGGGAGCCGAATACCCCCGAAGACATCCAACGGTCTTGTCAAATAGGGTGGAGGAACCTCTTGGTTAGGGGATGAGTAAATGTCCCGAAAAGGAGAAAGGAGGAAAAGTCAAACATGATCAAAGTGATGTGGAAGGAGGAAATGAGACCAGCAAATGAAAAAGTGCCTTGACGATCTCTCCATTGGCAAAAAGGTTACTGATTAGTTCCCATTCGGCAAGCAAGGAGGGGACCTCTAAAGGGGAGATATATTTGAGGATAAGATTGAATGACCAGAAAAAGATGAATATATTCATACTCGGAACGCGGGTTTTCAGAAGTTCGATAGCAATGGGGAACCTAGAAAATAAGACAATGGAAAAGGGAAGGTTCAGTCTAGAAATAATGAGGGTGAGTGAAGTGAAATGGATAGACGATAATGATTTCTGGTCAGACGGATGTAGGATGATATCAACAGCAGCATGAAATTCTATAGCGGAATTAAGATTCGTTATGAGTGGGTAAGTAGGCAAGAGAGTGCTACTGTGAACACTACATAGACAGAATTCTTATCATCAGAATCTACAACAAACCAACGCCGACAAAAACTGTTTGGTTATACATGCCGTCGTCACAAGCAGAAAATGAAGAGATAGAGAAAATACACTGAAATTCCAATGAAACTGGTATAGGCCTGCGTATTCAAATACAGAGAGATGTAAACAGGCAGCATACGGCGCTGCGGTCGGCAACGCCTATATAAGGTAGAAGGTGTCTGGAATCGGGTAAAACATCGAATCTTCGACATCGTTGCGGCCGGAAAAAGATCCTGCAAAAACGAGACCAACGACGACTGAAGAGAATTGTTCAACGTGACAGGAGTGCAATCCTTCCGCAGATTGCTGCAGATTTCAAACCTGGACCATCAACAAGTGTCAGCGTGGGAACCATTCAACGAAACATTATCGATACTGGCTTTCGGAGCCAAAGGCCCACTCGTGTACCCTTGATGACCGGACGACACAAGGCTTTACGCCTCGCCTAGATCCGTCAACACCGACAGTGGACTGTTAATGTCTGTAAAAATGTTGCCTGATCAGACTAGTCTTGTTTAAAACTGGATTGAGCGGATGGACGTGTACAGGTACGGAGACAACCCCATAAATCCATGGACTCTGCATGTGAGCAAAGGACTGTTAAAGCTGGTGGAGGCTGTGTAATGGTGTGGCAAGTGTGCAGTTGGAGTTATATGGGACCCCTGATACATCTACACAGAATTCTGACAGGTGACACGTACGTAATCGTCCTATGTGGTCACCTGATCCATTCATGCCCACTGTGCATTCTGACGGACTTGGGCAATTCCAGCAGGACAATGCAACACCCCATACATCCAGAATTGCTACACAGTGGCTGCAGGAACACTCTTCTGAGTTTAAAAACTTCCGCAGGCCAACAAACTTCCCAGACATGGACGTCATTTAGCATATCTGGGATGCCTTGCAACGTGCTGTTCAGAAGAGATCTCAGCCCTCTTGTAATCTTACGGATTTATGGACAGCCCTGCTGGATTCATGGTGTCAGTTCCCTCCAGCACTACTTCAGACATTAGTCGAGTCCATACCATATCGAGTCTTGGCACTTCCGCATGCTCGCCGGGGCCCTACATGATATTAGGAAGGTGTGCCAGTTTCTTTGGCTCTTTATGTATACGAAAATGTTGAAACGGCAGCTCAGAAGATAAAAGGAGATAATAGTCACAAGGCATAAAAAATGGAAATGTGGTAGTAGGAGGTGGAAAAAAGAAAGAGTTACGGGGGAATGTGGATTTGGCAGTAGGAATGAGAGAGGAGATAGCCTACATAAGATCTGCAATAAATTTCAACTAGTAATAGGGTCTAAATGGTTCAAAAATCTCATGATGTGGAGGCATATTTTCTAAATGCTAGGATTGTAGGGCGTCCTCAGGAATCAGAGATAGACTCGGATCACAATCTATTAATGATAAAGAGCAGGCTGAATCTTAAGAGACTCACTCATCCGGAAGGATCGTTTATCAAAGAAGTGAAAAAGTAAAGTAGTGAGGTGTAATGAGATCATTTGAAGTTCTCTGAGGCTATAGAGACTTCGATGGGGCACCACACTAGGCAGTTCAGTTGAAGAGCAATGAACAACTCAAAAAAGAGCAATCACGGAAGTTCGGCAGACAAATATAGGAGAAAGGAAGGTAGCTGAGAAGGAACCTTGGGCTACAGGAGAAATACTTCAAGTGAACGATGAAAGAACGGTGTACAACAATTTTTAGGGAAACTCAGGAACACAGAAATTAAAGGAGCAAAAACATTCAGCGAAATTCAGAAATATAGAAATACCAGGGTTGGAACATTAATAGTGGCAACTATTTATTTACAGCTCGTACAAAATAGATAAGTGTTTTAAAGTTTTACTGACTTTCAAAGTAGACACCAACATTGTGTACAACCCGTTGCCAGCGATGTGAAAGTCGTAGGATACTCTTAGCAGTGCCAGTTGAACTGACAGTTCGAGTGGCGAGGGCTATTGCTCGACGAATTTGTAGCAGTTTGGAAGCGAATGCCTTCAAGTGTTTCCTTCAGTTTAGAAATCGAGTTGAACTCACGTCAGGAGAGTGCAGTAGTTGGTATACCACTTAGCAGCCACATCAGTCAAACAAATCAGTTGCACCTTGCACTGTACATGCTTTAGCATTGTCTTGCAAAATGATGTTCATGTACTGCAGAAAGTGTCATCACTTCTGTCTGTATGTTGTTTCTTTTTGGAACACAATCTACGACCAGCACAGTTAATGCCCCAAATTGTAACTCTGTTTCCATCCTTAATGCACTTACTTGGCCCTTACGTTTCCAGAGTGCGATTTACAATCACTTTGAACTTTGCCCATAATTCCTCTACGTCCGCACATTGAAACTAAGTGATGCCTGTTCATTGTCTAAATGGAATGGTAACAACAGCTTATCTGCTATTTCTAGCACAAATACTCTCCTAGCCTTCTTGATGGACTTATTAACATTAGTAACTATTTTCGTTATGATGACATCATGGTCACTAATCTCTCTGTACCGACAGTGAAGTGTTTCTCCTTATAAGGTCTAAAACATATCCACTGCGTATGAGTTGTCTAGTAAGTTATTCGAGCAGTTCTCGGAAAACGTGTTCAAAGATACTGTTAGTACGACCTTTAGTAAACCCATAGATGTCCTAGCCTATACTCGTTAGACTAAAGTCGGCTCCAGCTAATACTGCAGCATCTGGTTTTTTCCGCGTTACTCAGCATAGGCTTTCCTTGAACGATTCTACAATTGTTACAGCGGTACCAGGTTGCCGGTAAAAACAACCGATAATTAACTCGAACTCATCTAGGCCTGCTACTAGAGTCCAGACATCTTTTATGTCGATAGAACAATACGTTTGTCAACAGCAATAAACACTCTCCCTACTACAGCGTCCAATCTGTCTTGTCGGTACATAATATTCCTTCAAAATTTCTGAAATCAGTAGGAGAAGTGGCGGTTATTCAAGCTGGTATATGAAATCTGAGTATCGATATATAGTACATTACCCCAAGACGACAACGGAAAATAAGTGCGAGAACCGTCGCACAATCAACATGACGACTCAATGCAAGATCAACGCGCAGAAGAATAGAAAAGCAAATTCTTGATTTGTTAGATCATGATCAGATTGACTTTCAGAATGGTAAGAGCTCCAGAGAAATAGTTCAGACGCTGCGACTGGTAATACAAGTAAGACTTTATAAAACTGAAGACTCATTTATAGGAGTCTAGAAAAATGCTCGACAATGTAAAATGGTGCAAGATAGAAATTTTGAGAAAAACAAGATTAAGCCATAGAGAAAGACGTGTAATGCACAGTGAGTACTAGATCATAACAGGAAAGAATAAAAATTAAGGACGAAATGCTCTAATGGAAGGCAAAGCGCTCGAATTAAAACGGTATAAGGTAAAGATATAAGTTTTCGCTTCTATTATCCAATCTGTACATCGAAGAACTAATGATGGAAATAAAGGAAAAGTGCAAGAGCGGGATTAAACTTCAAGGTGGAAGGATGTCAATGATAGGGTTCGCTGATGATACTTCTTTCTACATTAACGTAAGGTTGAATGTCAGTGTTGGTTTGGAGCAACTTGCAAGGGGCAGGTTCAGCCGTCAAAACGGAAATTGTTTCTTGCTCCAAGCACAGTCCCACTCCTTGGCGAATTCTCGCATGTAATATTGAGTGTAGGTGAGATGATGAAAGAGGAAAAATTGTAAAAGCCGATGCCGACACATAGCCTAACCCATTCCAATAACAAACACCAACCGGATTATCAGTCTTAACTTCCCCATTCAATGAGCGGAATATCATATGCCCACACTTCATGAAACACTGTGAAGAGTTTCGGAATTTAGGACGAAGACGCAAAACTTTGTGATCTAGAACTATAAAATGTCACATCTTGCTTCCTTGTCGGCTAAATAATGGAAGTGAAAATTTCAAACATCACCACGATTGGAACGAGCGCCACCAAACAAGCTTGTATCAGCGAAGGCGGTTGGACGGAAAAATCCGATGAGTAGAGAATATGAACTGAGAGTAAACCCAAGAATGGTGAAAGTAATGAATGGGAGATTAGAGATTAACAATAAACTTAATTTCATATTCGGGCCATCGAAGCAGACGAAAGTAGGGAATTTGTCTGCCTTGCAAACGAAGTAATAAATAACAAAGCACGGAGGATATAAAAGTCAGATTATCACTATCACAATAGGCTTTTCTGGCCAAGAGAAGTATGCTAACGTTAAACCGCGGTCTTAATAGGAAGAACAAACATCTCAGAATGTATGTTGGAGCATAGCATTCTATCGCAGGGAACAGTGGACTGTGGTAAAACAGGAAATCACAGCGTTTGAGATGTGGTGCTATTGTAGAATGTGGGTGGGCTGATAAGGATCAAGGATGATGTCCACAGAATCGGTGACGAAAGCAGCGTATGAAAATCACTGACAGGAAAAGTCACAGAATGATAAGTCATGATTTAGACATCAGGAAGTATCTTCCTAAAGGGAACTCTAGCATGTGTAATCACTCTTTCCCAGGAAAACGTGTGAAGACAACGCCGGTAGAGAAGCCAGAGAAAGACGTCGGTGCCGCGGATCAACCACAAGTGCAACCCTGCTTTTATGGATGATATAAAATAGCTGGTGAAGGGCTGGAGTGATGGCAAGTACGTGTTCTAAATGCGTAAGAATAGAACTCTTGCGACTGGAATTTTACAGGAGCAACAATAACAGTTTATATACCTGCAATGCCTCGATGGAGAAGGCAACAAGGAACCACTTCATTACTTCCTATCAGAAATCATTATGGCTGAAATAACCACAAATTCAGATCTCACTACCTCGTAGATCTTTAGTGCTCAGAGGGCGCTAAGAATATTCGGGTTCTTTTATAAAATAGACACTTGGAATGTTGCAAGTACGATGCGAGTAGGTGAATTTGAGAACACTGTTAATAAATGACATTATTATTCATAGACATACTTTGTGTCAGCGCCACACGATAGCCAAACCATGGAGAATGTCAGTTTCAAGGCGGTGCATTTTGTTACAGTTGATCCATCTGTGTAAAACGTGGATAGAAAGTAGGTGCACTGGTGAGCCGAACCATTATGACCACCTGCTTAATTGCTTTTCTGTCCGTCTTTGGAAGAAAATAAATCACCTATTCTGTTTATTAGGGATCCAACCGTTTGTTGGTACGTTTGTGGAGGTATGTGGCATTACATGCTACGCACGGGTCTTGTAATTCGCGTAATAACGGGCCGCTGATTTGAGTACGCGGTGATGGCGCCCTATAGCAACCTAGATGAGTTCCATAGATTAACATCTGTCGAATTGGATCGCCGAGACATCAAAGTGAGTTTACTATAATGCTGTGGCACAGTTCTCGCTCCGAGTCACAAACTATTAAATTCCCGAGAGATGACATTACTATCGGGGAAGGCATCCAACATGAAGGGATGCAGGTGGTTCGCAGCTGTTAGCGTGTCTTCGATTACTACCACAGGACCCATACAAGGGCAGTAGAATGCCACCCTTGGCACAATGCAGCCCCCATCAGCCTGTGTCCGTGGCGTGCTGCACGATTCGAGCTGCCTTTCACTTCGATAACCGCCCTTGAGGAGACGACCATCGATCTAGTGTAGCAAAATGTGATTTAACCGAAGTGCCGAAACATTCCCATTGCTCTATGGAGGAATCGCGATGATCTCGTGCCCACTGGCACCGTAATTGAAGATGCAGTTGGGTCAACATGTGAACACACAGGGGTGGCCTGCTGCGGCGTTCCATGTTCAACAATGTACGATGAACGGTATGCTCCGAAACACCTTCCCGTGCACCAACAGTGAGCTCTTTCGGCAGGTCACCAGCGATCCTATTTTACAAAGCAAACAAGCCTCCGAACCCCACGTTCTGTGAAGATTCTCGGACGTCCAACCATTTAGTACCTAATGTAGTTTCATTGTCCTTCTGCCTCCTTCCTTAGATGCACATAAGAGTAGCACGAAAACATTCGACCACCTCCGCGTTTCGAGATCCTTATTCACAGGCTCTCCGTAATAATAATCTACCCTTTCTGAAAGTCGCTTATCTCAATGGATATCCCCATTTGCAGCCCATATCTTTGCTGGGGCGATATTCTATCCGTGTCTACTCACATTTATACATTTGTCACCGCGTCACGTGTCCGCAATGCCATCAGGCGTCATCCAACGTTGTGGTGGGCAGTACCCACAATGTTTTGGTTTTTCAGAGTATATTTATAAAAGGAAACGTAGTCAGTGCCGTTATACATGTGGTTAAGGTCCTCTTAAAGCAATATCGTGGCACAGTTTAATTAAAAAAAAAAAAAGACAAGATTGACATAATGCAGATAGACCCACCGATAGCGGATAGATCGGACATTTATCGCGTAATTTTAAATTATAATAAAAGATTGACGGAATAATTCATGCAACGATAACAGTGCACCAATTCTTATTGTATGAAATAGTTTTCAAAAACTATAAATAATGAATCTTTTCTCTCTTATGTCTGTTAAAAGCCACGGCTGATTTTTCTCATGGTGCTATCACCAACAGTAGCATTCATATCTCAACGTGAAGTCATCCGTCCTACTCACGATAGATTAAAATCCTTTTAAACTACTACGCAATAATACTTTTAAACAATACTTCATTTCTTCTGAGGGGCTGGATGTGCCGCGATGGCAGCATAAACATTTATTGATACTGTTTTTAATAAGAGCTGTACCTCTGCCCTAATATGAGTTGAAAAATGTTGCAGGACGCCGTCTTCAGATCATTAAAATTATTCTTTTTATTCTTTAAATATTACATGACCGTTGGAAGAACTTACATAGTTTTTGTCATTAATGGCGTCGCTACACCAATGAACCTACACGGAATTGGCGAGGGCAACGTTTAATTACTACGTACTGAGTCATATACAGGATAGGTACTAGCTATTCACAAAAATACGCACTACAGTTGTTAATCTCCTATGTATTCAACAAAACTATATACGTACTACAAATAATTGAATCACTTAGAGACCGTGAAAATTTAACGTACGTCAGTGAGGACCGCAGAATCGACAAGACAATGAAACAAAAACCACTCATTCATCTTCTACAAAAACACAGATAATAATATTTGTAATTCTGACAGTTCTGGCAACTCTTATCTACTGTTAGGTATCTGCAATTTATTTATACTTTTTTTTTACCGGAGTCAATGCTATACACTGAAGTTGAGCAATTTTTGGTTGACCTAGATATGGTTCTTAAAACATCGAAGAGAAGTATTACAATGATAACTTTGATGTCAAAATTGTTGACTGTGTGGGGGAACATGGACTAAGTGTCAGTAAAGTAAGTAGCGAAACACTGAGTTCTGTCAACAATATAGCTTCGGCATAACGGGTACAAATTCGCCAAATGTCGATTATATACATGGAAATCATCAAGACATACCATAGAGCATAGAAACGGAGATATTACAGCCTCTAAATTCCGTAGCATTTGGGGAATAAGGGATAAGGATTTTCATAGTGTATCTGCAGACGTGTGGTTGTGAATCATAACCTAATGTGAAATTGCTGATGTACCTGGTATCATCTGTATAAAGTACTGTAGTTCTAATTAAGCAGAAAGGTATATATAGTAAAGTAGTCAGGTTGCTTACCATAGGGTGTTGACAACAGCTGTAACACACTACAATCACTTTAGATCACACTAAGTCTAAATTCTAGTGACAGTTCACGCCTATGCCATCTCTACGGTAACGCTATGAACGACATATCAGACTGACACAAGGCGAAAACATTCAGAAGTCCATTAACATCTTCCAACACATTCGACCACATCCACAACTCTTCTAAGAATTGGGGAACATGTAATGAATTAGTTATAAACATGATGGTTACAACAATATGAAGTTTCATACTTATTCTCCACGGGAACTGTCATTAAAAAAGCATCAAAAATTATTATTGATAATAATACGTTTGGGACTAAACCACATAATTTCAGCGAATCCTAGTAGCTTACCATCAGTAACGAAGTAAATTACAGGTTTCGGTTTGTAGAAAGAACACTTGAACGTCGCCTTCTGTCGCCATGTCAAAACATGATATTGACAGTTCATACAGAAAAGTTTGCTCTGTGGACACTATGATCATTTTTGAACTACGGAAATCTGTTATAGCATCTACAAAAATGCCTAGTGGTATGCCTGACAAGAACTTCCATGGTTTCATTATTTCTTGTTGATCATAAAAGATCATAAAAATGAAAATTAATAAAATGTTTTCTCTCGAGTCGTATTCAAGCTATCTTGACAATCATTTTTAAATAAGGGAGGAACAAGTAGGAATTAATGTTTCCTCTGATTAAAGAAGAAAATATTTTAATTGACGCAGGTGACTTCATACGTCCCACATAATTCTTTGTGGAAACGATGTTATTTGCCAGACAGTGAGAAATAGTATTCCAATTATATGGAACTCCCAGGATGGAACAAACCCTATAAATCAATGAGAATATCTCCCTACAGCAGCGGAGTGCAAAGTCGATCGTGTTCGTTACGTCTGTGTTCCCCGCAGTTTCGGAACGAACGGAAAATAAAGTCGGCTTCACAATACAGGAACTCGATGTGCATCCAGGTGGAGCACAGTTCTCGAATAGAGGATCAAAGGCTTACATCGACCGGCCTTTGTCCTTTTAATGTGTTTATTTGCTCGCAATATTACTCTGGGCACCAAAGAAGCTTCTTTCCCGGGGATCATATTTATAGTACAATGGAATCCACAGAAACGAGCTTTCGATGAAAGCAACCGTGCTACTGGAACAGAGTCACACACTGCTCTGAAAGAATTTCCCGATTGTCAGCTACCTGAAACTGAAGTTTCGGTTGCGCCAGTGCCTGCTACTAGCACTGTAAAATATACTATCATTATAAACTATATATCCGAGCAATTCTCTACGTCACATGACAATGTTATTGATAAAGGCAGCATGCTGTGGTCGCAATGCATCATGAAATATTCCCAGTACATTCGAACGGAAACACAGATAGCTGTAAGTAGTTGGGAATATTTTTCTCTTTGCGTCACAGGAGTTCGCGATTCGAATTTTTCAGCAATTGACATTAATGGTTCGTTTCTGCAGTATACACCGTATTTTAAAGAGTCCACATTTCAGAAATATCGGTTCTAGTTCTGCAAGTTTCGCAGGAGAGCTTCTTTAAAGTTTGGAAGGTAGGAGACGAGATACTGGCAGAAGTAAAGCTGTGAGTACCGGGCGTGAGTCGTGCTTCGGTAGCTCAGATGGTAGAGCACTTGCCCGCGAAAGGCAAAGGTCCCGAGTTCGAGTCTCGGTCGAGCACACAGTTTTTATCTGCCAGGAAGTTTCATATCAGCGCACACTCCGCTGCAGAGTGAAAATCTCATTCTGGAATCTGCCTCTATATTGACTTGAAGCAGCGTTAAAGGATGACAGAAAGTGGATGGAGTTGCAACGAGATATGATATAATGGTAGACGGAAGATACATTCTAGAGAGAGAGGGAGATGCTGCTGCAGATCATTTAACCATTCTTTCCGTTGTTCTGTCGGGCTGTATCACTTGCGTGGCACAGCCTGCCTTCGAATCGTATAGACCTGCGTGTTCTGTGTGTGACTTAGAGCAGTATCTACTTGTGATTGCTAACAGCAAACCTTTCAGTTATCAGAAAATTTCCAAATGATGCGTGATGATGATGAATCATGTCCATCCTGTTTTAGCACTTTCTCCTGACGAAGATTTATGTAACGTGCTCCATTACCAAGCCGCCTCTTGAGCATTAATCGAATCGTCAGTTTCATAACTACGGTGATTCTAAGTTAGCGGCACGTGTTTGCGAGGTACTGCAATCCCCATGTATACATCTGCTTGACGGAAGTCCTGTTTAGGAGTTGGTATTAGCATTATGTGTAATTTCACACATCAAACACAGCTGCTATGCATTTGTCTCTTTCCTTGTAAGAGGTGTTCTCCATTACTAATGATCAGTTCATGTAGGACTGAGGCGAGCAAAGTATAATATCTGAACCCTGACTGGATGTGAACAGTGGGGCTATACACCTCTGGAAAACTATATTGTGCACTTATCACGAAGAATAGATGTATTAAGGTAGTAGTTTTTCCATTTTACAGTTTGTCAACATAGTTTATCGCAGAGAAACTTGCAAGGAGAATGTATCACATGCCCTTAAAGTATATTCCTTACACTGGAATACTAACAGCATAGTCTTCCACATGACTAATAGGTTAGAAATAGCACTGTTCTAACATTATAGTGTGTTTTAAGTGCAGATGCGTGTAGCGTTCGGAATGCATGTGTTTACATTCGCTCTTACCGATACCTTCTTGGTGCTGACTGCAGACACTAGAACAATACTCTAGAATTGAAAACGCAGTTGATTTATGTAAAATGTTTCAATCTCCGTCCATCCTGTGCTCCATCATACAAAAAAAACACTTGTTTTTTACCTCTTCAACGTCTGTTGTATCATCGCATCAGTTTCACATCTACTATACACCTATGAAGAGTGCTAATCTTTTCGAAATGCGCGTCTAGAGAAATTTTGTGCTCTAGGTTGGGTGCAGTGAGGAAGATTGCTGGGGTACCACTTTTGCACTTTTAAGTTATCAGATGGCAACCCGACTTAGGGACGGCTGAAGGACAACCTAATGAATTCCCTTCCACCGAACAACGGCACGACAACGGAAAATATCGGCCGAGGACGAAGATACCAGCAGCACTACGTCTTCAAATTGGCGTCTAGACATAGCTAAGGCACAATAATCACTCCAAATTATGAACAACGCCAAAGACTTTCGAACTACACGCAATGCCGGACAGCATCAACAGGGCAATGAAAAACACACTGCCGGAAAACTACTTAACGACCAGAGAACGTAACAGGAATGTTAACGGCAACGATGCAGAAGATACCGCTGGTGCACTTCACTAAAAAGTATCAACCAATTCAATAGCTGAACACCATACAGGAAGACGGCTGCAAAATTTCGCCGACTCCAACACAACATACGTTGCTGCTTGCAGGAACAGCCCATGAAGCAACAACTGGCAATGAACGAAGAGATGTCACAGCAGTTGAGGTTTCATAACAGGTTAACCGATCACACAACTTCAGTGTCCAGGTTCGGTGGGCGTCGAACTTGGCAGCTCTCGCACCTAGCGCCTCACAAATCCGAGCATGCATACACGCAGCCAGCTGCCCCGGCCTGACCTAGCGCCGCAGAGACTTCCTTGCTGTTCTGTCCCAGCCGACCGACTCAATCTAGCACGCAGACGGCATTAAAGTAACTGCTCTGTCAAACCACACAAGCCACACACTGTTTTACGAAAAAATTTCCACAAAAAACTTGAACAATATTAAAACCAGTCACTATGGAACAAGAAGAACGAATCACAACTCGACACACACAGACAACCAACAAGCGGTCGGCGACCAAAATACACGTCGTCCGATGAGACGACCGACCGAACGACCAAGCAAGGCCGACACTCAAGCCATGTGAGACGGCAACGATCGGGCGAATCATGGCTGTCCAGACTTCACTGCTGCTCCGTGCCGCCTGCCTTCAGATGAACGACGTCCCGGACACACTGGCTCAGACCCAACCACGCAGACGGAATACTTGCCCATTGGCCATCCGACTTCTCTGCACAAGGAAGGAACCGTCCCATGTCCTGCAAGATGATCAATTGAAGGGGCCCAGAAGCGATCGGAAGACCAAATACAAGTCGCCCGATGAGACGACCGCCCGAACGACCAACCAATGGTGGTCGAGCGAGTACTGGCTGTGCAGACCATACTGGCAGATACAACGACAGTGTGCTCATCGAAAAGCGCTGCTGCTGCCACTCACGGGCAGGCAAGCCAGCAACTCAGTGACGCCAGTAAATCGAATGAGAAACAAGACGGCAATACCGCAAAGAAAAGATGACAAGTAATAAATGGCACGAACATAAGTCGCTCACGGCTCAGTTAATATTGTCAAAACCTTTCTTTAAATATGCAAATGCTATAAACACAGCAGGTTTGCCTTTCTTCAGTCTGTCTACTTAGCTAAGTGGTAGCATCAGTATTGTCTCTTGTGTTCAGACATATCACAGGATTCTAACTCTGTGCTCGTGTTAGTTTGTGTAGCCCCTCTCCTCTCTACATGCTCCTTCCACCTTCTAGCCTTCTGTTATTTGCTTAGTTTTGGCTTGCCAAATGAGCTGTTCACAGTTGAGTCTCCTTTGAGTAAAGTTTTCCTTCTTCTTTCTTATTTAATTTTGGCATCTATGTTCTCCAAGAGCAAAATCGCTGTTGGGATTTTGGACCTTCTTCCAACGTCATTTTTAGATATCTCGATTCCACATGGCCTACTTTATTTGCTGCATTTTTACATTTTCTGCTGTCAATTAAATTAAACATTTCATGTTGTACCCCAGGATTTGCACGTTACCTTACTCCCGTTTATATCCTCTGCTACATTCGCCACTTCTTCTCTCAAAGATATCCATTCTTATTGTCATGGATTCCTTCCACTGTTTCAGTCAGTCGTTGACTTATAGTAGCTTTAGGATTATCGAAACACTTTGCATTTTCTACCCTTTACTGTCACTTTAGTTCTAAACTACAGTTCGTAACGAATAAACTGTCGTCGCTCTGCGTCTGCTCCGGGAAATGGCTTGGAGTTCAAAATCTGGTTTCGAAAACTCTGTACCACAAATACATTATACTTTCATGATTCTTGAGCAAAGTGTTGGCGATGATTACATTATGGCCGGTGCAGTATTCTATAGGGTGACTTCCGCTTTCATCCCTTCCCCCAAGCCCATATTTTAGTATTCTTTTCTCTTCCTATACCAGCTACCGTATTCCAGTTTCTCATCACATTTTAAATTTTTTTCTCGCATAACTATGTCAGTAATCTCTTTTATCGTACATTGTTTCAATCTTTTCATCACCTGTGTGATGTCTACCTTGGTAATGATAATTCAGTTTAGAGATGGAGTTGAGTGTTGTGATACTACACTACTGGCCATTAAAATTGCCACACCACGAAGATGACGTGCTACAGACGCGAAATTTAACCGACATGAAGAAGATGCTGTGATATGCAAATGATTAGCTTTTCAGAGCATTCAAACAAGGTTGGTGCCGGTGGCGACATCTACAACGTGCTGACATGAGGAAAGTTTCCAACCGATTCCTCATACACAAACATCAGCTGACCGGCGTGCCTGGTGAAACGTTGTTGTGATGCCTTGTGTAAGGAGGAGAAATGCGTACCATCGCGTTTCCGACTTTGGTAAAGGTCGGATTGTAGCCTATCGCGATTGCGGTTTATCGTATCGCAACATTGCTGCTCGCGTTGGTCGAGATCCAATGAGTGTTAGCATATTATGGAATCGGTAGATTCAGGAGGGTAATACGGAACGCCGTGCTGGATCCCAACGGCCTCGTATCACTAGCAGTCGAGATGACAGGCATGTTATCCGAATGGCTGTAACGGATCGTGCAGCCTCTTCTCGATCCCTGAGTCAACAGATGGGGACGTATGCAAGACAAC
This sequence comes from Schistocerca cancellata, assembly GCF_023864275.1. NCBI lineage: Eukaryota > Metazoa > Arthropoda > Insecta > Orthoptera > Acrididae > Schistocerca > Schistocerca cancellata. Next base: position 982,733,838 of record NC_064626.1, on the reverse strand, counting down.
AACCCTCTGCACGAACAGTTCGACGACGTTTGCTGCAGCATGGACTAGCAGCTTGGAGACCATGGCTGCGGTTACCCTTGACGCAGCATCGACAGGAGCGCCTGTGATGGTGTACTCAACGAGAACCTGGGTGCACGAATACCAAAACGTCATTATTTCGTATGGATCCAGGTTCTGTGTACAGCATCATGATGGTCGCATCCGTGTTTGGCGACATCGCAGTGAACGCACATTGGAAGCGTGTATTTGTCATCGCCGTACTGGCGTATCACCCGGCGTGATGGTATGGGGTGAGAGTGGTTACAAGTCTCGGTCACCTCTTGTTCGCAATGACGGCAGTTTGAACAGTGGACGTCACATTTCAGATGTGTTACAACCCGTGGCTCTACCCTTCATTCGATCCCTGCGAAACCCTACATTTCAGCAGGATAATGCACGAGCGCATGTTGCAGGCCCTGTACCGGCCTTTCTGGATACGAAAAATGTTCGACTGCTGCCCTGGCCAAGACGTTCTCCAGATCTCTCACCAATTGAAAACATCTGGTCAATGGTGGCCGAGCAACTGGCTCGTGACAATACGCCAGTCAGTACTCTTGATGAACTGTGGTATCGTGTAGAAGCTGCATGGGCAACTGTACCTGTACACACCATCCAAGCTCTTTTGACTGAATGCCCAGCCGTATGAAGGCCGTTATTACGGCCAGAGGTGGTTATTTTGGGTACTGATTTCTCAGGATCTGTGCACCTCAATTGCGTGAAAATATAATCATATGTCAGTTCTAGTATAACATATTTGTCCAACGAATACGCGTTTATCATCTGCATTTCTTCTCGTTGTAGCAATTTTAATAGCCGTTAGTGTACTTCTCTCATAGTCTCAATAGCTAACACTCACATAACGGTTAAAGTACATGAGTTTAACATATCAAATATTGAGGATCAACTGTCAGACATTTTTAATTATAAATAAATGCTGATCAGATAACACATAATGTGCTCTTATTATAATAAACTGCATTTAGGTACTACAATTTGCAATACTAAAAGCTGTTATGAAAGTAACAATAAGTTTCCGTCCTGGGACGATCGGTTTTCTAAATGAGACAGTGAACAATCATGGGCGGTAGTCATGAAATCTGTTTATGCTGAGATAAGATAACATGAGTAATGGAATATGTGAAAGAGTACACCGTAAAGAAAAAAAAATGGTGTTTCTTCATCCAACTTCGTTCTTCCTTCTTGTAGGTTCACGGTATAATTAACCAAACGGATAGGGCGTTTCGGTGGGTCCCGCCCCATACCTCCGTGGCGGCCGTCATTGGCTACCGCTAGCGTCTTCCGCGTCCAGATGGGAATGCCAATTCCACGAGCCATTGCGTCACCTCGGAAAGCCGGCTGAAGTGGCCTTGCGGTTCTAGGCGCAGCAGTCTACGCTACGGTAGCAGGTTCGAATCCTGCCTCGGGCATGGATGTGTGTGATGTCCTTAGGTTAGTTGGGTTTAAGTAGTTCTAAGTTCTAGGGGACTGAAGACCTCAGAAGTTGAGTCCCATAGTGCTCAGAGCCATTTGAGCCACCTCGGAAAATGCTTGCTGCTGCCGTTGCCGCGCGCCCCGCTGCCGCGCTTCCGCGGTAACCCTAGCAACACCAGCCGACGTACACACGGAAAACAAGAACCTACCGACTACAGGCCAATCATGCTATGCGAGGCCACGCCAACTTATGCTGCTACACATACTGTCTGTTTTATGAACAAAACATGTGTCGTGAGTCCTAGACAGACAAACCTGAAGCAAGAAACGGAGAGTAATTGTAAGAGCTTGTTTAGAAGGCTACAGTCTGTACGCAGGCAGTTTGGCAAAATTGTGAAAACGCTTCCAGATAGGTGTCTCCGAAAAACTTACTAGCTACGACAAGAACACTGTGAAAGAACTCGTGACATTTTAGGGTCATTCAAAGATGCAATAGGAATGCTGGAAAGCGACAAGTTTGCAGTAAGTAATTCAGTTTCTTTTCTCATGGGTGCTCAAACTGAAAAGTCATCGTCATACAGGCCCCGAAGATAAAGTGGTACATTTGTATTACTGTAGACCCAGTTTTGTTGTTTAACATGCGCTGCGCGTCCAGGAAATGAAAATTGCGCTTAACTGCTAAACGTCGGTTTCAGTGTCGCCGATATTTTGGCACTACACTACAACTGTCATATTATAATCCATTGCCACGCAGGGTAGCCCTGTGGTCTGACACACTTTTCCACAGGTCGCGTGGCTTCCCCCCTTGGGAGGTTCGAGTCCCCCCTCGGGGATGGGAGCGTGTGTCGTCCTTAGCGTAAGTTAATTTAAGTAAGATTAAGTAGTGCGTAAGCCTAGGGACCGATGACCTCAGCAGTTTGGTCCCATAGGAATTTACCACTAAAATTATCATTTATTGACTATTATACTACGAAAGCTGAAAGATCGCTGTCTCCCTCTCAACAGATCGGCAGCTAGAAATTGGGGCCTTGTACAGTATGGTAACATTGCCCGCCCAGTTAGCCGTGCGATCTAACACACGGCTTTCCGGATTAGGAAGGAGCACCTGGTCCCCGGCACGAATCCATCCGGCGGGCTTGTATCGAGGTCCGGTGAGCCGGCCAGTCTGTGGATGGCTTTTAGGCGGTTTTGCATCTGCCTCGGCAAATGCGGGCTGGTTCCCCTTATTCCGCCTCAGCTATACTATGTCGGCAATTGCTGCGCAAACAAGTGCTCCACGAACGCGTACAGCACCATTACTCTATCACGCAAACATTGGGGTTACACTCGTCTGGGGGTGGGGTTTCCACCGGGGACCGAACCGCACAATAACCCTGAAGGAGTGGTTCGGTGTGGGGCGGTGGAGAGGTGAAGTGGAATGCGGTAGTCGTCGTGGGGTTGTGGACCACTGCGGCAGCGGCGGGGACGGAGCGTCTGCGACGTTTCTAGGACCCCGGTTAACATACAATATAATACAGTACAACGGTAATATTTATATGCTCTTCCTTCCGATCACAGGAAATGGGGTTTTTTATCTGATAGGAATAATGTGATGAAATATTAGTTCCTGATAAGCTAGAACAAAAATATTATGTAGCAGTAATATCCTACTCAGCTTTTGTTATATCTTTAAATGTTTATTTTGGGCGTTTGAGAGATAGTCAGCCACACTGAGCCGACAAAAAATATTAAGTCTCTGTTTTCGGAGTGACTTGACTATGGGCATCTTTATACTCACAAGGGAATGGTCAGAATTGTCATGTCGAAACCTGTGTTGCTTTTTTTACGACTGTGAGTTAACATTGCAAGAAGTCTGTACGCAGAATTTTAGCTGCTGACATGAACTGGAAGTCTGTAAACAATTTGATGAAGTAAGACATTATTGTCGCATGGTTTCCGCGCTTATAACTGCCTCTTGTACAACCCTGACCTCTCTCGCTACGTTATACCAACGCCCTCTAGGGACAAGGTGGCGTAAGCTACGCGCCGCTCTCTTGGCACAGCAGTGGGAGAGCTGATTCCCCCAGTGAAAGGGAGCGTATGATAATTAAACATTCGTTGACAAATATGGCTGATATGTTATCTACAACATTCTTTCCAAATAGCTATGAAATAGACACAAATAAAAATATGGTTTAGAACACGTCCAAATTTTATTTCTTGTAATTACCTCGAAAATGCGAAATATTGATACAATGTTCAAAACAGGTTTTTTGTGCACCAAGAACATACAAGCAAAGACGACATATGACAGCCCTGCGAATCACAGACGTTGTTAGATGTCCGTAGACAAAACTTGACTGGCGTTAGGAATGAATCAGGCCTAGTATCAGTATATTTCGAGGAGTGCCACGCATATTTAATCAAATTCTGAAACCGTGGGGAGGAAAATTGATAATGTACTACTGACTGCAGCTTGAGAATATTGTCACGGTGATACACAGGAAATTGCAGTGATCTGCACACAATAATTTTCTCTGTTAGTTTTCTGTAAAATGCCTTCCACTGACGGAAAAATTCTCTGCCCAAAGGTTGAATTATGTTCGTCGTGCCGGGTGGAATCTGAAGTATCTCTACTTCTTTGTCAGGGTGGGCTCGGAATACAGCTTTTAATGAATCAGACCTTTTATGACCTGACCACGAATCTAGAAGGAGAAGAGATTTGTTCCCGCAGAACGGAAGAAAAGCATGACGCACGAAAAGTGTAGCGTTTTCATTTCCCATTTTTCCAGACTTCGATGCGTCTACCACAAGATTGTTTGCGTAGAACATTGTTCTTTTGACACGTGGTCCAAAACGTCCAGTTGGTTCTTGAAGACACACATATAGGCTAGTTTAGGCATAAATGAACCGTCCAGACTAATTATGGGCATTATAGTGTATGAATGGGTGAGTGCAGTCGTGGACTGCGCAATCGCCTCAATATGTTTTTCCCCTTTGAATGACAGTGTTCTTTTCGCACGCATTTCTTTTTGAAAACCTGACTGATCTGCATTGTACACGTACGATTCACTAAAACTAGCGATCTTATTTTTTGCATTCGTAAGAAAAGCTTCTATCATTTCGATTTGTGTCACTTCATTTTCCGACCTGTTTCTCGATACAAATTTTATTATTTTCATTGCCACAATTTTATGTGATCTTTTGAAGCGACTAATCCAACTTTGAGAAGCTGTAAATTCTTTAGCGCCTATCGCGTTGGCAATCTCTAACGCCCAATCACGCAAAGTTGTATCGCTGACATTAAATGACTGTTGTCTGGCATCGGTAAATAGCTCAAAAAGTCGCGCATTTATCTCCGTCGCAATTTGCAGTCGACTCTTACGTCGTCCACCGACTTCCTTTTTCCATCTAGACAATTCACTTTCAGAACGGACAAACCGATACTTATTTTGAACAGTACTTACACATAGGCGTTTCTTACCACTTTCGTTCAACCAATACGTCACCGCTTTTTCTTTGTCTGATAAGGTAATTATAGTTGCTGGTGTTACTTTCGGAGATAATTGATGATGGTATGTGGCACTATCACTCGAAGAGTCTTCAAGAGTGCAACTTTCGTCGGTGTCTTCGCCGTCTGTAGATTCACAGTCTGCAATATCGAGTGTTTCAGTTGTTTCTAGCCACATGTCTGCGCCATTTACATGCTCGTCTGGAAGTTTAACAACCATGTCGCACAACACATAGTCTTCACGCGTGTTTTCTGTTGATTGCTTCATTTGGCGTCTGTGGCATATCTCCATGGCAAGCAGCAAAACATTTACAGGGTTCACCATCACCTGTGAGGGGAGATTGAATGTTCACCGTAAAGTGGCTTGCGGAGTATAGATGAACATGTACAGAATATCTTTCGCATCTCAAACCAGTTTTAGGACGGAATGTCTCGAAATACGTACCAGAAATTAAAAGGACGTGGATGCCACAGAAACGAATATTCGTTTCCCGTTTCCACCAAAACCGTGCAGCGATATTCCTCTTTAGTGAACGCCGCGGTAAGACGGCCGCACTTCCCGACCATGCGCACAACGCTCGCGACTCGCCATTTCCAGGGGTGGCCAGCCGTCACTGCAAGCGCCAAGCAGGAAACACAGCCATGTTCCAGATTTTTTTTAGGTGACTTCCAGTTCATGTCAGCAGCTACAATTCTGCATACGGATCTTTTGCACAGTTAAATAACAGTGCTAAAAAAAGCAATACATGTTTCGGCATGACAAGTCTGACCATTCCCTTGTCAGTCTACAAATGAGGTTGAGTTGTATTTAACACAGACGGTTGGTGGTGACGACGAAGATCAGCTTGAAACATGAAAGTGCAAACCATGGTCCCTTTCCCAAGCTGTCTAATGTAATGAGAAGAATATTTTGTGTTCCAGTCTCAAGTGTGACTAGAGAAAGAAGTTTCAGCTCGGCATGGAATGTTATCTCGATGGACGAAACAGACTTTATCCAAAACGAGTCAATTTATTGTAATCGCGCAAATAGAGAATCGTTTGGAGACAATTTTGTTCCAGTTAGATTGCTAATTTGTTGTCAAGTATGTGTAGACTTGAATCAATGAAACTGATGGTGTTAAAGAAAAACAGCGGTGTGATTATTCATTACTAGACCGATAAAAGTTGGCAGTTACGTAGTTTTCCTATGACAATCCAAACTGTTGCCTAATTCTCGTTATTACATAAAGCAAGGCCTTTTCGCTTATGGATCACAATGATGTCGCGATTAGACACGACCTCCAGCATTATATGTCTATAGTGTAACTATACTGATCTGACTTTAGTTACCCTGTGTGGTTAGAGTATGTCAGACGCGAGGCCAGCCTGAATTCATACAGGCAGCTGCTACAAAAACGCTCGCAACAACAACGCGGCGAGCGCGCCAGGCTGGGCGGCCTCTGCCCCCCCCCCCCCAACTTCCTCCCTCACCCTGCGGCACCTGCTTTGACTGCAGCCTGCCCGCTTTCAGCATTCGTAGTCTAGCAGGCCACGTAGAATCGCGATGGGCTCGAGCGAGTGGGAGCGAGCGAAAGGCCATATTTGCGGAACTTTCCTTTGTAAACTCAATTTATTACAATAAATACCATTAAAAAAACAAGTTTAAGTTTAATTTCTTTAATATTTTTTTTCTGAACTGGGCCTGCAGCTAGTATTGTCTTCTTTAGCTAAAACCAAGCATCATAGCTACGGTTTCAGTCTGAAGTGACATGGCACGAAGTTTTGTACTGGCTGGGGATTCGAAACCGGCTCCTACTTGGAATCGATACAAATTTTCCGTATCTCCTCATCAACTACTTGACCTCTCCAAACCAAATTTTGTGCACATAAAATTTACTGTCAGGAAATAATCACTGTTGTTGAAGAACCACCCACCTGTCAAAAGAGTGACGGTGGGAGTGAAAATACAGTGCAGCCCACGCCACTAAAATACCCATACTTTTCTCGACCAGTATTTGAAAATAAGAGCATTTAGGGACTTGCAACAAATTTTACACGTAATTTCAAAGCCTTACGAGACTTTTCCTCAAAGGTGACCCCCTCAAAATCATCAAAGGAAAATTTCTCTTGCTACATTTTCGTTGTTTGTTCAGTACAACTGCCACATGAAGCAAGACGTTTCAAATTATTAGTTTTTTATTACTAACAGTATGTTTGACACATTTTCTAGACAGTACTCACATACACAACTATATATAGCAGAAAAATTGCATCATTGTATCATACATAGTTCAGAAGATATGGCATCACAAACACTGAGATGCGTGAGAAACTATCACATCAAGCTTGACGTTTTCATTCATTGCTTCTTCGCTGATAACTCTATTCATAACATATTTCGTAGACAGGAGGCACATGTATCACTGAATGTACCCTGAAAGTTATATCGCTGCACAACACATAGTTCGGGAAGGAAATTTGGAAATTTATGGTAAAGTCTGTGGGACCAAGCTGCTGAGGTCATCAGTCCCTATGCTTACGCACTACTTAATCTAACCTAAACTAACTTACGCTAAGAATAACACACACAAACCGATGCCCGAGGGAAAACTCGAACCTTCGACGGGCGGAGCCGCACGAACCGTGACAAGACGCCCCAGACCACACCGCAACCCGGCGCGATAGGGGAAGTATGACGTCATAAACATTGAGTTGAGTGAAAATAAAACTGCCGGGCGAAATTCGCTAATATAGAGTTGAAATATGTCTAAAAACGCGTGAAATATACACTCCTGGAAATTGAAATAAGAACACCGTGAATTCATTGTCCCAGGAAGGGGAAACTTTATTGACACATTCCTGGGGTCAGATACATCACATGATCACACTGACAGAACCACAGGCACATAGACACAGGCAACAGAGCATGCACAATGTCGGCACTAGTACAGTGTATATCCACCTTTCGCAGCAATGCAGGCTGCTATTCTCCCATGGAGACGATCGTAGAGATGCTGGATGTAGTCCTGTGGAACGGCTTGCCATGCCATTTCCACCTGGCGCCTCAGTTGGACCAGCGTTCGTGCTGGACGTGCAGACCGCGTGAGACGACGCTTCATCCAGTCCCAAACATGCTCAATGGGGGACAGATCCGGAGATCTTGCTGGCCAGGATAGTTGACTTACACCTTCTAGAGCACGTTGGGTGGCACGGGATACATGCGGACGTGCATTGTCCTGTTGGAACAGCAAGTTCCCTTGCCGGTCTAGGAATGGTAGAACGATGGGTTCGATGACGGTTTGGATGTACCGTGCACTATTCAGTGTCCCCTCGACGATCACCAGTGGTGTACGGCCAGTGTAGGAGATCGCTCCCCACACCATGATGCCGGGTGTTGGCCCTGTGTGCCTCGGTCGTATGCAGTCCTGATTGTGGCGCTCACCTGCACGGCGCCAAACACGCATACGACCATCATTGGCACCAAGGCAGAAGCGACTCTCATCGCTGAAGACGACACGTCTCCATTCGTCCCTCCATTCACGCCTGTCGCGACACCACTAGAGGCGGGCTGCACGATGTTGGGGCGTGAGCGGAAGACGGCCTAACGGTGTGCGGGACCGTAGCCCAGCTTCATGGAGACGGTTGCGAATGGTCCTCGCCGATACCCCAGGAGCAACAGTGTCCCTAATTTGCTGGGAAGTGGCGGTACGGTCCCCTACGGCACTGCGTAGGATCCTGCGGTCTTGGCGTGCATCCGTGCGTCGCTGCGGTCCGGTCCCAGGTCGACGGGCTCGTGCACCTTCCGCCGACCACTGGCGACAACATCAATGTACTGTGGAGACCTCACGCCCCACGTGTTGAGCATTTCGGCGGTACGTCCACCCAGCCTCCCACATGCCCACTATACGCCCTCGCTCAAAGTCCGTCAACTGCACATACGGTTCACGTCCACGCTGTCGCGGCATGCTACCAGTGTTAAAGACTGCGATGGAGCTCCGTATGCCACGGCAAACTTGCTGACACTGACGGCGGCGGTGCACAAATGCTGGTGTGTCCGCTGTGCCGTGCGTGTGATCATTGCTTGTACAGCCCTCTCGCAGTGTCCGGAGCAAGTATGGTGGGTCTGACACACCGGTGTCAATGTGTTCTTTTTTCCATTTCCAGGAATGTATTAGATCACTTATACATATTGTAAACAGTAACGGTCCTATCACACTAACTGAGGGTACACCTGTCGATGTTGTTCCGTTAAGAGCGACGTGTTGGGTTCTGTATGCAAGGAATTTTTGAATCCATTTGCAAATCTGCTCCGATACTCGATAAGCTCGTATTTTTTTCACTAAACGGCAGTGCAAGACGGTGTGAGATGCTTTCCTGAAGTCAAGCAACACGGCACTGACCTGAGCGCCTTTGTCTACAACACTGTTGATCTCATGGACAAACAGAGCGAGCTGAGTTTCGCAGTACATCTGTTTGCAGAATCGATTTGGATTTTTATAGAGGAGGTTTTCCTTCTCCAAGAACGTCATAATTCCCTAGCATAAAACCTGTTCCATAATTCTGCAACAGATTGACGTCAACGATACAGATCCATAATCGTGTGCATCTGTTCTATGGCCCATCTTAAAAACGGCTTTCTTCCAGTCGCTAGATACCCTTTGATGCTCGAGCGATCTACGATGAACTACTGCTAGAAGGGGTGCAAGTTCCTTCGCATAATCTTTGTAGCATCCTATTGGTATCTCATGTGATCCTGACGCGTTGCCACTACTAAGCTATTGTAGTCGATTTCCTATTCCACCATCAGTTCTCGGAATGTCTGCCATTTTGAAGTTCGTACGACGATTGAAAGGAGGGAGCATGTTCGGTCTTCCACGGTGAAATGATTTTGGAAGACCGAGTTCAGTATTTCGGCGTTCTCTTTATCATCTGCCATTTCGGTGCCAGTATGGTCACCGAGTGAATGAATAGATGATTTTGACCCATTTACTGATCTTACTGGTTTCACATACGACGAAAACAGGGTTTTTACTAAGATCGGATGACAAAGCGTTACTTTCAAGGACACTGAACGTCGCTCTCGTTGCTCTCCTTACGTTCATTTTCGCTTCCTCCAGCTTTTGTTTGTCAGCTAGGTTTTTACTTCTATTGAAAAAAATGGTTCAAATGGCTCTGAGCACTATGGGACTTAACTTCTGAGGTCATCAGTCTCCTAGAACTTACAACTACTTAAACCTAACTAACCTAAGGACATCACACATATCTATGCCCCAGGCAGGATTCGAACCTGCGAACATAGCAGTCGCGCGGTTTCAGACTGTAGCGGCTAGAACCGCCCGGCCACAGCGACCGGCTTACTTCTATTGAATCAGAGGTGAAGTTCTCTTTGTTTACGTAGCAGGTTTCTATCACGGCTATTATACCATGGTGTACCATGGTGGGTCTTTTCCATCCCTTAAGATCTTACTGGGAACATATTTGTTTGGGATATACTGTACGCTTCTTCTCAGCTTTTCCCATTTGCTTTCCACAACTTCATCCTCATCTCCAAATATTTGATGCTGACTGCTCAGATACTCTATAATTTGTATCCTGCTAAGCAAGAGAGTCAGACCTTTCTTAACGTTCTTTGTCAGACCTGTTGTCATAGATGCTATCACAGCCTTATGATAACTGATACCTTCCTCTGCGTTAACTGATTCGATAAGTTCAGTTGTGTTTGTTGCCAGGTCTAAGACGTTACCCTCACGAGTTCTTTCTCTAACTATCTGCTCAAAGTAATTTTCTGAGAAGACATTCAGAACAACGTCACACGAATCCTTGTCTCTGGCACCAGTTGCGATAGCATGACACTCCCAGTCTATATCTGGCAAGTTGAAGTAACCCCTTACAGCGTCATGATCAGGAAGATTACTATCGATATTCTACAAGTTCTGTCCGAAGCGCTCTACCACTAGAGTTCCTCACCCACGCTGTCTATAATAGTTCATCCAGAGTAATTCACAATCGGAATCCGTGATAATCTCGCTAGATTTCATCGAATTGTTTAGTGCAATAAAACTAGCAGCCACCATTGGCGGCTAACCTATACTTGCGATAAATATTCCAATCTTATCTTAGGATTTCTTTGTCATTAACATTCGGTTTCAACCTACTTTGTGTTCCTAATACTGTCTGTGTTCTATGACCTTCAGTAAGCTATACTAATTCAGGGACTTTTACTTGAATGTTCCTGCAGTTTACTAAAATATTAACCTTATTTGCGATGGCAAAAACTTTTCCACAATTAACTTGGAGTGGCACGTTTCAAATTGCACACATTGAGCAATATTTGGAAAAAAAGAAACAAAATAAGATTCTGGAGCAATAGAGACTAAGTAGAAATTACTATTGGGAAGGACTGCGAAAGAAAACTGTCTGTGGCCTTTCTAAGGAGAGATCTCAGCATTTGCCTTAACCTATTTAACGAATGAAGAGAAAATCAGGACCGATAGACGGGGATATAAACCACTGTGTGTTAACTTTACAAAAGAGAAATTGACACTAATGAAAAACATCTGAAGCGAAGACCAGTGCGTGTTCTCATAATGTAACTGTATGAATCTGGTGGCACAAAGAACGTGTTTTGAGTTAGGAACGGCATCCCAGACGTTGGACAATCGCAGCTGGCATAGGTTGCCAAAACCTGAGTTATATTGTGGTCGCGATGTTAGAAGATCATGAAAGTAGACCCCAACAAGGGCTGCTACTGTACGAGAACGCCCGTTTACATTTTAGGAGCTTAGCTGAAAAGGAATCCTCGTTGGAGTGAGTCTACTGATCTAGTGGCCCTGAACCTTTCTGACCCCTAATATAACGACAATAAACAATTCTTTGTGGACAAGAATGCACTTTAAACTTTAGTTAATGACATCCTTATTTATGAACCAGCAGATTTAGACATGGAATCCAAAAAACTGCCTGAGTATCACCATACTGTTCTACTTAATGCGAGGGAATATATCGTTACTGATCAAATTTTCTTACATATTCATCTGTTTGTTCAATAAACTAACTAGATGTGCTGTAAAAGCTTGTATTATTCTATTAAAAGAGATTTACAATATTGGATGATACTCTTATGACGAAAGCCTAACCTAATAAAGCAGATTGAGTTCATAAAACGTGCCTGACCATACCTTCATGCATTGGCAAGGTATTATGTACTTTTGACTACGATATGGCCTGTGTCTATATGAAGTCATGCGTCCTACCCAAGAAGCGTTTTGGGATTACCGTGAAAATATATAAACCCGATAGTGAGATTAGATAAAATTATTCAATACCACACATAATCAATCCTTTTGTTTATTTGCAGAAAACTAAAAATAATAATCTGCAAATTTTTCATCTTCAGATCAGCAGGATACTGAGCTAGGTAGGAAGAAATATTAAAGATTTTTCTCAGAGATCGTCGATTTCCCTGTGAGCAGCTTCGTCACAGAAGATGTAAAACTGCAACTGGTGATGCTTGCTCTTCTATTACTTCTTTACTGTTTATAGTAGAGAAGCATCTAGGCTATAAGAAAGTGCATATGAGAATTATCAAAGTGTAGTTGCTAAAACAGCCAGCTTCGTTAAATATTATTGTACGTCAACGTGAATCCGACACTGCCGCTAATTTGATTTTCATTTCAACTGCTGACGACAGGTAGGATCAACTCCGAACGATAAACTCTGAACTTCCTTTGAAGCAGCCTTGCCTACATCGCTAAAGCCGCCAAGGCAGCGTTGTGCTGGCTGACAATCGGAAAGAGTCGCTGACGGGCGCAAAGCTCTTGATTGTTGGAATATTTCTTCTTAACAACTTCTTGCTCTCTACGGTAATTCATTGCTTGCTACCGTCATTGTATTAATTCCACAGATAATTCCACAATAAATCTATCGTCTGGTACACAAGTGAAATTAGTCACTGCACTGATCTCTATGTTACAATCTAATCAACAGTCAGTTCACTGCCACCTATGTTTCACGGTTCAGAATTTTAATAAATGTCAATATGTCTTCCATAAAAGTTCCTAAGAGACATTCTATTTTCATATATTCGTTCCCATTTACATGTCACTTCCGCTGCACTGCCTAGACTCTGCGCCTCTTATGAAAACCTCAAAATTTCTTTTTAAAGCAGAGATATTGGTTGCTGCTAAATGTTTTATCATACTACAGAATTGCCTAATGTTTTCTAACTATCGAAATAAGTCATTCTATTACAGGAACTTCCACCTTAAAATTTTCATGACATAGTTATATTTTCATTTGGAAACGAGAAGAGAGTCGATTTTAATCAATATAGTGTGGTGTCACCGCCAGACACCACACTTGCTAGGTGGTAGCTTTAAATCGGCCGCGGTCCATTAGTACATGTCGGACCCGCGTGTCGCCACTGTCAGTAATTGCAGACCGAGCGCCACCACACGGCAGGTCTAGAGAGACTTACTAGCACTTCCCCAGTTGTACGGACGACTTTGCTAGCGACTACACTGACGAAGCCTTTCTCTCATTTGCCGAGAGATAGTTAGAATAGCCTTCAGCTAAGTCCATGGCTACGACCTATCAAGGCGCCATTAACCATTTCTAGAGAGAGTCTCACTTGTATCATCAAGAACGCTGTATACAAATGATGGATTAAAGTTAAGTATTCCAGCAGCTACGTACTTTTCTTTATAGCATTCATTACGTATCCTGTTTCAGACCTAACGCCAGCCTGCGTGAGTTGACGCGTGCATTTCGGCCTCCCCTAAATTAGTGTGCGTTGTGTTGGCTAATCTGCCGACACAACAAAAATTTTGTCGACGAGGCTTAAAAGAGGATTTCGCGTTCGTATTGCACTAATTTAGTTGTGTCATGGCTTCGCCACATTCTCCAGATGTACTGTCCGAATTTTATCGCTTGCAGAATCAGCAGACGCAGGCCTTATTGGATGCCCTTGGACAGCTCGTCCAGGGTCAACGTGCGCTGCAAAACGATGCGGCCGCCGCCGCTTCATCGCTACCACAGACACAACACGCAGGTGCACCACGTTTTAGGCCTTTTGATTCAGCCATGGAAACCTGGACGGAGTGGTCACGCCAATTTGGATTCCATCTCGCCGCCTACAGAATTCAAGGTAACGAGCGGCAGCCTCATCTCCTTTCTTGTGTCGGTGTGTCCACCTACCGTGTGATAGTGAAATTGTTTCCCCGACGCGACGTAGCAACTCTGTCCTACGAAGAAATTTTGTCGGCATTGGATGCATATTTCAAAGAAACAGTCAATGTCGTTGCAAAAAGGTATACGTTCTTTCGTACAAAACGTACGGCCGGTCAGACTAATAGGGAGTGGGTTGCAACATTGCAAGGCCTTACTAGGGATTGTGCTTTTGAGTGTGAATGTGGACTCCCTTATTCAGATACTGTGGTGCGTGATGCAATTGCACAGAACGTTTCTGATGTTCGTATAAGGGAACAGATTTTGAAACTTGTCAATCCCTCCCTTCAACAAGTGATAGACATATTGGATAGGCAAGACACACTTGACTTTGCTCAGGAATCATTTGAAACTTCGCCAGCTGTGTGTCACATTAACCGGCCCGCCGGGCGAGCTGCACGGAACTGTAAACAGCCCTCGCGCACGTCCGCGCAGCCACATGTGCCGCGCAAGCATGCAACTGCAGTGAAATCATGCCCGCGGTGTGCTACTAGACAATCGCGTGAACATTTCCCGTCCCGCCAAGCTATTTGCTTTTTCTGTAATAAAAAAGGACATGTTCAAAGTGTTTGCCAGAAAAAGCGTAGATCGGACACTCGACGACCATTCCAGGCCCTTTGCATCGCGCCGGAATCGAACCAAGGACACTCAGGCTCGTGAACCTTCGCCCATGGACATTCATGTAGTAGATTCCACACCGTCCATTGCTACTCTCTCTAACAGTGACTGTGTTCGTCCCACAAAAAGTGTGCGTCGACGTCGACGGAAATCCCGTCAAGTCGCCAGTGCTTCTGTCCCAGAAACAGTTCACGTTTACGAGACAGTCGCTCTTGTCGTCTGCAGGACAATAAACTTTTTGTAGACTTGGAAATTAATGGCACCGTGATACCATTCCAGCTCGATACCGGAGCTGCAGTTTCACTACTCAATCACGCCATGTACAAACAACTGGGCGCACCTCCGTTGCGTGCCGCAAATGTTCAGCACACTAGCTATTCAGGACAGCATATCCTTGTGTTAGGACAGTGCAGCCTTCTTGCAACATACAAGGGACAAACAAAACTTGTGTCATTTTACGTTCTTCGTTCTTCTTCTGCAGTGAACTTGTTTGGTTTAGTTTTATTTGAGTTGTTCAACTCGTCAATCGTCAATCAGGTCCTATCAGTGAACCAGACTGTGCCTTCCGCCAGTGTTTCTCGTCTATGTGAGGAATTTGCAGACATTTTTGCACCGGGCCTTGGTTGCGCTAAGAAATATGAAGCACATTTGGAACTGAAAGAAAACGCGCAACCGAAATTTTTCAGAGCGCGCAATGTTCCCCACGCATTGCGTGATGAGGTCGCAAGAACATTAAACGACTTAGAATCACAAGGTGTAATTGAACGTGTGCAGGCTTCTCTCTGGGCCTCACCCTTAGTAATTTTGCAAAAACCTTCCGGAAAATTGAGACTTTGCGTGGACTTCAAGGCAACAGTAAATCCACAACTTGTGACTGCAACCTTTCCTTTACCCCGCCCGGAAGATCTTTTTGACAAACTGTGCCCGGGAAAATATTTTTCAAAGTTGGACCTAACAGATGCGTACTTGCAAATACCGGTGGACGAAGAATCCCAGCGCGTCTTGGTGGTTAACACGCATCTTGGTTTGTATCGGTTCAAAAGACTACCATTTGGGTGTGCATCCGCCCCTGCATTGTTTCAGCAATATTTACAAACTGTTTGTGCGTCGGTCCCTACTGCAGCAAACTATCTGGACGATATTGTGATCTCCGGAAAGACGGCTGACGCACATTTAGACAATCTCCGCACGTTATTTCAGGTATTGCGACAAAATGGTCTTCGCTTGCGGAAGGACAAATGTGTGTTTTTTGCTCGTGACTTACCATATCTGGGACATGTAATCAATGCCCAAGGCATACATCCAAGTCCAGAGCACCTCCGTGCCATACAGGACTTGCATTCGCCGCAGAATTTGAAGCAGCTACAGAGTGTGTTGGGAAAAATTAACTATTATCATAACTTTGTCCCGCATGCCTCTTCCATTTCAGCTCCGCTTCATCGCTTACGCCGTAAAGGTGTTCCGTTCGTCTGGACGACGGAATGCGAACGCGCCTTTCGCCAGTTGAAATCGGCGTTGCTTTCAAATACTTGCCTTACGCCATTCGATCCCCAGAAACCCCTTTTGTTGATGGTAGATGCATCGGATTTCGGGATCGGTGCTGTGCTTGCGCACAAAGATGGTTCGCATGATCGACCTATTGCCTTTGCGTCCAAATTGCTGTTGTCTGCGCAAAGAAATTATTCCCAGATAGAGAAAGAAGCTTTGGCTCTCGTGTTTGGTGTTACGAAGTTTCATGATTTCTTGTATGGTCGTCACTTTACCATCATCACAGACCACAAGCCTTTGACATCGCTTTTTCATCCGAACAAGCCTGTACCTCCACGTACAGCGCAGAAATTCATTCGCTGGTCTCTTTTCCTCTCGCAGTACCGCTACGATATCTTGTATCGGTCCACTGCTAAGCACGGAAACGCCGATGCGTTGTCCCGTTTGCCTGTTGCCGAGGATAAAGCATTCGATTCTTCCGAACTTGCTTGTATGCTCATTGATGCGGAAACCGATGACGTGGTCGAATCGTTTCCGATTGATTTTCGTCGTGTAGCTGCAGCCACAGCTGCTGACCCTGTCCTTGCTACCGTTTTGCGTTTTGTTGCTACGCAATGGCCCTTGTCAAAGTCACGGATCGGGGATCCGTTGGTTCGCCGATTTTTTGCTCACAAGGAGAGACTTTTTGTACGACGTGGTGTTTTGTTGTTGCGTTCTGATAATGATCAGTCCAGGGTTGTTGTCCCACGTTCGTTACAATCCTCTGTCTTAATGCTTCTCCACCAAGGACATTGGGGTATAGTGAGAACGAAACAACTTGCTCGTCAGCACTGTACTTGGTTCGGAATCGATGCTGCGATTACGAATATGTGCTCTTCTTGTATGGTGTGTGCCGAACAACAATCCGCACCACCGTGGAAATTTTTTGCATGGCCAAAAGCCACTTCCCCTTGGCAACGCTTACACATAGATTTTGCTGGTCCATTCTGGAATGCTCGATGGTTGGTTGTGGTCGATTCCTTCAGTAATTTTCCTTTTGTTGTCCGGATGTCTTCCACGACGTCATCTGCCACCATCCAAGCGTTATCCGCTATCTTTTGCATTGAAGGTCTTCCACAGACTATTGTTTCCGACAATGGCCCACAATTCATGTCCGCAGAATTTCAGTCATTGTGCAAGGCCAATGGTATTCAACATCTGACATCCGCGCCGTTTTCACGTCAGTCACACGGTGCCGCTGAACGTTTGGTCCGGACTTTCAAGTCACAGATGTTGAAGTTGAAAGAGTCGCATTCTCGGGAGGACGCGTTGTTGCTCTTTTTGTCCTCGTATCGCTCTCAGACCCGGGATGGTCGCTCGCCGGCTGAGTTGCTCCATGGTCGTCCTCATCGTACCTTGATGTCTTCGCTGCATCCGCCGCATCAGGTTCCTGTGCAGCGGCAGACTCCTGCTTTTGCTCCTGGCGACGTGGTATTCTATCGCAACTATCGCGGTTCACGGCGTTGGCTCGCAGGGCGCATTCGCTGCCTCGGCCGCGCGATGTATTTGGTTTTGGGGGCCTCTGGTGAGGTGCGTCGGCATCTCAATCAGCTGCGCCTCTGTCGTCGCACGGGTTCTGCCACTCCCCGTCTGCTTTCAGCGACGGTGCCGTCCGCTCAGCGCCCTGGGGACCCATCTACTGGCTCGCCTCATCCCCAGGTGTTACCGACGATGCCTTCCATTTTGCCCCATGGCGTCGCGCCGCCGCCGCAGCCGCCGCCGGCGCAGCCCGCAGTGGACGCATCGCTGCAACCGCCGGGCGCCTCTCTGGGTCACGCGCCGCCGATCGCTTCCCGTGACCAGATGTCCTCCGCCATGGAACTCTTGCCCGCTCCGGACCACATGGCGTCATCGCGCGTCGGATACCCCGACGCAATGGAGGTCGACTCTTCGGCCCCTCCTGTCTCTTTACGGGCGCATACACCGCATGTTGACGTGCACCCTGGACTAGGTTTTCAGGCGTTTCCTAGCTCCCCTCGGACCGAATGGCCGGGTGCGGGTGGCACAGCCTCGCCTGTTGTTAGGCTCCCCACCTCATCGCATACGTCAACATGGGGCCCTCCCCACGGCGGGCGGAAGCCTTATAACACGACCGTTCGCCGATTTGCGGGGGAGGAATGTGGTTTCACTGCCAGACACCTCACTTGCTAGGTGGTAGCTTTAAATCGGCCGCGGTCCATTAGTACATGTCGGACCCGCGTGTCGCCACTGTCAGTAATTGCAGACCGAGCGCCACCACACGGCAGGTCTAGAGAGACTTACTAGCACTTCCCCAGTTGTACGGACGACTTTGCTAGCGACTACACTGACGAAGCCTTTCTCTCATTTGCCGAGAGATAGTTAGAATAGCCTTCAGCTAAGTCCATGGCTACGACCTATCAAGGCGCCATTAACCATTTCTAGAGAGAGTCTCACTTGTATCATCAAGAACGCTGTATACAAATGATGGATTAAAGTTAAGTATTCCAGCAGCTACGTACTTTTCTTTATAGCATTCATTACGTATCCTGTTTCAGACCTAACGCCAGCCTGCGTGAGTTAACGCGTGCATTTCGGCCTCCCCTAAATTAGTGTGCGTTGTGTTGGCTAATCTGCCGACACAACATATAGTTTGACAGATCCCGTGTTAAGACATTAGCAGAACTCCATGACACTAGCGAGAACTGTTGAGAGCAAAAACTGCATGAGTAGACATCTATTGCAGTACATACATCACACAACTGGAAACGTTTAGTGCAGGTGAAGAGGTGGCACAGGAGAGAATCTGTGTAAGATCACTCAGAAGACTTGTGGAAGAAAACCTTCACTGTCGTTGCTGCTGTTGTTGTTTCGGTATTCATACGGAAGACTGATTGACGCCAATCAAACAATTGCATTGTCTTTACACCTACGTAACTACTGCAACCTGCATCCACAATCCACATGGTCCTGTTTAGTGCATTCAAATCTTGGTCTTTCTCAATCTGTCTTAGCCCCCCCCCCCTACCCAAAGAAAGAAAACAAACACACACAGTCCTCTGTTAGTCAACTGACAATTCATTGATGCCTCAAGACTATCAAACGATGCCTCCTTTTAGTCAAGTTCTAACATTAATTTCTTCTCTCCCCGTGTCGAACCACTTCTTCTTCATTATTAAATTGCTAAATGATTTCACAAATTATACAAATACTACAAACGTAAGAGTGCCATTCTTCTAAGGCTATCATTGGCTAACGTTTTCCTACTTTTCCCCAGAATCCACAATGACTTCTCCTGAGCTCGTCTTCTACCAGTTTTTCCGTACTTCTGTAAATCACGCGTGACAGAATTTCGCAACCATGAAATATCAGACCGAGTTCGATAATATTCTCATTGACTCCCGCCTTTTGAAATGGAATTATTACTCTCTTCTTCAAGACTGAGGTTAATTCGTCTGGCATTCGGGAGAGAATAGTTTTGTCATGGTACTTTCTCTCAAGTATCTCAGTAATTTTGAGGGAATGCCGTATATTCCGAACGGCTTGTTTCGAATTATGTGGTTCAGTGCTCTGTCAATTCAGCTCAGTATCTCATCTCTCATCGAAGAATTTTGTTTATCTGTCATTAAGGCTGCTATCGGTATTAAGCATTACTGCAACAATTTTTAACATAATGCTTTGACTTACAACAACAATTTACATTTAGATGACATAGCAATAAGTGTCCTAAATAATCTGTTTAGCAACCCAGATGAGGCATGTATGTAGTGTGTAGGGTCCTGGGGTGTCAATGGATTTAGCATATAATGAACGAGTTCTTCCTCTGTAAGAGATCACGGGTTATAGGAACGCAATGATCAGGTACTGTTGAAATGTGTCCGGCAAATAAGTTTTTCAGTTTGCAGTGCGTTTAAGACAGAAAAAAATTACAACTGCTGCTGAAGAATGTGGCCATCCAAATAATTCCCCTGATCTTAATTTATGGTGTTCAGGTTACAGTCAGTGAATCTCAAAATTATCTGTAACTACGCTATAGCTCCGACCCCTAGTTACAGATACGAAAATAAAATTCATTGGTATACTCGTCTGGTTAACTTGGTGGCTTTCCACTCCATGTCTCTCAAACGCAAGTATGAGACACTTCAGAAACAGCTCAGCTGTAGCCACGTGTCTTTTGTGGCGCTAGCTAGAGATGTAATATGTTAGGCTGCACTGTGACCTTAGACATACATCCTGATAGGCTGAGACTAATCCTGCTACATTCACTTAACACTTTCTTGTCACTTCTGCAAAATATTCTGAATGACACTCATTTAAGGGGCGAAATAATGTTAGCAAGTTTATGCTTTCGAGTGCAGGAACCTCGATCCAGCAGAAATTCTACATGGATATTCTGCAAATCACATTTAAGCGCCTGGAGGAGAATAATTACAGAGGTAATTACAAGTAATCTAGTTTTTTACTTTGTTAGTAATCCATCTTAGCCATCATTGTGGCAAAGAGGGAGCGATTTCAATTACAGCTCTCCGCTAGCTCAGTGGTAAAGTGTTCGCCCTACAAAGAGAGGAGTGAGGGAGCTGTTGGCTCCACAGTCTCTGCAGACAAGTACTACAATTTTGTGTTACAAAAGCATACTAAGGCACGTCGATAGTCAGTGAAGACATATTCAGGAAACTTCTCTCTCGTAAGTTTCTTGTACCTTGAATCAGTATCCTGTAGATGTAAAGGTGCAAATCTTTCAGAATTGCACACTTATTAATGCCTGCCTTTTTCTGCTTCTACTGAGACAATTTGTAATATTTTTATATGAAACAATTATATGGACTTAAATTTTGCACTGAGTATTTGTTAACTGTATTCCGTTATGCACCTGCATCTACTGCTACATTTCCACGCTTTCACGGTAGCCCAAAAGTGCTATATATTTTGCATACGCTAGACGATTTTAGGAAGCTCATGTTATGAGTACTTTGTTTTATTATAGAATATTTTTTTGTGTATGGTCACGATGATCAGTTCAACCCATTTGAATTAATACAGCGCATACTTAATCGTGTATTTTCCTTAGTGTATTGAACACAGTAAATAAACATAAGAAACTAATCATCAGCAATATATTTTTCCACATTAACTAAAGTCATGAGATTTCCAATGTACTCATTCGCCCATTTTACTTTCTTCATGGCTTTTGAGGCCTATTTTTTGGTCATTGCACAAGATTTCCTTGCACAGTGTCCTTTGCTAATTTAAAATTGTGTGCTATCTGCAGCTTATATATTTTCTCTGTTGATATGTGTAATCTGGCCTTTTCATTTGTGTGACAGGATTCTTCGATAATACTATTGGTGACAATACAGTAATGCGCATGTAATCAAATAAACTTTATTTTATACTTACGATTACAAAGGAAAAGTTTGAAAACGGATGATAAAAATGAGATTGTCAGACAGTCACTGAACAATGACGGCAGAGAACAACAAAGCATTGGCCTGAACATCCATCAATTTTCGACGAAGGGCGATGGGAGAAGACTAAAAAGTCCTTTTAATTTTCAGATAATTGATTTCTCTTACAGGTGTTATTCAGAGAAACCCTAAGAATGAGAAATAATCCCATCGTTGTTGGAGTGTGCTTTCTTCACGCCACTAAAATCAGCGCGACAGTGTAAATTATTTGTAATTTATCGCTGTCACTTTGCTGCAGCTTTTTCTTGTTGTTATTTCCTTTAACAAGAAAGTACAATTCAGACATCGTAAGAAACGCCTGTAATTAATTTTTCACTGCTTTGTCCAAAGGAAGCCGTCTCCTGCAGTGTAGATCAACCTTCAAATAAAAGCAACCTGATAATTTCTAAAATATCGACGTACAAAGTCCTAAATTATGTTTTAGTGGGGTTTGATTCAGTTTCTCGGACAGGGCGTAATACGTTTTATTACACTCTCTGTAGATAAGGTAACGTAACTCATTTAGTGGGTAAAAAGGTGGTTACCCACATCTACATTCCAGTAGTCAGTGTACGACGTGTGGCGTGGGTAGTTTTAGTACGATTATGTGGTTTCTCTCATAGTACCACAGGCTTATATTGATAGGTTGTACAGATATTGTTCTCCTAACTCGTTTATTAGGACTTTGACGACAGTAGAATTACCACTAATATATTTCTTTATGAAATTCCTCCTGTATTGTTTCAAGTGACGTCCTGTTCTTTAGACACATCTTATGTTCAGTTGACGTATTTGCGTTAACGGTCTTGTTATTATAGGTAAAATGTATATTGGATGTATTCCTGCTCCTACAAGTAAGCGTAGTGTTTCATCCATAATCACATTTCTTCCACTAATCTTTCCTCCGATTGCTTAATAGTGTCATGACACAAATTACGGATAGGAACTTGTCAAGCACAGAAGATTTGCCTTCAGTAGAATTTAGAAGTTACAACTGAACGGTTTATCATTTCAATGAAGACTCAAATATATATGGCTCGTAATGCTTTCAGACATCCATTACATCACGATGTTGATATATAGAACAAAGTGACAGAAGCCGTGGGGTACCTCTTGATAGCACGTCTGACCTCATTTTGCCCGTCATAGTGTAGCAATTCGATATGACATGGGCTCAGCATGTCGTCGGAAGTCACGTGCAAGAATCCGGAGCCATGCCGCCTCTATAGGCTCCCATAATTGCGAAAGTGTCGCCGGTGCAAAACTTTGCGCACGAACTACCTCTCGATTATGCTCAGTAAATGTTCGATGGGATTCATATCGGGTGATCTGGGTGGCCTAATCATTCTCTCGAACCGTCTGGAATGTTCTTCAAACCACCGCGAACAGTTGTGGCCTAGAGACATGACACAGTAGCTTGGGAATATGAAGTTCATGAATGGCTTCAAACGGTCTTCAGGTAGCCGAACATAATCATTTCCAGTCAATGAACAGTTCATTTGGAGCATAGGACCAATTGGATTCCATGTAAACACAGCCCACACTATTATGGAGTCACCGCCAGCTTTCACAGTGTCCTGTTAACAGCTTGGGTCCATGGCTTCATGTCTGCGCAACACTCGAACCCGTATCATCAGATCTTATGAACTGAAATTGGAATCATCTGACCGGTGTAGTGTAACGACGCAAATTTTGTATAAATGATTTTCTTTTGACATATAACCATGTGCAGACTTCGTCACCTACATCAGTTACAACACACTTCAAAATTATTTAAATTCTTTTTAAATTGTCTCTGAATGGTTCTTGAACGAAACTGTAAAACATCATCATTTGAGTCGTATGCGCAGAATTTCGTCACTCAGTCCAGTTTGTTTGTGCAAACTTTTTATCTGTTTAGATGTCGTTTTGTTTCTTCTCAGAAATGCAAGTTATCTGATTTAACAAATATTAGAACCACATTGAGTAAACTTTCCAGATTCAAACTCGCGATGAACGTTGTCAAAATTAATAATCAATTCATTCACATAATTCTTCATAAATAAATTCTCGGAACACGTATTTGGACTTTAGCAGTATCCACTAGTTTATTATCTTCCTATATATAGACGTGAACCTGAGCCTTGACAAGATAGGACTGACCATTTACAACATGATTAAACTTTCTATGTCATTATTGTTGTACAAAATCTTATTTTTTCAATTTTTAGAAGCACGACGCAACACCTCGGTTTCAGGATCTTCTGTTGCTCTCTGGCTGTCGACCCGCGACGTATAGTGGCCAGCAATTTTCTCTCTGGCCCCGGCAGTGAAGATGCTGTCTCCGTTCGTTGCGCCGCCATTTCCGTACATGAAACATAAAAAAAATAAATACAAAACTTTTTGATAATTCACAACAATTACAAAGATTACAAAAATACATAAACAAAACACTAAGTTAAATTTATATTTACCTGCAAACTGGGCTGACACTGGTGGATGGGTGACGCTTCAATTTCGAGTCCCACTACACCAGCTCACGGTTTTCCAGTCCTGTATGTTCCAGTCGATATGGTCATGAGCCCAGGAAGACGCTGCAGGCAATGTCGTGTTGTTAGCCTATTCCATTAACGCCAGATTTCACCACATTGTCCTAACGGATTTGTTAGTCGTACGTCCCACACTGATTGCTCCCCTTATTTCATGCTGTGTTACTTGTCTGTTAATACTGACAACTCTACGCAAAAGCGGCTGCTCTCGGTCGTTAAGTGAAGGCCATCAACAACTGCATTGCCCTTGGTGAGAGTTAATGCCTGAAATCTGATATTCTCGGCACTCTCTTGACATTGTGGACCTCGGAATACTGAACTGCCTAACGATTTGCGAAATGGAATGTCCTACGCGTCTAGCTCGAGCTACCATTCTGTGTTCAAAGACTGTTAATTCCCTCCGTGCGGCCTTAATTACTTCGTAAACTTTTCAAATGAATCACCTGGGTACAAATTTCAGCTCCACCAGTGCATTGTACTTTTATACCTTGTGTAAGCGACAGTAGCGCAATATGTGCATACTGCTATCCCATGAGTTTTGTCACATTAGTGTAGAGTGGCTATAAAACATGTTCTAGAAGACAGGAAACGTGGCACGTGCAGCCAGTAGTGGTCGATTGAAAGTGCTCAGAACACGGAAAAAAAGAAAGAGATTGGTTGGGGAGCTAGTCCTTAGACGTGGCCTGTGCGACGTCAATCACGCCAATTTTCTCTCCCCAGTGGATGTGACAACATGGCATTGAGCAAGTTCTTCAACATGCATCCACATAGAGTAAGTGTTTTTCGTAAAATGTTACCTAAATACAACGTAAAACATATGATGCAAGTCAGCTGTAACGCCAGATGATAACGTACTCAATGATTTGTGTGATTGTACGAGGGGAAGTTCTATATTCATGGATATAAGAATGCACATAATTAACAGATTTGAGCTTCTAAAATATCAAATTAGTAGCACGGGTCTACTCCAACAAAAATTTGGTTGTTTGATTCATGATTTTACTTAAATGAAACTTCATCTCAGCTCAGTCGCTAGTAACCGCTACATTTACTGAACTAAAACTATAGACCAAAAAATCAGCAACAGTACACGTAGGCTTAAATACAAGGGCTGATGTGTGTGGTGTGTGTGTGTGTGTGTGTGTGTGTGTGTGAGGGTGGGTGGGTAGGTGGGTTAGTGGGAGGGGGGAGGGGCTCGTCGGGCTCGTGGATGTTTCCTAATTGCCTGTCCATAACCAACGCCAGTGGGGGAAGGAGGACCCATATTTTAACGGGGAATCCGAACATCAGGTTGTTTCTGGTGATCACTGATAATGGTGAGTGCAGTCTACGACTTCCCGTTGCATAAAATATGAAGTCAAGAAGTAGTTCAGGTTTGTTAGTTTTACAGCTAAAAATCAGTTGCACACACAGCAACTCACATTTCAAGGGGAACACAATCCAGATGCCGTATCTGAAACCTAGTTTCGGGGAAGGTATTAAAGATATCTAAAACCGATGTAATGAGCGCTTATGTACACGTTAAGAAGGGGGAATGCATATTGTTGGTGGAGGGATGACGGTATTGGATGATGTCAAATTTAACTCTCCCCCTACTCCTACCTCATCAGTGCTGAACCCTGGTTCTGCGCCTGAGTGCCATTGTTTGCTGCAGGACACTAGTACCTCTCATATTTGCAGCAGTACATCCTCCTTACATCAGTGTTTCCTTGGTCAGCTGATCTCAGAGGAGTTGCGGCTGATTCGGTCTCCTGCTTTACCTGAACCTGACGTTTTCTTGTCATCTTAGGAATGATGCCTACAAAACTCACCGTCACACTGCTATTGAATGGCAAAAAGAGACCGATGGGATGCTGCTGTTCCTCAACAAACGTGACAACATGCGTTTAAGAAAATTCAATGTCATATTCCTACTGGGAATTGGATCATTTTCTTTTTCAGAAAGGGTCGTCGCACAGACACACAAAACACTATGCCTATATAGCTGATGTCTGCATTTCGAACAACTTTGCAAGGCATATTATGCTTATACACTTTAACATTTCTGTAGACCAAAAGTCTAATCAATTGTTTTCAACATGGATTCCACAAACAACCCTCATGTGAAACCCAGCTTATTCCTACATTCACAAAGGCCAGAAAGCACTAAACATAGTTCACGCAGAATGTTGTGGCCGATAGATGTTCAGAGGGTCGTGCATGCGAAGGGAGAGCGGTAGTGGTGGGGGCTACGGGCAGGCGCTGTAGAGGACGTGCCGTTCTAAACCGAAGCCTACGCTCACATTTCTCGTAAATATTAAGCGGGGCCCTCCACGCCCGCAATTGCATGGCGACCATTCAAAAATATCTGTCACCTCTGCTTTTGTTAGAATCTAGTAAGAATTTCGCCGAAAATGCAGCGATTTATTTTCACCTGGCTTGTTAACCATCTCTAAATTTCTGCGAAGTGTAACAAGTGGCGAGTTTTGAGTAAAATCTACATATTTCTCTTGTTTCCATGTCAAAATTTTCTTCCTTTGCCAAAATGCAGCGGATGTTTTCATAGTTTCAGCTCACCAACATGTTGATCCGACCCAATGGAGAGAGAATTCTGAAACAATGGCTTATTATGTTCATTAAGTGAGGAGCTCAAGAAAAGTATGGTCAGTATCTTGTGAAAGAGCACATCATCGGTACAAAATAAACGTGTAATGTCTTCAGTTATGTTGTTACAAAACCCGTAGTATTTCCCGTTTCAGCAGTGGTCGATGCCTTTAAGAACTACTTTCTTGCATTGAAACAGTCTGTATTTAGTAGAATAACACGGTAGGTAATGAAGTTTTGCATAATAACCATATGGGAAAATACTCTCCTCTTTGTGTATTATCATTTGCCAAAATCTCATTTCGATACCTCAAACCATTTCTGGAATATGAAGAACGTTGTGGATATTTCACTCTGGCTTTTTCGCTGGCGCTGCGCGATCGCAAATGAGTGGGTTACGTCATATCAGTTGTCTTGATATTGGTGACAGATAGAGACTTCCACCCAAGTCTAAAGAAAAGCTCAATATGTTGGCTAAATTACATATATAACAATATATTATGTACCATGCAGCAGACGAGAGATCTTAGCAATCCCTGTTTTTCATTGGAAACTTTTACGAGTTTCGCGCAGTGTCTCACTTCCACGTAAATACCACTACAACTATGACCATCAATGAAATAATGGACATATCGTAATGAACCCGACTAAAGCAAAAATGAAATTCTTATACCAAATAGTTTATGTAAAAGCATTCGAGATAGATTGCAGGGCGTGCGCCTCCATCGTCGACCGCCCGAACGATGGCAGACACTTTTCGGCCTCCCTTTCCTTGACTTGCAGAAGTCGTTTTATTACAGTTCTGTACTAGCAAAACTGCTACAGTAGTGAAATACCTTAACAAGAACGGAATACTGGGACAACTACAATGTGAAGAACTGGGCATACTGGGCGACAAAAAAGCTTTCAAAGTAGGCATCCCGTTTGAAAAGCTACAAATCACACAAGAACCAGAATTCTGGCCAGAAAACATAAAAGTACGTCGATTTCGTTTCCCAAGACGATCAATGGAAGAGGAAGCAGAGCTCAGCCAAACTAAGAAGAAAACCAGAAGAGCAAGAAATAAAAGCAGTCTTGTGGGATACAGAGGGAGTACAAAGTGCACTTAACGTAACACCAACAGACATTCCGCAAAACTCGGATCTTGCAATTCTAACAGAAACCTTCCTGATAGACAGCTGGCAACATGAAGATATCTACAATTATCACCTAGTTGCAAAGAAGGGAGAAAGAAGACGACCCATGGGATGATTATCTATCCTACTGAAACCCTGGATGACGCCCACCAAAAAAATCATAAAACAAGAAATTCTAGTAGAAGCAGAAAACATAAATATAACTGCAGCCTATTATAAACCGCACAAAAATGCTGCAGAAATAATTGACGAAATAGTCACACTCATCAAACAATGTGACAGCAGACCCACCATTATTGCAGCCGATCTCAACTGCACAATAGACGCAGAAAACTATGAAACAAAACTAGTCATTGAAACCCTATAAGAAGATGGTTTCACCTTACTTAACGATAGACGGATACCTACATACATATGCCACAATAGGTAAAGCACCATTGATATCGCATTAACAAGAGGAGAAATAGAAGAAAGTATTCAACCAATATGGCATGACTCCATTATTCCTATACGAAAGCACATTCCAATGAAGATATAAATAAATATCGTCACGTCACCGCCAGCAAGAAAGACCCACCAAATCATACAAAGAAAAATTAATATAGAAAAATTAACAAACCAGCAAGAACAATTTACACAAATAGAAACTTTAATAGAGGAAGGAGACCTTGAAAAAGCAACATACCAAATAGAAGACCTCCTACAAAATTCAGTGATACAAACAAACCCAAAAACAAGGATGGTTCGATGCTGAATGCTACAGCAAAAGGAACTCTGTTCTAAGAACGCTCGACAGATTAAGAAACCAGCACGACGAGGAAACATACGAACTGTACGCAGAAGAGAGGAGAATTTACAAAAAACTAATAGAAGAGAAAAAAAAAGAATACATAGAAAGTGAGGCAAAGAGAACCGTATGAAGCAGAGAAAGACCCATACATAGCAGCAAGCCCAAGAAAAATGGCTCATACACTAAATATAGACATGAAGCAACGTGAAGACCACTTCAGTAAGATACTGAACAAACGAGGAATCAAAACACACACAAGGAAAGAGAAACAACATCAAACTAAGGAAAAAGACAATATATGGGAACCTCTAAATGAAGAAGATGTGAAAGAAGTAATAAAATCACTGAAGAACAAGAAAGCAGCAGGACCCGATAATATATATATAATGAACATATAAAAGATGAAAAAGTGGCCCTCCATCACGTATGGACCAAACTATTTAACAAATGCCTGGAACTTGGAAGAATTCCGACACAACGGAGACACTCGACAATAATAGTTCTCTACAAAGGTAGAGGAGACCCAACGGACCAAAACGTACAAAGGCATTGCCCTGGAAAATACTCATTTCAAGATGTTTCCAAAGATAATTACACAAAAAATACAAGCCTCTGTGGACAGTCATCTCCCAGAACGACAAATGGGTTTCAGATCTGGAAGATCAACACTTACGGCAGTCAGGCTTCTTCTAAACAACATCGACGAAGCGCTACAAAAGAAACAAATGTTCTACACAGTGTTCATAGACTTTATCAAAGCCTTTGACCTACTGGAAAGAGATCTCATAGTCAGAAAACTAGAAAACACAATGGGAGAAGGTAGCGTATGGGCAAGAATAATCAAGTCAGTCCTCGAATACAACTTATCACAATATCAGACAACCTCTCTTTTTAAAACCCCCGTTCTGCAATCGAACGGAGTTTTACAGGGTGACCCAATGAGCCCTTTGCTGTACATTCTTGCCACTGAAGAAGTTGTCCGAACTGGAGAAAACGAAGAAAATGTATATGTATATGCATACGCTGACGACATAGCCGTAGGTTCAGCAGATATACAAAAGCTGCAGAGAATCATTGAGAAAATAGACAAATGGTGCAGTGAACACAAACTACACATAAACATAAGAAATACAGAAATGTTAATTTTCAGAAAAGGAGGCAAAACACCCAAGAATGAGGAAATCAGCATCAGAGGACAAAAAATAAAAATCTCATCAGACTTTAAATACATAGGAGTGACATTGCAACCAACAGCCAAATGCTTCACAAAACATACAACAGAACGTGCAGCCCAAGCAATAATACAGGACATCAAAAACATCCGCCTACTCAGCCTAGAAAGAGCCATAAAATTGTTCACACAAAAATCTTGCCAATCTTGGCCTATGGGATGGAGTTTATATGGGATCACCTGACAGAAAAAGATCTAAAAATACTAGAAAAGGTAAAATCGACTTATCTAAAAAGAGCACTATTTCTCTCAAAGACAACAAGATCTAGACTAGTGTACCTGCTAGCGAGAGAGACATTCTTAATTGAAGACATCAGACTTCTATATATGATGCCACACACCAGGGCTTCGAGAAAGCAACTGAAGATCATGGAGGACAAACGAGAAGAAATATGGCCGGAGTTCTATGGCACTGAAGCAATGACGAACCGCTCATGGACAGCACCAAACTTCGAACAAGGACATGTCGTAACTAGACTTTCTATTCACAGCTTTCATCATCTAATCTGCAAAGACAAAATTCGTCACGACCCAACCACAACATGTATATGTGAATTGTGTAACGAAGCCTGTGAACGATACGACATAGAACTGTGCAGTAAAAGAGTGAAATCGACAAATGAATACGCAAAAATGTAATATGTAAATGTAAAATGTTAAGCAAGGTAACTGTATATGGCTATTTGGCTGCAATTTTATTAAATAAATAAATGTACTACTGCCTAGTGAACAATATACGAACGTATGGAATATCAGACCAGCTCTCTGACTAGACTAAATATTTCCTAGGAAACAGGACATATTACGTCATTGTTGGCGAAGACTAATCTTTATACCTAAAATTATCTTAGGCTCTACCCCAAGGGAGTTTTACAATATCAATACTTTCCACAGTAGACACTAATAAGCGCCCGCATCTCGTGGTCGTGCGGTAGCGTTCTCGCTTCCCACGCCCGGGTTCCCGAGTTCGATTCCCGGCGGGGTCAGGGATTATCTCTGCCTCGTGATCGCTGGGTGTTGTGTGATGTCCTTAGGTTAAATAGGTTTAAGTAGTTCTAAGTTCTAGGGGACTGATGACCATAGATGTTAAGTCCCATAGTGCTCAGAGCCATTTGAACCATTTGAATCACTAATGAGCCAAAACATTATTTCCAACTGGTTAAGAGCTTGTTTGTCCCTCTTTGGGACGTAATACATCACTGATTCTGCACATCAGGGATCCGACAGTCTGGCAGTTAGCTGGTAGATTTGTGGAGGCATGTGGCATTAGATGTCTCCGCACAGTTTATGTAAATCACGTACACATCGGCCGCTGATTTTCGTGAGCGATGATGGTACCCGTTACGACCCAGACGTGTCCCATAAGATTTACATCAGGTGAATCAGGTCGCTGAGACAACGTGATTCCACTGTAATGGCCCTCAAACTACTGTCGCTCGATTCTGGCCCCCAGACACGGCCAATTATACTGCTAAGATATGACATTGCCGTCGAGCAAGACATCAAGCATGAAGGGCTGCAGATGGTTCGCAGCTCTCAGAGTCTCTTCGATTACTATGACATGTGTAAGAGAATGTCTCTCACAGCGTCATATTGCTCCCACCAGACTGCGTCCGTGGCGCGCTGCACGTGTCGAGCCGCCTTTCAGCTCGATTGACGTCGTCTGTAAAGACAACGATCGATCTAGTGTACCAAAAATGTATTTCACCCAAAGAGCCTCACATCCCCATTGATCGACGGTCGGAACCTGGTGGTCCCACGCCCACTGCCATTGTAATTGACGATGTCGTTGGGTCAACATGTGGACACGTAGGGGTGGTCAGCTGCGGAGTTCCATATCGAGCAATGTACAACGAACGGTGCTCTTTCGGCAAAGATGCCACAGATCACCATCTATCCTATTTTACTGAACAGACAAGTCCCCGAATCCCACGTTCTATGAAGAGTCGTGGCGTGGAACCATTTAGCGCCAGGTGGTAGTTTCACTGTCCTTGTAACTCTTTCCGTAGATGCTCATTGCATTTGCACGTGAACATTCGACCACCTTCGCGGTTTTCGAGGTACTCGCTGTGCGTAATAATAATATGTCGCACGTCAAAGTCGTTTATCTCAATGTATTTTCCCATCTGCAGCCCATGTCTTTCTTCGAGTGATACCTCATCTGATCCGCGTAAATGTTTCTGTTACCACCTCAAGCATCAGCAACGCCACCAGACAGCATCCAACGTCGTGGAAGACAGTGGCCATAATAGTTTGGCTTACAAAGGTGTTGGGTGTCCCACCTAGCTCTTCCACCTCATACGTTTCCGAAGCGAAGGAATAAAAAAAGAAACCTTCTGAAATGTGTTTACTTTAAACGATGGCAAAGACGTCAGAATTTCTGCCGTAATGTGCAGAGCGAGGAATATCTACAGCAGATTTCAGGACAGTGCAGACCACCCACATTAAGTTATTACAGCACCGGGGCAAAAACTGCGACACCGTTAAGTAAAATCTAAGTATTTCGGAAGGTATAAGGTTTAGAGCAGTGATTCTCATTCTGCCATCACTAATTGTACCTCTACTTTTCATATCGGTAGAAAACACATACTTACGCTATTTAAGAGAACGTAACTTTTTCGTTGAAAGAGATGTTTCTTATATTTATGGATTCTACATTCCTGCCCATTGTGTGAACCCTTGATTAGGTACATCGCTGGCCATAGGTATTTTAACATTTTGATCATTTCGAAAAAGAAAGGTTGGCGAAGTTAGGTGGGACTCATAATGGATAACATTGCTGATTCCACGAGGCTTTTAGAGGATGTCGTTGTTGCAAGGAGAGAAATCGCAGCGCTAGAAAATCATAGTGAAGTGGTTGACACTTGGCGAATGTTACGTATTTTGCTTAAACAGGCAGCAAAACGATTACTCGATTACAGAATCTTCACTGGAGAAAATCTCAGCCAACAAATTCCTGAAAAATATAAGTGTACGGAGCTATTATATGTTGATCGAACCCATAAAACTAACTGCAGGTAATGTAGATTCCAGAGTTTCATTGGAAGAATCCTCCGGAAGTGTAATTCTACAACTTAACAGATACATTTCAAAATCCTTTTTCGAGTCAGAGATTTTTTTTTCGTCAGATTGGGAACCATTCCAGATAGGCTTGATGCAGGAAGAAGGGAAGATCCAAAGAAGAGCAGCGCGTTTCGTTACAGGGTCATATGGCAAACGTGAAACGTGCAAACAGCTGCTCAGCCATATTAAATGACAACAGAGGCGTTCTGCATCTGAGTGTGATGTGCTGTTAAAATGCCGAAAGCGTAATCCTAAGAAGAGCTGATAATTACATAGTTTCCGCCCGAAGAAATTTCATGGTAGAATTAAAGTGATTCGAAGGGGTTTGCTGCAGAGGGTTTCTACAGAGGTTACTGCGCATTTTGTGCTGACCATAAAATAGAGGGGAAGCCACAGTCGTACACACAGTACCCTCCGCTATTCACCATAAGGTGGCCTGCGGATTGTAAATCTATCGACAACAATTATAATTCACCCGTATTCTTAATTCGCTGCCTTACTTTTTGACCAACTTGTAGTTTTGTCCAGTATCTGTTCAAAACCAACGATAAATAATAATTCAATAGCCCTTTTCGCATTTTGCAGGTATTTATATTGTGACGAGTGCGGCCCGGATTACTGAGGGATGCGAGGCGCTGTGAGAACAGGTGGCGCTGTCCGCAGGGCGGCTTTGCCGGGATGGAACGCGCGCACCGCCCCGGGAGAGCGGTGATTAATGGAGTGCGCCGGCCGCGGCTGTCCTCGTTACGGGATGAGAGCCAGCGGGGGCCGGCCGGAGGCGGAGGCCGTCCCTGGGGGCGCCGGACACCTGCCGCCGCAGCTGCAATCGCAGACTCCCCAGCCGGCCGCCCTCCAGGAGCCTGACAGCGCTCCGAGAGCGCCACCCGACCCTGGCCGTGCTCTGGCGCGCGCACTGCACTGCACGCCACGTCAGCAGAAACACCTACAATACGTCGCTCAATGAAGTAAGTTTTTCCCCTTTAACATACAAAACCCGTGTATTTCTCAATGTTGCAGTTTTTCCGTTGTAAACAAATGTCTGGTCTGGATTTAAATAGTTATTGTGGAAAAGAAGTGTAGGCGTTGCCTTAATAAGTCAAAACGCCTCGAAAACTGTGTTGTGAAATGATAAGAAGAAGTATACATACATACATGCTATTAGTATGATGGGGTTGGTCCGGCCGCTGTGACCGAGTGGTTCTAGGCGCTTCAGTCCGGAACCGCGCTGCTGCTATGGTCGCAGGTTCGAATCCTGCCTCGGGCTTGGATGAGTGTGCCATGTCCTTAGGTTAGATAGGTTTTAATTGTTCTAAGTCTTGGGGACTGAGGAGCTCAGATGTTAAGTCAAATAGTGCTTAGAGGAATTGAACCACTTGTGAAGGGTTTGGAATCCCCACAGGCATTTAATTTACTTCTGTTTGTGTCTAGTGTACATCACATGTTCAAGCGTGGTAATATTTTTCAGAAGGTGGGACTTGTGAACGTGCCTGGTATTTACCTTGATGTATGTGGAAAATTGCTTAACAATCATAGATATGTGATACAGCAAAAAATTTTAAGACTCTGCCGAAAGACTGAAGTCGAAATAGGTCCCCTGGTGTAGATGACTTTCCCTCGGAATTATTGAAATCCTTGTTAGAGCCAGCCACGGCAAATTTATTCCACTCTATATGCAATATCAAGGGTGATTCATCTGCCCCTACCTACGGGTTTTATGCATACCGAAATACTTGCATACTATGAGCAGAAACTTTTTGCAGGAAATCTGACATAACTGAATGTTGTACTTGGATATGTTTCCTCTGGAGTAACAGTTTCGAGTTATACAAGAAAAACGCGTTTGTATATAACGTTTGTATGCTTTCATCAATAATTCAAAATCTACAGTCCCTAGCGAAATCGGATCCCAGCATAAAATTTAACCACAATTAATTTTCTACAAAAAGGTCGAGTTCATTCTTTCGGTAGGACTAGTTTGCATGTAGCAAGGGACAGAATACAAAAATCTTGCACGTGTAATTTGAAGGCATAGCGGGATACATAAAACCCATAGGTTAAAGCAAGTGAACCACCCTGTATATCTGACAGACGAAATACCCTTAGACTTCAAGAAGAATGTTACAAATACGACACCACCGAGCTAGGCGGCGCACTGGACTTGCATTCAGAAGAACGACGGTTCAAACCCGCGTGCGGCCATCCTGATTTAGATTTTCCGTGATTTCCCTAAATCGATGCAGTCAAATGCAAGATCGGTTCCTTTGAAAGGGCGCTAACGACTTTCTTCCCCATCCTTCCCTAATCCGATGGGACCAGTGGACCCACTGATGGTGCTCTCCCCAAAATCAACCAACCAAATAAGGGCAGGTGCCGATAGGTGTAAATATTATACCGAACTAACAGTTTAGTAAGTGACGGTTGCAAAATACTGACGCAGTTTGATTACAGAACACTGGAAAAACTGGCGGAATCCAATCACAGCAAAGATCATAAAGGTTTTGCAGAAATATGAAGGCATACTGGAGTACGATTTATCTTTCAATATAAATTCAAGAAGGGAAGAACGATTATAACTTTTGTACATTTAAAGAACGTTTTTGAAATTATTCGAAATTTTGAACACAGCTAGGTTGAAATACAGGGAGCAGAACCTTATGTATACAACTTACATGCCGGCCGCGGTGACCGAGCGGGTCTAGGCGCTTCAGTCCGGAACCACACGACTGCTACGGTCGCAGGTTCGAATCCCGCCTCGGGCATGGATGTGTGTGATGTCCTTAGGTTAGTTAGGTTTAAGTAGTTCTAAGTTCTAGGGGATTGTTGACCTCAGATGTTAAGTCCCATAGTGCTCAGAGCCATTTAAAACATTTGAACAACTTACACAGAAAGAAAACAACAGGTACAAGAGTCGACAGGCATGAAAAAGAAGCAGTAGTTTAGAAGGGAGTGAGGCTAGGGTGTAGCCTCTCCCAGACGTTATTCAGTCGCTACATTGATGGCTTTGTTCAAATGGCTCTGAGCACTATGGGACTAAACATCTGTGGTCATCAGTACCCTAGAACTCAGAACTACTTAAACCTAACTAAGCTAAGGACATCACACACATCCATGCCCGAGGCAGGATTCCAACCTGCGACCGTAGCGGTCGCGCGGTTCCAGACTGAAGCGCCTAGAACCGCACGGCCACACCAGCCGGCGCTACATTGATCAAGAGGAACGGAAAGCAAGCAGAAATTTGGAAAATGAATTTAGTTTCATGGAGAAGAGATAAATAAAATATTTTGCCAATGACCCTGTTATCCCCAAGGCAGTAAAGTAGGTACTTTCAGAAGCAGCTGAAAGGAATGAACAGTGTTTTGAAAACAGGCTATATGATCAATTTCAAGAAAAGTAGAACAAAGACAATGAAAATGCAGGCGAACTATACCAAGTTTTGCCGATAGAATTAGATCAGGAAATGAGCCACAAAAATAGATGAGTTTTGTTTAGTAAGCAGAAATATAGCTGACTATCCCGAACAACAGAGGATTTAATATGCAGACTGGCTGTAGGAAGACAAGCATCTCTGCAAAAGTGGATTTTGTTGATATCTAATAGGGATTACCTTGCGAAAGTACTTGTGTGGAGTGTAGCCTCGCATGGAAGTGAAAGATGGCTGATAAGTAATTAATAAAAGAAGAAAATAAAGCTCAGTATTAAGAAGAAATGCTCTAACAGATGGTAAATATTTTTGTTTTACTGGTACACAACCGGATTCGGGCCTAAAGCCGCATCATGAGGTGAAACGATGTTAAAAGGTGTATGTACCCACCGCTTATAGTCAAGATATATTATTCAGTTAATATTGTCTACATTACATTGACCAATGTAATTGAGACATTCACTGAATAATATTTCTTTACTAGGATAGATGGTTACTCCTATGACCTTTCAACATAATTGCATTTTGATGATGCGCCATTAGAACGAGAACTGGTTCTGTATCGATAAAACAACAATTTTGCCAGCTACAAGTGGAATTCTTCTTAACATCATGCCTTTCAACAGTTGCGGATGCAATGAATGTAAAATTCTTTGTGAGAGAATGTTTTTTAAATGTAGTGCTGTAGAGAAGAATGCTGAAAATGTGGTAGGTAGATCGAATAACTAAACAGGAGGCACTGAATCGAAATGGGGAAAAATGGAATGTATAACACGTCCTGAATATGTCCTGAGGCTTCAAGAAATAGCCAGTTTGATAATTGATGAAAGTGTTGGTATGTGTGTGTGTGTCAAGGTGGGGGGGGGGGGTTAAATTCCTACAAGGGGACCTAGTCATCGTGTCAAGAGCACAATAAACAGTTTCAAACAGATGTAGGTTACATTAGTAACATAGTGAAGAAAAGGCTTGTGTAGGGTACATCAGCCTAGAGAATTGAAGCAGACCAGTCTCCGGAATGATGACAACAACTCATGCAAATATTTTAGCACCCAAAAGCTCCCGTAATTTGATTTTAGTGTTCCAAAATTGCTAAAATACGTCTAAGTGTCTCCCCGTACCACGTTACTGAATCAGCATAGCAAGAGGCTGGGAGATCTGAGTCGATGTTGGTGAGCATATTTCCACTGTCGTGTTCACGTGAGTTTGCGAATTTAAAATGGCTGACGTGAAAGGGCAGTCATTTGGTATTAAGTTTTGTTTTTAAGTTGAAGAAATGGCTGCAGAGGCGCACCAAATGTGGAGACAGACTTTGAGAGACAACACTTTGTATCAGGTCCACTTACTACTAGAGTAACAAAGAGCAACATTGGACTGTGGAGAACATTCAGGTAGGCTGCCAACTGTTATCAAACCAGAAAATGTTGCAGAGTAACGGATCTCTTTTTGTAAGGTCGTAGACGGACCTTGCAGGCCCTCTGCAACACCCTGAGAATGCTTTACGGTAAAGTTGAACGTATTCTGTCAGAGGAAGTGAACATGAGAACTACTGAGAAGAGTAATGTCCCACGACTGCTTAAGACTATGTGACACAACACTGTTGGAGGTCTACAGAGAACTTCAAGATAATTCAGACTTTCTCTCAAAGTAAGTCAATGGTGACCCTGAAGTGAAGCAGCTCGGTTTACAATGAGAAAGTTCTTCTAAGAAGCTCGACAGGGGAAGAGTAAATGCTTAGCAGTTCTATCTTTTATATCGACCAGATTCTTCACGAATTCTTTCCTCGTAGTCAGCAGTCCATAATGATGTCTATCGCGATACTCTGAAACGTCTGACGAAGGACATGGGGGGAAGACTTCTACAGAAGTGGCGTAAGGACGACTGGGTACTCCACCTTGAAGCACATCCTCATACAGCGCACATTGTTGAGAACTTTGTTAGAAAATGCAAGGTGACAGTTGTTCCCCAACCACGGTACTTGCCAGAATTTGCTCCGTGTGATTTCTTCCCCTTCCTCAAGATGAAAATTTATTTGAAAGAGCGAAGATTTGAGAGAGTCGAGGACATTCATGTGGAATTCGAAAGTCTGCTGACCACTACTTCCAGAGCGCAATTCAAAAATGAAAAATGGCATTAACATTGAGACAATGCATTTCTTCCGATGGGGATTAATTCGAAGTGTATGGTGCACAATAAGCTCTAAGCAAGACGTAATAATATTAATAAGCTGTGGTGTAGAAAACTTAAGGACGAAACAAACTACCGCATGATGTGCCACTGACAGCAAAATACGATGCGCAAAAACATAAGGTATGACTTCTTCGAAATTGTCTCCCATTGCGAAGCGTAAGTGCGAAATTTGGCTCAACGGCCCTTACAATCCGACCTAGGGGATGTACAAAGGTTGCCTCTCCACAGGCAATAGAACAGGTCAATGAGTGTCGAAGACTCCGACTGGTAAATTTTTTGACATGCTCAAAAAATGTGCGTGGTGGTACCAGGAGTATTGGTGAACCGTGGTCATGCAATTCTCAATGTTGCACCCCATTCTCTTCCCCGCTCCCCCCCCCCCCCCCCTCGTGATCGCGCCACAAGGGAACTCGAAAAAGGAGGACTGAACCAGCATTAACACTGTTTCGTATTCGTATTTCGAATCACGTTCAGATTTCGTCGAACACTTTTGAACGGGCTCTAGTGGTTCCACCATTCACACCAAAGCAGAAATTGAAGTAGCACTACACCCCAAAGCGGTTAAGTAACGTCGCAGCCTCAAGTAGGACTGTATCGTCCGGATGGTGTCAGCAGTGTCGAATACTGTCAAACGTCGTTCTGCTGCTAATGGCACTGCGAACTGTCGTTTTCTGCTGAGAAACGTATGGAAATCAAATGCCCAAGGTAAAGCGTCACTTATCGCAGCTCCTGATGGCTTTTTGTGTCAATTTGGAGTGGAGGTGTGTCTAAAACGTTTTCCCTGGCCATCCATAAGATAATCGCAATATTTAAACTCTGATTGTCGCAGTTCTGACCTGCGTAGCAGAGGTGTCAAAAGAAGAAATGTTGGTAAGAGAGGGGTGTGGCGACCCTCCCAGTGTGTAATAATTCCACAATGGTTTCGGGAAGATTTATGGTGGAATTTGATGTCAATGTCACATCATTAACCCATCTTCTTTTTGCATGCGCCGACATCATCACGCTGGAAGCGTCACCGAGCCCGAAGGTGACATTCAGGGCGTCACGCTTTTGCATCATCCCAGAGGAAGGCTGTAGGCACCTTTCAGCCAAGTTTCAATCATTTGCGTTGCAACGGAAGGCAATTACGGGGTTTCGAAAAAGTAATACTTTAATTTTTTGGCAGTGTAGCCCGATGAAACATCTACCATACGTGTAAAGATCTGCTGGTGTGTAGTATAGAAGGTAAGCGAAAGAATTATGCAATAAGACGAATAATATTCAAAGATAATAATTACACTAACGCCACCGCGATTTATGATGGTCCCCTCGACATTCCAAAGACATAACAGGGTTCTCAATAGGGTGTCTTATCACTGCGGACGGCAATACATCCTCTCCAACGTGTTCCCATGCTTGCCATAAGGTGGGTGCGGCCCACATGTGCAGGATGTGATTTATGTCGGGAGGACAACCCATTCACTGAATATTCTTTCGTTCCTAGCGCTCCTCAAGATATATTGTTCTATGCGGTCGCACACTGTCATCTGTAAAAATGAAGTCAAGGCCGAATGCTTCTAAAAAGACTCACACAGGATAGAAGTACAGTGCGACAATAATGTTGACCGGTGAGCGTACCATGTTGAAACATATGGAAGGCAGTACGGCCATGCGACATTATGCCTCCTCACACAGAAGTACCTAGAGCACCATATGAATCATGTTCGACAGTGGTGGACGTATCCTCGTATTTTCTAACAAGATCGTTTTGGTGATACAGGTGTTATCTTTTTGGGAGGTATAATGTTGCATAAGCTGACTGATCTCTCATACACCATCTGAGTCTTACCTGAGTTGCATTTTGCTCTGACTTAATTTATATGGATGACAACGCGCGATCGCATTAAACAGCGCGGGTAGTTTAGTCCTTGGAACGAGATGATATTCGGTAAATGGACTGGCCTGTTCGTTCTCCCTACTTAAAACCCATCGAGTACGTCTGGGACGCACCAATGACCATCCAACACGTACCAACGGCGCTGGTGAAGGCATGGAACGCCTTACCACAAGAACACCTTGTCAACCATGCAGCCAGCATGGAAGTACGATGCAGGACATGCTATGCCGCCTATAGTGATCGTACACACTATTAATGACCTCTTCTCCAAGGGAACCACATGAATCCCGGTGACCAGGGTAATTATTGACTTTGCACAAAAGAGTCATTTCTGTTCGTCTCTTTGAGTATTTCTTTCAGTTCTGTTCTATACGGTAGCTCTTATTATGTACGGCCCAAGTTTCATCCTCATAAAGTTTCTCACATCAGTGTATTTTGGGGACCTAGATACAACGTCCCATGATATATAGAGATGTGGTCAAGAATACTGTCGCATTTAAAAATTATCGTTAAATCTCTGCTCGCCAATGACACTCGAGCACGAGACACAGAACAGTTCGCTTTCTAGCGATGTAAGAGGCAATATGCTTGCGCTCGCCGTTAGCCAGCCAGTAACTGGGCTGCACAGATCAAATCCGCCTGATCACTGATTTGAGGAGAGAACCCAGGCAGGGTAATACGGAGACGCAAACAATCCGAACTACGCTCACAGTCGCCCGGCTGCAATGTTCCGGTAACGTGCTGCCTCCATACTGTCTCCAGGACGGTGAATGGAGTTATATGTGAAGCTGAGTATCATTCATTTATAAATACTAAATATAGAATTAGGAGAGAACTTATAAAAGTAAAACTTGAATTTGAGTATAATAATTCATTCGTTACAGTACATATTTCTTCTGTCCTTATGAATGCTTAAAATGGCTCTGAGCAATATGGGACTTAACGTCTGAGGTCATCAGTCCCCTAGACTTAGAACTACTTAAACCTAACTAACTTAAGGACATCACACACATCCATGCCCGAGGCAGGCCTTATGAATCATTTTGAAATTCATAACTGCGAGGGTAACATATCAAACAGTTGTGTTCATTAGTGATATTTGTAAAATAGCTAAAGGTTTTTTAATGATGCGTTGCACAGAGCAACAATTTTAGAAAAGCTACTGCAACATTGCAGTGTAGTTTCTACTACCTACTGCTTCAGTATGTACACAGAAATTACGAAGAGTTACAATAGCTAAGTGTGTGCAACCCGTGAGCCAGGAACTGCGCTCAAATGAATACTTGAGAGAATGACTCCCGTTATTGCTGTTCGTTCTGTTTCTTGGATTTTATGTTTAAATTAAAGTGATTTCAACAGTATAATGAATACACTGTGTTGTTGCCGCCGTTGACATTTGAATTGTGTGTGTCATGTATCAAATGGTTCAAATGGCTCTGAGCACTATGGCACTTAACTTCTGAGGTCATCAGTCCCCTAGAACTTAGAACTACTTAAACCTAACTGACCTAAGGACATCACACACATCCATGCCCGAGGCAGGATTCGAACCTGCGACCGTAGCAGTCACGCGGTTCCAGACTGAAGCGCCTACAACCGCTCGGCCACCCTGGCCGGCGTATCATTTATCCTAGCTCATGAAAGCTTTAGTCGTGCTATCCCTGGTTTATGCTATTATTTTACTAGGGAACTAAATTTGCATATAAATTGATTCATTTACGTCATACTAACTGTAACCTACTTCGGTTTTACCGCCATCGAAAAATAACGATTACCTATTATTCGAAATTGTAGGCCTTTGGACAGATTTGGTTTTACGTTAGCATAATTGCCCTGCAGTTGATTTTTATTTTGAGACAGTAGTTGAAACGACGGCTTCCCATAGCCTTCTCCAGTGTTAGTTTGCGTAATATTTTTTAAGTTCAACTTTCTG
This sequence comes from Schistocerca cancellata, assembly GCF_023864275.1. Classification (NCBI taxonomy): domain Eukaryota; kingdom Metazoa; phylum Arthropoda; class Insecta; order Orthoptera; family Acrididae; genus Schistocerca; species Schistocerca cancellata. The sequence goes on along the minus strand of NC_064626.1, from coordinate 982,691,379 downwards.
TTACGTAAATTAAGCGTATACCACAGTTGTCAAGCACCTTTTAGTAACGCAAATTTAGTTACATCTGTTCTGAAAAGCGTATTTCCGTCGCACATACATTCAGCCTTTAAAACAACCTGGAAATGCGCAGGCACTTTGCAGAACTGTTCAATTTAAACACTACTTTGCAGTGTCACCTGATGCACTTTTTACAAAAGTGAACTTGTGCTGGATTGCTTGCGCATCAAACATTTTATGTAAATGGCATGGAAATGAAACATCCGTGTACAACAACAAAATAAACTATCATCACTGACTGCTGTACAATGAGTAAGCAAGTTCCTCATGAAAGACTATTTTTCATGTCTACCCCAGATGCTCACGCTACGATGCGTATCTCGATCTAGTGTTACCACTATTTGTATCTTACGTTAAAGGAAAGTTACAATATTACATCCTTCTCTAGGGTTTCTATAGTTTCCTCGCCAGAAGGAGGAGAAGTGATAAAGATTCCTTCGTCTCAGGTGGCATAACGGAATGGGGATCTGGAAGAATAGAATGGGAAACTACAGGGAAATGGGCATAGGTACAAGCCAAGGATGCACTAATAATTTCGGAACAAATGGAGAGCTACAATCTACTATTTCTGGAATCTCACAGGGATGTCAAAGTGTTACGACCCGTCCAAGTAACATGACGTAGACTATTTACGGACTTGCAAGGTACAGTTATCCCAGAGACATGCTGAAGCATGTGAATGTCAAAGGGAAGTATTAATAACGCGTCTACATTTCCAGAAAGAAGGCACACACTGGGTCTACTCAGTTTATCCCCATAAATACTAATTATAAATTGTTTTGAGCACGGAGAACCAAAAGGCATGTCTAGAAAGGAGATATGGAACAGCAGAATACAAATAAGTGGTACTGCTTTTGACATTTCAGTCACGAAGTTTCGTCTAACAGCTACAGTCAGTGATACAACCACACTTAAGTGGCCGCAGCGTATGTTGTACTAACCTAAGAAGCCGCTAGAAGTGCTGTCTATTCAAAACTAACTTTCCTGAATAGTATGCTAAACACGGATATCATACAGTCACTCAATGTAGAAGTGGCATCACCAAAAGGAAGAACTGCAGCGCACCTAATGCTTTGAGACGTTCAGGAATATCGCGTTAGGTAATATACAGTATTACAACAACACTGGTACAGCTGCCTAATATCGTGTAGAGTCCCCTCGAGCTCGCAGAAGCGCAGCAACACGACGTGGCATGGACTCGACTAATGTCTGAAATAGTGTTGGAGGGATTTGACACCATGAATCCTGCAGGGCTGTCCATAAATCCGTAAGAGTACGAGCGGATGGAGATCTCTTCTGAACAGCACCTTGCAAGGCATTCCAGATACGTTGAATAATGTTCATGCCTGTGGAGTTTGGTGACTAGTGGAAGTGTTTAAACTCAGAAGAATATTCCTGGAGCCACTCTGTAGCAATTCTAATGTAGGTGATCAAACAGGTTGCTTACGTACGTTTCACCTGTCAGTAGTATCTAAGTGTATCAGGGGTTCCATATCAGCCCACCTGCATACGCGCCACACCATTACAGAACCTCCACCAGCTTTCACAGACTCATGCTGACATGCAGAGTCCATGGATTGATGAGGTTGCATCCATACCAGTACGCGTCCTTCCCTCGATACAATTTAAAACTAGACTCGTCCGACCAGGCAACATGTTTCTAGTCACCAGCAGTCCAATGTCGGCGTTGACGAGCCCAGACGAGGCGTATTTGGGGAAGGGTTGTACTTTTGTCACGTTGAAAGATTCTCTTCGTACGTCGTTGGCCCCATTCTTGCAGGATCCTTTTCCGGCCGCAGGGTTGTGGGAGATTTGATGTTTTACCAGAGTCCTGATATTCACGGTACACTCATGGAATGGTCGTAAGCGAAAAGCCCCAATTTATCGCTATGTCGGAATGCTGTTTCCCATCGTTTGTGCGCCGACTATAACACAATTTTCAAACACACTTAAATCTTGATAACCTGCCACTGTAACAGCAGTAACCGGTCTAACAACTGCGCCAGACACTTGTTGTGTTATATAGGCGTTGCCGGCCGCAGCGCCGTTTTCTGCCTGTTTACCTACTTCTGTATTTGAATATCAATGCGTATAAGCATGATATTTTCCAGCGCTGTAGTGATTCTGATGGCGATTTGTGTAATCTACTTCTGTTTTAAAAGAAAGTCAGTACATCAGTCAGTTTTATTTGAGCACCAAGTATCCACTGACTAGTTTATACACAAAGTGTAGGAATGTGTAAACTACTTATTAAACTTATATCTATTTGGAATTTGTATTGACGAGTAAGAAATAGCTATGATAAAGCTCAACGTGTGTAGCTCGATGAGCTCGACATGAAATATAATGCTTTAGAAGTAAGGGTCGGTCCAAGAAATCATATGATTTAAATCTATGGATGTAGAAGTATAATCAAACTGAGCAATGTATAAACGTTACTATAAACTGTGGCTGATGATATAGTTACAGACATTCTACAAGTCGAAAAATACGAGACCAATTTTTTGAAGGGAGGGGGAGATTTGCATCCCAAAGTAGTACCGGATGATAACTCTATAAATTTTTTCGTATTTCTCAGTGGCGACACAGGCCTCTTTGAGTCACGTCAACGATCGCTAGACTGACAACTAGGAGGAGGTGAAATCAGAAGCGATTGCGACAAGTGGGACTGATCAAGCGTTCCACTCTACATACGACGCACAGTGACGTCATGGCGACGAACAGATATCGTCAAACTAGTGACTGAGTAGAATGTCACAAGAAAGTCCATTTATAACGGCACAATCACGATTCAGCCACATATGCAGCAGAAAAGAACGTCCAAAAGAGGCTTTTATGAATCTGTGAAGCCACTTTGAGAATTGACCACACGAGAAAACCAGCACACATGATGTAAATGGTATCCCCAACGTGGCATGGCGCACAGAAAACGCAAGAAACTACTACATCTTTTATAATTTCACTTTCAGTGCCAGCTGTCCCATGGCTGAAGGGAGGCTATGTCAGTTGACTCTCTTCACGCCTAATCGTCTACAGTCACCTACGGAAACACAAGTCTCTCAGGAAAGCCTCTGCTACCGCAAGCTGCAGCGCCAACTTCCAAGTCTTGATGAGGCACAGACACCGCCATCTTTCTGCTGGCTACTGGAGGCTTGACCAGATGGGGCCAAGAAACTGTATGCCATGTGTCATCGTGGGAGGAGTCACTGTTGTTGGTCCCTCCATTCCTGCAGCCGACACTGATGCTGCCAGCCTCTTTCTACTAAATGAAGACCGCGTGTCGAACTATACATGACAAAGAGCACTACAGGCTGGGCCGGAGGGCTAGTGTCCTGGCCACAGGTCATCAATGAAAGCTCTTCGGAGATGATCTGACAGATCTTGCTGTCTGCTGTTGTCCATTGAAGGGCAGACCAGAACCGACGAATTTGGGACCACTGGCCTGCTATGACTTAACGGTTGCCTTGCGAGATTTCCGTCGACACAGCAGTAACGCCAGTCGACACCAACCTGCCACTGCTCACAGGATCCGCACACGGCTGGCCAACTGAACTGCCAGCACATTTCGGACGAAATGTCAACCTCTGCCACTGTCTACGTAGATATAACACAATGTTTGCTTTGTTTATCGTTGCCATTGCTCTGCTTTGTATCAACACCATTAGCACCGTAGCACTGTTGTGAGCAGTTCACTTACACTCTGTTACCTAATGCTGCGCTTACCACTGCATAGCCGGTCGTTGTGGCCGTGCGGTTCTGGGAGCTACAGTTTGGAACCGAGCGACCGCTACGGTCGCAGGTTCGAATCCTGCCTCGGGCATGGATGTGTGTGATGTCCTTAGGTTAGTTAGGTTTAATTAGTTCTAAGTTCTAGGCGACTGATGACCTCAGAAGTTAAGTCGCATAGTGCTCAAAGACATTTGAACCATTTTGAGGCGTCGAATGTCGTAAACATCGTTGGCCTTTTGCAGCATCGCGCTCAAGGGGTTCCTTGTCAGAATGACAATCGTGTACTGCCCCTGAACCTCAATTCTGATTCGCTAACTCTGTCCGTTCCCTAATAATTAGACCACTGCGAGAAATAAACACCAACTTTCCCTTTGATTTGATGTAACTCTTTTTTAATATCGCAACTGGAAAGTATTTTTCAATTGAAAGTAATTTCAGTAGTGCTTCAACGTTATGGCTGCAACATTGACAATAGCTGCTGTCCAGGAAGAAGATTCAGTGGAAAACTGATCAGTTTGTATTTCAGAATGCACATTTATTCGTCTATCTTCCTTAAAGAAGAGGTTGGCTACTTTTCGGATAACTAAATTACAGTTTCCGGTAACGGCTCTTGAGCTAGTTTAATACCACCTACTTCCCGCATTAATTTGGAAACTTCTGTAGTTATATTCCCATGATCTCTTTTCTTAAATCTGAAATTTCATTAGAAAAATGATCTTGCTTGTCTAAAATTTGTTACTAAGTAACTTCCTTCACGAAGCTGGCTTGTGTTTCAGAAATTTCTTTTGGCCAGTCCTTTTATTTATCTGTCGTCTCACCTACTTGATTCAACACTGTTGCCAAGTCCGTGGCTAACATTACGACATCGTGCTGAAAAATAGTGACTCCAAATATTTTTATGTGAAATAAACTGAACGTTATTAACGTTCTACGTCTTTAATCTTAGTTTATACGTATTTGCAGCCCTCTGCCGCATGAGAGCTCTAAATTGTAGCCTGCTACATGGGCGTTTGTAACCCAACTACGTCAATGCGTGAGAAACGTTGTGCTGCGATCGAGTTTCCTATTTCATGAGTTTGCCCACACAAGAAGCACCTTCTCCTGTAGCATGACAATGCCACATCTCACGCAAGGGACAGCTGCAACAATCCGCTGTCTAGGGTTCATTGTCATCTGTAACTCTCCATACAGTCCCGACTTGGTCCCATCCGATTTTCATCCGTTTTCAAAACTTAAAGAACACCTTCGAGGATTTCACTTTAACAGTGATTAAGTGATGCAGACAGGAGTAAGACTGTGGCTACGTTAGTAAAGTCAACACATTCTACAATGATGCTATCAACAAACTGATTTCTCATCGGGAGAAATATGTTCGTTTACAGCGTGACTATGCTAAGAAAAAAATATGTTGACATGAAGAATAAATATGAATGTCAATAAAGTTTGTTTTATTTTAAAAACTTTAAGACTTTAGAATCAAAAATTTGGTGGCATTACTTTTCACCACGGCCTCCTACAAGTCTGCAGAAGATTTCCGCTATTGGATCTCTATTCTGTCGACTTCGTAACACTGTTTCAGTATTCTCTAGAACTTAGTGCACATTACCTTCGTCCTTACGATCCAGTTTTGCCTGATCTCTAGTGTTTGCTGTACCACCCAAAATTCTAGTAAAAATCCGAAATTCTCCAGCTGTTTATTACAACAATAAATAAACAATCACAAAACACATACACAAAATGATAATTCCAATGAATTGGCTGCAATAATAGGTTTCAAAACAGGTAACTACAACAGTTTCACGTAACTGGTACTCGATGTAGAAGCTTTTGAGAATGATACACTAATATTCGTAATACCCTCTGACTACAAGCAGGGCAGAAGGCAGGAATATAAGAGTGATGTAATTCTGATGTGATGGGCCAGTGGGCTGTGATAGTCTCCGACTTCTACTCCACTCACGTAGAAAGTAATTATTGCCGTCATTTGACTTCAGATTTCCTATTAGCCCAAATCCAAAAGCTCTCTGTGTGAACTCTGTGCAAAGGAAAAACTGGAACCCATCAAACAAAGAAAGATATTGTCCCAGAATTTTCGGGAAGAGGACATAAATCAAAAATAAGTTTCTGCAGACCGTATTAAGGCAAATGCAGGATTACGAAAGCAGCCTTTTCTTTTCACAAATTTTTCTGTTAGGATATTTTTAATGTATAACGAAGTGAAATGCGTCGAATCACTGGATCAAACAAGCATTTTAGACAAGAAAAACGTCTGAAAATGCTTTCCTGACACTTAGTTATTCGCAGAGCATATTTTCTATTTAAAACAAATGTTGCGAGCTTACAATAGAAATTATGATTCAGAACCGCTTATAAATAGTAATCTTCTAATGTTTTGGGACATCTAACATACCAGTGCCGGCCTAAAAGCAACGTGCAGCGTGAAGTTTGTAGTACGACCTCCCCTTGTTATATCACCATGGCGCTCTTAGGATATCCCTTAACTTAATACATTCTCTGATGCACAACTCGTGAGATTATATTACGAGACATATAGCATTTTGTCCTTCGACTCTTGGACCTGCAGTCTGGTTTCTGCGCATGCCGTAGACAACCTTTCGGTCTGGTACCTTCAGAATTTCACAGAGTCTGTTCCAGAATACGAATACTTTTTCAAAAGATTTTTTCTGACTCTACAAGTACTTTAAGTATCGGTATGCCTTTCTTCAATCTGTCTTCTAAAATAAGTCGTGGGGAAGTATTGCCTCGCGTGTTCCTACATTTCTCCGTAAATCAAACTAATCTTCAATTAGGCAGGCATCTAACAATTTTTCCATTTTTCTGTAAATAATTCATATTGGTACCTTGCATATATGATTTATTATATTGATGGTTCGGTAAAACTCACACCCGCATAAATCTGCTTTCCTTGGAATTATTACATTTATTAGAATTATTACACTTTTTTAAACTCTGACCCGCCTCTTTTTTATCTCTGAGCCTGACACTTCAAACGAACTTACAATAATAATGCGGGATTTTATTACTTGAATTGGGGCTAGTGTTGTCATTGGAGTTAAACTACGATTTAATGAATACTTTCTAAATCATAACTGTGAGACTGTGACCCACTTTTGTTCAAGTAACGAACTGAGAGGAAGTAGTACCTTCTACGAGCACAAACTTTCAGAACACAAGCGGTCATGAATCTAAAATGGACCACATTACTACAAACAGGAATGCCCATCTCCAGTCAGTAGTAGATGTCATGACTCTAAGCTCTACTAACACTGCGAGTGATCACAGCTTACTCATGGTAACGGAGCTCACGGAGCAGGAACAGGAATGCTGAAGAACTTTAAAAGAAGAAAAGTCTAATATAGAATCACTATGGAACTACTGTACAAAAAAATTATATTAGAAACGAGTAGCAGAGAAAATACAAGAGAACTGCGTTAATACAGACGACAATGTAGATTATGGGTGGGAGAAAACCGAAGAGAGTATTGAAGTAGCAGCTTAAGAAGCTTTAGGTACACGAGTTGTAAACCGTGAGTGGAAAACAAAGACCCATGATTTCGCAAAAACGTTAAAGAAATATGTTAAAAAGTGATGAGCCTATTTCAAATATTAAATACATACATGACAAGACTCTTACAAAGGTTACAAAAGAACTCGCAATGAGACAAAATCACTACTCAGTCACATTGAGAAGGAACACTGGGAAATGTTTTCTAAAAACGTAGAACATGACGCCTACGCGCTTTAGAAACAAATTCGGAAAATGATACAACAGAGGAAATACTTAAATGAAATTTTGAAAGGGAAAGACGTAAATGGGGAATCATGAGTTGAATATCTAACAGAGTTATTTAATGCAACAAATTACCAGGAAAACGAAAAAATACTAGAGATCAGCATACAACTAAACGATGGGATAACTGTTCCACACGCAGAGATATAAGAAGCTGCACGTACGCTGGAAAATGGAAAGTCCACAGAGAAAGGTAGGATCTCCTATGAATTACGGACGTAGGGAAGATATTCTCTAACTGACTAATTAACCAATTTAAACAATGTTGTACATCATAATAAAATTGCAGATGAATGGAGAGCTATTAACACAAGTCTCATGTGCAAGAAAGGAGATAAGAAATTCTTAACAAAAATAATAGTAGCAGTAGGTTTTAGATCCGGCAGTCATGCACAGACGCAGTATTCATGGTTAGACAGATTGTTGAGAAATCTACTGAGTACAACAGACCAGCTTATCGTTGTTTTATTCGCTTACAGAGGCCATCCGAGAAGATTCAATTAACATATGTGGTAAACCTGCTCTACAATTGAGATATTCTTCCAACATAATAAAAGCAGTTGAAGATGTTTATTCCAGCAACTACATGCAGAAAAAAAATGGATTCCAGGTTAACTAGCTGTTGACAAGTTAACGGTGGTATTGGACAAGGTGACTCTTTCAGTACGCTACTTCTTAGTATAGTCATTGATAAGGTGATAAAATAGGTCTTGTTTATAAAATCGGAGATCAAGAAATAAAAATCTTTTGTTCTACCAAACAGTGAAGTTACTTGCAGGAACGTTTACGTATATTTAACATGCACGCATAAAACTAAATGTGATCATATCCACACAAAAAACCGGAAGTATGACAATATCCAGGGAATGAATCAAATGTAAACCGGAAGCAGATGGGAGAATTTTTATTCAATAGCCAGTGAAATTCAAGTACCTTTGTACAGCTAGCAGTGGAAATGTCTAGAAGGAGTTAGAGAGGAAGAAGCGAAGGCAAAAAGTGGAAGAGGATTTTAATTACACAATTCGGGAAAACATACATCTAAGAAAAGATGCGAAGGCAAGACCATAAAAAACAATATTGTGACCTATAATGAAATATATGGCTGAGAGATGATCAGCTACAGCAAAAACTGGATGACTTGGAAAACACAGAACTGAAAATTCAGCCGAGAGTTGCAGGGAAAAGACTGAGGGAGAGAGAGAGAGAGAGAGAGAGAGAGAGGTGAAAGCATTAGGAGAGAACGTAAATTGGACTGCATGAGTGAGAGGCACACAAGAGAAAGCGTCAGCTGGTAAAAGAAATATATGCCATCCAACGAAACGAAAAGAAGGAGTGCCTACCTCAAGGTAGACTGGAGCGTACTGAAGGAAACCGTTTAGTCTAGGAAGAAAGGAGGAGGAGGAGTAGGAAGAAGAAGAAGAAATTTGTCCAGTATTACAGCTTTTTTGTGTTTTTTATTAAAAACAAATGCATCGTCCGGAAATTAACCTGGGCTGCCGACCAAGGTTTTTTTTTCATTTTTTTGTTTTTTGTTTTGTTTTGAATAGCACAGTCAGCGGTAGGCTGAAGGAGGAAGGGCGGGTAGGGGTCGAATTGCGAGGCCTAGCCACGATGTCTCTCTCCTCCCACCACTTAAGCTCACCACCAGCACACTTTTTTATTTTTATTTATTTATTCGATTTATGTAAGAATCAACTAAAACAAGGCAGCCATGCACCAAAAAATAACCCGATAAAGTGAACTAAAAAGGGCCACCTTGCACGCAGGGATCACCTTATTGAAGCGGGCGGCCAGTAACAGGTGATCGTCCGTCAACCGTCGGAGCGTCCGCGGCCGCTGCACAGAGTCAAAGACTGTTTCTGTTGCCGTAGGGGAATCGCGGAAACATCACACCAGGCAGACCCCAGCTGGGCGGTGGGTCCATGAATGACGATCCCAAATAGTTGTCAAGAAGGTTCCGGTATTCCGTTCTGCTCGTTAAGACCAGGTATTCGTCCATCATGTATTGCCACAAATCGAGGACTTCCTTTTCGCCGTCGCGTCATCAGGAAATAGACAGTGTTGGGATGAAAAAGGTCCGGAGGACAACTGAAACATAGGAGCGGCGTAGCAGGAAAGCCAGTATCTGGCAGATCAGTTTCTACCACTCGCGTGCTGGGCCACAGTTCAGTCTGTGTTCGTCCGTGTCTACCGTTGCGCAACGGGTGCACATAGGGTCGCCACTTAGGTGAATGGCAAGTAGCGTTCGTCGGGTTGGGAATTTCTCATTAGTGACCACATACCACGTCGACCGCACTAAAGTTGACAGGAAGGGCGCGTGGATGGCTCGCGAAACCTGCGTCCAGTCGACCGTGAGGTGGCGTTGTACAATGTCGTTAGCCGGATTCCAACGTTGGAGAACACTATAATAAGTCTTTGCTGTCGGATTCCGTGTGTCCGGTATAACGCCCAACATATAGCTGTGCCCCACGAAAAACTTCCTAATGTGTGGTAGCGAGGGCGATAAATGTCCAACAGGTACCGGTGGGCACAGCGTGTGTGGGGTCACCTCTTCTGTCAGGAGGCCAGGAAGACAGTCTGTTGGTGAAAGCTAGAGTCGCCGCTCTGAACGAAGGTACAGCGCCAACGCTCTGTGCTTGACGTGAGTCCAACACCTCCTTTGCGGAAGGGCAAAGTGAGAGTAACAAAAAGGATCTTAAAAACGATACCAACGTTCACCACGTGTCCAAACACTGCCTGTATCCTGGAAGCCATCGTGTCTGTCATCGGTAATACGTGGGAGTAGTGGTGAAGGTGAGAAGCCATGTACATATTGACGTATTCAGCGCGTTGGAAATGTCCAAAGATCTGAATTTATTGAGGCGAGCCTCTATGCGGAGTCATCGTAAGATCTTACGATGCGTAAGGGCCGCCGTGCGTCGTATTTCTCGATGGGGAGATATCCCTAAACATTTTAGCATTGGGACCTTTGTCAGGGGTACATTCAGTTCTGCAGGCATGCCTCGTCCCACCTCCGTGATTTCCGGAGGTTTATCACACTGTCTGCCACCGCTCCATACTGTCGGAGCCAGTCCGTGCTAAGAACATCACGTCATCGGCGTATGCACCACATCGAAAGGTCACGGAGCGGAGGCTAACTCCTTCCAAGCCTCTCCGCAGTCCATGAAGAGCTGGATCGAGGGCATTGAGGAATAACATGGCGAAAAGAGGAAAACCCTGTCTGACGGACCAGTTGACACGGACGGAGGCGGACCGTTAACCGTTCACCATAATCCTCGTGACCGCCCCATGGATCAAGCGAACCACAACAAATGTCGTTATGTGTGGGATACCGATGTGTTCCATAACTGCAAGCAGGAAACCATGTTCAAAGCGATCGAAAGCGTGGCCAAAATCCAGAACAAGAAGAACGCCTTGGAGGCGGCATGTTTGCATGAGCGCTACCACGTCTCTATAGGTGCTCAAAGTCGTATCCATGCTAGTGTCGCCTCCGAGGAAGGTTTGGTACGTGTGAATGGCTGCCATTACCGTAGATCTGAGCCTCTCACGGAGGATGCGTGTCAACAGCCTGTAGTGGTGATTAGCATTGTCGTTGGGCGAAAATCAAGTGGGCGACAGCCTCCTCCGGGATCGGTCGCCTGAATTAAGACACCTTAAGTGAATTCAGATGGTACCTGAAAATCGGGATTCAGTCGGACTCTGTACATCCTGACCCACATTGGGCCCATGAGATCAAAAAACCTTTTCTAAAATTCAAAAGTGAGTCTGTCAGGGCCTGGCGTTTTGTTGGGAGCACCGCGCAACATAATCTCTCGTAGTTCTTTCAAAGTCACCTCCGACAAGAGCGTAGTATAATCTTGTGAGTTTAGAGAGACGGGTACGTCAGATAGGCCTTCTCTGACTCCTAAATCCATGTCGGACTCTCACTCGTAGGGACGTATGTATGACTGTGTGAACGCTCGGACGATGTCCATTTGCGTGTCAAGTCGACGCCCATTCTCCGTCCCGATTTCCGTAATGAGCTGTCTCTTGCGTCTTCTTCTATCTTGAATAATATGGTGGAGGGACGGTCGTTCTCCACTACCATCATCAGTTCTCCTCGGTCGCACCCGCACACCCGCGAGACGCATGGCGGTGATACGTAGCAACTGTGCCCTGACATGATGGTCTGCCGATTGTCGTTCCGGCGACGGCGGTTGCGCAGCCAGTTCGCGGAACGCAGTGTAGTAGAAATCAGTGGTCGAGGTATACCAGCGCGCTCTGTCTAATCCATAACTGGCCAATGTTTGGCGCAAGGCGGGTTTGACACACCGCAACCACCACTCAAATACGAAACAGTAGGCGGGTAATCGCCGGTGGCATTGACTGCATGTAGACTCAACTTCGTGTCTGCAATTTATCTCATCAAGAAGGCGCCACGGACCTCTACTTCGTCGGACGCGTTTAGTAATAGGCGGAGACTTCGATTGTGTGCTCAGAAATGAAGTTAATGTAAAATTCACAACTATAGGTCGCAAGAGTGAATGGCGACATCAGGCGAAGTAAGTCGTTTGTGGTATAATATTCCAATGAATAAGTACCGCGAAAGCAGGTAATCATAAAATGCATTTATTATACAGATATGAGTTATGGTAATGGCAAAATTTATTAAAATGCTACATATGTACAAAATAACATGCTAAACAGGAATATTGTACCAGCTAATTAATGCTGTTCGTAATTTCTTATTATACGTGCCTATGTACCTACTGGCCACGTCGGGTGAGTTCGAGGTATGTCTAAGCCATAATAATTATAACTATATTTATATCTAAATTATGTTGCTGTTACAATTCTTAATGAAGTACCGGAGTCTGCTAATAACCTTTTGGGTGAGCTGTTGTGTGGAAATAGTCTTTAACGTTTTTATTTGTAACGCATATTAAACTACATTAACGTAATTTACACTTGTAGCGCACTGGAATATCAGCGCGTTGCGCAACGCCGATTTCTCTTAGCAGAATACACAGACGCCACCGCTGTGAACATGAGCTGCTGGCAGGATCTAACAGCGACTAATCGAGTCAGCGCACCTGGAAAACAAACACCTGCCTGAAAATACAGGACGGTCTCCGGAGGCACTGCCGAGTGGCTCCTGTAAACAGGACGGACGGTGGCCGATATGCTGCGCTGACAGAATTAGGAGTAAAAACATTTTGTGTAACAGTCTTAGGTTATTGTGAGTGCGGTGTTTGTCAGACGTTAGACTCGTGTCTCAAGAATAAGCTGGCGTTACGATTGAGTTTCATTCGCTACACATATGAGAGAAGCCGATCTCGATGGTTTCATGCTTGATTGCACTCTTTCCACTGTAAACGACCACTCCAGAAACGCTTTTCTCAGCTGATTCTTGTGACCTGAAATTATATCGATATTTGGAGTATAGGCATAATCGTGAAGAGTATCAAAGTCAGCCAATTGCTTCTTTGATATGTGATTTGCAGTACTGTTTTGTTTGCAATTGGACTCGCAAAAGGTATTGCGTATCACGGGGAGGTGAATTGTTGGAATTGTGAGAGTCTGCGTTCCCAGAAAATTCGGGTAACGAATTACTTCTTCGCAATTACTTCTTCGCACGTATGTCTCCCGATATAATAGTGAGAAAATCAGAGAATTTTGTCTCATATGTAGTTTCCCGAAAATATTCTTTCCTCGCTCCATCCGTGGATGTAACAGGACAGGTGAGAGAAGGTAGTAGTATCAGAAATACTCCCCGCCACACGTCACAAGGAGTTTTGATATGGATTTAATGATTAGAACGCTTACACACTCCCGTAGAATTCCAGTGCAGTGTCGGGTGCTCTTTGGCTACAGTAAAGAAGCCAGTATATCACCAGAGTCAGTGAGATGAAGAACTGTAAAGGGATGATGTAATGTTCTTCGCAATACTGTAAAAACCATAACGAGTGATCTAGGGAAATGCCAAGGTCCTCCATTAATTATTATTTGCTTAATGTATTCCAATACCTGTCTTCCTTCTACCTCTACAATTTTTACTCTCTACAGTTTTTACCCTCTAAGTTTCCTCTGGTAACAGAGGTTAACCCCTGACGCCATAACACATGTCCTTCTATCCTGTCCGTTGCTCTTTTCAGTGTTTCCCATATGTACTTTTCTTTTCAGTCAACCGAATTTTCAACATTTTTCTGTAGCGCCATACGTGAAACGCTCCGATTACATTCACATCAGTCGCCACCATACAGTGCCATGCTCCAAATGTAAATTCTCACAAATTTCTTCCTCAGTTTAAGGCTTACCCTCCAGTTTTGCTCTCAATCCTTATTCTCGACTCATTAGACTATTCATTCCTTTCAGCTCATCATGTAATTCTTTTTCAGTTTCACTGATTATAGCAATGTCACCAGCGAATCGTATCAGTGACATCGTTTTAGCTGAATTTTAATACCACTGTTGATCTATTCTTTCATTTCCATCATTGCTTCTTCAGTGTAGTTATTGAGCAGAATGCGTGAAAAACTTAATCTATGTCTTACACGCTTTTCCACCCGAACACATTGTTCCTGGTCTTCTAGTCTTATTGCTCCCCCTTGGTTCCTGTATATATTGTTTATCATCCGTCTTTCGATGTAGCTTATTCTTATTTTTCTCATAGTTTCGACCATAGTGCACTATTCCACACTGTCGAACGCCGTTTCCAGACGGACGGATCCAATTAGCGGATATCGATTTCTCTTCAATCTTGCTTCTATTATCAATCAGAACGGCAGAGAGGCCTAGCTTCCCTAAAGCCAAACCGATCGTCATCTAACATATCTTCGGTGTTCATTTTCATTCTTCTGTATATTAGTCCTGTCACCAGCCTCGATGTATGAGACGTTAATCTGATTGAGCCATAATTTTCCCCATCTTGCTATCTTCGGAAATGTGTGGATGATGTCTTTCCGAAAGTCTCACATGTTCTACATAGCACCTTGAACAGCCATTTTGTTCCCATTTCCCTCATTGATGTTAGAAATTCCCATGGAATGTTTTCTTTCCCTACTGCCTTACAACGATGACAACGTGTAAATTCGAGACATCTATCACGATCATGAGACCTGGCGAAACCATTATCTGTCCGCAGACGCACCCTCAGTGGAGGACACGGGGCGCCCTCAGCCCTCATGCTGAGGTAGAGAGCGGCTCCGGCGCGACCCCGCCGGGCTCCCCTGGAGACCGCAACCCGCAGCACACACATAAATTCAATTTCCCCGCGCCGGCGCTGGCGCTGCGCCATTAGGCCCGGCGCGGCAGTGCTTACCGGGCTGCGCGCCGCCCGCCGCCCGCGACCTCAAGCAGTGTTTATAGCTGTTTGTCGCAGTTGTGTCCTCCTCTGCAAAGTGGTCTGCGACGGCGCTAAGCACGGGCTTTACAAACACACCTGAGCATTAGCAGCGCCAGCACATTTTCTGACCTCCTAGAGCAGAAATCAGTAGCAGCGTATCCTTCAAGATTATCGTGAATGGACCGCATGCAGATGTATTCCCGAGGTATAAGCGGCTTGGGCACCCGCCTCCGTTGTTGAGGTTGTTAATGCACGGTTGTTCGGTAGCACCCAGCTTGGACCCAACGGCACAGCCTCCCTCCCCTCCCCCCCCCCCACCTATCTCTCTCTCTCTCCCTCTCTCTTTCTCTCTCTCTCTCTCTCTTCTGGACGATCAATCAAGGAACATGCAGATCATACAGAGATCTCTCTAGCCACTTCCATCTCATTCTGCCCTGACCTGCTTCTCTCCGCTTCCCATTTTACATCCCCAGGGCTCTCAAATATATCATTAGCTTTTTAAACGTCATTGGCTTGATTGACCAAGGGGTAATACGCCATCGTAGTTTGCTTCTGTTACCGCTGTTACACTTGAGTCCTCTCCCATTCTTTTTTCATCATCATTTGAGCTATATCCAGCTTTTGGAACGTGTGTATGTCTTGTATTTTATTACAGATCCTGTTCTTGTAGGTATAATAGCATGTAATTTTATTTAAAACAGAACATGTTTCAACACAGTTTAATTTATACAATAAAACTCAGATTTGAAATGAACTGACAGTTCATTACTATTATTTTAATTATTTTCTTGAGATGTTTGTAAAATAAATTAAGTACAGTTGTCGTTATGTAGAAATACGAACAAATTACGCAGAGAAATGTGAAAACAGTACCCACTGATGTATGATTTTTGTAACAGTTATTGCATATTAAGACACGAGGCAACATATAAAATTTCTAAAAGCCAGGAGACACTAAATACTCATAACAAGTATCCAAACAAATTTCGAGGGAGGTACACAACGAAAATAATCACGACTGTATCTTCTACAGGAGACGCTACTGCAAAGAAAATCAAGCAATAGAAACAGAGATACTGTCAACATACACGCAGTGTTTGGCTTTCATATTAAGTTGAAAATGTCAAATCGAGCTCTCATCATTAATGTTATGCACCAAACATGTTAAATTACGGTTTTAAATTGAAGTCATGCACGGAGAAACGGGCTAACCCACAACTTTTAGAAATGGAGAAAAATGATTTTGTGTAAATGAACCTGGAAAAATATATGAAAATGTTTTACACTTATTTGTCTGACGTAAGCCCATACAGTAGGGACCAGTTATTGTATCTAATCCGTCACATCCTTTGGAATGTAACACAAAAAATAATAATTACTAAAGAAGAACAATAACATGTGAAAATTTGTTCTGTACATTATCAAATATCAACTACCACAAGCCGGCCGGAGTGGCCGAGCGGTTCTAGGCGCTACAGTCTGGAACCGGGCGACCGCTACGGTCGCAGGTTCGAATCCTGCCTCGGACATGGTTGTGTGTGATGTCCTTAGGTTAGTTAGGTTTAATTAGTTCTAAGTTCTATGCGACTGATGACCTCCGAAGTTAAGTCGCATAGTGCTCAGAGCCATTTGAACCATTTCAACTACCACAAATTACCATTGACTGCACTAAAAAGTACTATAACATGGAAAGATAGTAATATAACACATCACGTATGGCACAAGCAGATCAAGCTAATGGTCATAATCATAGTCAGATGACGCAAAATAATGCAACGGTTGACGAAAGCAATGACCAAAAGAGAATTATCAGCTTTTGAACATTCTGAGTCCGTGCTCAGATTTTAGTAGGCAGTATTAGCCTGTTGGAAGTTCAGTTTTGCTTCCCGTTCTTTCTTCTTCTGTCCGTTCTCCTCACATGAAATTTGCGTCTTAAAGTGATAACATAATTGACAGGAGCTCTATGCGGTTTTGCAAAGCCAATACTGAAAAGCTGATATAACACACTGAAGAGCCAAAGAAACTGGTACACCTGCCTAATATCGTGTAGGCCCCCTGCGAACATAAAAAAGTGTCACAGCACGATGTGGCAAGGACTCAACTAATTTCTGAAGTAATGCTGGAGGGAAATGACATCATGAATCCTGCAGAGCTGTCCACAAATCCGTAAGAGTACAAGAGTGTGGAGATCTCTTTTGAACAGCATTTTGGAAGGCATTCCAGATATGCCCAATAATGTTCACGTCTGGGGGGTTTGGTGGCCATCGGAAGTGTTTAAACTCAAAAGAGTGTTCTTGGAGCCAATCTGTAGCAATTCTGGACGTGTCGGAATGCACAATGGGCATGAATGGATGCAGGTGATCATACAGGATGCTTACGTGCTTGTCATGTGCCAGTGTCGCATCTAGACGTATCAGGGGTCCCATATCACTCCAACTCCACATGCCCCACACCTTTACAGAGCCTCCACCAGCTTAAACAGTGCCCTGCTGACGTGCGGGATCCATGGACTCATGAGATTGTCTGTATACCCGTATACGTCCATCCGCTCGATAGAATTGGAAACGAGACTCGTCCGTCGAGGCAACATGTTTCCAATCATCAGTAGTCCAACAACAGTGTTTACTGGCCCACGCAATGCGTAAAGATTTGTGTCGTGCAGTCATCAAGGGTACGTGAGTCGGCCTTCGGCTGCAAAGACCCATATCGACGATGTTTCGTTGAATGGTTCGCACACTGAGCCTTGTTGATGGCCCATCATTGAATTTTTCAGCAATTTGCGGAAGGTTTGCAGTTCTGTCACGTTGAACGATTCTCTTCGGTCGTCGTTGGTCCCGTTTTTGCAGGATCTTTTTCCGACCGCAGCGATGTCGGAGATTTGTTGTTTTACCGGATTCCTGATGTTGACAGTACACTCGTGAAATGGGCGTACGGGAAAATCCCCACTACATCACTACCTCTGAGATGCTGTGTACCATCACTCGTGCGCCAACTATAACACAAAGTTCAAACTCACTTAAATCTTGATAATCTGCCATTGTAGCAGCCGCAGCCGAAGTAACAACTGTACCAGACACTAGTTGTCTTACACAGGCGTTGCCAACCGCAGCGCCGTATTCTAGCTGTCTACATATCTCTGTATTTAAATACGCGTGCCTAGAACAGTTTCTTTAGCGTTTTAGTGTATAAATCTTATAATAGTATGGTGGTACAAGTTTCAGGAGATAAATGTGATCACTGGGATTGACGTCTGGCCGTATATTCCTCAAATGCTTCTAACAGGGTTCGATTTTCCCTTTGTTGCTGAATATTTGACCAATATATGATTTGTTACCGTCAGTGCAAGTAATGTTAATAAACACCGTTATTACTATTTTATCGCTACTTTTCTGTCAGATATGAGCTTTAGTGCCTCCAACATAAAACGAGTTGTTGTAGTTGCAAGATTTTAGAGTTCTTGCGAATTTGACGGATAACGTCACTACAAGCGATTAACTTAAACATTATACATACTTCGTCTTCGGCTGTTCTCCAGGAGAAATGCGTCTAAGCTAAACACAGCTGCCATTTGATGGAAAATAGCCTACGAAACTCATCGTGTTAAGAAAAGTTCTCTTTTTTAATATTTCGTGTATTTTGTAGCTATGATCTTCCTTAACAGGGTCCCATGTCTTTCTGATTATCTGTCCAACATTTAAGAATTTTTTTCTCTCTCTCATTTGATTATGCTCGAAAAGTCTTATATATACAGCTTTCAACATCTGGTGCTGAAACTACTTTGTTTGCTGACAGTGTGTATATAAAGAAGAGATGGTAGCAAGTAGTTCGCAATCACAAAAGCCTACACAGTCTTTCCATACCTCTGCACTGTCTAACAGCGTGTGAGCTTGTAACGGTGGTGATTGTGGGCTTCCAGTTGGAGGGGATATTCAGAGCAGAGAACATGGTGGCATTGTTTGAGAAGATAAAACTATTTACCAACAACGGATTCCACCCTCTCTGGTGCTGTGTCACAACAGTCGCCGTCGTCGTCGTCGTATCATAGTCAATACAAACACGACATTTCAATACGCAATAACCATCACATTCAACTAAACAGTTACAGTTACTAGATCAAGCACACTAAGCCGCCAAGTAAGGTCAATTAGAATGGCTTGCACCTGGTCGTGAGCTACCTGAGTGAAAAAAGTCGTCTTTGATAACACTATGTAACACAACTTACTTTGTCTAATAACGAAACAGATTTCGCTGATGAATATACATTCAGTGAATTAATTCGTAGTAACGGTTTACATTGCAAGGCGCCACTATTATATGGCTCTAGTGCATACTAAACACAAATCTGGCGTAGTTTGCTGATATGTAGCCCGATGGTCTGTGAGACTCGAATTCTGTGCCATTTTGTTTTCCGTAGAAATACAGACGACTTCTCTCTATACCGGCACACAAAACACACAGGGAAATCACTACGAACTCCACAAAGCAACAACGCCGAGCAACAACAGCTTCAACGAAATAACGCCGTTAATCAGAGCTGCAAGGAACACAACAGGAAAAATGTGCACAGCAACGTAAATTTGATAACTCTCCACTTTTTTTGAACAAACTCAAGATTTTAATTATAGTCCCCCGATTTAACATAAATAAAGTTAGACTCACAATAGCCATTTTCGAATATGGCTGGAAGCTACACTGTAACGAGTTACATGTATTAATCTATCTGACTTGATCAAAAGATCGACAGAAGCCAGAGCAAAAGTCGCCATTATTTAATGCAACGCGCCGCTATGGTGAAATAGTCATCAAGGGAGAATGAATGCATATACACATTTGAACGTCTGATAATTGTGCATATTTCGAGGGAAAAGACTAGAAAGGTCTCATAAAATAGGCCGACAGAACAAAAAATCGTTATACTAACTCCTAATAGCGGAATTGAAGCGTTGGTGATGACTTTATCGAAGGTCAGTGAGTAAAGAGAGACAGAACCTCAGAGAGAAAATCATGGCCAAAATGTCACCACGCATTGACTGACTGACCAATCTAAACCAATGCACCTACCAGCCCGTACGAATTTCATGCACAGTGGCTGCGACACTTATTTCTTTTGCGCGAGAGGAGGTGCTGTGAGATGTCAGACAGTGTCGGGCGCTAGCATGGCGCAGCCCGTCTGTTCGTAAATTGCCTTCATCTCTCGCGGTGAAGAAGACGGTCCTTTGCGCCTCTCGACAACCGAGTCCTTCTAAAATAGCTCCGGCCGAAGAAGTATTCACCAATGCTCTTAGCGAGGATGTGTCTGATACTTTACTCTCCTGCTCGTTTTCGACGTCGGCCAGCCGATACTTACATTTCGCCCAATGTGAGACCGCGGCCTTTATTTCGACCATCCGTAACCTCCTAACGATTTTCTTCTGGAAGGTTCAGCGTCGATTCTTTTGGAGGATTCCGAACGACAACTTATCTGAACTCCTCTTTCATCAGCTAGCCGGTGCCGATCTATGGCACATCGCCGTTCCCAAAGATAGCTAGTTCCGTCCTCTCTCGCGGCGTCCCATCAAACACTTACCGTAACATCGTCTTCTCAGTGTTTATGCTCAAGGCGTCAGCGGCCCGTAGGCGCTAGGCAAAGGACTCGTCTATGGAGGCAACCCGTGATTACTGTACAATACTGCGATGTTATCGCACGCCCGCATCTCGTGGTCGTGCGGTAGCGTTCTCGCTTCCCACGCCCGGGTTCCCGGGTTCGATTCCCGGCGTGGTCAGGGATTTTCTCTGCCTCGTGATGGCTGGGTGTTGTGTGCTGTCCTTAGGTTAGTTAGGTTTAAGTAGTTCTAAGTTCTACGGTACTGATGGCCATAGATGTTCAGTCCCATAGTGCTCAGAGCCATTTGAACCATTTTTTTTTTGTTATCTCACGGGACACACCATTTAGGTATGTGGTCTGTCATTCGGAGAAAGCTCTATACTCTAATTCGCCAACGGGCGGGGACAAGACGAGTTCGCTGAACTCAGCACACATATGTTTTCTTTTCCAAGGGTGGCTAATCTGTCATTGATGCACACCGCCCTCTTCAGTAGCGAATGCAACAGCAGGACTCAGGTGACCGGCGCTACACCGTAGCACGCATCCACCGAACCACCTCGTCTGCTAAAGGGAAGCAAAAACTAAAAGAAATTGTAGAGGCCATGTTTACACTTCCCGCTAACTATCAGGATGAATTAAACATACACTTTATAAATAAGAGAAATTGAAGGAAATCCTCTACAGTCATCACACTCTCCCGCCGATAATATCGCTGTTTTGCATAAACATCGGAAATTATTGATTAATTAGACCAATCTTATCTAAGAATTAAGTGTGCTGATTAAAAAAGAGAATGAAGCACGAGGCTGGCTACAGCCTGACGCGTTTCAGCATATTCTGTAAATTAACTGCAAATAAGTTTCTTTGTCGTTGATACACAGATGAGTCAAATAATTCCAAATATGAGCCCTTAACACAAAATAAAGGCAGGGAGAAATCAAAACTATCTCTAACGGTTCTTTTCAGACACTGAAGTGTCGTTCAATTTATATTTAAAAGAAGAAGCGAACATTTGTGTTGAACAGGCACGTTCAAGGTATTCCTGAGTACAACAAAATAGAAGATATGAATTGTATTACGATAGGTGATAAACGGAGTTTAATATCACGCTAAAACATCAGAG
This sequence comes from Schistocerca cancellata, assembly GCF_023864275.1. Classification (NCBI taxonomy): domain Eukaryota; kingdom Metazoa; phylum Arthropoda; class Insecta; order Orthoptera; family Acrididae; genus Schistocerca; species Schistocerca cancellata. Next base: position 982,669,751 of record NC_064626.1, on the reverse strand, counting down.
GAATAAGAAGTTACAATGAACGTCTCCAAATGACGAAGCCAATAGAATTAACAGGGAAGTTATGTACTGCTTGATTAACGACAAAGTAGCACTTGAACTTGGAATTGGCTGGAGAGTAACACGATTAAGTTCTTCAAGAATCGTGAAATCGTTAACTGGCTCAAGTCTGTTGTCAGGAAACGGTCTGTCTGAGTGTGTGGAAGTTACTAGATCAATCCAGAGAAGAATCAATAAAATTACAAAACAGTGAAATTTAGACAGAAGTTTTTATTTATATTTCGTGACTAGTTTCCGACATTCGTAGTCCTTTGTCAAGCCATCCACGTAAGTACCACCACAACGCCATAATGTGCGTATGCTAGCCACATTGCTTGTATGAAGGGCTGAATCCTAAATGCTATCTGTGCACGACTGCAACACTGTGCAGTCGTACGCAAATAGAATTTTTCACTCAGCCACTCACACAAACAATGCGGCCAGCGTATACATATTATGGCGCTATGTATGAACTCATGTTGATGGACTGCATAGGTCCGAAACTAGTCAGCACTGAAATAAAAGCAAACTTATGTGCACCTTCGGCGGTTTTGTAATTTCACTGAATCATCGTAAGCTGCTGCCTATTACTATCCAGCGTTCTGAAAGTAAGTGAACAGAAAAGAATTCCGCGTGGACTTGTTTTATGGTAGTCATTCTATCATTTGATTTCCGTTCTCCTGAAGCAGATGGTATTACTGCCGTCTTATTTTAATCTCATTTGCTGCGCAGTCAGATAAGAGACACTAATATCAAAAAATTCTAAAAGTCTCGTTTGTTAAAATTTACCAAATTGCTTGTCAGATCTCATCTGCATATTTCAAATGTATATATCAGGAATGGCACAGGTATCGTATTATTTTTTATTTATAAATATGCACCTGCACTGGCGCTTTTAATTGGCCGTGCAAATTTTGTGACACAATTGCCGATAAATGCCTCTGCAAATTTATGTTCTCGTATTAACTACGATAATTGGTGATGGCGACCGATTGACGTCAAAATATGAAGGGAAATTCATCAGACAGGCGAATTGCCGTCCTGAATTTAAATTACTCATAAAATTCATTTATTCGCATCTCAGCCCAAAGGAGAGTTTACGTTCAAGCGAATGGCGAGACTATTATGAAGTACACATTTACGGACTGTATTGTGGGTAATCAAACATTTCCAATTGAAAACGATGCAGGAACATCTTCATAGCCCCTGCAGAATGAAGCTGAGAATTGTCTTGAAGAAGAAAAAGCACGACAGTTATGTAATGTTGGCTGCATATCTTCAGGCGTACTTTCTCACCAGACCCTCGGACTTGGAGGGAGACACTATTGCTCTAGGTATCTTTACGTGCTCGCTGTGTGCTCAGAACTAAAAAGAACGAAGTAATGCGATTGACGGGCATACTAAAGACACTGCACACCACAACTGTGCAAAACTTCATCCGATTTTCACTGTGGTTTCCATTTCGCGACCTATCGTTAGTTAATTTCCGAGTAGCCCTCGTAAAATAAAGGGCTGTGCCCATTGCAGATGTATTTGTCTTGTAATAAGTAAGTGAGACAGTGGAGAAATAAGATTTCATTTACTGATTAAACCCACAATTTCATGTAAAAATGTAGTGAGTCCGATGTTATGTTTCAGCCACATTTTTAAGCTAATGGTTATCGTAATATAAGCGTGTTAGGAATGAGGTTCGATAGCAGAGCATTTTTCACATCGCGTAATCCAGTAAAGTCAGTGTTACTATGTATTCTGCTGTAAAAAGAGTGCCCAAAAGTCTCAGGACGCCACTAAGACTCTCGTCAGTTGCTGAAACGTATACGGTGCATTCGCGTCCTTGCGGCCCTCCTAGAAGTGGGTTCCTGACGCCATGTATGTTCTCCTGAAACGATGATCGTGCTGGACGGTGGATTACACGTGTCTATGAATCACCCTAGACACTGTTGTGTAGTCTGCGAGATGCTGTGTCCTAAGAGTCATGTACCAATAAACTTTCCATTTTAACTTGAGATGTGCTGTCATTGTCACCACTCACCATTCTGGAACCGACTAATAAGATACCGTGTCTACACTCGTGCCATAATCTATACTCGGGCGTCATGCTCTCTTTCCGGGAATATTGAATACTCGGTTTAAATGTCAGCAGTCAGCAAAGGTTGTCCTTCCAAATTTCCTCATTGCTTCCTAACCAAACAAATATATCTACTCTATAGTGAATGACTGTTGAAGAACAAGTGGAACAACAAGTACGTGAAACGATAAAGTGTTATGTTTAGGACCGTAAGTCAAAATTATACAGACTGAGAACATGTGAAAGCCCGCAGCTTTGACAGGTTATGAGAAAATGCAGATGTAAACACCAGAAAGACGACGTAGTTATATCTTTAACCAGTACCGTGAAGACTCATGAGCAGTTGCATTAAACGCACCTAATGGCAATTATCATATCCATTTTCGAGCTTAACGGTTATGAAATACTAGCCTTCACCCACTAAACATAACTGGGAGCACACAGACTTACCAGACCGTAAACAATAAGAGTTCATACACTGGGGAACATGCAGTGGTGATCAGGTGATGAAGCCTACCACTTCACAATGGCCCAGGAAAAGTCCAATAGTACCACATAGGAGGCAGCCGTAAAAAGTACCGAGGATAGCAGGCTCTACAAGCAAATAAAATATATTGTGCCATAGTCGAAGTGGATTTGCATTCAGAGATCTCAATATTTACGTATTGTTCTGCCGTCAGATGAATTCGTTGTGTGCCGCAGCAAACCAGTCACATGACTAATGATAAAAAAGAATACTGCTGGAGTCTAGGACTTGGTTAATTTACGTATCACGTCAGTTATGATTATCCGGGCTGTTATGCCGTGGTCGGTTGATGAATTCTGTGTCGATTCCCAACGTTTCGTCTCCGACTGCGGGAGACATCTTCAAGGGGGTCCGTAGCTCAATGGAAGGTCCAACACAGCCACTGGCTCGCTACTGACTGCCGCTAAATTCCGTGTCCGCGTGCTCCCACGCCGCGGCGTGACGTCACGTGTTTTGAAAACGTCAGTGCAATTGGCCGCTGTACGTCGCCGTCGATCGTCGTTGCCATCACCCAGTAGTGGGCGGGTGGTACACATCTTCTTTAACACCGGCATCCATATGCCGTTTAATTTTACACCCTCCTCCTTATGGTTGAAATTATTTGGGTGTTTAGTGATTTCGATTGCCTCCCTGTGCGGCCTTTCGTAATATCCGCTTGTGGCCGCTAGTACTTGCGTCTCCTCGAAACGAATATTGTGGTTCCCTGGCTGGAAAGCATGCTCCGCAACAGCTGATCGTTCCGTTTCTCCTCTTCTGCAATTACCCTTATGCTCTTACAAACGTTTAGAAACAGTTCTTTTAGTGGTACCCACATACACATCACCACAGCTGAATGGGATCCTATACACTCCAGCTTTTTCCAGTGGTTTGCGAGCGTCCTTGGCAGGCTTGAGGTATTCCTGTATCTTCCTGGTGGGCTTGTAAATTACGGTAATATTCCGCTTCGTCAAGATCCTCTCTATTCTTTCCGTTACATTTTTAACAAACGGCAGGAAAACCTTAGATTTTGCAGTAGCCTGTACTTTAACATTCTGCCTAGCAGAATGTTAAAGTACTGTGCTGGACATGTTAGTCACGTATTTAGCCATATTTGTAATTTTTTCCGTTAGGAATGGTCAGTTTCCCAAGCGATTAAACTACTCAGTAGTGAAGCTGCTTTACAGAAAGAGAGAAAGCAGTAAAGTAGATAATTTTAGACCTATTTCTATGCCATCAGTGTTTGCTAAAGTTATTGAAAAGGCTGTGTATGTAAGGATAATTGATCATTTTATGTCGCACGATTTGCTCTCAAATGTACAGTTCGGCTTTAGAAGTCGCTTAACAACTGAAAATGCTATATTCTCTTTTCTCTGCGAGGTATTGGATGGGTTAAATAAAAGGTTTCGAACGCTAGGGATATTTTTCTTGATTTAACTAAGGCATCTGATTGTGTTGATCACAGAAGATTGCTCCAGAAGATGGACCATTGCGAAATACAATTGGTTCACCTCTTACTTTAGCAACAGACAGCAAAAGGTATTGAGAATGGCTCTGATGTGGGGTCTGAGTGGGATACAGTCAACTGGGGGTGCCTCAGGGATCAGTGTTGCGCCACTCCTAGTGCTTATTTATGTAAATGATATGCCCTATAGTATTACGGGTAACTGGCAAAATTGAAGCTGTGAGGAAGGGGCGTGAGTCGTGCTTGGGATGCTCAGATGGTAGAACACCTCCCCACGAACGCAAAGGCCCCGTCTTCGAGTCTCGGTCCGGCACGTGGTTTTAATCTGCCAGGAAGTTTCATATCAGCCCACACTCCGCTGCAGAGTGCAAATATCATTGTAAAATATTTCTGTTTGTTGAGGGACTAGCTCGGTTGGAAAGCATGTTGTGTGCAATATTGGTTCGGTTTCAAATGTTGCAGTTAGTGGCTCATAGAAAATAAACTAAAGGCTCAGGTTTTACAGTTTCTAACACACATTTCAACAAAACCTGACGTTTTCATTTCGCAGAATTGGCTTATGGTTAATGAAACTGAACAGTTGAAATTTCTAGGTGTTTAGATAGTAAACTCTCGTGGAAAGCCCACATTCACAATATTATTGCTATTCGTACGGTATCTGAAGTGAGTGATCGTTCGACACGAAATTTAGTCTACTTAGCTTATTTTCATTGGCTTATGTCATATGGTATTATATTTTTTGGGTAACTCTTCCCATTCTAAAATGATATTGTTGGCACAGAAACTGGCGGTTCGGGCCATAAGTGGTGTAACATCGCTAGCCTCTTGTCGAGCCCTGTATACGAGTGTGGATATTTTGACATCGTCCTCTCAATAAATGCATAGTTTACCATCATTTCTTGTTAACAATATTAGCTTATTCCCAAGAATAAGTAGCTTTCACTCAGTTAATACTCAGCAGAAATCAAACCTGCTTTTATATAGGACTTCCTTAACTCTTCTGCAGAAAGGTATGCAGCATACTGCTGTATCAATTTTCAGCAAGCTACCACTCGAATTCAAAAATCTTAGCAGTAATCCACTCTCTTTCAAATCGAAACTGAAGAATTTCCTCATGGGTCACGCGTTCTGTTCTGTCAAGGGGTTCCATGAAAAATTAAGTTGATTCTTGATGTATTGTTGATTGCGTTTACTTAAACTTTTGGACTGACTTTTTTCGGGTTCATAAACATTTATTTTTATCTGACAGTACTTTTATGTTGTAATTTCATGTACTGACACGTTCCATGACCTTGGAGGTTTGCTCCTCAACTTAGACCTACAGAACTTGTCGTGTAAATAAATAAATGCTGTAAACTTCATATCATAACATCTTCTTTACATCTGTTGACAACATACAGCTTTCGTGGTGACGATATAGTCGTAAGTTACAAGAGCACAGGATAATAAAACTTATTAACAACAAAGTAGTGTAAGCATAAAAATAATATTTGTTTGAAAGGTCTTACACCGACTTGAATACTCATAAAGAATATGTCAACATAACTCCCGAGATTTTAGTTTTTGACGAGAACATGTATACCGCCCGCAAACTCATTTCCATTAATCCTATCGTTCTTCTCTACTTTCCAACCCTCATATTCTACCACGCCCTTATCAACACACACCACCAACCCTCCAACTACACATCCTTCATATACTCTCCCAAATAAACCACAGAAACCTCTCCCACCCAGAGCATGATCTCTGTTCCATCATTTGCCCATCCTACCATCTACAGGTCCACCCAACCAAATCCTCCTCATCATGGCTACCTCTTCCTAACCTCCCCACATTTCCTCACCCCCCCCCCTTTTCCCCACCTACCTTCCTTCCCCAATCCCTTTTCCCAACAACTATTAATGTCATCAATTCCAACCTCTACTCCAACCCCTCTTTCTGTCCCGTTAGTCACTCCTAGCCCGTCGCTGCCATGCAAAAGTCGTCCATCCTTAAACTACCACATTTCTATCCTCTTACTGGCCAACCTTTTCCGTTTCAACAACTGTCTCCTTATCCCATGGCGGGTCTTCCAATTTCTAGTGATAAGAAAGTACTTCTATTAAATATCAGTGTTTTGGCAATATGTTTTAAATGTGGGCTTCTAGTGTTTCATTTTACCTTTCATTATCACTGTTTTTAGCCCAGAGCAAGAAGTCATGCCTCGTGCAGCCAAAAACTTCTGTTTCGTTTTTCACCTTTAAAATGTTTTAAGTTGAATGTAAATATCTCCGTTACCTCTTTCTTCTTTTTCATCTCATTTAGTATTCTTGCTGTCAGTTCGCTGAAGAACGGGTTCCCTGTACCACTGCCAGCCTGCTTCCCTCTCCCCCCCCCACCCCCCGCCCACCGCCGATATGGGACGCTGGGGCTTCAAAATTTTGAAATTGCTGAAACATTGTGAACTAAATAATTTCTGCAGTGAACCCCGGCAAGTATGATGTCCTTTAAAAAATATACACACAGTGTTTTGCCCCTGGAAACGTGAGACATTCCGATTGGAAAATGATGTTCAAGTTGAGTGCAGTAGTGCTCGTTCTGATAATTAAATCGAATTTCTTCCTTGGCCACATTTTGATCTCCACAAATGAATCTATGTGCGAGGGTATCCTGTGACACACACTTTTTGCAGAGCGTACTTGCTGTTAGACTGATGTGCAATTTCATCCCATAGATTACATCCAACCAAATGCATTCGATGAACAATTCACCATACTTTGCGATAGTCTGTCGATATGTAATCCTACGAAGTGTGTGTACTGATATACGTTAGAATGGTTGTTAACATGAAAATGATGTGTAACAGTGGCGGATCGCTACCGGGCGCCATCAAAGCGTACGCAAATCAGCAGCCCGTTATTTACGCGAATTGCTGGACCTGTGTGTAGATAACTAATGTCACATTCCTTCATAAGCCTACCAACAAATTGTCTTATCCAATATACGAAGAATCAATGATGTCTTTGGTTCCAAAGACCTACAAACAAGCTGTTAAGCAGGTGGTCATAAGTGGTTATGGATGTGGCCGAAAGGCGTCAGCATATCAGTGTGAAATCTAGTAATCAAAACAGTGTAGTATGAAACAGATACAGCTACTTTTATCACTATTATGTCTTCTATTAATTATTGTTTATTTAATATTTGTAGTTATTAATGAAGGTTTGAATGCGAGGTAAGACAATAAACGAATGTTATCATGTATTTTAATAATGTGTACATCAGCATGAGAACTTTGGGTGTGCTCTTTGCATTCCACGCAGAGGCTGCTTCTGCTATGGCTGTACTGCTCGCCAAATGCTGGTGCCTCCGCTGAGGGACGGCGTTCCGGCTGATATCAAACACTTATCATCCGATTTTTCGAAAACTATTAGGGGGAAAAAACTGTTTTTCCCACGTCTTACCGTGTGATATCTTCACACTATAAAGAACGGAATATCTTTCCGTTATCAGTCATACTGACTGCGCTGCGTCACATTAAGTAGAACATTGCACGAACTTTTAAAAAGTTTGCAGAGGTAAAAACGAATTGCGTAAACACTACGTATGATTCATTTTAGCTCATACATTGCAGTGAATTAAATGTAGCTAAGATATCTAAATTTTATTTAAAACTGAGAGCAGAAGGATATCTCATTTGGCTCTCGATTTATGGGACTGTAAGACAAGCAAAAATCAGATTTTTCTCACACAATAGTTTAACTAATATTTCACAGCAGCCGGCAAGTCCGCATGAAAGGAATTGGGCGCGTGCCGTGCCCATTCATGTTCTTTCCCACCACGAGTAAGGTGGTTATAACAATCGTCATATCTCACAAGCGATTCAAGGTTTTCTGCCAAAGATAGTACGCAGTGAATCACATATGTTTTATGATAGGTACGTGAGACTTTTTTCTTCGCTTAAATATGGAAGTAACTCGTCCGCAGCAGTGAGAGGTCGGCATCTCAGGACGCATTTAGACGTCCATCTCTCAAATTACAATTATTAAAATAGATTGCAAATATTTCTGTCCTCGTCGATTCCGCAGAAAGCCTCCTCGTATTTTATCACACCACGAAATTATCATGAATCTTATACAATACGGCATCTCAAACGTTTTCGTTCTCTTCTTTTCAGCTCCTCCCATGGTCAGTGATTCATTTCCATGAAATGCTCTGCTACAGACGAAGATTTTCAGTAATTTTCCCTGAAATTAAGTCCTATATTTGATATTCGTTGACTTCCATTGATCAGGAATGTCATTTTTTGCTAGTGCTAGTCTGCATTTTATGCCCCATTCTCGTCACCCGCCCATCTTGTGCTGTTTTGCTTCGGAGGTAGCAGAATTCCGTGAACTCATCTTCTTCAAAGCCATCAATTATTATATTAACTCTATCATTCATATCTGACACTCCTTAACGCTATTGTCTTTCTTCGTTTTACTCTCAATTCATATTTTGTGCTCAGTAGCCTATATTTCGTTCTGTATATTCCGTAATTCCTTTTCTGTTCCACTGAGGATGCCAATGTCACCAGCGAATCTTATCGTTGACATTTTTTCATCCTGAATCTTTATTTCACTCGTGAACTTACACTGAACCACAGAGATACTGATATTGACATGCGTATTCAAATACACACACACACACAACAGGAGGTGGAAGTCTGTAATGGTGTGGGGCGTGTGCACCTGGAGTGATACGGAACCCCTGATACTTCTAGTTACCACTCTGACAGGTGACACGTACGTAAGCATCCTGCCAGAGCACCTGCATCCATTCACGTCCATTGTGCATACCGACACTTCCAGAATTGTTACAGATTGGCTTCAGGAACACTGTTCTGAGTTTAAACACTTCCGTTAGACACCAAACTCCCCAGACATGAACATCATCGAGCATATCTGGCATACCTAGCAACGTAGAGATCTCCACCCCCTCGTCCTCTTACGGATTTATGGACAGCCCTGCAGGATTCATGGTGTAAATTCCCTCTAGCACTACTTTAGACTTTAGTTGAGTCCCTGCCACGTCGTGCTGCGGCGCTCCTGCGTGTTCGTGGGGGCTCTACACGACATTAGGCAGCTGTACCAGTTTCTTTGGCTCTTCAGTGTCTATTCCGTCATTGTTTCTTATATGTACCTTGCGAGCAGTAGCGTAGAAGTCTGGATCCTTGTTTTGTACCCTAGCATTTCATTCTTCATCTTCCGTTCTGTTTGCACCTTTATTGTTCTTATACATATCGTTCATTACCCTACAGCTTGCACCTATTATTCTGAGAATTTTGAACATATTGCAACTAAATATAATGCTGAACCCTTTTTCTACATCAGCAAGACTTGTGAAAGTGTCTTGATTTATCTTAAATCGCGCTATCATCATCAGGTACTTGGTTAACACTGCCTCACCGGTACTCCTACTTTTCCTGAAGCTAAACTTGTCATCACCTAAAAACTTCTTAATTTTCATTCACAGTCTTTTGTAGTTTATTCTTCCATCAGCTTTGAGGAATGAACTGTTAAGCAGAGTGTACTATACTTTTCGCACTTATTCGCCCTTGCTATTTGCGGGATGATATTTTTACGCGAGTCAGATAGCATGTTTCCAGTCTCATAGACTCTACACAACACCTTGAATAGTAGTTTGGTTACCATTGCCATAAGTGATTTCAGAAATTTCGAAGGAATATTATCTGTGATGTCTACATCTACTACATCTACATCCATACTCCACAAGCCACGTAATGGTGTGTGGCGGAGGGTACTTTGAGTACCTCTATTGGTTCTCCCTTCTATTCCATTCTCGTGTTGTTCATGGAAAGAAAGATTGTCGGTATGACTCTGTGTGAGTTCTAATCTCTCTGATTTTATCTTCATGGTCTCTTCGCGAGATATGCGTAGGAGGGAGCAATATATTTCTTGACCCCTCGGTGAAGGTATGTTCTCGAAACTTCAACTAACGCCCGTAACGAGCTACTTGTAGAGAAGCAGCCTACTCACGCCTTATAAAATTCACATCAGTCTTTCCATTGTGTGTCAGCCAGTCCGCTGTAACTAGCTCTGACGTCATAAATGTTGCGCAATACTTTAAAAATCAAGTAAATAACCTGAAACGTTTCTAGCATGTCAGGAGTAATACTAAATCAATATGTGTTGAACACCAGTTGAATAACTTTAACCATTTTCGAAATTTGGGCGTTTTTCTGTAAAAATCATTGGCGCAACAGAAAAGAACTAGAAACTTAAAAATTTATATTTAGATTCCTTTTGCATAATAATTTATCAGAAACAGTATTCTGGATCTCTGAAATAAAAATTTTAGTAAAAATTAATGATTTTCTGGTTTTTGTCTTAGAAATTAAGGAAGCAAGATAGATTAAGTAGGCGACTAAATGAAGCTACGATGTTTAAATTTAAGTAGAAGGGAGATCCGCTATAATCATAAAGATGTGAAAAGTTTCAACAGAATAACTATAAAACTATAGCTATAGCGTAACTCCAAAGAGCAAGTCCAGAGCTCGTCTACCGCGTGTAGTATAATTAAATTAATTCTCTCGCCCAAAATATTTGACTTAGCCACTTCAGACTTGTATTATGTGTGCTGATTGCACAATTAAATTGAAAGCTTCATCAGCCATCAGCAAAGGAAGCAATGATTTATTCGATAACTTAAAGTGGTGCATTACTAGCCTAGCGGCTAGTCGGGAGAGCAGATTTGATCAGGCGTTCCCCTAGCCGTCCGCACCGCGGCTTTATATGTAAGAACGCTGTGCGAGAAGAAGGAAGGCCCCAGTTCTCTCCAGACGCTGATTAGCGCACCACCTGTGCCGGGAGTCACGTCGCATTGGTATCGTTGATATAAACAGCCTCGGATGCAGTAAAGTGTTACTCGGGATACGCGTAACCATGAAATCGTTTTCGAGTGAAGTGTTAATTTTGGGATGACGTTAATGATCTATCCTTAGTTTGTGTATGTCGTATTTTCACGTGCTGCCGCAGGACAGACATTCTACCATTATTAGCGTGGCGTTTGATGAACATTATCATCAAATTATGGCAGGCATTCACTTAAACATTTAATTTGAACAGTTATAGTTGCATTAGCGCATTAGACTCTGAACTGCTCTGGTAGTTGGATTGTGTGGTTTCTTTTTGGTCTGTGACTTTCAGAATATAGTGAACATTTTAGAGAGAATGGTTTTTTGATTATGAATCCCAGTCAATCTCCTAATTCCTCAGAGCTATAAGCTGTAGCTATAAATGTATTTCTCAGATGAAGTGGGCACTAGGAATTCTAATTACAGGCTTCACGTTTTGCTAATCACTTTCTGGTTGCCAATATTGTAGTTAGAGAGCCAGTGTTGAGAACGGCAAACAACAGCATTAAATAAATAATAGGAACATTAACAATTATTCCACCCACCACCCCACATACTGAGCGTCTCTCTTGCTGAGTCTTCCACTGGAGTTTATCTATCATCGCTGTAACGCTTTCGCGATTACTAAATGATCCTGTAACGAAAGGTGCTCCTCTCCGTTGGATCTTCTCTATCTCTTCTATCAACCCCCTTCGGTACGGATCTCACACCAGTGAGCAGTATTCAAGCAGTGGGCGAACAAGTGTACTTTAACCTTCTTCCTTTCTTTTCGGACTGCATTTCCTTAGGATTCTTCCAATGAATCTCAGTCTTGCATCAGCTTTACCGACGATTAATTTTATATGGTAATTCAATTTGAAATCACTCCAAATGCCTACTCGCAGAAATTTATGGAATTAACTGCTTTCAGTTGCTGACCTACTATATTGTAGCTAAATGATAAAGGATCTTTCTTTCTTTGTATCCGCAGCACATTACACTTGTCTACATTGAGATTCAATTGCCATTCCTTGCATCATGCGTGAATTCGTAGCAGATCCTCCTGCATTTCAGTACAACTTTCCATTCTTACAATCTCTCAATATACTACAGCATCATCCGCAAAAAGCCTCAGTGAACTTCCAATGTTATCCACAAGGTCATTTACGTATATTGTGAGTAGCAACGGTCCTAAAGCACTCCCCTGCGGCACACCAGAAATCACTCTTACTTCGGAAGACTTCTCTCCATTGAGAATAACATGCTGCGTTCTGTTGTCTAGGAACTCTTCAATCCAATCACACAATTGTCCTGATTAGTCCATATGCTCTTACTTTGTTCATTAAACGACTGCGGGAATTGTGTCAAACGCCTTGCGGAAGACAAGAAACACGGCATCTACCTGTGAACCCCTTTCTATGGCTCTCTGAGTCTCGTGGACGAATAGCGCGAGCTGAGTTTCACACGATCGTCTTTTTCGAAACCCATGCTTATTCCTACAGAGTAGATTTCTAGTCTCCAGAAAAGTCATTATATCTGAACATAAAACATGTTCGAAAATTCTCCAACTGATCGACGTTAAAGATATAGGTCTGTAGTTCTGCAGATCTGTTCGACGTCCCTTCTTGAAAACGGGGATGACCTGTGCACTTTGCCAATCCCTTGGAACGCTACGCTCTTCTAGAGACCTACGGTACACGACTGCAAGAAGAGGGGCAAGTTCCTTCGTGTACTCTGTGTAAAATCGAACTGGTATTCCATCAGGTCCAGCGGCCTTTCCTCTTTTGAGAGAAGTATTTTATCGCAAGGCCCCTAAACGCTGTTGAACTGTGACGTAATAATGGATCGCCTAAGACCCTTGTCATCCATCTCGATTACCAATTCTTCTGTCACATCATCAGACATCTCATCCCCCTCGCAGAGGCATAAAGTACACTCTACCCACCTATATGCTCTGCCTTCTGTATGTAGCTGTGGAATCTCCCTTGCGCTCTTGAAGTTGGCTATTGTGCTTTCAGTTTCTCTGAAGAATGTTTCAACTATTCTGTATGCTGAATCTGTACTTCAAACCACAATTTCCTTGCCATTTTTCACAGATTTCCTGTAGCCATTTCGCCTTAGCTTCTCCTCCTGTCTTATTCGTTTATTGATTTATATTGATATGTTTCTGATTTTTTGTGGGCATATTTCTTCTCTTTCGTTTTATCGATCAGTGAAAGTGTTTCTTTTGTTATCAAAGGTTTCCCCAGAGTTACCTTTCTGGCACCTACATCTGTCTATCCAACTTGTGTCATTGTGATCTTTAGATATGTCTATTCCTGTTCAACAAAACTGTGTGCTATGACTTAGAGTAGAAGAGATCTTCAAACGTACATATCATTCCTCATTACTTCGGTATGTCACTTCTTTCCAAGTTTATTCTTCCTGACGATTCTGTTAAAGTTCAACCTACTCATCATCATTAGTAAATTGTGGTCTGTGTCTGTACAGGCCCATTGGTAATCCTTACCATCCTACATCAAGTTTGAAATCTCTTTTTGGATGAGGGGTGATCGAGCTGGTATATTCCTGTGTCTTCAAGGATACCTTCTGTTATGATTCTTCTGTAGTATTTTCAGTATTAGCAGTTGAAATTTACTGCAGAACCCTATTACTTTTTAGTCTCTCTCATTTTTACTCCGATCCCATATTTTCCCACAACTCTTCATCTACTACCGCTTTCCAGTCATCATGTTTATTAGATTCTCATCTCTCTTCACGAAGTGAATTATTCGGACAATACCCACGTGTGTTCTATCTTTATCTTCAGTTTGTGACGTTGGAATGTACTGAACTATTGATGTTGGCGTCGGTTTGCTGCCGATTCTGATGAGAATAATCCTGTCACTGAATTCTTAAAAGCAACCCAATGTCTGACCTACTTCCTCACTTATAATGAATCCTACTCCAGATATACCGTTTACTGCTGCTGCAGAAATTACCCTACATTCTTCCGACCTATCGTCTTTCCGTTTTTCTTTTGTTTCACTCATTCACAGTATATCTAGATTGAGCCAATGAATTTCCCTTTTCAAATTTTCTAGATTCTCTACCACGTTCAAACTACTGACATTCCACCCACAGACGACTTCTAGAATGTGATCCTGTCGTTATTTATTCCACTTTATGTCATGGTCACTTCCTCCTTGGCATTTCACTCCAGGAAATGCGATAGGGGGGTTAATACGAAATATTTTGCCAGTATTGAGATCAGGACTCTTATTCGAAGACGAGCCACATTTCCTTCGCATGCATTTGAAGTGATTTTTGTTGCTTTCATCATCCTCATTTCGTTGATGACTGCTTATCCTCCGCCTTTTAGAGACAGTTTACCTTACCGAGGACAAGAAAATACCCTGAACCTTTTTCCACTATTCCATCCTCTTTACGAAGGTAAGTGGCAAAAAAAGAGAGACTCAGTTAGAAAGAAGGTCTCAACTCCATTGCTCATAATTTTTATTCAGAATGTAAGCAGTGCTGAGATCGCACCTAATATCTAGACGTTTTGATTACTGGTCAAAAGCTCTGCACTAGACCACGGAAGTTAGTCACCAGTGGAATGGCGCAAAGTCCACTGGTAGTTGGTTCGAAGTTACAGATGTGCGTCAATTTAAAGAATTTCTCTATTTTCACATCCGTGCAACGCATGATGACATGGCGGCCATATGGATGTGCATATGTTCTTTCTTGAGCGGGCTGTTAGTAATAAACAAAAATTACGTAAAGTTTGTTTTTTTAATCGTGCCTTAATATCACTGATACGTGTTTACTTACTGGAATTAAGGAAATAGTGGAAGTGAGGACCCATCAATATAACTTCCTTTTCACACACTCTGTTTATTTAACAATGTAGAACCATAAAATTTTCTTTAACGAAATGAACAAATTTGCTAAATTCATTTGACTTTAAGCCCTAAGTTGAATACGCTTTTGCGAAAGAAATCTGAAGTGCTGAATTGAAAAAGAGCAAACAATATGACAATGATTACACGACGGTCGGACCTGCAGCCCGCCCGTTATCGGGTGAAACAGTCGTTTTTACTACCGCGCTGGATACAGTCTGTCTTATTAAATGCCCTTCTGCAACACATGAAAATTACATAAGAACCATTGATAACAAGAGTGATTCAGTTACTCAAAACAGATGACGTAACTTTTAATTTGAAAGCTGCATGCCGAAAGGTGGGGGTAAGATGCGCACCTGCGCTTAAAGGTTAAACAGATTAGGAAACAATGTGATAATGCTAAGGCTTGCTTCAAAGCAACCTTCCTCGTAATTTCAATCGGCAACCAAGGTGCGACTGGATCCCAACCCGTCCCTTTTGACAATTTTATTTTGACTAGTGCCCTGGTGACAGTTGGATGGTAATATTTTCAAAGGTAAACTGGTTGTCAGTTATTAAGACCGCTCTGAAGAAGCGTCTCAAAACATTATTTCTGAACACTTATTACAAGGGAACTCACTCGGTGAAACCACAAGATCCAGCTGAAATACACAAATAATGACCTGGTCTTTCAAACACAGCAAAGAACAGCTTAGCACAACAGGCCGTTCAGATTATAACTAATGACTGAGAAATGCAGTTACAATAAAAGAGTTGAACAGGTTAACATCTAAATCTAACCACAAAGTCCGTCTTTAGTTTAACGGCAACCTGTGCCTTAGTTCAATAGTTACGGCTGTATTTACGACCAAGAGCTGATTCATTGGAACATTAATGATCGGGTACAAACCAAAAAGGAAAGGCAATATAATAGCGGGACAAATTTTCAAACGACAACTAGTGTCTTAGTACAATACTACAGCTTGTCTTTACGACCAAAGAGCCGGGGTAGTAAAACTCTGAGGGTCGGGTACAAACCATAAAATAATCCACTGGAGTTTATCTATCATCGCTGTAACGCTTTCGCGATTACTAAATGATCCTGTAACGATAATAAGGAGAGCAGGTAGACAACGACACAAATCATCGCTAGGATTACAGATTGTTACTCCCGTATATCAGCAAGCAGTTCTGTGGATCCACGGTGCGTCGCAGCGGTTACTGAGTGGTGCCGATGAAAAATAAACAGAAGAGGGCACCCAGACCACGAGCGGTCGTCCGACACAAATGTTGCCAACCAACCGACAGGATGTCGTCCTGTTCCTTGTAGTCCAGGGTGACCCCAGCGAAGTACTCCAGTATCTTAGCTCTGCGCAAGCCCTACTTGTGCAGCTCGTGGCTTCGGCCGATCGGATCTCGTGACCACCTCTTGTCGCGACGCTACCGCCAATACCCAAACTTCGTAACTCCCTCTCGGGCCAGCGAACCCACAGAAACCAACTCTTCCAACATAGATATGGGCAATGGGGCCACAAGAGGGATAGTCGATACTACACCTGAGCCAGTGGTGCTAAACAGAACAGTCTACTAACTCAACGGTGCCACGGCTCAATCATCTCAGATGTCACATGAAACAGTGGACCAGCAACACTGGTCGGAACGATAGCTAAGCTAACGATACGCACGTGAGATGTGATTTTGAGTGTCCACAAACGGGGGCCTGATTACATTAGAGGAAACAGACCTAGGTAGATCTCAGTACTCCGTGGCTTCCACAATAGCTATATTTGAATAATGTCGAACCGTTATAGGCCCAACTTGTAAAAGGAAAATGTTTAATTTCTTTTGTAGGAACAGTATTAAATTTTCACCTTTACAGGGAAATTGACTTGCACACAACCCAAAGGCACGAATGAAACTATTTTTAAATAACAAAGGTGAACATGACAAACAGTTCACTGTTAACATAGTACACCAACATACAAACAGGTAATAAGCATTCCCGTTCCTCTCCTAAACTCTTCTCCACCTCTTTTCCTGGTCCCCCTTCAATAAACAATTGCAGTTAACACCGTCCCTTACCTCAGACGTGCTAACACAATGTATAATATACTTTCCACAATCACATCTGCGATCTTAATGCAACCTCACTGTCATCTGTACTGATAAAAAGCAACCACCCACCCCACATACACACACAAACACTCACATGGCAGCAAACACTCATCTATCGTCAGGCACAGAACAAGTGAACACTAAATGGCGAGTGTTGGTACCACTGTCACACACTGCACATAAAGAAATTGCACGAAATGGTGTTTGTTGTTGAAGTGAATATAACTATGGTGAATTTATACTATCAACCGAAATGCTTGCATGTAATTTAGTGCATCACACAAATTTTGACTCGGAATTGTTAACAATAAGCAAAACTACGGAAAAACTGCTCTTTCATCCTGCCATCACTAGAATAAAATCAGCACAGTCGTCAAGAAACGATACACACTGTTAACTGTAAACAGCTTTTTATTTTATGTTAAAAATTGTATGTGATCTCTTTTAAATATAAAAGCCAATTATGATGAAGTTAATAAATGCGAAACTTGTCCGGTTGATTCAATACAGTCAGTTCCTGCGCTGGAAACGAATTTAATTGATACAAATTACCGATTTATCTGCGCAGTTCTCTTTGAGAGTTGAGACTTTTTTTGGGAGTTACATACTGCGAGGCTGGAGTTCAACTTGTTTGGCGCACCGCCGGCATCCTGACGCAGATGCTAGCCACTGAGTGCCAGGCAGTTTGTACGTGTCTTGAGGCTCTGGCAGAGCAACAGACCTGCCGCAGGAGCAAATAATAACAGAGCGGTGCGAGCAGGGGCAGCTCTTAGCCCCCAGAGCAGCAATCTGCGCCGTCGGCGGCGTTTAATCGAATTTCGCTCAGCTTCCTGCAGCTGGGTGCCCGCCCGCTTCCGTGCGTCAGCCGCGGCCCACACAGCCTCTGCGCCAAACAGCTTTCCCTCTCCTGCGACAGACGCAGCCGCTTCCTTGTCTGATATGTCCGCACTATCTTATGATGAACGTCCACATAACAATAAATGTTTACTAAGCCGTCGCAGTTAACCTGATTATTGACAACTGCATTTCAGATGCTGTTTCATATCGATTCTGTTTGTGTGTGTAGAGTGTTTCGGTAAACCTTAGGGAAAATAATTACTGGTTTCACGGAGATATATTACAGATACATTTAGGTGACAAAAGTCATGGGATAGTGATATGCAGATATATAGATGGCGTTAGTATCGCATACACGGGATATACAAGGTCAGTGAATTGACGGAGCTGTCATTTGTGCTGAGGTGATTCATGTGAAAAGGTTTCCTACGTGATACGGTTTCACAATGGGAATTAACAAATACTGATTGCAGAATGATAGTTGGAGCTACACACACGGCGCATTCCATTTCGGAAATCATTGGGGATGTCAATAAGCCGAGATCCACAGTGTCAAAAATGTGTGGAGACTACCAAACCTGGGGCATTACCTCTCACCACGGACAATACAGTGGTCGACGACCTTCACTTAACGACCGAGAAAATCACCGTTTACGTAGAGTTGTCAGTGCTATCAGAGAGGCAACACTGCGTGAAATACCCGCAGAAATCATTTTAGGTCGTACTACGAATTTATTTGTTAGGACAGTGCGGCGAAATCTGGGCGTTAAAGGGCTATGGCAGCAGAATACTGCCTTTGCCAATAGCACGATACCGCCTGCAGCGCCTCTCCTGGGCTGGTTGCCACATCGGTTGGACTTCAGAGGACTGGAAAACCGTGGACTGGTCAAATGAACCCCGATTTCAGTTGGTAAGAGCTGATGGTAGGGTTCGAGTGAGGCGCAGATCCCACAAAACCGTGGACCTAAGTTGTTGAGAAGGCACTGAGCAAGCTGATTGTGGCTCCATAATGGTGTGGACTGTATTTACATGGAATAAACTAAGTCTTTTGATCCTGCTGGAGCGATCATTGACTGAAAATGCTTATCTTCGTTTACTTGGAGACCATTAGCAGTAATTCGTGGACTTTATGCTTCCACCCCAACTGTGGAATTTCTATGGACGATTAAGCGCCATGTCACTGGGCCACAACTTCTCACGATTGGTTTGAAGGACGTCCTGGACAGTTCGAGCGAATGATTCGGCCACCCACCAAACATTCATGGGACGTAATCGAGAGGTCAGTTCATGCACAAAGCACTGTATCAGCAACACTTTCGTAAATACTGACGGCTGTAGAGGCAGCCTGGCTCAGTATTTCAGCAGGGGACACCTGACGACTTGTTGAGTACATGCCACGTCTTGTTGCTGCACTACGCTAAGCAAAAGGAGGTCCGATACGGTATTAGGAGATATTCCATGACTTATGTCAGCTCAGTGTAGGAAAAAGTAGATGCAGCGGCCATGGTTCATCCTGATTAATACAGTCGTCCTCCTTTGACTACAAATCTTTCCCGCTTCTCCTTACATGATCCTGCAATGGCCTTCTTCGACGGACTTTGCAACAAGAAAACCTAAGAAATTATAACTGTTGATACAGTACCCCTGAAAAAATAGTTTTTTTCTATTTTATTCTTGTAATGGTACAATCCTCTGAAAAGGGACAGTTGTCTATATGTGTAAAGAGAAGGTACTAATTCTGTCATGTATGTTGTTTTTTACAGCATTATTTTCGAGACCACCTGCATAAAATTAATGGGTTAACGTATCGAAGCTCCATGTCCGACACACCAGGCGTCGATCATGAGATGGGCAGCACCACAGATATATAGATGGCGTTAGTATCGCATACACGGGGTATACAAGGGCAGTGAATTGACGGAGCTGTCATTTGTGCTCAGGTGATTCATGTGAAAAGGTTTCCTATGTGATACGGTTTCACAATGGGAATTAACAAATACTGAATGCAGAATGATAGTTGGAGCTACATACACGGCGCATTCCATTTCGGAAATCATTGGGGATGTCCATCACAGTCGGTTTTGAGGATTACTTGTGCTAACCGAAACCGTTTAGAAGATGAATTACCGTTGGGTGAGCCGACTTTGAAGTGTAGGAAGAAAACGTGAAACAAAAGTAGCGTAGCAGCAGAATTTAGATGGTACTCAGCGGCTTATTGGGTTACACTTTCTTTTCTTCTGGTGCAAATTGATGGCGGCTGCACCTGTTGTTCACGGATAACGCCACTCTACGTAGAAAGCTGGAAGCTGTGTTGGCCATGGCCGACTGGTTTGAGGCTGGTTCTCGGGTCTGAATGGTTTTGTGACAATACTACCTCGTATTTGTGAGTTTTATTATGAATTTGTCGGACTGAACAGCAGTTCTCTGCCAATGACTGTCGTTTCTCCCCTGTTCCCATCATTAATTAAGTCATTGGGGTATGCAATAGAATTCTCTGCACCAAATGATAAAGGCTGATTTCGCAAGTTCCGTAGAAAAGAAGACTAGCAGCTGATATCGTTTCCCCTATCTTCCGGTTGGGAAATGGTGACAGGCAGCACATCTCATTTTCCACCACTAAGCTCCCGTGGCCTAGAGGTCAGCCGGCTATAGGCAGTGGTCATGTGCGAACCAGCTTCGTAGGTTGGACGGCGCAACGAAGATGTTTACTTCCCCGCCGCAGTATTTCGTGCTATGTAGCGTCCATTACCCCTGCACGTTATGGCAGACAGTTACCATCCAGTGACACTTAAAGTAACGTTCCAAGCCGAACATGCACGACCACGAATTTATGAAATCGAACAATTCATTCCCGAACAGCTGCGTCTTGATTCCGGGAAGTGATAGTTATTCAGTTCTGTCCCTGGCAGTTTCATCTACATTAAAATGATGGCGGGGGAAGCATGTGCTGAGGTAGTTGGACACATGCACATGGAATCAAGTTTAAGCATTGTGACGGGCATATTGGGGACCTGACGGTAGATCACGCTGGTTTCAGTTTTCGGAGAATTCGGGTATTTGAGCTCCCTTTCGAAGTGCAACAAGACGTGGTCGTCGAAGCTTTCCGACCTTATGGCGATTTTGTGGACCACATCGCGGAAAATGGCAGACGTTCACGACATACCACGTGTTTAATGGTGTCCGCCAAATCAAGATCGAGTTGTCCAAACAGGTACCATCCTATCTGCTGATTGGTGGCGTGCGAGCCATCGTTATGTATGATGAGCAGCCGCAGACATGTGCCGGATGTAGACAAGACGGCCATGTTCGGTCAGACTGTCTCCGTCAACGTTTGCCCCAGGTCCCGAGCAGTGTCTCAGCTCCCAAAACGACAGTCACTTCTTTACCAGACAGCTATGGCACTGCTGTGTACAATCCCGATGCGTCACTTTAGAAAGTGTCTGTTATCCCTGCAGCATTCCTTATTGGAAATGACGATGCTGCCGCAGCCTCACCGGCACCAACTCCTATGATGGCTGTGGGACCACCAATTCTCCAGGGCTCGATGACCAGCCCACCTGCTGTGATGTATATCGATGCGAATGCGGTGCCTACCTATGGTTTCCTTCAGATGACACAGGACAGCACTTCCGAAAGCAGCGGTCACCCCGAAAATGGAAGAAGAGAAATCAAACGCCCTAAGATGACACACTTCTTCATCTGGCATCACTGGCAGTGGACCGGATAAAAGGCAATGACCTCCCTTCAAGCACCCTGACGATAGGAATGACTGCTCCTGACGTCCCATCTGAGGAGCGATCCCACCTGACAACGGTGGAACCCATGGAGGGTGATTCCCTGGATCCCACTACAGAAGCATCACCACACCTCGCCCTCCATGAGTGCGACTGTCACCTGCCACCTGTTCCAATCTCCTGGGCTGACGATGTCGATGATGGAGCAGATAAATATGGTATCTCGCCCATCAGGCAGTGCCCCTTGGAAGTGTCTCACCCACCTTCCATCCAGTGATTGTGGCTACAGTGAGTGCGCTGTTTATTAAACGCCAGCCGCCCATCTCTGCTGGACCAACTGTGCCAATAGTGGGAGCATGCCCACAACACTACCACATCGCGATGATGAATCTAGCCACGACCGCATCACGACGATGAATCTGGCCACCATCTGGGCTCCAAACAAACTGGCAATGTTCAGAGAGGCCATTTATGCTGCTAGTGTCACTTCCTCCAAGAAGTGACCGTCGCTTATTTCTATGCCCCCACGGGCTACACAGCACACATCTCCCATGCCTCTGACAACAGTAGTGGAGTTGCCAGCCTCCTCTGCACTGGAGTGTGTGTGTTGGGGCTTATGGGCGCTCAACGTCGAGGTCATCAGCGCCCCTCTGCACTGGACTCCCTCCTGAATATGTAGTGTAGCTTCTTAATGCTAGAGCTATGACTCTCACGCTGCTCGGTGCCTGCATCCTCATTGTATGTGCACCGTCCTGCTCCAGTCAACGACGTGAACGACATACCTTCCTTGCTGACGAGGTAACGTCGGTTTTTGAGGGTCCCTTAGATGAAATGGTCCTCAGTCGAGATATCCATTTCTCACAAGGGTCTGCTGACCAACTTCCATGTCGTTCCGCATGTACGGCCGTCATCATCGACATACTTGAGCTTGTTGACACATGGACAAAGGTTCATGGCATCCACACAGGTTTCACATAGTGTACGCCGCACTGGACCACTCGCTTCGACCGTCTATACCTCACACGTTCCCTTGCTGCTGAGACTCGACATGCCGAAGTATGACATCTGTGATATCGTACTCGCCCGCCAACAGGTGTGGCACAGATGGCCGGCTGGGGTGGCCGAGTGGTTCTAGGCGCTACAGCCTGGAACCGCGCGATCGCTACGGTCGCAGGTTCGAATCCTACCTCGGGCATGGATGTGTGTGATGTCCTTAGATTAGTTAGGTTTAAGTAGTTCTAAGTTCTAGGGGACTGATGACCACAGCAGTTAAGTCCCATAGTGCTCAGAGCCATTTGAACAATTGTTTTGGCACATTTGCAGCCTGTAGAAATTAAACGTTTCCCACCTGACTGTCCCTGGTCGCTGACGGATCGTTGAGGATACATGGGGCCTCTGTCTTCGTCATCGTCCAGTATATACATCCACCTCGTCCTGGTGGCTATCCTGCGTGAAACCAGCTTTATTCAGGGCACTGATGGGATATGGCAAAGACTTCAAAGTTTGGCAAGAGAGCACCATGGACTTATATTATGTACTGCTACGTGACTGCACTTCGATGGCCTTCTCTCCTATTCGTCAGACGAAACAGCATCTTGCTTTAATGGTCAGACAGAGATTTACGAGCCAGATTTTAAATTGTAAGGCATTTCCAAGGGCAGATGTGGACTCCGACCACAATTTATTGACACTGAAGAAATTGAGAAAAAGGCGTAAATTGAAGGAGATTGGACGTGGACAAACAGAAAGAACTAGAGGTTTTAGACGATTTCAGAGGGAGCATTAGGGACCGATTGACAAGAACAGGGGAAAGAAATACAGTAGAAGAAGAATGGGTAGCTCCGACAGATAAAACAGTGAAGGCAGCAGAGGATCAAATAGGTAAAAATAGGTAAAATAAGTAAAATATGTAGAAAAATGCAATAAATGAAGCAAGTGAAAGCGAATACAAAAGTCTAAAAAATTAGATCTACAGAAAGTGCAAAATGGATAAGAAGGAATGGCTAGATCAAAAATGTACTGATGTACAATCACATATCACTATGGGTAAGATACTGCTTGAAACTTCCTGGCAGATTAAAACTGTGTGCCGGACCGACACTCCTGAAAGAAAGGAGTGCCAGTTCCGCAAGCTTCGCAGGAGAGCTTCTGTAAAGTTTAGAAGGTAGGAGACGAGGTACTGGCAGAAGTAGAGCTGTGAGGAGGGGGCGTGAGTCGTGCTTGGGTAGCTCAGGCAGTCAGCCTTCGGCGGTGCAGCGGTTCGGACGGTGTTTACGTCCCTGCCGCACGTCTGCGCGAGAGGTGTTTACGTTAAGTGTGTAGCGGTGTGTCGCTGTATACATAGAACGAATCATGGCCTTGTCGACACTGAAATTTAGTTTTGTTAACGAATATGCTCGACCGAAGGCTTACGAGATCGAACGTTATTTACGGGACGAGGTGAAAATCGAACCTGACGTTCTAGTTGGAATACACTTATCTATAGTCAGCAGCGTAGTCTATGTCAAGCTCATCAATGAAGCGGCATGTGACGAACTACTACTTCGACACCGACAAGGACTTCGTTTCTGTCATTCGGACGGGAATGTTGGAGCGGTAACAGTTGAAAACGCCGGCATGGGCCTCCGAACGATCCGCGTCTTTGAGCTGCCATTCGAAGTGCCAGACGAATTGGTGACAGACGCCCTGCGTCCTTACGGAACGGTCCTATCCCACGTGGCTGAAAAATGGGCGAGTTTCAAGACGTATCCTGTCCTCAATGGCGTCAGACTAATACGGATCGAACTCCGAAAACACGTCCCGTCATACTTGTACATCGCCGGTTGTAGGGCGATTGTCATTTACGACGGGCAACCAAGGACGTGCTCTGGATGTGGGAAGGAGGGCCACATACGTTCTGAGTGTGCTCAACGAAGGTTATTACAGCTGCCACGGGATGATCCACCCCTCACGCCGCATCCGACTGTGCTCCCCATGACTTACGTCGCCGCATTACGCGATGACGTGGGCCGCGAGACCGAAGCGTACCAGAACACACAGACAGCGGCGGACCGTGGCGAGCCACAGAAAGACAGCGTTGCGCTGGACCGCCTGCAGCAGTCACAGGACGCCCTCTCTTCGGTTCCGCTTGCGGCCCCTTCAGATAAGGCACTTGGAGACGTCGATAATACGACGGCGCACGATTCCGACGCCCCCTACGAACAACTGGAGACCATGCTGACCTCTGATTCCGAGGCCCGGCAACGTAAACAGCGATCACCAAAACGCCGGAAGAAGCGCCGCCTCACGGTGGAGAACGACCAATCTGATCTAGCAGACAATTCTGAGAAGTTTACGGGTACAGAACAGACGACCATGGATACAGAAGAACTGCCTAGCGTGGATGCAACGGAGGCCAGCGGGACGGCGACACGACCTACCGCTGACGATGCTCCAGACACAGCGACGGAGCTCGATCGACGGCAACAGCCTACTGAGGAGGCTACGGCGCCTGCACTGCACGACAACGATGGGACACTAGGGGACTGGTCAGAAGACCCACCCCCGTGGGGAACAGATGATGCCGGAGGAACTGCACCCATGCACTCTCCCGGTGTAAGACCGGCAGAGTGCACGGACTAATGACAGACCATATGAGGGGACGGCGGGGGTCGTTAGTCCGACAGCAGCCTATGTACGGCAAAATTAGCGACCCTACGGTACCCTATCTACGTTGACCGCCATGCAACAAGCTTACCGGATAGGGTCTGTTAACATCAATAGCATTGGGACGCCGGTAAAAATCAAGATGCTCAGTGACATGATAAAGGCTGCGGATTTAGACATTGCACTATTACAAGAAGTTCGGGTACTTCCCCCCTCGGACTTTTACGGTTACGACATTTACTGTTCCCGTGTGACGAGAGAGGCGTTGGCACAGCTATACTATTAAAGGAAGGGATACGTGCAGACGAAGTAGAGTATTTGCCTTCTGCCCGTGGTACGGCCGTGACCATAGGTGGAATACGTTTGATCAACATATACGCACCGTCAGGCTCGGATAAGAGGAGGAACAGAGCAGATTTTTACGCCCATGAGGTTACACCGTTGTTCCAGGGACGATACGATGGTTGCGTACTCGGCGGAGATTTTAATTGTGTGCTCGACAGAAAGGACCAACAATCTAACTATACCACTAGCCACGAACTTAGAGAGCTGATCAACGAGATGGAATTAGTCGATACATGGGACCTGAAGTATCGCAACCAACCAGGATATACATTTTTTACTAGCCACTCCGCGGGCCGTTTGGACCGAATCTACGTTTCTAGGGCGTTAGCAATGTCGACGGTGGACGCAGAAATATGGCCGACAGCGTTTACAGACCACGAGGCATATATTTGTACCGTTGACCTTGATAGACAGCAGGTGTGGAGACGGAGGGGTAATTGGAAGATGAACGTCTCCCACCTGCGAAATGCAGAATGCCGACGCATGGTGGAGGACGCGTGGCATGGCTGCCTCCGTCGACGAAATTCTTTCGGTTCTGTCCTGCAGTGGTGGATCGAGTGCGCGAAGCCAGCTTTACGGAGGACGTTAATAAGTTATGGGAAGGAGGTTTCTCAATGGCAGCGCACGACCACTGAGTTTTACTTTACGGCTCTCCGGGAACTGTTAGCTCAACCACCTACACCAGAACGCCAGACGGCCGTTCACCGAGTTAAGGCGAAGCTGGTACAACTTGCGACGCAGAGGATGGCAGGTACGATGATACGCGCGAGGTCGCAGGATTTCCTGCCCAACGAGGTTCCCTCGATGCATTATGTGATAAAGGAAAGACGAAGAAGACGCAGGAATTTATACATGAGATCGATCTCGGCGATGGCCGTCGTTATACAACGCAAAGGGGCATAGCACAGGCGTTCACGGATCATTTTAGCAGATTCTATGCGAGCAGCGGGGAGGGTCAGAGGGAGCTGGGGAACGTCCTGGAAGAGATCCCAGACGCGACGATTGTGAACGTGGAAGCGGACGGGTTATCTGAAATTACGAGTGAAGAGCTGGATGAAGCGATTACACGAGGTGCTTGCAACAAGTCCCCAGGTCCAGACGGATTCCCGTTGGAATTTTACCGTGCCTTTGTGACCATTATGACACCGATGTGGCTATGTATGTTTAATGAGCTTCTGCGGCAAGAAGTACCGGTTCATATTCAATTCACGGAAGGGCTCATGATACCGATACCGAAGCCCCGTGGTGGCAAACGGCCTTGTGATTATCGCCCCTTGACCCTCCTTAATAGTGACTACAAGATCTTCATGCGCATCCTGGGAAGTCGTATCAAAAAGTCGCTGGAGAATCGAATACATGCCGATCAGACTTGCCTTGGCGGCATCAGTAATATCCACACCGCCTTGGGAGACTATCGTGACGCCGTCGCCCTCGCGGCTGCGTGCCGCCTCCGGGGGGCGATGGTTGCAGTAGATTTCGATCATGCTTTTGATCGCGTGGATCATGTGTACCTCGCGGCGGGTGTCTCGCCATTATTGACCAATACTGTGATGCGACTGTTGCACGGCGCCAGATCAGCGATGGTGGTCAACGGAGGGAGAACTGAGTATTTTGAGATCTTAAGATCACTGAGACAGGGTTGCCCATCGTCGATCCTCCTTTATGCGATCGCCTTAGAACCGTGCCTCGCAGGCCTTCGCCGCCGTCTTACCGGGATCTCCCTACGGCATTTCTCATTCAAATGCAGAGCATACGCGGATGATATTGTGTTCCTCGTACGGAATGGGAGGGAGACTCAAACAGCACTGGATTGGCTACAGACGTATGGGATGGCAGCTGGCAGTGTGGTCAACTACCGAAAATCACAATTCATGCACGTGGGGCGTGGACTAGAACCAGGAACGGAAGGACCCTTACCTGCGGTGGAAACCCTCCGCTGTTTGGGTATCACCTTTCATAAAGAGACAGCGAGAACGGCTGCGGACAACTACCGATGACTGTTACTCAGAGTCCGCACGGCAGTACGACTAAACGCCCTACGGTCGATGGATATGCTGCAGCGAGTGTTACTCGTCAACCTTTATCTCGCGCCCATGATGTGCCACCTGACACACCTTCTCCCCTTGACGCGCACGATGGCTATGAGGATTCAGGCGGCTTTTGGGTACTATGTGTGCCTGGGACAACTCTTTAAGGTAGAGTACAACACGCTTACCCTCCCAGCGCGAGAGGGGGGCGTTGGTTTGGTGAACGTGCACGAGAAGGCGCGTGCCATGTATATTAATACTATGCTCAAACGGTGGCGCAACAGGAATCACTCGCTTACGGGGCCGATCATCGAAGAACTCGTACCAACATCGCATCTTCCTCCAGTCAGTGTCGGCCATATATCGCCCCCTTTAACGTATGTGCGCACGTTCATCGTGGAACACAGTTACGTTCGAGAGCGTTTACCGACGACCCGACAGTCGACATCGAAGGACGTGTACCATCTGCTTCTTCGACAGATCGCCCGGAATAGGGTGGAACGTAAATATCCAGCTGTTAATTGGCACGTGGTGTGGCGCACGGTCCACCACCCCCACCTACCTACAAAAGTCAGATCAACATGGTACATTGTCGTCAACCGAAAATACCCTACAAATGATAAAAAGTACGCAATACATTTGGCGGATTCGCCCTTGTGTCACCACTGCGGCCTGCTGGATACGGACGACCATCGGCTGGTCTGCGGCGAGGCATTGGCTGTCTGGACTCTCGCAAGAAAGATAATAGCGTTCATGCGGCGCACTATCTCTACAGCAGTCTGTTCTGACATAGTCTTTTTTCCAGAGGAAACGTATTTTCCGCGTCATAAGACGAACGCAGTGGCGTGGATCACAGGTATGGCGGTCCATTACATCTATAGAGACACACGTACGAACTTATTGAACGTCCTGGATTACTGGCAATACTTGCAAGATGGACACACAAAACTATTACGGCTACAAAAGTACAAGGATTGGTATGCCAATTTCCTAGTAACGGTTTTTGCGGACCCGCCATATACTTGGGGTGTGCCGGGTGCGCAAAGATGAGCGGCGGTGCTTTCGTTGTGAAACCGACCAAGTAATGTGATCGACTAAGAACACTATGCGAATATGCGACCTACGAAAAACACAGGCTTGAACAGTTATCAAATGGATGTACTTCAGATTTTGTTTTCATATCCATAAATACTTTTCTTTAGGGTGCCGGCGGTGGCCCCACTTTGAATTTGTTGTTATTTCATGCTGCATGGTAGGACGGCAGCGAGGTTCCTTCCCGGACAGCAGTTATAAGAGTCGAGGAACACTAAAGGGAAGGGGTGGTAGTGGAGGGAGTGAGACAGGGTTGTAGCCTATTTCCGATGTTGTTCAACCTGTATACTGAGCAAGCAGTAAAGGAAACCAAAGGAAAGATTTAAGTAGGAATTAAGGTCCAGTGAGAAGAAATAAGAACCTTAATGTTTGCCGATGACCATGTAATTCCGTCAAGGATAGCAAAGGAATTGGAAGAGCAGTTGAGCGGCATGGACAGTGTCTTGAAAAGAGGATATAAGACGAACATCAACAAAAGCAAAACGAGGATAATGGAATGTAGTCGAACTAAATCAGGTGATGCTGAGGGGATTAGATTAGGTAATGAGACACTTAAAGTACTAACTGGTGATAGTCGACGTAGGGAGGGTATAAAATGTAGACTGGCAATGGAAACAAAAGCGTTTCTGAAAAGGAAAAAAAGTTAACATCGAGTACAGATTTAAGTGTCACGGAGTCCTTTGTAAAAGTCTTAGTGTGGAATGTAGCCATGTATGGAAGTGGAACATGAACGATAAACACTTTAGACAAGAAGATAGTAGACGATTTTGATATATGGTGCTACGCAGAGGATTAGTTGGGTAGATTACGTAACTAATGAGTAGGTGCTGAACAGAAATGGGGAGAAGAGTAATTGGTGGTACATCCTCACTAAAAGAAGGGATCGGTTGGTAGGATACATCTGAGGCATCAAGGACCACCAATTTAGTACTAGAGGGAAGGAAGGGGCGGGGGCAAGGGGGAGGGGGGTTCCACAGAATGGATAGAGTGTCATGGAGAGCTGCATCAAACCAGTCTTTGGACTGAAGACCACAACAGTAGCAGTATGTACATATACAGATAGCGGCAGTATCCTGTACACAAGATGTAAAAGAGCAGTGCATTGGCAGAGTTATCATCTGTTCTCAGGTGATTCATGTGAAACGGTTTCCGACGTGATTATGGTCGCACGATGGGAATTAAAAGACCTTGAACGCGGAATTGGTAGTAAGCGCTAGACGCATAGGACATTCTATTTCGGAAATTATTAGGGAATTCAGTTTTTCGAAATCCATAGTGTCAACAATGAGTTAAGAACACCAAATTTCAGTCATTGTCTCGCCCCACTGACGGCTTTCGCTCAACGACCGAGAACAGCGGCGTTCGCCTACAGTTGTTAGTGCTAACAGATAAGCAAAGCTTCGTGGAATAAACGCAGATCAATGTAAGACGTACGACAAACGTATCCGTTTGGACATTGCAGCGGAATTCGGTGCCGATGGGCTATGGCAGCAGACGACCGACCAGAGTACCTTTGCTAAGGGTACATCTATCGCAGTGCCTCTCTTTTTCTCCTGGTGTATCGGCTGGACCCTAGAGGGCTAGACCACCGTGCCTGCTGAGATGAGTCCCGATTTTAGTTGGTAAGAGCTGAAGGTAGGATTCGAGTGCGGCGCAGACCCCTCGTATCCATGGGAAACTGTTGACAATAAGGTACTGTACAAACTGGTGGTGGCTCTGTAATGGAATGGGCTGTGTTTTCGTGGAATGGACTGAGGACCTGGAGACGTTCGGCTAGTTTGAGACCATTTGAAGTAATTCATGGACTTCATGTTCCCAAAGAACGCTGGAAGTTTTATGGATGATAATACGCGATGTCACCAGGCCACAGTTGTTTGCGAATAGTTTGAAGAACATTCTGGACAATCTTAGAGCATTTATTTTGTACCCTGATCACCTGACATGAATCCCCTCGAAAATTTGTGGGACATAGTGTAGAGGAGAGTTCGTGCACAAAATATTGCATCGGCAACACCTTCGCAATTGCGGACGACTGTAGAAGTAGCGCGTCTTAATATTTCTGCAAAGGACCTCAGACGACTTGTTGAGGCAACGCCACGTCGAGTTGCTGCACTGCACTGCGCGGGGAAAAAGGAGATCCGACACTATATATGGAAGTATCCCCCGACTTTTGTCACCACAGTGTATATAGACGAAGGGAAATAGAAGGTTGACAGAGGCGTGTAGTGTGGTCAGATGAGACGCGATTTTGCTTCATTTCCAATGATGCAAGGCTTCGAGAGCAATGACGGCCGAAGGAAGCACTTAACCTGCAGTGTGTTTAAGTTGCAGGCCATACCGGAGGCTGTCCTATTATGTTCTGGAGTCGTTTGTTATACATGACTCCGGCACACTATTTTGGTTCTCTACACAGATTCTTTCATAGAAGCTTGCGGCGGTTTCATATTGTCGTTCAGTTTATTTCAGACAGTAGGAACCACTGTTACGAAATATATTACGTATAAATCTAAAATGATTAGTGGAGGAAGGAAAAGCAACAAGCCAAGAAAGAAAGGTATGTAACCTGAATATGCCAATGTCTTTGGGTACAAATAAAGACACTAACGCATAAGGACTCTGTGGGTAGTTACGCAAGAGATAACGGTATGTCAATACTGTATTAGTTTACTTTACAACTTCTTTGATGTTAGAATACAGGCTATGATATAGTCGAGTGTTCATAAAATACTACTGAGTATAAAAACATGTCATATGAGTGGCGGAAAGTATTTTAGAATACATGGTGTCTCATGAGAATTGAGGATGTAGTAACGCTACATTTGAGGATAGAATTGTGATGGTGAAGGAATCCATAATACAGGCAAAATGTGTGCTAATTGTACTGTCTGGCTACATGTAGAGGGACAGCTCTGTTTAGGAAGGGATGTTGTCATCTCACAATAATGTATATTAGAGAGGAATTAAGGCGAGTTCAGTGTGCTAGAAATTCAGTCATTAAACCTTGTGGTAGGATGCCATATTACTGGAAGATGTGTACAACTAGTCATTAAACTATTTGTTTACACATCTCTATGGAAAAAGTTTTTAAGTGATCCTCTGAAACATGATACCTACGACAAACAGACGCAACAGTTAGTCCAGTTACATTTCACTCTGTACTAAGTTATTTCAGCACATTGCCACTCTCATGATTCGTGAAATGTTAAAGATATTTGTAGTATTTTCGTCGACATGCGGAAGATATTCGTACAGCTGTGTCGACATAATCTTTGATATACTAAAAGTACTGGATATCGTGTAGTATAATTAAACTTGAATCCTGCTTTGTCCTCCCAACCATAGTCGGCTTGGGTACCTTCGTTGCAGGTATTGATAAGTACCGTTAGATTTTCTGGTACGGTAGACCTGTTTAATGACGTGATGCGTAGACGCTGCAGTTACCTAAAAAAAAAAAAAACGCGATACGCCTCAGTCAGTTTTGGATTGACACGTTTCACTTATCGTTGCTGTTACACCAGTTTACACTCTAAGACAAAAAGAAACAATCGATGCACTGTGAAGGAATTATTCGAACGGAACGGAAATAGATAGACGTTATGCACAAATAAAAAGCGACAAATGATTACAATTTCTTAAAAGCTGAATGATGTTTTTTCCAAGGCAAAGAGCTTCACAAATTGGCAAGTCAATAATGCGTTGATCCACCTCTGGTCCTTATGCAGGTAGTTATTCGGCCTTGAGTTGATCGTTACAGTTGTTGAACGTACTTTTCATGGATATCGTGCCGAATTCTGTTTAACTGTCGCGTTAGATCGTCAAAATCCCAAGGCGATTCGAGGAACCTGTCCATAATGCTCTAAACGTTGTCAATCGGGAAGAGATCCGGCTACGTTGCTGGCCAAGGTACGGTCCGGTAAGAACGAAGACAAACAGTAGAAACTCTTGCCATGCGGGACGAGCATCAGCACGCTGAAATGTAAGCTTAGGATGGCTTGCCACGAAGGGCAACAAGATGGGGCGTAGAATATCGTCGACATACGGCTTCGTTGTAAGAATGCCGAGGATGACATCCAAAGGGCCCTTGTTATGAAAGGAAATGATGCTCCAAATCATCATTCCTGTTTGTTGTACTATATGGCGGGTGACGGATAGGTTGATATCCCACCGCTGTCCGTGGCGTATGCGGACGCGTCTGCTCTATAGGGGGCTCAATCCAAAGCGCGAGTCATCACTTAAGACACTTCTACCCCAGTCAGATCCCAGGCCGAAGACGAATCTGGAGACGCCCCAGACAGGGATGGGGTACCAACCTAACTGTCGCCTGCCATACTGCCCGTTAGCAGGTGAGGCTTATATGAGAGCCGGACGTCGACAACATTCTGCGTTTTGTTTTGTTGCCCTTCACGGCAAGCCATGCGGGCTTACATTTCAGAAAGGTAATCCCCCCCCCTCCCCCTCTGCACACGGCTGAAGTTTGTACTACTTGTCTTGGTGCTTGCCACATCCTACCTTTGCCAGCAAGGTAACTGGATTTCTCCCCAATTGAGAACGTTTGGAGCATTATTGGCACGGACCACCAATCATATCGCGATATGACGATATAAGGCGTCAGTTGAACAGAATTTGACACTAAATCCCTCAGTAGGACTTACAAGAGCTGTATCAATCATTGCCATGCCAAGTAACTGCTTGCAAGAGGGTCAGAGGTGGACCGACGCTTTCTTGATTTATGCGATTTGTAAAGCTCTTTCTCTTCAAAAAAAAAATCATCCAATTTTTATCTTTTTTGTCTTAGTGTATTTAATTACTTATAATCATTGTATCGACTGACAGACATCTGTGCTGATATCGTAGAGAATGCGAGAGACTGCGATGATTGAATTGCTAACGCATCATGTGTATTTAGACGCCTGTCCTCTGCTTAATGACCTGTACATTTCTGTAGAGTCGTGGGTGAGCGATGTCAAGCAGCGGGAAAGCCAGCCATGGGCGGCGGCCGAGTCGCTGAAGGGTACAGGGGAGTTCTAAAGGAAGGGCCACTACAAGAAGGAGTCATTGGCCATAATGCTTGGCGGCAGGTAACCTACCCCGGACGGGCTTTACTGTCTGCTATTGTATCAGCCAGACGCGTGCACACAAAATTCTTCAGAACTGCAGCCCCTGCAGTGTGCGGTTGGGAGCTACTACCAAGAAAGTGCCTTTAGGATACGCTGCCACGCTTCTAGGCCACTGCCAAATGAGTTATTTTATGAATCGGAATTACTGCTACAAAAGGAAATCCTCATGCCATAATTTTCCCCCCACTGCGTCGCCGTTGTCGCTATTTGTGGCCAATTTGCTTATAGATGACTCCGAGAAAAAAGCGCTGGAATCTGCTAGCTTAAAGTCCACAGTACTTCGGAAATATGTTGACGACGTGTTTGGATTGTGGCCTCATGTTGAAGACAAATCAAAAGAATTTTTAAACCATGTGAATTCCAGTAATGGAGAAATCCAGTTTACTTTTAAAACCGTTAAGAAGCGATGCCTTCTATTTTTCGATGTTTTGGTTCGGAGCCTCGGGAAATGGACTGTATCTGCAACCGATTTACATTTATGTGCAAATAACTGCCACCATTCTTCCCATACGTTGAGTGCTCCCAGAACTTTGGTTCACGGAGCGCATGTCGTTGCTTTCGAGAGCAGTCTATAGGACGAGCTTCTGAAGAATTTATGAAGCCGACGGGTATTCTCCACAGCACTTATGGAATGCACTACGAATGGAAAAACAAGGGTGGACGTAAAGAATACAGAAGAAGACACAGACAGATTTTAATCCATGTGTTTCCTGCCATATATGGGAAAGCTATCAAAATCAGTGTGGATCCTCAGCAAGCACAACGTAAAAGTATTTTTCGCACTCTGCCGAAGACAACAGCATTCTTGTATTCCGTTAAAGATGATTTGATGCTACGGAAGCCGAGTTATACATGTTTTCCTGCGAATGTGCCCTTTCATACATCGGGTTGACGACTCGTACAGTCCATGGAAGACGCACGGAGCACTGTAGTGTTCAAAAATGGTTCAAATGGCTCTGAGCACTATGGGACTTAACATCTATGGTCATCCCCTAGAACTTAGAACTACTTAAACCTAACTAACCTAAGGACATCACATAACACCCAGCCATCACGAGGCAGAGAAAATCCCTGACCCCGCCGGGAATCGAACCCGGGAACCCGGGCGCGGGAAGCGAGAACGCTACCGCATGACCACAAGATGCGGGCACTGTAGTGTCAACCGGGTTTTACAGTCGAATAAATCTTCTGTGGCAGAGCACTGTGTGGATACTGATTACTCTGTTTTGTAGGACAAGGTCGAAATTCTTGCATTGCTTCAACTTTGTGGAAGTCGGTGGTGAAAGAAGTAGCTGAAATTCGTTTAGCGACGAATTTAATTAACAGAGATAACGGTTTCAGCCTGAGAAAGTCATACGGAGAGAGGTGATTAGCTCACTGGACTCACATTCGGGAAGACAATGGTTCAAATCCCCATCCGGTCATCCAGATTACGGTTTTCCGTAATTTCCGTAAATCCTCCATGCAAATGCCGGGATGGTTCATTTGAAGGGGCACAGCCGAAGTGCTTCCCCACCCTCGAAATGCTTCCCCACCCTCGAAACAGAGCTTATGCTCCATCACTAGTGACGTCGATGTCGACGGGACGCTAAGCCCTAATCTTCCTTCCTTCCCTGAGAGGTCATGGAATCTGGCGCTTTCTTTAATAAACTTGTGAAGACATCGCTGCAGTGCAGTTCACAACGATAAATCTGCTTCCCAGCATGGATCGACGGCTTAGGCACACATTTACTAAACACATATGTGTACTTGGTTGCCACCAATCAACGTCTCTGAGCCTCTTGAATCGGTGGCCACATCTGCAGTGGCACTGTCCGAGTGTCTAAAAAGACGAGCGTCAGTCGTTCGACTCTGTGCATCCTACTCTTCCATCTTGAGCACCGAACACCTACGAATATCCTATGTTACCTGTAAACTCAATACTAATCCCCC
Source organism: Schistocerca cancellata (assembly GCF_023864275.1). Taxonomy (NCBI): domain Eukaryota; kingdom Metazoa; phylum Arthropoda; class Insecta; order Orthoptera; family Acrididae; genus Schistocerca; species Schistocerca cancellata. Next base: position 982,634,102 of record NC_064626.1, on the reverse strand, counting down.
GTCCCCTTATTTTCCTGGTACTCTGCTGCGCGTCTACCACCACATTCTCCCAACGCTATACCTCCAAACTCTCCACGTTTTCTGCCGACGGAACTTTAATAGACTTCCTTTACCCGACCATAAAATCTGCCCTTAAATATAGTCATCCTACCATATCAGGGAGATACCTATCACCCTCCTCTTGTCAGAGCTCCCTTCTCCTCTTCTCTCCACCCACTTCCTAAAGCTGCGTTTACACTTGTACGCCTTTCACCCAGTCACCGTAAGACTGTGCTTGACCCACATACCATACAAGTAGAGGAGGGCATGCAGGTGCATGCCTCTTCCTCACATATGCGTATGAATGATTCCATTCATACCTGTGTTCACCCTAAGCGCCTATGCATCCATGCGGGGCGAGCTAAGCCTCACGACGACTAGGCGCAATGCGCGCTGACGTAACGTTCCTAAAGACTTGGTTCGCAAACGCATCCCTCTTCACTCTTCCCAGATCCCTCCTCCAATCATCCACACAAACACCCTCCTACGCATTACGCTAGAGTGCTACGATCCCATTAAACCCTTATTCAAAAAATGGTTCAAATGGCTCTGAGCACCATGGGACAACTTCTGAGGTCATCAGTCCCCTAGAACTTAGAACTACTTAAACCTAACGAACCTAAGGACATCACACACATCCATGCCCGAGGCAGGATTCGAACCTGCGGTCGTAGCGGTCGCGCGGTTCCAGACTGTAGCGCCTACAACCGCTCGGCCACTCCGACCCTTATTCCTGACAGACTTCATCCACTCATCACTTCTCTCAAGAATGTACGTACTTTGATCAACCAACGCATCGGCCTTTTACCACCTATGTATATTCGTGTGCAATACTCATTTCCAATTCATCTGTGTCTATATTTTAGTTAATCAGCAAATTAGCCTTTTATACTCTGATTTTTTATTGTACAAAATATTTATTTTTTGCCCGCTACCGTATCCAATTTTTATTCTAAATTTTAAAATTTTTATTCTCCTGTGGTTGTAGAGCGTCAAATTGTATCCGCTGACAGCCCAATCGACGCCCACGTGAGGCGAGAGGGATGGAATAACAATATAAAAATAGTTCAGCTCACTCTGAAGTTGTCTGAAGGGTATACGGCTGAAATATTAGAAGAAGCAGCAGAATTTATGCAGCTGCACGCCCGAAATTTAATGAAGCTAGAAAGTCATGTGTTTTGTATTTTCATAAATTTCAGACATTTCGACGCAAGATTTTTTAGAGTATTATTTTTCCGATTTGTCGTTGATCTGCGAAGAACAGCTGCGACTGCATTGCTCTTTACTGCTCGACTGAAGCGGACATTTTCGTCTTACTTTCTTATTCTCTTTTGATTTAGTGTCTGTGCTATATACCCTTCTCCGTTTTTGTTTCCCGAGATGAATAATTCCCCGTCCCCCTGCTTGACGGCCGAACGGAACCGGACTCGGCAGAGTGGAGCAGACACTGTGGGAAGATCCGCAGCTGTCCCGTCCGCCTGAGACGGAAGAGGGCGGCGCTCGGCCTGTGTCGGCTTATTTGCGGCAGTCCGGCAGGCGCTTCCCGGGCTGTTTTCTTCGGGCCTTCCTGCCGGTGGCACGTGCGCGCTCCGCCGGCTGCGGAGCACCTCAGCCGTCACTCGCGGACTCACAAAACAGCGCCAGCCGCCCTCATTGTGGTCCTGTCCGGCGCAGCGCCACGCCGTGCCGCGCTGTCAGCCGCCACTCTGTTTTCCCCGCCGTCCTCGAGCGGATGCGCCCAGGGGTCTGTCTGTCGCGCCGAGCCTTTGTGCTCACTCCGTATCAAGCGGGCGCCGGCAGCTTTCGCTCTCCAGCGCGGGATCAGACTCGCTGCGTCACTGCACTTGATAGCGTCACGCTACCCGCGCAGGCGCAGACGCAGCTGCGGGACTTTTGTGTCGCGCAATGCTCGCTTCCTCCCTCTTGCGTTTGTGGAATTCCCAGAAGCGGTTGTAGCTCCTCGTAAGGCGCTACGTTTTGGTGAGTTCACTGAATGGCTTTCCGTGATTTCTAATTTCATTACCTCAACCAGGCACGCCTCGTGATTTCCGTACAGGCGAACGCTGTGACATTTGCCGGTAGGAGAATGCGGCCAAGGTTCTGTTTATGCTACAGTCGAATCGTCGTAAAAAGGTCACTGAAAGGGGGACCGTAAGAACTGCGCCTCACCGATTTTATTCGACTAGGGCATGAATAGCACTATACCGTGTGTAAACAGAAAGACGCAACTCTCAACCGTTTTCGAGAAATTTGGCTCTGAAAATTATAGGGGTGCTTGTATTCCCCGACTGGTCGTTAAAATGCAACGAGACTGCAGCAGAGAGTGTAGACGGTTTCGTAAGCGCGAGGTCTCTGGATCGAATCTCGCTACTAGTACTGCTTTTTTGTGTGTTTTTGCACCAATATCCGATATTATGCTTCGGTATGCGTGGTACGCCGCATAATTCTGTGACGACCGAGAACTGTTTGTGAATAGATTTTTTCTTGCTACACACATTGACAAAAACCGTGGACATACAAAAATTCGGCGTTCATTGCATCTGCTGTATAACGTGACAACTATTATTTTCCACGTTTCTGCAGTCAATATAATACTGATTCGTGTAGTGCTGCATATTATACAGGGCTATTACAAATGATTGAAGCGATTTCATAAATTCACTGTAGCTCCATTCTTTGACATATGGTCACGACACACTACAGATAGGTAGAAAAACTCATAAAGTTTTGTTCGACTGAAGCCGCACTTCAGGTTTCTGCCACCAGAGCGCTTGAGAGCGCTTGAGAGACAAAATGGCGACAGTAGCCGAGAAAGCGTATGTCGTGCTTGAAATGCACTCACATCAGTCAGTCATAACAGTGCAACGACACGTCAGGACTAGGTTCAACAAAGATCCACCAACTGCTAACTCCATTCGGCGATGGTATGCGCAGTTTAAAGCTTCTGGATGCCTCTGTAAGGGGAAATCAACGGGTCGGCCTGCAGTGAGCGAAGAAACGGTTGAACGCGTGCGGGCAAGTTTCACGCACAGTGATGTGAAAGATTCAGTGTTTAAAACTCCTCTACCAAGAATCGTGCCAGAGCTGCGAGCTCGCATCAACAATGCTTTCGAACTCATTGATGGGGACATGCTGCGCCGAGTGTGAGAGGATCTTGATTATCGGCTTGATGTCTGCCGAACCACCAAAGGGGCACATATCGAACATTTGTGAATGCCTAAAAAAACTTTTTGAGTTTTTGTATGTGTGTGCAAAGCATTGTGAAAATATCTCAAATAATAAAGTTATTGTAGAGCTGTGAAATCGCTTCAATCATTTGTAATAACCCTGTACTTCTCACAAATGTAGGTGCAATAAAATACATAAAATGACTACTCTGGTTTGATTGCATGATCTCGTGTATCGTTTTCTCATTTACAGTCTCCTTACTATATATATATATATATATATATATAAACTTTATGTCCTCTTTTCCAGTTAAAATTATGAAAATGGTAACTGAATAATTCAACATTGATACTTTTCATCGTCGTAATAAATCTGTTGTTAGAACTACATTGAGCTGGAGAAAAGGTACAGGCATCAATATTCCATCCAAATATCTCGTGCTTACGAAACTACATGCTTGCTCTCTCGGCTTTCGACACAACGAACACTAGCGCCACTACAAAACATACATAATAGGCACACCTATAATTTTCAAACTATATTTTCTCAAAAAGTGTTGAGAATTTCGTCTTCTGTTTACAAATGTTGAAGTCTTATTCGTTTCCTACGCATCGTATCAATACGAATCAAATTGGCGGGAGGAAGTTCGTAAGGTACCCTCGTGAGTGTTACGATAGGCTGGGTGCAGCAGCCTTATGCGCCTGCCTCAGCCATTGACGTAACACTATATTTAAACGTCTCTTTGGTAACACATGACTGTCGTCTTTATAGACGGCTACTATTTCTTCTCCTGCAGTCTTGAGCGCTTCGCAGTTGAAAATTGGCTACAGTGCTGCTAGCTGTCAGGGAGCTTCTTGCACCTAGTGGAATATGATGTTTATCGCTCTGTAATCGTTTAGTGGAGTTCCAACTTCATTAACGCTCGGCTTATAAAAGGTGTTGTTCTTACTTCTTTTTCATTGTTGTCACCCAGCTCACAGAATAATTCTTCATCTACATAATCTGATGATTCACATATCATATAGAATTTTCGACATACAAGATGTTTGTTTTAACAGAAGTCTTTGAAATATATCGAAAGCTACACGTCGGATTAAAAAAATATATAATATCAATTTGTTTGTCTGTGAGAGGGAAATACAATAATACCACAGTCGACCCCCCCAACCCAGTTTTTTTTATAGGAGATTACAATTCTACTGCAAAACTTACATACCTTTTGTCTGAAGCATTTTCTTACTTTCGCCACATATGGCGGTGTAATCAGAGGAATAAAACGGGTATACAATCGCAATTTACGTCATGTTACTCGGTCGCACTTGGATATCCAATGGCACGTGGGAGGCCACATCCAAGCTGCGAGGGTAGGACCGGCCAATATTTCATAACTTGTAATTGGAAACTCCATTCGCAACGTTATATTCCTCCGACATATCGCACAGTAGACTACTCGACGCGCCACTGTGGCCGTGGCTCGAGGCGTACGCTAATATACTTTCCCAATTCGAGTAAGTGATCAAAAGTAGTACCGTCAACTCCAGTACACTTAGTGATCCGCTGTTCAATTGACCGCACACAGGTCAAAAGTACATCTGCGAGAACGTCAGCACTGGCGTTTCAGATGCAGTAGATTACGTCTTCACGTCCGTTTGGAATTTGCTGGTACTCCTTATCTTACAAATATCCACACAAAAACAAATCCGGCGAGGTCAAATCCGGCGATCTAGCCGGCCAATCAGTAGTGCTATCTCCGTCGGTACACCGACCGGTATAAACACGGTCTAATAACTCCCATGCTGCAGTTGCGTAATGCGCTGGGTAACCGCCATGCTGAAACCACGTACACTGTCGAACGTTCAGGGTAACCTCCTGCAGTAGTACTGGTAGTCCCTGTTCCGAAAGCGTTCGAGATTTGTCCCCATTCAACGTGCCGTCGATAAAATACGGGCCAATGTGTTTGTTCTCTATGATGACAGACAATAAGTTAGCCGACCAAGGACGTTCATGATCAGCTTTCCGTAATCCGTGGGATTTGTCTACACTCGAATAATGCATGTTGTAACGGTTAACGCTACCACAGTGTGGGAATGTAGACTCATCGGAAAATAGTACCTCGGTAATGAACGTGAGGGTCGTTGCGTTTGTTGACGTGCCCATTCACAAAGCACTTTCAAAAATCGGCCCCATGAAGTTCTTGATGCAGTGACACGTGGTATGCATAATACTTATGACAATGCGGTATTGTGGCAGTATTATCTATGGATATCGCGTTGCAGTTGCCTGGCGCTTATTCGTAGTTTGTGGTGCACTGCCTGCCATTTCATTAACTTCTCCTGTAACACGTTTGGTTCGTTTCCTTTCGCTGATCTGTACGTTGCCATCAGACATAAAGCCGTTCACAGCATTGTAAAAGAACAAACTTCCACTGGAAAACGCTCGGCATACGAGGCAACAGCAGCCTCAACATTTTTCCTAAATTCTCCGTAAGTCATGATGATTTCAAGTTTTTCTTCTGTAGTTGCAGCATTCATTGTACACTTACACGTCTTTTCTCCAAATATGAGATAGGTGCGCAGGTAATAAGCACTGCCCAAGTAATTTCAATGTTTCTATCCGCTATCTGTTCTACGTCTGCGTGATACGTGAGCTTCCGTCGCAATGACTGTCTGTTATGAGACGTCGTAGTTCGCTATACGGTCACGGTGGCGCGTCGATTAGTCTACTGTTCGATATGTCAGAGAAATAAAACGTTGGAAATGAGGTTTCCAATTAGAAGTAACGAATTACTGGCCTGTCCTACCCTCGCAGCTTGTAGGTAGTGTTCCATGTGCAATTGGATATTCATGGGCCATTGAGTATCATGTCGTAAATTACAATTGCGCACCCATTTATATTCCTCTGGTTACAGCGCCATCTATGTCGAAACGGAGAAAATGCTTCAGAAAAAGTCTATGTAAATTTTGCCGTAGAATCGTAGAATCGTAATCTCCAACAAAAACGGGGGTTCCCATGGAAGATTTCAAAATTGAACCCCCCCCCCCCCCCCCGCCCAACCACCCATGGATGGGGTGGGTTCGGTGTTCAAGTGTGGTGTTACTGGATGTCCCCCTGCGAGACAAACAAATTGGAATCATAACTTTTTTTGATCCGATGTGCAGTTTTATAGATATTTCAATGTCGTTAGCTAAAATGAATACCATGTATAAAGAAGACAGCCGACCAGTTGCGTAAATTTGTTGTAGAAACTTGAACAGGTTTCATTATAACCAACGGAATCTTCTTCACAAGGACAGTTTCATAAACTACATGACTTTAAAATTGTAAGCATACATGCTGAGCTAAGGAGAACAGGTCAAACAGTAGAAAATATGGAATGAAGTTCTCCATAGAAACAGAGAAATTGTTACATAAGTACAGCATGCCAAAGGGGCAGACGTTGCACTCGACATTAACGTCATGTTATTTATGTGACTTTTTTCTGAGGAAGAGACCATTCGTGGTATTGGCACCTGGTCAAGGATTCTACAATAAACTTACGCAATCGGTTGGCTGTATATTTTAAATATTGAAAATTTATTTACAGTTGCTGCTGTCAGCTATGTTTAAGATTGCCGTATGTAAGTCTGTGTGCATCAGAATATTAGAATTATGTAGTTTGTACTTGATATCATCCAGTCATGGCTAACAACGATAATTACATTTTCACAGCACTTTGTGCTTTACCAGGTTTAACAAGTATGGATTATTCAGCTGTTGGTCCTATATGAATTTCCTACACAATCTACGTAGACCAAGAATTCCTCTCAAATGCTTTTTGCAATCCGGTGTACGAAAATCCTTTATAGACTTCAATATTGCATCCATCAGTTCCACTCTTCATTCCCTAATTGAATCACACCGGAAGTGAAATCTGTGCTCCCCAAACTCAAATTTTGCTATGTTCACTGTCACATCAGTTCTCTCAAATAAAGATAAATATTTAATATTTCCTCTTTGTTCCCACGTCTATTTACTAGTAGCTATATGAAATGTCATGAATGTGACCGGTGACATTTCCTAAACGTTTTTCGCCTGGTACCTCAGTACCAATAACGTAATAACGTTGCCTTAGTGTAGAAAGGCAATATATTGAATAGCTGTATAGATGTACCTGCCAGTAACTGAATTTCAGATCAGTACTACTAAATATCCATGAATCTCTTGGAAAGACTCTTCAAGGTTCTGTCTCGTTGTGGTAGTAATAATTTTTTACTGGTTGGTGGTCTGATATCACTCTGACATCAAGTGCCATCTTCTCTATGGTGAATAGCAGATCGTTGTACTGGCTTGTTGCTCTTTCTATAATTGGCGTTCTTACGGTCTTCTTTATTCTTTTATCTAAGGCTTTCGTTTTGTCCTGGAAATTGGATAGGATTGAACAAAATATGGTTCATGCTCTCTTATTCATAATTTTCGTTCTATTGCTTTAATGATGCCTGGTTCACTTGAGAAAACTCGACTGTGTCTCTGCAGTACCTTGATGAGTCCACTAATTTTTTCGCGAGTAGCTTGCTGTAGTGATCCCTTTTTCTTCTTAATTCACTGATCGGGTTCCTCGGCTGTCTCTTGTTCAGTTTAGTAGTGCTTTCTCTGTTCACATTCAGTGCTACATACTGTGAACCTATAGCGTAGCATAGCATAAACTTGCTATTCATATTAATTCTCGTGCCGCCTCCACATCCTCAAATGCTATAAAATCATTTTCCCTTGAAGTTATAACGTTCAAACGTAAACGTCGAATATTTAGCCTGATTGCTACTTCACTTACCATTCTGTACCTAAGATGATGAGCAAAACTAGCCCAGGCATTACCAGTAATCAAACGTCACAAGCTCTTTTGTTAAACGTCAGGTGACCAAAATTTACTCTTACAGAGCTTTACCCTTGGTACTTACAGCATGAACAATGAAAACTCCATTGATTGGAAGACTTGTTATTACCCTTACTTGCGCCAACCATTCTGCGTAACTGCTGCAACGTCACATTTATGCGACTCACTGTAGCTACTAAAATATCAGGCTACATGTCAAAAATTTCGATGTGTATAATGGGTGCATAGTTTCTTCAGGCTCGTTTCCGTATTTCTGTAATAAATAAATCACTAATGCATTCTTTCACTCCATTTTACAGATTGTCAACATTAGAGACCTGTTCCTTCAGTTCTCACTCAGACCTCAGTAGGAATTGATGTCGGTTTCCAAAGCCAACGTTTATCCTTCTCTGGTCGAGTGCCTTGACTATGTAATCCTCTGTTATTGCCGTTCCACGTTCAGATATGGTTTCCTCTATATTCATTCGATCTCACTTCTATGTTTCCTCCATCGTTCCTTTACCATCCACTATCTTGCTCAGATTCTACGTCCTACCTTGTTTCATCTAACGTGACCAGCAGCCCTAATGCCGATTTAGTAGCTTCTACATCATCTTTTAGGACTGCTATAAGCTTCACCTGTACTTCAGTTTGCATATTATTAATGATATTACTTGTTTAACTAGTAGCTTATCTAAGCACAAGCACCCGATAAAAATTTTATTAAGGGTTCTGTAACATTCATCGTCATGTCTTCGGTGTTGATAAAGGCTGTTTCGCAAACCTATTTGTTTGTCTGAGTGCTCTGTTTCGAATTCAGAAAATATTTTGCTCTTCTTGTCAATTCTCATTCCCCACGTGCCTATCTCTCTTTCGTGTGTTGAAAGCAAGCCGTTCTTTATATAACATTAACCTGAGGAATCGTATAAGATTATGGCCCTAGGTTTATACCATGAAACGCTATCCCTTTACATTAAATCGGACCCACATAATAGTAAACACCATGTATCCGGACTACAGTGTCGAAGTGCAAGGACTTTCGCAAAACACAAGGGAAGAAAGGAGGCTTAACCAGAACTTACCAAGATGAAAAGGAAATTATAATCTTCACCGCAGACCTCTTGCAAGTTACTGTATGTCTCATAAAAACATTTTTTGTCGTCTGTGCTCTACACTGCCTATTATCATTATCTGAAAACAATTACTGACGTTGTGTGGTAGCGGAAATTATGTCGAAAACCCCGTCTGAACCGTATTTCCATGGTGACGTAGACTTACCTATCTGTAGTATAGCTGAAATTTCTTGCATCACGAACTGTGAGTATAGCTTAGTTCAGGTTGCTTCAACTCAGTTTAAATTCGATTGAAATGAGTAGTGTTTGTTTTGAGAACGTAGTCCTTCAGTGAACACATGTAGATGTATGGAACACGAGCGAAGATTCATTGAACAAAGACCAGGGAGGGAGATAATACATTCATAAAGCCCCAGTTATGCTGAAATGCAAAATAACGATCATACAAAGATTACATGTTTCGTGGATGAACAGTGTTCAACGGATTTCCTTAATTCCTCGCCAGATGTCACAGAGAAATGGAAACGACGAAATATTGCATTAGTTGCTCAAGAGCGGAAGAGCACTGATACAAGACAATTCACATGTTGGTAACATTGACTGACTTAATTAGAATTGGATACTGAACCAAAAAGTTCTATAGAATTTGAAACAGTGAAGAACGACATAATGTTGCCATGCCAAGTAAGACCCCAAGATGTGTCTCCATGATTTGAACGGTCACGTAATTTACGATAACGTAACTGCAGGGAAAATGTGCCAAGTCAGTAACTATGTTACTATAATGCAGATCTAAGTCGTCTGAATATGCATATCTTGTCAGAAAACGTGGCCCCTTGTGCTATAGTCACGACTCTTTCCCAGAGGAAATATGCTACCCAGCATTCTGAGTGGCTGGAGCCTGTCAAACCTCGCTTGACCTGCAAAGCTAAACTTTGTAGTTTCTACCCAGAGATGCACCACGGTAGCAGACAGATATGTCACAGCAGATGTATGACATTAACTAGTGAGTGTCCGAGTGCACACTGATATATAATACGACAGGTGTTTGCGTGAGGGCAGCTATCTTTCAATGTAACACTGCAAGTCTTATTTTCCTCTGTTTATCGCACAGCTCTTTTTACATTTTAAGCTTGTCGAGGAGGCATAATGCAAACCATCTCCCGTTCGATTGTTTTCTGAAATGTATTAAATTAGTAAACTGTAGCAACACAGGATCAAGCCAGGGCCTGATGCTGAAGCGCAGGCGCTTTCTGACACCCTCTCAGTATTTGTGCCATGCCAGTGGCTCTGCAACTACAACCCAACATCTGATGTAATAATCGGCGTTTGAAGAGGTCATGGCAACTTTTGGCAGGCCATGTGTATGGCATCAACCCCAACAAGACACGCCTTGTCCTTTATATAAGCTGGTCGTCCGGTCAGGCTGGACGTGTTACGACAGCTGGGCTCTGAATCAGTTTCTGCTGTGTGTTGGCTGCTGATTTGAGGACGACAATGTTCTTCCGCCTTCGCAACAGGACTACCAGCCGGGAGCCCAGTCACATGCCGGATGGCACAGAGCATGAGCGAACGTCCTCTCAGCTCTGAGCCACTACGGTCTGACAGCCAGTTGTCCAGGGCTTGTCCCGTCAGCCACCATCGACTAACGCCAGGACAACAAGTTGGCTCTTTCTGATCATAGCTATGGGAATAGGAGCGCCACCGTCTGACATAGCACCGAGGCAGTGCGATCAGCCGAGCCCGAAACCCACGAAGAAGACAGGTAGAGGCACATACGTCAGAGGACGAGACACTCTAGATCTAACGAGTTCCAAGCAGCCATCTTCGGCGAGGAATGAGTGATGATTTTAATAATTCTTATCTCCACATTTAAATGCATGCAAGCTCTCGACAGAACACGAGAGATTTAAGACTTCCAGTGGGTACCGTGGGTACCTTTCTATTAAAATACTGAACTCCCATGATCCTGCGCGAGACTAATCGTTCGCAAGGTATGGCGAAAAAGGCTACAAGTGTGACTTCACAACCGTTGCGGTGCACGTATTTCTTGTGGTACCCAGCCGAGTCATGCTGACTCTGGTTCACCATCACCAGCCCATTTTAAGTGGAGATTCATTGCTGGGTACCGCAGCCTGACACCTGTGGACGCTTTATCTATGCCTGTTCAACTCAAGTTACCTCTAGCTGCCTTCTTTTTCTACACATAATCACCACCTCCACCAGAGATTCACTCGCCCACATCAAATCCACACATTCACAAGTGATTTGAGAAGAGCGCTGGAGGTTGGAATGATAACAATGATGATGACAGTAGCAGTGAAGCAGTGACGTTAAATGGAAAATATGCGAGTAAGTTCTTTTCCATGTGAGGTCGTACAGTAGTTTCTTTACTTCCCTTTTTTCTTGTCTGTAGTATATTATAAGCTTCTTTTAGTAAAAGATGAGCAAAATTGTAGTAAATGAAAAACTGTAAGCTCAGTAAGCAATTCAGCACTTGCTGGATAAGATAGCTCGAGTGTGGGCTGATAATTTAGATATACGTAGCGACGTAGACATGTTAATGGAGGAAAGCAGGGAACTGTCTGTATCCAAAATATCTCCAACTGTCCCGCTCATTAGTGACTCCATTTTCTGGTGAATCTGGGGAGGATGTTTTTTTATAATTTACTTGCAGTGGCAAAATTAGAAAACTGGAGAGATGAGGATTCGTTAAGTGTTGGGGCAACGGAAATTAACAGGTGATGTTAGAGCATACCTGATGTATCATGAGAAGTTGCGAAATCCTCAGTCATTCCAGGATTTTCAGGGAAGACTAGTGGAGCATTGTTGAAGAAATAGCAAATTTAGGTAATATCGGAAAAGAAACATAACGGGGTAACTCATAAACAGGAAGAGTTTGTGGAGGGCACATGTGTTTGCACAAGGTAGATAATTATTAATATGCATGAACTGTTGGATGGCGACAGCCTCTGTAGGGTCCATTTGTAGGAGGCAGAACAAAGGGCATTAGATGGACTTTTGCAGGGTTTGCCTGCTTCGATGTTGTGTAAACTGCGTGTAGGGTTTCCACAGACTTTAAATGCGGTGGTAGCAGCTGAGGCAGCTTTGATCGAGACTGATGCAGTGACCAAGTATAGGAAGAGTAAAGCAGTTTTTAATACTAAGACTGTGTTGTAAATGTGATCACACAGACCACATTCAGTAACATTGTAGAAAGTCTCAATGTAAGCAGTATAAACGGTTTGGACACTTCTATGGAGGTTGCCAGTGCAGGCATTATGAAACACGAGGATGCGAGTAGCAAGGTGGATCTCGCATTCCAACATTAAACAGGGAACTGCGTAGCGTTCCCAATGAATTTTACCACGAGGCAATCAAATGCAAAATCAGTGTCTGACTATTTTCTTGGCCGGCCGGAGTGGCCGAGTGGGTCTAGGCGCTACAGTCTGGAACCGCACGACCGCTACGGTCGCAGGTTCTAATCCTGCCTCGGGCATGGATGTGTGTGATGTCCTTAGGTTAGTTAGGTTTAAGTAGTTCTAAGTTCTAGGGGACTGATGACCTTAGCAGTTAAGTCCTAAAGTGCTCAGAGCCGTTTTTTGTCTATGGTTTAACCAATGGCGTAGGAGGAAGAGTGTGCAAATATTTGGTAGCTCTGGATCACGGGTATTTATAATCAGTTAGGGAGAGTCTGAAATAAGGAATCTCAACCCACCTTGTTGTAGGCTAAGTAGTATATATGGGAGTATGAATTTGGCAGTGTTGCCTTTCTGCGGAAGAGTGGGGTGGGGATTAACGGATTCCCGGCCTGTGTGGAAGGTCTCCCCACTGTAGACTTAAGCTGCGTCATAGTTGAGCTGCATTTCCTAATTAAACTTCATGCCAAAGTTGATCTACAACAGCGCGAAGTGAAGCTGTATGGGGCATCGTTCCATCTCGAGTTTAGTGCTACAAGGACGTAACTGGGGCAAGCCACACAAACAAGACGTCAGGGAAGCCAGCTAAGATGCGCAGGAGGTCCTCTTACATTCGGGTCATGGGACATAACACCGGAACGTACAGGAAACGTAGTCCCTGTGAACGTAGGGGTGGACATGCGAGCTAATACTCAATGTGCGGTTGAGAACTAGATAAGACATAGTGTTTCATTTGCTACAGTTTATCCTATGTACAAGCGGCTGACGGAAGCTGGGGAGTGCCCGTTTGGTTCACAAGAAGTGGAGCTATCACGACGTGCATAGTTAGTTGTATTGTATTGAACTGGGGACCTAGAAGCGACGGAGAGGCTTCGTCCTCGCCGTAGCCCTCAGTGATTCACAACCCCACAACAGGCTACGGCAGTCCACTCACGCCACCGCCGCCCCTCAGCGAACCCTGCGTTATTGTGCGGTTCGGCCCCCATTGGACCGCCCCTGGAACACCTCACATCAGGCGAGTGTAACCCCAAATGTTTGCTTGTTAGAGTAATTATGGTGTACGCGTACGTGGAGACAGTTTTTGCGCAGAAATCGGCTACATAGTGCAAGTGAAGCGGAATAAGGGGAACCAGCCCGCATTCGCCGAGGTAGATGGAAAACCACCTTAAAAACCATCCACAGACCAGCCGGCACACCGGACCTCGACACTAATCCGCCAGGCGGATTCGTGCCCAGGACCGGCACTCTTTCCCGCCCCGAAAGTAGTGCGTTAGACTGCACGGCTAACCGGGCGAGCAAAGCATTGTCAGTTAACTTAAGTATTGGAAGAGAAAGAATTCGATAGAGATTTCAGGGAAAAATTTTCGAAGCCATGACAGTCTATCGATGTAGCTGTACTGACGGTATAGGTGTCGCCTTATGGAAGAAGTAACAGGGAGGTGACAGAAAGATCATTAGAAAAATACACATGCTTGTTAAACACTCCTGGACCATTGCCCAGTTGTTCAAGTAACGCAGCATAGGATATCCACAGAGAATGAACCATCAGTCTATAGAAAACCTACCAAATTCTGCACATCTGCAATCGTCAGTGTTTAGAAAACCATAATAAATTTCACATTACGCGCAACCAGAGTTAACGGACATTTTTAAGAGCAAAGCCATGTCATGACTGTAGCGGAGATATATATTGTTTTTCTTTTATCAAATTTTTGTATTGTTCACAAATTGCAACGCCCATTAAGTCCATACAAGCAGAGCCTTCTCTGAATATGTTTCTGGCAAAAAACCGACATTGGTACCTGAAGTTAAAGGTCTTTGTTAATCCTATCTTTGAGTTCTTGTGGTAAATTTCAATAAAAACTTTCATTCCTTAACACATATTTTTTTGAAACAAAAACAAGTTTTCATAAATTTACTGGGGCTACAACTTTGCTTCCGCCGTTTTTTCTCAAAGTTCGAGGCTTTATTGTGAGAATCTTACAAAAAAATTATGTTTGACAGTATTGGATATCATTGGCCACATGGGGCGGCGGGTGGAAATATTTTTATTATATTAATGTTCCTATTATTTATTGCTGTTGTTTGCGTTCTCAACACGGGATCTCTAACTACAATATTGGCAACCAGAAAGTGATTAGCAAAACGTGAAGCCTGTAATTAGAATTCCTAGTGCCCATTTCATCTGAGAAATACATTTATAGCTACAGCTTATAGCTCTGAGGAATTAGGAGATTGTCTGGGATTCATAATCAAAAACCATTTTCTCTAAAATGTTCACTATATTGTGAAAGTCACAGACCAAAAAGGTTCCACACAATCCAACTACCAGAGCAGTTCAGAGTCTAATGCGCTGATGCAACTATAACTGTTCAAATTAAATGTTTAAGTGAATGCTCGCCATAATTTGATGATAATGTTCATCAAATGCCACGCTAAGTAATGGTAGAATGTCTGTCCCGTGGTGGCACGTGAAAATACGACATACGCAAACTGAAGATAGATCATTAAAGTCATCCCAGAATTAACACTTCACTCGAAAACGATTTCATGGTTACGCGTATCCCGAGTAACTTATTACGGTATCCGAGGCTGTTTATAGCAATGATACCGACGCGACGCAACTCCCGGCACAGGTGGTGCACTAATCAGTGTCTGGAGAGAACTGGGGCCTTTTTCTCGCGCATCGTTCTTATATGTAAAGCCGCGGTGCGGACGGCTAAGGGAACGCCTGATCAAATCCGCTCTTCCGATTAGCCGCTGGGCTAGTAATGCACCACTTTAAGTTATTGAATAAATCATTACTTCCTTTGCTGATGGCCGATGAAGCTCTCAATTTAAATGTGCAATCAGCACACAGGTAAGTAATCATAACAAAAGTCTGACGTGGCTAAGTCAAATATTTAGGGCGAGAGAATTAATTTAATTACACTACACGCAGTAGAGGAGCTCTGAACTTGCCCTTTGGAGATACGCTATAGCTATAGTTTTATAGTTATTCAGTCGAAACTTCTCACGTCTTTATGATTATAGCGGATCTCCCTTCTACTTCCTAGATTTATTTATTCGCCTACTTAATCTATCTTGCTTCCTTAATTTCTAAGACAAAAACCAGAAAATCATGAATTTCAACTAAAATTTTAATTTGTAGGTCCAGAACACTGTTTCTACTAAATTATTATGCAAAAGGAATCTAAATATAAATTTTTAAGTTTCTAGCTCTTTTCTGTTGCGCCATTGATTTTTACAGAAAAACATCCAAATTTCGAAAATGATTAAAGTTATTGAACTGATATTCAACACATATTGATTTAGTATTACTCCTGACATGCTAGAAACGTTTCAGGTTATTTACTTGATTTTTAAGGTATTGCGCAACATTTATATGATGTCAGAGATAGTTACAGCGGACTAGGCTGGCACACAGTGGAAAGACTGATGTGAATTTTATAAGGCGTGAGTATGCTGCTTCCCTACATCACCCTCTACTTATTTTTTTTTTAATGTAAATGGGAAAAAAATAATTACAAAAAGGGAAGCAAGAGTACAGCATAACTCCCTATGAAAATTAAAATTGAAATGTAAACGTATAGAAATAGTAAAAGGAAACTTATTACCTACTTCAATTATTTAAATTGCTTGCATTTTCACTGCCTCTTAAGCAACATTACCACTCAAAATTGAAGCAAAATGAATGAAACACTTTGGCATACATATTGCCTTAGACAGACAAACACATAAAATATGTAAAATTATGAAAATCTTAAATCCATTGAATACATTTTTACATACACAAATTCAAAGAAAATAAAACAGTTATTCATGATACATAAACAGATAATTATATCTTAGCAGTCTTTTCTAAACCTGAAAGAAAATTTCACAAATCATGACAATTTCATTTTTACACACTTGGTTGTAGCCGCTTTGGCTGGCGTTCTACACTTCCATTCACAAGGGTAGAGGAGGGGAAGTTGCTATGGTGTGCGTCCTTCACATTCACTCTAAATTACATGGGGAAAGGGGAGGGGTCACTGTGAGTTGTGTCCAAGTCACTCCACACTTTCACGCAGCTACCAGGCTGCCATTATCTGGTTTGTCCTGTAGAACAAACAAAAAGAGTACCTCAGACTCTGTTCACTTAATATCTAAGGGTGGGTCACAATGAAATGGGGATACATACATTTTATCTTTCAATATGTTATCGGAACAAAGTTAACAGAACTTTTTCAATTTTACTCTCGCGATTACTTAATTGTCATAAAATCGGTAAACAAATGGCTTAAAACGCCGTTAGTCACGTACTAGAGAAAATTTATGCTCAAGGCATACAATCATAAATCCTATTTAATTTCAATTTATTATTTCTGGGTCGGAACACTGAACCAATGCTCGGTACATTCCTGATACATTTGTATTTTATTTACTTAGCTGACTCATCTTCGATTACCTTATTCTTAGAGATAGTATGAGTATATTTGATTAGTAGTTGTCTTCTCAGCTTCTTTGTACATGTGAGTAACTTGTGGTAATAATAGTTCTGAGTGTTCAAAATACACTACGTTTAGTTGACTAGTAAATCCACTTATTGGTCCTCTGCTACTGTGTCAGTTCCACATCTGCAATTATGTACTTACTTCATCGAAGTGTATTCATGCTGAGCTATAAATAATGTTTCAAGTCTGCCATTATGTTACTCAATTATGTTGCTAGTGTATGTACCTATTTAACACTCACTCTATTAACATTTAAAGCATAGGATAGCACATTTATTTCATATATACAGTTTATTGCAGCTGATCAGTTTGCTCACGTGGCAATCCATTTCCACTCTATCGGACGCTGAAACCACAGGTGGTCTCTCTCGACCTACCACTAAAGTGCATTAAGTAATTATGGGCGAGTGTAATGCTAAATTCCTGAAACCTACAGGACACCATGAGCTGCTCTGTCTCATCTAACATAAGGGTATGTATGGTCACATTCACGCCTCCAACTCATAACCTCAATACACGTAGGTGTGTCCTGTCACACACTACACCAAATAACGGCCAGCTCCAACCTTATAAATATTTCAGGGACGTGTCCTTCACGTCTAAACCACAAACACTACTCAATTCTATTACACTGCCATTCCTTGCTACACAAAGTGAGTTCATTCTTCCAACTTATCTGCATATTTTTCATAACACTAAGCAATCTCTTTTACTACTAATTAGTTAGCTCTACAGCATACAATAGGTTTCACTGCCACTTCAGATCCTGCTTGTACACGAATTTGTATATCTTTTTAAATGACTGTTGGTGGACCATTTCCAATAAAACAACAACTTGGTATTTATAATATTACCAGGGTTCTATACATACTTGTTACTCAAATAAATTTGTATCTTAAATACGTCATACTTCTCTATTGTTTATGTCACTGTTAGGTTTGTCACAATAGGTATTTTTTTCACTAATCGGTGGATAGAATGGTTACAGAACTCATGGCTTGATAGCCATGACGGAAAATTTAATGTGCTGGAAAGAAGAGGTCGAAATTTTAGGGGGATAGAAAAGATGAAGACGGAGTGAAATCTGAAATGGGAAAGAAGATCTCACACAGCTGGGACTGCACAGCTGCCACACTGTGTAGAGGTTACAGAACAACCTCCTCCCTACAGAAAGCATTCACTACCTATGAACTTATTTAGGTCGATTACGTTCCTGAGACCTAATAGCTTTTTACTCTTAGGATACTCTAGCCTATATGCATTGGCATGTGGTTTTCTTATGATCCTGAAAGATCCTTGGTATTTGCTAAGATTAACACCTTCGTCCCAATATCTCCTATTTTTCAGAACTCGTATAGGCAGCTCCCAAGTTTCATCATTAGTTACTACATGTTTATCAATAAAAGGTACCGTAATTACTCCGGTTATCGGCAAGACCATTTTTAACTGGCTTCT
This sequence comes from Schistocerca cancellata, assembly GCF_023864275.1. Lineage (NCBI taxonomy): Eukaryota > Metazoa > Arthropoda > Insecta > Orthoptera > Acrididae > Schistocerca > Schistocerca cancellata. The sequence goes on along the minus strand of NC_064626.1, from coordinate 982,615,603 downwards.
TTCAAAGTCAACAACACTCTGATATTTCGACAAGAAATCTATGCCAATTAAAACCTCAATACTGAGATTGTTTGCAATTAAGCATGGATGATCAATTAAATTACCATTAATATCAAAGGGCAGTTAAGTTTCTTGCTTTACCGATTTTAACACCTTGCCAGTAGCACCAATTATTCTTAGTCTTGATACCCTCATTACGGTAAGCTTGTCTTTACTACGTAATGCATCAAAGAAGGACTGAGATATTGTACTCACCTCACTTCCACTGTCTAAGAGACAACGTACATTGATACCCAACATATTCACTATTATTATAGGGTGGCTTATTCTAGGTTGTACAGGTGGTTCCTCAAACTCATCCAATAGTTCCTTTTGCATTTGTCTCCCACTAAAGTGATCGACATCTGTCTTCATTACATTTAGGTCAAAGTGTGTAGGGGTTTCCTGAATTACATTTTCAGCTGCCTTTTCCAGTCGGTCTATTAATTTTAAATCGAAACACCGCACGACTTCATTACAGTTAATTTGCTGAACATGACCCAAATTACTGTAGTCCGAGCGATTCTGCGCCTCCAGACCGGGCATAACACTAGTTACAGCTAAACCACTTTCACTATTGTCGTCGGGTTCCTTCTCAAGTGACAACTGGTCACAGCTACTGGGTTCATCCACCCCCAACACGCTATCCTCTACATTCTCACTTACCTCCTGTCCTAAATCTATTAGTACAGTATCAACATCCTGCACAGGCACTTAAGATAAGAGCACACGATCCTCATCGTAAATATAAGCATGAATTTCTTCTGCTTCTTCACCTGACAATTCACTATTTTGTAGCTCTTCCCTACCGTTACACTCCTACACTTTCTCTTTCTCTTCCCACTTAGAAAGCGTCTCTAACACGGTATCTATCAAATACTGTGAGTGATCTAATATTTCTCCTGTATCCTTAGATGCTACCGACCCCTCATCCAAATGTTCAGTCTGAGTATTATGATCTGTCTTACCAATTACTGTAACTACTGGCTTAGGAAAATTAACCGCCTGATGAGCGCCAGTGTCCTCATAGACGGGAACTAGTTTTCCTGCCTCGGCCTGCTACTGTTTCCTTTATTTCCATTATAGTTAACTGGCACAGCATTGCTTTCTGCACTGTTGTTTACCTGCATAATTTTGTTCGGAACAATCATTTGGATGCCATTGTTGGTTCTGATAAGTATTTCTCCAATTCCTACCTCTCTTAGGATGGCGAACACCTTCTGTTCTGATGTTTACATTCCCATTCTGCTCGTTCTTAAAATTACTACTAGTGTTATTAGCATTTCTGTTATTACGTGCTAGCTCCTCATTGGCAGCAACGCGCCCTACACGTTCCAAATATTCAATGAAACGATCCAGATTGTCTATAGGGGCAGATATAATTCTAGTTTGCCAATACCATGGCAGTCTGGCTTCATGACCTAGTATTATCATTTCAGGTCTTAGCTTTTCGACCAAATGTTACAAACGTGAGCTCCATGACCTAGCAAACTCTATAATCGATTCCTTGCCTACATTGAAGCGTTTTCCACTCCAAAATTTTCTCAACACTTCATTTTGCTTATTACTAGACCAATACTCATTAATGAAAGCTATTTTAAATTCCGCTAATGTTTTACACTTCAACATAACATCAGCTGACCAGCGTATGGCGTCACCTGCTAAATGGCTTCTAATAAATGAGATTTTCTGTCGTTCAGACCAAGTTGGGGGAATCACATCTTCAAAATCATTCCAGAAATCTAGCGGGTGGATATTTTTATCTGGATCGAACCGCAAGAACTGCCGACACCCGATAAAAGCGGCGTTTGCAGCTACAGCTTGTTGCATACTACCATTACCAGAAGTTACTGAAGCTACTTTACTCTCAATGTTAGCAATGTTAGTACTAATATTTTCTACTCTCATTTCAACATTATCTACTCTTTGCACAATATGAGTAGTATCAGTTTTGATTGCGTCTACTTCTGCTTGACATATGTTTACTTTTATATTAAGTCTTAAAACCTATCTGAGCACAGTTCAGATTCCGTCTCGATCTTTTCTGTTAACTTGTGCTCCAGCTTCGCATCTTCCATTTGGAAGTCTTTGCGAAACTCAGCAAGTTCGGATTTTACTGTTTTATACATTGCAGAAAACTGTTGAGCAACCTTTTTCTTAATATCCTCATGGTTGTAATCAATTTTATAATTTAAACTGTCAAGATCCTCTTTCAACTTATTGCAGCCAGTGTTGAAGGAAGTTTCTAATTCAGCTTTATTGTATTCTAATTTATTATCCATTGGCTCAAACCGTTTATTAAATTTAGTTTGGCTGGCCACAATCTCATACTTTAATTCAGCATTACTCATTTTGACCTCAGTTATTTCAGACTTTAATTCAGCTGTCATTCTAGCATTACTGTCAGCTATTGCTTGTCATATTACATTTAAATCAATAGCCCCAGTATCTTTGGGTTTCTCACTAGCTGGCTTTTTATCACACTCAGGTGACGAAAAACTAGCTCCAACACCAGAATCATCAAAACTAAATGAAACTTCTGATTGATCAGTCATATCTAACTTCTCCTTCTTATACTCTACCATCTCTGATGACTGTTTCATTTTTAATTCATCAGAGAAACTATCATCCAATAAATTAACAATTTCTGATTTCTGCTTTACTACAGGGGTCTCTACTATTGAATCATTGCCCCTTTTCACACGATTGTCAGGAGACAATACTTCATATTTCACTTTAACATTACTATTTTCATGCATATTTACACTTGAACTGTTGTCTGGATTTACAGTTACCTCAACAGACAGAGGTTCTGATTTAAGTTTAACCCCAGTTTCTTCTGGCGGTTCCATCGTCGACAGTCTTTTAATGGAGGCTAGTAAAATTTTTAACAGCTTTTCACTTAACTTACTTCCTTCTGCATGACGTATGGCGTTGCCGGCGGGGCGTACCAGGATTACTGATGCGACGCGGCGCATTGAACTGCAGACGGCACTTCGACGGTTGCTGTGTGTTTGCGTGGCCCGCAACTGCAGGCGCAACTCCGGTTGCTTTGGCGGACGAGTGCGGTCAGGCGAAACTGGCTTCTTGTGATGCCAGCAGCGCCGCTAGACTCAGTGCCAACTCCGTCAATCCAGATGCGTTGTCAATCCAATTGCGTCGTCCACATGCACACGTAACACTACCACTGTACTGTTACTCAGTTGCGTGTCGCATTTCACTCCCGAATCCAAACATTTAAAATCACTTTCACTTTTACTCAGTTTGTTTCCCAGCCGATGCACCATATGTGGGGCAGTGGGTGGAATTGTTGTTATAAAAATGTAGAATGTAATGTAGAAAAGATGCATTTCCGGGCCGATGCACCATATGTGGGGCGACGGGTGGAATATTTGTTATAAATGTAGAATGTTTTTCTCAGCCGATGCACCATATGTGGGGCGGCGCGTAGAATAATTGTTATTAAATGTTCCTATTATTTATTTAATGCTGTTGTTTGCCGTTCTCAACACTGGCTCTCTAACTACAATATTGGCAACCAGAAAGTGATTAGCAAATCGTGAAGCCTGTAATTAGAATTCCTAGTGCCCATTTCATCTGAGAAATACATTTATAGCTACAGCTTATAGCTCTGAGGAATTAGGAGATTGTCTGGGATTCATAATCAAAAACCATTTTCTCTAAAATGTTCACTGTATTGTGAAAGTCACAGACCAAAAAGATTCCACACAATCCAACTACCAGAGCAGTTCAGAGTCTAATGCGCTGATGCAACTATAACTGTTCAAATTAAATGTTTAAGTGAATGCTCGCCATAATTTGATGATAATGTTCATCAAATGCCACGCTAAGTAATGGTAGAATGTCTGTCCCGCGGTGGCACGTGAAAATACGACATACGCAAACTGAAGATAGATCATTAAAGTCATCCCAGAATTAACACTTCACTCGAAAACGATTTCATGGTTACGCGTGTCTCGAGTAACTTATTACGGTATCCGAGGCTGTTTATAGCAATGATACCGACGCGACGCAACTCCCGGCACAGGTGGTGCACTAATCAGCGTCTGGAGAGAACTGGGGCCTTTTTCTCGCGCATCGTTCTTATATGTAAAGCCGCGGTGCGGACGGCTAAGGGAACGCCTGATCAAATCCGCTCTCCCGATTAGCCGCTGGGCTAGTAATGCACCACTTTAAGTTATTGAATAAATCATTACTTCCTTTGCTGATGGCCGATGAAGCTCTCAATTTAAATGTGCAATCAGCACACAGGTAAGTAATCATAACAAAAGTCTGTCGTGGCTAAGTCAAATATTTAGGGCGAGAGAATTAATTTAATTACACAACACGCAGTAGACGAGCTCTGAACTTGCCCTTTGGAGATACACTATCGCTATAGTTTTATAGTTATTCAGTCGAAACTTCTCGCGTCTTTATGATTATAGCGGATCTCCCTTCTACTTCCTAGATTTATTTATTCGCCAACTTAATCTATCTTGCTTCCTTAATTTCTAAGACAAAAACCAGAAAATCATGAATTTCAACTAAAATTTTAATTTGTAGGTCCAGAACACTGTTTCTACTAAATTATTATGCAAAAGGAATCTAAATATAAATTTTTAAGTTTCTAGCTCTTTTCTGTTGCGCCAATGATTTTTACAGAAAAACATCCAAATTTCGAAAATGGTTAAAGTTATTGAACTGATATTCAACACATATTGATTTAGTATTACTCCTGACGTGCTAGAAACGTTTCAGGTTATTTACTTGATTTTTAAGGTATTGCGCAACATTTATGACGTCAGAGATAGTTACAGCGGACTAGGCTGGCACACAGTGGAAAGACTGATGTGAATTTTATAAGGCGTGAGTATGCTGCTTCCCTACAGCACTACTTTTTCGCGTCTTTCGGGCATCATACGAATCCCTCGGCAGAAGAACTGGGCATATTTCGGGAATATCCTTGCATCGGTCCAATTTTGCAATTGTTCATATTACAGGAAGCGCTGGGCAGCCATGTCGTGTGCCATTGAATTAAGAAGTTGGTAGTCAAAGGGAACAATGTCTGGAGAATACGGCAGGTGGGGTAGGACTTCGCATTTCAGCGTTTCCGGGTATGGTTGAAATGGCTCTAAGCACTATGGGACTTAATGTCTGAGGTCATCAGTCCCCTAAACTTAGAACTACTTAAACCTAACTAACCTAAGGACATGACACACAGCCATGCCCGAGGCAGTATTCGAACCTTCGACCGTATCAGTTGCGCAGTTCCGGACTGAAGCGCCTAGAACAGCTCATCCACAGCGGCTGGCTTTCCAGGTATGTTTTGGCGGACTTTGCTACATTGAGTCGAGCACTGTAATGCTGAAAATCAGCTTTCCATGTCGATCGCTGTATTGTGGCCGTTTACCTTTCAGTGATTGGCTCAAACAAATCAATTGCTTTCGGTAACGATTTTCTGTGATTGTTCCCGTCGGTTGCAGTAGCATCAAAAGCTTTCTCTCTTTCTCAATCATGCTGGTCTTCAACGTCAAAATCACTGTTATTGAAGCATGGAAACCATTTTCTGCGTAGTTCTGTCACTAACAGGCATCTCATAATAGATGTTACCCAGTTTTTTATGAGCCTCAACCGCAGATTTCTTCATATCAATTAAAACCTCTCCCAGATGACGGGAAGTGGGCTCATAAGTTGAGATACTAACTGTAAGATACAATCAAATATCGACTAATGCTTCGATGGCGTTATGTTCTCAAATGCCTAAGCTTGTATGACACTTACGACCTACGACTTGCACCACTACTTTCCACAAACGCCGTCTACTGCAAAACGGCGGAAGTAAAGTTATATACCTAATAGCTTTGGATATTATTTAATGTAACGAAGTATTTTTAGAAAAAATTTTATCTCCTAGTTCACCACCTTAGGGTTTGAATTTGCAAAAAAACACTAAACAAGTATTTTTTAGATTTCCAACCGAGAAGCCAAGAACAAATTTTGGGAGATTTAGATTGAAAAATGTTTTCCTAATTAGTTTAGATTAGATTAGATTTACTTTCATTCCAATTGATCCATAGTGAGGAGGTATTCCAGGATGTGGAACATGTCAGAAAAACAACACTACATGACAAATATTTACAACTAAAACAAATAAACTAATGTACCATTCCACAGGTCCCAAGTGGAATGATCGTCATTTTTTAATGAACACTAAGAGTCATTTTACAAATACTAATGCACTGAATTTAAAATAAAAATGTTTTATTTATTTATAAGGTAATAAACATGTAATACAACTACTGTAATACTTATTTACAATAAACACATTACTGCACTGAAATGGTGCAGAAATTAGGTTATACTTACACACACACACACACACACACACAAATTTTCAGTGAACACATTACTGCACTGAAATTGTGCAGAAGTTATTTTGTACTTATATACAAATCAGTTGGTTCTACTAAGAAATTCATCAATGGAGTAAAAGGAGTTGGCCACCAATAAATCCTTTAGACTTCTCTTAAACTGAATTTCATTGGTTGTTAAGCTTTTTATGGCTGCTGGCAAGTTTTTGAAAATGTGTGTTCCTGAATAATGCACACCTTTTTGTACAAGACTAAGTGATTTTAAATCCTTGTGAAGATTATTCTTATTTCTAGTATTGATTCCATGTATTGAGCTGTTGGTTTGAAAAAGTGATATATTTTTAATGACAAATTTCATTAAGGAATAAATATAATGGGAAGCTGTAGTTAGTATCCCTAGTTCCCTAAACAGGCTTCTGCAGGATGTTCTTGAGTTCACACCACATATAATTCTTACTGCATGTTTTTGTGCCCAGAAAACTTTAGCTTGGCTTGATGAATTACCCCAAAAAATAATCCCATATGACACTATGGAATGAAAGTAAGCATAGTATGCCAGCTTTTTCATTTTTATATCCCCTATGTCTGACAAAATTTGCATTGCAAACAGAGATTTGTTAAGACGGTTCAGCAGTTCTGTGGTGTGCTCCTCCCAGTTGAATTTATTATCAAGCTGTAATCCCAAGAATTTAACACTGTCCACTTCTTCTATCTTCTTGTCATCGTATGTTAGACATATACTCTTGGGGCACCCCTTACAAGTTCTGAACTGCATGTAGTGTGTTTTTTCAAAGTTTAGTGACAAAGAATTGGCTAGGAACCAGTGATTAATGTCCAAAAATATTTTATTGGCTGATCTTTCTAAGACTACACTTGATTTGCTATTTATTGCAATGTTTGTATCATCGGCAAACAAAACAAACTTGGCATCTGGTAATGTTACTGATGAAAGGTCATTGATATACACAAGAAAAAGTAAGGGCCCCAAAATGGAACCTTGTGGGACCCCACATGTAATTAGTTCCCAGTTGGATGATGCCTGATAGCTTGATACATGTCTCTTTCCTAATAACACCCTTTGTTTCCTCCCAGAGATATAAGATTTGAACCATTTTGCAGCATTTCCTGTTACGCTATAATATTCTAGTTTACTTAAAAGGGTATTGTGATTTACACAGTCAAATGCCTTTGACAGATCACAAAATATACCAGTTGCCTGCAATTTTTTGTCTAATGAATTAAGCACATTTTCACTGTAAGTGTAGATAGCCTTCTCAATATCAGAACCTTCCACAATAGCTTAAATAGCTTAATGATCACTTAAGGTGTTAAATTTTTATTTATAACCGAGAAGCTAAAATCAAATTTTCCTAAATTTAACTTTAAAAATTTTCATGATGAAATATTCTCATAAAAATTTTCATCCCCAGTTCACAGCCTTAGGGGTAGAATTTTCTAAAACCTTGAAACACTTATTTTTTTATTTCTAACTGAGAAATCATATACCTATTTTCATATATTTAGTTCCAAAATCGGTTTGTAGTACCTGAATAATGATTTATTTTCTAACCAAACTATTTTATCTCCTTGGAGGTTGAATTTGCAAAAATTTCATGACGATTTTTATTACTTCTGACGGATAAACGAAATTTTAATTTTCGTAGTCCTAACTAGAAAATGGCCATAATGGCGACGTATTTTCAAAAACACTATTCAACTCCGATTTCACTTCCTTGCAGATGGAATTTCGAACAAATGTGTGAATAGTGGTAACAGTGTTAACAGCATAGGATCAACATTCTCTTCTACTTTCAATTTCCTATCCTTAGTGTGCTTAGCACTTCAAACTACCAGAACAGAAACATAATTATTTTGGCAGTTTTAAAACTCTAGTCGCTTTTAGACTGTGTTATGCATCTTCCGCAACGCTGACGTCTGCTCATCCATTGCGTGCCTTCTTCATATGTTGTACCCTCACGAAAATAGCTCTCCTAATCGCTGCTCCCGCTTTTTCAGTCGGCGTCAAATTGCTCAACTTGCCTGCTGTTATGTCTGCTCCGTATGTCGCTGGTAATGGTTGCTGAATTGGGTGGAGAGGAGGGGAGGGTGGAGGGGAGATGACTAGCGACGTTCCATTGTCCTGATGTCATATCTCCCGCTGCTCCACTGGGTGTGTCGCTGTTAAAATACTTCGATCGATTCTTGTCACGTCTTCTCCAATCGCCAACACTGGGGATGGCTGCAGATGTTCGACTGTCACTTCTCCGTCTTTAGGTTCTCTGCTTCCAGTGATATTATTGTGAAAAAAAAGGAATTTTAACGTCCCGTCAACAGCGTGGTCTTTAGTGTTGGAGCAAAGCTATGGCTACTATAGGATAGGGAAGGAAATTCGCAGTGGCCTTTTCAAAGACACAATCTCGGTATTTGACAGGAGTGATTTAGGGAATAACCTAAAATATAAATCTGCATGGCCGAACGGGCGTATGAACTGAGGTCTTTCCGAACTTGAGGGGAGTGGTGCAGACCAGTGCTCCACATAGGGAGCTGTTATACCAATGGATATGGTAGAAATCACTTCTATTCTAAAATTTCTTGTTTCTCAGAGCTGCATTGTTCACGCGGTGGTCTCATAGATAAATCTGAGTCACTTGCACAGCAAAACCACACACACTTCTACTGATCACTCTCTCTCGAGCATGATCATGACCTTCCTGGTTCATTCAATACGGCAAGTGAATGTAAGTTTACGGCACACTGACGAATTGGCTTTCATTGTGCACTGAACATATGCATTGAACATATCGTTTGCACAATTACGCTGTATACATCTACATATACCACAAATTATTGTATCTTACCACTGAAATAAAATTCCTAGCTCCATGCTTCAAGAGCGAGCCAGACATTCATTATTCCATACAGGGGGAATCCAAATATCCATCATCGCTCGCGCACCAAATGAAAGAAATGCGACGCTGCCGGCGAGCTGTCGACACGTTCGATGCTGTCGCTTCCTTCACTCACGTTCCTCTTTCTGATTAATTATGGTTAATTGAAGTTTGATTTGGTGTTAAATGAAATCATCGTCGACTTGTTTATGAGAGACTTCGAGGAACGTGCCTTAGAGTCGGCCGCATTGAAATGTGCATTTTTATTCTTGTTTTCATTTTTTTCGTATCTGTAGATGATATTTTTCGCAGTTGGTCTCATGGCAATGAAAATCTAAACGGCTTTAAGAAAAAACTGATTTCAGTCCACTCGAATACCCACTTCAGAATTGTGGTGAAGAAAGGATGGGTACCACTCCTTCCTTTATGTGTCGATCTGGAGGAAGGTTGATAGTAAGCTGGGCATATTGTTTATAGAAAGTCGACTCTCATAGATTTGTACCCTCAAGCAGCTTATTAACATCCAGGTTGGTATGAAGAGGTACTTCGTACCCCGATTAACAGTATCCACAGCATCACAGATCCTGAAAGTTTGTCAGGTGAATTGTCTAACTTGGAGTCACCTTTCGCCAGAATGTTTGTAATGAAAGGTGGACACGCGTAGCGCTACCTACCAGCTGTGAACCGGAGCACCAACGTCAACAGCGTTTTGACTTGTTGAAGTCCTACCATCCTGATTTAGGTCTTCCGTGATTTCCCTACATCGCTAGAGGCAAATGTCTGGATGGTTCCTTTGAAAGGGCACGGCTGACTTCCTTCCTCATCCTTACCTAATTCGATGGGACCGACGACCTCGCTGTTTGGTCACCTCCCCTTAAATGAATCAACTAACCAAATATCAAAAATCAAATGGTTCAAATGGCTCTGAGCACTATGGGACTTAACATCTATGGTCATCAGTCCCTTAGAACTTAGAACTACTTAAACCTAACTAACCTAAGCACATCACACAACACCCAGTCATCACGAGGCAGAGAAAATCCCTGACCCCGCCGGGAATCGAACCCGGGAACCCGGGCGCCGGAAGCGAGAACGCTACCGCACGACCACGAGCTGCGGACAACCAAATATCACAAGTAGCATTTCCTTGAGAACTGGTCCTATCCTGCGGAAACATTACCTTAAATATGTCTTTCGACCACCATCTACGATTAGGTGTGTGTTAGGTTTTCCCAAGGATGGACTTTGTTTGCGTAAGATAGGTGGCTACTATATGTCTTACAGTTGTGGCATGTACGTTGTTCGCATCGTCAGGTAAGTCGAGGACCGTCGTACACGGTTACAACAGCCGAGTCAGTTTGCTATTGCGGAACATCGCTCTGAGAAAAGTCATCCTAAAGAATATAACACAGATTTTGGCACGCACGTTCAACTTTTGGGATGATTTTTATTAAGGAATGAGCTGCGTTTATATTAGCGAATGACCTTGTAAGTTGAGAAGGCAATCACAGAAGTTGGAATGAAGACCGTAGTGATCCGTAACATCCTGCGGAGCCTATGTCTCGTCTGGGTTCATCTGTCCTAGGCTGTGGTTTGGTGAGGAGTGTTGGGACTGATGTGCCGCGATTTGAAGAGAGAGCGTGACGGCCCGTGGGGCGTGGGTTGGTGCGGAGCATTGCTACAGTGAGTGGGCAAAGCGGAAGAGTAGTGGAGGCGCTGCTGTATTGGATGGTGCTGTGCGGAGTCATCCTTTTAGCGGAACAGGAGTTGGCAGTGGACGCGAAGATGACGCAGTCGCAGTTGTGAGCCGTTTGTGCCTGCCTGCACCCGCCGTATCTTGTCCTGTGCATTGTGCAGTGCTTGCTACGTTCCTGGGTCTCTGCTATTGCCGACTGGAGATTGTGTTAAATGGTGAGCTGCCTTTTCTGCTGCAGATCTGACCTGCCGCTGTTTACGGCGCTGAAACCATTTTTCCCGGTTTCACGGTACTCGTTGTGTTGCCAGCTTAGTGTCTCGTCCGGGATCATTGAATTGCTCTAACAGTGTCCTGGTTCTTATTTGCACGTTGTGCTTGTATGATTTAAAATTTTTTGACTGTGTTACGATTTGTGGGGACATGAAAGGACTTTTAATAATGTGATGAAGGCACGTATTCCTTTGGGTGTGGGATCTCTGTGAAGTTAACTGAGTCGATTCGTTGCAAGGAGTTATAGCATAAGTATCTGAGTTTAATATTTTAAAGGAAAATGGTTTTGATATTAAATCAAGGTTCAAAGTTACTTTCTAATAGCAATATTATTAGTGGTTGCTTGAAAGGAGATGAAAAGCACTGTCGCGAGAAAACACATATATGTCATGCCCTTTGTAATTTTGTATATGTTAATAATTACAGTTTTTAAATCATGTCCCAAGTTGGGGTTGTATGATCACTTCAGGGGAATTCTGAAATACGTATTTCTAATTACATTTGTGTAGCTAAGTTAACAAGTGGAATTTGTTTATAGACAATCTGTTCATGATAGTTTGTAAAGCTTGTGTCCACACGTCAGTTACTCGTCTTATACAGTAAAGCATGCACAGTAAAGCATGGCATCTATGGTAACTTTTGAAAGTGAACCTTGTGGTAACATACTTTTCCTGTGTTTTAGATGGAGCTGTTGTTAGTGTAGCTGTACTGCCTACAGCGCTGCGTCGGGTTGCGAGGCTGTGTTAACTAAATGGGCTATGCGGTTTGTAGCCTTACAGGCTCCTCCACAACTGAGTAATTCATTCAGATTTATCGTAAATTCCTTAACTAAGATGTTTCCAGTAGTTTTTAGTGGCGGTCCAAGATGCTACTATAGGCGGGTGTAAAATGAATATGCGTAACGGAAAATACTTAAAGCGAAAATCAATTTTGGGTATGGGGCCCTGTCTGACTACCCTCTGAAGCAGATCTTAGGATCTCTTATTTGTAATATTATTTCCTCCTTCTTGCTCTTTAACATATAGATTACTACTTAAACATAAATGAATAATTAAGGGAACTAGTAACTACTAAGTGACAAATGTTGTTTCTGCTTACACATTTATAGTAGATTAAAAACCCCTATATATTACAAATGTTTATATTTCCTAACTAATATTACTGATCAATTGCCCGAATCTGCCCCTTTTTATGGCTACGCGATCTAATATAAACAACGTGCGTTGACTGACATCATCGACGTAACAAACACTAGAAGATACTACTTTCAAAGGTGCTCTACAGTGGTATGCAACCTCAGTGCAACTTAAGGGATCACAGCTGTTTAGCCTTATAGCCCTAATAAGCCGAAGAAATTAGAAATATCACCGTATTTACTGAGTCCGGTGCGTCGGAGTGATGGTTCTAGTACACTTCTGCGACGATAGAAGAACTCTAGCCACAAAATAAACTCTTTCTAACACCAGGACAGCAGAAGGTGGTCCTCTGACTAGTCTAATGTAATACTGTGTTCTCCTCTCTGTGTTCTACAGACAAGAAACGCGAACTCCCAGCCACAGAAATGGAATTCAGATAACGTCTCTACGTGAGTATAAGCAGAATAAGTGCTCTCAATTACTGAAAGCTGCGTACTCAACGACGACTCCCTACACGGAGGCGAAGTCCAGAGTCGTATAAGTTCACGTCAGTATAGTGCCTAACCGTTCTAGCTCTTCTGAGTGCAATGACAGAAAGTCCATCTGTACCAACAAAAACTGATACTGGGCGACCGTCTCTTAGTCTTTTGTCATCCAGCGCGGCACGTTTGCGAGGAAATACCCATCCCAGTTAATTAGGAATTCATACAATGGCACGCTCCTCAGAGTAAAAATCCTTGAAAATAACCCAGCCTGCCTGATTTCTGAAGTAACGCTCCTTGTTCCTCTCTGATCCGTCCAAGATTTTCAGTTTCCGGTTATCCTTCTGGCCTAGCTACAAACCGGCCAGCCGCCACTCTATTGTGCTTCAGCTCTGAGGTACCCCGAGCTTCCGGCTAGGACTACTTCCTCTGTTAAGCAGAACCAACACACCTGTGCTTTCTTTTCCACCCAGGGCCTGATTTACGCCTGCCGTTTAATTTCCACTGGCGTTCCAACCTCTACTAGTATAGGCAATCATTCATAACTCCGTTTTGATAATAAAGACGCTCCATGAGTTTTCATGCAATAAGCGTTACCAACTATTTATAAGGCGTACGTGACAATGTCAGTCTTCTTTAAACATTCATATTATGACGTACAACCTATCAAATGATACCTAATTCCGGTTGTAAATGTCGGCAAAGTATGTAGATGAGTGCCTGTAAGGTGCGAAATTATAGTCACCTTATAGTGGCAATAAATTTGAAGGAAGATCTGTTTTGTAGATAACTTGTTAAATAAATTAAAAAGAAATATTTGAAGTAAATTTTTCATGCTATTGAAATTTGATTTCTCTCAATTTTTAACGGGTTTTGGGTAACCAAATGTAAATTAAATTTGCTGCTGTGGTTTTAAGGGTATTTCTTTTGCCCCTCTTTGGCTGTAGATTAACTTTAACTAATAGAGGCGGTGAGGCCAGAGCATCTTAAATGCATTTCTTTACAAAACTGCGATTGGAGGTCAGAGGATATCTTTGCTGTGTGTTACCAGTGATGACTTGTTTTATGTGTCTTATAAATCAATAAATATTAAATATGTTTATCCTCAAATAAACAACAACAGAACAAGATCGTGGAAGGAGAGAGACATAATCTAATACAAAATCGAAAATAGACCAAACGGTATGCTACTAGTGTACTGCTATTCGTATCCTCATCCCCGCAAAATAGCAGTCACGCTACTTGAGATCACTGAAAGGATTGCAGGGGTCAGCGCTGCTGCAGTGGAAGCATGTAGTAGTTTTGTATTTCAGTATGGCTATCGCTGGAATCAGGAAGGTAATCGGCGTAGCCAACCTCAGAAAACCCTGCTTCCAGTATGAGCTTCGTATACAAGATGGGTTCGGCAGCATGGGAGAACTCTGTCAACGGCTGCAGGTTGCTTTGACCTTGCTGGTAAACATTTCTGCCAAGTCAGTGGTAGAGGTGAGTGGAGCTATTATCTTTTGTAAAAAGGTATTAGGAATTCTCCAAATTGAGGCGTTGGGGTTCGATGTTGCCTCCCCGTTGTGAAGGAAAATTTTCTGAGTACAAGCCCTTCTTGACTCTTTAGTGAACAGAGTTCGTGATACTCGTAGCGTCAATAAAAACCTTTCAGTATCAGTTGAAATTCAAAAATTGTAGATTTGGCCCTATAGTTTTGGCGCTGTTATCCCTGAGTTGGTGTGATGAGGAACATAATTTGGCACCAATATCAGTGAGGGAAGGCGTGAACTGACAATTAACAGGCTGTTGGGAAAGTTGCCAAATTCGCTAATGGCCATTCTTATAGGGGTATCCGTTGATGCTATTGATAATTAGCTGAATTGTCGTCGTTGTTGTTTAAGTTAAATGAACAGGCTAACGTGTGATGCATAGTTTGATGCTACAATTTATTTATCTGTTGGCCATAGACCATTTAGCCAAAATTATTGCTGAAGAATTAGAGAATGAGGAAACGTTGTGGGAATTCTAGAAGGGGCTTTTGAGTACGTGTCTTGTTACTTCCAGAGGAAACAAATAGTAGATAAGCGTGTGTATCGAGTAAAAGGCAAAAATCAACCCTTGGCTCGTTGTATTAATGAAGTGTGTCTTGTCATCTTTGCCATATGTGTCGAGATCTCTGAAACTAAGACAGTAGCTAACATCTTCGAAGACATGAATTCGGACTACAGATCTTGGATTCTGTTTTGTGAAAAGAAGTTATGTTCTGCTGATTAGACAAATAGGTGGTAGGTACAGAAATTGTAGATTATGGCGACAGTATGTGTGAAGAACTAAAAACATAGGCTATTTTCTGAATAGGGTGAAGAATGTTCAACATAATCAGTCACCTGCTGTCGTTGAAGCGTATGTTAGCACTGCGGTAAACCAGGGCATTTTGTTTGGGACCATCTGATTCCTAAGAGTAGCAATGGGAACAGCTGACGCCAGGTGAAAAGGATACTTTCGGCATTGCGCCAGAAGTTCCTGGTAGGTTTTCGTAGGTTTTGTGCTATATGGGCAGTTTCTGTATGTGTGTGCATTACTGGATATTTTGATACGTCCTTCGCCAACTCACACTGTCAGTGGCCCAGGAGAAAACCGATCGGACTCCATGTTCCGAGCGCCCGAGAAGCGTACACTGGAGTCATTTTGCAACCACAAAGGTGGTAGCCAGGTGGACGCGCTCGCCTCGCTTAAGAAGGGACACGTTGCGAAGAGCCTCATAGACAATTAGAAGTGCGGCGAAAACTAATGGACTCCTGCAGCCATTAGGATAGACCGTCAAGAATGCATAGACGAAAGAATATGAATTTTTCTGACCTGGCAGCAGCCACTTTAAGTGCCTTAGCATGCAAGAGCGTGTCAGTAATTCCAGCAAACCACAGGCACTGGATAGAGCGTACACAAAGCGCGAAGAATTCGCACAGGGAGGCGTGTGAAAGAAGTCAGCCTATCTACAAGGTGTTTTGTGGGCAGTAATGATATTCGTTACATATCATGGACGCAGGTAGTAGAAGGACATACATGAATCTGTCGAAGCCCCATGCAGAGATAGCAGCCACAAATAAGTGTTGTGTGGCTACTTCAAAACAACTTTGGAATGCGGGAAAATATCATAAGAATGTTCTATCAACGCAGAAGAAGCCGTGAGAAAGACGCCACTTCCCGAGCGACACACTAGCCCACACAAGATACGAAAGTAATAGCACAACGTATATGTGGCCCCACTCTCAATTGTAGACAATTTTATTCAAGATGGCGGATTCAGTATGGTTGCGATGGATATGGCAATGTCGCAATGACGTCGAGGAGGGAAGTTAAAATTCTAGCGGGAAAATAGGTCAATTGGGCTATCTCTTCTAACCTATCCCCGTCCTTCCCCCCACCCCTCCCCCAGGAAATGGGGGGAAGTTCAAATTCCAGCATCAAAATGCAACACACGGTGGCTATCTCCTCTCACCTAAGAAAATGGTGGGAAAGAAGTTCACATTGGCTACCTCCACTAACGTAAGTCTTACAACCACCACCTCTTCCTAGGAATTGGTGGAAAAAGGACGCAGCCTGTGCTGGATAGTATGGATGTAAGTTTTTATTTAATCAGTCTTAATTTAAGTAATTTGATGCAAAATCCAGTGTGTCTAACATGAGCTATGAAGTCCAACTGACCTAGTACACAGTACTGCCACCAGAGGGCGCTATCGTCCCTCCCATGATGTAATCCAAGATGGCGGTCTGAGGAGGGGGAGGAATAGTGGGAATAGGGCTAAGCCTGCAGTGAGCTGCTGTAGAGAGGAAGGAGTGTACTTTATTTGTTTTGTAACCATTTATTTAGGGACGGATTTCATGTAGTTCATTTATTACGCTAATGCAAAACACTAGCTCTGTCATGCTTGGGGTCACAATACACAGTTTACAGACCTGCAAAATACTTGTAAACTGTCGAAATAATGTAGTACACTGATGTACGGACATGCAAACAACTAATAAATTACCGAAATAATGCACTAGATAGCCTGCACAACAGCAAACTACCCGTAAATCACCGAAATAATACAGTTCACTGATGTGCAGACATGCTCACAAATTATAAACTGTCGAAATAATGCATTAAATTTATTTAGGGACGAATTTCACGTAGTTTATATTTTACACTGATACAAAACACTCACCCTGGGGTGCTTGAGGTCACAGTAAATATTCTACAGATCTGCAAACTAATTGTAAATCACTGAAATAATGCAGTACACTGATGTGCAGAAAGGCAAACATCTCGTAAATAATTAAAATTGTAAAAGGCTCTTCAAACACGTCTGCTAATCATCAACTATTGAAATCATGCATTGCACAGCCTGCACACCTATTCACAAAATAATGCAACAGACAAACAACTCATAAATTGTCAGAAGGTAATTCATATGTAATGCTATACAAACACACTTACAGCACTTAACCCTTAACCCGAATCATGGGTAGTTTTGGACCTGCTGACAGTAGTAACACTGGCTAACTATGGAAACGTGCAGAGTTTCAGTTTCACACAGTAGTGTATTTTCTGTACATTGTGAGGTGCACGAAAGACAGGGAGCTCGTTGCTTGCTACTTACTGAAGTGGAGGTGTGTGCCGTCCCTGGGTTCAATTTGACCTGTGATTCCTGATATGGGAGTTTTTAAGGCAGTGTATACTTACTTATTTTGTGGTGTTTCAGGCACTCTATTGCCACAATGCAGTGGGGCCTCACCGAAAGAAATTTGTGGACTATTATTAGACGAAAATTATCCAAACAGAGAATCAATAAGTGATTTTCAACCGTGTGATGAACAGAACATATGTGATGATGACACAAATGACAATGAAAATACACAAGAAATTTCTTCTGATTCAAGTAGTTCATCGTCTGATGATTAAGTAGAAAGAGATAGTAGGCTGCATGTAGTGCATATTTTCGAGGTAAAAATCGATTCAAGTGGTCTACTCATCCACCAGCTATGTCCAGACTTAGAAGCCACATCATCATCACTCACGTGTGTGTTCTAAATTTGACTAAATTTCATAATGCCATTTATCACAGAAAGGAAGATGGAGTTTTCATCATCTTCAGTAGATTTTAAGATTAGCATAGATAATTTTCCAGGGGCAGCTGATGAACCACAAAATGACCTGCAACTTGAAATAAAAGTGGCTCACAAAGAAGAGGAAGGTGTTATTTATGTGGTCCAAAAACTGACAGCAAACAATCACCCAAGACGCCTCAGGGTTCCGCATGCATGTTTACTGTTGCTGGTATGATACATCTCTACATGTAGATACTGATGTCGTAGGTCACACTATAGAAATCTGTTCCAATGCTTCTCAGGATAGCATATGGTGTATTGTTCCTAGCGATCCTAATGGTACATGTGAGCTGCATCTAGCCATGCAAGTGTTTACAAGCCAAGTGTGGCTTATACATTGCTGCAAAATGCTTGCATAGCTACACACCATCTAAAAGGTACTAAATGTTATACTGTTGTCATATGGCTGTGTAAAATAAGAGCCAACACACCCTCTCGGAAATTGTATAGTTTCCCAGAAATAGTTAACAGTCACTTTTGTAGGAGCTTTTGTGATGTCTCAGCTTGTCTACATGGATAGTCTTGTCCTGACAGAACCTGTTTATGAACATAGCAGAATAACGCCAAATGCATTCCTCGTGATGGTCCTAACATGGCACCCTGTCCATCATGTGTTATCCTTCCTGCAGATCGTTAAGTCCTGCTATCAACAAACATCTCTGAAATGCAAACATGCTCACCACTATGATGAGGCTCCTATGTCCCAGCACAAAGGATGTCTTGTGAATGAATGGAACATTATGATTTCCTCTTATTAAATTTACCCACTGAATTACTGATTCCACTGGTGTGGAAGAACTAACCACCTTTTTTTTCTTTCTGCATTCGAGATATTCCACTGCAAAAAACTGTTTTGTACAGATCACCATATTGCACCAACAATTATACCCTGCAAAGTGATCTGCAGATTGTCAAATACAGAAAGACACTTACTCAGTTACACTGTTCTGCCACTGAGGACGGGAGCTTGAATACTAGAGCGTGAAACTGATCTCCAACCCGGAAATATATCACCATGTCTGTGCCGACATAGTAAAGAAACACTTCGTATCTTTCGCCATACAAAATCGCTTCGACTGATAGTACAGTTTGTGGGATATGGTCATCCTTCTACAGTACAGGCGATGCATCTTTACATTGGTCCATGCAATTGATCTATAGCTGAACATTTAGTAGGATTGTCACATGTGGTCGAAGCCGACATGCAGATGGTATTTATTTTCGATATGTGAGAGAGATGTGGTAAAAATCTTATAGAGTTCTCTATCGAGTGAAGTTAGCAGAGCCTTTATAGTTCCTAAATTTGTCTATTGTTTGGTACAGAATAACGAAGAAAGCATGTTGGGTTGATAGATGTAAATGCATCCTAAGGGATGCAGATCTGCTTCAGATAGCAGTACTGGTATGTAGTTTGAGGGTACATCACAATGCAGTGTCAAAATCATCGCCCTTCCCGCAATTCCCATACTCTCTTTTATACTACCTTGTGTTGCAGAAGCAGGCTTCATTTAGCACTGCCCTTACACATTGTACATTGTTGGCAAAGCTACAACATGTTCCCATTTCCACAGAATGATCAAAACACAGCCCTGTCTCACTAACTTAGGTCACTCTGTTTCTACACAATTTGCAGAGGGTGGTGGATATAGCTCTCTCCAACTTCTGCTCAGTTCTGACTCAACTTGGAACGATCACATGCGCAAAGCTGCAGAAATGGCAGCAGTTGTAGGAGGCATAAAGACTATCTAAAATTTTACTGTAGCTGGTTGGTCCAAAAATGGTGACTCGTTTTAAGATATGAGTGCCAGAGATGTGATTCAGTAGTGACAGGTATCATTAAAGGATTTCTCCATGGGATCCAGCGCTGGTATGTGGTTGAATGGAAGGACTTGATTAATAATCCCAGACAGCGTTTCTACCAGATAGTGTAACACTAGAGATCTGAAAAGGTAGTGTACATTTATTATGACCTCAATCAGCACACCGTCAACAGTATGTAATCCTTCTCAATCAACCTTCGCCTATAACCCACCATATATCGCAGAAAGTCTGACATGGCATCAAGACAGAATACATTACAAATAATGGAGAAATATCTAGTGGCGGCATGGGGGAGTTGTAAATACTGGATTCATACCATGTTCCTTAGTCAGATCACTTTCTAAATTCGGTAATTTGATTATGAGGTTGCATCGTGGGCTATGTGTAAACGCA
This sequence comes from Schistocerca cancellata, assembly GCF_023864275.1. Taxonomy (NCBI): domain Eukaryota; kingdom Metazoa; phylum Arthropoda; class Insecta; order Orthoptera; family Acrididae; genus Schistocerca; species Schistocerca cancellata. Next base: position 982,595,371 of record NC_064626.1, on the reverse strand, counting down.
ATGCTGGTCTGATAATATACACTCCGACAATCACTGTCTACATTCAGTGTCAGTGTATTTGTCTGGAACCACTTCTTCATTTGGAGGTAATGCCAACAGTCGATTTATGATGATGATGATGATGATGTTTGGTTTGTGGGGCGCTCAACTGCGTGGTTATCAGCGCCCGTACAATTACCCAATCTTTGCTCAGTCCAATTTCGCCACTTTCCTGGATGATGATGAAATGATGAGGACAACACAAACACCCAGTCATCTCGAGGCAGGTGAAAATCCCTGACCCCGCCGGGGATCGAACCCGGGACCCCGTGTTCGGGAAGCGAGAACGCTACCGCGAGACCACGAGCGGCGGACAGGTCGATTTATAAAGCAGGTATAGCTTTTAATATGAATACATGTGTGCACCTGTAGAACCAAGACCAATTGTGATAGTATATGGTCATGTTCCTTTTTTTCTTTTTTTTTTACATGTAGCGGTGTGTAAGATGATTATACCTCTCTTTCTAAGATACAGTGGCAGCACTCGCAGGAGAAACTTACAAGGCATGGCCACCCATCGTTGATTTTCTCTCAATATTATTTCATATTTCCAGCAATCAGTTATTGGCGAAGTGCGTGATAGGTTCGCCTTGAACATCAGGCTTATAAAGTATGTGTGTGTGCATGTTCTGACATGTGCAAAGGAAATTACTATGTCCAGTTGTAAGCAAGGTATGGATCTGATATGGAATACTGTGATAGCAAACGGGAAAGTATGCCAGGTACGTAACAAGAATGGTACAGATATTTCTATTTCCAGAGCCACAGCCATCGTCAGGGCGTATTCCTCGTACTTCGCTCATTGTCGAATGTTGTCTAATTGAGACCGCAATCGTAACATTTAATTATAGGTACAGCAGTCAAATATGTTTGTAACTGGTTTCCTAGGATAATTCTGTCTAGGGGTGCGTGGCACGCCGGTGGTGGCCTGTGGCGGGAATGATTCACATTTCTGGCTAACGGTAGGTGCTGTCTGATTGGAGAGACCTGATGGGATGCAGGAAAGTAGTGCACTTAACCGTGTCGTCCTCCCGACAGCTGAATAGCGAACTAATACTTAGTAGGTGTTGGGCAGCTTTTGTGATGACATGAAAATTCGAGAAGATTCAATATGGATGTATGTTTACACTGGATCATTATTCCATCCCATGTAAATTGTCCAGCTGACTGCTTCTGCAAATTTCGCGCCTTTATTTAGTTGAGAGAACATCGATTGTGGTGTGTGCATCTGTCAGGTGAAAGACAGGTGGAGAACATGTTTGCTAGGTCTCTCGACATGAGAAACACCTTAGTTAACTTTGTAAATTATAGGCATGATTTGGAATCTGTTACATCGCCGACATCAGTATTCATGAGTGGAAATATCAGTTTCCTCTGTTTTTTCGAGTTTTCATCTAAAAGCCTTCACAGATAAGTTTCTAGTTACTCAGTGGTGTACAGCATTCTCCACCTCGATAAAGTTTCGGGTTTCTATAGAAATAATTTCTGGTCTAAATCTTCGGAATTCTGTTGCGTGAGTGATACTGCTCCGCAAGCGATATTGCTATGTGCTTGATATTGAGAAGTATTGCGACGAAAATGGTATGAAATTCTGACAAACCATGCGATATTACATATGTTCTTGTAATCCCAGAGTCTGGAGTTGGGTGCAGAACGCAAACAAGCAAGCAAACAGTTCAGAGCCAGAAGCAGTAATGCCTTTAAGCCGAAGGGAGCCGATCCCGAATTTGTAGAACAGTTCTGAGAGTGGCTTCGGTCTGCTGAAGGTGCTCAGGTCACGCGTCAGGAGTGAATGACCACCTGTCCTCATGGGAAATATTTATTGGAGAGAGGAGTATACCAAAGGTGCATGTGCTTATGCTGTCTGTCTCTGCAGTGTATGTATGATTGTCTGGCGATTGATAGCTATACAAATGATGTAAAACGGGCGATTTTGTATGGCGCAGGATATGACTTGTATGTTTACTACATCGACACAGTACGCTGTAATATATTGCCGGGTTGGAGATCGGTTTCATTCTCTAACTTTCAATCTCCCGTCCTCAGTGGCAGAGCAGTGTAATTGAGTAAGAGTCTTTCCGTATTTGTCGATATTTAGGCCACTTTTCAGAGTTTAATTGTTGGTGCAATATGGTGATCTGTTAAAAAATTGATTTTTGCCACTGGAAGTCTCGAATGCAGATAGGGAAAAAAGGTGACAGTGCTTCCACACCACCACAATAAGAGCAAATCATAATGCTCCATCATTCACAAGACATCCTTTTTGCTGGGACATAGGAGCGTCTACTTAGTGGTGAGCACGTTTGCATTTCTGAGATGTTTGTTGAAAGCAAGACTTAACGATTTGCAGGAAGGATAACTCATGATCGACAGGGTGCCATGTAAGGACCATAAGGAGGAATGCATTCGGCGTAATTCTGCGCTATGTTCTTGAACATGTTCTGTTAGGACAAGAATTTCCATGTAGACAAGCTGAGACATCACAAAAGCTTCTACAAAAGTGGTTGTTAACTATTTCTGGGAAACTATACAATTTCCGAGAGGGCGTCTTGTCTCCTATTTTACACAGCCATGTGACATCAGTATAACATTTAGATCGTTTTAGATGGTGTGTAGCTACAAAAGCATTTCACGGCAATGTGTAGACATGCTTGGCTGGTAAATGTGTGCATGGCTAGACGCAGCACACATGTCCCGTTAGGACTGGAAGCATTGGAATACATTTCTATAGTGGGACCTGTGATGTCAGTATCCACAGGTAGAGAGGTATCGCGCCAGCAATGGCAAACACACGTTTGCAGCCCAGACGCGTCTCGCGTATGCGACTGGCGTGAGCGCGCCGCTTGGCGTGGGCACATTGGAGTTCTGTATGGGGGAAGTTCGCTGATAAGTTGTGGCTGACGATATTTCTAAAGTGTTTCTTAACGTGTAATGAGTGATTGTGCACTGAAGTGTTTTCGGCTATTTAAGAGTTGTGAGCGCGTTTGCATAGCATTACGCATGCTTTGTCTTTTGGCAATTTATGCGTTTTTTTCGTGTCTGTTGTATTATTGGTTGGGTATATTCGCCGATGCGGCCATGCAAAAGTGCGGAGATAAGAAATTTGTTTCCGAAGTGCGGAGCTGTGAAAACTGAAATGGTTGGTTTGTCGGAAGTTTAATGTGGGCAAGCTATGGCGTTGATTGGGTACAGTACAAATGCAGCAGGAATAATTGACAACATCAAGAGGGGACACCAGATATGGTATGGCAAGAATATCAACCTGTGTCCTATTTACCGCTAAATCAAGTCGCTGAATAAACCAATGGCATCATAAAGTGAAGTAAGATCTAGGCTTTTTATGACCAGAAGTGTATAGGCTGACCAGTGTAGTTTCTTAAATAACATTGTTTTGGTGCATATTGTTACGTCAATAATTTTCCTAAGTCATCATTCAAGTAGTATCCATCCTATCCCTTAGTATGAACCGAGATAATCAGAAAATGAACTGAAAATGAAGTGAAAATTAACTTATTAGACTATCAAAACATAATTTTTCCAACTTTTAGACAATTACGTAATAATGGAATCTTTGGCTGTAGCATGAATAATATAAAAAATAGAATAATGCAAAAGCCAGTATTAATTGATTTGCTAAAAGTACAGTAACTTTCATAACACAAAATTGGTAGTAAAACTTCACGTAACTTGGACACTGAGTTTCATTCTGAAAGCACAGCTCTAATTTATAGCTTGTGGCAGAATTTATAACTTTTACTACAAAGAAATATCAGAGTTACTGCTACATAAATGACAGTCCTTACCAATGAGTACATTCAAACCGTATTTCTGCTTGCTGCAATTACGACAGTCAGTATTACGGCTGCGACATGTGTGGTGTGAAGCACTTGAAAGTGTGAGTTAGGTACTTTTCCTACGTCCTGATGCCAATACCTATTCTTACGTAAGATTGTTTATGAGTATAAAGTTCAATTTCAATTTAATTATTCTTATTCCGGTGAGGAACTGGTGACTGTTGGTTCTTATCATTTATAAAATCTTTGGAAACGTTTTTTCCGAATTCTCCACTAATTAGTGTTAATTAAAAACTAGTTTACGTAATAAAAATTTATAAAATTAACCGAAATTTGTTTCTAATCACCATTTCTGAGCAGTGGCGATTCGGTTATAACTTCATCAACTTCTCTCTGTTTTGCATCTTTCTTCCGAGTAAATGCCTTTTCCCCGTAGATTAGGGACTTTAGGAACATGGTCCTATAGAAAAGGCTAACTAGGCAGAGAGGTGGGAGTATTATACGTTGCTGCCGTTGAGCGGATAGTGTATTATAATTACTACTGTCTCGAGCCTTGCAAAATTGAAAGTGGTTATTTTCAATTAATAATAGTGAGAAAATTTTGGTTTCAACAGTGTAGGCGGAATAGGGTTACAACGTAACGATACGAGCGTAGATATGTTCGACAATGTTTCAGATATTGACGACAAACTAAACAGTACTGGAGGAACGGAATGTGTAAACAATGCAAGGTGAAGCAAGATAAACTTGATGACAGTAACGATAATTTGGAAATGAATGACACAGGATACAGAACCGATGTAAACGTAACAGAAACGAAAACGAAACATACAATGGAACAGGGTAGTAATTTGCCGGTATTTAATACGATTCCTTTAATGTAAATGATTCAAAAAATGAGTTACTCAGTAAGCGGTGAGATTAGCTCCGTGGAAAGGGAAAGTATGAATACAGTAAGCAGGAAGCAGTATTGAGATAAGTTCTGTAAAAGAGAAAATAAGTGCCGTGAGAGGTAAAATAAAAATTCCAAACTAAACCTTGCGAAAAGAAAAAAGTGATTTAGATACCGAATTTAGTAATGACAGGAAAGAACTGGTTAAAACATTTTACGGACGAAATGAAAATAATCAAAGTCAACATGCAACAACAATTGGGCGATTTAGTGAAATATGATATCGGTGTGAGAACGGAAAATGAAAATGTCAACAAAAAAGGTAAATCGCGAAGTAGCAACCGTACTTCCTTACTTTAAAAATTCGGTGGATTCTTTCATGTCCAAATTGTAAGTTTTAAGGTCAAAGATCAGATGTTGGAAACAGATGTTAATGATAAGCTTTCCTGAAATAAATGACAAAGATATGGGTAAGATAAATAAACGTATTAAAATTCTGGAGAACGCAAGAAACCTAACCACCACATACGTTGTAGGAGGGACATACTAGAGCCAAGTAAGAGGGATATTAATAAATTTGATCTCAAAAATGGTAGTAACCCTGTCATGTTCATGGATAAATGTGTGTCGTTAATTCCGAAAGAATTGCCTGAAGAAATTCGCGTCAGGATTGCCAGGACACGAGGGAATGGTGACGGAGAAAGTTGGGCAGTGCGCTCTGAGCGGTTGCAAAATGCTTAAAACGATTTGAAGATGAATACCGGTCAACCAGCAAACAAGAGGAAGTAATTACGAAATTTACGTATGCTCCTCCGTACCGAGCCAGTGGAGATTCAAATACGAGAAGTTATTGCGAGGATATGTGTAAAAAGATCGATCATGTGAAAGGACACACAACTGCATGGAGGATGTTGGACATATTGCGCGGCAAACTGCCACGTAGTGTCCGCGGCGACATAATTGGTGCCTGTAGCAAAACAGGGTTTTTGAAAAAAGTAGGAGATCTAGATGTATTGTGCCGTGAAGACGAAAATCACCAGTACAGTCACCACAACAGCAGCAATACTCAGAACGGAAATAGCAAGTATTACTACAGACAAGGTCAAAATAATCAAAATCAAAGTCTAAACAGAAACTTAAATACTGATTACAATGTGAGATCGGCACATGTAGACAGAGGAAGACGCTGTGGAAGAGGTTTTAGCCTTGGTAGGAGAGATTATAATTGTAACCGCCATGGCAATGATGGCTGACATCGAAATAAGTGTCCAAGGAATAGAAAAGCAACTGGAATCACTCAACAGAGGAAAGTCCACTGGACCTGACGGGATACCAATTCGGTTCTACACAGAGTACGCGAAAGAACTTGCCCCCCTTCTAACAGCCGTGTACCGCAAGTCTCTAGAGGAACGGAAGGTTCCAAATGATAGGAAAAGAGCACAGGTAGTACCAGTCTTCAAGAAGGGTCGTCGAGCAGATGCGCAAAACTATAGACCTATATCTCTGACGTCGATCTGTTGTAGAATTTTAGAACAAGTTTTTTGCTCGAATATCATGTCGTTTTTGGAAACTCAGAATCTACTATGTAGCAATCAACATGGATTCCGGAAACAGCGATCGTGTGAGACCCAACTCGCTTTATTTGTTCATGAGACCCAGAAAATATTAGATACAGGCTCCCAGGTAGATGCTATTTTTCTTGACTTCCGGAAGGCGTTCGATACAGTTCCGCACTGTCGCCTGATAAACAAAGTAAGAGCCTACGGAATATCAGACCAGCTGTGTGGCTGGATTGAAGAGTTTTTAGCAAACAGAACACAGCATGTTGTTATCAACGGAGAGACGTCTACAGACGTTAAAGTAAACTCTGGTGTGCCACAGGGAAGTGTTATGGGACCATTGCTTTTCACAATATATATAAATGACCTAGTAGATAGTGTCGGAAGTCCCATGCGGCTTTTCGCGGATGATGCTGTAGTATACAGAGAAGTTGCAGAAAATTGTAGCGAAATGCAGGAAGATCTGCAGCGGATAGGCACTTGGTGCGGGGAGTGGCAACTGACCCTTAACATAGACAAATGTAATATATTGCGAATACATAGAAAGAAGGATCCTTTATTGTATGATTATATGATAGCGGAACAAACACTGGTAGCAGTTACTTCTGTAAAATATCTGGGAGTATGCGTGCGGAACGATTTGAAGTGGAATGATCATATAAAATTAATTGTTGGTAAGGCGGGTACCAGGTTGAGATTCATTGGGAGAGTCCTTAGAAAATGTAGTCCATCAACAAAGGAGGTGGCTTACAAAACACTCGTTCAACCTATACTTGAGTATTGCTCATCAGTGTGGGATCCGTACCAGATCGGGTTGACGGAGGAGATAGAGAAGATTCAAAGAAGAGCGGCGTGTTTCGTCACAGGGTTATTTGGTAACCGTGATAGCGTTACGGAGATGTTTAACAAACTCAAGTGGCAGACTCTGCAAGAGAGGCGCTCTTCATCGCGGGGTAGCTTGCTCGCCAGGTTTCGAGAGGGTGCGTTTCTGGATGAGGTATCGAATATATTGCTTCCCCCTACTTATACCTCCCGAGGAGATCACGAATGTAAAATTAGAGAGATTAGAGCGCGCACAGAGGCTTTCAGTCAGTCGTTCTTCCCGCGAACCATACGCGACTGGAACAGGAAAGGGAGGTAATGACAGTGGCACGTAAAGTGCCCTCCGCCACACACCGTTGGGTGGCTTGCGGAGTATAAATGTAGATGTAGATGTAGATGTAGAGTGGGAAACGAGGGTCCGCATCAGTAGCGGGTCGCACTGCTGCGTATCGCTTTGTGAGACCCCTCCGGCTTCAGAGGCAGTATTACCGGCGCAACAATGACGACGCAAAGGGAAGCAAAACGAGTAATGAAATTAAACAAGATCAACTGTATGCTGGAAACAGCGAGAATGAAAAACGATGCTGAAATGTCGCGATTCAAACGCAGGGCGAATCAGATGTACGAGGGCTATCCACAAAGTACATTACGTTTTGGAATTAAAAATAAATAAAGTATTGGAAAATATTTTTATTATATACAGATGAAAGCCACACTTAAATACTACTTTTCTACATAGTTGCCATTTAAATTAAGGCACTTATCGTAGCGATGGACGAGCTTGGAAATTCCTTCGTCGTAAAATTCGTCCGCCTGCGCCTTCGACCATGTGGTTACCTCTTCTTGAAGCTGTCCGTCGTCATCAAAATGCTGCATAGCCAACCACTTCTTCATTGCTGGGAATAAGTGGAAGTCGCTCGGTGCCAGGTTGGGACTGTATGGCGGATGAGGAAACAACTCCCACTTAAAAAATTCAAGAACTTCACGAGTGGCATTTGCCTTGTGGGCCCGGGCGTTGTCGTGAATCAGCAAGATCTTTGAGCCCAACTTTCCTCTGAGCTTGTTTTGTATTGCTCTTCTGAGGTTGTGCAGAGTTTGGCAATACCTTTGAGAGTTTATTCTAGTGCTGCTTTCCAGGAAATCCACAAAAATCACACCTTTTCTGCCCCAAAAGACAGTCGCCATCACCTTCCTTGCCGACATTGTCTGCATGCATTTCTTGGGTTTTTGGGGGAATTTGTGTGCCCCCACTGCACTGACTGCAATTTTGTTTCGCAGTTCACATGCTTAACTCATGTTTAGTCACCAGTAACAATGCGATCGAGTAATGAGTCGCCATCTTTCTCGTAAGCGTCCAAAAACGTTAACTCTGCAGCCATTCGCTGATTTCTGTGAATCGCTGTCAAGATTTTTGGTATCCATCCTGCACAAAACTTGTGGTAACCAAGCTTTTCGGTAATGATTTCGTGCAAGAAACTTCGTGAAATTTGTGGAAAACTCATAGAGAGTTCCGTTATTGTGAAATTATGGTTTTCACGGACCGCAGCATCGACTTTTTCGACAAGTTCGGCAGTCACTATGCTGGGTCTTCCACTTCGCTCTTCGTCGTGAACGTTAGTTCGGCCATTTTTAAATTTTATGACCCATTGACGCACTCCACCTTCAGTGATTATGTTGTTCAAATGGCTCTGAGCACTATGGGACTTAACAGCTATGGTCATCAGTCCCCTAGAACTTAGAACTACTTAAACCTAACTAACCTAAGGACAGCACACAACACCCAGCCATCACGAGGCAGAGAAAATCCCTGACCCCGCCGGGAATCGAACCCGGGAACCCGGGCGTGGGAAGCGAGAACGCTACCGCACGACCACGAGATGCGGGCAATTACGTTGTTCCCATGCACTTCACAAAGCTGCCGATAGATTTCTATCGGTGTACAGTTTTTTGCAGTCATAACCTTATTATAGCACGCACTTCACACTTCGCGGCATTTTCAATTAACGCTGACATTCAAACTGTAATAGTAACTCAACGGAGTACAGCACGAACCTCTCACTAGCATGGCAGGATGCCGACTGAGCGGCGGAATGCCATGACACCAAGATGGCCCCGCTAGCCCCGCCCCTAACGGACACAAACGAAAACGTAATGTTCTTTGTGGATCGCCCTCGTATTAGCAAGCGAAATCTCGAATGTTGTTGGAGTGGGTACTCGTGCGAGTACAGACAATAGCGCAGCAGCAAGTTTAGAGAATCTTCCGGTAGCGAATAAGCAAATTGTCTAGGTAAATGAAGTTGAAATAATTGAGCAGAAGGAATGGCTGACGCAATTAAGCAATATGTACAACGGTTTGGAGGAATAGAAGAAAGAAAGTATCGTGTATTTTACGGAAAGTAACGAGGAAGTGATGAGTGATGAAGGTGACTATTTTGTTTGTGAGACGAAAGGGGCAAGTAATTTGAAAGAGGTGTTACGTAAAGCAGATAATGTTGATGAGATATGTCAATATAATAAATAATGTGGGGCACGTGAGGTGCGTAATAGTAATGTATTTGTTGATGTCATTCCTGAACCCGATGAAGTCATCGGATAAGAAAAGACAGCCGGGAACTGTGTTATGGGACAAGAGTATGTTTAATCTCATAACTGAGTAAGATTAGTGAACGAAACGAAAGATTCCAATATGTATCAAATTACGGCAGAAGTATTGTGTTCAGATGAAATAAGCCAGCTTGACGATGCAACAGATACTGCGGAAATAAAACATGTTTTGTTTCAAACAGGAGAAGGTGGTAGTAGAGGCAGAAAAAAGACACCGGATAAAATGCTTTAGCCAGGTGCTATTCTATGGAGTGATTTGGAAGTGGACAGGATTTACTATGGCAAGATAGAGGGGATGAGTCGAGACGATGTGAACAGATAATGATCCCAGTAAGTGAACATGGTGTGGAAACTCAGATATTAATCGATAGTGGTAGTCAAATTAGTGTGTGTTCCCAGTAATTTTATGAGCATATTAGGAATGAACATGAAATAGTCGAGATGCCAGTTGAGGGCGTGAAGATAATAGGTGCTACTGGTAGTTGTAGTAAACCAATAAAATCTCAGGCGATTTTACAAATGGTTATTGGCTCAAATGGCTCTGAGCACTATGGGACTTAACTTCTGAGGTCATCAGTCCCCTAGAACTTAGAACTACTTAAACGTAACTAACCTAAGGACACCACACACATCCATGCGCGAGGCAGGATTCGAACCTGCAACCGTAGCGGTCACGCGGTTCCAGACTGTAGCGCCTAGAACCGCTCGGTCACTCAGGCCGGCCAAATGGCTATTAAAAATGTGTCGTTTAAACACTATTTCTTACTGGTTCCTCAGCTAAGTACTGAAATAATTGTAGGTATCGATTGGATGACAAAAGATAAAGTAATAGGAAGGAAATAATTTGTTCAGTAGGTGACGAGAAGGTATATGTGTATTTTGATGAAGTAGCCGAAACTGGTGAAAGGAGCGTAGTTCATTCACGAATACTTAAGTTACCAATGTGTGCCGGTCTGAGTGAAAGATCTGTGCGTTCTCACAGAAAAACTTTAATAAATTGTACCCATCTGATGCGAAATGAAAGAGATAGTAGAAAAGGTTTTGGGAATACCAGTAGAACCAATAAAATCTCAGGCGATTTTACAAATGGTTATTGGCTCAAATGGCTCTGAGCACTATGGGACTTAACTTCTGAGGTCATCAGTCTCCTAGAACTTAGAACTACTTAAACCTAACTAACCTAAGGACATCACACGCATCCATGCCCGAGGCAGGATTCGAACCTGCGACCGTAGCGGTCGCGCGGTTGAATGATACGCTTCAGAAGTTTTATGGTGTGAAATGCGGGACAAGTCTTTAGTTGACGGTTGGGTATTGGCAAATTCCGTTAGAACCAAAACAAAAGAAAATGACAGCATTTCTTTTTGCGGGGAAGTGCTATCAATATAAGAAGCTGGTATCTGTACATATATCATTAGTAATCTTGCAGCTGTAGAAGAATGAAATTATTACAGGCGTTTATAAATATCAACGGGGACAGTTGAAAATATGTGCCCGGACCGGAATATTTTTTCTTTTTTTTTCATTTTGTTCGTTGTTGATTGTTGTGCTTGGTCGTTGCGCACGTCACATGACATCTGGTCAAGTTCGTTTGTGGATCCTTCCACTCAGTTTTTTATCACAGAGGCCAACCAGCTCACTGACCGAGCATGCTGAGCTACCGTGCCGGCAAGGTATTCGAACCCAGGATCTCCTGCTTACATGGCAGACGCTCTGTCTGACTGAGCCACCGAGGACACAGACAATAGTGTGACTACAGGGACTTCTCTCTGGCACGCTCCCCGTGAGACCCACACTTTCCAACTTTCTGTCCACGCACTACATTTGTAGTGTCCCTGCCCACTATACTCATTACTCGCGGCAGTCTATCTACCGATTCCCGCAAGAGTTCGAGCAATTTGAGTGCATCCGCACTTTTATGACCTAGTGGCGGCAGACGTAACAAGATATCAGCAAGTATTTAGTACACGTTGTCACACCGCTGTGCTATGTATGATGCTTTTATGTGAACGTCATAATTGGTTGATCTGATGGAATTACATTTTCCTGGAGACATATGAATCTCGACTTTGTCTTCGATAGAAGCTGATGGAAAGAAGTAGTGTCATAGCGTGTGGTTATACACCACTTTCAGTAATGTACTGCAGTTCTGCTTCAACGGTATTGTATGCAGTTTTATGTCTTTGAGCAGTGTAAGAACAATGCTTCGAGCAAGGTGACTGTTTTTGTCAAATATACAAACGTATAGGTTCTTATGCACAGAGGCTACAATAACCCTACTATTTTATTTTGTACTTTGTATTTTAACGTCTGTATTCAGGATGGTTTATTGATCCGCTTATATTTGATGCACAGGAAGAACGCAACTACAGCTGCATTCTTTTATATGAAAAAGGGCACCACACACACACTAATCACTCACTTTATATCAGATTATATTTCGTTGCGATTTAATTGTACTTCAGTTCAAAAAATGTTCAAATGTGTGTGAATTCCTAAGCGACCAAACTGCTGAGGTCATCGGTCCCTAGACTTACACACTACCTAAATTACCTCAAACTAACTTATGCTTAGAACAACGCAGACACCCATGCGCGTTGCCACAAGTTCTTTCTTTGTTTCTCTTTGTGTTAGTTGTAGAATACGCGCTGTGTGGCGTCATAGTATCTCATTCACGTCTGTAACGTTTTATAATGTAGGCTGTTCACAATACTTCAAGATTCTGTTTTACGAATGATTTTTGTAGACTGCATTTCTATTACAATAAAAATCCCTATCTTTTAACGTACGCCACCGTTAGCGGCCTTTCAGGTACCAGTTTTCAGTTTACATTATGACGTACGGTGAGGGTTATGTGTGGATGCTACATTGTGTACTGCCACGCTTATATGTTTTGTCGCCAGAAATTTACATGCACGTCTGGTTATAATGCAAGACTTTTGTGCATCCTTTGTTATCTACGTTCGAACAGATTTAAAAATAAATTCATTAAGCCTTCGTTGCTGTGTATCGTAACATTCACTGTATTTTGTTCTTCAGGCTGAATTCATAATGGACAAGCCGTGTGAAACTACTTATCAGTAAAACAAAGTAAACTTCCTACACAACTTAAGATGGTTTCTCTAACAGTTATTGTAATCAAATAAAATTTGCAGCTCGGTTTCAACACAAAAATGCTGGAGATATGGAAAAGTATTTCGTCTAACACAAGCATCATTATATTAGTACGATCAGTATAGATCTCCAGAAACTTTATGTTATTGTAACATAGTCTAGAGAGGACACAGCGTTTAAACTGTGTAAGGTTGAACACTGCAGTGCCAATATAATGGTCCGGACAAAAGAGAAGATTCGCACCATTTAATGCCTAACATCAGAAATGGCACACTTCCTCGTATTATACTATAGTAATCAATTTTGACATCAATCTAGACTCCTCCCACAGAGTGAAACAAATCGTTGTTCGACAGAAACAAAAGTAACGTGCGTTATGCGCACAACGCACAACTAATGGTAGAACTGATGAAATTGACATAAAAGTTTTCTGAGTATTGTCCCGCGTCGTATTGTTAAAGTGTAGCTTCAAAAAATTGACAAAAAGCTGATTTCTCCCGTAGAGTATTTTTACATTATGACGTGGTAATATACTAAGAAAACTTTTATACCAACTGACTCTGGCGGCGGAAACCTCTGCAATTGTAGGACTACTGAAGTTTATATTACACTTGAACTACTTATCTTTGGACTCGATGTTTGTAAGGAAATACAGAAAAAAGACAATATTGTGTTGTAGTGTTACAGTGTTCATGATCACCTTCCGGACCGTCGCACAACATTTGGGTCTATGGGAGGAATATAGCGCAACAATATGACATGGGACAGTCACAGGAAATCACTAATAAGTAAGGAGACGAGTATGGGGTACTAGAAAAGATGTCGGTTTGTCGATGGCCACTAGTTCCCATAACTGAGTGCAAAAGAAGGATAAGAATCAGGGGTTCCCACTGGTCCGTCGTTATTTGTTATGTAGGGAGCGAGACGTTGCTAAACCAGGTAGTGCGCCCTATCTGGTACAGAACGTAAAGGGAAACAAGAGCAATTATGGAATTCATTGCCGCGTGGGATTAGACGAGCGGTCGAACACAGATCAATCGAGAAAACTGGAAGAAGTTGTGTGGAACTATGAAAAAAATAAGCAAAATATACAAACTGTGTAGTCCATGCGCAAGATAAGCAACATCAAGGATAATATGAGTTCAGGAGCGCCGTGGTCCCGTGGTTAGCGTCAGCGTCTGCGAAGCAAGAGATCCTATGTTCAAGTCTTCCCTCGAGTAAAAATTTTATTTTCGCAAAGTTATGATCTGTCCGTTCGTTCATTGACGTCTCTGTTCACTGTAATAAGTTTAGTGTCTGTGTTTCGCGACCGTACCGCAAAACCGTGCGATTAGTAGACGAAAGGACGTGCCTCTCCAATGGGAACCGAAAACATTTGATCGCAAGGTCACAGGTCAACCGACTCCTCCACAGTAAAACACGTCTATAGGACACTGGTGACGGCATGTTCGTCACATGACAGGAATATGTTGTCGACCCACCTAACTTGTACACTCGGCAAATGGGTAAAAAGATTCTTCTACCTTACCCGACTTAGGTTTTCTTGTGGATGAGATAATCACTCCCAAAAAAGTGATGAATACATAAGAGTTCGCCACATAAACTGCAACAAATGAATGCAATGCAACAAATGAATGCAACAGTTCACAGTCGCACAGTTTTCCCTGTGCTCTGTTAGAACATATGTTTTTAACGTTTTCAAATTTTTCTTTGTGTAGACCGTCAAATCCTGCATATGTCCAAGCAAATCTGAACATGTCCTGGAATTTTGGAGAGCGAAGTTGATTATGTGTGAGTGCCTAAACTTTGGTAAGTGACACAGGATCACGTAGACAATACTGCTCTGTGTACCTGTGCAGCTTCGCAAAATCATAGAACCTTTTCATAAAGTATTTCACTTACCGAAAACCAAACACATCTAACGGTTGCACAAGAGGTGTACACCCTGGAGGACAGGTAATCACGTCTTCTCCCACACTAAAATTGTACAATGCCTGATCCTTCTGTCCTGTATAGCTGTCAAGGAGATAATAATTGTCTGAAAATAAAAAATTAAAGTTTTCACTCGAGGGAATACTTGAACCAAGGACCTCACGTTCCGCAGCTGCTCACGCTAACCACGGGACCACGGCGCTCCTGAGGTTACAGGATCCTTGATTTTGCATATCTTGCCCATGGGCTACCCAGTTTTTATATTTTGCTTATTTTTTTTCATAGTTCCACACAACTTCTTCCTGTTTTCTTGATTGATCTGTGTTCAGTTTTTCAAGGCCTATCCACTGTGCCAACTTATAACTAAATCTGAGGGGGGTGCGATGCAGAGGTTCTCTTGTTAGGATAATTTAGGTTGAGTAGTGTGTAAGCTTAGGGACTGATGACCTTAGCAGTTAAATCCCATAAGTCTTCACACACATCTGAACATTTAAATTCAGTGATAGCACAGGGACAGCGGTTGGCTGGTGAAGTTGATTGTATAGTGCGCCGAGAGATCCGTGAAGTTCACAAACAAAGCTCCATTGGCTATGGAGAGTTCCTAGCTAGCAGAACGCAGCATGTCATTCTCAATGGAGAGAAGTCATCCGAAGTAAGAGTGATTTCAGGTGTGCCGCAGGGGAGTGTCATAGGACCGTTGCTATTCACAATATAGATAAATGAGCTTCTGGATGACATCGGAAGTTCACTGAGGCTTTTTGCAGATAATGCTGTGGTGTATCGAGAGGTTGTAACAATGGAAAATTGTACTGAAATGCAAGAGGATCTGCAGCGAATTGACGCATGGTGCAGGGACTGGCAATGCAATCTCAATGTAGACAAGTGTAATGTGCTGCGAATACATAGAAAGATAGATCCCTTATCATTTAGCTACAAAATAGCAGGTCAGCAATTGGAAGCAGTTAATTCCATAAATTATCTGGGAGTACGTATTAGGAGTGATTTAAAATGGAATGATCATATAAAGTTGATCGTCGGTAAAGCAGATGCCAGACTGAGATTCATTGGAAGAATCCTAAGGAAATGCAATCCGAAAACAAAGGAAGTAGGTTACAGTACGCTTGTTCGCCCACTGCTTGAATACTGCTCAGCAGTGTGGGATCCGTACCAGATAGGGTTGATAGAAGTGATAGAGAAGATCCAACGGAGAGCAGCGCGCTTCGTTACAGGATCATTTAGTAATCGCGAAAGCGTTACGGAGATGATAGATAAACTCCAGTGGAAGACTCTGCAGGAGAGACGCTCAGTAGCTCGGTACGGGCTTTTGTTAAAGTTTCGAGAACATACCTTCACCGAAGAGTCAAGCAGTATATTGCTCCCTCCTACGTATATCTCGCGAAGAGACCATGAGGATAAAATCAGAGTGATTAGAGCCCGCACAGAAGCATACTGACAATCCTTCTTTCCACGAACAATACGAGACTGGAATTGAAGGGAGAACCGATATGGTACTCAGGGTACCCTCCGCCACACACCGTCAGGTGGCTTGCGGAGTATGGATGTAGATGTAGATGTAGATGGAAAACAGAAGGTATTTCGGAGGCTCTCGTGTGCCTGGGTATGTGTGGGAAGGATAGGTTACCTCGGAGGACGTCTCTCGGCAGAAGATGGAGCGAAAGGATGCGGGCGCCGTGGTGAGGCGAGGTGCGGGTGGCCGGCGGCCGTGGGAAGCCAGCAGCCAGCGGCCGGCGGTCGGCGGACGTCGCGGCCGGGAAGTGGACATTAGGTCGTGCGGGCCCGCCTCTGGGCCGGCGCAATCGCGCGGAAGAAAGAACAGCCGTAAAAGTTTCCAGCCGCCGTGCGGTGTGCGGGCGCGGCCCGCCCCCCATCTACGCCGCCGGGCACGTAGCGGGTGGGGGTGGGGGTGAGGTGGGGCGGCAGGTGAGGGCGGAGAGGGAGGTGCGGCCGGTGTCCAGCGACAGTCCCGCGGGACACTGGCTTCTGGCCGGGCACCGTCGTAATCCTCTCAGGTGTGGTCGCCGCCGACGCCGAGTTCCTGCTCGACATGATTCTCTCGCACGGTCGCCATGAATATGGATACCACACCAGTGGCGGGATCCTTTCAGTTCTCAAACAGTTTAATGGAAAACCGCTAACAGGCACTCGGCCGCAACAGTCGGCAGTTAAGTGGTCGGCCTATGCAGAGTTACCTAGCTAACAGCAAATTGTATGAAACACAGCACGTCGCAAGACACAGCAATACGTCAATGCCATGTATACCGTTATTAGTGCAGCAGCGTTGTTAACCTTTATCAGCAGTAAATGTTAATGAAAGCGGTTTAGAAGTATTCGACATTTTTATACCTAGCTGCGTGAAGCTAACACACTCTATTCAAGTCTGGAACTGCAGGAGTTAGCACTCTCTTTCGCCTATTGTAATTCAGTTGTTCATAGTTGCATTAAATCAGTTCATATGAATGGTTTGATGGTTCTTTGGAAACACAGGCATCTGATTACATCCCCTCCCCCCAATCGCCGTCTCCCCGCACCCCCATTGCTACGCCTACAATGACCTCTTAGACGATACAATATTAAAAACCGTAGGGTTGTGTAGGTACTTGCAAGTAATAAGACGGCAAGGGCACATGAAACATTCAGAGAAAAGGACTAATGCTATTACCATTACGTGACTCACATGTCTCACAAGTCTGTGGATATGAGCATACACTAGTGCTTTCCCTACTGAGCCAGAACGCTCCAGTGTTATCTCCAGAAAAAGAGGCAGTAGGTGGATCACTCTGAGCTGCCGATGAGCTATTCTTGAGCGATGTACACAGTTACGAACATCATGTTCACGATCGCCTCATGGGTCTCTCAGCTCCCAAATGTGTAGGCACCTTAACCACTCTTTAATTTTACAGCAAAGATCAACAGTTTTAGCGTTAGAACGAAGAGCGGAAATCTGCATCTACATCTAGCCACCAAGCGGTGTGTGGCGGAGGGCACTATTCACGCCAAATTCATATTCCCCCCCTGTTCCACTCCCGGATCGTGTGAGGAAAAAACTACTGCCTGAACGCCTCAGTACGAGACCTAATTTCCCTTATCTTTGAATGGTGATCATTGCGCGATTTGAAAGTTGGTGGTAATAATATATGCTCTACATCCTGGGCGAAGATCGGATTCTGGAATTTAGTGATCAACCCCTTCCGTTTAGCGCATCGCCTGTCTGCAAGTGTGTCCCACTTCAAACTTTCTATGAGATTTGTAACGTTCTCGCGATGGCTAAATGTACCAGTTACGTATTTTCCCGCTCTTTTCAGACTATTGAATCAGACCCAGCTGGCAAGGATCCCATACAGACGAACATTACTCTAAGACTTGACGACCAAAAATATTGTAAGCAATTTCCTTTGTTGAAGGACTGCGTCGATTCAGGATTCTACCAATAAACCACAATCTCGAGTTCGCCTTACCCGTTACGTGTGTAATTTGATCGTTCCATTTGAGATCATCTCGAATAGTCACACCCAGATACTTGACGGATGTTACCGCTTCCTAAGACTGGGAATTTATTTCATACTCGTAGATTAATGAGGATTTTCTGTTTGTTATACGCAGTAGGTTACACTTACTAATATTGAGAGACAACTGCCAGTCAGTAGACCACGCACTTCATTTCCGCCAATCCTCATTGATTTGCTTACAACTTTCTTGTGATACTACTTTCCTGTAGATTACAGCATCATCGGCAAACAGTCTAATGCCGCTGTCAATACCACCAACCAGATCGTTTATGAAAATTGTAAAAAGCTGTCCTGGCACACACTTAATGTTACGCTTGTTTCTGTTGATGTCTCCCCATTCAGAACGAGATACTGCTCTCTGTCTGTTAGAAAACTTTCTATCCAACCGCATATGTCATCGGATAGACCGTAAGCGTGTACTTTTTGGTTTAAGTGACAGTGCGGAACTGAGTCGAACGCCTTTCGAAAGTCAAGTAATACGTCATCAATCTGGGAGCCGGTATCTAGAGCCTGTTGTATATCATGCACGTAGAGTGCCAGGTGTGTCTCGCGTGACCGCTGTTTCCTAAAACCGTGCTGGTTTCTGCAGATGAGCTTCTCAGAGTCTAGAAAGGTCATTATGTCTGAACACAAAATATGTTCCATGATTCTACAGAAAATCAAGTCAATGAAATTGGCTGATAATTCTGTCCATCCGATTTCTACCCTTTTAAGAGATTGCTATGACATGGGTCTTCTTCCAGTCCCGTGGAACTTTCCGCTGTTCCAATGATCTCTGATAGATTTAGGATAAGAATGGTACTGTATTTGTAGCATAGTCAACATAAAATCTTACGGGGATACCGTCTGGGACAGATGCCTTCCTGGCGTCTAAGGATCTTAACTGATTTACAATCCTACATACACTGAACACTATGTGAGCCATCCTTGCGTTTGTTCGATGATGGAGGAATGGTGTTGCAGTTCTCTTCCGTAAACGAGTTTTTGAAAGCTAGGGTTAGAATTTCGGCCTTCTGTATATCATTATCCGTTACATAACCCCTCTGTCAGCAAGAGAAAGTATTGAATTATTTGTAGCGTTCATAGATTTCACGTACGACCAAAATTTTTGGGGTTATTTTTAGAATCTGCAGATAAAATATTGCTCTCAAATTCGTTAAAAGAATCTCTCAATGACCTTTCGACAACTGCTTTCGTTTCGCATAATTTCTGTTTGTCAGCCGGACAGTGAATACGATTAAAACGACTGTGCAAAATTCTCTGCTTTCTCAGCAACTTCCTAACATGTCTGTTGAACCAAAGTGGATCCTTTCTCTCCC
The DNA here is from genome assembly GCF_023864275.1 of Schistocerca cancellata. Classification (NCBI taxonomy): domain Eukaryota; kingdom Metazoa; phylum Arthropoda; class Insecta; order Orthoptera; family Acrididae; genus Schistocerca; species Schistocerca cancellata. The sequence continues at coordinate 982,575,769 of NC_064626.1, read as the reverse complement.
CTATATATTTTCTTGGCACATATTTCTTTAGCACGTGGTGTATAATACCTTTAAATTCCGACCAAAGATCCTCAATATCTTTGTGTCCCACGGTGAATGCTTGGAGCTAACTATGAAGATATTCATTAATGACACATTTTTTTGCTTTCCCAAATAAAAAAAAAACTCTACGCTGTTTCTTTGGTTCCATTGCAGCTTCCGCTGACATAGAAGTGACAACTACATTGTGGTCGCTAATACCTTCTTCTTGGGTAACTTCCTCAAAAAGATCAGGTCTGTTTGTCGCTAAGGTATCTAATACGTTCCCATTGCGAGTAGGTTTCCAGCCTAGTACTCAAGGTTCTATGTTGAGAGCGCTCTATGAATAACTTCACACGAGTCTTTGCTTCTGCCCCTTGTTATAAACGTGTAATTTTCCAAGTCAATAGACGCCAGATTAAAGTCTCCAACTATAACTAACGCATAATGGGATATTTACTTCCCATGTACTCAATACTTTCCCTGAAACGTTCTGCGACGTTTGTTGCGGATGCTGGTGGTCTATAAAAACATCCTAATACTGTGCTCACTCCTTGTCTGATTGACAGATTTATCCAGACTATTTCATAGTCCGACCCAGTATCGATCTCAACTGCGTTTAAACAGCTTTTAACTGCAATGAACACACCACCTCCCATAGCATCAGTCCTATCCCTCCTTATCAATGTCCAATCTGAGTTCAAAATTTCACTGCTATTTATGTCTGGCTTGAACCAGCATTCTGTACCTAATACAATATTGGCATTACTACTGTTTATTTCGGAGAGTAACTCGGGGATCTTGCTACAGACACTTCGACAATTTAGTAACATGAGGTTTAGCATATTTTAATCCTCTGGAATGACCTGATTAGGTGACCTAACAATTTTTACAGTTGGTACACCCACAACAGTGTCAAGAGCTGGTAGTTTTTCAGGCCAACGGCTTGTTTCCCGTGGGAAGGAACATAGTCTAAGAAACCCCTATGTGCACGCCACAAGTATTGTGCTACCCATGTTCAAATTGTTCAAATGGCTCTGAGCACTATGGGACTTAACATCTGAGGTCACCAGTCCCCTAGAACATAGAACTACTTAACCCTAACTAACCTAAGGACATCACACACATCCTTGCCCTAGGCAGGATTCGAACCTGCGACCGTAGCGGCCGCGCGGTTCCAGACTGTAGCGCCTAGAACCGCTCGGCCACCCCGGGCGGCGCTACCAATGTAGCTCTTTCTGTGTGTAGTGCACCCCTGATCAATGGAGGTGCATCCTACTACCTTCCACCCGATAGCGTAGGCCGAGGAATCTACAACCATTTTCGTCAGAGAGTCGACATAGCCTCTGGTTTAGATTCTCCACTCGACTCCAAACGATAGGTTCCCAGTCTATCCTGGGTACGATGCTGCAAATCGTCAGCTTGGCTTCCAGTCCATCGAGAGATGGAGGCCGCCTTCGCCAATTTAGCCAGCCGTCGAAAGGACTCAAAGGATTTCCTCGGTATCCCGACGACTGGCGTCGTTGGTGTCGACATGTGCAACAATCTGCAGCTGGCTGCACCCCGCACGCTCAATAGCTGCCGGAAGAGCCTCTTTCTCATTCCAGACAAGGCTTCCCGGCAAACACTAACATTGGAGCTCCCAATAACTAACAAACCCCTATCCCCACGTGCCTGTCCGGACCTTGCTGAAGGAGCGGCCACTATCCTGGCAGAAGGTGCATTCTGATCCGGCTCAGCCTCCCCCTCCCCCCCCCCCCCCCTCAGCATCAGATAGCACACTGAATCTATTAGCAAAGTGTTTGGGATTTGGCACGAGCCTGTGTCCCCCATGCAGCCTTCGCCTTCAGGGTCGAGACCTCTACACAGTCTGCCACCCACACTGAGGTGAGAGTGGGCCTGCCAGCTCAGTCGCAGCTCAGGTCGGCTCAGTGACATAGAGCTGTGACATGCCTCCCCCCTCCCCTCTCTCCTGCACATCTAGTACACTAGAGGCTGCCCAGGCACCCCATCCCCACCGCACCGCAAGGTGGCACTCTGGAGCCTGTTGACTGTGTCCAACAAAGCTTCCAGCGGTGTTTGGTCAGCAGTGGCCAACTCCTCCTGCATCTGCACATAACAGACACAGTCCCTATCCATCTAGCTAATATGTGATTTCCTATAAGACACTTAAGGAAACCTCCTGCCACACAAGGTTAACAGTTACACTCTAGTTGGCAGAAAGGGCACTCAACAACGGAAAACAATAAAAATGTATGGTAGAAGCTAGATCTGGTGCTTATTTTCCTGCTAGGGGCCATCTAGTAAATATTAAAGAAAATAACAATTATCTACATTAAACTGCTAGGGGCTATCTAGTATTATTATTAAAGAATTAAACGGTAACCTTCGGTGAGCTACACCTACTGATTATCCCTCGTATTTATAACAAACGTTTGCGTACACGGGAAAATGAGCGAAGTAAACTATAAAAACTGCTACCATCAATGCATCGAGTCTAAACGACACTAATAAACGTAAGTACTGAGTATTGTACACTGACTTAATAGATAATCCCGCGTATTTAACGTCAGTTAAGAATGTAAACAAACATTTGCGTACAAACGAAACTGTCCTAAACAGAGACTTCGCTTTTCCTGTTCAGACGCAAATAAAAACTAAAACCTTCAATTTATCAAGTCTATCTAACAGTAATGCACGTAAATACAATAAATTTACAGCAGAAACAATTAATTACTAGCTAAATTACTTATCTCGTAACACAGCACGCGGAAATATCGCAATATAACAAGGAGGAGTTACGGACGTTTAACTGTACAAAATTTTAAGAGTGTAGTGCCAAAACAGACTGGCGCGCAAAGCTTAACGACAAAAGCAGCTCTCACATGATGTGTCACTGCTAAGTAAGACAGCCCGATGTAACATGAACCATACACAGAAGGAACTGCTACAACGTAGTACAGAGGGCAACTGAAAGAACTGCACAATGAGATGAAGAAAAACGGCATTGCTGATCAAAGACAATAATTTCCCTGGAGACACCACTATTCTTAACGTTCGCTTACAATATTACAGGAGGTGGGACATGATTCTTAATAAATGGTGTGATGCCCACGGATAACTTTGCATGCTCTCAAACGTGCTCCCATGTTTGCCACAAGGTGGATAAGGAGGCTGCTCCATTCTTCCAGCGCACCATGGCAGTTGACAACTGCAAAATGGTCGTTAGTGATATGGACGTGCTCCAGTATGCTTCTCCAACGCATGCCGTCCATGCTTCATGCGATATAACTCATGGGAACGGGAAGGTCAGTCCAGTCACTGAATATCCTCTCACTGAGAGAGCTCCTCCGCCTGCACTGTTCGATGGAGTCGTGCATTGTCAGGAATAAAAATGAAGCTGTACGATAATACACCCCTGTAAAGATGCATGGGGAGCAGGAGTACAGTGTCACGACCATGCTGACTAGTGAGAGTACTATGTTCTAAGATTTGGAGGATCAATATGACCATGCTAAATGGTGTCTCCCTGTATCATAACTCATGGACTAGCTAGATAGTTATGTTCAACAATGCTCGATGTACTCTCACATGGCGAGAGTTGGGAAAATATAGTCCATAAATGAATAGTATCAAACACAATTGTTTTGGCAGTTCAGATGTTATGTTGTGTAGAGGCATAATGTTGCATGGGTGTGCTGACTACCAAATCCATGAAATCGGCACACTCAGTGTACCGACTCCCTCCCATGTTTGTCTTTTCAGGGGTGCATTTGGCCGTAACTTCATTTTTATGGATGGAAATGCGCTTCCGCACTGAACAACACAGGATAGGTGCTCTTGGAAAGAGAGGGTACTCGGCGAACAGACTGCCCATTTCCTCGACATACACTGATCAGCTAGAAAATTATGACACGATAGCCGCTTTGTTCACCTTTGGCATGATAACAACAGTGTTGCATCAAGGCATGGAAGCAATGAGGCATTGGTAGGTCGCTGGAGGGAATTGGCACATCTGCACACACATGTCACCTAATTCCCGTAAATTTCGGGGTTGGGGGCGATGACTTCTGCGTCACTTTCAGTCACTTCCGACAAGTGTCGATCGGGCTCAGATCTGGCGAATGGTGCTCCAGAACATCAACTGGAGTTTGCCATTCGGTTCCTTGAACCACTCCATCACATTTATAGTCTTGTGACTTACCACATTATCTTGTCGAAAAATGTCACTGCCGTCAGGAAACACGATCGTCATGAACGGGTGTACGTGGTCTGCAACAAATGTACGATACTCCTTAGCTATCGTGGTGCCTTTCACGAGCTCAATTGGATCATGGATGCACAAGTGAAAGTTCCACAGAGCATAATGGAGCTGCTGCCAGTTTATCTCTGTCCCACAGTACAGGGGTTAAAGGAGCAGGTCCCCTGGAAAACGATAGATTCGCACCCTCCCATCAGCATGATGAAGAAGGTATTTGGATTCATCAGACCATGCAACACTCTGACGTAGCACTAACGTCTAGTGCCCATTTCAGTCGTAGTTGCATGATGTTAACATTAGCACATTCACGGGTAGTTTGCTTTGGAGGCCCATCATTAGAAGTGTTCAGCGCAATGTATATTCAGGCACATTGTACTCTGCCCATCATTAAAGTCTGATGTTACTTACGCCCCCTATCCTGTTTTAACAATCTGCCCAGCCTACAATATCTGTAATGATGAGTGGCTACCCAACGCCACAACATCTGGACACGCCGTTTCGAAATTGTCATGCCGAGCTTTCGGGCCATCACAATCTCCTCTCAGTCAAACTCATATAGATCAAGCACCTTCCTCGTTCTACACACAGAAAGCATGCTCATTGATGCTATACAACCAGTGTGTGAATGTGTATGACTAGCAGTTATTCCTAAGCAGGTGACCCTGCTATCATCTGGTTGGGTTATAACAATAGTAGATTGGTGGTCATAATGTTCAGACTGATCACTGTGCATTTCATCGAGCACATATGAGATGTGTTGGGGAGGCGCATTAATTGCACCACGTCCACGTGCAGCAACAACCGCCCCGCAATTGTCAACTGCAATGGTGGAGGAATGAGGCGCCTTGTCTTCAAAAACTCCTTATTATTCTTGCGGCCAGCATGGGACCATGTTCCAGACCATGCATTGCCATTCAAGGCCATCACAAAATATGTGAAGGATCTTGTTCTGCCTCTTTTAATATTCCAGGGGACCATCATGAAATGCAATGGCTTGTCTTTGAATACAAGTATCTTTTATGTTCGTCTCACTAAGTATTTCTTTCAGTTACCCTCTGTAATATACTGCAGCAGTTCCTTCTACGTATGTTCCCAGTTTCATCGAGGTATCATACTTGACAGTGACACGTCTTACCGGAATTTCTTTCGACCTTAAGTTTTGCACATCAGTGAGATAAATTTTCTGAAAATGGGAAGAGAAGATATGCACCAGTTGCTGTCTATTACAGGCATCTAATCTAACAAATTCGCTGTATTCCTCGTATTACACAACGATAAGGGAAACTTCTCTCACAGAAAATCTTAACACTTCATACATGGGAAAACACATGATTAAAGGAAACGAAGTTGACATGGGCTATGTAGTAAAAGGAGCAGTAGGACTGCTGAAGTTTACAATATTCACGAATGATACATCAGCAACTATTCTTCTTCACATGATTGTAAGGAAAACAAAACCATTTACACCATACTCACTTGCCAGAACAGTATGATCACTGTGAACTGCGACACTGAACGACAAAGCGAGTTGGAGGGCACTACTTTTTCTGGGAAGAAAAGTGCTGACATCAGGATCAGCGCTTTCGTATCTGTAGTGTCATATTACAGCTAAGACAATTACACACGTAGCGGCAGCATCAGCACCGTTAGCAGCGTCAGCACTTCCTTATCTCCAAGGCCATACCTGAAACCATGACATCCTGCCATGTGACTTGGTCAAGGAAAGGTGTAAAGGAGAGAGAGGGCACTCTTCACCCTCCACTCCTCTTCCCTGATATCTGCACAATTTGCATGAAGCATGACCCCCCCCCCCCACACACACACACGCACCTCGAACGCCATCTGATTGGCAAACAGTGGTGTCCAACCTCAGGTACCCACCACTTGAGCCTTTTTTTTATAACAATGTGATTACATGTGCATCAATATTCGCTATCCAGTGTGAAGTGTCGTCACCAGCAGTGATGCGCTGCGATGAAGAAGGAAACTATGAAACTATTCACATGTATTATGACATTCCAGCTGTAATTATTATCATTATTAAGTGTGGCTGCTTCACTATTCTTAGTTATTTTGCTATAGTTGTTACAGACTCACAGCAGCAGATGCAGCCCACACCATGTCTGTAGTTGTTAGACTAAGCCGTAGCATGAGAAGAGCAGTTGTGACAAGCGCCTCATCAGTGCTGAACGAGAACACCCACATGTTTCCACTTTCGCAAACCCACAGGATGTCTTCCTGACGTTTTGGGCCTGGTGTCACTTGACTATGCCATAGTACAACAACAGTGGCCAGGTCCCACGAGAGCAATGTTATCTGCTAACACACACAGTAAAACTATCAGTGGTCCTAAATGTGTAAAAATAGATCTGGCACATGACTGTGATTTTGAAGTAGCTATAGAGATAGAAAATGTACAAGCCAATTGTAAAGTGCAATATTCATGGTATGAGTGGGACTGTCTATGCGGTATGATGGAATATACAGGGTGGTCCATTGATCGTCACCGGGCCAAATATCTCACGAAATAAGCGCCAAACGAAATAACTACAAAGAAAGAAACTTATGTAGCTTGAAGGGGGAAACCAGATGGCTCTATCGTTGGCCCGCTAGATGGCGCTGCCATAGGTCAAACGGATATAAACTGCGTTTTTTAAATAGGAACCCCCATTTTTTATTGCATATTCGTGTAGTAGGTAAAAAATATTAATATTTATTTGGACCACTTTCTTCGCTTTGTGATAGATGGCGCTGTAATAGTCACAAACATATGGCTCACAATTTTAGACGAACAGTTGGTAACAGGTAGGTTTTTTAAATTAAAATACAGAACATATGTACGTTTGAACATTTTATTTCGGTTGTTCCAATGTGATACATGTACATCTGTGAACTTATCATTTCTGAGAACGCATGCTGTTACAGCGTGATTACCTGCAAATACCACATTAATGCAGTAAATGATCAAAATGATGTCCGTCAACCTCAATGCATTTGGCAATACGTGTAACGACGTTCCTCTCAACAGCGAGTAGTTCGCCTTCCGTAATGTTCGCACATGCATTGACAATGCGCTGACGCACGTTGTCAGGCGCTGTCGGTGGATCACGGTAGCAAATATTCTTCAACTTTCCCCACAGAAAGAAATCCGGGAACGTCAGATCCGGTGAACGTGCGGGCCATGGTATGGTGCTTCGACGACCAACCCACCAGTCATGAAATATGCTACTCAATACCGCTGCAACCGCACGCGAGCTATGTGAAGGAAATCCATCATGTTGGGAGTACATTGGCATTCTGTCATGCAGTGAAACATGTTCCAGTAACATGAAATGAAATGTCGTGTGACTAGAGTCTCCCGTCGGGTAGACCGTTCGTCGGTTGCAAGTCTTTCGATTTGACGCCACTTCGGCGACTTGCACGTCGATTGGGATGAAATTATGATGATCAGAACAACACAATACCCAGTCCCTAAGTGGAGAAAATCTCCGACCCAGCCGGAATCGAACCCGGGCCCTTAGGATTGACATTCTGTCGCGCGGACCACTCAGCTACCGGAGGCGGACATCGGTAGAACGTTACGTAGGAAAACAACATACATTGCACCATTTAGATTGACATCGATAAAATGGGGGCCAATTATCCTTCCTCCCATAATGCCGCACCATACATTAACCCGCCAAGGTCGCTGATGTTCCACTTGTCGCGGCCATTGTGGATTTTCCGCTGCCCAGTAGTACATATTATGCCGGTTTACGTTACTGCTGTTGGTGAATGACGCTTCGTCGTTAAATAGAACGCTTGCAAAAAAACTGTCATCGTCCCGTAATTTCTCTTGTTCCCAGTGGCATAACTGTACACGACGTTCAAAGTCGTCGCCATGCAAATTCCTGGTGCGTAGAAATATGGTACGGGTGCAGACGATCTTGATGTAGCATTCTCAACACCGACGTTTTTGAGATTCCCGCGAAATTTGTCTGCTACTGATGTGCGGGTAACCGCGACAGCAGCTAAAACACCTACTTTGGCGTCATCATTTGTTGCAGTTCGTGGGTGACGTTTCACATGTGGCAGAACATTTCCTGTTTACTTAAATAACGTAACTATCCGGCGAACGGTCTGGACACTTGGATGATGTCGTCCAGGATAACGAGCAGCATACATAGGACACCCCCGTGGGGCATTTTGATCATAATAGCCATACACCAATACGATATCGACCTTTTCGCCAATTGGTAAACGGTCCATTTTAACACGGGTAATGTATCACGACGCAAATACCGTCCGCACTGGCAGAATGTTACGTGATACCACTTACATATACGTTTGTGACTATTACAGCGCCATCTATCACAAAGCGAAAATAGTGGTCCAACTAAAACATTCATATTTCTTTACGTACTACACGAATATGTAATAAAATGGGGGTTACTATTTAAAACAACGCAGTTGACATCCGTTTGACCTATGGCAGCGCCTTCTAGAGGGCCAACTATAGCGCAATCTGGTTTCACCCTTCAAGCCAGACGAGTTTCGTTCTTTGTAGTTTTTTCGTTTGATGCTTATTTCGTGAGATATTTGGCCCGGTCACTACTGTATAGATTGGAAGATGACAGAAGACTGTATTTCACATTCTTAATGACACCCACATGTTTGGTTGTAAGGTCTCTGTAGTAGGTATGTATAGTGGTGCAGTGCTAGAATTGATCTCATAGTACACGAAAACATATTTAAAACATCCAAGTGATGTTAAAGAGAAGGAGCCATATTGTACCTTATTAGTTGCCACTGATAAATTGTATCGTTGTAGTCAGTAGTTGAGATGAGTGTACTGTGGATTATTGAGCATTTGCGCAATAACAGTGTAAATATTGATCAATTGGATCAATGTATTAATGCCTGTATCCCTGCTGTACCAAAGTGTCTAAGAGTTGAGCCTGCAACTATAAAATCAGCGGGGGCTGAGTTAACTGAAGAGAATCCACTTATGTAATTGCGCCTATTGGCTTGAATATGATTCAGGCTAAATTCAAAGCATGTGAAAAAGTCATTATTTCGATGCTTCTGTAAATCGAATGACTCTGTCTAAAACAAAAAAAATTTTTTACGAAGTTCTTCTCATTTACCTCCACCCTACAATAACCTTTATTATGTATAATAACACAGATATCGCGTATTAACTCACGGTTTGTCATCAGAAACATTATCTTCTTTTTCAAAAAAGAAATTTATAAAGGCAAAATTATCTTAATTTACATTACACCTAATGATCAAGTGTACAATATTTAGAGCAACAGAGATATGTTATGCTAATAGAGGAGGTGAATGATTTTAATTATTTACAATCTTTACATTTATAGGGACTAGCAGCAGCAGGTGAAGAACCGCAACAAACACAAAAAATACGCACAATTTATATACAAGCACACACACAGCGTGCAATTGTCTGCAAGGATCACATAATAATACACAATTCACATGCATACACGCACACACACACACAGACGACAAACACTTTGTAAGACTACACTGGACTTGAGGTATGTATTGGAAAGCGACAGGCCATTCTGAGTTAAAGCCCTGACAGCAATCTCTTTAACTGGTATACCTTCCACTTGACTACCTCTTTCATGTATCTGCTAACCTGATTTTGCTCTTTAACTGTGTTTTTTGTTGGTAGCCTGCATTAAAAGTTATCGCAGTTATCAGAATCTTAATGAACTTGAATGCTGAAACAGTGTTTATAAAATGGGGGACCTGTCATTATTTTTGTCAATTGTTGATGGTTGATTAATACATCAATGCGGAATTGATCTTTTTCATAAGTTAAGGCACAAGTTTATCGATTACAATTTCACAAAAATACATGTTATAAGTGCTGACAGAAATAAACACGAGCTGATGTTAGCACACATATGCAATGAAACAGTTGACGATCTTGTGTGGCGGCTGGTTGGCAGAGACTAAGGTTTGTGTGATTGAGCTCTTTCCTTTGGCTCTAAATATGGATAGACTTTGATGGATTTATTCTAACCATAAGTTATACTACGTTGGTGCAACTGGAACAAGTGGCGAGATAATGATGCTGATCGACCTAACAAGCAGGAGGAGGAATACAGTTGCCCTTCTCTCCATGTGTGGCACTGTCTCAAACGACGGTAATGGTTCAAGGTCTCCAAATATGCATAGCTAAGGTGTGTGTACCAGGTAACCGTGTTCACAAGTTCATCTGGAATACAAACATGCATGGGCGCTCTTTGATCTCTTACGCAATAGAGAGAACTGCGTGAGCTTGGTTTCTGTCCTGTCCTTTAACCTTTTCTGCAGAGCAAACAGAGAAGGATCCTTATCTTGTTCCCTGCTGATATCCTTAAGGCTCATACTGACGTCATTCACAAACGCCATTTTTTTCATATAAAACAGACTGTAGTGCTCTTCATCTAACGGATTTGCGCCACTTCTTTCTAAACCCACAGGTGAAAGTGACAACTCATTTGCGGTGAAGTTTCCCTCCCCCATTATGTGCGTGATAGAAAAATCATACTTCTGTAGCAAGAGTACCAATCTCCGGAGTCTCTTACTTTGGAGCTTCGCCGTGAGTAGCAACTCCAAGACTTTCTAATCAGTGGAGACTCTCGTTTTTCTCCTATACAGGAAGAATTTAATGTTTCGAAGCCAGACACGACCTCCAATGCTTCCAACTCAGTTACTGGGTAGCATCTCTCGCATTTACTCGGGACATGGCTTTCAAAAGCAATGGTCTTATGCACCATCTTCCTCCTTGCTGACATTCTGGTAGATTAATAAGCCCAGTTCAAACTATGAGCTGGCCTTTGTAATGCAACATTCCTCCGCCAAGTTGGAGTCCTACAAAATCGGTCGATTAACCAGCGCGGTTTTGGGGGTCTGGAATTCATCATCCACCATACCGTCCCAGTCCCACGGTGCCTTCCACAAAGTGTTTCACATCGTCGTTGTCCTGGAACCTCTTCCCACGTAATGCCTCCATCAGTGCACCAAACGAATGGAAATCACGAGGTCCTAATTAGGACTGCAAGGGAGATGAGGCAGAGCTTTCCAGCCCTGTACGATACGCAGACAGTATGTATGACTATAGATTTTATGTGGAGCGCAAGCTCATGGATATTTTAAATGCATTGTCACATGGCATTCCTAATCGTTATATCGGGCATTTTGAAAACTCCACCTTTAGTTCCGGTGCTGCGTTATTCATTGCTTGTAATCACAGAATGTGATCCCTTAGCGTGTAATACTTACGCCATCATCATTTATCCATACAGTAAAACTGCATGCCCTCGGGAAAAATTACGGCTGTAGTTTACCCTTGCTTTCAGCCGTTTGCAGTACCAGCACAGCAAGGCCGTTTTGGTTGCTGTTGCAAGGCCACATCAGTCAATCATCCATACTGTTGCCCCTACAACTACTGAAAAGGCTGCTGCCCCTCTTCAGGAACCACACGTTTGTCTGGCCTCTCAACAGATACCCCTCCGTTGTGGTTGCACCTACGGTACGGCCATCTGTATCGCTGAGGCACGCAAGCCTCCCCACCAAAGGCAAGGTCCATGGTTCATGGGGGTAGGTTGAATGATGATGGCGTCCTCTTGGATAAAATATTCCGGAGGTAAAATAGTCCCCCATTCGGATCTCCGAGCGGGGACTACTCAAGAGGACGTCGTTATCAGGAGAAAGAAAACTGGCGTTCTACGGATTGGAGCGTGGAATGTCAGATCCCTTAATAGGGCAGGTAGGTTAGAAAATTTAAAAAGGGAAATGGATAGGTTGAAGTGAGATATAGTGGGAATTAGTGAAGTTCGGTGGCAGGCGGAACAAGACTTTTCGTCAGGTGAATACAGGGTTATAAATACGAAATCAAATAGGGATAATGCAGGAGTAGGTTAAATAATGAATAAAAAACTAGGAGTGCGGGTACGCTACTGCCAACAGAATAATGAACGCATTATCGTGGCCAAGATAGACACGAGTCCCATGCCTACTACAGTAGTACAAGTTTATAAGCCAACTAGCTCTGCAGATGATGAAGAAATTGATGAAATGTATGATGAGATAAAAGAAATTATTCAGGTAGTGAAGGGAGACGAAAATTTAATAGTCATGGGTGACTGGAATTCGAGAGTAGGAAAAGGGAGAGAAGGAAACATAGTGGGTGAATATGGATTGGGGGAGAGGAATGAAAGAGGAAGCCGTCTGGTAGAATTTTGCACAGAGCATAACTTAATCATAGCTAATACTTGGTTCAAGAATCGTAAAAGAAAGATGTATACATGGAAGAATCCTGGAGATACTAGAAGGTGTCAGATTATTTAATAGTAAGACAGAGATTTAGGAACGAGGTTTTAAATTGTAAGACATTTCCATGGGCAGATGTGGACTCTGACCACAATCTATTGGTCAAATAGTCCCCCATTCGGATCTCCGGGCGGGGACTACTCAAGAGGACGTCGTTATCAGGAGAAAGAAAACTGGCGTTCTACGGATTGGAGCGTGGAATGTCACGCTCTACGGAGATCCGAATTGGGGACTATTTTACCAATAGATTGTGGACAGAGTCCACATCTGCCCCTGGAAATGTTTTACAATTTAAAACCTGGTTCCTAAATCTCTGTCTTGCCATTACACGCTCGAATCCGTAGAACGCCACGCGTGGAATGTTTAAACTGTAGATTAAAACTGAAGAAACCGCAAAAAGGTGGGAAGTTAAGGAGATGGGACCCGGATAAACTGACTAAACCAGAGGTTGTACAGAGCTTCAGGGAGAGCATAAGGGAACAATTGACAGGTATGGGGGAAAGAAATACAGTAGAAGAAGAATGGGTAGCTCTGAACGATGAAGTAGTGAAGGCAGCAGAGGATCAAGTAGGTAAAAAGATGAGGGCTAGTAGAAACCTTTGGGTAACAGAAGAAATATTGAATTTAATTGATGAAAGGAGAAAATATAAAAACGCAGTAAATGAAGCAGGCAAAACGGAATATAAACGTCTGAAAAATGTGATCTACAGGAAGTGCAAAATGGCTAAGCAGGGATGGCTAGAGGACAAATGTAAGGATGTAGAGGCTTATCACACTAGGGATAAGATAGATACTGTCTACAGGAAAATTAAACAGACCTTTGGAGAAAAGAGCGACATTTATATGAATATCAAGAGCTCAGATGGAAACCCAGTTGTAAGCAAAGAAGGAAAAGCAGAAAGGTGGAAGGAGTATATAGAGATTCTATACAAGGGCGATGTACTTGAGGGCAATATTATGGGAATAGAAGAGGATGTAGATGAAGATGAAATGGGTAATACGATACTGCGTGAAGAGTTTGACAGAGCACTGAAAGACCTGAGTCGAAACAAGGCCCGGGAGTAGACAACATTCCATTAGAACTACTGACGGCCTTGAGAGAGCCAGTCCTGACAAAACTCTACCATCTGGTGAGCAAGATGTATGAGACAAGCGAAATGCCCTCAGACTTCAAGAAGAATATAATAATTCCAATCCCAAAGAAAGCAGTTCTTAACAGATGTGAAAATTTCCGAACTATCAGTTTAATAAGTCACAGCTGCAAAATACTACCGCGAATTCTTTACAGACGAATGGAAAAACTGGTAGAAGCCGACCTTGGCGAAGATCAGTTTGGATTCCGTAGAAATGTTGGAACACGTGAGGCAATACTGACCCTAAGACTTATCTTAGAAGAAAGATTAAGGAAAGGCAAACCTACGTTTCTAGCATTTGTAGACTTAGAGTAAGCTTTCGACAATGTTGGCTGGAATACTCTCTTTCAAATTCTAAAGGTGGCAGGGGTAAAATACAGTGAGCGAAAGACTATTTACAATTTGTACAGTAACCAGACGGCAGTTATAATAATCGAGGGGTATGAAAGGGAAGCAGCGGTTGGGAAGGGAGTGAGACAGGGTTGTAGCCTGTCCCCGATGTTATTGAATCTGTATATTGAGCAAGCAGTAAAGGAAACGAAAGAAAAAATCGGAGTAGGTATTAAAGTTCATGGAGAAGAAATAAAAATGTTGAGGTTCGGCGATGACATCGTAATTCTGTCAGAGACAGCAAAGGACTTGGAAGAGCAGTTGAACGGAATGGACAGTGTCTTGAAAGGAGGATATAAGATGAACATCAACAAAAGCAAAACGAGGATAATGGAATGTAGTCGAAATAAGTCGGGTGATTCTGAAGGAATTAGATTAGGAAATGAGACACTTAAAGTGGTAAAGGAGTTTTGCTATCTGGGGAGCAAAATAACTGATGATGGTCGAAGTAGAGAGGAAATAAAATGTAGACTGGCAATGGCAAGGAAAGCGTTTCTGAAGAAGAGAAATTTGTTAACACGTAGATTTAAGTGTGAGGAAGTCGTTTCTGTAAGTATTTGTATTGAATGTAGCCATATATGGAAGTGAAACATGGACGATAAATAGTTTGGAAAAGAAGAGAATAGAAGCTTTCGAAATGTGGTGCTACAGAAGAATGCTGAAGATTAGATGGGTACATCACATAACTAATGAATAGAAATGGGCAGAAGAGGAGTTTGTGGCACAGCTTGACAAGAAGGGACCGGTTGGTAGGACATGTTCTGAGGCATCGAGTGATCACAAATGTAGCATTGGAGGGCAGCGTGGAGGGTAAAAATCGTAGAAGGAGACCAAGAGTTGAATACACTAAGCAGATTCAGAAGGATGTAGGTTGCAGTAAGTACTGGGAGATGAAGAAGCTTGCACAGGATAGAGTAGCATGGAGAGTTGCATCAAACCAGTCTCAGGACTGAAGACAACAACAAACTTACGCCATCCAACGGCGAGATAGGTAACATTTTAGCGGTTCCGTCGTCTCTATGTGAACATTTCGCCTGTAACATAGTGTAGCGCGTCAAGCTTGTGAGAGTGATGTCCGACGCCGATATGTATGGATGGTACGTGTAGGTTAACAACAGCGTGCATTTTATCAGCTGTGTATTTCTTATTGAGATATGTAAATGTGTTGAGTGTCTGTTGCGCTCTGACGTACTGTAATGCAACATGGAATCTTTGTAACGTAAAATTCTTTGTTTTACATGATAGGCGAAATTATTTCGAGGTGTATTGTGCACAAAAGGTATGTCTGTGGATTATCTCTGGTCGCACTCTTGGGGGCCTGCTTTTATCATGGGCATTATGCCTGGGGCAGATGTCAGGAGCTTCTCAGATTTCTCCGTTTTGATGAAAAATCAATCTGGGCTGAACGTCTGGCAGCCAACAAATTCGCTCTTGTACCTGAAATTTGGGGAAAGTTCATTGAAAACAGTATTCGCGCTTACTGCCCTGGAGAAAATTTAACCATTGACAAGCAACTGTTACCAAGAACAGTAAATGCAGGTTTATTCAATTCATGTCCAAAAAAACCAGACAAATTCTGTCTCAAATTCTGGTTGGTTGTTAACGTATCGATAAAGTATATGTGTAGTGCTTCCCAATAACTCGGCAAAGAGGACATAAATAAACAACCACTTGGAGGGTATGTCGATCTGCGTCTTACGGAGCCATTTGTAAATGAAGAAAAAAATGTGACCACAGATAACATCCTTACGTCTCTTCAACTTGCTAAAAAACTCAAAGAAAAAAAACTTCAATAGTTCGTACAATGAACAAAATCCGCCGTGAAATCCCCGATGAAGTAAGGAAGCTGAATGCTGAATTACACTCCACCACAATACTGCACAATAGTGGCAACACAGGCAGCACCTTGACTGTATACCAAGGAAATAAGAATATAAATGTCATTCTTCTGAGTACGCTACATGCTGAAGTAGTAATATGCAAGGAAGGAAAGAAACAATCTGAAAGTGTAACGTTCTACAGTGCAACATAGTACAGGGTGGACATGGCTTATCAAATGACCCGTAAATATACTACGAATAGTGCATGTAGGAGATGGGCAATGCCGGTCTTTTACAACATACTGGACATGGCGGCAATAAATGCATGGGTCATCCATAACAAACAAGGAAGAAGTTCATACTTCAAACGGCAATTGAACTCAAGGTAATGAAAAGGAAGAACATCAGGCAAAGGAAGAGGATATGGGACTGAAATCACATAGAAAGCGGAGGAAGTGCCAAATCAGCCTCTAAAAAGGCAACAAGACCAGCGAAAACTGTGGAAAGTGCCACAAAGCCATGCGCAGAAAATGTGCACGTAAAACAGAAATCACCAGTGCTAAGTGCATCAAGCAGCTTCGAATAACTAAAGTCAAAACTAATACAGAGCTGTTTGTAAGACACATGTGATAGTAAAGTGGACCAAATATACTAAATGTTTCTCAAAGGTTGTATCAATACTTAATAAATAAAAATCTATAGTTCAGAAATTCTTTAGCATTAGCAACAATAAAATTGTATGAGACATTGTTGTACAGGTAAGTAGTAATTCCTATTCATAATTGTAAATAATAGTTGTGATAAAAAAAATAAATTAGGGGTTAAGAAACACTACAAAAATATTTCTTTAATGATACAGGGTACTTTTCTGGCTCAATAATATGTAAAAATCAACACGTACTTCTTTCAGACATTGTTTATAATGTGTATGTTTCACAGATTTTTTGTTGATATCAGGTTAACGCACCACACTTTCTAAATAATTTAGAAGATTTTTGAATATTTTTGAACCTACTTAGTATTATTAAAAAATTACAAAGAAATTGATGCTACTTTTTTCCAAAATACTTCCTCAAATTGAGGTATCATTTAATCCAATGTTACACATTTGAAGGAGACCAAGTTTTTACCAGATATGCAAGATGTGATCGCTGAGGTACTAGATCTATTTAATTTCACCTATTATGTATATTATAAGGATAAAAAATATCATATCATAGATTTTAGTTTTTATAATTTTTTCCTGCTAAAATGTTATTTTTACATAATTTACTTTATTCTGCAATAAAGCTTAGGTCTACTACATAAGTATGGACTATTGCAAGTTACAGAAAAAGTTAGAACAATGCTTTATTTACTTTAGGAAATATTTGTACCCAAATTCTGAAAAATACAACTTGCAGGAAATTGTGAAAGAAGATATGAGTCAAATTAAACTGTGCCCCATAACATTCTGGAAGTATAGTCTTCATCCTGCAACATTTATTCGTCTTCAGGTTTCCTCTTGGCGTTTCTTTTACCACTTCTTGCTTCTTTGGTAACTTGAAGAGCGAACCTTTCAGCTTCATGTCTGTCATTGTCTGTCATATGCATGCAACTGATGTTCAATATTAAAGCCACATTTTATGCCTAAAATTCGCGGGACTTCCAACCTTCCTATCACTCCATCATTGAAACATATCACAGGATCTAATACACCAACTTTTAATGTATTTAGTACTACAAATTCATTCTTGGGTAATCTATCCAATAGGCAATGGCTGAAACTTTCATTTGCATTCTGAGTGCCCCCCATGAAGAGATTTGCTAAGCAAAACAGGGTCACTCAGGTCTAAAAAAATTGGTTTTATTCCATTCATAACAGGATAAGGAAGAGAATGCTTATGATAGTATATTTGACCACTTTGTTTTGCTGTTTGGTAACCACACCAAGAATCTGCTGCTTTAGTGCAAAGCTCGTGAACAGGGTGGTCATCTGTGGACAACTTATTAAAGAAGGTGGCCCATACAGCTTTCCTCATTGCTATAACATCATGTGAGGCGCAGTTCATCTAATGGATAGTCCATAATAACTCCAACGAAGGTCTGTTTCAGTTTCTATCAATCTGCGTCCGCTAGATAGAGAGTTTCCATCACATAGCCACTTTCCTTTCACTACTCTTTGTAGCTTCCTCAATCTAGCACATGTCCACAATACTCCAGTTTTGTATCACCATAAACATTGAACTCAAAATTAAGTTTAATTAAGTCAATATGGATTAATTAATGAATATAAGTTCAATTGAGTTATTAATTGATCAAACCATAAAACCATAAAAAGAGAATAATGTATTGGAATTTAGTCGATTAATTATGTGTTTGTTTTAGATTAAGATGAACGTTTATTTGGAATATTGTTCACATGTTTTGTGATAACAAATGCACCGCATGTACACACGCAAGCACAATGAAAACTACAGTCAGGATTAATGTGGATAGGAGATTAATTTTAAAATAATATCACTTATCTTGGGGAAAGCAAACGAAGTTGTTATAGAAACAGACCAAGTAACCATGAAGGCATCAGATAGTGAGAACTATTTTAAATGATGTAAGCAAAACAATTAAGTGACAATAATGTGAACAATCCATGAATAATAAACTAAAGAAGTTTCCGTAGAATAATCTGGCACTATTCAAACTATTGAATGACATTATTAGGCAGAAACAAAATATACTATCGTTAGTAAATAGTGAACCGTTAGTGTTCGGTGTGTGTGTGCACAAAGAGAAGAAGTGTAATAAGTGTTTCAGATTTACGACTGTGATTTTGCGGACAGCCAAGCTGCAGGCTGCACTAAGCTGTGGTGCAGTCTACTGCTGACGTCACCACAGGACAACGAGATCAACCCTCGACCGGTGAAAATCGGATCGTAATCGCTGCATTGTACGATGTGATGCAGTAGCAGCGTCGCCAGCGGTTCGGAGCGGAAGAACAGGCATCTAACTGGGCCATGTCTCGCAGCCCTCATGGTCCAGTACTGCCGCAGAAAGCCGCAGAAAGTAAAATGCCGGCGCTACCCGGAAACGTTGCCCAATCGAACAACTGCCAAACCTTCCACCACCGGAAACCAATGCAATCATTATAGGTTCCGGACACGAAAAAGTAAAGAAAGCTGTCGCAGCGTCAGTGCGACGACGCGACGTCAACAGTGCAATAAAATGAATTATTTAAGTTATGAACATTAGGTTCATTTTCTGTAAAGATCAATGTATATGTATAAATGGTGTAGAGTTCAAATTTGGAAATGTGTGTGAGAATGGAAAACCCAAAATAAGGACCGGAACTAAGTAAGGACTTCGAAGTAGGAATGAAATACCCACTACATCGTCCGGGGGCAAGTATAACACCCCCACGACCCCCTTACAGTCATTTAAGACAGAATATCATAATATGAAGTAGGGAAGAGTTATCTTGGCAAATACGACATCTTTGCCGATAAGTTAACACCATGACGTTTTGATAACAACAACATTATACATCACTGAGAGTTTTTGTTATGAAAAGATGAGGAAGAAACCTCAGATTTAATTAATGGAAAAATATCCAAGTGATAATTGCAATTAATATCTTGAAAGCTAAGTCCAAGGTGACGTTAGTCAGAGATAACTTTTATGTGGAAGAGAGTTGTAAGCGCAACGAAGAAATTCAATGCGCCTACAATACTCTTTCAAAGAAGAAGTCGCTTGCTGGCTCTCGTCCTGTAAGGACGTGCGAGAACAATTCTTGTCTTAGTTATTGAGAGTACGGAAAGCGACGAGATTGTTTTGCGTTCAGAAGTGTTTCCTGCGTGACGTGATTCATGAACTTCGGAAACTGATTTTCTAAGCAGAGACAGGAACTGATAGACGCTTTTAACCGTGCATAATGGGTTAATTGAACTTTATTGACGAAACTAGTGAATATTGGACTTGACTTTCAAATAGTTGGAACTAAAAGAAGAGTGGATAGTATATCAAAGGACTACACTCAATTAGTCTCGAGTAGGACACAGTTACACGACTTCACGAAGATAATACAATTACGCTGAAGAGTCAAGTTGTCGTAACTGTCAAGAATCTTAATTTTAATAGAACTGACTTTACCAACCACCTGCGTGTGCGTGTGGTGCGAAAGTTATGAAGTATTTAGTGGCCAAGGAACAATAAACTGGTCGTTCCAAGTGAAATATCAAGCGTGGACTACATTATTAAGTGATTTAATCAATGATAGTTAACCAACGACTGTTCAGCAGGGACAATTTAATCTTAATATCAAAATACCTACTTGATTAATTGAAAACAGAATTTCTGAACTTTTTTTTTTTTTTTTTTTTTTTTTTTACCATTACGGGCGTAGGTTCACTCAGACGTGATCAAAGAGTATCTGTGGATCTCGCTTCATACAGGTTCAACAACTCCATAGCAACGAGCCAACAACGTACGAGAAGACTGATAATTACAATGTTTCCTCGCATTTGGTGGTCTGTACGATGCGGATGAGATAAGATTTAACAACTACATCATATCCGGGCAATGAATCTTTCAATCTTAAATCAGAAGAAGCATCCATCGCACGAGTTCGCATTTCTGTCTCCCTTTCACCAAGGGGGACCTACGTCATCGCGCTTCGTGTCTCGACTCCACTGCGAGAGCTGTGGCAGTAGCAGCTCTACGGCGTCGAGAATATCAGAACGCGGTTGGAGTGCGGGGACGCCACAGTAGCTCAGTTGGTAGAGCACTTGTCCGCGAAAGGCAAAGGTCCCGAGTTCGAGTCTCGGTCCGCCACACAGTTTTAATCTGCCAGGAAATTTCAACTTTTCCATTCTCCAGAGAAATAGCACTTACAGCACCGTCAAGGAACGATGTCCTCGACGTTGCCATCTCCCATCAAGTTCAACGGCACTGTCCCTGGTTCCACTAATATTTATAGTTTCTTCTACTGCACGTTTCATAGATGCTTTAGACACAACCGTCAACGCACCTAAAAGTATATTTATGTACTTGCTGGACCTACTGGGAGGAGTAGGAAAGTCCATCAAACCACAAAACGTTTGAGCAGCCTTTATTCCTTTTACTATTGCACGCACTGCACACACAAACTTCAAATTCGCATCATATGAACAATGCCCAATGTTTGAAGTAATTTTTGAGGTAGATTTACTGTAGGATCTACACAGAACAACTAATTTTGACGCTAAACCCTTCCTGCTACTATGTTGATCACTTATTTCCAGACTCCCTACACGATCATATTGTTTATATTTCGCCACTTCCTTTATCAAAGAAGATAAGATGCCAACATTAACAACAACAAATCCACTACAAACAGCGTCCTTGTTAACACAGAAATTTCAATAAGCAGGAGGCGTGCCATGGAGGTGTTTCTTCCGTGAAGGACTAATACATAGGTTACTTTCAACGGTATAGCTTTCTTTGCTTGTGAACTGGTTACGACGGAATTTCGTTTCATTGCGTGGCTTAGTTCGTATTTATTGCACACTAAAGGATATGTACCTCCACAAATATATATTATCACTTGGCAACAAACATTCAATAACACGTGAACAAACTCCTTCAACAAAATGAAAGTAACTACTAGCAAAGATAATCATTTACAGAAACTAGAAACCTGCACTGTTGCCAACATATACAATATATCATATGTATCATAGCAGGAAACAGGAAGTTCATTTTTTTAAAAAAATAATACTGGATTCTGTAACAGAAATAAAGGGGGTGTGGCGGCATGCATGACCGTAACTCTAAAGTTTGGTATCATAGGTATTTTTCATTTGAAACCCTATTATGTATCTATCAATGCAATGAGGAAAGACAATAGAATTTAATAAAGTCAGAAAAAGATTTCGATTTTTCCACCATTTTCCCCGTATTCATGCCAAATATGAAAATATTCTATGTGTGTTCAAAATGACCCCTTTCCGCCGTTTTAGTAATGTCAGAAACTCCGCCGTTTTGGTATTGAAATATAATAAGTATTACATGGGCTCATGGTTCTTTTTATTTGAGCTACACTATTTAGAAACTAACAAAGCTTTCAAGGTTCCCACTTATGTTTAGGAATCAATCCCCTTAAGTTAATTCACAGTAGACATACATGATTTTTTATAGCAACACCCATTACGGTTCATACTTATCTAGAGAATTGTTGGTCTCGACTACTCCTGCGCCAATTACTTCATAAACATACGGTAACGAAAATCTTATTTATTACTTTCAGCTTTCTTCGGTGCTCCCCTCTTTCAAATCTCCCTCTTCATTGAATTTTTGGAATCAGATATCCTCTCGAACGTTTGGTGTTTAACTGCAATAATCTCTCTGCAATAATTCTCCGGAAAATTCTGTTTTCCATCAGTCATCACATGGTTATACTGTGTCCTCCATATTCATAGAATGCTTCTATTCTCCTCTTAAAATCTTCCGTCTTCTACCACAACAAAACCAGCTTTTCCGTCCCAGGAATTACCCTTTTTTTCTACTAGTTAACATTTTTGCACCCGTCCGTCGTGAAGTGACCGAGCCCTAGCTCAAACTGCTCTCGTTTGTCACTCTATTCGAAACAAAAATTTAACACAGATAAACTCTTCCTATTAGATCAGAGCTTATTTTGTGTACAGATAAATTAACACAGTTAAATTTACAAGAAATAATATAACAAATTCATATGATACATTGCGCTTCATTCACTTCAAAACATCTAATAAATAAGACGAGTTAAGGATGTATAGTGAATTACATTGTTTACCACGCTTTTAGTCAAGTATTGAAATTGCGCTACGTTGATTTGTCATAAAAAATATGGAAATACTATTACTAAAAATAGAAAAACACATTTTCAGAGTTGCGTAGGGAATTATATGATAGACCCACGTTTAAACTAAATAAAAATAGGTTGGAATGAGGAAAAAATGAAACATTTACTAGTATTACAAGTGAATAAGTTGCTCTCTGGCCAAGTCACTGTTCTCGCACTGGGTAGGAGGATGGTTCAAATCTGTACCGCCATTCAAATTTAGGTTTTTAGTGTGATTTCCCTAAATCGCTCGAGGCGAATGTCGGGGTGGTTCTTTTGAAAGGGCACGGCCGATTTCCATCCCACCTTGAAACAGTTAGGCGGTGGCCTAACGTTCTCGATGTGGACGGGGAGTGAACCCATACTGTTCCTTCCTTCCTATGGCTACGTGGATCAAAGTACAAAGGAAAGGACATCAGTTTACGGCATTAATTCGAACTATATATGAAATAGATAGTCAAAACAGTTCCGCGATAATGTGAGCATTAAGCAGAACCCATAACGCTATACGGAACAGACATAACAGCTACTTTCACAACCCATTCGCATCCGCTGCCATCTACAGTAGGTGGAGCTGGCCTGCACGGCTAAAGTTCGGTCCCCTTACTTACTATAGGTGGCAACGGATGCAAAAAGAATTGTGAAAGCTATGTGTTCTGCCTGTCACTATCATCCCATCTTCCCTGCCACTAAGTTAATATGATCTCACCTGATTGGCTCAAATGGTTCAAATGGCTCTGAGAACTATGCGACTTAACTTCTGAGGTCATCAGTCGCGTAGAACGTAGAACTAATTAAACCAAACTAACCTAAGGACATCACACACATCCATGCCCGAGGCAGGATTCGAACCTGCGACCGTAGCGGTCACGCGGTTCCAGACTGAAGCGCCTAGAACCGCAAGGCCACACCGGCCGGCTCACCTGACAGTATTCAGCTCTATGAACTGAGGTGGTCACAGGTTCCTTCGACTGCTTATTAAAATCAGTTGTTTAATGAAGGGAACAGGGAGAGATTACAGACTGTTAACAGACAGACAGCTCAAATAGAATTGGATATGTTATTGAGAACACATATCAATACGAGATAGTCTTGTTACACAAAAACAAAAAGTGTGAACTTAGCATTCCACAAATTTGGATTATATTGGCGATCCGCAGGATTACTGCAGGCCAAACGAAAAGTACATGAAAACAGAAGTAATAATAAGTAGCCTTGTCTCTAGAGAGAATATTGATGCAGTAAATTAGGGATGATCTCCAGGAGTCGAATCACAAAGAAAGGTAATGAGCCATGAGCAGGCACGTGTTGTGAGCACACAGAGAGGATCAGCACTACAAATATTACCGCTCTAGCATTGTAGACACAAAAACCGTACGAATAGGTTTGAAGGATCAACAGTACCGACCAGCTGTCTTGTCACCCTCAACTCTTAGGCGTCAACGCATGCGGTTATTTTACTCTCTGTCTCTGTCTCTGTGCCACGGGACTGGGGTGGACAACTATAGCGACTTCGTTACTTGCTTTAAACGTCTCCGAAAGCCACTTTGTTATACTACAGAAAAAGTCCTTCATCGTTGGAGATATCACGTGCATCAACATCGAATCCCGCCTGGCGTGTTTTTATCGTTAGTGTGTTATTACCAGCTGCTGTAGAAAGAGGCTTCTGCAGTTTCACACAGCTTCTCAGGTCACAGACTTGTGTGTGAAATCGCAGAACCAAAGCTACAGTGCGCGGACCGGTTTGAAATATGGCAGGATTACTACAAGCTGGAAACAGAAGGTTGTAGCTACTATTACCAGACTGATATAACAAAGCGAGTGGGGGACATGCCTTCAATTCTATTAAATGTTCATCTTTTCCCCGGGTATACTGATTTCATTCGCTTTTCAGCGTCTGGAAGATCCTAATGTGTCTTAAGTAAAGTGACCTCTCGTCACATTTGTGGTCGAAGTGTCTAAAGGGGAGTGACTTTAGTTGAATTTCTGGTGTTCTAAGTAAACCTTTTCTTGCAGTGTGGTCACCACTGCAGCTGGTATAGTGGAGACCAGCGTCGTATATTAATTTTTAATGAATCTGGTTAGCGCCGGTCGCATAAAGCCTAACACGAGGCATCCAGGCACACAAAAGAAGATACACCTGACTCGTCAGCGTCACTGAATTTAATTAATGTACATTGTTAAATAGAAAATAAATGTATTGTTGCATATGAATGAAAGGTTTTGAGATTGTTAATCTGTTTCATCTGCCGAACTGTAACGTCTTCGTATGCGTCAACCGACTGAACGCACCGATTGTGTTTCAATTGATTTCGATGGAAAGTTTTGTTATATGATGTTGAATCTTCCCCTTTGAATGTAATGAATGACTGAGCTGATAAGAATTCTACGTTACTTGATTATCAAACTCCAGAGTGAAACTGAAAGTACTGAGATAGTTTTCTCCTTACTTCTTCTGATTATTACTAAACTGACACACAATATTTTGGCCAACGCAATCTGACTTTCAATAATCCCTACAAAAGAATAGCCCTGACAATCAATAAACTATACCCTTCATGAACCACTTACCTCACAAAAATTTTCGTTACTCGAACTACTGCAATGCAGCGAGCGCTAATAATGCCAGCAAAATAAAAGCTTCTAACTACTGAAGCCACTAACTACTGATAAGTATATAGTTAGCAAATGAAACATTTTGGTAGAGAATAAACAATGTATTTACCTTCATGTTGTTCAAAAGTCATTATATATTAATTCTTGACATCCAATTTAACAAATTTCCTTTTTCTGATGGACACACGTCCAGATCGTCCGCACATATTAACATCTCAGAACTCTGGCATCTCTCTCCCCACATCCATCACTGCTGGCGGCTCTGCCCAACGCTACATCCAACAGCCCAACACTACACTTACGAAAAACTTCCAACAATGAGTCCAACCAGCCACAGACTGCACACAGCGCAGTCAGCGATTTTAATACAGAGCGCTACGTGGCGTCACCAACATAAAAACCTAAACAACCTACTTCCAATGTGTGTGTGATTTTCTGTGAAGGCTATAATAAAGTTGATTCACAAGACGTCTACTATATACGATTAGTGAAAACACATTTGCAGTAATTCAAAAATTTATTGCAGAAAACGTCAGACGTTTGATTATTAGCTTCTCTGGAGAACAGACATTTACGTAAGTTTACATGATCAGTGAATTAATTTTACAGTGATTAACGCTCTTTTAACGAAAGACAGAAAGTAAATAGCAAATGCTGTGGATTCTTATCTATTCACTTTTCGAAGATACAGGGAATGTCTGTAATCAGCAATAAAGTTATTATAAGCCCAAATTCCAAATTAACACTTCAGCTGCAGCTGCTCATGCAATATCTCTGGATCAATATTGTCAGAGAATCACTGTAAGTTTCCATAGCTTCAGAAATACCCAATGCGATGTAAAGAAAATATTTAATGGTATGAAGTTTTTTAAACCTATAAGCTTAATTCTATGCGACCCGAAGTAGAATCTAAGACAGCGGGTGAAGTGAGTGGGTCACAGAATTATCTATGCAGAAGTTTACACAAAAAAGTAGGTAAGTAATGACCTTCCGAACCAGAGTAGTGAATACAGGACAAGGGTTTGCATCCACTCCCACTGCCCTTATCCGCTTGTTACTACTGGTTTTTTGGCGGAACTAAACCATAATATTACATTGTATAGAAGTTCCCAACAAATATTAAAGTTTAATAGCAAAAACTGTAATTGGGCTGTTTAGATTTTTATATTGGTAATGCCATGTAGCGCTCCGTATGAAAATCACTGGCTGTGCTGTGTGCAGTCTGTGGCTAGTTTGCATTGTTGTCTGCCATTGTAGAGGGGCAGCTGGATGTTAACAGCGCGTAGCGTTGGGCAGTTGGAGGTGAGCCGCCAGCAGTGGTGGATGTGGGAAATGAGATGGCGGATTTTTGAGTACAGAATGGATATTATGAACTGCTATGTATATTATGCTTTTTCAACAATATTAAGGTAAATACATTGTTTGTTCTCTATCAAAATCTTTCATTTGCTAACTATGCCTACTAGTAGTTAGTGCCTTCCGTAGTTTGAATCTTTTATTTAGCTGGTAGTAGTGGCGCTCGCTGTTTTGCTGTAGCTTGAGTAACGAAGATTTTTGTGAGGTAAGCGATTTGTGAAAGGTATAGCTTAATGTTAGTCAGGGCCATTCTTTTGTAGGGATTTTTGATAGTCAGATTGCGTTGCGCTAAAAATATTGTGTGTCAGTTTAAGCACAGTCTTGTATAAATTTTTCTAAGGGGACGTTTCATATGTCGACCCTTAGCCTAATATACCTCACTGGAATCTTCTGATTTTTTTCTTGTCGTATGTGTAATTAGTGTAGATTTTGTTTATTGCTAGCGCGTAATTGTAGAGAGAATCTCCTTTGTAGTTGCAATCTTTCATTGTTGTACAGTAAAACAGTTGTGGCATGCATGTAGATTTGCACCAAGTATTTCGCAGCTACGCTTGCAATTAACTAGATATTATTTTCAGTGCTATGTTAATGTGTTCTCTTATTTTTGCTCTTCAAATTGTGTTTATCTGTGTTGTCGTGTGAAATATTGTGACAATAATGGCGTGTGAAAAACGTAAGACTAGGCTCCAAAGTAAACTGAGAAATGACAGTGAAGACGAAAGCAGTGTGTTAACGCCACCATGTAATGAATTAACTAATATTCAAAGTAGTAATTTGGTAACTGTGCATAGGGAGATGGAGCGGGCGTCAAATAATGGTGTAGACAGTGAAACAGTTAGTAAACAGGGAAACATTATCGATCGATCGGTCGGCAACAGCTCGCCTCAGGAATTAGGAATGACAGAACACAATATTTCAAATACTGTAGACTCAGGTTTTGGGTTCTCACCGTTTTCTCAAATGAGTCAAGACACATTTTCTGCTTGTCAAAATGTGAATGTTGCTGGTGAAAATGCACTGCCGAAAATCGTAGAGGAAGATTCCAGACACTAATGCATTGTTATTACAATTAATGCAACAAATGGGACAAAATCTTCAAAAGTTAGACACAATGGAACAAAATCTTCAAAAGTTAGACACAATGGAACAAAATCAGAGACAAACACAGCAAAAGCTTCAAAAGTTAGACACAATGGAACAACACCAGAGACAAACACAGCAACAGTTAGACGCAATGGAACAAAATCTTCACACCATGCTTGGACAAACACGTGAAGATTTAACTACTGAGTTACATAACATTGAATCGAAATGTCAAAAAGTCTGTAATGACGTAAAAACACAAATTTGTGAGCATTTCCAACCTATTTTTTCGCGTCATGAAAATGCATTACAGAATCACGAAGCAGCCATAAGAGAACTGCAAACTATTGTTCATGAAAGTCATGACACCTTGCGAGCTAAAATTGACTCAGTTGCATCTACCGATTCGCTTACGCAACTTGCAAAAACTCAAGAAAACTTAAAGGACACAGTAGATACGATTTCAACACAAATGGACACTCTGAAACTTGGTTCAGAAAAACACACTGAGGAAATAAGTACACTATCGGAGAAAGTAGCCGAACTTTCGGATCAGTTCACTAAATTATCTGCAAAGGTAGATGATGATCTGAATGACACAAGACCTGTAGCCATCACTGGCACAGAAGAGTGCGAACAAATTAGGAAATTCAAACAAAATCAGAATCAAATTAATACGCAACACCAAAGAGAAATCCGGGAAGTACAGGATCAGCTGACACAGGTAATACAAGAATTATGTATTTCAGAGGCCACTCGCGCTCCAATACGGGAAGAGGGACATAGAAATACGGAACAGCCACAAAATAATAACTCAGGGAACTTCGGTAATTATGAAAGAAATTGGCAAGGTACACCGAATTTTGAGGTGGAACCGCCGACACGACGTAACAATGACCAATTTGTTACTCGCCGACACGATGATTTTGACTATAAGCTGTTCATTACTACACGTAAATTCAAAACGTTTAAGAATTCTGCCAACGACATTCATCCACAAGCGTGGCTCCATCAATTCTCTCATTGTTTTCCTCCCAACTGGTCATTGGAGCACAGGTTAGAATTTATGTGTGGCTACTTGGAGAATGAACCAGCTGTAAGAATGCGATCGGTCATTCACGATTGTCACAGTGAAGGAGAATTTTATCATGCCTTCCTCTCAGCGTATTGGTCTCAAGCTACACAAGGCCGAGTAAAACATAGCATCATAATGATGAAACATTTCGAACAATCTGAATTTTCCAGTCTTGTGAAATATTTTGAAGACATGTTGCACAAGAATTAGTACCTCTCAAACCAATACAGCCCCTCAGAACTCATCCGCATTTGCTTAATCAAACTGCCTGAACATTTACGACATATTATTTTAGCAGGGCATTGCAAAGACGACATTGAAGCTTTTCAGAGACTGTTACAAGAACTGGAAATTGACACCGACAATCGCGGAACGCGAAAACAGGAGCACAACAATTACAGATCACATCCGTCACAATTCCGCGATGACAGAAATAATATACGACAAGGCTATTCTTTCAATGTAAATCGTGACCGAAACAGAAACCACCCG
Organism: Schistocerca cancellata; assembly: GCF_023864275.1. Lineage (NCBI taxonomy): Eukaryota > Metazoa > Arthropoda > Insecta > Orthoptera > Acrididae > Schistocerca > Schistocerca cancellata. Next base: position 982,546,365 of record NC_064626.1, on the reverse strand, counting down.
TATGACAACCGTTGGCAGAGTAGTAATAATTACAGGGAAAGATCACCTCTCTGCGGTAATGACTATCACAGAGACATTCAGAGAAACAGACAATATTGGAACCAAAATAATTATTATCGTGGGAGACAGAATAACTTCAGACGCAATGGTCCAGCGCGCAGTTACGATTCAGGGAGAAATTCTCCACCACGTGACTGACAAGAAAGAAACTATGGAATCTACCGACATGACGACAGACGATATGATCGTAACGACAGACCTGAATTGCATCAGAACTGGCGAGATTCAAACAGAGCAGGGTATTCTCGTCAAAGTGAATTTGTAGAAGTTAGGTCTCCAAATCCCAATAACGACGCGCGCCAACAAAGGAACAGACAATGACTCGCACCGCAGGCTGCCGCGTGCGCCGGCTGGCTCAGAGAAAAATAACATAGACGCTAACCTTGAGAAAAATCCCAGTATTATTTACCGACGTATACCACATGATAATTGCGTTGAAGTTGAAACACTACGTACTAGGAAGAGTAAAGGTTTACACCACATTTCACATGTGAAACCGTTTATTGAAAGATAATCTGCTTTTTAACTTAGTCTTTGCAATTTTCACTTCACGCTACTTGTACAATTTGTCACACTGAGAAACTGTTAACATGCAACAATGTTTTGAAGTTCAATATCCAGTCAAGAACCAAGAGAACTTATTTAAACAGATATTACGAATGCATTGTTATTGCAAACAGATGACACAGTGTTATTGTGTGTGTACATTCTTGCTTGTTAGTTGCACGATTACGTAATGACTATAAGGCTCACATACTTAGAACATTTACCAGTAGTGCTAATGAGATTTTAATGCAACATTTTGGTGTACTTGAAAATACATTCTGAATTAAAGTACTTTCTGAGAGATTCCAGATGACACAGTGGTTAGTTTATGTGACAGCTACAAGATTATATCACGACGTTACTAATGAGTGACAATTTACAATGTTGCTCTTGCGGTGTATCTGTTTTATATCTGCACAGTTTTTCTGTATTATTCTGGAAAGTAAAACATGTTTTAGTAGTAACTTTTGTGCTATAGCTACAAGGAGACAGCCTTTTCCGTAGGACAACAATACGTTACAGCATAGTACTTTCTTTATCACAGCAATAAGCGTAATAACTAAGATATCTATACCCAATGCATTTCACTTTTGTTTATCATGAGGTAAGTACATTGACTTCTGCAGAACTTAGCTTTCAGAGGACGATAACTACGACACTTCCACAGCGATTATCTTACAGCAAGACGCACATTTAGCGCTACAGGACACGTATTTGAGTGATTAATTTTGTGCTTAAAACATTTATTTTTAAAGATGTTTGAATTACAAAGAAAGTTTTCCATGATACATTTCATTCCATTGCTGTAATCTGTAACACCTGAGGGTATAATTACATTAATCCTCAGGGGGGTACACGCTTACTTTGTGTACCATGTGTGTGGCAAGCACAAGGAGCCCTAGCTAATATGGTATTTGCTTATACAACTTTACACATCGGTACCATATTTCTCTAACACAAATTACACAGCTATCTGATCATTTAACTGAGAGAGACAAACTTTTTTACAACGGCAGTGACAGATGTTTATGTAATTACACCGTTGGATAACTTCATATTTATGAAACTGTATTTTGTCTGTACTGTGTGAATTGTTCATATTTTTTCGGAACCATTGTGATACTATGAGAGCTTTGAATGATGTATTTGGTATGAGATCATGATTTTTAAAGTACGTTTGAGGTAGATGACACTACTGAAATGAGCAGAGAATTTTCTTTAGGTTTTGAAATTATTGCAGAAAGCTACGACGTTTTTGAGATTTGACTGAGGTGTTATGATGTTATTATTACGACTACGATGTGTATTATGCTGCTGAGGTGTGTTTATGATTAAGAAGTTGATGCTATATGAGTTATTAGATTATGCTACATATCTGTTATGATGAAATATTGAAGAAGTGTCAACGAATAAGGTAAGGAATAATGAGTAGTGGTTAGGGACTCGGGTTTGTGAAAAAGCTTGTTGGAATCCAAGAATCGTACTTTAAGAGTTATGAAATGTGTGTAAATGCGTGAATGTATCACAATGCCGGCGAAAATTTTTTGGACACTGTTATATTCATAAGATTTTGTTTCTACACATTTGCAACGCAAATTCTCGACCCGTGAAATTTTGTATATGAGACTGTCACTGTAGCGGAAACTGCTGTCGTAAATATTTCCGTAAGAAAGTTAGTGACCACCTGCATTTAATGCGTCGTGGGCACCCAGCTGTGTCAGACGCCTGGAGAACAAGCCATTAGGGTTTGCCTTTTCGGAAGCACAGGTAGAAAAAAAAAGGGGAGGCCATTATCCTCGCTATTGGCATTTCCTTGTTGACAGCATACCGTGGAGCTCGTAATTTATGATATTTACTAAAATGCCTAATGAAATGATGAGAAACATTTTACATATATTGTCTTTGTAGTTGAGAGATTGCTCATTTTGTTTAATATCTGGTTTCCAGCTGTGTTGCCGCATTAGTTTTATAAAATAAACTAAGATGCATTTGCTAATGTGAACACTTTCTGTCAACAGATCTATTAAATAATTATTTTATGATCCACATTCTTCGAAAAAGGAGCTCTTGGAATGGAAAGAACAATAAGAAGGGACTGATAACAATAACTGCATATATAATTTTCTTGTCAAGTACATGGTAATATTTTTTTACGATAAGTTGTTCTGGTGCACCACTTTAATTACATAGACATTAAGATGTGAATATACATTTCCCTTGTCCGCATTGTTGTCTTTAGTGTAATGTTTCTTTCTGCTTGAGCTATGTCATGTTTAGGTATAAGTCACTGCTGTTTGCCAGGCATAGTGCTACTAAATTTCACTTTGTATTACTCTGTTAAGCTACTTTTACTACTGATTTATTTTTCTTGTTGCTGCACATTGGCTCATATTAGTTGTCATGTTGCATTGCTTTGTAATTTAGATTTACTGTAAGTTGCTTTGCAATTTTCCATTTTTTTGTCATTGCTGTTTGTGTTAATTGTTTTGTGCTGCTGCATTGCCTCGTCCCTTAGTTTAGCATCTGAGCTCAGTAGATTTAAGTTAGCTTAAGAGGGGGTAGACTATATAAGAAACTAACTATGATCAATTGGAAGAAATGCGTTGAGAAGCTATAAGAAAATGGTGTGGCAAAAAAAAAAGAATTTTGAAAGAGGATATGAACAAAAAAGTAGGGTTTAGGAACAACAGGTTTAGGTAGGATTTTCTTGGAAATAAATGTTGAGGTAAGATAATGGTAAATAAATAATGAGGTAAGAAATGTGTGAACAGAGTACAGAAAGCATGCTTGGATAAAATTTTTTGACTGGAGCAAATATCGAAATAAGACGAAAGATCTATGGAATGAAGTTTTGGGTTGGACTGCAGTACCAAATGTTACACTGAAAACGAACCCTGTCCTTTACTTTTGTGTTATCCCACTATGTGTTTGTGTACCCTTGTGTATTTATTTTCTTCCTGTCTCTGTGTAGTTTGATAGAATTCTTTCTTCTTCTAATACTAAGCTACATTCACTATGATAAGGAATACTGTTATCCTCAAATATAATTGGCATTAATAATATGTTATTTACTTTGTAAAGATGCTTAGACATTATTTATTCTGTTTTGTTTTAATGCTCATGTGTAAAGTTGATGTTTCAAAAGTTATTCTGATCTTTTATGTATGTACTCATGTCATAATTCCTGTAATACTGATGTATATGTTATTTCGATTCTTTTGTAAAGCCTGTATTACTACAAATCTTATCTGTATTGTTATGTTTTTAATGATGTATTTAGTACCTTGTAATTGTATTCTTATGTTATAAAGTTGTAATTGACACCAGTTCATCATATTATTAACTTGTAAGTTACATTTCACTGCACACGTTTCTGTTGGTCATAGTATACGGACAATATGTGTGAAGTAGGGACTGATAGTGTTTGCATGTGTGTTACTAATTCAGCAAGGGACTGGATAACAGCATTGCTGGTTCTAAGGCTAATTCCAAAAAACTTTGTGAGTGCACAAGTGGTGACTATGGACTTGCTATATTCTACACAAGACTCTTCGATGGTGACTGTGCACCCGCACAGTCACAACAGATGGCTGCTGGCCATCTCTAACAGGACTATAGTGGGCCTGTCCACACTTTCTACAAGGACTACAGTGGGTGTGCATCTCTGATGACCCACCAATACCATTATTTCTACAAGGACTACAGTGGGCCTACACCTTTGATGATTCATCAATACCATTATTTCTACGAGGACTGCACTGGGTCTGCACCTCTGGTAGCCCACCAATACCGTAATCTCTACCAGGACTACAGTGGGTCTACTCTGTGATGACCTACCTACCAATCTTCTTCAAAACGTCGAATGACTCTGCTGAGGGTTTGCTCTGTTGTGGCCCATTACCTGTCAGCATGTCAAGAGTCAGCACTGTCTTTCAGTTGGAAGGACAACACTACCTCTTCAAGACTGCATGGAAATCCACTACTTCTGTGTGAATTGTCTTTTACTGCTCAGACTTTGAAATAAAAAACACTGAAATTTTACTGTGATGAACAATCTGGACTGTCTTTATGGACTGTGAGAAAATTTTAGCTTTTGACCAACATTGTATAAATGAGTGTGTGCATTTGATATCTTAGTTATTGTAATTATGAAAAATTTTTTCAAATCATTATTGGCCACTGCCCAAAACAATTTGTAAAATTTTTTTGGGGAGCATGGGGGCTATGTAATTGGGCTGTTTAGATTTTTATATTGGTAATGCCACGTAGCGCTCCGTATGAAAATCACTGGCTGTGCTGTGTGCAGTCTGTGGCTAGTTTGCATTGTTGTCTGCCATTGTAGAGGGGCAGCTGGATGTTAACAGTGCGTAGCGTTGGGCAGTTGGAGGTGAGCCGCCAGCAGTGGTGGATGTGGGAAATGAGATGGCGGATTTTTGAGTACAGAATGGATATTATGAACTGCTATGTATATTATGCTTTTTCAACACTATTAAGGTAAATACATTGTTTGTTCTCTATCAAAATCTTTCATTTGCTAACTATGCCTACTAGTAGTTAGTGCCTTCCGTAGTTTGAATCTTTTATTTAGCTGGCAGTAGTGGCGCTCGCTGTTTTGCTGTAGCTTAAGTAACGAAGATTTTTGTGAGGTAAGTGATTTGTGAAAGGTATAGCTTGATGTTAGTCAGGGCCATTCTTTTGTAGGGATTTTGATTAGTCAGATTGCGTGCGCTAAAAATATTGTGTGTCAGTTTAAGCACAGTCTTGTATAAATTTTTCTAAGGGGACGTTTCAAAACAAACAAAATAGAGGAAAATTAATGTCACAAACATTATGAACATACAGTATCGTTAAATGCGGCCTATAAATCATCGATGGATTGATTTTCAAGACTGTAATTTGTTCTGTGCTGATGGGTAAGTGTCCTCACGAAAGTTGAACACAATGAATAAATAAATAGCTGAAAGAAAAAAAGTTGACCGCAATGAATAAATAAGAAAATGAAACGTAAATAAGGACAATGTTATTGTTGTGGTCTTCAGTCCTGAGACTGGTTTCATGCAGCTCTCCAATGCTACTCTATCCTGTGAAAGCTTCTTCTTCTCCCAGTATCTACTGCAGCCTACATCTTTCTGAATCTGCTTAGTGTATTCATCTCTTGGTCTCCCTCTACGATTTTTACCCTCCACGCTGCCCTCCAATACTAAATTGGTGATCCCTCGATGTCTCAGAACATGTCCTACCAACCGATCCCTTCTTCTAGTCAAGTTGTGCCACAAGCTCCTCTTCTCCCCAATTCTATACAGTACCTATTCATTAGTTATGTGATCAACCCATCTAATCTTCAGCATTCTTCTATAGCACCACATTTCGAAAGCTTCTATTCTACTCTTGTCCAAACTATTTATCGTCCATGTTTCACCAGTTCCATACATGGCTACACTCCATACAAATACTTTCAGAAATGACTTCCTGAGACTTAAATCTACACTCGATGTTAACAAACTTTTCTTCTTCAGAAACGCTTTCCTTGCTATTGCCAGTCTACATTTTATATCCTCTCTACTTCGACAATCATCAGTTATTTTGCTCCCCAAATAGCAAATCCCCTTTACTACTTTAAGTGTCTCATTTCCTAATCTAATTCCCTCAGCATCACCCGACTTAATTCGACTACATTCCATTATCCTAGTTTTGCTATTGTTGATTTTCATCTTATACCCACCGTTCAAGATACTGTTCAATCCGTTCAACTGCTCTTCCAAGTCCTTTGCTGTCTCTGACAGAATTACAATGTCATCGGCGAACCTCAAAGTTTTTATTTCTTCTGTATGGATTTTAATTCCTACTCCGAACTTTTCTTTTGTTTCCTTTATTGCTTGCTCAATATACGGATTGAATAACATTGGGGATAGGCTACAACCCTGTCTCACTTCCTTCCCAACGACTACTTCACTTTCATACCCCTCGACTCGTATGACTGCCATCTGGTTTCTGTACAAATTGTAAATAGCCTTTCGCTCCCTGTATTTTACCCCTGTCACCTTCAGAATTTGAAACAGAGTATTCCAGTCAACATTGTCAAAAGCTTTCTCTAAGTCTACAAATGCTAGAAACGTAGGTTTGCCTTTCCTTAATCTTTCTTCTAAGATAAGTCGTAGGGTCAGTATTGCCTCACGCGTTCCAACATTTCTACGGAATCCAAACTGATCTTCGCCGAGGTCGGTTTCTATCAGTTTTTCTATTCATCTGTAAAGAATTCGCGTTAGTATTTTGCAGCTGTGACTTATTAAACTGATAGTTCGGTAATTTTCACATCTGTCAACACCTGCTTTCTTTGGGTTGGAATTATTATATTCTTCTTGAAGTCTGAGGGAATTTCGCCTGTGTCATACATCTTGCTCACCAGATGGTAGAGTTTTGTCAGGACTGGCTCTCCCAAGGCTGTCAGTAGTTCTAATGGAATGTTGTCTACTCCGGGGCCTTGTTTCGAATCAGGTCTTTCAGTGCTCTGTCAAACTCTTCACGCAGTATCATACCTCCCATTTCATCTTCATCTACATCCTCTTCCATTACCATAATATTGTCCTCAAGTACATCGCCCTTGTATAGACCCTCCATATACTCCTTCCACCTTTCTGCTTCCCCTTCTTTGCTTAGAACAGGGTTCCCATCTGAGCTCTTGATATTCGTACAAGTGGTCCTCTTTTCTCCAAAGATCTCTTTAATTTTCCTGTAGGCAGTATCTATCTTACCCCTAGTGAGATAAGCCTCTACATCCTTACATTTGTCCTCTAGCCATCCCTGCTTAACCATTTTGCACTTCCTGTCGATCTCATTTTTGAGACGTTTATAATCCTTTTTGCCTGATTTACGGCATGTTTATATTTTCTCCTTTCATCAATTAAATTCAATATTCCTTCTGTCACCAAAGGGGTTCGTAGACCTCCTCTATTTACCTACACTCCTGGAAATGGAAAAAAGAACACATTGACACCGGTGTGTCAGACCCGCCATACTTGCTCCGGACACTTCGAGAGGGCTGTACAAGCAATGATCACACGCACGGCACAGCGGACACACCAGGAACCGCTGTGTTGGCCGTCGAATGGCGCTAGCTGCGCAGCATTTGTGCACCGCCGCCGTCAGTGTCAGCCAGTTTGCCGTGGCATACGGAGCTCCATCGCAGTCTTTAACACTGGTAGCATGCCGCGACAGCGTGGACGTGAACCGTATGTGCAGTTGACGGACTTTGAGCGAGGGCGTATAGTGGGCATGCGGGAGGTCGGGTGGACGTACCGCCGAATTGCTCAATACGTGGGGCGTGAGGTCTCCACAGTACATCGATGTTGTCGCCAGTGGTCGGCGGAAGGTGCACGTGCCCGTCGACCTGGGACCGGACCGCAGAGACGCACGGATGCACGCCAAGACCGTAGGATCCTACGCAGTGCCGTAGGGGACCGCACCGCCACTTCCCAGCAAATTAGGGACACTGTTGCTCCTGGGGTATCGGCGAGGACCATTCGCAACCGTCTCCATGAAGCTGGGCTACGGTCCCGCACACCGTTAGGCCGTCTTCCGCTCACGCCCCAACATCGTGCAGCCCGCCTCCAGTGGTGTCGCGACAGGCGTGAATGGAGGGACGAATGGAGACGTGTCGTCTTCAGCGATGAGAGTCGCTTCTGCCTTGGTGCCAATGATGGTCGTATGCGTGTTTGGCGCCGTGCAGGTGAGCGCCACAATCAGGACTGCATACGACCGAGGCACACAGGGCCAACACCCGGCATCATGGTGTGGGGAGCAATCTCCTACACTGGCCGTACACCACTGGTGATCGACGAGGGGACACTGAATAGTGCACGGTACATCCAAACCGTCATCGAACCCATCGTTCTACCATTCCTAGACCGGCAAGGGAACTTGCTGTTCCAACAGGACAATGCACGTCCGCATGTATCCCGTGCCACCCAACGTGCTCTAGAAGGTGTAAGTCAACTACCCTGGCCAGCAAGATCTCCGGATCTGTCCCCCATTGAGCATGTTTGGGACTGGATGAAGCGTCGTCTCACGCTGTCTGCACGTCCAGCACGAACGCTTGTCCAACTGAGGCGCCAGGTGGAAATGGCATGGCAAGCCGTTCCACAGGACTACATCCAGCATCTCTACGATCGTCTCCATGGGAGAATAGCAGCCTGCATTGCTGCGAAAGGTGGATATACACTGTACTAGTGCCGACATTGTGCATGCTCTGTTGCCTGTGTCTATGTGCCTGTGGTTCTGTCAGTGTGATCATGTGATGTATCTGACCCCAGGAATTTGTCAATAAAGTTTCCCCTTCCTGGGACAATGAATTCACGGTGTTCTTATTTCAATTTCCAGGAGTGTATTTGATCCTCTGCCGCCTTCACTACTTCATCCCTCAGAGGTATCCATTCTTCTTCTACTGTATTTCTTTCCCCCATTCCTGGCAGTTGTCCCCTTATGCTCTCCCTGAAACTCTGTACAACCACTGGTTCTTTCAGTTTCTCCAGGTCCCATCTCCTTAAATTCCCACCAGTTTGCAGTTTATTCAGTTTTAATCTGCAGTTCATATCCAATAGATTGTGATCAGATTTCACATCTGCCCCTGGGAATGTCTTACAATTTAAAATCTGGTTCCTAAACCTCTGTCTTACCATTATATAATCTATCTGATACCTGTTAGTATCTCCAGGGTTCTTCCATGTATACAACCTTCTTTCATGATTCTTAAACCAAGTGTTAGCTATGATTAAGTTATGCTCTGCGTAAAATTCTACCAGACGGCTTCCTCTTTCATTTCTTAGCCCCAATCCATGTTCACCTACTATGTTTCCTTCTCTTCCTTTTCCTACGCTTGAATTCCAGTCACCCATGACTATTAAATTTTCGTCTACCTTGGCTCAAATGGCTCTGAGCACTATGGGACTTAACATCTATGGTCATCAGTCCCCTAGAACTTAGAACTACTTAAACCTAACTAACCTAAGGACAGCACACAACACCCAGTCATCACGAAGCAGAGAAAATCCCTGACCCCGCCGGGAATCGAACCCGGGAACCCGGGTTTCGTCTACCTTCACTATTTGAATAATTTCTTTTATGTCCTCATACATTTCATGAATTTAAACTTGTTCTACTGTAGTAGGCGTGGGCTTCGTGTCAATCTTGGCCACAATATTGCGTTCACTATGCTGTTTGTAGTAGCTTACCCGTACTCCTTTTTTCTTTATTCATTATTAAACCTACTCCTGCATTACCCCTATTTGATTTTGTATTTATAACCCTGTATTCAACTGACCAAAAGTCTTGTTCTTCCTGCCACCGAATTTCACTAATTCCCACTGTATCTAACTTTAACCTATCCATTTCCCTTTTTAAATATTCTAACCTACCTGCCCGCTTAAGGGATCTGACATTCCACGTTCCGATCCGTAGAACGCCAGTTTTCTTTCTCCTGATAACAACGTCCTCCTGAGTAGTCCCCGCCCGGAGATCCAAATGGGGGTCTATTTTACCTCCGGAATATTTTACCCAAGAGGACGCCATCATCATTTAATCATAAAGTAAAGCTGCATGCCCTCGGGAAAAATTACGACTGTAGTTTCCCCTTACCTTCAGCCGTTCGCAGTACCAGAACAGCAAGGCCATTTCGGTTAGTGTTACAAGGCCAGATCAGTCAATCATCCAGTCTGTTGCCCCTGCAACTACTGAAAAGACTGCTGCCCCTCTTCAGGAACCACACTTTTGTCTGGCCTCTCAACAGATACCCCTCCGTTGTGGTTGCACCTACGGTACGGCTATATGTATCGTTGAGGCACGCAAGCCTCCCCACCAACGCCAAGGTCCGTGGTTCATTGGGGGAGGACAAAGGGCTCTTATATTTGTTGGTAGTGTTTTATTGGACTTTGCACTGCATCGCGAAATGAACCGCACACAAAACGCTAGTGCGGTCAGAAATTATTTAGAGTTTAGAGTCCTTGAGAAGTACGCTTAATAGTAGATATGAAATGAATGTAGATTCATTCTGACAGGATCGTAAAAGGTGAGTAGAAATGAAACAATAGTGCATGTGAAATTATAAGATGGGAAGACGACGTTTTCATGAAGTCCTGTTCGGTAATTGAAGATACAATGGTGACAAAATTGTTACATAATTCAAAAAGACCGATGCATTATTACTCGTTAATTACCGGTTGTAATATACACCTTTCTTCAAGTGTAAGAGGTGTGGAGATGGAAGATATTACGTGCAGGGTTGTAGAAGCTGCTCTTTGCAGACATGCGGGATAATTGCTCCCAGGCAGCGGAAGATTCGCGCCGAAATTTTTCATTTGCACTTCTTTACACGGCCGCTAAGCTGCTGCCAGAGCTCCGTGCTTGGTAATAGCCATTTACACAATAAAATTAAAAAAGGCGCTCTGAACATAGTAATCTGATGTACGTACTTCCCTGTTTGCTGTTGTGCCTTGGTGTGTTAAGTAGAAGTCAAATATGCTCGGCACCGTTTTCGTTGCAGCGTAAAAGAAGCTTACTGAGATTTTTTAAATCTGCTTATTCCGGCTCCAGCAGTCGACACTAAAGGCGATGAAGACATGAGAAAGCGCATTTTGAAGAGAGGTACCCTTAACTTTTCTCATTTAGATCTCCAATTCTTCAACAGACATTCGCGATGAATCGTTTTCCCAAATTCTGAATTCAAAATATTGCACTTTAGAATGTTAATTCAAGCACAAACTGCCAGTAGCTAAAATAACATGTACATTAAGAGTCCCTAGAGTTTCTCCAAATCCATCAACGTTTAACTGAAATGAAGATTATGGAGATGCTAAAATTAGATAATGTCATTTGTACACTGAAGTGACGTAAGACGTTGGATAGCGATATGCACATTCACAGACGGCGGTAATATCCCTCACAAAGGTATGAAAGGGCAGCGCTACTGTCATTTGTACTTACGTGATTGGTGTGAAATGGTTTCCGGCACGGTTGTGCCCGCAGGAGCGGAATTAAGAAACTTTGCATGCGGAATGGTATTTTGGACTAGACATTCAGTTTTCGGAAATCGTTGGGGAATTCAATACTACGAGATCCACAGTGTGAAGATTATACCAAGAGAACCACATTTCAGCCCACCCTGTTGGCCGTGCGGTCTCACGCACGGCTTTCCGGGCGAGAAGGAGCTCCTGATCCGCGGCACGAATCCACCCAGCGGGTTTGTGTCGAGGTCCGGTGAACAGACCAGTCTGTGGATGGTTTTTAGGCGGTTTTCCATCTGCAACGGCCAATGCAGGCTGGTTTCCCTTATTCCACCTCAGTTACACAATGTCAACGATTGCTGCGCAAACAAATTCTCCCCGTACTCGTACACCACCAGTACTCTACCACGCAAACATGGGGGTTACACTCGTCTGGTGTGAGACGTCCCCTGGGGGATCCACCGGGGGCCGAACCGCACAATAACCCTGGGTTTGGTGTGGGGCGGCGGAAGGGTGAAGTGGACTGCGCTGGTCGTCGTGGGGTTGTGGACCACTGCTGCTGCGGCGGGGACGGATCCTCTCCGTCGTTTCTAGGTCCCAGGTTAACATACAATGCAATACAATACAATACCATATTTCAGGTATTACCTCTCACCATGGGCAACGCAGTGGCCGAGGGACTTCGCTGAGTGACCGAGAGCAGCAGCGTTTGCGTAGAGTTGTCAGTGCTAACAGAGAAGAAACACTGTGTGAAATAACCTCATTAATCAATGTGAGACGTACGACGAATGTGGACAATAGGCGTAATCTGGCATTAACGGTCTATGGCAGCAGACGACCGTGCGAGGGTCTTTGCTGAGACCACGATATCGCCTGCAGCGCCTTTCCTGGGCACATGGCCATGTCGGTTGGACCCTAGACGCCTGGAAAGCCGTAACCTGGTCATACGAGCCCCTATTTAAGTTCCTGCCAGCTGATAATACGGTTCCAGTGTGGCGCAGACCCCAGGAAGCAATCCGCATCTCGTGGTCGTGCGGTAGCGTTCTCGCTTCCCGCGCCCGGGTTCCCGGGTTCGATTCCCGGCGGGTCAGGGATTTTCTCTGTCTCGTGATGACTGGGTGTTGTGTGATGTCCTTAGGTTAGTTAGGTTTAAGTAGTTCTAAGTTCTAGGGGACTGATGACCATAGATGTTAAGTACCATAGTGCTCAGAGCCATTTGAACCATTTTTTGAACCCCACGAAGCTATGGACCCACGTTGTCAATAAGGCACTGTGCAAGCTGGTTTGTGTTTTCATAATCGTGGGGCTGTCTTTACATGGAATGGACTGGCTCCTCTGGGTGTTCGACTACTTGGAGAACATTTGCAGCGATCCGTGGACGTCAAGTTCCCAAACTAAGAAGAAATTTTATGGATGACATTCTGCCATGTCACTGGGCAACTATTAGAGTTGGAAGAACATTGTTGACATTTCGAGCGAATGATGTGGCCATCCAGATCGCCGACTTGCGTTCCATCCAACATTTATGGGACATAAATTAGAGGTCAGTTCGTGCACAAAATCCTGTACAGACAACACTTTCGGAATTATGGACGGTTGTCGAGGCGACATGGCTCAATATTTTCGCAGGGGACTTCGAACGACTGGTTGAGACCATGGTGCGTCGAGTTGCTGCACTACGCCGGGCAGAATGAGGTCCGACACGATGTTAGGAGATATCCCGTGAGCTTTGTCACCTCAGTGTATTATTCTGTTCCTGTGTCTTACTGCATACATCTAAGACGGTTCCCACTTGTGAAACCCATGAAAATGTCCACTAACTTTCCTCCGAAAACGCAAGTGTAGCTATGCAATTGATGGGAACCATAATTTTAGTAATATATTTAAGTAACACTTTTAATGACCATCGGTGTATTTATTCCCAGTACTGTGTGTACCGTACATATGGCTTGATGCATGACATACAGCAGAATGGCAATCACTCACTTCTGAGGGCATGCGACATCTTTGGGGCTTAAGTATCGATAGTAGCTGCTTTGTGTTTGTCTCTGGCCGGTTGCTGGGAGACGAGAGAAGGCCTGGGCGCGAGAGAGCGCACGTAAGCAGCGGCAGTTAAAGCTCTGTATAGGGAAAGTACGGCCAACTTGCCAATGGTCGCCATTTTGGGGTCACTGCTCCGCTGGTGATACATTGACTTCTACAACATATTTAGCCATTTATATTAAAGACGAGTACTCAACCGTCTAATGTTCTGCTAAAACTGATCAGAGGCATCAAACGGAAAATGTCGAATATTTAGCAACAAAAAGATCTCAACAAATTTAAGCCTAATGAATCGAAAAGCATTTGTTGTAGCAAGCATGAACCAGTTTTTCCCCTGCTATCCCTTATTAATAGAGAAACCAGATTTCGCATTTCTTGTTGCGGTATCGATTTTGAGCAGCTGTTTTCGAAATTAGCTTTAAACTGGTGCAATCCAAAGTCAGCAGGACAAAAGGGAACCAATATTAGTCCGCAAGTGCAAGGAAAAATCCATTGCTAATTTAAAGCTCAATATCGACTTACATCTTGTTCCTTCTACACGGTACTACGAAAATTTGCTCAATGTCGCTTTTGTTATACGAAATAAAGCTTTGGGTTCAATTATGTATGCGTGACACTTTAGTAAATACAACTGATGAATGTGCCTTTATCATTAGGCATGCTTTAGATTTTCGTCAGATCTATCCCATAAAGTTTAATCCGCGAATTGTTCTATGACATTAGGAGAATGCTTACGAAAGTACAGGAGAATATAATATTTTTAAAATGGCCTACGATGAAAAGTAGGCTGTAGGAAACAGTAACAACTGTATTTCTCTTAATATAATCTATATTAGAGACAAAGTTACATTAGTAAAAATAGTCTCCTGGTAATGTTAATGATTATTGATTGAAAGGTCGTAGGTCCGCTACCGAATTTTTTTTCTGTTTTGTACATTACATTGTGTGGAACAAAGTGCAATTTATTATTGTGAGCATCGTAAATACAAATTTAAACCATACTGTACAGTCAATCATGTCAAATTTTTTACTAGTCATGATATATTTGTACGGCACCACCAATAATTTTTAATTTTATGTGCTAACAGTAGCAGTTTTACCTGTTAGATTTCTATTTTGTAATTAAATTACCATTAAACCATCCTAATAGCTCTTCTGACTCTTTCTTGTATTCAACTGAATTGGAAACTAAGTAACAAATGTAAAGAGGAGACAAAGACAAATTAAATGAATTGAAGTGAATAAAACTAACTGAATGTCGAGTTCCTGCAATCTTTCCCATTGCGACGAATATTCTCGTTGTTGCATCTCTCCCTTCGATACGAATTCTGTACAGTTTTCGTCAATTTACGCCTAGAAACGAACAGCCAAATGCACAGCACTGAGGCATTAATCTACTTAAAACTTAGAAGATACATAACACTTTCTTTGCTTCACACGTAACGCTTCGGCCCACAATGGCTGCACAATGGCAAACGCAGGGGAAAAGGATGGCCATACTTTCCCTGTACATAGCTGTAGCGGCGGTCGCAAACATGGGCTCATGCTCGGCTAGGAGAAGTGACTTGCTGGCAGCAGTGGTTAGCTGAGGTCTGCGTTTATCAAGGATGTGCGAGCGCTTTTTTTTTTTTTTTTTTTTTTTTTTGTAAGCTACTCGGCAACTGAAGGAAGTGACCTTGCTCGGGAACCCGTTTCCCGTCCATATTTTGGACCATGGGGAGGCTTTTTGGTAGGAGGCATTAATTTTGCTTCTAACTTACTAATTATGTGCGAACAACTGCATCCTCGTTTCTACTTGCAACTTTTATAATTACCCAGGTCTGGTGTCGTGAGATAAAGATGCTCGTTTGTACCTTGAGGGTAGGTACGTATTCGCAGTTTGTGACGAGGGTGCATTAAATTTCAAATTTTGTTCTGTACTCGTGAAATTACTGAGGAAGGTGGCTGGTTTGCAGTGTGCAGAAGAGGTGTTACGTAATTTAAGGACTACCTGCCCTGTTCCTTTTGCGTCATGCTCCCAGCTTTCTTTAAGTTGTTTCGTGTTTCATTAAAGCAGTGTCCAAGGACTGTTAAGGCTGACTATATCCTACCTGTCTAACTTATTAAATTTGGTATTTTATGGAAATAGTATTAACTCAATGTTCACCAGCCTTTTGACGGTTTTGGCGTTTCATTAGAATACTGTTTGGTGCTTATTGCTTGTCCAAGTGGTTTTATTTTGTTTGTGAACTGTTTAATGTTTTCTAGGTTTGTCAAACCTTTTTTTATGCTTAAAGTGTTTAATTCCACTTACATGTAAGTGTTAGAGGACAGATTAGCTATATTTATCAAGGACATGTTACGTCGCTGATAACCCTAGCGATGAGCGCCCATTAGCTCCTCCTCCTCTTTCATGCTACGCTTTAGTCCATCTGGGGACATTCACCAGATTCTGCAATTTTTTCCAAAATTTTTGCTATAGAAAGTGTCAGTTTACGAACACACTTATAGTAAAGGAGTAATCCAGCGTTTTTCTCCACATATTTGCTGAAATACCGTTACCTTGGGAGTGCTGGCAGCTCCACGGCTGCCGGAAGCCGTTCGGTGGGCAACAGCCTGTGTCGTGTAGATGTGAACGTCGCCATATAGCTTTCCACATCAAGACCGAGTACGTGTTGCCATATGGATGGCTGCTGCGTAAGTGTTATGGACGTAAGGGTGAAAGTCCATTGACAAGGAGTTCTGAGGCGGGCTGCTAAACTGTGCTATGGTCATTCGCATAGTCCACTCTTCTTTACGTACCATTCTCCTCTGCACCCTGATTCCCTATACTTTACTGTTGTAGAAACAAAAGCCTATATTTTACGGTGTGGCATTTGCATTTTTTGGTGATCGGAACACTCTGCCCCGTTCAATCTCACTTGCTGCAACTGCATCTTCTATTTTTACAGCTTTGTCGAAGGGATCTTCACCAAATAGGGATGGCGTATAACTGACGATTCCTGACCCACAAAATTAAGGGCGTCTCTACCATGTCACCTCCGAGAAATATTACTCACTCATGGCTGGTATACATCCTTCCAGTTTGGATTCGTCAAGGATATTGTAGTTTTCAATGGTTTTAGAATTATATCAAATTAATATAACAACCATGGTTTTACATCTAAACCGAAAAGTAACTACATGTAATCAGCATCAGTTATGAAGCGAAGAACCATTTTGCAGAAGGACTCGCGAGGGAGGCGCAGGTCAGTTGGCCTCAGCAGTGACAGTTCACTGTATTGTCGCACTGGGGCGCCAAAAAGCATCTGGTAGAACACAGATAGGATCTCTGGTAGCGCCAGAGCTTTTCCTGTTGCCCCACAGCCTTTCTCTGAACAATGAAGGACTTACTCGCGTCAAATTTTCACAACGCAATGTGGAGGCTGTGGATGATGTAGAAGCGGTACCACGTGGTCATATGACACTCCACAGCTGATAAAAGTGATGACGGTGACATTTTGTTTGCCGGCCAAAGTAGCCGTGCGGTTCTAGGCGCTGCAGTCTGGAACCGCGAGACCGCTACGGTCGCAAGTTCGAATCCTGGATGTGTGTGATGTCCTTAGGTAGGTTTAAGTAGTTCTAAGTTCTAGGGGACTAATGACCTCAGAAGTTGAGTCCCTTAGTGCTCAGATCCATTTGAACCATCTGAACATTTTGTTTGTTACATGATCGTGTATCAGAAACAGTCATGTAATCTATGTAAATTAATAAGGGAAGCTCGATTTGATCAGAAAATTTAATTGACGCTGAGAAACATGGTAAATCACAGAACTAGAGGTTTGTTAGCAATTAACCAATGTAACCTTTCTCTTCATTTACTCTTGATTCGGATTTGCATGCCTTGTATAAACGAGAGGATGCTGAAAGCATCATGGATTGTCCACAAGTACATGTACTGGCAGCTGAGTAAACTATGAAAGTAGATTACCATGCTCGGAACCATTTGGTAGAAAGACATGCTATGGAGTCTATAGTCCACGGATGGACAGCTCTTTGTATTGCCGCACAAGAACGCCCAAAGCACTGTGTAGGAACACAGATAGGATCTCCTGTGCGCAAGCCCCCCTGATGCAAAACATTATACAACCCAGGAGAGGAAAAACAGGTGAAACGATTTTAGCAGAAGGCACTAATGTGTACAAAAATAAGAGGCTGAATTTTTCTCCGTAAGGCAAAGGACACCACAGAAAAACATCCTGAAAATGGAATGGGGAACCACTGTTTTTGGTCCTTTGAAGGTGTTAGATGCCTCTGGACATGCTGACTTCACGAAATGCAAATGTTTACGATATATACGGCGTGTTCAGAAAGTCTCTCCTCAGTGCCGTATAACTGTTAGCCGCGTGTGCCGTATGCCGCAGTGACTATACTGAACTGAAATTAAGTGTAATACAAGTTATTAATTTATTGAATATTCATTTTCACTTACAAATTTTCACATTAAATGTTGAAAGTGTCCCCCCTGTTGTCGAATACACAATTCAAATCCCAAACAGGCGAACAATCGTACGACACGAGCGGCTAACAACGATACGGCACTGCGGGGAGAATTTCTGAACACCCTGTATAAGAATCACAGTGATTGGGTAACATAAATAAACAAGCGGCTAGACAGAGAAGCTCTGCTGTGCAGAAGAGGACCGCCTCATTGATGACAGAGAGAAACAGCGAGAGCGTGAGACGACTTCTTTCTACTGTACGTAAATAGGTGGAACCCACATCACCGGTTAACAGAACAGAGGGACAGTCCGCTTTCAACTCCAACCACAAACGTGACGCATTCCCTTCTGTAATACTCTCTCGTTTCAATTAAAATCATGACAATCACTGGGCACTTTGCGATTGCAATTAATCCACTTGTACGATTATTACAATCTATTTCCCAACTCCTTTTTCTTATATGCTAACAGGTTTATGAATAAGTTTATTCCAGTAAAGTAAGTAATCGCGAGTATTGTCCCATTTAGTAGTTACATGATTCCTGATTCATTATTTTTGGGATGAGGGGGATGATTAATTGACACATGTCAGATGCAGAACCCTTTTTCACAGTTTGCATAAATTAAGTTCCGCCGAGCAGTGTCCACTAGCATATTCATGTGCAAGTCAGTTTTCTGGAATCAGTGCAGTAAGATTAGTCGACATAGAAAAGTTACAGCATGCCAGAAAGAAGCTTTCATGTACTTGAGTGCCTATGGACACACCTTCAACGAAGTTGTGTGATTTATTACAATAGCTCTTTGAACTACACAATGCGTTTACAAGGAAAAGTGTGCCACGCGCAGCTATGTAACATGGCATAGGATTAGTTGTTCTACTAGGTGGACTGAGACAGGAAACGAGTGTCAAGGTCTGTCAATGACAAACAGTTTCAAGCCTGACTGACAATATGGATGTGAGTGAAAGCAGGTCCAGACAACCATTTCTGGAAATATTACAGGTCCACCTCTATCAGCTTCAGAGCGAAAAGTGGAAAGGGAACTGCAAGCAGTGGTCATTTCGAGTCGGGTACCTCGTAGAAGGCCATTGGTCACAGCGGCACATAAAGCTTAACGTCCTCAATGGGCGAAACACCACAGAAACTGGACAGTACTGACTGGAGGTGCTGTATCCGACGGATGCAGCCATGAGGAACCCAGCTACGCTATCGGTAAGCATGGCTCAGCCATGTGGCGGTGATTGGTGCTGAAAACTGGGGAGACAGCGTCACTATCGGACAGCGCCTGCAAGCGGTGTCCATTAAACCACAAGGCGCTTGCTATAGACTATATGATCAAAAGTATCAGGACGTCAGTTCTTGGAGATTAATATGAGGTGTGTCCACCTTTCGCCGGCCGCGGTGGCCGTGCGGTTCTAGGCGCTTCAGTCCCTGACTGCTACGGTCGCAGGTTCGAATCCTGCCTCAGGCATGGATGTGTGTGATGTGCTTAGGTTAGTTAGGTTTAAGTAGTTCTAAGTTCTGGGGGACTGATGACCTAAGATGTTAAGTCCCATAGTGCTCAGAACCATTTGAACCATTTTTTTTGTGTCCACCTTTCGCCTTTATGACAGCTTCAAATCTGCTGCGGACATATTCATTGTGTTTTCTGACTGTCTGCGGAGGAATGGCAGAGTATTCTTCCTTGAGAACCGAAACTAGTGATAGTACTGTGGTCGTACGCGGGAGTATAGAGCACGGTCGACGCTTTAACTCACCCCACACGTCCTCCACTAGGTTAAGGTCGCGTCTCTGGGAAGCAAGTCCATTTCAGGAAAGTTACTGGCCACAGACCGTGGCCCCGCAGATTCTGATTTACGGTAGGTTGCACTGACATGCTAATAGAAACAATCATTGTCTCAGGACTATTCCGCTATTGTACGCAGTAAGCAATGCTGTAAAATGTGTTCACCTCATTCCGCATTAAGCGCTTCCTTAAGCGCAATCAGAGGGCGACATCTTAACTACGAAAAACAGCCAAATACTGTAACACCGTCTCCTCCGTATTTCTCTGCTGGAGCTACACATGACGTATAGTTCTCCAGGCGTTTTCCAAACCCAAAAACCTTCCACCGAATTGCCACAGGGTATATCGTGATTTATCACTCCAGATAATTTTTTTCCTCCGTCCAATGGCGTCGCTCTTTAGTGCACCTCAATCATAGCCTACCGTTGGGTACAGAAATATGTGGTTTGCGATAGCTGAACTGTTGGTAGGGCTTTGGAACTCGCTAGTGATTATTTTCTCCGATTTCATGCGTTTCAATGCTTGACGGGCCCCGTTTGTCAGTACACGATGTCTCCTTTGTCTCGATTTATGTGTGGTTGTTCCTTCTGGTTTCACCTCCCCAATCACATGAGCAACGGTCGAACTGGGCAGCTTTCGCAGGGTTGACGTCCCTGACGGATATGTCACGCTGGTCATATACAATGATTACACCACATTCGAAGTCACTGAGCACATCTACCCGACGCATCTCGTGGCGTCTACTGGTCAATTCCGAATTACATAGGGGTGTTCGGAAACTATTGACCAGATAATGTATAGATGCGACCGCTGCTAAAGATAAATCAGTCGTTGTCTGGACATTGTCCGGATGTCAGTCATGCACGCTACCCACATAACACCACCCTAAGCCTGCCTAAGGGCCTGGATTTCAAAGGGGCATTCTGCTAGAAGACAATGTGTTCCTACCTGGTATTTTCCATCTAGACTCCGCGAACTGTCTTACGTTTTATGCAGATACTTCGCTCTATGACAATGTTTTTGAGGTGTGTGCGGCTCTCATTGGTGTTGTTGGTAGGTTGGCATCGTGTAATAAGGATAGTGGCGTCTCTTTTTCTTCTTGTGTTTACTGGTGCCACTATATTTGCTAGCGTTGTCTGTCCGTGAGTGGCAGCAGCAGCGTTATCGATATCTACTACCGTGGTACTATCTTTGGATGGACACGAAGTGTTTTCCGGGTCGAGTGTGTCGGCAGTTCGGTTGCGACGGAGCTGGAGAGAGGTCCGGGAGCGCGCGGACATGCCGGGACTGCTGGCAGCATTCAGCCACTGCCGAATGGAGGGGCTGTAGTTGAGAGGGCCACAACCTCATTGCCCACCGGACCCAGGACGTTTGAGTTGAGTAGGAAAACCTCCACTATTTTGAGGTCACGCCGTTTGTTTGTGTGTTGCTGCTCGGAGGGTCACTGAGACGAACAGCAACGAGTGGAGTGTTTCGAGTTGGCGAAATTCATTAGCTGTCCTCCACTTCTTATTATTAATCATTGAATTCCATGTGTTTATTCGTGAAGTTGAACCAGCGATAGTTTTCTGCCTAGTGGCCGCTAACGCCCCAGTTACCTGCCCTGGATTTTAGCGTAATTTCGCTGCAGTGTACTTTTTCTTGCCTTGCCACTGCTGTCCAATAAGGAATGTAGTTCGACAGCCTCCTTGGCTGTGGTTCGGATATTTTGTCTTTTGGACTACCTTTTTCTTAGTGGTCTCTTCTGCTGCTCGATGTTCTAAACACCAGATTCTGAAGACGCAGTACTGTCTGCCGGTTCTGCCTTGACTGGGTTATCCCATCATTGTCCTGGTTATCAGACGTCAGGTAGATTTTGAAAGAGTGTTGATCTGTATTTAAACTGCCAGTAGTTTGAGTTGCCATCCGTTAAGTGAATATAAATCTTGGCTGCCTGTCTTGTCGCTTACGAAGTTGAGCGGCCTGTCGCAGGCCGATTTCTTGGAGCACTGTCTGAGGCAAATTTCTCTCTTGGTTTGATCAGATTGTGATCTTTGTTTTCTTTCAAAAAAATCGAATGACTGTGTTTTTATGTTTTGAAAAGAATATTTTAATACCTCTTGGCGAAGTTTTACTTTTAAGAATTTCCTATCCAGGCCTTCAGCCATTAAATTGTTTTACAGTTATTACTATTGGGGCATTCAGTCGACAAATAATTTGAATTTCTGGTCAATAACGCCTTCAGCCGTGAATGCGATTAGGCTAAAGATTTTTAATTAGATAGTGTCTGTTAATAGTGAAATTTGGATTGTGTTTTTCTGCTTAAAAAGTATTTTAGTAGCTCTTGCAGAAGTTTAACCTTTTAAGAATTTGCTATCCAGCCCTTCAGCCATTAAATTGTTTTTGAGTTATTACTATTGCGCTTTCTGGTCAATAAGGCCTTCAGCCGTGAGTGCAACTTGTTTTAGAATTTTTTGTTGGACATTATGTCTTAATAGTCAAATTTGATAATTGTTCCTTATTGTCAACCTCATTTGCAATTGGTTACAAATAAAGTGTACGTGATTTAAAAAAAAACTGAGCAACCAACAGTGACTGAGTAACGCTCGTCCACACCAAATCCTACCTTTTCCAAAGTCCCACGTCTCAGTTTTGTAATGAGTACTGGTGTGTGTGTGTGTGTGTGTGTGTGTGTGTGTGTGTGTGTGCTTGTATTAATAACCCATTAAAATGAAGTTATTGGCAGCTACACGAGGAGACATAGAGCGTGGCTTGTCACATATCGATTTTGACTCTTTTTAAATAATATGATGCGTCCAGTGCAGCGACGGTCGAATGAGACCTTTGACCACAATTTACGAAGGTGTTGTTCAGGCTTCATAGGGTTCTGTGATGTTTTGGGGTATGTTTTTAGTATCGTCAGTTGAGCTCACTTATTTATGTCACATTGTCCATATCATTAACAACAACATCGGCTGCGGAACGAAAGTAACTTGGGTTGTGGGGGCGTATAGCCTTACTACCATAATCCACAAGTTCTTCAGAACACAGCCACAAGAAACAGTATGCAAAAAGTGAAACATTTGAATATAAATATAGAACCTTAAAATAAATCTTTGAGCATCTCGCAAGAATAGCAAATTTCAAGTCAGATATTCTGGAACAGCATTACATGCTTGTCAAATAAAGCAGAGTAACAAGAACCAGTTCTTGAATAATCAAAATCTAGGACGAAAGACCACTGTGTGGACAGTAAATGGGTGCTATCAATAACACTGCAATAAATAGAATTAATTTACACTAGGCCAAGCCAAAGAATTATAAATCACAGTGACTAAATAAAAATGTATAATGAAAGACCAGTCTCACGGTACCAGAACAGCAAATTTTAGTAGACCTACACTACATCACATCGATCAAATGCACAGAATATTTGGTCCTGCACACGAGCCCTATAAAATGATATAGTGAAATGAGCATCAGAATTAACAACATAACCCTCAATACTAATTTTTGCGTAAAATAATTTTGTCTGCCTGATGGAAATGCACCAGTAAACCACATACAAAAACTTTGGTTCACCACATATTACTGCGAGGAATGCACAAAATAATGTTACCGAGGCTATTCATAGAAACACTTCAAGGCTGTCCAAGAACTTGCTGAACCTCGCACAAAGCCGCTGTAGCCGGCCGCGGTGGCCGAGCGGTTCTAGGCGCTTCAGTCCGGAACCACGCGACTGCTACGGTCGCAGGTTCGAATCCTGCCTCGGGCATGGATGTGTGTGATGTCCTTAGGTTAGTTAGATTTAAGTAGTTCTAAGGTCTAGGGGACTGATGACCTCAGATGTTAGTTCCCATAGTGCTCTGAGCCATTTGAACCATTTGAACAAAGCCGCTGGCTATATACGCCACACAGCATTAGCACCTGTTCTGCATGAAGTGGTATTTGAAAGACATGCACAAAGACCTAGAGGCCACCCATGGTCTGTGCCAGCTAGTTCCTCTGTAATGCACAGACCTCCGGGCACCAAGACAACACTGGCCATCCAGTACTTATAATGCTCGACACTGCAAGCTTGTATTGTCATCCGTCAGCCGGCGTCTCAGGCGCCTGTGCTGTTCCATAACACCAACCGCCCCTTTCTCTATACATATGGTTCCGCCATGACCTGTTGACAATAGCGACTAGCCTTCCCAAGAGCACACTTTCAGGACCCTCGGCTTCGCTGTCCGACCAACCGCGAAGCACAAGACAACGCCGGCTGACCCACGCTCTATGCGTGCGGGGCTGCTCGCTTGTGTTGTGAGCTTGCTGACTGCTCCTCGTCTCGCAAGGCCACACCGCGAACGGGCCGGTACTGCTGCTCGTGCCGACCAAAAGAGGAGCCATCCAACCAACCGAGGAACCGGCAGCAACTGGGCGAAAATTTTGGTTTGGTGCATAAGGTCGTACAGTTTTTCCATAAGTTTAATGAACACAAATGGTACACCTAACGGTGACCTTAGCCGTAAATTTAACATTCTCCTTCACTGTTTACAATAGACTGCCAACGTTTGGGTAACTTTTTGATTCCGCGACTGTAGAAATCACTTGGTTTTGAGGCGACAAACTCATGAGCCATGTTCGGAGTGCATTTTCATCCAGAAAGGAAGTTCCTTGAAGGTTGATCTGTAGGGAGCGGAAAAGGTGAAAATCTGAGGGCACAAGATCGGGTATTAAAGTTGGGTACGGAATTACTTCCCAACTCATATACCGTACTTCGTTTTTCACTTGTTTATTTACTAATTTTAAATCGTGGAGTAGCATTACTTCAAGAAGTCTACCTGGACCTTGTTGTAGGCTTGCGTCTGCAAGATGTCTCAATTGCTGACAATAAACGTCAGCAGTGGTGGTCACACACTGGGGAAGCAATTCGTTGTACACCACACCGTCGCTGTCCCAACAGATGCCTAATATTATCTTTTGTGGATGCGTGTCGGTCTTTGTATGGGGAGTTGCTGCGAAGTTTCGTCTGCCAGCAGCCGCCCACGACCGCACCTCCGATTTCCAGTTGTGGCTGCTCTGCAGTCACACACTAGACTCTTTTTAATGCCGCCGCTCAGACCAGCACGCCGAATCGCTGTGGCGCTGCGCCCAACAGATCTGTTGCCTTGCGCGCTCTCTGTCGCTGCAGGAACACATTACCAACTCCGGCGACACTTGCTGAGTGGGGAAAGACAAACAGTGTAGTATGTATCTAAATCACTATGCACCATGATCATCGATGTTTATATAAACATTTTTTGTTACAAATGCTTCACTTTTTCTACCGGGTGGTTATAATTAAAGTGCAACTACTCACGGAGGTCCTGGTTGGGCTGTAATTATC
Organism: Schistocerca cancellata; assembly: GCF_023864275.1. Classification (NCBI taxonomy): domain Eukaryota; kingdom Metazoa; phylum Arthropoda; class Insecta; order Orthoptera; family Acrididae; genus Schistocerca; species Schistocerca cancellata. Next base: position 982,521,127 of record NC_064626.1, on the reverse strand, counting down.
ATATGATAGCGAAACTTCATAGATATGCTAATGCGTTAATGCGGAATCAATTGACGCTATGAAAAATCTGTTACAATTTTACCAATCAGGTGGCAGTCTGGTACTGTGAATGCTAGAAAGACATATGGAAGTGATTCTGTATGCAATGGAAAGGACGTGGGCAGAATAGCCCAAGCAAATGAGAACCGCTGCTTATACAGCTTTTTCAGTATGAGCACCGGGGACGTCGACGAGGTGCCGCATCCGTAAAACGACGTGATCAACAGTTGCTCGCAGCAATACCTGCGGAATCTGAGCAACGTACCCTTGAGATCAGACACCGAACGTGTCCCTGGTAAACGCATTCTTTTGGATATCCCCAGAGACAAAGCTAACATGGCTTAAGATTAGGTGATGTTTCAGACCATGCATCAGGAAAAGGTCTGGATATAACAAGTTCGTGGAAGTTGGCATTACGTAGATCCTTCACTGATCGAGAAAGATGATGTGTTGCCCCACATGCCATGAAAACAGCGGTTCCCAACAAATGCCTTCTTCCAAAGTAGTAGTCACATGCTCTGAGGACGTCTTAATAAGGTGCAGGCCATGCTCAGAGGAAGTCAGTCCGAGAGAAAAAAGTTGCTTGTGAATTCACAACACACAATCACATACGGCCAGTGCAATGGCTGGATATTCGTGTACAGCACGGTGTTTAACAGTACATCAAATTCAACAATTCCTTATATTCGCTGCACCCTGCAGTGTAAAATGTGTTCGTTACGCCATAGAATATTTCCAGGTAACATGTAATACCTTCGATCATTGCCAGAAACCGAAGAGCAAATTCTAAACGTTGCTGCGTTTCATGAGACTTCATTTACTGCACTCTCTGGCTCTTGTACGGGTAGTGTGAAACATACCGCAGAACTGTCCGTACAGTTGACCATGGAATGGATAATTCACGTGACACTGCACAAGCGCTAGCACCACCCGAGGCAAACATTCAGTGGTCAATTACAGCAATAACCTCGTCAATAACTTCCACCGGGACAGGACGCCTTCTTGTTCCAGATGCTCCATCAAATTCAACCGTGTTTTCGTAACTCATCATCGTCTTTAAGCCACTTAATGACATTGGGTGTCTCCTCAGACGTTTCAGTCGGCGATATTCTCCCAATGAAACACTATAATTGCTGCCGTGGATATAAAATTGCTTCACTAACAATGCACGGTTTCTCTTCTCGATAGCCGTACTGCTCACTAACGGTTTGGCTTGTAAAATGATAGCGTGAATGTCCTACTGTCTTATAAACAGTGTACAGCGCGAGATTTGCACCTGATGGCCACAACTGGATGTAAGCTTTCTTCCAGTGTAAATCGGTTCCACTTTTACATGTCAGCATACCTACCAAGTTTCGCAGCCATATGGTAATTACAGCTCATGCTGCACCTCTGTGAGCAGCTCCACTTCCGCCATAACCACCCAGTACATTACCTTCGCGAGCTCGCTGTAGACAGTCTCGTTTCCAAAGGTGACAATATTCAAGTTTACGGGGCTGCACACGTCCATTCCCAGGAACAGTCAATCATTGTATGACTGGCGTCACTCTCAACCATATGGGAAAAGGTTGGGAGTACTTGAAATCCAGTGAAGGGTTGCAATCAACTTCCCTGGAGTTAGGCAGCTCTACGAGATCCAGTCTTCAATTAATTTTCTCTGTTGGATATCATATGCTGAAGAAGCTGGTGTACTCTGCCTCTCGCCGAACTGACCCCAACTGGTAAGCCTCGAGACTGAATTACACGGTGTCAGAATGATGCTTTCTTGCAGTAACTATAGAAAATTATACGATGGTTTTCTTTAATGTATCACTAATTGCACACGACGGAAGGACGCTAGATTCAGTGCAGCCACTTTGTGGCTGACGTTTCCTAAGGCTGTTCATCAATATTTGATGGCACAGGGTACGGCTCACTGCGCGCTCTCAGACACCTGGATTGATTAATCCGACAAACACTAGATTCATATTACTTTCTACTACTTCCTCGTGTTGCTGTAATTTTGCTGAATGAAACATTATTTCTTCTCTGAGCCCCCCAGCGAAACGTTTACACTACTAGAGGAATTCCATGCCTGATTCGATTAACACAGTTGCCTGCACGTAGCAGTCGGTACTCTTTTTCTGTCGATCAAAGTGATACTGTATCTGTTTAATCAGTAACCAGCTAAGATAACAACGTATATGATTAAAACTGGCCCTTGAGTACCCGTCAAACTATTATTTATTGTAAATCATACACGGCATTGGTGAAACCATTAAATCGGAATGCAGAATTACGTTAGTGTTATCGTTTACAAAGGCAATTATTGAGACAATTCAGCAATATTGCTATTCTTCTCATACTACTTGTTTCTTTCGTCACTGATCGGTACGACAGCTTCACATTTATAAATTGGAAACACAAAATATTCCACGGTGGACTATCACATTAAGCCGTAGTCTCGGTCTGTTCTGACCTTTGTCGTGCACTTATTAACGTCCCCCATACCAGGTAGTTCTCTCTTTCATTTATTTGTTTTCCAGTTCCATTCATGCCCCACTACTCTTTGAGTAATAGTTTTCTCATCACATTGTCATACACCGGCACAAGTGATTTTCCATAGTGATTGTCAGTTTTTATTTTGATACAAGTCAAAAACTTAGTTTCATTAATCTTAGTGGATGCAAACAAAAACTTTGAAGGCCTCTTTCTGTTCTTTTGTTTATTTGTGTTCCTCTCCATCCAATCTTTTTCTTCAGTAGCTTCGTTAACTAATTCTAAGGCTTTGTTGTTCATTCGAACTATTTTGTTATGTTTGATTTACCAGTTATTCTGGTCTTATTATAATTGATTTACTCACCTACTTTTACATATGACATATTAAGTTATTCAATTCACTGGTGAAATACTTTTGCAATGGAAGTGAACGGTACAACTTTATCTACAAGATGACTGGTTTTTGTATAAGTTACAATGAACTGTATCCTTCTTCGTTTCTCTAGTTTAAATATCTGTAAATTCCTCATTGCTGATAATAGTGATATTGAATGTCCTGTCCGACCGCTCTTTTAGTTCTTAAGTCCCTAATGTCCCGGCGTGTCCTACTGGAGGTGTGGCATCATTGTATCCATCCTTTAGGTTACTCAAAGTTTCGAATCAGTGATTGTTTTATCAAGGGCTGCAGTGCATATGTGAAAATTCAATAAATTTTCTATGTGCTTCAGTTTTCAGAAAATGTATACGAACCGTGCCATACACAGCATATTTCATTTTACGTCGTGCTCCTGAACGCTCCGTGAACTGTCATATAAATGTTTCCGGCATTATAAAACGCGTAAAGAGCGGCACACAGAAAGTCTAATGAGAAGAGGTCAAACAAAACACCTGCATGAGATAGCGGCTGTACCCTGTGGTGGTTGTTTACACAGCCAAGGTGTAACTCTCTGCTGTGGCCGCGATAAGCTACCGCGCTGCGCTCTGTGTTTATATGACACATACCTTTTATGACAACGAAACAGCACTGTGCTCCTGGAGGCTGGGAGATAGACCCTGGTCGCTTTACGAGCTCAAATATTTGAGCTCCAGGCGACACCCGTGCTTCTCCTGAGATAGGGCACAGTCTACACATATTCCACAAATTCTCGTTTCGTATGCGCTCGGAGACATTTTGTGTCCGCCATACTCATTACCCTGTCACGCTAAGAGATAAACTGCGGTTGTGTGCAACCTGTGGTACAGGCACCTAACGACAGAATAAATAGTTACGTGGTGTTCTATTATTTACGAGATTCTTTCGTAGAGTTCTGTAAAAATGTCTCACTCTACTTGGAATTGGACTTGACCATTCATGTGCGTAAACCATATAATGAAGGAGAACCTACTGGACAGTGAAATGAATCAATGAGTGATTAACAGGCATAACCAGTCATTGTAGGATACATTTGCTAATTTAATTACATCAATAACAAGTTCCAACAATTCACATTGTTAATTACGAGAAATATTTCGAGATCATAAATCTGCATACTATGTACATTAGTAGAAAAACTACTTATTTTGAAATTACTCCACTGCTTATTTACATACCTCTTCATAGTAAACGATATTACTAACTTTAATGATTTCAGAGAACGCAAGCAGGTACCTTCACGTTGGAAAGGTACCTTCACGTAGGAAAGGATAAACAATGGATTGGGTTGTCCCTAGAGGAAAGTGTAGTTTGGAACAAAAGATGATTTTTGGCCGGTACTTCAGTCTAGTGATTGCTTTGAGGGCTGTGGCGGTACGCCACATAACTTCGCAAATATACCAAATCTGACGTCGTAACGAAATATATATTATCTCAGAAAATAACAAATCCTCTGTAATCAATTAATATGATCTACGAACGTAATTGCAATCTCTGGTTTTTTGCAAAAAGGACTCTCTCATCTCTTTTGTTTCTTCGTTGTGTAAGAAGCCATTTTGTGATGAGGCACGAAAACATGTAAGTTTCATGTATTATTTAGCCGACATATAATCAAATTTTACTTAAAAGTGTTCTTAATATTTATCTGTACCAGCTCCTATATTCATGAAATGGTAAAATTAATTTCTTTATGCAAATTTTTGGGAACATTCGTGCAGAGGTCAGCGCCATTGGTCTAAATAATTAATGGCCCAGAGTCGTAATAAATATCTCTGTATTCACTAATTTTGACAAGTAAAAATAAATGCAAATGTAGGAGATTTCTCTTGCTTAGCATTTCTTCCTTTGAGACGATAAAAGTAATCAATGTTTCCAATATTGAGATCAGTAAATTTTTTCGATACTCGCTTGACGAAATTGCGAGAAACTCCTTTGCGTTGCATTTTTACAGAAGTATAAAATAATTAACAAACATCAATTTCAATGATAAATACAATCATATATCTGCATTTCTGTTTGTTGGTGGGGTCTTTTAAAATAAAAACTCCGTTTCAGGCAAGATAACTGCGAAAAGCACCGCAGCTGAGTCACTGACGCATATAATTTTCCAGTTGTGAAGCAGGACCAATTACATTAACTTCAACTTTTCATAATATATAAAAACCAATACATAAAGAACCACCACAGGGTCACATGACGGAATGTTCACTAGTGACCACCATAAGCAGTTTACGCTTTTGCTGTTGTTAAACATGAAGTTGTGTTTTGCCGAGCATCTGTAAATGTTTCGCGTTCGCCATTTAAGTGCTGCATAACGTACCAAAGTTACTTGGAATATATTTTCAGTTCTTCAGACAAAGACTTGTATGATGAGTAAATTATTTTATATTTATATAAAACGCAGACAGCTAATCATCTTTCGTCGTCCGTGCACCATATTGAAACATTAAACAGAAAATGCTCTTTTCCGTGCAACATGTATTACTTGCAAATCATCTGAAATTTTTTAATGTCTTACTTAATGTTTTACTTGTCTTGAAAATGGAAATTGTTGTTAGTTACCAATAACTTCCACTTCAAAATATATTCAACTTGTAACTGATTTTTGATAATACCGCCGCTTAATTTAATTTCACTTACTGAATATTGGCGTGTATTAGAGTAATAGTTTAACAGATAGACTATATATATATAGTATTAAGATTTTCTCGATTGCAACACTTTTAAAATTCAGTCGAATATTTGTTCGTAGTTATATGACTGTTTTACCTGGAGACATGTTTTCACATTTGGAAGAAACCTTAATTTTCCAGAGTAATATTCGTAATTTTTGGAAAAGACTGCTGCACATAAAAATTCCCCGTTTAGAAAAAGAGTAAGAAATCAAATTAAAGTTCTATTACAGAGAGTCTGAAAAGCGTAAATACGAGGGTTGGAACTTTAATAGTGGTAACTATTTATTTACAGCTCGTATTAAATAGATACGTGTTTTAAAGTTTTACTGACCTTCAAAGTAGTGACCAGCACTGTGTATAACCCGTTGCCAACGATTTGGAAGTCGTATGATACATACGATATGCTATTCTTTGTTGGAACACATCCTACGACCAGCTTAGAGACAGAAGTGATGACACTTTATGCAGGACCTGAACATCATTTTGCAGGGCAGTGCTCAAGAACGTACAGTGCAGGCTGTTAGTGATTTGTTTGACTGATGAGGCTGCTAAGAGTCATACCAGCTACTGCACTCCCTTAAGCCCCCATGAGTTCAACTCGATTTCCAAACTAAAGGAAACACTTCACGGCATTGGCTTGAGAACTGCTACAAATTCGTCGGGCAATAGTTCGCGCCGCTCGAACTCTCAACACAACTGGCACTCCTAAGAGTATCCTACGACTTCTACATCGCCGGAAACGAGTTATACACAATGCTGGCGACTACTTTGAAGGTCAGTCAAACTTTGAAACACGTATCTATTTAGTACGAGCTGTAAATAAATAGTTGCCACTATTAAAGTTCCAACCCTCGTAGTTAAAACAGTGCCCCGTACTGCGCGATTTAAAGTCAGTACACTTTGCCCGTAACTCCTCTACGTCCATCTTATTGGAGCTAAATGATGTCAGTACATTGTGAAAGAAGGATGCCAACAACAGCTTAACTGTTCTTTCCAGCATAGGTAGACTCCCACACTCCTCATTGGTTTAATTAACTTCGTTAATAATACCTTCAGTGGTGAGCACAAGAAGAGTAATCCCCTGTCTGTATAGTGACACCATCGGTAAGTTCAAATCTGTTTGTAACTAAGAGTTCTAAAATATTTCCATTGCCTGTTGGTTGTCGAACTAGCTACTAAGACAGTATCCGGGAAGCGTGTACCAGATTACTTCACAAAACTGTCTGTCCATTCCAGCTGCTTTGAATCCATGGATGATCCAGTGTGTACTCGTTAGCTTACGGTCTCTTCCAAGAAATATTGCATGATCATGGTATTTTCCCGCTACTGAGTGTTCGCTTTCTTTGAATGATCCTAAAATGTTACTGCGAAATCGGCTGGTCCGTAGAAACATCGTGTGGTTGGGTTCACCTCGCACAGCTACTCGTGCCCAGAAACTAAATTTTTACCTCAATAGAAAATTCATTCCTGTCGGCAATGTACACTTCCCTTCCTGCGGTTTCTGTTTTACCGATATACTTTGCACGCATCGTTGCATACTTTAGATCGTACTTGGGCTTCCGAGAACATTTTTTTTTGCGGGACATATTTCGTGGAGGGCAGTACCATAAATTCAGGAACTTTGTTACGAGTGCTTCAGCAATTCTTTTACTGTTAAAATTTTGACAGCCGACGTCCCTTTGCTTTATATGTAATCTGATGTCGCTCCCTAGCTGTGTGCACTGTTACACGAGTAGCTGCTTCCTATGTGTACTGCACCGCTGACCTACCGACGTGAAACAAATAACTATCAAAGCCATAACGCAAGTCCATAAATCTACGGCGAAGACCGTGGCAGATGGGTCGACGGAGCCGTCCTCTCAATTCCCAACCAAACGACCCCGATCAATTCAGAGTACGATACTGCAAATTATCATCTGCTCTTGCAACTTGCGAATGAGGCCAGCAGCCGTCAACACTTGCGCCAGCGTCCCTTAAGAACATGAACCTTCAGGCAACTGCACTCTCCATATTTGATAGCTGCAGCCAGTGCCTTGTCCACATCTCGGATGAAGTCACCCAAGCATATGTACCTAGCGCACATTGAATTTCTTTTGAGTGTAGGATGCTATTTTCCTAAGAGGATCCATATGTTGGAATTTCCAATGACTAGTAAACCCCTCCCCAGGCGTTTGTGCTTGGACTCTGTTGAAGGAGCAGGATGAATCGACAAGGCCGCACTGCTAATTCCTACATTGACTCTCATCCTCCGCTGAGGCTGGATCCCCCACATTGAGTATTCCGTAAGATGCCTCTGCAGCAGCGCTTTTGACCGCCGCAACACGCGACGCGTGAGATGTGCCATGCGTCGCGCCAGATTCTCCGCCGCCGCAAACAGCCCGAGACAGCAGCCTGCAGAAATCTGACAGCGGCAAACACCGTCTAAACTGTTCACGAACTGCAGCCAGCTCCTAACGCCTCCGCGCACTTGTACACACCTTTTCCATTCTACGACCAATAATTTGAGAATTAACCTGTAAAAGCACTCAGAAGAAGTAAAATGTTTAATTTTCTACTCCACTCATGTATCACAAGCGGCATCCGGTGACAGCGGTGTTACTCCTGTGACGTGACTGGTGCTCTGTCCAGCGTCACATAAACGCTACTTTATAAATCATCCTACATTGTCATTTAAACAATTTTACAAGGAACTGTGTTCAATGAAGACATGTTTTGCTTTGCTGAAAATGCCCTAGGCTAATCCGCTCATCACAAAATCTGGTTTCCGTAGAACTATTCACCAATGGACAACCAAATTTCAAGTTTAATGGCTGGCTTTCCATAGAAATGTTTATTTCGTTAAGATACTTCTTGTTGTCATATGCTTGAATTATGGCAACTATTACATACAAAGAATTCAGCGTGTGTGTATTGCTCATAGATATCTGGATATTACCGTATATAAAAATGTCAGACCATTTAATTTTTCGTTGTAATTTTAATAATTATCGTAAGTTTCCAAAAGTAAAAAAAAAAAAGAATTTGTTCGTAACATTTTTCCCGTTTGATAACGAAATACATTATTCCAAACCGCTCTTTCTCTTATCTACAAAGATGTAGTTGCCACCAGCGTATGGATGACAAAAGTGGACTCCAGCTGCAACAGTTTACATCAGATGCGGCAATTTTGCATAATGCGAACGTCGCAACAAAACAGTAAATTTTCGCGTGCGCCCGAATCAATGTCGTCTTTTCATTACTGCAAAGAGGCATCTGATACAAATGAGCAGTTTCGTGTAGTGTACAAAATACTAGCTTACAGTATGTCGGAAGAACCTGCGTTTTCATTGGAGACCTCCTTCAAGGCAGAACTCAACAAGTCGATCTTAACAGAACAAAGTCGACAGATGTAAAGGTAATTCGGGACAGATGTAAAGGTAATTCTTTCCAAAAAAGTGTGATGGGGTGTTACTCTTCACAGTATATAGACCTAGTGGAAACTTACGAGTGTTGCTGTCGTCTACACTGATAAGCCAAAACGTTATGAGCACTGTCCATCGCGACGAGGGATGCCTCCAGGTAGCCTTGCAGGCACGTAACGCGGTAACAAAAGTATGTAAGCGGAGCAGACGCGGACACGGGATCACCCTAGCGAAAATATTGGCTCCAAATGGGGATGTTCATCGAGATAATCTACTTCGACAAACGGCAGATTACTGTTACACACAGCATGGGTAAACGAGTATCTCGACAACGGCGAGGCTCGTCGAATGTTCACCTGCTGATGTTACGGAAAGAGAAGGATAGTGGAACTATCACTAGGCGCTAAATGGTTGGACGTCCAAGACAATTGGCAGAACGTGGTGTTCGTAGGCGTGTCTGCTGTGTAAAGTATAGTAGAAGGTTATCTGTGGCATCTCTGCCGAAAAAGCGCAATGCTTGTGGCCTATAAAGGAAGTGTTTCGGAGCTCACCGGTCACCGTACATTGTTGAACATTGAACCCCGCGGCAAACCACCCCTACCTGTTCACACGTTGACCCGATGGCATAGTCAATAACGACTGCAGTGGGCATGGGACCATCGGAATTCGACTGCCCATCAGTGGAAACATATCGCCTCTTTGGGTGATTCACATTTTTGCTGCTAGTGCACAAAGCTCGTCATCAACGCTAACGGCACCTCGAAACATGCAGCGCGCCAAGGATGCAGGGTGGTGGGATCAGTAGTGTTCTACAGGAGACATTCTCCTGCGCTTGCAGGAACCTTAGTTAGTAATAGAAGACACGCCGACAGCTGCAACCCTGTCATGCTTGACGTATTCTCCGACGGCGATGTCATCTTTCAGCAGTACAACTGTCTGTGTCTCGGAGCCAGAACCGTGCTACAGTACTTTGAGGAATATTATAGCGCACTCACGTTGATAGAGTTCGAGTCTCGATCCGGCACACAGTTTTAATCTGCCAGGAAGTTTCGTATCAGCGCACACTCTGCTGCAGAGTGAAAATTTCATTCTGGAAACATTCCAGAGGCTGTGGCTAATTCATATCCCAGCAATATCCTTTCTTCCAGAAGTGCTAGTTCTGCAAGGTTCGCAGCACAGCTTCTGTGAAGTTTGGAAGGAAGAAGACGAGGAACTGGCAGAATTGAAGCTGTGAGGAAGGGTCGTGAGTCGTTCTTGGGTAGCTCAGTCGGTAAGACAGTCTCCCACGAAAGGCTAAGATCTCGAGTTCGGGACACTGTTTTAATCCGCCAGGAAGTTTCAACCCACGTTGACGCATCGACGACCAAATTCACGCCACGCGAGGCAGCCGAGCGTTCTGAGGCGCCTTTTCACGGTCCGAGCGACTCCAAAAATTGTTCAAATGGCTCTAAGCACTATGAGACTTAACATCTGAGGTCATCAGTCCCCTAGTCTTAGAAGTACTTAAACCTAACTAACCTAAGGACGTCACTCACATCCATGCCCGAGGCAGGATTCGAACCTGCGACCGCAGCAGCAACGCGGTTCTGGACTGAAGCGCCTACAACCGCTCGGCCTCAGCGGCCGGCCCGCGCGGCTCCGCCCTTTAGTTTGGTCCTAAAAGACCTTACCATAAATTTCCAATTTTTTACCAAATTCGCTGATGTAGATGCTATCGGATGCCGTTACAGCGTACACACACCAGCAGCCTGTTATTTACGCGAATTTCATGACTTGTGCGTAGACGTCTGATACTACATACATCCAAAAACCTATAACAAAATGTCGGATGCCTGAAACGCAGAATCGGTGATGTATTTCGTTCCACAGACGGACAAGTAAGCTGTTAAGCAGATGGTCAAATGTTTTGCCTCATCAGTGTACAGGAATGTTGCAACGCCAGAATATTTTGACAAAACTCAAGGACGTGGCAGTCGACTGACGACTGATACACGGAATGTCATTGGACACAGATGTTATAAATTTAACGTATTACATAAAAGAAATAAGGTACACTTCTACTTCACTACTCGTGAAAACAAATACTAAAGCAAATACTTAGGAATAATCTAAGCAAACGACTTAAAGTAAAATTAACAAATATGAAGAATAGTTGGAAATATAGATGCTAAACTATAGATTAAGATACCGATTATCGAGTATTCCTCATCAGCCTTGGGTACTTACCAGGTTGGAGTAATGTGCGAGACGGAGACACTAAACGAAAAGCGACACGCTGAGTCATGGGATCGATTATTAAGCTCGAGAATTTTACAGGGATGCTCTAGAAATTGCATTAGTAGACATTGCAAGTGAGGAGTTGCGTAGTACGATGAGCTTCAACGCGGGAGTCCATAGTGAAGGTGTTTTCCAGCGGAGAGAATGCGTAATGCGAGAGCGATTTCTGTCAGGCGTGGCAGGCCTACTTGTTCTGCACGAGTTTATTGTGTTGTTCGCTGATTTATATTGAAGCAGTTGCTACAAGTCAGGTAAAGTTCCTATGCGAAACTGCTACATAGTGTGTTAGAAAGCTACAAGGGCGTTTCAGTGCCGAGAAGGGTAAATTGTTAATTGAAGCGTTGTGAAAATTATAGTGCTGAAGGTATTTCAGTGCTTCTTCCAAGTCTGGAGCAAATAATCCCCTTCTTCAGCAACCATTATGCCGGAGGTGTACATTAAGTATTGAAAGCAGGATGGTTTTATTCGAGATTCCAATACACCATACTACTGCCAGTCTATTGGCTATAAAACCCTAATTTTCAACAAAATATTCGTCCAGTAACATCACTTACTGTGGGGCCTTGATGCCCGCACACTCTACTTGTTCATGTCGGAGTCAACGTGTTGCTGCTTCCCATTAACCACGTATCTCTTCTCACGGAGTGCAGTCTTTATTGCACCAAACAGATGGAAGATGGAAGGTGCGAGATCAGCGCTGTAGGGTGGATGAGGAAGAACCGTCCAATGAAGTTTTATGAGCTCATCTCGGGCGCGCAAACTTGAGTGAGTGCTTCCGTTGTCACGGAGAACGATAAGTTCGTTTGCACTTGTGTGGTGACAAACATGCTGAAGCCGTTTCTTCAGTTTCATGAGGGTAGAACATTACAGTTCAGAGTTAATCGTTGCAACATGAGAGAGCATATCCAGAGTTCCAGAAGACTGTCGCCATGACTTTACCGACTGTCGGTGCGGCTTTGAACTTTTTTTTTCGTAGGAGAGTTGGCGCAGCAACACTTCATGGATTGCCATTTCGTTTCCGGGTCGAAGAGATGAATCCATCTTTCATCGCCAGTGACGATCTTCGACAAAAATTGCTGCTAACAGCCTCGTAAAGCCGAAGTAATTTCGAAGAGATGGTCCTTCATTGCTCCTTACGGTGTGCAGTTAGACGGCAAGGATCGCAGCGGGCGGCACACCTTTGAGAAAACGACTGGTCGACCATACGGTAAGTGGAAGAATGGGAGTCTCTCCTACCTTCATACCTCCTCTGCGTTAACACAAGTGACGTGTCACTGATCTCAATTGTACTGAGACTGAAGTACATGCGAAGTAACTAGTTGCTTCCACCGTGATTGTAATGCATATGTTCAACAGTGTTCACTGACATGCAGTCTTCTATACTTATTGTTCCCTGGGTAGAAAACAGCACGTAGGTCGTAAGTCCATTACCTTGACGCCGTAATTTACTTTTAACGAGGAAATGGTATTGTACAAATAATTAAACTTTGAACTGATTTGTTTAAACGGAATGTCACTCGCCTTTTATTAGCAGAATACGGGAAACTGCACAATAATAATCCACTTTATAAATTACGAATAACTTCCCTTTTCCACACTATTCACAGAAAATAAACTAAATAATGACTTGCGCGTTTGGTTAATTGCTAAATAATGACTTGCTTGTCTGCTTAATTACTATCACACTAGCCCTGTCCGCCCCAGTAGCTGAGTGGTCAGCGTGACGGATTGCCATCCTCCGGGCCCGGGTTCGATTCCCGGCTGGGTCGGAGATTTTCTCCGCTCAGGGACTGGGTGTTGTGTTGTGTTCATCATCATTTCATCCCCATCCGGCGTGCAGGTCGCCCAATGTGGCGCCGAATGTAATAAGACCTGCGCCAAGGCGGCCGGACCTGCCCCGCGAGGGGCCTCCCGGCCAATGACGCCAAACGCTCATCATCATCATCACTAGCCCTCAATTACATGTCCAAAAACCAGAGATTCGTAATTATGTTCTTAATCAATATCGGTGGCGGAAGGCAACTTTTCTCTTCTCCGAGACTGTTGGTCCAGCTCTGCTATTGCAGCCGAACCAGTTGGCTTTCCATCCAAGTTAGACGCGATCCGAAGATCTCCGAAGCGCTTCGTCTGCCTTTTCGTTTAGCAATTGTTTATTGTTCTGCTCGTAATTAACACTTTTGAAATAATGGAATGATAGTCTGCTGTTGAGATATGCTTCTTTTCATGAAACGCAAGTAAATTCACTGTTTAGTTTTTCTAATATTGATAACAGAAGTTTATCGTTTTGGACTGCTTCTTCCGAAAGCAACATCCAATCACGGAGAAGAAGCTCAATTTACGCGGTCTTTCTCACGATACACGTACAGAATAAACCGTCTGTCACCTATAACTCACACCACACAGCCTTCTCAGCTGGTCTAAGAAGGGCTTCTTGTATCTGAATAAAAATGTTCAAATGGGTGTGAAATCTTATCGCACTTAACTGCTAAGGTCATCAGTCTTTAAGATTACAAACTACTTAACCTAAATTATCCTAAGGAGAAACACACACACCCATGCCCGAGGGAGGACTCGAACCTCCGCCGGGACCAGCCGCACATCCCCTCACCATCAAATATTTTGTCTACAACTACTTCACCTCTCGCCCTTGTTTTGTCTGCTGGAGGACCAGTGTTGATTCAAAAATGCTTGAACAAATTCTTTGTGTTTTACATGTGTTACTGGTATCTGTTCCCATGATCTTGATTCTTCTTCTAGCCTACGGGCCACGAATTTGATTTTTCGTTGTTCTGTCATGTTTCCAGGAATGACGCCCTCAGACTGTCTAATGAAGCCACTGGATGCATAGCTCCCTTACTAAAGAAATTATGGAATTTGTAGGCATTAGCGTGATATGCTATGTCACTTACATTAACCATACCTTTGTATGTTTCTTTCTTGTTCACTTCAAATTTCGACTGTTTGCTTAACATAAAATCAGTGGAAATACAGTGTAGATCGCGATGGTTACAGTATTTTATTAAAATAACTGGTTTCGGCCTAGACTAAGGCCATCTTCAAGCAGCACTGTGAAAGAGAGAAAGCTTGCTAGTTACGTAAAGAATTCAGTGACTAAAAACAAAGTAATTTATACATATTACAGTCGAAGAATCTTTACGTACCAACTAAAGTCGACGATGCGTAGAACAGTCACATGACCTCAGTCGCTGAAACTGCTGCTGTTGGCTAGGCAGCATTGCGTTGTATACTGTAGATCGGGTGAGGGCGTGTTTGTGTTATATGATGTCAATGTCTGTCAAGGAGGAAAGACATACATAAATGGCGTATCATTTGAAGACACAGTTTATCTAAAAATAGATCATTATAAAAATTAGTGCGTGTAGAACAGAACAGAACGTTAGAAGTGAGTCATGTAATAACGTTATTTAACAATTATTTCTCGTATTTCTTGTAGTACCATCTCACGTAAATAATTTATTTAACTAGTATAAAATATCCGTAGCATCTGCTGGTTAATCAATAGAGCGTGTGTATGGAACAAACAAATAGATTAATGTAAAATTATTATCATCTATGACAATTATGCAATAATTACACTTTGTTCTGAATAATACGCTATTTAGTAGAATATTGGCGCACTCTTCTGGCGTGAACTTGCTGTCTACAAACGCCGTTGTCTTGGAGACATTATAGTAAGGTGGTTGTAAAGCTAGAAATATTCCAACTGGTGTGTCAGCACTACCAACAATAACGTCCAGTTGAGCAGCGAGGTGTTTCGATTGTGGTTAGTCGGCCACCTCGGATGAGAGTGTCCGCACGTTCCAACACTACAGAAGTCACAGTTTTGTGCGGCCGGCCGGCATGCGGGATTTCATTCAGCTCTGTGCGACTTTGCCGCCGTGATCATAGACGTCTCGCCCAACGACTCACCCTGCTTTTTTTCACTGCCAGGTCTCCGTAGACATTATGCAAGCGCCTGTGAATATCTGCGACGCTCTGGTTTCCCGCCAAAAGAAACTCACTGACAGCTCTCTGCTTGAAAGACAGCTCCGTTACAGACCCCACTCTGAATGCTACATATAGTGCCGCCATCTGTCAACTGTAGGGGTCGAAGCGGGGTATGGCACGATGTCCCATAAGAAATGCCGGATTTTTCCCACCGAAATTGACCGATAAAGTAAAGATACTGCATAACGCCCCTCGTATGTTCAGCAATCAGTAAACCCCACAGTTTCCATTCTTTTTCTCTCCCATAATCTATCAGTACTGTACAGCATATTAGAACTTGGGTTATAACGACTACACCTTGAACACTCTTCTCAGACAGCTAGTGTGGACTGAACAGATAATGCGCTAGCGGTTTCATTTTCTGGGAAAAGTAAATACGCAACATGTTTAAGTTTTGTACGATGTTTGCCGACAATCATTCTTCTCATAAGCAATTCACCAATGGAACTGGGAAGGGGGAAGAAGTTGTGCTACTTACTTACAGTGTACGGTGGTTTGCGAAATAAATGTAGATAATTTTCCTAAGCTTTCCCAAAATGTTTGTGTTTCCGTGTTAGTTACCGGTACTGCAATAAATAATGAATTCAGACAAATCAGGAGGAAGTCATTTTGAAGTTATAAGACTGTATGTTATGCTCGATAACGGCTCATTAACGTTTTCTCACAGGAAATGCTTTTCGGCGAGTTTCCATTGTTTTGAGAGTGGTGCCACAGGAGCTGACTGGCGGATACTGAGGCGGCGGAGGGGCAGGCAGTAGCCGCAGTCAAATGCCGCTAAGTAGCAAGGCGGAGGTGAGTGGCGCGCAACCATTAGTGGCGCGCGCTGTGGCGGGGCACTTGATACTGGCCTGGCGGCTACCTGGCTACCTGCGCCCGCCGCTCGATACCGCCGCTACAGTCGCGGCCAACTGCCGGGCACCCGACCTCAGGCGCGTCGTTTGCCCACACTCCGGCCACGACACGCTGCGTACGAGAAATTTTCACAAACTGGAATAGCTTCATGGTATTTACCTTCAACTTTTGAAAATATTTTTTGGAGGACGGTTTGAGAAAAAGCAAGAAACAACCACTTACATCAACAACGTTTCGTCAGTAACAGTAACCAGATGCTAAGTTTTATTTGTTTTCATGTGATACAAAAACTGCAAATACTTTGACAAACTACCATCGCCACAGCAACCGAGCAGCTGCGTCGCCTTATAGCAACGTTTCAGTGGTCGAAAAAACCCTCTCGGGTTATTAACCGAGTTTAGACGTCATATTGTCGCAACGTTTGCAACTTTTCGATACTCGTCATCTACAGACGAAGTGTCGCCTCAAGATGAAGACGAGGAAACTCGTCGAAACGTGGCGACAACAAGACGCCACAACTTGACTGATAACCCGAGAATATCGATGAAATTCGCCGAGAAAGCCTGCGTTTCCATATAAAATGTTTCAGCTGGATAGCTTCTCGTCTCTTTCCCTGAAAATGAGGGTTAGGAAACTGGTTGAAACACTGACGCTACCACTAGACTGATATCCCAAGAAGTTCCGTCAGTAAAATACTCAGTGAAACCTTGCATTCTCATAGTGTAGTACGTCTTAGCTGGTTTTTCTACAGCTCTCGACTTGAGCACTAGTGACGTCACACCAGATTCTGCAGCTGTATGAGTCCAGAAACCATACTAACAAGGAAACCCTTAAGTGCGGGATCGCAAAAGGCAAATGATCACAGAATGAGATTTTCACTCTGCAGGAGTACTAGTTCTGCAAGGTTCGCAGGGGAGCTTCTCTGAAGTTTGGAAAGTAGGAGACGAGGTACTGGCGGAAGTAATGCTACGGAGCTTCAGTAATGCTTGGGTAGCTCAGATGGTAGAGGACTTGCCCGCGAAAGGCAAAGGTCCCGAGTTCGACCCTCGGTCCGGCACACAGTTTTTGTCTGCCACGAAGTTTCATATCAGCGCACACTCCGTTGCAGAGTGAAAATCTCATTCTGGAAACATCCCCCAGGCCGTGGCTAAGTCATGTGGCGGCAATATCCTTTCTTTCGGGAGTGCTAGTTCTGCAAGGTTTGCAGGGGAGCTTCTCTGAAATTTGGAGAGTAGGAGACGAGGTACTGGGGGAAGTAAAGCTGTGAGGACGGGGCTTGAGTCGTGCTTGGGTAACTCAGGTGGTAGAGCACTTGCCCGCGAAAAGCAAAGGTCCAGAGTTCAAGTCTCTGTCCAGCACACAGTAATAATCTGCCAGGAAGTTTTAAGGCAAATGATGTTTACCGTTTTCTACGCCCCACATATTGTCTACCATGCAACTACGTTATTGGCTGTTAATGGCAACAGCGGGTAGGATTGGAAATATCGAATGGTGAGCACAACATTGAAGGTACGGAGCGCAGTTGAACTGCTTAGCCGAAGAGGAACTCACAACAGTGCTAGTGGTATTGATACAAACCAGAGCAATGGTAATGATAAAAAACAAACAAATATTACATTATATCCACAACGACAGTTGCCGAGGTTGAGATTTCGTTAGAAAGGAACCCAAGGAATTTCAACCAGTGAGAAAATGTGGCACATGAAATTTAGCGTTTATACAACAACAGTGAGAAGCGTGTGTGGTGTCGTATTCGTTCGACTGTGCGGACTATGTATACGAGGACTACAATGATGACGATTCGTGCTTAACAGTGCAAGTGATACTGAAACAGATGTCGACCCACGTAGTTCATCATACTTGTCTGGCTGGGAACCACAAATCCCGTCTCCAGTGAAACGCAGTAATTAGTAATTGTCGTCCAAGAAGTGGATATTGAGCATAATTACGTAAATGGAAGATTATACGCAGCATAGTAAAAAAATGGTGTGAACAGATTTCGAATAAGTCTGTAGTAATATGATCGTGTAATGCATAAGAAAACTACATATATTCAAGGGAGGACAAGGCGCACTTGCTACAAAAACTGGTGCTTGCGCGTTTCAAGAATGTTTAATTCAGTTTACAAATGGTTCGAATGGCTCTGAGCACTATGGGACTTAACATCTGTGGTCATCAGTCCCCTAGAGCTTAGAACTACTTAAACCAAACTAACCTAAGGACATCACACACATCCAAGCCCGAGCCAGGATTCGATCTTGCGACCGTAGCGGTCACGCGGTTCCAGACTGAAGCGCCTGGAACCGCACGGCCACACCGGCCGGCATACAGTTTACAGGATCAGCATATAGTGACATACTACGTTATGCACATCAAATTGCACTCGAAGTGGATTACAGTGATTTCAAGGGAAAAGTGAATAGTAGCTTAACCTTAAACAGTTCTACCGGCTTTGGAAGACGTAAGATTACGAAATTTCCAACAGTCAACTTGACGATGCTCAGCTAAATGCGGAATCCGTCCGGAAATTTATACATGAGGCATTTAAGTTTTCCCTTTGTTCAGTTAGGAATTTGTATTCGACTCCGATCGTTTGGAATTTGAAGAAGAAATTCATATGGAGGGAATGCTCGGAAAGTAGGGGTAGCAACAGATTTGTATCAAGATTAACGCCTTCATATACGATTATGCCGACTACTAATGTGTATGGTAAATTGCCTGGAAAGTTAATTGTTGTACTGCGAGAAGATGGGGGTGCTCTGCACCTTACACCAAACAAGAGTGAGAAAATGGGCGTAAGACAACTAAAACTATGGTATGAGCATTGGCGAATAGCTCGTCAAAACAATTTGCTGTTGCTTGATTCTTGGTCTGCTTATAAAAATCGTACTCCTTTAGAGCAACTAAAAGTGTCTTACATTGCAGTTGCAGTTCATACCACCTGGAACCACTGGACAAAATCAGCTTTTTTCCGTGCCTAAAAAACATATTATTCCACTATCTGCAGCTACTCCTCAAAGGACAGAAAGTTTAATGATAAGCTTCACGACAGACTGTTTCCCATTTGGTTGCATGCCCTCACATTCCATCTATTCTCATCACCCCGCTATGCCAGTATGATTCTACATACATTCTTTATGAATGGATACTTAACTGAACGTCCTGGAAGGTTTGTAACTTCCAAGGAGGTTGCCTTCAATCTTGAAAGTGCGAACATTTGTGATCACCATGGCACGCTCGTTTCCATTCGGTGTTCATGGTAGAAGTTAATGATTTGTTTTGAACATTTCTTGAAAGTCCATGACGTCCACTTTGTGAAGTGTAACACACAAATTCCATTGAAGTTTGACTCTATCCCTCCCGGACACTTATTTTCTGTCACCCTCTTGATGCACACGGTGAGTCATTAGCAGCTAGTGTTATTCCTACAATAATGGTAAAGACAACACTTTCAAATGAGCCTTCGTAAAGATTGAACTTGCTACCTAGCATTCAACGAGTGCATTGTAAGTCGGCGTAAGAAACTACAGAGGACAATTCGGGCATGTTATTTCCTTTTCATCATCCAAACAAGCAAATACACTTTCGTATGCATTATACTCGATCTGTATTGCCTGGTTACCTAGTGAATAGTAAAAAGCGCAAGTTAGTCCCGCTTCCATGAATTGTCTTCGAACAGGCGCGCATTTTCGTAGGCCTGTATCGCTGTTATAGAATTATGGGAGGGGTTTCATGCCTGCAGATTATGTCGTATTTGGAAAATGAAAATCTCCTCTACAAAAATGAACATTGTTTCAACAGACAGAGACCTTGCAAAACTCAATTCGCTTTATTTGTCCGTTTCATCCAGAGCACAATAGGCAAACGTGTTTAGGTTTATGTCGTGTTCCTTGACTTCCTAAATACTTTTATTATGGTTCCATACTGTTGTGTAGAGAACGAAATACGAGAATCGGATCAGATTTTTGATTTGATGTTATATTTACCTGCAGACAGAAGTCAACCAGACAAAATCAACAGATACATAGGAAATATCAAGAGTACCCGAAGGCGTATTACAGGACCGGTACTATTTACTGTATATACCAGAATTAATAATCTATTTGATTACATCGGGAGCTCCGTGAGGCTATTTGCAGGCTACATTGTCTGTAAGGAAGTTCCTACGCTATAACGCTGTAGTAAATTGCAGCAAGATCTGGAGAGGACCGACGACTGTGTAAGGCGCTGAATGTGAATAAATGTAACATGTTGCTCGCAAATAGAGACAAATCCCTGAAACCGTAACTGTCATAAAATACCTAGAAATGGAACGACCACATAAAACAACGAGTAGGAAAAGTAGATCCCAGGCTGAAATTCACTGGGGTAGTCGTGAGGAAGAGTAATTCATCCAAGAAGGAAGTATCTAAAATAAACACTCGGTCGACCTATGCCTGAATATTGTCCTTCAGTCCAGGATCTTTCCCAAGAGTGATAAATAGAAGAGATTCTGTCCGTCAATCTGGGACCTTTGCCATGTCTGATAAATAGAAGAGTTAGAGAAGAGCCAACGAAGAGCGGTGTGGCACTTTACGAGATCGTTTACTCACTTCAAGAGCGTTATGCTGATGTTCAAGAAATGACCAGCGACAGTCGCTTAATGAGAGGCGTTGTACATCACACAGAGGTTTACTGTTGAGATTTCGAGAGCGGATGTACCAAGAAGAGTCTAGTGACACACTACATTCTCCCATATACGTCACAAGAAATGATCACAAGACAATCAGGGTAAATAGTTGTTATACGTAGCTTCAATGACTATCATCCTTCCCATGCGCCATTCGTAAATGAAACAGACAAGGGGGAAAATGATAGCGATACCACAGCTTCTCTGCGCACACATCATTAGATAGCTTGCGCATTATGGATGTAAATGAAAGTGCTGATGTAGATGTAATATACTCTCAGAATGAAATTAGAAATAGAGTCCAACTCCCTGTTCCATCTACGGTTTTCCGCAGGCTTCCCTTACCTTAAAGACAAATGTCAGAAATGAAAATAACCCTTTCCCCCACTGTCTCCCACCAGTTCAGCAGCTTCTATTTGGCCTAAAAGACCCTTACACTGCGGTTGGTTAGAAGTTAGACAGCCTGCCTTATTTTTAGGGTCAGAGAATGAAACGTGTTTTAATAAAGCTACACAGCAGTCAACTGTAATCATCTACCACTCGGCGATCGCCCTGGAGTATTTTGCCGATCGTGGATGAACGAATTCCTAACGCCCCCAGAAGCCCGAGAATGATTTCCTCATGAACCCATTCACTGTTTTTCTATCCTGCACCAGCCTCTTCATCTCATAGTAACATTATAGCCACCGTCGTAAAGTATTAGTTGCGTACATTCCAGTATATGTCTTCCCCTAAGGTTTCAACGTTCTACAGCTTCCTCCAGTAGCCCGGAAATTATTTCCTTATGCCTTAGCATGTGTCCAATCATTTTGCCTCTTATTCTTTTCATTGATTTCTACACTTACCTTACCTCCCCGATTATGAGCAGAAGTTTCCTCTCATCTTATAAGCGCAGGTGATTTTCAATATCTTTCTGTAGCACCACTGCTCAGTCCCTTCGATTCTTTTCTTCACAGAGTTCCCCACTTTCATGTAATTTTCTAAGCATAAATTCCGAGAAATTTCTTCATAAGATTAAATCCAATGTTTGGTTTTGATACGTAGGATTCTTTTGGCAAAGAATACCCTGTTTTCTTATATAGTGTCCTTTTTATGCCCTACTTCTTCCGTACGTCATGTGTTATTCGAATTCTAGGTAGCAACATCCTTTAACTTCGTCGCTTCCTGTTGTATTCATGCAAGGTGTTCATTAAATTGTCATGAACGTGAACTGTACTTTCTGGTCAATTCTTTGGTAAGACACAATATATATATCCTGTAAAAGGTTTATACACAGCGTATCGAAAATACGGATGATTACAGTTGGGTCAACATGCACGTCAACGGAAAGAAGAGAGGTTTGCGAGGCGGGTGGACATACAGAAATGCTAAATGTTACAAAAGAAGGTGTTGAAGAGGTGGTGAATTTTCCTATTTCGGATGTATAACACAGAAAGAGATGCAAGAGTCAAATAGAAAGGATGTTAAAAACGCAAGGGTTTTCTGTGAAAAGAAGCAGATGTTAACGTAAAAACTTAACCAGAACAAGATTTTCGAAAGGCTATGTTTATAAAGCCCTTTGAATTAGTGAGGAAAGAGGACACTTAAGAAGATGGAGAAATGGAACAATCAGAAGACTTTTAAATGTACGAGGGTTATTCGGAAACTGAGGAACAATCAGTCGCGAAATGGAAACTATAGTGAAAATTCGATGGCGCTTTGCACAGATGTGTTGGGCAGTGTCTCCACTACGTCCACAGACAGCACCACATCGCCCTTCTCAGTTCTGAGCGTTAAGTGAGCAGGTAAAGACATCTAGAAAATAGTGTCTCACACCAAGTATGTGTGTCCGCATAGAGATTTCACCAGATTTCATGCAACCCTACATAGCGTAACAGTCATGTAGTTTCTTCATTATGACAGTTCTTGGCCGCACATATCAGGGACAATGAGAACTTTCGTGCAGGGCTTTCGATGGAAAGTGTTTGACTACTTACCATACAGACCGGAAATGGCTCCCTCTAACTTTCTTTTTTACTCAAATAAACTGCTGAGTATAGATACAACATTTTGGCACGGAAAATGAGCTGCAGTCCAGCGCAAGAAATCGTTAGAAAGCACAGGAGACTGTTTTCTATTACGAGTATATTGGAATGTTGGTACAACGCTATGACAGGTGTCTAATTCGGAGCAGCGATTATCTATCTGGAAGGCATAGCTAATGATGATGATGACGATGATGTTTGATGTTTGATTGGTAGGGCGCTCACCTGCGCAGTCATCAGCCCCGTACGAAGTCCCAATTTTTAAAGTTTAATTTTTTTCACAGTCCGATCTAGCCACTGACACGAATGATGATCATGATCAAGTGATGAGGACAACACAAACACCCAGTCCCCAGGCAGAGAAGGCGTAGCTAAATGTTGCAAATAAAAAAATTTTCATTTTCACTGTGTTCTATTTTGCGACTGATCGTTCCTTGCTTTCCGAACATAATATAATATCTCGCGACACTACGACCCATTGCCAACTGAATATTTCAATATTATTGTTAAATTAGTTTTGATGTCTGCTTAACTTTAAGTGCTGACTTCGGCTTTAAAGATAACTCACTGAGTAAAGAAACTATAATTGCTACATTCCTTCCATACTGCTCGAAGGACCACGGAATCTGATGTGCGGTGCGCAACAGAATTAAATTATAACCTTTCCAAAACCTCATAATTACCATCCATTGCGACGGGTAAATCTGAAATTTGGTTCAAGGATGCATACAACCATACTCTGTAACGGTGCAAAAGCGTGGCACCCTTCACGTCAGCCTCAGGTATGACGATGCTTGAAACATCACGGTCTCGACACAAGCGAAGAAAAGGCCACAGCTCAGGAGTTCATGTGGCGTGTAAGATTGTTTAACGATGTCATATTGGTACAAAATTACGTCGCAATGCTGCTCAGTGCCACCGTTGATGTGTCACCAATAGTAAGTGGGTACATTGAGTGCCCTTGGTATGTTTTTACTGCACAACCTTTCTTATGAAATATAATCAATTGAATTAATTCACGTAATCAATTTAATTAATTCGTGTGAAAGGTTGTGCATTAAGAACAAATCAGGTGCGTTCAATGTACCCACTTACTACTTCGTACATACAAAAATCCAAGCCAATTTTGAGTTCACTAATTAAAAATCTACATCGAATGAAATAAAATTTTAGTTGAAAATAATAGGAATTTTGAGCGTTCTAGAATTAATTTTACAAAATACATTATACAAAATTATAGCAAAACCTTTCAGCGCCTTTTGAAAGGAAACCAGGCAGGGTTTATTTCTGGTGGTAATCTCCTTATTTCACTTCACCCTACGGTTTTTTTTCTTTTTTTTCTAAATCTCGCTGTTCGACTTCAGCCTGGAATCTACCTGTCGTCAACCCATCTTCATTTTCTGGCAGAGTCTTGGCAACATCTTGTATCGATGATGGTAGACGTGCTGACAGAAGGTGTCCTCATCTGAGCTGTGGACAATGAGAGCAACTAATAACTGTACTGGCTGACTGAACCAATCCTATAGCTGTTCAGCTATGTAAGGCAAGGAAATAATGTTCACAAATCATATATACGGTTGGTATTTGAGGAACGATGTTGATTTGGAAACAAAATTGAGGCATCTATCCAGCTCCTGAAGCTGTCCAGGAAACTGTGGTTTGATATGGCGGCGCTACCTTTTGGCACGCTGGATAGAGATAATAACGCCTGTCACCTGAGAGCCACTCTAGGAACAGGAGCAACGCGACGTTTTCCCCCAGCTGGCCTGCTGAATATATCGATTTTCGTTATTTTCTCAGCGAAATACTAACCGATTTTTAAAATTCAGAATGCTAGCATAATATACCTGAAAAGGGCTATTCAAATAGGTAAAAAATGACGTCACTTTGCTGTCAACCCCCCAGTTTCAACCAATTTTCGAAAACAATTCAATTTTCTATGTCTGAATAATAATTCAGCATTTTAAAATCTAACTACTTTTACACAAATCTAATTACAATTCTTCTGTATAAATGGAAGTTGAAAATAAAATATCTACTAGAAGAAAAAAGAAATACTCTATACAGAACTTATTGGAAATGCAGTACAACCTACAAAAGATATGGCTTATGGCTATATTGGAGATATTATCTATACAAATTGAGACCAAAAGTTGGAAGAACGTAAGTAAAATACAGAACCATTCTGTTTAGTATTATACTAGTTAAAATTACAGATTTAGTAGACCGTATGACACATTTAGGTAAAAACATTATTAGTTAAGAAAGAAATATGCGGACCAATTAATAATTCTCATGAAGAGCATTTTCAAAATTAAAGCTAATGTAGCTCTTCTTTTGATTTCAAATATAGGAATATGTAAAGGTGCTAAACAAGCTATTAATGTACAGGTTGATTTGACTACAAGTGAAAATATAATCCAGTTTTTATTCCTTACAAGATAGAATTTGCAGATGCACAGATTGATGTATTATTAAAAGAATAACTGATTAAATTTGTTTTATTTGCATGTAGATTTAATTTCTTTCCCATTAATTGCATGAAGAGTCAGAGAAAATAATTTCTATAAATGGAACACACTTTACAAAATTGCGAGAAATTTATTTTTCTAAATCTAATAGCTTATTATCTAAATTCTAAAAGAAATCAATATCAAAGATATAGTATTAATAAAATGAAATAGTGTTAATCCATTTGTATGTAGAGAAAAAATAAATACTAACAGTTGATGTTATCCATATCCCAATGAAGAAATAAAACCAATTATTATTTCATACCTAGAATCTACTAAAAAGACAACAAGAATTAAAGAAATTTAGCTTACAAGAAATAAAACGAGAATATTTCGATAATACACAATATTTAAAGGAAGAACACAAAAACATTTTGAAGAAATAACAAAAAATAAAGGTAAACATAAAAGAAATAAAATATTTTTGAAATAGCAATGCATAGATTTTCCATCAAATAGAGTTTATAAAATTTATGTTTTTGTTGAAAATAATAAAAATAAGATTTGAAACATTGTATTTTGGGGAACAAAATGGAAATAAATCTGTATTTATTGTTAAAGTTTCAGATGAAAATAAATTTCAAGAATTTCAGCAAAATAAAAATATTCTAAAAACTGAAGGACTTATTTGTATTCCACATATCAGTCACTGAAACGAATTACAAATATTTTACTATCCCTACGAAGAACCATTCTTGGAAAGAAAAACAGATGGTCTCTCCACTGAGAACACAGCCAATTTTCATAAACAAAGAGAGTTTCTTGTAGCAACCAAAAGATAAAGACATGATCGAAAATGTAAAAATTGTAACAATGATAGGAAACTTAAAATGAAGAAACTATAAAAGAATGGAAGATCTGCAAGAGAGATTAAATCTAATTACTTCTAATGTTGCCACTGAAAATTATTGTGGAAAAAGAAGATACATTTTAAATGTGAAAACATAAGCGATTTTTTCTGTCGCAATTATTGACTTTAGGAAGAGACTTTAATCAAAAAATAGATTTAAATTACAAGACTAAGATCAATTTAGTTAGAAATAAAATAACACCAAATAAGGACAAGGAAAAGTAAGTGGTATTTGTTTAATTTTTATGCACAAATGCTAGCAACTGTATCTATTTGAACTGTCTGGAATTTTTCTGGAATAACTATGTCATTCTCCTCAAAAAATTTAACATTAATTTTGGATATTCTTTATTAATTGCAATTAAATTTGCTATATATTTACAAAAATAGTAATCACCAAATTTTGACAATGACGAATTAAATTTCCATGTTCTGCACAATAAATATAGTAAACATTATATCATAAACAACTAAATAATAACAGAATCCAATCCCTATAACTTCCTTCGTTATATAAACACACACATCCACCTCTGAAGGTGCAATATCCTTAGGAAAAACTGATTATTCCTAAAGATATATAATTAGTTTTCCCATTTAATCTAAGTTAAATTATTTATACTAAAAATTTGTACTGGTAAATGGAGGAAGCTAAAAATACTAAAATTTTACAAGAATAAATTGCATTACCAAGATACAAGAGAAAAATTAATTAGTTTACTAGATGAAGAATACCCAGTAGTGTTCTTAGATGTAATTTGCTTAAGAATGGTTGTGCAAAAACTACTGTGTACGGTAAAGGAAGAGATACTCTGGAGAATTAAAGGATTTAAATAAATGTAGTGGAGAGAAATAGATATAAAGAATCTTAAGGCAATTAATGAATGTTATTTGGAGGAAAAACATTCGAATCCTTTGTGGAAAATGAAATACATAACGATAAATATTATAAGGATGGATTTGTTGTAGAGTAAGCTGTAAAAGGCTACAACGGTAGTCGAATTTACAGAAGGCGGATTTAATTTTTGTTTATTGCCGTTCGTAACTGTATTCATATCGTTGCCCTTCAAATCTATTTAATTTTTTCTGAACAAATCGGACGGAAAGATAGACACTAAAAATAGACACAGAAAAGGACATCCAAAATGGATAGAAAATTTGACCGCGCTAGAATTTGGGGCACGAAAAATAAACAGCAAAAGAATAAGAAAAGACAGGAAAAATGGACAACTGGGAGACAAGCGATGGCAAGCGATTGGTGATCGATGGGCACACAAAGGATAAGCCTTTTTAAATGTTTTTAACGTTCTACATCCACGTTTTTTAAAGTTGACATATATAATATAACATAATCAGTTTAATTAATTCCTATAATACAATATCATATAATTAATTTAATTCATTTGTAAAATAGATTGTGCATGAGAAACATACCACGTGCGCTCAATGTTCACACTACTACTGTTCCCTTTGTAACCACATTTCACCCCTTCTTTTGACGCCTCTGCGATGGGGTCAGAAACGTGACACCGAGCGTTGAAATCAAGCGGTTTTCATATGAGACACCGCGGAACAATCCAAACACACCGCCGCTCATAATCCACACGAAAATGCCGCAGGGGGAGAATAAAGAGCATCAATGAAATCACCTTTTTCCCTGGGGCGTTGATTTCCACACATTTCGTGTTCGGAAACGACAGTTCGCAATGAAGTAAGAAATAGGAAGACGTTCCCACAACCTTTGAGACTACTGACAAACTCGTGGGTTCCAGCCGTTCTCTAAGTATACTGTGGATTTGCATCCCCATCGGACACGATCGCACCCGTTTGGAGTGCAGTGCGACTGCAGTTTTTGCTCTCGTGTACAGTGTGGAATCATTAGCGACCGTCAAAAAGCATTAGACGAAATTCGAAAATGAGCCGAAGCAGCTAAGGGTGCTTTTTCAGAGCTCCTACTTGGTACCCTCCTGTGGCGTGGTAGCGATGGAATGAGACGTTGACACATGAGTGAATGAAGCGGCTAAGGGTCCTTCTAAGATCGCCCATTCCTCCCGTCCACCAGTTCGCCAAACCCTCCTGTGGCACCCGCGCACCATTACTGAGAATTTAAAAAATGCGCCTTTACTGGTAGAACGCGTGGCGGTGTCCTAGGCGCGTGCAGATGAGCAACCTGTCTGAAAAACGTCGATTCCATTTGGTCAACTATCAGGCACAAGAGCAGCGTTGTAGCGGCGGAAGAGCTGCATCGTAGCCTGCATGCGCCTAGTATTCTCGTCACGGGGTCTGTCTGTGCGGGTGCTTTACTGCAGTTCTAAGTGATAGTTGCTTAACTGAGGAAGAGATGGGGTCTTAAAGGGAACCTTCTCCGTTTCATTCACGCATTCAATGCTGGATACTTCCTTTACCGCGCCACAGAATGTCCGTGACGAGAGGATAAAACGCCCGAGAGTGTCATCAGTGTCAAAGTTTTGAATAATGTCTTTCTGTTGCTCATTCCACTGCGAACTGTCGTTTTAGACCGCGGAATGTCTGGCAATCAATGCCCAACGGAAGCGCTTCACGCTGTTTAAGTCACCCCCTGCGGCCTTTTCGTGGCGATTCTCAGCGAGGGCGTGTCTGGAAAGTTTATACTCGGCGTGTGATTTCAACGCTGGGCGTCGTAGTATTGACCTTTATCTCAAAGGAGTAAAAAAAAAAAAGCGGTGAAATGTGACGAATTTCCAATACGTGGCGTTTTTTCCCGCAATTGTCCACTGCTTACTTTGGCTACAACTAAATGCCAACGATTTCATGCGGCACGAGCAACTGTTTGTGACCTGCTGTATACTGCAGACCACCTTCGGTATCACCAAGTGGTAAGAAGTCGTCCCAGCCGTTCTGATTTGTCGCCTGTCACGTATGAGTGCAATGATCTCTCCTATGTTTGTTTCTACCTCTCTCTCTCTCTCTCTCTCTCTCTCTCTTTCCCTCCCCGATCTCTCTTGTTGATCTCTTGATATCTAAAGCTTACCGCCAATGGTATCTGCAGTGTACAGACTTTAGCTTACGCAATAACGGCACGTAGTTCACCAATCTCTAAACACTGCTTGTCTAATAAACTACTAACAATGCCGCTATCTCCTTAAATGTTATAGTTCTGTTTATTGTTACTTACGGTGGAGTCTTGCCTGCAACCATACTTTTGTGACTGCTTATACTCAGCCAGCTAGAAGTTCTTGGTTGAAATATATGATTTTTTAATGATAACCTTGAGGGGCACCCACATGCCTTGCTCATACTGTGACATCAAGCAGTCAGGCCTGCAAGATGAGTGGTCTGCCAAGCGAGTGAATTTATTTATATTTCTCAATGACTGATTATGAGCTCTAGTACTCACAATTAAGCTACAAATTATTCTCATGTTTGAACATTTCGTAACTGAAACGGATAACGCACATCTGACTGTTAGTAATTCACACAACTCTGATTGTTCACTAGGCTCTGGCAATACC
Source organism: Schistocerca cancellata (assembly GCF_023864275.1). Lineage (NCBI taxonomy): Eukaryota > Metazoa > Arthropoda > Insecta > Orthoptera > Acrididae > Schistocerca > Schistocerca cancellata. The sequence continues at coordinate 982,491,438 of NC_064626.1, read as the reverse complement.
ACATTTTCCTTCTTACCCAACGGCTTTGACCAACACGTGGCCATCGCACTGAATATGAATGGCGCACACATTATAAATTCTGGGTATCATGACGACACACTACTCAAAGAACAAGGCCACCAATCTTATTCTTTTCTCTATCCTTTTTATTCCGATAAATTTTATTATGATTCAAAGATTAAACACACCATTACATTTTATACAACAATTAAACATGAGAAACTCCGCCCAGTGGTCTCGTAATTATTTAAAGCTACAGTGCACTTTCTGGATAGGATGGTGGATCTTTTGCTATATCTCACACTTCGACTCTCACACCCATCATCACGAAAACGTCCTCCAGGCCGAGCGGTACAAAAAGGAACATGCATGACCCACTGCCTCTGAACCTATCTTGCTACTCTCCCATGCAAACCACACATACTTCAATTACATGAAATACATCACACTGGCAACATACATGACAAAGAATAGTCACAACGATAGAATCACTTCACTTTCAGCTTTCCCACTTCAACTAGTATTCATTCCAGTTTCACACGACACTGCCCCACTTCGTAACTTTTCTTTCCTACTACGAACTCTGGAGGATATGTGCACGTCTTCCTGTGCAATGCAAGCCAAGTGGGTTGCTAGATAGACGGCTGACTCACCTTGCTTCTCTCTCAGAGTATTAGAGTTTGAATCCAGCGTCACACGGAAACATAACACGCAAAGTAATATTAAGAACATATTCGTCACACACGCGAGTCCTCAACTGATACCATGGACGAGTACTTCTCTTTATCCTTTGTCTCATACACAGATTGAGACTCACACAGTACTCACCACGTGGAAGTACTCGTCTCTAATTTTAAGTCCTGCACACGCCATTTCTTAAATATTTCCAACTTATAGTACACACGCCAGTAGTTCAGCTTAACTTTAGCACTCAGAAGTATTTCAACTTATTGCTACACGTGGTTTCATTGTGACTGTTGGTCACTTCCGAAGATTACTACAATCCCCTTAATATTACCTGCCTGAAATTTAATTCTCCCCACAAAAGTTCCTGGAATAGAGAAATTATTATTCCAAACTATTCTTAAGTATTCCACATGCATACCATTCTCTCCACTCTTTTGTCTTTACGGAGCACAACTAAGACAGGTCTTACCAACACAAGATCCAACCCCATAGTGCTGAAACATGGCCGTTCTTCAGGTCAGCTCGCACCTCCGTCGAGGTGGGGGCGCACCTTGCTACTGTATTGGTCAGCCACATTTAAGGCGCTCAAAGCTCAGGTAAATTTCATCTCTTTGCTTCCACCAAAGGTGACCAAAGGACCGTCTCAAAGATGATCATATATTCACATTCACCATCTGCGGTTAGCAGACGACCATACATTCATTCATTTCACGGATCTCACCAAATTTACGAGGGCAGTTCAATAAGTAATGCAACACATTTTTTTTCTCGGAGAATTTTGGTTTAAAAAACCGGAAATTTCTTGTGGAATATTTTCAAACATTCCCGCTTCGTCTCGTATAGTTTCATTGACTTCCAACACTGGCAGCGCTGTACGGAGCTGTTAAAATGGCGTCTGTAACGAATGAGCGTTGCAAACAACGGGCAGTGATCGAGTTTCTTTTGGCGGAAAACCAGGGCATCTCAGATATTCATAGGCGCTTGCAGAATGTCTACGGTGATCTGGCAGTGGATAAAAGCACGGTGAGTCGTTGGGCAAAGCGTGTGTCATCATCGCCGCAAGGTCAAGCAAGACTGTCTGATCTCCCGCGTGCGGGCCGGCCGTGCACAGCTGTGACTCCTGCAATGGCGGAGCGTGCGAACACACTCGTTCGAGATGATCGACGGATCACCATCAAACAACTCAGTGCTCAACTTGACATGTCTGTTGGTAGTGCTGTCACAATTGTTCACCAGTTGGGATATTCAAAGGTTTGTTCCCGCTGGGTCCCTCGTTGTCTAACCGAACACCATAAAGAGCAAAGGAGAACCATCTGTGCAGAATTGCTTGCTCGTCATGTGGCTGAGGGTGACAATTTCTTGTCAAAGATTGTTACAGGCGATGAAACATGGGTTCATCACTTCGAACCTGAAACAAAACGGCAAACAATGGAGTGGCGCCACACCCACTCCCCTACCAAGAAAAAGTTTAAAGCCATACCCTCAGCCGGTAAAGTCATGGTTACAGTCTTCTGGGACGCTGAAGGGGTTATTCTGTTCGATGTCCTTCCCCATGGTCGAACGATCAACTCTGAAGTGTATTGTGCTACTCTTCAGAAATTGAAGAAACGACTTCAGCGTGTTCGTAGGCACAAAAATCTGAACGAACTTCTCCTTCTTCGTGACAACGCAAGACCTCACACGAGTCTTCGCACCCGAGAGGAGCTCACAAAACTTCAGTGGACTGTTCTTCCTCATGCACCCTACAGCCCCGATCTCGCACCGTCGGATTTCCATATGTTTGGCCCAATGAAGGACGCAATCCGCGGGAGGCACTACGCGGATGATGAAGAAGTTATTGATGCAGTACGACGTTGGCTCCGACATCGACCAGTGGAATGGTACCGTGCAGGCATACAGGCCCTCATTTCAAGGTGGCGTAAGGCCGTAGCATTGAATGGAGATTACGTTGAAAAATAGTGTTGTGTAGCTAAAAGATTGGGGAATAACCTGGTGTATTTCAATGCTGAATAAAACAACCCCTGTTTCAGAAAAAAAATGTGTTGCATTACTTATTGAACTGCCGTCGTATTTTGTGGGAGTGCACATGTGATCAATTAAATAAATAAATTGTCCTTCTTTCCTATACTGGTATCCGGCTTCGGTGTATTAAGTGAAACTGAGCTATTATTACAAAAAATATGTTGTTCTGACAAGAATAACGAAGAATGTTGTACCTATTTTCAATGTCAGGCGGTACCGTACCCTTTCAACCTTTCTCTTTGTTTGTTGTAACCTTTTTCCATCTCCATAGTTAATCAATTTAGAACCCTCAGTAATCTTACTCAGTCAACACTGATCATAAATATTTTTGCTGCAGACTGGGCTCAAGGTGGAAATTCTCTCTCTCCCTAACAAATGGAGTGTCTATCCACCAAGGCAAAAGGTGATAAACGGTTACATGGAGGCTGTCAAAGATCAGTTGAAGTGATAGAGTAAGGAATGAAAACGCCCTCCAACGAGTAAGCGAGAAGCAGTGCCTGATAATAGATGGCTGTTAGTTGTTGCAGACAAGTGTAGTTGAAACAATAATCGGGAGAAACAGTTGAAGAGGGGGGGGGGGGCAGACTTCGAAGTGACGTGAGAATATGGGGTTTACATCGACGAATGTGCGCCATAACACTTATGCTGACATGAACATGGCAACTGAAAAGCAACAGAAATGGTGAACTGCATAACCCATTGAGTAAAGCGACATTTGGCGTTGATGACCGAAACAAAGGATCTGCACAATTAGTCACTTTCTCTCGAATTCATTTTATTTCAGTCCACTTCATTTTGTGTTCACTTTATAAAAAACGTTTATGACTTCAATGCAATGTTAAATTTCAGTTTCTTAACGATAACTGTATCCCCTCGCTCCCAATTACTCTCGGTTAGTTTATCTTGGAAACATCTAGACAGGTCATGCGAGTGCATCGTCGTAAGTGCCTTTTTGTCGGTAGGAAGTGGGGAATTCTATAGCTTGTAACAGAGACCCACCTGGATGCGAAACGAAACTGCCGGATTATTGGATAATGGAGGCGACGTTATTGAGTGGACGGGGGTTCTCCTGGGCTCGAGTGGACCAATAGGCCGTAATGAGCGGCCCTGCCTTCCTGAGAGAAAATCTCGAGTTTCCGTTGGTCCTTCCGCCCGAACGCTCTCCAGAGTCGTCAAGTGGACCCCTCCTGCCCTCCTGCGTCTCCCTCTTCGCGCTGCCGCAAGGGTGCCAGAGTCAACTGCAAACAACGGGCGCAGACTTCCTCATTCTATCGGCGGTGTCGAAGTTCCCAACATTAACGTTTGTGCACGGTACACAGACTGCTGAGACGGATTCGAAGCCACGAATAATGCAACATTGAAGAACTCCAAGAGAAACAGCAAACAAATTACAGGAACTTTCACAGTGAACTCTGCCTTTCCAACAAGGCACCAGCCAATCTGCGACGCAAAACATGCGTTTTAGCTATGTATCCTGACGTTTCATACTAGTGAACCGTTAGCTTATTCTCAATAAGTGTAAATGATTCTATGAGACGTGTTTATATGTAACTGGCAGTCTAAAGAACAGCTTAAAGTTCTGGACGGGTAAGGGATCAAAATGGCTCTGAGCACTACGCGACTTAACTGCTGAGGTCATCAATCGCCTAGAACTTAGAACTAATTAAACCTAACTAACCGAAGGACATCACACACATCCATGCCCCAGGCAGGATTCGAACCTGCGACCGTAGCGGTCACGCGGTTCCAAACTGGGTAAAGGATCAAAACGCTCCTTTAACAATGTATTTCTAGGACGTTATGGTCATTTTATGCAACCGATGACGTTTCTGTCATCTAGTGACAGCACACACATCTTGTTAATATGGATTAAGCTACCTCCTGTTACCGACTAACTCTTCTTCCGACGCTTGTGCTGAAATAATATCATGATGACACACATAGAAAAATAAACTTAAGTACCAGCACTGCACGTTTTTATGTGTGAGAAAATATTTCTTCGTGGGAAACATTAACGTGGAGTTTAGTGTGAGGGAACCGACAAAAAAGTTTAGCCCAGGGCTTATGAGAGCACATTTTCCTCCAAGGAAACTGTCTTGACGAGATTTGTGATCCATCCTTTCCATGGATAAACCAGAGACAGATTGTGACACTTAGCTACAAACAACACAGCAAATATGATCTTAACACTGTGCAACCGCTGTTCGGCATAGTGATGAAAATAATAGATGTTCCGCGAGATCACATTTCCAACAGGTTCAGGTACACCTGATCTTAAGAAACCGAGGTATGACAATCAAAATGCGGAAATAATACATTGAGGAACCATAGCTTCATTACACTAGAGCAGCCCCTTTTAGAATTTTACCTCATGCACAGTAGAAAGAATGTACAGTTATACAAGGTGCTCCTCAAGGTTTCCGAGGATTGAAATATTGCTCCAAAAAGTCAGCAGTAAAAATTTCAGCCATTCTGCGCCTCTAATTGTGTATTTTCACCGCCAGTCTACCGTATGTGATCATTGTGTGTTAATCGAAGTGAACGTTGATGCGGAGTTACTTACACCATGCTCTACTGTGTCTGCGAATTTCGAGATGGGTGACTTGAAGCAACGAAGAATCTTTTTTTTACGTCCCACAAAACTGCTGCTGAAACCCATCGAATGTATTTGTCAAGCAAGCTTTGAGCTAAGCAACCACATTTGAATGGTTTATACGAGTTGAAAACAGCGGATAGTCTGTGGAGGAAGATAAACACTTAGGCCGATCGTCATCGCGTCCGCCTCCGTAAACGAGCACGGAAGTGTGTGAAATGATTTACAAGGACATCAGGCAGTCCGTGAAATTGTTGGACTTTCGAACAAGACATGTCAATGCATTCTGTCCACTGAACTGAATATCAGAGGTATTGCTGCGAAGTTCTTTCTTCGTCATTTAACGGTGAACAACATGACCATCGGGTTCAGGAGCGCACTGAACTGCAAATAACAGGTCGAGACGATACAGTTTTCGCATCCAGGATCATAGATGCCGATGAATCGTGGGCGTACCGTTATGATATGCAATGAAACACCAGCCTTCGCAGTGGAAGATACCATCTTCTCAGAAGCTAGAAAAAGCGCACCAAAATCACAATCATGAAGTCTGTGCTAATGATTTTTATCCGGTACTTCTCCCAAGTAATCAAAACCCCCAGGGAAGTTCTACTGCAACGCTTTGAAAGATTGAGGGTATATGTTACACATAAACTGTGGAAATGATGGGAGAACAAGGACTGTTGATTGCGTTATGACAATGCACCTGTACACACTTCACTCACTGTGAGGAAACTCTTCAGAAAAAATATTACAACTGTCTCCCCCACTCCACCTACCCTAACCTCTTAATCTAGCATCTTCTCGGAAATAAATTTGAAAGGGTGGAGCTATGACTGTATAGAAGATCCGCGAATAGTTGGGAATTCGATTCAGCTAGTAGAACTGCAGTGTTGTTACCAGAATTGGAAAAGTCGCAGGAACCGCTGGACATAAGAGCGACAGGACTCCTTTGGAGATGACGGTGCAAAATAAGTTCTTTGGTTAGTTTTAGAATTTTTACGGTTAAATTCTAGGAAATTTTGGGTAGCACTTCGTACATGCAAGTTCTTTTTGACAGTGTTGGGATATGGCGTTGCTATTTAGTGACGTTTTACTTGACCACTGCTTACGGTTACTCACGGAATGATCTCTTCCCATATAACAATGTTAACAAAGCTGAAAACATGTGAGTCAGTTTGCCGGCCGGAGTGGCCGAGCGGTTCTAGGCGCTACAGTCCAGAACCGCGCGACCGCTACGGTCGCAGGATCGAATCCTGCCTCGGGCATGGATGTGTGTGGTGTCCTTAGGTTAGTTATGTTTAAGTAGTTCTAAGTTCTAGGGGACTGACGACCTCAGAAGTTAAGTCCCATAGTGCTCAGAGCCATTTGAACCATTTGAGTCAGTTTAGTTTGATCAGCTTCAATACAGACTGAAACAGCTAAGACAAGCCATCCAAACGTGTCAAACAATTGTAAGTATACATCCATTTTATAGCAGACTTGCACCGAAAACGCGCAAGTAATTTTGGAAATGTATAGCTGCCCATTCAGGATACAATTTTCTCTGTGCCACTGGAATGATTCTTCAAAGAAGACTTCGACGAAACAAATAGTGAAATGATGATGCTACCGGTAACCACTGACCCGTTGTGAATAGAAGAGCTGGCACGATCTCTGCACAACTATACCATGCAAGAGCAAACACCCAACCCAGGTACGGTTCCTTTGTTTACCTATTCACTGGACACCATCAGCCTGGTGTTCTGATGTTGCAGCGATCTGACAACTTGCTCGTGACGCTACCCACACAAGGAACGTTCCATAGTGATTTACATTTCAGTTTTTTCATTCATTTGCTGTGTGTCCTTTGACACTACGGTTACAATTACGTATTACTATGGTCTAAGCTTAGGTGGCAGGACAATCACTAGAATTATAATTCCTGCACCTTACAGCCCATAGTCGCAGCTGCTGTCATTACGTGAATGGACAACATGGAGTTTGGTCCTGAAGGACAGCGCTGGACGACGTGAGCTCTGTGGAAGGACAGTGTAACCACGGCGGATATTTACAGGCGTTTGATGTCAGTGTGTGGAGAGAGTGCACCGTCACGAAAAGTGCTTTTGCAAGATGATAACGCTCCTCCCAGTACGAGTCGGAAAACCGCAGTGGCCATCGTTGAAATGGCGTTTGATGCACTGCTACGCCACCGCATTCTCCTGACATGGCCCCTTCAACTTCTGTGGTCCCTCATCGAACCACTTTCCTGGAGTCAGTCGCACCCACTGCAGCGACAGGTGCCTGCATTCTTGGAAGTCTGAGAAATGGTGTCCGCGCAGTTTATTCATAGCCCGGAATAGCTAGTAATCAGAAGCGGCTAAAACCGGAGAATACGGTGGGTGTGACAGTACATGGATGGCTGCTGTGCTTTCCCGTGAGGTATATATGGATGAGTGTTGTTATTTTGTAATGGCACTTTTCGTGACGGTATACACTCTCCACTCCGCTTGTGGGTATTTGCAGAAACCACGTCGTCCAGCGCTGTCCTTTATGATCAGACTCCCTAGGTTAGAACAAAGTGCTACTTGCTTGAAAATGTAATGATGGGTCAAACGGTCCACCACAAATGATGGGAAAAAATGTGACGTAAATGAATGTGGAGCGGTTCTTATACTGGATTTGGGTCAAGCTCGTAGCGTCTTTCCATACCTTTAATAAACACAACAGATGGACATAAAAGAAACTTTAGTCGTTAATAATGTATTCTCCTTCATTATTCACAACGGTGTGCCAACTCTTGGGTAACTTTTCGATTTTGCGACTGTAGAAATCATCTGGATTTGTGGTGTAGAACTTTTCGATCCGCGTTCGGAGCTCATTTTTATTCGGAAAGGAAGTTCTTGAAGACTGTTCGATAGAGAGCGGAAAAGAAGAAAATCTGAGGGCGTAAGATCATGTGAGTATGATGGGTAAGGAATAACTTTATAAGCCAAACCCTATAGAGTGTTTTTGTCAGTCTTGCAGAATGCAGCGAGCGTTATCGTGTAGTCGCATCAGTTCAGCAGTGATGGTTACACCTCAGGGAAGTAATTCGTGGTACACCACACCGTCACTGTTCCACCAGATTTTAACCCATATGTACGTACGTTGTGCCAAATATGACCTTAATGTACAATAAGCGTTACGCTCTGTGAGGAATTTTGAAGTCTCACCGTGTGCTTACCTAATGGACAGAGGGTATCGAACATGAATTTCGTACAAATGGCAATTAGTAGAAGGACTTTAATTTTGGAATTAATGAAAGTAGTGAAAATTTTCGCGAATGAAATAATAAATGAATGAAATAATAAACGGTCGCCCGCCTAATTGGACATAGTAATTTTGAAAGTTAAAGTTCAAAGAATTTAAATATAATTTTGTAAAAGGGACTTTCATTCTTTCTTTTCTTTGTAAAGTGCAATGAACACACACAACTACCGGACGAACTGAACAGTGATTAGCAGTAGTGATCATTCGCATAAATTAGCAGTCACAGAAAGGTAAATGGTAGTTGACTCCTGTTAATAATAATCATCATCTCAACCATTAACCAATCCAGCACCAAAAAGTTATCAAAGACATCACGAGACTAAGTGAAGCATGACAAGAGTCCTGGTTTCACTAACACACAAACATCACAAACGCAATAAAATAACACTGTACAAACACTTTTCTATGCTCTCTCTGTTATGTAAATTCTTCAGATTCCTTTAGCAAAAGCAATATTTAGTTTAACTTTCTCATTATAGAGTAGAATGTAGTGGGGCCCATAAACTATCATTTCCTCTATAGGCAAATTCTGTAACTATTTCAGAGACAAATTGCATTACACTAATGTGAATTTCTAACACCACTTGATTTTGTTTATATTTCAATACTCTATAGCAGTTTAGTCAAATGTTATTCTCAAACATCAGAAATTAGTTTATGGTGATAGGCCAAATCAAATTTCGTATAAGTGAGACTATGTGCCTTTTTCATTACCTGTGAAGCAGGTGGTTTAACTAGCAATATTTATACACTTTAACACTGAAACTTTGGCACATTCAAATTAGAAACAATTCAGTGGTTGTTAAGAAACAAGATACTCGGTCTTTTGCACGTTTAGTATCGGACCCTAAACGGTTTTATGATCGGGACAATTTCACAGTTCACACAGATATTGTATCACTTGATTATTATTGAAAAAGCACAAACACGACCATACTGGTCCATACTAAGACATATATCTGACTTAATTAAGTTGGCAGAGCAGTGGATCAATAGAGGTTGCAAGCACGTGGCGGCTATCTGGTCTCACCTCTTGCAGCTTAAGGCTCTTTTCAAATTTCTCCTTGGCGATGTGTTAATCATTTCAGAGCCATTCCACAATACAAGAGCTCCATATTACAGCCGAAACCACATCTGAGGCAATTTCAACTTAAATCGCCTTCCGAATGCCTCACTTGACACCTACGGTGTTGACTTTACAACTGTTGGCCACTGACTGCGTAATGTGCTCTCTCTCTCTCTCTTGCCGTCCAGATTGACCTCCAAATCCACCTTTTCCCCCGCGCAAAGCCCCTTCGGCAGCGGAGGGTGTTCCCTACACCTTTTCCTTTATATTATACAACTTCCCTAAGTATGAACCAATATTCAAAGTACAATTTCCTTTTTACGAGCATACATATTTTATAAAGTTCCATTATTTTTAAACATTATTAAATCTTCATAATATATACATCATAAACTTCCAATCTCCCTCTGACAATTCAAGGCTCTTCACTAGTACAGAACAATTACTTCATAGTTACATATAAATAATAACACTGTATGAACTACTTACAATCGATAAGATTTGCTAATGTGGATTCACGCACGTCTTTGTAGGAGCAGTTGCCTCTTTGTTTGAGCTCAGTCCTTATGTTAACATAAAGACACCAGTTATCGTCCCTACTCACGCTACAAGATACGAATTGTCTATGTCGTTCGCTAGTTAATTGACTAAGAGAAAGCAGTGAAGCACGTGGGCCACTGGCTGAGTTTTGTGATTTTGGCTTAGAGCGTGCTGTTCCCGCAGATCCGACTTTTGAACCTAACCCGTAGCATCAAAATGTCATAAGATTTTGGACTGATCACATATCATCACATTTGACAGTTCTCGAGTACACTAATGTGAATCATACTGGATTAATGAGTTTCTACGATCAATATCAATCCCTGAAGACGTCTTCCCAAACACTGGGAGTCATTAATGTCAGAAAGATCCTCCTTAAAACGAGAAAACCATTTTCTTGCCCTGTTGTGATCGATGGCATTATCCCCACACAGGGAGAAAATATTTCCGGCTGCCTCCGCTGCTGCCACGCCTGTACCGAACTAAAACAGAAGAGAATGTCGGAAATATTCCGATTTCTCCACTTGGAACTCCATTTTCTAGCGTCCAAAGCTCCAATCATTATCTCCAAATGACAAAATGACAGTATATAAACCCAAATCGCGACAGAGACCTGCAAATAAAAAATAATGATCGATAAAAAAAGTCATAGCAACTGGAATACCAACACAAAAAACAAAAACGCTACAAACTTATGCACCATCCTAATACTTTCTCGGTAAACGTGGCAGTCGATAAAGTGGATGTTGTTTGCGATCACTGTGAGTGTCGTCGTATTGTCAGAGCAGCGGTTGTATGGAGATAGGTATCCTGCACGTGCCAAGTCTGCTCGAAGTTTCTTTGCAAATATTACTGGAAAGAATGACATTGAGGTGAATGGGAAGTGTGAAATGTTATTATATCGAGAGGAGCAGCTGGTTTATTAAATGTAGCGTTGCCCTTAACGGGCCTGCGTTCTCAAATACTGACACGTTTTGCACCGAACTCTAGCGAGTACATTCCGGAGAGGCGCAAGGAGGTCGGCAGGCGAAGGAAGACGAGGGGTAAGGCAGGCAGGCAAGCTGCGGCGCGATGCAAGGTAAACAGGCGCCGGGTCCGCCGCCCGACTCCACCCCACCTCATCCCCTCCCGTCCCACCCCATCTCATCCCATAGGCACGCTGCCCCCCATCCCATGGCGTGGCGCGGTTCAACTCGAAGGCCGTCCGCAACCTCGCCGCCGGAGGCTGGCCTGCATACTGAACGCGCTCCAAGGCGGCAGGTCACAGCCGTGAGATAACTGACTCCGGAAACAGACTGGCCGTCTTTTGATTCACTTGCACCTCCAATTACGAAACCTGCTCCCTTGTGCGTTTTTAATCAAACCCACAGTTAATACTTAGGCCTCGTACTTCTTTTGACTTCAGAGCCCAGATAAGACCGTACGAAAATTTCGCATTGTGCGAGACCACAACTATTTATTTTTAATTCGTCCATACAGTTGCTTCACGACCAAGATTCCAAGGGGTAGCATTGAGCAGAGGAAGCAATTTCCGCCCGCAGGACGCTAACACATTAACAGCCGCGGGCAGAGCGAAGGTACGTGAACGCACAAACTATGCTGTGTTCGCGTAGTGCTGGCACTACACATGTGCATATGGTTTGGCTAAGCACGACACTCACTTTGTAATCTCTACGATATACACATGTGCTGTGATTTTATATCGCCAATGTTGGCAGTGGACGGATACAAAACAGTCGTGGCTAGAGGTCGACTGACTGCTACGGACTTCACTCGCCACAGCGCGATTACTTGCTTTCTAACAGTACAAAATTGGCTCCAGCTTGGGTGCACCCGTTCAGGGAGTTGCGAACAAGCTCTAAAAGTACTGACTAAATTACAAGATAAAAACGACAGAGAACAGTTCAGTACTTATTAAATGCATTAAGAATATATATGCTGCCAGTAATTAATCACAAAAAAGTACAATAAACCATATGACAGCTGAAATAAAAAAAAATCAATCTAAGTCTGACAGGTGACTTACCGAACCATCAATTAAATAACCAATGGTTGCAAGATACTGACATTAGTATCTACAGAAGAGACTGCTGAAGCAGAATGGAGGACAGATCAACAGCTTTTACAGTGATGGACGAGGATATATTGTAAACTGATAAAATTTTTCACAATGAAAAATAAGTAATACTTACTCTCTTTTCATTTTTGCTTTCCACAATAACTGAAACTGGTTTAGAAGCTACAAGGCTTCAGTTTCGTCCATGCAATGCGAGAATCAGTGTTCAGTATGTTCACAAGAATAAAATGTGACGATGAGGCAATATGCTTCCATCCACGGATATGCCACACTCCGTGTTGCACACCAGTTGATGGATAAATAGCATTGATTTTCCTCCGTGAAAATAGCAGTTGTGTCTCCAGAGAAATGTAGGAATTTTATAGTGACCCATGACTTATCTTAAAACGTAGACTAAATAGCAAACCCACATATATAGCATTTGCACCTTTGGAAAAAAAAATCATTTGACAGCATTAATTGGAATAGCGTTTTCGAATTTTGAAGAAAGTGTGAACAGAATACAGGATCGAAACGTTGTCAGCAACTTGTACAGAAACCAGTCTGCAATTATGAGAATCGAAGTACATGAAATGGAAGGATCAGTTGAAGGTATCAAAGGGGTTGTAGCCCATCCTCTATTTCATTTCGATATCTACATCGAGCAAGCAATAATGAAAACTAAGCAGAATTTTACAACTGGAGGTAAGGTTCAAGGAGAAGAAATCAGATCTTTAAGGTTGTCAGTGACACTTACTGGGTAGTGTTTCAGAAAATGATTATAAAATGATCAATACAAGTGGAACAAGAATAACTAAGTGTAGCCTAAATAATTCCGAGGTTGCCGCGGGGATTAAATTAGCAAATGAGACACTGAACGTAATAGACGAGTGTCACAATTTCAACAGCAAAATAGATGACCATGGCAGAAGTAAATGGATATAAAATGCAGGCAAGTTACAGGAATGAAAGCTTTTCCGAACATATATATTTTCTGAAATTATTTTTGTGCGAGCGAATTATTGACGAAGTACTGTACAGACAGGAAAAGGCTACAACCTTTTATAGTGCGATGTTACAGAAGTATGCTGAAGATTAGATGTGTAGATCGAACAGCTAATAAAGAAGTATCATATCGGATCGGAGAAAATGAAACTAGACTAAAAGGTGACATACTCTAATAGAAAACTTCATAGGTCATCACGGAACAGTTCATTTGATAACGGAGGGAAGTGTGGAGCAGGATTAAATGTTTTGTGGGGACACCGAAACTTGGATAAGCATGTTAAAGTGGACGTAATCTCCAGTAAATATACGAAGAGATGGAGAGACTTGCCACACGTTAGGATGCATCACAACAATCATGCAACTGAAGAACGCAACAAAATCAATGCAATATCGGTTGAATTGCAGTGAAACGTTTTCTCACATTAGAAAACCAGTTATACAAACAGAAATATATTTTGAACGAACTACAGAAATGCACTCTTCTTCGAGCTACCCACCGATAATTCACACTTTTCTCCCACTCGAAAACGTGTGAACCCTTTACCTTCATTTTCTCTTTGTAGCAGTCTGTTCAATTTTCATGTTATCCAGTCAGCTCCCTGTAAAAGTCGTAAGGTATGATTATGATTCGTTGTGATACATTCAAATTACTATAAACTTCCCAAATAATGTGTACGAATAAGGAGAAAGGACGAAAACGCTCGAAATTTAAGCGAAATAATATTTTCTGTCTCAATGAGTAAAGAAAACCTTGTTAATTGTAAAATATCGGCTCAACCACCTATTTACAATGTGCAAACAATAAAAATTGCGTGTTTCGGAGATCAAGCCTTCATCATCACAACCGATATACGAAAGATCTCCAAAAGTGATCAAGGTAAAATATAAGTAAGAACAATAAAATAACATGTTCAAAGTCAACTAGTCTTCCTGTAATGTGCATCCAGAGAAGCGATCACGTTATTTTACCAGTATTATTTATATATTTGTCTTTACTGACTTTAGAGATTCTCTTACATCATTTCTAATGACGAACGCTTGACTTTGGAAACGCGTATATTTTAGATTGTTTGTACAATGTAAATAGGAGGTTGAGTCGACAGTTTAACAATGAGTGTAGCAACCAAGACCTCGTATCTATTATAGATAAAATCAATGGTAGCTTTTTTTGCCACTTCATATCAGTAACTGGGATGAAGTATCCTGTGGAGCAGGCAAAACGAGACTCTTGTCGACCTTCAGTTGGTAATTATTAGACAATTACGTATGTACCATTAAGGATCTATTCTTATAATATTGGCGATGAATACCTCTATTGCTGTATCAAAGGGCTATTCTGAAACTAAGGCTGAGGCATTACTTGGGGAATACTTCTAAATACAATAGGATTAATCGTTTGTACAGTTATTGATATATTGTGTCCAACTATGAAAATGAAAGTCATGTAGTAGCATCTTCCATGGATTCAGCGAAATTAAGAATTGCGAGCCACATCGCTCTAGGAGCATAGTCTCCCCTTGTTTCCGAGTTATCAGTCTTCTATGATGCGGTTCACCACGAATTCCTCGCCTTTGTCAACCTCTTTATCTCCTTGTATCACTGGCATCCAATGTCTACGACTATTTCTTGGATAAATTCCAATCTACATTTGTCTCAGCATGAGGTAAAATAAATGGAATGTGTCTATCGTCCCTAGTTCGTTTCCAATTATATATCGTCCTCATGAGATTAATGAACAATGTACCAGCCATTACGATCTGAAATTTATTGTGGAACTGAATTAGGCTTCATCCTTTCTCATTCCCACTACCGAGAACACGTTCTCCCGACATTCTGTCTTTTATTTCCCTTGCTACATGTGGTGTCACCGCCAGACACTACACTTTCTGGGTGGTAGCCTTTAAATCAGCCGCAGTCGGACCCGCGTGTTGCTACTATCAGTGATTGCAGACCGAGCGCCGCCACACGGCAGGTCTAGAGAAACTCCCTAACACTCGGCCCAGTTGTACAGCCGACTTTGCAAGAGATGGTTCACTGACTACATCCGCTCTCATTTCCCGAGACGACAGTTTAGCATAACCTTGAGCTACGTCATTTGCTACGACCTAGCAAGGCGCCATATTCAGTTACTATTCTGAACAGATAAAATTGTGAATCATGTACCGTCAAGAGCGACGTTCATCATTAATGGATTAAAGTATGAAAATAATTATGTCCGCCTTCTGAATTCTAATTCCTTGTTATGTTCCACACCTCACATCAGTATAGTTCCTCCCTACTCACGCCAGCCTGCGTGAGCTAAAACGCGTGCATTTCGGCCTCCTCTAGTATCACGGTGTTGGCTCTTCTGCCAACACAACACTACAGCGTCCCAATCACCCTTGAATATTAGAGTTTCGTCTCCCTTACTTACTGAATGAATCGTTTAATGTGCTCATATATTTTCGCAATTTTTTCATATTCTGATTGTAGCATTGGCATCTATACCTGACCCTGTTTCTGTCGGCATTGATTTGCTGTCGATTCTGATGAGAATTACCATATCACTGAACTGTTCAGAGTAACTTACTCTATGCTCCCCCTTTCTATTCACTACGAATCCGACATCCCATACACCACTTTCTGCTGCTGTTGGCTGACCTATTATCCTACAATTTCTGACCACAAATTCTTTTCATTAATCCCCCACTATATACAGACGGAAACCTATTAATTTCCTTTTTATGATTTCCTAACGTCCCTGTCACATTAGTACTCTTGACTTTCCCGGCTAGTCGCTTGTTTACTTTCATTTTTAATTCAATTTTCCTCTCACCGTCACCTCCTCCTTCGCAGTCCAATACCGAATATTCCAAATGTAGGGCTAATCCATGAAATTTTCCAATGTCCTGTGGGTACAAATATATCTAAGGAAGTCGTTTTTCATTGCCTTCCGAATTCTTATGCCGTTGATCGTTACTTGTTCTTCCGCCTTTAGGAACAGTTTCCCACTTCAAGGGCAAGATGGTGCCCCAAGCCCTGCCCACTCGTCAACCCTCTTTGATTAGGTAGTTGACAGAACGCGGACGACTCATACCAGAAGCCCTCGGCTGCCACTGCTAATGACTTTTAACTTTTAAGCAGTGGTTGGCATCGAACCAATGACTAACGATGTTGTTAGTAGTAGCAATACATGCTATCTCTAGAAGATGATGTTGAGGAAGTACTGTAAATAAAGTGCCAGCTACAAACTCTGGGAAGCTTACAATGGTCGTTGTTAAGAGATTATTCGAAAAGGTCAAGGGCAGGGTGGGATACTGGGTACAGCTGAGGAGCGCAATTTAGGAACTGGAGGGTGGATTCTGTCAGGCTTCATTACAATGGTCAGGGTGAAAGAACAGGACCTATTAATTCTTGTGGAAAAGTGAGAGTGCAGTGGATAGGAAGTTGTAGCTTTTGGTTGATTAGGAAGTGAAAGTATCTGGACGACAGAAAACAGAAAGGGTAGTTCTGGAAGCGGCAACTCTTTTAAGATGTAATACAGAACTGATGGCCAGTATGATCTCTTGAAGGATAAGGGGTTGCTGAAAAGGCAAGTTAAGTCCCTCGAATCATACTTGAGCAAACTCTAACAGTAGAGTAACAGGGTTGTTGGTGCACCTCTGATATAAAATTAATTATGCAAATTAATTAAACTGGTCAGTTAATTACCCCCGCCTCTTGAGGCATTCATGGATTTTCCCTGGCTGGCACAAGGTAAATTTCTCCCCTCCTCCTCCCCTCTCCCTCCTCTTCCCTCCCCAGCCCTCCTGGAAATGGTCGCAAATTGAAATTATGGTGGAAAATCCAAATAACAGCTGCAAATTCAAATTTATTGGTAGGACCGTCAAATTTTTTGTGTTCAACAACTGATCTAATTCACAACATCACCACAAGAGGTCGCTGCTGGCAATCCCCATCTCGACACTCCCCTCTCCTCCACCCCTCTACCACATGTTACTTGATCGGAAAAGGACTCAGTCTGTGCTGAGATGCTGGACAGGATGGATGTAATCCTTTATTTTGCACACAGTGGAGAATATTGTTTATTTGAACAATTTGAGTTGCCATTGATTGAGCACTGGACAATAGCTCTTACCAGTTTCGTCAATAGCTGCTATATGTGCAGTGGATATTGTCAGTCCCCCACGGCAAAGCCATCACCCACCCCACATCCGCTCCACTCCTCTACTGGTAAGGTAGCTTCAGTCACTGCCAGAGGAACTGACAAAGGTCTATACTGTGTGCTATGTGGTTAATGAATGAGATGTCTGTGTCGCTCAAAGAGGAGTTCAAAGCTATGTTATGTTTAATCATGTAGTTGAGGTCTGTGCCTATAGCTCCCTGCATGCTGCTTGGAAGGTGATGGAAATGGAAATGAGCATTTGGCGGCATTGGCCGGGAGGCTCCTTGCGGGGCAGGACCAGCCACCTTGGTGCAGGTCGTATTACAATCGACGCCACATTGGGCGACCTGTGCGCCGGATGGGGATGAAATGATGATGTAGACAACACAACACGCAGTCTCTGAGCGGAGAAAATCTCTGACCCAGCCAGGAATCTAACCTGGGCCCATTGGATGGCAATCCATCACACTGACCATCCAGCTATCAGGACGTACTTGGAAGGTCATGATACTAATGGGCATATGAAGACCACAAACACACTTCATAAAATAATGAAGATGCAGCAGGATGGTGTTAAGTTAAACTTTGTAGCTCATGAAGATAAATGTTGTACTGGAACTGTGGACCATTCAAGGAAAGCTCAGTCAGTCTTCCAAACCACCAGACACAAGATGTTCACCCATACCAGCAATCTTGTGTATGCAGTGTATCCAACTGAGGAGATGTTGGTTATGAACAGAGAGGAGTTTCAAAATTGCACTACATGCAAGCTTGCAACTGAGGACTGTTCCCACAGACTCGTACAGAAAGACTGGAAATAAAAGGTAATGGATTACTGTATTGTGAATACTTTTCGACAAGTAATGGCAATATAGGGGGATGGGGCGAAGATGCACTTTAGAACTCAAGCAAGTAGCTGCTTGTCCTGGAAATGCCAGTATTTCCTGAAACTGCAAGAGGTGTTCTGGTCTCAAGTGAGTTAGTTCATATTAAAACCACCAGGAGCGGCTGTTGTCCATCCCCATCACATCCTTTAGGAGCAAAATGACGCACAGGACACTGTCTGGTTACTTCATTGTGGTGTAGAGGATATAAGGGGAACCTGGCAGGTCGTCAGTTCCTGGAGGAAGAACAACAATGAAGTGTCACCAACAGCAGTTAAGATCATGTGGTACACTGCAACAGGAGAACAGAAAGAATTGTGAAAGTAAACGTGTATAAATATGAAGACTAATACACGTCATTAAATAATGAATATGCAGCAGGATGCTGTTATGTTAAACTTCACAACTCATGAAGGTAAACGTCTGTGCTGGAATGTATGTTACTCAAGAAAAGCCCAGTCAGTCCTCCAAAGCACAAGACGCAAGATGTTCACCATTCTGGAGCAATCAACCTTGTGTGTACAGTTAATTCAACTGAGGAGATGTTGGTTATGCACAGACCCTGACAAGTCAGATGTTGTTGGTGATGCTAGTCTGGACATGTTGGAAGTCACCACTGACCAAAGAAGAAGAACCAAAAAGCATCCACACAAACAAAGAAAATGGAGTTGAACAAAGGAAAAAGATATGGAATTGCTATATATAAATACATACACACACACACACACACACACACACACACACACAAATATATATATATATATATATATATATATATATATATATATATATATATATATATATATATATATATATCTGTGTGTGCGTGTGTGTATGTCTGGAGTTAAACAAAGGAAGAGAAATGGAACTGCAGTGAAGATAGATATATTCACTGCATCACTGCAATTCCATTTTTCAGCAACAACCATGGACTTTTCAGGGCCTGCAGTGACCTCTAGTGTGTCAGGACAAGCATCAGTACTGCTGGATTCT
Source organism: Schistocerca cancellata (assembly GCF_023864275.1). NCBI lineage: Eukaryota > Metazoa > Arthropoda > Insecta > Orthoptera > Acrididae > Schistocerca > Schistocerca cancellata. Next base: position 982,472,154 of record NC_064626.1, on the reverse strand, counting down.
TTTGTGCAATTCGTCAGCATGCTAGAGCAGGACAATGATGTGCTATTTTCTATACCACTCAGTAATGAATACATCCAACTTGTCCCTGACTTGCAGAATTTTGGAGGTGGTCCTACCCTGCACAGTACAGGTCAGAACTACCTGCTAACGTATGAGCCATATCAGAAGATTCTGATACCACTGCAAGAAGAACGAGATGCAGATATAATAGATGAGAAGCTAGCAACGCCACCTAGCACTCTTATGCTTTTTGCTTCAACATACAATTTAACATCTGCAGAGTCAAAACGTTTGAATATATGTACACTATCAGCTGTAGACGTCAATGATTGGTGTGTGCTCTTAGAAATTGAAAATGTATCTAAAAATGTTAAGCTGCAGTTTACTGAGCATGTACACGATGAAATGAAATGAGAGGAAGCCTGTATCAATGAGCTGCTGAAGGCAATCTCTATTAGCAGGTGACCACTGAGTATTATCCAGCTTGTACCCTGACAGACATTGACTGTGGTGCAAAAATTCTCTCAGTTGCAATAGTGTATGAAGACTCAGCACTCCTTGTGAAATCAGGGAATATATTCATTTATCTGCGACACTCCATTGTTACATGCGTCTGCAGTCTATGGATGGCATTATCCTCTATGTTGGAAAGACAGAACAGACAGCTGCATTGTGTTAGAGGTGTGCATGAAGACACTGTAGACTCTCTGTGAGGGAATAGTGTCTTCCATCTACCAACACAGTGCCAAAAGAATCTAGAGGACAACCAATTAGTTTCATAGAAATTAAAGCTGAATTCCAGGCAAACAAGAAACCATTATTTCGTAATCTCTGTACAGTGGTGAAGGTGAAGACAGAACCTGTTGATTTTTCATACAGATAAATCGCAAATACTGTGTGTTATTTCTCATTTCATAAACTTCTCATGTAGTTACTGTAAGATGATTGCACAATAGTGGCTACACATACCATTATTATTATAATTATAATTATAATTATTATTATTATTATTATTATTATTATTATTATTACAAGTGTTCACTTTTCTATAAAGGATCACTCCACGTTATGACCTGATATAGTTGGTATCATGACAGGGTGGGTGAAGCATCAGTGACTGGCCCTGTGGTGGTGTAGGATAAGATCAGAAGAAGAAGAAGAAAATGGCACTCCTGCCCAATAGTATAATAATTATAATTGCGAGTCCATCCACCTGTGGCAAGAAAAATGTTTTCGTGTCACTAATAACACATCTGGATGAGTTCCGCTTTGAGCCCATATGCATATTTTCATAGAAGCTGTTTCAAGCCAAGCGTCAGAAACTGCCAAAAATACTGCAGGGTGTAGAAGGTGTAACATACATGACATAAAAGCAGTCAAATCCCTCCTCCCAGAGAAACTCAAGTAAAGCACAGTCTTCATATTTGACGATGTCACTGTGGAAAACCAAGATTAAATTCAACTATATTTCTGCTTTGATCGTCGTATGGGTATTGATGTATTTAATTTGAGTCACACATATTCCAGAATTCCGAAACAGTTGGTAAGGAATAAAGGAAATCTCATTATAGCTTTCAGACAAGACAATTTGAATCTAAAACATACACTCCTGGAAATTGAAATAAGAACACCGTGAATTCATTGTCCCAGAAGGGGAAACTTTATTGACACATTCCTGGGGTCAGATACATCACATGATCACACTGACAGAACCACAGGCACATAGACACAGGCAACAGAGCATGCACAATGTCGGCACTAGTACAGTATATATCCACCTTTCGCAGCAATGCAGGCTGCTATTCTCCCATGGAGACGATCGTAGAGATGCTGGATGTAGTCCTGTGGAACGGCTTGCCATGCCATTTCCACCTGGCGCCTCAGTTGGACCAGCGTTCGTGCTGGACGTGCAGACCACGTGAGACGACGCTTCATCCAGTCCCAAACATGCTCAATGGGGGACAGATCCGGAGATCTTGCTGGCCAGGGTAGTTGACTTACACGTTCTAGAGCACGTTGGGTGGCACGGGATACATGCGGACGTGCATTGTCCTGTTGGAACAGCAAGTTCCCTTGCCGGTCTAGGAATGGTAGAACGATGGGTTCGATGACGGTTTGGATGTACCGTGCACTATTCAGTGTCCCCTCGACGATCACCAGTGGTGTACGGCCAGTGTAGGAGATCGCTCCCCACACCATGATGCCGGGTGTTGGCCCTGTGTGCCTCGGTCGTATGCAGTCCTGATTGTGGCGCTCACCTGCACGGCGCCAAACACGCATACGACCATCATTGGCACCAAGGCAGAAGCAACTCTCATCGCTGAAGACGATACGTCTCCATTCGTCCCTCCATTCACGCCTGTCGCGACACCACTGGAGGTGGGCTGCACGATGTTGGGGCGTGAGCGGAAGACGGCCTAACGGTGTGCGGGACCGTAGCCCAGCTTCATGGAGACGGTTGCGAATGGTCCTCGCCGATACCCCAGGAGCAACAGTGTCCCTAATTTGCTGGGAAGTGGCGGTGCGGTCCCCTACGGCACTGCGTAGGATCCTACGGTCTTGGCGTGCATCCGTGCGTCGCTGCGGTCCGGTCCCAGGTCGACGGGCACGTGCACCTTCCGCCGACCACTGGCGACAACATCGATGTACTGTGGAGACCTCACGCCCCACGTGTTGAGCAATTCGGCGCTACGTCCACCCGGCCTCCCGCATGCCCACTATACGCCCTCGCTCAAAGTCCGTCAACTGCACATACGGTTCACGTCCACGCTGTCGCGCCATGCTACCAGTGTTAAAGACTGCGATGAAGCTCCGTATGCCACGGCAAACTGGCTGACACTGACGGCGGCGGTGCACAAATGCTGCGCAGCTAGCGCCATTCGACGGCCAACACCGCGGTTCCTGGTGTGTCCGCTGTGCCGTGCGTGTGATCATTGCTTGTACAGCCCTCTCGCAGTGTCCGGAGCAAGAATGGTGGGTCTGACACACCGGTGTCAATGTGTTCTTTTTTCCATTTCCAGGAGTGTATTTTCGAGGTGCATGTAGGAACCGACATGTGATTCAATTATTTTGAAAATATATATGCAGGTTGCAGGAGTCACACATATTATGGATTCCTTGTTATAGATAAAGCAAGAAAACAATGACGGCAGTTACAGACAGAACTTCCAAGAGATTCTGTATGTATAGCTGTGAAGAAAGTGATGGCTATTTTAGTATACATCATACCAGGAAACAGTTCTCATGTACGTCCGGCATTCTGCCCGAGAGGGTGGGTGTGCTTAGACAGAGAATGCGTTTGTACGTGGATGGAAAATTTCAGCCTCTCACAGGTAAACTTAAGGAGCTAGAGACATATGCAGACCCCTGCGAAACGTCCTCAATGAGTTAGATGCTAGGTTGGAGGAACTGGAGATTTATACCCACATTATTCTGAGAAAGAGAGTAGACGAAAGCTGTAAAGGCCGATGGAATTGAAAGAAAAATACATAACCTAACTGCAAAGGTTGAACGAAATGTATATAAAGTGCAGCCTAAGAAGGAGCCTGCTGTGAGTATAGCAAGATGTTGACTTAACATAAGGTCATCGCTGCATGGAAGGCTGTTTGAGAGTAGTTAGGCTGCTAGGGTTAGAACATTTGGATGGAAGGCGCTTACTGCGAGAAATGTTTATACTAGTTACTGAATCTCTAGATGAACTCTCAGCTAAATTACAAAAAGATGGCGATGATGCTGTTGCCAATTTCATTAACTGTGACAGTGACTCTAGGTTACCCAAAACATTCGATGGTGCTTGAAAGAAACAATACATGTTGGGCACGCAGTTTAAATGAAGAGCTAGTACAGACAGGGAGAAAGTAATTTCAAAGAACACCAGATCTACTGAACCTCACTGTCCTAAAACGCTCAAAAACACCCAAAAATTTTCACCTTAAGGTCTGGAGAGGTATGGTGAAATGTCGAAACTGACTGGTGTACACAGGATCAGGAAATCAATGCAATACAGAGACATTATAAAGCAATTATTATTGGACGGCCGGTATAGCAGTGGTGATGTTACTCACATTCAATATAATAAAGTCAGAAGATAGTTCCCACAGTATATATATATTACGACGACCCAAATGAGGTAATAAATCGAATACATCTGCTCATCACATCAGCTGCTGCGGGTAAAATAGCTCATTCCAATCAGGTTATCTAAATAATTTCTGGGTTTAAAGAGAGAAATATAAACGAAAGACTATGGAGATGGTAGTTAGAGAACTGAACAAACCAGCATGGAAAACATACCATCGTAAGCATACAACGATTACAGATATGGATGACTTATGGCAGGCTGATCGTGTAGATATGAGGAAATATTCGCATCAAAATAATGGATTAAAATATATTTTAATGGTTATTGATGTACACTCTAAATTTGCCTGGGAACTACCTGTTAAAACCAAAAGGGTAGAAATGTCGAGGAAGTGTTTGAACATTTCTTCTAGACAGGGATGAATCGATTCCAAACCAATCACGTTGGTGAGTTTTATAATAGGTGAGTCAAGACTGCGATACAGTGGTATGGAATACATCACTACTCAACATTCACCGGCATGAAGGCGAGTATTGTGGAATGTCTAAACAGAACAATAAAAGGACAAATGTGGATGCATTTTAATCTTGGAAGCTCATGCATATGGACAGATATCCTCCCAGAAACAACTCCACAGTAAAATCGAACCAAACAAAGCACAATTAAAATGAGACCAATGGATGTTCATGATAAAGGGCTCATGGATGCAGTGTAACATCATATGAAAAAGCTCGATCCACGAAAACAGAAATTTAATGTGGATGATTTGGTATGCATCTCAAAAGACAAGACAAGATTCGAGAAGTTATACCTACCAACCGGTCAAGTGAGATATTCACAGCTTCCGAAGTACAGAGAACAAATTCAAGAATTTATTTTTTAAAAGATAGCAGTGGCAGTGTAATTTCAGGAGGCTTTTACACCCAAGAAATGCAGAAGAGTTCGGAACCACAAGTGTTTCTCGTATACTGCGTCACAAGCCGTCGAGGGAACAGAGCACCAGTTAAATGGCTTGGTTTTCCTACAACATAAAACAGCTGTATCGACGCTGGTGATTTGCTATATAATGGCGTGCACAAAGCACAACTAGTACAGTAGCATAACATGCATGATAGGAAACGCATAATGGAGATAGTGGTATTCTCGACAAACTTCCCGTCGAATTGTACATTCCAGCATTTAATTAATGTAGACCCAGAACAAAGCTCCTAAAACTTTTAGCCCGTGGTAACAAAAGGATTAATGTGCTTGATGAGCCATGTTTGGAACACGACATTGCATATGAAGAACATAAATATCTTACAGAATGTCACGCTGTAGTTCGAATATTAGCTGAAGAAACCAAGGCAATACGTGCGAGAAAGGATGTTGGTGTAAGACAGTCCACTGCTGCATTTGTAGTTAATAAAAGCATGTGTGGTGAAATTAAGGTGGGTTTGGGTGTGAATTTCAAGCAGCAGCACCAGCACTTCGTGCACTGAAGAAGAAGTGGTGTTTAGAAAACTGTGCATTGACAGCGATGTGCAGCTAAAAGGGACCTGAAGAATAAAGGACCTGTTAAAGCACCCACGGTTTTCCTAGTACCCAGGACATCAGGTGGAATTATCCTCTTCCTCATTCCTGCTCTCACAGCTCTCTCAGCTAGAGAGAGCAGGAGTACATAACTGCATGATGGAAGCAGCAGCCACTGCAAAGGTCTGTACCTGAAACCATGCAAGAAGAGACTGGGTCTCTCCATAAATAAAGAAGAATCTCACTAGCTATCCTACCGGATATACTGCTTACCAATACAGGTATGCTCAAGTTTGTGAGAAAGGAAGTTCAACATTAAAAGATTCTGTGTTTTTTATATGCTGGTTACATTACTGAAGGCTATGTGGAAATAGAGAGAATGTGGAACTGAGAATTTAGATGTTGTTGGCGGACCAGAAAGCCACTGGATGGCGTGTATTAAGAAAAAAAAATACAAATTCAATCTACTATTTCGACTCATTTAAATGCCGGATAAGGAGATGCATTAAGCGTCCACCTGTCAGTCGAGGTTCAGATGCGAAGTCGTATACTCTGAGTTTAAAAGGTCGATTGTCAGTATTACGAGCGAATTACTTCCGACCAATTGATTTAAGCAGTGGGGAGTGGAGTATTGCGCTGATAGGACTGGAGACTTGTGGCAGCATTCCGAATATCACAGAGGGTAACCACAAACTTCATCTGCAAATGCATAGAGGAGAATAAATTATGGAAATAGAAGCTGGTGCATTCGATATTGACGATTTAAACTAAGTTTGAAAATGGTCTGGGAATCAATACACGTATGTCTGCAATAAAGATGAGTGCTGCGATTGACTTTAACCAGAAAGGATCAATAGTGCAGCTACTTGGTTGCACAGAAGGACATATTTTGAAGAAGGATGCTAGTAAATTCTACAGATCCGAGCAGTCAGTGGATATACTCGCTGTCAGAACAATCCATGTAACATTACAACAAACTCTTATCCCAACAGCAGATTGATTCATACAATTTATGGATTCTTACAATCAGTGGGAACAGCGTATGAGAGTGTTGAGACCCCTACAGACGCTATTTACCTCCCAGAAAGCCTTCAGGTTTTGGACTATCTGGAGTTGGATATTGTGGATCAGGCTAATCAAACTGTCGATTTTGCGGCGAGGAAATAATTCTTTGGCTACATCTAAAACAGAACCAGCAGTGAGCTTGAACATGCAGAGACCCATGAACAGTGGTGGCATTCAGCCAGCCGGGGCCTGTTTGAGGCAGAATCGAGGACCTTTAACTTGCCAGACTGGAAGAATCGGCGGTGAGCTACAACCAGTCAGGGTTTACACCGTCCCCATATTGTTAAGGAATACAGGAGGGGCATAAGGTATAAAAACACACAGAACAGCTAGGTGGTAACACAAGCTGACTACCACAAGACTCTTACATCAGTGGGTCTGAAGCCACACAATGATACCGTTACATAAAACTACCCTGGTGGAATATAATGAGTGTATTATACGCCAGGGATAGTTCTCACATAATCCTTATGCATCAATCACATTTACCAAGCACAATGAAATTAGGATTGTCATTCAACATGAAGACACTTTAACTCTATCATGTTTCTTCACTTACGAAAAGGGATGGTATTGCAACAGTGGCATCAATCTAACACATAGTGCTTTAGCGTTCCTGTTTCATGAGATACAATATGAACTTAACAGGGTCGAGATTGACTGTACACGCAGTGTCGGTATAACAGCAACTTTTAAAATGCATGTCTATGCTTCGCTCTCAGATCTGAAAGATTTAGAAAATGTTACATAGTTAATTAACAAGCAAGAAGTTAGAGTAGTCGAAAACTACAAGAGATTTACTGTGTCTATACCTTTAAAATTGCCTATACAGTAGTTTGAGGACATGTGGCGAATTGTACTGAATGCTAAACAGGAACTTATTCTGGTACAGAGTGCAATGGATGAAAACTCATACATTGAAGGAGCTCAACAAGAGAACGAAATCTCCATGGATAAAATGATATGGAAAATGCCAAACATCACAGTATCGGCTGAACAGACTTTTAAAAATTTTGGATGTTGGTGTATTTCTAATTCTATCTTTCTGTTATTAGGAGGTTTTAGAATACCCAGTTCTATGAACTGCAAGCAGACAAACATGGTCTGTTAACATCTATGGTCAATTGGAGACGCTGTTACAGATCGCCAGAAGAGGGAATGTAGTAAATAATTCCACCAAATTTGATAATTGTATGTTGGCTAATGCCAGAGTCTACCTGAACTGCGAGTTCTACCCATATGGTAATTTACACTTGCAGCGGGATGGAAGTGTACACAGTCTACTGTGTGACATATATGTAAGGTTCCGTGCTTCCCTATGAAGATGAAGGATGTCCATGGAAATTCGAGGAGATGGCGCCAGTCATCGTAATCAGCTGCTCAAAACAGACCTAGAACCAATAGACGTGCGAATTGAATTTGAATCTTCGGCAAATTTCCCAGAACACGCTGCAGCATATGCCCTTGGTCTAGATGACCGTGTGATGAACTACTTACTGCCCATTCACGATGTTGTGAAACGAGCTGTATAAACGAATAGGTGCTGCAGCACATTCAAAGCACTCCACAATGGTATCTTAACATGTGAACATCACTACATACGCTCAGTGTTTCTATGATGATGAGTGTAGACAGTTCATATTTAAAGGTGCTGCATTCGTAGTGTACACAGAAGATGCTGGAATAATAGAGACATCCTCAGTAAACAGTGAATGTCCTACATCTTTCAATGATGTGTGTGTGTTAGATCATGGAGGAGTGCCAAGTGGTTAACACATCTCTACTATGGAATTCACTTCAAATTTGCTGCTATGCAACACCTAGTACTGTACAGGCGTCCTGCAATCTATCTACTGAAGACAAAGAACGAAATGTGTGAAAATAATTTGCGCATATGAAAAAGTAAAATTTCTTTTAAGCTGGATGAGAAGTAAATGAAATTTTATCTTGTAATATGTATGCATTTTTTTAATTGGTTTCGCCATGATCCATGTAAAGATGGCGGAGTAAAACACTGGAACAGGTTGCCAAATAAAATAAGGTTGAAAATGAAGGGTGAAATGTATTTAACTTCAAATCCTTAATCGAACAGCCGAGTTGGGCATCTATTTTTAAAAAGTTGGACATACAGAGTCACAATCCATGTAGTTTAGCCCAGATGTAAGCATGTGATTTTCCTCGATCACTAACGACATAATTTTAGATGTGATTGATATATACGTCTTTGGAAATGGACACGGTCGTGTGCTATCTGCTCCCATAACCCAATAAGGGCAGCACATTCAATCTCAGCATTTCATGTATTTTGCTTTTGTCCATCTTAAACGCCACCTCCCTCATGCTTCAAAGTAATACATTGTGCATCTTGCATGTGATTTTCCTCGAGCACTAACGACATAATTTTAGATGTGATTGATACATACGTCTTTGGAAATGGCCGGCCGCGGTGGTCTAGCGGTTCTGGCGCTGCAGTCCGGAACCGCGGGACTGCTACGGTCGCAGGTTCGAATCCTGCCTCGGGCATGGGTGTGTGTGATGTCCTTAGGTTAGTTAGGATTAAGTAGTTCTAAGTTCTAGGGGACTTATGACCTAAGATGTTGAGTCCCATAGTGCTCAGAGCCATTTGAACCATTTCAATCTTTGGAAATGGACACGGTCGTGTGCTATCTGCTCCCATAATCCAATAAGAACAGCACATGCAAGGGCAGCATTTCATGTATTTTGTTTTTGTCCATCTTAAACGTCACCTTCCTCATGCTTCAAAGTAATACATTGTGCATCTTGCATGTGATTTTCCTCGAGCACTAACGACATAATTTTAGATGTGATTGATACATACGTCTTTGGAAATGGACACGGTCGTGTGCTATCTGCTCCCATAATCCAATAAGGGCAGCACATCCAAGGGCAGCATTTCATGTATTTTGTTTTTGTCCATCTTAAACGTCACCTCCCTCATGCTTCAAAGTAATACATTGTGCATCTTGTACAGCCTTTATATACGTTTGTGAGGTGGGATTTGTGAAATAACAACAAAGTCATATGGCAACGAACTTATTTTTATTCAGAAATATATATATTATGTGAAATATTTTATAGAGTTTCTCGGTTCACATTACAGCTGTTTGAAATATTTTACAGAAAGAGCTCTTTTCGTCCAGATCACAGATTCAAAGTATCATGGAAATACTTTCACTCAAATCACAGATTCAGAGTTCAAAGTAGCAATGTTTGACATATTTTACAGACTGATCTTTGTTGCAGAGCAGAGGTTTTTGAAATATTTTACAGACAGAAGTATTTTGGTAGAAATCACAGATTCAAAGTAACACTGAAATATTCTGACTCACATCATAGATAGAAAGTGGTACTGATTGAAATATTTTGGATCACATCACAGATAAACGGGGCTAAAACTAATGTAAAAAGTACTTTTACGTCTTACATTAGTACTAATGCTAAAGAAATTCCCACCAAACAGACGAAATAGTTTACAGTGAACAGGATGGATCTACACTTCCACCTCAAACAGACCAAATAATTTATAATGAAATGAGTGGATCTAATACTTTTACGCTTAAAAACTAATCGGATTGGAGAGTTCACGGCCAACGAAACTTGAAAACTATTTCTGTTCACACGATCCACGTGGTGCGCAGATATACTTGCACGTATACACAGTTCACACCATGAGAATAATAAGTAAACATTTTGAAGACAAGCAACAAAGATATTGAAATATTTCGTTTATGCTTTCTACAGTTTTTTTAATTTTTTTCCTCAGCATACATGTATTGTATGAATAAATAAATAATTATTTAACACACACTTACCCTGCAGACTCTCTCTCTCTCACACACACACACGCACACACACACACACACACACACACACACACACTCAATCTTTCCCTCTCAATCAATCAGAATCCGCCACCTCTGTATGTATGAGTACGGGAGAGTTTCAACCCCATCAAATTACCATTTTATGGTCATGAGGCGACAGACTGATTTTAGACTGCAGTACAATGTACACGTCGTGTCATCTCGATCGAATACTGGTTTGCCGTACCATACACGTCGGCTGCGGTCCAGCACCGCACATTCCCTTAAGGCACTGCAAATAGTATTCGATAGAGAGGTCTCTCGATGCCATACGACGCACACCCTTAGCGCACCTCTGGTTGGTACCTTCCAGTGGGCGATAACCACACGTATTTGATACCAGACCTAAGTAGTAGAGAAAGGTTCGTGCCAGCGCACTCTGCATTGTTGCCAGATTTATTCAAGATGGTGACGCTGACGTCATCCGAGATGGCGGCATGTAGACTTGGCAATAGTGCATGATGTCATCCAAGATAGCGGATTTTGGAGGGAAAATAGGCCACCTGATTCTGGCAGGGAGAAAGCCAACTCCTTTACAACTATAACAAAAATTCGGTCACAAGTTCAAAGTCCAACACATTAATCGGTCACACATACTAAATAGTCCAACTCATCCTACCAAATTTTAATTTTTCCACGGTCACTTATTGTTTCACTCGTAAGCTATGAAAATCGTGTCAAATAATAATAATAAAGTGCACTTCCACTAATGTAAGTGAACTCCTGTGAATTCGTGGGAAAGGTACTGAAGTCTTTATTTCAAACAATACAATCATCACTTGTTCTCCAACATACTTAGTACACATCTTCGAGATCACAGCAGCATCCACCGTGCTCGCTATAAAGTCCGGAGTCCAACTGTGTGTTAGTTCGTATCTCAGCCACCCGAGGACGTCGCCCTGACGTCATTTAAGATGGGGGCAAGAAAGCCAATTGGGCCACGTCCACCAAGTTTGAATTTTCGTGGTCACTTATGCTTCCGTCGCTAAATTATTAAGATCACGCCACTTGTACTAACCTAAGTCACCAGGTGGGGAAATGACACTTTACTTCAGGCATTAAGTCATGCAGGTATGTCCCAACTGACGTCGAGATGGTCACACCACGAACTCCAGAGCAGAAATGGTTTAGAACATGTCGTCGCCAGCATAGGGACCTCTCCCCCGGCCCCACCGGTCGGCGGTAGCTCACGGGCGCCGCTGGTCCAGCCAGCAAGCCACCGCTGACGTCACAGACGTCACTCGACTGGCGTAGACATCGGCCGGTCGTTTGGCGATCCACCACGTGGCTTTGTGGGACAAGCAACGCTCCGCCACACGTTCGTCGCCAAAGTTGTTTGCTCGAGAGGAGAATCTGCCCTGACGTCACACCAGTCGATAGGCCAGTCGCAACCTGCTTTGCTGGGCAGTCGAATCTGGCCACGCATTTCTAAATCAGCACAAGGGCATACATTATTAAAATCACGTCACTAGTACTACGCTAAATCACAAGGTGAGAAAAGGACTCTTTATTTCATGCATTACGGTCATGCAGGTGTACCCCAACTGACTTCTCGATGCTCACACAACGAACATCAGAGCGCAGCTGAGGCACTCCGCTCCATGCCCCGCCCTTCGGCTGATGCGCGCGACGCTTTCCGAAGGCCCCGGGCTGCAGGTAGGCGCTGACCGGCGAGCACTTAACGCTGGATAGGATGGAACCTGTCGACCACGTGCTGGACAAAGGACACATTCCACCCCAAATTTATATTTCTGTACAGGTCAGAACCTGCCGATAACGACCTCACACAACCGCCCGAGACGTATGGAAAGTTCTATCATGTCAGACGCTAAAAGCTATATTAGTCCTAAGGTTTGCAATTTCCCAGCACTGACGGACGGACAGGAACCGACACGGTTGCTTTGTCCAAACCACCCTCAGGCCACATACCATGCCACCAGCAAGTGTGATGGAGCACAAAGGACACCCTCATCCCTATAAACTTTGGAACTCCAGATTGATAGACAGGAACTGACACGCTCGAAGTGGAATGTTTGCTACCTAGTTGGAAACGTCTTTGACGTCACAACACGCGATAGACCACGTGGCTCTGTTAGACAAAGAATGCCCTCACTAAATTAACTGATCACCTGATTCTCATTATTCACCCTACATGCTTCCATTACCTAATCCAAGACCTTCGCGAAAACACACGTCCGTACACATGAGCCATCGGGCGCACCTAGCTTAGTACCTTCGCAAGTGAATGTAACAAATTTTGGATGACTATTTAATTAATTTGATCAATTAATTAACCTCTCTTATGCGGAAAACTGCAACTTCCACCTAGACTTGGAATCAATTTTCCCCACTGCCACGCCCACCTGGACTTGAAATAAAATAGTTAAAGTCCCTACCGACCACCACGTCCCTTTACCGACCAATGTTCGTTGGCTAACATGTACTAAAGTGTGCTTCCGTTTACTAACGTGTAGTAACCTACATTAACTTACATTTTGTCTATACAAATAAGCCAAGCTTGAATTCTGATGGTCAGTTTGTGTTTCACTACCAATACAAGAAAATTGTGGCAAACAAAGCTACTAACCCCAGTCACTTGTGATGACTCAAAATCGTCTGATTTACCTCTCTCACATACCATGAGCGCGAGGCCGCCCACGTCACAGCCTGGACCTTTATTCTCGTGTCAGGCATACTCCTCTGCACATATTCTAGCTAAACTCGACCCGAACCCTGTTGTTCAATCCACACGCTCTAGAACATGGCCAGAGCACACCCCCAGTACCTAAGTAGAGTACATCGCTCGCCCCACCTGTAGTTAACCACTGAGAGACGGAGATATGCTGCAATCACATTCCTTGCGCTCTCGTAGCTACTTACCTGAGCAATTTGATCTAATAAAACCTCCAAGTAGAAAAAATAAGAACCAACTCGAACTTTCTCATATTCTATATCGTCCCACAAATACTTAACGTACATTTTATTTAGACATCGAGTATATCTATCACTCTCGTACAAAAAACACTCGCCCTGATGTACCTGGTGTCATGTTGCACAGTCTGCAGACACGCAGACAGCTCCTAATTTCAGTGCACAATATCAACCTGCTCCTAAATAATGCAGTACACATAACTGTAAACACCATCACTACTCTTAATCTTTCCAAATAACGCATAGCAAAATAACTCAACAGACGCGTGGAATCAACCTGTCCCACATCCGACAGCTCTCAATTATCTCAAAGGTCTCTGTTCAACCCCTCAAACATGACTGGATGACAGCCGCATTCATACCTAACACCTGAGAAATTCATATCACCTACACGCCGAACATGACTATCCAAGCCAGGCCGCGCGCGTAGTGTGTCACCGTCCTAACTCAGTGCGGTCCAACACACATGTTAAGGCCGCATTCTATTGCTTGCAGGCCTATTTGCGACACATCTATACCTTCACGTCTGTTGTCAGAATAGCCGAGAGCGAGTTCACGCACACACCATCCGCACACATCCCAGCGCTTCCCTCCTCTCACGATCTAAAACGATCATCTGACAACGTAAAAAAAAAAAAAAAAAAAAAAAAAAAAGAGCCCAGTCAACCTCTAAGAATTTGTATAGTGCCCCCAAAAATAGGTAACACTCGCTTTCGTGTTTTCTCAGCTTATTTTTAAATTCAAATTCTTACCCTAACAGAACTTGTTTACCAAAATAATACTGAATGCGCTCCTAACTTCCTACCTTCCAAGCTCTCAACATACGTAAATGTTCTCAACCCTCCTATATCCCAGCACCACCGATTAATCATTCTTATTCCTTCTTATCGAATTTACTGGCCGAATTTCCTAAGAACCCGTAATCGAAGTACCATCCTGCTTTACTTTCTGAGGCTTTCTGTGCTTACTTTTACAGGGATCGTTAAATTACCTCCACAGCCCCCTCAATCTACAAACACACACACGCACACACACACACACACACACACACACACACACACACACACACACACATGGTCATCTTCTCTACTCATCCCATAACATAAGCAATAGTCCATTATATACAGTCCTACACAATGTAAGCCACATTAACTTTACAATACTCACTACATGCCCCAATTCGTTCCATTCCTAAGGAAGCACTGTGGACCTGCTTTTTCTTTCTACACACGCCACACTCAGCGGTAATCACCCCTTCTACATCAACGGATGGAAGTCCCTCTCAGAACCGTTCCACGAATTCGGCGATCGCTTCCCCTCAACACAAATGCGTTACTCTCTCTTCTTCTTCCTTGCCTGCTCCCTTTTTTTCTACAAACATATCCAGACTCATAGACTGCAAGAACACACCAATTTTTTTTCCAAGTACAGCATCCTGTAACACACTGAATAACTAGAAACAAACAGACCAAAAAATGATATTCGCACTCTCGCATACCGAAGTCGTTGATGTCATTATACTTACAGTTAAATCTTACGATCGCAGTCTCAATTGATTGGTATTCTACAATGAGCTAAGTATCGGATATACACTCTTTTGAGCGCTGTTACTCTGGAGATATCCCTACCATCCTTACGACTTCCTCTCTACTCATCACATAACATAAACAATATTAACTTTACAATGCAATATATTCAAACGCTACACAATGTAAACCACATTAACTTTACAATACAGTATATACACATTTGACGCAAAACAGTGCACTTATCCAGTATATCTCTACAGCATGCGAAAAAAAAATCCTATTCCTACAGCGTCTATATAAAGGAATGCTTTCCAATCCTAGGAAAAGCACCGTCAACCTGCTCTTTCTCTCTACAGACCCCACACTCAGAGCTAATCTTCCCTCTTACATCAGCGGACCTAAGACACCCTCAGAACTCTTTTTACAAATTCGGTATCCTCTTCCCTCAGCACAAACGCCTTACTGTCTCTCCTTCCTTATCTGTTCGCTTTTCTACAAACGTCCTCAGACTCATAGACTGCAAGAACACATGTATTTTCTCCATAATATTACACCATTTTAGCTGTACTTCTCAATATAATGACCTAGGCTACACCCTACCGATCACACTTCACCATAATTCCCAAGATATAGACTTCAAATTAATTCTCTACCAACACCGAACTTTATCTATGTGCAGCATGCTGTAAACCACTGAATAACTAGAAACAAACATATGCAACATGATATTTCCACTCTCGAATACTGGTCTCAGCCATGTAACTTTTCCGAGATCTTGGCTATAATTAACACGTCAACTAAGGTCTGTCCCAGGTCTAGAGAACAGACAAGTGTGTATCCAACACACCACAATCGATCTTCACTCAGCTAAATAAAGGAAGCAAATGTGCAGAAGTAGTCAACTGAACAATCTACATACCATCTAATAACACTCCAACCCAAATCAATCATCTTCTCAAATTCTGACTTGATCACCAAAGCCGCCCAGCACATACTGTTACTTCGCTATTCGGTTGTCTAGAGGACATCAAAGTTAACTCTTACAGATCCATACACTCCAACAGGTTTCTGCATTCAGTCAGCTGCTCCAGTTATTTATTATCATTTATGATCAATTATTATTATTTATTATAATTTATTATTTATTATTATTTATATCATGCGTGTGTGTTCGCCACAAGGTCCGGAGACCAACTGGGTTAGTACACATAGCCACCATCAGCGGGCCTCATTCAAGATGTCCGATTTTGGTAGCGAATTTGAATTTTGGTGGAAGATCATATAATTCGTTTAACTAACAAAAATGGCTTCAAGTTCAACTGTGTTTAGCTCCTATCACAACCACCAGAGCACTCTGCCATCACATCAGTTGATTACACAATTACCATTATTCAAGACGGCTGTACCCAGTCCGAAACGTGTCACCTTTCCCGAACCTGCATGCTACAGTAAAATTCCAACTTAGCTTTAGTCAAACCCTACACATCGTTCAGCTGATCCCATTTCCAGATCTTTGCACATCTGATATATGCAATCTAAGTCGAAGAAAGACATATCAACTACCTTCTGCAGCCTGTCTACAAACAGAATGACCTCAGTTGCTGCAACAGGACCTTGTCTTGACCATTCGCTGGAAATGCGAACGCCGCCGGCGGCATGTCAGAGCCACATATCTGTCATTTAACAGCCGTCCCCTCAGACCTAGGACCAGCATGCCGAAATGGGCTCTCTCTCTATACCTGCTCTCTAGCTATTGTCTAACGACGTACACTGCACAAATTGATTCCTGAATAGCGCAGATCTCTATCCTCCCCTGCATCTCCAAATCGACATGTAAACAGTGTCCCCCCAGCCAGCGAACCCGTCATCATTCACACTGCCCTGAGTGTTTCCACTCACAAATCTTAAATACTCTCATATATAAAAGCCGATTAACTCCTGTCCAAACTCACTTAATAATAAAAAAGCATTCTCTCTTTCTAAGCATAAATGAATATGCATTTAGAACAAATAAACAAACATAACTCCAAGCAGAAGTCATACATACGATTAAAAAAAAATGAACTCCATTTAGATTATCCAACATTTATTTACATGTCCTAATGATAGAGTCATAGATGAGTCGTGTCATCCACTCGCTCACTGCTTCAACACACGCATTCACAGAACTTGTTCTACTTATATGGCACCCACCCTGTTATGTTAATTTTTTACAATCATTTACGCCCCCACATACAACCCAGCTCAATAGAACATAATAATTCCCTTTTCCACATGTAGTCATATTAGGTGAACAATTAAACGTACTAAATTACGCATACATGTAGTCAAATCAGCAAATACTTTCACCGACATACACACTCCTCTCACTAAGGATGGGGCATTTAATATTATATACTTAAACACAAACCAATGATAACAATATTCTGACATGCACCTTGTCCTCGTAATAAAGCACACTGGCCAATCAGGTGACAGCATGTTTTCCTAATTTCAATATCATAGCAAAACCATGCCTCCTCTACTTTGCAAGTATCATTGCGAGCATTGATAGATGACTGCTCAGTACGTCCATTCACACTTAATTCTCGAACTCATAAAAACGATCGAAATATACCAAACAACGATATACATACTTCTAAGACCTCGTGTATACTACTCGATCAATTTCTCTGCTTACGGCGGTCACAGAGCAATCTCACACTCTTACGTTAAAAGACCATCCTAACTTCGGCATTGAACACTCTACCCCGCAACATCGCTACGCAATTAATCCTCAACCGAGCAGATGAACATAGCTACACTTCCCTTCTCTGGTCTGAGTAGAGCTTTCCTAGTCCTAACCCCACCAAGTGCAACACATTTCTCGAGATGCAACCATGCCTTGGAGCTTAGCACAGCATATCGATCTATAGTAAGAGATCTCAAAGTGCCTTAATTTAATAAATTACAATTAAGAAGAACAAGAACGGAGTGATATTTATACACACACATCGGTCTGGAGTTCCTAAGTATACGAGGATGAGAGCGTCCTTTGTGCTCCATCACACTTGCTGGTGACGCAGTATGCGACGTGAGGGTGGTTTGGACAAAGCCAGCGTGTCGGTTCCTGTCCGTCCATCTGGTGCTGGGAATTTGCGATCTTTAGGACCGATATAGCTTTTAGCGTGTCACGTGATAGGACTTTCCAAAAATCTCGGGCGGTTGTGTCAGGTCGGTATTGGCAGGTTCGGACCTATACAAAAAAATATATCTGGGGTGGAATGTGTCCTTTGTCTGCCACGTGGACGACAGGTTCCATCCTATCCAGCGTTAAGTGCTCGACAGTCGGCGCCTAACTGCAGCCCGGGGCCTTCGGAAAGAGGCACGCGCGTCAGCCGACAGGCTGGGGAAGGAGTGGAGTGCCTCAGCTGCGCTCTGGAGTTCGTTGTGTGAGCATCGCGAAGTCAGTTGTGGTACACCTGCATGACCGTAATGCATGAAATAAAGAGTCCTTTTCCCACCTTGTGACTTACTGTAGTACAAGTGATGTGATTTTAATAATGTATGTCCTTGTGCTGATTTAGAAATACGTGGCCAGATTCGACTTTCCAGCAAAGCAGGTTGCAACTGGCCTATCGACAGGTGTGACGTCAGGGTAGATTCCCCTCTCGAGCAAACAACTTTGGCGACGAACGTGCGGCGGGGAGTTGCTTGTCCCACAAAGCCGCGTGGTGTATTGCGAACCTACTGGCCGATGTCTACGCCTGTGACGTCAGCGGTGGCTTGCTGGCTGGACCAGCGGCGCCCGTGGGCTATCTCCAACCGGTGGGGCCCGGGGGGGGGGGGGGGTACGTCCCTCTACTGGCGACGACCTGAAATAAACCATTTGGGCTCTGGAGTTCATGGTGTGACCATCTCGATGTCAGTTGGGACACACCTGCATGACTGTAATGCCTGAAATAAAGTGTCATTTCCCCACCTGGTGAATTAGATTAGTACAAGTGGCGCGATTTTACTAATTTAGCGGCAGAAGCATAAGAGAGAGGGAAAATTCAAATTTGGTGGACGTGGCCCAATTGCCTTTCTTGCCGCCATAATAAATGACGTAACGGCGACGTCCTCGGGTAGCTGAGATGTGAACTAACACACAGTTGGACTCCGGACTTCGTAGCGAGCACGGTGGATGCTGCTGCGATCTCGAAGACGTGTACTAAGTATGTTGGAGAACAAGTGATGACTGTACTGTTTGAAATAAAGACTTCAGTCCTTTTCCCACGAATTCACAGGAGTTCACTTACATTAGTGGAAGTGAGGTGGACTGTTTAGTATGTGTGACCGATTAATGTGTTGGAATTTGAACTTATGACCAATTGTTTGTTATGGTTGTAACGGAATTGGCTTTCTCCCTGCCAAAATCAGGCGTATTGAATAAATAATAATAAATGATTGAACCTGGCGCGATTTTCTGTGTTAGTGGAGGTAGGCCAATAATAATAATAAATAATAATAGATAATAAATGAACATATATAATAAAAATGATAATGAATGATAATAAATGATAATAAACGATAATGAATGTTAATAAATGAAAATGAATAAAGACATGTACAGTTTTGCATGCATTATCCTGTTGGAATTAGAATTTTGTGCCTATTATTTCTGGAGGCTTAGGTTTGTGGACGTAGCCCAATTGGTCTATTTTCCAGCCAAAATTCAAACTTCCCGCCATCTTTTCTGGAAGTTAGGTTAGTGGCCATAGCACAATTGGCCTATTTTCCCTCCGAAATCCGCCATCTTGGTTGACATCATGCACTGTTGCCAAGTTTACATGCCGCCATCTGGGATGAGGTCAACGTCGCCATCTTGAATGAAATTTGTAACAATGCAGAGTGCGCTGGCTCGAACCTTGCTCTACTACTGACCTACAAACTTCACAGTCGGCAATCCATTTGAAACGTCCCCTTTGAACATTTATACATGACTGTGCTTAAACTGACACACAATATTTTTAGCGCAACGCAATCTGACTTTCAAAAATCCCTACAAAAGAATGGCCCTGACTAACATTAACCTATACCGTTCACAAATCACTTACCTCACAAAAATCTTCATTACTCGAACTACTGCAATACAGCGAGCGCCACTACTGCCAGTTCTGCAGAAGTCAATGTACTTACCTCATGATAAACAAAAGTGAAATGCTTTGCGTATAGATATCTTAGTTATTACGCTTATTGTTGTGATGAAGAAATTACTGTGCTGTAACGTATTGTTGTGCTACGGAAAAGGCTGTCTCATTGTAGCTATACCACAAAAGTTACTACTAAAACATGTTTTACTTTCCAGAATAATACATAAAAACTGTGCAGATATAAAACAGAAACACCGCAAAAGCAACATTGTAAATTGTCACTCATTAGCAGCGTCGTGATAAAATCGTGTAGCTGTCACATAAACATTGTCTCATCTGGTATCTCACAGAAAGTACCTTAAATCCAGAATGTATTTTCAAGTAAACCAAAATGTTGCATTAAAATCTCGTTAGCAGTACTGGTAAATGTTCTAAGTATGTGAGCCTCATAGTCGTTACGTAATCGTGCAACTAACAAGCAAGAATAATTATACACGACTGTGCTTGTTCGTCCCAGTTCCAAATAGTATTTTTTCCAGTGAGAGAACAAAGTTTTGGTGTAACAAGAATTTGCATATTCAGAAAACGACGGTAAAAATTTACGAGACCTAGAAAACTGCGGACTTGTTTTCTTGTGGATGGAACTGGAATGGCTCTGATTGCTTCTAACTTTTCAGGATCCGGCTGAATGCCTTCAGAAGAAATAATATGTCCAAAAAACCTCACCTTTGACCTACCGAATTCAGACTTTTCCAAGTGAACTGTAATTCCAGATTCTGCAAAAATACGTAACACGCTGTTGAGGATGCGATTGTGTTGTTCCCATGAGGCTTCTGCTATCAGAATATCGTCCACATATAAGGTGATGTTACGTTTTAAGAACTCAGGTAATATAGAATTTAGCCCGCAAATGAATGCTGCCGAAGAAATGTTCAAACCAAAAGGAAGTTTTCGAAACTGATAACAAACGCCGAAACAAAGAAAAGCTGTGTATTTTCTACATTCTGGATGAAGTTCGATCTGATAAAAGTTGGATCTGAGATCAATGGAAGACAACACTTTTACACCATTAAAATTTTGAAGAAGTTCTTCCATCGTCTGCGGCCTGTCTGTTTCAGGAATAATGATAGTATTGATTTGTCTCGAATCTAAGACAAGCCAGATCGATCCATTTTTCTTCTCAACAACATGTAACGGATTGTTGTATGAGCTTACTGCAGGCTCAATAATGCCCTCGTCAAGCATAGATTGTATTTCTGTTCTAACACGGTCCCTATAATGTGCTGGAATTACGTCTGGTCTAACACACAATTTAGTATGCTCACGAACACGAAATTGGTATTGAAATCCCTTGATTGTTCCTGTTTTGTGAGTAAAAACTGTGGAATGTGCTTGTAATATCTCAAAAAGGTCCTGTCTATCAGTGTCATTACAATTCTCAATTGTTTGAGTTTTATTCTGAATTAACTCATTAATTTCAAATATGCCATCGATATCATCCCTGTCAGTACTTGCAGAGTGATAGTTAGTGTCTAGTTCCGTAGAAAATTCCGAACTGTTGTCTAACAGAAGGTAAAGCCGATTAATTTCCTCGTCATGGTTTGAGAGCCAATCTTCAAATTTCAAAGCTATTGACTTACCTTTTTTCTCTAAACTTATTTCAGCATCGTGAAAGTTTAAGATTGCTTTGTATTCATTCAAAAAGTCTACTCCCAATATAATTTCCGTCGACAATAATGGAACAATAAGAAAGTTCATAGAGAAGCTGTGGCTTTGACAAAAGAATTCTAAGTTGGTTTATTGGCGTACATCTACACTTTTTCCAAAGATTGCACCTTGTAATTTAATCTTACGTAACGGAAGTGTGGGGCAATCGTTCGATTTGTTGCACTTGCTAAAAGCTGTTTCACTAATTACTGAAATGGGACTGCCAGAGTCAAGTACTGCCGTAAATTTTACGTCATTTACTGTAATGTGAATCACAGGATATGCAGTGTTGTTATGTTTTACGTCGTGTTCCTGGAGTAAAATGTCTCTAAGGTCTTCCATTCTTACCTAATTACTAGCTACGGCAGCTGCGTCGTCAGTTTCATACGTACGTTTTGTGGCTGCCAGCGGTATGAGTCATTGCCTATTGTCTCTCTGTTGGCGCGCGTCGTTATTGGGATTTGGAGACCTAACTTCTACAAATTCACTGTGACGAGAGGGCCCTGCTCTGTTTAAATCCCGCCAGTTCTGATGCAGTTCAGGTCTGTCGTTACGATCATAACGTCTGTCGTTATGTCGGTAGATTCCATAGTTTCTTTCTTGTCGGGCACGTGGTGGAGAATTTTCCCTGAGTGATAACTGTGCGCTGGACCATTGCGTCTAAAGTTATTCTGTCTCCCTTGATAATAATTATTTTGGTTCCCATATTGTCTGTTTCTCTGATTGTCTCTGTGATAGTCATTACCGCGGAGAGGTGATCTTTCCCTGTAATTATTACTACTCTGCCAACGGTTGTCATACGGGTGGTGTCTGTTTTGGTCACGATTTACGTTATAAGAATAGCCTTGTCGTGTATTATTTCTGTCATTGCGGAATTGTGACAGATGTGACCTGTAATTGTTGTACTCCTGTTTTCGCGTTCCGCGATTGTCAGTGTCAATTTCCAGTTCTTGTAACAGTCCCTGAAAAGCTTCAATGTCGTCTTTGCAACGTCCTGCTAAAATAATATGTCGTAAATGTTCAGGCAGTTTGATTAAGCAAATGCGGATGAGTTCTGAGGGGCTGTATGGATTTGAAAGATACAGATTCTTATGCAACATGTCTTCAAAATATTTCATAAGACTGGAAAATTCAGATTGTTCGAAACGTTTCATCATTATGATGCTATGTTTTACTCGGTCTTGTGTAGCTTGAGACCAATACGCTGAGAGGAAGGCATGATAAAATTCTCCTTGACTGTGACAATCGTGAATGACCGATCGCATCCTTACAACTGGTTCATTCTCCAAGTAGCCACACATAAATTCTAATCTGTGCTCCAATGACCAGTTGGTAGGAAAACAATGAGAGAATTGATGGTGCCACGCTTGTGGATGAATGTCATTGGCAGAATTCTTAAACGTTTTGAATTTACGTGTAGTAATGAACAGCTTATAATCAAAATCATCATGTCGGCGAGTCGCATGTCGGTCATTGTTACGTCGTTTCGGCGGTTCCATCTCAGAATTCGGTGTACCTTGCCAATTTCTTTCATAATTTCCGAAGTGCCCTGTGTTATTATTTTGTGGCTGTTCCGTATTTCTATGTCCCTCTTCCCGTATTGGAGCGCGAGTGTCCTCTGAAATACGTAATTCTTGTATTACCTGTGTCAGCTGATCTTGTACTTCCCGGATTTCTCTTTGGTGTTGCGTATTAATTTGATTCAGATTTTGTTTCAGTTTCCTAATTTTTTCGCACTCTTCTGTGTCATTAAAGACTACCGGTTTTGCGTCATTCAGATTATAATCTACCTTTGTAGATAAGTTAGTGACCTGATCCGAAAGTTCGGCTACTTTCTCTGATAGTGAACACATTTCCTCAGTGTGTCTTTCTGAACCAATTTTCAGAGTATCTACTGTATCCTTCAAGTTTTCTTGAGTTTTTGCAAGTTGCGTAACCGAATCGGTAGATGCAACTGAGTCAATTTTAGCTTGCAGGGTCTCATGATTTTCATGAACAATGGTTTGCAGTTCTTTTATGGCTGTTTCGTGATTCTGTAATGCATTTTCATGCCGCGAAAAAATAGGTTGAAAATGCTCACAAATTTGTGTTTTTACGTCATTGCAGACTTTTTGACATTTCGATTCAATGTAATGTAACTCAGTAGTTAAATCTTCACGTGTTTGTTCAAGTGTGGTGTCTAACTTCCGAAGATTTTGTTCCATTGTGTCTAACCGTTGCCGTGTTTTTCTCTGGTGTTGTTCCATTGTGTCTAACTTTTGAAGTTTTTGCTGTGTTTGTCTCTGATTTTGTTCCATTGTGTCTAACTTTTGAAGATTTTGTTCCATTGTGTCTAACTTTTGAAGATTTTGTCCCATTTGTTTCTGATTTTGTTCAAGCGTTGTGCCTAACTTTTGTAGCCTTTGTCCCGTTTGATAATAATTTGATAATAACAGTGCACTGGTGTCTGAAACATGTTCCTCAGTGCTATTCGGCAGTGCATTTGAACTGGCAATATTCGCATTTTGAAAAGCAGAAAATGTGTCTTGATTCATTTGAGAAAACGGTGAGGACGCAAAACCTGAATCTACAGTATTTGCAAGATTGTGTCCTGTCATTTCGGATTCCTGAGGCAAGCTGTTGCCGACCGATCGATCGATAATGCTTCCCTGTTCACTAATTGTTTCACTGTCTACACCATTGTTTGCAGTCCGCTCCATTTCCCTATGTACAATTACCAAATTACTACTTTGAACATTAGTTAATTCATTACTCGGTGGCGCTAACACACTGCTTTCGTCTTCACTGTCATTTCTCAGTTTACTTTGGAGCCTAGTATTACGTTTTTCACACGCCATTATTGTCACAATATTTCACACGACAACACAAAAAAACACAATTTGAAGAGCAAAAATAAGATAACACATTAACATAGAACTGAAAATAATATCTGGTTAATTGCAAGCGCAGATGCGAAATACTTGGTGCAAATCTACAGGCATGCTACAACTGTTTTACTGTGCAACAATGAAAAACCACAACTACCAAGGAAATTCTCTCTATAATTACGCGCTAGCAATAAACAAAAGCTACACTAAATACACAAACTACAAGAAAAAATCAGAAGATTCCAATGAGGTATCTTAGGCTAAGGGTCGACATATGAAACGTCCCCTTTGAACATTTATACACGACTGTGCTTAAACTGACACACAATATTTTTAGCGCAACGCAATCTGACTTTCAAAAATCCCTACAAAAGAATGGCCCTGACTAACATTAACCTATACCTTTCACAAATCACTTACCTCACAAAAATCTTCATTACTCAAACTACTGCAATACAGCGAGCGCCACTACTGCCAGCTAAAAAAAAGATTCAAACTACTGAAGCCACTAACTACTGATAGGCATAGTTAGCAAATGAAAGATTTTGATAGAGAACAAACAATGTATTTACCTTAATAGTCATAATATATATAGCAGTTCATAATATCCAGTATAACAAATTTCAAAACTCCGCCATCTCTCTCCCTACATCCACCACTGCTGGCGGCTGACCTCCAACTGCGCAACGCTACGCGCTGTCCACATCCAGCTGCCCAACACTACAATGGCAGACAACAATGCAAACTAGCCACAGACTGCACACAGCACAGCCAGTGATTTTCATACAGAGCGCTACGTAACGTTGCCAATAAGAAAACATAAACAGCCTACTTACACATTGGTCTCGTCTTTCATAAGGCTGACAACTTCTTATTCTGTGGATCAGCACCATAAGGATTATCGGCCATGGATTAGGACGTGTCCAATTAATAACAGTGCTACCTTATTATTTGATATGCATCGCAGTTCTTCACCCAACAGGTGAAACTATCTGTATCCATATAAAGTAATTTAGGATCTGCGAAATAAGTATTTTCAAACTCACAGTGGAATCAGTGCATGTTGAGTTTGGATAGGTCTAATATGCACATTCCCGCATAAACAGGCTTTGTAAAGTATACAAAATTGTTAAGGCTTTCATGGCCACTTGTTGACAAACTGCCTATTGGCTTCTGTCTCGGGTTCTTCGGCCGACGTTCATCTAATAATTTTTCTGACGTTTCGCCAGCACGAGTGGCTGGCATTGTCAAAGCTTCACCCTCCATTGCCGGTGGTGAACTGGAGCCGAGCTCGCGCCGCAGACTATATGTACCTGGCGCGCCAACGTCCGAGGGCTTCTCCGCGGTCATTTCCGGTGTGGTTCTCCTCTTGCTGCCTGCGATGGTCGTTCGCAGCAGTACGGGAATCCATGATCCGTTTACCTTAAGGTTTTCCTCTTTCTTGTTTAAACTGTTCGCGTGTTTTTGTGTTTCTACAGCTTCTCTGAACAAGCGCGTGTGATAGTGCTTATCTGCAGCCAGAACTTCCGTGTCGGCGAATTTTATTACGTGGTCGGTCTCATTCAGTGCGTGCTCTGCCACGGCCGATTTCTCCACCTGCCCCAACCTGCAATGTCGCTTATGCTCTTTGATCCTGGTGTTAATTGATCGTCCAGTCATTCCGACATAAACTTTTCCGCATGTTCATGGTATACGGTATATTCCCGACATTGCAAGTGGGTCTCTTTTCTCCTTCGCCGATCTAAGACACCCTTTGATCTTCCTTGTCGGTTTGAATGGTTCTGGCTGCAGAGAAGCACTATCACACGCGCTTGTTCAGAGAAGCTGTAGAAATCCAAAAATACGCTAACAGTTTCAACAAGAAAGAGGAAAGCCTTAAGGTAAACGGATCATGGCTTCTTGTACTGCAGCGAACGGCCATCGCAGGTACCAAGAGGAGAACCGTACCCGAAATGACCGCGGAGAAGCCCTCGGACGTTGGCGCGCCAGGTACACATAGTCTGCGGCCTCGAGCTCGGCTTCAGTTCACCACCGGCAATGGAGGGTGAAG
Organism: Schistocerca cancellata; assembly: GCF_023864275.1. Classification (NCBI taxonomy): domain Eukaryota; kingdom Metazoa; phylum Arthropoda; class Insecta; order Orthoptera; family Acrididae; genus Schistocerca; species Schistocerca cancellata. Next base: position 982,445,414 of record NC_064626.1, on the reverse strand, counting down.
CTTTGACAATGCCAGCCACTCGTGCTGGCGAAACGTCAGAAAAATCATTAGATGAACGTCGGCCGAAGAACCCGAGACAGAAGCCAATAGGCAGTTTGTTTCTAAAGTCTACTGCAGTTTTGCCATCTCAACAAAACAAAGTCCTCATTGAATATAGTAACCACTTAAAATATCTTACGCCCTAACGCCCACCCCATTTGGTTCTAATCAGAATATCACATCGTTTCTTCGGATCTCCATTGTATTGCCGAAAATGTAATTATTCATTACTTTCTTGAAGTCACACGTCACGGAAGCTCTCTGTCCTGTAATCAGATTAATATACTCCCTCAACCAGAGGGACTGCTTGAAAGAGGTAGCTCGGGTAATTCTAACCAACTCCATTCGCAAGTTGAAACAGGGATGGAGATTTGATAGTGAATAATATATCTCCGCTTATTCCCCAGCGTTGTCATCAGTTTTGGGGTGGAGCCTCCTCGCGGAATTAGTTCCTCCAGATACAGCGACAAATCGGCGTGCGCATCACGCAAACTATTGATGTCTGTAGTTCTGCCTCCACCACACACCCCACATCAGAATCAGCCGCCATACCCCCTAGAATTTTTCTACCCAATCCCTTGCAATCGTCTTCGGGAACCCATTGAAACTTACTAATAGGCAGTGGTTGTTGCATGGCGTACCTGTATAAGTCATTTACATCTATATGTAACTCGAATCAAGAGATGCTTTGAACCTGTCACTCATCCTTGGGCTATTTCCTTTACGGGCTTGCGGACACATTGGCAAAGTCCCCCACGGAACCCTTGCTCAAAGAAAAGAAGCATGCCGGGATTGGTCAATAGTTCGGCGCTGCACTTCGTTTTCTTGAGCATAGAGTCCCAAGGCACCCTAGGTGCTGTGTCATAATAGGCGGGATCCAGAGAATATTTAGTTACGCATGAACTCCGTAATTTCTCGAAAAATCTAAAATTAGGCCCCCGTTTGTGTCCATGTAAAGCTGTGCAAACTCTCCTGAAGTGGTGATTTTTGATTTTCGCAAGACATTCACAGCATGCTCATACTTTAGACCCGTTATGGCATCACCTGTTAAAGTTGCTGGAGAATGCAGCTATGTCGGGTACCCTTTTTTCGTTGAATTTTGCCACACTATCCAGATACTCGTACGGGAAACACCCCTTCCTATTTACAAGTCGAAACCTTTCCTCGTCGGGAGATGCAGCTCTAGTGATATGCATATCCTACCGTGGTAGAGTTTCAACGAATTTCTAGCTTGGTGCCTGCATAAAACGTAGCGATTCAAGGAAGCGAGCATAATTCTTTTCGTCATTCGTTTGGAGAATGAAATATATTTTTCGAAGCTCTCAGGTAGGACAGTGACACGAATTTTCTCCACCCCGAAATCAGCCAAGTGTTCACCAAGAAAGGGAGCGTTATACCTGCTTAAATTATGGAAAAAGCGGTTGTTTGCGTATGTGACTGGTACTCCAAGTTACATATATTGTGGGCTTCGAGAAGTTTCCGCTTTACTGTCTAACGGAAGCATAAAAATATGACAGTCAGCTGCGTTATTGTGCAAATCTTCATTCTCCTTCAATTTGGTTACGGGAAGGTTGTCGCTGTAATGGTGATCAACCTCCCATGAAAGTTTTTCACGCTCAGTGAGTAGCCAAACCACAGGATTATCCACGTCATAAGATTTGTAGCTGTTAAGACTTTAATCATGGTGCGTCTTTTTCTGTGAAGGTAGTATGCGAGGCTGTGAGGTCAGCTTCGCAGCGGGTCGCAGGAGCGGGGAGGCTTCCGAGTCGGTGGATACTAAAAACAGTCATCGCTCTTCATGGTGAGTATTTGTAGACTTTATTAATTCGTTTTCCTCGGTAGGCATAATAACGGATACCGGGTCCTTGAAAGCCAGTCTACTAGATGCTTTGCTAAATTCTCACTTGCGGAAAAATAGTTCAGACATCTTAAGCAAGTATGCTTTTTACACTTGTAGTTAGTCAGTTGCTCCTAACATAATAATAATTGCCTTTCTCCTTATTTTTCTCATCAGTAAATAAGAGCATGTTTGGATGCATCATACGCTCGCCAGCAAATTTTGAGAAATGGAGAGTGCCGACGACAACATGATTGTCCTGCTCATCTGACTAGGAGATGATGCGGTCCATCCTGTTGATGATGGAGTCGGTGAGGTACGCAGAGATACGTGCCGAGGCACTCATACCTTGCGAGGTCGGCTATTCTGAAGAGGTTGAGATGGAGGAGGATGCGGCGCTACCGGGTCAGACCAATGGGAGCGGCCTGGCTGCAACGATGGCTCCCGATACTGTTGTTGTAGGCCTGACCCCCTAGCCTGAGGGGTGGCAGCTCATTGCTCTATCCACTGACGCCAGAACGGTGTTGAGGGACTAGCGGCGGCGGCCGCGATCTCTCGCGCCACAAGTAGCTGCGCTTTTGCTGGTAAGGCATGTCTCCCAGGGCCACGCTTTGATGAGGTGTGCTAAACGGCAGCGGGTACCTGCGCCACGGAATGCTGCGGTTGTGGAGACGCGACCCGACCACTGTAGAATGAAGAAAAAATTAAGTACGTCACCTGCTGCTGCAAGGAATGAAAGAATATAGACGATCATAATGTCGTTATATATAGGCAGAGTCAGTAATTCCCTCTCCCGCTCTGGGTTCACGGCGTGAGCATTTCATCAACATTGTCGGGTATCTCTAAAGGTCCTTCAGGACACTCATCTTCCTCTAAAAGTCCCAGGTCACGCAGCCTTTGCTGCTCTCCTTCTACTGACATATCCCTGACCCATTCAGACATCTCATCCTCGTGTGAATCTATGTGGTGTCACTGATCCACCTCGCATAGAAAAAAAAGAGTAAAAATATATGTATACAGATTTGTTAGAGAAGAGAAACAAAATAAATTAGCATTTTTTCTCCTCTTACAGAGCTGCTCAGTTGGCCCCTTGGTGAACAGAAGATGAACAATCTCTCCAGCTGTCTGTCTGTGGTGTGTAGAGACTCTAGAATCGTTGCTGTAACAAGACGAAACACATACTTTTTTAATTACATAACTACTTCTACTACTATATAAATATTCTTTTCTATACTTACGCGACAGTTGTTGCTGTGTATTCTCTGCTGGAGGCTGTTCCACAGCGTGCGGCTGGTGTACATTTTCAGCCTCCAACATCGGTAAAAGATTGTATTTTATTTCAGCCATGTAATCTGTAACAAGAAATAAACCACCAACACAAGAACAAATTACACTGCTACCATGAAGACAATTTTTTATACTCACACGGCAGTTCTGGTTGTCGGCTATGCACAGGAAGAGTCCACTCCTGTTCCTCCCGTCTTTCAGGGATAAAATCCTGGAGTACCGCTGCAGCAAGGAAAAAAAAATTCGGCTATACACAGGAAGAGTCCACTCCTCCTCCTCCCGTCTTTCAGGGATAAAATCCTGGAGTACCCCTGCAGCAAGAGAAAAAAATTGAATTTACTGACGATTTCACGATTTTTCATCATCACCACATATTTATCGGAAGAAATTATTAATTTCTTACATGTTAGTTTGTAGTCATCTATTCTAAAGGAACGTTAATCTAGTCAGCTGGTGGAATTAAAGTATGAATCGCGACACTAAAAACAGTCAATGAGGCTTGCTCTTTAGGCAGCAAAACAACAAATGATGATCAAAACAGAGAGGATGTAAAACGCAAATTGGCAATGGCAAGACAAACATTCCGGAAAAGAGAATTTTTTTAACATTAAATATAAATTTAAGTGTTAATATTTTCAGGAGTGTAGCACTATATAGAAACGTGTGATAAGCAGTTCAGACAACAACAGAATACAGGTATCTGAAATGTGGTGCTACAGATGAATACTGTAGATTAGATGGCTAGATCAGATGATTAATGCAGTGGTACTGAAATGAATGGAGGGAAGATAGAAGTTCTTGTGACAACTTGATCAAAAATGGGGTGATTGATTGGACACATCTTGAGGCATCAAAGAATCATCAAGTTGGTATAGAAGGGTGTGTCGGTATAAAAGTTTTAGAGGGAGACTAAGGATTCACTGCACTAACCGGATTCAGTTGGATGTAAGTTGTAATTGTTATGCGGAGATAGTGAGACAAGGACAGACCAGCTTGTATAGCTGTATCAAACCACTCAGACTGAGGACCACAACAAATTATCACAGAGCATTCATGCTACTAAAATGGGGTCAATAGTTGATCTTTGAGGTCTAAAACCATGTTGTTCCTCCACAAGTAGATTTTTTTGTCTTGACTAATACATTCATAGAAATCTCATCTACAGGATAACAAGATTTATACAACTGTAGTTAGTACACTTCTCCCTATCACCCTTTTAGAATAATGTAACGATGATTCGCTATTCCCTGTCATTCGCTATTAACTTTTATATATGTTGTATTCACCAAAACAAGTGTGACTCCTACCATCCAAGGTATTAGGAAGAGATCATCCTACTACAAAAAACTATATTCCGTTCAAAATAGCGAGCGGATACTTGCTAGAAGCGCGCTCGCGTTTTGTATCTAATAGTGTTAATTTAGTCGTAAGTTGGTAAAAAATGTTCGGTATTGCCCGAGTTATTTCAATATCAGCCATTACAGATTCTTTATACGGGACGTTTAAGACTGGTGTTTCGCTCTGTAACTTGCTAGATAATAAATGAAGGGAATAATTACTTATGTAGGTATTTCCCGAGAAATACAGCAACAAGTTGTAATTTATTAAATGGAACATAAATTATTTTCTCATGTTTATGATTTATTCAATCCAACTGCGCCCAAATCGAGTTAAATCAAATTTCTGTCAGTTTTAGTTAGGGAACTAGTCCGTTCACATTTCTAGGAGCGGATGCAGCGAGATGTACATAACTGCCTGTGTACAGGTGGTTCTTCTGATGGCGAAATTTCAGTGAAGTATTCAAATGAGAGCCCATTTTTCTGCATGCACAACTCAGTGTACCTTCCAAGTGATTCGAAATCATATTCGGTTAGAATGTACAATGCATCCTTACGCAGTAGTATACATGGCAGTTCGCAACGCACAAGCAAACGGGGTCCGGCCTGATACTGATATTGAAGTGGGATAAAAGTGGCATGCTCATGTTTCTGAAGCTCGGCGAATGACGACTGATCTAAACAACAGCGTTGTTCATGCTGCGAGACATACGGCTCGAAAAACTCTATATAACTTTACGTTCTTGCGTGCTGGCCAACGTCTTGAGCTCTGAGACGCCGAGTCGTTAGCAGATGAAGACCAGTCAAGAAGGGATGATATGGAAGTGTTTGTTTTAACTGCAGTAGACGTCGATCCTCAACTTACGAGAAATTGCTGCGGTCAAATGTGGCAGCCTGGTGTGAGTGCCTGGAGAACAGAATACAATCACAGATTTCACCGTACCATCTGTCAGTGGCACAGGAGCCCATAGAGTCAAGTTTTTATTGTATTTTTTATCGCCATGAATAATTTCACTCAGAACGCTTTACAAGGCGATACATTCCCAGAAGATTTCTCGTTCTCAACTTACTGAACTGTCATAATAGGCACTATAGGGCCACACAAAATCTCATGTAGATAAGTCATTTCGGTTGTCATAGTAGGTGGTCCGTTACGGTGTGAAGTGGAATCCTTGGAGAAGAAATCATCGGCTCACATACTGCTAACGTACTGTGACGGGTGACATATATCGAGTTTTTGTCGTTGTAAATTTAGGTGGACTCCTTGAAAATATCAGTGTGTTCATCATATTCCATATGTGGATTCTGTTCGATGGTCACCAGGTCAATTTGGACGTAATTCACGGAAAATTACCTGAAACTATTGTCATATGTAGAATAAATTTTATTTTTTACAGATGTTGCCTGAGTGGCAGAATGGATTGAAAGTAGCAGCGCGCGGAGTGCAGTAGCAGATTCCGTTGCACTCTCTCATATGTAGGGTGTAAGACTTAAAGCTAGTTGCTAGCTGGGAGAATATAGTTGTTGGTCTATAGACGAAAGATATTGTTTATAGTCACACAGAGCCAGTGAACCTTACGTCGTAGTTATTTCTATAAAAGTGTAAAGTGTGTTATTAATTTGTGAGGCTGTAAGATTATCAGGAATTGAAGTGATACTGATCGTTAACGGATACTGATCATTGTCCATGGCAATTATAAAAGAGTAATGAATTTATACTACAACTCAAAGGTGAAGCAACTGGAACAAATCTGTAAGTTAATTAAATTTTGTATATTTATTTTTAAGTATGCAGCAACGCAATGTGACTTTCGCTAATTTTTAGTGCTGTGCGTTGAATATAGGAACAAAGTGTTTTCCTTCAGATTTAAGGTATAGGTTGATTAGGAATACCCGATTTGCAATATCTTTTTTTTTGTTTTGTAATCGTGATACAGAGAAGTTAGTTGAGAAGATCATCTACATCTACATCTACATGACTACTCTGCAATTCACATTTAAGTGCTTGGCAGAGGGTTCATCGAACCACAATCATACTATCTCTCTACCATTCCACTCCCGAAGAGCGCGCGGGAAAAACGAACACCTAAACCTTTCTGTTCGAGCTCTGATTTCTCTTATCTTATTTTGATGATCATTCCTACCTACATAGATGGGGCTCAACAAAATATTTTCGCGTTCGGAAGAGAAAGTTGGTGACTGAAATTTCGTAAACAGATCTCGCCGCGACGAAAGCGTCTTTGCTGTGATGACTTCCATCCCAATTCGCGTATCATATCTGCCACACTCTCTCCACAATTACGTTATAATACAAAACGAGCTGCCCTTTTTTGCAGCCTCTCGATGTCCTCCGTCAATCCCACCTGGTAAGGATCCCACACTGCGCAGCAATATTCTAACAGAGGACGAACGAGTGTAGTCTAAGCTGTCTCTTTAGTGGACTTGTTGCATCTTCTAAGTGTCCTGCCAATGAAACGCAACCTTTGGCTCGCCTTCCCCACAATATTATCTATGTGGTCTTTCCAACTGAAGTTGTTCGTAATTTTAACACCCAGGTACTTAGTTGAATTGACAGCCTTGAGAATTGTACTACTTATCGAGTAATCGAATTCCAACGGATTTCTTTTGGAACTCAATTGGATCACCTCACACTTTTCGTTATTTAGCGTCAACTGCCACCTGCCACACCATACAGCAATCTTTTCTAATTCGCTTTACAACTGATACTGGTCTTCGGATGACCTTACTAGACGGTAAATTACAGCTTCATCTGCGAATAACCTAAGAGAACTGCTCAGATTGTCACCCAGGTCATTTATATTGATCAGGAACAGTAGAGGTCCCAGGACGCTTCCCTGGGGAACACCTGATATCACTTCAGTTTTACTCGATGATTTGCCGTCCATTAGTGCGAACTGCGACCTTCCTGACAGGAAATCACGAATCCAGTCGCACAACTGAGACGATACCCCATAGGCCTTCAGCTTGATTAGTAGTCGCTTGTGAGGAACGGTTTCAAAAGCTTTCCGGAAATCCAGAAATACGGAATCAACCTGAGATCCCCTGTCGATAGCGGCCATTACTTCGTGCGAATAAAGAGCTAGCTGCGTTGCACAAGAACGATGTTTTCTGAAACCATGCTGATTACCTATCAATAGATCGTTCGCTTCGAGGTGATTCATAATGTTTGAATACAGTATATGCTCCAAAACCCTACTACAAACCGACGTCAATGATATAGGTCTGTAGTTCGATGGATTACTCCTACTACCCTTCTTAAACACTGGTGCGACCTGAGCAATTTTCCAATCTGTAGGTACAGATCTATCGGTGAGCGAGCGGTTGTATATGATTGCTAAGTAGGGAGCTATTGTATCAGCGTAATCTGAAAGGAACTGATTTTTAAGTTAATGCTAAATGTTTCATATCAGATTCTGTGAAGATGAAATCTTATTTTGAATACAGTTTTGAAACTGAAGCATTCGGTCAAAGCATATCGCCATATCCTCTTCCATGTCGTATATATTTAAATCCAATGAATATTTTTAAAGGAAATTATTTTTGAATCAGAATCAGAAAAATATTAATGTGCCAGAATGAGAAAAGTATTAATGTTTGTAACAGATTCAATGCGGACAGCATTGCACAGCACTGAGCCAATATCGAGTATTTTCACTCAACATTTTCAAGGCTATTTATTTATCAGCAATCTACTGATATTATTTGTATGAAGTTATTTTACGGCTGGCATTGCACTTCGCCATGCCGAGACTGAATATTTTCTATGCCTAGGGCGGAGAGGAGAGAAAACCAAAATTACATCCGTTGCGACTATAGAGGTAAGGAAAATTATTTGATTGATTATTTGTATAAGGAATTTTGTCAGATTTTTGAACGGGGCCGCAGAATTCGGTGTTCACGAGAATGGGTAAATTTCAAAAGGATTCGTTTCAATATAGGCATTGCATATTGGTTTTGCAGATTAAGTTCTTCAATTTATTTTGTATTACAGTAATACTGATTAAGCACACTATTTGCTCAACAAGACATCACAGAGTAAATTTGCATGACACAAACATTTTCATTGGCAAACTAAAACACAAAATTTTGTTAAAGAAAGTTACATTACAAAGCCTGGTACAGAATATAAGGGGCGCGAAAAGCGTTACATGTTGAATGCTCACTGTGAAGGACACGTTCTCACGCGTGACAGCATTCTGACCTACTGACAGATTTAGGAAAGATTGTTGTCAGTCTTCGAAGTACACACTCCGTGGGATACAAATGTTGTGGCTCCAGTTATGCATGCATCGATGTATCTCATCGTCTATATGTGGAGTGCATAGGGGCCTGATGGCTTTAATGAGATGCCGAAACTGTTCGTCAAAATAAAATAATAACTTCTGAAATCGGACGGCTGATGTTTCTTTGGTACATATCAGATCAGCAGCTGTCCCATATCGACGATGGATCAACAGAGATTGACTTAGAAATGGGTCTCACTGTGGGTCTCCATTTTGCCAGCTTCTCGAATCGTACGATACCCGTATTTGTGGCGAATTTGGATGTGATGGTTGCCCGTTGTTGGACCGCATAAGAACAAGACAGTTACCGTAGGCAACCTTTAACACCACAACACAAACGGCTGCGTCTGGAGTGGTGCCACGTCTGGGAAGCATGGACTGCTCATAAATGGCGTCGGGTTTTGTTTACAGATAGATTGCGGTTTTGAACTGCCCTGGATGACATTTATCAACGAGTATGGATGTATCTGGAGAGGGATCTCATTATTTCACTGTTCTGGAGAAGCAAAACTACGTTATTGCTGGCGCCATGGTGTGTGGAGCTATTGGGTATCACCATAGGTCGCATCTCATGATGGTTGACAGGTGCTTGACAGCACAACCGTACAACAAGTGTGTGTTACCCCTCAAGCATCAATATCGTGGCGCCGTTCTTCTGCAGGACAATGCCCTTCCATACTTGGAACGATACTATGATACGCTGCATGATATTATGGTTCTTCCATTATCGGCAAGAAACCCAGATCTGACTCTCACAGAACGTGTGTGGGACGAATCAGGCTTCACTTTATCCAAATGCCAGTGACCAGGATCCCAAGGACCACAGCAGTTGTGGGCGAGCTTTCCACAGGAAAGGATACATTTTTTATAACTCCCCAACTGAATAAGTGCATGCATAAAGGCGAAAGGGGTATGACATCATACTGACAAGTTATCGCCGGCCGGTGTGGCCGTGCTGTTCTTGGCGCGTCAGTCTGGAAACCGCGAGACCGCTACGGTCGCAGGTTCGAATCCTGCCTCGGGCACGGATGTGTGTGATGTCCTCAGGTTAGTTAGGTTTAAGTAGTTCTAAGTTCTAGGGGACTGATGACCTCAGCTGTTTAGTCCCGCAGTGCTCAGAGCCATTTGACAAGTTATCTTATACTATCAATTTCTTTGTATATTTGACTTGTTTTTGTAATCGGTGAAATAAGGTAACGTATCTTCTCAATCTAACAAGTTTCGTTTCCTGCACCCATTCATGTATCAAACTGTGTATTACATCCTGAATTCAACCTCAAATCAGCCACAGTACGTGTATGAGTGTGTCTCAAAATAAATATTACAGTGACGTCACTGTGTTTCCCTAAGGCAGTCTGTCTAGTCTGTGTAACGTTTCATTGCTTCCCCAGCTCTTCAATGACGCTGCCCAATTCTCGCATGCCTCCAAGACTTTCCACAAATCCGTAAACAGGAACGAAGTTCGAGCGCGCTTAAAACTCCATTATTATTAATGTAGGTTAATTCTTACACAGAAGAAAACAGCAACCAGCCACTATCAACACTGCTATTTATTTAGGTAAATAGCGCCGTTACCGTTTTCGAACTGGAAAGCTCATCATCAGACGGCTGTTCACATGATTTTCAAGATACACTTTACAATATCGTCCGTTTTAGATTTTTATTATTGATTCATTTTATTTTTCAGGAAGTCAACAGGTGCAATTTTAAAGGTGCTTCTTTCACAAGGCACAAGGCAATAAACGGTTGACTCCCTCTCCGCAAGAGCGTCGACAACCTCATAACATGGTTAGCTTCTACAGATTGTCAGCTCTCTCCAGGAGCGATAAATGTCTCTTCAGAGGGACTGCATGAGTGGAAAAAATTTTAAAACAATTTCTCTGTTACTGCTTGGTAGTTTTTCGGCTTCTGTACAGAGCTAGCCGGACCTCATTGTCGATATGTAAACGTGCTGTTAGAAATTCTTTTGTAATAACATCCGAAATGCTCTTCACTTCTGTAAAAACTACTGTATCTTCTCTGGCATCTGTTTTCACTCACAGTGGGAGCTAAACTCACCTGTAATAGCAGCACTAATGTCGACTGACCGCTCCCACTACTCTACAATACAACTGCAGGTGTACGTATTGCTGAAACAAGTAACTGACTGTCAGTAGATATCTTCAGTATATCTCAGCCTACTTCGTATCCGGCATTTTATTTTAACACCAGTTTTCCGGTTACTATGCTACATGTGAATCACCCAAGTTTCTACTGTTTTTGGATCAAATGGCTCTGAGCACTATAGGACTTAACGTCTGAGGTCATCAGTGCCCTAGAACTTAGAACTACTTAAACCTAACTAACCTAAGGACATTACACATATCAATGCCCGAGGCAGGATTCAAACCTGCGACCGGAGTGGCCTCTCGGTTCCAGACAGTAGCGCCTAGAACCGCTCAGCCATCACGGCCGGTTACAGTTATTGTTTGCTATTTCTCTTTGCTCATGTGGTTACAATACCCTTCGTTCACTATGTTCTATGGTAGCTCGGTTTTGGTACACTATGGAGATAGCTGCACATTTGCTAACGCAATAACCAAAGAATTTTGACAACTGGATCCTGTCCCAGTTACGAATCCAGTTTTCAACTCGGTATACTATGTTCTTTTTAGATAAAAACGGGATTAGTTGTTTTTAACTGTGTTCTATACAAGAATCTGTGCAGATATTGCCGACGATCATTCGCACACTACATTGTTATCAAATACATTGGTGAAACGAGGTTTTCTCGTGGTTACTCAGCTAACGCAGAAAATCCATCTGCTTTTCTGTAAAAGAATACAGCTGCTGAATTTAGTTCACCTTTGACAGTTAATCTCTTCAAAATAATTTCGCGTGCACAGTTTCAGTTTCGTTGGACACGAATTTCTTATCCCTAGCGAATATCATACGACTTTTATTTCCAGCTAATCCATCCTTTAGATAAAAGTAGTACTGCAACGTAACATGTATTTATGGGATCTAACCTACTTTTGGCACCTGCTTATCAGACGTATATCAGCATAGGAATTTTTTTCCTGTATTACACTGGCAAACAGCTATAACCACATTAAAATTTTCGTTGGTCACAGAGTCTTATTGAACGCCGGATCTTCAGTAATAAATCCTTAAGAACCGCGTTCTCACAGCTGCACACGAAGGGGCAGATCGGCTTTCCGCACACGCGTATTTGTAAAAGTGTTTGGTGCGTATAATTAATTTGGCTCTTTTGTGGATCGAGCGACAATCGTTCATTATCTGGTACAAGTGTGTGTGTGTGTGTGTGTGTGTGTGTGTGTGTGTGTGTGTGTGTTTTGTGCGTGTGTCAGGAACTATGCCCTTCCCGACTGAGCTATCCATACACGACCCTCCTTACATCCACATCACAGATTAACCTGCACTCTTACTTCCTAAACTTGAAATGTCTCTGTTGGAGTCCTTTCATGTTTAATTTCTTAAATGTATTGTCATTTACGGCATAAATTCCTCTTCTAAATTTACTGTGGCGTTTCTGACTATCTGGGAGGAGACTGAGTGGTGGAACGTGTTACTTTTACACATAAACAAGAACGATCTGTCACACTACTACACTTTAAAACACAGTTTATATGTAATTCATGTCACACAGTCTCATACGGAACCTACATCCGCTTTCTTTTATACACTGTGTATGATAAGATACTGTCATCCCCCGTCCCTTCTGTGTGAGAGGATGAATGAGCAAATTATTTGTAGTTGCATGCTTGAGGGTAGCAGACAAGCCTGTCTGCTAGAGAACAGTAGGACCAACGTCGGAACAGGTAGCTACGCTTTCTAAAAGCAAAGAGGTTTCTGTCCTTAGTATGGTCCTGTCCGTCCATTGTCATGTTGGTATAGGAAGCTGCCCCTCTGGTCACTTCCGTTTGTATTTGGGAAGCACGCTCGGTAGGAGCGCAGGTCAGTCGGTCCGGGGCGAGCGTCTGAAGTGGTAAGATCTCCGGCTAAGGGCGTGTCTGCTAAGTCCACAGGACAATGGATTTCTTAAGTTCAGCCTAACTGAAAATTTAATCACCTTTATTGCAGGTTTAGCTCTAAAATATCTAATGTTATCTTAAATTGCAGCGCAGTGTAATTCTCGTGTGAAGTTCAGATTATTTTTCGGTAGTTGCTTTGTCACTACTTTGTGAGTAAAGTGGAACCACGTGTTGATCAGTAACTCTAACTAAGATCAATCTTAAATGCGAATGACCCGTCAGGTTAACAGTAAGACGTTAGTAACCAGTTCGAGGTTTTTCTTTTGTAAATTGCTCTTCGATCTAATTTATTTTAATTATCAAAATTATTGTGGAGTTACACTCTTTGTGTAAACCAAGTTGACCACGTGAAGCATGTGGTGTAATCATCAAAGTAGCCCTCAGCTATTCTTTTCGCGAAGATTTCACAAAGAGTTAATATGAATTTAGTATACCAGTGTGTGGTAATTACATGACGGACAGGATTGTGCTACGAACGTAATTTCTTTGGGTGAAAATTTGAATCTGTTGGTAGTGGTTAACTTTCTCTTGCATACGTTTCAACGTTCTTTGTGTGTTGTTTTATGAATGCAGTGTTGTATGCAGTCTCCCAATCTTGGCTCCATAATTGATGTGTTCCGTAAGATTGCAATCTCACATTTTCACATTTTCACAATCCTAAATAAGGCACCAGTTTAGTTAGGAATCAATTTTAATATGCTGAAATTTCAATGATCAATCTTAAAATAAATTTCCAAATATAAACTGATTTATTTCTTTTTATTTAAATTCTCTCTTTTATATATATATCACCGGTTGTCGTATGACTATTAAAAGATTATAATTAATGTTCTTCTGGTTGGGAATTGGGCAAGATTAACATCCCCAGACAGCTCACAGCTTCTAACCCGCTTTTATTGTCCATCAGTACCGCTTTCATAGCAAATTAAAGTAACAACGTTACAAACTCTACAAAATACGTCCTGTAGGGGCAAAAGAGCTGAGCCAGTAAAAAATTTGTCCCCAGAATACTATGGCCTGATTCGAGTCCCGGTTCGACACATCTGTTATTTGTGGAAAGCCTTCGATTAAAGCAGCTTGTAACGCATACGCCATAATATTAAATTTGTAATTGATCTGTAATAATACTAAATTATGTTGATTATGTTTGTGATTGTTGTAAAGAGATTTATATTATTTTACGAATAATATGTACAGGTATTAAATCAAATCAATAAAACTCTAATGTCGCAATAAAAATGCAATCTGTAACTAAAGAAGGACTTTCAGAAGAAACAGCGTTGTTCTCACAGACGGCTGACGCAGAAGGCTAAGCAGAGAGCGCGAACTCAGAAAGAATGTATTGCATGTGGTTCAAAATGGTTCAAATGGCTCTGAGCACTATGGGACTTAACATCTATGGTCATCAGTCCCCTAGAACTTAGAACTAATTAAACCTAACTAACCAAAGGACATCACACACATCCACGCCCGAGGCAGGATTCGAACCTGCGACCGTAGCAGTCGTGCGGCTCCGGACTGAGCGCCTAGAACCGTTAGACCACCGCGGCCGCCTATTGCATGTGCTAAAGATACATGTCCACGAGTACCGCGACGTTAGGCGTAAATACAGAACCTCAGTACTCGTTCCGCACCTCTCCACATTTATGAATAGCTTGGCTTATAATCGACAATATTATTCTCCTACCAGGAATTATGAGCCAACAGAGTGGTCTGTGTGCTGGAACAAGTGAACTGCATTATTAGCGCCAGCTCCTACACCTCTTCGTTAACTTAAAATCTTTCACCTGTGTTGTAACAGTACGTGGAGCGTCGAAATTAATAATTTGCAAAGTTATACACACCGATAGGTTATTGCGTGATCATTTTTCCTTTCGCCGAAGAACATGAACTATAATAGCATCCTATAAAATATCCAAAGTGAACAGAATTTTAAGCCCAAGATTCTTAAATTGCTGGAAACAGTTCAAAGTTTTTTTTCACACTGTTGCAATCTGAAAGATATGTAACTTAAAACTAGTGTCACTCTAACATTAATTTAACTACAAAATGCCCACTTTTAAATGTGATATTAATGTCCATACGTGTAAAGTAGAACTCTTCTATCCATGTTCTTGGTTGATGGAAACGCCCTAGTAGCCTAACAGATATACACACGTCAGTGTAAATAAGAGTATCGAAACATTAGAAAATCAAAACACGTTCATTTATAAATAATGATGAAGCAAATATACGGCCTTCACTGTGTTCGTTAACTTTGCTTATGCCAAAATGTTAGAAACTGTTATGATAATAATGAGCGTATGGCATTGGTGGCTGGGAGACCCCTCGCGGGGCGGTTCGGCCGCCGCTCCACAAGTTTTTTAACGCCACTACGGCGACTTGCGAGTAAATGAGGAGGAAATTATGATGAAAGACACACAACACCCAGTCATCTCAACGCAGAGAAAATCCCTGACCCCGCCGGGAATCGAAACCGGGACCCCGTACGCGGGAAGCGAAAACTCTACCGCAAGACCACGAGACGCGTACACTGTCATGATTATTTTCTCTCCACGCAAACAGCATCATGAGCTTCAAAACAGGCCTAAGATCAGTTCTTGAAACTTACGTTGCTGTCAGCCATAAATAAGAGGTACAGTAGTTTTCACACAGCACATCGCACGTTATGTCATAATATTTGCACTAGCAACAAAATAATCTCTGTAGTAACAACCAAGATGTTTCAAATAGCCTGTGTCCCTCTACCAACGACCGTTTGCAATTCCGTCTCACTGACATTGCATCATAATATCATCACAAATTTATGGCTTACCTACGCACCAACTTGACTTGCAAGAACAGCATAGTGCTCTATAAGAGCATGAAAGAAGACATTGAAACCATGTGCAGATCAGGAATCATGCCATCTCGAAAGATATTGTTTGCAGCACATGGAGTTTTTAAGTGTAGTTATACGTTAAATAAACATTGCCCGCAGACTACTAGACAGTTGTGATTGGTCTCTTACCATTATACTGCTATTTGCTGATGAGACGAAACATTATGACCACAGCCCAAGACTGGATTGATTGAATGCTGGCTGGTGGCGTTGTGGGCACTTGGCTCTGTGGGTAAAGTATGCAGGTTGTCCCAGAAGGAATGGTCAATGTTCAGGGGTATAACAGGAACGACAAAAAGAAGCGAAAATATCTAGTAAACATGGAATCCAAAATACATAACTTAAGAACTGTCAGCACTTGTACATCTTCGATAGTATGAGACTATCTCTCCTACTGAATGCTCTTTGCTCTCCATGTTTTGAGAGGTGGTACTATGAAACAAAACAACAAAAACATGTCCAATAAACACGGACAACACCTCAAGAGCTCCGAGCATTTGTTTTAAAGGAGGACGAACATGCTATTAAGAAGCTGGTCACACTATTTCTGCTTATCATTGTATATTTAAATTAATGATGCCTTAGTAGTTACCATTCTGATAGGCTGTAGCATTATTTATGTTATTAAACGCTATCAGAGTGGAAACTGCGCACTAAAGGAAACGAAATAAAGGATAGTTTACTTCATCCAGTATAAACCACTGGCTTACTTTTGTTGTAGCAGTGGGCCTTGTTGCAAAGTAAATGAATTCATAAATATTTCCAAGGTTTCAAGCATCAAGAGCAAAAACTTTTAATTATTCATGTTTGGTATGACTAACATAGAAATAGTAGAGTACTTAGTGGTTACAGTTAAACTTTCGCTACTTGAGACGGCCTCGTGAAAGACGAATGAACGTTGCACAATGGAAGTTTGTGGAAGCACTCGTAAGGGCTTGCTAAACGGAAGTAACGAATAAAATATTGAAAAAGCACATTCTAGTTTCCACATTAAAGCGTAACATTTGTTAACTGTATACGATGTTCACGTTCCAGGCTACAAACGTTGCTTAGTGTGACGACCATCTGCATCCACCGGCCTGGAAGTTTTGTACGGATTCCATTTCACAATTGTTCGCAGCACTTATCGAACGGTGGACCATCGGCTGTTCAGCTGTCGTCACAAAGCTCGCGCACTACTTGAAGATCGGGCACTGCGTCCAGGATTCTCATCCGTGGCAACAGTTACTTCAACAATTTGTGGCATAATTGGCCCTCGGCCTCTCTCAGGTGCAGTTCTCAAACTGCCAGTTAATTCGAACTTCTGAATCACACAGTGCGAACTAAGGACCTCTTCGTGTTCCTTTAATGCGTCGATACTCACAAGGAGCAGCAGCTCTGTTTCTGCTGTTTTGATAAAACGGCTTCACGAGTAATCACTGCTCACCTTTTACAGTCCCATACTGACTGTCTTCAACTGCAATGCACACTGATGTTTGTGTTTCAGCCCTAATTCGCTGTACCGGAATCGGCGTGTAATGGCAAGTCATAACACTAACCCTACTAACAACGCAAATACTGTTGCGCATAGTCTGAAAATCACTGCTATGAGGTTTTGGTACCCACAAGGTAAATTGTATTCTGTTACGCTGGGTCAGGTAGCGGAAGTTTATTCGAACCCATCCTGTATAGTACTCATAGTCTTTCCAGTATGTAATCCATCGTAGTCACAGAAAGGAACCCGTAACTGACACAAACGTCATATCAATTTCAGAAATAGAACTTAAGAGAAATCGGTTTTGAACGGACTATGAAATCTTGCTAGCACTGTGTAATCTGTGGCAGTGATTAAGTTTTCCCAGATATTAATCACCCTGAGACTTGCTTTCTCCTTGTTTGAAAAATTATGATTGGGTACGCTGAGGAACTCGCAGTATCGTCTCACCAAAAGAAAAAAAACGAATCCCCGAATGGTTTCTTTAACATACAAGTGGTTGCCTCCAATGATCTCATCAACGAATGCAAAATCCTAATGTTTACAGTTCCGAGATCCGAATGCTCTCACCTGGTCGTAGAGCATTCTCAATATATGCCAGTGGAAGTACGGATTTTTTCCTCTTAAGACGATGTCGAACCCTTTGTGAGGTACCATCCATCACTGGATATTATTCTGTATGTCTCTCAACATGCGTGCAATTCAGTATTCTTCGCAATGTGCGGTAGTCTCTTTTGATCAATGGATAAAAATTTATAAACCAACTCGATCTGCCATGGTCTAATTTTATCAAATGATAATCTTCGACACATATTGGACTTCTGGTTTGGTATAGGAGCAAATGATTTACTGAACTAAAATAAGTAGGTAACTATGTTTACAACTTTTCAATTTAAAGTATGGAAATTCTCTCTCGCTTAGCAATCGAGCATTTCATTGGATTACCTCTTCTCGCTGAATGATTTCCTGAGGCTGTTGTGCTGTGTAGTTATTCTAACTCATAAACCTGCACTACTTTGTTATCATGGTGTTACAACTATTAGTGGTAGAAATTATAAATTCAAAGTGGCTTCGTTTTGCCAGTTGATACTAAAATATAATTTATTATGTGTGATACAACTAACGATTATTGTAAACGTGTTGTTGTGGTCTTCAGTCCTGAGACTGGTTTGATGCAGCTCTCCATGCTACTCTATCCTTTGCAAGCTTCTTCATCTCCCAGTACCTAGTGCAACCTACATCCTTCTGAACCTGCTTAGTGTATTCATCTCTTGCTCTCCCTCTACGATTTTTACCCTCCACGCTGCCCTCCAATACTAAATTGGTGATCCCTTGATGCCTCAGAACATGTCCTACCAAACGATCCCTTCTTCTGGTCAAGTTGTGCCACAAATTTCTCTTCTCCCCAATCCTATTCAATACTTCCTCAAGAGTTATGTGATCTACCCATCTAATCTTCAGCATTCTTCTGTAGCACCACATTTCGAAAGCTTCTGCTCTTTTCTTGTCCAAACTATTTATCGTCCATGTTTCACTTCCATACATGCCTACACTCCATACAAATACTTTCAGAAATGATTTCCTGACACTTAAATCTGTACTCGATGTTAACAAATTTCTCTTCTTCAGAAACGCTTTCCTTGCCATTGCCAGTCTACATTTTATATCCTCTTTACTTCGACCATCATCAGTTATTTTGCTCCCCAAATATCAAAACTCCTTTACTACTTTAAGTGTCTCATTTCCTAATCTAATTCCCTCAGGATCACCCGACTTAATTCGACTACATTCCATTATCCTCGTTTTGCTTTTGTTGATGTTCATCTAATATCCTCCTTTCAAAACACTGTCCATTCCATTCAACTGCTCCTTTGCTGGGTCTGACAGAATTACAATGTCATTAGCGAACCTCAAAATTTTTATTTCTTCTCCATGGATTTTAATACCTACTCCGAATTTTTCTTCTGTTTCCTTTAATGCTTGCTCAATATACAGATTGAATAACATCGGGGATAGGCTACAACCCTGTCTTACTCCCTTCCCAACCACCGCTTCCCTTTCATGTCCCTCGACTCTTATAACTGCCATCTGGTTTCTGTACAAATTGCAAATAGCCTTTCGCTCCCTGTATTTTACCCCTGCCACCTTTAGAATTTGAAAGAGAGTATTCCAGTCAACATTGTCAAAAGCTTTCTCTAAGTCTACAAATGCTAGAAACGTAGGTTTGCCTTTCCTTAATCTAGCTTCTAAGATAAGTTGTAAGCTCAGTATTGAATCACGTGTTCCAGTGTTTCTACGCAATCCAAACTGATCTTCCCCGAGGTCGGCTTCTACTAGCTTTTCCATTCGTCTGTAAAGAATTCGTGTTAGTATTTTGCAGCTGTGGCTTATTAAACTTATACTTCTGTAATTTTCACATCTGTCAACACCTACTTTCATTATGATTGGAATTATTATATTCTTCTTGAAGTCTGAGGGTATTTCGCCTGTTTCATACATCTTCCTTACAAGATGGTAGAGTCTTAACAGGACTGGCTCTCCCAAGGCCGTCAGTAGTTCCAATGGAATGTTGTCTATTCCGAGGCCTTGTTCCGACTCAGGTTTTTCAGTGCTCTGTAAAACTCCTCACGCAGTATCATATCTCCCATTTCATCTTCATCTACATCCTCTCCCATTTCCATAACATTGTCCTCAAGTACATCGCCCTTGTATAGACCCTCTATATACTCCTTCCACATTTCTGCATTCCCTTCTTTGCTTAGAACTGCGTTTCCATCTGAGCTCTTGATGTTCATACAAGTGGTTCTCTTATCTCCAAAGGTCTCTTTAATTTTCCTGTAGGCAGTATCTATCTTACCCCTAGTGAAATAAGCCTCTACATCCTTACATTTGTCCTCTAGCCATCCCTGCTTAGCCATTTTGCACTTCCTGTCGATCTCATTTTTTAGGCGTTTGTATTCCTTTTTGCCTGTTTCATATACTGCATTTTTATATTTTCTCCTGTCATCAATTAAATTCAATATTTCTTCTGTTACCCAAGGATTTCTACTATCCCTCGTCTTTTTACCTACTTGATCCTCTGCTGCCTTCACTACTTCATCCCTCAAAGCTACCCATTCTTCTACAACTGTATTTATTTCCCCCATTCCTGTCAATTGTTCCCTTATGCTCTTCCTGAAACTCGGTACAACCTCTGGTTCTTTCAGTTTATCCAGGTCCCATCTACTTAAATTCCAACCTTTTTGCAGTTTCTTCAGTTTTAATCTACAGGTCATAACCAATAGATTGTGGTCAGAGTCCACATCTGCCCCTGGAAATGTCTTACAATTTAAAACCTGGTTCCTAAATCTCTTTCTTACCATTATATAATCTGTCTGATACCTTTTAGTATCTCCAGGGTTCTTCCATGTATACAACCTTCTTTCATGATTCTTAAAGCAAGTGTTAGGTTGTGCTCTGTACAAAATTATACCAGGCGGCTTCCTCTTTCATTTCTTAGCCCCAATCCATATTCACCCACTACGTTTCCTTCTCTCCCTTTTGCTACTACTGAATTCCAGTCACCCATGACTATTAAATTTTCATCTCCCTGCACTATCTGAATAATTTCTTTTATTTCATCATACATTTCTTCACTTTCTACGTCATCTGCAGAGCTAGTTGGCATATAAACTTGTACTACTGTGGTAGGTGTGGGCTTCGTATCTATCTTGGCCACAACAATGCTTTCGCTATGCTGTTTGTAGTAACTTACCCGCATTCCTATTTTCCTATTCATTATTAAACCTATTCCTGCATTACCCCTATTTGATTTTGTGTTTATAACCCTGTAGTCACCTGACCAGAAGTCTTGTTTCTCCTGCCACCGAACTTCACTAATTCCCACTATATCTAAATTTAACCTATCCATTTCCCTTTTTAAATTTTCTAACCTACCTGCCCGATTAAGGGATCTGACATTCCACGCTCTGATCCGTAGAACGCCAGTTTTCTTTTTCCTGATAACGGCATCCTCTTGAGTAGTCCCCTCCCGGAGATCCGAATGGGGGACTATTTTACCTCCGGAATATTTTACCCAAGAGGACGGCTGTAGTTTCCCCTTGCTTTCAGCCGTTCGCAGTACCAGCACAGCAAGGCCGTTTTGGTTATTGTTACAAGGCCAGATCAGTCAATCATCCAGACTGTTGCCCCTGCAACTACTGAAAAGGCTGCTGCCCCCCCCTTCAGGAACCACACGTTTGTCTGGCCTCTCAACAGATACCCCTCCGTTGTGGTATAACCTACGGTACGGCTATCTGTATCGCTGAGGCACGCAAGCCTCCCCACCAACGGCAAGGTCCATGGTTCATGGGGGGGATTGTAAACGTACGGAAATGAAAATATGAACAGAAAGAACACATTTTATGCTGCAGTGCAATGTCTTTCTTGAAGCACTCAATTTTGTTTGTTTTGCACCTTATGGAAACTACCGAAAAATATCAAAGTATTGTTTTTAAGTTAATTAAATTAATGAACTGTTAAAATATTATATCTTGAATGATGTTAAATGACATCTCGGATAATATGGGATTGGTATTTTTAATTGAAAGTGCAATTATTATTGTCCTGAAATGTATATTTAATTGTCTGTAATATGGAATATTACGACAAAGTTCGTTAATTTTATTACCATCCCTGAAATTTCACAGTAAATTTTAAAAGATTTTATTTAGGTGAGAATATTGGAATATGTGTGACGTAGTATTATCTCTTGAAGAATACCACGGTAAAAAAAAAAAAATCTCTCGTTGCACAATCAAAGATACCTTTTTTTCCTGTGTAAAGAACGGATTTTATTTTTGAGAATGACTTTTATAAAATGAGTTGCGTTGGCCAGTTAGTGATAGAATCCACCAGTGTATTACAATTATTTCGCATATAAATCGCACAAAATGAGATTTTTCGGCAAATTCGGTAGAGAGATTCTGAGAGCATAAAAAGTAGCAGCGTTTTCTCTCCCCGGGTTGCTCGTTTATGGCGCCGGAACTTCGCAGAGCTTCGGGGCATTTCCAATTTTGCATCAGGGTTAATAAAACTTTTATTTACGGTGACATTGTATAAGCACATTTGCGTAAGCGTCTAAGAAAGCATTTTTCCACACAATGGCGGCGATAATAAATTGGCTGAGACGCGATTTTAAAGCAGGAGCAGCGCGCTCCATTAGGCGTCATGGCAGTTCTCGTCCTCTTGTGCGGCTGAAGTTAAGCGACTTCCCGGACTTAATTTAAAAGCCGTCCTCGGACACTGGCGAGGTGCGCACTTAGACTCTCTAGAGAGAAAAAGGAGGAGAACGGGAAGCCAGAGAGACACGAAAGGTACATTAAAAGGTGCCGGATTTTGATCCCAATATGCCAAATATTTTCTGTACAATTCTGGAAAAACAAAAGTAACGTGGAATTATGTTGAAATCATGAGACGACGCGTTCGCTTTAAAGTTCTCTTTCATTCTGAAAGTGAATTACTCGATCGATTAGCTACTGTACCGGGCAACATGTTACTGAATAAATCTTACCATGTTCTTCTGTAAAAAAACCAGGAGTCTACTTGTACTCATTTGCAGCCTGGCGGAAATCGATATCCGTTGTTTTGTTCCTGGTTAAAGACCACGAGCTGAATATTGTTTTTTATTACATTAAACGAAAATAACTTGAGTGATTAAGAAGTGAATTATGAAGAACTGAAAAGCACGAAAATCAAATTAACTGGATAAGTTTAAAAATAATTTATTTTGATCATCATATCTCAGATGAAATTTATTAGCACTAAGCATGCATGACATGTGGTCAGAGAAATTTGAAAATTTTTGACTTCTAAATGCAGCTCCGTGAGAAAGTGCCTTTAGTTTCTCTATTATTATGTTCCATTTACTATTTAAAATAATTATCGATGAGTGTACACGATTCCACGATGCGTACCCAGGATGTGATATGTCGAGGAAACACATCCGTATTGCTGCTTTTGTTACTTATTATCAGCTACTTTAAAGTGAGTGACACAGTGGCGAATGCCATGGCAGATATTAAAAGTGGGCCATGCGTTTAACAGTATCTTCCCATGAGAGTGTTTTTGACACTGATGATCTTACGAACCACTGGGTTCAAAATAATAGACATGAATCTTTGTACAATGTCAATACCTGCCGCTGAGAATGATAAATGGGAAAACGTGATCAACACTATCAATAATGACTCTCCTTCTCTGAAATATATGATTGCATTTTGGCCTGTTGGACTGATACAATGAAATTCTCAGAAGTCATATTCCAATACTTTATGGCAGAGAAGAACTTTGGAATTGGTGAAGTATGAGAGAGATACTGACTGGCAGAAGACGTGTCAGTGTAGCGCCGGTAGAGAAAACATAGTTTCTGAAGGCAAATTGAAGTGTTCATGTCCTGGCATAGTACACATCGTTTCAGTGTCTCAGGAAGTTTCTATAAGTGTAATGTTCGAATTAAATCGTTTTCGTAACAAAAGAAAACATGGTTCGTAGTGTGTTCTAATCACGTGACTAGCTACTTTTGGCAACATGTGGTTTTAAAGCACATACGTGCTCATTATATCATATATGTTCTTCAAGATGACAAGTCTTCGAAATTAGATAATCGGAACATTTACATCAAGACCGTCTACATTACACCCTATTACGAATCACGTTTTTTTTTATTAAGCATTTAGAGGCTATGGATCCCCACACAGCCAAAAAAAAAAGAAAAAACATTTCATTTTTAAGCCGAGTGATTTCGAAACATTAAAACAACCACAAAAAACCGAAAAACCACCCATTTTGCAACCACAAACCACGATTGGTAAATAAAGCATAACTAACCACCTGTTTCGATCAACGTGTCATCTCCAGAGAAGAGCCTTGGAGGCAGCGTTCTCATTGCAGAGTCCAATAGAATAAAAACCAGCCTGTATCAGTGGTAAATAATAAAATGCATTACACAGTTAACAGTGCTACGCATCTTCATAACACGGCATTTTATTTGAGCTCTCAGATTTTCTCGGCGTGATTGATTAATGGTGTGGGCGTGCTAGCGACTTGTTGTTACCGTTTTTTGCACGATCTTCTTCAGGTGTTGCGAGTTTTACTGTCATGTGTGTCTCTTGTCTGAACTTCAACTAGACTCTCAACTACTGTTGGTCTCACGCTACTATTTATGGCGGAGTTCGATCATCGACACCCACTGTGCCCTTTGAATCTCTCTTATTTTCCAAAGCTCGCAGCTGTAATCCGTGAAACGCAAGTTCTGTAAGTGAACTCTGGTGAGCGTTTTGACAGGTGAGATTTTCATAAACTGAGTGCCGGTCCCCAAGCGTTAATTATATCGACACCACCATCCCTGTTTGGTAGAGTTTCTAACTCTTTATTTCGATAGACTCCTTAATTATGCTATTCCAGTAACTTATAGTTGCCACCACGATATTGGGCTTATATTACTTCAGTCATGATTATAGTCGAGGCAATACTCGGTGACAGCTGATTTGCTTCGTTGTTCGAGTCGGGTGTGTCGTTGATGTTCCTTGAATCTCTGTTCGACTATTCTGAAAGTGTGCCCCACGGAAGTTGGTGCAAACCAGGCATTCAAAGACCTAGATCATGTTTAACATTACCGAGAATACTTTTCATCTCAGTTGAAGTGGATGAAATACACTGGATGCCACGTTTCTCTAAGGGTCTACCGATCTTTCCTCAAAATGGACCACCATAATGTACATAAGCGATCTTTAGTATATCTTCAGAGGTGTCAGACTCAACTCCTTTCTCAGG
This sequence comes from Schistocerca cancellata, assembly GCF_023864275.1. Taxonomy (NCBI): domain Eukaryota; kingdom Metazoa; phylum Arthropoda; class Insecta; order Orthoptera; family Acrididae; genus Schistocerca; species Schistocerca cancellata. Next base: position 982,420,409 of record NC_064626.1, on the reverse strand, counting down.
TGTTCTATGGCCCATTCAGTTTGGTAATCTGAGTACCCATTAGTAGTAGGGACATGGGGGCATGAGGACAATATGAAATTGATATCCAAATTAACTAAATTGATCAATTAATCAACAACCTGATACCACCCTCGCCCCCACGAATGGATGACATCTTGTGTTTTCTAAAGCTGGCTTGTGGGGCCCCATGCACTCCACCTCCCACTCCCCTACCTACCCTGTTGGCAGAAATATCAAATTTTGGCGGGAATTTCGAATTTTGGTGGTATTTCCTTGTCCCAGGGCCGTGTTGACGTACGTTACCCCACCCTGGCACAGCTTGGTAGCTGGCAATCTTGGTACACTTCCTGGGACTCGAACTCTGATCCTTCTAGACAGAAAGCCCAAGTGCAGCCCCTAAACACACGGAAAATGAGCAGGTGCACGGGCGGAAAGTTTGGTTAATGTAATTTATTTCTTTTCGTTGGGAAACTAAAGTAGAGATCGGTACTACTTATGTAACTAAGGATAATGATCAGTTTTAATTACATGACTATATACAGTGCAACACAAGGTGTGCCTAAAATCGCAGTACAGCTCAAAAGTTGATGACACCATTGTATTGTATAGTATGGTACATTAACCAGGGACCTAGAAACGATGGAGAGGTTCCGTCCCCACCGTCCCCACCGCAGCCACAATGACTACCGAAGTCCACTTCACCGCTCCACCGCCCCACACCGAACCCAGGGTTACTGTGCTGTTTGGCCCCCCATGGACCCCCGGGGAACGTGCCACACCAGACGAGTGCAGCCCCTATGTTTGCGTGGTAGAGTAATGGGGTTGTACGCGTATGTGGATAAAATGTTTGCATAGCAATAGCCGACATAGTGTAACTGAGGCGGAATAAGGGGAACCAGCCCGCATTCGCCGAGGCACATGGAAAACCGCCTAAAAACCTTCCACAGATTGGCTGGTTCACCGGACCTCGACACAAATCCGGCAGGTGGATTCGTGCCAGGGACCAGGCGCTCCCTCCCACCCAGAATGATGACATCATACAACTGGTGTTGTCATGTTGGGAAAAAAAATTTCACAATAGCACACGAAACTAGTGGCAGACGTACTCAGACTCTATCCTTCATCTACAAGCTGTCAGGAAAAGGGCTGGAATGGAAATTATTATCTCTATTTTTTTTTAGCAATAATTGTGTTCAACTGATGTGATGATGGTGTTGGACAGACAGGAGTTTAATATGTGTATTACCTGTAAACATGCAGCTGAGAACTGTGTCAATTGCTGTTTGACATCAGAATTAACTACCGACACCTGCTTGACAATCACTGAGCAGTGCAGTTAATAGAAGCCAGTACATGCTACCACAACGAATGGAAAATGCTTCGCTGTTCTAATTACACATTGAAGTCGTGAAAGAAAACTGGCACTCATAATCAAGTGCTCATAATGTAACACGTCCCAAGACATTGCAGTGGGGGTGGCTGTTGAAGGTACATCTCTTTGATGTATGGCCAGGAACTAACGAAATTTGGGGACTCCTACCTCCCCTCTTCCCTACCCTTCCCTATACCTACAGTGGGGACACAGTCCTCCTCAAACGGTCAACTGGTAACGTGCACCTCATGGTTTTCTATAGCTTACCACCATTCTGCCAGCAGTTGAGTGGCACCCAGCCCACCTTCAGGTGATGGTCCCAGGGTCAGTCCTCCACCAGCATGAAAGCATGTACAGCCAATTGAACAATACGAGATAAATGAGGGCTGCCACAAGTCCACCTCGCTTGTTCATCCAAAATGTAATGGCAATGACCCACCCTAGATGCTGCCCCTTAGTTGGGCACAACTGCATCGGCGACCTCACACACACTGGACCATCAACACACAACCATTCTAAATGTGAGAACACTTCACTGTAACAATTGTGTTGAAATTCAATGCGTCTGTTACTATCGAGCATCTGTTAAAAAGGAAAACACAATAAATGTGCTCTTTCCACAAAAATTGGGGCAGTCCATTTCGTTTTAGTCTTATTAACAAAACAGGTGTGGCTTTTACGTTCATCTGCGGGACGGAAGTCGCATCTCACTGTTTTTCGATGTCCAACTAAGTGAAAAAAACTATAACAAATGGTTCAAATGGCTCTGAGCACTATGGGACTCAACTGCTGAGCTCATTAGTCCCCTAGAACTTAGAACTAGTTAAACCTAACTAACCTAAGGACATCACAAACATCCATGCCCGAGGCAGGATTCGAACCTGCGACCGTAGCGGTCCTGCGGTTCCAGACTGCAGCGCCTTTAACCGCACGGCCACTTCGGCCGGCCAAACACTATAACACTGCTGCTGGTTACAGATGACCAATCTGCAGCGGCCTGTACACGTCCACCCTACATAAAATTGGGAAACAAACTTACACTATTTTGCTGCGAAAACTACTGATCACCACAGAATGTACTCGTTATTTACAAACCATCATTGGAGTAATGAGAAAGTGATAATTTAAACTCTGAACAAAAACATCTATGTTACGCAATTTCTTTCAATGACATGAATAAATTACACAACGTCTCCCGCATTCAAATGTGTTTAAGTAAACTGTCATGCATGTGTGTATTATAAACGTTTCAGACACGTGAAATAATATTACAGTATCCAGCCTTTCACACCATCTGCATCCAAACCTTAACGAGCTATACCACACTTTGTAGTACAACCTCCTGTAGGTTTTTAACACATCTCTCTCTTGCGATAAAGCGAAACACTACAGTATCCAGCCTTTCACACCATCTGCATCCAAACCTTAACGAGCTATACCGCACCTTGTAGTACAACCTCCTGTAAGATTTTATCACATCTCTCTCTTGCGATAAAGCGAAACACAAATACTGCCTGTGTGTTTACATTGAGCATAATAGATAAACATGCATCACTCCATTGGAGCTGATGGCCAGTGATCAAAATCACTTACGCAGACCTGCATAAAGTTCTCTCGACTATACTGGATGAAGACTATATCCAACAGACTATCAATCACAAGAGAGAGTTCCTGTATTGTTCCTTCATAAGCAGTTTAATATACTGTCTTTTTGATTGTAACACATCCAATCAGAGTCTGACTACAGGTTTGTTCGTCACCATATACTTTGTTTTTCTACCTTTACTTCGAAGTCTGTGTCAGGTGCTAATCTGACATTAACACGTTTCCGTCCGTAGGCTCTCACAGTAAGCTGAACAAAGCATGCTGTAAACTATGAAGCTTCCACAACACACACACTGGTAGAAATAAAACACAGAGGTGATGTTCCTTATTGACCAAAATGTGGAGGACATCACAACGTGTGGAAACTTGAAGAGTTTGCGGCATCACAGAGCTTTTTAAACAGCTATCTCGTCTTCCATAGTGACAGAGTAGTGGATATCTCAGTGTTCGATTTCGAAGAGCATTGTTTCCTTATTTTGCACTCGTGTACATAATTACTGTTCTGGTGTTGATAATCTCCGAAGGGTGCTTTTCATAACAGGCGTGAGGTAATAGAAATAAAGATAGGTACTGTTATCATATTGGTGAGAAAAATAGAAATAGGATTGGTCTGCAGCATTGAGGAACGATTCCAAACAACTGTCTGAAGGTGATGACCTCGACATTTAATCCTGTACTCCTCAGTAACAAGTAGCAGATACCCATTGCTCCATCAAGACTCTCTCCATCTCAAGGAGGTAGTGTCAGTCAATTATTATGTGGTAATCAACCACATACCAGTTGACAGATGGGATGAGAAAGACACCGTTGATATGAGATGACGTACTGTAATAATCACCAAAGTTGATAGCATGGTTTTAAAAGTTTCTCCAGTTATTTTGTAATTTCAACACCAGCCAGTGACAGAGCTGATTGCTTCCCAATTTCTGTATCATCGCTAAATCCCCCTGCAATACCTTTGCAAGTACCAAACACTATTTATAAATCATAGAGCACAGCAATAAGTCATCTAGTTTTGCTAGTGCCTGTCGTTCAGGCGTCGTTCACTATCATGAAGGTAGGGTGTGTGGAGAGCACATCGACTCGATGTGTTCACCACACAGTGTAGCTTCATTATGCAGCAGTATTCAAAGAACTGTGACTGACGCCTTAACAACAGGTGACTGAGCATTGAGACTAGAGAATAGTGCATTGATAATGGCTAGGCACGAAACAAAATCTGGATTGGCCAAATAAAACCTGCAAAAATGGACGACTGATTTCTCGCTCTATCATTTATAAATCAAATCACGGTCGCTGAGTGCACTTACGTTCATAATGGAAGGTAACCTGACACCATATACTAGACAGCGAACGTATGTAGACGATTGTGCAGTTATGTCCACTCGGCTGTATACGCGAAAGTATACCAGTTGTTCTGTAATTTAGACGCGGGCCAGTGTCACAGCCATTCGCTAGAGTATTCTGTAGGAGAGTTAATTCATGCCACATACATTTCTTTTAAGAGTGTAGGAGGGTGAACTACAGAAACATGGTGGTGGTAGGAAATTGTTGTATTATGCAATACAGGAGCAAAACTACCTAACATCAGACCTAGACTTCTTTGGATAAGAGGAATGTTACCAGAACTGCGGCGATGCTACTGCAAACAGCAATAAGAGTGATCATGGTGCTTGCTCCTTTGTAAGATGTTGCTGCTTCTTCATGTGCATTTTCATGCAGCAGGTTGTGGGTGGTACCTCACTATAATAGTTAACGAAAATATTCATCTCGTTTTTCCTCGCGCTATTGCCTAATGACACGCAGCCACATCCATCAAAACCAATACTACTACCAATGAGAAGCAAGATGGAACTGAGATATGTGGTTGAGGGTACGTATGTTTCTGACTGAAAAAGACGGAAAAATCCATTAATTTCCTAGGAGACGGATAAGCAAACTAATGACTTTGTTCTAGTAGTCGTATAATCAGCTTGAATGGCAGATACACCATGATGATGCCTTCCTAGGACACCAGAATAATATAGAAGGAAGTAGTTTTATCATTTTAAAGTTTGCAACCATAATGACTTGTGGAGTGTTTATATGTCTGATGTTGGACTAATATATCCGGCATTACAGTATTAAGAGCGTTGCATTTCGTACAACTAATAGTTTGGAAACCATATAGCTTCAACAATATATCATTTTTGGTGCAGCATAATGTAACTATAGGTATGTGTGATTATACTCATTTCTTGTTGCTCTGGCTTTTTGGTGTCTTTCGTACATCAGTCAAATGTAATAGTTCACGGTAAAATGCCCTATCGTCAACTACATAATTTATGGGTTTTTTCGTGGGACATAGAAAAATGAGGTTCATTAAGCCAGGTGTTCTTTCAGACTACCTACGACAAATGTGTATTGTGCCGTCAGTTCCATTTATAGGCTGCGTGCCAAGCATGTACGGTCTTCCACTGCTGACACTAGACGTTCTATTTATCTGGCTGGCTCGGGACCCGTCATGGATAATGAATTCGTCAATGTTTTTTAAAAGACGTCATAGCCGCCGTTGACTGTATGAAATATTTATTATTACGATTGCAATTTCGGCCTTAGGAGAGATTTCAAATAACACTGCAAAAGCTACCTAAACACATAAAAACACAAAAATGAAGCATAGGGTGTATTAACATAATTAAAGAAACATTTCATTAAGATAGAAGCGTAATTTTAAAAATTGGTGAGAAATGTACATAACTTACATTCTGTCAGAATATAAGACTATCTGACATGAGTACATGTCATCGTCAAAATGCAGCCTTTTCACTGCGAGAGTCCCACAAGATCCAATGAGTACGACACTTATTACATCGTAAAACGTTGTTAAATATATGCTGTATTGTCAATGTATTTTTTTCTTTATAGCATAAAAAAGGGGATAACATTATGGAAGACAATAGACAGAAACGGGTGACTGTAAAATGGAGATAAAAACCGTAAGAAAGTAGCGCACACAAAAAAACCATACACTTGGACAATTAAAAGAGCACAAGGCGAAGTATGACCAGAGCATAAAAGTATCGACAGATGGCCTAGCACATAACAACCACTGACAGTGTCACTAAGTACAAGGACAGCACACAATTAAAATCACACCTCTTGATGTACAGGAGAACAGCACCAAACACAACACTGATGTGGCACACTGATGACGATGATCAAAATGGAGGATCTGCCAGGTGCAGGGATATGAGGGAGAAGGAAAGAAGGGAGGGAGGGGGAGATGGGCGGCCCGTGCTGAAGAGGGCCAGGGAGGGAGGGATGTGCGAGGGAAAGAGGTGAGAATGGAGTGCGGGGTTTCATGGGGTGGGGAGGAGGGAATTCCGCCCTGGGAGAATGAGGGGAGGGGAAGGAAACAACGAGACTGACGAAGTTGATGGGGAGAGCATAGGTCTGGCGTTTGAAGAGGAGCCCAGGATGCCAGACACAGTCATACACGTTCTGGAGGTCAAGGGCAACAAAGATTGCAGAGGGACAGGAGTTAAGTTGGAGGGAAAGAAGATTGCTAAGGTTTAGGAGCTGGTTGTCAGTAAAGAAGGAAGGCCAGAAGTCATATTGGGTAAGGGGAAGGTGGTGGTTCTCCTTAAGGTGGCGGTGAATACAGTGAGAGCGGATGGTCTTGAAGACCTTACTGAACACGGAGGTGAGGCAGAGGGGAAGGAGGAAACCAGGGGATGGTGGGTGGGGAACAAGCCTGTGAACAGTGTAAAGGATGCAGAGATGTCGGCAGTAAAGGTAGAGGTGAGGGAAGGGGATGAGTTCATACAAGACCCTTGTGGGGGAAAGAGGGCAGATACAGAAGGCAAGGCAGAGCGCATGGCGTTTGAGGATTTGGAGGGCCATGTAAAAGCGGGTGGATGTGGAGATCCAGGCAATGCTGGCATAACAGAGGATAGGACGGATGTGGGAATTGTAGGTGTGGAGGATGGTGAAAGGATGCAATCCCCATGTCTAGCCAGAGAGGAGTTTCAGGAGACAGAGGTGGGATTGGGCTTTCTGATGGATGGTCAGGAGGCGATGAGGCCAAGGTATCTCAGAGTGTGATTGGATGACCATAAAGGGTGAGGCAGAAATCATGGAGATGGAGGGTGTGGCCTATGACGATTGCCTGGATGTTGGAGGGGTTGGTGTTGAACTGGTCAGGGTGGGTTTGGAGGGTGCAATGGGACCTTTGAAGGGTAGCATAGAGAGCAAGGAAGGTGGTGTCATCGGCATACTGGAGAAGGTGTACAGGTGGGGGTGGCTTGGGCACATCAGCAGTATATAAGAGATAAAGGAGAGGGGAGAGGACAGAGCCCTGGGAGGCCAAGGTATTTGAGGGTAGGAGTGAGGTGGATAGGTTGGCCATAAATGGTGAGGTAAAAATCATAGAGACAGAAGGAGCGGTTGGTGTGGCCTATGATGATCGCCTAGGTCTTGGAGGGTTTGATACGGAGGAAACACTGGTTGCACCAAGCGGTGAATTGGTCAAGGTAGGTTTGGAGGGTACGTTGGAACCATTGAAGGGTAGGATAATGCTGTAGGGATGCAGTGTCATCAGCAAACTGGAGGAGATGAACAGGTGGAGGAGGTGTGCGCATATCAGCAGTGTACAGTAGATAGAGAAGAGCGAAAAGGATGGAGTCTTCGGGCATGTTGGCAGAGGGATAGAAAGTATGGGAATTTGAATTGTGGATAGTAACATAGGAGGAACGATGGGAGAGGACGGAAGCAACGACACTGGCGAAGTTGATGGGGAGAGCATAGGTCTGCAGTTTGAAGAGGAGCCCAGGATGCCAGACACGGTCATAGGCGTTCTGGAGGTCAAGAGGAACAAAGATAGTACAGCAATGGGAGTTAAGATGTAGGGAAAGAAGATTGGTAAGGTTAAAGAGCTGGTTGTCGGCGGAGAAGGAAGGGCGGAAGCCACACTGAGTAAGGGGAAGGAGGTGGTTCTGGTTAAGGTGGCGGTGAATACGGTTTGAGAGGATGGTCTCGAAGACCTTACTGAACACGGAGGTGAGGCAGATCGGACGATAGGAAGAGGTGTCAGAGAGGGGTTTGTTGGGTTTACGGAGCAGCAGGACACGGGAAGTCTTCCACAGGTTGGGGTTAAATCCAGTGGAGAGGAGGACATAGTACAGGGTAGCAAGGACAGCCTGGAAGGATGGCGGGGGGGGGGGGGGGGGGAATTCATGTCATTCTCAAAATGCAGAGTCCCACAAGATCCGATGAGTATGACACTTATTACATTGTAAAATGTTGTTAAATATGTGCTGTCAATGTTACTATCGTTCTAATAATCTACCACAAATAAAAGCTCAGGTGCACTGACAACATGTGGAGCTAAGTCTGTTGGCGCGAAAATACATTTACAAAGATACTGGCTGTGCACGTAGCAATGATACTGCACACCAAGAATACAACTTATAAGCTTTATATCGTAAAGTCTTTGCAGCTCTCGACATCATACAGCTTTCTAAATAGTGCTGTGATCGTAAGGGGCAGTAGGACACGATGTGAATATTTATTTATAACATAATAGAAGATAATCCATGTGTTATCTGTTAAAAAGCTCTCACACTCGTGCTCGTAAATGACATGAAGACAGTGCTCTGATATATAGTACTTTATGGTTTTCATTTATGGGTTTGAGTCCCATAGCGTTCACTCCACGTTTTCCTTGTGATTGTGTAGATAGATTTTTCGTAACGTTTACGAGTACTTTCGACAGTGAAGTGTTGTCGTTTCAGATAAGGCGATTTGTTACTGCCTTCTTAGGCGTTGTCGTAAATACTACCCTGGCTACACTGTTCCAGCCACGGTTTCTTATGGATAGCGCCCGACCCTCGAGGCCGCGTCTAGGCGCCCTGCGTGGCGCTGTGGTGCCTATTGAGCAGTGTGCTGCCAGTGGCGTCCATACTGCCACCTCCCAACGGGCTAAGGCTGCACGCGGCGTGCCGACCGCCAAAAGCCCCTAGACACCTCGGGCACTGAAACTGATCAAAGTGTGCCTCTCCTGCACCCTCGAATGCAGGACCGCTCATGGTCGTTGTCGTCGTCTGACAATTCACCTGGTCGCCCTGTGATTGATCTCTTACCTGACGGCTGCCCTTCCCTGTCGAATAAGTCACCTGCTGTACCTCACCTCCATCTTGACGCCCCTCTTCGGGTTGCTTCGTCCATTTCCTCTCACTGCCTGGATGGCCCTTCTGAGACAGTTACACCTGTCCGAAACGGCACGCGGTGTGCCGACCGCCAAAAACCCCTAGACACCTCGGGCACTGACACTGATCAAAGTGTGCCTCTCCTGCACCCTCGAATGCAGGACCGCTCATGGTCGTTGTCGTCGTCTGACAATTCACCTGGTCGCCCTGTGATTGATCTCTTACCTGACGGCTGCCCTTCCCTGTCGAATCAGTCACCTGCTGTACCTCACCTCCATCTTGACGCCCCTCTTTGGGTTGCTTCGTCCATTTCCTCTCACTGCCTGGATGGCCCTTCTGAGACAGTTACACCTGTCCGAAACGGCCATCACTGAGCATCCTGCCGCTCGTCCACACTTGCTCGTCGCTGCGGTGATGGCTCTGGCTCAGATGCCACTCTTCCAGGGGAAGCCACATCTGCTTCGGCCAAGGACGTGGGTCCCACTGCAGATATCTCTTCTCAGGACGCGCCATTAGCCCCACCAACACTTCACCAATTTGCCGCCCCATCAAGTGCTGCTGTGTCTACTCCGTGTACCCGGCCTGATGGGCCTCCTGAGGACTTCACTACTGTCGGCCTGCGCCATCACAGAAACTCTCCTGGTAACGCTTCTCAGGCTCCACCATCTGCACAACCGAAGAAGGAGAAAATGCTTCCAATTGTGGCATACCATCCAAAGAATTACCTAAACTGAATGCTGAACTACAACGTCTCATTGGTGGCTAGTTGTGGGCTGTCTTTCAGAAGGAACATGTCAAGTACCTCCTTGTTAGCATAGAAGATTACCTTGCTGTTCCTGACTTCGTCAAACTGTGGGAAATGCCTTATTACACTCACCAACTTTCTGGTGACAGGAAGACAAAAATTGTCATAAAAGATGGAAGTGGATGACTGGGGTGAACTGCTTCATCTCATCTTCCAGAACCCTTTGGTCTATCAGTACAGCAAGAGGGACCCTGTGACCCGCAGGTTAATCTAATTGCCCACACATGTGGTCTTCCTCTCTATTAGGGATGATTTTGAAAGGATCTACAAAATCCAGTATCTTTTGAGCACTAAAGTGCGCATTGAATTCTATGAAGGCCGTGCTGGGCCCTCCATTTGCCATAGGTGCCAGCGCTTGCACCAGACTGCTAATTGCGATTCCTTGCCATTGCAGTGTCTGCATGTGCCAGAGATGTGCACCCCCCCCCCCCCCCCAGCCTAGCAGAAGCCCACCTGTGCCGGATTTCAGGGCACTTCTTATGATCCCCACCACCTGGCCTCCTGGAAGGGCTGCCTCGTGTATCAAAAGGCGCTTAAGTCTTCCCACCCTCCCAGGAAGAATCCACAGTCGAATAGGCTGCATCCAACCCCACGAGACCTCACGCAATTCTCTCTTGTCTGGAGCCAAACTGAGGTTCCTCCAACAGGGGATGTTCAGCCTGTCTCTGAAATTGCACCACAGGAGTGACCTTCAGTTCCGTCCATACTCCTTCATTTGGTGATGTGGTTCGGTCTCCTGCTCCTTGTCCATCTCCTGTGGGGGCCGCTACCGATCACCAAACAAAACGACCAGCTGCAGCATCCTCACACCCACCTGCTGAAGTGGCTCAACCTGTCAGAGTGGTATCTCCTCTGCCAGCGCCAACTCCCGCACCTGCTCGTCATAGGTTCCAGCAACCCACCTGCGACATACCCCCAGCTGAGGTGGTACATACATCCTTTCGGGACGACATGCTAGGAATCCTGCTGGTCGTCTCCTTTTCCAAGAAACTCCACATCAGGGTGATTATTCGTGATACAGCTCAAAAAATCCATCAGTCCGAGGAGAGGCTCATGAAGGTCATCGCCCTGCTTGAAGGGCTCAGTCAGATCTCATTATAATGGCAGTTCGCCAATACACAATCACCATCCCCCTAGGGATCTCGTCGTCTGCATCCTTAATGCCAATGGTATCAAACAGATGAAGACTGAACTCAACACCTTCACACATGAATAACATCTGGATATTCTCATTGTTACTGAAACACACCTTCAGCCGACCGACGAGTTTCGCCTTTGCAACATGGTCTGCTATCGGACTGACCAGCTCAATCGCCATCAATCGCCATGGTGGTCACACAGCCGTGTTCCTCTGCAGGGCGTTGGTCCACAACCAAGAGGCTCTTCAGCCACTAGACTGCATAGAGGCCACAGCTGTCGCTGTCTCCACCCACCTTGAGACCATCACATTCATTGCAGCTTAATTGTGCCCTAACTAACCACTTCTTGAGGCCAACCTGAGCAACCTGATGTCATTTGACAAGCTTATCATCGAGGCTGATCTCAATGTCAAACATCCAGCATGGCATTCTCGTGTCTCCAGTCCCAAGGGTCTCCTCCTCCTTGAGCTGGAAGATACCTTGACTCTGTCTATGACCCACACACTCCTACACACATACCAGTCTGGTCCAACTGCCATCTGGATGTTTTGGATGTGTCCATTTTTAAACATGTTGCTGCACAGTTTTCTTTGGAAAAAGTACATGACCTAAGTACTGACCATGACCTGGTCCTTCTGCATCTTACCAATGTTGCATTGTCCTTTGACGACTGTTCTACGGTCACTTTTACTGATTGGGCCAAATTTGCCAGGATCCACAACAGCACCTAGCTGGACCTGGACCTAACTATCACTACCAAGCTTATATGTGCAGTTGACTACCTCACCGCGAACATCCAGCGAATGGTAAAAGTCTCTACTTCCCCTGTTCCTAGGGCTCTAACCCCAATGGATGATTTACCTCCAATTGCATGAAGTGAAAACACAAAAGAACCGCTGCCACTGGAATCAATACGTGACCTTAAGGACAAGCATCGCATGAAGCATCTCCAACAGGAGTTCGGTCGCCACTTAATGGATTAGAAATCGGAACAGTGGAAGGATAGGATGTCCATCTCTCGTCTCAAGCATAAATCAAAGTGTGCTGTCGTCTGAGCCCACCATGGAGTCATACCACCATGCTGACCCACCACCCCATCCAGACAGCCACCCTCCATGTGGTAGAAACCCTGGCTGATGCCTTTGAGGCCGAAAACCTAGCTGCTCGTCCTGGACCCCAAGCCAGATGAACTCCGGAATCATCAAGATATCGTGAGGGCTGTAGCTGCCTTCCGAAACAGACCACCACATATAGCCCCTTGTCTTACATCCTCCTGAGGAAACGAGGTAATTCGGCCCCCAGCGTGGATGGGATCGTCAACGAACATCTCTGCCAGCTACCGCGAAAGCCCCTAGTCTTTTACACCAGGATATTGAACTGTTGTCTTCAGAGTAGCCTTTTCCCTCCACAGTGGAAACAGGCAAAGTTTACTGTGATCCCGAAGCCTTCTAAAGGCCCTACGGTTCGAATCCTCCTGAGGAAACGAGGTAATTCGGCCCCCAGCGTGGATGGGATCGTCAACAAACATCTCTGCCAGCTACCGCGAAAGCCCCTAGGCTTTTACACCAGGATATTGAACTGTTGTCTTCAGAGTAGCCTTTTCCCTCCACAGAGGAAACAGGCAAAGTTTACTGTGATCCCGAAGCCTTCTAAAGGCCCTGCGGTTCGAATCCTCCTGAGGAAACGAGGTAATTCGGCCCCCAGCGTGGATGGGATCGTCAACGAACATCTCTGCCAGCTACCGCGAAAGCCCCTAGGCTTTTACACCAGGATATTGAACTGTTGTCTTCAGAGTAGCCTTTTCCCTCCACAGTAGAAACAGGCAAAGTTTACTGTGATCCCGAAGCCTTCTAAAGGCCCTACGGTATCTACCAACAACAGCCCATCAGCCTTTTGAACGTCGTGCAAAGGTCGTGGTTTCTCTCAAACTCCACTGCATTTCCGAGCCTCTGGCGGCAGCCGGGATGAAACGCCCGTCCCTGACATCTATGTTAAGATCATGGATGATTTCCTCCACCAGAGGACCTTCCTCGTTGCTAAGCAAGGAAAGTGCTCCAGTGTATGCCACATGTCAATGGGTACCCCTCAGGGCTCTGTGCCATCCCCTCTTCTTTTTAATATCCGTGTCAATGACATGCACGTCATCCATCACTGCCATTTGATGCAATACGCCGATGACACAGCACTTTATACGACCAGTCGCAGTCCTGATAAACTTATTGCTTGCCTCCAAAGGCAAGTGGACACAACAGTCACCTAGTGTCGCTCCAATAAAATGGCCTGCAATGCTGCCAAAACCATCGCTGTGTATTTCACTAAAAGGGGCCCTATACTCTGAAACAACATCTCAATCGAGGGCGTCTGGGTCCCACAGGCCCAAGCAGCCAAGTACCTCGGGGTCTGGTTGGATAAGAAACTTTTCTTCCACCACCACCCAGAATATGTTACCTATAAAGGGTTAAAGTTGACAAAGGCCTTGTACCCACTCTTCTGCAGCTGAAAGCTGAATTTAGATACCAAGCTCTGGCTGTATCACTTCGTTGTTGTACCCTCACTAACGTATGGGTCCTCTGCGTGGGTCACGATTAGTAAGTCCCGGATGCTGACGCTCCAGCGCCTACAGAATAAAGTTCTCAGGTGGAGTCTTCACGCCCCTCCGCTCACCAGGATTGTCACTCCGCATGTGGAGACAAATACGGCAATTCTCAAGACGACCATTCGTCGTAAGGTTCGCCAACTATCCAGTAAAGTGGACGCCCTCCGTGACACGGTCGCAGGACTACAAACCATCGACACCACAGTTCCACGGCCCTGGCACTGACACTCCACTCCTCTTACCATCCTGGAGGACTCGGATTCGGGCTATGACTGACATTAGGCCCAATATGACCACGTTTCTCTGCCCGGTTCGTACAGTCACTAGCAGTGGCCTATTCACGTCCGGCCACTTTTTCCTTGAGAGTTGGCGCATTACTGTACTCCTCCGTTGTCCTTCCACCGTTGGAGGGTGGCATGGAACTTAAAGTTCCACTGTCACTCCTTCAAAGAGTGCTAAGCTCGGCTGTTATTCAGCCATTGCTTCGAGTCTCCTCCTACTTGTCCACCGAGACAGTTGACCGGATCTGAACCTGCAGGCCGGCTGCGGTGGCCGTGCGGTTCTAGGCGTATCAGTCCGGAACAGCGAGACTGCTACGGTCGCAGGTTCGAATCCCGCCTCGGTCATGGATGCGTGTGATGTCCTTAGGTTAGTTAGGTTTAAGTATTTCTAAGTTCTAATGGACTGATGACCTCAGATGTTAAGTCCCATAGTTCTCAGAGCCATTTGAACCATTTTCTTTTCAACCTGCCACATTAATAAAAAAGTATACATTTTAAGAATATGAATGGCGTAAAATGCTCGCCAGCAATCCAGTTCTTTGTGCAGAACCCCAAATCGGGGCAAAACATCACAATTAGGAGTTATATATAGTTATATCAATGTCAAAATTAAGACGACATCTACAGCAGCAAAGCGAGCTCAAAAGGTATGTTACAAAGTGTGGCTTAAAGAACAGATTAGAGACAGCTTCAACGAAAGAGGCGGCTTAGTGTAAAATTATATTTAGCCCGTTTGCAGTTAGCAAAAGTTATGACCCCCCCCCCCCCCTACAATTTTACCACGTGATGCAACTAGTGAACGATTACACTCATTATGTCAGTAAAATATCAGTACAGCGCATTCTAAGAAAATACCAAATTTAGTTACAAAGCAGCATGGGGAAAACTGTCTTAGGCCTATGAAAAATTTTCACAGTAATTTTTAATTTTTTAGAAGAGTTGAAAATTTAATAGGTATCGTTTTTACTGAGAAAGAGCTGAGTGTTTTAAACAAGGGATTAAATTTAACGTTAAAATTAAGCTCCAAGGAAGCGCTATCAACAATCTCATAGCAAATATTAAAGTAGCATTGGATACGTCAAAACTCCCAGTATATGCACAAAATTTAATCACATGTAAAATCACCAACATTATGCAGAACCCAATACGTAATCAGGAAAATTTTAGCCATTCGGAACGCGAAGACCAGTTAACTATTTGAAGTATTAACGAGAAACTTAGGACACAAAATGCCATTTCTTTAAAAGCTGATAAAACGAATACCATCATTATTATGGATGAATCTGATTATAATGACAAAGTCTTACAGATTTTGATAACAATCCTATTACCAGGACAGATAAACACCCCACTAAAATATTCAACGGTAATTTAAAGAAAAAGCTTAATTCGTGTAACTTCCTTTTTACCGATACGCAAATAAAGGAGTGTATTAATACGAATCCTAGCGCTCCTAAACTGATGGCCCAACCTGAAGTGCATAAACAGCTGATCACGATCCGTCCAGTTTGAAACTGTATCTAAAGCTCAGCCTATAAGGTTATCATATAGACTCGATGTCTTGCTTAAAGAATTTTATACAAACAAAAAACAGTGCACTGTGCGCAACTCATATGACATTAAGTCTGTGTCCATACCAGAGAACGGGATATTTGTATCATTTGACATTACAAATATGTACACAAATGTCCCAGTTAAGGAGACGATAGAAATATAAGGAATAATTTAAATAAGCATAAAAAATTACTATGGGCGAGATTTGCGAACTTGTTGACTTATTGCAATTAGTCACTTCCCAGAATTACTTCACAATCCAGGGCGCCATTTATAAACAACAGGAGGGTCTTGCAATGGGAACTGTTTGGCGGGAACTTTAGCTAACATCGTCATAACCACATCAGAGACACGGTTTTTCGCTAGTAATGAACAGACAACCAAGAAAACTCGGTACTAAAAAAGTTCTCTTAATGACACTTTAGTACTTCTTTAGGCATCTGTTACCGACATATATATAATGCATGACCAACTTAATAGCTTTCATCCAAGTATAAAACTTACGAAAGAAACAGAAGCTAACAAAAGTATGAATTTCCGGAACCTCCATATATATAATATTATCAACCAGCACAAATTTGTAATTTTCCGTAAGCCAACCACCACAGATTGCATATGAAGTAATCATTCTTGCCACCAGTGCGCCATAAGCGAGCCTATTTTAACTCTATGATACATAGGTTAAGTAACCTTCCACTTTACGATGATGAAATAAACAAGGAGCTAGATATCTTGCAGGAAGTAGCGCTCAACAATGGTTTCAGAGCGGAAGTGATAACAGAACTATTTTCACGGAGAGTTAGAAAAGGCATGTCAGATATAACCGATAAATTCACACTTCAAAGAGACGATGTTAACTATAAAAATACTAAGTTTTCCAAACCACTATGTTTGGGAGTAGTGTCAGATAAAATTGCGAAGGTGTTTAAGAAAACCAACGTAGGAATCAGCTTTCACACAGACAGTATATTAAGTAAAAACATCAGGCATGGAACAGGTAGAACAAACCAGTTTGCAAGATCAGGGATTTACAGTATAGAACTTGGCTCATACACAAAATGTTATATTGGACAAACTGGGTGGACATTTAACGACAGGTTTAAAGAACACACCAGGCAGACGGAGAACAATACCTCTACCTTTAGTGAACACTTAAGTCAGAGTAAACATATGGTCAACATCATAGATTCATCCCTTAAAATACTGCATACTGTGCCTAAAAGTAGAATCATGAATAGTCTAGAAGAAACAGAGATTTACAACTATATTAAAAATCGTCCTAGTGAACAACTTAATGATCAAACTGACTTAAAGAATGAAAGATTTTTAGATAATTTCCAGTCCGTTTTATGTACAAATGACAGATTGTAAAATGGCTTACAGGTGCAATACCTTTGACATCTGATGGGAGTTTACCAGCCTGACACTTTCTACAGACAAGTTTGTAAACGAGGTTTTATAAAAATAAAAAAATACGTAGATACTTCAAAATTATATTATTAACAGTGAAGTTTCATATCCGCTACCACTTCCAATGTATCTGTTTTCTTATTTTGTTTATTCTAGGATAGCCAATTTTATGTGATATTTGTATATTTTTGTAAATGGAATGTAGTCTCGACATTTCATTGTAAACGAAGAATGTGATTTATTGTATCAATCTACTTTAACAGTGATTCATAGAACTGCACAGTTAGTTTTGGACACTTATCCAAAACTTTTTAAGCAATTTCAACGGAATAGTATAAATATTTACTTAGTCTTCTTTAATATATCAGAGCCTGGTTCAAGCATGCATCCTGTATTTGCGCGGAGGCATTGTGATGTTTTGCCCCTATTTGCGGTGCTGCATAATGAATTGGGCTGCTGGCGAACGTTTTACGCCATTCATATTTAAAGAATATATACGCACACAAAGTATTAAATATCAGAGCTCTGTCTTCATGTAGTTTACGAGCACTTAAATCAATGTGAGAGCGTTTTAACAGATAACACATGTATTATCATCTATTATGTTATAAATAAATATTCCCATCCTGTCCTACTGCCCCTTACAATCATAGCACTATTTAGAAACCTGTATGATGTCGACAGACGAAAACACTTTACGATATAAAGCTTATAAGATGTATTCTTGGTGTGCAGTATCATTGCTACGTGCACAGCCAGTATCTTTGTAAATGTATTTTCGCGCCAACAGACTTAGCTCCACATGTTGTCAGTGCACCTGTGCTTTTATTTCTGATAGATTATTAGAACGATGCTAACACTGACAAAGCAGCACATATTTCACAACATTTTAGGATATAATAAGTGTACTCATCGGATCTCGTGGGACTCTCGCAGGCAAAAGACTCCATTTTTGACGACGATATGTACTCGTGTCAGATAGTGTTATATTCTGACAGAATGTAAGTTATTCACATTTCTCACAAATTTTTATAATTACGCTACTATCATAATGAAATGTTTGTTTTAAGACCATTATAAAACAAATACTCGAAGATGAAAACAACTACAGCAGTAGCGGTGATGGTACTGACATTGAGCGTAAATCAGTGAACAACTAAGTCCCGCAAAATATATACTATGATGACCCCAACAAGCTAGGGATCGAATATGTCTGGTCATAGCATCAGCTCCTGTAGTTAATAAAGTGAGGTGGCTTCCGTAATCTCCGAGATTACTGAGAGAGGTATCATCGGATAAGCAGGGACACAGTAGTTAGAGAACTGCACAAACCAGCACGCATAACATACCATCATAGGCACGATATGATTAAAGGTTTGTATTACTTATGACAGCTTGATCTTGTAGATATGAGAAAATACTCACATGAAAATATTGCATTCAAATATATTTTAATGGTTATTGATACACACTCCATATTTGCATTGAGGAAAGCAGCGGATGTGTTTGAGCGTTTGTGGCAGACAGGTACTAATCGATGCACGAACAACCTCCAGACCGTTCACAGTGGAGAGTTTTTCAATAGGTATTTGAAGACCGTGATGCAGTGATATGGAATAATCACTACTCAACATTCACCCACCTGAAGGCGAGTTTCATGAAACGTCTGAACAGAACAACAAAATCTCAAATGTAGATGGGTTTTAATCTTTGTAGTTCATAAAAATGGAGATATCCTCCCAGAAATAATTGCTCCATATAATAGAACCAAGCATAGCACAAAAAAATGAGGCCAATCGGTGTTCATGATAATCGACACATGGATATGGTGTACTATCGTATTAAAATGCTGGATCCTCGTACACATAGAATTAATTTAGGTGATTTGGTACATATAACAAAAAACAAGACGTCATTTGAGAAATAATACGTACCAAGCCGGTAAACAGAAATATTTACAGTTTCGAAAGTGCAAAGAACAAATCCTAGAACTTGTATCTTGAAGGATAGTAAAGGTCAAGGAATATCAGCTTGCTTCTACACCGAAGACTTGCAGGAAAGCTCGGAACCGGATTTGTTTTTCACGGAGAGAATCATAAGACGTCGAGGAAATAGTACGCTAGTCAAATGGTTTGGTTTTTCTTGCAGCGTAAAAGAGAAGGACTGACGCTAACGATTTGCTGTATAATGAGGTGCGCAGTCCAAAACCAGCGCAGTAGCGTAACAAGCGTGCTAATAGACGCATGAGAGGAGGTGGTGGATATTATTGACAAACTCCCAGTGCAATCACACATTCCGGGGATTAATCTGCTCGGCGAAGTGTGTATAGAACACGACATTGCATACAGTGTACATGAAGATCTCCGAAGTCGTCACACTGCAGACTGGATTTTAGCTGATAAGGCTAAGACGATACGCATAAGAAAGGAAATTGGTATAGGCCAACGCATTGCAGCATTTGCAGTTGATAGAACCGCGCGTGGAAAAATTAAGTTGGGTTTCGGAGTGATGAATTTCAATCGAGTTATTAATGCTGCACTTGTGCACTATAGAGAAGAAGAATAGAAGCAAGGTCGTCTGAAGAACAGCGTCCTACCATCGATGTATGCAGATAAAAAAGCTCTGAAACAAATGGGAGCGGGAAGTAGAAGAGTTTCGATTAAAGTATCTCGAGCTCTACCAGTATCCAAGACGTCTGGTGGTGGTCTTCCTTTCTTCATCCCAGACCTCTCCACCCCCTTGGTGGTAAGTTCCCTCGCTGGTGGTGCTGCAACTATTGACCGAACAGTCAAGAATGCGCAAAATTCACATCGCAGTTAGAAGAAGCAAGAAGACATAATCGCATGACGGAAGGCATAGCCATCAGAAAAAGACTATACTTGAAATAGTGCTTGAAAGGGTTTGGTCTATTTATAAATAAAGAAAATGTCCGTTAAGGAATCCTGCCAGATCGGGCACTGACAAATACTGATCTACTTAATTTTTGTTGGGAATAGTGAAACATTCCGAGATTCTTTGGAGTGTTTATATGGGATGCCTTACCGAAGACTTTGTGGAAAACTGGAGAATGTGGTATCAGGAATTTAGACGTTGCTGGAGGTCCTGGCACACACTGGGTGCTATACCATATGAAAAGTGCAAGTAAAGTACACTGTTTCAACTACTTTGGTGGCCTGCAACCGCCAGAAGAATTACAACGATACTTCACCCGCAGGAGACGTGTGATCTACAATTTTCGGCGTTACCCAGAATTTAATACACACCTCTCCGGTTCTCGATGTATCATGTTTATCTTGACATTTAAGAAGAAGAAAAATATAAAAGGAATAACTTTAAACATTCCTTCATCAACTGAGATTTAGATGCAGCGTTATGCACCTTGACTTTAAAAGAACGATCATGTGTATTAAGTGCAAAATACTTCCCGCCAATTGATGTGAAAACTGGTGGATGGAGTATTGCATTGATTGGACTGGAGACGTACAACAGCATCCCAAACATAACCGAGGCTAACAACAGTTTGCATCGCGGTATTAATCGTGAAAACGATCCTGAATATTTAAACGATGAATGTAACGATTGACTTTAACCAGAAAGGTTCAGTGGGGAGCTTACTGGTTATCACAAAAGTACCGGTTTTGAAGAAGAATCCTTGTAAATTTTACAAATCAACTATGCAGAACACCTTCCAGTGACAGTTTAAACATTTGACTATATAGAGTTGCGTATTGTGGACCAGAATAATCAACTTGTTAACTTTCACGGTATCAGTGTACGATTACATCTAAGACGGGATGGGCATACGGCATAAAATCAGTGTACGCAATCCACAGCACGACACTCGCTGCCGAAACGCAAAGTGATAATACATGCGAACTATGAGTTTTTTAAATCAGTTGCCTTTTAATCTCGCAATGACGTCCTCACTCAATATAAACAGTCCTGTATGGTATGGCCAGCGAATTATACGACAGGAACACTTCTCGTATAAATGATGATGATGTTTGGTTTGTGGAGCGCTCTACTGCGTGGTCATCAGCGCCCGTACAAATTCCCAGTTTTTTTCACAGTCCAATTTTTCTTCACAGTCCAATGTAGCCACTGTCAAGAATGATGATAATGATGAAATAATATGGACAACACAATGACACATTCACCGGGCGGAGAAAATCCTCAAGTCGGCCGGGAATCGAACCCGGGACTCTGGGATCCAGAGGCAGCAACGCTATCCACTAGACCACGAGCTGCTGACTTCTCGCATAAAGCTTATGCTGCAGCGTCAATTAACAACAAAGATGAAACTAGGATTGTCATCCAGGACCAGGGCGCGCTGGCCCTTCCATGCAAAAGCTCCAGGTATTTGGGGGGATCATTGAAGAAAACCGTCGGCAGCGCTACATTGGGACCCAACCTTACATGTAATACTTTGGCATTTCTGTTTCTAGAGACACGCTATGAACTCAGGTTGAGGTTGACAGTACACAAGAAATAACGTCAACCCTTAAAAATACGTCGCTGCATCACCCATGGATTGGGTTTAAAAAATGCAGGATGGTTCATAGATGATTTGGAGAATAAAATAGACGGATTGCGTTTAAAAAATGCAGGATGGTTCATAGACGATTTAGAGGACAGAACAGTTGCAGAGTACAAACAATTTACTACATGCAAACCTCTAAAAATTCTTATCGGCCACTTTGAGGACATGAAGGAGATCGTTATGATTGCTAAACAGGAACTCATTCTGGTCCAGAGTGTGGCGGATAATAACTCATGTCCAAGGAGCCCAAGACAACAATATAATAACAATTACCAAGATAATATTGGAAATGCCTCACATCTGTGCATCTGATCAGGAGCGTTTGAAGCTCTGAAATTTCAAGTTCGTGAATTCTATGGGTCTCCTGCTTTCCGTCGCCTCAAGAAGAAAATGATTGAAAACAGTGTTGCTGTGTCTGCTTATGAAAATGTAAAATTACTTTTAGCTTGGATGAGAAATAAAAGAATTTTTACGTCTTAAGATCTGCGTACTTTTCTTTTAAAATGGTTTCTCCCTGATGCGTGTAATTTAGAGCAGATACTGCGCCTTCAACTTTCTTCAAGCACTGGACATAAGATTTTAGACATGTTTGCTACATGTCTTTGGAAGCATACACGATCACATGTTATCTGCTCCCATAACCCAGTATGCCCAGCACGATAGCCAAAGTCCCATGTCACCATGTCATGTATTTTGTTTTTCTCCGTCTTAAACGTCACCTCCCTCATGCTTCCAACTAGCGCCTTATGCATCTTGCACACCCTATGTGTACATTTGTGAGGCTCGGGATTTGTGAAACAGCAACGAAGACGTATCGTGGCGAATAACAATTTTGTTTTTATTCAGACATAAATATTCATGGTAATTAGACTGTTTTACATTCACAAATCTTGTTGTTTTTACAATATACGAATTAATACTGCTCTTAAATTCACAATTCCCGTTACTGTTTGAAATCTTTTTACACGCACACACACAGACACAGACGCACAAACACACATTCACTGTTCGTTTACAAATAATAGTACTAGTTGAAAATAATTTTGTTTACTTTATGTTGCAATACTGACTGAATACTCCTATATCAGAATTAGTACTGTGTGGAAATTTCAGTGTTACATTGCAGTATTGATTACAGCTATTACAGAGGTAATTTCTCTCACACTAATAATCTTACTATGACTTCTTCTCCCTCATCTTCTTTTGCTTGTGTCTTTCTCCCACAGTTTGCGCTGGGTCAGCGTTGTTATGATAGGATTTGGCATGGTTAATTGAAGGGGTGGTCGGATGCCCTTCCTGCTGCCACCCTGTACTGCCTGAAATGGAATCAGCGTGCACCAGCTCTCTGCATCCACTCCAAACCATGCAAGAGTGTGAATGGGTTTCAAATGTTTGCGAGTCGTGTAACTGAAGTAGGACATGGGGCCAACCTGGTATTCACCTAGTGAGATGTGGAAAACCACCTGAAAACCACATCCAGGCTGGTCGGCACACCGGCATTCGTCGTTAATCCACTGGGCGGATTCGGCATAGGGCTGGTGCGCATACCCATGCCCAGGAAGCAGCGCATTAGTGCTGTCAGCTAACCTGGAAGGTCACTATTACTGTTACTGTCGCTAGATGAAATTTCACCCATACAGAATACTTTATTTATAGATTGAAGTAGGTGGTTATAAACATTTTCCACTTCAAGCAGCTTAAATAATTTAGTAACACAATGGAATGAGTGGCTCTAAAACATCTATTCCAAACAACTGCAATAAAATGAAATGGGTGGACTTCACACATAAAACTAGTATGACTTGGACAGCTAGTGGTAGGTGAAACTTAAAACAAATATTTACACGTGCTCTTACACAATGATGATGTTTTTGTTGTGGTATTCAGCCCTGAGACTGGTTTGATGCAGCTCTCCATGCTACTCCATCCTGTGCAAGCTTCTTCAGCTCCCAGTACCTACTGCAGCCTACATCCTTCTCAATCTGCTTAGTGTATTCATCTCTTGGTCTCCCTCTACGATTTTTACCCTCCACGCTGCCCTCCAATGCTAAATTAGTGATACCCGGATGCCTCAGAACATGTCCTACCAACCGGTACCTTCTTCTTGTCAAGTTGAGCCACAAACTCCTCTAATCCCCAATTCTATTCAAATTAACTTGAGAAGATTAGGGTCGCCACCGACTCTAACCGTACAACTAATCGAAGGTTTGGTCGAGTCGGAAAATAAATTAATTTGATCACTAACCAAAAACTCACAAAAATGCATACATTGTGAGGTCGCTCACAGCGGATACGATGTAATTAATAGTATTGCCTGTGCACTGTTCACGAGAATCAAACATTTAAAATAAAATAGAAAATGCATGAACACTGCATAAGATCAGCTCCCAGCAACACACCTGAAAATATGACTTAATCTAAAGCATTTGTTATAAAATACAAGAGGAGACTAATCACTGGACCTGTGCATAAGGAAACGCATTGGATGTGCTAACGGGAAAGCTACGAGGTGAGTGGCTTAGGTGCAAAAACGTAATCTAGGAATTGTAGGTAAAATCATTTATTCCTAAGATAAGGATGTGAGGCATATACACGATTCCTGATAACACGTGGTTTGTGGAGACGCAATTTCTAGGTATAGTGCCCAAATTGCAACAATATCACATCACACAATCATGTTAACATTATTTAAAACAAATATGCGATCGGACAGTTAGTGATGCCGGTAGCCCAACAACTATAATGTTCTACCACGTGGTTGGCTCCCCACGGACGAAAGACACATAAAGCAAGGAAAATTTACGAGAAGGCAAGGCTCTAAATATTTAGAAAAATGAAAGCTTATGCAGGCACAGCTGTAGGAAAACAGACATTCATACAGAAGCGAGTGCTCACTTCTTATCGACACCTTTGTGTGGCGGTCTTCCGGCGGATCCAAGTCTGCTACAGAAATTTGCTAAAAGAAAAATCTGCCAAAGTTTAGCATTCCTTGCTGCGACAAGGCAAAGCAATCTTCCAGATTTGAAAAGCGAGACCAAAAGCTAACAGCTCTCCCCTCGCCAAGTAACAACGCGCCACGCGGTCAGTCTAACTCACCCTTCTTCGACTGGAGCACAGCTGTGGACGCTTCCCGTACCGGCGGCAGACTGCCCCCTTTTTCCTCTCCAGCCTCCTCCACGCTCCGCGTGGACCGGCAAGCCCAAAGATGCCATTTCCGCCACCAACCTAACGCAGGTGTATTTCTCACAAGTAGCGCAAACATCTTTGCCTACTTGACCACTACGAGAGTTGGCTATTCTGTACCAGTGCTGCTGAATCTGTACGACTATCGCAGATTTTCTGCAGCAGACTACGCCACCGTCTAGCAACGTGACACACAACCACATTCATTCAATCACGCCACTATGAGAGTAAAGAGACAAGAGAAACAAGGAAAAGAAAGAGAAATACTTGTGAAATTGGGCTACCGGACTAATGAAAGGTGGCTACAGGACCCTTTCACTCTTCTTGTCTAAACTATTTATCGTCCACGTTTCACTTCCATACATGGCTACACTCCATACAAATACTTTCAGAAACGACTTCCTGACACTTATATCTATACTCGAAGTTAACAAATTTCTCTTCTTCAGAAACGCTTTCCTTGCCATTGCCAGTCTACATTTTATATCCTCTCTACTTCGACCATCATCAGTTATTTTGCTCCCCAAATAGCAAAACTCCTTTACTACTTTAAGTGTCTCATTTCCTGATCTAATTCCCTCAGCATCACCCGACTTAATTCGACTACATTCCATTATCCTCGTTTTGCTTTTGTTGACGTTCATCTAATACCCTCCTTTCAAGACACTGTCCATTCCATTCAACTGCTCTTCCAAGTCCTTTACTGTCTCTGACAGAATTACAATGCCATCGGCGAACTTCAAATTTTTTATTTCTTCACCATTGATTTTAATACCTACTCCGAACTTTTCTTTTGTTTCCTTTATTGCTTGCTCAATATACAGATTGAACAACATCGGGGATAGGCTACAATCCTGTCTCACTCCCTTCCCAAACTCTGCTTGTCTTTCATACCCCTCGACTCTTATAACTGCCATCTGCGTTCTATACAAATTGTAAATAGCCTTTCGATCCCTGTGTTTTGCCCCTGCCACCTTCAGAATTTGAAAGAGAGTATTCCAAACAACATTGTCCAAAGGTTTCTCTAAGTCTACAAATTCTTTCCTTAATCTTTCTTCTAAGATAAGTCGTCGGGTCAGTATTGTCTCACGTGTTCCATCATTTCTACGGAATCCAAACTGATCTTCCCCGAGGTCAGCTTCTATCCGTTTTGCCATTCGTCTGTAAAGAATTCGCGTTAGTATTTTGCAGCTGTGACTTATTAAACTGATAGTTCGGTAATTTTCACATCTGTCAACACCTGCTTTCTTTGGGACTGGAATTATTATATTATTCTTGAAGTCTGAGGGTATTTCGCCTGTCTCATACATCTTGATCCCCAGATTGTAGAGTTTTGTCAGGACTGGCTCTCCCAAGGCTGTCAGTAGTTCTAATGGAATGTTGTCTACTTCGGGGGCCTTGTTTCGACTCAGGTCTTTCAGTGCTCTGTCAAACTCTTCACGCAGTATCATATCTCCAATTTCATCTTCATCTACATCCTATTCTATTTCCATAATATTGTCCTAAAATACATCGCCCTTGTATAGACCCTCTATATACTCCTTCCACCTTTCTGCTTTCCCTTCTTTGCTTAGAACTGGATGCCCATCAATGCTCTTGATATTCATGCAAGTGGTTCTCCTTTCTCCAAAGGTCTCTTTAATTTTTCTGTAGGCAGTATCTATCTTACCCCTAGTGACATAAGCCTCAATATCCTTACATTTGTCCTCTAGCCATCCCTGCTTAGCCATTTTGCACTTCCTGCCTCATTTTTGAGACGTTTGTATTCCTTTTTGCCTGCTTCATTGACTGCATTTTTATATTTTCTCCTTTCATCAATTAAATTCAATATTTATTCTGTTACCCAAGGGTTTCTACTAGCCTTCGTCTTTTTACCTGTTTGATCCTCTGCTGCCTCCACTATTTCATCCCTCAAAGCTACCCATTCTTCTGCTACTGTATTTCTTTCCCTCATTCCTGTCAATATCTCCCTTATGCTCTGCCTGAAACTCTGTGCAATCTCTGGTTCTTTCAGTTTATCCAGGTCCCATCTCCTTAAATTCCCACCTATTTACAGTTTCTTCAGTTTTTATCTACAGTTTATAACCAATAGATTGTGATATACAATGATACATGCACAAGAAGTGCAGAAGGGAATATACTGTAAAACTAAATTTTTCCCCTGATACTATATTTTTAACTTTTTTGATGATTTCCTTACAATGTTTACACTTTTTTGTACGTAGAGTACACATTTTTTCTTTAAACTTCCTTTACAATTTTTGTAACTTCTTAAAACTTTTTCTAGCACATGGTGCTTCCGTACATATTCATGCATACATAGTAAGCTACTATTAAGAAAAAAATAAACTGAATGTATTTACACAGACATATACAGGGCTATTGCAAATGATTGAAGCGATTTCATAAATTCACTGTAGCTCCATTCATTGACATATGGTCACGACACACTACAGATACGTAGAAAAACTCATAAAGTTTTGTTCGGCTGAAGCCGCACTTCAGGTTTCTGCCGCCAGAGCGCTCGAGAGCGCAGCGAGACAAAATGGCAACAGGAGCCGTGAAAGCATATGTCGTGCTTGAAATGCACTCACATCAGTCAGTCATAACAGTGCAACGACACTTCAGGACGAAGTTCAACAAAGATCCACCAACTGCTAACTCCATTCGGCGATGGTATGCGCAGTTTAAAGCTTCTGGATGCTTTAAGGGGAAATCGACGGGTCGGCCTGCAGTGAGCGAAGAAACGGTTGAACGCGTGCGGGCAAGTTTCACGCGTAGCCCGCGGAAGTCGACGAATAAAGCAAGCAGGGAACTAAACGTACCACAGCCGACGGTTTGGAAAATCTTACGGAAAAGGCTGAAGCAGAAGCCTTACCATTTACAATTGCTACAAGCCCTGTCACCCGATGAAAAAGTCAAACGCTTTGAATTTTCGGCGCGGTTGCAACAGCTCGTGGAAGAGGATGCGTTCTGTGCGAAACTTGTTTTCAGTGATGAAGCAACATTTTTTCTTAATGGTGAAGTGAACAGACACAATGTGAGAATCTGGGCGGTAGAGAATCCTCACGCATTCGTGCAGCAAATTCGCAATTCACCAAAAGTTAACGTGTTTTGTGCAATCTCACGGTTTAAAGTTTACGGCCCCTTTTTCTTCTGCGAAAAAAACATTACAGGACACGTGTATCTGGACATGCTGGAAAATTGGCTCACGCCACAACTGGAGACCGACAGTGCTGACTCCATCTTTCAACAGGATGGTGCTCCACCGCACTTCCATCATGATGTTCGGCATTTCTTAAACAGGAGATTGGAAAACCGATGTATCGGTCGTGGTGCAGATCACGATCAGAAATTCATGTCATGGCCTCCACGCTCTCCCGACTTAACCCCGTGCGATTTCTTTCTGTGGGGTTATGTGAAAGATTCAATGTTTAAACCTCCTCTACCAAGAAACGTGCCAGAACTGCGAGCTCGCATGAACGATGCTTTCGAACTCATTGATGGGGACATGCTGCGCCGAGTGTGGGAGGAACTTGATTATCGGCTTGATGTCTGCCGAATCACTAAAGGGGCACATATCGAACATTTGTGAATGCCTAAAAAAAACTTTTTGAGTTTTCGTATGTGTGTGCAAAGCATTGTGAAAATATCTCAAATAATAAAGTTATTGTAGAGCTGTGAAATCGCTTCAATCATTTGTAATAACCCTGTATATTTACACGGGCTTTCACACTCTAATACACTCACATGCATGCATGCACGGGCACATAAGCAATCACACGTGCAAACACACCATACATCACACACATGTAATATTTACACTATTATAAAAGAGCCATACTAATATGGCACAAGGTGTCACTGAGCCAGTCACTCACTCTATCTATTTTTCTCTCTCTCTCATTCACACCTTCAGAGTCCTCACCCCTTCTTATGCTTCAGTTAAATAGTATAAGTATGTAAGATTTCGATCCCCGTTATCACAAATGACTCTCTTATTCTTTATATTGCTGCATAGTGTACACTTGTGACATCGTGATCGAATACTAGTTTATCGTACCATCTGTCGAGGTTACGATGGATCACCATACAGGCACTCCCAAGTAGTCTTCGACCATGAGGACACGTGATGCCGCCATCATACACCCTTAGCCCGCCTATGGGTGGACCCACCTATCGTACGATATGCATACTCTTGGATCTTAGATCCACAAACTCCAGAATTGTCAATCCAATTGTCTCATCTTCAATTAACCGTCTTGTTCTGTGAAACAATACTGTAAGGATTATTGGTTACGTATCCAGATGTGTCGAATTCATTACTGTGACATCTCATTACTTCGTATGGAGTGCAGTTCTTCCCCCAACAGCTAAAGCTACATGTAACTGTATAAGCTAACGTTGGTTCCATGAAATGAGTTTTAGGAAACTCATAGTGGGAGCGATACATGTGGAGTTTGGAGATGTCCAGTGTACATTTCCCAAAAAAAGACACCTTTCATAAACTCTACTGAAACCTTGTACATTTCCATAGCAAAAAAGTTCTCATTGGAAATAGTGATTAAAAATTGGTCAGGGGATACAATTTCTTATGCCCAACGCACCTCCCATTTGGTCCTAATCAGAATACCCCATTCATTTGTTACATTCTACATGGTGTTTACCGAAAATGAAAGTACTCATTAATTTACAAAAATCTTTTTCAAAATCACTAGTCGCGCTCGCCATCTTTTCGGACTTAATTCAATACACTCATTCAACCAGGGGGATTGCTTGAAGGAGACAGCTGGGTAGTTTTGCCTAACTCCACTCTTAAGCTGCGCTACTGCTACAGATTCGATAATGAATAATATATCTCTACTTGTGTCCAACAGTGGTCATCAACTTACGGACAGTGCTTCCTCAAGAAACGAACACGTCGTTGCGTATTCACCCAAATCAAGAATGTTGAATTCCCGCCAAACAACCACAACATGTTCATAATCTGCACTAATTAACGCATCGTCTGTGAGAGTACTATTAAAAGCGGTTATGGCTGGGAGGCTGGTTTCGTCGAGTTCCGCGTTACTATCCACACAGGCCTACTCATAAGGGAATACTACAATCCTAGTCACAACTTGAAACTTTTTCTCATCGGCGTGTGCAAGATCAGGTGATGTGTATATCCTCCTGAGGTAG
Source organism: Schistocerca cancellata (assembly GCF_023864275.1). Lineage (NCBI taxonomy): Eukaryota > Metazoa > Arthropoda > Insecta > Orthoptera > Acrididae > Schistocerca > Schistocerca cancellata. The sequence continues at coordinate 982,390,555 of NC_064626.1, read as the reverse complement.
AGTGCCAGCAAGTTTCTGGATTGGTGTCTGTGTAAAACGTAGCGGGTGAAGGAAGCGGAGCTTAATTCTTTTCATAATTCGTTTGGAGAATGAAATATGTTTCTCGATGTTCTCAGGTAGCACACTGACCTGAACTTCCTTCATACCGAAAGTAGCCAACTGCTCAACTAGAAAGTGAGCGAAGTGAGCGTTACGCCCGCTAAAATTATGGAAGAAATCGTTTATATATCGTGGTAACGTGAATTTCAAATTGCATGCGTTGTGAGCTGCACCGTGGAACTTCCTCGTAAGGTGACAATGGTCTTTATGGGGACTTCCAGCTTTTCTGTCTAACGGCAGCCCACATGTACGATGGTTAACCACATCATTCTATAATTTCTCGTCTTCCTCCGATTCGTTAACGTGGATCCTGGTGCTGTAAAGCCTGTCAAGAACCGATAAGAGTTTTTCAAGCTCAGTGAGCACCGAAACCGCAGGATTATCCTTGACATGAAATTCATAACGGTTCAGACTTGAATCGTACCAGCATACAAGTTGGTGCACTCCTGCATAAGATACATGTTTGTAATTGGAGGTGGTATCTCATGCGAAGGAGTTCCCTGAAAAGCGTGTATTAGGATTAAGTAGACATTCGAAATCAGCATATACAACAAATCGACATAGCTCCTGATGGTGAGCATTCTGGAATTTAATGAACTTGTTTTCTTCCTCTATATACCTTTTTAATACTTTTCTTCTGACAAGGTATTCATACACCTGAAGCAAATGTGCCGTTTACACTTGCATATTTCGAAAAGTGGAGTTGTCCATCTACAGTATGCTTGTCCTGCTCATGTGACTGGTTTTTCTTCTCCGTTCCATAAACATGAACCGATGTTCTAGGATCTTGTGCCTCAAATTTTAGTATATCCTGAGTCTTTACAGGGAACTCGATACTGTTGATTGGGAGGTCATTCCAAGGCGTGGCACGCAGCGAAAGACGTCCCCGGAGGCTGATCAGAAAGCCTCCCCGGTGCGTCTGACAAACAGGTTTCAGGTACTGTCTCTGGCTGAGCCAGATGCAGCTGCCTACCCTGTTTCAGAGGATGATTCTCAGCCTTCAAGGTCCGGGCAATCACAGAGTGTGGGCTTATTGGTAGTTGGAAGCTCCAATGTTAGGTGCGTAATGGGGCCCCTTAGGGACATGGCGGCTAAGGAGAGGAAGAAATCCAGTGTGCACTCCGTGTGCATTCCAGGTGGAGTCATTCCTGATGTAGAAAGGGTCCTTCCGGATGCCATGAAGAGCACAGGGTGCAGCCAGCTGCAGGTGGTGTCACATGTCGGCACTAATGACGTGTGTCGCTTTGGATCTGAGGAAATTCTCTCTGGATTCCAGCGGCTATCTGATTTGGTGAAGGCTGCCGGTCTTGCTTACGAGATGAAAGCAGAGCTCACCATCTGCAGCATCGTTGACGGAACCGACTGCGGACCTTTGGTGCAGAGCCGGGTGGAGGGTCTGAATCAGAGGCTCAGACGGTTTTGCGACCGTGTTGGCTGCAGATTCCTTGACTTGCGCCATAGGGTGGTGGGGTTTCGGGTTCCGCTGAATAGGTCAGGAGTTCACTACACTCAGCTGGCGGCTACACGGGTAGCGGAGGCTGTGTGGCGTGGACTGGGCGGTTTTTTAGGTTAGAAGGCCTCGGGAAAGTACGGAGTGGGCTGCATTCTCAAAGAGTGCATGAGAAATACAGGACGTGCTTGGATCAAGGAACAGTCAGAATTGTAGTAGTAAATTGTTGTAGTTGTGCTGGGAAAGTCCCTGAGCTTCAAGCGCTAATAGAAAGCACAGAAGCTGAAATCGTTATAGGTACAGAAAGCTGGCTAAAGCCTGAAATAAGTTCTGCAGAAATTTTTACGAAGTCTCAGACGGTGTTCAGGATAGATAGATTAGGCAGAATTGGTGGTGGAGTGTTTGTGTCTGTCAGTAGTGGTTTATCTTGTAGTGAAGTCGAAGTAGATACTCCGTGCGAATTGGTATGGGTGGAGGTTATACTTAACAGCCGAACGAAGTTAATAATTAGCTCCTTCTACCGACCCCCAGACTCCGATGATATAGTTGCTGAACAGTTCAGAGAAAATTTGAGTCTCGTAACAAATAAATACCCCACTCATACGGTTATAGTTGGTGGGGACTTCAACCTTCCTTCGATATGTTGGCAAAAATACTTGTTCAAAACCGGTGGTAGGCAGAAAACATCTTCCGAGATTGTCCTATATGCTTTCTCCGAAAATTATTTCGAGCAGTTAGTCCACGAACCCACGCGAATTGTAAATGGTTGCGAAAATACACTTGACCTCTTAGCCACAAACAATCCAGAGATGATAGAGAGCATCATGACTGATACAGGAATTAGTGATCACAAGGTCGTTGTAGCTAGGCTCAATACCGTTTATTCCAAATCCACCAGAAACAAACGCAAAATAATTTTATTTAAAAAGCGGATAAAGTGTCACTAGAAGCCTTCCTAAGAGACAATCTCCATTCCTTCTGAACTGACTATGCAAATGTAGACGAGATGTGGCTCAAATTCAAAGATACAGTAGCAACAGCAATTGAGAGATTCAAACCTCATAAATTGGTAAGAGATGGAACTGATCCCCGTGGTACACAAAACAGGTTCGAACGCTGTTGCAGAGGCAACGGAAAAAGCATGCGAAGTTCAGAAGAACGAGAAATCCCGAAGATTGGCTAAAATTTACAGACACGCGAAATTTGCCTTTAATAGGTTCCACAACGAAACATTGTCTCAAAATTTGGTAGAAAATCCGAAGAAATTCTGCTCGTATGTAAAGTACACAAGCGGCAAGACGCAGTCAATACCTTCGCTGCGCAGTGCCGATGGTACTGTTACCGACGACTGTGCCGCTAAAGCGGAATTATTGAACGCAGTTTCCAGAAATTCCTTCACCAGGGAAGACGAATGGAATATTCCAGACTTCAAAACACGAACAGCTGCTAGCATGAGTTTCTTAGAAGTAGATACATTAGGGGTTGTTAAGCAACTCAAATCGCTTGATACAGGCAAGTCTTCAGGTCCAGATTGTATACCGATTAGGCTTCTTTCAGATTACGCTGATACAATAGCTCCCTACTTAGCAATCATATACAACCGCTCGCTCACCGATAGATCTGTGCCTACAGACTGGAAAATTGCGCAGGTCGCACCAGTGTTTAAGAAGGATAGTAGGAGTAATCCATCTAACTACAGACCTATATCATTGACGTCGGTTTGCAGTAGGGTTTTGGAGCATATACTGTATTCAAACGTTATGAATCATCTCGAAGGGAACGATCTATTGATACGTAATCAGCATGGTTTCAGAAAACATCGTTCTTGTGCAACGCAGCTGGTTCTTTATTCGCACGAAGTAATGGCCGCTATCGACAGGGGATCTCAATTTGATTCCGGATTTCTAGATTTCCGTAAAGCTTTTGACACCGTTCCTCACAAGCGACTTCTAATCAAGCTGCGGGCCTATTGAGTATCGTCTCAGTTGTGCGACTGGATTCGTGATTTCCTGTCAGGAAGGTCGCAGTTCGTAGTAATAGACGGAAAATCATCGAGTAAAACTGAAGTGATATCAGGTGTTCCCCAGGGAAGCGTCCTGGGACCTCTGCTGTTCCTGATCTATATAAATGACCTGGGTGACAATCTGAGCGGTTCTCTTCGGTTGTTTGCAGATGATGCTGTAATTTACCGTCTAGTAAGGTCATCCGAAGACCAGAATCAGTTGCAAAGCGATTTAGAAAAGATTGCTGTTTGGTGTGACAGGTGGCAGTTGACGCTAAATAAAGAAAGGTGTGAGGTGATCCACATGAGTTCCAAAAGAAACCCGTTGGAATCCGATTACTCGATAAATAGTACAATTCTCAAGGCTGTCAATTCTACTAAATACCTGGGTGTTAAAATTACGAACAACTTCAGTTGGAAAGACCACATAGATAATATTGTGGGGAAGGTCAGCCAAAGGTTGCGTTTCATTGGCAGGACACTTAGAAAATGCAACAAGTCCACTAAAGAGACAGCTTACATTACACTCGTTCGTCCTCTGTTAGAATATTGCTGGGTGGTGTGGAATCCTTACCAGGTGGGATTGATGGAGGACATCGAAAGGGTGCAAAAGAGGGCAGCTCGTTTTGTATTATCACGTAATTGGGGAGAGAGTGTGGCAGATATGATACGCGAATTGGGATGGAAGTCATTACAGCAAAGACGTTTTTCGTCGCGGCGAGATCTATTTACGAAATTTCAGTTCAAAATGGTTCAAATGGCTCTGATCACTATGGGACTTATCATCTATGGTCGTCAGTCCCCTAGAACTTAGAACTACTTAAACCTAACTAACCTAAGGACATCACACACATCCATGCCCGAGGCAGGATTCGAACCTGCGACCGTAGCAGTCGCGCGACTCCGGACTGAGCGCCTAGAGAAATTTCAGTCACCAACTTTCTCTTCCGAATGCGAAAATATTTTGTTGAGCCCAACCTACATAGGTAGGAATGATCATCAAAATAAAATAAGAGAAATCAGAGCTCGAGCAGAAAGGTTCATGTGTTCGTTTTTCCCGCGCGTTGTTCGGGGGTGGAATGGTAGAGAGATAGTATGATTGTGGTTCGATGAACCCTCTGCCAAGCACTTAAATGTGAATTGCAGAGTTGTCATGTAGATGTAGATGTAGATAACGTACACCGATGTTAAGACCTATTCTGTATAGAGATGTGAGCTCTGGATTCTGTTTACTTCTTCTTTCGCAAGCCAGGATTCACCATGCGAAACAAGCGATGTCCCCCTTCATTTGAAGATAAATATACACACATAAAATAAGTTTTACATCACCTAGGTTCCGAGAATTTGAACAGAAATAAACAAACACATCATTTCCGCCCTTTTTATTGCTTATGGAAACCACACATTGGATGTTGTATCACCATAAAGCGAGATCTTCAGAGGTGGTGGTCCAGATTGCTGTACACATCGGTACCTTTAATACCCAGTAACACGTCGTCTTGCACTGTTGCATGCCTATATTCGTCGTGGCATACTAGCCACAAATACATCAACGCACTGTTGGTCCAGATTGTCCCACTCATAAACGGCGATTCGACGTAGATTCCTCAGAGCGGTTACTGAATCACGTCACAGCATATTTCAATCCATTCCAGGCATGTTCGATAGGGTTCATACCTGGAGAGCGTGCTGGCCACTCTAGTCGAAAGATGTCGTTATCCTGAAGGAAGTTGTTCACAAGATGTGCACGATGGGGGCATAAATGGTCGTCCATGAAGACGAATGCTTTGCCAATATGCTGCCGATGTGGTTGCACTATCGGTTGGAGGATTGCATTCATGTGTCGTACAGTCATTATGGCGCCTTCCATGACCACCACCAGCGTACGTCGGCCCCACATAATGCCACCCCAAAACAGCAGGGAACCTCCTCCTTGCTGCACAGGCTCGACATTGTATCTAAAGCGTTCAGCCAGACTGGGTTGCCTCCAAATATGTCTCCGACTACTGTCTGACTGAAGGCATATGCCACACTCATCGGTGAAGAGAACTTGATGCCAGTCCAGAGCGGTCTATTCAGCCTGTTGTTGGGCCCATCTGTAGTACGCTGCATGGTGTGGTTACAAAGATGTACCTCGCCATGGATGTCGGGAGAGAAGTTGTGCGCCATGCAGCCTATTGCGCACCGTTTGAGTCGTAACACGACTTGCTGTGGCTGCACGAAAAGCATTATTCAACATGGTGTGGTTACTGTCAGTGGTCTTCCGAGCCATAATCCGTACATAGCAGTCATCCATTGCAGTAGTAGCCCTTGGATGGCCTTAGCGAGGCATTTCATCGACAGTTCCGGTCTCTCTGAATCTCCTCCATGTCGGAACAACATCGCTTTGGTTCACTCCGAGACTCCTGGACACTTCCATTGTTGAGAGCCCTTACTGGCACAAAGTAAGAATGCAGATGCGATCGAACCGCGGTATTGACCGTCTAGACATGTCTGAACTACAGGTAACACGAGCTATGTACCTCCTTCTTGGTGGAATGACTGGAACTGGTCGGCTGATGGACCCCCTCCATCTAATAGTCGCTGCTCTTGCATTGTTGTTTATATCTTTGGATGGGTTAGTGACATCTCTGAGCAGTTAAATGGACTGTGTCTGTGATACAATACTCACAGTCAATGTCTATCTTCAGGTGTGAGGAAAAAAGTGTTTTGATGTATGTACTAGCATGCTCGTTATTAATAGTCTCAGGGAACTCGATGTAACTGCCCTCCCCCCCTCCAGCCCCCACCATTTTACGAATCATAGTGTAAGTAGGTTGTTTAGGTTTTCATGTTGGTAACGCTACATAGTGCTCTGTATGAAAATCGATGACTGCACTGTGTGCAGTCTGTGGCTGGTTGGACTCATTGCTGGAATATTCACTTGTGTAGTGTTGGACAGTTGGATGTGAACGGTGCTTAGCGTTGTGCAGTTGGAGGTGAACCGCCACCAGTGGTGGATGTGGGGAGAGAGATGCCAGATATCTGAGCGGACTATCTAGAAATTTGATTAACTGAATGTCACAAAATTATATACATATTATTACATTTGAACACTATTAAGGTAAATACATGGTTTGTTCTCTATCAAAATCTTTCATTTCCTAACTATGCTTATCAGTAGTTAGTGCCTTCAGTAGTTAGAATTCTTTATTTAGCTGGCAGTATTGGCGCTCACTGCACTGCAATAGTTCGAATAACGAAGATTTTTGTGAGGTAAGTGATTCATGAAAGGTATAGGTTATTGTTAGTCAGGACCATTCTTTTTTAGGGATTATTGAAGGTCAGATTTCGTTGCGCTAAAAATATTTTGTGTCAGTTTAGTTATGATGAATAAGTAAAGAGGGAAATGTCCGAGTTAGATAATCTGTTTGAAAATCAAATAACGTAAGAGTTATCAGCACAGTCATTCATAATTTTTCAAAGGGGACTTTTCAATAGACACGAATATGGATGTCGAAGTATGGTATTTGACTGAGTGCTTCACCTGAGTCTCATACTTCCATCTCGGAAAACCGACCCAGAATAGCATGCAAGGTGGATTCACGATACCATTGGGCAATTGATGTGCTCCAGGATATAATGCCAATATCACTCCAGATATGGTAGGGTTTTTCTCTTCAGAAGCACCCTGCTTTTTGGGTGAGTGAGTCAACTTGCAGCAGAGTACAGCGTTACATTTAATGACATTTTATCTCTGATTACTGTCTGCCTGATACCTACCCCTCCTACCAACTGTAACATCAACCTCCCCCTCACCCTTTTCAGTGCTCTCTCTCCCCTCCTCTTCTTGTCTCCTGAGCGGCTTTTTCCGCCCTCTTCTGCCCACTCTCTTTCCAGTGCACCGCTCCTGAATCTTTGTGCTCCCTCCTGATTTGCCTTGCCTCTCCATCTCCCACCCCGCCCATCAGCTGTCCCTTGGTGCGTCCGCTGCCCCCCTTGCCTTTCCTCCTACCCTCTCCAGCCTCTCAGCCCTCTCCTGTCCCCTATTTATTCTCCTCTCAGGCCTTCCCTCCGTCAGCAGGTTCCTCCCAGCAGTCTTTACTCCTCATTATGTGTGCTCTCTCTCGTACTGTGGTTTTAAAGCGCCGTTATTGTGGTGTGTTTTAATACTGTGGCCAACCTTTAATTTTTGCATGTGATTTCAGTGTTTTTTACGTGCAACGCAAATCGCCAACAGTGTTTTTTGATTTTATGTGGTCTTTTTTTTAACTGTTCCACAATAAACGTCTCCATATATGTGTATATTTTAACCCCCACTTTCCCCTCTTATTATGTTCTTATGTACCCCTATCGCCCTTTATATGTATTGTTTTAATCATTTTATTGAATGTATGACTCAGCTGAATAGCGGCAGATTGTACCACTGCCAGCCCTTCCCTCTCATATGGGGCAGGGGAATGAAATCACAATAAAGAAAGAAAAAAGGTGCAGTTAATCTTCCTCCAACCCTACGACATTGTCTCCACCTCTTCCTATGTCCTTCACTGTACTGACAGTCCCCACCCCATAGCTATTGGCCACCTTATGCATGTCCCTGTCTGGCCACAACCCATGCTGAATGATTCTACCAAACCCATGACCTCAGCATCCTTTTTCCCACCCCTACCCTCACTATCATCTGTGTCACAATCTACATCTGTCCTCTTGTTCCCATCCCCTACGACTTCCTCTATTATATCAATCACAACTTCTCCAACTAAGTGATTGCTGCAGAACTTAACATTCATAGCCATGACCTTGCCACCCTCCAGTGGTGGTATCAGCTAATTTCTACTCTTCAAGTTCACCTTGTCTCCTCCCTCAGCACGCCCATCTCCTCACTTCCCCCAACCTCCTCGGTTGTATCACTGCAGAGATTCTTGATCTATTGGCAGTGACCACCTCCCAGTCCTTCTCACCATATCCTTTGCCCCTCGCCCTTCCCCTTCTGCCTGCCGTTTCACCCCTCCCAAATTCGTTCATCACTCTTGTCATTCAGACTACTGGTAATCCATCAGCAGCTGGGTCAGAAATCACCCCTACCCTTCCACCACCATGACGACATCGCTCATCCCTTGTCCTTCCCCCAGAAGACCATCTCTGACGTTGTGGAGGCCCACATACCCACCAAACATATCCCTTTGTCCTCCCATTCCTCCACAGGCCGTACACCTTCTCCAAGAATCCTCCTGGCTCTACTATTGCTTCATTCGCACTTGTGACTGGGACACAATCCTCTGCCACTGTCAATTATAAATACATATTCGAAACCTTCTGACAACAAGGAAACGCCAGGCCTAGTGCCATACAAGCACACAACTCAAAGTAGCCCTCCCTGTCACTTCCTCCAAGTACTGGCCTGTCTTCCACTTCCTTAGTGGTAGCCATCCCACCCCATATTACTCACTCCTCCACGACAACTGCCCCTTCCCTTACCCCCTCAGTAGCGCTATTCACTTTGCTTACCACGTTTCTAAAGTTTTCTCCATACCTGATGCCCCTCATTTTGATTGCTCCCTCTTTCCTGATGTCCTTGATTGCACTGCCTACCGTTTACTCCAAGCTTCCAGTTCTTGCATCATTTAATGCCCTCAGAATTGAACTTTCCTATCACAAGACTTTAAACTCATCCTCGAAACCAAACGCAACACCTCATAATTGCATTACCTACCGCCATGTCAAAGAATACCCTCTCTCCTTCCTCAACACCCTTGCCACCCTGTACATCATCCTCTGCTCTGGCTATTAGCCTGACCTGTGGAAGACTTCCCACATCCTGTTGTTCCTTAAACCTAACAAACCCCCTTCTAACACATTTCCCTATCGCCCTCATATGCCTAGTAAGGTATTCAAGTCCATCCTCTCCTGCCATATCCATCACCACCTAACTCATCACCTCTTCCTCCCTCTTACCCAGTATAGTTTCTAGCCCTCCTTCTCCACTAATGACCAGCTACTTAACCTCACCTACCTCCTCTCTCTCCATCTTAACTCCAACCACTCCACTTTTTTTGTTTTGTGTGACCTCCAGAATGCATATGATTGTGTATGGCATTCTGGGCTCCTTTCCAATCTCCAGGCCTATGCCCATCCTATCACCTTAATCCATCTCACTGCCTCCTTCCCCTCCCACTGTCCTTCTTATGTCTATTCATAATACCAATTCCTGTACCTTCTACCCTACTGCAGATGTTCTCAGAGCTGCATCCTCCCCCCCCCCTCCTATGTCTCCTGTACACCACTGATATGCTCAGACCACTCCCACTCATCCATATCCTTCAACAGGCTGATGACAGTGCATTTTTAGCCCTCTATCCTGATTTTTCGTTTAGAATTTGATGATGCCGCTATGGATCCAATATATTAGGACATGTTTTTATAAAACAGATCTGAATATAGTCATTATATACCGAAACCAGTAGTCTAATGACAAAAAAATTTTTGACCATAGACGTAAAGAAAAGGAAATTTACTCTATCCTGCCATTCAATGGTACCAGCCTTCCCTCCAAACCTACCTAAACCAGTTTGCCACTTGGTGCAAGCAGTGGCTGCTTCGAATCAAATCTTCTAAAACCCAGGCTATCATTATATGATGTACCACACCATCCTAAAACCTCTATGATTTCTGCCTCACCATCTATGACTGTCCTCTCCCGTTTGCCCCCACCATGCAATACCTTGGACTCACCCTTGATCATCACATGACCTGGACTCCCCATCTCCATACCATCCAACACAAACCACACAGTAGACTCCACAGCCTGAAACTCCTGTCTGGATACCTACAAAACCTTGATCCAACCCTTTCTTTGTTATGCCAGTGTTGCCTGGATCTCCACTCCTCATAAATTCTATAAAGTCCTCCAAGCCGAACGCCATGTGCTCTGCGTCGTTTTCCATATCTGTCTCCCATGCCCTGTGAGGATCCTCTATGACCCAATCGCCTTCCAAGACCTTCTCCTTATCCTTGAACATATCTGTATCCGTTACATCAACCGCTATCTCAATCCCCCACCTTTCCTCTCCACTGTCCCACTTGCTGCCATGCCTTTACAGATGTGTCCCACCCTCTCTCCATCTCCACACCCTCCTTGTCTCCCAGAGGAACTCCCAACATCTCTCCATCCCGAATAATTTGCTTCGCCCTTATATTTATCATTCCTTCCAACTCTGACCCTCCTCTTCCCCTTTCCTCCTACCTTGGACACCCTCTGCTACCCCTCACCCCTCTGCTGTCTCCTCCCTCGTCCTCCTGGCCCTTCTCACTTCTCCTTTCCCAGTCCTTGCGCTATTTTCTTATCTTCTGACCCTTTGTGTGCTACCAACTCCTTCTTGACCCCCTCTCTCATCAACCCCTCATCTCTCTCCTTCCTCTCTCCTTCCTCTCTGAACCCCCCTCCTTGGCAGGTGCTTAAAATTCAAATGTTAATCCAGTTACTTTGTCACGTTTTGATGCTCACCATATATGAAGCGTAAGTGCAGTGTGTGTTCACTGTCACTGTCCCGTACTGTGGACGCCGTTTTTAATTGTGCCAGTGTTCATGTGATAATCTTCATAAAGTGTAATTGTAACTGTATGTGGATTTTATGTAAGTATGCCTCATCAAACTACCCCTTTTTTGTATATTTTAACTCCAATTGTTTCCCTTCCTCATGAATAAATTTCATCCTTTATCCTTGTATTTTATATATGTACTGTTCTCCTGTCATATTTTATGTAGTCTCCTGGCTGAGGAGCAGAGAATTGTGCCAATGCCAAACCACCCCTGCCACCATGGGGCAGGGGAATGAAATGAGAATAAAGGAAAGGAAACAAGGGCAGTGGGACAGGGGGTTGCAGTTTCAAAACCGTTATTACCCATGCTTATGTTCCACTCAGCAGCAGCAGCAGCCATTGCTCATAGATTGGTAGGAGGCTACTGCCCTGTACTTCACTGATAGACTGCTGTCCTGTTATTACAACCCCCTGTGCTTCCCTTTTGGGGCTGTTGGTTACATTGGCTGGAGCAGCTCTCTAGTGATAGACAAACAGCGAAAATATCCACTCCACGTCCAGCAGTTATTGACGAAATGGTACGGAGCCACTGTCTACTGTTCAGTCAATGGCAACTCATTGCGTAAACAAACAGTATACCGCCCATGCATACAAAATGAGGTCTTATATCCATTCTATCTAGTAGCCCAGCAAATACTGAGTTCTTTTCCCACAATTTTCCAAACAGGAGAGGGTGTTGAGGGAAGGGAGTAAGGCCAAACGCACCCTCTGATTGTGTCATTGTGACCGAGGTCAGTTGGTCTCCAGACCTCCAGGAGGACAAATTTGATATTCCTGCCAATAAATTTGAATTTCTCATCATTTCTTGAATTTCCCGCCAAAATTTCTATTTCCCACAATTTCTCTGGCAGGGAAGGGGAGGGGAAAGGAGGGGATGGGAGCAGAGGGTGGAAGGGACCGACATGCAGCCTGGGGAAAACTCATGACTCCATCAGGGATGGGGGTAAGTAATTGATCAATTTCATTAATCTGCATTATTTATTTGGCATCAAAATTGAGGTTGGAGCCCCATCACTCCTTTACATAAAGTGTGTGTGTGTAAGTCACTTATGGGAGAGCTGCAGCTGGTAGCTGTTGTGGCAATACTGTAGTGTGGCAACACACTGTGGCTCACAACATCCTTCTTAAGACTCTAATTCCATCAGCCCGACCAACAAAATTGCGACAGCACTGGCGTGCCATGCAACGAACGTCTAATTGACATCTGTGGTCCGATTAAAATTACTTGATAGTTGACGTCCATCACTTGCCGCTACAGTGTTGCCACATCAGCCGCCGGCTGCCACTCGCCCATAGGTGACTTAATAAGCGGCGAGTAACGTGACAAGCCGCCACTGGTTGGGCAGAGCTACCGCAAGGCAGCCAGGCCAGGAGAGGAGCGCCGGCGGTAAGAAGCGCGTCTGATCCCACACGGCAGAGCACTCGGCTGCGGCAGGCGCGGCGGCCGTGACTGACGGCGCGCAGCATTGCCCGCCGACACCGAAAAGCACTCTGCCAGCACCACAGCCGCGGCGGCCGCCGGCTACCTGCTGCGGGCCACCTGCCACCTGCTGCCCGGATGGACAGCTGACGCGCCTGCTGCAGACGTCTTCACGCAGTTTCCAGCCGAGCTGCCGCGGTATCTCACAACTAGTAATCTCTTCTGCCGTATTTTCATGACGCTAAGTGAAACAAAGCTAATGGACTGCAAACGAATTAAATCAGGCGATATTTCCAACATATTTGATTGCCAAAAAGCTATTTTTCTGATAATATTTTTGTTATAAATATCAATTCATTTCGTAATATCGACTTCGAACATTGAAAATCAGTGATCTAAATGATTCGAAAATACATTTACACTAAACATTACTTTGCAATGCTTTAGTTTTCATGCAAGCAAAATTTCTCTCTTCCTTTGTAATTTTCAGGTGACTAGCTAGATTGCAGGTACTAGTAGATGGGAACAATGGCGGGAGGGTGTCCACAATGAGGAAATCATAGAAAAACTGGGAATGAACTCTATAGATGTAGCAGTCAGGGCGAACAGGCTTAGATGGTGGGTCATGTTACACGCATGGGAGAAGCAAAGTTACCCAAGAGACTCATGGGTTCAGCAGTAGAGGGTAGGAGGAGTCGGGGTAGACCAAGGAGAAGGTACCTGGATTCGGTTAAGAATGATTTTGAAGTAATAGGCTTAACATCAGAAGAGGCACCAATGTTAGCACTGAATAGGGAATCATAGGGGAATCTTATAGGGGGACTATGCTCCAGACTGAACGCTGAAGGGCATAATCAGTCTTAAATGATGATGATAATGATTTGTAATTTATCTAATTTCACTGTCGGTAGTAAAACAGTTTTCTACAAAACAACAGGAGGTTACTGCTTTTCAATCTTTGTTATTAACCATTAAGGCTGGAAATCTTTACTTAAATAATTATTTTTGAAAATAATATATGAATTAAATCCGAAAGACAGTTTCAATTAGGACAATCATGTTAATACTAATTTGGACGATATCCTGTTTTAGAAGGTACTGAAAACTGGATTCGTAATTTGTAAATGTTGGGCCCCAAGTGCGTCAGATAAACTTAAGATAGCGTAATAGTGGCTTTAATTTGGTACATACTGTTCTCCGATCGATTATGTTCTTTGCATGGCCCAAGAAAGTCGCACAATGTATATTTCAAAAGTATCAAATATGTGAGGGTAAATTACGTTTCAAGAACGGGAAAATAAAAGAATAAAAACATTAAAAGTTACCTAATGTTCGATCGACTTGTCATTTAAACGACCCTGCACGAAATCTTTTCAAAAGGCTATAGTATAACAGAGGAACCACCATGACAGTGAGAACAAGGATCCAAGATAAGTACTATCTATCTGGAAATATAATGCGTTTGCCCTTAGTACACATTTGAAAGTTGTTTAAACTATGTTACGATTATTACAGGGTAATAATTGTTCTTCTTAATACATGTAAAACAAGTAAAGGGATTGCAATACAGCTGTAAACGAATTAAATGGGGCGGTAGTAAAGGGATTAGTTTACGAAATGAGACAACAAAAGTGGTACATGAGTTACGCTATTTGGGCAGTAAACTAATTTATAATGTCCAAAGCAGGGAGGGTATACGAAGATGTAAGAGAATCGTTGCTCAAAAAGAGCAATTTGATAATCTTGAAAGGCGTGAGTCAATCCACCTGTCATATAACTTCCTCGTTTTGCTTCGCAAGTTCGGTAGAGTATCTTTTCTCTTCCGGTTTTTTTCGTATTTTCCATTCCATCATGGAACATAAACTGTGTGCCTCTATTCACATATTAATTGCAACTGGTAGTCAGCACGACATTTACTTATAACCACACGTCACAAACATGCATGACTGATCGTTTTGAATGAATGCATGCAACCAGACAAATGCCGATGGAAGTTCTTGGTTTATCTCCGCAGTAACAGCCTGGGATGGCAGCTGAATGTAATCTTCGAAGCCAGCCGTGGTGGCGTCAGTCCGTCGCGACACATAGTCGCCACACACAGCTGCGTGTTCCTGAACGTACGGCCACGGCCCTGGACCTTCCGAATCCAAAAGTTAGGACGCCGTTTTCAAAATTACAACCTTAAAAAGGAGGGAAAAATTTTAGGTCGAAATAACCAAGCGTTGTCTCTACTGTCTTGTGAATGGAGGAGATGCCTTCTCTTACGGGTAAACTCATCTTGGTGGTTGGTAGTGTGCCTCGCAGCAAATATGATCGCCCTCTGCAAGCAGGCAGCGGCAGTTTAGATTTTGATCAGAACATTGCGGTGCGCAGACGAGGCGAGACGCAGCAAGTACTTCCTACTCCGTAGTCAAATATGTATGATACGATATTTCTGTACACACAACAACACTCATTTTTGGATGGGAGTTAGTTCGATTTTGAGTTAGGATTATTTCTAATGAATGAACATTGCCGTTGGGAGCAGTGATGATTTCAGTATCGTTTTCGTACATTCAGATGGAGTGGAATTAAGTCGTTAAACAGTCAAGGTTCACTTCACACACCGTGTGTCCAGTCAAATTTCACGATTCTTTTCTCTGTGACTCACGAGCAGACGTTGCTGATTAGTTTATTAATGGAAAGTGCTTAACTTTGCCTTCGATTGCTTTAGAGTTTGAACCGATCGAGGTGGCGCAGTGGTTAGTACACTGGACTCGCATTCGGGAGGACGACGGTTCAATCCCGTCTCCGGCCCTCCTCATTTAGGTTTTCCGTGATTTCCCTAAATCGCTTCAGGCAAATGCCGGGATGGTTCCTTGAAAGGGCAAGGCCGATTTCCTTCCCCATCCTTCCCTCACCCGAGCTTGCGCTCCGTCTCTAATGACCTCGTTGTCGACGGGACGTTAAACACTAATCTCCTCCTCCTCCTTTAGAGTTTGAATCTTTGTGTGTGCCTGCGTCCCTGTTAGGTTTCCTTTATCAAGCCAATCATTGATGACAATTGTTCATTGGTATTGTATTATCGTGTGCTCGTCGGGAACCACAACATTAGCGTTTTGATGTGCATTCCATGTTAATACAGTTTCATGGTCACGCTGCGTGCGTTAATAAATTTTCATAAAGCAGCTACTTAGTTCGTTACACCATGCTTCTCCTCCTGCTGTAATCTCCAACCACAGCTACACTGTGAGAGAAAATTAATTTAAATGTTTAGTAAAGTATAATCACTGATTTTACGTTGCATAGCTTTCTCCTTAGGGTACAGACCATGCCTAATACTCAATATTCATGGAACTTTAGACGATTTGACACTCAGGGCCCGTCCTTGGTATAAGGCATCAAAATAGATCACGTTACTTTTAAGTTCTAATATAGATTTAAATGTTACAAAGTATTTGCTGACGGTATCTGTCTGACGTGTAGCCTTGTACAGAATGTTCAAACCAGGAGGAAACAGAAAATTTTCAAATATGGTTCTTCAGATGAATGCTGAAAGTTAGGCGAGTAGGTCATGTAGAGGCAGTGAATCGAATTGGGAAATGAAGAAATTTATGGCATAACTTGAGAACAAAAGGGACCACTTGACCACTTGCAATAGCTACACAGAGACGAAGAGGTTTGCAAAGAATAGAATAGTATATACAGGACTGCCTCAGTTATCGGGGTTAAGACAACAATAACAATTACAACAGAATCTTAAGCATGGCAACGTGTGTAAGGAAAGTAGCAGAAATAGAGTATGTGAAATGTGGTACTCAGAAAGAGGGATGAAACGCGAAAGGTCACAAATAACATAATTTAAATACTAGGAGAAACGAGTGAGGAAGTAAATATACAAAGAGATGCAGCTACGACATGCCACACAAAACGTATCCTGAAACAGTAAATGTACCAAGACTGTATGACAAGTTGTACCACAAAATAAACGAATTTTCTGCTACACGCAAGTAATTTTTAGGGTTTCTAGCAGCTGAATTATGACTTCTTTTGGCAACACTATGTAATGTCTATTTGGTATTGGAGAGAGCCTTCGATAAGGACTCAAGTAGCTTAAAAATGTGTGAAAAGTAATAAAAGAAAAGTGCCGTTGACCATAGCACCGCTGTGGAAGTATGAGTTCTCCGAAACGTGTGCGCTACTGCATCCACTGTAAACAAATCGGTAACTCAGGTAAGATTCGTGTGTTTGTCTGTGGGGTTGAATCCCACGAGTTTCTGCTCTGCTGTTGTGGTGATTAGACTACTTGGTCGGGAAGTTACATAAACTTCCACAAATTTGTACGACAGACGAAAATGGATATGGCTAAGTCGTCAAACTGCTTAGCAGCCATTTTAGAAAAATCTTTTTGGCTATTAGGCCACGTCATTATGAAACATTAAAACAACTACAGTTCCAACGTTTCGAGTGAAATTGCAGTGGTCCTCTTCAGGCCGACAAACTGCTCGAAACTATGAACTTACGCTAAGCAGCGGTTCGGTTGTATGCTCAAAGCCAGTCTTATCACGCAAGACCTCACGAACTGCCTCTGCAAATTTTTAAAAACGTTCCCAGAAACTGGAAGTATGAGTAACGTGATACAATAACGGAAAAGGGCGGTAAATAATGCGCGAAACTGAAGTAACATTTTAGCAATGGCAAGACACAATCCATTTGTCTCTACAAGGCAGCGAGGATGTCTGTGTGTGCAACCAGCCATTTATGTGAATACATCTTTCTAACTTATTACCACATTTCGCTCCAGGAACAGCTATGTGGCAGTGAATTCCAAACACGGCTACAGTTCTTTACGAAGATTGCAAAATGTGAAAGACGTAGTTTCTCCCCATCCATTCTTTCCTTTCTTTTTTGCCTCGATTCAACTTTTCGTTTGTAAGTTCCCGTGTAGTGACGGCCAATTAAGATCACTGGAGTGATGAAATCTGGAATGAGAACATGATTTCTTAAATAGTAACTGTGTGACGGGGCTGTCGCACTTTGTTAGGCGTGGGACGATGTGTGGAGGTACGGCTACCAAAGCGACAAAATCAGAGTGCGATCCACTTGTCGCACCACAGTGGGTGCCCTGCGTTTACGCCTTTTGCAGCAAGGCATGCAGGGTGTCCGGGACTTGGGCAGCGTCAAGGGTGGGGCCTCGCAAATCGTTTTAGTGCACTGGGGCCCGCCGCTCTCGCACCACACGACGCCGGGCGGCTGCATTGTCAGCGTCCGTTAGGAGAATTTTAACGTCTGATTCCACGGAGGTCGACAGTATGGTGCCCATGTAAACCACGGTCGTCCTACGGCCAGAGGCAGTTTCAGGTCTATACTTCCCCGCGCATAGACCGAAAAGCGCCATCTGATTGTTGGACCGGACCGGTATGACGTGTTTTGACGCAAATGAGTGCGCTCCGAATTTGGCGGGACGATCCGTGACAGGAGGAAAATTTGCTGTAGTGGTCTGGAGGGGTACAATCTAACAGAATGATTGACAGCTGTTTCTGTGTCCTCGCACGAATGTAGGTTTTCCAGCCCGGTGAGGACAAGGTGCTAATCTTTCGGCGTGAAAGCGAACTGAGGAGCTGAACGATTCACTTGTGGACGGCTGGGGAGATCGGTCGTGTTTCGCTTCTGGATCTCCAAACAAAACTACAGAGTACTTCTTTTCTGGTCAGTCAGAGTGAATAGTCCGGGCAGAAACTGTCTTTTACCACTTGGTAACAACAGTCGGATTTGTTTGTCGTTTCGCGCTTGCAATATTTCGGTCGGGTCTTTACCCACCGGCGCGGATCGCCGCTGACAGCAGTTGCTACATCATCCCTGTGCTCCGAACTGTCGGCGCGCTCCCATTGGTAATGTATTCGAAGCCCCGGCGCAGTAGTCTAATTAATATGATCCCTCCTAGCTCACGGTGTCGTCTTGTCGTCATACACAGCCACGGCTTGTATGTGTGATCTGTGACAAGGGCTGGCATTCCCGATTGATTTTGTTCGTAACAATCAGGGGTAACATGTTAAGATCCTCTCATTCACAAAATTTGTGAGACTCTACTAATTCCTGTACGCGAATTCAGCCAGCATCTCCTTACCTAAGATACATTGTTCTTATTTACATTCCATTCAATATTTCTGTCTAGTAATACTTTTGGAGTTCTCACAGTAAATCACATTGTGATAGCAAAATCTTAGAACTACACTCCTGGAAATGGAAAAAAGAACACATTGACACCGGTGTGTCAGACCCACCGTACTTGCTCCGGACACTGCGAGAGGGCTGTACAAGCAATGATCACACGCACGGCACAGCGGACACACCAGGAACCGCAGTGTTGGCCGTCGAATGGCGCTAGCTGCGCAGCATTTGTGCACCGCCGCCGTCAGTGTCAGCCAGTTTGCCGTGGCATACGGAGCTCCATCGCAGTCTTTAACACTGGTAGCATGCCGCGACAGCGTGGACGTGAACCGTATGTGCAGTTGACGGACTTTGAGCGAGGGCGTATAGTGGGCATGCGGGAGGCCGGGTGGACGTACCGCCGAATTGCTCAACACGTGGGGCGTGAGGTCTCCACAGTACATCGATGTTGTCGCCAGTGGTCGGCGGAAGGTGCACGTGCCCGTCGACCTGGGACCGGACCGCAGCGACGCACGGATGCACGCCAAGACCGTAGGATCCTACGCAGTGCCGTAGGGGACCGCACCGCCACTTCCCAGCAAATTAGGGACACTGTTGCTCCTGGGGTATCGGCGGGGACCATTCGCAACCGTCTCCATGAAGCTGGGCTACGGTCCCGCACACCGTTAGGCCGTCTTCCGCTCACGCCCCAACATCGTGCAGCCCGCCTCCAGTGGTGTCGCGACAGGCGTGAATGGAGGGACGAATGGAGACGTGTCGTCTTCAGCGATGAGAGTCGCTTCTGCCTTGGTGCCAATGATGGTCGTATGCGTGTTTGGCGCCGTGCAGGTGAGCGCCACAATCAGGACTGCATACGACCGAGGCACACAGGGCCAACACCCAGCATCATGGTGTGGGGAGCGATCTCCTACACTGGCCGTACACCACTGGTGATCGTCGAGGGGACACTGAATAGTGCACGGTACATCCAAACCGTCATCGAACCCATCGTTCTACCATTCCTAGACCGGCAAGGGAACTTGCTGTTCCAACAGGACAATGCACGTCCGCATGTATGCCGTGCCACCCAACGTGCTCTAGAAGGTGTAAGTCAACTACCCTGGCCAGCAAGATCTCCGGATCTGTCCCCCATTGAGCATGTTTGGGACTGGATGAAGCGTCGTCTCACGCGGTCTGCACGTCCAGCACGAACGCTGGTCCAACTGAGGCGCCAGGTGGAAATGGCATGGCAAGCCGTTCCACAGGACTACATCCAGCATCACTACGATCGTCTCCATGGGAGAATAGCAGCCTGCATTGCTGCGAAAGGTGGATATACACTGTACTAGTGCCGACATTGTGCATGCTCTGTTGCCTGTGTCTATGTGCCTGTGGTTCTGTCAGTGTGATCATGTGATGTATCTGACCCCAGGAATGTGTCAATAAAGTTTCCCCTTCCTGGGACAATGAATTCACGGTGTTCTTATTTCAATTTCCAGGAGTGTATTTAATAGCTGAATGCACCTGTATTATCATTGCTGTTTGCCAGATACAAGTGTTCAGCTATTAAATTACCATAATAGAATTATGTCGAAGACGTAACTGTTAAAGTGATCACAAACAGGACCATATCATAATATCTCCATAGACTGTCTGTTTCGTGATAGGAACTGTGGTGGTTCAAGTAGAAGGTTGAGTGTATTAACGTTACTAGGGTATCTTTAATGAATTTAGGCGACATGGACCCCTCTGAGGCGCGGCACCTCGCACGTAATACGGCATATCTGCACAAGATTTTGTTTATGGATAAATCATCATTTACAGACCAGGGGGAAATCAATTTCTACAGTATTCACTATTGCACAGCCGAAAAGCTTCCATGGCTAAGAGAAGACGATACACTACGACTTCTGTCTGTCAGTATGTGGTACGGACTTCTCATGAATCGCTTCAGTGGTCGCTGTGCTTAATAACACTTACTGACGGGTATATTAGTGGGGTAGCTCTCGACATAAGCTCAACACTTGGTAACATTACTGAGGTCCCTCCCATTCTGCAGAGAATTGTACTTCTGTGAGAGAATAACTGCACATTATCGGAGCATTCAGGAAACACAGAACGGGCTGCACACTCACTAGACTTAAGACCTTGGGACCCTTGACTTTACGGAGAAACGTATAGCACATGCTTCTGCTGCTAGAAGTCCAGACGAAACTGAGTCAGCAGTATGCCTGTCCAGTTTCTGTGTATGGCATGTGTCAACGTTCAAGGTCAATGACCAGGGCCACACAGCCGCCTTGTGCATTTCCCGGCCATGTGATGCCTCCACTGTTGTTTGCAACCATTGTAGGTTCCCGTGTATTGTGCTGAAACAGACAGCTGCGCCAGGATGAAGAGCGTGACACGGTGCTTCCTCTGTGCAAACTTGGCGGCAGCTTTTAGGCTAACTGCGTCCGCAACTGTTGGCCATACAGGTTTTTCGGCGGGTCTATACTGTTCACTGTAGTACTTTTCTAAGTGCTGAGTAACAATACAAGAGTCATATCCGATATAGATTATCCGTTTAATTTAGCCATTTATGCTTCAACAGTGTTAACTGTCCCTTATGTTTCCCAAGCGCGAATGTCGTGGACGTCACTTGCAACCACAGGAACCTTCATTGTAATGTGATAATCAGTAGTTACTGTAACTCTAGGAATTGAGTAGTCAGGAGGTATTTTATGCACTGCAAAGATGATAGGACGGGTTAGATTTGATTAGTAATACTATACGTCGCGTGTAGGTACGTCAGCCCAAGCAACCGAAGATGCAGTATATATTTGCGTGCAGTATTCGCACAGAGTGGAATTGTCACGCACTAAATGTGCACTGATAAAGAATTGTGCAGCAGTAGGAATACTGGACATGGGCGTATTCCTCATCTGAAAGAGTGTTTTCCAATAAGCCTTCAGCGGTAAGTACATAATACTGTATAATGTTTTGAAGGTTGATACTGCGGTCATGTTAGCTTCTATGTTAATGACGTACAGGAAATTTGACGACATACATAGGCTTTAGAAAACCATTAGCATAACCAACGAAGATACACTCCCACAATAGCGTAGGTATTGACCACATTGCGATGACTACCTACAGCACGGAATGGTCTACAGCACAAAGTTTGTACAGTCAAATAAATTTTTCTTTTTAATATCACACAATAAGCCTACCTAATATACAGCATAAAGAACAGCACTGATCATCATCTCCCACTTACCTTTGTGCAAGACCGATACTACTAGTTTTTAACTGTCTATGGGCAAAAATACTTTATGCATGGCATCAAATAACGGCATGAGTTGTACTTATATTTGCGGTCATCACGTCGGTTTTCATCCTCGAAAGTGGTTATTAACCTAGCATCATGGGAGTACATAGTCATTCAGTGCGATCTGTCTGAGTACTTCGCCGGCCGCGGTGGTCTAGCGGTTCTGGCGCTGCAGTCCGGAACCGCGGGACTGCTACGGTCGCAGGTTCGAATCCTGCCTCGGGCATGGGTGTGTGTGATGTCCTTAGCTTAGTTAGGTTTAAGTAGTTCTAAGTTTTAGGGGACTTATGACCTAAGATGTTGAGTCCCATAGTGCTCAGAGCCATTTTTTTGTCTGAGTACTTCCATGACCCAAGGCTGATAATCACTTGAACATTGCCTTGGTGACCGAAAACAGTATTGATGACAAACTTAAAAGTGCTACTGGTGCCGTTATTTGATTCCAAATAATTGCTACAGTTGTGGCCCTGTACCATCATGTGCCATATGCTTGCATAATTGATACTGTGTGCCATCGAGTAAAGAATCTATGTTTTGCAGGATCATCTATTTAGACCACTGTCTACGAATGTACTCTACTATTTTTGCCAAGAGAAAACCATGTTCGGAGACTTTACATCTTATTTGGCAGAACAGTTTCTGTAAGAGCCGATCAAAAAATTTCCGTTCAAAGGCCGTGCAGTCCAGGACCGGCATGCCAACCAGGCTAAATCGCCGTGAATACTGAGGCAGTCTTTCCACCAAGCACACAATGTCCTGGTGTCTGAAGAAGCCCGAAGTGCTTGGTGCACCATCCTCGTCCGATTGTAATCGTCGATCCTTCGAAGCCTTTTTAAAAGGACCGAAGGCGTGATAATCGCATGGGGAGAGATCACGACTACAGGGCGGGGGTGCTCGAGTGCCTTCCACTTGAGTTGACATAACTTCTGGGTTATAACAACTGTTATCATGAAGCAGCAGTACCCCTTGCCGTAACGCTGGTTTTCACAGACATGCTGCCCCATGGACATTCTTTATCCTCCGATGGATACCTACAGGTATTTCTCCTTCGGCAGCCAAGAAAAGAATGACAGCACATTTGTCCTGTACGGACGCTATTTGGTTAAGTTGCCATAGTTCACTTTTCTACATTTGGAAAGACAAGAACGTTTAACTGTTCCCTTGCACTTGTTTGGTGCTTATATAACCGCATTGTAGTCGTGCTATTGGGCATATACGATGCAGTAACGTTCTCAAGTGGAGAAATTTGCTCCTCCTGATGTATCCAATTCTGGCTGGTAAAAGTATTCCTCCGTGAAACAGTGATGTGGCTCACCAGGGACAGCGAGATGGCTTGCGAATTTGCGTGTGCAGACGTCAGCTTATAAGGAAACCGATAATTTCAGATTCTGAGACATAGCATCTATTATTGTAAGCACTGTACTGTTCTGTTTGGGGTGCTATTATGGAGCCCAAGGACTGCTACTGCTTGTGATGTGTTTAAAAATGACGTTTTGCACTTAGAGATAAATAATGAACTTACACAACAGACAACAGTCAACGTAACTTTCTCTCAGTTTCAGAGTAGACACTTTGAGCCTATTTAAATGTATTTGTTGCATATTTAACTGATTTTTTTTGTTGCCATCAGGATCTTTACGAGACAGTATGGAGCAAACACCACACTGGGACGTATCTGCCAATCTGCCATGAAAAACAGCTTGTTGACTGATGTAACTGTTGCTGCTCCTGGTGCTGCTGTTGCTGTGTAGCACATAATTTTCTCATCGCATTTGTGTGCTCCTCCTCGTTGCTACTGTGATTGCTGGAGTCAGTTACCAATAGCCCGAAGGAAGGACTTTGTTCAGCCTGGGGATGACTAGTCTTTAGCTAGTTCACCTCAATGGGTAGTGATCTGAGTGTGCTAGGCTGATACAAGGCGAATAATTTTCCCACGACGCGACGGTCGGTGCTATCTTTGATATAAAAATTTAAATGTCCTGGAAGGAAGCATTGCCTTACAGAGGCACTAGGAGCGGGAGCAGGAAGCGGCCAATAAAAAGGCTTCGTTCTTCGCCTGTTTCTGATTGGCTGATGTTGGCGTTTTAAGGGATTCGACTTTCTAAAGTCTGGAGTAAGTAATGCATCGTTGTCAACCAACTTATATTACCCACCACGGAAAACTGAAAGAATTGTAGCGCGCGTTGCTGCGCGTGGACGTGGAGTTCTGTTCAGCCATTGTCCAGTTATTCAACCTCCCACTGACCAGGCACGTGCTCTATACACAGACGCGTGACACCAGACTGCGGAGTCAGTAGACTGTGCATTCAGTAGACAGTAGGAAGTGGTATCAAGTGAATGGAAATGTTCACTCAACACACTTAGCGAGTTTAACTGAAATCAATGAATTCACTTTTTTCATAGATATTTGTGGTATTTTAGAGTGACTTTTTCCCTGTTTACTGTAAACTGTATTATTGCTTTGCTTTTGCTGATATTAATGTCGGAATTTGCTAGTAATCAATTGGAGACAGTGTATGTACTGTTTGAGGTGTACATAGCTCAGTCTAGAGGTCGGATCTCGCAATCTTCAAACAGTTGCTTTGAGTGATTAAACATCCGAGTAGTTTGTTGAGTGGCCAACACAAATTCCTCTCCTATGCTACATTTTCTATCTCAGAGTAGCACTTGCAACCCACGTCCTTAGTTCTTTGCTCGATTTATTTCAATGTTTTCCCCTACTGTTTTTACCCTCTACAAGTTCCCTCTACTACTGTGGAAGTTAGTCCCTGATGTCTTAATAGATGTCCTTTTATCATGTCCCTTCCTATTGTCAGTGTTTTCGATATATCTCTTTCCTCGTCGATTCTGCAGAGAACCTCCTGATTCCTCACGTTCTCGGTCCACCTATTTTTCAACATTCGTCTGTAGTACCACAACTCAGACGCTCCCGCCCTCTTCTGCCCCGGTTTTCCCATAGTCCATGATTCGCGGCAATACAATGCTGTGCTCAAAACGCACGTTCTCAAAAATTTCTTCCTCAAACTAAGGACTATGTTTTAACCAACAGACTTATCTTAGCCAGTTATTCCCTTTTTGCCACTGTTAGTTTGCTTTTATGTCGTCCTTGCTCCGTCCATCATGCGTTATTTTCTGCTTCGTGATCCACAATTGTAAATTTCAGTTTGTCCCTATTCTGATTTCTGCTACATATTACTCTCATCTTCCTTATGTTTAGTCTAAAAACCATATTCTGTCCTCATATGATTATTCATTCCATTCAACAGGTACTATAATTCTTCCCCACTTTCACTGACAATTGTAATGTCTTCAGCGAATCTTGTCATTGACACCCATTCACCTTGAATTTAAGTCCCTTTGATGAAGCTTCCTTTTGTATCTGTCATTGCTTTCTCAATGTATAAATTAAATAGTAAGGGTGAAAGACTAAGACCTTCCGTACTTTTAACCCGAGCACTTCGTTCATGTTCCTTCAGTCTTATTGGTACCTCTTGGTTCTTGTACATATTAAATTAACTGTCTTTCCTTGTAGCTTACGCCCTATTTTTCTCAGAATTTCGAACATCTTGCACCATTTGACACTGTCGAACGCCTTTTTGTCGGCAGGTCCTATGAACGTGCCTTGACTTTTCTTCAGTCATCATCAACCCCAACGTCAGAACTGCCTGTCTGGTGCCTTTATCTTTCCTAAAACCAAACTGATCGTCATCTAACAGATCCTCAATTTTGTTCTCCATTCTTCTGAATATTATTCTTCTCAGCGACCTTGATGCACGACTGTTAAGCTGATTGTGTTGCACATCTTTTAGTTGTTGACATTAGAACAGTGAGACGTTTAACCTCGTATCGCAGGTGAAAACGAAGCTGCCAGATATTTAGCCTAATTTTACGGATCTTGTGGTTATAATTAGTGTTGAAGTGCAGAGAATTAAAGAGGGTCTGTCAATAACATTTAAGATTAAATCCACGGAGAAATACTTCGCGATATTTGTCTTACGTGCCTTGCAAATATAGGAGTCAATGGATTTCTGGTGCAACCGCGTGTGGAACCTGTTTTATGTGGCCTTCAGCTTGCGTAGGTTCTATAGCCATCAGTTAATAAGAAAAAAATTGAATATTTTAAACGTATAATTAAACATGTTACTATAATTAATTACACGACTATTAGTATAAAAGGATAAGTTTCTCAATTTCCAACACAGAAAAAATAATTGCATTACTCCTGTATAAAAACGTTAGCAGACAGTTTTGTAGGGTCACAATTCTTTACGATGTAAACACTGTTTCCGTTGACAGGTAAGAAAGTGACTGCACCGTCTCTCTATGTCTGAGACCAAATTTTAAAATTGCTAGATAAAATAAATATTATCTGACATCTAAGAGCTTCCTTATCATTCTTTGTCAGGAAGACAATTTAAGCTTGTACGGAAAGGCATTATACGTTTCAGCAGTTAATGTGATGTTGCTGGAACCCTCAAGAAATGATGATTAAATGGTTAACACACCCAACGTCTGAAATATCAGAAGTGTCTGAAGTTCTTAATTTTAAGTGGCACAAACGATCAAAGAATGAATGTTATTCCAGAGGTTCTAGAGCTACTTCAGTGGCGTACTGGAATGTTATGGAACATAGCAAGGTATATAGGTTGGAATCAATCAATAATAAATTCCCTTATTTATAATTTATATTCCCCGTTCGACTGCCCACTGTGACCTGATCTCCATTCAAATTCAGAAAATGAATGATTGCACGCTGTTCAAGTAAGGAAAACGTCGCCATTTTAAGTATTTAAAACAGTTCTCATTCTCGCCGCTGGCGGTAAAATTCCATCTGCCGTACGGTGCTGCCATCTCTGGGACGTATTGACAATGAACGCGGCCTCATTTTAAAACAATGCACATGTTTCTATCTCTTTCCAGTCCAGAGAAAAAAATTCGGAGGCCTTAGAACTTGAATGCACCTCATACTGTGCGAGGACATTGACCTTAGATAAGGACTCTCCCCCACCTCACCCCTGTTCACCTCTTGGCAGGTCCCCGGACTCGCACACGCTAAGTGGACATTCGCGCGCCGGAGATCCCCGCCATCAGTGTCTCGCGTGTGCCGTCATGTTCAGTGTTCCGTGTTCACCGTCACACTCCATCGTTCACCAGTGCCATCGTCTTCTTCAGTGTTTGTGCGTCGTATCAACAGTTTGCAGTGTGGATTCTCGTCGAGTGTGAACGGCTCCGTGTTTGTCTTTATGTGTCTACTGTTTTATTGCCCACCATTCTGTAACTTATGTGTCTTCTCAGTGTTTTTTCTCATTGTGTTTCCTATGGCTGAAGAGCAGCGTAGAATGCTGCTGACAGCCTGCCTGTTGTACAGGTTTAAACTAACAATAAAGAAAAAGAAAAAAAATAAACACTCTTATCGCTTGGCGTTGACGGCGCGCCAGCGGGGACGTGCACACCTAGAACGACTAGTGTGCGCGTCCGGGATAACGTTCCGCTGGCCACTGCGAAAACTCTAAGTCCTTATCTAAGGTCAACGTTCTCGCACCGTATATAAGCGAGCGCGCCCTCGCGCTACGCTCAGTCTGTGTCTTGCTGATGCACAGGCAACTGCATTGAACGCCGCCAACACGCCCTACAGGAGGTATCGTCGTACCCGCACAACAGGCTACAAAACCATAGAAAACATTGAACTTACAACAACATCAGGAGACAAGAAAAATCGCATTCCAGTGAAGAGTGTTGCAGCCCACGCCCTCGTCGATGGACCTTGTATATTTCGTGGATGTTCTCTGAATTTTAGCTTGGATATAAACGATACTTTCTCACATTGAAATTGATGGTTCACCGTTGCCATAGTAAGAGGTGGTAGCGGAGTATCTAGTGTACCTGGTCTCGAAACATTTAATGATAGAGATGTAATTGCCTATCGTATCTATCATATGTTTGAAATTGGTAGTTAACATTTTGGTAAATCAGCGATGTAACAAAACTACCATTGAGTACCCAGAGAGGTTCTACTGATTTCACATTGTACATATACACATACATGTACCATCTAACTAACAAAATGGAAATTTCTGAGTCGTCCGTCTTCGTAAAACACAAAATGGTGGAGTAACACTCGTGATGTTGTACCTATTCCCTTGCTGCCATGCGAAACACTTGATCAGTCGAGCATCGAATCTGCTTCACATTTCTACCGGTAGAAGTAAGTTTGACCATAGAAAGGCATATGGATCAGGCTTTCAGATGCTTTCAGTGGATTTGCCTGCCGTTACAGCATCGTCGAAACTCTCGTATACAACAGATTACATAATACTCTGGAATAAATCATAGATTCTAGCAGCTAGTAAGCTAAACAAGGAGAGAAAACTGGCCAATATTGCAGCAATCATGCGTCACATGAGAAAACGGTTAATAGTGAATTACTCCTGGGTTATTATTAGCTTCAGTAATTTCTGCTATGCTACCAACTGTGCAGAGAAATGAGGAATGAGTTACAGCTTAGCCAGGTCATTACCAAATGGAAACTGAGTTATCTGATTTTAATTTCTGCGCTCTGTTCACTTAAGGAACCCATTTGTTCTGGGTTACATTTCTCTGAGGGAAATATTCATTTTTATGAGAATTACTTTATAGGCTACATCCGTCTTCAGTTTCTGTAGGATTTTTAATACTTCACTAGCAGCTGTGTTCTGATAGAAATGGAAGTCTCTCGGCGATCTTGCACAGTGCCACACGATTATTTTGTATCAGTTACGCACAAGTATTATTTCTGTCGCATCTGTATCATATGCCGGGGTACGCCACCGTGTAAATACAGAACTGACGAAGATTATGGGAGTAAAGTGAACAGTTGTTCAGAACTGTTCTGGATATTGTAACTATTCCTCCCTATTGCTAACTAATTAACTAATTAGGTTGCGATATGGACTGTTTCTGCTATGACACATTACTCCGTCGGACATACTAACAACACGAGATGATCTTTGCGAACTGTGGTAAGTGCAAGGCTATGTTGAGTAATTCGTGAGAAAAAACTCCGGCATTTTTCCCAAATCACCTTCTCTTATGAGTTGGGAGAGGTATATTCACCTCTTATCTTATACAGCTGTGCCGTTGTTCGTACTGAATTTCTTCTCAATAGGTCGCAGGTTCTAGCATGCGTACAATGAACGGTGAAATATGCTACGGCAATTGGGAAATTTTCAACACTACTACAATGAACGGCATAAAACAAAAGGATGGCATTTGACTTTTTATTCTCTCAGTATCGATGGAATGTCAAGTGGGAATGTTTCAACACTACTACAATAAAGGTATGAAACAAGAGGATTCCACCTGATTTTTGTATTCTCAGTATCAAAAATTAGGGTAAAATAACCTTACCAGGACAACCCTGCTCAGTTGGCATCCTGTCTCAGTCGAAACTTGGCAGTTTGAAAGGTGGGCAAAAGTAAAGGGACAACAGTTTTGGCCGAGGTGACAACACTCAGTTGTTCACGAGAAAATTACAATCAAAGGTTTTGCTCCACTTCATCAGCGCCCGCGTGGCTTTAAACTAAGAGAGCTGATAGCATAGTGATTAAGAACGTTCTTTCGAACTTTTGTTCCCATGTTCAAATTCAGTCGCTTTTTCCACAAGTATCTCACATAAATAGTTAAGGTGGCATCTAGAAATATAATTTACTTATTGACGACAGAAATAAGCATATCAGATCTTACTAAAATAGATTTTATCACAAATCGTATGTACTCTTGTATAATTAAAAGCGAGTGAAAATAAGAAACATATAAATTCTAAAATAACTGTTGCTTTGATTTTTACGTTTATACTTTAACAGAAATAATACATCATGAAAACATTCGCAGCACTACGAGCAACGTGCGGAGGCACAATTGACACAGTCACATTGTTGGTGCGAATATCATTAGGAAAAGCAACCTTATTAACGTCGCTAAATACTTCACGATCTGTTGAGAATTTATCAGGAGACGGATCATATCGAAGCATTTTCTCGAAAGATGAGCCTGCAATTAACTATGAATCAAGACGTGTAATTTAACTGCTTCGCTACTAATTGTGATTTCGTTTCTATGTACCGCGCGAACAGGGCAGTTCTGTCGTAGGTGAAGTCAATTGTTCATTATCAGTAAAGGTACACGTCGCAGTGTTGACAAAACAGTATGCATCCTGGCGGAATTACTTTTAATGAACGCGTCGGTATTCCGATTTTATCGACGAACAAGCCATTATGTGAGGAGAGCTACTTTTGTTCCCACTCGTCAATAATGTACAGAAACAGCACCATTTTCTTCCGTAAGGTCACAAAGGTTTGTTTAAAAACTGATGACAGATGTTTTTTGAAAACTTGCCAGATTCTGCCGCCGTTGCGTACACAGTCGGTAAGTTTTGACTTATGCGATTCTTTCAAGGAGAAATACAGATTGCAGCAGCGTCATGGCACCAAAGACATCAGCACCAAAGTGTATGTTTGATGAATTACGGGATACAGCAAGACTGTTTCAACTTGAAACTTTCTGGAATTCACAATGACTTCTTTTCAAGTTCAGACTAAACAAGATGTGAGTATCACACCCGTAGTAAGAGAACGTTATCCTTTTGACGTGAGAAAATTACTGAAATAACTGTCTCCAAGAACTCAGTGGCAAATCCGGTTCTCTAAATCAACAAGACATATACCAGTTATCGGAACGGCATCAGGACCCGTACACAACAGCCACAATACCTGGGAAACAATACCAACATCAGTTTTTGGACGATATTGACTCTTGGGATGACAAAGAGATCCTTCCTTAAACGATGGCCTCTTTCTCGTTGAAACTGGAATACCGGCGTGTTCATTAAAATCAATTCCGGAAAGGTCTGTGCCGGTATGTCATCTCTGCGACGTATACTTACACCTGCAGATGAAGAAATACATACGCTGATCACAGAAGTGCCCCATCCACACCGCAAACCAGAGAAAATCACAAGTAGAAGCGAAGTAACTGCAATACACGTTTTGGTCTTTAATCTATTGCAGGCTCGATCTTCGAAGGAAGTATTTCGATATGTATGAGTTTGGCGGCGAAATTATAGCCGGTTGTCGAGGTATCTAGCAACGTTAACATGGTTGTTTTCCTAATAATTATCACACTAAAAACATGACTCTGGGAAACTTATATTTGCACAGTGCTTGGAATTTTTCTCCTTTTAATAATTTTGATGTGGAATGCAATGGTTCTACTGAAGTAATACAGTATAAATTAAAAACGGTAGTAGCAGAATTTATGAGTTTTTCATTTTCAATTGCCGTTAACTAGAAAATATTATGTAAAATTTTGACAAGAAGAGCTGGGTGGAAAGCAATCTGTGGCTGTTTGCAGATGACGATGATGATGATGATATTTAGTATGTGGGTAGCTCAACGGTGCGGTCATTAGCAAACAAAGTCCCAATCTTTACACAGTCTAATCTAGCCACTTTCACGAATTATGATGAAATGATGAGAACAACATAAACACCCTGTCCCCAGACAGAGAAAAATCTCCAACACGGCCTGGTATCGAACACGGGACCCCGTGATCCAGAAACAATAACTCTAGCCAGCAGACCACGAGCTGCGGACATTTGCTTATCAAGCTGCGGTGTACGGAAATATCTCGTCGTTGAGTGACTGTACGAGGATACAAGGTAACTTAGAATAAACTTCTAGATTAGATCTGCTTCTCGTTTCAGTTCGTCCACAGCGAGGAAATCCTCTCGGATGTGGAACATGTCAGAAAACAAGAATACGCAACAAATAATTGCAAAATAAGAGCAAAAAATGGCTCTGGGTACTTCCATGCCCGAGGCAGGATTCGAACCTGCGACCGTAGCGGTCGCGTGGTTCCAGACTGCAGCGCCTAGAACCGCTCTGCCACTCCGGCGGCAATAAGAGCAAACATTCTAATGTACCTTCAGCATATCCCAAATGAAATTGCTCTTGTGGATGTGGAATCAGCAGTTAGTATACACCAGTTACTTAAACAGTCCTCTGCAGGACGTTGTTGGGTCGCACCGTAAATAATTGATATTGTTCGTTATTAGGCTTGGAAAACTTTAGCTTGGCTTGGCAAGTTACCCCAGAAAATAAGCCAGGAGGACATTATGGAATGAAAGTAAGCATAGTACGTTAGATTTTTAATTTTTATACAACCTCCAGCATGTCTGACAATATTCGCGTAGCAAACAGAGATTTGTTTAGGCTCTTCAGCACTTCTCCCAGCTAAATTTATTACAAGCTGTAATCCCAATAGCTTAACACTGTCAACTTCTATCTGCTTGTAGTCATATATTAGGCATATACTGGCAGGAAATCTTTCACAAGTTCTGAAGTGCGTATAGTAGGTTTTTTCAAGGTTTAGTGACAGAGAACTCGCTAAGGACCAGTTACTACTGTCCTTAAAAATTTCATTAGCCGAACTTTGTAATATTATGCTAGATTTACTATTTACTGCATTTTTTGTATCACCTGCAAGAAAAATCAAGGCATCTGCTAATGTTATTGATGAAAGGTCATTGATATACACAAGAAAAAGCAAATACCCTAAGATGGAACCTTGAGGGACACCACATGCTATTGGTTCCCAGTTGGATGATGCCTGATAGCTTAATACGCGTCTCTTTCCTACTGACACACTTTGTTTTCTGTCAGAGATATTGGATTAAAACTATTTCGCCGTATTATTCTAATTTAGTTAAAAAGATATTGTGATTTACAGACACAAATGCCTTTGACACATCACAAAATATACCAGTAGCCTGTAATTTGCTGTCTAATGAAATAAGTACGTTCTCATGTATGTGTAGATAATCTTCTCAATATTTGAACCCTTTAGAAATCCAAAGTGTGACTTGGATAATATTTTATTTCTGGTCAGATGATTAAGAAGAAGACTATGTATTATCTGTTCTAAAATTTTTGAATTCGACGAAGTCTGATATTATTTACTTATCTCCTTTCTTATACAAAGGCTTTACGTGAGCATATTTCAGCCACTCAGGAAATGTTCCACTCATAAAAGACTGGTTACATACATGTCGTAAAATGTCAGTAAACTCAGAGGCATACTGTTTAATCAACTTTGCTGGTATATTATCGTAGACACAATTTTTTGATTTTACAGAGGTCATTACTTCTATTGGCGTTGCGAAAGTCATAGTCTTATTATTGTAGTCATCTGTAGTGACTGGTTTGAGATATTCTGTTGCAGCATCTACTGAATATGAAAACACCATCTTTGCAATAACAGTTATGAAGTGCTTTATGAAAGATTCAACAACACTGCACATGTTTGTTACTTATGTATCATTTATTCTAGATACTGTGTGTGTTCCTCTTCATCTTTGGTTCTACCAATATCTTCCTTTACTATATTCCATACTGACTTTATTTTGTTGACTGATGTGACTATCATTTGCTGGTAACACATTTGTTTCGTGTTCCTTTTAATCTCTTCAGTATTTTGCAACATGTTTTGTAGTGATCTGTAACATTTACACCAGAGCTATTTCTGACAAGTATAGTTTCCTTTTTGTCTTCCTTGAGTAATCCACGGCGTTCTACTGACTTTGGTATAACTGTGTTAGTTTTGGGGGAAACCAGTTTTCAAATAGTGTAGCTACTCTTATTTTTAACTAACAGTACGAATAAAATTGAATGACAATGGTACTGAATGCAATAAGTTCTTACTGAAAGATTTTTCAAGAAAATCTACCTTAAAATCAATAGCAACCACTAATTATTTCTTTTTTGTTGTTATGTGGGCCAAAACAGCATCAAATTGATTTATGAGCAAATTAAAATTAATGCTGGTAGTCGGTATACACTTACTATTATGAAATTGTACTTCTGTTTCACACGTTGCCCAAGGCAAAACTTGTGAATATCTATGTTATTAAAATTATGGCAATTCCAGATGAATATGGCGGCTCCTCAGTCCTCCATTTCTGCCTCACAAAAGTCAAAAGCTAAACTAAATCTTGCTACATTTAACATACGTATACCAGTGGTCACATGATGTTCGTAGAGGCAGATGATGTCAGCTGGGTTGGATGACCAATTCATTAATGTAGATAAGTAGCTCATCAATTGTACTTCTAGCCCTCTTTATTTTGATGCATTTTACATTGACTGACATAATACGGGTTGGAAAGAAAATTTCTGTTGATTGGTGAACTTTTTTAACCAACAGCTAGTTAGTGTGAAGAGTGATGAATGGCATCTTGCACTAAATGTAGAAAAATGTGAGTTAATGCGGACGAATTGAAGTACAGCATTATTAGTGCACTGCTTGATGTAGTCAGGTCGATTAAATATCTAGGCTTAACGTTGCAAAGCGATATGAAATGGTCGAGCACGTAAGGAGCTTAGTAGGGAAGGCGAATGGTCGACTTCGGTTTATTGGGTGAATTTTAGTAAAGTGTGGTTCCTATGTAAAAGGAAACCGTGTGTAGACCAACAGTACGATCCATTCTTGAATACGCCTCGAGTGTTTAGGTCCCCACCACGTCGAATTAAAGGTAGACGTGGTGGTAATTCAAAGGCGCGCTGCTAAATTTGTTACCGTTTCGTTCGGTCAACATGCAGATGTTATGGAGATATTTCGTGAACTTCAATGGGAATCCGTGGAGGGAAGCTACGTTATTTTATGAAATACTACAGAGAAAATTTAGAGAACCGGCGTTTGAAACTGACTGCAGAACAATTCTGCTGCTGCCGAAGTACAATGCGCGTGAGGACCACATAGATAAGAGGAATTAGGGTCCGTACTGAAGCATATAGTCAGCCTTTTCTCATCATTCTGTTTGATAGTGGAACAGGAAAGTAAATGAGTAGTAGTGATACAGCATACACTCTGCCATGCACCGTACCGAGACTTGAGGAGTATGTATGCAGGTGGCGAAAAAAATTGTTTTTAATAATATTTGAAATTTTTATTTTCTTTTGTTAGTATTAGTGGCAAATGCTTCCGCAAGAAAAGGAAAAGAAATATGACATTGTACTGTATTTGAACTCGGTGCACAAAACTCTAAACTATGGTATTAACCACTGCACTATCACCTTGCTTAGTTTAAGGTGACGGACGCGTACTGGTGAAATGGAACTCAAATTTTGACTGTAATTTACTCGGAAACTATTGATTGTTGGAATCTAATCCAAAATACATGCTTGTTTGCTTTCGCCTTTCTTTCACCCTTCCAAGTTTCAGCTGTGTCACAGGGCGACCTATGTCGCGTTCCCCTTGTTTCAGTCTAAAGGCAATATCTGAGTCTTAGTTTGCGAAGTCTAATCTTCACGTACCGATCATCATTGCAAGATCACAAAATAATCTCCACACGACTTTAATGACCAAAAGAAAACGTAAGAATGCGGGATTGTATATAAATGTTTTCCGAGGTACTGTTAATCACTAATTGACTTTTATGTGGAAATACAATCAGTCCAAAGCATATACCTGTTGCCTCTCCAGAACCTAGTGCAAGACTGCATGGTAAACGTTTCCCACGGCTACTTGACACTTTCATTAATTTGAATTACACGAAGTATCCTACTTGTTGTCGGGGTGGAAGTTAGTTCTTCATT
This sequence comes from Schistocerca cancellata, assembly GCF_023864275.1. NCBI lineage: Eukaryota > Metazoa > Arthropoda > Insecta > Orthoptera > Acrididae > Schistocerca > Schistocerca cancellata. The sequence continues at coordinate 982,354,942 of NC_064626.1, read as the reverse complement.
GCTTCAAAATTCGTCCTAGACTACTTGTTACCTAGCCTACAGTGCTGCGCCTTTCCGCACAGAGCGAATTTCCGTTTGGTCTGTTAAATCGGCCAGTGACTGATTACATTTAATAAAAATTAATATTTTCAACTTATTTTAGAGTTATAGTTAAGGAGCTGTAAGTTTGGATAGTATCGACATTCTAGTTGGAGGCGTATATAAACATTTAAATAGTAATACTACCGATCTTAACTGCTTGCTGGCTGACAGGATCGTGAGGCTTTCTACATCGTACGATGAAAAACTAACAAAAGTGGGTTCCGATTTGGCATAAATTCCACGGTGGGATACACAATATATCTATAGGAATATAGTGGTTAGGGAGTGGAGTACTGGAATACCCAATTCGACTCTAATGTTATTGACAAGTCTTGCGATCCGATACCAGTCTCGACGTAGTTGTGAGCCAGGAACTAGATGTGCGGCATCGGTAGTAGCAACAGCTACTAAGGTACGTCCAAACTTAGTGAAGCCGGACTCAGTGTTATATTTCGCCGCGCATTTATTCCTAAAATCCAGACTAACTATTTTAAATGGAAATAGTGTCGGTTGGGTAGTCTCAGTCATTAGTAATTAATTACATTCAGTTTTTGGCGAGAATTACCTTAAACGAGCTTAATATGAGAAAAAGGTTGGTAAACAGTCTTGTCATTTCGGGATTCTTTTACAAACGAAGTGTTCAGTTTTCTTAGTTGCTCAGTCTTTTTCCTAAGATAATCTTACTTCAAAGTAAATTAAAAGTTCTGTTTAACAAATTTAAAAATTATTTACTGTTGTGGTACGGAAAATGAAAAGATATTCAATAACTTGGCAAATTTCTATTAGCGTTCAAAGAAAACAATATAATTAGCTATTAATACTTCTCATTTGAGTCGTAGGTCTCAAGAAATTAGTTTCCTTTGACATAATTTCGTGGAGCTCTTGAAAGAAAATTTAATCTTACACAACAACAACATCATCATCTTTGAGACTGTGCCGCTTTATAAATTATTTAGTCCGTTTGTCCATTGTTCTTCCATGAAACACAATATCACTTCGACGTCGGCATTATGAACTGCAGTAAGAAAGTAATACCTTTCCAATTTAGTTAATTCCGAACAATATTCTTCATTATGCCACGACTTGAAATAAGCTCTTTTTAACGGCAGACCCATTATTTTTGATGCACGAATTTCGTGAAATTCTGCCACTGATGAAAGAATTCACTGCCCTCCGAATTACGTTTGTTCTCATTTTCGTAGACAAAATATGTTCGATTTCTGCCGGTTGTTCGTAAATTTGAACATCAGCTAATGTTATGCACTGAAAGTTCTTTGATTAGGTGCTGAATTTACATGTATAGGACTTTGAGTTCTCTTTTTCCGCCTCGGTAGCTGCGCGATCAACGCAGTGGATTGGTAAGAGAAGTGACCCTGGTTTGATTGACGGTCTAATAGGAGATTCTCTCAGTCCGTGTAAGGTGTGTAAGTTGTTATGTTCTTCTTACATCCGTACCGTCATAATTGACGTAACTATTGAAATTGTTGCATGGTCATGGGTCTACAGTCAATAAAACCGAAAGAAGTAGCCTTTGGTATCCACCTTCATATTATTAATGTTTGCTCCAAATCATTTCTCCTGATGTTGTGTCTCTTATACCTACCTTAAACTCTGACTGGAAAAAAAGTGTATCTGAAGTCTTTCACTTATATCATGAATAATTTGTGAACACTGCTCGATTAATTCATTGACATAAATTTCTGAAGTGTCAGTGAGTTTCATTCGGCTCTATTACTTTGCTTTAAAAGAGCACAAGAAACATAAATAACCCTCCAAGAAATCCACCTATGAAGGAAACGTCGGACACTGGCATAAGAACACTGGACTCGCATTCGAAAGGACGACGGTTCAATCCCGCGTCCGGCCATCCTGATTTAGGTTTTCCGTGATTTCCCTAAATCACTCCAGGCAAATGCCGGGATGGTTCCTATGAAAGGGCACGGCCGACTTCCTTCCCCATCCTTCCCTAATCCGATGAGACCGATGACCACGCTGTCTGGTCTCCTTCCCCAAACCAACCAACCAACCAACAGGCATAAGAAAAGGATTGATAGGTACTGTATCTACAGGGTGTTTCAAAAATGACCGGTATATTTGAAACGGCAATACAATCTAAACGAGCAGCGATAGAAATACACTGTTTGTTGCAATATACTTGGGACGACAGTACATTTTCAGGCGGACAAACTTTCGAAATTACAGTAGTTACAATTTTCAACATCAGATGGCGCTGCAAGTGATGTGAAAGATATAGAAGACAAAGCAGTCTGTGGGTGCGCCATTCTGTACGTCGTCTTTCTGCTGTAAGCGTGTGCTGTTCACAACGTGCAAGTGTGCTGTGGACAACATGGTTTATTCCTTAGAACAGAGGGTTTTTCTGGTGTTGGAATTCCACCGCCTAGAACACAGTGTTGTTGCAACAAGACGAAGTTTTCAACGGAGGTTTAATGTAACCAAAGGACCGAAAAGCGATACAATAAAGGACCTGTTTGAAAAATTTCAACGGACTGGGAACGTGACGGTTGAACGTGCTGGAAAGGTAGGGCGACCGCGTACGGCAACCACAGAAGGCAACGCGCACTAGTGCAGCAGGTGATCCAACAGCGGCCTCGGGTTTCCGTTCGCCGTGTTGCAGCTGCGGTCCAAATGACGCCAACGTCCACGTCATGCGCCAGAGTTTACACCTCTACCCATACAAAATTCAAACGCGGCAACCCCTCAGCGCCGCTACCATTGCTGCACGAGAGACATTCGCTAACGATATAGTGCACAGGATTGATGACGGCGATATACATGTGGGCAGCATTTGGTTTACTGACGAAGCTTATTTTTACCTGGACGGATTCGTCAATAAACAGAACTGGCGCATATGGGGTACCTAACACTCTAAGCGCCAAGCCCGTAAAATTTACGGGCCTGGGATCGCGCGAAAATCACCAAGCCCGTAAAATTTACGGGCCGCTACATTTAATTTCATTCAAAACACTGCAACGTTATTTCTACGGGTTTGGCCAGCGCTATACGTTTTTCAGATGTTTATTAACAAAATGCGTCCATAGATGTCACGGCAGCGCTGTAATTCATGTTAAAACTTATCTTTGCGTTCTCAGTCTGTATATCATTCAGTTGTTTGTCATCATGTTTCGGCGCGGTTTATCAGACGCAGAAATTGCGGATTTGATCAATCATAGCGACACTCTGGATAATGTAGAGAGTGATTCAGACGATTCTGAATGCAATGGTGTGTTTGAAGGTACGTATTTCCGAATTTTCCACGTAATTGTGCAGTACGCACATATCTGTTGAACATGTGTAAACGATGTATGTAGTTACACATAATGTGATATTCTTTTTAGAAGACGAGATTGATGACAGTTTGTCTTCAGATGAAGACGAGAATGATGTTGAAGGTGTTGCTTCAAATCCAGCAGCTGTGCCGTATCCGAAAGACAGTGAGTGGACTGCAGTTGACACCTACCGACCTCTGCCTGTCAACACGACACCCAGGCAGATACTAGTGGATATTGATGAGTCGAGTTCTGTACTGGATTGCAGTAAAGTGTTCCTTACTGACAGTGACGTAAATGAACTCAAGAGACAGACAAATTTGTATGCATCACAGACAATACAGAAGAAAAGAAGAGGAAATAATCTGAAGCCCCATTCAGTTTTGAGTTCGTGGAAGCCAGTGACTATAAGTGAGATGAGGCGTTTCTTGGGTATTATTTTCCACATGTGTGTTTCGAAAAAGCCCAAAATTGCGGACCATTGGAGCACTAATCCTGTTCTTAGTTGTAACTTTTGTCCCCATGTCATGAGCCGTTTGCGTTTCACTCAGATACTGTCATGCTTGCATCTTGTTGACAATTCAAATCAGAAAAAACCAGGCGAAGATGGATTTCATCCACTTTACAAAGTTTTGCCATATTATAATAATTTGAAGGAGCGATGTATCCAGGCATATCGTCCCTCAGAAAAAGTGACAATTGATGAAGGAATTTGCCCATTTCGAGGTCGTGTGAGTTTCCGTGTTTACATGCAAAATAAGCCTCATAAGTATGGACTGAAAGTATATGCTGTTGCTGAAGCCAGTAGTGGCTATGTTGTAAATTTTGAAGTTTATGCTGGTAAGCATATTGTTGACAATTCTTCGTCTGCGGTTATTTTGCGATTGTTGTCTGACAGCAGCTTGCTGAACAAAGGCCACACTGTGTATTTAGATCGATTTTATTCCAGTCCAGAGCTATTTCAGCAACTGGCAGAGAAAGGCACTGGAGCTGTTGGTACTGTGAACAAATCCAGGAAAGGATTGCCTAAAGATTTAGTATCTGCTAAGCTGAAAAAGGGCGAAATGTCTTTTCGGCGTAAAGATAATGTATTGGCAATGAAGTGGAAAGATAAGAGAGATGTGTATACATTGTCTACAAGGCATCAAGCAACATTTGGTACGCATACTAAGAGAAATGGGTCTGTAGTATTGAAACCACTTCAGGTACTTGATTACAACCTCAATAAAATTGGAGTGGATATTGGAGACCAACGCCTGCAGTACAATCCGTTCCAGCACAGAACTGTGAAATGGTGGCGAAAATTATATTTCCATTTGCTGCTTATGGGAGTATCAAATGCATTTTGGCTGTACAATGCAGTGCACAGGAAGAAAATTACAATAACAGACTTTATAACAGTGCTTGCAGTTCAGCTTGTTGAAGACGACACACTTGAATTCATTCCAAGAAATGAAGGAACTGTAGGTCGGCTAACAAAGAGACATTTTTTGCAGCACATACCTGCAACTACTAAGAAGTATGCTGCTCGTGTGTGTCACGTGTGCAGTTCCAGGAGCAAGAAACAGAGTGGCAAGGCTTCTCGCAAAGAGACACGATACGAATGTGAACAGTGTGGCGTTGCACTCTGCCTGGAACCTTGCTTTAAAATTTTCCACACTAAAAAACAATATGATTCTGTGTGAAATTTATATGTAATACTGTATACTATCAGAAACATGTAATGTAGTGCCACAATTTTGGTTAAAAATAAATCACAATTGTATTCCCTTATTCGTATGACTTTTTCTAAATTCTTAAAACATCTAAGTGATTTCTATAACTGTACCTTAAAGCTGTGCATTGTAAAGTAGTTTCTTTCACTCAGAATTAAAGTAGAAATGTGCAGCTTCAAGATGGTACCAAATTTGCCACAATCCAAACAGTAGATTTGATGCAGTAATTTTTTTAATATTGGTAAAATTGCCCGGTTTCTAGGGACGGGTGCATAAAATAGGCCTGGTACAGAGAGTGCTAAAAGCCCCATGTTGCAGTCCCATCGTCCATGCATCCACAAAAAGTACTGGTCTGGGCCGCCATTTCTTCCAAAGGAATCATTGGCCCATTTTTCAGATCCGAATCGATTACTGCATCACGCTATCTGGATATTCTTCGTGAATTTGTGGCTGTACAAACTGCCTTAGACGACACTGCGAACACCTCGTGGTTTATGCAAGATGGTGCCCCGCCACATCGCACGGCCGACGTCTTTAATTTCCTGAATGAACATTTCGATGATCGTGTGGTTGCTTTGGGCTATCCGAAACATACAGGAGGCGGCGTGGATTGGCCTCCCTATCGCCAGACATGAACCCCTGTGACTTCTTTCTGTGGGGACACTTGAAAGACCAGGTGTACCGCCAGAATCCAGAAACAATTGAACAGCTGAAGCAGTACATCTCATCTGCATGTGAAGCCATTCCGCCAGACACGTTGTCAAAGGTTTCGGGTAATTTCATTCAGAGACTACGCCATAATATTGCTACGCATGGTGGATATGTGGAAAATATCGTACTACAGAGTTTCCCAGACCGCAGCGCCATCTGTTGTTGACAATTATAACTACTGTAATTTCGAAAGTTTGTCTGCCTGAAAATGTACTGTTGTCCCAAGCATATTGCAACAAACGGTGTATTTCTATCGCTGCTCGTTTAGTTTGTATTGCCGTTTCAAATATACCGGTCATTTTTGAAACACCCAGTATATATCCTTATGGCATATATCTCCTTATACTTCTTTCTCCTATTTTCCTCCTTATACTTCTTTCTCGTACTCATGTCATTAGCTTGTGCGTTCCCTGCTTCATCTCTAAAAACCATGACAGAAGCCGGATATGTCGGACTTGTAAATATTTGGCGGAAAACAGCCGTAAAAAGCTGGACAGGTCCGGCTGAAGCTGGTAACGCTAACGCCCCCCATGTACTAAGAGTGCCCGAGAATAATAAAGCGGACATACTGGAACGGGCATCTGTACAACCAATGTCAGTTGGTTGATTGATTTGGTGGAGGGGACCATACTGCTAGGTCATCGGTCCCATCGGCTTATGGAAGGATGGGGAAAGGAGTCAGCTGTCCCATTTCAAAGGAATCATTACGGAATTTGCCTGAAGCGATTTAGGGAAATCATGGAGAACCTAAATCAGGATTGCCGGACGCGGGATTGAACCGTCGTCATCCCGAATTCGAGTCCAGTGTGTTAACCACTGCGCCACCTCGCTCGGTACAACTGATGTCATCTCAGGCCGACGAATAGCTCAGGCTGTGCACATGCAAAAAATCATCGACTATAAACGACCCTTAGAAAAATAGTAAACTTGAATAAATACACTGAGAAATCGTTTGGTCAAAACTTCAAAAACTCTGCTCTCGTGCACGATAAAATGGGGAAACCACTACGATTACGAAAGAACGTCACTTACATAGAGGACATATGACATTCCCAATTAGTACTACAATTAGCTGCACATTAATGAATAGTAGCGGCCGCTCTAAGCTAAAAACAAGCTATTTAACTACAGCGCTCACTAATAACTTGGTGTCACTAACACTACTCCAGTAGGTATCTGTTACCTACTGGCTGGTAGCTCCCTTATACGAATCGACGCTAGCCGTAGCTTATTCTACATTTCCAGATTGCAGCAGCAAGTAAAGCTGTTTAGCACCAAATAGGCACTAGCATGGACACTGGCATTATACCGCAAGCATACGGCTTTTCCCCTGATGACAGTCAAAGCCCTAAGGTGAGTCATCATTAAGAGAATTAAAACAGTTTACACAATGCTTTCCTATCAGAGCTGAGCAAAGTGGGTGACGACAGCACACACATTGACAACGAACGCACGTCCTCTGATGCACTCACACCACAAGGAAACTTAATAAAATACGGGGACGTGCACACATTAAACGGAACCAAGAACGAAAAATCAAATAGCGCAGGCAATATACAATTCGCTTCTTACAAGAAGGAAGACGGAAGACATAATATGAAACTCAAGGAAAACTGATCAACACATGGTGGCGACTTAAGATAACTACACAGCCGTATGTTCCGTACACAAGGAAAATCAAAACGCCGTAATAGTTTGATATCATGACAGTAGAGCACAAACGACAATGTAAGTAGACGCACACACATTCGTCGAAAAATGTGACAGTTAAGGAGAAAGACAATTTAATAGCGTAAGGCTAGTGGAATCTCACTCTAACACAGAGCACTGGCAAAGCACCTATACATAAGTCAGCAGGCCATGGTGACAATAGTGAGACCAAATTCAAGACATATCCTTTTTCCCTTCCAAAATCATACAGCGTTTATAGCCAACTACGAGCAGATTACTTGGTACATCGCTAAGCTGACTAAAGCAACATGCAGTCAACGACAGGAAGCAGTACTTCATTACTCTAACGTTTGGCAACTTGTCCTCGGCAAATAAATATGGGGACCCAAACCTACAACCCCCAGAGAAAGCCGCTGTTCCATTAGCAACCACACGTCATTTAGGAAACCTTACAAAACGAACCAAAAGCAATTTCTCAAATCGTGCTGCCAAAGCTAACAAAAACACGCGCAAGACTGGTGGACAACGTTCGCCCGACAAATGTAAGCAGTAACTGCCACTATAAGCCTGTATGCGGTTCCCGTACGAAACAGACACCTTTTAACTAATCCACTACTACACGACAACAGGGAAACACTCGCAGAGGAGAGAAAACTAGTTTCCGAATGCGTGATACATATCTGCCTAGGAACGCTAAACCCACAACACTAAACCAGCTGCGAAACCGCGCAAGCGTCAGTATACCGGAGACTCCAAAATGAAATATTTACTACAGCTGGTAGAACGTAGCAACATGAACCAATGTCAATAAATTCGCCACTTTGTAACCAAACGAGGAGAAAGCACTGAAGGAAATACTCAAAGCGCTTCCGGTACTAAATGATCACTAAACATTATGCAACTGGATTCAGTAATGGCACGATACAACTGGGTTCTATAACGGCCGATCGAGAACCTGTCACAACAACTTCACGCCTCCATGACATAACGAGGAAAATAATCACCACCGCTAGAAGCGCCTCATGCTGCCGGCTTGTTCTGTGTTGCACAATTCACAGTCACGAGAGAGGAGATCTTCTCTCCGGGCGCGGCGCGCCACAGGTCGCGAAAAGAGCCACCAACGACCGCACTTTCACAGCAGCGTCGCACACAACAGGTAGCAGAATTTCAAAGTCGTCGGAGGACAGGACCTCTCGGCACAAGGAGATCAGATTTTTACCGTTTACAGCACGTGACAGGAAGATCGCAGAGTTGTGTTATAGTACGCAAAAGCAGCGTTGATGCTGAGGTATCTGCCATTGACAGGAGCAGCGGTAGTAATAGTAGTATAGTTATGTTTGAAGGTTAAATGTAACTGCATTACTATAAGTTGAGGGGTATGAAAGGGAAGCAGTGGTTGGGAAGGAAATGAGACAGGGTTGTAGCCTATCCCCGATGTTAATCAATCTGTATATTGAGCAAGCAATAAAGGAAACAAAAGAAAATTTTGGAGTAGGTATTAAAAACCATGGAGAAAAAATAAAATCTTTGAGGTTCGCCGATGACATTGTAATTCTGTCAGAGACAGCAAAGGACTTGGAATAGCAGTTGAACGGAACGGACAGTGCCTTGAAATGAGGGTATAAGATGAACATCAACAAAAGCAAAACAAGGATAATGGAATGTAGTCGAATTAAGTCGGGTGATGCTGAGGGAATTAGATTAGGAAATGAGACACATAAAGTAGTAAAGGAGTTTTGCTATTTGGGAAGCAAAATAACTGATGATTGTCGAAGTAGAGAGGATATAAAATGTAGACTGGCAATGGCAAGGAAAGCGTTTCAGAAAAAGAGAAAGTTGTTAACATCGAGTATTGATTTAAGTATCAGGAAGTCGTCTTGAAAGTATTTGTATGGAGTGTAGCCATGTATGGAAGTGAAACATGGACGATAAATAGTTTAGACAAGAAGAGAATAGAAGCTTTCGAAATGTGGTGCTGCAGAAGAATGCTGAAGATTAGATGGGTAGATCACATAACTAATGAGGAGGTATTGAATAGAACTGGGGAGAAGTGGAGCTTGTGGCACAACTTGATTAGAAGAAGGGATCGGTTGGTAGGACATGTTCTGAGACATAGGACATGTTCTGAGACATCGAGGGGTCACCAATTTAGTATTGGAGGGCAGCGTGGAGGGTAAAAATTGTAGAGGGAGACCAACAGATGAATACACTAAGCAAATTCAGAAGGATGTAGGCTGCAGTAGGTACTGGGAGATGAAGCAGCTTGCACAGGACAGAGTAGCATGGAAAGCAGCATCAAACCAGTCTCAGGACTGAAGACCACAACAACAACAACATAAGTTGTACACACCGTTATCATATGTTATTTACACCAAAGTATAAGGATGGCACTAGAGCTGCTAGTCTCTGCGTTCCTGGTTCCAATTCATAATCTGAAGCGATGACATCATCTTCATTCAAATGGCTCTGAGCACCATGGGACTTAACGGCTGAGGTCATCAGTCCCCGAGAACTTAGAACTACTTAAACCTAACTAACCTAAGGACATCACACACATCCATGCCCGAGACAGGATTTGAACCTGCGACATCATCTTCATTGATTTACTTCGTAATCGTAGGTGCATAGTGATTTCCCGAAAGGACGACGACATTAGCGTTTTTTTTTTTTTTTTTTCGGGAACTGCAAATTAGCCGCACCTTTCCAAGTGTTGTGAAACTCTTGCGAAATTACTCAGAATGACTTAGTCTTGAGAACAGTGAAATCAAATGACAAATGGTGAACGATGACTAAAGACTTACACAATTGGTCTCGCATGTTGATGTGTAATTGAATTCAAACTTAGAATATATGCAGCAGATGAAAAATAGAGTGAATACGACTCAAGAACATCAACATATGTTGTTTCTACTCGATGAAATAATTACTACACTGGCTATACTCATCCGTTTTTGTACCTACTAAATATATCTGGAAGTTTGGTGAATAATGTTAATTGCAGGTCTTTAGAAAAAAGTCGGTTCTCTTCTTGTCTAAAGAACGAGCCCACCGATCTCTTCAACTGATTTAAGAAAATCGTGGGGGTTAATGTTCAAAAATGGCTCTGAGCACTATGGGACTCAACTGCTGAGGTCATAAGTCCCCTAGAACTTAGAACTACTTAAACCTAACTAACCTAAGGACATCACAAACATCCATGCCCGAGGCAGGATTCGAACCTGCGACCGTAGCGGTCGCGCGGTTCCGGACTGTAGCGCCTAGAACCGCTCGGCCACCCAAGCCGGCGGGGGTGGGGGGGGGGGGTTGATGTTCCTCCCCAACATTAATCATATGTGTTCAATTCTTCAAAAATTCGATCGGTAATTCGATTCACTTCTGTATATTTCTCTCTCTCTCTCTCTCTCTCTCTCTCTCTCTCTCTCTCTCCACTTATTTTCTCTAAATTTCCAGTCTGACACAGTGGAATATGTACGCTAACTCCTCTGTCGTATCCATCCGTTTTATGCCCATGATGTTGTTTCATACAACGGTAAATGAGTGATGTAGAACCTTCGTTAGTATGTCATGGCAGTTTCTCTCCAGATCAATAATGCTGATTAAGCCCACGTCTCGCAGACGTCCATTTCGCCTTAACATGACTACAAAAATAAATAAATAAATAAACTCACCCGCCGCCAAACTGCAAACAGACCTATGCCGATAAATGGTTTAGCTTTGGCTCGGGAAACGCAAACGTACGGAATTAAATAAAGCCACTCGGTTCGCTCGGCCGAGTACACTCTGACATGCGAGACCACAATTACAGTGACGCTGCAGCACACCGCGGCTGGTAAACGGAAAGAGCTGCTCTTTGTGTGTGTGTGTGTGTGCGTGTGTGTGTGTGCGCGCGCGCGTGCGTGAGTGCGTGCGTGTGTGCGCCTGTGCTGTCGCATCTGCGGTCGCCCGTAATTATGTTGCAAGGTGCACACGTGTGTCAGTCAAACAGGCGCCTGTCCCGACGTACATGCTACGCTGATCTCGTATCGCTATGTTACCCACCAAATTGTGACCAATTTCGCTTCACCACAAGCTAACCAACATGTTTGTATGGGAAACGTGTTTGCGAAATACGGAGAAGGGCTGATATTTTACCGTATTTCCCATACCTGAATGAACGAGTAAAGTCCATCTCTGTTAAAGAAGTAATCAACTACACAGCAGGATCAGTAACACCACGTTCGTTTTCATGAGGTTGATTTTCTTTTGTTTATTTCAGTGGGCGAGCACTATTTACATGAAACAACACCAAGTAGTTGGCGCAATCTTTAAACAATCCGTAAACCAGTTGGCATGAGTGCATTTTAAATCCCTGTCAGGCGATACTAATTTTAAGTTTTCGCGTGATCCCTAGCTCATTGTGGCCAATGTTTGTTTATACAAATAAGCCTCAGAAAGTTTTCTGCAGCGACCTTGACCTCGTTAACTAACGCTCTATCCCTAATGATTGCGACATTGATTAGCATCCATCCATCATTCTTATGAATGTCAAGCCCGCCCTTGTCGTACATTATTTCTGCAAGGGTGGTTATTTGTTTGATAATCTTGACATTATCACTTAAATCTCGCCTGGAACTATAGCTGCATGAATGCACGCTGGTGTCACCGCTTCTCAAAACGTTGACATAGCAGAGGAATTCGTGGCGGTCCATATGAAAACTATCAGGAGACTGACGAAAAAAAAAACAAAGAAAAAAAAAAGAAAGAGATTCAGCCATACATCCTGAGTTCAGTCAGATACTGTAAGACAAGTATTTGCAGATCAGCACTTGCACGCCGGATGGCTATACACTTGTGTGACTGAGCGTAGTCAGATAGTAATATTCGCAGTGGGAGAGAATAGCCGATACGTCATTAATATGTAATGAGCAATGTAAAGCAGCCAGTTATGGTTCAAATGGCCCTGAGCACTATGGGACTCAACTGCTGTGGTCATAAGTCCCCTAGAACTTAGAACTACTTAAACCTAACTAACCTAAGGACAGCACACAACACACAGCCATCACGAGGCAGAGAAAAACCCTGACCCCGCCGGGAATCGAACCCGGGAACCCGGGCGTGGGAAGCGAGAACGCTACCGCACGACCACGAGATGCGGGCTTAAAAGAATGGGAAATTTTGGAACGTGTTGTGGCAACGCTGCAAGGTGAAATGAAATGTCGTGTGATGAGGGCCTCCCGTCGGGTAGACCGCTCGCCTTGTGCAAGTCTTTCGATTTGACGCCACTTCGGCGACTTGCGCGTCAACGAGGATGAAATGATGATGATGATTAGGACAACACAACACCCAGTCCCTGAGCGGAGAAAATCTCCGACCCAGCCGGGAATCGAACCCGGGCCCTTAGGATTGACAGTCTGTCGCGCTGACCACTCAGCTACCGGGGGCGGACGCTGCCAGTTATGTTCTTGGATGTTAGCGACTGTGTACAATTGGCTGGCCGCTGTGGCCGAGCGGTTCTAGGCGCTTCAATCCGGAACCATGCGGCTGCTACGGTTGCAGGTTCGAATCCTGCCTCTGGCATGGATGCGTGTGATGTCCTTAGGTTAGTTAGGTTCAAGTAGTTGTAAGTGTATCATATGTTTAGTCTCACAATGCTTAGAGCCATTTGAACCATTTTTTGTGTACCATTCACCCATAATCTGCCCTAACCTATTCCCCTTTCGAGATAACAAATGTCATCGTCCCTCTAGAGTGTGTCCTTCAAGATTAACATTTAGTCATCCATTGTGTTAATAGGTTCCACACAACTACCTTTCACGTCCCACAATCTGTGATACATTAGCGGTGAATTGTATCATATTAATTATCTGACGACTTAAGATAGTTCTTTATCTCCTTTGTTGTCCCTTCAATACGTTACTAAATATGTGGTTTTCAATAGAAATACGGCCTTTTTCCATTCCCAGTTTTGACCTGTTGTAGTTTTCCATTTGCGTTCACTATTCCAGTCTGTTTTTAATGCAGAAGCTGTATTACACCTTCATATCTGTACTGCACACCACACTACCTAAGAATAAAAAACATTTCATCATATCTCGCGTTACTAAAAGTCTTCAAATCTAAGAGCACCACAAACGTTTTCCTGTTTCTTCTAAAACTACCATCCAATATTAACCAAAATACTAAGATTGTATCTGAGGTGCCCTTACGTCTCTTAGAACAGAATCTGGTCTTCCCATACTCTATTTTAAGTTTTCACTTCCATTCTTCACAAGTACTGTTGCACCATTAACCCATTAAGTCCCAAATAATTTTTTTTAAATGGAAATTTTATTCCTTAATTATAATGAACATAGTGTATGAACCACAATAAGTAAAAAAATAGCCAAAGAATATTTATACATGCTGACATAATGGCCGTCCTCAAAATAGGACACTGGGATCTAACAGTATCATAGAGCATACTAAATTGTATTTAAGTCTTAACCATTTATTTCTTCTGAAATGTTACACAACACTTCACACACAGTGTTACACGGCATTTAACACAATACGCTTTTGGTTTCCCGTTGCATTTAACTCTTACAAATCTTCTTTGCATGCTTCTTTTGTCAATCATATGACCAGTTCCATCAAACCTGATGTCTGGTATCACTCTCAACTGACTTGATGGGTACTCCATTGGACATCCAATATTCAGTCTTCCAATGTCCAATTTCAGGTATGTAACTGTAACAGCACGTCTGAAATCGAGTAAATCCAGTGCATTTTTCCCACGTACTAGTCTGTAGAAGAGCCAGACATTTATGAGGGCCATTCTTCGATTTACTTCTGGAAACTTGGGATGCACTTGACAGTGAAGTTTTACATACAGTTTATTCGTTATTGTCTGATGCAACATAATGTAATTCAATAGCCCCTGGCACTTCTGAGACTTCCATGGTTCCAGTAACATCGTCTGGACCTTCTTCTTCGTTGGTCATATAGTCTACTTCCGGAGGACATACGGTGATATCAAATGGTCCTGATCATCTGGCACCACATTATAGGACGCGTCACTGTTTATTATTTCTTCTATTTCTTCGTCAGTGAGGTATCTGTCTCGTCTGAAGGCCATTATAACGTATGTAAAATGAAATGAAATAAAATGTAATGAAATAAAGTGAAATGAAAGAATAATACATTATCACAAACTACAGAAAATGGAATGTGTAAATATCTCTGTCCATCTGGAACTGTATTATTTACTAATGGGTAACATATTCATAAATATACTTACATAATACGCTGTAAATTTCAAAGTAACTTCATATCCTCTAACATATATTTATAAAAGAGGGATCGTTACTTATCTCAGCAACAAAATCTGCTAAAATTCCAACGTTCTAAAAAGAAAATACATCCGCAGTAGCAGAGTTTCATATTCGAACGTGCAGCGATACAAAGTACTGAAATGATAACACCAAGTCCCAGTGTCCTATTTCGAGTACACCAAATTTTATAACAATGGAAAACAATGAATATAACTCCCATTGAGCTAACAATGCAAGTAGTTTAAAAGACACATTGTTGACTATAAATAATCACAAAAAGATCTTTGCCACATATTTTAAATATTTCTAAATTGTCGATAAAGTAAACAACTGTAATAACGAAAAGTGTGCCTTAGTATTCAATAATCAATTAATGGTAGGATTTATTGCTTTTAATTTCCTGTAAGCATACATTTGTTATAAAAAGCATCAACAAATGACGTAGAATAGTAATAATTGCGAATTAATAATTTATTGTGTATTTATAAATAAATATGTGCTCTGTCTTCAAAATAGGACACTAGTACTTAATGGGTTAAAATTGCTACACCACGAAGATGACGTGCTAGAGACGCGAAATTTAACTGATAGGAAGAAGATGCTATGATATGCAAATGATTATCTTTTCAGAGCATTCACACAAGGTTGGCACCGGTGGCGACAATACAACGTGCTGACATGAGGAAAGTTTCCAACCGATTTCTCATACACAAACAGCAGTTGACCGGCGTTGCCTGGTGAAACGTTGTTGTGATGCCTCATGTAAGGAGGAGAAATGCGTACCATCACGTTTCCGACTTTGATAAAGGTCGAATTGTAGCCTATTGCGATTGCGGTTCATCATATCGTGACATTGCTGCTCGCTTTGGTCGAGATCCGATAACTGTTAGCAGAATATGGAATCGGTGGGTTCGGGAGGGTAACACGGAAAGCCGTGCTCGATCCCAACGACCTCGTATCACCTGCAGTCGAGATGACAGGCAACTTATCCACATGGCTGTAACGGATCGTGCAGTCACGTCTCGATCCCTGAGTCAACACATATTGACGTTTACAAGACAACAACCATCTGCACGAACAGTTCGACGACGTTTGCAGCAGCATGGACTATCAGCTCGGAGACCATGGCAGCGGTTACCCTTGACGCAGCATGACAGACAGTAGCTCCTGCGTTGGTGTACTCAACGACGAACCTGAGTGCGCGAATGGCAAACGACATTTTTTCGAATGAATCCGGGTTCTGTTTACAGCATCAAGATGGTCGCATCCGTGCTTGGCGATATCATGGTGAGTGCACATTGGAAGCGTGTATTAGTCATCGCCAAAATGGCGTATCACCCGGCGTGATGGCATGGGGTGCCATTGGGTACATGTCTCGCTCACCTCTTGTTCGCGATTACGGCACAGTGGACGTGACATTCCAGATGTGTGACGACCCGTGGCTCTACCCTTCATTCGAACCCTACGAAACCCTACATATCGGCAGAATAACGCACTACCGCGTGTTGCAGGTCCAGTGCGGGCCTTTCTGGATACAGAAAATGTTCGACTGCTGCCCTGGCCAGCACAGTCTCCAGATCTCTCACTAATTGAAAACGTCTGATTAATGGAGGCCGAGCACCTGGCTCGTCACAATACGCCAGTCACTACTCTTGATGAACTGTGGTATCGTGTTGTAGCTGCATGGGCAGCTGTACCTGTACAGGCCATCGAAGCTCTGTTTGACTCAATGCCCAGGCGTATCAACGCCGTTATTACGGCCACTGATGGTTGTTCTACGAGGTGCATTCAAGTTCTAAGGCCTCCGATTTTTTATCTCCGGACTGGAAAGAGATAGAAACATGCGCATTGTTTTAAAATGAGGCCGCGTTCATTGTCAATACGTCCCAGAGATGGCAGCACCGTACGGCAGATGGAATTTTACTGCCAGCGGTGAGAATGAGAACTGTTTTAAATACTTAAAATGGTGACGTTTTCCTTACTTGAACAGCGTGCAATCATTCGTTTTCTGAATTTGCGTGGTGTGAAACCCATTTAAATTCGTCGACAGTTGAAGGAGACATGTGGTGATGAAGTTATGGATGTGTCGAAAGTGCGTTCGTGGGTGCGACAGTTTAATGAAGGCAGAACATCGTGTGACAACAAACCGAAACAACCTCGGGGTCGCACAAGCCGGTCTGACGACATGATCGAGAAAGTGGAGAGAATTGTTTTGGGGGATCGCCGAATGACTGTTGAACAGATCGCCTCCAGAGTTGGTATTTCTGTGGGTTCTGTGCACACAATCCTGCATGACGACCTGAAAATGCGAAAAGTGTCATCCAGGTAGGTGCCACGAATGCTGACGGACGACCACATGGCTGCCCGTGTGGCATGTTGCCAAGCAATGTTGATGCGCAAAGACAGCATGAATGGGACTTTCTTTTCGTCGCTGGTGACAATGGATGAGACGTGGATGCCATTTTTCAATCCAGAAACAAAGCGCCAGACAGCTCAATGGAAGCACACAGATTCACCGCCACCAAAAAAATTTCGGGTAACCGCCAGGGCTGAAAAAATGATGGTGTCCATGTTCTGGGACAGCGAGGGAGTAATCCTTACACATTGCATTCCAAAGGACACTACGGTAACAGGTGCATCCTACGAAAATGTTTTGAAGAACAAATTCCTTCCTGCACTGCAGCCGGCCGGGGTGGCCGTGTGTTTCTAGGCGCTACAGTCTGGAACCGCTTGACCACTACGGTCGCAGGTTCGAATCCTGCCTCGGGCATGGATGTGTGATGTCCTTAGATAGTTAGGTTTAAGTAGTTCTAAGTTCTAGGGGACTGATGACCACAGCAGTTAAGTCCCATAGTGCTCAGAGCCAGAGCGTGCACTGCAACAAAAACGTCCGGGAAGGGCTGCGCGTGTGCTGTTTCACCAAGACAACGCACGCGCACATGGAGATAACGTTACGCAACAGTTTCTTCGTGATAACAACTTTGAAGTGATTCCTCATGCTCCCTACTCACCTTACCTGGCTCCTAATCTTTTGGCTTTTTCCAACAATGAAAGACACTCTCCGTGGCCGCACATTCACCAGCCGTGCTGCTATTGCCTCAGCGATCTTCCAGTGGTCAAAACAGACTCCTAAAGAAGCCTTCGCCGCTGCCATGGAATCATGGCGTCAGCGTTGTGAAAAATGTGTACGTCTGCAGGGCGATTACGTCGAGAAGTAACGCCAGTTTCATCGATTTCGGGTGAGCAGTTAATTAGAAAAAAAAAATCGGAGGCCTTAGAACTTGAATGCACCTCGTAGGTACTGATTTCTCAGGATGTATGCACCCAAATTGCGTGAAAATGTAATCACATGTCAGTTCTAGTATAATTTATTTGTCCAGTGATTACCCTTTTATCATCTGCATTTCTTCTTGGTGTGGCAATTTTAATGGCCAGTAGTGTAATTTACTTGCCACGTTGCCGCCACGGTTAATGCAAGTGCCTCAAGGAACGTGGATCGGCCGGTCGCTTGGCACCAGGAGCGACCTGCTGATACAGGAGGTCACCATGGTTTCGGGTAGTTACTACATAACTGGGCACAGTAAGAAGACAAAAGTCGTCATATCGTCAAATGGTGGAAAAGCAAAGCCGCCGTGGCGTGGAAGACCTGATTATTTGGCATCTCTACTGCGGTTCTCTTGTGGCATACGCGTCGGGAATCCGATGCCTTAGCAAATCACGGACTGGAGTAGCGAGTGATAACAATCCTCGTTTCTGGGTAGAAGTATGCAGCCTGACAGTTATCGGCTCCACAAGAGGGATCTAGGACAGTTTAAGAGTCTTTCTGGAGCAGCTAGCCGCCAGCCGTGGACTCTGTGGGAGACTTAGCGGTCTCCAGCATGGGTGTGCCATCTATAGGCCTCTTTCAGCCGCTGCCGGCCTCCTACCCTTATGGTCCACAGCTTGATCGTGGTGCCGTTAGTCGCTAAGCAGCCAAGGCCTGTGCAGGGAAACTGCCATGCTGTCCGCCGCCACTTACATGGACGGACACTGTCGCCGAGAGGTGCTTTCTCCTCGCTGGGCCTTCGGCATGAATCTGCGCGCATCGGCGCGCCATATCCATAGTCACGTGGCTACCTCTAGCCTGTGCGTGCATCGTCGTAGGTTGGCGCCCGCTGCTGGAGTCTGCGTCCTCTACGACTCCCTGCGGTCATTATTTCATCGGCTAAGCGACGCCGCGTGTGGCCAGAGAAAACAACTCGCTCCCTGGCAGCCGCATCTTCTCGCCAGTCGTGCACAGCTTACACTTTGGGAGCGTTGGCTTCTCCGAGCACCATGACTGGTGTACTTTCTTGGGCACTAAATGAATATCTTAACAATGCTGCTTTCATGACACAATGACGGGCGACAGGGAGGCAGCCACTCGCGTCTGGCCCGCTACCCTGCCCTTGACGGTGGATTACCGGCTTCCTGATCTCTGAGAACCCAGTTCCACCATTCACAGTAGAAGCAAACCTCCCCCAGCCTCTGTAGTGCTACTGAACTTCCAGTGGATATGACAACATATTGGTTGTGAGGCAATTTTCACATACACACTCCAGGAAATTGAAATAAGAACACCGTGAATTCATTGTCCCAGGAAGGGGAAACTTTATTGACACATTCCTGGGGTCAGATACATCACATGGTCACACTGACAGAACCACAGGCACATAGACACAGGCAACAGAGCATGCACAATGTCGGCACTAGTACAGTGTATATCCACCTTTCGCAGCAATGCAGGCTGCTATTCTCCCATGGAGACGATCGTAGAGATGCTGGATGTAGTCCTGTGGAACGGCTTGCCATGCCATTTCCACCTGGCGCCTCAGTTGGACCAGCGTTCGTGCTGGACGTGCAGACCGCGTGAGACGACGCTTCATCCAGTCCCAAACATGCTCAATGGGGGACGGATCCGGAGATCTTGCTGGCCAGGGTAGTTGATTTACACCTTCTTGAGCACGTTGGGTGGCACGGCATACATGCGGACGTGCATTGTCCTGTTGGAACAGCAAGTTCCCTTGCCCGTCTAGGAATGGTGGAACGATGGGTTCGATGACGGTTTGGATGTACCGTGCACTATTCAGTGTCCCCTCGACGATCACCAGTGGTGTACGGCCAGTGTAGGAGATCGCTCCCCACACCATGATGCCGGGTATTGGCCCTGTGTTCCTCGGTCGTATGCAGTCCTGATTGTGGCGCTCACCTGCACGGCGCCAAACACGCATACGACCATCATTGGCACCAAAGCAGAAGTGACTCTCATCGCTGAAGACGACACGTCTCCATTCGTCCCTCCATTCACGCCTGTCGCGACACCACTGGAGGCGGGCTGCACGATGTTGGGGCGTGAGCGGAAGACGGCCTAACGGTGTGCGGGACCGTAGCCCAGCTTCATGGAGACGGTTGCGAATGGTCCTCGCCGATACCCCAGGAGCAACAGTGTCCCTAATTTGCTGGGAAGTGGCGGTGCGGTCCCCTACGGCACTGCGTAGGATCCTACGGTCTTGGCGTGCATCCGTGCGTCGCTGCGGTCCGGTCCCAGGTCGACGGGCACGCGCACCTTCCGCCGACCACTGGCGACAACATCGATGTACTGTGGAGACCTCACGCCCCACGTGTTGAGCAATTCGCCGGTACGTCCACCCGGCCTCCCGCATGCCCACTATACGCCCTCGCTCAAAGTCCGTCAACTGCACATAGGGTTCACGTCCACACTGTCGCGCCATGCTACCAGTGTTAAAGACTGCGATGGAGCTCCGTATGCCACGGCAAACTGGCTGACACTGACGGCGGCGGTGCACAAATGCTGCGCAGCTAGCGCCATTCGACGGCCAACACCGCGGTTCCTGGTGTGTCCGCTGTGCCGTGCGTGTGATCATTGCTTGTACAGCCCTCTCGCAGTGTCCGGAGCAAGTATGGTGGGTCTGACACACCGGTGTCAATGTGTTCTTTTTTCCATTTCCAGGAGTGTATCTACTGAAGGAAACGTAGTAACTACTCTTCTCTAGTTTACACATGTGCGTAAGTCAGGCGTCTCACTGGTCAGAGCAATATCATGACCTTTCCTCTGCCTCTGATTCTTTTCTTTGCCAATAACGGAGACCAACTCACAGGAAATGGTCATTTGGTAAACTGCGCACCAACGTTCTTAAGTAGTAAAGCAATTTTAACATTAGATGCCTTTCGTTTGCTAAAGCTTTTTTTTCTTTATTGTGATTTTAAAACCTGTAGAACAGGTAGGCTGGCAGCAGCACAATACGCCGCTCTTCAGCCAAAGATAGTACAATGATAAAAACAGAGAAGACACATGAGTTGGAACAAAACGGCGGGGAAAAAACAGTAGACACATGAACATAAAAAAACATGAAGCCGTTCACACTCGATGACAATCCACGCTATAAACTGTTGACACGAAGCACAAACACTGAAGATGTCGATGACACTGGTGAACGATGGAGTGTGACGGTGAACACTGAACACTAAACACGACGGCACACACAAGACACTGATGGCGATGATCTTCGGCGCGCGAATGTCCACTTAGCGTGTGCGAGTCTGGTGACCTGCCAAGAGGGGAATAAGGGTGAGGTAGGGGAGAGGGGAGAACAAGGATGCCAATGGCTGAGGAGATGGGGGGGGGAGGAGAGGGACAGGGGAGGGGGAGCCCAGGGGGAGTGGGGAGAAATGGAGGAGGAAGGGAAGAGGGAGAGAAGGGAGGGAGGGTGCCCGAAGGAGCAAACACAGGAAGAGGGTGGTAGGATCAAAGTTGGTAGGAGGGGTAGATGGAGGGGAGGAGGGCATCATCAGGGAGAGGGAGCTGGCGGAAGCCACCTTGGGAGAGGGTAAGGAGGGTGGAGACATGAAGACTGGGTGGGACGTGGGAATACAGGCGGTGCAGCGGGCGGGGGTGAGAGAGGATGGGCGAGATAAGCGGGTGAGGAGGATCGAGTTTGCGGGAGGTGTACACGATCCGTATCCTTTCAAGGAAAAGGAGGAGGTGGGGGAACGGAATGAGATCGTACAGGGTCCGCATGGGGGAGGGGAGACGGATGCGATAGGCGAGGTGGAGAGCATGGCGTTCAAGGATTTGAAGGGATTTGCTGAAGCTAATGTCTCTGCTTTTGACAAGTCGACATTGAGTAAGCCATCACAAGTAAGAAACTATCACTTACCACACCCTTATTCTCATCCAACAGCTATTACAATAGCAAACGTTGCTATTCCTACATTCCTCGCTAAATGTACGAGGAGGGTTCATTAAGTAATCCATCACTTTTTTTCAGTCAGTTTAGACTGAGTATATGCAGGATTTGTTTTGGTACGTAGCGGAATGTTTGCTCTCAGCCCCTACAGTTTCATAAAGTTCCGACAGATGGCG
Organism: Schistocerca cancellata; assembly: GCF_023864275.1. Taxonomy (NCBI): domain Eukaryota; kingdom Metazoa; phylum Arthropoda; class Insecta; order Orthoptera; family Acrididae; genus Schistocerca; species Schistocerca cancellata. The sequence continues at coordinate 982,332,786 of NC_064626.1, read as the reverse complement.
CCGTTATACGTCTTTAACGGATGTGTGTTCCAAGCAGGGAGCTCCCATTGAGTTTCTTTGGCTGGAAAATCAGAGCATCGTAGATGTTAATAGGCGCTTGCAGAATGTATACGTAGACCTGGCTTTGAACAAAAGCACAGGGAGTCGTTAAACGCGGCGTCTCTCATCATCGTAACAAGGTCGTGCAAACCTCTCCGGTCACCCGCGTGGGCGACCGGCCACCCACAACCTCAAGAAATTGAAAAAACGACTTCAACGTGTTCGTCGCCGCAAAAATTCAAACGAATTTCTTCTCCAATATAGACCAGTAGAGTGTGGTACCATGCGGGCGTCCCCAGCAAGGTGGCGTAAGGCTGTCGTACTGCACGGAGGTTTATGTTGTAAAATAGGATTTTGTAGCGAAAAGAGTGGGGAGTAATACGGCGTGTTGGAATCCTGAATAAAACCAATCTACTTTCATAAAAAGTGTGCTGTATTACTTACAGAACACCCCTTTTAGCTTTGGAATTCTCCATAGAGAAGACGTTGATACCAGACTACGTAATAAGGTATTTTAATATTGATATCGTTTTTAATGTGGCTATGAAGAAACAAAGTCTTAATGTAGCTCCCTATTGTAGTGTAATTGAGAATTATACTGTCCTAGCTACCTTGGGGTGAGTGTCACTTGCCCCAAAAACGGTATGACGACAGCGTGAGGTCATTCCGGCTAGAGCTAGGAGCTTTGGGATGGATAGTGGGACATAAGTGGAGACCGAACACGCAGCACATCGTTTTGGTGGTGCAGGTGGTAGGTCACAAGTTTCATATCAGGCATTTGTAAATATAACGCCATCAAAATATTAGGCGATGTGTAATTGTATCATAAAGTTATTCTCAACAGAATGTGTCAGCTTATGAGCCCGAGTATCGTCATTTTCAGAAGGCTTTAATTTCACGCTTTAACATGAAGAAATCGGAGTCCGAGTCCTATTCTGAGGCACCTGTTAGTGAACGGACATGCAGAGAATTGTTTCAACGTTTTAAGAAAGGCGATTTTGACGTCGAAGACATGGTGGTGGAAGAGAGAAGGTTTTCAGCGGTACTGAAAAAGACGGAAACAATAACAGGAGATCGTTATAGAATGCAATTGATGCGTTTGAGCCTAGCACTGAAAGACAAAGTGCCACATAGACATGAACAGGTGATTTTTCAGCATGACAATACTCGACAGCATGTCGCAAAACCCATCAAACCATATTTGGAAACGTTTTAATAGAGAGCCTGGACAGAATGCTACTCTCTCACTGTAACTACTCTGTTAGTCAGTTTAATATTCATATTTTAGGTCATGATCTGTGTCTTCTCCAATACTATATTCTATACACGAGGGCCGGCCGGTGTGGCCGTGCGGTTCTAGGCGCTTCAATCTGGAACCACGTGACCGCTACGGTCGCAGGTTCGAATCCTGCCTCGGGCATGGATGTGTGTGATGTCCTTAGGTTAGTTAGGTTTAAGTAGTTCTAAGTTCTAGGGGACTGATGACCACAGATGCTAAGTACCATAGTGCTCAGAGCCATTTGAACCATTTTTTTCTATACACGAGGAAATTGGAAGCAGAATGTTCTTATAACTGCATATGTAGCCTGCGGAGAAGTTGTACCCAAGGCGTCATAGTGGAGGCGATGGAGAACAGGGAGAAAGATGGATTGCAGGCCATAAATGTTGTGTCCACGACCTGGCTGTGTGAGAGATTCGGGGAAGCAACGCTCTGTGAATTGTACCTGCAGAGGGACTTTAGCCGACGGCACTCCACTATTCCCACATACAGGCAAAGCAGGATGACGCCGGCTCACAAAACAATTTAGCTGAGCCAAGTGACAGTCCACTGTGAAGGCAGACAGGTGGCGGAAAGTGGGTGGAGGAAGACATTTAAGACAGACTGCTGTAATTTGAGCTTTTGTGCAAATGGCGTGACGGTCAAATGGTTGAAATGGCTCTGAGCACTATGGGACTTAACTTCTGAGGTCATCAGTCCCCTAGAACTTAGAACTACTTAAACCTAACTAACCTAAGGACATGACACACATCCATGCGCGAGGTAGGATTCGAACCTGCGACCGTAGCGGTAACGAGGTTCCAAACTCAAGCGCTTAGAACCGCACTGCCACACCAGCCGGCGCGTGACGGTCATAAGACTATAAGCATTCTCATATTAGAAGCTGGGATCATACGATCAGAGTGGCTGGTACATGTGCAAGAAAGACTGTAACTGCCCTGACGACAGGCAGTCGCCAGGTTCTTTTGGCGAGTGGAAAAAAACGTACATTTCACAGGGACGACAGTCTGGGGAGTCTTATTTTAGAAGCTGGAAATGGTCGGCCTGGAAAGATTAGATTTATTCGTAAATGAGGGACTGTGGTCCCATCTAGGTAGACGTTTTCTGCCAGAACATGGCCATGCTTACCGTGAGAACGACTTCTCTAAAACCTTCTTTTTTCAGATGAGAGGGTTTTCGAGTCACTGACTGTCTCCCTTCTGGATATGCGAAGCATAGGCTTGTTCCCCAGCGTGGGAACTCCCGTGCTGTGTTTGGATTGGCCACCAGGCCAGCAGAACAGGGAACAGGGGTGACCCAATGAGTGGAGGATAGTTCGATCGGTTTGTAGAACTTGGAGGAGGATTTTTCCCGCTAATTTGGCTCCTGTATGAGGCTTGGTGGTAGGTGATAGTGATTCTTTGCCTTCTTCATCTTCTGGTCCTTTCCTGGTGAAGAACTTCAGGTGTTTCCCTAGTGGGTGAGACTTGTGGTATGCAACTTGTGCTGGACTAAGAGCCAGTGGCAGTTTCCAGCTGTACTGACCGTGGAATTGCATATCATCTCGGACATATCGTGTGTCGTGAGAGTGAACTTATTCGTCCTGAGTCGACCGTCTGAAGTCTGACAATTGAAGCACACGTCATTGTGCCTGTGAGTCAAATTTCTTGGCCAGTCAGCGAACGGGTGTATGTCACGCCGTAATCGGGCGGTATTTCTGGACTCTGGTAGGGAAGGTTCCTGCGTTCTCATAATCAGAACGTTAGTCCGCGTCGTTTGCAAGTTTTCGTGGATGTGTCAAACTTACAACCGCCGCCGCACTCCACCCCTCGCCCACAATGTGCTGTTTTCTGTTGCCGCCTATATCAAGGTGAAACGATAAAGTAATGCTGCACTGGCATAAGGTTGTTAAATGATATTCACTGCTCCCGGCTCTCAGTGAACCATAGTTTGTTGTGTACCTGGTCGTTATTAATTCCATTTGAATAGAATTTGGCCTCACAATGGACTCATGTAAACGAAGTCTGATTGCACTGTAAAAGGGATTAATTCATGGGAGAACTTGTGTAGTTTTCACTCCAGTGGAAGCTTTGCCAGTCAAGCACCATTCCTTTCCTGATTTATGTTTGTCATTTTTTTGTGAGAGTTATCAACTCGATAGTAACCATAAATTTTTGTAAATTTAAATACACCACTGTTCTCTTTCATTCTCCCCCAGCCATTCACTGTTTTATTTTATTCTGGTGATACATGGATACACCAGCAATTCAGAATGTAGTAGTTCTAAATCTGTTAATTTGATGATTAATTTGAGTTCTGAAAGTGACCACAGACAAAGGCAACAAAAGTGCCATGAGGAAATTCACTACTTTAATACATAAAAATTAATGGTGTAACTACCAACTTCAGGTTTTTTTAGAAGATAATACTTTTCTATATGTAAAGATATTTACATATTTAGCATTAACTGGACATATATTTATAATAAAGCAAGCGACGTCTTGCACGACCAACCCCACACATTGATCTCTCTGACTAACAACTTTTTCGATCAATGGCACACGGTCTGGCTTACCAGCGCTTGTGGTCATATGAACTAGTTCAAAATTGGATCGATTAAAGGACCTCCTCAGAAGACCCTCTGCTGTTATTCCGCGGAGTTTGTATGCTGCCCGAGAAATAGAACAAAGCAGTGGTTAGCGACTGCCAGTATTCTAAGTTGCAATTTTTCGTATGTTTTCCACAATAAAGCCTTGAAATTTGAGATAAAAACGGTGGAAGCACAATTGTAGATCTATATACCCAGCACTGGGAAATTCCGGATATAAACTGCTTGGACTTGTAGCTTGAGTACATGAAATTTTGAACAGTGACCCATGTCGAGAAACATAGCCTTTCCGTTCCGCGACAGTTTAAGTCCAGATGTGTGACGCCTGCACGTTTGCTGAGAGACAGAGAAAAACCTCAGGGTTCAAAATGGCTCTGAGCACTATGCGACTTAACTTCTGAGGTCATCAGAACTAGAACTAATTAAACCTAACTAACCTAAGGACATCACACACATCCATGCTCGAGGCAGGATTCGAACCTGCGACCGTAGCGGTCGCTCGGTTCCAGACTGTAGCGCCTAGAATCGCACGGCCACTCCGGCCGGCTACATCAGAGTTAATTACGCTGGTATGCAAGAGGGTACACAGGACGACGTGTACTCGTATGACTACTTCTTCTGTGGTCGTATGCATATTTTAATTTACGAGACTCCTGCAGAGACAGAGCAAGATCTGCTGGCTCGATTTTTGGCTGCTGCACTAAAAACTGAAGAGACACCCGGTGGATTGGAGAGTGGGCACCAGAACTTGCTTCGTAGGCATCTGTAACATTTTTGGTGGCCGCCACATCGAGCCGCTGTTGTACTGTATCAGTACTGTTCTCTATTTACAGTATGCTGGGTTCCTTTTTTTCTGGAATACAGTAAACAATGTTTACGTAAGTGATGAATGGATGTTTCGTTATGTTTCCTTCCTGATGGTTATCTAGTACTCTACTGCGCGATGCTTAATTCAGTTCCTCAAGCAGAATTGGATGAGTTAAACATCTGAACTGAAACCGTAGTAGAATGGAAACGGCACGTTTCCGTGCATGCGTTCCTGTTCAAAGTATTATGTACGCAGTCTCCTCTATAAGACCTAGAGGCCTGTAATGGCAATTTCTGAACATCCTGTATAACTGAAATATTGATGTTACACAGATAAAAAACCGTTTAGCATCACCTCCGTTCCAAGCTCATCTGAAGATAGACGTTGATATTGCATCACAGACACAGTCCCTTTGACTCTTCAGAGATGTCGCTAAACCCGCCCAAAAATGTAAACAACCATGCATGAGCAGCGCCTATTAGATGGAGGGGGTCCGACAGCCAATCAGTGCCAGTCATTCCACCAGGAAGGACGTACACCGCCTGTAGTTCAACCATGCCTAGACGGTCAATACCGCGGTTAGATCGCGTCCGCATTGTCATTTCGTGCCAGGAAGGGCTCTCAACAAGGGAAGTGTCCAGGCTTCTAGGGCTGAGCCAAAGCGATGTTGTTCGGACATGGAGGAGACACAGAGAGACGGGAACTGCCGATGACATGCCTCGCCCAAGCCGCCACAGGGCTAATACTGCAGTGGATGACCGCTACCTACGGATTATGGCTCGTAGGAACCCTGATTTCAATGCCATCATGTTGAATAATGCCCCAGGACGTCGTGTTACGACTTAAACTGTGCGCAATAGGCGGCTTGATGCGCAACTTCATTCCTGATGTCCATGGCGAGGTCCATCTTTGCAACTACGACACCATGCAGCGCGGTACAGATGGGCCCAACAACATGCCGAATGGACCGCTCAGGATTGGCATCACGTGCTCTTCACCGATGAATGTCGCATATGTCTTCAACCAGAAAATCCTCGTGTTTGAAGGCAACCCGGTCAGGCTGAACGCCTTAAACGCAATGTCCAGCGAGTCCAGCAAGGTGGAGGTTCCCTACTGTTTTGGGGTGGCATTATGTGGGGCCGACGTACGCCGCTGGTGATCATGGAAGGCGCCGTAAAGGCAGTACGATACATGAATGCCATCCTCTGACCAATAGTGTAACCATATCGGCAGCATATTGCCGAGGCATTCGTCTTCATGAACGACAACTCGTGGCCCCATCGTGCACATCTTGTGAATGACTTCTTTTAGGATAACGACATAGCTCGACTAGTGGGGCCAGCATGTTCTCCAGACATGAACCCTACCGAACATGCCTAGAGTAGATAGACAATTACTTTTTATGGACGACGTGACGCGCCAGCCACTCTGAGGGATCCACGCCGAATCACCATTGAGCAGTAGGACAACCTGGACCAACAGTCCCTTGATAAACTTTTGGGTATTATGCCACGACGAATACAGGCAATCATCAAGGCAAGGAGACGTTCAACTGGGTATTAGAGGTACCTGTGTGTACAGCAATGTGGACCAAGACCTCTGAAAGTCTTGCTGTATGGTTGTACAACATGCAATGTGTGGTTTTCATGAGCAATGAAAAGTGTGGAAATGATGTTTATGTTGATCTCTATTCCAATTTTCTGTACAGGTTCCGGAACTCTCGAAACCGAAGTGAAGCAAAACTTTTATTGATGTGTGTAGTAAGAAATTGCAATTGTGCAAAATGAATGTGAATTACTTCTTATGACGGAATTTAACAAAAGACAAGCCAAAGTTTATGGTGTTAACATAGTGGTACAGTAAATTGCCAGGAGAGCTATTCGTTTCTTTGAGTACTCCCATATTTCTAATTCCGTACCATTATGTGTATCAATGATAGTATGTTTGTTTGCTTTACTAGTATTTTGGGTAATAGTAGCAGAGTGCTTACTTCGTAAGTCTTGGAGCGAAGATACGTGAGCTGACTATGGCATCACGAGTATAAATAGCAGGCTTGCCAACAGTATAGCTCCTGCGGCTTAATACCCTGGGTGCAACCGCTGCTCTTTGCACCACGTGTAAGCGTATTCTCTACTGAGGGGCGTGCTTGCCCTTGTCTACAAAGTAATTATTCAGCACTTACAAAATTTTTATCTGCTTTCTGTACTACTTTCGACTTTCCAGAGGCTGTAAACAGATCATTATACTTTTTTGGACGATAGCTCCGTCAGAGAATGGTGGGACTGAACACCAATTTGTCGTTTCATTGCAGTGGTAACCAACGCCGTGTTTTAATGCCGGCTGCCGTAGGTCAAGTGCCATTCCACTGTTTATTGCTGCATAAAGAAACGGCGAGCAGCTTCACTTTATGTACATGTGGTCATAATCCTTTCCAGTTGCGAAATTGCTCCTCCGTGACATAGCAGTACCACGTGTCGCAGCGGGAGAGTGTGTTGGCAGCGACGCGGTGCGGTGGTTGTTGTAGCTAGATGCGGTGATACAGCACGCAGCCCGGCCGGTGTTACGTTACACGCGTGCTACGTCGCACGCGCCGCGATGCCTGATAGGCCACGTGCCCTCTCGGGAAAAAGCCTCTTGCGAGAGAGAGGGCTTCGAGCGAGCCTCGGCGACGAGCTCTGTAACAAAGGACACACCCCTCCGCGTCACCTCGTGACACGCCAATGAAGTACCTGGCGCTCCCGTAAGAACTCGCAAAATTAAGATCAGTGTGAAAACTATGGTAGCAATCTTGTAAAGTGTCGACAGCCTTGCGTCAACCCCAACGAAACAATGGACTCAGCATAGAGAAGTCTTGAGAATGCAGACGTTCCCCCACCACAACTCGTAGTTACCTGACTTTTGACACCTTGGGGCAGCAGAACTCAAATGAGCAACTGTTCGAGAGTAAGTAGAACACTGGCCAAGTGCGAGTGCGATTTGCTCACCATGCAAACTTAATTACGTTATCCACCCTGGGAATCGAGAATCTTAACGATTTTCACCTGTTTTCGATATAGACACTGGAGAGATATCGGTCCCGGGAATTCCAAGATAATATCAAAACCTCTGCAATAGTTCCTCAGACCATCCAGGGAAACAAATAGAAGCGTACAAGGGATTTCAGTTTCCCTATGTAGATATAGAAGATGTAATAAAATATTTTTATGTACTTTCGAAAACATACTTACAACTTACATTTTATGTTTGGTGCAGTATTATTCGCCTATTGTGCTTCTAACGGATGATGAATGCAATGTATGTTCTAATGCCAAAAATACATTTTTGCTGATATAACGACAGTCTAATGGTTTTCCGCGTTTTTCTCTTTACTTGTGCTGCAAACCATGTTTATTGCCGAATTTCATGATTTAAGGTCTAGGCGTAGTGCCCCACAGCTTTTTGTGAGTAACTTTTCGAGCATGCAAATATTTGGCATAACTGACCGTATCTTTTGACTGAACCAACTTAGAAGCTTGAACCATAGACTTTAATATGTGACTTAAATTTTAACTTAATACTTCTGACCTTTTCTGACGAAAACGGTTCTTCACAGTCCGACAGACAGACAGAAGTACAGCAAGACTTTCTTATAAATTTTATGTATATAGACTGAAGCAGTGAGTGAAAATTTGTGCCAAGGCAGCGAATCGAACCCGGAGTCCCTGATTCCTAGGCAAGTGCGTTAGTCACTAAGACACATTGGCACAATGGTTCACACATCTACACAGATTACCCTGGCACCCCTTCCTCCTCGATCCAAATTCTCACTGCCGCCCCAGTCTGTTTTAAATTCGTCCTTACACACTAACACAATTGCCGAGGCTCTCCATGTTCTGGAATAGCACCTCAGCACCGAACATAAATGGCGGATCCTGACTGAAACTCAGGTGCAGGTACTTATGCAAATGAAATGACGCAATTTCAGACATTTACTGGTCTCATACAGATGTGATTTTGTGTGTACAGACTGAAAAACTGTAAAGGTTCTGTTTTTAGAGACTGGGGCACGGAACCTTAAAGTCTTATTGCAATGGCTCCCCTCTCTTTTTCCAAACATAATTATCTAAATAAAGTACAGCTAATTCTACATGTACTCGGCCAGCGGCTGTTAAGTTTCGTACCAAAAGTACCCAGACAGCAATGTGGAAGGAGCGAAAAAATTATCGAGTTACAGCCGAATTCCGTACAAGCATTGATCGAGGGAAAAAATGATTGTCTGTGTGCCTCTGAACGCTTCCTAATCTCTCTTACCCTTTTCTCATGAATTTTGCGGTAATGACCGCAGAATTTTCTCAAAGTCATTGTCGAACACTGGTTCTAACAGTTGCCCAACAGCGTTTTGCGAAAAAAAAGGCGACTTTCTATCCAGGTGTCCCATTTAAGTTTCCTGCACATTTCTTTCACACTTTGACATGGGCTAAGCCGACCTCTAGTTAACCTAGCAACGCATCTCTTCGTTCGAGTCCATTGCCTTGTCTACTTGATAAGACCGCCAACCGTTCGAACTACGCCGGCCGAAGTGGCCGTGCGGTTAAAGGCGCTGCAGTCTGGAACCGCAAGACCGCTACGGTCGCAGGTTCGAATCCTGCCTCGGGCATGGATGTTTGTGACGTCCTTAGGTTAGTTAGGTTTAACTAGTTCTAAGTTCTAGGGGACTAATGACCTCAGCAGTTGAGTCCCATAGTGCTCCGAGCCATTTTTCGTTCGAACTACATAACAGGTCACACTACACTTTTGTACCCTGAAGAACAGGCAAGGAAACAGATATGAGGAAAATCTAACGAGAATAAAGAGAGGACAGTAGCATATTTGTTAAGATTCCAAAAATTCTTTCAGGGTTAATATATTTGAGAAATATTTAAATCCGAAGTAGGAAGGGATAGATATTGTTGTGAAGCAGACGGGATTACATAGTTTGGGGGAAGAAGGCGGTACGACAGTACTTACAGATTCACTCTAAATTTTCACGTAAAGGACGAGTTTTTAGCGATCATTTACCTGACCCTCCTGTTATGTAACGTAAGTGGAAACAATTTAATTAGAATATAAAGTTTGGATTCTACGAGGTTAGTCAACTGAGGATGCAATTTATACATTCACCCACGAAATACTAGAAACGTTAAATAATAAAATGTCGCCAGATCGTATTTTTTTTATCTTTCCAAGCGTCGTATTGCGTACTCACTTTACACTCTTCGACAAATTAAGCTATATGGAGCCGGCCGTGGTGGCCGTGCGGTTCTAGGTGCTTCAGTCCGGATCTGCGCTGCTGCTATGGTCGCAGGTTCGAATCCTGCCTCGGGCATGGGTGTGTGTGTGATATCCTTAGGTTAGTTAGGTTTAAGTAGTTCCAAGTTCTAGGGGACTGATGACCACAGCAGTTGAGTCCCATACTGCTCAGAGCCATTTGAACCATTTGAACCAAGCTATATGGAATTTATGGCTTGATACACAACTGGTTTGAATCATACTTAACAAGAAGAATGCAAAACGTAATGATGAATAATTCAGACGCCGTTGGAAAGGTACAACATTTGAGTGGCAAGGGAGAAATCATAGGGTGAGCTCACAGGACTCAATTTTGGGTCAACTATTGTTCCTTATTATGCAAATGACTTTCCACTAAACAATTAGAGAGCAGAATTTGAACTTGCTACAGGCGATATTAGCGCTATGATGAATCCCATTAGACAGAAAGCAACAGAAGAGTTGTTTAACGATTGTTTACAAAGGACTGTTAATGGTTCTCTAAAAATGGACTATCTTTAACTCTGAGAGAACACGCTGCATTCAGTTCTTTTCAAATAGTAATACCAACAACTGATGTAGCACATGAACAGGAGTCAATAAATAGGGTACAAAAGCACCCAGCCTTTGGGTGTAAGTCGTGATGTAAACTTGAACTGGAAGGAGCATGTTACAGAGCTTCATATAGTTAAGTTATGCTACTTTTACTCTTCGTGCACATGATAGTCTTGGGAACAAACGAATCGACCTTCTGCATATTTCCACTCATCGTCAGTAATGGCTTATGGAATAACTTTCTTGGGTAACTCATCGCTTAAAAAAGGACATATTAACTGCATAAAAGTGAGCAGTAAGAACAATATGTTGCGCTCACTCGTGGTTGTCATGCAGGTACCTCTTTAAGGAGCTGGACATTTTAACTGCACCATCAGAGAACTTATATGCGCTAGTGAAATTCGTCATAAATTATCCATTACAATTTGAGAAGAATAGTGATGGCCACATCTGCAAAATCAGAGAAAAAGAAAAAAAGAAAACAATCTTTATTCCCATTATCTAAATAGTCTGTGGCTCAGAAAGAAGTTCAGTACGCATAAGAAAAATCTTTGATCATTTGCTCAATAAGATAAAATGTCTGACAAGTAGCACATCGTTCATTTGATTTGTGGCACTAACTGACGAAAGGTTACTACTCTCGCTTGACTATGTATGTCCTCAAATGAAAAACAAAGGGATGAGTTTGGTTGTTTGTTTGAAGAATTGCCTTCTGTTGGTTTCATGGCTTTGCATGAAGTATACAAGTGTAATGCGTTCTTGAAAAGAAAGCACATGTTGCTGCCTCTCTGACAGTTGTAGTCGCTTATGTAAGCTATTGCTTTTGGATGATGTACGGTCTTGCTATCTTTTGGATCGTCGTCATATTTGTCTATTTTATCGCAAAGGTCTTTCAGTCTGATGTGAAGGGCAAGTGAAAATGGATATGTTGTGTGCTTGTTTATAATGTTCTATGCACTTTTTTCTCGTAGTGTCTTGTTCTAGAGGAGTGCGGCTCATCTAACAAGCACTCGAGCTGGCATTTGAGAGACCGGTGGTTCAAATCGCACTCCCACCACCAATATTCAGACTTCCCATTAGTAGCCTAAATTGTTTAAGGCGAATGCCAGCATAGTTCCTTTGAAATGATGTCGGTGGTATGCTCCGCCATCTTTGCCATAACGAGTTTGTGTTCCACGTTTAATGACGTTTTCGGCCACAGGACATTAAGTCGTATTCATTGATTCACTTGTTTTTTATTATTAATTATTCGTTTGAAATGTAGTGACTTCGGTGAATTTCGTAGTTAAGCATTTCTTACAATTATGGAATACGTCTGCAATGTGATGATAGCATAATAGGAATTGGTAGCCAAACATACTTTTACCCAAACAAGAAGCTGTTGATAGTCTTTAACTGTAATGCTACGAAATTTTCTTCTCTTTTCACGATTTGCGACCTGACAACAGCAGTGTCAAGATCACATTTCTATACCTGTGTACGTCAATACCTCAAAAAGCTTTTTCTGGACATCGACACACTGAAAGATTATCGCAACCCGTATTTACTGTATCGTCTTCTCAGTCATTACACATTTTGTCTATCTACAACCTTTACACTACTGTCTGAACAACACATCCGAGATACTTGTTCCCAACAAAGTAAAATCCTTTCTATGTCACTACACAACACACTGCCACTTTCTCTAAATCATTTTCTATACGCTGAGCACGACTTTGCAACAATCTACCACAAAATATTAGAGAAATTAAAATTCTTTCAAACTTTAGAAGACAGCTAATGGCTCACTTTCTATCATAAATGGCATCTCTTCTTATATCTCACTCTTGTCAACCTTCTTTCCCTCACCACTTCTCCCTACCCTTGTCTACAGAGTTCTATTGAAGTTCTCTTCTTTCCAAGCAACTATTTTGTTTACTTCCTACATGCTCAATTACAACTTCCTTTGTAATTCTACATGTATGAGTACATACTGTGTGTGTGTGTGTGTGTGTGTGTGTGAGATTAGTAGACCAAACTATAATGTTCTGGGCCGTTTTGTTAGTGCAGGTTGCATACATTCAGGGAAAACTAGATTGACTTATAATCCCCTCTCGCTCAAAACTTATTGTTCTGCTGTTTTATGACTCCCTGGGATAGATTTATCAACCTCTACGGATAATCTTTCCTTCCAAGAAATCTTCCCTACCTCTCCCACCCCACCCCTCCTCCTCCTCCTCCACCCCCCTGGAAACATCCAACCCAAAACTCCCATTTGTAAATACAAGCACACTTTCTTCTGTTTATTCTAATAGCCCCCTCTCAAAATATCAATTTGCTTGACTAATTAATTAAACCGATAAATTAATTATCCCCTCCCACTCTGGGAGACACCTAGACCTCCCTTCCCCTTCCCCACTTGTCTCCTCCCCTCCTGCATCTGAAATTTTGGCGGGTCTGTGCTGGAGGGGAAGATCTCACTATTGGAAATTCAATTACATATCAGAGGGTATACTGTTTATTTATAAACTTCAGTTGCAGGGGGATGGATCTCACTTGCTCATAATTCTTTGTTGTATGGAAAAATGTAGGTCTTGTAAAATACATAGGAAAGAAGTAATTAAATCGATCGCTTTTTCCAATCTCAGAAGGAATACTACAGCATAACTCACTGCACGTAATTACACTGTCAAAAATCTTTCAATCTTGAAGCAAGCACTTTCTTTCTTCCAACAGGCATGACCATCCGCCAACCACCTAACGTATTCCTGCATACACAGGCCGCGATTGCTGATGACCGCACCTTACAATAGCCGGTATATGCAGCATGCAGACCAGTCTGGTGGTGCAAGTGTCACGTGGTGGCACACTTTGAAATGGTACATGAGAAATTCCTGTTGAAACATTTGCTTCCTCGCCCCCCCCCCTCCTCCCTCTCTCGATCTCTCCTCTCTCTCGAAAGCGGATGCACCCAGTTTGTGTGAAAAGACGTATGCAAACACACATAGTCGAAGATCTCTACCCAATCATTATTACTTCCTTCCTACTTCCCTTCCCTCTCACCAGTTATGCAGACCTAGCGTTGGTAGTCAGTACATCCCTTTGTTCTCACACTTTCACTCCTGTGGATTCCTGTAGTGGATTGAACAAAGACATGCGAGAAGAAGTAGGTAGTACCTGTCATATTTCACACTAATATCACTTTTGTCTTGAACAAAGTAGTAGATTCCTGGTAAACCTCTAGCTGTAGATGTTTTGGAAATATTCCCTCATTCTGTCAGAGTGCTTGAATAACTAATTAAATCGATGCACTTTGTGTGCATCAAGTATTTCCTTGCATCCAATTCGTGTATTTGGTAGGATTAGATCCTGCAACCACGAAATTTCCAAATCCTTCCGGACTTTTTCTTCCTTGCCTCCTGTTGGTGGATACTGGCACAAATACATAGGTCATTTAGTAGGATGTCCATTAGGTTGATGTAGCTCAAAATTTCAAATTTCAGCTCATTTCATGCTATGCCCTTACACAAATTTGCTGGAGGGCTGAACAGAAACCTGCTTGTAATACCACTGTCAGGAAAAATAAATAAATCAATCGGAAATCAGACGTTGCGTTTGGTTTCCTAAATCACCACAGACTTCCCTAAATTTATTCTCTCCATCCGACTGCGTGATAAGATAGAAACAACAGCAAATACCACTGGTGGACTGAGTCCATTGCGATGTATTGAGAAGCACTAAACGCAACATACTTAAACCACGATCCAAACTGTAGCAGTAGTTGTCATGGAAAGATGTCGGAGATTGCTGAAACACTTGTGCATCCCATGTGTTCATATCCTGATGTCCACACGCAGGGTGCCAGTCCTGTCATACACCACCAGCGCCAGATTGAAGGAGACCACTGCCACGACAGAGGCCGCAGTCGTGGATTGCGCGTTTGTCAGAGTACACTAGCCCCATCCATGGAAGCCGTGAAGGGCATCTGGGGATGATAACAGTGGCAGGAATTCGCATATGACCAATATGTCCATCGATTAGGAATCATTCAATTTTCCAAATGAAAAAAATGGAACACACACAATTGCAGAGACAGCCCAATGCATACTGAGTATCAGTTCGCAATTCAGCTATCCAGAGGGCGCCATCGCTGGTACTTGCTCATGCAGCTGCGGGCACGCGTGGGGTAGCCGTGCGGTTTAGGGCGTCTTGTAACAGTTTTCTCGGGTCCCCCCGTCGGACGTTCGAGTCCTCCCTCGGTCACGAGAGTGTGTGTTTTCCTTAGGATAAGTTAGTTTAATTTAGATTAAGTAGTGCGTAAGCCTAGGGACCGATGACCTAAGCAGTTTGGTCCCATAGTCCTTATCACAAATTTCCTATTGCTGCGAGTACAGGCCCACTAGCCGCCTGGTCAGAACTTTTCTTTGTATCCAGAGTTCACAACAGCCTTAATCCTGAAATTCCAATTTCTTCCAGCCACAAGCTACCTCCGCTACAAGCCCTGCAAGACAAATAGTTGCGTCGTAGGAAACCAACCATATATTTATCACTGAAATTACAATTAAACATTACATTTGCAGCCCCAGTCTTATGGCATTCAACAATGAGTGAAATTTCGGTAATACCCCCACCTGACGGCTGAGCCTCTGGAAGTATCAATATCTGTATCTATCTTATGACTCGACACAATTTCCCATGTAAAATCCTTAATGCCCCTTACGGCTATCAGTGAGCTGAACTCGCAGTCTCCCACGTCAGATCCATACCTCTCTTAAAGCTGGACTTAGTCATTTTATTCGCACATGTTATACCAATGACCACAGTAGCTTTACACCTCAACACAAGCTTTATAAACCCACTGATCACAGCGAATCTGTCACGCTACGATATGCTAACAGCACGATCACAACGACCATCTGTCATTCTGATAAAAAGTCAGTCTTGGTTCTACAGGAACACACAAGGATCGCTAACGATATTAATGTTAAAAACTGCACATACATTACAAATCGAGGTATGGTATTACTTCCAAATAAAGTGGTCTTCCACACAGATAGCGTGCCATTGAAAGTAGACGATGATTTTAGGGTGTGTATTGACAGAGCGAAAGTGCAGGTCCACGTCGTCAGCGGTTTAATCTCATAATAAAATAGCCCCTTATCATCGAATTTAAAAAGTGATTCACCCAAGGAACACGGTATTAACCTGGTATATACAACTCCGTCTAACCAGTCCTAGATATTTCCCACGCCAACAAAGAGAATTTGTAGCGCATTCTATTTCGATACCATGTAGACCACTTTCTGCGATATATCGACAGGCTTACAAGCGAGGGAGGTTGATGGTTGATTCCGAATGACCGCATACAATAGACAATGAGTTATGAGAGAAATCGCTCAATAATACAATGCCAGATTGAAGTTGTAAGAAATATACAGAGTCTTGTGACCAATACATTGGCTTTTCAAATCTATAGTGCTGCACTTTCTGGTAGAAATGCTGTCTGTGATTTGGAATCAAGTCTCTCCATTCAACCACATACATGCGTTGGATCCTGCGAAGACGTCTTTTAATGATTTTAGCCACTGCTGAATCAAGTCAGCTTTGTCGAACCTATCTCCTAAGGACCTCATAAAGGAAAACACCAGCGTGGTTCGAGACAGCCCCTATGCATCTCGTAATCGTTCCTCTGTCTCTGCTCCTAACTCCCTGCAGCTTTGTCAATGTGATTGGTCGGAACTGAGCAGATGTCGAAGAGCGCTATATCTAAGATCATTTGAATCCTGTGGAGAAACAGGGTGTGCTGAGTTAATGCAACAGCACCACGTTATGGCCACTCAGTGGAAATGAGAACATGTTGTTGTTGGTCTGCCATCTGTGCGCAACGTGTAAGGCCATAGCCAAATGACGCTTTTCCTCTAACACAAGGTAGGAGAAAAGACAGAGTGAGCTGTTATAAACTTATTTCTTATGGGGATAATAAGCTCCACATCATAAACGAATTGGAAGAAGGATGAAGGATGAGGACTTCGCTACAGCATTGCAGTGCATCTCCAAACAACATACAGGTACAGCAGCCCGTAGCAGATCTGTGTACATCATGATGCATTCCGTCTGTCACCCTAACATTCACTCTATCTTCATTATTTTATACGATGCAACAGAGAAAACCATGAACTATACAAACTCTGGTAACATCACCAATTAGAAAACTTTATAAGGTATTACCACAGCCCTCTGTTCCGAAATATCGAAAACAAAATCCGTCTGCATGCTGAAATTGAGTGTGTGTGGTGATGCTATTAAATATACAGGTATCGCCCCCTGGAGCAGGGGGCCAGTGATCGAAGTCGGTTGCACAGACTAGTGTAAAGTTTCATCAACTGTACTGAAGGAGGACCTTATCCCACAGACTATCAATTGCGTGAGAGGGTCCCTGTGTTGTTATTTCGTAAGCAGTTTGATACATTGTTTTTTTGCTATGACACATCTGCATAGTGTATGACTACTACTTTGTGCACCACTTCCAGCTGTAATGCGTGTTGGATCCACCTTCAAACCCTATACCACAGGTGGCATATTTTGGATCTACACCTGAACATCTCTCTGGATACGATGAGTGGTGGATTCACATTCAACTCAGCTAACTCAGGGTTATGGGAGAAATCCGCAACACACACACAGACACAGACATACAGAAAACAGAACAAATCGACTGCAACTGCAGAATATGTGGTTGAAAGTGGCTGGATGCTTTTGAGTACAGTGGTATACTATACTGTCCAACCAGAAGAAAAGTACTTTTGTGCTAGGTATTGACAACTGTTTTACATTTACAAGCTATTAAAAAATACATGGCGAGAAGTGATGTCAATATCACAAAGGCAAAAGTCACATGAAATCTACCAAACTTCCTAAACTGATGGAAAATACATATAAATTGAGCGATAATACGTCAAAATACGGGTAATGAGGGAGTACTTGCTTGTCTTCTGCTTGGTGCAGAAAATTCTTATACATTGGAATGAGCAAGTGATAGCAAGAGTACTACAAGAAAAAGTTGACATGGAAATATTGGGAACCAGGGAAACTGTCATTTTACTCTGACACTGATAAGATGGTTAGAATAGAACCTTTACTATGAATGACCAAAACATAGAGTAATACATTTATATATGTCAGATCACAATCACAGGGTGACCGCAAACTTATCGCAAACAAATCTTATCTAAATAGCTATGTGTTGCCAGAATGGCGTCTGCAATGTACAACTGCAGAATACTGTTTAGGTATTTTGAACCCTAACTAACAGTATTTAAAATGTGCTTCTCTGTACTCTCTACCAGCCACCACCATGCAATGACAGCTAACAACTACCTTAGAGACGAGTTACTGCATTGTTTGCATTGTTTTTAACAACATTCAGCTGTATGGCTATTGAGGTAATACGGATATATGCAAGTTAACTGCTGTCTTTGATGCTTTCCTTGAAAAGAGAGCGATCTGCCTGAAAATTAACGTGGATGTGAGTCAAAGAATGATAGAAAACAGATGAAGTGATCGGTTGAGAGTGATTGCAATGACCTATGATTTAATGGTAGGCTGCCGATGCATTCTAGAGAGAGAGATGTTGCTGATTGTCATTTATCACACATTTAACCATTTTCTTTCTGTTGTTCCGTCAAGTTGTACGACTTGTGTTGTACAGATTGCGATCGACTTGTATACAGTTATGTGTTCTGTGTGTGGCTTAGAGCACTATCCACCCTCTATTGTTAACTGCAAACATATCTACATCCCATCTAGCAAAGCGCTTCCGATGCTTGTGTGATGAATCATGTCCATCGATGGAGAATCTATTTCAACATCATCCTCTAGATTAACGAAGTACTCCGTTCTGCTGTCACACATTGGACATAAATCGAGTCTCCAGTTTCATAACTGCAATGATTCTAAGTTAGCGACAGATGTTTCGGAGGCATTTTAAATTCTTTGTATAATTTTCCTGCATAGTTGTCCTGTTTATGGAGTTAGTGCAAAATAGCATGTAATTTCACTTCTCAAACACCACTGCTATACCTTTGTCTCTTACCTCATAAGGGACACTATTCGTAACTCACAATCATATTACAGGACAAGTCAGAGCATCATACAATTTCTGAACCATACGAGAATGTGAGCACTGTGCGCCATACACCTCCAGAAAGTAGATGGAACATTTATCACAAGTAATTTATGTTTTCCTTTGGTGTAGAAGGAAATATTTCTACCATCTTAAAGTTTGTCATTTTAGTGAGTGGTATCGAAAACTTGCAAGGTGTATGTATGTAAGATGTTGGACATATGTGTACCGCATTAAAGTATTCAGATCATTGCACTCTGCATGAATAACATTTCGGAAACCACATGGCTTTAAAATTATAGTGAGTTTAAGTGCAGAATCGTGTAGCCTTAGGAGTGTGTTCCATGATCATTTCTCTCTTGCAGATACCTTCTTGGTGATGACCCAGGCACTAGATCAATACTCACATTCTCTCCTTCTGGATCTCCATCATTCATGATCCACACCTTTCTTCTTAACTATCTGTTATATCTCTACGACACTGTCATAACTACTGTACACCCATAACGGATGCTAACCTTCTTGACAAGTGTGCACCCAGAAAGCTCTTATCCACTTGCAAGGGTGCTGTGAGTAAGACTGGAGCAGAACAGTCTTTGTTGAAGAGCACTTCTGGTCAGCTGCAAATTACATTGGCAACAGTGCCGTAGGGAGCATTGGTCAAAGAAAATGCAATCCAATTTTATCCCAAAAAAATTGAGAATACTCACTGAGTCTCATCCACATAGGGAAAAATCAGCAATCATAAACATATGGCTTTAAGCACTATGGGACTTCACATCTGAGGTCACAGTCCCCTAGACTTAGAACTGCTTAAAACTAACTAACCTAAGGACATCACACACATCTATGCCCAAGGCAGAATTCGAACTTGCGACCGTAGCAGCCACATTGTTCCAGACTGAAGCGCCTAGAACCGCTCGGCCACAGCGACCAGCCGCACAGTCATCTATCTACATTCTGAATCTAGTATATGGTACATGCTAACTAGCGGAGGGATGGTTTGGCAATGATACAGAAACTGGGAAGCATGCTGTTGTGCCATTGGTCAGCATTGACATTACAGAGAAACCTGTACAACTTCTAAAACTGATCTCACTGTCAACTGTGCAGCATATTACAGTACAGTGTTCCATTACGACTGTATTTTTTCCACCCCATCCATGCACTGGTATGTTGTTGGTTACCACACAAAGGTGGACTGACACCACTTGTTTGATATGGAGAGAATGTTGGTTGGAGCAACACGTTCCAGGGATGGCCAGCACCTCTAAAATGATCAGAAACATGACTGAAATATGAAGATTTAATGGTCTTGGTCTCTACGAAACAGAATACCTAAACATCTGCTACCTCATCACTTTCAAAGATGAAATTAAATGTAATCACCTTTGAGCAACTGTTTGGAGATGCTCCACCCTGCCGCAAATTTCTCCAGTTTAAAAATGTTTTGATATCTTGCACATTGTCGTCAATAAGACACACCACCTCTGTTTCGTATTTGAACCAACCTGTGTTTTGTGAGAGCAGCATAATTTACACAATGCGTCGTCCAGCTTTCTGTCAGAGGCAATGGACCGACATGCATTAATGTCGGTTTAGCACCTGAGACAGACCTGGAAGGCATGGTGGAGAAACAGAATATATGGCTGTGTACAAAGCTGTAGTCATACACTGTGTGAATGTATTGAACTGCTTGTAAAAGAACGACACGGGGTTTTTCTTTTGCAATTATTAGTGTGTGGGATATAGTACTCCAACAGTACCGACGCCAAAACTTTACACTGGTCTGAGCAAATGATTTCGATCACTGGCCACCTGCTCCAATGGACCAGTACCTGTATATATAATAGCTTCATCACATACACTTAATGTCAGCATAATGGCGGAATTTGTTTTCAATATATCGGAAGAAACGACTGTGGTAATATCGAGTTCCCTACCAGGTGACGTTACCAGAGTTTGTATAGTTCATGGTTTTCTCTATTGGACAGTACAGAATAACGAGGCGAGAGAAAATGTTTGGGTAACAGACTGAAAGCGCCCTAAGAGACGCATATCTCCTTCAGACTGCAGAACTCATTTGTAGTTTGGAGATACACTGCAATACAGTAGCTAAATCCTTGACCTTATTCTGGTTTCCCTATAAAGATAAGGTCTTCCCTATTATCCCACTAAAAATACCACTGTAACAGCTCATACTGTCTTTTCTACTACTTCATGTTGCAGGAGAAACCATCATTTGGCACTGGCCTTGAAATCTGCAGGGTGGTCCATTGATCGTGACCGGGCCAAATATCTCACGAAATAAGCGTCAAACGCAAAAACTACAAAGAACGAAACTTGTCTAGCTTGAAGGGGGAAACCAGATTGCGCTATGGTAGGCCCGCTAGATGGCGCTGCCATAGGTGAAACAGATATCAACTGCGTCTTTTAAATAGGAACCCGCATTTTTTCGGTTGTTCCAATGTGATATATGTAGCTTTGTGAACTTATAATTTCTGGGAACGCATGCTGCCACAGTGTGACTACCTGTAAATACCAAATTAATGCAATAAATGTTCAAAATTATGTCCGTCAATCTCAATGCATTTTGCAATACGTGTAACGACATTCCTCTCACCAGCGAGTACTTTGCCTTCCGTAATGTTCGCACGTGCATTGACAATGCGCTGACGCATGTTGTCAGACGTTGTGGGTGGATCACGATAGCAAATATCCTTCAACTTTCCCCACAGAAAGAAATCCGGGGACGTCAGATCCGATGAAAGTGCGGGCCAGGGTATGGTGCTTCGACGACCAATCCACCTATATGCTATTCAATACCGCTACAACCGCACGTGAGGTATGTGCCGGACAACCATCATGCTGAAAGTACATCGCTACTCTGTCATGCAGTGAAACATCTTGTAGTAACATCGGCAGAACATGACGTAGGAAATCAGCTTACATTGCCATCTAGATTTCCATTGATAAAATGGGGGCCAATTATCCTTCCTCCCTTAATGCCGCACCATACATTAACCCGCCAAGGTCGATGATGTTCCACTTGTCGCAGTCATCGTGGATTTTCCGTTGCCCAATAGCGCATATTATGATGGTTTCCGTTAAGGCTGTTGGTGAATGACGCTTAGTCGCTAAATAGAACGCGTGCAAAAATCTGTCGTCATCCCGTAATTTCTCTTGTGCCTAGTGGCAGAACTGTACACGACGTTCAAAGTCGTCGCCATGCAATTCCTGGTGCATAGAAATATGGTACTGGTGCAACAGATGTTGATGCAGCATTCTCAACGCCGACGTTTTTGAGATTCCCAATTCTGGCGCAGTTTGTCTGCTGCTGATGTGCGGATTAGCCGCGACAGCAGCTAAAACAGCTACTTGGGCATTATCATTTGTTGCAGGTCGTGGTTGACGTTTCATGTGTGGCTGAATACTTACTGTTTCCTTAAATAACGTAACTATCCGGCGAACGGTGCGGACACTTGGATGATGTCGTTCAGGATACCGAGCAGCATACACAGCACATGCCGTTGGGCATTTTGATCACAGTAGCCATACATCAACACGATATCGATCTTTTCCGCAATTGGTAAACGGTACATTTTATCACGGGTAATGTATCACGAAACAAATACAGTCCGCACTGATACCACGTAATTATACGTTTGTGACTATTACAACGTCATCTATCACAAAGAGAAAAAAGTGGTCAACTAAAACATTCATATTTCTTTACGTACTACACGAATATGTAACAAAAAATGGCGGTTCCTGTTTAAGAAAAACGCAGTTGAAATCCGTTTGATCTATCGCAGCGCCATCTAGCGGGCCAACCATAGCGCCATCTGGTTCCACCCTTCAAGCTAGATGAGTTTCGTTCTTTGTAATTTTTTCGTTTGATGGCCCGGCCACTATCAATGGACCACACTGTATAGCTATGGGTAAAGCGAAACAGGCAGGCGGTCGACAATCACAATTTCAGTGAAGTACAGCACAGCTTGAATAAGATACCATATATCAATAATAGGGCAATAAAAATAGGTAGGCCTTGATTAATATGAGTTTCCACCAACCCGACTTATGGAATAGCTCTTAAATTAATTAAAATGAAACAGGCAGGCCTTCAATAATAAGAGCTTCAGTTAAGTTAAATTACCGAATAGAACAGACAGGTCTTCAACAATAACAGCTCAGTTAAGTAATATTACCAATATAATACAAGCAGGCCTTCCATGATAACAGCTTCGGTTGAGTAGAATTGCCAATTAGAAAGCAGACAAGCCTGCAATATTAATAGCTCCAATTAAGTAAAATCACCAAACAGAAATCATGCAGGCCTTCTTTAACAACAGCTTCAGTTAAGTAAAACTGCCAAATCTGAAACAGGCAGGCCTTCCATAATGACAGCTTCAGTTAAGTAAAATTACCAAATACCAACAGGCAGACACCAATAATAACAGCTTCAGATAAGTAAAATTACCAAATAAAAGACGGCAGGCCTTCAGTGATAACACATTCAGTTAAGTAAGATTAGAAAATAGAGAAATGGCAGGCCTCCAATGATAGCAGCTTCAGGTAAATCAAATCACCATACAGAAAACAAGCAGACCTTCTTTAATAACAGCTTCAGTTTTGTAAAATTACAAAATAGAAAACAGACTGGTTTTCTTTAACAACAGCTTCAGTGAAGTAAAATTAACAAGTAGAAAACAGGCAGGCTTTCAATAATAACAGCTACAGTTACGCAAAATTACCTGATCTAACAGGCAGGCCTTCAATCAAAATAGCTTCAGTTAAGTAAAAATACCAACAGACAGGCGCCAACAATAACAGCTTCAGTTAATTAAAATTAATAAATAGAAAACAGGCAGGCCTTCAATAATAACAGCTTCAGTTAAGTAAAATTACCTAATACCAACAAGCAGGCCCTCTTTAATAGCAGCTTCGCTTAAGTAAGACTACCAAATTGAAAACAGGTAGGTCTTCATTGATTTCTGCTTCAATTAAATAACCAAGAGTTTGAATTGCCTCCACACGAGGGGTGCACCAGAAGGCTTATATGCAAGGAGCACAAGACTGCCCCAAATGGGAATGCCAAGAAAGGTTACGATGAGGGCACCGGCTTTTTAAGGCACTTTTCGTTGGGTATAGACCGGCAAAGGAAATATTAACACAGGAAGGTTAATTACGTGAAAACAAATTTAACTAGGCAAAAAGCATACCCACATCATGGCGACATACTAGCTCTACAACAACAGCGAAACGCCGTAAAGAAAACTATGTTGCCAAAGCCAATTACATAGCGTCAGCAATTGCAAACTCGAAGATGCAAGCACCTCCTGAGTCAGAGAACGATGACTCCTGCGATGCCCGTAGCTATCTCCAAACCGGCATCCAGTCGTATTACAAGAGAAAAGTATTTCTCTGGTGTTCGAAGGCGTTTGGCAGGGAGACTGGCTAAAACTCAACCATCTAGGTTCTGCTTGAAAACTTGCTAGTGGAGGGGGGAGGGGGGGTGACGGGTTTATGGCTTGATCACAGAAGAAACATATTATCGCTCTGACTGAGGAAACATCATCGTCTCACATAGTCTCCTGTTAACAAACGACCAACGTCAATATCGACACAGGAAAATCAAGCAACGGCCACAATTCAAGGAACCAACTGGTGGTGAATCAGATCAGCTAAGAAATCGATGATTGCAACAGACATGTAGGTATCAATAAGAAAATAAAAGTTAAGACCTCAAAATCCAAAACTTACCTTAATTTCACGAACTAAAGATGAAGCTTGCCGATTCTAAAGGGGGCCCAGAATTCAGCACAACGAAACTGGCTTCAACTCTCTCAGTGGTGTGGCACGTCTCAGAGCTGGCTGGCCAGTCAACGCATGAAGATGGCACTTGAAGTCAACCACGGGCTTAAATCGCTCCACAGATATGCCTAGAAACCAATCGCCTGTATCTGTTCAAACGGCTCTGAGCACTATGGGACTCAACATCTTAGGTCATAAGTCCCCTAGAACTTAGAACTACTTAAACCTAACTAACCTAAGGACATCACACACACCCATGCCCGAGGCAGGATTCGAACCTGCGACCGTAACAGTCCCGCGGTTCCGGACTGCAGCGCCAGAACCGCTAGACCACCGCGGCCGGCGCCTGCATCTGTGCCCAAGACGCTTGTGCAAGTTCGTTCCTTACTTGCCAGGTGGACCTCTCACACCGTCTTTCTCACTCTGTTACCATTCCCCAACTCGCCATGAGACAACGCTCCCCGTCCCCTCTCAAACCAGAGGCACATCACAAGGCAGATCGAGCAAGAGACGCCAGGAATCCGAGAAGCGCACCCAGAAAACCCACCATGGCTCAAACTCACCCCCTTAAACCAATAGACCCTGGTTCAGCCTACAAAAAAAAAGGGGGAAGGTTAACTAACAGGCACCCTGAGAACCTTACCAGTGGCCATATGCCTGACAAACAATCGGTCCCATAAATTTTGAAGACAGAGCATAGGCCTATGGAACAAGGAGTAAACTTCCCGAGCTTGGCACCACCCTCATCCAACCAGCACAATTCTTCAACAGAATATTGGCCTGAAAATGGTTTCTCTTTTCCGATTATATTGCCATTCCTGGCAGCGGTGGGGTAACCTAATGTTATTCCTGGCCCATTCCCAATTTTCCCTGAGATCTTTTTTTTATGAGTAACAGGTGAAGGCAGGAGGTCCTTGATTTCCCACAAGTTGGACAGAAGGGAATTGATGGGATATGCAAACAAGAGAATGTCAGGAACTGCTTTGGATGTTTCGTGCTGCACTGTATTAAATGCAAAATTGAACCAAGGCAAGGTGGTATCCCAATTACTCAGAGATTTGTGTTGGTATATGTTCAAAGCTGACTTAATCTTGCAATTCACTCTCTTGGCAAATGATGTCTGAGGATAGTATGGTGTGGTGGTCAGGTGCGTAACAGCGTTACGAAAGCAAAACTGCTTAAAGTAATTTTCCATAGGGTCCTCTTCACGCTCGGATTGTGACAACCCCTTTGGAGGACTGTCACTGGGTTTAGCCTTCTTACAGGCTTCACACTTACCCACTACTCTCCTGAAATCCTTATTCAATGTGGGCCAAGTGAGGCCAGCCTGAACCTTTATAGAGGCCCAGATTTCCTCCCACGAGATAATTATGAAAATAATGGAAAACAGGGGCCACAAGCTCCTGAGGCAAACAAATTTTGAAGTCCCTGTCTTCATTAACGCGTTTACATAGTATGCCATTCTGACAGAGTATTCCCTAACTTCACCACCAGATAAGACTTGCTTTCTTAACGGATTCCACAAATGATCTTGAAGCTGTTTGGTTTTAAGGTCCACAAACACCTGGGGAACCTGAGCTGAAACGGTACACATAACTGGCTGAGACTCCCTAATGCCCATATTCTCGACAGTCCCCTCCTCCTGAAACCTGTGACTGAGAGCGTCGGCGACTTTGTTCTCAGATCCTTATATGCGTTGCATCTTGCTGGCCACCCACCTCGCAGTCCTACCAGTATTCCTGGGTCGAGCCAACACCCAACTTAGGACGTGATTGTCCGTCTCGATATAAAACTATGCTCAAGATAGAATTGGAAATTCTCTAAAACGAAAGGCACAGCCAGCGTATCGCACTCATAGACGGAGTATTCATCTCGGGACCAGACAACACTGTAGACGTGAAAGCTTAAAGGCACGTCTTATATGTTGATCCTGCTGCAACAACTCTGCAACAATACCGGCGTTAGAGGTGTCAGTCTGAAAGATAAACCTTTTTCCAAAATCACGGCAGGCTAAGACCCGTGAGTTGGTGATAGCGGTCTTGATAGCTTCAAAAATCGGCTTTCGGCTCTCACCCCAGACAAATTCCTCCCCCTTCCTACGTAATTTAAGCAGGGAACGGCCATCTGCGCCAAATCGGGGACAAAACGGCGAAATAAATCTGGCTGTCTCCCTACTATTTCGAGGCTGAGGAAATTTCTTCAACACCTTGATTCGGTCTAGGTCAATCCTAATGCCGTCTCCGGAAATTAAATGGCCCAAAGGGGACTCCTGTTTCCTAGCAAGTGTAGTCTTGGACCGCTTAATGGTCAATTCCGCATCGTGAAACTTGGAGAGGACATCCAAAAGATGGGAAATATGATCCTCAAACGACTGGTTACAAATGACAACATTATTAAGGTCATTAAAGACACAAGAAAACTTCATGTTGCCCATGATATGATGTAACAAACGAGATGAAAACCGCTACCCCAGTGGACAAGCCGAACAGCACCTGGTTGAACTCATAAAGGTTCCGTTCAGTACAGAATGCAGTGACATGTTTACACTTTGCTGAGAGGAATCTGGTAATGAGCTTGGTTGAGATCAAGCCCCGTGAACCACTTAGCCCCAGGAAACCAGGTAAGCAGTTGTAAAGATTCGGCAAGGGGCAGATTCTAGGACAACCTTTTTAGTAAGGGGACCATAATCAACCACAGGCCTGTAGTTCTCACCCTGAACTTTAGGAACGAGAAATATTGGTGACTCGTAGAGAGATTTAGACGGCCTAATGACCGCTCCTTCAACATACTCGCCATTTCAGTCTCAAGATTTTCATTTTGGGTGGCGAGAGACGATAAGGAGACTGTCGCGTCGGAATGTCGTCAGCCAAGCGTGTTTGGTACTGTACAACGTCAGTGATTCCCATCTCATTAGAGAAAACCTTAGGAAACTCCCCTAATAAATTTAACAACTTCCCTTCCTAACCCGGCTCAAGATGGGCCACATCAATTTCACCAGAGTTACACTTTACTGAATCCTCCACTCCTCCATGACGCAAGAGGATAAGGCTATATTGTCACTTGGAGAAAACCTAAAAGAGGTGGTGCGATTCATAAAGTCGAGAATTAATCCAGTTTTCTGAATACAATCACACCCGAGAAACAAA
Source organism: Schistocerca cancellata (assembly GCF_023864275.1). Lineage (NCBI taxonomy): Eukaryota > Metazoa > Arthropoda > Insecta > Orthoptera > Acrididae > Schistocerca > Schistocerca cancellata. The sequence continues at coordinate 982,305,171 of NC_064626.1, read as the reverse complement.
TTGAGTGCTAGATGTTTAACAAGCAAGAGCGTAATGAGCCTTGAGAAAGTGCAAGTGGGCAAACTACAAAACACCTCGCCGACTAAGACAACCCTTGACCATTGCCCACACGATATAGGTGAAGCCAGGGCGCACAGAAGAAAATGTTCCAGAAATGCCCAAACTCCAAACACCAATTACAATTCAACAAGGACGCGGAGCTACCAGAACCCTACAGCGTGCAGAAGAGTTCTTGTCCTCACACCCGAGAAACAAATTGAGTGCTAGATGTTTAACAACCAAGAGCGTAATGAGCCTTGAGATATTGCAAGTGGACAAACTACAAAACACCTCGCCGACTAAGACAACCCTTGACCATTGCCCACACGATATATGTGAAGACAGGGCGCACAGAAGAAAATGTTCCAGAAATGCCCAAAACCCAAACACCAATTACAATATTCAACAAGGACGCGGAGCTACCAGAACCCTACAGCGTGCAGAAGAGTTCTTGTCCTGCAAAGACACAGATAAATCGGAGGGCAGATCCGGAGGGAACCTGAAGATGCGCGCCTCCTGACTCGCGCCTCCAACGGAACAACTCCTCCCCCATCCTTCTTCACGTGGTGCATTTGCCGGGTCTAGGGGCTCATGCTATGGGACACCCAAGCACCAAGTGATCGTGGGCACTGTACCGGGAACAACCTTTCCCAGAAAACGTGCTTGACGCATGAGCAGCCCTGTTAATTCTCTAGGTTGGATAGGCGTTTCCAAGTGCTTCTCACGCCTCCTCTCCTCATCGGCAAATGACAAGGATTCATTGGAATCAACCAATGTTTGCAATTCCGAAAAGTTAGTGGGGCGGGAGGAAAAGGCCAAACTGGACCTATACTTGGGAGGCGTGCCCTCCAAAATGTTGAATACACTATTGAGTTCCGAAACCGACATCTCAGGAGCCAAGGTGGCTAAGAGCACTCGCTCGACATCCTGTCTCAATCATTCAAATGATGTCTGCACCCGCCAGCAATATTTGCGTTCAAGCTCGTTCTGCACCTGCGGCAAGAGCTTCCTATCGACAGCCCCCTCATTTGTCCTGTCGAGCCCTCCTGCTTCACGCAATGTTAATATCACAAGGTGAGGGGTGCCCATAGCATCTTCAAGAAGGTCAAATCGCACCAACAGACACAAAAACTGCTGGAAACTGTCCAAGGTATCGGATGAAACCTAGAAAATACCGTTGAGTAGGCACTTAATTTGGTTGGGTAATCTAGCGAAATGATTAGTCTGACGGCTACCTAAACCTTGGGTCCTAGATGCCTGATAAAGGGTCTGATATGCCGGGATAGTTGCTGGACTTACTCCCTCTTCCAGGCTTTCCCGCCTTAACAACGCTGCTTGTACCTGCAAATCCCTCACTCGTTCTCGCAACTGCCCCACCCTGGTAACTTCATGCTGGCTAAATTGCAAGTAGGTAGTGTCCTTCAAGCGATTCCCCAAATTCCTCTGCAGAGACCAGGACTTTGATGTAAAGTCCAGTGATCATGAACGTTACACCATCACGTCTCCTGCCCAAGCTGACCAAATAATGGCAGTGAAATATTTTTCCATGATGAGGATTCGAACAGGCTTACCCATAGGTCGAGCACTATTGCAGAAGAGTGCATTTGTGACTGCAGTCACCGAGACGTGTGCCTAGCGACTATTGTCACTTTGATTTCCATTATCCATTCCACTTCTTCTAGTACCAAACAAGGCTTCAGAAGTGCTAGACTAATCGATATTGTTGTTTTATTATAATTGTTATTGTTATTATTTTTATTTTTATTGCTATTATTGTCATTATTATTATTACAAATTATTACTTTTGTGAACAGTGAAAATTATTATTATTTATTTCATTATGTAATATTTAATAATATCTTTCTTATTTACTCCATTTTCTTCTCATCATTATTAGTGTTGCTATTAAAATTCCTATTGACAATTACTATTCCTATTAATAATGCAACTTATTATTGTTGTGACTGTTCTGTAATTCTTTTTATGTGTGTTGTATGGTTAGGCAAAATCATCAATAACTAAATAAATAAAAAATTGTTGATGGATTCTCTCTGTTACACCATCTTGATGGGCTTACAAAAACCCCTACATTGTTTCCACCTCTAGTATATTGCTAGTTGTTCTTAGTGGCTCTTCCACTAGGACTCCACTGTATTATGGCAAATGACCTCTACAGGAAGCAGGAAAAAGTGTGGAAGTTAGGGAAGTGGTCGTTGGCAGGAGCGGGCCGAGTTGAGCGAGTAACGACCGCAACAAATGTCGCGGGCTAGCGACTCTCCTGACGCGCCTCCCTCCCACCCTCTTATTCCCCCTCCCTCTTTCCTTCCCCCAACCCCCTCCACCCCTCTTCCCCTGGATGGAGAGAAATGAGCGGCGGCCGGCTCTCGGCGCAGTCTGGCCCGCCACTCGGTCCGGTAATCACATTAGTCTCCGGGCACGCCACCCGGGTAATGGCGGCGCCACCGTCTCTTCTCTGCCGCAAGATGGAGGGTCCCGCTCCGGCGCTTTTTTACGCCACGGCTCTTACCCGTCTTTGGGTGAGGTGAGCCCCTGCCGAGACCCTCAGAGCTTCATTCAGAAAGCGACGTGGCCGTCGCGACCGCTCGCGTTGGCGGATCTCTCATATAATGAGTAGAGGCTCTCGCACAGAAGCTAGCGACCATCAATAACCTTCATCTTCATTATATTCTTGTAGGTTAACGACATACCTGCAGGTCGCCATCCTTAACAACCATGTCCCGTTACTACTTCCTTCCCAGGACAAGCACTGCCTTAGCAACTTGGAATAACTAATGTAACAGTGGGATGTTTTTAATTTAATTAAATACTTAAAATAGAGAATGAACCGAGGTAAAAGAACTAGACATGTATTTCTAGGTAATGAGTCAGGCTTTAAACAGAATGCCAATTTTTTCACTATTTTACGAATATGGCTCTCTGTAGGATTGTTAAGAGTACTGTGAATTTTGTAAGTGGACTGTAGAATCAGTCGTGCTGAATGAGTGTCAGTACTCAGCGACAGAAATTACTAAAAGTTTTCCTGGAAACAATGTGGTTACTTGCAGTTAAATACATCCCAAACTCTGTTTCTTCTACAGCCACTCACTCCAGGTATTTCCCAGATCTAACATAAAAATTCCTCTTATCACATAAACTTCGGTTGGAGCACCATAAACTCGAATTTTGAGATCCTACGCGCCAATCATTAATTACTATGGCAAAGTTGCCACAGTGAAATATTACGCACCTGGGCTAAAAATAGTTCCCGTACACAAAACTGAGAACTGGAGCCCCAAGGTTCGAGTTCCTGTTGGACCTACCCCCATCTGTCTGAGATTGCCCGCGACCGATGCCCAGATTTCAAATGTTTCGAACAACTCTCGATTTTCTGTAGATATTTAATGTAGCTGCCTTACCCAGAAAGTGATGTGGCTGTAGAACGGTTGTATCATGAGTATTCACATTACGTCATCCGCCACTAATACTAAGAAGTACCATGTATATAAGGCTGTTGTCTGACAGGAAAAACTCGTAGTGGGAATTGATAAATTAACGACGAGGAACACTTCCAAAACGTAATAGGTCACCCCGTGAATACTCTAGAGGAACAAATCATTCCAGAGTGGTACACTGTTATGGTGAAGTGGAAAGGTACGGAAGTAGCACTGACTTTTTTTGTTATAAGTCTTCTGAATTCCTCGGCTGTGCCAACCTTTTCATCTCAGAGTAGCGCTTGCAACAGTCCTCAGTCGTTTGCTGGACGTATTCCAATCTCTGTCTTCCTCTACAGTTTTTACTGTCTACAACTCCCTCCAGTACCATGAAATGAAGACAGCACCGGTTAAAATTACAGTGAGATAAGATTATCAAAATATAAACCAGTCCCTCAATGGAGCACACTGATAGTTTGCAGCGCTGTAGGGCTGGTAGCAGGTGATCATTTGACCCTGCACTGGTAACTTGTCGTGGCAGTGAAGTGCTGTGTAAGTTAGTTGGTTGGTTTGTGGGATTGAAGGGACCAGAGTGCTAGGGCCATCGGTCCCGTGCTGTGTAAGTGTCAGACGGTTGTATAGAAGCAGCAAAATAACATCTGTCAAGATGTGGTAGAAAAAAGGAGCTATAGGGCATTCACGTGCCTCTCACTACGGCAGTGAATGAAGCTCCACGATTTCTTAGTGTATCATTTCCTCGTTCCAGTTAGCACAGGAGAGGAATTCAGAAGACTGATAACCAAAAAAAGACATTGCTAGTTCCGTACCTTTCCACTTCACCATAACAGTGTACCACTCGGGAATGATTTGTTCTTCTAGAGAATTCGCGAGGTGACCTGTTACGTCGTGGAAGTGTTCCTTGTGGTTAGTTTGTCAATTTCTACTAAGAGTTTTTCCTGTCAGACAACAACCGTAAAACACAGCAACGTCGTAAAAAGATCCGACCCGATTTGGACCGAGACGAATGCCAAGTCTCATAAATGAGAATCGGATTCAACCTCACCAGGAATTGCTGCTTTTAATGAATCCAGCTTCCGGGCGAATCTCGAGAAGGTTACTGCGTTCAGTGGACTTACAGGATCCAGTACATCGCAACAGTTCATTGATCACAACATCTTAAAGAGCAGCACCTCTTCAGCGGATCGAACGACACAAAAACTGGAAAGTTTCCGACTAAAGGCGTGTAGTGTGATCCAATGAGTCACGACTGTGGCTGTTTTCATATAAGTCGAGTGCATCGGACGCCCTATTGAACGTTTAACCAGAAATAAGTCGAGGATGTACCTCTGGACGGAGATGGTTCTACGATCCTTTTTTAGATTATTTCGTATCATGCCCTGGGGCCATTCATTCAGGTTATCCTCAACACGTGCCCTGATCTTTATTTCAACATTCTCGGTGACAAGTGTTACGTTTTTCAGAGTTCCGTACGTCGGTCGGTAAAAACGAAACCCACACAGGGTCACTCGGTTGTCTGCTTGTCTGTCCAGATCCTTTTTTCTCAGGGAATGGTAGAGGTATCAAGTTGACATTTGTACCAACTACGAAGGCCTACGGTCCTTGCCGGTGTAAAATGTTTAAGGTTCTAAGTAAATGGAATTAAGGTATACGGCTACTTATTTACCTTATTTTTATACTGAAAATCTCACTCATCGAAGCCTATACATGAACTATTTACATACATAATTTGTACGGAATCTCAGAGAACGGGGTCCTATTCGCACTTGTCCAGTCTTTTGGATATCGTCATGATCATATGCTGCAGATACTGCCGTCTTCCTCAACAACAACAATCGTTTGTGTTCCTGGTTTGAGGAACACTCAGGCAGCTCCACAGCTGGATGGGGTATTCCAGGAGAAATGGACATATTCCTCGCCGAACTGGGTCCTCATTCAAGTTGGTGTTAGGCAGTATTAGCGTTATGTCTCCTGGCAGTTACTAATATCTTGTTCGGTGTGCTAAGTAGCTTCGCCCACTGTTATTTCGTTAGAATCCGACACATACTGTCGCATTCTCTTCAAATATTCAGCTAGTTGTAGAGGTCATCTACCTGTCAGGCTGACTTCCAGCCATGGCACTAGGTCAAGTAACTTTTCAACGTTAACTTCAGCCTCTGCCGGTTCCAGTTAATCCGTAGTTCAGTCTCGCCTCATTCTGAAAGCCATACTTTATCTTTGAGCAATTACGGACAGAGCAAGGCGGACAGACTAGCACTGGCAAAAAGGGCATTCCTGGCCGAGAGAAGTCTACTAGTATCAAACATAGGTTTTAACTTGAGGAAGAAATTTCTTGAGCACAACATTGTATGGTAATGAAGCATGGACTGTGGGAAAACCGGAACGGAAGAGAATCGAAGCTTTCAGAAGTGGTGCTGCAGGCATATGTTGAAAATTAGGTGGACTGATAAAGTACGGAGGGAGGAGGTTCTGTGCAGAGTCGCAAAGGAAAGGAATATGTGGCAAACACTGACAAGGAGAAGGGACAGGATCACAGGACATCTGTTAAGATATCGGGGAATTACTTCGATGATACTAGAGGAAGCTGCAGAGATTGGAATACACCCAGCAAATAATTGAGGACGTAGGTTGCAAGTGCTACTCTATGATGAAGAAGTTAGCACAGGAGGGGAATTCGTGGCGGGCTGCATCAAACCAGTCAGAAGACAGGACAAAAAAGAAAAAGACACTTTTTTTAACTTCCTTGATGTACGTTTCAGCTATCACATAAGTCCTGCTCTAGCTCCCTAGCGAAGAGGCAGAGTATCGAGAAATCAATTGCTCTCATATAAGATTTTGTTTAATATTTATTACTTGATGTTCGTTTTTGCAATGTTTTGGGTGGCAGGTACCGTTATAAAGTTTCTCTTTTATTGCACCTTGTACTTTTTGAAATACGAGTATATTGCTGTTTACTCAGTCTAATTAGCGCTCTCCGTCATTCTTTAGTTGTACTCTTATTTCTCCCCAAAAGATCTGCTATTGGATTCACAGTAGAATTTCATTGGTAACAGTGGCTAATTAACAGGGGTGGCCGAGCGATTATAGGCGCTTCAGTGCAGAACCGGGCGACTGCTACGGTCTCAGGTTCGAATCCTGCCTCGGGCATGGATGTGTGTAATGTCCTTAGGTTAGTTAGGTTTCCATTTTTGTGCTAGTAAGGAAAGGCTTACGGGCAATCATAACGCGACTGTACTGTGGGGAGTATCCTCACACTCACTACATTCGATTGTCTACATCAAATGGTTCAAATGGCTCTGAGCACTATGGGACTTAACGTCTATGGTCATCAGTCCCCTAAAACTTAGAACTACTTAAACCTAACTAACCTAAGGACATCACACAACACCCAGTCATCACGAGGCAGAGAAAATCCCTGACCCTGCCGAGAATCGAACCCGGGAACCCGGGCGCGGGAAGCGAGAACGCTACCGCACGACCACGAGCTGCGGACTGTCTACATCAGAAAAACCCGTTTCGGTGTAGTCGGTAACGTCATATGGTACTGCTCCAGATGTCTTTCCAATCAAGCGAGCATGTACACTTTATTCGGACACCTTAACATTTAAATATAAATTGTTTTTGCGAACTAAATCCACAATTGTTTGTATTCCATTCTCTATCGTTCTCCAGCCCCTTGGGAATTATTCCCTGATATCTTAACACATGTCCTCTCATCCTGTACCTTCTTCTAGTCAGTGTTTTCCGTATGTCTCCTTCTTCACCGATTACGTGCAAAACCACCTCGTTCGTTATCTTATCAAATTTTCAATGTTCTATGGCACCTCATCTCAAATGCTTTGATTCCCTTTTCTTCAGTTTTTGCCACAGTTCATGGTTCACTTCGTAACTATCTCCTGAGATACATTCTCAGAAATTTCTCCCTCAGATGATAAAGAATGTTTGATACTAAAAGACCTCTTTTCCCCAGAAATGCCTTCTTTGTCTATACTAGTATTCTTTCACGTCATCCTCGCTTCATTTGTCATATGTTATTTAACTGTACCTACTTCGTAGTCACCAGTTCTGATATTAAGTATCATGCTACTCGCAATTCTGATACTCCCCCTTACTTTCGTTTTCCTCGGTTCACTGCCGGTTCACTTTAAGTCATTAGAATGTTCATTCCATTCAAGAGCTCCTGTCATCAGCAAATCTCCTAACTGATATCGTTCCATCCCGAACTCTAATCCCACTCTTCCGTCACTACTTCTTCGATGTGTAGGTTGAACAATTGGGGCAAAGACTACATCACTGTCTTTCTCCCTTATTAGTGAGCCCACCTCGTTCTTGGTCTTACATTCTCATTGCCACTTCGCAGTTCTTACACATACTGTATATTACCCGTTATGCCTAACGTCTGCATGTATTTTTCTGAGCATTTCGAACATTTTGTACCATTTTACATGACCGAGAGCTTGTTATAGATCGACAAATCTTATGAATGTGTCTTGATTTCTGTAAAGTCTTGCTTACTTTATCAAATATAACGTCAAGGACTGCCTCACTTTAATTTTCTTTTTAGTTCTTCTGTATTCCTCTCATCAGTTTGGAGTACATGAGCTGTTTGGCAGCTGATGCAATAGTTCTCCCACGTAACTGCCCTTGAGGCCTTCGGTATTGCGTGGATGATATTGCTTTGAAAGTCAAATACGACGCCTTCAGGCTCTTAGATCCTACACATCAACTTAAGTAGTCGTTCAGTTGCCGATTCCCCAATGATTTCAGAAAATCAGAAGGAATGTTATCTCCGCCTGCTGCCTTATATCTACAAAAATCTTCCAAATCACTCTCGAAGCCTAACTATAATACTGAATCATTTTGTCATTCAAATTGTCTTTCATTTCATCTTCTATCACATAATCAGCCATTTCCTTCTTCTCATAGAAGATTTCATTGTACTCCTTGCATTCATCCGCTCTCCCTTCTACATGTAACAGCGGAATTGCTTCTACACTCTGACTGTTGACCACCTTGGTCATAATTTCACCGAAGGGTATTTTGGCTTTTGTGTATATTGGAACCTTAATTCCGATGCCCATCTCTTTTTCATTTTTTCATATTTCAACTGCAGCCATTTTGCCTTAGAAGCCCTGAAGCTCCGTTTTCTTTCATTCCTGGGTGCCGAAGGTCTACATTGGTGTAGTCCTTCTTTACCTAGACTTTTTTCATGTTACCTTCTGTTGATCAACTCAGGTATTTGGTCTGTTACCCAAGATTTCTTCTCAATTATCTTTCGTGTACATACAGTTGCCTCTTCAACTTCAATCAACTCCTCTTTAACTAAACTATCCACTGTGAAATAGACTATCGCAATATCTACGGCCTTAGTGAACTTCAGACGCAAATCATTCATCAGTACTTCAGTGCCTCATTTGTTTATATGTTGATTCGTTCCGACGTTTCTTTAAAAAATTGGCCTGCTTTTCATCATTATTAAATTGTAGTCTGAATCTGTATCTTCTCCAGCATACACCGTGAAATCGAATAATTGATTTCAAAATCTGTGTTCCTCTTGATATTAACTATGTGATATCTTCCTGTGTCTCCAGGCCGTCACCACTTATAGCTTCTCCATTTGTGGTTTTTGAACACGGTATTCGCAATCACAAACTCAAGTTTACTGCAAAACTCTGATTCCTAATGTCTGATTTCCACTACCAAGACCATTTTCTGCAGTAAGAGAGAGGTTAGTCTAATAACCAGGAGGGCGGGGGTGGGGGGGGGGGGGAGTGGTGTCTTGTAACGCTGGACTATAGGAAAGATATGAACAGACCTTTCCCATAGTACATCGTCACAAGGCCACCCCCCCCCCCCCCTTGGTTATTAGACTAACTTCTCTCTTTACATACTGAGTTGCCTATTCAGTGCTCTCATATATTCTCTGTATCTCATTATCTTCTGCTTCTGACGGTGGAATGTATGCCTTAATTACTGTAATGGACAATGACTTGCTGCTGATACTAATCGGAATAATTCTATCACTGAACTGTTCGATGTTAGAAAAAACTCAATCTCTGAACTACGCCTCTGATAACAAATGTTAAGTATCCTGGACTTGGAAATGTCCGCATAAAACACACGAGAATGCAGTTTATCCTCTACAGGGTGGTTTCCATAAGAGCGTGCAAAAATTTAACAGGGCATAGAGGATGCTCCACTGAACATTTTGAGGTAGGGAACCTGGGGTCAGAGAAACCAGCTGAAGGAGGTAATAGGAACAAAATCACATTGCTGTGTACTTTTTTATATTAGTTACAATTAACTGCATGTACCATCACTGACACAATGAACTTACCATTTGTACTGTATCATACAAAATGTCCTGAAACTGGTGGCCGTCAACCTCAGTCAAGCATAACATCGGTGAACAAGATTCTGATGCACCCTGACAAATATCCCTGACGTGTTACGAGTCATATAACACGCAGCTACAATTTTGACAGCTAATTCAATCTCCATATTCACTGCGGTCTCATACACAAGTGTCTTCAGATATCGCCATAGGAAATAGTAAAGGGCATTCAGGTACGGTGATCTCGCAGGCCATGGAATAGGACCTCCGCTTCCAACCCAGCGACCAGGAAATACAACACTGAGATGGTTCTGGAAATGCATATGGTTCAAATGGCTCTGAGCACTATGCGACTTAACTTCTGAGGTCATTATTATTCGCGTAACAACTAATGTATCAGGTGAAATATGTTACTACGAAAAGAGACCCGAAATACCTTTTAGTGATGCTGTGCTATGCCTTTCTTAGGATCATTAATTTTCAATAAAACAAAATATATTATGTTCTTATTGTTGTGGATCTGGATTTCTATTAAAGGAACATTTTTTCGTTACTGTAACTCGCCATAAAGTTCAACCTATCTTCCTTACTTTATAGTTATTGAAAAGGTTAATGAAAATTACTTCGTTATCAATACTGATGTTACAGTACGCAATGATTGTTCAACATCATAATTTTGCAGTAGATTTTTGTTAACAGTAAAACAACAATAAGTACCACGACTAACACGAGAACATGAGACTATTATCGGAGAAAAAAGATGTTTTTACTATAAGGTTGCCAGACCAGAACTACGCACAGCAAGATTTCTTTTATGTGATGAAAGTAAATTATCTTTTTGCACTGTTAGTAATATATTATCAGCAGCCCGCGTGAACCTGTAAAACACATCATAAAATCTGCTGCTCTGCTCTGCAACTTCGAAAGCTGAAAGAAATAATTTTTACTTCACTATCACCTGCCCGCTTCTTTGCGGTATGATAGATTTCATTTAATGAAATTTGAATGCGCCGCGGCAACGGCTCGTTCGTTCGTAGCGCAGCTCTGCACCACGAATAATATTTAACTAACTGAAAATGTCTTAAGGGGATGGGATAAAATACCAGGCAAGCTTATCATAAATCATAATGCAAGGTTTCACTAAGTAAGTCTATTCAAAACATTTAAATATATTAATTATTACACACCTTTACAATGAGTACGTAATGGCGTACATCTCTCGATCTTGACAAAAGAATGCTACGCTAGCGTACACTATCACGTCACAGGCTATCCTACTCCCGTAACTCCAAGAAGACGACAGAGAAATTAATGTTCGTTCGGTATTATTTATACTAGTCACATATTCTCATCTTTGTTTGATATTTAATAAGTATCGTCTGTGGCGGTTTCAGTACTCGCCGAAACAGATATTATCTAAAATAAATAAAAAAACAGTACATAATTTTATACAAGAACAAAACATGACACACAATGTTTTCTCTTTATTACATAATATGACTTTTGCTAAGAGACGTTACAATGCCCCCTGGCAGCAATTGACTAACGTTAAGAATGTTCGGCAATATGCTGCCACTAACGTCCGTTTTGTCCTTGTTTGTCACCTTATTTGGAATATTCACTGTTCACTTCTTTGCTCTTATGCACTACAGTTTTAATTACACTCTTTATGGTTTTTTCACATTTTGCGAGGTGACCGTAAACCTAGTCCCAGGATCATTACAGTTTTCTGGCTTCCCCATTCGGGCTACGTGCGGTCAGAAAACCTAGGAAAACTGCGCCGGAGCCATGGTCATCTCGCCTGGTTTGTCTTAAAACACAGTTTGATTGTTCATCAAAAAAGGTTGGAATTTATCCAATGTTCACAGATAACAAAGGTTGTTTATGACAAAATGTTAAACTTTTAGTCTCCTTGTTAAAAATGTACCTTCTACACTCTTTCACATTCGTGATAATATTTGTGTTCTGTGTCACACTGAAAGTCAATCATTAAACAGTTTTACAGTAGTGTAACGGATTGTCTCTACACTTACTCACGACAAATGTTCTACCATGGTATGGCATTTGTGTCAGTTTGCTTCACTAATATGACGAAAACACATAACATATATCATCGAACAAGTGAATGTTTTGAGTTTATACACAGTAAACTAAAGAAAAACCGTTTTTCACGAAATTTCGTGTGCTATAAATCATTTTCATGTTAGTACATTAACAGCGTAGTTGGTAATTTTCGGTTGAATGTCGACAATGTCGTACGGGGCGGGCGGCGCGAAGCAATTGTTGCGTTGCGTCGTCTGGAACGCGGCGTGCCAACGACCGCTGGGATCGACGACCTGCTCGCCGTAACAGCGACGGAGTGTTGGGTGGCGCCCGTGCAGTCGCGAACCGCGCCGAACCATTCACCAATGTCGGCGTGTTGCAGTTGTTTCCCGCGACCGGCTGGCTGGCGGCACGGCACCCGTCTCTGCTTCTCCGCATGGCTCCCCGTCACAACGCATGAAACAAATATTCCACAACGGTGTACTGTCTTTAAGGATACAGATTATTAGCTGTGGAAGAAAATGCAACTTGGTTAAAAGCCTTTATTGTTCAGTAAGCCGTCGTTTCGCTGGTATGCACAGGATGTTTTGGCGTGATAACGGGTTTCTTGTGGCTTCACAAGTGAATCGCATTGTGACACTGGTATTCAGGGTTCGTCACACACACGTTGTACTACACACTTTCATTTGTTCTCACGGTCGATACGATCTCAACACGCGAAAATGTTTCGGTTCACACACTGTAAACGTTTCCATCGAGCGATGTTTGTTTGAATCGACTCCGAACGGATCACTAACTACCGTTTTTACACACAGTAAATTTATCGTTCGTTGAGCACTGCACTATGAAAGTTAGTCACTCAACACTTGACTTATACCGACGTATATATTGGTGCAGATACAACAGTCATTTTCTTTCCCTGCTACACACAATATTCCGCCCTTTCCTAGATTGTTTATGCACACAGTTTATTTTTAATGTATATCAACTGTTCTTAGCATAATCACTCTCATCTACATTGAGTCCATTGTGTTTACCATGTCATTACACACTTTTAGTATTATTACTAGGCATATATGGCTTTTTTCTTTGTAATTAGGAGGTAAATTGACAGGTGTGTGATTTTTTTTGTACATACTTTTCTTTTCCTTTTTTGGTGTAGCTTGCCAGGTTATCACCCATCTAGCAAACAGATTTTACCATGTGCATGACAGCTGGACTTGGGCATATTGCTCAATAAATACTTCATTTAGTATTAGTATTTTTTTTTAAATGATCTGTCCTACAGGACTACAGTGTAGTTTCCGCGTCGATTGACTTGATTCGCATACCGCGTAATTAATATTCAAGGACGTGTACCAAGTACACGGGCTTCAGTTGAAGCATTGATACATACAAAGCGTAGGTTACACGGAACGGGTTTGTCTTTGATTGAATTCTGCTCCAGTGTCGTTCTCAGATCACTATTGGCAGTAAACGTTACATCACATAATTGTTTCGTACTACAAAGTCAATTTTTGACCAGTAGAGACTCTCTCTCAGGGTTCCTTAATTCTAACACAATCACACCTGTTACATTACTATATGAGATTTCATCATTAATTGTACTTACTTACTACAAATGAAAAAGATTCAAGAAATTAATCATTATTTTATCAACAAAAAGATTATTCATTGCTTGATGAGCATATAGTATTTTAATGACCCTAATTGTCTGTAAACAAAGTCTTCAGTTTGCATGCTATTGCTCAGTTTACTGATTCTACTTTCATGCTATGCTTAGTTATTTATGTTTTGGCTCCTCAAAATTTTAAATACACACAAATTCTTTCTTAAAGCTAACATACTTATACTCTAAAACACAACTGAAATCTTCTAATAATGACTACTATTTACATCTGATAAGTCATTGAATAAATAATTTTACATCTTTACGTTCTAACATCTTTCGAATCTCCTTAGCCACTACTTCCATCCTCGACCAAGGGATGGAGTAAGATGCGCGACAGTACGTTTTGTGGGGCATCACCTCTATGTGATACTGGTACCCCTTGATTATTCCTGGTCGGTCGGTAAATTCCATGGTATATTCCGATAGCAGCTGCGTCAACTGTTGCCTTTGTATGTTGCTTAAACTTTCAGATTCCTGTACTTTGGTTTGAAACGCATCAACATTTGTTTCAGAATTTCTATCTTCAATACTAGGATAATAGAGATCTGCCACATGTGAATAATCATCGAGGTGTAGTACCCAGTGGTTCCTACATTTGATATTTATTCGGTTGCAACATGGCACAAGTACCTCCTTCGATTTCATCATAGACAACTCAATCCTCCTACCTTTGTTAACTATGTTAACTTTGTTTCCCGAGGAGAGGTCGATCAGTGAGTCCCTCTCACGGAGAAAATCTACTCTCAGAATGCAGGCCACCTTTAACCCTTTAACAATGAGGAACGAGCTCACTATGGCTTCGCCCTCCTTACAAATCTCCACCTGCACCTGGTACTTAACTAATTGGCTCTGTGCACTTATAGCTCCAGACACCTTGCAATTATTAACCGGGAAAGTCGGTATGCTACGTCCCTTCCCTAGCGCTTTAAACAATTCTGTACTCATCACACTCACTGAGGCACCTGTGTCGATGATTATATTCACTGCAACATCATTGATTTTCGCTTCTATTATGGCTTGCACATTTTCGTTGTTATCTTTCTTACATTCATGCGGTTCGGTCAGTAGATCTTTATCCATACTGATACCGTCGTTGTATCGCAGCATATGTATTCCAGGGATATTATTGTCATTTGTGTTGCTCTCACTCCACCCCTCGGCCAGCGATGGAGAGCATATCGTGGCCGATTCTAGTTTGTTAGATGGCTAGCTTGCGAGGTATTTGGACGGCTATTGTCCGCGACCTCTACTATGTGTACGTTTTGATTTGTAGGCCGCCACGACTGCGCAATAGGCGCGTCTTGCAGTGGTGGTCTGTTGTTATCGTACCGGTTATTACCTTGCCGTTCTGGGCTTGGTCGCCGATTCTGATTCCAATTGCGATTACTGTCGCTGTAATTGCTATTCCACTGACCTCTCTGGCAGTCCGGAATCGTACCGGTCGTCAAATCGACGCTTTTTATTATGGGACGGCTGCCCATACCCGTTCTGACTTCTACCATTATTACCATTTTGCGAATGCTCTTGCCGCTTGTTACCACCCACACCATTTCCATGATTGTGGTTTTGTGCACTATTATTTCTGTCATGTTTACACCCTGATCCATTGTTTCATGAGTGATCACACGCTGCTTTTACGTCTTCCTGGATTAAGTCTATTGAATCTAGAACAGACAGGAAGTGTTCCATGTCGCTCTCTGGTACGTGTATTATTTTCTCTTTGATATGAATGGGTAAATGTGATTTCAGAAGTCGTATTATGTCTCTTGGTGAGATCGGCTCATCCCAGTGGCGCGTCTTGTTTATATACTTTTCGAAATACCGTCTCAAATTCCCAAGACGGGGTGAGGACGGTTCGGGATTGTATACTTCTTTTCTTAGCCGCTCTTGTATACAAGGCGACCAGTATTTCGACAAAAACGCCCTTTCGAACTGTCGATACGTCATGCAGCTGTCCGCTACTTCCGTAGCCCACAACGCTGCATTACCCTGAATGTATGACATTACGTTTTGAATTTTCTGTGCTTCGTTCCACACACTAGGCAAGATATTTTTAAAGCTTTTTATGAATACTACTGGGTGTACTGACTTCCGTTCAGTGGCAAACGTTTGAAACTGCCTATTTTTGATCAAACTTTCTTCAACCAATATTTTTGGACTATACTGGTTTGCTCCTGGGACATAGGCTGTGTGCTCCGACCCGAAGCTACAGCTCTTCGCATTATCGCTTAAAGATTCACCATTGTTGCGTCGCGTATAAGTTTGTGCGTTGGCAAAAACATTGGCTGTTGGCGACATAGTTTCATGTTCAAGATGTTTGCTGCTCTGTGCTAAACCCTTTTCCAAGTCGGATATCCGTTTGCTAATATTCACTTGTCACTGCGGAATATCCTCACTGAGTAGTTGTTTGATGGTTTGCACGTCGTTCTGTACTTGACTATTTACTGCGGTACTGAACGATTCGGAATCTCTATCTGCCATGGCTGCTTGTACCTTAGAATTAATATTTTTGTCGATCTCGCTCTCCTTTGCTTCTAGCCAAGAGTTGAATTCGGTTTCAAGTTTAGTCGCTTGTTCGTTCCACTTCTGCTCTACAAGCTGTGTGGAATCTATTTCTAGCTTTTCTAATCGGTTGGCTAAGACACCTATCTCGTCTACCATGTTAGTGTTTGCTACTTGCAGGTTGTTGACCTGTACAGTCAACTCCTGCACGGCCTTAGGCATCGACTCATAATTCTGTTTCACACAGGCAATCTATTTTTTCATAATTTCTAACGATTGCACAAGTTGCTGATCCCGCTAAGCTAACTGGCGATCTCGCTCAGCTTGCTGTGCGAGAAAGATCTCAATTTTTTCGTCCTTTTCAGCTTGTTGTTGTGCAAATTTTGACTGGAAATCCAGCACGCGCTCTAATATCGCCTGAAGTGAATACCCACCAGGCAGATTACCACTCTCTGGTTCCTGCTTTTCTGGGGGTGGTGCAATTTCTTTATCTACATCTCCTTGAGCACTGGTGGGCGGTGGCACCACTTCCTGTGCCCCTGCCCCCACATTTTCGCATGGTATATCCTCAAAGAGAGTACTTGTACTGCTTAATACACCCGTTTCTACATTTCCTGCACTAACTAATGGCTGTTCCTCAGTATCCATATTGCTCGGACGTTGACTACGCAATTTAACCATGTTCATAAATTACCTACTCGAACACAAGATCTGACAGTTTTGCCACTTGCACACAAAATATGTTAATTTATCTACAATACACTGCACACTAAAAATTACTATCTACACTCAACTTTGCCTGTCATAAATACTAACGTCAAACTACGCACACCACTAGCGATATGAGATCACTTCACTGGAGTTAAGCTTCTACAAACAGGACAACTACACTGTAGTCTTACCTTTAGTTTATCTGATTTCGGGGTTCAGCTGACCCCGGATTATGTAGTCGTTACAGTTTCTCAGTACTATCAGGATCGTTTCCTCTGACTCGCTTGCAGTGGTGCGTTTTTTCATGAAAGAATTTTTGTACATTCATTAATACATGGCATTAATCATGATACACATATATACAATTATCACTAAATACATACATGTATATAACAATAGACAATGAAATAAAACACATAAAACAGTTATTTTCGTGGCCACTGCAAATTCGGGCCCCGCGTTTTTGGGCGACAGTTTCACTTCGTCTCTTTTCTATTTGTTTTGCTTTATTATTATTATTCGCGTAACAACTAATGTATGAGATAAAATATGTTACTACGAAAAGAGATCCGAAATACCTTTTAGTGATGCTGTGCTATGCCTTTCTTTCGATCATTAATTTTCAACAAAACAAAATATATTATGTTCTTATTGTTCTGGATCTGGATTTCTATTAAAGGAACATTTTTTCGTTACTGTAACTCGCCATAAAGTTCAACCTATCTTCCTTACTTTATAGTTATTGAAAAGGTTAATGAAAATTACTTCGTTATCAATACTGATGTTACAGTACGCAATGATTGTTCAACATCATAATTTTGCAGTAGATTTTTGTTAACAGTAAAACAACAATAAGTACCACGACTAACACGAGAACATGAGACTATTATCGGAGAAAAAAGATGTTTTTACTATAAGGTTGCCAGACCAGAACTACGCACAGCAAGATTTCTTTTATGTGATGAAAGTAAATTATCTTTTTGCACTGTTAGTAATATATTATCAGCAGCCCGCGTGAACCTGTAAAACACATCATAAAATCTGCTGCTCTGCTCTGCAACTTCGAAAGCTGAAAGAAATAATTTTTACTTCACTATCACCTGCCCGCTTCTTTGCGGTATGATAGATTTCATTTAATGAAATTTGAATGCGCCGCGGCAACGGCTCGTTCGTTCGTAGCGCAGCTCTGCACCACGAATAATATTTAACTAACTGAAAATGTCTTAAGGGGATGGGATAAAATACCAGGCAAGCTTATCATAAATCATAATGCAAGGTTTCACTAAGTAAGTCTATTCAAAACATTTAAATATATTAATTATTACACACCTTTACAATGAGTACGTAATGGCGTACATCTCTCGATCTTGACAAAAGAATGCTACGCTAGCGTACACTATCACGTCACAGGCTATCCTACTCCCGTAACTCCAAGAAGACGACAGAGAAATTAATGTTCGTTCGGTATTATTTATACTAGTCACATATTCTCATCTTTGTTTGATATTTAATAAGTATCGTCTGTGGCGGTTTCAGTACTCGCCGAAACAGATATTATCTAAAATAAATAAAAAAAACAGTACATAATTTTATACAAGAACAAAACATGACACACAATGTTGTCTCTTTATTACATAATATGACTTTTGCTAAGAGACGTTACAGCGACTTAACTTCTGAGGTCATCAGTCGCCTAGAACTTAGAACCAATTTAACCTAAGTAACCTAAGGGCATCACACACATCCTGGCCTCAGGCAGGATTCGAACCTGCGACCGTAGCGGTCGCTCGGTTCCAGACTGTAGCGCCTAGAACCGCACGGCCACTCCGGCCGGCCCGAAAATGCAGACTGAAGTGCTCCTTCATGTTGTACACAGATCCTCTCACGAACACAAAGAGTACGTTCTCCAACAACTCAGGTAGAACACTCTGCACGTACATCAAATGCAAGTGGCCGTTCAGACGACCAGGTAGAAGTTATGGCCCAATGAAATTTCCGCCTACAATGCCAGCCCAGAGATTCACATCAAAATTTCTTGATGCTGTGACTCTGTTACAGCGTGAAGGTTTTCCTCACCCCACACATAGCTGTTCCGGTTGTTTGAAATATCATCACGATCAAATCAGACGTTTTCAGTAAACAGAACGATTTGGGCGATATCTCGTCGATCAATCCATTGTTGGAGAAACCAACGCGAACCTTGATACAGGTCCCTCACAAACACTGCACGAACTCGTTGTGAGTGATATGAGTGTAATTTTTGTTCGTGGAGAGCTTGCCACACGATAGTATGAGCAACGCCCGTTTCACGCGTAGTACGACGAGTACTTGTAAAGGGGTCCGCTGCAACATTTTCCAGCACCTCTTCTCCAAAATCGGGTGTGCGAGTGGTCCTCATGTTTCCAGGTCGTTCGTTTCTTATTTCTCGTCGAGAGAAATAAACCCTCGTCGTAACGGATGATGCTTGTTAGGAAATCGTTCTATGTACAGCCTTTCAATAGTGAGAGCTTTGTAACGTACTTTTTCGTACACAACGTGCATAACAGTAAGTTCTGCGAAGCTGTGCCAGTACTGCTCCATCGCATTGCACTGTATGTCTCTAAATAGCACTGAATGTTGAATGAGTCTCTGGTTGATTCGTAGCACGTTCTGTCGTGGGGAATTGTAAATACGATACAGCAGAGCCAACTTACGGACAGGTAAAGTGAACAAAACCTGATCATGGCTTCCTGGAAATGAGGCTGGTCATCCTTGTTTCAAAAATGGTTCAAATGACTCTGAGCACTCTGGGACTTAACATCTATGGTCATCAGTCCCCTAGAACTTAGAACTACTTAAACCTAACTAACCTAAGGACGTCACACAACACCCAGTCATCACGAGGCAGAGAAAATCCCTGACCCCGCCGGGAATCGAACCCGGGAACCCGGGCGTGGGAAGCGAGAACGCTACCGCACGACCACGAGCTGCGGACCATCCTTGTTTCCTTGAGGGAAATAAATAATGCATATGTAAATAAAAAGCACAATACGTGTAAATTTGGCATGTTAGTTTTAAATTAGCTGGAAAACAGTAATACTAGACAATCCGGTAGACAGGTTTACTTCCACATATCCTTAAACTGGCTTCACCGACCTCAGGTTCCCTACCTCAAATGATTCATTTGAGCATTCTTTATCTCCTGTTACATTTGTTCAGGCTCTTACGGAAACACCCCGTATATTTAAGAATGCAATGAATTGAACATAAATGGTCTATGTTGAATGTGACAAACAAGTAACAAACTTTGTAACTTGGTCCTAATTTCCTAAGTTCACAACTGAACGCAAGTACTTGAAATACAAGTCTTGATTGAGGAAACAACACAACGAATGCTTCTACAGTCAGAGTTCGTTCTCCACCAGTTTGACTACCAAATATTTAAGTCTTCGTTCTCCTTGTGCGGAACACACTGGAACAGACTAGCACGTAAGCTACGATCTGTACGAGATCGCAGATTCTACAGTCTTACGAAAGAATCTGACGGAATACCAGCAGGACCGCGAGCATATTGCCGAGCGAAGGCAACGTTCTGTCCAGGTGGCGCTGGATCGGGTGCAGACTTTTCTCTTGACGGGGTGCCTCGTAACTGCCGTGGTCGACACAGATGCGACCCTAAATACCCGCGTGGAGGAAGTACGCTTCCTCATGATTGGTTGCATGTGACATTGGACTATGCACCAAAAGATTGGTGGCAGGAGTGAACTCTCTTGTTGATTTACACACCCAATGTGCTTTGGTTCGGTGTATGCGAAGGCCTTCTGCAGGTCACACTGCAAAAGGCGGGGCCTGTACGTCGCGTAATCGCAGGGGCTGAGCTGGCAACCAGCACGCCGGCGGTGTGTTTCATGTGTCGTTGGCGCCTGGCGGATTTGCGACAAGACAAATTCCTTCTCCCGTTGTTTCATTTTCTGCTGCAGCTGATACAACCATAAAATTATTGGACTAGAGATCCTTATCATTTTTCCATTTCATTTCATTGACTGTATCTAGACTGAATGTTTAACTTTCTCTTTTCAGATATTCAAACATCTGTCATTATGTTCCTATTCTTAGAATGTTATGTCGCTGTCATACAGTTATGGAACCGAAGGCTTCAGTTGTCACATACTCAGTGCCATCCAGGTTCTCAACAGCCCAACGCCACCACCACCCTAAAGGCGGACAAATGTTACATGTGGACGCAGAGAATTGAAAAGTAGCGTTACATACCTTGTCCACATAGACAGTTCAGTGACGTTTGTAACACCAAGGACTGTCAGCACGTGTACCATTGTCGATACCTCCCTTGACACGGAAGCCAAGAGAGGAGCACCAAAAGTCATCTGGCCAACGGCAACACTTGATGGCACCACGTCATTATTATGGACGAGTAACGGTTCTACATACAGCATTACGATGCACGTATCTGTGTAGAGGCCCAAGGAGAACGAAAACCACGAGAACGTTTTTTTCAACTTCGCTCAGTCCCAGCACTTGGCATTATGATTTAGGGTGCCACAGGGTAAGTAACGGATTACCTCTGTTCACACAGCCGATTATTTGGGCAATAAGGTTTACATGGTGAAATAAAAGAAATTATTCAGATAGTTAAGGGAGACGAAAATTTAATAGTCATGAGTGACTGGAATTCGGTAGTAGGAAAAGGGAGAGAAGGAAACGTAGTAGGGGAATATTGACTGGGGATAAGAAATGAAAGAGGAAGCCACCTGATAGAATTTTGCACAGAGCACAACATACTCATAGCTAACACTTGGTTCAAGAATCATAAAAGAAGGTTGTATACATAGACGAAGCCTGGAGATACTGACAGGTTTCAGATAGATTGTATAATGGTAAGACAGAGATTTAGGAACCAGGTTTTAAATTGTAAGTTATTTCCAGGAGCAGCTGTGGACTCTGACCACAATCTATTGGAAATGAACTGTAGATTAAAACTGAAGAAACTGCAAAAAGGTGGGAATTTAAGGAGATGGGATCTGGATAAACTGGCTAAACCAGAGGTCGTTCAGAGTTTCAGGGAGAGCCTAAGGGAGCAATTGACAGGAATGGGGTAAAGAAATACAGTAGAAGAAGAATGGGTAGCTTTGAGAGATGAAGTAGAGAAGGCAGCAGAGGAGCTAGTATGTAAAAAGGCGAGGGCTAGTAGAAATCCTTGAGTAAAAGAAGAAATATTGAATTTAATTGATGAAAGGAGGAAATATAAAAATGCAGTAAATGAAGCAGGCAAAAATGAATACAAACGTCTCAAAAATGAGATTGACAGGAAGTGCATAATAGCTAAGCAGGCCTGGCTAGAGCACAAACCTAAGGATGTAGAGGCTTTTCTCACTAGGGGTAAGATAGATACTGCCTACAGGAAAATTAAAAAGACCTTTGGAGAAAAGAGATCCACTTGTATGAATATCAAGAGCTCAGATGGAAACCCAGCTCTAAGCAAAGAAGGGGAAGCAGAAAGGTGGAAGGAGTGTGTAGAGGGTCTATACAAGGGCGATGTACTTGAGGACAATACTATGGAAATGGAAGAGGAAGAGGATGTAGATGAAGATGAAATGGGAGATATGATACTGAGTGAAGAGTTTGACAGAGCACTGAAAGATCTAAGTCGAAACACGGCCCCGGGAGTAGACAACATTCCATTAGAACTACCGACAGCCTTGGGAGAGCCAGTCCTGACAAAACTCTACCATCTGGTGAGTAAGATATATGAGACAGGCGAAATACCCTCAGACTTCAAGAAGAATATAATAATCCCAATCCCAAAGAAAGCAGGTGCTGACAGATGTGAAAATTAACGAACAATCAGTTTAATAAGACACGGATGCAAAATACTCACGTGAAATCAATACAGACGAATGGAAAAACTGGTAGAAGCCGACCTCGGGGAAGATCAGTTTGGATTACGTAGAAATATTGCAGCACGTGAGGCAATACTGACCCTACGACTTATCTTAGAAGCTAGATTAAGGAAAGGCAAACCTAAGTTTATAGCATTTGTAGACTTAGAGAAAGCTTTAGACAATTTTTACTGGTATACCCTCTTTCCAATTCTGAAGGTGGCAGGGGTAAAATACAGGGAGCGAAAGGCTATTTACAATTTGTACAGAAACCAGATGTCAGTTACAAGAGTCGAGGAGCATGAAAGGGAAGCAGTGGTTGGGAAGGGAGTGAGACAGGGTTGTAACCTATCCCCGATGTTATTCAATCTGTATATTGAGCATGCAGTGAAGGAAACAAAAGCAAAATTCGGAGTAGGTATTAAAATCCATGGAGAAGAAATAAAAACTTTGAGGTTCGCCGATGACATTGTAATTCTGTCAGAGACAGCAAAGGACTTGCAAGAGCAGTTGAATGGAATGGACAGTGTCATCAAGGGAGGGTATAATATGAACATAAAAAAAATCAAAACGAGGATAATGGAATGCAGTCGAATTGAGTGATGCTGAGGGAATTAGATTAGGAAATGAGGCACTTTAAGTAGTAAAGGAATTTTGCTATTTGGGGAGCAAAATAACTGATGATGATCGAAGTAGAGAGGATATAAAATGTAGACTGGCAATAGCAAGGAAAGCGTTTCTGAAGAAGAGAAATTTGTTAACATCGATTATAGATTTAAGTGTCAGGAAGTCGTTTCTGAACGTATTTGTATGGAGCGTAGTCATGTATGGAAGTGAAACATGGACGGTAAATAGTTTGGACAAGAAGAGAATAGAAGCTTTCGAAATGTGGTGCTACAGAAGAATGCTGAAGATAGATGGATAGATCTCATAACTAATGAGGAGGTAATGTACAGAATTGTGGAGAAGAGAAATTTGTGACACAACGTGACTAGAAGAAGGGGTCAGTTGTTAGGTCAAGTGGACATATTCTGAGGCATCAATGGATCATCAATTTAGTATTGGAGGGCAACCTGGAGGGTAAAAATCGTAGAGGGAGGCCAAGAGATGAATACACTAAACAGATTCCGAAGGATGTAGGTTGCTATAGGTACTAGGAGATGAGAAGCTTGCACAGGATAGAGTAGCATGGAGAGATGCATCAAACCAGTCTCAGGACTCAAGACCACAACGACAAGAAGGTTTGAATATGAAATGAGTCGAGGAGAGTGTTTGTGATTTACCAGCAATTTCTTCGTGGCGGTATTTTTCAGAAAGAAAACGCAATACCCCATTCGGATCATGCTGTCATGTCCTGTCTCGATACTGTAGTGTCTGTCGTTTTTCTGTTTGAACGCGCTAATCTCCAAAAATAGTTGAGGAACTTTGATGGAGTCTTTACAAGTAATTTGAGCGTAGCTTGGAGCAACATACAGGTTTCATTTCATCAAAATGTGATGACTGGAAAAGAAAAACGTAATTTAAAGTGTTATCTAAAACGTGTTGGCCCGTTTGTCAGTTCGAACTCGATATTCTAACAAACTACTAAACGAATTTCCATGGAATTGTCACATATAATGTAAGTGTAGCTTGGGGTTACTGTAGGATTTATTTAATGAAAAGTAGGTTAAGGGAAAAAGATAGCTTTATTTAAAGTTTTATCTAAAACCTTGTGTCTTTCTGTATGAAGATAGCAATCCTCAAAACAATTGGACGAATTTTTATCGGGTTTTCACGGGACACTTGATCGTAACTTGGGGCTGCATATTGCCTTTATTTCATAAAAATCGAATCATGAAAAATAAGGTATCATAGCGTAACAGTACAGAGAGATATTTTTAAAATAAGGTCGAGTTCTAAGAGTGAGAAGTAAGAGATATGGTATTATTTCATAATTCAGTGAACATAAACTATGTTAAAAATTGTTTTATGTCCATATTCTATGATGTATTGTTCCTGCAATAGCACAGTGCCCTTTTGCCCATGTCCTTCTGCACGCACTGCTTGGCAACGATGCCGCATGTGCCACTAAGTTGTGAATTGTTGCCGTGGAGTGGGGAGGCCAAGGGGGCAAGATGGAGGGATGGATATCACTAATCATGCCAAACAGAAAAGGCATACATGTGAGGGCAGCTGACATCATTCCATGTTGGCTCTGAGCACTATGAGACTTTACTTCTGAGGTCATCAGTCACCTAGAACTTGGAACTAATTAAACCTAACTAACCTAAGGACATCACACACATCCATGCCCGAGGCAGGATTCGAACCTGCGACCGTAGCGGTCGCTCGGTTCCAGACTGTAGCGCCTAGAACCGAACGGCCACTCCTGCCGGCCATTCCATGTTCACAGCTTACTTAGTTTCCATTACTCACTATAACAGAACTACTGACATGTGGGCGCAGCTGCAGGTAACAGTTTTGACTAAAATGCCAGCTCCAGTTGCACTTTTTGTTTTATGAATCACGACCAGTTTTGGCCCGCCAAAGGCCATTTTCCAGTAGTATATATTAGTATCTCAAAAATTGCAATAGAATTTGTCAAGTAGAGAAGAATGTAGCCATCAGCAGTATGTTTGGAACATTTCTCAAATGTACATTAAGCTTATCCAAGGCATTTAAACTGCTTAAGTCTGAAACAGACACTAAGGTGCACGTGTGTAGAAGAATGTTCCTCAGAACAAACTATATGCTTCTGCAGGCAATATACTAACATTAGACGTACACTACACTTAGGCTACACAGAAGCAGCAGTACATGTACAAACTGCAATGAGAGACCAAGAACGATGGGGGCAATTAAACTCATTAACAGACAGTGGTTCAAGAACAACACATAGAGAATACCAGCATGCACAACGGAACAGGTTAACAAAACTCCCCAAAGGGTGGACAGAGACACCTGCAGTGACAGTGCAAAAAGTGACACCGAAGAAGATGAGTAGGAGGAAGATGAGATGTTCCAGTAAGTAAGACACCTATATTTTGGAATCAGACATAAAATGCCAAAATACACAGACAAATTGTTCATATCAGGTAAATAATAGTTAATAATTATGAATACTAGAGTAAACGTAGTGCAAGGTGCTGGAAATCTTGCCAAGAAAGCACCCAGTGTTGTACGTGGACGAATATCCAATGTTAACGCGTAGGCTTAGCAATATCATTTCTCTACTATTAACTACAAACTGTTTTATTGTGACAGCAAACCATGAAGAAATTATCTCAGTGGGACGGATCGGTATATGAGATGCAGTGTACAGACAAACATATGATTACAATTTCAGACAGAAACTGCACTGTTTATTCGAGAAAAAGCTTCACAAATCGAGCGAGTAAGTGACGCGTTGGTGCACCTCTGGCCGCGATTGATTTGCTGTTTATCCTGGAGGATATTGTCTCCAATTCTATCCAATTGGCGGTAGATCGTCTAAATACCGAGCTCGATGGAGAGCTCTGTCCATAATGCTCCAAACGTTCCGAATGGAGGAGAGATCTGGCGACCTTGCTGGCCAAGGTACGGTCAGGAAAGCATGGAGATAAGCAGTAGAAACTCTCGCCGTGTCCGGGCGAGTACTATCTTGCTGAAATGTAAGGGTAACAAAACAGGACTAGAATATCTTCGACGTCCGCTGTGCTGCAATGCTGCTGCGGATGACAATCAAAGGAATCGTGCTATGAAAAGGGCCATCACTTTTGGCTGACGGGCCCTAAGGTGGGCGATAATCAGGTGTTATCCCACCGCTGACAGGTACATCTGCAGACAGATCCCTGCTGCTCATCGGGGCTCAGTTAGAAGCGGGTCTCATCACTGAAGTTTTCCTTGCCATTCTGATAGTTCCTCCGTGGTGAGTCGTTTTCCTTTTCTTTTTTCTTTTCCTTTTCTTTTCTTTTTCAACTTAGTTTGTAATTACATTGTAGCACATGTAACTCAATATGGAAAGCATGCAGGAAGACAATGTTTTTCTAGGTTCGTTTGTTCGCCAAGGCCATCTTTCTTACTGTGATGTAAATAGCTGTAAATTTTAATTTCCATCTAGATGTCCATATGGATACCTCCTACCATTTCATGAAAATTTCTTAGGTTATTCACCATATTGGTATACTTTTGAAATTATGTGAGAAGCAAGTTATTAACAATAGACAAATACTCAAGACATTATTTTTCATTATTTTGCCTTTTTGAAGTTATGAATAAGTTGTCTTACAACATTTATGTACAATGCTTCCTGTTGATTTCTGTTGTTATTTCCAAGGAATTCCGTTACTTCCATAGTGTTAGGTCCTCCGTTACTATGTGGATACTATTGGATGTTGGTCGCGGGTTTGTTTATGGTTTTTTCAAATAAAAAGAAAAGTGCTACTGGTGCAGTTTCTTTCTTTTCTTTCTCAAGATCAGCACTATTGTTACAGAACTGTCATCAGCGTGATCCATATGCTTGACAAGGAATTACTACAGTAATGCTCCACTGGCTCGGAAAGAAATGGTATTGACGTTGCCACGGTGTGCTGGCAGCTAGGGAATGGAAGGCCAGGGCGCAGAAGAGAGGCGATATGGCGTAACAGTATTAATCTTAAATTTAGGCACAAAGGAGAGGTCAGGTATTCAATTACCGGCTTCAGAAGCGTTATCTGACCGTATATTGCTCCTTTTCGCTCACGCCATGGACAAGGGTAGCCTCGCGAATTACAATTTGCATTTACAGGGGTTGTCTGTCGTTGCATGTTGCTTGTCGGTTCAGGTTTGCGAGTGGGAGCTGGAGAAGTCGAGCGCAGCGTAGCGTCTGTTTCAGGCAGGTGAGGAATCGTTTTATGGCCGGAGAAAGCGCCCGCACTATATCAGGCCGTGAGAGATTGCCAAAGCAGCGCCGCAGCGCGGGGGATGGCTGCCTTGCCTGGCTTTATGGTTAACACTGCGTCAAGCGAGGCACGGGCCGCTCTGCTCCCCGTAAAGAAGCTCGCGTGCACGCCAGCATTAAACTCTCAAACATCGCGTAGCGGCAGCGGACGAAAAAAAAAGATACGAACGACACCGGGCTCAGCTGTAAAACGAGGAAGCGTTCCCAAAATGGGAACCAATTGTTTTCATTGCTGCCTCGCGAAAATCTGTTTCTGGTCTGTTACCGTTAAAGGAAAAATAAAGAAGCCATTCCACTGATTTTAGAAATGGCCTGTCCGTTTTAGTAGGGGCAAAGAAAATTTATTATACTCCTTCATACAGCCATTGCCTGCGTTCCCTAATGGGTATTTTTACTGTCGAACAATATTCGTGTTTCGTGGAATACCCTATGTACCCGTCATACAGAAAAACACTCTGTCAATAATGAAATTATGAGATTTCCTGATTACACGTCTGGTGTAGGTAAGGACGCTCTAAAATCATTTACCAAGTCAGTTGGTAGTTCACCAGGTAATCAAATAAATTTACTAAAACGTTTTACTTCCACAATTATTGTTATGATAATAATGTACCAGCTATTACTGACAAAAGGGAGCTGAAAGCTTGGATATGGTGTTATTGTTTATGACCGGGAAGAGCGAAGGTGGTAAGAGCGTAAATTCCAGTATTCTTTCAAGTGGAGCGCTACCTCACTCTACAGCTTCTATAAACTAATGCCCTGTAGAGCGCAACAAATAGACACTGGTCGGCAGTTTTGTTTGACAATAATTCTCGTACACCATCACTGTCACAACACTTATTTACTCTGCAAGGTGTATGAATCGACATTAGGTTGGATTCCATTATAACCACTGTGTACAGCGACTGTGATGTAATGCAAGCAGAAGGGAGTCAGGAATCAGTCGTGTTTCAATCTCTGTTTTATTGTAGATCTAGATTTCAGATACAGTGTAGCTATCATCACTGCATGTGTAGTAATTATAGTTCTGCATCTTTGAGGTGAGTATAACTTTAGATCTGAAATAAAGTCCAGACTAAACCGCGTCTGACTGCTGACTTCCTTCCGGTTTGTGTGAGTCAAGGTGTCGGCTAAAGAAGTAACTGTCCATCTTAGTTACGATGTTCCATTTTCTCGTAATAGAATATGAAGGTTTTTTTCTGAAATTGCTTCGTCTCTTTCGCAAATGATGATCCGTTTATTCAGCTACTTGATAGAAGCTAACGCCATGGAGTGAACAACTTTTCTTAATGTTGGCCTTAAAATCCAATTGTGTGTGATGTAATCCATAAAATTTTCGTGAAGTTAGCATGTCTCACTGCTGTTCATTATAAGACAGAAACTGCTGCCCAATAACACAGTTAGCCATATCGTCAATGGAATATTTAGCTTTCTCATCTTTGGAGTATATACTCTAACAATACCCCGTTCTTACGAGGAAGACCAGAAATACAGTAATCAGTCATACTACCACCGGTTCTTTATTATTCCTGCATATCCAGGTTTCAGCCATCTTCAGTGCTAGAAAACAAGGAAATTACAGAATCAGAACTGGTTTACATAACGCAAAATGTAAAACAACAATTTATCCAACAAAAACGATCAATTTTAGTCAACAAACCATATGAGCGAGTTATAACCCAAGAAACTCCCAGCGGTACATGCAACTAGCGTCTTCTATATTCCAAAAGCTGGCTAATCCACTTCCGTTCCGATCCAGTATTTTAAACGCACTTTTTTAAATAAAAACAATCAAATATATTTACTTAGCACATATAAAATACATTGAAAAACGCCGATTTACAATGTGTTTATTCATATGTTAGTGGTGAAGGGACCATGCAAATATCAATCAAAAGATCATTAATTCATTCATACAACTGTCCCCTGCAGAAAAGTCACATCAAATTTTAAATAAAAATTGAAATTTTTTTAAAATCATCTTGATAAAACATAGTTACATACCAACTGAAAATCGTCAAAAGTGAACATCTAACGTAACCACTAGTATCGTGGTGGGTAGTTGATACAGTAAATAATTAATTGAAAAAAAACAAAAATTCATAAAATCTCTTTTGTTTTTGGAGACCAGTTAGCCTCACAGGCAGGGGTGGAGACGTCATAACCCACGACGGAAATGTTGACCTGCGTTATACATGACAACACTAGGCACGGTAGTATATGAGAACACGAGTTATTATTGTCAGTGAATCATTTTTTCTTCCATTTTGTTGGTATTATGCAGTGTTAAATAGGTTTTTACCATCAAACAAACAAAAATCATTCGAACATTAGCCTTAGGGCTAAGTGTAAGCCAATGTGCTACGTCGTTCCTTGCAAGTAGCGCATCACAATGAAGCTATAACAACACCCTCAGTGGAGGGTGTTACTACGTATTTAGTAGTTTTCCAAGCTTAAAATAGCCTTGTTATGACGACGTTCAGTTTTTTAACAAAAGAAAACAATTTCTACCATCTTTTATATTTCTTTCAAATTTATTATTATTTAGTGTATCAATTAACCACTACGATACGTACGACTACGCTATGTAGTTGGTATGTAAAGATGTGGAGGAGGCCCTGCCGGTGGCAAATTGTTGCTCATGTCGGCACCAATGACTCCTGCCGTCTGGGTTCAGAGGTCATTCTCAGTACATACAGGCGGTTAGCGGAGTTGGTGAAAGCGGAAAGCCTGGCTCGCGCGTGGAATCAGAGCTAACTATTTGTAGTATCGTTCCGAGAACCGATCGCGGTCCTCTGGTTTGGAGCCGAGTCGAAGGCTTAAACCAGAGGCACAGACGATTCTGCGGAGATCTGGGGTGCACATTTCTCGATCTCGCTGTCGGGTGGAGAAATGTAGGGCCCCCTGAATAGGTCAGGCGTGCACTACACGCAGGAAGCGGCTACAAGGGTAGCGGAGTACGTGTGGAGTGCACATGTGGGTTTTTTAAGTTAGAGAACTCCCTCCCTAGGCCCGACAAGACGCCTCCTGAGACGCGACATGGTAGTAGTAGGCAAAACGCAACAGGGAATAACAATATTAATGTGGTCATAGTAAACTGCAGGAGCGTCTATAGAAAGGTCCCAGAACTGCTCTCATTAATGAACGGTCACAATGCCCACATAGTACTAGGGACAGAGAGTTGGCTGAAACCAGATGTGAACAGTAATGAAATTTTAAACTCAGATTGGAATGTATACCACAGAGACAGGCTGGGCAGTGAATGAGGAGGCGTGTTTATAGCGATAAAAAGTGCAACAGTATTGAAGGAAATTGACGGAGATCCGAAATGTGAAATAATTTGGGTGATAATCACGGTTAAAGCAGGCTCAAACATGGTAATTGGATGTCTCTATAGCCCCCCTGGCTCAGCAGCTGTTGTGGCAGAGCACCTGAAGGAAAATTTGGAAAATATTTCGAGTACATTTCCCGACCATGTTATGGTTCTGGGTGGAGATATAGACTGGGAGACTCAAACGTTTATAACGGGTGGCAGGGACAAAGAATCCAGTGAAATTTTTTTTATTGCATTATCTGAAAACTACCTTGAGCAGGTAAACAGTAACCCGTGGCGATAACATATTAGACCTTCTGGTGACAAACAGACCCGAACTATTTGAAACAGTTAATGCAGAATAGGGAGTCAGCGATCATAAAACGGTTACTGCATCGATGATTTCAGCTGTAAATAGAAATATTAAAAAAGGCAGGAAGATTTTTCTGTTTAGCAAAAGTGACAAAAAGCTGATTTCAGAGAACTTGACGGCTCAATACAAAAGTTTTGTCTCAAGTACAGATAGTGTTGCCGTGTGGTTAAAGGCGCTGCAGTCTGGAACCGCAAGACCGCTACGGTCGCAGGTTTGAATCCTGCCTCGGGCATGGATGTTTGTGATGTCCTTAGGTTAGGTAGGTTTAACTACACTCCTGGAAATTGAAATAAGAACACCGTGAATTCATTGTCCCAGGAAGGGGAAACTTTATTGACACATTCCTGGGGTCAGATACATCACATGATCACACTGACAGAACCACAGGCACTTAGACACAGGCAACAGAGCATGCACAATGTCGGCACTAGTACAGTGTATATCCACCTTTCGCAGCAATGCAGGCTGCTATTCTCCCATGGACGATCGTAGAGATGCTGGATGTAGTCCTGTGGAACGGCTTGCCATGCCATTTCCACCTGGCGCCTCAGTTGGACCAGCGTTCGTGCTGGACGTGCAGACCGCGTGAGACGACGCTTCATCCAGTCCCAAACATGCTCGATGGGGGACAGATCCGGAGATCTTGCTGGCCAGGGTAGTTGACTTACACCTTCTAGAGCACGTTGGGTGGCACGGGATACATGCGGACGTGCATTGTCCTGTTGGAACAGCAAGTTCCCTTGCCGGTCTATGAATGGTAGAACGATGGGTTCGATGACGGTTTGGATGTACCGTGCACTATTCAGTGTCCCCTCGACGATCACCAGTGGTGTACGGCCAGTGTAGGAGATCGCTCCCCACACCATGATGCCGGGTGTTGGCCCTGTGTGCCTCGGTCGTATGCAGTCCTGATTGTGGCGCTCACCTGCACGGCGCCAAACACGCATACGACCATCATTGGCACCAAGGCAGAAGCGACTCTCATCGCTGAAGACGACACGTCTCCATTCGTCCCTCCATTCACGCCTGTCGCGACACCACTGGAGGCGGGCTGCACGATGTTGGGGCGTGAGCGGAAGACGGCCTAACGGTGTGCGGGACCGTAGCCCAGCTTCATGGAGACGGTTGCGAATGGTCCTCGCCGATACCCCAGGAGCAACAGTGTCCCTAATTTGCTGGGAAGTGGCGGTGCGGTCCCCTACGGCACTGCGTAGGATCCTACGGTCTTGGCGTGCATCCGTGCGTCGCTGCGGTCCGGTCCCAGGTCGACGGGCACGTGCACCTTCCGCCGACCACTGGCGACAACATCGATGTACTGTGGAGACCTCACGCCCCACGTGTTGAGCAATTCGCCGGTACGTCCACCCGGCCTCCCGCATGCCCACTATACGCCCTCGCTCAAAGTCCGTCAACTGCACATACGGTTCACGTCCACGCTGTCGCGGCATGCTACCAGTGTTAAAGACTGCGATGGAGCTCCGTATGCCACGGCAAACTGGCTGACACTGACGGCGGCGGTGCACAAATGCCGCGCAGCTAGCGCCATTCGACGGCCAACACCGCGGTTCCTGGTGTGTCCGCTGTGCCGTGCGTGTGATCATTGCTTGTACAGCCCTCTCGCAGTGTCCGGAGCAAGTATGGTGGGTCTGACACACCGGTGTCAATGTGTTCTTTTTTCCATTTCCAAGAGTGTAGTTCTAAGTTCTAGGGGACTAATGACCTCAGCAGTTTTAGTCCCATAGTGCTCAGAGCCATTTGAACCATTTTAGATAGTGTTGAGGATCAGTGGACAATGTTCAAAACCATCGTACAATATGCATTAGATGAGTGTGTGCCAAGCAAGATAGTAAGAGATGGAAAAGAGCCACCGTGGTACAACAACCGAGTTAGAAAACTGCTGCGGAAGCAAAGGGAACTTCACAGCAAACACAAACATAGCCAAAGCCTTGCAGACAAACAAAAATTACACCAAGCGAAATGTACTGTGAGGAATGCTATGCGAGAATCGTTCAATGAATTCGAAAGTTAAGTTCTGTCTACTGACTTGGCAGAAAATCCTAAGAAATTTTGTTCTTATGTCAAAGCGGTAGGTGGATCAAAACAAAACGTCCAGACACTCTGTGACCAAAATGGTACTGAAACAGAGGATGACGACTAAAGGCCGAAATACTAAATATCTTTTTCCAAAGCTGTTCCACAGAGGAAGACTACACTGTAGTTCCTTCTCTAGATTGTCGCACAGATGATAAACTGTTAGTAATCGAAATATATGACAGAGGGATAGAAAAACAATTAAATTCGCTCAAAAGAGGAAAGTCAGCTGGACCCGATGGGATACCCGTTCGATTTTACACAGAGTACGCGAAGGAACTTTCCCCCCTTCTTGTAGCGGTGTACCGTAGGTCTCTAGAAGAGCGTAGCGTTCCAAAATATTGGAAAAGGGCAAAGGTCATCGCCGTTTCCAAGAAGGGACGTCGAACAGATGTGCAGAACTATAGACCTATATCTTTGACGTCCATCAGTTGTAGAATTTTGGAACACGTATTATGTTCCAGTATAATGACTTATCTTCAGACTAGAAATCTACTCTGTAGGAATCAGCACGGGTTTCGAAAACGACGATCGTGTGAAACCCAGCTCGCGCTATTCGTCCACGAGACTCAGAGGGCCATAGACACGGGTTCCCAGGTAGATGCCGTGTTTCTTGACTTCCGCAAGGCATTTGATACAGTTCCCCACAGCCGTTTAATGAACAAAGTAAGAACATATGGACTATGAGACCAATTGTGTGATTGGATTGAAGAGTTCCTAGATAACAGAACGCAGCATGTCATTCTCAATGGAGAGAAGTCTTCCGAAGTAAGAGTGATTTCAGGAGTGCCGCAGGCGAGTGTCATAGGACCGTTGCTATTCACAATATACATAAATGACCTTGTGGATAACATCGGAAGTTCACTGAGGCCTTTGGCAGATGATGCTGTAGTATATCGAGAGGTTGTAACAATGGAAAATTGCACTGAAGTGCAGGAGAATCTGCAACGAATTGACGCATAGTGCAGGGAATGGCAATTGAATCTTAACGTAGGCAAGTGTAATGTGCTGCGAATAAATAGAAAGAAATATCCTTTATCATTTAGCTACAAAATAGCAGGTCAGCAACTGGAAGCA
This sequence comes from Schistocerca cancellata, assembly GCF_023864275.1. NCBI lineage: Eukaryota > Metazoa > Arthropoda > Insecta > Orthoptera > Acrididae > Schistocerca > Schistocerca cancellata. The sequence goes on along the minus strand of NC_064626.1, from coordinate 982,270,794 downwards.
GTTAATTCCGTAAATTATTTGGGAGTAGGCATTATCAGTGATTTAAAATGGAATGACCATATAAAGTTAATCGTCGGTAAAGCAGATGCCAGACTGAGATTCATTGGAAGAATCCTAAGGAAATGCGGTCCGAAAACAAAGGAAATAGGCTTACAAATGGTTCAAATGGCTCTGAGCACTATGCAACTTAACTTCTGAGGTCATCATTCGCCTAGAACTTAGAACTAATTAAACCTAACTAACCTAAGGACATCACACACTCCCATGCCCGAGGCAGGATTCGAACCTGCGACCGTAGAGTAGGCTTACAGTACACTTGTTCGTCCATTGCTTAAATACTACTCACCGGTGTGGGATTCGTACCAGATAAGATTGATAGAAGAGATAGAGAAGATCCAACGTAAAGCAGCGCGCTTCGTTACAGGATCATTTAGTAATCGCTAAAGCGTTACAGAGATGATAGATAAACTCCAGTGGAAGACTCTCCAAGAGTGACGCTCAGTAGCTCGATACGGGTTTTTGTTGAAGTTTCGAGAACATACCTTCACCGAGGAGTCAAGCAGTATATTTCTCCCTCCTACGTATATCTCGCGAAGAGACCATGAGGGTAAAATCTGCGAGATTAGAGCCCACACAGAGGCATACCGACAATCTTTCTTTCCACGCACAATACGAGACTGGAATAAAGGGAGAACCGATAAAGTTACTAAAAGTATCCTCCGCCACACCCCGTCAGGTGGCTTGCGGAGTATGGATATAGATGTAAATGTAGATATTTTATCAAGACGATTTTCAAAATTTTATTAAATTGTTGTTTCGAATGTAATGTAACAATTCTGTAGGAACAATTGCATGAACCAGTTAATGATCTTTTGTATAAGATTTCGTTGATCGCTTCATCACGAAAATTTGAATAAACCCATTGCAAATCTTTCTTCGTGTATTTTAAAGGTGATATCTAAGTACACTTTCTGATTTTATGTAATAAAAAATTCGCTTTAAACTACTATATCGGATAGGAAGTGGGTTAGCTTGATTTTGGAATATCTGCTGCCATGTACTTCTGGGAGCTTGTTGGATTATACGTGACTCAAATGTAATGCTGACTAAAATTAATAGTTTCTGTTGGCTAACGTGGTGTTGTACTTACTGTTTTATGTAAATGTATGTACGATTCTGTAATTTCTTTGTATTGTGACGCTGAAGATGGCTGTTTATACCTGTAATCAGGATATAAAGGAATAATAAAAATCCAGTGGTATAGCGAAAGATTACTGTGTTATTATCCTTCCTAGTAATGATACACAGTGTCTGTGCACAACGGTTCCGTATTGGGTCAAACCTGGCGTCCACTCTGTCGGCATCGTTTCGCACTTGGTGTTAATTTGCAGACTGTCGACTTCCGTCAGCTCTGTAACTCCTTTCTCCTACTCACTGTCAGTAAATACAGTGATGCTAGTAGTGAGCAGTATCGGCTGCCTGCGAAGGCTTTTTACACTGAAGAGTCAAAGAAACTAGTACACCTACGTGATATCGTGTAGGGCCCCCACGAGCACGCCGAAGTGTCGCAACACGACGTGGCATGGACCAGACTAATGTCTGAGGTACAGCTGGAGGGAACTGCCACGATGAATCCTGCAGGGCTGCCTATAAATCAATGAGAGTACGAGGGGGTGCAGATCTCGTCTGAATAGCGCGTGACAAATCATCCCAGATATGCTCAATAATGTTCCTGTCTGGGCAGTTTGGTAGCCAGAGGAAGGGTTTATACTCGGAACAGTGTTACTGGAGCCACTGTGTAACAATACTGGACGTGTGGACTGTCGCATTACCCTGATGGAATTGCCCAAGTCTGTCGAAATGGACATGAATGGATGCAGGTGATCAGACAGGGTGCTTACGTACGTGTCACCTGTCAGAGTAGTATCTAGACGTACCAGGAGCCCCGTATCACTCCATCTGCACACGCCCCACACCATTATAGACACTCCAATAGCTTGAACAGTCCCCTGTTCACATGCAGAGTCCATGAATTCATGAGGTTGTCTCCATACTCGAACAACGTCCATCCGCTCGATACAGTTTGAAATGAGACACGTCCGATCAGGCAACATGTTTCCAGTCATCAACAGTCCAATTTCAGTGCTGACGGGCCCAGGCGACGAGCAAAGCTTTGTGTTGTGCAGTCATCAAGGGTACGCAAGTGGGCCTTCGGCTCCAAAAGCCCATATCGATATTGTTTGGTTGAGTGGTTCTCATGCTGGCGCTTGTTGACGGCCCAGCATTGACATCTGCTGCAATGTGTGGAAGGGTTGCACTTCTGTCACGCTGAACGATTCTCTTCGGTCATAGTTGGTCCAGTTCCTGCAGGAGCTCTTTCCGGCCAAAGCTATGTCGAAGATTTGATGTTTCACAGGACTGCTGATATTCACAGTACACTCGTGAAATGGTCATACGGGAAAAACCCCACTTCATCGCTACCTCAGAGATGCTGTGTAACATCGCTCGAGCGCCGACTATAAGAACACCTTCAAACTCACTTAAATCTAGAACAACCTCTTATTGTAGCAGCAGCAACCGATCTAACAACTGCTCCAGACTCTTGTTGCTTTATATAGGCGTAGCTGACTGCAACGCCATATTCTGCCTGTTTAGATTGTATTTGAATACGCATGGAGATACAGGTTTCTTCGGCGCTTCACAGTACTTTGCTTACACAGAGATGTGACGACGCGCTATACTTTGAGCTGTATCTGGGAAGGTAGCATGTTAGTTTTTACTACAGACGTATGTACGCTTGCTCTGTCGAGTAATAACATTTCTGCTTCCCTGGAAATTGTGAAAGCAATTTTGAAATATATTAGTTGACATAGGGGTCGGATTTGCTGCAGTACAATACGTTTCCATGAATTAAGAGCATCGTATGACCACGTATCGTAAAATGGAAGGAAATTTGAAATTAACCAAACAAGATATGACTGTGGATGAGACGAGGGAAGAAGAAAATCCGATTTCTTTCCACAAGCCATTAAAGTGGCTCTTGTTTCCTTTGTAACTATGATTACACGTTTGGATTCTGGAGTGAGCAGTCAGGAATAACAGCTTTCAGTGTCTACTTCCTCACACAAGTGAATGAATGTGTGGTTTAGCTTATAATGTGACAGTGCAGGAAAGGAAACGACATGCCCGACATACAGCGCAGGAAAAGAAACGAAATGCCCGACATACAGTACAACATTATTTTAGACAGAAATGAGTAGGTTGATGTAGTTCAACTACGTTAGTCAACGTTCTTGGTTTCATCCTTTTCTTCTTCTCTGTAGTGACATGAAAAAGGAAGGGTGAAGGAAGTAACAGCTTCAAGATTGTAAAGTGACCATAGCCTCATATTTTTATTTGTGAGTATATGATTAAAATTTTTCGTGTATCTATAAAAAATTAAATTTTTCCCTGAACTCAATGCCCTTTGATGCAGCTGTTGCATTATGAAGGTATCATACAGAAAAACGTCAAAAACAATATTACGTACCTCTGACGTTCACATGAAATGCGCCTGTTACGTTAAGCCTTGAGGGATCTCCACGGTTTTACGGCAAACGACACAAGTGGATGTATCCGAGAGAAGCGACGCCAATTCAGAGTGGGTTGGCAGACATCAGAGAGAGGACAGATAACAGATGATAAGGGAGTGTATGTGAAAAATTGATAAAAGTTGGAAGAGCAAAATGGCTACGCAGGGAAGGCTAGAGGACAATTGTAAGGATGTAGAGGTTTATCTCACTAGGGATAAGATAGATACTGCCTAAAGGAAAATTAAAGAGACCTTTGGAGAAAAGAGAGCCACTTGTATGAGTATCAAGAGCTCAGATGGAAACCCAGTTCTAAGCAAAGAAGGGAAAGCAGAAAGGTGGAAGGAGTATATAGATGGTCTATACAAGGGCGATGTACTTGAGGACAATATTATGGAAATAGAAGAGGATGTAGATGAAGATGAAATGAGAGATACGCTGCTGCCTGAAGACTTTGACAGAGCACTGAAAGACCTGAGCCGAAACAAGGCCCCGGGAGTAGACAACATTCCATTGGAACTACTGACGGCCTTGGGAGAGCCATTCCTGACAAAACTCTACCATCAGGTGAGCAAGATGTATGAGACAGGCGAAATGCCCTCAGACTTCAAAAAGAATATAATAATTCCAATCCCAAAGAAAGCAGTTGTTGACAGATGCCAAAATTACCGAACTACCAGTTTAATAAGTCACGGCTGCAAAATACTAACACGAATTCTTTACAGACGAATGGAAAAACTAGTAGAAGCCGACCTCGGGGAAGATCAGTTAGGATTCAGTAGAAATATGGGAACATGTGAGGCAATACTGACCCTACGACTTATCTTAGAAGCTAGATTAAGGAAAGGCAAACCTTCGTTCCTAGCATTTGTAGACTTAGAGAAAGCTTTTGACAATGTTGACTGGAATACTCTCTTCCAAATTCTGAAGGTGGCAGGGGTAAAATACAGGGAGCGAAAAGCTATTTAGAATTTTTACAGAAACCAGATGGCAGTTATAAGAGTCGAGGGGCATGAAAGGGAAGCAGTGGTTGGGAAGGGAGTAAGACAGGGTTGTAACCTATCCCCGATGTTATTCAATCTGTATATTGAGCATGCAGTGAAGGAAACAAAAGCAAAATTCGGAGTGGGTATTAAAATCCATGGAGAAGAAATAAAATCTTTGAGGTTCGCCGATGACATTGTAATTCTGTCAGAGACAGCAAAGGACTTGGAAGAGCGGTTGAACGGAATGGATAGTGTCTTGAAAGGAGGATATAAGATGAACATCAACAAAAGCAAAACGAGGATAATGGAATGTAGTCGAATTAAGTTGGGTGATGCTGAGGGAATTAGATTAGGAAATGAGACACTTAAAGTAGTAATGGAGTTTTGCTATTTGGGGAGCAAAATAACTGATGATTGTCGAAGTAGAGAGGATATAAAATGTAGACTGACAATGGCAAAGAATGCGTTTGTGAGGAAGAGAAATTTGTTAACATCGATTTAGATTTAAGGGTCAGGAAGTCGTTTCTGAAAGTATTTGTATGGAGTGTAGCCATGGAAGTGAAACATGGACGATAAATAGTTTGGACAAGAAGAGAAAAGAAGCTTTCGAAATGTGGTGCTACAGAAGAATGCTGAAGGTTAGATGGGTAGATCACATAACTAATGAGGAGGTATTGAACAGAATTGGAGAGAAGAGGAGTTTGTGGCACAACTTGACAAGAAGAAGGATTGGTAGGACATGTTCTGAGGCATCAAGGGACCATAAATTTAGCACTGGAGGGCAGCGTGGACGGTAAAAATCGTAGAGGGAGACCAAGAGATGAATACACTAAGCAGATTCAGAAAGATGTAGGTTGTAGTATGTACTGGGAGATGAAGAAGCTTGCAAAGGATAGAGTATCATGGAGAGCTGCATCAAACCAGTCTCAGGACTGAAGACATCAACAACAACAACATCTGAGGATATCGAGGGTGAAAAGGATACCCGAGTAATGAACGTAAATTAATTAAATAATTAAATTAGACAAAATATCTGGCACAATTAACTAAGGCGGTGGAGTTTACACCAGTTTTTTTAAATAAATAGTCAGTGCGGATAGAGCTGAAAAATGATACTTTCCAACTCAAAACGAATAACTTGGGGCTTCATCATCCAATTAAACGTTTTTCCACAAAATGTCACAACAGAAGAAACACCTAAGCAATCAGGTCTCGTCACTATCTTGAAGGCAGAACAGACCATATTACAGCCGCACTCGCGGAACGTTTTCAAGCATACAGGATATTACAGAAAGGTACGGCCAAACTTTCAGGAAACATTCCTCACACACAATGAAAGAAAATATGTTATGTGGACATGTGTCCGGAAACGCTTACTTTGCATGTTAGAGTTCATTTTATTACTTCTCTTCAAATCACATTAATCATGGAATGGAAACACACAGCAACAGAACGTACCATCGTAACTTCAAACACTTTGTTACACGAAATGTTCCAAATGTCCTCCGTTAGCGAGGATACATACATCTACCCTCCGTTGCATGAAATCCCTGATGCGCTGATGCAGCCCTGGAAAATGGCGTATTGTATCGCAGCCGTCCACAATACGAGCACGAAGAATCTCTACATTTGGTACCGGGGTTGCGTAGACAAGAGCTTTCAAATGCCCCCATAAATGAAAGTCAAGAGGGTTGAGGTCAGGAGGGCGCGGAGGCCATGGAATTGGTCCGCCTCTACCAATCCATCGGTCACCGAATCTGTTGTTGAGAAGCGTACGAACACTTCGACTGAAATGTGCAGGAGCTCCATCGTGCATGAACCACATGTTGTGTCGTACTTGTAAAGGCACATGTTCTAGCAGCACATGTAGAGTATCTCGTATGAAATCATGACAACGTGCTCCATTGAGCGTAGGTGGAAGAACATGGGGCCCAATCAAGGCATCACTAATGATGCCTGTCCAAATGTTCACAGAAAATCTGTGTTGATGACGTGATTGCACAATTGCGTGCGGATTCTCGTCAGCCCACACATGTTGTTTGTGAAAATTTTCAATTTGATCACTTTCGAATGAAGCCTCATCCGTAAAGAGAACATTTGCACTGAAATGAGGATTGACACATTGTTGGATGAACCATTCGCAGAAGTGTACCCGAGGAGGCCAATCTGCTGCTGATAGTGCCTGCACACGCTGTACATGGTACGGAAACAACTGGTTCTCCCGTAGCACTCTCCATACAGTGACGTGGTCAACGTTACCTTGCACAGCAGCAACTTCTCTGACGCTGACATTAGGGTTATCGTCAACTGCACGAAGAATTGCCTCGTCCATTGCACGTGTCCTCGTCGTTCTAGATCTACCCCAGTCGCGCGTCATAGGCTGGAATGTTCCGTGCTCCCTAAGACGCCGATCAATTACTTCGAACGTCTTCCTGTCGGGTCACCTTCGTTCTGGAAATCTGTCTCGGTACAAACGTACCGCGCCACGGCTATTGGCCCGTGCTAATCCATACATCAAATGGACATCTGCCAACTCCGCATTTGTAAACATTGCACTGACTGCAAAACCACGTTCGTGATGAACACTAACCTGTTGATGCTACGTACTGATGTGCTTCATGCTAGTACTGTAGAGCAATGAGTCGCATGTCAACACAAGCACCGAAGTCAACATTACCTTCCTTCAAATGGGCCAACTGGCTGTGAATCGAGGAAGTACAGTACATACTGACGAAACTAAAATGAAGTCTAACATGGAAATTAAATTTTTCCGGATAGATGTCGACATAACATCCTTTGTTTATTTGTGTATGAGGTATGTTTCCTGAAAGTTTGGCCGTACCTTTTCGTAACACCCTATATATAATTATTTTTGGTGTTTTGCCCTTAAACAGCGCATTTGGACTAAACTACATGGCCAGTTCCTTTTGCTGCCTTCCTTGCTGCCCAAACTTCCTTCATTCGCACGCTGTGTTTCTGTTTCTGGTCCTCTGTCCATGCTTCTTGTCGGCTTTGTGTCTTCGGCTTCATCTTGATTGCCTTTTTGGTTGCCCACATTTCTTTCATCTTCTGGCTGTGATCTTGCTTGCGTTCTTCGGTCCATTTTATGCCTGTTCGTTTGTCACATTGTATCTCATGTAGTTTACTTTTCTTAATGATGTTTCTGAATTTTATTCTGTCGTTTATTGTGTCTGCTGTTACGTTGAGTTGGTTCAGGTCGTTTTCTACCTCTGCCACCCATTTGTTGTTTCTAGTGGTTACCCAGTCAAAGATCTGTTTGGTCAACCTGTGTGATGGCATTCTGTATAGGTATCCATAGAGTTGTAGTCTGCGTTTTCTAATCTTTTCTGTGATTGTCTCCGTATATTTGTACAGTTCCTCTGTAGGTTTCTTGATCCGTATTCCATTGTTGTTAGTTGCGCCAAATATTTTCCTAAGTATTTTCCGTTCTAGTTTTTCTAATTGTCTGATACGTGTATGCCCTAGAATTAGTGTGGTCTCTGCTGCATATAGTGCCTCGGGGAGCACCACCGTGTCGTAATGGCGTAATTTGGCTTTTTGTGAGATAGACTTCTTGTTGTAATGATTTCACACTACTTTGTATGCCTTGTCCAGTTTAGTCTTTCTTTCTTCGTTGGAGTCTCTGTTATGTCCACTCATTTGTAAAGTTTCACCGAGGTTTTTGAAGTTTGCCGTTTTGTAAATCGTGCCATACTTTGTGTTCAGAGATGAGAGTTTCTTTGTGCTCATAAACTGTGTCTTTTCGTAAGAGATCTGTAGCCCAGTTTTGGAAGCGATTTCGTGCAGCTTTTCAATAGCGTCTTTTGTTTCCTTTATACCTTTCGTGACAATCGCCAAATCTTCTGCAAAAGCCAGGCATTTAATCTGTAGGTTTCCTAAGGTTATCCCCTGTTGTGATGTTTCCCATTCTTTTATGACCTTATCTAACACCAGATTGAAAAGGAGAGGTGAGAGGCCATCGCCTTGTCGGACACCTGTGCGAATTTCAAAGGGCTCTGATAGTTTCCCACAGAACTTAACTTTGGAGGTCGTGTTGGTTAAAGTTTGCTCTATCATAGCCCGTGTTCTGTTGTCTACTTTGTATTCTGCTAGAATTTTGAAGAGAGTTTTCCGGTCGATAGAGTCGTACGCCTTTTTGAAGTCGACAAAGGTAATGATCAGGTTCTGTTTGTGTTGTAAAATCATTTTCAGGTTCTAAATTTGTTCCGCACAAGACCGCCCTTTACGGAAGCCTGCTTGGTATTCCCCAATCAAGTGGTCGGTCTGGCATTCTAGTCTGTTTAGTAAAGCTTTAGAGAGGATCTTGTATGTGAGCGGTAGTAGGGATATTCCTCTGTAGTTGTTCGGGTCAGTCTTGTCACCTTTTTTGTGTAGTGGGTGTATCAGGGCAGTTTTCCTGTCGTCAGGAATTTTCATGGTCTTCCAGATGTCTTCCAAGATCCTGTGGATGTCGTTGGTGAGTTCTGGGTCTTGTAACTTCCAGATTTCCGCGATGATGTCATCTTCTCCTGGTGCTCTACGATTCTTGAGTGACTTGATTATTTCTTTAACTTCTTCTAGAGTTGGAGGTTCACTATCTGGATTGTATGTGCTCGTTTCTGTCATCATTTCTTCCATAGGGGGGTCCGTGTTGAGCAGTTTTTCAAAGTACTTTGCCAGAATGTCACAGTTGTTTTTGGTATTGGTTTCTAGGGTTCCATCCGGTCTTCTGAAGCACAAGTTGGGTGGTTGATATCCAGTCATATTTTCTCTGAACGTTCTGTAGAAGTTTCTTGTATTGTTCTTCATGAAGACCGATTCGATCTCTGTCAGTCGCCGTTTGTCATACTGTCGTTTTTCACTGCGAATGATTTTGCTTGATTGCTTCTGTGTTTTCAAGAAGTTCATTCTCTTGGGATTTATGGCTACTAATTTTTTTCCATGCACTGATTCGTTGGTCAATAGCTTGGTCACATGTGTGGTTCCACCAACGGTGTTTCCGTGTGCGAGGTGCTTGTGCTAGTTTCATGGCCTCTCGGATTCTTCGTGAAAGTTGTGTCCAGTCTGTCGTTTTCTCCATTTTAATTTTGTGTAATATTTGTGTCTGGTTTAAAGTAATGTATTCTGGATCTGGTCTAACAATTTTGTTCTTCTGGAGCTTTTTCTTGGGCAAAAGACGAATCCTGATCTGTAGTAGGTGGTGGTCTGCCTTTACGGGTGTCTATGTTCAAAATTTCTTTCTGTGAGTCTTTCTGGCCTATTACGTGGTCGATTTGCAGTTCTTGCTTTCCGCTGGGGAATTTCCATGTGGTAAGTTTTCGTGTTGGTTTCTTGAATTTTGTTGACATAATGGCGAGGTCGTGGCTTTTGCAAAAGTCTATCAGATGTTTTCCGTTTTTGTTGATGTCCTTGTGTGGAGTATGTTTTCCTGTGATGTGTCTGTATATCTTTTCTTTTCCGAGTTTAGCGTTGAAGTGTCCCAGTATTATTTTGACTCTATGTGCAGGAATTTTTCTGATAGTTTCTTCCATTGTCGTCCAGAAGTCATCCATTTCGTCCGGGTTTTTCCTGTTGTAGCCATTAGTCGGTGCATGTGCGTTGATTATTGTGTAGGATTTATTGGCTGATTTCACTGTGATGGTGCTGATTCTTTCGTTTGGTGACGAAAAGTCGGTTATGCCGTCCGTGATGGACCTGTGTACTGCAAATCCTGTGCCAAAAAGGCTTAGTTTTTTCAGCTGTCTCGATGGTTTTCCTTTGTATATTCTGAAATTCTCCGTGTTGAAATGGTCTTCGTCTGTGAATCGTGTTTCTTGCAGTGCACATATTTTGATTTGAAATTTTTCGAGAGTGTCTGTCAGTTGTTTCATCTTTCCTGTCTTCTTCAGTGTGTTCACGTTGAGTGTGCCGATGTAGTGTTTGCGTTTGGTCTTGAGGGAATTTGAGAAGCTCCGATTCTTCTCACGATGTCCGTGAGCCCCCGGAATCCGATGCTCACGACGATCCCAGTCTATTGACTGGGGCCTGGGGTAATGAGATTTTTCTCGTTGTACCATCATGATGTTTAGTAGTTGGATGTATGGCATGCTGCCGACTACAACCTGACTTTCCAGATCAGGAGGTTGGTTGAGGCCGCCACTGACATGTGGAGCAGACGCCTTTTGTAGCCGCCCACTGTGGGAACAGACTCTACTAGTAGTTTTGGTCCGTCCCGAATATTTCATTTCCTCGGTACCACCTATATGTAGGAGGCATTCCCCTATCCGCCACCTGGGGAGGCGCTCGGTTGCGGGTCTACTAACCGCCCCGACATATATATATATATATATATATATATATATATGAGAGTCAGTGGTCAAATATAAATGTTACGCGTCGCAGGCTCCTTTATTGACGTTTCCTTTGCGACTATTGTGACTATGTAGGCTTCCCCGGCGCAATTATTGATAAAATTCTTCTCGGGTCGGCAGCCGGATCACGAAGGCATCTTGACACAATATTTCCGCAGTCCACCTAGCCGCCATCATCTCCAGGTGACTATGTTGCTGCACGAACTCGCCAGAACTGAATCCAGATTGCGAGCGGCGGCTGCTTAATATGCTGCGGAAGGCCGACAGCACGTGCGCCAGGAACTTTCTAACAGCTCCCTAGCACCAGTGAACATATAGCGCCCCAGTGGTGGAAGCTGGCGATATCGACAGATCTATGTCAAAAACCATTCTAATAGCTGAATCAAAGATCGTTGTTTTATCCTTTTCCAGTCAGATTTGCAATTAAAAAGTAAAAATTTGTATTTAGTTGTCAATAAATAGTAATAGAGAGTTCTTATATGGCAAGACAAACATTCAGAAACGATTCCCAGTTAACTACGCAGGACTCTCACGGCCTACTATTCACTTCTTCTGCGTAGTGTTCCAACGTTCAGCGGATTCCAGCTCACGGCAACTAATTCATGACATTCTGTAACAAGGGTTTATAGAGTCTTGGGGAGTCTCTGGGGAAACTGTTCGACCAAAGTGGTTACAGATAACAACCACAGCCACTTAAAGAAACAGGCTAGGTTCGCCATTTGTCTGTTGCAGTTGGGAAATAGGAGATCGTTAGTTATTTACTCAATAAAAGATTAACGAACCAAACAACAGACTTGAAATATGAGAGTTGTTGGGTTTATAACTGGAGAAACTGATCGTCATCCTCCTCGTCCCATACTGTTGAGTCACGAGAGTGCTGCGTAAATACCACTTGCTCGTCATACAGAACAATAAGAAACAAGCGAAAGTAGCAGGCGAACGCCGCTCTTATAAAGGCGAGTGCAGCTAATCAGAACTAACATGGTATGAGCAGCCAAGGATAGTATGCCTTATTTCAGACCAGAAATATGAGATAGTTGGATGAGCACTTGCATCCTGCGTGCTCTATTAATTCTTGGATTTATTCCAATCTATGTCTTCCTTAACCGTTTTTACCCTCCATAACTCCTTCTAGACCCTTGGAATTTAATCTCTGATGTCTTAACACAAGTCCTAGCATCACGTCCTTGCATCTTATCAGTGCTTTTAGTATGTTCCTTTCTTCATGGAGAATCTCCTCGTTCCTTCTCATTCCACCTGATTTTTAAAAAATTCTGTAGATCTCAACACAAATGCTTCGTTCACCTGCAGTCCATTATTCACAAACATATAAAGCTGTGCTCCAAACATACATTTTCATGAATTTCTTCGTCCGATTAAGGACCATTCTTAATACAAATATACTTCTTTTGGTCAGGAATACCTTCATTGCATGCGAAAGTCTGCTTTCTACGTCGCTCTTGCCTCGTCCGCCATGAGTAATTTTGCTTCCAAGGTAGCAGAATTCTTTAACTTCTTCTGCTTCGTTATCAACTATATTTTTGTTAATTTCTCATCATTTTCATTTCTACTTCTTCTTATTACTTTCATATTCCTTTCGTTTACTCTCAGTTCACGTTCCTTACATGTAACATTGTTCACTCCATTCAACATATCATGAAATTTATCTTCAACTCACTAAGAATAGCAAATGTCATAAATGAATCTTCTCATTGACACCTTTTCAGACTAACTTAAATCCCACTCTTCAAACGCTCCATTTTTTTTCTCAGTGCTTCTTCGATGAATAGACTAAACAGTAGGGGCATATGTTTGCATTCTTGTCTTACACCGTGTTAAATCCGAGCGCTTCGTTCTTAGTATTCTAATCTTATTGTACCTTCTAGGTTCTTGTATATACAATATTTCACCCTCTTTCCCTATATGTCCCCCCTCCGAATTTCGAACATCTTGCACTATTTTCCACTCTTGAGCTCTTTTTCCAGGTCAACTGCTGTCAGATACTGTGACGAGTTCTTTCGAACTCATGTACGGTTGTTGCAAGGTGCTATGCGCCCATACTTTATATTGATGTACGATAATACTCAATGTCATAGTGCACGATGGGTTGATGTTTCCTTGGAAACGGAAGATAATGCACCCATGGCGTGGCCAGCTCCCTGTTCCGATTTGAATCCCATAGCGCACGTCTGGGATGCACTAGAGATACGGTTGCATCCACCAACCTCTGTCAAAGACCTGAGAGCAGCTCCGCAGGAAGAATGCGCATTATAGCATCAACAGGACACTGATGAGTTATTCACAGCATCCTCCGTAGTTGTCAGGCCTCTGTTACTGCCAGAGCTTCTCGCACCCCATGGTGAGCACATTAACCAGTCGTGAGAATATGTGTACAAATCTGTTAATTCGAACAAAACAAATAACATTTTCGAGTACTGTTCTGCATGTTAGAGTTGTTTACGTTCTGTATTCTTTACATTGTTTCTACTTTACTATCATCTGTTTGTACTGTTTTGAGGCACAATAAACGCAACCTTGAAAAGTTTCCGTTCATTGCATTAATTGTGGACACCAGTGTATTTCTCTTCTGTATTGCCTTAGGCATTTTTCGGATTTTTGGAGCTACATTTGGTGTTTTCATGTTTCTGCACCAATTATAATGTTTCTTTTACCTTGAGAACATATTGACATAAACATAGTGGTAATATTGACTGCTCCATTCGCAACTGATAGGATATATATTTGCCTATTTCGAATTCCTTCATGATGTGTACATTTTTCTTAGGACGTAACTCTATGTATCCTGCTGTTTTCCTGAGGAATTTCGTTTCGGTGGCCAGTAACCTTTTTTTATTTTCATCACCCAACATTGTCTTCCAAACAACAATGTTGGAGCCGTACATACATAAATTTATAAAATTTAGGGTAAGTTTTTGTTTTTACTTCAGTCTGGAAACATCTCCTAATGTTACCGTTTAGGGAAATGACTTACCTTAAAGTTGGAAATAGCGCGCAGACGGCGTACGGCGGCCGGGTAAAAACAGAAATTGCTGGAAAGCTACGTAAGAGAAAAAGCTAGACTGAAATCCATTCAGATGACCTGAAAAAGGGAAAGGACGAGGACTTCGGCAGAGTGGAATATGATAACTTAATATCATGGAACGTCAGAGGGATATCCACAAAACAAGATTAATAAAAAAAATTACCAGAGGAGGGAAGATGCGATAAGGCATTCATTATAGAAATGAAAAAGAAAACAATAAGAACCAGCGGTCTACAGAATCGGGAGGAAGGAGAACGCTAACGTTAAATTTCAGGTTCACATGTTATCAAGCGTCAATTAAAATAATAGTTAAAAATAAATAATCAATGAAGCCTGGAAACATTGCCGGTTCCAGGACTCCAACAAACGTGACGCTGAGTGACCCTATTGGGTCAGTTTTAAAAACTATTTCGCATCAAGAAAACAGCAGACTGTCAAATTAGGCACTACTTTGTATCGCCACCTTGAACGGCCATTCCTACAAAAAGGTATGTGTGGCTTACCTGTGAATTCCGAGGGAACCAGTACCTGGCAGACCCAAATCACCAAATTACCTCCCAAGAACGTATCCCTGTGCTCCTCGCTTCTTTCTTCTTCGTCTGACAGACACAGTGAACATCAAAACTTGCATTTTGATGGTTTTAACTTAAAATCATCCTTACCAAAAAGTTGTCGTCTGCAGAGGGAACAATGTTCAGCAGTTTCCGTCTCAATCTCGTCTCGAGGACGCACAGGAATTCACGACGCAGTTTTTTCCTTTGTCTGTTTTGATTTGTAGCTTATTTCCCTAATAAAATAAATGTAGTAGCAAAACGCTCTGTTCTCTACTTTTTAGACAGTACAGGCTTTTTTCAATTTCATCACTAGGGGACAACACTTTCGAGAACAGTTCGTCCCTAATGAAACTGCAGCAGCACTGCCGTGGGGCGGCTGCAATCAAATCTAAATTTGTCGCGTGAAGAATGGCTGCCAATTTGTGCCCTGACTGAAGCGTCGTCCGGGCAGGGCAGAGGAGGATGCGGCCGGCGTATCACTCTTCAGATATCCATTATCTGCAGGCATCTGAAATTGAAAAATCCAGCCGTCTCGGAGAGGGCGGTTTCGTGGTGTGAGGCTAGCCCCGGTCCAGGCCATCAGAATTGATGGAAGTCTCACGATGCGGCCAGGGGTTCTTGCTCTGCCAGAGGACCCTGCGCATCGATCGAGCAACTTGCGATGTAGTGGAGACGCGGAAAACCCGTTTCGAGAAAGCGCTTCCCGCTTTGAAATCGTTACCTTACCATAACTGTCGCTTATACTTCGATGGCGCCTGAAAATGTGTGAACGTTGAGGGTAGGATATGTTTAATGCCTAGTGATCGTCATAAGAGGCATTTTACTATCTTAGCTATTCGAAGAGATTGTTTTACAAGTTTAAAGTAAACAAGAAGAGAGGTGGTAATGTGATACAATTACTTTCGTAACTCAGGATTTTCCATAATATGCACTGACGAAACTGATGTTCGTATGGCCTCTTTCAGAAAATTCTGGAATCATAAATTGCTGTATTTGATCGATTTACAATCATTCCTTCTCACACTGTTCATCCAGACAGCTTTTTGAGTTGGACTGACAGGAACTCTAAAGTCGAACACAGATATAAAAACGCTACTGAGAAAAAAGCAGCGCAACCAAAATTCATCTATACTGAAGAAAATATCACTGAATGATTCCACTTACGAATGAAATATGATACTTCTACAATTTCAACTACAATCAGAATGATTAGTACACTTATAAATGACGCAAGCTGGCATTCTTTTATGAGAACACTTACCAGAGACTGAAATTTGTGGCATCTAACTTCATGTTTGTGACGTCATGATAACTCCCCATATAATTCCTCCATGGTATTTCTGTCTGTCATAGACCTCGCCGCCACTGCTGCTGGTGTACTTGGGTGATTAGTTGCCAGCGCGGGAGTTCGAGAATTAAATATATATTACTTTGGTCATTACACTTTTCATCTTCGTCTTATTATTGCAGCCAGCACTTTAAATTAATTTTTGAAATTAATAATTAAAATCTTTTGAACGACACTTCTTCAAAGCCGTCAGCCAACTAGTCAATACACCCTCATGCTCATAAATTAAGGACAAGTCTGATACACGGTGAAACAACGCACTGGTGGGCGGTTTGCGTGTTTAAATCACCTCAGGGTATGACCATGCGGTGCATTTGGCCTGCAGTCGTCGCACGGTGGCGATGGAAGCAGACCACATACGCAGAGGTATGTTGCTGTATGTCAGATTACGGTGCAGCGAGTAAGTGTGCAGACGTTTTCAGAAGTGCTAATGGTGGCTGTGGCTCAAAGAACACATATTGATGGCGTTATGAGGATTAGAATACTAGGGCGACTGGAGGCTGGTCAAACACAGCAGGTCGTAGCACGAGATCTCCGAGTGCCACAAAGGGTGATCTCAAGATAATGGAAACGATTCGAGCAGACAGGAAACGTGTCCAGGCGCTACAGTGCGGGACGTCCACAGTGTACAACACCACAATATGAACGATATATGACCATCAATGCCCGCAGACGGCCACGGATTACTGAAGGTAGCCTTGCTCAGGACCTTACCGCAGCCACTGGAACAGTTGTCTCCAGATACACAGACTACAGACGACTGATCAGACATGATTTATTCGCCCGGAGACCTGCAAGGTGCATTACACTGACCTCTGGTCACAGGAGAGCCCGTAAAGGCTGGTGTCAAGAATGCATACATGGTCATTGGAACAGTGGTCCCAGGTTATATTCACGGACGAGTCCAGGTATAGTATAAACAGTGATTCTCGCAGGGTTTTCACTGGCGTGAACCAGGAAACTGGTACCAAACCATTAATGTCCTTGAAAGGGACCTGTATAGAGGTCGTGGTTTGATGATGTGGGATGGGATTATGATTGGTGTACGTACAGCCCTTCATGTCTTTGAGAGGAACTGTAACAGGTCAGGCGTATCGGGACGTCATTTTGCACCAGTTTGTCTGCCTTTTCAGGGGTGCAGTGGGTCCCGTCTGCCTCCTGATGGATGACAACGCACGGCCCCACCGACCTGCTGTCATGGAGGAGTACCTTGAAACAGAAGATATCAGGGTAATGGAGTGGCCTGCCTGTTCTCCAGACCTAAACCCCATAGAGCACGTCTCAGATGCTCTCGGTCTACGTATCGCTGCATCTCTTCAAACCCCTAGGACACTTCAGGAGCTCCGACAGGCACTGGTGTAAGAATGGGAGGCTAAACCCCAGCAGCTGCTCGTAAACCTGATCCAGAGTATGCCAACCCGTTGTGCGACCTGTGTAAGTGTGCATGGTGATCATATCCTATATTGATGTCGGGGTACATGCGCAGGAAACAGTGGCGTTTGTAAGTGTGTTTCGGACTGTTTTCTCAACTTACCACCAATACCGTGGACTTTCAGATCTGTGTCGTGTGTGTTCCCTATGCTATTAGCGCCAGTTTTGTGTAGTGGCAAGTTGTCTGGCACCACATTCTGCGATTATCCTTAGTTCATGAGCATGCGTCTAGATCGAAAAAGCCTGGAAATCAGTAACGTTCATCTCACTTGCAATTCAGGAAGCCGAGTGTTATACTGTAAATATCAGGTTGCTTACTTATTACATAAATACCTAACTTTTTTCTGCTTCATTATGATGTGTTTCCATACATATGTTTCTTTAATTAGCATTGTTTTAGCGTTTCTTTCCTTGTTATTTAGTGAGAGTTCACATGCTGATCTTGTGAACGCTTGTCGACCACGAATTTCGTAACTGCTTAGGAATTCATTTCGCTGGAATGTGCGTTGTGCCCGTAAATTCATGGAGAGGAAGTTTTTGAAAAAATATTTATCAGAATATTTCCGTCTTTAACGAAATAACAATGACCGCTCATACAGCTTCGGAATCTACGGTTATTTGAGTCGGCTAAAAGGATGTTTTTACTTCAGCTATGGGAACCAAAGCCTTCCTGCCAAGTCTATGTCGAAGACTACACAATCTGAAGGTTGTTTTACAGTACTATCTGTACATTTTTATCGTGTAACTCCTGTTCTTAATTCGTTTTTTGAATGCATTATGTAAGTGAAGGAGACACTTCATGAGTTTTGATTAGAGATTTTCCTTGGTCCCGAATGCTTTGTCCGGTGGCGATCATTATATGAGACGCGATGAACTCATGTGTCTTTAGGATAACGAAACGCAGTATAAATTTTGCTACATGCGTGTGATGCAGTCCTATTTTCCTCCTCTTCTGTTTTATTTACCAATACTGTAAGTTCGTTTCACATTAGTTTGTCACGTGCAAACTGTGTGAAAGGTTTCGGTTACTTGGTATAATAGGGCCCTCTCTCTGAAGATCAATCCATGACTTCCGCTGGAGAATAAGTAAGCAAAAAATTGGAAACTTGGACCGAATGACATGAGACCTTCGTAACCGCTGGAGAGAGCAGTGGGAAGTTGGGGGTGGGGGGGGGGGAGGGAGGAGGAACTAGCTAGTCCACTGCACTATTACTGGTTACAAAGTGTAGTTATAAAGCGTAGGACAGCATCGCTTTCTTTCAGCCTCATGTTCCAATGAAGATCAGAGGTAAGTGGAAATTTGTCCACTAACCCCAAACGGCTGCTGGAATTCTTAAAGTTAGGTTATATGTGGAGCAGTAGAGGATATGGTAGTGTCAGTGTCATAAATGTCTTAGTTCAGTGATAGGAAAGTGGCACAGCAGGCGTCAGCGTCGCATGCACCTCTGAAACACGCACATGGGGAAGGATTACAGTGTCACTATAACGCTGACCGGTGAGTGTGCTTTGTTCAGAGATGTGGAGGTCAGTACGCTCATGCAGCGTTACGACTCTGCACGCCGTGACACCTGGACCGCCAATACGAACGTGTTCGACAGTTTTCCTCTGAATAAAAGTCTCACTTCTTTTCGTATCACTGCATGTATCTTCCTGGTATCTTGTGTACTATACTGCAGCAGTCCTTTCTACATATGATCGAAGTTCCATCGAACTAAGTTACTTGGCAATGGCGAGTCATTTGAATGTTACTTTCTTTTTAATATTCTAGGCGCTTCAGTCCGGAACCGCACGACCGCTACGGTCGCAGGTTCGAATCCTGCCTCGGGTGGGGATGTGTGTGATGTCCTTAGGTTAGTTAGGTTTAAGTAGTTCTGAGTTCTAGGGGACTGATGACCTCCACTGTTAAGTCCCATAGTCCTCAGAGCCATTTTTCGTTTTAAGGTTTTGCACACCAAGGTACTTTACGTTCTTGGATGGCAAGCCATATGAAGTTTCGTTCTTTTCCGGAAAGGCAAAGACGTTTGGACTGATCACTGAGCTCCTCAATAAGCATGGGCAGCGTCGGTGGTCATACTCCTTTCACAAAATCAGACATTGATGGATGATTCTACTGACAACCTTACCGAACGGTAATGGGAACTTTCAGTTGGGCCCTCAGGAATCGTAGCGAACGGTGACGGGAACTTTCAGTTGGGTTCTCCTGTTCCCATATTGGCACCATGGTGGTCAGTTGACGTTCTATTGACGTCTTCTTCTCTTTAGTGGTCTTCCTGTGGAAGCCAGCCAGCCTTCAGCTGCCTTCAAATGTTACTTTGGCATATAATCCGACGCACTTGCCTTCCTGATCAAATTCCGAAATTTTGTTAGTGTAGTTCCCCTGCATAGTAGGGGAATTTTGTACCGGGTGGCTACAGTTACAGTGCATTTGTTCTCAAAGGTCCAGTGTGGGCTGCAATTATCGTATGGCAACGGAGCTTGGTAGATATTCTAGTGAGTTAATGCGGAATCGATGTATGCTGTAAAAAAATCGTTCCAATTTTGGCTACCAGATGCAAATCTAGCGCTGCGAGTGCAAAAAGACGTATAGGAAGATTCCCACGTGTAATGGATTAGGAACAGAATAATGAAATAAAATGTCGAACAAGTGAGAAAGGTCTAATGTTGATTTTATTATTAACCGCCGCTTACACAATTTGTTGAATATGAGTACTGGCGACGACGACGAGATACTGCATATGTAAAACAACTTGATCAACAATTACTTACAGCATTTCCAGTGGAATCCGTGCAACGTGTTCCTGTATATTGGCCTTCAGACCAGATAGAGACCGAACGTGTTCCTAGTAAGTAGGTACTTTTAGATATCGACAATTCCAAAAGTCACATAGATTCATATCAGGCGATAGATGATCTTTGAGAGTTGGCAGTACTCTATTAGGATTTAAAGTTTGGCTACAGCGCGCATACAAAAGCTATGGAATCTAAGCTATTGTTGTCGCGCTTCGCAGCGCTCGGATTAATTAGTGGCAGTTTGGAAGCCAGTGTAGGAGCCCGCCTGCTGTGGTGCGCACGTGTGTTGGGCGAGGGGTCGTCGCCGAGCTGCCGTACTGCCGTGTCCGCCAGCAGCGACATAGGATTTGGTATTGAGTTGATATTTCTTATAATTTACAGCGCGCTTATTAATTTAAAGAAAAGGGTTTGTGTATATGCGTAGCAGCAGACGGTAATTTTGATAATGACAGGAATTGAATTCTTAAGGGAAACCGTTGTTAGGCGAATAGATGAAGTATTGATATTTTGTCATTGAGTTCTTTTGTAATTGTCAGGGAATTTTTTCACTATGTATTTAATTGAGAAGTATTTCAGTCTGTCTCAAGAGTTTGATTAATTTGTAATATTGCTTTAATGCCACTGGAGGCATATTTACATACGAAACGATTGTTCAAAGAGCTTCTAGCGTTTTTTTAATTAAATGAGAAAAAATCGCTTTCAGAATATAGTTTTTGAAAAAAGGTATTACTCGTTTGGGTTATCATTTATGGAGTTTAGATTTGACCAAACCATTTCTCTTGAATTATATGTAGTTGTAGTAGGCAGCAGCAGCCGCAGCAACAGCAGGAGCTGCCATACAGAACATGCATTGCACTTAGAATGCATAATAGGTTTTTTATGTTTTTGTTGAATAACGGAATGCAGCAGATCAAGCAGTGGCAGCAGAAAGACCAAGTAAGTTATTTGTTGCGTACAGGAGCAATAAAAAAAATACATTTTAGGCGATCTCTGTAATAGTAATGTTAACAAGAGCACAAGCACGAGATTTGCAATAGAAAACACGAGATAAGAAGATAGAGCTCGCGACTTTCATCTTGTAAACCAAGCATCTAGAAAATCTCTGGAGATAACGCGTTCGTGGAATGTTGTTTTATGCAGAGCTTTCACCGGGCGTTGCCCCGTCTTCTATGAAAACAGTGGTTTCTACACAGTTGTACTTTCCCAAATCAGGAATCACATGCTGCATAACGAAATCTCGATAGCGTGCTGACGTCACTGTGCACCTGACAGATCCTGTAGGTGTATTCTCTTCAAAGAAAAACGGACCCAGTATAGAAGTGCTTATGAATCCGCAGCACACAGTCAAACACGGCGAGCGAAATGGCTCTTCGTGTGCAACACGTGGTTTAACAGAACCCCAAATTCGGCAGTTACGTGTATGCACTGCACGTTTAGTGTAAAATCTGCGTCGTCACTCCATAGAACATTGCCAGGCTATATGTGACCAACTTCGATCCGAAACAGGAGAGCAAATTCAAAAGGTTGCTGTGGATCATGAGATATGAGTTGCTGTGCGGGTAAAGTGTAAAATAGACTGAAAAACTGTCGTTACCGTTGACCATGGGAAGGACAATTCTCATGAGACTACACGAACGCTCACACTACCAGGGGAACGTGGTGCATGGTCAGTAACTTCCAGCTGGATATGACGGCTTCCTCTTGTACATGTTACATCAAGCTTGCCCATATTTTCGAATTTCATTATCTTTTTTAAAACCATTTAATGACATCAGGCTTCTCCTCAGAGCTTTCAGCTATATTACCTCAATGCAGCACTGTAATTGCTGCTGTCGACATAAAACTGTTTCACTAACAGTGCACCCTCCCTCTTCTCTATATCATACTGTTCAATCACGTTATCGTTTGTCAAATACGTACAGCGTGGATGTCACACCGTAATAAAACAGTGTACAGGGTACGGTTTGCACCTAGTTGCTTTCGCGTAGCTCGTAAATTACTCTTTTCTATTTATTTTGTTTTTGTTTTATTATTATTGTGATTATTATTATTCGCGTAACAACGCATATACGAAAAGAGCCGCGAAATACCTTTTAGCAATGCTGTGCCAAGAATTGCTTTACAATCATTAATTTTCAACAAAACAGAATATATTGGGCTCTTATTGTTCTGTATCTGGCTTTCTATTAAAGCAGTTATAGTACGCAATGATTGTTCAACATCATAATTTTGCAGTGGATTTTTGTTAATAGTAAGACAACAATAAGTATCACGGCTAACCCGAGAACATGAGACTATTATCGGAGAAAAATTATGTTTTTACTATAAGGTTGCCAGACCAGAACTACGCACAGCAAGATTTCTTTCATGTGATGAAAATAAATTATCTCTTTTCACTATTAGTACTATATTATCAGCAGCCCGCGTCAGCCTGTAAAACACATCATAAAATCTGCTGCTCTGCTCTGCAACTTCGAAAGCTGAAAGAAATAATTTTTCACTTCACTGTTACCTGACCGCTTCTTTGCAGTATGATAGGTTTCATGTACTGCCATTTAAATGAACCGCGGCAGCGGCTGGCTCGTTCGTAGCGCCGCTCTGCACCACGAATAATATTTAAACAACTGAAAATGTCTTAAAGGGATGGGATAAAATACCAGGCAAGCTTGACATGAATCATAATGCAAGGTTTCACTAAATAACTCTATTCAAACATTTAAACAATTTGAGTAGTACACACCTTTTTAACAATCTTGCCTAATGGCGTCCCTCTTACAAACTTGACAAAAGAATGCTACGCTAGCATACAGTATCACGTCACAGGCTATCCTTCTCACGTAACTCCAAGAAGAAGACAAAGAAATTACTGTTCGTTCTGTATTATTTACACTAGGGATATTTTTCATCTCTGTATGATATTTATCGTCTGTGCGGTTTCAGTACTCGCCGACACAGATACTATCTAAAATAAATAATAATAAAAAAAATACATAATTCCATACAATAACTGAATACGATGCATAATATTTTCTCTTTACTACAAAATATGTCTTTTGCTAAGGGACGTTACAATGCCCCCTGGCAGCAATTGACTAACGTTAAGAATGTTCGGCAATATGCTGCCACTAACGTCCGTTTTGTCATTGTCTATCACCTTGTTTGGAATATTCACTGTTCACTTCTTTGCTCTTTTACATTATAGTTTTAATTACACTTTTTATAGTTTTTTCACACTTTGCGAGGTGACCGTAAACCTAGTCCCAGGGTCATTACAGTTTTCTGGCTCCCCCATTTGGGCTACGTGCGATCAGAAAACCTGGGAAAACTGCGCCGGAGCCATGGTCATCTCGCCTGGTTTGTCTTAACGAACGGTTTTGTTCATCAAACAAGGGTGGACTTTGTCCAATGTTCACAGATAACAATGATTATTTATGTCAAAATGTTAAACCTTTTAGCCTCTCTATTAAAAATGTACTTTCTACACTTTTTCACATTTGTTTTCTGTGTCACAATTAAGGTCAATCATTAAACAGTTCGATAGCAATGTAATGGATTGTCTCTACACTTACTCACGACAAATGTTCTACCGTTGTATGGTATTCGTGTCAGTTTGTGTCACTAATATGACGAAAACATATGACATATATCATCGAACAAGTGAATGTTTTGATTTATACTCAGCAAAAAAAAATGTTTGTCACGTAATTTCGTGTTCAATAAATCATTTTCATATTAGTACATGAACAACGTAGTTGGTAATGTTCGGTTGAACGTCAACAATGTCGTACGGAGCGGGCGGCGCGAAGCAATTGTTGCGTAGCGTCGTCTGGAGCGCGGCGTGCCAACGACCGCTGAGGTCGACGACCTGCTAGCAGCAACATCGACGGCGTGCTGCGGTGGCGCCCGAGCAGTCGCGAACCGCCCCGAACCATTCACCAATGTCGGTGTGTTGCAGTGGTTTCCTGCGACCGGCTGGCTGGCGGCACGGCACCCGTCTCTGCTTCTCCGCATGGCTCCCCGTCGTAACGCATGAAACAAATATTCCACAACGGTGTACTGTCTTTAAGGATACAACTTATTAGCTGTGGAAGAAAATGCACTTTGGTTAAAAGCGTTTATTGTTCATTACGCCGTCGCTTCGCTGGTATGCACAGGATGTTTTGGCGTGATAACAGGTTTCTTGTGGCATTGTGACACTGGTATTCAGGGCTCGTCACACGCACATTGTCCTACACACTTTCACTTGTTCTCACGGTTGATACACTGCCAGAGCGTCCTTCAACACGCGAAAATATTTCGGTACACACATACTAAATGTCTCCGTCGAGCGATGTTTGTTTGAATCGACTCCGAACGGATCACTAACTACCGTTTTTACTCACAGTGTACTGTTCGTTGAGCACTGCGCTATGACAGTTAGTCACTCAACACTTAACTTATACCGACGTATATATTGGTGCAGATACAACAGTCATTTTCTGTCCCTACTACACACAATATTCCGTCCTTTCCTAGATTGTTTATGCACGCAGTTTATTTTTAATGCATGACAACTGTTCTTAGCATAATCACTCTCATCTACATTGAGTCCATTGTGTTACCTTCTCATTACACACTTTTAATACTATTACTAGGCATATATTGCTTTTTTGTAATTATTTAAAGGTGTGTGATCCTTTTTTTTACATAGCTTTCTTTTCCTCTTTTAGTGTAGCTTGCCAGGTTATCACCCATCTAGCAAACATATTTTACCATGTGCATGACAGCTTGACTTGGGCATATTGTTCAATAAATACTTCATTTAGTACTAGTATTATTTCTAACGGTCCGTCCTACAGGACTGCAGTGTAGTTTCCGCGTAACTTGATTCGCGTACCGCGTAATTAATATTCAAGAACGTGTACCAAGTACACAGGCTTCAATTGAAGCATTAATACATACAAAGCATAGGTTACACGGAACGGTTTTATTTTTTATTGGATTCTGCTCCAGTGTCGTTCTCAGATCACTATTGGCATTAAACATTACATCACATAATTATTTCGTACTACAAAGTCAATTTTTGGCTAGTATAGACTCTCTCTCAGGGTTCCTTAATTCTAACACAATTACATCTGCTACATATTTATATGAGATTTCATCATTAATTGTACTTACTTACTACAAAATGATTCAAGAAATTAATCATTATTTTATCAACAAAAGATTATTCATTGCTTGAAGAGCATGTAGTATTTTAATGACACTAACTGTCTGTAAACAAAGTCTTCCATTTGCATATTATTGCTCAGTTTACTGATTCTACTTCCTCAAAATTGTAACTATACATAAATTCTTTATTAAAACTAACATACTTATACTCTAAAACACAATTGAAATCTTCTTACCACTACTATTTACATCAGACATGTCACTGAATAAATAACTTTACTATTCCACTCTAACATCTTTCAAATCTCTTTAGCCACTACTTCCCTCCTCGACCAAGGGATGGAGTAAGATGCGCGACAGTATGTTTTGTGAGGCATCACCTCTATGTGATAGTGGTACCCTTTGACTATTCCTGGTCGGTCGGTAAATACCATGTTATATTCTGATAACAGCTGCGTCAACTGTTGCTTTTGTATGTTGCTTAAACTTTCAGATTCCTGTACTTTGGTTCGAAATTCATCAACATTTGGTTCAAAATTTCTATCTCCTATATTCGGATAATAGAGATCCGTCACAGGTGAATAATCATTAAAGTGTAGTACCCAGGGGTTCCTACCTTTGATATTAATTCGATTACAACATGGCACAAGTACCTCCTTCGATTTCATCATAGACAACTCAACCCTCCTACCTTTATTAACTATGCTTAGTTTTCCCGAGGAGAGGTCGATCACTGCGTCCCTCTCACGGAGAAAATCTACTCCCAGAATGCAGGCCACCTTTAACCCTTTAACAATGAGGAACGAGCTCACTATGGCTTCGCCCTCCTTACAAATCTCCACCTGCACCTGGTACTTAACTAACTGGCTCTGTGCACTTATAGCGCCAGACACCTTGCAATTATTAACCGGGAAAGTCGGTATACTACGTCCTTTCCCTAGCGCTTTAAACAACTCTGTACTCATTACACTCACTGAGGCACCTGTGTCAATGATTATATTCACTGCAACATCATTGATTTTCGCTTCTATTATGGCTTGCACGTTTTCGTTGCTATCATTCTTACATTCATGCGGTTCGGTCAGTAGATCTTTATCCATACTGATACCGTCGTTGTATCGCAGCATATGTATTCCAGGGATACTATTGTTATTCGTGTTGCTCTCACTCCACCCCTCGGCCAGCGATGGAGAGCATATCGAGGCCGATTCTAGTTTGTCGGATGGCTTGCTTGCGAGGTACTTGGACGGCTATTATCCGCGACCTCTACTATGTTTACGCTTTGGTTTGTGGGCCGCCACGACTGCGCAATAGGCGCGTTCTGCAGTGGTGGTCTGTTGTTATCGTACCGGTCATTACCCTGCCGCTCTGGGCTTGCTCGCTGATTCTGATTCCAATTACGATTACCGTCATTGAAATTGCTATGCCACTGACCTCGCGCATTTTTCCAGCGGTTGGTCCCTGGCAGTCCGGAACCGTACCGGTCGTCAAATCGACGCTTTTTATTGTGGGACGGCTGCCCATACCCGTTATGACTTCTCCCATTATTACAATTTTGCGAATGCTCTAGCCGCTTGTTACCACCCCCACCATTTCCATGGTTGTGGTTTTCTGCACTATTATTTCTGTCATGTTTACACCCTGATCCATTATTCCGCGAGTGATAACACGCTGCTTTTGCGTCTTCCTGGATTAAGTCTATTGAATCTAGAACAGACATGAAATGTTCCATGTCGCTTTCTGGTACGTGTATTAATTTCTCTTTGATATGAATGGGTAAATGTGATTTTAGAAGTCTTATTATGTCTCTTGGTGAGATCGGCTCGTCCCAGTAGCGCGTTTTGTTTATGTACTTCTCGAAATACCGTCTCAGATTCCCAAGACGGGGTGAGTACGGTTCGGGATTGTATACTTCTTTTCTTAGCCGCTCTTGTATACAAGGCGACCAGTATTTCGACAAAAATGCCCTCTCGAATTGTTCATATGTCATGCAACTGTCTGCTACTTCCGTAGCCCACAACGCTGCAGCACCCAGAATGTATGACATTACGTATTGAATTTTCTGTGCTTCATTCCACACACTAGGCAAGATATTTTTAAAGCTTTTTATGAATACTACTGGGTATACTGACTTCCGTTCAGTAGTAAACGTTTGAAATTGCCTATTTTTTATCAAACTTTCTTCAACTAATATTTTTGGACTATACTGGTTCGCTCCTGGGACATAGGCTGTGTGCTCCGAACCGAAGCTACAGCTCTTCGCATTATCGCCTAAAGATTCACCATTGTTGCGTCGCATATAAGTTTGTGCGTTGCCAAACACATTGGCTGTTGGCGACATAGTTTCATGTTCAAGATGTTTGCTACTTTGTGCTAAACCCTTTTCCAAGTCGGATATCCGTTTGTTAATATTCACTTGCCACTGTGGAATATCCTCACGGAGTATTTGTTTGATGGTTTGCACGTCGTTCTGTACCTGACTATTTACTGCGGTACTGGACGATTCGGAATCTCTATCTGCTATGGCTGCTTGTACCTTAGAATTAATATTTTTGTCAATCTCACTCTCCTTCGCTTCTAGCCATGAGTTGAATTCGGTTTCAATTTTAGTCGCTTGTTCGTTCCACTTCTGCTCTACAAGCTGTGTGGAATCTATTTCTAGCTTTTCTACTCGGTTGGCTAAGACACCTATTTCGTCTACCCTGTTAGTGTTTGCGACTTGCAGGTTGTTGACCTGTACCGTCAACTCCTGCACAGCCTTAGGTATCGACTCATAATTCTGTTTCATACAGGCAATCTCTTTTTTCATATTTTCTAACGATTGCACAAGTTGCTGGTCCCTCTCAGCTTGCTGGGCAAGTAAATTTTCTGCTAACTGGCGATCTCGCTCAGCTTGCTGTGCGAGAAACTTTTCCTCTAGCCGGCGATCTCGCTCAGCTTGCTGGGCAAGTAAATTTTCTGCTAACTGGCGATCTCGCTCAGCTTGCTGGCGATCTCGCTCAGCTTGCTGGCGATCTCGCTCGGCTTGCTGTTGCGCAAATTTTGTCTGGTAATCCAGCACGCGCTCTAATATCGCCTGAAGTGAATATCCACCAGGCAGATTACCACTCTCTGGTTCCTGCTCTTCTGGAGGTGGTGCAATTTCTTTATCTACCTCTCCTTGAGCACTGGTGGGCGGTGGCATCACTTCCTGTGCCCCTGCCCCCACATTTTCGCATGGTATATCCTCAAAGAGAGTACTTGTACTGCTTAATGCACCCGTTTCTACATTTCCTGCACTCACTAATGGCTGTTCCTCAGTATCCATATTGCTCGGACGTTGACTACGCAATTTAACCATATTCATAAATTACCTACTCGAACACAAGATCTGACAGTTTTTTCACTTGCACACAAAATATGTTAGTTTATCTACAATACACTGCACACTAAAAATCAACTTTGTCCTGTCATCAAACTACACACCACTAGCGATATGAGATCACTTCACTGGAGTTAAGCTTCTACAAACAGGACAACTACACTGTAGTCTTACCCTTAATTTATCTGATCTCGGGGATCGGCTGCCCCCGGATTATGTAGTCGTTACAGTTTCTCAGTACTATCAGGATCGTTTCCTCTAACTTGCTTGCAGTGGTGCGGTTCTTCATGAAAAATTTTTGTACATTCATTAACACATAGCATTAATCATGATACACATACATACATTTATCACTAAATACATACATATATATAACAATAAACACTGAAAGAAAGTACATAAAATATTTTTATTTTCGTGGCCACTACAAATTCGGGCCCCACGTTTTTGGGCGACAATTTCGCGTAACTCGTAAATTATATGTATATATTTATTTTGTTTTTGTTTTATTATTATTGTGATTATTATTATTCGCGTAACAACGCATATACGAAAAGGGCCGCGAAATACCTTTTAGCAATGCTGTGCCAAGAATTTCTTTACAATCATTAATTTTCAACAAAACAGAATATATTGGGCTCTTATTGTTCTGTATCTGGCTTTCTATTAAAGCAGTTATAGTACGCAATGATTGTTCAACATCATAATTTTGCAGTGGATTTTTGTTAATAGTAAGACAACAATAAGTATCACGGCTAACCCGAGAACATGAGACTATTATCGGAGAAAAATGATGTTTTTACTATAAGGTTGCCAGACCAGAACTACGCACAGCAAGATTTCTTTCATGTGATGAAAATAAATTATCTCTTTTCACTATTAGTACTATATTATCAGCAGCCCGCGTCAGCCTGTAAAACACATCATAAAATCTGCTGCTCTGCTCTGCAACTTCGAAAGCTGAAAGAAATAATTTTTCACTTCACTGTTACCTGACCGCTTCTTTGCAGTATGATAGGTTTCATGTACTGCCATTTAAATGAACCGCGGCAGCGGCTGGCTCGTTCGTAGCGCCGCTCTGCACCACGAATAATATTTAAACAACTGAAAATGTCTTAAAGGGATGGGATAAAATACCAGGCAAGCTTGACATGAATCATAATGCAAGGTTTCACTAAATAACTCTATTCAAACATTTAAACAATTTGAGTAGTACACACCTTTTTAACAATCTTGCCTAATGACGTCCCTCTTACAAACTTGACAAAAGAATGCTACGCTAGCATACAATATCACGTCACAGGCTATCCTTCTCACGTAACTCCAAGAAGAAGACAAAGAAATTACTGTTCGTTCTGTATTATTTATACTAGGGATATTTTTCATCTCTGTATGATATTTATCGTCTGTGCGGTTTCAGTACTCGCCGACACAGATATTATCTAAAATAAATAATAATAAAAAAAATACATAATTCCATACAATAACTGAATACGATGCATAATATTTTCTCTTTACTACAAAATATGTCTTTTGCTAAGGGACGTTACATTGCCACAAGAGGAATTAATTTGTTTTCCAGCTTAAACCGGTTTATCATTAACACATTAGCATATCTAACACGTTTCGCTGCCTTACGATAACTACAACCCACGCTGTAAATTCGTGAGCAACTACATTGTAGTTATAACCACTGTTTGAGTTTGCCGAGATTACCAAATTTCAGGCATTTCCGCTCACCAAAAACAAGCCAGTGGCCGATGGCCTTCACCTAACGACCGAGAGCAGCTGCGTTTGCGTCGAGATGTCAGTGCTAACGCACACCGCAACACTAAGCAACGTTACGTGAAATAACCACAGAAGTCAACGTGTGACGTACGACGAACGTATCCGTTAGGACAGGGCGGCGAAATTTGGCGTTAATGGGCTGTGGGAGCAAACTACCGACCGAGTGCCTTTTCTGATAGCACTAAATCGCTTGCGGTGCCTCTCCTGGGTTAGGGACCATGTCGATTGGACACGAGACGATTGGAAAAGAGTGGCCTGGTCAGACGAGTACCGATTTCAGTTGGCAAGAGCTGGTGGTAGGTTTCGACTGTGGTGCAGACCTTACGAGTAATGGACTCAAATTGTCAACAAGGCACTGTGGAAGCTTGTGGGGGCTTCTTAATGGTGTGGAACGAACTGAGTCCTTTGGGTGATATGAACCGATCATTGACTGGGAATAGTTATGTTCGGCTACACGGAGACCATTTGCATTCATAGACTTGATGTTCCCGACAATGATGTCACCGGGCTATAACTGTTCGCATTGGTTTGTAAAAGATTCTGGACAATTCCAGCGAATGATTTGGCCTACCAGGTAGCCCGAAATGAACAACATCGAACACTTATTGGAAATAACCGAGAGGTCAGTTCGTGCACTAGATCCTGTACTGGCATCACTTTCGCAATTATGTAGGACTATAGAGGCCGCTTGACACACTTTTCAGACTGTCGCCTCTAGCCAACTCTGTATTTCATTTTCAAATTTGTCATTCACTTTTTACGTGCCGCAGACTGCAAAAATTACTCCGGAAAATTAATTTTTTTGCAAGAGTGAAAGCAAATCCCTTGGTAAAAAGTACTCATGTACCTACGATAAAATATTAGTTCAAAATTTCAAAGCGTTACAATTCAGAAAATCTTGTTAATACTGCATTTCATAGTCCATCTCTTACATTATTACTCTACTACACATGCATAAACATAATTATCATCGAACTCCAATTCCAAGTTAAAAGCATTTTAAATAGAAGTTATTGGAAACTAACAGAACATTTTTAGTTTGTTAGACCATTAAAAAATACACTCCTCATTTGCAAATATCACCTTTGTTTCATGGTGCAAGATAGTCCACGACCGATGAAGTAGGGCGTAATGTCCACGTGCTATACAAATCTAAAACAATATAGTACTTTACTTAACAAATATATCTGGGACTGAGGAAAAACAATATATTCCAAAGAGCTTTAATATTTCATATAGCAGTTAAATTCGTGGTAAAAAGAATGAAGACTGAAATATGTGAACGATCAAGCTATGCTGGTGAAATCAGAAGAGGAACTACAGAAGATGTTAACACTTGCAATAACAATGCATTTTTCATAACGCGCATTACCAACGGGAGGGGGTACTTCACGTCCACCTTTAAAAAGATAGAAAATATAAATGCGTTAACTGTTGTTACCTAATATTAAAAACATATTTTTAAAGAGGTACTGATGTGTTAGTAGGGAACAGAACACGAAAATATCTTTTTGCACACTCTTAGCAATAGTACCAAGTTTTCAGCAAAGTGTACTAGGAAGGTGGGAGGAGGGGCGCGGTGTACTTTATACCCAAACAAAAAGAAAAATTGAAAAATGCATATTTCGTTAATTCTTGGTGACATTTATTCATAAAATACTTTTAAAGGAGTTGCTCATGTGTAGGTAAGGTCCTGAACCTGAAAACAATGAACAGTGGAAAACGACGTTGATTTGGGAAAGTGATATCTACTGTATTGTCGTTTGCGTTAAGTTTAACAGAAAAATTTAAATCTTTTACGAAATGAGATTATTTCCTTAGAAAAAATAAATTATGTTACCAATATTTTAAAATCTAAAGTAAGTGACTGACTACATTACAATATTTTCAAAAGGATGGCACAATGTATTCCCCCCCCCCTCCCCGCCCACCATCTCAACCCCTCTCCCCACCTTGATATTGCGAGAGTTGAAGGCTATTGCAAGCAGAGCTTAGGGGTATGGAATGAAGATAAAGTCCGAAAGAGAAAAGTGATGATAATAAGCGAGAGGGAAATTCCAGTTATTGGTATAATAAAGACAGAGTAAGTGAAATCCTTTCTGTGCCTGGGAAGCTGAAAGAGATTGAAGAAGCTTTACAGAAGGAATAAGAAGGATAATATCTATAGAAATGGGAGAATTTGGAAAGGTGAAGCGACTGCTAACGTCTAGAAGAACTTCAATGGAGCTGAGAAGGTATTTGTTAAATGTTATGTCTGGAGTTTAGTGTCACATAGCAGTGAAGTATGGACAGTTAAAAAAAAGAAACATATTTGCAGAGTTTTGAAATGAGGCTGTGGAGAACAATGCTTTAGGTAAAGCCGACCGACACACTTAAGAACGAAGAACTAATGAAAGAAATAGGGAATATTTATAGTTTGGATTTGAAGCTCCTGGTGTTTACCGTGTCTGCAGTTAAAATTGTTGGATGTAAGGCCCGCCAGTTATGCAAAACACCGTTTTTTCCAAGTTCCCAAACATGTTCCAGCACCACTGTGCCATCGTCAGTGGGTTTCTGTTTTATTTAATCTGTAATGTGAAAATTTTTACTAAATGGTTACAAAATTCAGAACATCTCAGAGCTTTAAAAAACAGCAGCTTCCATCGCACATTTGCTGACCATCTAATAGCCGACAGTCACCACTTAACAACAATAGAAACAGACTTAAAAATACAAAAATCCAGCCACAGCCTGTACAGCAAAGTGGCCATTGAGGAAAACTACCACATACAGATGGCAGTAGCAGAAGGAAAACAGGTCATAAATGAATAGGCTACGCTCTGAAAGGGCACACTGTTTAACACATCAAAGGAATTTTACACGAAAGACAACACGTCTCCCCCCCCCCAACCACACACACACACACACACACACACACACACACACACACACACACACACACACACACACACACACAAATGATAAATGGATACACTACACTCTGCAAAGACTCCCCATTTTACACACAAAAGGAACACCATGTAAAAGACAACACAGACACCTAAGAAGCGTACAGAACACACACACACACACACACACACACACACACACACACACATACACACACACACACACACACACACACACTCAAAGATAAAATGTGAACAAAATTAAATTTGGCGCCGAACTCACTAGTGAACAAATGAACACTGACTGTGCTGGGGCACGCAATAAACACAACTGTACTGTGTTTTGGTGAAGCTCAAAGTGCGTTCACGACCTTATTTGTGAAAATACGTGTTATATTTATGGGGGCTTCACAACACCTCGCCATGATGGTGAGAAGGCTTGCCACACAAAAAACGAAAGTAAAAACGAATATAGGAGAGAAGTATCACGACAAACTAAAATTACGGTTTAGAGCATAAAATGATAGGTTAACTCCCAACAAAATTTCTCATCAACATCGTTTTTTTGCAGATGACAAGCTACCTGTAATAAATAATATACAAGGGATCCTGGAAAACCATGCAAACCGAGTGTAAAGGTATTAAGAAAAAGAAACCAACTGTTGTTTGAACTAAATATCCAAATAATTTTGTAACCATTTAGTAAGAATGTTAACATTACAGATGAAATAAGAGAGAAACCCACTGACGATGGCACAGTGGTGCTGAAACGTGTCTGGGAACTTGGAAAAAACTGTCTTTTGCAAAACTAGTTGACATTACGTCCAAGAAATAGGGAAGAATGAAGAATATTGCAAGTGATCAGAAAGAGCAAAACCACTTTACTGTGACATATACTGTGTAGGAATTGAATTGCCTGCAGCAAATAATTATAGAGGCAAAAGTGGAAGGAATTAGAAGAAGAGGCAGGAAGAGAATTGTAACTTACAGACAGATTAAGGACGTTGCTCGGAACACGACATGATGGAGCGGCTGCACTTGAAAACTGTCATACGACAGATGTGTTGAAGAAAAAGGTAGAAGAAATGTGTAGAATGCGTAATATTTACAAACGCTGCACAAATCACAGCCTTATGTCTAACAACAACAAAACCTGTAAGAAATGGTGGAAATCGTTCATGATGGACTTTAGTGCACGTTCCTCAGTGTGATTATAGAATCAGTCATTAGACTGGTCACTGTCCAAAAAACATCTTGTTTAATTTCCTCTAAGTACACAGTCCCTACCACATGTCTCCGAACTGTAGTCAGCACCGAGATTTTAAGACTTTTCCATTGGAAGCTAGTGCAAAATTTTGCAAATGTGCTACAGGGTGAGGGCCTAGAGCCTTCTGACTTACAATGATAGTAATATTAATTCAATTTAACTGTTTGCATATTTTTAAATTTTATATTTAATCGTTTAAAAACTGTGGCAGAAGTGGCAGTCAAACCTAAGCCAACAAATGACCAGTCAATGCCTTAACCACTTGTCTATCACGTTGTTACGTGAACTACACCTCAAAATTACTTCATATTCCATGCGTAAACCATTAGAGAGTTTACCTTGTCCTGTGACACACAAGAGGAAATAAGCCACCAACCCACAGAGCATCCACATGCTACTGCTCACACGGTCTGAACTGAATCAGTGGGGCTCGTTCCATGCCCTCCTGTTGTTAGATTTATATTTAGAGCACATCTACATAACGTTAAACCCTACTTTTTTATTCGAAAGATGAACCTGAAAGGGCCTCTTTAGCAGATAATGTGCAGAAAAGACTTTCATGAACTTCCTACAGGGTGTATACGACCCGGGACAACCGGGAAATCCGGGAAAAACCCGGGAATTTTTTCATCCGGGAGAAAACCGGGAAAAACCCGGGAATTTTTCGGAATTCCGGGAATTTCTCATTGTTTTAGCTTTCAGTTAAATTTTTGTAATTTTGACTGCAGAATAGATTCTCTAGCAAAGAATGTTATTATATCCTGCTACTGGAGAATGATACTGCAACAATAAAATATAAACGAGAGGGAAAAAAATAAAACTTTAGTGGCAAAGGAAATGTGCAATTTACAACAACAAAAAATCGTGCACGCCCAAGCGTCTGCAAATAGCAAAAATATGTCAAATGCCGTAGGGCACAGACTGTAATTCTTCGTAACAATAAACTGCTTGCTATGAGCATGACGTCACAACTGTTCACATTAGGTTCGTTTGACCAATTGCCAGCGGTCTGTTGCGTATGCGCATTTGACTCGCTATTAAGCAGTACCTTCTCCCACTACTTGAAGTTTGGCTGTTAGCTGAATCGGTAGTAGCAGCAAGCAGCCAAATGCAAACGAGAAAAATTTTTCCGTGCGCCCTAGCTACCAGATTCACGCTTGCACAGAGTTGTCTGAGTTGTAGTGGGGAGGGGGTTAACCTCCACGTTAGCCGTGTTTACGTTAAGTGATTTCGTAGCTTCTCTTCGTGTACAGCTCACATGTCAAATGAAAACAAAACGGATTTCTGTGGCCAGGAGCTATCAAGCGAATTAAAATACATTCACATAATTACGGAGGGCAGAAATATATTATTAATTTCAGTTTTCTGATTTTATTTTATTTCCAAGTTAGTAGCAGTCAAGCATTAGCAGAACAGTGAAGTTATTTTTGCAAGTTTGGTAAAGAAATTTGGCTTTATTAATCTTTCCGCCGAGGCAATCATTTTATTTGAAACGAAGTGTTTCATTCTACAGTATTGGCTAGTTCCAACTGTTCGCTGAATTTCAAGTGCACGTTATCATTTTCTGCCATATATGGCATTATGCCGTAATAAAGAACCAAAAATGAGATCGTAGAGTACTGGTACTCCAAGAAAATTTACATCCCACAAAACACACTGAAAAGCTTAATATCAGACGGGACCTACTTCATTGTGAATCTGGAAAAAGCCAGTTTGCACTTCAAGCCGAATTATGCATTTTAGTATGGTTTACGAAATTCCGATGCTCTTTGGAGTATCCTCTGATGCACTGTTTCTTTTATGGTGTAATGTAAGCTCTCTTAGTGCTTTATACACACGAACATACGGGCTTCCTACACCACTGCAGTTGCACACGCACAATAATGCCTGTTTTCTGGCGGTCTCTGGCAACTGGTAAATCGAACCTATTTCTAACGGTCTCCGGATAGTATTACGAACGGTAGTTAGAAAAGCGCTACTTTCAAAGTAAATTTCTTTTTACGCAAGATGAATTGTGTTACGTGTGAGAAAGTGGGATGGATATCTAAATCACAGAGCGTTCGAAACTGAACAGTTTGAGGACCAGCCACTTACAAGAATTTGGAGCCGAGACATTTATGTCATAATTTTAAATTTTTCTGGCACATTTGTGTGATGTATCTTAAAGTATAACACACGCAAAAAAAGATCAATATTACATGTGAAAGCTTAGATTCTGTTGTAGCGTGTTAATCTTAGAGACTAACATTATATGTGAAAGCTTAGCTTTTCTTGTAGATATACGATACTGTGTACATTATTGTAAACCGTTAACTTTTCCTCTTGCGTGTTCGCGCTATGTAACCAGTGATCTTGCTATTGGCTGACTATAACACGTGTCATATGCTCTGAATAGCTGCTGTCATCGGCTGACGAGATCTCGTGGCTTGAGATATGACTCGCTTACAAAAGAACATCGCAACGTCGGTTTCAACGCTCCGGAAACTAACGCCCTGTGTTTGGTGCAATTCGCATTTATACTTTCGTAATACGAAAATACGCAACGTATATTTTGCTGCAAATCAAAGGTCTTTCCAAAACTTCTCTCCTTTTTTCTTTATTAAAAGTCTCTCCAAAACTTCTTTGCCCCATCTTTTCTAATTTTTCCGGGAAGTTCTATGCGATTGTATAAAACGTTAACCATTCAAAGGATTGATAAGTTTTACAGTTCCGAGGGAAAATCTACGGAAAACCTACTGTCACTTACAACAGAAAAAGTGTATTTTCGCCCGGGAAAAAGCATATTTTTTAAACGGGATATCCGGGAGAAATCCGGGAATAATCCGGGAATTTTTTTTCCTTGTCCCCGTATACCCCCTGTCCTAGTATATAAGCCATTTTACCACATCTAGCGTACAGGCTTTTGCCTTACAAGGGTAGTAGTCATAACCAAACTCAATCTATTAATTTTACATATATAAAGTGAACTTTCTAGATACAGGGTGGGGCAAATCAATGTGATCCAGAGAACAGGGCTCAAGGCTACAAATAAACACAGCAGAGGAAAGGAAATACAGTACTAACATAACTATAGCAGTTGGTGAAAGTGACTACCGTTCATTTCTTGCCACTTTTTCGCCCTGGTCAGCAAATCGCTGAAGGATCGAACCTGGACTGCTGGAATTGCTGGAGACTCGTCTGATATGTTCTACTCCAGTTCTTGAAGACTATGAGGGCTGTTTCAGTACACCTTAGACTTGCGGACTCCTCAGGCAAAGTTATCGCACATTGACAGATCACGTAACCTCTGTGGACAGCTAGGGTCGAGACCAGACTGACCTCTGCTAAACTCAGGTGTGAGGATTTTATAAAAGTGCTCCAAAGTTCGGCGGATGTGTAGGAAGTTGCTCCATACCGTTGGAAGTAAACTTGGTTTCTTCCTCCGTTTATGCTGCCGCAGATTCACTTGCTCGTCTGTGCCACTTTTATTTGCTCCATCCTGAACATTTGAATTTTGTAGTAAATAGTTTATCATTGAGATGAATAAAATAAAACGACAAGGAATGTTGGTAAAGCTGGAACCTAACTTGAGCCGACAAGGTGCCAGTCATTGCGCCTAACTACTCGGCCTCAGTGCCATTATGTCAACTACTCCTCAGAAATCCCTCATACTCTATGCTTGAGTAATTCGCTACACATAGCTTCAAGGAAAAAATTATGACCTGGTGCTGCCAGCAATGTAGCACTTGTTGTGGCAGAAGGGATGACGTCGAAAACAAACAGCCGAGTCCTTCTGTGAGTTTATCGTATTGTGGCGGATATCATTTCTACACTCGATACTGGATTCTAGTTAACGTGGAGAGAGCACTACAAAACGTGTTTACATCTGCTTTATTTG
Organism: Schistocerca cancellata; assembly: GCF_023864275.1. Lineage (NCBI taxonomy): Eukaryota > Metazoa > Arthropoda > Insecta > Orthoptera > Acrididae > Schistocerca > Schistocerca cancellata. Next base: position 982,232,391 of record NC_064626.1, on the reverse strand, counting down.
CATACCAGCATGAAATGGAGTAGTTTTAGTACGATTTGAGAACTGATTCTTTCTCTGTCAGTGTTAAGTTACCAATGTGTTCAACCGCAAGGACTGTATCTGACACAGGAACAGATGTCAAAAGTGCCGAAAGCGGGAGAAAATAACCGAAAACGAAGGGAAGCTGTTGGGTGGGAGCAGCGTTCATTACAGCCGATACGGGCACGTGGGCTACGTTGTAGCAGGCCAGGATAAAGCCATTAATCTTTCTGCAGGCAGGCGGACGAGGGGCAAGGAGACGGTGTAGTGCTGTGTGGTGTGGCGGCCCCGAACGCGGCTGCACTGCTGGGCAGCCTACCCGGGCAGGGGTGGGCCACGCCGGCAACAAATTTCTGGCCGCCGTGGCCGCGACCGCCGTCGGAGGCGCTGCCTGCGGCTAATGCAAGGAAAATTTGTGTGGGAGAGGAGCTGCAGCCACGGCGGTTGCGAAGGGATGGCAGTCGAGGTGGTGGAGCCGGAAGGGGGGTCTCGCTTAGTCAGTGGTGGGGCGAGCTGCCAGCCACTCGCAGCCGCGCTGCATAAACAATGATCCATCAAGCGGCCGCGCTCAGGAGGGATCCCCGCGCGGCGGCAGCTGGCACGAGCGGGCCGCAGGTGCGACGGCGCTCTGCTCTGCGCCGGCGAGCACAATTAGCGAACGCCGCCCCACGCGCTCAGGCGACACTTGCTCGGGGAAGAGAAAGCGACGTTACGGCAAACTTCGGCTCAGCCAAGCGACACATGTTAAAACACAAGTTCTTCCTCGCCTAGTATATACCGTAAAAGTTTCTACACAGTAGTCAAAAAATATAATGAGCGCTTACTACAGCTGCAGTAACACTAATCAGTTAACTGTCTGAATCCAAGTCGGCGCTATGGGCTCTCGGGGCATTTGCATTTCCTGGTATGTGCTGAAAGCTAAATATTGAGCAGCCAGTTCTAATCAGCAAAACAGCTGCCAGTCGTGACCGCGAATAGAAAGCGAGAGGATAGAGCTGGGCGGAAGTGTTAAATGTGATCAGTATACCGAATTGAGGCAACAATGAACATCTGACGCTGCGCATGGCAGAGTCCATAATGAAGGAAAGTGACAGATTCTTAAGGCTGTAGCGAAAATTAAACTGTCTTACAATAAAGCTATGTACCCAGAAGAGGAGGAAGGAACGAAATGAAATTTAATGCGTTGGGGAAGTATGTGGTGTTAATTCAGTAATCAATGGTGCTAAATTTCTAATAACTTCCGAGTGTGAACCCACTCGTCACTATTTCTGGCCTGTCTGCATGCTCTGATACGGTTGGGGAGGGAGGTGCAAAGCTGTTGCATCATCTCCGTGAGATAATCTGGCACACAATTATTGTAACTGGCCCTTGATATCATGGCTCTGGAACGGTGTTGACGCCCGAACCGGTCCCAGACAGAGTAAACCAGAAATCGACGATCAAAGTTTCAGAGGGGTACTAAGGACCAAAACAAAAAAACAAGGTCTAGTGAACATTAGTGTACATATCCGTGGTATAGGGGAGCCGGCACGGTAGCTCAGCATGTTTGGTCAGAGAACTGCCTGCTCTCGGTAACAAGAAAAGTGAATGAAGTATTGAAAAATTATCTTGAAGAGGTGCCATGTGACTTCCACCCACACCAGATGTCGAGAACGATGACGAATAAAAGGAGGAAAAGGGGTAGCGTCTTTTATTAGTAACGAAAAGGTCTTCGGTCCCGGTTTCGAACCCCCTCCACTCACTGCTTATATTTTGAATAAAAATCATCAGCATCGACGTTTTAACATCAATCTTTAATTGTCTTGTAATCCTTGTTTGCTGAATTGTAAATATCGTTCATTTCATACTTTTTGAATAAACGAAAAAGTGATAATGATTAATAATTTGTTCCATATTTTCTTTATTGATTCCTGTGATTTTGGTTTCTGTTGGGTTAAATCCCGGGAGTACAAATATTTCTTTGGCTTATTATTTTTATTCCATGTTTTTATAATTGTTCCAGACTGTAGCTACTTCTTAAACTTTATTGCTCTTTTCGTTGGCCGCCCTAGGATATTCCCTTTTCAGCAAAAAATACAGTTTTTCAGTTCAGGAATATTGTTATTATTCCATCTTGTACTTTCCATTATTTGAGTATTTCATTTTAGTTCCATCACAGCTTTTCTCTCCAGTGCTGCGAATATTGTGAGTGCTGCATCTGCATTTTCTATTAAAGTGTTCTTAACTTTTTTTCTCCGATGTGTAGAAGTTCATCATACAAAGTGTTTTGCATGTGGTTGAGATTTCGGCAACTATACGATAGTTGGCAGTGTTACTATACAGCGGCCATACCCTGCGTTGATCGTCCCATAGACATATCCTTGGCATACTAGCTTGGAGAAGGTTTTCTGTTCCTGGTTGTCCACCAACTAACAGCTCCAACAGCTTTGCAGGCAAGTAACATGCTGGACGAACGGCCCTACCCGCAGCACCAAGAACAGACCCTGTTGTCCGTTTGATAGCCCAGGACGGCCGTACCCTTCCACCAACGCAATTAGGTCCACTGCACGCTGCGACTCGCAGTCCAAGTCCGACTGCTCTATCCCGCTCGTCCGTTGGTCAATCCAAGACTCTTCGCTGCCGTATCGAGCTGCCCACTCAAGACTCGGGGCGGCGCCAGCACCTTCACAAACGCCACTACTGCGCCCCTATCCAAGTACTATTTGAGAGCAGCGTTAATGCTGCCAGTGGGGCGGGTCAAGAAACAAATATGAAGTGAATTGCAAACACGGCCTTGCTTAACTGGATGGCACGCACATGTACTGGACAGAGTCAACGACTCCAGCATTGGACTCTAAGTGCAATACCTCCCGAACAAGACAGTTTTATAGCTATCGAAACCATGGTCAAGGTTTAATAGACCTGTATTTTGCCGTGGTTGGCTGTTATTCTCAATACACTGAAGCTTTTGCATCCACCGTTGTTGAAGCGCAGCCATGTTAAAAATCTTAAGTAATTTCTCATTTAAAATACTTTTTTCTAATTTTTAAACTACAATATTTCACATAGATACCAAGTACCATAACGCGAATTCAATTAGTTGCTCTGCTTGATCTTCATTCGTAAATGAAGCTGCAAATAAATCGCTATGAGATACTAATGATCACGTCCCCCTGCTTGTGGAACCTGCACAATTTGCAATCCTGCACGTACAAATCTACTGCCAACTTTTCTCACATATAAATGTGTTGAACAGAGACTACTTATATTCTAAAAATTGCAAAAAATTCATTTTCGGTATTCATTGGACGGGAAAAAATCCTACACTTGCCGGAATGTGAAAGATGCATTTAACATACCGAATAGGTCTACACGCAGCTTCTCCTGTCGGAGGTTCGACTATCCCGGTCATGGGTGTGTGTGTGTGTTGCACTTAGCGTAAGTTAGTTTAAGTTAGAATAAGTACTGTTTAAGCTTAGCAGTTTGCTAAGTGAGTTGAGACGTCTTCGATTAGCAATCAAAACGTCCTTGGACGCGGGGTCGAACCCCGCCACTGCTTGAATTATGAGTAACGTAGTGCTACATTTGGCTAAACGAGAGGTTTAACGGAAGCACAGGAAACCACTTATAGGATATTATGATGAATAAAAGCTCTGTAATCCAGACTGGAGATTGGTGGTGAGCGCCAATGTCTTTGGATAACCAGTTTCAGTTATGCATTAAATGTTCGAAATCAACACAGAAAAAGTTATGATAATCTTGTTTTTCGTTTAATCCCTGTTTCCGTGAGTGCAGCGTCTTTATCACCCATCATTCCGAATACTCCAACCATCAGCAATAAGGTACAATATTGTTGCGCAGTCTAGGAAGTACAGCAGTAATGCTACACAGTATTATTGCCCATTTAGAGGCTACTTTAAAAACCAGAGTCTGATAGGAGAATGCATCCCGATCACAGACTAATAGTGGACTAACTGATTTGGGGTGTATTCTTTTGTACATAATGAATTATGTTTTTACAGAATATTTTGCAAACTCTTCGTTCAAATTGAAGATTACAATGACATTTAACTTTTGTGTGACTCATAAGTTTGATTGAAACGGATTATTTTGTGCTTACAAAAATCTGAGAAATAACATAATATCGAAAACTAACTCAACGATTCCAAACAATACCACGTCGCAATGTTTGTATACATTTACCCTCTGTGTCAAGGTAAGTTGTTTCTTCAGACCTTAAGTGTGTTTTTGAAATAGAATGCTGATTCTTAATTTGACGAACAATAAATCTCTATTCATCATTACGTTAGTTCTATTCGGAAAATAATCAAGTGCATGCGTATTATTTATGAATGATATGAAAAAAATAAAAATCAGATTACTTTATATATATATATATATATATATATATATATATATATATATATATATATATATATATAGAAACTCTCACTGTGTGTGAGCATTATTTTGCCAAAATGTAAGCCCAGGACGGCTTGGCATAAAGGGTAACAGAAAGGGGCGTAGAATAACGTCAACGTATCTTCTTCAGTAAGGGTGCCGCGGATGACAACCAAAGGGGTCATGCTATGAAAAGGAATGGCACTACAGGTCATCACTCCTGGTTGCCGTATCATACGGTGGACAACAGTTAGGTTGGTATCAAATTGCTGTCCGTGGCGTACGCAGACACGCCTACGGCCTGGAATCTTATGGACTCGAGTAAAATGGTCTTCAGTGTTGAGCACAATTCGAACTAAGCCCCGAGGACCAGGGGAAACATTTCTGCGGTTCCCTTGACAGCGGTGGGATACCAATTTGAATGGTGCCCGCCATACGGCCTGAATATCAGCAGTGATGGGCTGTGGTTCCATACCCTTTTGTTGTAGGATCCCTTTGCTTGTCGACCGCGGCACCCTGACAACACAGCGACCGGATGACGACCTTATACACCTCATTTTGTTGCTCTTCATGGCAAGGCATCTTGTGCCTAAATTTCAGCAAGATAACGTCCACCCAAACACGGCTGGAGTTACAATTGTTGTCTTCGCGTTCGCCAAACTCTACCTTGGCCGTCAAGGTCTCCGGATCTCTCCCCAAATGGGAACGTTTGCACGCTAATGGGCAGAGTGCTCCACCCAGGTCAGGATATCGACTACCTAAGGCGTCAATTGGAAATAATTTGGCACGAAATCCCTTAGGAGAACATCCAACAACTGTACCAATCAATCCCAAGCCGAATAACTGCTTGCTTAAGGGTCAAAGGTGGACCAGTGCTTGATTAACTCGCTCAATCTGTGAATATTTTTCTCTGGAATAAATCATTCAAGTTTTATGGAATTGTAATCCTTTGTTTGTCTGTACATTTTCATCACAGACGCGATTTTCCGTCCCATTCGGATAGTTTGTTCTTGGTGCTTTGCTTTTTTTCCTACTACAGCTCAATAAGGCATTAACATTTTGCAGAATTTTTAGACACGTATTCTAGAAATAAAGTTCACATTATTGGTAAGTCGAGCGGGAGCTGTGTTGAACGCAAACTTTTACACTTTCAGTGGCACCTCCGCTACGAAGGACAGAGTGATATTGGAAGAACACGACGTCGCTGGCTGGGTGGAACAAGTTACGGTGGCCTTCGCGACGCTCGCAGGAGCCCGGGAAGCTCCTCATTAGCATTTTGATGAGCGAGTCGGCTGGCGGGACCTGCGAGAGAGTCTCCAATCGTCTACCGTCCCTTACAGGCCAGGAACTCTTCTTCCCTGACTGGGTGTTACCATAGGAATGTAACGAATTGTTCGTTTCTTCCGCTGGCCAGAACAACACCAAGCCATTCACAGAATCGTTAAAAGGAAATTGTGAACAAAACGGACATTAGAAAACAGACGAGAGTTAATAGGCATTCACAGAGGAATTTCCTACCACAGAGCAAGTCGTTAAGAAAAGATGATATGTGTTCAACATGCCGTCTATGGCGTGCTCAAGGTTGTTTAGGACGAGTATATAAAAAGAAAGTTAGCCATGTCCTTATAGAAGGAATAATTCCGGCTTTCGTATAAGTCATTATGACGAAATACTGGATAAATCCATCTTTGGGAAGTAATTAAGTATACTGGGTAGTGTAGTAAAGGTTGTCAAGACGTGGAGTATCCTCTGTCATTGAAGTGTCTAAGTTTTTGGAATATAAACGATACATTTATGTCTGTGAAACAATAAGCTGTGTAAAAGACCTAGGTTCTACATTTTATTTCAAAACTAGTTTGTTGAAGTTTACATATCCTATATGAATAATCTGGACGATTATTTCTTTACAAACGAAATAACGAGCGATTAATGTACGCATTCATTATCTGGATGGATTCTGTGAACCTAGACGCTACGGTTGTGGTGACAGCACTGCCTCGTGGTATCCATGACAAATCATTTCTGATAACGTACAGCACAGCAGACTCTGTGAATGAGTGTTAAATTGCAGTTAAATACTGTGTGTGTGTATACGTGTGTGTGTGTGTGTGTGTGTGTGTGTGTGTGTGTGTGTGTGTGTGGATATAGTAAATGAAATAATGTTCTGAAAAGTAACAATGAGAAATATTACCATATGCATTATTCAAATAAAGAGGCAATTCTTTGTTGCAGATATTTATTTTAAAACTGACGCGCTTTGCGCTAGTGGCGTATCTTCAGAATTTCTGCAAATTAACAATAACGTATTTATTACACAAAAGTTGTGACCAAGAGTCTATCCATCGCCCACTAAGTAACTATTAATTTAATTAACTTCCAACAAGAGTGCTTTAAACAGCATAAACTGTACTAGGTAAAAAGCAAACACTTAATGGAGCGCAGCCTCAGTCTTGGAACGAGGGCTGAGAAGGTAAATAAAATTTCATAGAATTTCTCTGTAAAATAAATAACTTCCACCAATATTTGAGCCCCCAAATACATAACAGCTGCTGCTAACACACTTTCTGGGACTGAAAGAACGGGTTAAACCGGTACACAATTATTTAGGCAAATCACTACACAACATATCACACCTATTCAAGGCAATATTTTTATGATTAGCACGATCCGACTCAAAATACTTGTCAATAAACCTTACTCTTTTCCTGTTAGACACTATAAATGGATCCATATTGTTCGATACAGTAGTGCTACTAGCCCACCTACAAAGACGAACGTTACTTGTGCCTGGTTTGTGGCCATCATTTACATTGAAACATAATTATAACAGCTGTGCAAGATAGTGCCAAAAGTACATAAATGAGGAAAGTCCATTCTAGTATTATTTGCTTTAGAAGGAACTTTAAAAAAATTATTTTACATTTCAGGATTCCAATTTTAGGAAAGGCTCGTGGTCACAACTTGGTCCAATACGTACGTTATAGTTAATTTAAAGAAATTCTGAAGATGTGCCATTACCGCGAAAGGCGTCAATTTCAAAAAAATATCTGTAACAAAGACTGCCTTCTTATGTGAAAATTGGACTACTGTTGCTGAATCACGCCGGAAATTGAGTCTAGACATACATCTCCATTATTTGTTGAACAATATGAATGAACTAATCTATTTGGTAACGTTTAAAATTTGTCTGCAACTTTTTTCAGTTACTAAACTGAGATTCGGAACAAGTAAGACATTAGAGAGACTAGGTTATTCACATTGCCGTACTTTAAAATTCAGACAAAAACATTCGTTGTGAAACAATAAATTAAACATTAATTGCCAGAAATAAAAAGTACTAGTCAATCAAAAATCAATAAATTCTGAGTCAAAATTATATTGAGTCAGAGATTTTCTTTGTTTTAGTGCCTCAATTCTGCAAAGCAATAGTTCGTTCGTAGATTTCAGTGGGCGTTTTGAAGAGACACTTCTACAAATCATTCTGTAGGGCTCATTGAGAGATAATAGCACAAACATTGCTTGAAGTGAAAATATGATGTCCTCCAAATGGTAGGTATTGTGATGAATTTACGTTTAAGTGATGGACAGCAAAGACTAAAATGTGATAAATGGGAAATGTATGCAAATGAAACATTGATCAGATCAATATATGATTTTAAAGCAATGTGTTTCCGAAGTTCTTGGTTTAGCTACAGTAAATTTGTTAGTATGTGTTTAACGCATATATTGCTGCAGGAAAGCGGTGAGTGGCGAGTTAAGACAATGACTTAAGCTCGACTCTTTGCAAATGCGAGTTCAGTACCTTAGCGCAAACTGCTGAAGATTCATGAATTTTTTTTTCAGATTTCACTCGCAGAAAATGAAGAACTAACAATACAGAATCCGTATTCTGCCAGCTACACTTTGATTCAGTGGTCATGGAAATTTTATCACACGGACAGAAAGGTTGTTTCCATTCGGGCCTAAATGGAATGTTTGTGTATTAACGTAACATGAGATGAGAAAAAGGTGATGCCAAAAGCAGTGAAACAATTCATTCTAAATTGCTGATAGAACGGGATGTCATTCACACTGTGTCTGAAAATTTTTATGTATCATCTTCATCCGCCGTTGAAAATTCGGTGTTCAGTTCTTTTAGTAGTCTATCAACTTGAGAAGATAAATCATCTATCTACAAAAAAATGTTATTTTGATATATCTGTGAACATCCATAAACTCTAATAATAATGATCTCTTATACTAGACGTCTGAAATAATTATGCTTAAAATCGTACCTATAGGAGATTATCATAAAATGGGTGATACAAGGAGCTAACGGCAAGAAATGAATATTAAGATTTTTGTAATGACATGAACAACTTACGTTCAACAGCAACAACTAGAGGTTCATGGCAGCTGTTTAAAGTTAAGACTGTCAATCCCAATGAATTCTTTATACATAATTAGTTGGCAGAACTGAGTTTAGGGTTCGTAACCACTTTAACCCATGGTTGCAGACGTTGTTTACTAAATTACAGTAATTTCCGCTCAGCAAGCACAATCCACACACTCGTCGAAGTGTGCGTTTCACAGGCAAATTGACTGTTGCTTACCATGAACCTTTTTGCACGCTATCCAGCGCCATCTCCTAACATCCCACCGTGCGGAGATTTCCCTGTAGAGTATATTGACCAATCCTCTGAGTCACGAACGACGCAAATTCTTATACGTTTCCATTCATACGATTAATTTCATTATGTGACGAAGGGCACGTGATGAAATACTTTTTGTACATACTCTACTACTAGGCTACATATTGCTACATGGCGACAAGATACTGTAAAGAGTGCAGTGGTTTATATTTATGGAAATGTCGTTCTGCCTTGAACTAACACAAATTATTCTTCCGTAACAGCAAAACATCTTCCACTAAAGGGTTACCATAACCAGGCGGCTCATCTCTTTTCTTTACGTCACAGATTGGCGTTTATGTAAGTAAGATTTGCAATACAGCTGACAGACGGCGAGCTAACATCCCAACGATGTTCGGGCTCACATGCGGTTCCTATTCGTCGAAATGTCTTGGCTCGAACTCGTCTAGTGGTTGAACCGCACGTGTTACACTACACACCCTAAATTAGACACTTGTGACCCTTTGGTTACATTGACTGGCTGATTGCAAGTCTGCGAAATGCAAAGTTAACATAACGTGTAGTAACAGTATTAACAATATCGGGAACTAAAGTAACAACCCATAAATGATGTGGGCCACACAGTTGCGATTTTGTTAGAATAATGTTTATTCAGAAAGACAACTAACAGCGAAAGTGGTCGTATTTAGAGTTACTGTTACACTCGAGTGCCTACCCATTTGACACAGTTCAACTATTCTATTCTCAGTCTCATCGCTTAAAGTTAAGAGTTCACAGCTTGTTGTCTCCAGCCGAACTATACTCTTTGGTGTCTCGACCAGAACTGCCCTCTGCCCGTCTCCAACCGCGGTTCTCGCACGCCGAACATCTTCGCTCAATTAACTGGCGCAGTTCCCTTTCCAGAAGCCGTCCATCTGATTGGCTACAGCTTATTCTACATTATTTTGCACTTTAACATACTTAATAATCAAAAATTGACCACTTTAACGTTTTAAATAAAGTAACAATGACACCCATTACATTGTAAAGGTTAAATTCTTTTACAGAAAACCAATACAATTTCCTTCTTAACTTTGAATATCACGGGCAGGAGCCTTGCACCAATATGCTTTCTCATAAATAAATAAAGAACAAATGTACCTATTATGCACTAAACTTTACAACAAATATTCTGTTACCTAATGATTCAGTGAGGTGTCATGCTGTCATCGTTCAGTGTGTTTTGTGTGGAGGAAACGATGATCTGATGCTTCACTGAAAATACTCACAATTTAAATATACTATATCTTTTAAACAAATGTAGCTACAGGGTTGATATTTACACCATTTGTCATTTTAATGATGCGCTTCTATATGAAATGTCTATCGTTAAGGTCGACCGAAGCGTTCAGATTTTAGTATTCAGGAATTTCTTACAAAACTTGTTAATTTCACTTTAATAGTAGATCCTACACTGTTATAGAGACGACAAATATTCAAATTTTATTGGAATCACCATGAAAATTAATGGAGGATGGCAAATTAAAATTTCTGTGGCTTGATTTCATACATTTCTACAGAATTAAATATTTCCCATAGATTTATAGCCGATCTTAGGTCCGCCATATTTAAGACTGCTACGTCTACTGACCAGTTCTCCTAACGAATGTGTGAGGCAGACATCAGGAAACGATTTCGTTTTAGTGCAACACATAGCATCTGCGATTTTGGGAAAGAAAACTTTCAAGATGTGGGATACTATCTCTCTTTGGATATTTATCTTCTGTGCTGCTTGAATCTTACGCCGTCAATTATTTGTTAGGGATATTCCAATCTCTGTCTTCCTGTTCGCCTCAGAGTAGCATTTGCATCCAATGTCCTCAATTATTTGTTGGATACATTCAAATCTCTGTCTGCCTCTGCAGTCTTTACTCTCTGCAGCTCCCTCTAGTACCGTGGAAATTGTTCCCTGATATCTTAACACACGCCCTGCGACGCTGTCCCTTCTTACTGTCGGTGCTTTCCATATGTTTCTTTCTTCGCGGAATCGGGATCATTCACATTCCTTATCTTTTCGTCCCATCTAAACATCGACATTGCCCCCACCCCCCTTTTCCGCATAGCACCACACACGAAACTGAACGATTCTCTTCCTTTCCCGTTTTTCTGCAACCTATACTTTACTACCATGAAGTAATGCGTTCCAAAAATTACATTTTCATAAATTTCTTCCACAGATTAAAGCCTGTGTTTGATGTTAGTAGACTTCTTTTGGCCGAAAATGTCCTCTTTGCCTCTTATAGTCTTCTTTTTGTATCTTCCTTGCTTTGTCCGTCAGGGATCATTTTGCTTTAAAAGTAACAAAATTCCTAACTTCGTCTGCTAACTAGACAGCTATTTCGGCTCACGAAACCTTTTGTTGGCATTTACCTACCCACCTCATACTTCCCACTTCTGTGCCAGCTCTCATACGCTGTTCCATAACCGGAGTAATACTTCATGTTCAACAACCAGCCATGATCTACAGACTGTGGTTGATACCATCTAAGATAGAAAACAAATAACAGTCATTTATTTTTCGAGGTTCTCCGACGTCGACGTGAGAAGCAGTTTTTGTTGTGAAACAAAAGTAGGTTACATATAAGAATCCTTTGTCCATTGCTCTTTCTTTACACTGCCAGAAGTACGAGTATATATTTCCAATAATTGGTTTCTTTCCACCAGATACTCAAGTAGGGACCTCCACTGTCTTTACTTTATTTTCCATTCCAAAGAATTGAACAACCCATAGGCCAACTGCGTCTGAGTTATCGTTGAAGCACTGGTTACTGTTATAAGGTCATTTGACGGATGTAAGCATGGAAGAACACATAACTATAATTTAATCAGACTGAAATACGTTGTCTTTTGGCTGTCTCTCTGATGACGCAACGACATGATCCAGTCACATTAATGTGATGACCGAATATGGTTTAAAGGTAGTTCACTGTCACTAAACTTTGAGAAGACCCACTATATGCAATTCAGAAATTGTAAGAGATTTCCTTCCAGCACAACATATGAAGACATGCAGATTGCTGCAAAGGTTGACAGAGTTAAATTTCTGGGATTACAACTCGATAATAAATTCAGTCGGGAAGTGCATACCACAATACTTCTGACGCATCTAAACAGGTCTGTATTTGCAATGCGAATAATGTCAGATGCAGGAGATATAAAAAGAAAAACTTTTATACATTGCATACTTTCATTCTGTTATGTCACATGAAATCATATTCTTCAGTAACCCCTCAATCTGAGAAATAGCTTTTAGGGTGAAAAAGCGTGTACTAAGACTCAATTGTGGTCTACATTCAAGAACATAATTGGGAAACCTGTTCAACTCAAAAGTTATGAGCACTTCATCTTCGCTACGTAGAAATATAACTCTTAACAACCGCTCATAATTTTTAAGGCATGCATTTTAGAGCACATCATTGCTGGACATTTTTTCTCGTTTTGGTCCATACTGACACTTCTCAAAAGGTGGAAAGCAAAGAGCTTGCAGTAGAAGAGATTTATTTCACAGAATCTAAGATCAAGAATTGCTGATAGCTATTAAGGTATTCGTTTTAGAGCCCATGTTTACTTGACATTTTCGTTTCGCATGATCATTCCTGTCATATCCATGAATATTGACCATTACTTCTGAAACACCCTATAGAGTTTGAAGACATAATGAACAACTGCTCATAATTTTTAAGGCATGCATTTTAGAGAACATCATTGCTGGACATTTATTCTCGTTTTGGTCCATACTGACACTTCTTAGCTCCTTCTACTCTGTAGCTGAATATATAAACAGGAACTGTTATACCAACTTAAGTAAAAACGTCCTTTTAATTTCAGTTTTGGCAATACTTTGTCGCAACGGTCATGATTAGTTATTTCGTATATGCATAACTGTGTTTCATTCTGACAATGTATTAATTCCGTAAATATTAGCAGTTCCAGTTTGCTGTAATGTATTCATATATTTTGATAATCTTCTGACAAATGATGAGTGAAGTGAATATTATATTGAAATGTTCTATGTTTTTTGTGTTATACTTTCTGACATCCCATTTTTGGGTCTATGGAACGAAAACTGAATCTATAACCACTCACAGACAGCAGGTGACAGCATTATCAGTGGGGGTTGGGGGGGGTGGAGGGGTATATAAAGCGTGTTGGAGGGACGCTCAAAACAGTGCAGTTATTGTCATATGGAAACGGAGCTATTTATCCGACATACAAAAGGGCATGGCATTATCTTTCGGGAGAAGGGTGTAAGCATTTCCGAAGTGGCTAAGTTTGTAACCTATTCACGTACCACTTTGGTTAAGGAATACCGTGCATGGTAAAATGGCGCTATCCAAAACCGGCGAAGAGGCAAGTTTGGTGCGCGGCAGGCCGAGGTGACAGGGGTGGACGACGTCTGCGGAGATGTCTACTGCCAAAGAGACGTGAAACTGTTGAACAATTTGCCGCCAAATGAGCAATGGTGCTACCAATAGTCTATCCTCAACAACCGTTCAGGGAGCGTTGCTAGTCATGGGTCACTGTAGCAGTCGCCTGGTTCATGCACCCATGGTGACTGTTGTTCATCGGTGACGAAGGCTGAAATTTGCACGCCATTACCACAGCTGTGCGTCCACCGAGAGGCGACAGCTGGCGTTTTCAGATGAAACCGCTTGGCGTGAAACCTCTTAAAGCAAACAAGCTGCAACAATCATCAGAGCGTTTTAATCAAGGGCATATTTTCGTCGCATTCCCTGGGTGATCTCGTCATTATGGAAGGCACAATGAATCAAAACATATGCGTCTACCCTTGGGTACCATTTGCAGCCCCTACATGGAGCATGTTTTGCCTCAGCACGATGGCATCTACGGACAGGACAGTGCAACGTGTCACACAGCGCGCAGACTATGTACGTGGCTGGAAGAGCACCAGCATGAGCTCGCCATACTCCCCTGGCCCCCAAACTCCCAGATTCAGACCCAAGTGAGAATCAATGGGATGACCTCGATTGAGCTGTTCGCGTCATAGGTCCTCAGCCGAGAATCTTAGCGGTGCTGGTCACGGCAATGCAATCGATACGGGTCTACATCCCTGTCCGTGGCTTCCAGAAACTCGGCGATTTTCTCCTTGCACGTCTCACAGCGGTGGTTGTTCAGGCTTTTGACTGGTGGTCACATTAATGTGAGTGGACAGCAAATGTAAGAGAGCAATTGGCGAGGTTACTTCATTGCTCGAGAGACCTACCTTTATTTTTATTTCGAGGTATGATTATCCGGAGCGCAGTTGTCGTAGTAATACGAGAAGAGTAACATCGCTCCATATTTACACTGGTACATGCTTGTGAGTGAACGAGTAACTAGGCCGTCCATCGGAGCCCTTTGTATTAATAAAAAAGGCTTCCTGTTGCATTTAATCTTCAGTTAACAGTCTCGCCCTGAAGCACGTCACTATCGCCATTGTAGTCAAACGTTGCGTTAATAAACGTCATACAATATTTAGGAGGGTATAACGTTCCTTTACAGCTGTTATGAATGTTTCGAGTTTCTGAAGAAGAGCTCCGCGACGTTAATTAACGGAAAGTTTCTTTGAAATGGAAGACGCCTCTGAGCATGCCAAAGAAAGCGGAGAATTCATTGTGCCAAACTTAAATGGAAAGGCCTGCTCGAGCGTGCGGCGCCCAGTCGTCATTAAGGGCTGGTCTCGCGACGACGCCTTTATAGAGGGCCGAGTCGGCTCGCAGAATTTCTCCCGCGAACATTTTCGCCGAAAAATCGTTTCCCCACCACAAAAGGGAAGTTTTTGCAGTCGCGAAAACATTAGGCATTTTTTGCTGAACGAATAAACACTTTGTTCCATTGATGTATCCAATTCATCCACGAAATGAAACATTCATCTGTTAAATCGCGGCACGGTTAAATCAAATGAGGGGAATTTTAGTTCCAACGGAAAATGTAGTGTACCTCTATCATGGCTGTAAACGGGATTCGCGTAAAATACTGGTACACGGGACGTTAACAATTCAAAACACTACAGAATGCTCAAGAAATTTCGTTTTAGTGAAAACACATGCGCTGTCTGATAAAAAGTTAGCGGACATTTTCATTAGATATCTAAGCTCATGCGATCTATAAGTCTCAGTGATATCGTCAATGAAGCGTGGCACAAAGTATGAATGTAGTGGCTGGACTGTGTTGTTCCTTATCCATCAGAAAATTACGTTTTACTCCTCATGGGTTACCCTCAGGTTGGGAACCGCTGTGTTAGAGGAAAGGGGTGGTTTTCGTGGTTCAGGTACGAACCTTTACTGAGTTTATGAAACAGCTCTATAAAGGTGGACATTAATGTGGAGTGTGTTCAGCTTTCGCCTTTATGACGGCTTCAACTCTGCTGCGGACACTTTCAATGAGATGTCTGAATCCGTGTGGAAGAAATGGCAGCCCACTCTTCCTAAAGAACCGAAACAAAAGTAGGTAGTGATGTTGAACGCTGGAGCGTAAAGCGAAGTCGACATTATGATTTATCCGAAAGGTGTTCAGCTGCTTTCAGTTCGTGACTCGGAGCAAAGCAGTCCGTTCCTGGAACACTACATTGTTACCCGCAAACCATTGTCTCGCAGATACTGCTTCATGACCGGGTGCACTTTCATGGAGATGCAGTCAGTCATTGTCTACGAACCGTTCCTCTACAGTGCACAGTACACAGTAACGTAAAATACGGTTATATCCTCCCGAATTCAGCTGTTTCGTAAACTCAGTAAAGGATCGTACCTGAACCAAGAGAAATACCCTTTTCCTGTAACACAGCGGTTCCCAAACTGAGGGTAACCCATGAGGGGTAAAATGTAATTTTCTAATGGGTAAGAAACAACACAGTCCAGTCACTACATTCATACATTGTGCCACGCGTCATTGACGATATAACTGAGACTTACAGATCGCATGATCTTAGATATCTAATGAAAATGATATGTAAATTAAGGTAGAGAAGGGAGGACACAGGGGAGAGGGAAAGGAAAGGAACTGATGATATTAGCTACATTGGGGCGTTGTGCGGAATCAATAGCGACAAGTGAAAGAGAATGCTGGGCAGGGACGCGAAACAGGGATCTCCTTCTTACTTGGCAGTTGCGTTATCCACTGTGCCATACGGACACAGTGTTTATTGCAAATGCACAGACTGTCTCGGCACACTCACGGCCGACTCACATTCCTGTCCAGCGCCACCTATCCTCAGTCTCTGTTCATGTCTTTCAGGCTCGTTAATATTAGTTTCCCGCAGGCAGTCGGACCTAAAGGTGCATCTGCACTGAAGGTCGTGGGTTCATTACCCGTCGAGGCGAGTCAGTTACACGAATGCGTGATGTCTGTTCATTCGTACATGTCTGAAAGAACAGACATCACGCCTAATCAGCGCCTGTGGTACATATCATGTAAACTGAAGGTAGAGGGGGCGGGGGAGAAAGAAAATGAAGTGAAAGGGAATATTCCTTTCGTTTCCTTTCCTGTCCTTTCCTCTCCCTAGACCTACTACATACATAATATGTATCGCAGCTGCGGGTACCATGTGGTGTCTGTTCTTTCGGACATGCCCGGAAGAACAGACACCACCCATTCACCTAATGAAAATGCCTCGTCCGAGTTGTAGGTAGTTCCTACAGTAGACCACAAATTGCTTCCTATTTCACTTCCTAAAAATAGATGAACCGATAGACAGCACAACACAGCAGTATATATGTAGTCGCTACTAAGCTGTTGTGGGACCAAATTTTATTATTATCACAATTATTATTATTATTATTATTATCAGTGGCCAAATTGAGACACAAAGCGTGGCAGCTTGAAGTCTTCTAATTTTTGCCAGTTCTGAAGTAAGGAGTCGATCAATCAAGTGATTGACAAATAACAGGTCTAAGTATAGTGCCTACATTGTACTCTGGTGGATTTTAAATGAGAGTGTGGGTACAGCAAGTGTCGCTAGGAAGAGGGGTGCAGCAGAGGAAACACGATTCTTAGTAAGTGTCAAACCCCAAAGTTTATAATTGGCTTTCTTTTCTGAGAAGGATTTATGATAACATTCGTAATGCACTGGAAATTGCTTCATAATTCGTTAAAAAAGCTCTGAGAAATAAGCAGCAACAATCGTGTCGCTGAATTATTAATTCTAGGTTTAATAAAACACGTACGGAAAATAGATATCATTTATCTTCCGTCGTTTTAAAAATGAAAGTGTAAAAGAAAATTCTCTTCCATTCTAAATTTATGTTAAGCATTAATGTTGGTAATGGTGGGAGGCGTTGGGCTTGCTAGTTGCTAATATCTTATCAGACTGGGGGGTATTGGTTTCAGAAAGGTTGGGAAACGCTGTTGTATCATCATCTCCTCTGCACTATACTTCTAGCAACACGTGATGGCAGATAACGTTCCCCAGGCATTACCCAACCTCAGACCTCGCAGCGGATTGCCACAGAGCCTAGCGAGATGCACCACTCCAAATCACTCGTTCCCAGTGTCCAACAGAGTCGCTTTTTACGCCATCTTAAGAGTCGCCTAGCACTGGCTACAGAAATGTGTGGCCGATGACGAGCAGCTCGACGATCCTGTCTGTGAGTACGTGTTTGCCATGTCTTGGTTTTCCACTTAACTATCACATCGCCAATAGAAGGCCACCTTTAGGATGACTCAACTGTCTCTGACGGACTTGTTACTCAAGTGACACACCATAACGACTACGTGCGGGGTCACTGAGCTCTTCTTACTGAGCCAGTCAGTGGTTATTGCTTCTCTACTGACAACACAATATTCTTTTTATACTTGCGGATCCACCTCTTGTCACGTCAAATAGTAAATGTCACATTACATGGGTGTGGCCTCACACTTCGTATCAGATGGTGTACTTAAGGCGGCTGGAGTTTTCTGGTGTAAAAGTCACCCTAGTTATGCAAACGGCATTGTCAAAAAGAGCGGAGGTACGAACAGAGGTTCAGGGGACTTTTTTGCCCTCGGGGTGTAAAAACTGCCCCTAAAAGGTGGAAGAATCAACAGCATGGGGATGCAGAAGGCAATGGAATCAACTGCATTAAAGGGACAATACGTGTATCTTCAAGAGAGCACTGCAAGGGGGTGGGGGGCGGGGGTAGACGCTGACCATGAGAGAAAACATGAATAACAAACAAAGGAGTAACATTCTACGAGTCGGAGCATAGAATGGCAGAAGCAGGAGAGTCCAAAACTCTGAAAAGGTAATTGAGAAAGCTCGTTCAAGATGGATCAGGGGTCAGTGAAGCGAAATGAAAAGGAGATAAGGATTTATGACCAGACAAATACAGAGTAATATCAACAGCAGCACAAAATTGTACAACGGGAGTGGAATTCATTACGAACAATGTTGAGAGCGAGAACGAGTTACTGTGAACAGTTCAACGCCAACAACAACAGTACAGGTATACAAGCATAATGTTAAAGTACATATGGATGCTGAAGAGTTAATTCAGTACGTAAAGAGAGATGAACATCTAATAATCATGCGGGATGGGAGTGCGATTGTAGTGGAAGGAGTACAGGACACGGTTAGGAGAGAATGTAGTATAGGAAGTGGAAATGATTTATACTTCGGAAATACGTTGACACACGGGAAGATTCTAGCTGAATCACACCAAGATCAGAGATTCTGAAATCAGATACTGGAATGCAGGGCTTGCTCAGGAGCAGATATAAACGCAAATCATGACTTAATGATGATGAAAAGTAGACTGAAGCTTAAGAGAACAATACCGAAGAACCACGTGGAATGATGATCCATAAGGATGTCGATATTGCAAAAACGAATATCTAAAAAGAACAGTTACAAATATTGGACACTCAGACATAGGTACAAGGAAGGTAACACTGAAGAAACGTTCAATAACAGAAGAAATACTTCAATTGATCAACGAAAGGAGGACGCACCAAAATATGAATTAATACTCACTATATAAATAAATTACAAATGAAATAAATTGGAAGTGTAGGGCAGTCAATAGTTGCACGAAAGATGGGAAGAAATCGCAAAAGGAATGATCAGGAGAAGAGCTGACTCAGCAAACTGTTACGGATTCTGCACCACTTGTTAGCAATAGACACAGTGGGGGCTACGCCAAAGACTGTGACGGCGTGGAGTTTTACAATTATTTATTGAACTTTCTTTACACTTTCTCCCTCGTCGTCGCTGCTCAGCCCTGCAGATCCCTCCGCCTGGCTGCTGCTGTGTAGATTCTCTGACAATGCGCACAACTAGCGCTGCTGTTCACACTCGGGAGCCTCAGCCCACCAGTGCTCCGCTGAAGCCAGGATGCTCTGTGGTTGAAATGAACTCGTCGCCATGTGGTCAGCTGCCAACGCCTGCTGCACCGGCCGCTGGGAAGCCATCAGTCGCGATGTCCGCGAGGTTCCGTCATGCACGGACCACCTGCCATGGGGCCGGGTTGCCGTGAAATCTGAGCGTCAGTCACCGGCGGCGCCTGTGAGCAAGACCGCACTGCGGCCGGTCCTGCAGGAAGTTCTCGCTGTAGTTAGTCAGCCATGGTGCCGACCGAACTAGGGCCGACCTCCAGAGCTGAAGTTGACATCTGGCGGCGAATGGATGACTCCTGTGAGCTAGAACAGACTTCCAGAATCGTCACCTACGAAGTGTGAACATTCGAACATGGACCACGTCTGTTCTGAGATCAGAACTGCTTCCTAAAGGCTTCTGTCTGTTGCTGCCTGTGATCCACTATTTATATCCGGCAGGAGGACGTTTTTTACCCTCGGTGGTAGCTTTTTGTTATTACTCCCACAGTATATTACAGCATAACTTAGCATGCTGGCCTCACTTCCCCTTACTCAGCACACTCCAGGCTTTGCTCGGCGCTCGGTCTGTGGGCGTCCTTGCATCAGCCTGTGGGTAGATTGCTGCTGTCAGCACGGCTATCTGTGCCTACCTACTTCGCAACGCCTTGGTCGCCGGCGTGCCTCTGTTTTGCCATTCTCCACTGCATGAAGCAACACTTACTACATGTGGCTGCAACACTGCCTCCTCCTAAAAATTAAATTCGTCCCCGAATTTACCCTATACATTAACTCTAGTTCTATCCTATATTCTACTTCTTTCCTATACACATTTTATCCGACCAGCCACACAGTCTAGCCGTACCACATACGTCACCAATGAAAACATTCACATCCTCTGATGTTTTACCCGAGAAGGAAGGTATCAAATTAGCCGCTGAATAATCTGCCACACTGGAAAAGACAGTACCCTTGCGTTCTACACTATCGCTTCCCGTGTCTGATTGAGTATTTTGCAACAATTGTTGCTCCATCCTCTGCATGTGCTGCTTTTGCAACTGATTTTCTAAAATCAGTTTCTTAACTTGCTCTGTCATTGCGACTATGGCGTCACTTGTCCCGTTTGCACGTGTCTCTGGCATTTTCCATGTGGTATACCTCACCTCATAGAAATACAGTTGTATTACCCAGAATCAAGTTCATTCCTAGCACGTCTAATCGCAAGCCATCTAGACTTACCACATTGCCCCGTTACATGACCATAGAAGCCACACACAGCAGCGATAAATGTACTCAATATTAAAGTTATTGTGAAATCTACCTCCCTTCTCCTTCAGTATCTCGTTCTTTTTGTAAACATTCCTCTTTCGCTTTTCTATATTTTTTCCTTGCTTCTTATTTTTATAAATCAGTGTCACTGTTACAATACATTTGAAAAGGAAGTTGTAAGCTTTAAGTATCTATTTTATTATTTTTTTGATTTTTTGGAATTTCTTTTACATGTTGAGCAAAAAGGGAGAAATGAAAAGGGTAGCCCATTGAACATCAAGCCAAAGCTTTGAAATATGCGGGCAGAAATGCTAAAGAACGACCTCTGAAAGGCAGGCTTCGGTATTTCATAGTTAACGAAGCAGTCATATTTTCTTTCTTTTACTCCGCCACCTTGCAGACCCGCTGTAGTCGTCAGCGTCCGTACGAAAAGCAATCCACGTCGAAATCTCAGACGTTAATTAAAACTGATGACCGACTGCAGTCGCAGCGTGGAACCATTAACAGCCGCCTCTGGTTTAATGAGCGAAAAATTCTCCCGCAGTAAAGAGAAGTCTCCCTGAGAGACAAGGCCTTTCCGTTCTCGGCTTCTACGCAGAAACTGGCATGTAATTCGTAATTGTTATTTAGCATATAATCCACAAATGTGAGGAACGCTACCCTCTGTGGATTAAATTCCTCAGACTCGAGTGTTGTATGCTAAATGACAGTAAGGATAACTGCATAATAGCTACCTCCAAGAGTTAAGATGGATAACGTTAGACCTATACAATTACCACAAGAAAGATAGTGAACGCTTTGTAATAAATCAATAAATTACTATGGCGAGAGTTCAAAATTTGTTATTATTTCCTGGAATAGCGTAATCTGTGCAACAAAAAATGTAATCCACTTGCAAAGATCAGAATAGGTATTCTGTTCTTTGCAAATAAACTCATAAAGTTTTAGATAAATACAACAACTAATAAGGTCGCTAAAATTTTAAATTTTGAAATGTTTTTTTAATTAGCTTCGGGTTAACTGAAGGTAAAAGACAATCATATTTTTTATTTGACTTAATTGTAGATTTTAAGCTCTTAAATATTTGAAAAAACGTCATGGTTTACTGTCAAGTGCGCCTGATGAAATTTGTTTTTATCAAAAAAGCTGTTTCGGTCCACGGACTATCATCAGGTTAGTGAATACCAATGCAAAGACTGTTGCAAAACTGAACTAGCACTGTCCTAATAATTGTTGTACATGTTTACGAAAAAACTCATGTAATAAAATGTCACGTACTCATCCTAAACATTTATAACATCATACTGTTGTTGTTATGTTGTTATGGTCTTCAGTCCTCAGACTGGTTTGATGCAGCTCTCCATGCTACTCTATCCTGTGCAAGCTTCTTCATCTCCCAGTACCTACTGCAACCTACATCCTTCTGAATCTGCTTAGTGTATTCATCTCTTGGTCTCCCCCTACGATTTTTACCCTCCACGCTGCCCTCCAATACTAAACCTTCTGAATCTGCTTAGTGTATTCATCTCTTGGTCTCCCCCTACGATTTTTACCCTCCACGCTGCCCTCCAATACTAAATTGGTGATCCCTTGATGCCTCAGAACATGTCCTACCAACCGATCCCTTCTTCCGGTCAATTTGTGCCACAAACTTCTCTTCTCCCCAATCCTATTCAATACTTCCTCATTAGTTATGTGATCTACCCATCTAATCTTCAGCATTCTTCTGTAGCACCACATTTCGAAAGCTTCTATTCTCTTCTTGTCCAAACTATTTACCGTCCGTGTTTCACTTCCATACATGGCTACACTCCATACAAATACTTTCAGAAATGACTCCCTGACACTTAAATCTATACTCGATGTTAACAAATTTCTCTTCTTCAGAAACGCTTTCCTTGCCATTGCCAGTCTACATTTTATATCCTCTCTACTTCGACCATCATCAGTTATTTTGCTCCCCAAATAGCAAAACTCCTTCACTACTTTAAGTGTCTCATTTCCCAATCTAATACCCTCAACATCACCCGACTTAATTCGACTACATTCCATTATCCTCGTTTTGCTTTTGTTGATGTTCATCTTATATCCTCCCTTCAAGACACCATCCGTTCCATTCAACTGCTCTTTCAAGTCCCTTGTTGTCTCTGACAGAATTACAATGTCATCGGCGAACCTCAACGTTTTTATTTCTTCTCCATGGATTTTAATACCTACTCCGAATTTTTCTTTTGTTTCCTTTACTGCTTGCTCAATATACAGATTGAATAACATCGGGGAGAGGCTACAACCCTGTCTTACTCCCTTCTTAACCACTGCTTCCCTTTCATGTCCCTCGACTCTTATAACTGCCATCTGGTTTCTGTACAAATTGTAAATAGCCTTTCGCTCCCTGTATTTTAGCCCTGCCACCTTTAGAATTTGAAAGAGAGTATTCCAGTCAACATTGTCAAAAGCTTTCTCCAAGTCTACAAATGCTAGAAACGTAGGTTTGCCAACATCATACTAAGCGATAAAATTTATAGCCTAAGATAATAAAATCCACGAATACGTCACTGCACATAAAATTAATAGACACAGTATATGTCAAAACAAATGACGGAACATGTAGATGCATCACATTTAAACGGTGTCAGCTCTTTTCAAATAATAATCTAAATCATACACTCAGTGACAAAAGATGTGCCAACAGTGACCTCATTCATTAACGTGGCCACCACATTTGTTAGACGTCAATGTGCAACAATCACTCAGAGACGGCAGGTGGCAGCATTGGCAATGAAGGGTACGTAAAGGCTGTGATGCAATACGGGCCACAGATGACAGGTATGAACGACGTCTGTAGAGATGTGAAAGGGCAAGTAGACGTGGTGGGTGACAAGGGCTGGTACGTTCACTCCAGTAACGGAAATGGAAGTCCATCGAGTGGCTACAGGCGGCCTTTTCAGGTGAATCACGTTTTACACTCCCTCAGACAGACAGCCGTAACGTGTACGATGTGAAACGACTGAAAGCAAACACCTCGCAACATTCGTCGGAAGGGAGCAGGCCAGGGGACGAAGTGTTGTGACCCGGGGAATGTTTTCGTGGCATTCATTGGGTGATCTCGTCAATCTGGAACACATAATGGACTAACAAGAGTACGGAAGGGAGGATGATTAGGTTTGACTTTCCGTCGACATTGAGGTCATCAGAGACGGAGCACAAGCTCGGATTGTGACAAAGATGGGGAGGTAAATCGGCCATGTCATTTGAAAGGAACCATCCCGGAATTTTCCTGGAGCGATTTAGAATGCACGGAAAACACAAATGTGGATGGCCGAACGCAGGTTTGAACCGTCATCCTCCCGATTGAGGATCCACTGTGCTAACCAGATTAGATTAGTACTTGTTCCACATATTATGAATATGACACTTCGTAATGATGTGGAACGTGCCAGGTTAATAAAAAGTGTCTATACAAGATATTACATTACACAAAATATTACATGACACTTAATATTTTTAATTTTTTTTTGTGGGGGTTGGGGAAATTACCTGCTTACTATATCCAAAAATTAAACTAATGAGTAGAAGGAGTTGCCATTAAAAGATTCTTTTAATTTCCTATTAAATGCTATATAGCTGTCTGTCAGGAGGAGGAGGAGATTTAGTGTTTAACGTCCCGTCGACAACGAGGTCATTAGAGACGGAGCGCAAGCTCGGGTTAGGGAAAGATGGGGAAGGAAATCGGCCGTGCCCTTTTCAAAGGATCCATCCCGGCATTTGCCTGAAGCGATTTAGGGAAATCACGGAAAACCTAAATCAGGATGGCCGGAGACGGGATTGAACCGTCGTCCTCCCGAAGGCTGTCTGTCAGACTGTTGTTGCTATTAGCGACGTCGCTCGGTCTAACACAAATGTGCGTCTATCCTTGAGGATCATGTTCAACTAGCTGCGAAAGTTTCCTAACTTAAACCCATCGAGAATCTGTGGATCTAATCGATCGGGCTCTTCGCGCCTTGGAATCACAACCAAGAAACTTAGGTCAGCTGGCAACGGAACTGCAGTCGGCATGGCTCCACAAAACTGTCTGTACTTTTCAGATGCTCAGTGATTCTTTTCCTGCACATCTCGCAGCATCCTACGATGCAAGAGGAGGTTATTGACGCTACTGGCAGGTGGTCACATTAATGTGACTGGGTGGGGTATAAACGGACAGTATTAGCATAAGGACTGGACGCATTCTAAAAACTGTCGACTCCACAACTGACATTCTACAGGTCTGCATGCAACGGTAGTTACAGTATCATTAGGGTGACTGATACCTTACGACTATATATGTTGTATGTACTATGTTACTATGAGTATAGATGACATTCATGACAGTTGCAGATTCTATACATTGTATGCAACAGTAAAATGTCTGTTTTGCAGTAGCATTTGCATTGACGATTATGAAATGCAAAAAACTGACTTCATCGTTATATATAACCGACTGTGTGAAATAAGCTACACCTATATTTAGTATGCACGTTGCTTTTGTTTAACAGGGACTTCAGTTAAAACTAAGTACGGTAAAATGAAAGTAAATTTGAAGTATAGGACGTCTCTTACTCTAAGTAATACAAAAATATACTAAATGAACTTTGTAATTCTTTGAGCAAAATAATAACATAGTGTACCTGTGGAAAGAGGGCTAACATTATTTAGGAATTTCGTTTACTGACACGTATGTTATTAATGGTCCAGTGGAAACTTTTATCCTAAGTGACAGCGCAAACTCACCACATTGTCACTATTAAAGTGACGGCTGCGTAAAGCGTATGGCTGATGTTAGTAGGCAGAATATTTAACATTGTAAGCAGACAAACTCGCTAATTTAAGTAACATATAAATACAAGGTATACCTAAACTTATTGGATGAATATCTAAAAATACAACAAATGCGAAGCGCATGCTTTTACACACAGATGGTACAAACCATATCTCACATAAGCTTTTAGAACAATTATATGTAATTCACAACTTAAACAAAAACATTTACATAGTGGCAGAAACACGCTGAACACAAATGGGCTTGCATGTTGTTTGAATCTGACTTTCTGTTGTTACAGTTCATTTTAGTGTCCACTCTGTAAAATACATAGAACTGCAACTTTTAGAAAGTGAAACATTTACTACAATTACAATAGTTGTGTATTGTACACAACATCTGGCCCTGTAAGATCGACAAATATGACCTTGCTCTGCTCGTACTACAAACGGCTTTCAAGCAACGGGAAACAACAGCCATCATTTTCCTGAGGACATGCTGCTTTACTGTGTGGTTAAAGGATGATGACATTCTCTTGGGCAAGATATTCCGGAAGTAAACTAGTTGCCCGTTCGGATCTCCAATGAGGAGGATGTTGTCATCTGGAAAAACAAAACTGGAATTCTGTGAATTAAAGCATGGAACCTTAGATACTTCAATCGGGCCGGTGGGCTAGCAAATTAGGAAAAGGGGAACGGGTACGTCGAAATTACATATAGTGGTAATTAGCGAAGTTCGGTGACAGCGGAGACAGGACATCAGGACTGGTGAGTATAAGGTAATAAATGCAAAATTAAAATGAGGTAATGTAAGAGTGGGTCTAATAATGAATAAGACAATTGAGGCGTTGATATAAGAAACGGAAATTGTCATCATTTTGAGGATATATGTGTTATTACTATAGTTGTTATTTTACACGAATTTTCATTTGTTGGTTCTAAAACAGGACTTGTTCTGTGATTTTCCCTCTATCTAAACCCGTGTGAAGTTTCGCTTCGTACAGAAAGAGAATTTGTCACCGAGACAAGAACGTATATTGCACGAACGAACTTGAGGCGTGATGGCAGTATTGGAAAATACGAACCCGAAATGTACATAATTTACACGACTCAAAGCAACACTCGCTGACACAGAACTGACTAAATTAAAGGGACAATATTGTTATTTATATGATTATTTCAAGAATCATTAAAACTTTGGCATTGGTCGTCCTTGAGTGTATCTCCGTGGGGAACATGAAAGGCTTAAATGTAAAATTGAAGAGCAGAATAAAACTATCAAGACTGCAGTGCAAAATGTGTCCAAACTCTATACGCTTTAGGCACGTCACTTCTATGATAACAT
Organism: Schistocerca cancellata; assembly: GCF_023864275.1. NCBI lineage: Eukaryota > Metazoa > Arthropoda > Insecta > Orthoptera > Acrididae > Schistocerca > Schistocerca cancellata. The sequence continues at coordinate 982,205,631 of NC_064626.1, read as the reverse complement.
GACACGTTGTGAAAAATGTACAGAGAGAAGAGGCAGGAATTGAAAAACTGATCACATTCGATTTCATGTAAATGTGTCTGTTCCACACTTATCGGTACCTGATATGTCCTATTTGTGGCAGCCATTGGTATTTATATTTGGTATTCATAGAGTTTGTGATAGAAAAGCTTTTATCCATATGTATGACGAAGTAACCGCAAATAAGGGTCCTAGCGCAGTTGTTTTCTCTCGTTCTGGACTTCATAAAACATGTGGCCTCTACCGTGAAAACGTGGCATACTTTTTTCAGACGTCTGTACGGGACAGAACAGGAATCGCTAAATGGATCCATTTTGGTACACTTCAGTTCATAGTAATAGATTTTCCAACGTTTCCACATGTTCACAACCCGTGGACATTCTACAGTGCTTGTGGTAGGGATTTTACAAGTCCAGAATTACGAAAAAGGATATTAGACACAGTGTATATTCCCCAGTTTACAGAAGCTCTCCTGCGAGCTTCTGTAAAGTTTGGAAGGTATGAGACGAGATACTGGCGGAAGTAAAGATGTGAGGACGGGAAGTGAGTCGAGCTTGGGTGGCTCAGCTGGTAGAGCACATGCCCGCGAAAGGGAAAGGTCCCGAGTTCGAGACTCGATCCAGCACACAGTTTTAATCTGCCAGGAAAGTTTCAAAAAATGTAAAATTAACTCTGCCATGTTACGAGCCAAGGCACTAAAAAGGATATTGACTAGCATTATACTGTCTGTTTTTATATGTGTTCTTTAAGAGTGACTGTTTGTATAAAGAACAAGAACGTGTATGAACATGTTGAAATGATCAGAAAGAATATTTTGCTAAACTATTTTTTAGTGTCAGTTATTTTCTATTTCTGTTTTCTATTATTTCCCATTATTCTATGACTACAGTTTCTGGTATAAGACTGTATTCTTCCTGATGAGCATGTGGGAGTAAGTATAGTGTTTGGGGATAATACAAGACTGTACAATTTTTTCAGTTTATCAGAAAACTACTGTTGAATGACATGTCTCCCTTTTGATCTCAATAACTCATTTAGAATGTGGGTAACCTACTAGAAACAGTATAGTGAACGCATTATTGTAGCCATGTCACACACGAAACCAACATCCAACACAGTAGTACAAGTTTGTATCCAACTAGCAAAGCAGATGATGAAGAGTTTAAAAGAATGTACTCGTTTAAAGTAGTTAGTCAGATATTTATGGGAGTAGTAACTTTAAGTGTGATTGATGACTTGAATTCGTAGCAGGAAAAGGAAGAGAAGGAAAAAAATATTAGAAATACGTGGAGTGGGGGAAAAGAATGAAACAGAATTTTGACAGAGCACAGTTTAATCATCGCTAACACGTGATTTAAGAATCGCTAAAGAAGGTTGTATACGCAGAAGGGACTTGTACACCCAGAAGAGACCAGGAGACATCGGAAAGTTACAGAGTGATTATACGGTGGTAAGACAGAGATTTCGGGACCAGATTTTAAAGTGTAAGACATTTCCAGGACCGATCTGGACTCTGACCACAATTTACAGGTTCAGAACAGTAGACTAAAAGAAATGTCAAAAAGGTAGGAAGTTAAGGAAATGAGACCCGGATAATATGAAATAACTAGATGTAGTTCAGAGTTTCAGAGAGAGCATTAGGCAACGACTGCCTAGAACATGGGAAAGGGATACCGTAGAAGACGAATGGGTAGCTTCCAGAGACGACAGAATGAATGCAGCAGAGGATCAAATAGGTAAAAATACAAGGTCTAGCAGAAATAGTTGGATAACATAGGTGATTTTCAAGTTAAATGATGAAAGGAGAAAATATAAAAATGAGGCAAGCGGAAAGCTATGCAAATTTTTAAAAAATGAGAGTGGCAGGAAGCACGAATGACTAAAGGAATAATGTAAGCATTTAGAATCTTATTTCACTAGGGAAAAGATAGATACCGCCTACAGGAAAATCAAAGAGGCCACTGGGGAAAATAGAAGCAGCTGTATAAATATCAAGAGCTCAAAATTAGAACAAGTCCCAAGCAAAGAAAGGAAAACTCAAAGATGGAATAGGTGTATAGGTGTCTAGACAAGGGAGATGAAGTTAGCGTTATAGAAACTGAAAAGGACGTAGTTGAAAATGAGATGGGTGATATAATACTACAAGAAGAAATAAGGCCCCGGAAATAAACAACATTCGTCAGAACTACTGCCGATATCGGAAGAGTCAGCCATGACACAACTCTTCTATGTGGTGTGCAAGATGTATGAGACAGGTGAAATACCCTCAGCTATCGAGAAGGATGTACTAAGTCCAGTTCCAAAGAAAGCAGGTGCTGACAAGTTTAAGAGTCAAGCAACATGACCATCTTAGAAGACAATATATTCGATGTAGCATAGCAACTTAAAGCACTTGATAAAGGCAAGGATTCTTGTCCAGACTTCATACCCATCAGTGTCCTTTCAGAGTATACAAATATAATAGTTCCGTACTTAGTAATCATATAAAACCACTCATCTGTCGAAATAGTACCTAATGACTGGAAAGTTATACAGGTGACAGCAATAATCATAAAAGAAATACGGGCAGTCCAGTATTTTATGGAGTCATAACAGTGACGTCGATTTGTAGTATGATTTTGAAATACACGCTGTTGTCGAACAACATGAATTATTTTGAAAAAAACGAGATATTAACAAGTTGAATGGATCTAGGAAATATCATTCTTGAAAACACAATTAGCTCTTTAGTCACACAAAGTAATGAGCGATATTGACGGAGGATCTCAAATTGATTCCATATTCATATATTTACAGAAGGCTATTGACATTTTTTTTCATAAGCCGTTTCTCTTCAAACTGGGTACCTATGAAGTGTCACCTCTGTTGTGTGACTGAATATATTATTTCCTGACTGAAAGGTGACTATTTGTAGTAACTGGCGGACAGTGACTTCTGGCGTTCCCCATGTAAGTGTTATATGCCTTCTACAGTTCCTAATCTACGTAAACGATCCACGAGACAATTTGAACAGCCGTCTTGGATTTTTTCAGATCATGCTGTCTTTTGTTGTTGTGGTCTTCAGTCCTGAAACTGGTTTGATGCAGCTATCCATGCTACTCTATCCTGTGCAAGCGTCTTCATCTCCCAGTACCTACTGCAAACTACATCCTTCTGAATCTGCTTAGTGTATTCATCTATTGGTCTCCCTGTACGATTTTTATCCTCCACGCTGCCCTCCAATACTAAATTGGTGATCCCTTGATGCCTCAGAACATGTCCTACCAACCGATCCCTTCTTCTGGTCAAGTTGTGCCACAAACTTCTCTTCTCCCCAATCCTATTCAATACTTCCTCATTAGTTATGTAATCTACCCATCTAATATTTAGCATTCTTCTGTAGCACCACATTTTGAAAGCTTCTATTCTCTTCTTGTCCAAACTATTTGTCTTCCATGTTTCACTGCCATACATGGCTACACTCCATACAAATACTTTCAGAAACAACTTCCTGACACTTAAATCTATACTCGATGTTAAGAAATTTCTCTTCCTCAGAAACGCTTTCCTTGCCATTGCTAGTCTACATTTCATATCCTCCCTACTTCGACCATCATCAGTTATTTTGCTCCCCAAATAGCAAAACTCCTTTACTACTTTAAGTGTCTCATTTCCTACTCAAATTCCCTCAGCGTCACCCGACTTAATTCGATTACATTCCATTATCTTCGTTTTGCTTTTGTTGATGTTCATCTTATATCCTCCTTTCAAGACACTGTCCATTCCATTCAACTGCCCTTAAAAGTCCTTTGCTGTCTCTGACAGAATTACAATGTCATCGGCGAACCTCAAAGTTTTTAATCTCCATGGATTTTAATACCTACTCCAAATTTTTCTTTCGTTTCCTTCACTGCTTGCTCAATACACAGATTGAATAACATCGGGGAGTGGCTGCAACCCTGTCTTACTCCCTTCCCAACCACTGCTTCCCTTTCATGTCCCTCGACTGTTATAACTGCCATCTGGTTTCTGTACAAATTGTAAAGAAACCTTTCGCTCCCTGTATTTTACCACTGCCACCTTTACAATTTGAAAGAGAGTATTCCAGTCAACATTGTCAAAAGCTTTCTCTAAGTCTACAAATGCTAGAAACGTAGGTTTGCCTTTCCTTGATCTTTCTTCTAAGATTAGTCGTAAGTTCAGTATTCCCTCACGTGTTCCAGTGTTTCTACGGAATCCAAACTGATCTTCCCCGAGAACGGCTTCTATTAATTTTTCCATTCGTCTGTAAAGAATTCGTGTTAGTATTTTGCAGCTGTGGCTTATTAAACTGATTGTTCGGTAATTTTCACATCTGTCAACACCTGCTTTCTTTGAGATTGCAATTATTATATTCTTCTTGAAGTGTGAGGGTATTTCGCCTCTTTCATACATCTTGCCCACCGGATGGTAGAGTTTTGACAGGACTGGCTCTCCCAAGGCCGTCAGTAGTTCCAATGGAATGTTGTCTACTCCGGGGGCCTTGTTCCGATTCAGGTCTTTCAGTGCTCTGTCAGACTCTTCACGCAGTATCATATCTCCCATTTCATCTTCATCTACATCCTCTCCCATTTCCATAATATTGTCCTCAAGTTCATCGCCCTTGTATAGACCCTCTATATACTCCTTTCACCTTTCTGCTTTCCCTTCTTTGCTTAGAACTGGGTTTCCATCTGAGCTCTTGATATTCATACAAGTGGTCTCTTGTCTCCAAAGGTCTCTTTAATTTTCCTGTTGGCAGTATCTATCTTACCCCTAGTGAGATAAGCCTCTACATCCTTACATTTGTCCTCTAGCCATCCCTGCTTAGCCATTTTGCACTTCCTGTCAATCTCATTTTTGAGACGTTTGTATTCCTTTTTCCTGCTTCATTTACTGCATTTTTATATTTTCTCCTTTCATTAATTAAATTCAATATTTCTTCTGTTAGCCAAGGATTTCTACTAGCCCTCGTCTTTTTACCTAGTTGATCCTCTGCTGCCTTACTACTTCATCCCTCAAAGCTACCCATTCTTCTTCTACTGTATTTCTTTCTCCCATTCCTGTGAATTGTTCCCTTATGCTCTCCCTGATACTCTGTACAACCTCTGGTTCTTTCAGTTTATGCAGGTCCCATCCTCTTAAATTCCCACCTTTTTGCAGTTTCTTCAGTTTTAATCTACAGATCATAACCAATAGATTGTGGTCAGAGTCCACATCTGCCCCTGGAAATGTCTTACAATTTAAAACCTGGTGCCTAAATCTCTGTCTTACCATTATATAATCTATCTGATACCTTTTAGTACCTCCAGGGTTCTTCCATGTGTACAACCTTCTTTCATGATTCTTAAACCAAGTGTTTGCTATGATTAAGTTATGCTCTGTGCAGAATTCTACCAGGCGGCTTCCTCTTTCATTTCTTAGCCCCAATCCATGTACACCTACTACGTTTCCTTCTCTCCCTTTTCCTACACTCGAATTCCAGTCACCCATGACTATTAAATTTTCGTCTCCCTTCCCTGTCTTTTACCATCTATTAATGTCATCAGAACGTCGAAACCAATTATAAAGTTACTTTGACAAGATAACTTCGTGGTGCGATAAGTTATAATTGAATCTAAATAATGAAAAGTGTGAGGTCATCGAAATGAGTACTAAAGGGAATCCGTTAAATTTCGGTTACACGGTAGATTACATTAATATAAACGCTGACAGTTCTGCTAAATACCTAGGGATTACAATCAGAAACAAATTAAACTGAAATGATCACATAGAAAATGGTAGGTAGAAGAAATTGTTCTTTATATTGGCAGAGCACTTACAAGACTGAAGAGACTTCCAACACTCTAAAGAAAAGACCTCTGATATTTTCACAGAACGGTCTGAGGGCTAAAAAGGAAAATACGTTTAGTTAAAATAATAACTGTTCTTGGTACGTCGGACATGATGACTTCGGATGCAAATTGTTGTAACAGTATCAAATGTAGTGTATGAATATATTATGGTGACAATAACTTTTGATATAAAGCAGAATAAGGCAACTACTGTATTCATGGACTGAAAATTAACGTCGAAATTTAATACTCTCTCGAAACAATTTCCATTGTTTGTACGTTAGCGCATAGGCTCTATAATGAATGAAATGCGTTGATGGATTTTTCGTAGGCACGCATGCAGCATCAAAATCAACAAACAGGCTCGAATAGATTCCGTAGACCACACACCGTAAGATAGCTTGCGGAGTATAGATGTGGATGTAAAACTGAAATGAACGACAACAGTGAACACATGAACAGTAATCCAATCCTGCACTGGAAAGTTTACATAAGGCACAGACACACAGCACTACTGGTTTCTACACTGGTACATTTGAAAATCTGGAAGATAGCCTTTCACATACAGTAAGTAATAAAATCATAACTCTCACTAACAGACACAATAAGACTATACTATTCGAACACTAAGCGCAAGTGTGAATCGTATACTGCTGAGCTGCCTAACGTCGAATTCAGTACGTTTACACATTTGCTGGTGATGTCTCTGTCTTTCTCGTAACACGCAATTCGATCAATACTTCAGCCATATATCACTTTCATAAAATTAAAACGTTGTTGCTTCTTACACTTAACATAACTGAAATTATTTGCGCATTGATATTTTAGTACGTCTGATTAACTTGAACCAGATCTCACACACGCTCTCTAGCCAAGGGTTTGACGACTGTCTAGGAAACCACAATGCAAACGGCAGCTTTATGCCATGAGTAAGTTCCCTTTCCTCTCCATCTCTGCGTTAGTGTTGTGGCAAGAACATCGCCTCGTCAAACTAGTAGCGATGAACCGTGCAGTGAGGTCGTTAATCAGTTTTCGGTTTATGTACCACGTACCATATTTAATTACGCTAAGGTTATGGAGTATATTAGGTTTATTATCGGGCTCTCTCTCCCAAAGCTAATTGCGTTCTGCCAATTTGTGCAACGCGTTATAAGCTATTACAATATTCACGCGGCCGAAATTGGTTCGGCAGCCATCGACGAACTGGCTGGTATGCCGGCCCATCCCTGCCCGCCTCCCGCTCCGAAGGGTCACCCACATCCCCCGTGGCCCTTCTGCAACTGCGGGCCCTCTCGCTCCAGAGCTTAAGACGAAGCGTAAAATTTTACGTGGCCGCCGCGATGCTATTGAAACTTTGATTCAATTTAGTTCCTCTTTCCGGCAGGTAATGGAATAGCTAAGGCAGTGTTCTTCAAACTGTGCAATCTCTTCAACGGGATAAGTACCGCGGGCCGCTTTAATGCAGTTATGAAACTTTCCGAGATGCCGGATAGTGATTCATGCGCGGTTTAGCGCGTGAGTAACTGCTGCGTAAAAGACTCCGGTGCTCGCGTGTTGTCGAAGTCTCAAGTGCCAAACTTAAATTGCCTGTGTACCCTTTGGCTTGTTGTGCTGCTTCATCTTTAGTTGCTTGTGTTCTTTAATGGGAAAAACAATAATAAGTCCCCAAGGTTACTACAGTTTATCAATAACGCTTAATCTCTGACGGGTCCATTAAATGATGATCATGATCTAGTTATAGAAGTGCTACAACAACTGACGTATCAGATATAGACGAAGACTTCGCATTAAGACTCGGCTGTGTATTGACATTTTTCAAGTATCTTATGCACTGTACTTTTCCAGTTTTTCTTCGACTCTGTATTCAGTAGCGTCATGTGTCTGCTTCCCCATAAAGCACAATCATTGCAATATGTCATCCACCACATTTACCCTTTGTAAATGACATGAATCACTATCTCAGATTCTGTATTACTCGCGGTGTGTGTGAGTAGTGTGGGTGAACCACCTCAACAATTCTTTTTGATGAAGCTGTCCCATTGAGTGGAACGACCAGCCTCCGTTAACAGGGTTAATTCAAGACCCATGCACTTACCCTTCGTAAACGCTGTAATCTACGACCGATGCGAAAACATCTCTTGAGAAAAACAGTGTGTCATATTGCACTTATCCTTTGTAAACGCTGTTATCTACATCGACTGACACGAAAAAATATAATAGTTAAAACAATATTTGTAACGGCGTGGCAGATATTTTGTTCTTGTAATGTATCGTCAAAAGTTTCTACTGACTGCGAGAGCGCGTTAGACGCCCTTTGTGTAGCGCTTCTCCCTGGAGAGCGAATCAAGTACCCAGATTATAGGACGATTGTAATTTATTTTGGTTTTGACACTCAACTAGTACAGAGACATATACTAACAGCAATTTTGCTACATACGTGTTCTATTGTTGGCCACCATTATTGTTTTTATTAATTGCAAATCATTTATACGACACGGTTGTTGCCCGGTAAACGTTATTTCGGTTTCTTCTGAGTGTACGACGTTCAAGAGAATAGAGTATCTGAATTTCAAAAAATAACAGTCTTATTTATCAAAAATCTGAGTCTGTGGAGGTTGAGTACTATCATAGGATTTTCGGACATTTGATTTCTGGCTCTTTCCCGACAAATCTGCTGTCACTCTCATTTCATCGGAAGAATTATTAACCATTTGTTAACTTTGTGAAAATCTACGTACCTGCGATTGACCTCCACGAGTCAACTGAGTATTGTAATTGTACTTGGAGCGCCACCGAGGATTCCACAGTGAAAGGAGACCAGGATCAAGTTTTCAAGCGATCCAATATCATTTAGCGGAGTTGTATCAGACCGAAGAGAACCTCGAACACCAGTATAGCGACATCTAGCAATTCTCTAGAATTTTGTGAGCTTTTCAAAATACTCTGAATCCACGACCTCATCTAATAGTTAATTGAGCGTATACTAAATAAAAGGGCAATCTAGTTAATTATAATATAAACATTTAAACAAAACCTTTTAACAAAACAATAATCATTTTAAACAAGATCACCTGCCACTTGATACATAATTGAAAACTTTGTCCAGATACCACGTCAACCATGAAGGTATATATTTTTTTAACAATTCTTAGAAATATGTAGAAGACTCCTTAGATGAACCGCAGCCAATTCCCTCTATCACTTTTCTCCAAATGAGCTGAAGATTCTTCCTCGCCATACCGTTGCTACTGACTTCAAAACATGATCAGACATAAATCTACCGTCTCTCATGTAGGGTAATATGTGTAATTAAAATGATTTTCTTTGAATTACTTTTTAAGGGTTTATTCCATCAAATTTATTAACGGATTATTGTGAAAGCACAGTTCTGAAATTTTATATAGCAGGCCGCAGTGGCCATGCGGTTCTAGGCGCTCTAGTCCGGAACCGCGCGACTGCTACGGTCACAGGTTCGAATCCTGCTTCGGGCATGGATGTGTGTGATGTCCTTAGGTTAGTTAGGTTTAAGTAGTTCTAAGTTCTAGGGGACTGATGACCTCCGCTGTTAAGTCCCATAGTGCTCAGAACCATTTTTGAAATTTTATATACCGGTAGATACGCTACTGTTTTTTCCCTGTGATTGTGTAACCAGTAGCCAACGGGCTGCAGCATGTGAGGGCATACCAATTAGAATGCAGCCAAAGTGCTGACTGAAAATAGAGTCTTGCATTTTGGTAAGTACGTACTTATTGTACATGCTGACATTTCACGGCTTTCAAACACCACGACGTAATACAGCGATACGGTCCGTTTTATGCTATTCGTGTTGTTGTTGAGTGCAATCTCTCTATAATCCGGTGTTTAGCAAACTTTGCAAAGGTTTTACGTCTGATCAATACTTAAGGGTATGCGGATACTTTTGGGGTCATATTGTCCTTTTATAACATGGCTCAGATTTGAAGTCTGTTGTAGGCATTACGCTCGGCTGAAGAAATGTGGCCCTTCTGCTGCCCACCATTAAACATAGAAACTTTCTAGTACTCGCATAATGCAGTGTGCTGTGCCCACGACTCTTGGATCTAGACGTTGCAGTGAAACCAGTTTTTGTGGTCGGTCCTATTACATAACAAAACACATACATCAAAAAAAGGTTTGTATCACCTCGGTTCCGAGAGTTCCGGAACCTACACAGAAAATTGGAATAGAGATCAACATAAACATCATTTCAGCCCTTTTTATTGCTCATGAAAACCACACATTGCATGTTGTACCAACATATACCGAGACCTTCATAGGTGGTGGTCCAGACTGTTGTACACACTCTAATACCCAGCCGTCTTGCATTGATGCATGCCTGTATTCGTTGTGGTATACTATCCACAGGTTCATCAAGGCACTGTTGGTCCAGATTGTCCCACACCTCAACGGCGATTCAGCGTAGATCCCTCACAGTCACTCGTGCGTCACGTCGTCCATAAACAGCCCTTTTCAATCTATCCCTTGTTCGATAGGATTCACGTCTGGAGAACATGCTGGCCACTCTAGTCCAGTGATGCCGTTATCCTGAAGGAAGTCATTCACAATATGTGCACGATGGGGGCACGAATTGTCGCCCATGAAGATGAATGTCTCGTCAATATGCTGACGATATGGTTGCATTATCGGTCGGAGGATGACATTTACTAATCGCACGGCCGTTACGGTGCCTTCCATGACCACCAGCGGCGTACATCGGCCCCACGTAATGCCACCCCAAAACAGCAGGGAACTTCCACCTAGCTGCAGTCGCTGGACAGTATGTCTAAGGCGTTCAGCTTGACCGGGTTGCCTCCAAACACGTCTCCGACGATTGTCTGTTTGAAGGCATATGCGACACTCATCGTTGAAGAGAACATGATGCCAGTACTGAGCGGCCCACTCGGCATGTAGTTGGGCCCATCTGTACCGCACTGCATGGTGTCGTGGTCACAAAGACGTCATGGACGTCGAGAGTGAAGTTGCGCATCATTCTGCCTATTGCGCACAGTTTGAGTTGTTACACGACATCCTGTGGCTGCACGGAAAGCATTATTCAACATGGTGGCGTTGCTTTCAGGTTTCATCCGAGACACAGTCCGTAGGTAGCGGTCATCCACTGCTACAGTAAGCTTTGGGCAGCCTGAGCGAGGCATGTCATCGACAGTTCCTGTCTCTCTGTATCTCCTTCATGGCCGAAGAGTAACGCTTTGGTTCACTCCGAGACGCCTGGACACTTCCCTTGTTGAGAGCCCCTGCTGGCGCAAAGTAACAATACGGAAGTGATCGAACAGCGGTGTCGACCGTCTTGGCATGGTTGAACTACAGGGAACACGAACCGTGTACCTCCTTCCTGATGGAATGATTGGAAATGATTGGATGTCGGGCTCCCTCCGTCTAATAGGCGCTACTCATGCATGGTTGTTTACATCTATGTGCAGGCTGAGTGACATCTTTGAACAGTGAAAGGGACTGTGACTGTGATACAATATCCACAGTCAACGTATATCTTCCGGAGTTCTGGGAATCGGGGTGGTGCAGAACTTTTTTTATGTGTGTAGTAACATTAATCTCATTAAATATAATACGATTATAATTACTGCTCAGAAACATCCTTAATTCTATAGATTATAAAATTCAGTTGCCAGAGACTTATATTGATAATTATCTTCCAATAAGATGGTAGTCGTAATTCTGAAACCTTATCCATTACTAGGAAGATATTTTACCGCATCTGCGTAGTAGCTGTAGAGAAATTTCTCAAAAGTTTCATTCTTCCAACTTTGATCAAAGAATAAAAAACTGGTATCCCACTTACACACTTTTTCTTCTCTGCTTCATCGGCCATAATCACCTGACTTCATTGAATAGTGAACGCATGCCTCTGAACTAATCGTTATCCTGGGAACAAAGTAGCGGAGATCCGTCTATCCGTTTTTTTTTTATCTTAGCATATGTGCCGTATAGATGAGGCGTTCTATTATACAACGTACTTATTGCTTCTCTATCCATCAACCTTAGATTAGCTAATGCCCACAAAGAATACTTTCGACTCAAGTTATGTCGAGAAATTACACTTAACAAGGTCTTGTTTTGAAAAGTAAATTCCGCTCCTGGCCACTTTACAAGGCACCTATGATTTCAAATTTGTAATCTCTCCGCAATTATCCATATTCCAATTTCCGTGAAGATCGCACCTTTTACGTAATTTAACTCCGGTTGCAAAGTAAAGGCAGCCACGATTCAGTGCGAAGTTGGTATCAAAACCGAGTGATAACACTCTCTTGCTTATGATATCAATGGTGCCATGAGCATTATCTTAAGTATGTGTCTAACGTGGTACACAAATTGAATCGAATGGGAGAAATGCATGTTCTTCAAAAATTTGGGAGTGAAGAGTACAAGTACGATCGGAAAATCACATATGAAATATATTTCCTTCGTTGATGAGTTTCTTTCCTCAATTGAGTTCAAGGTTGCTGCGTATCTAGTGTCTAAACGTTTGTTTGAATACTTCTTGTAGCATATATTTTCCTTTATTTTCTTTGTAATTTAATTCATTAAGGAAAGGTTGTGGATGTTGAAACGCGTACGTTCCATATGTATTCATTACCAGCGATGGCGAGGCATGACAGAATCTCTGACCAGAGAGTTATTTATCGTTGCTAGTCTACGCTTGACCGCGCGAGACGGCAGGAGTAGCACGTAGCGAGTCGACGGGAACAGTTGCGAGTTGCACTCTGTCTGTAGTAGTCAGTCGACAGTAGTAGCGAGTGGACAGTTGTACCGGGCAGACGTCGGCATGCGTCGGCGGCGCGATCTTCCCGCGACTCTGGTCACGATTCAGGACGATGTGTAATATTGTAAAAGGTAATGAAGCAGCATTGCGCTCAGCTAATAATGTATGGTGATTGTAATTAATTTGTTCAAGAAATGCCCCAATAATAATTTTCTATAAAGTAACTTTTTTAAAGAAAAAGATTCATTTCAAGTTAAATAATATCTCCAATGCATTCCCTCCAACAATCAAAATTAAGTACAAGCCAGCATTGCACGAAGCTATGCCGAAAAATAAGAGCAGATATAGATGCAGTTTTACTGAGGTAAGAATTTTGGTTAATTATTTCACAGGGCCGTAGGTCAGCACAGCTGCCCTTATAAAATTTGTCAGGTTTAATTATTTCTGTTGAGATGTTGTGATCAATCTTCATTTCTTAATGTTAATTTTGTGAGGAGTTTACATTTGGGCCATTATTATTCTTTAACTTTGCAAGGAGGTAACACGTGGCTCTTTATTATTCAGTTTTGTGGGTAGTTAACATACTGGAAAATTTTATTATTCAGTTAATATTGACCTACATTATTGTGGGGAGGTTACACTTGGCGACATCCGGACCAGGATCGTATTTCTTTGAGAATCTTCTGATAAGTAGTCAGATATCTGCTCTTATTTACTTAAATATAATTAGGATTTGGCGCAACGCATTTACTAATTTTGTCACTTTCTTCCACAGATCATCGGCAATTCGTTGCTCTTTGTTGTATTCGTGTTTGTTGTATTTTGCATTGTGCTTATTTCATTTGTGAATAATTGTGATTTGTGTAAAAATGCCGCGAAAAACTGTTAATAGTATATCGCGAGGTATAATGAATGAAATAATCGACTTAAATAACTTGAACGATAGTACTTGTGACACGCAGTGTAATGATGACAATCCCCCATTTACGGACAATCAGTGCGTACCGACCACTAATGTTGATTTTGATCCTAGTGATGAACAGACGAATTCAATTGTGTCCTCTGTTAATTTAACGACAATTGATGACGCGGGCGTTCTGTAGCAATGAGTGCTGCCCAGTTTAACACACCCGGTTTGCAGGATTTACGTGTCGAACAGATAAATTTTTCTAATGAAAATGAAGAGGATACTCAAAGTAGGACAGATTTATTTGATTCCGAGGTAGTGACTAACAGTGCACGTCCGATTAGCAAACATTTTCAAGAATCACAGAATAACCAAATGGTTACACAGAACGTGAAAATTGCAGGTACGTCATCAAACAGCACAGAGAATAGAGTAGGTAATGTTACTTTGGATCAATTTATGGCATTATTAGTACAAATGTATGAAAAACGAAACGAGACTATCAAACAACTTTTTGATGAACATTTCAAACAACTTAGTGAACAGCAGAAACATCTTAATGAAAATCTCAATTAAGTTATTAAAAAACAAGACGACTTTCTCAAAAAACTTAGGGAACAGAACAAACAATTTAATGAAAGTTTTAAACAGCCGAACGAAAAACACGACAACCTTAACGAACAGAATAAACAACTTAGTGAAAAGATTACAGCGGTTACAGCCGGCCGCGGTGGTCTAGCGGTTCTAGGCGCTCAGTCCGGAACCGCGGGACAGCTACGGTCGCAGGTTCGAATCCTGCCTCGGGCATGGATGTGTGTGATGTCCTTAGGTTAGTTAGGTTTAATTAGTTCTAAGTTCTAGGCGACTGATGACCTCAGAAGTTAAGTCGCATAGTGCTCAGAGCCATTTGAACCATTACAGCGGTTACCGTGCAATGTCATGAGACTAAAGAACAATTACGTGAGGATACTAAGGCTTGTGCTAATAACAGTAATGAAGAAGTTGGAACTGTTGCACAAGAATTAAGTAGTACACGTATAGGCACAACAGAATCACATAGAGACGAAATTAATGCAGTCGCTGAACAATGTCCTAAAAACGCAACACAGATACGCGACGAGTTTAATTTAAAGTCACCGGAACTTTCACGCAGTCTGAATACGGAAAACGATAAGAAATTTGAACAACAGATCAGCCAAATTGACGAACGTATTAAAGTAACAGAAATGAAAAATATTTCAGTTGCTAACGCGTCACAGCGTGCGACACATTCTGAACGTTTGTCGCACTCTCACAGCCAGTGTAACTTAAGCAGTTTACAGAGACTACACGACTTAAAATCTGAAAAGGTACACGACTTAAAATCTGAAAGGCTACGCAACTTGAAATCCGAAATGACACAGACAAACAGATTCTCACACAAACCTGAACGTGTGCTCAAATTCAGTAGAACGTAGATTACGAACAATTTTTATCCGTAAGAAAATCTAAGGAACTTAATAATGACAGAGCACAGGTACACGCTTTGAACTGGATACGACAATTTGCTTTTGTATTTTCAACAGCATTGCGTGTAATACAGAAACTAAAATTAACAGGGATACAGCAATTTGTTTGTGCATTTTTACCTCCATTGCCTGTAATGCAAAAGCTAAAATGTATTTGCAGCGCATAATGACCTCAGGGGATTCATTACGCTTTAATGAGTATGTGCCGTAGCGTGCACAGGGCCCCGAGCCGTAGTAGTGCTGTTTCATCTTTTGTTTTCTGCACTGCTGCCTTCTCTTCTACTATCCTTTATATCTATCAAAACAGCTCTTTTACAATCGCTCTATCTAGTATTAAGAATCAGTAAAGAAAACTTGATACTACAAGTTTTACCGAAAGTGACAATTTATCATTATACGTTCCTGAAATGACAAGAACTACCAGCGTAATTTTAATATCAGAGAAAATTTTAATCATCAGTATGTGTACAATTATCAGCAACAGCGAACGCATTTTGGTAACAATAGATGTTTTTCACAACAACAGCATGAAAGCCAACCGGTTAGCATACCTAACCAACAATGTAATGCACAAGGTCAACCAAGCTTTAATGTTTCGCCGCGTGCACGTATAGTCCCAGCTACAACAAATAGTAATGTATGGCAGCAAGGAAATAACTTCGTACAGAAAACACAGTATTTCAATTCCTATCGCACTGCACCATATAGAAATGACTATCACGACAGACGTAAAAACAATGAGCACAATTTTCAGCGTACATTTAATAACAGTCGATCTTATCAGCAACAAGAACATCAGCAACAACATATTCTCATGAATGAACCAGACAGTAGATATCATCCAGAGCGTAAGACGTCTGGAAGAAATAACAGAACAGTTCAGATAGTCGAAATGCCACAACATCCTCCCGAAAATAATAACACGTCTGATAGGACTTGACTAGATACAGTACAGGTTGCATTTTTCAGTAACGCAAGCAATACTTTTGACACACAGAATCTTGTTGACGAAAATGTTATTACTTTTGACGACATCAGAGACACTCTTTTGCAGGAAAGACCAATTGTTCAGAAAACCATTTCACATCCTGTCATCGAAATTAAAATTGGATCATCGAAGTTTTCAGCAGTAATCGATTGTGGATCACCTATGTCAGTAATAAATGAAGAAACTTTCAACGAGTGTAACAAAGAGAATACCTATCCTACATTACCATTAGGCAAAACGAAAGTGAAAGGAGCAGTATCGAGTAAAGGAGTAGATGTTAAATTACAGACACATTTATCATTTTGTATTGCAGGTCACACGTTTCACTCAAATTTTTGGATTGTTCCCTTATTGCTAACAGACGTTATTTTAGGTACGAATTTTCTGGCACAACACGACGCAGTTATTGATTTTCAAAATTCTTATTTAATGTTAAAGGATGAAAATGTACAACTGGCTTTAGAATTTCAGCACTCATTATCTGCAGAACAATTAATCGCACAGAGGTCATTTCCGTATCACGTAGCATAGACTGTAATTCCACATTGTTCACAGATACGTACGTACATAACTATAATACTCCAGACGAAGCCGACTATGACGTAATACAGATGATTTCTGATAAAGTTAAACAAAGCAGTGCAAATACAGACGACGAACGCACTCAATTACACAAAATTGTTTTACAGCAAGCTCCAGTTTTTGACAATGTTCCTGGTACTATGTCAGGTTTTATGTATGAATTTCAAGTCAAACAGCACGACACATTTTAAGCAAAGCATTATCCCATTTCGTCTGTTATACTGAAAAATGTTGAACCACATAACAAAATTAAAGAATTAGTAAACTTTCCTACATCTCGTCGACTACGACACCATGAAATAATTGACATTGCGCTGAACAACGTCAAACGTGCCGCAGAGCGCCGGAGAAGACAGCAAAAACTGGTTTGTATACGCCGTGACTTTCACGTTGGACGGAAGATATTAGTACGTACACACTATTTATCCAACAAAATAAAAGGTAGGTGCAGTAAATTTGAACTTCTATACGCAGGTCCATATCGGATTCGCAGCATTCCTCACCCCACTGTTGTACACGTCGAAACTTTGAGAAACAAAAAATCCAAAGGAAACCACCACGTCTCCAACATCAAACCCTTTATTGAATGAACATACTTTATGATTTGTCACACTGTAATGCCATTTCCTAATTTTTTATGACCACTTATGCAATTATATTCACATGAACACTTACTGATGATTATAGTATTTTTTCTTGGCGAGTGCTCGGCAAGGTAAGGTTAGCAGGTCGCTTTTCTTGCCGTTACAGATCAGACCGTGCCTATTTTTTCAGACGAACTTACACATTTTATGACCACTTATGCAATTATATTTATGTGCCTACTTACTGATGATAGTCGTATTTTTTCTTGGCAAGTGCTCGGCAAGGTAAGGTTAGCAGGTCGCTTTCCTTGTCGTTATACACCTTAGACCGTGCATATTTTCCATTTTTATGAATGTATGATTGTTTTCTTGTTTGTTTGTATGCATTATGAAATAGTTAAGATATAGCAAACACCAGTTGACTTTGACATTTTTGCCCTATGATATCTCAACATCGTGACTATTTTTACATTTTTTGCTGCTGCATTATGATATTCTGTGTACATTTTTGCATCTGAACACTGTCTATATTTTTTGACGTAATACGTTTTCTGTCATGCTATGCTGTATGCTTAATTATATCACTATAAACCAGTTTTATCTAATGGGTATATCAATTAAATGCAAGACATTAATCTTTGTTCATCATTTCAGAAAGAAATCACGTGTAAAGGAAATAAATTAAACAGAAATGGGAATTTCACCTACGGAATAAACGAAAGAAGATGCAAAAACCTTATGAGGAAGAGTAAACGGATCAGAATTAACAAGCATTAACAAGAGTATACTATACACGTCGTAGAATAGCAGTCTTAACTAATTTTTTCTTTCAGAATACGAAGCGATTGATGCAGGCTGTCAGACAGAACTTCACATCTTAGTTTTAGTGATGAAATATGCTAGAAAGAAGGATTAGTTGTGTAATGAATAATGAAGTGATTTTTTTTGCAGATGATAATGAATGGTGATGAACAATGTTGAAGAATATGCAGCTATGAATATTGAAGTTTTTCTTTACAGGTGATGATAATAATGGAGTTATGATAATGAAGTTTCTTCTTTCAGTTTCATAATCCATTTTGTATATTTTGCAGGAGAAATTATTCATGAAATTAATGTGGTATAAATAGTTGTTTATTAAACCTATGTCGCTTATGAATGTGATCACATATACTCTACTTGTTTCATAACCTTGCTACAGCTGACTCATGACGAATGACGTTACACATCTTCATTTGCAGCAATAACTCAAAAGCAAACAAAGTAATTACCAGTCCCAAATAATGCTACTAGTTTAAGAGAGTTCTGAATAACACTGATCAGCTCTGAATAGTATGTCACTTCAATAATAACTTCCGAATAATACAAAAAAAAATGCTTTGTAACTGGCCAATGAATACCACTGTTCATTATAATAAGATTACTTATGATGCCCATGATTACTAATTATGTATAAATGTTATGCCAATAATTAACTCATTTTGAGTAATGACTTCTGAATAATACCAAAAAAAATGCTTTGTAACTGGGCAATGAATGCCAATGTTCTCTGTAAAGTTACTCATGAACATTTTTCTGTAATACTACATACATGGTACATAAATGTTCAATAACTGGGCAATGAGTGCCACTAACTACTAGAGTAATTCTCAATGAAGACTAGTATGTGACTTAATGTCCTTCACCTTCTGACCTAACTACCTGGAATTACTGCAATATCCGTTTGTCCTGTATATCCTCTTGATCATGGAGCACTATATTTGGTTTGTGCACTAATTCTACGTTGGTGTACCTTACAAGACCGTGGTGTTGACACGACATGCTGTCCACCACCGTGAACGATGGAGATGCTATTATGGTCCCACTGTTGGTGTACCTAATGTACTACCAAAATGACAACATGAATATTACTACGACAGTTCAGTGTCTTGGATACACTGATTAATGCTTCAAGGAAAAGAACTTCAGATTGTCTCACTTGGTGTTGTGCTTCTGTAGAAAGATATGGACTTTCAGTGCAGCTGCGTGCAACCTAAAGGGCTACAATCATGACGCAATTCTTCCCATTCCTATCCTAATTCTTGTAACATAGTAAAGAAGAGTATATACAGTACATGTACATTTGTGTCATTTGTTAGTATGATTTGTATTCATTGCCTATACATTTTGTGATTTCCTGATTTGTTCTGAACTACAGTGCGTGTGCACTTTTGTCATTTGTAAACATGATTTCTACTCATTGCATATACATTTTTTGTGATTTGCTGATATGTTCAGTACTACAGTGCATGTGCACTTTTGCCATTTGTAAATATGTTTTGTACTCATTGTATATATATATATATATATTTTGTCTTTGCCTGATATGTTCTGTACTCAGTGCATGTGCACTATATTTACTTCATGTTCTGCACCTATATATCTGTATATATGCTGTAATTGTAAAGTTAATTAATCATGAAAAAATTTGTTGCTCATGGCAAGTCAAAATGACTCACCATCGCTGCCAAATTTTTGCCCCGCCCCAGTGGAGGGCTATGAAACGCGTACGTTCCATATGTATTCATTACCAGCGATGGCGAGGCATGACAGAATCTCTGACCAGAGAGTTATTTATCGTTGCTAGTCTGCGCTTGACCGCGCGAGACGACAGGAGTAGCAAGTAGCGAGTCGACAGGAACAGTTGCGAGTTGCACTCTGTCTGTAGTAGTCAGTCGACAGTAGTAGCGAGTGGACAGTTGTACCGAGCAGACGTCGGCATGCGTCGGCTGCACGATCTTCTCGCGACTCTGGTCACGATTCAGGACCATGTGTAATATTGTAAAAGGTAATGAAGCAGCATTGCGCTCAGCTAATAATGTATGGTGATTGTAATTAATTTGTTCAAGAAATGCCCCAATAATAATTTTCTATAAAGTAACTTTTTTAAAGAAAAAGATTCATTTCAAGTTAAATAATATTTCCTATGCATTCCCTCCAACAATCAAAATACAGGCCAGCGTTGCACGAAGCTATGCCGAAAAATAAGAGCAGATATAGATACAGTTTTACTGAGGTAAGAATTTTGGTTAATTATTTCACAGGGCCGTAGGTCAGCGCAGCTGCCCTTATAAAATTTGTCAGGTTTAATTATTTCTGTTGAGATGTTGTGATCAATCTTCATTTCTTAATGTTAATTTTGTGAGGAGTTTACATTTGGGCCATTATTATTCTTTAACTTTGCAAGGAGGTAACGCGTGGCTCATTTGTTATTCAGTTTTGTGGGGAGTTAACATACTGGAAAATTTTATTATTCAGTTAATATTGACCTACATTATTGCGGGGAGGTTACAATGTTGGTAGTGCCAGAGTGGACAGAAGGGACATACGTCATGTTGTAAAGTTATTTTATATGAACTCGAATCCGAAGTAAATATTTCCCTGGGCATGGTTATAATAATTGTAACTTGTTTGCGAAGTTGTAGTACATCAGTTAAAGCTAAAATGTGTGTGGTGCAACGAAGACAAGTTGGTAGTGTTCCTGGTTTTATTGCCAGATAACTTCGTGTATCATTCCTTGCGTTTATAATAAAAGTGAAAAATAATATTAAATTCCTTGTTGTGTCCGATTATTTATTTTGATTTGGTCTATAAAGTTAATGAAGGTGGCGGAAAGTGGGATAAAGATGTTAAATCTGAGTATTTTAATGGTATGGAAATTACGGGGGGACGAATTCCGAGATGAGTGTCATTTATGAATCTATTCGAAAGAAGGTGAATCAAGGTGCACACAGTAATTACCCCATAAGCTATCCGGGTAAATGTGTTAGGCACCAATCCCAGTCATGTCGAGGCAGGTGAAAATCTCTGACGCCGCCAGGAATCGAACCCGGGACCCGGCGCTCGGTATGCAAGAACGTGACCGCGAGACCACGAGCTCCGGACTGCAATTGCAACAGTAAACACCGTTAGTGCGAAAATTCATAGCTTATGTTGCACGGAGCTGGATGTCATATCGTATCAAGTAAACTCTCAGAAAAGTCGCTCTATCTAAGGAATTTTGTTTCAAAAAGGTTCCTGAATAACAAACACGTCGAGTGCGAACGAGAGGGTATAGTTAAAAAAAAAAAAAAAAAAAAAAAGCAGACAAGAAGTGCGAGTAGTGATTGTGGTCTGAGCATTCCGTACAATATTGATTATGTAAACTAAGCTGACGAAAGTCATGAGATAGCTGTATTCAGTTATATAAACGTACATAAGGTATAAAAGGGCAGTGCACCGGCGGAGCAGTCATTTGTATTCAGGTGAGTCATGTGAAAAGGTGTCCGATGAGATTACGGCCCCACAAAGGGAATTAACAGAATTTGAACGGGAATGGTAGTTGGAATAGACGCATAGGACATTTTATTTCGAAATTGTTAGAGTATTGCATATTCCGTGATCCACAGCGCCAAGAGTGTTCCGCGAATACCAGATATCTGGCATTAGCTCTCACCACGAACAACACAGTGTCGACTGCCTTCACTTAACGAGCAAGAGCAGCGGCGTTTACGTAGAGTTGTCAATGCTGACAGACAAGCCACTCCGCGTGAAGTACCGCAGAAATCAATGCGGAATGTACGACAAACGTATCCCTTAGGACAATGCGGCGAAAATTAGTGTTAATAGGCAATGGCAGCAAACGAGAAACGTGAGTGCCTTTGCTAACATCATGACATCACCTGCAGAGCCTCGGATGGACGCTAGACGACTAGAAAACTGTGACATGGTCAGATGTACTGATTTCAGTTCGTAAGAGCTGATGGTATGGTTCAAGTGTTGCGCAGACCCGACGAAGCCATTGATCCGGGTTGTTACCAAGGGACTGTGCAAACTGGTGATGACTCTGTAATGGTGTAGGCTGTATTTACGTGAAATAGTCTGTGTCCTTTGGGCCAAATGAACCGATAATTGACTGGAAATTGTTGTGTTCGGCTATTGGGAGACCATTTGCAGCCTCTAATGGAATAATCTTCCCAAACAACGGTGTCATGTCACCAGGTCACAATTATTCGCGACTGGTTTGAAGAACACTTTGGACAGTTTGAGCAAATTATTAGGCCACCCAGATCGTCCGGCGTGAATCCCATCGAACACTTATAGGATAAAATCGAGAGATCAATTTGTGCACAAAATTCTACACCGGAAACACTTTCTCAGTTATGGACAGCTATAGAGGCAGCATTGCTCAATATTTCTGCAGGGGACTTTTAATGACTTGCTGAGTCCATGCCATGTAAAGTTGCTGCACTATGCCGCGGCAAAGGAGATAGCCGATGACTTTTTTCACCGCAGTGTATATACGAGGTATTTCCACAAAGTAAGTTCCGTTTGGTTATATAAAACAAACGCCGCGCGGGATTAGCCGAGCGGTCTCAGGCGCTGCAGTCTTGGACTGTGCGGCTCGTCCCGGCGGAGGTTCGCGTCCTCCCTTGGGCGTGGATGTGTGTGTGTGTGTCCTTAGGATAATTTAGCTTAAGAGTATCTAAGCCTAGGGACTGATGACCTTAGCAGTTAAGTCCCATAAGATTTCACACACACACACACACACACACACACACACACATTCTTAAACTACTTTTCTACATAAACTCCTCCCGAACAGGCCATGAAGGCCCTACGGTACTGACCGGCCGCAGTGTCATCCTCACCTCATAGGCGTCACTGGATGCGGATACGGAGGGGTATGTGGTCAGCACACCTCTCTGCCGTACGTCAGTTTCCGAGACCGGAGCCGCTATGTTTCAGTCAAGTAGCTCTGCAGTTTCCCTCACAAGGACTGAGTGCACCCCGCTTGCCAACAGCGCTCGGCAGACCGGATGGTCACCCATCCAAGTGCTAGCAGAGCCCGATAGCGCTTAACTTCGGTGATCTGACGGGAACCGATGTTATCACTGCGGCAATGCCGTTGGCACTTTTCTACATAACTTCCGAAATTTTGTAGGTACTTGTTATAGCGGGTCACAATTTTTTGTATGCCTTTTTCATAGAAGGTTACCGCCTGCGTATTCAACCATGTGGTAATATGTTCTTTCAGCTCTTCATCGCCTTTGAAGTGTTGACCACTAAGGACAGATTTTAGGTGTAAGAAGAGTTGAAAGTCGCTAGGAGCGAGGTCCGGGCTGTACGGAGGATGATCAAACGCGTCCCAGTGAAATTGATCAGTAACCGCAGACGGGCGTCCACTTCGTTCCTCATCGTGTACTTGATCACGTCCTTCATTGAACAGTCTGACCCATCTTCTAACCATTGAATCACACATAGCATTTTGATCGTAAATTTCGCAAATTTGCCGATGAATTTCCTTTGGTTTAACTTTCTTTGCATTTATAAAACGAGTCACATATATGATTTCACACGCGGTGGCATTTTCAGTTACGGCTGACATTATAAAGAAACTCTACAAAGTACACATTGGCAGCAGCGATCTGAAAATGGCCTTGAGTCAGAGTAATTGCCGCGCACGGTCGGAACTGTGATTGTAGCGCTGCCGAGGATACAAATAGAAACGGAACTTACTTTGTGGACAACCCTCGTAGATTGTTGATCTGTAAATATTCATTAGTGAGGTAACAACTATCAAAATATGTGACTCAAATGACCGTGTCTTTTGATTGCAGCCGGCCGCTGTGGTCTAGTGGTTCTAGGCGCGCAGTCCGGAACCGCGGGACTGCTACGGTCGCAGGTTCGAATCCTGCCTCGGGCATGGATGTGTGTGATGTCCTTAGGTTAGTTAGGTTTAATTGGTTCAAAGTTCTAGGCGACTAATGACCTCAGAAGTTAAGTCGCATAGTGCTCAGAACCATTTGAACCATTTTTTTGATTGCATGGACTTGCAAGCTAAAATTTTTTGTACCGCTAGGGGACCATAATTCTAGTATTTGACGTAAGTTTCTATCTTTTTCCAAGATCTTTAATTGCATTCACTTCGAAGCCTAAATTTCTTACATCATTTGGTCACCATAGACCTTAGTATTTAACATAAATTTGAACGTGATACATGTCCCCAATTCTGAGGAAAAGAGGTCGTTTAGACGGACAAAACGGACGGACAGCAAAGTGATCCCTTAATGACTTCGTTTATACCGATTGTGGTACGGAAACCTAAAAAGGCACCCTGCTTTACATTTCCACAAACAATTAAACCAATGATTTATTCACCCATCTAACTCTGTGGGTAAGTGTTGCCAGTGTGACAGTGTGGGAGAAATGAATCGAGTTTTTCTTAAAAGGGCGTATCTCATACTGAGTAAATTTTTCAGGACACACAAAAAACTGTATGAACTACAAACTACAAAACATAGATGCTTTTCGGTGGTTTTAGTACAGTAATATCTGAGTTTATGTGAGAAGGATTTTGACCTTAAGTAATTATTCTATGTGTAACTGAACTATAATCTTCATTGATTTACGCCCTTTTAAAAAAGTACATCCTAAATTAAAAAACTCATGTCAGAATTAAACAAACTTTGCTTTGTTTTTTTAACTTTCGTTTAATTATTTTTCAAATGTATACAAAATACTATTAAGAGCAATAGTTTATGATACAAATCACAGTAATCACTAAAAGATATATAACACCAGTACTGTCATCAACTAGATTACATAAAATGCATTCTTCTTATTCTGTGGCATTTTCAGGTCCAGTTGGCCAAGAAAAGACTTCTGTGTAGAAAGACTTATGTCCTTGAGAAATGTAGGGTTCGATTTTCTTCAGGTCTTCAATCTTTGATCTTTTGATGGGATCTTTCTCAGAAGAGTACGATGATAATAATGGCGGAAAAGATGTCATTGAACTGAGAGCCATGAAGAAAGTGTGAAAGACCAGACCATTTATTGTCGAATGCCCCTTAATGTAACCCTTTCTTTCATGGGAATAGACTAAGTGATAAAGAGTACTAATTGAAAACATAATTCTTTCATTCCTGGGTTTGATTTTAGTCTCTTCAGAGACAGCATACTTTTTGTAGTGCAATGGCCACCAGATTCTGAAATCCAGAATTTCTGTGGTTGCCACTTCTTTCACCACATACTTTCCTCGTACAGAACTCTCTATAAAATAACGAGCAATCTCGTGCACTGAATAGGTTCTAGCAATTTTTATGAGTTGTTTTGCGATGACTCCAAAATCACGGTCACAAGTTAAAAACTGTGATCTCTCACAGGGAAAAACTGTTATGTTTTCTTAAATCGAGCTGTGTCTGTGAGTGAGAGAAGATATCGAGAAAGTGCCTGATTTTTATTTTTACCTGCGCACTTATCAGAAAATAAATGAAGCTCTATTTTATTTTGAGGGACCTCTTTTGTAAAATCTGATAAAAAAAAGAACGGACCTCATCTGGGTATTTTCAGCCATTCCCTTCATGGTAAACGTACAATGTACTCTTCTTTTCTTTAGTGTTACTGACGCATAAAATACTAACAGTAAGCTGTCTTTAAAAAAAAGCTCCTGAACTGGAATCTTGGTAGGGTTATGTTCTTCATGTAGTCAACTGCGATGGACAGAACATGGCTTTCTTTCTGCCCCTCTACAGATAATTCAGGCTTTACAGCAGAATAAAACTCCCTACTCCTGCGTTTATGTATTATTAGTTCGGCTGTAGCTGTCCTTTTAGCAACCTCATTAAGATAAGGGGCTTTAATTTTCTGGTTACGTTCTTCACAGGTACAACATACATCTACTTGAGGCCTACCAAATCTGTAGCCAAAACTCTTGTTAAATCATTCCAGTATGTGTAGTATGAGACAGTTTTGGATTCAGGATATTTCGTTCTGAACAGTTTCCACGTAGTTTTTATTGATAGCTGAGGTCTCAGGTAGCATATTTTGTACGGAGAAAAATGCGATTCGTACAATGGAAAAGATCTAATATGATCGTGAATCCCCTCATGCATTTCAGGTGCCAGACATCTGGTGATACCTCTACCTCTTTTATCTTCTGGAGTACATTCAGCCATTTTTAAATCTCTGATTCTTCTGACTCACTTTTCACTCACAGAAAAAACTGAAAGAAAATCTTTCATGCACACCTTCGTTCGATCAGTTCCTACAAGAATGTAGTAAGAGACAGTATCATTTTACTACCTTGGGATTAGTTCTACCCTCTGGTCTTCTCTGTTTAACTTCACCGACATCAATGAAGCCTCGTAGATACAAATCCTGGGCGTTCTTACTAACAATATTCTAAACTTTTGAAAACACATCCAGTTGTCTTCCCCCAGGTTGTCCAAACACTTTCTTATAGACCTTACAGAAGAAAGAAAAAGAATACACGGTCGTTCTGAAGAAGATGTAGGCTACCATTTAAAACAACTTTTGTTACCTATCAGTAATACTGCTATTAATTGTTTTAATTAAAAACATTAAGTATAGTTTTGAAACAATAATGTATTGCTAAATAATTAACACAAAAACGGAACAAAGTAATGGAAACAAAGCGGCTTAACTGCAGGAAAATTCAGATTTTTTAATCTGAACAATGTTGCCTCTGTGGTTAACATAACCTTCAGCCTTGAGTCGGGCTACTTTTACTTTGTGTACCTTATATAATGACGGATTTGCACAACGTCTTCTTTTGCGTGGTTTGTCAGCGTAATCATCACTACACACTCTATCAATGTCACTCATTTTATCGTTTTATGTGAACTAATTGTCAACTGAACAGCAATGGAACAAAGGCTGTATTTTACAGGTGAGAATATAAGTGGCAAACTGAAACAGCTGTTCACAATGCTGCCAACAATTTTTTTTAAGAGGCGGAAGTCAGTGACATACCCCCATTAAAAAAGAAAAAGACTGAGATCTTTGGTCTGTGATTCTCACTCAACGTGAGGCATTAGAAACGCCCTTTTAGGACTAATCGATAGGCATATCTATGGGGTTACTGGAACAACAAAAAACTGAAAATCGGTGAAATGATAAGTTACGCCCCTTTAAAAAGCTCGATTCAAATACTGTCAAACAGAAGTGCTGGTCAGTGTTTAGCTGTTGTGCTATCTAGGACATTGACAAGGTATGGCAGTGCTCCAGTTGTAAGAATAGAGGAGGTACGCTACTATTCTCTCTCCTTTCTGTTTCTCGGCCATAAATACGACGGTGCTGACATCAAGGCCCGGTCTGCAGTTCACTTTGCGGTAAATACTCAGTTAGCTAAGCGTCACGAGGTAAGCAGAGTGTCGGTCACCGCTTTGCGGTCAGTCTTGTGCTGTTTAGATGGCAGTGCGCAGAGCTTCAGCACCTCGAAAACTAAAACGGGCGAACTGATATTTGCTGCGAATCTGGTCCTTATTTAAATTTCCGCTTCTATATTGGACCGAGCGGAGCGGGAAATGTGTATATTGAGTTTCGCAACGCATCACGAATTCCGTAGGTGGAAATCTTGTTCTGCAAGTTCTCAGAAATATGATTTTACGCTGGGCGTCAGAACACATTTTCCTGAAACTTGCTTACTGTGAAAGTTCAGAAAACGCCGCAAGAGTATCACAGTAACGCGTTCCAGAGCTGAAGATGCAGCTCGAATCACATCACTGAAGTTTGCAAGTGCCAGATTTCCACTTTCGTATGCATTTACACAATCTCTCACAGGAACTACTGTAGGGTAGTGTCAGGATGTTTGGAAATGGAAGTTAATAATAAACACATGTAGTAAACTGTCAGAAATTATTTTTAATTAATCAAAAAAGTTACTGATAGTACATGTCCTTTATCTTTCCCGAGAGGATCCTGGACGAAATTGTCGATTTTCAAGACGCGTCAAGTGAGATAAAATTCATAAGAATTTCAAGCAGTAGGCTGCACTTGAAAACTAAGAACATTTTATCCAGTAATAACATTGTTCAATGATATATTGTTGATAGAAAATTGACATGACGTTATATACTGCGAGACAAAGAAGAAAAATATTTATAGGTAAATATAACTTCCTTAATTGCTTTATGCATTCGTTATTGAAGCAGATGGTGAAATATATTCATAATGTACAAATGTATGTCTTCCTCAAAGGTCCACGTGACTTCAATCACGAATGGTACTGAAGTAATAGTCATTCACTTTCAGCACAATCTTGGAACTTGGATGTTTTAGCTCAAGTTTCAGCTAATGATTTGGTTTTACATAGCACTGGTTTCTCAGGAGCCTGTATAAATTCCTAGATCTAACGTATTTGTCTCATTTATACTCTTCGTAGTATTAGAAAGACTGGAAGGTATGTCAAAAAGCTTAGGAAATTCTGGACATACAGTATGACACGAAAGTCTGTAAGTATTTGAAAATGCATTAATTCACGGAAGAATGTAGGCAGAAAGTTAAAACTTGACACTCATGCCTGATATGACATCGGGTTTCAATTGGTACCAGACACGAGCTCAAGAACCGACCAACAGATGACGCTGAACGGGAATATGTTAGTGACACCGCATGGAAATCGTCGGGTGACGTGTGCGAGGTGCGCTGATATAATACAGATTCGCATCATCCCTAGTCATAAACACAAACTGGAATGTACCGTACTACTTTTTTGTAGGTTGGCGCTCCAGCCCATATTGTTACGTGTGTGAAATATCTCTTGCGAACATCGTGTGGTGACGTTCGTGTGTTGAGCCGCCAAGTAAGTCATGCTTGTCTCCAAGGGCCCCAAAGCTCAATTCATGAGATTACTGGCTGAAGGGCTACCTGAAGTCGCACGTCTACCGTGATCGTCTGCCTTCCTTAGGGATGTCAAAAGACAACAGATAATGGCAATTTCTCACCAAAGCTACTGATATGCTGTACAACGCCGTTTACATTATTGTCCCTCTCTGCAAGCACAGTTGATGAATGATTGTCGACATTTTGAACATTTTCATAAAGAACATCGTCTTTACCAAATATTAGTTATTATGTCATTTATTGTTTTTGTATCATATGAAACGCTGTCTGTTGGTTATTTTGTGCGCTTCTTTCGGTTCCAATAGTACCCCATGTCACTTCAAGCGTATGTGTCAGTTTTTACCTCTCTACCAACATTTTTCCGTGAAGGATTGAATTTTCAGATGTTAAAGAACAGATTCAATGTTTTCATCCATTCTTTCGTGGTTGAGTCTCGTGCAGGAAGTGTAAACGAAAAAAATGGCTCCAAGCACTATGGGACTTAACATCTGAGATCATCAGTCCCCAAGGCTTAGAACTACTTAAACCTAATTAACCTAAGGACATCACACACATCCATGCCCGAGGCAGGATTCGAACCTGCGACCGTAGCAGCAGCGCGGTTCCGGACTGAAGCGCCTACAACCGTTCGGACACAGGGGCCGGCGACGTGTAAACGGCGCACAGAATGCACAAATACTAAAATCCACATTTAAAAATTTGTTTATGCATTAGGATATTACCGTAGATAGTGCTCAGAGCCATTAGGATATTACCATACCATATACACTTGCAGATGACAGATGTTGAAACGATCATCCTCAGCATTAAAACAAGACTGCTCAAAGAGAGCAAGTCATAGCGCGATATCAGGAGAAACCACTAATGTTAAACAGCTTGCTTTATTTACACACTATGTCAAGCACTTGGCAGTTGCACTTGTAAACACCTAGGTTCTGCCTCCCTTTATTACCGAAATGCGTTACACACCGGAAACCGTATTATATCCAAATCAAATATTTTTATGAAGTGTAAACAGCTGTTAAGAAGCTGTTAATTGTATCTACATCAGTACCCTCATCACACACTGTATGCAATTATATGAATGTGTGGCTTCTGTTCTTTCGGACATGTCCATGAGAATAGATATCACGCATTCATATAATTGATTCTCCTAGAAGGGCAATGGATCCACCTTCTTCAGTGCGAGTGCACAAGTACCTCCGACCTCCTGTGGGAATCTTAGAGTAGCGAGCGTGGAGAAAATGGACAGGGACTGCCGACAGGTGTCGCTAGGTGGGAGTGTGCGTCAGCCATGAGGCATGCCGAGGTAGTCCGAGCAGATGTTCTCAATACTGCGCCCGCGATGCAGCAGTAGTTAACGCATCTGCCTCATAAGCAAGATATCCAGGATTCGAATCCCAATCTGGCACACATTTTCACTCGTCGCCGCCAAATACGCGTAATGTCCCGATACAGCTGAAGTCAGTAATGCCTTTCCTTTCCTATCTCCCGCTTCCACCTTCAATTTACATGTAATGTTCCACAGCTGCGGATTCGTACATGTTAAGGTACGACACGTTAAAATATCTGCACTTATGCCCGCCACAAGCTGTACACTGCTTTATCCCCAGTAATATTTGTAGCTTCAAGATACATTATCAAGTTTCTGAGTTATTTTTTTATTGGTGAAGCGGGCTCTAGTTTTCAGCTGGGCGGCATTGTTCAGATAGCGCGACGTTTCCATTAGTATTAACACCATCATGTTCTGGGGAACGTTCGAGGTATGCAGATGCGGTGATACTTATATTAGGGGAGTAATCAGCATCAGCCTCACGCCTTGCTCATGTGCAAAGCTGGCTGTCCTCTTCTTTGTCCTTGGCTCCAACGTGTATTAATATTTTGCTCTTGCTTTTGTTTTTTGGAGGATAAATACGTACGTGAGCATTCAGTATACAAATGTGCCAATCTCGCTCATAATTATTTACGTCATATATTATTGAAAACAATACAGTGTGAAATGTGTTCGCCTGCGTTCTCGCTCTGATAGGAGGAACGAAGGCGCCACATTAACTAACCATGTGTTTGTATGAACTTTCATTTCATTCACTTCTACTAATATTATCACACATAAGACGTTTTGGGACAGTGTATTCCTTACAAAAACAACGTGAACATTGCTGTAAAATCAAACATAAATAAAATTATGCCAACAGAATCGTTCGAAAATAAAACTTCAGCATAACTAATCGGATCTTCCTGCTGCATTAAGAACTTCTTCCAGGGTGCAATCGGCTGGATATTGAAACACGTATGTATTCAGTGTATTCATTGACAGCGATGGCGAGGCATGACAGAATCTCTGACCAGAGAGTTATTTATCGTTGGTAGTCTGCGCTTGACCGCGCGAGAGTGCATTTGCGAGAAAGTTGCGGGACGTAGCGAATCGCGAGAGCATGTAGTTGAGTTGCGAGTTAGCAGTTGCAAGTATCAGTCTGTCTGCAGTAGTCAGTCAGCACAGTAGTGTGTGAGGAGTCGGCGGGCGTCAACATGGGTCTCTGGTCACGGTTCAGGACGAGGTATATTGTTAAATAAGGTAATGAAGCAGCATTGCGCTCAGCTAATAATGTATTGTAATTGTAATTAATTTGTTCAAGAAATGCCCCAATAATAATTCTGTTTTCAAAGCAATCGTTATTAAAAAGAAAAAAAATCATTACAATTGAATGTTCATTTCTCAATTTTTGTGTCGAGTTTACATTGGGCCATTATTTTTCAATATTTTTGTAGCGAAGGTACAGTCGCTTTTATTTCAATTTAACGATGTTTTGTGGGAGCTCAACAACATTTGGGTCATTATTATTCAGTAATCTTGTGGGGAAATAACTTTTGGCAGGTTTTCATTATCATAGACTTTTCTTTTATTTTGCTGGGAAATCACACTTGGCTCTATTCACTTTAACATTTGTATTGTCTTGTAAGAATTTGCTGGGGGGTTACACTTGGCACAGTGTCCATTCACATTTAAAATATTTTCATTTTTATATTTTTACGGGAAGGTTATACTTGGCTCCATTTATATTTAATTAATATCTTTAATTTCTGCGGGGAGGTTACACTTGGCGACATCCGGTCCAGGATCGTATTTCTTTGAGAATCTTCTGAAAAGTAGCCAGATATCTGCTCTCATTTACTTAATATAATTAACATTTGGCGCAACGCTTTTACTAATTTTGTGATTTTCTTCCACAGATCATCGGCAATTTTTGTTTGTTACTCTTTGCATTGTGCTTATTTCATTTGTGAATAATTGTAAAAATGCCGCGAAAGACTATTAATAGTGCATCGCGAGGTATTATGAATGAAATAACCGACTTCACCGATAGTACTTGTGACACGCAGTGTAATGATGACAATCGTGCGTTCACTGACAATCAGTGCGTTCCGACCACTAATGTTAATTTTGATTCTAGTGATGAACAGACGAATTCAGTTGTGTCCTCTGTTAATCCGACGACAATTGATGACGCGGGGCGTTCTGTTGCACTGAACGCTGCCCAGCTTGACACACCCGGTTTGGAAGATTTACGTAATGAACAGACAAATTTCTCTAATGAAACCGAACAGTATAGTCAGAATGCGTCGGATTTATTTAATTCCGAGATGGTGACCTTTTGGTGAATCACAGAATGACCAAATGGTCACACAAAACGTGACAATTGCAGGTACACTATCAAACAACACGGAGAATAGAAACGCTAATTTTGGCTCGAATCAAATGATGGCATTGTTGCTACAAGTTCTTGAAAAACAAGACAGCCTTAAAGAAGATTTCAAACAACAACTTAGTGAACAGAACAGACAACAGAATGAAAAACAAGACAAGCTTAGTAAAAAATTAGACAACCTTAGTGAAGATAACAAACAGGATAACGAAAAACTTAAACAATACTCTAATGAAAAATTAGACAACAATTCTAGACAGCTTAGCGAGCAGATTAGAGACGTTGCCCCGCAGTGTCATGATACTAAGGAACAGTTACGCGAGGAAATTGAGGCTTGTTCAAGAAAAAGTAGCGAAGAAATTAGATCTGTTGCTCAAGAATTAAGGGATATGCAAACAGTTACAACAGAAACACTTAGAGAGGAAATTAATGCAGTCGGTAAACAATGCTCAGAAAAGGCAACACAATTACGCGACGAGTTTAAATTAATGACAGCAGAACTTTCGCGCACAATGGACGCAAAGATAGACGCGAAATTCGACCAACAGAACACTCAAATTGACGAGCGCTTTAATCACCACATACAAAACAGTGATACGCGTTTCCGCAAATTTATACAGGATCAGAATAAAGTAAAACGACAAGTGATGGAAACAATCACAGCACAGAGACAAGAAGACAAACGTCAATTGTTTGCGAAGGCAAAAATATACGTAGACAAAAATATTGCTACAGTGTCCGACGAAATTAATACCATCAAACAGTTGAACGCCGAATTACGTGATGAAATTTATGATCTTATATCAAAGACAGATACACACACAGCAGATATTCAGTCAGTGACAGACAGATTCGAACAATTAGAACTAACACAGGATTCCGATGTCGTGAAATCTGACGTTAAAAAATTGAACGAAACCACACGTAAATTACAAAAACAGATAAATGCTTCTGACAGTAAAAACGATGATCAGGCAAAAATACTGACTGAAAAATATGATGAATTGGCCAGTCGTATTGACGTTATTGAAAGAAATAATGACAACAAATCAGACGATAGTGCACCGATTTTGTTTAACCAAACACAATTCCAAAATTTACAGCAGACAGTCAATGAGATCGTTTCGTCTAATAACACATTGCGTAGAAAATTGTCAAGTTTACAGCAAGAGGTAATAGAGATAAAAAATGTTTCAGCGTTTAACACATCACAGCAGACGCCACTTTGTGAACATTTATCAGACTCACGCGGCGCGTATAATATGGGTGATCCACCGAGAGTACGAAATTTAGATTCAGAACAGACACAGACAAATAGATTCTCTTACTATACACTCCTGGAAATTGAAATAAGAACACCGTGAATTCATTGTCCCAGGAAGGGGAAACTTTGTTGACACATTCCTGGGGTCAGATACATCACATGATCACACTGACAGAACCACAGGCACATAGACACAGGCAACAGAGCATGCACAATGTCGGCACTAGTACAGTGTATATCCACCTTTCGCAGCAATGCAGGCTGCTATTCTCCAATGGAGACGATCGTAGAGATGCTGGATGTAGTCCTGTGGAACGGCTTGCCATGCCATTTCCACCTGGCGCCTCAGTTGGACCAGCGTTCGTGCTGGACGTGCAGACCGCGTGAGACGACGCTTCATCCAGTCCCAAACATGCTCAATGGGGGACAGATCCGGAGATCTTGCTGGCCAGGGTAGTTGACTTACACCTTCTAGAGCAAGTTGGGTGGCACGGGATACATGCGGACGTGCATTGTCCTGTTGGAACAGCAAGTTCCCTTGCCGGTCTAGGAATGGTAGAACGATGGGTTCGATGACGGTTTGGATGTACCGTGCACTATTCAGTGTCCCCTCGACGATCACCAGTGGTGTACGGCCAGTGTAGGAGATCGCTCCCCACACCATGACGCCGGGTGTTGGCCCTGTGTGCCTCCGTCGTATGCAGTCCTGATTGTGGCGCTCACCTGCACGGCGCCAAACACACATACGACCATCATTGGAACCAAGGCAGAAGCGACTCTCATCGCTGAAGACGACACGTCTCCATTCGTCCCTCCATTCACGCCTGTCGCGACACCACTGGAGGCGGGCTGCACGATGTTGGGGCGTGAGCGGAAGACGGCCTAACGGTGTGCGGGACCGTAGCCCAGCTTCATGGAGACGGTTGCGAATGGTCCTCGCCGATACCCCAGGAGCAACAGTGTCCCTAATTTGCTGGGAAGTGGCGGTGCGGTCCCCTACGGCACTGCGTAGGATCCTACGGTCTTGGCGTGCATCCGTGCGTCGCTGCGGTCCGGTCCCAGGTCGACGGGCACGTGCACCTTCCGCCGACCACTGGCGACAACATCGATGTACTGTGGAGACCTCACGCCCCACGTGTTGAGCAATTCGGCGGTACGTCCACCCGGCCTCCCGCATGCCCACTATACGCCCTCGCTCAAAGTCCGTCAACTGCACATACGGTTCACGTCCACGCTGTCGCGGCATGCTACCATTGTTAAAGACTGCGATGGAGCTCCGTATGCCACGGCAAACTGGCTGACACTGACGGCGGCGGTGCACAAATGCTGCGCAGCTAGCGCCATTCGACGGCCAACGCCGCGGTTCCTGGTGTGTCCGCTGTGCCGTGCGTATGATCATTGCTTGTACAGCCCTCTCGCAGTGTCCGTAGCAAGTATGGTGGGTCTGACACACCGGTGTCAATGTGTTCTTTTTTCCATTTCCAGGAGTGTACATTTAAAGTGTTTAAAAATGACAGAACACAGATTCACCCACTAGATTGGATACAACAATTTAGCTTTGCTTTTCCACCGACTTGGCCCGTTACGCATAAACTTGAATTTATTTGCAGTTTTTTGGAAGGGGACCCGGCAACTCGTATGAGACCGATCGCGAGGCAATGCTATTCGGTAGAAGAGTTTCAGAATGCTTTTCTGTCAGCGTATTGGTCGAAGACGACACAGCGCGGAAATAAAGATCAATTAATTAGTTTACCAAATTATGAGAACTCAAATTTTTCCATTGTCACGCAATTTTTTGAGCACATGGTCCAACAAAACCAGTACTTAAGTGAACCTTACGGTGAATCTGCACTTATTCAATTATGTATCTCTAAATTGCCACGATCATTAAGAGTGTCATTTTTAACGGGTCAGCAAAAAGAAAATATTTCGGCATTCAGGGAGCTGCTGCAGCTTTTAGAAGTACAACAATCAGATTATTCCTTCGTGAACAAAAATTTTTCATATAATAACCAAGGTTAACAAACTTACAGTAATTACGATCAGTCATGTAATGTTAATAGTAAAGGTAATAGACGCTATAGGAATGACAACCAACAGAACTTTAATAACAGACAAAATTCTAATTATCAATATCGTCAAAATTTTCAGCAACAGGAACCACATTTTAGTAACAACAGACGTTTTCCACCACAACAGCATGAAAGTCAGTCGGTTAGCATACCTAACCAACATTGGAATGCACAAGGTCAACCGGGCTTTAATGTTTCGCCGCGTGCACGTATAGTCCCTGGTACAACAAATAGTAACGCACCGCAGCAAAGGAACAACTACGTACAGAAAACACAGTATTTCAATTCTTATCGCAATGCACCGTACAGAAATGACTATCACGACAGACGTAAAAATAATGAGCAAAATTTTCAGCGTACATATAATAACAGTCGGTCTTACCAACAGCAAAATCATCCGCAAGAACATATTCTCATGAATGAACCCGACAGTAGGTATCATCCAGAACGTAATACGTCTGGAAGAAATAACAGAACGGTTCAAATAGTCGAAATGCCACAACATCCTCCAGAAAATAACAACACGCCAGATAGAATTTGACTAAATACAGTACAGGTTGCAACTTCCAGCAACTTAAGCAATACTTCAGATACACAGAATGTTGTTCACGAAAATGTAATTACTTTTGACGATATCAGGGACACTCTTTTACAGGAATGACCAGTTGTTCAGAAAACCATTTCCCATCCTGTCATCGAAATTAAAATTGGTTCATCGAAATTTTCAACAGTAATCGATTCCGGATCACCTATGTCAGTAATAAATGAAGAAATTTTTAACGAGTGTAACAAAGAGAATACCTATCCTACATTTCCATTAGGCAAAACGAAAGTGAAAGGAGCAGTATCGAATAAAGGAGTAGACGTTAAATTACAGACACATTTATCATTTTGCATTGCAGGTCACACATTTCACTCAAATTTTTGGATTATTCCGTTATTGACGACAGATATTATTTTAGGTACGAATTTTCTGGTACAACACGATGCCATTATCGACTTTCAAAATTCCTATTTAATGTTGAAGGATGAAAATGTACAACTTGCTTTAGAATTTCAGCACTCTTTATCTGAGGAAGACCAAACAATTAATCGCACAGAGGTCATTTCCGTATCACGTAACATAGACTGTAATCCCACATTGTTCACAGATACGTACGTACACAACTATAATACTCCAGAAGAAGCTGACTACGACGTAATGCAGATGATTTCTGACAAAGTTAAGCAGAGCTGTGCAAATACAGACGACGAACGCACGCAACTACACAAAATTCTTTTACAGCAATCTCCAGTTTTTGACAACATTCCTGGTACTATGTCCGGTTTTACGTATTAATTCCAAGTCAAACAGCATGATACATTTAAAGCCAAGCATTATCCCATTCTGTATATTCATAGAGAACAGGTTAAGAAAGAATTGCAGGATATGCTTGACCAAGGAATTATTGAACCAGCAGTTAGTCCGTACTTAAACTACATATTGTTAAGAAAAAAGATGGCTCACTTCGCCTCGTACTTGATTCACGACACATCAATGACACAATTATTAATGAAACAGATCGACCACAGACATTAGAGGAACTTCTACAGAAATTTCACGGTACTGCTATTTATTCTACATTAGATCTAAAATCGGGATTTTGGCAAATTCAGCTCCATCCGAACTGTAGAAAGTATACAGCGTTTCTCTGTTTTGAAGACTATTATCAATTTTGCAAATTACCATTCGGTTTAACTATTTCCTCAGCAGCTTTTATTCGCGGTTTGAACACAATACTTCCGACAGAACTTAAAGACAGAATCACGACGTATGTAGACGACATTCTTATCGCAGAAGCTAACTGGTTTGAACACAATATGATTCTTGAACGTCTGTTACAAACTTTTCATGCACAAGGAATCACAGTTAATCTTAGTAAATCGCACTTTGGCAAGACTTCTATAAAATTTCTTGGACACGTTATTTCAGCAGAGGGCATTGCGCCTGATCCGGAAAAACTTCAAGCTCTACGTGACATTACTGTTCCTACAACGAAGAAGTAACTACGCAGTTTTTTGGGCTTAATTAGCATTTTTCGTAAATTTATTCATCACTCTGCTTTAGACACATCTAGATTATGCCAATTGACAGGTAAAAACACTATTTGGTCTTGGGATAAGCAAGCACATTCTGAATTTGTGAACTTGAAAGAAGCCTTGTTGAATGCACCACTTTTATCGCACCCAGATCTTACCAGAAATTGTTCCATTGCTACTGACAGTTCTAACACCGCTTTAGGCGTACATATTTTCCAGGAAATTGAAGAGGATGGTTCTACAATAATTAAAAACATCGCATTTCCAAGTCGCATTCTGTCACCTGCTGAACGTAATTATTCTGTCACAGAACTTGAAACATTATGTGTTGTTTGGGCTTTTACGAGATTTCGGCACATTCTTTATGGAAGACATACCACCGTTTACACAGACCACAGAGCGATACAATTTTTACTTTCGGCTAAATTCACACACGATAGATTAAGCAGATGGAAGCTTTCTTTGCAGGAATTTAATTTTACAATAGATCACATTCCCGGCACACAAAATATTGTAGCAGACGCACTATCTCGTTCTCTCAGCAACAATCAGCAAGAGGTAGCAACCAACTTCTGCAAAGCAAATTTCAGCGTGATGTACATCCAACAAGTTGCATTTGAAAATTTCATTTCATCGTCATTACAGGACATAGCAAAGGAGCAAAATAAAGACAACGTGTGGAAAGAAATTAAACACCTTTGGCAAGATAGGAATAATGTTACCATTAGAAACCATTACACTGTACGCAATAACATTCTGTCTCGCCGCTCTCATCCAGACAGCAAGAATTGGTTATTATGCATTCCTGACGAACTGGTTAACAAATTAATCTGGTATACTCATTTAAGTTACGCACATTACGGAGCTAGAAAATGTTTTATTATACTGAGACAGAACTGTTATTTTACCAACATGGAAAAACGTATACGACGAGTTTTAGCGTCATGCAAAATCTGCCAGAACGCTAAGTCAGACACAACTTCACATATTCCTCCTTTATATCCAATTGTCCCTGTTAAATTGAGACATATGGCCGCTGTAGACATTTTTGGTCCGATTCCGAGAACTAATAGAGGTTTTTGCTACATCTTTGTCGCTGTAGAACTCACTTCAAAATTTGTTACTTTCACTCCGTTACGCAAAGCTACTGCTAAAACTGTTTCAAAAGCATTTGTAAAACATTTTCTATTTCATGTAGGGCATGTGTAGAAAGTAATTTCCGATAATGGATCAGAATTTCGATCTGCTATACGGACACGTATGTTACGAGCTAGAAACATTTCTCCAATCTATATATCTATGTACCACGCTTCTTCGAACCCTTGTGAACGATTAATGAAAGAAATTGGTAAACTGTGTAGAATTTACTGCCATAAAAGACATATTGATTGGGACGCACACATACACTCATTCCAGAATGTAATTAACTCCATACCAAATGAATCCACTATGCTATCTCCGTCTGTTATACTTAAAAATGTTGAACCACCTAACAAAATTACAGAATTAGTAAACTTTCCTACATCTCGTCGACTACGACACCATGAAATAATTGACATTGCGCTGAACAACATCAAACGTGCCGCAGAGCGTCGGAGAAGACAACAAAAACAGGTTTGTATACGCCGTGATTTTCACGTTGGACAGAAGATATTAGTACGTACACACTATTTATCCAACAAAATTAAAGGTAGGTGCAATAAATTTGAATTTCTATACGCAGGTCCATATCGGATTCGCAGCATTCCTCACCCCAATGTAGTACACGTCGAAACTCTGAGAACCAGAAAAAGTAAAGGAAACCACCACTGGTCAAACATCAAACCTTTTATTGAAAGAAGATACTTTATGATTTGACATGCTGTAATGCCATTTGCTAATTTTTGTGATCACTTATGCAATTATTTTCACATGACTAATTACTGATGATTATCATATTTTTTCTTGGCAAGTGCCCGGCAAGGTAAGGTTAACAGGTCGCTCTTATTGTCGTTACACATCAGACCGTGCATATTTTTCCAGATGAATTTACACATTTTATGACCATTTATGCAATTATATTTATGTGATTACCTACTGATGACTATCGTATTTTTTTTTCTTGGCAAGTGCCCGGCAAGGTAAGGCTAGCAGGTCGCTCTTCTTGCCGTTACACATCAGACCGTGCACATTTCCATTTTTTTTGTATGTATGATTGTTTTCCTGTTTTGTTTGTATGCAGTATGAATTAGTTAAGATATAGCAAACACCAGTTGACTTTGACATTTTTGCTTTATGATATCTCAACATCGTGACTACTTTACTTTTTTTTTGCTGCTGCATTATGATATTCTGTGTACATTTTGCTTTTGAACACTGTCTACGTTTCTGACATATTACGTTTTCTGTCATGTTATGCTGTATGCTTAATTATGTTACCATAAACCAATCATTATTTAGGAGTATATGATATAAATGCAAGAAATTAATCTTTGTTCATCATTTTAAGAAAGAAATAACGTGTAAAGGAAATAAATTAAACAGAAATGGGAATTTCACCTACGGAATAGACGAAAGAAGATGCAAAAACCTTACGAGGAAGAGTAAATGGATCAGGATTAACAAGCATTTACAAGAATATACTATACACATCGTAGAATAGCAGTCTTAACTAATTTTTTCTTTCAGAATACGAGGTGATTGATGCAGGCTGTCAGACAGGACTACACATCTTAGTTTTTGTGATGAAATATGATAGAAATAAGGAATAGTTGTATAATGAATAATGGTGATTTTTTTTGCAGATGATAATGAGTGGTGATGAATAATGATGAAGAATATGCTACTATGAATAATGAAGTTTTTTCTTTACAGGTGATGATAATAATGGAGTTATGATACTATAGATAATGAAGTGATGGATAATGAAGTTTTTTCTTTACAGATGAGGATATTGTTGGAGTTATGTGTTTATGATATGTAGTTATTTAAGTATTTGTTGCAGTTTGCTTTGACAGCAGGTGTTATATTGCATAGTAGGATGACGGAAGGTTTTGGAAGGGACAGCTATGGAACACATTTTTATACACATTTCACTACCTCTTAATTCGAAGTTCACTACTTTTCAGCATAGTATGCGTTTCTTCTTTCAGCTCAATAATCCATTTTGTATTTTTTCCAGGAGAAGCTTTTCTTGATACTTACTAAACCTGTTACTTATTAAACCTGTACTAGCACCTGCATTTTTTTTTTTTACCCAGTTGTGTCTATCATTTATAAATGTGATCACATATACTGCCTTGTTTCATAACCTTGCTACAGCTGACTCATGACGAGTGACGTTACACATCTTCATTTGCAGCAATAACTCAAAAGCAAACAAAGTAATTACCAGTCCCAAATAATGCTACTAGTTTAAGAAAATTCTGAATAATACTGATCAGCTCTGAATACTATGTCACTTCAGTAATGACTTCTTAATGATACAAAAAAAATATAATGCTTT
Organism: Schistocerca cancellata; assembly: GCF_023864275.1. Taxonomy (NCBI): domain Eukaryota; kingdom Metazoa; phylum Arthropoda; class Insecta; order Orthoptera; family Acrididae; genus Schistocerca; species Schistocerca cancellata. The sequence continues at coordinate 982,164,192 of NC_064626.1, read as the reverse complement.
GTAACTGGCCAATAAATGCCACTGTTTATTGTAATAAGATTACTTATGATGCTCATGATTGTTAATTATGTATAAATTCTATGCCAATAATTAACTCATTTTCAATAATGACTTCTTAATAATACAAAAAAATGATGCTTTGTAACTGGCCAACGAATGCCACTGTTTCTTATATTTTAAATTTGTATTATGTCACTTTTATGCTATATATATTAATACTAGTAGCTTGATGCAACACTCATTAGCTCCTGTTTTGAATAATGACTTCTGTTGGTTTGTAACTGGCCATTGATTGCCACTGTTCGCTGTAATCAGATGATTTATGAACATTATTCTGTAATACTTCATACATGGTACAGAAATGTTCAGTAACTGGGCGATGAGTGCCACTAATTACTTAAATCAGTTGTTAGACTAGTGTAATTCTCATTGAAGACTAATATGTGACTTAATGTCCTTCACCTTCTGACCTGACTACCCTGAATTACTGCAATATCCATTTGTCCTGTATATCCTCTTGATCATGGAGCACTATATTTGTTTTTGCACTAATTCTACGTTAGTGTGGCTTGTAAAAGCGAGGTGTTGACACGACATGCTGTCCACCACCGTGAGCGATGGAGACGTTATTATGGTCCCACTGTTTGGTGTACCTGATGTACTGCCAAAATAACATGGAATATCACTACGACATTTCAGTGTCTTGGCTACGCTGATAAACACTAATGGGAAAAGAACTTGAGATTGTCTCACTTGGTGTTGTACTTCTGTGGAAAGATATGGACTTTCAGTGCAGCTGCGTGCAACATAAAGTGCTACAACCATGATGCAATCCTTCCCTTTCCTATCCTAATTCTTGTAACATAGTGAAAATCATTTTTTGCTAACATGATTTATATTCATGGCGTATACATTTTTTTCGATTTTCTGATATATTCTGCATTTCAGTGCGTGTGCACTTTTGTCATTTTTCTAACACGATTTCTACTTATTGTATATACATTTGTGAGTTGCTGATTTTTCTAACATGATTTCCACTCATTGTATGTACATTTTTTTTGATTTCCTGATATGTTCTAAACTACAGTGCATGTGCACTTATGTCATTTTGTTAATATGATTTGTATCCATTGTCTATACATTTTTTGATTTGCTTATGTGTTCTGTATTACAGTGCGTGTGCACTTTCGCTATTTGTTAGAATGATTTGTATTCATTGCCTTTACATTTTTGTGATTTCCTGATATGTTCACTACTTCAGTGCGTGTGCACTTTTGTCATTTTTTTAACATGATTTCTACTCATTGCATATACATTTTTTTTGATTTCCTGATATGTTCACTACTTCAGTGCGTGTGCACTTTTATCATTTGTCAAGATGATTTGTACTCATTAGGTTTATTTGTTGTAAAAATATTAGAGAGTTTTACAGTGCGTGGGCACTTTATGCTATTTGTACTCATTACGTATACATTTTTTTTGTGATTCCCAGTTATGTTCTGTATTACAGTGCGTGTGGACTTTCGTCATTTTGTTAACATGATTAGTATTCATTGTAAAATACATTTCGTCGTTTACTGATATATTCTGTACTACTGTGCGTGCGCACTTTTGCCATTTGTAAATATCTTTTGTACTCATTATATATTTTGTCATTGTCTGATATGTTATGTACTCGGTGCATGTGCACCATATTTACTTCATGTTCTGCACCCATATATCTGTATATATTCTGTAATTGAAAAGTTAATTAATTATGAAAAAATTTGTTGCTCATGGCAAGTCCAAATGACTCACCATCGCTGCCAAATTTTTGCCCCCCCCCCTCCCCCCAGTGGAGGGTTATGAAACACGTATGTTTTCAGTGTATTCATTGACAGCGATGGCGAGGCATGACAGAATCTCTGACCAGAGAGTTATTTATCGTTGCTAGTCTGCGCTTGACCGCGCGAGAGTGCAGTTGCGAGAATGTTGTGGTACGTAGCGAGTCGCGAGAGCATTTAGTTGAGTTGCGAGTTAGCAGTTGCAAGTTGCAGTCTGTCTGCAGTAGTCAGTCAGTACAGTAGTGTGTGAGGAGTCGACAGGCGTCGACATGGGTCTCTGGTCACGATTCAGGACGAGGTATATTGTTAAATAGGGTAATGAAGCAGCATTGCGCTCAGCTAATAATGTATTGTAATTGTAATTAATTTGTTCAAGAAATGCCCCAATAATAATTCTGTTTTCAAAGCAATCGTTATTAAAAAGAAAAAAAATCATTACAATTGAATGTTCATTTCTCAATTTTTGTGTCGAGTTTACATTGGGCCATTATTTTTCAATATTTTTGTAGCGAAGGTACAGTCGCTTTTATTTCAATTTAACGATGTTTTGTGGGAGCTCAACAACATTTGGGTCATTATTATTCAGTAATCTTGTGGGGAAATAACTTTTGGCACGTTTTCATTGTCATAGACTTTTCTTTTATTTTGCTGGGAAATCACACTTGGCTCTATTCACTTTAACATTTGTATTGTCTTGTAAGAATTTGCTGGGGGGTTACACTTGGCACAGTGTCCATTCACATTTAAAATATTTTCATTTTTATATTTTTACGGGAAGGTTATACTTGGCTCCATTTATATGTAATTAATATCTTTAATTTCTGCGGGGAGGTTACACTTGGCGACATCCGGTACAGGATCGTATTTCTTTGAGAATCTTCTGAAAAGTAGCCAGATATCTGCTCTCATTTACTTAATATAATTAACATTTGGCGCAACGCTTTTACTAATTTTGTGATTTTCTTCCACAGATCATCGGCAATTTTTGTTTGTTACTCTTTGCATTGTGCTTATTTCATTTGTGAATAATTGTAAAAATGCCGCGAAAGACTATTAATAGTGCATCGCGAGGTATTATGAATGAAATAACCGACTTCACCGATAGTACTTGTGACACGCAGTGTAATGATGACAATCGTGCGTTCACTGACAATCAGTGCGTTCCGACCACTAATGTTAATTTTGATTCTAGTGATGAACAGACGAATTCAGTTGTGTCCTCTGTTAATCCGACGACAATTGATGACGCGGGGCGTTCTGTTGCACTGAACGCTGCCCAGCTTGACACACCCGGTTTGGAAGATTTACGTAATGAACAGACAAATTTCTCTAATGAAACCGAACAGTATAGTCAGAATGCGTCGGATTTATTTAATTCCGTGATGGTGACTAACAGTGCACATCCGATTAGCAAACCTTTTGGTGAAACACAGAATGACCAAATGGTCACACAAAACGTGACAATTGCAGGTACACTATCAAACAACACGGAGAATAGAAACGCTAATTTTGGCTCGAATCAAATGATGGCATTGTTGCTACAAGTTCTTGAAAAACAAGACAGCCTTAAAGAAGATTTCAAACAACAACTTAGTGAACAGAACAGACAACAGAATGAAAAACAAGACAAGCTTAGTAAAAAATTAGACAACCTTAGTGAAGATAACAAACAGGATAACGAAAAACTTAAACAATACAAAATAATAATATCTTTAATTTCTGCGAGGATGTTACAACATCCACATAATAGTGCACTAACGTAGCTCTCTCTCACGAATCAAGTCAATTTCAACAGGCTTACAAACCGACCACTAGGTTAAAAGCCCTTATCTTACATACATTGTGTGACTTCGCTCACTATATGCAACACTACATTCATTACACTAATTATTTTTGGCGAAGTGGGAAAGGCGTCGTTTTCGTTTATGTCTCATGTTCGAACAGTGTGCTTAGAAAAAATTTCAGGAGCCTGCATCAGTTAGTAGTTGCTTTCTTGCCTTCTACCTCTTTACCACAACAAAGCTCCCCTGCTTGTCATTGTTCTTATTTTCATGGCTATTATGACTGGGGAGGTAGCAGTAATATCTAACCTCCTCTTATAGTATTAAAATGGGTAGGAAACCTAATACTTTATTTGTAAATAAATTACTTTCTTCAAGTGCTGTTATACACTCCTGGAAATGGAAAAAAGAACACGTTGACACCGGTGTGTCAGACCCACCATACTTGCTCCGGACACTGCGAGAGGGCTGTACAAGCAATGATCACACGCACGGCACAGCGGACACACCAGGAACCGCGGTGTTGGCCGTCGAATGGCGATAGCTGCGCAGCATTTGTGCACCGCCGCCGTCAGTGTCAGCCAGTTTGCCGTGGCATACGGAGCTCCATCGCAGTCTTTAACACTGGTAGCATGCCGCGACAGTGTGGACGTGAACCGTACGTGCAGTTGACGGACTTTGAGCGAGGGCGTATAGTGGGCATGCGGGAGGCCGGGTGGACGTACCGCCGAATTGCTCAACACGTGGGGCGTGAGGTCTCCACAGTACATCGATGTTGTCGCCAGTGGTCGGCGGAAGGTGCACGTGCCCGTCGACCTTGGACCGGACCGCAGCGACGCATGGATGCACGCCAAGACCGTAGGATCCTACGCAGTGCCGTAAGGGACCGCACCGCCACTTCCCAGCAAATTAGGGACACTGTTGCTCCTGGGGTATCGGCGAGGACCATTCGCAACCGTCTCCATGAAGCTGGGCTACGGTCCCGCACACCGTTAGGCCGTCTTCCGCTCACGCCCCAACATCGTGCAGCCCGCCTCCAGTGGTGTCGCGACAGGCGTGAATGGAGGGACGAATGGAGACGTGTCGTCTTCAGCGATGAGAGTCGCTTCTGCCTTGGTGCCAATGATGGTCGTATGCGTGTTTGGCGCCGTGCAGGTGAGCGCCACAATCAGGACTGCATACGACCGAGGCACACAGGGCCAACACCCGGCATCATGGTGTGGGGAGCGATCTCCTACACTGGCCGTACACCACTGGTGATCGTCGAGGGGACACTGAATAGTGCACGGTACATCCAAACCGTCTTCGAACCCATCGTTCTACCATTCCTAGACCGGCAAGGGAACTTGCTGTTCCAACAGGACAACGCACGTCCGCATGTATCCCGTGCCACCCAACGTGCTCTAGAAGGTGTAAGTCAACTACCCTGGCCAGCAAGATCTCCGGATCTGTCCCCCATTGAGCATGTTTGGGACAGGATGAAGCGTCGTCTCACGCGGTCTGCACGTCCGGCACGATCGCTGGTCCAACTGAGGCGCCAGGTGGAAATGGCATGGCAAGCCGTTCCACAGGACTACATCCAGCATCTCTACGATCGTCTCCATGGGAGAATAGCTGCCTGCATTGCTGCGAAAGGTGGATATACACTATACTAGTGCCGACATTGTGCATGCTCTGTTGCCTGTGCGTATGTGCCTGTGGTTCTGTCAGTGTGATCATGTGATGTATCTGACCCCAGGAATGTTTCAATAAAGTTTCCCCTTCCTGGGACAATGAATTCACGGTGTTCTTATTTCAATTTCCAGGAGTGTATTATTAAGGATAGTACGAGCTTCTGCAAGTGCTCAAAACCAGTTTGGCGCCTTATACGTTTGACACCCGTATTCGACAACTGTTCGACGTAGGCCTGGACGACAGTGTGTTTTCTCGTCACCACAACCGACTGTATCCTCGTTTCCTCGGGCAGCTGCAGCCCCAAACTCTCTCTCTCCCCCATCGTCGGCCCCTTTCTTGGGGCCTATGTTGAAGCCCTCTCCTCAGTTGGTGGATGATCTTCCCGGAGATAGCCAGCAGACGCCGGCTGCTAGCCCCGCGCCGCCGCATACTCCAGACCGATGGCAGCTCCGGGACCTTCCCCTAAACCCACTTCCCAGCCCATTTTCGGCGCTACCTCGGTTGGACGACACGGACGACCTCATGCCTCTTGCCCAGCCCGACATCGCCTTGCAACAGCCACTGCTTCGGTGTTACAGCTGCCTCACCCGTAAAGCGGCGCCCTACTATCTGGCAGTCGGATTCCAACGCCTCCTTCAGGAGGACTTAGCTGCAGATCAGCGTATTGATACTCTCTCCCCTGCAGTAGCCGGTGCCGCACCAGCTTTTCCAAGGGGGGAGGGGTGTACACCGGAGCCAAGGTAGCCCCTGACGACCGGCAACTCATATTACACCACAGAGGACGGGGTTGTCTATGTCCAAGGCGTACCAAAAGCACCATGCTAAACACCGGCTATTTCCATACAAGAGAATGGAAACAGACATTCCGAGCACTACTTTCTGCAGGGGGAGCTCGAGCCACGTCCTGCAGGAATTATCACTACACCAAAACATGATTGGCTGGAGACAGCCCCAAAGTTCACTCCGGATTCCGACCTTGTGGACTTAGACCACTGAAGATTACATCTTCGTCTCTGAATTTTGTGTATTACCATGAACCTTTGTGGAAAATTAGAAGTGAACTCTTGTTTGCCTCAATTAGAGGACTTTTAATGGCATCGTTATTGCTACCTTTCTTTTGTTGTTCAGATTTTAACCTTGTAAACGCCCATAAATCAAAGTTGTGCTTGTGAAAATTTGCGAATTGTCAGTCACTACAGCCACCAGAGGGCGCTGCACTCCCTCCCCCTCACCCTCTCATGACGTAATCCAAGATGGCAGTCTGGGAAGAAATGGCGAGAAAAGAATTCAGTCTGTATCTAGTTACTGGACTGGGAGGCAGGAACTGGCAGGACGGATGTAAATGTTATTGTGTTCAGTGGATAAGGCTGTTTGTTATTTGGTGAGGACCAATACGTTTCATGGAATAACTAAGACGGGGCTATGTCACACTTTGCAACTCAAGCTGATAAATGCGTGTGTGCTAACTGTAGATCATTCGATAAAAGTCCAGTCAGTCAGTCTTCTGAAGTGCTAGAGGCAAGATGTTCACCACACAATCTCCGCACGCCGCATTAAGATAGGCAATGCACTCGCTTACAATATGACCAGGGAGCACACCGGCTTATGGTACGGTCATGCGGTTGCTGCTAAGCACTTCCTCTTGTGTTGGACATATACAGGGCCTTCCTCCTTCCCATCCCCAGTGCAAGGACACCATTTGTTGTTGAACACGAACTGCTCCAGAGTTATAACATCTGGTGCTGCAGAATATTGTCACACACGCAAGTTGAAGTTATCATAGGAACTAAATATTCCAATGCAGAAAGAGAGAGAGAGACAGAGAGAGAGAGAGAGAGAGAGAGAGAGAGAGAGAGAGAGAGAGAGAGCAGAGAGGGAGCGAGCGGAGAGGGAGCTGATGATGACGCGAGAATATTTAAACAATTACACGCTTTATTCCAAAGAATACAAGGACTCCAAAAGAAGAAGATCGCGACACAGTTGTGAAACTGTCCCAGGGACACGTCGCTCTCTTTTGTGGAAGTCAAATCCAGAAAGCGATAAAAACCGCAATATCTAATTTTACACGCCAAAGAGACGATATCGGGAAGTCGAGAAAAATATCTCTTTAACTCTAAAAACTGGACACTCACCAATTTTCGAGTTTTAGCTGCTTGTTTTAAAGCAGTGCCAGACAGAGAGATATAGAAGTTTCTGACCCCTACAGCTGCTTTGGTGTTCATCACATTACTGAAGCAGTGAGTGCGCTGCCCGAGTCAGGAACGTTATTTTCGTCACTTCTCGATGCACGCACTCGTGTCAAGCACAGACAGGGAAATCAGAACAATAATGCAAACAGATTCTAAGCACTGTCCTACAGAAAAAAATGGCTGGAATTTTCGATGAATTTCCGGTGTCCTTCAGTTGCTGGCCTGTAGATGTTCTTAGGACACAATGGCAGAAGAAGAACAGCATTCCGACAGAGATGGATGGTCTGCTTGAGATTGTCTTTGAATACTTGAACGAAGAAGACATCACATTACTTTCACAACTTTTTGTAGATACCCTGCCCCCATTTTGTTCTAACCAATCTGTAGAGGCTCCTATGCCCCACCGAAAAGATGTCCTGTGAATGAATGGAGCACTCTGATTGGCTCTTACTGAAATTACCAGCTAAATTGCTGGTGCTGGCGGTGGCGGAGCACTGTCTGCTATTCGTTTTTGCAGAGAGAGAAATTACGAGGCTTCTAGCGGCAAATCTATTTTGTACAGATCGAAAAACTCATGCAGCAGCCATATTGCACTGACAGTTGAACCCTGTAAAAGTGGAATACACATCATGAAATATGGAAAGACACTTCCTCAATTACGCTGATTTGCTGTTGTCGAGGAAAGCTAGAATGTTTCGGTGTGAAAAGCGCCAAACTGCTGCTGCTGTCGGTGTGGGAGCACTGTTCCCGGTTTTCTGCAGGCTAGTTTGTACATAGTACAGTATTTACCATGAGGTTCCCTGTATTCTCCACCAAATTACAACCTTGCGGTGTCCGCCAATAAAAGTGGCTTATGATAACATGTAGCTCTATTTCTACTGAGGTAATAGTGATACACACGAGTTGACTGTTGTCTTTGATGCTCTCCTGGACAAAAGAGAACCATCTGCCACTTATTTGCATATGCGTTCAAGAATGACAGAAAGTGGATGGAGTGCTCAGTTGAGATGGAGTTGCAACCAGGTATGATTTAATAATAGACTGATGATGCATTCTAGAGAGAGAGAAAATGTGGCTGCAGGTCATTTAACCATGATTTTTTCCGTTGCTGCATCAGTTGTGTGCCATAACCTGGGTTCGACTCGTATACTGCTGTGTTATCTGTGTGTGCCTTTGACCACGCGATCGATAACAGCAAACCTCTCAGTCATAAGAGGACATCCTTCTCGTGTGTTGTGATGATGAAACGAGTCCATCCTGTATTGGCACTTTCCTCTAGATAATGAAGATTTATCCGACGTACTCCATTCTCCTGCCGCATCTTGGGCCTAAAGTAAAGTCTTCAGTTCCATAACTATGGTGATTCTCAGTTAGTAACAGCTGTTTGTGAAGTGCTCCATATCCCCATTACTAACCTGCTTGACAGATGTCCTCTTTATGGAGTTAGTGATGGCATGACATGTAACTTCACATGTCAGACACAGCTGATATGCGTTTGTCTCTTTCCTTCTGAGAAGCATTCTCCGTTACTAACGATCATTGTATAGGAGTGATGCTAGCATAGTATAATTTCTGAACCACGATCGCATGTGAACAGTGGGCGCTATACGTCTCTACAAAGCTATATTGTGCATGTATCACAAAGAATTGATGTTCTAAGGAAGTAGTTTTTCTAAGGAAGTATTTTTTTCATTTTACAGTCTGTCACCTTAGTTTATCGTAGATAAACCTGCAAGAGGAATGTGTGTAATGCGTTGGATATATATTTTCTACATTGCGATATTAACAGCGTTGCATTAGACATGACTAATAGGCCGGAAATCGCAACGTTCCAGCATTATAGCGCGTTTAAAATGGAGAACCGTGTAGCCTTAGGAGTGCATGTGTTTATGTTCCCTCTCACTAGTACATTCTTGGTATTGATACCAGGCACAAGAACAATACTTAAGAACTGATAGTGGAGCGATCACATGTACAAAGCTTCAGGGACTGCGGGGCAGAGTCTGAGGACCAATTACAAGATCCATAGGGATTGTCCCAAACCAACTTGGAATTTTACACTGTGAGATAGGTTCAAAAAGGGTGAATCGTTTCCAGATATGAGAGTGCCATGAATATGATTTACTAATGGCTGTTATCTCTGAAAGACATACCCATAGGATCCACTGCAGGTATGTGGTTGAACAGAAAGACTTCACTCCAAATTTAAGAAAGCATTTCTGCAGGAAAGCGTAACACTATATATCTGAAAAGCCAGTGTATTTTGAACATTTCTTACCACTCAATCTAGCGCTGAATGTTTTCAAAGTGAGGTGTCACATAGCACACCATCTACTGTATGTGATCATTCTCAATCAACCATTGCCTATAACCCAGTAGATATATCGCAGATGCTCTTACATGGCACCAAGATAGAATGCATTAAAAATAGTGGGGAAGTATTTAGTGATGGCAGGAGGGAGTTGCAAATACTGGCTTCATATCACGTTCCTTCGCCGAATCACTTTCTAAATTTGGTGATTTTATTACGAGCTTATACCGCCAGTGACGTGTATAGACCCTGTCTGTCTCTTAATACACACCCCTGCATTCACTGACTATACTGTGTGACGGTATTTGTGTGTATTTGTGTGGAGAACCATTTCATTTGGAAGTAATGTCATACCTCGATTTATAAGGCTTGTATAGCTTTTAACAAGGATATCGTCAGCGATGCTTGTGTGTGTCTGTATAACCAAGACCGCCTGTGACAGTAACATAGCCATTGCGATCGCGTTTGTAACATCTGATGGCTTGTAAGAAGATTACGTCTCTCTTCCAATGTGGTACCACATGCAAGAAAAAAAAACTTGTGAGACATATCCACCAATTGCTTATTTTCGCTCAGTATTGTTTCGTATCTCCAGGATTCAGTTATTGGGAAGTATTACACATAGTCGTAGGGCATGCATGATTAATTCGACGTGACCAGTGGGCTTTTTTAGTGTGTGTATTCCGACATGTGCAAAGAAAATGGCTTTGGCCTGTAATAAGGGAAGAAATGGATTTGACGTGGAAGATTGTGATAGATTTACGATTTTTTTGTGGAAAATTACGTCCAGTCTTAAGAGTGATACAGATATTTATATTTCCAGAGCGACAGCCGTCATTTGGGGACATTTCCGATACTTCGCTCATTGTCGAATGTCGTCCGATAGAGGCTGCAGTCGTAATATATAACTGTAAGTACAGTGATAAAATATAAGTTGTTAGTTTCGTAGGACGATTCTGCCTGGTTTGTGGGTAGTGGCGGTGGTCTGTGGCGGGAACGATTGATGGCTTATGGCGGGAGCCGTCCGAGTGGAGAGGCTGGCTGGAGTACTGGAATGTAGCTGACCTAACCGTATCGCCCTCTAGACGGCTGAATAGCGAACTAATACTCAGTATGAGTTGGGCAGCCTTCGTGATCATTTGTGTTCTCCATGCATATTTTCGTAGATGGAATAGGGATTTGTTTGCGCTGGACTCCCTGCCATTTAAATTGTTCTGTTGGCTGCTTCTTCAGATTTCCCGTCTTTATTTGGTCGAGGTTGACAGAACATCGATTGTGATGTGTATTGTGTGCACCTATATGGTGAAAGACGGCTACAAGACACGTTTGCAGATTCTCCCGACGTGCGAAACACCTTAGTTGACTTAGTAAAGTAGAAAGATGACTTGGAATCTGTTATATCAGTGACATATTCGCGAGTGGAACAAGCAATTTCCTCTATTTTTTGAGTTTACATATAAAGATCTTCGCACGAGACATAAGTTTCTAGTTACTCAGTGGTTTTCAGCACGTTACACCTCGCTGCACCTCGCTAAAGCTTCGGTTTTCTAGTAAATTAATTTTCAATCTTTATCTTCGGAATAATATTGTGTAAGCGATAAATAGCGTACTGCCATGTGTTTGATATCGAGAACTATTGCGTAAATGATATGATATGATATTATGGCACCAAGTGAAGATACATATGTTTTTGTTTTGCCAGGCCCTGAAGATGGTTGAAGAAAGCAAGCAGGTCAGCGCTAAAAACCGTAACATCATTGTGCCGAGGGGAATCAGCCCAGCCTTTGTACAACAGTTCAGGGAGTGACTACTGTCCATGAAGGGCGCTCTGATCACATATCACGCAAGCATGTGCGGAGGGCAGTTGCCTCGCGACTGTTGGCTGCAGTGAATGACCGACCAACCTCGCGGGAAACATCTACTGTTGCGAGGAGTATATACAGTGCATGTGCTATTTTTATTTTTATTTTGGGGGGGTCAGTCTGTCTTTGCAGTACATGCACGAGTGTCTGATGGTCGATAGCTACAGGGTGTTTAAAAAATGACCGGTATATTTGAAACGGAAGTAGAAACTAAACGAGCAGCGATAGAAATACACCGTTTCTTGCAATATGCTTGGGACAACAGTACATTTTCAGGCAGACAAACTTTCGAAATTACAGTAGTTACAATTTTCAACAACAGATGGCGCTGCGGTCTGGGAAACTCTATAGTACGATATTTTCCACATATCCACCATGCGTAGCAATAATATGGCGTAGTCTCTGAATGAAATTACCCGAAACCTTTGACAACGTGTCTGGCGGAATGGCTTCACATGCCGATGAGATGTACTGCTTCAGCTGTTCAATTGTTTCCGGATTCTGGCGGTACACCTAGTCTTTCAAGTGTCCCCACAGAAAGAAGTCACAGGGGTTCATGTCTGGCGAATAGGGAGGCCAATCCACGCCGCCTCCTGTATGTTTCGGATAACCCAAAGCAATCACACGATCATCGACATATTCATTCAGGAAATTAAAGACGTCGGGCGTGCGATGTGGCCGGGCACCATCTTGCATAAACCACGAGGTGTTCGCAGTGTCGTCTAAGGCAGTTTGTACCGCCACAAATTCACGAAGAATGTCCAGATAGCGTGATGCAGTAATCGTTTCGGATCTGAAAAATGGGCCAATGATTCCTTTGGAAGAAATGGCGGCCCAGACCAGTACTTTTTGAGGATGCAAGGACGATGGGACTGCAACATGGGGCTTTTCGGTTCCCCATATGCGCCAGGTCTGTTTATTGACGAAGCCGTCCAGGTAAAAATAAGCTTCGTCAGTAAACCAAATGCTGCCCACATGCATTCGCCGTCATCAATCCTGTGCACTATATCGTTAGCGAATGTCTCTCATGCAGCAATGGTAGCGGCGCTGAGGGGTTGCCGCGTTTGAATTTTGTATGGATAGAGGTGTAAACTCTGGCGCATGAGACGATACGTGGACGTTGGCGTCATTTGGACCGCAGCTGCAACACGGCGAACGGAAACCCGAGGCCGCTGTTGGATCAACTGCTGCACTAGCTGCGCGTTGCCCTCTGTGGTTGCCGTATGCGGTCGCCCTACCTTTCCAGCACGTTCATCCATCACGTTCATCCATCACGTTCCCAGTGCGTTGAAATTTTTCAAACAGATCCTTTATTGTATCGCTTTTCGGTCCTTTGGTTACATTAAACCTCCGTTGAAAACTTCGTCTTGTTGCAACAACACTGTGTTCTAGGCGGTAGAACTCCAACACCAGAAAAATCCTCTGTTCTAAGGAATAAACCATGTTGTCTACAGCACACTTGCACGTTGTGAACAGCACACGCTTACAGCAGAAAGACGACGTACAGAATGGCGCACCCACAGACTGCGTTGTCTTCTATATCTTTCACATTACTTGCAGCGCCATCTGTTGTTGAAAATTGTAACTACTGTAATTTCGAAAGTTTGTCCGCCTGAAAATGTACTGTTGTCCCAAGCATATTGCAACAAACGGTGTATTTCTATCGCTACTCGTTTAGTTTGTATTGCCGTTTCAAATATACCGGTCATTTTTGAAACACCCTGTATATGCAGAATGCATTAGTGATGTTTTTGTATGGCGCAGGATATGAATTGCGTTTACTACATACGGTATGCGGTGACTTATCCTGGTTGGAGATCAGTTTCACGCTGAAAAATTCAAGCTTTTGGTGAGAGTAGCGGGGTAGTATAACTGAGGTGTCTCTTTTTTATTTCATGATCTATAGACCACTTTCCCATGGTTTAACTATGGTGCAATATTACTGCTGTATGGTTTTTTCTAACTGCACATATTAGTTTTGCCGCTGAAAGTTTCGTAATTTGTGTGTGTGTGTGTGTGTGTGTGTGTGTGTCTGTGTGTGTGTGTGTGTAAAAAATAAATGGTGGACAGTGCTCCCACACTGCCAGAAGCAGCAGGTTGGCGGTTAAATTTAGTAAGAGCCAATCAGAAAGCTCCATTCATTTACAAGATATCCTTTTGTCGGGGCATAGGCGCCTCTACGGCGGCATCATTTCTACAGAAAGTTCTGAGAGTAACGTGTTGTCCTCTTTGTTCAAGTGTCCTGAGACAAGTTTAAGGACACTTCTGGTGGGATTCTGTGCTTCATCCGCCATTGTGGCGTTAAAGTACCTCCAGACCAGCAGCTGTTGGATACCGAAAATTCACCGACAGTGCTTTGGATGGTGTTTGCGTAGTTGTTCTGATTTCCCCATCTGTACTTAGACACCAATGTGTGCTTCGACCAGTGCGGAAAATAACGTCCCTGATTCCTGCAGCAGCAAATATGAACAAACCCCACTCACCGCTTCAGCAGAGTGATGAACACCACACTAGCTGTTCGACCAACAGATTTCTCTCTCTCTCTCTCTCTCTCTCTCTCTCTGGCAGTGCCTTCAAAGCAGTACCTTCAGACAAGCAGTTAATAGTCGAAAAGTGGTGAGCGTCTTGATTTTAAATTTACAGAAATACTAATTTCGACCTTCCGATATCGTCGGTTTGACGTGTACAAAATCAAATATTGCAGCTTATATCGGTTTCGAGTTTTGTTTCCCACGAAAGCGCGATAAAGTGTTTCTGGGATGGTTTCACAAGTGTGCCACGATATTTTAGAGTCCATGCTCGAGCTTGGCGGTATACGTCGCAAAATCAAAGCAAACTACCGTGCATGGATATTTCTGAAAGTGCGTTTAGAGATATTCAGTTGGATTCAGTAACTCCTGAAGCAGCTCGTGCTCAAAGACAAGGATATCGCCAACAAAATCGCGCGAAGTGTCTCTGCGATGGTTTCACAACCATTTCAAGACCATTTTCCTTTGGAGTCCATGTTGAAGTGTAGTCGTGGCAGTAATTCTCGGAATAAAACGTGCATTTGTTTAAATATTCTCGCATCATCAGCAAAGCTCTCTCCCTCTATCTCCCTCCCCCCCTCTCAGTCTCTCTCTCTCTCTCTCACTCTATTCTTTGTGCAATGTGTAATGGTACTTGAATTACGTAACCATCACGGCACCTCACCTCAACCTCTCAATACCAGCAATATTCTACTGTGTTTCTGTAAAAAAGTTAACATATTTCTGTGACAACATTCAGATTTGATTTAATTAATGTACAGGTACTTTGATACATCGATATGTTTATATTGCAATGATATTATTCTTTTGTGTATTCTTTCTTATGTTACTATGATCTGTGACGTACTTGTAACTCTGATTTTTGGGCGCATAAGCGGTTGTTAGAGAGTCAAGTCTTGGTCGTCATGTTGAAAAGACGCAAATTGTAGTCAGTTTATGAAATTTGAACCTTAACAGTGAGGAAGAGATTTTCAAGTATGTTTTACATTGTGAAGTGATGTTGCAATAAAAGTAATAAAAAATATGTGTAACTTAAATTCGGAGTGCTGATTACTTTTTTACATCACCAGTGTCCTAACTTGCAAAAGTTTAATCTTCAAGAATGGTTTATGAAACACATCTATAAAACTTCTGAATATCGCAGAATAACACCTAGGCCTCTTTGCATCCGAGCTTGGAATCATCACTACCTAGATTTTCGACGATTGAGCCATGAGTTCACAACGAGACCAGCGTGGGAAACACGAAAAATGAGTGCGTAGTTTATCCATTATTTCAAGAAATGACTTTATTAACTGTGATCTAATGACACCTACCACATAATATAACTTTGTTGTTGCCCGAAAATGCAATATTTAGCAGCGTGAGCAACACTACAATCATAATTAATTTTTGAGCTTTGTTGTGGTAGGGTTGTTAGAAGCGGTACATTTAGTTCCTGTGATAACTTCAAGTTGCGTATGTGACAATACTCTGCCGCTCTGGATGTAATAACTCCTGGAACAGTTCGTGTTCAACAATAAACGGTATCCTTGCACCAAGGCTGGCGAGGAGGAAGGCTCTGTGAATGTCCAAAGCAACAGGAAAACCTTAGTAGCTACCACGTGGAGGTACCGTAAGACGGTGTGATTCCTGTCCGTACCATAAGCCAGCACGAGGCCTGTGTGCCTGTGGGCACGATGGCGATGTGGTGCTCGGAGACTCTGGGGTGAATGTCTTGCCTCTTGCACTGACTGACTGGTCTTTTATCGAATGATCTACAGTTAAAGCACACGCATTTATCAGCATGAATTGTGAACTGTAACTTAGCCCTGTCTTCATTATTTCACGAAGCATATTCGTCTTCACCAAGTATCTTTGGTATTGCTAATACACTCCCCCCTTTTCAGGACAGACATCTCGTCCATTGAACCAAATATACAATTACGTCTGTCCTCTCAGTCCAGGAGCTAATACAGACTGAAATCTTTTCCTGACATTTCTTCACAGACCGCCATCATGGGAGCAGGGAGTGGGACAGACAACGTGCCCTCTGGTGGTGGTGACGTGAATTATGTCAGATGGGCTCTGGACCTCATGGTGAACGCACTGGATGGAGCTACAGCCTATGATAAGTCAAACTGTTTAAATAAACAATGCGTGTAAAATAAAGCCTTGCATCCATCTTATCCAGCAGCCCAACACAGATTGAGTCCTTATACCACCAATTACCAGTGGTAGGGGAGGGTAGTGGAGCAATGCGTACAAAATAAAGACCTATGTCCAACCTATCCAGCTGCTCAGCACAGACTGAGTCTTTTTTCTGCCAATTTAAATACTGAGTAGGTGAGCGGAGTGGAGGGGGGAGGCCAGGAGGGGAGGGGATTAGGTTAGTGAAGGTAGCCCAACTGCTCGCTTTTATCGCCAAAATCTAACTTCCCGCCGTGATGACTCTCCAACATTGCCACTGCAATGGTCGCCATTTTGGATCCGCCTTCTTCAATAAATTTGTCAACAATACAACGTGGGGCGATGCCGCTCGTGTCCCACTAGTAGCGCTTTGGTATTTTGAAAGTCAAAGGCATTGTCTTCCTTGATGCTATGCTCCGCTATCGGTTATATCTCTGTTTGTCCCAGTCCCACATGCCGTATGTGCTCCTCGCAGCATTTCGAAATACAGCACTAGATTTTCTCAATGCACTGTTAATACATTATCAAGCGATGATTTATATTCCAATAATGAGTATAAAATTATAATTTCAACCTTGCTGTAACCGCAATTATTGTCCTGTCAGTCTTGAAACAGGTACCCGTCAAACCTCTGTCCAAGAAGGTTGTTGCTAGAGCTCAGTTCTTTTCGACTCCTGACCCATTCGCATTATTCTAGCGCTGTCTTCAGAACATTTAATTATCGACCAGCTAAATCCTAGTTGAACTGCGAATTACGTATTAGACGAATACCAATTACGCTTCTGGGCATATCGTAAATACGAGTAATAATCGGCCTGAAGCTATCCATGGACAACGAAGGAATGACTGCCATGTGATGTTTACATCCAAGCGAACTCTTTGGTACTGTCGTCTTCTTCATTTTACTTGTTAAATGCAGCAGCATATACTTTTCTGTATCTGGAATACCAAAATTTTCCTTACGCCTGATATACGTTCCTGTCTAGGACTACAAAGTCACAATGGAAGCACGTATTATCAGGCGTCTCTCGGGATTCGGTTTGAGGTCGGATATTCGCCCATTGTACATCACCAACGTTTCTTTAGTTCTGCCTCACTATAAATACGATTTATGCTCTTATTAACTCATTTTACACTGAAGTGAAAAATCAGTTAACTTCAGAATAGAAGGGAAGAATATCAGTGCTGACCTGTGAGCGTTGTCTAAATTGTCACACAGCATCAACGAAAACCTCAGTCCATCAAAACTTAATCAGTCCTGGTTGACTGTTCTAGTTTCATGAACCTGAAGTACCTATATTCACTACAACTTAAGTGAGACCTTATAGCACTGAGCACATAGCAACAAGGTGGTCAAGCATTAATTACACTCCGCATCATACAAAATGTAGAAAGCGCTTCCTTCTACACCTTTAAATGAAATTTGTATGAGCTGATATCCTGCTTGGCTTTTCTTCGGGTTGTGAAGCAATTGGCAATGAATGCGTGAGTAAAATCAAAAAAAGTAGCACACCCGGAAAGACGACGTCGATTTTATCCTATTACGGCATATCCCACATCTGGGGTGGTACCTGGTTTCAACGTCGTCTTCCCACAGATAACGTAATGCCATAGCTACCAGAGTGACATCTATGTTTCCCCTTCAATAAGGTATTCTGGCAGCCAAATGCCTTACAGTTGGGCGAAAGTGTTAAGCAAGCATTCAACAATGTTACAGAGACCAACTCGATGAGCGAGTCTGAAACGGGACAAATTCTGACCTTCCGCGTGGCGAGGTGACGCTTTCGGAGAATTGCCACACAAGTTGGATGCGCTGCATCAATTGTACAATGATACTGGTATCAGCGCTCCCATGAACATTCTCACACACACAGACGAGTTTCTGAATGTCCATGCAGCAGAGAAGCCTGCCAGGATCGTCGTATTGTTGGGGTAGCAGGGCAGCAGTGGCAGACTGTACAACTATCACAGCACAGATAAGATGGCTTGTGAGACCAGATGTGTGAACAAGAATTGTTTCCAACCGTTTTTTAGCAGTGGGACTACGGGCAAGCCGGCCGGTGTGGCTGAGCGGTTCTAGGCGCTTCAGTCCGGAACCGCGCAGACTCGAATCCTGCCTCGGGCATGAATGTGTGTGATGTCCTTAGGTTAGTTAGTTTTACGTAGTTATAAGTTCTAGGAGACTGATGACCTCAGATGTTAAGTCTCATAGTGCTCAGAGCCGTTTGAACCATTTGACTACAAGCACGCACGCCTCTAGATTGTGTTCTACTCAGGCACAGCTCGACTGGTGCCGTCAGAGGATCACTTTGAAGATGGAATGGCGCACTGTGGTCTTCAGCGATGAAAGCAGATTCCCGCACGCAAGTGATGGTTATTTGCACGCGCGAAGTATACCTGGTGAGCGCTGTCTCCTAGAGGCTATTCACTGGAGACATGTCGGTCCCATCCCAAGCCTTATGGTCTGCGATGCGATAAGCTACCTCTCTCGTTCACCTTTGGTCTTTCTGGAGGAGACGCTAACCAGCGCTCGGTACGTGCAGAATTCTGTTACATACATTCTTTTTCTGGCCCACACATCGCCCGTGAAACTCAGCGTGCTCTGTAAGATGTGCAGCGACTTCCCTGGCCAGCACAGTCTCCACACTCGTATCCAGTCGAACACTTGTAGGATCTGATAGGACTCGTGCGACTCGTTAACCAACAACTCCTACAGTATTACGGGGAACAGGTCGAGGAGACGTGGCATGCCGTATCACAGGTCAGTATTCACCATCTGTACAACTGGATGCCCGAGTCAGCGCCTGCATTGCCACCTGTGAAGAACACACCACGTTTTCATACAGGTGTTTCAACGTGGGTTGTCCGCAACTCGTTATCTTGCGGTATCGTTCTCGCTTTCCCCGCACGGGGTCCCGGGTCGATTCCCGGTGGGGACAGGGGTTTTCTCTCCCTCAAGATGGCTGGGTGTTGTGTGTCTTTCATCATCATTAGACCCAGAAGAAGGCCGCTGCAATCGTGGCCGAACCGTTGGCTTTTCTCCAGCAGCAGTAGTTTTTACATTATGACGCCGTACCAAACCCATAAAACATTTATGTCGACTGACTCTGAGCGCGGAAGCCTACGCAATTATATTTCATCATCATTGACTCGCAAGTCGCCGAAGTGGCGTCAGCTAAAATGGACTTGCAATAGCCGGCCGAACAACACCGCATGGGGTCTCCCGGCCAATAATGCCATACGATCATTTCATTTCATTTTCAACGTGGTTGATTCATGATAACCCAGAAACGCATCTCCTACTGATCTGTAAGTGTAATTATTTTATGTACTTCATATGCACTATTGCAACAAAAATTCTTGAGTGAATTTGAAACCTCAAAGAAGGTCTACTAATTTTTTTTTCTGGGCAGTGTATATCTGAGGCAGCGGTCTTATTGATCCCACTTCACCACCATGCGCACAGCAGTCACAGCTACGAGCAGACAAGCGCTGGGATATACATTAATTGCTTCTGCTTTAACATCTGGTCCACGTATTCCTGCCCTCCTATCACTTTTCATCTTTAACACGCATATCTGGACCGCAAAGAAGAAACTTTCATTAATATCAGAGAACAATTCTTTCTTTTTTCACCACATAACGAAAACTATTTTTCTAAATCCTGTCCCGACTTTGGAATAAGTTCCTTCTAATAATCCGAAACACGTCTCTAGCATCGAAGCACAAGTCACTTCAAATCACATAAATATCCGTAACCGTTTGCGAATGGAACGTTTACCATATTAAAGCCATGTATTTACCTTTCGCACGATACATTTTCCATTTCCTGAGTTTGATAACTAGGGCAGTTTTCCGCAGTTTCTGTCAATTAAGTTCGCTATGGCGTAATAAGTAACTTAAATATCCTTTCCACGAGTGTATACGCAGATTCTCCTGTCAGTATTGTAATTATTAGCAACAGCAGTGGCAATACTGCTGTATTTATCACTATATAGTCAGTGCTGTTATTCCATATGAACTTCGATTCACACCAGTCTACTAAAAACCATACTTTCACTTCTGTTACTACTGCTATACCTCTCTTTTATAATTCTGTAATAGCAGGTTGGGGGCTGTGTTAGCAGTCGGTGCAGTGATCGCTTCTTGCGCCTCTGCCATTGATTTATAAAGTCAAAAATGCAACGTTAAACTGTGGGTCCCTTTATGACCGCTCAAAGATCAGAGGAAAACAGGAACATAACATCTCCAATAGGACCACAACTAGAAAAACACAGTGGTGTTTCAACCAAACGTTGGGTTGCGAGCAGCTTCTTCAATGACGCTTAACATGCAATGATTCGAAATAGGAAAATTTTAATCCGCAGTGATATGATACGAAGGCCCTAATATGATTTGGTTCAATAAGTAAATAAATGAAATGTGGAAATGCCTTAAAGTTTGCAGTTCGATCTCTGCATAAATGCATAAAAACCTAGGAGATATTCTCATGCCACCAACAATCTAGTCTACAAAAAAAGAAAGACAAAAATCGGATAGAGTTCTGGCACATTTACGCATGGTAAAATGTACCTAGTGACAGATGAATGAACAGTGATAAGATATGCAGATAAGCACAAGGGCGACATGTTATTAATCCAATTTTCTTGCGCTTCCAGTTGCGTCAGGTCATTAATTACAATAGAATTTTCTAACGGGTGCTGCTAGCCACCGTCAAGTGGTGAGTGCATTCTTAGGTGACATGTTAATGATTTAGCAAGTGATGAATTTTTCAAACAAACTGTAAATCATTCTTCGATTCTGACTTACAGAGACTTACAGGTCTCGTAGTTCTTACTAATAAGTTGCAGTTTCGTTTTTTGAACAGACGGCACGTAACAAAGCACAAAAACTAATTATGTTGTCAGTCGTAAAGTACTTCAATGACTCGTCACACATCATTATCACACAACATTCAAGCGAACTATCAAACATGTAGTTAGCAAAATAAGAAACTAATCTGACATACGTGTAACGCTGTCAGAGGTTAGAAGCTAGAAGAGATCAAGACCCAAAGTGTACTTATGGTATGAAGCTTAGCAAGAAGGAAAGCTCCAGTGCAAGTAAAGCAAACAACCCGAAAATTATTAATCTATGTTAAGTTCACACAAAAAAGTTTTCTGTCATTTGCTATCTGACTGTCCAGCCGTCTATTAAGATCCGTTTTTCTCAGGAACTGGAAGATTTATTGCCTTAAATTTTATGTTGTATACGGAGCCTTATGTTCCCTTGACAGTGTATTAAATGCAGGTATCTACAAGATGAAATCAAAAGATATAGCTATTTATGTCACCCCAATGTACCATGGACCTAGCCGTTCGTGGGGAGGCTGTCGTGCCTCAGCGATACAGATGGCCGTACCGTAGGTGCAACCACAATGGAGGGCTAACTGTTGAGAGGCCAGACAAACGTGTGGTTCCTGGAAAAGGGCAGCAGCCTTTTCAGTAGTTGCAGGGGAAACAGTCTGAATGATTGACTGATCTGGCCTTGTAACACTAACCAAAACGTCCATGCTGTGCTGGTACTGCGAACGACTGAAAGCAAGGGGAACTACAGCCGTAATTTTTCCCGACGGCATGCAGCTTTACTGTATGGTTAAATGATGATGGCGTCCTCTTGGGTAAAATATTCCGGAGGTAAAATAGTCCCCCATTCGTATCTCCAGGCGGGGACTACACAAGAGGACGTCGTTTTCAGTAGAAAGAAAACTGGCGTTCTACGGATCGGAGCGTGGAATGTCAGATCCCTTAATCGGGCAGGGAGTTTAGAGAATTTAAAAAGGGAAATGGATAGGTTAAAGTTAGATTTAGTGGGAATTAGTGAAGTTCGGTGGCAAGTGGAACAAGGCTTTTGGTCAGGTGAATACAGGGTTATAAACACAAAATCAAATACGGGTAAGGCAGGAGTAGGTTTAATAATGAATAAAATAATAGGAGTGCGGGTAAGCAACTACCAGCAATATTGTGGCCAAGATAGACACGAATCCCACGCCTACTACAGTAGTACAAGTTTATATGCCAACTAGCTCTGCAGATGATGAAGAAATTGATGAAATGTAAGATGAGATAAAAGAAATTATTCAGGTAGTGAGGGGAGACGAAAATTTAATAGTCGTGGGTGACTGGAATTAGAGAGTAGGAAAAGGGGGAGAAGGAAACATAGTGGGGGGAATATGGATTGGGGGAGAGTGAAAGAGGAAGTCGTCTGGTAGAGTTTTGCACAGAGCATAACTTAATCATAGCTAACACTTGGTTCAAGAATCATAAAAGAAGGTTGTATACATGGAAGAATCCTGGAGATACTAGAAGGTATCAGATAGATTATACAATGGTAAGACAGAGATTTAGGAACCAGGTACTAATTTGTAAGACATATCCAGGGGCAGATGTGGACTCTGACCACAATCTATTGGTTATGAGCTGTGGATTAAAAGTGAAGAAACTGCAGAAAGGTGGGAATTTAAGGAGATGGGACCTGGATAAACTGACTAAACCAGAGGTAGTACAAAGCTTCAGGGGGACCATAAAGGAACAATTGACAGGAATGGGAGAAAGAAATACAGTAGAAAAAGAATGGGTAGCTCTGACGGATGAAGTAGTGAAGGCAACAGAGGATCAAATAGGTAAAAAGACGAGGGCTAGTAGAAATCCTTGGGTAACAGAAGAGAGATTGAATTTAATCGATGAAAGGAGAAAATATAAAAACGCAGTAAATGAAGCAGGCAAAAAGAAATACAAACCTCTCCAAAATGAGATCGACAGGAAGTGCAAAATGGCTAAGCAGGGATGCTAGAGGATAAATGTAAGGATGTAGAGGCTTATCTCACTAGGGGTAAGATAGATACTGCCTACAGGAAAATTAAAGAGACCTTTGGAGAAAAGAGGACCACTTGTATGAATATCAAGAGCTCAGATGCGAACCCTGTTCTAAGCAAAGAAGGGAAAGCAGAAAGGTGGAAGGAGTATATAGAGGGTCTTTACAAGGGCGATGTACTTGAGGACAATACTATGGAAATGGAAGAGGATGTAGATGAAGATGAAATGGGAGATACGATACTGCGTGAAGAGTTTGACACAGCACTGAAAGACCTAAGCCGAAACACGGCCCCGGGAGTAGACAACATTCCATTAGAACTACAGACAGTCTTGGGAGAGCCAGACCTGACAAAACTCTATCATCTGGTGGGCAACATGTATGAGACGGGCGAAATACCCTCAAGAAGAATATAATACTTCCAATCCCAAAGCAAGCAGGTGTTGACAGATGTGAAAATTACCGAACAATCAGTTTAATAAGCCACAGCTGAAAAATACTTACGCGAATTCTTTACAGACAAATGGAAAAACTAGTAGAAGCCAACCTTGGGGAAGATCAGTTTGGATTCCGTAGAAATATTGGAACACGTGAGGCAATACTGACCCTACGACTTATCTTAGAAGAAAGATTAAGGAAAGGCAAACCTACGTTTCTAGCATTTGTAAACTTAGAGAAAGCTTTTGACAATGTTGACTGGAATACTCTGTTTCAAATTCTAAAGGTGGCAGGAGTAAAATACAGGGAGCGGAAGGCTATTTACAATTTGTACAGAAACCAGATGGCAGTTATAAGAGTCGAGGGACATGAAAGGGAAGCAGTGGTTGGGAAGGGAGTAAGACAGGGTTGTAGCCTCTCCCCGATGTTATTCAATCTGTATATTGAGCAAGCAGTGAAGGAAACAAAAGAAAAATTCGGAGTAGCTATTAAAATCCATGGAGATTAAAAACTTTGAGGTTCCCCGATGAAATAATACTGTCAGAGATAGCAAAGGACTTGCAAGAGCAGTTGAACGGAATGGATAGTGTCTTGAAAGGAGGATATAAGATGAACATCAACAAAAGCAAAACGAGGATAATGGAATGTAGTCGAATTACGTCGGGATTAGATGGGTAGATCACATAACTAATCAGGAGGTATTGAACAGAATTGGGGAGAAGAGGAGTTTATGGCACAACTTGACAAGAAGAAGGGACCGGTTGGTAGGAGATGTTCTGTGGCATCAAGGGATCACAAATTTAGCATTGGAGGGCAGTGTGGAGGGTAAAAATCGTAGAGGGAGACCAAGAGATGAATACACTAAGCAGATTCAGACGTGTATAGGTTGCAGTAAGTACTGGGAGCTGAAGAAGTTTGCACAGGATAGAATAGCATGGTGAGCTGCATCAAGCCGGTCTGAGGACTAAAGACAACATTTTCATAGTCGCGGACCCAGTCATAAAAACTTCTAGGGTACTTACCACTGTCCTAGAATACCGATATTTGAAAGATTTAGAGGTTTCACAGTACAAGTAAAGTAAAGAATGCGAAAACTGTGAATGTCTCTTTCTCTCAGGAACGATGTGACGTAACGTGTTAGCATAAGACGTTCTACGTTCATCAGGGACGTTACATTTTTTTTATAATCGCAAACTCACTCATCAAAAACCAATGGGTACTTCCCGTTAACCTAGAATCATGTCATTCGGCAAGAAGCAAGGTTGATGGAATAAGCAAGAGGAAAATCCGGAAACTTTTAACTTTTAATTATAACACACGAAAAAATATTACTTTTGTCATTTGTTTCCCGACTCCAGACATGAAATTAAAACATTCCTGGAAGTCCTGGAGTCCCTGGGACGGATTTCTTGCCAATAACAATGTTGATAATAGGCAAAAATCGCTAATATCCTCGATAACTGTGGTGGATAAACTGTCTACATGAATGATTAAATCTGTACAGAATCCCCAATGCGTGTGTCCTACTAGCACCTGGCCATTTCTTTCAAGTTAGTTTTATTGGCCTTTTGCAGTAAACAATATGGCCATTGTAATTGCTTGGGTCAGTGGCGTGAGTTAAATTTTAAATACACATGTACTTTATACATATATAACACCATAAAATTAAAAAAGCAACTGCAGAATTTTATATGTCAGAATTCTCTCTGCATCTTGTACCCCATTAAGCTACGCATTTTGAGCTTATTCTCAATTATTAATGTTCTAATATATGCTTATAAGAAATATTCATTTTTTAAAATGTTTTCTTCAAAGTTTACTTTGATATGAACCATGTTTGGCACATCAAAAAAATATGTGGTCATGATCTCCGTTGTCTTCTGGACGTTCACGAAATGTGAGATAGTCTGTCGCTCCAATTCTGTACAAGTTTTGCAGGCGAACATGCATGTCCCAACATGTTACAGATCCTAGTTAGTTTCATTTTGGAAACGCGTAAAACGAAGCCTGTCACTCATGTACGAGTGACATATCACCTAACATTACCGCTGGATATATTTCGTAAACCACATCAAATACTGACGAATCGATTCCGCAGAGCGAACGTGAGGAGAGGGGATAGTGTAATTGTTTAATACAAACCATACAAAAATGCACGGATGTATGTTTTTTAACACAAACCGACGTTTTTTTTAAATGGAACCCCGTTCATTTTGTTAGCACATCTGAACATATAAACAAATACGTAATCAGTGCCGTTTGTTGCATTGTAAAATGTTAATTACATCCAGAGATATTGTAACCTAAAGTTGACGCTTGAGTACCACTCCTCCGCTGTTCGAGCGTGTGTATCGGAGAGCATTGCAACATACATCGCGTTTCTACAGAATGATCTGCCAACGTTGCTCGAAAATGTCCCACTGGAAACGCGTCGACATATGTGGTATCAGCATGATGGTGCACCTGCACATTCCGCAATTAACACTAGGCTGACCCTTGACAGGATGTTCGATGGGCGTTTCATAGAACGTGGAGGACGCATAAATTGTCCAGCCCGTTCTCCTGATCTTACACCTCTGGACTTCTTTCTGTGGGGTACGTTAAAGGAGAATGTGTACCGTGATGTGTCTACAACCCCAGAGGATATGAAACAACGTATTGTGGCAGCCTGCAGCGACATTACACCAGATGTACTGCGGCGTGTACGACATTCATTACGCCAGAGATTGCGGTTGTGTGGAGCAAATGATGTCCACCACATTGAACATCTATTGGCTTGACATGTCGGGACACACTCTATTCCACTCCGTAATTGAAAACGGAAACCACGTGTGTACGTGTACCTCACCCCTCATGGTAATGTACATGTTCGTCAGTGAAAACTACCAATAAAAAGGTTTTAGCATATGGGCGTAATGTGCTGTTCCAGTCTCTTCTGTACCTAAGGTCCATCACCGTTCCCTTTGGAACCCTACGTAATTCGGTGCTCTCCGATACACACGATCGAACAGCGGAGGAGTGGTACTCAAGCGTCAACTTTAGGTTACAATATCTCCGGATGTAATTAACATTTTACAATGCAACAAACGGCACTGATTACATGTCTGTTTATATGTTCAGATGTGCTAACAAAACTAATGGGGTTTCATTTAAAAACGTATGTTTGTGTTAAACATACATCCGTGAATTTTTTATGGTTTGTATTAACCAATTACATTAGCCCCTCTCCTCACGTTCGGTCTGTGGAATCGATTCGTCAGTATTTGATGTGGTTTACGAAATATATCCAGCGGTAATGTTAGGTGCCTCTCCGTGTGTGTGTGTGTGTGTGTGTGTGTGTGTGTGTGTGTAATTTTATCAAAAGAAATAGTCACAGAACTTCGTACACAAATGGAATTAGGTAAGGCGTTATCGGCTAGGAGAGCACGTCTGGGAGTGTTCGGCCGAATAATGCAACGTATCTTAAAAATTTCCTTATTCTGTTGTATGCAGTGATGACGTGTGACGTAGTGATGAGAACGCGGATGTATTTATTTACATTCTATTTCTACGTAGTTTTTCTCAATTTTTATAACACGCCCAGGAAAAATCAAGGTTATACCATTATTGATCAAACATGTGTGGACTAGTATTACCCATTTCAAAAGTGAAATAGAGTTCCATTGCGTTTCGTCATATTAAGAACACTATTCCACCGTTTCTGTTGCGTATTATATCTGAGTAGATAATACTAGACTAGCGTGCCAAAATATGTATATGTTCGATTAAAATATGAAAAAAGATAGTAAACGGCGAAAATGGTGCCTTTGTTCCTCCCG
Organism: Schistocerca cancellata; assembly: GCF_023864275.1. Classification (NCBI taxonomy): domain Eukaryota; kingdom Metazoa; phylum Arthropoda; class Insecta; order Orthoptera; family Acrididae; genus Schistocerca; species Schistocerca cancellata. Next base: position 982,136,747 of record NC_064626.1, on the reverse strand, counting down.
GATTCCTTTTATTTCTTTTACAACGCTGTGAACATTTGATAGAACGCTTCTGCCTCCCTTCTGCGTGTGACGAGTGAAACTGCTTTGTTCCGGGAACAATTGAAGTTCGTCATACGCTTTCGATTAGTTTCTGAAAGTGCAGAAATTGTTTTATGATTGGGAATTCGGCTGCAATTCGGTTGTCAATCGCAAAGAAATGGAGAAAGCTATTGTCTCATTCAGCTGCAAAAATTGTTTTCATCTTTCCGATTTCTATTAACTGTCGATCACATAGTCATTACAAATGCAACATGTGTATCTGTACTCCTATCCAATCATCTGAGCCAGCCACATGCTGTCGTAGGGAGAAAAGATCAAGGTGAAAGTCGAGAGATGAAAGAAAAGAATATAAACTAAAAATTATGAGAGAAGTGCTGAAATGATAATATGGGAGAAATTTGGTTTTTGTAAGGATTTTATCAATACTAGTCCATTTACGTACAATTAGTACTTACTTTCTCACCAATAAGAGAAAATCTGAGTATGATCTTCAAGCGTCCTTGTTCTCAACAGCTTGAAAAATCATATAAATGTGAAGAAATGGCTTAACAAAAGAATCTTTATTTTTATTTATTTATTATATCTTTGTTAGTATTGGGGCGTAGGTGTCAACTGTAGAATGACATGGAAAACGTCTTAACACACCAGTACGAATATAAAATATACACGATATAATCTAGTAATACATGGAATTACGAAATTTCAAACTGAGGAAACACTGACAAAAATGCACAATAACAAGAACAAATATAAGCATGCACTATGAGGTGCTACTGCAAGTTACAAATTTTTATTGTGGCATAGATATGGTCAGCAATAGTTTACTAGTGGGAACTATCTCAACATTCACCTTGCATAATAAGGGAAAATTATGAAATGTCCTAATCAGAATGGTAGTTTCAGGTAAACAAGCCTACATCGTCTGTACAAGAACTGGTGACTTGCTTCGCAGTGGATTTTACAATTATTATGCGACAATCAAGCAGACCTGAAGCACTGATATGTAAACATTTCCGTCCAAAATTTCATGAAGTTCACGACATAGTTAGTGCGCCGTTCTTGCAGTAATTAACAGAAGTCTTCTTTCGGAGAAAAATGCTCAACTTTATTTTTTAATACCTATCTTTCATCTCAAGCAAACTTCAATTTTTGTATAAGCCTATTGCAAAAGATATTTTCTTTTATTTATGAGTATTGCACATATGTACTTACTGAAGTGATCATCACATTAATGATAGTGACACTTACGTTCGACTGGACGTTGATGTTCCTCTCAAAGTTGTTCTTGTTGTGAATGTTTATACTACAAAGTCGGGGTCAGAAACCCACAATTTCTTGAATAGACATCGCATATGAGCCGAACACTCAAGTTTTATCTACAACGTGGTATGTGACTGAGGTTATTTGTCCTGAAGCATTAGCCAATCTGTCACCAAGAAGTGAAAATACATGAATTTGATAAGTTTCATTGTATGACAGACTCAGGTGTGAACACTACTATAATCCCTGAAATACATTCGCAGTTACAAATATGGACAGCCATCAGCTGCATAATTGAATAACGAAAATTTCTGCCGGACCGCGACTCGAAGCTGGTTTCTTCGCTTATCGCGATCAGTCGTATACAATTAGGCTATTCAATTACTTTTCTCGGCCAGACCTAAATTACCATGTTATCAGCGATGAGTCTAAAACCAGCACTCTTACATCCGTTATGTATATTCCCGTACAGAGGAGACATTTTAACTCAAAGTTGTTGGCGCCTTGAGGTGACTTCATTTTGATTCAGCAGGGTGTCTAAAGTACGGACTGTGCTCGAGCTATCATCAGATCAAGAATTACATTGTGTTCTTTTTTTCTGTACTACTCATGCCGCCATCGTGATAAAGCTTAATGTCAGAGCAAGCCGGATCGTAAGTAAAAAACTAGACATGCTGGGTTTTATTGCTGTTAAAAGTTGGCCTATTGGCTGTGACCATGAGTTGCTTTTCACCACATGACATTTTGATGTATTATTCTGCCCCTGACCAGAGGTTCCAAAAATTAATAGCAGACATGGCTGCTTTACTGGTATATTCATCATGTCAAGAAAACAAGTTATAATTATCAAGAATAAAAGTAGCCCTAGCATGAATCAGTGACTAATACCTCACGTTTTAGTACACTAATCAGAGGCTAGGAAGTTTTCTGTAATGTGAAATTGTAAAGCTACTTTTTGCGTCAAGTTACTTCTACAAAACCGGAACTAATGGAATGCATTACCACCAATGTTGCAATCCTAAAATTTATTTCATAACACTCTGAGGCCTCCATAGACGAAAGGATGTCGCAGAAAATACCAAAACACCGGAGTTTTTGTTTGTAACCTATTCCCACCTCGTGCAAGAACGAACAGGATATCTGACAGATACAACAGCAGTTCGTGACATCGATGTACGCGTCTGTCATAGTTGTGAACAGTCTAATACGGTAGTTTCATTATAAATAATTTATTTATCGTTCATCCCCGTAATATTAGCGGCTCTCTCTAACAGCTAGCCAGGAGTTCTACTTTTGCGTTATGTTCACTTAATTACACAGACATTACAGAAACAACTTTTAATATAGGCGACAACACTCAGATGTAAGCATAACACATATTGGGTTGGTTCATAAGTTCATAGCGTGTTTGCTTAATGTGCTGGTATTCCAGGTGCTACGGATTTGTTTATCGGTTGTCATTTTTTATTCGTAGTTCAGTGTTTCTATTCTAGTTTACATATTGTCATTTCCTTATTTGAAGATGTGAGTGGAGCTGTGGACGATAGAAAATGGAGTGCCAAGTGGATAAATCGGAAAATTTCCGACATATTATTCTTCTTGTGAGCAGCAGAGGGGTGACAGCAGCGGAGGCAGTCTGCAATATTTGCGCCTTGTATGGGGATAATGCCATTGGACTGAGCACGGCAAGAAAGTGGTTTTGTCGTTTTCAGGAATATCGTTTTTACATTAGTGACTCTCCACGTTCTGTAAGATATGATGAAAATAACAAACTCATTAATCCACAATTATCTGCGTCAGTGTACTCGAGAACTAGCGAATGTGATGAAATTGTGATCATCCAACCATCGTTCGACATTTGCATGCAATAGGGGAGGTTTAAAAATTGGGTGTGGGTACCGCAAGTTTTAAGCAAAGATCACAAAAATCCGCGCATCGCCATATGTTCATCTCGGTTTGCTTTTTGTCTAATGCCTCGTGGACAAACCTACCATTCCTATCCTGTATGTTACTGATGATGAGAAATGGTGTCTTTATGCCAAAGTAAGGAAAAGAAACGAATGGTTGAGCCCAACCAAAGCAGCAACTGTTTGTGAAAGAATTTCGTTCTTCTACAAAAGATGATGATATGCGTCTGGTGGAACAGCGACGGCGTGGTGTGCTACGAATTGCTTCTCCGAGGTGTAACCATCACTGCTGACATTTATTGTTAACAACTGCGATGTCTTGCAGACGCAGTCCAAGAACAACGTTCAGGAAGACTGCGTGAAGTGATGCTGCTCAACGATAACGCCCGCCCACATTCTGTTACATTGACAAAAAGCACTACACAGGAGTTGGGGAGTCATTCCTTACCCAAATTATTCACCTGATCTTGCGCCCTCAGATTTTCACATTTTCCGTTGTCTGTTGAACAACTTTCCAGGATCTTTTTCCGGGTGAAAATGAGCTCGTAACATGTTCTTCGCCTCAAAACCACGTGATTTGTACTTTCGATGAAACGAAAAGTTGCCTCAGTTTTAGCATACTTTCGTAAAAATTCAAGGAGAATATATTAGTGATGACTAAAGATTCGGTGTGTGTATTTCTTGTGTTTATTAAAATTACGAAGAAACGCTAAAAACTTATGCACAAACTTAATATACATGGTGATAATCAGCAGAAGCCATATTAGAGAAAAATAGAGGTTATATTGATTCACAGAAGGTAGAAGAACAAAGAAAAATCATTACTACGTAGGTTTAAGCTGAGAGCACCCGTACCAATGGATGTGAGGCCCGGGGATGTAGAGGGAGAGAAAGATGAACTTGACAGAAAGGGGGAAACAAAGTGAAATGACTGACTGAGAAACGAAGAGAGAACAGAGGCTAACTGAGAACAGATGATGGCCTTTGCTTCAGTGTTTAACAGAGGAAATCGACCTCTTAATGCCGCAAGTTTTGAGGGAAAAGTTATGACAGTGACAAAAGAAAGTACTTCACCTGTTTTGTAATGTATAACACGGAATTCAATTGTCCACAGAATACAGGGTAGGTTGTCCCAGATGTATACATCAAAAACAGAGCAAGAGTTTGCGAAAAATATTGTTTTATGCATGTGCGCAACTGGAGACTCAGATAGGTGAGGCATTGTCATAAGATAGCTGGTACCTAATTTCTGATGCGAGGTAGCAGTGTGTGTGTGTGTACTGACGAGTCGAAGAAGACAAAACGCATGTTAGTCACTTAATTTGTCAGGCTGCATCGATACTAACTAAGCGTACGAAGCGCTGACGCATTCAAATAGACGGATGCATGAAATATAACACCATACCTGCACTGATGGTTAGAGGTGACTGACTAGAAATTTCGCTGCTCGTATCGTGCTAGATTGCGCTACTGTAACCCGTTCGTGTTCTGACATTTCTGTGGTGAAAGACCCGTAATTCAAGGTGCAATTTTTGTCAAGACCCTTACTGTGAAAATTATTATTTTAGAGATTGAAGCCTCTGACACGACTGAAAATGTGAAGATGAAGATTTAAGATGAGGAAGGTATTCCTCCAGGTCAACAACGATTACTGGCACACAGTTAGATGAGAGGAGTCTTCCATAACATTGAAAAGGAATCCACTTTACACTTGGCGCTTCGTCTCCTTGGAGGTGCCGTTAGTCCTACCTTCCGCACTTTGGCCTACACAAAACAATTACGATTTATCGCGAGGGTTATGACAGAGTATATCCACGTGCAACTAACTTTCGCTAGAAGAAATGTGCACATATCAACAACATTCAACCCAAGAAGAATGTCTCGAGCTAAAGTCTGTACGTTAAATGCAACTGTTACTACTTGGACTCAGCCATTGGAAAATTTACAGTTCATATAATAAAACAATCTATAAATAAAACTGTTTAACCCAGTAAAGAAGGGGTTCAAAAATGGTGCAAATGGCTCTGAGCACTATGGGACTTAATTTCTGAGGTCATCAGTCCCCTATAACTTAGAAGTACTTAAACCTAACTAACCTAAGAACATCACGCACATCTATGCCCGAGGCAGGATTCGAACCTGCGACCGTAGCGGTCGCGCGGTTTCAGACTGTAGCGCCTTGAACCTTTCTGCCACTCCGGCTGGGAAAAGAAGTGGTCTCAGAATACTGTCTTTGACTGTTAATCAAAACGTCCAAGTTCTCGGGTTCGGTTCAACTCTCTTCTGAAATTTTAAAAGCGAATAATCTAGGTCAGCTTGAAATGTCCCCTCAGAAAAATTTATGAATTACTGTGCTGATAAAACTCTTACGATATTTGATTTTCAAACAGCTGAGCAAAACTGAACGTACTCAGACATTTCGCTCTTTACCTATTCTGATCAACACTAAACTGACACAAAATATTTTTAGCGCAACGCAATCTGACTTTCAATAATCCCTACAAAAGAATGTCCCTGACTGACATTAACCTATACCTTTCACAATCACTTACCTCACAAAAATCTTCGTTACTCGAACTACTGCAATACACCTAGCGCCACTACTGCCAGCTAAATAAGATTCTAACTACTGAAGGCACTGACTACTGATAGGCATAGTTAGCAAATGAAAGATTTTGATAGAGAACAAACAATGTATTTACCTTAATAGTGTTCAAAAGTCATTATATATATATATATATATATATTTAAGTTCATGAAATCCAGTCTTACAAATTTACTCTCTCTGATGGGCATACGTCCAGATCATCCGCTCTCAAACCTTCGCCATTTCTCTCCCCACATCCACCACTGCTGGCGGCTCACCTCCAACTGCGCAACGCTATGCGCTGTTTACAGCCAACTGCCCAACACTACAATAGCAACTTCCAACAATGAAAACTAGCCACAGACTGCACAAAGCACAGCCAGTGATTTTCATACGGAGCGCTACGTAGCGTTACCAATATAACAACCTAAACAGCCTACTTATAAGCTCTTACCGTGACTGTTATTGATCTCTAATCAAACAAGAAGTTTATTCCTAACAGTCACAGTTTGTTTATATCTGCAACACGTTTTGAAGGTGGGATCCCATGCTATACCTGCAAGACCGGACAGATAGTTTAATTTGTGGAAGGGGGCCAAAATAAGAGGCTGTCAGTTGCACTCGAACATACTACTTTATTCTTTTGACAAACATTACAAGCGTAAAGGAAACATTAAAAACAGAGCAAGCGAAACATTAATTTTAGAACTTAATTACATGCTAAATGCGACATTCAGTCTCATAGCTCAAGTGCAAAACAACTTTAATTTAAAACCGGCTGAAGGCCAATAACTTAAGACTCAAAAACAAGAATTTCAATTTTAAAAGGCAGAAGGCCTTATCTTAAAACATTTGTCTAAATTAGGCTGAGGTTCAAAGAATGTCACGCCCTGAGGGAAAAACAACTTTAATTTAAAATCGGCTAGAAGCCATACGTAAACAAACAAGGGCAAATAAGAAAAGTAGGCACATCAAATTGCTCTCAGAAGTTTCCAAGGGTCGGCCCGGAATTCAAACACTAACGCTCGCTTAGGTGTGACAGGCAGTTTGCCCAACAATTCTCAATGCGACAGCAACCCAACCGACAGACAGTCAGCGGACCAAGCGACAAGAAAACTTCCGCTCCACCTGACCAGCACGCAACAGGGAGTTCAATGGAACAAAGCAGAAGGTATCGGCGCCCACAACTAATTACACATTCAGCCGTCAAACTAGACGCCGTGCTGGACAGCCACAACACGACAACGAAAATACACTGCCTGAATTTACGTCAACGGCCAGGGCAGGTAACTGGAACGTTAACTGCCGCATGGCAGAGGATTCCGCTGGTGTACTTCAATTAAAAAATAATCAAGTTAAGTTAAACTGAGGGCAGCTAGAATTTCGGTAACGTGAAAATACAAGTTGTTGCTCGTGGGAATGTCCAAACAGTCCACAACGAAATTCAAACGACACAATGTGAACAGTTGGGGCTGGCTGGTAGATCAAGTAAAGATTCAACTTTCGGGTCCGGGATCGCTGAGCCACGGACTTCGTAGCAATGGGAACAGCCGTCACACTCCGACCGCGCGTGGACGCCGCCAGCAGCCCTGGCCAGATACGCGCCATGGAGACTTCCTCGCAGCTCCGCGCCTACGGACCAACTGCCCGCACACGGCACAGCCGGGAACTATAAGCGCGAGGTCAAATATAGTACAAGGGTGCGAATATCGATACACGCTGCTGCTGCGACTCACAGAGAGAGAATAACAGCATAATCGTGATAACCGCGGGAGACCAATCACAGAATAGCAACCAAGGTTTAATGCAAAGCATAACACGAACCTGCCACGGCTAGAAGGCTTAAACCTCAATCATCAGATGGACTTATACGTGTTAATATGGCACACGTGTGTTATGTTACGAAATAGAGGGGTCGGTAAAGTGACATGGAAGAAAGCTTAGGACACCTGAACAGAAGAAAAGAGAGTAATATCAACAGTACTGGTACTACAGGAGGAGGACTCTTCATGAACAGGAATGAAGGGCATAGAATGAGTTACTATGAACAGTTTAGTAATTTTTTCTCATCCGAACGAACAGCGAACAACGCCAACAAGAATATATAGGATATATACACAGGCGTTACAGGAAGCAGGTGGAGAGGTGTAGAAACTGCAGAGTGGTTGTAATCAAAATTTGGCCACTGAGACAGTCCTATGAAAGCGAGTGATAGGACAAAGAAACTCGGTAGAAATATTTGTAAGGACATGTCGAAGAGAAATAACGAATAAACCATGGAAAGAAACACATCTTAATTTCCACATGAGAGGATAACATTTCTTAATTGCGTACCATGTTTTACGTTCCAGGTTACAAACGTTGCTCTGTATGACGACCATCAACATTCAAAACAGGCTGGAACCGCAATAATGATTGTTCTACTGCTGCTTGGAACGACAATGGACTATGGGATGTTCAGCTATAGTGACACAGCTCGTGCCGTGCTTGAAGATCACAAATTGTGTCCACAATTCCCAGCTATGGCAACAGTAATCTCTTCTACATTGTGTGGCGCGATTGGCCGCGGGGTCTCCCAGAAGCAGTTTCCATATTGCCAGTTACTTCGAACTCCCGAATTATGTTTTCCAACCCCGGTGCGTAAAGAGTATTTCTTTAATGCACTGATACGCGCCAACAACAGCAGCACTTTTCCTGTTGTTGTGACAAAACAGCTTTACAAATAAAGCCCTGTTCTCCCCGCCCAGATTCATGTTGATTGTCTACAACTGTAATGCACATTGATGCTTGTGTTTCAACCCGTCGTCGCTGTACCAGCTTTGTTGCCGAAAGCAACTCATGACTATTTATTCGTTTATTTAATCGTATGGCTAGGGCCACCCGTCAGGCAGACCATTCACAGGGTGCCGCCTTCCAATTTGACGTCACTTCGGCGACCTGCAGTCAATGAGGATGATAGGATGATGATGACAGCACAACACCCAGTCCCTGGGCGGAGAAAATTCCCCGACCCAGCCGGGAATCGAACCCGGGCCCAGAGGATTGACAATCCGTCAGGCAAACCCTTCAGCTACCGGGGACGGAGAGCAAGTCATGACTCTAACACCACTACAAAACTGTATTCGAAGTTGCGAATATGGACTACCATCAGCTGTAGAATACAATGACGACAATGAAATTTTGTGTCGGACCGGCACTCGAAGCTTATCGCGAACGATCGCCTTCCTAATTTTTTTATTAAAGGGAGGAATAGGATTTTTTGTTTTCGTTTTCTTTCTTTTTGTTTTCAGGCAAGTGCTCTACCATTTTCTTTTACATTTAAACACGAAATTAGATAACAAAAATACTACCTTTTGTTGGCATTACAAAACGAGATAAAAAATTTCTTTATATATATACATATATAAGCTTAAAGGATAACTATAAACCAGACTGACGTAAAATTAACATTGTGATAAGTAGTAAGCTTTGTAAAGGTAATCACGCGTCAGAAATGAATATCACAACAAAATTACCTCAAAAAGAAATACTTCTCCAACCATGCTTCAAATTTCAGTGAATATCTTACACAAATTAAAGCAAAACATGTTATATTTAAGTGACGTTAAATGTCGGTAACAACCACTGCATCGTCTTTTTTTTTCTGGTCATCAGTCTACTGACTGGTTTGATGCGGCCTGCCACAAATTCCTTTCCTGTGCTCTCCTCTTCATCTCAGAGTAGCACTTGCAACCTACGTCCTCAATTATTTGCTTGACGTATTCCAATCTCTGTCTTCCTTTACAGTTTTTGCCCTCTACAGCTCCCTCTAGTACCATGGAAGACATTCCCTCATGTCTTAGCAGATGTCCTATCATCCTGTCCCGTCTCCTTATCAGTGTTTTCCACATATTCCTTTCCTCTCCGATTCTGCGTAGAACCTCCTCATTCCTTACCTTATCAGTCCACCTAATTTTCAACATTCGTCTATAGCACCACATCTCAAATGCTTCGATTCTCTTCTGTTCCGGTTTTCCCACAGTCCATGTTTCACTACCATACAATGCTGTACTCCAGACGAACATCCCCAGAAATTTCTTCCTCAAATTAAGGACGGTATTTGATATTAGTAGACTTCTCTTGGCCAGAAATGCCTTCTTTTCCATAGCGAGTCTGCTTTTGATGTCCTCCTTGCTCCTTCCGTCATTGGTTATTTTACTGCCTAGGTAGCAGAATTCCTTAACTTCATTGACTTCGTGACCATCAATCCTGATGTTAAGTTTCTCGCTATTCTCATTTCTACTACTTCTCATTACCTTCGTCTTTCTCCGATTTACTCTCAAACCATACTGTGTACTCATTAGACTGTTCATTCCGTTCAGCAGATCATTTAATTCTTCTTCACTTTCACTCAGGATAGCAATGTCATCAGCGAATCGTATCATTGATATCCTTTCATCTTGTATTTTAATTCCACTCCTGAACCTTTCTCTTATTTCCATCATTGCTTCCTCGATGTACAGATTGAAGAGTAGGGGCGAAAGGCTACAGCCTTGTCTTACACCCTTCTTAATACGAGCACTTCGTTCTTGATCGTCCACTCTTATTATTCCCTCTTGGTTGTTGTACATATTGTATATGACCCGTCTCTCCCTATAGCTTACCCCTACTTTTTTCAGAATCTCGAACAGCTTGCACCATTTTATATTGTCGAACGCTTTTTCCAGGTCGACAAATCCTATGAAAGTGTCTTGATTTCTCTTTAGCCTTGCTTCCATTATTAGCCGTAACGTCAGAATTGCCTCTCTCGTCCCTTTACTTTTCCTAAAGCCAAACTGATCGTCGCCTAGCGCATTCGCAATTTTCATTTCCATTCTTCTGTATATTATTCTTGTAAGCAGCTTCGATGCATGAGCTGTTAAGCTGATTGTGCGATAATTCTCGCACTTGTCAGCTCTTGCCGTCTTCGGAATTGTGTGGATGATGCTTTTCAGAAAGTCAGATGGTATATCGCCATACTCATATATTCTACACACCAACGTGAATAGTCGTTTTGTTGCCACTTCCCCCAATGATTTTAGAAATTCTGATGGAATGTTATCTATCCCTTCTGCCTTATTTGACCGTAAGTCCTCCAAAGCTCTTTTAAATTCCGATTCTAATACTGGATCCCCAATCTCTTCTAAATCGACTCCTGTTTCTTCTTCTAGCACATCAGACAAATCTTCACCCTCATAGAGGCTTTCAATGTATTCTTTCCACCTATCTGCTCTCTCCTCTGCATTTAACAGTGGAATTCCCGTTGCACTCTTAATGTTACCACCGTTGCTTTTAATGTCACCAAAGGTTGTTTTGACTTTCCTGTATGCTGAGTCTGTCCTTCCGACAATCATATCGTTTTCGATGTCTTCACATTTTTCCTGCAGCCATTTCGTCTTAGCTTCCCTGCACTTCCTATTTATTTCATTCCTCAGCGACTTGTATTTCTGTATTCCTGATTTTCCCAGAACATGCTTGTACTTCCTCCTTTAATCAATCAACTGAAGTATTTCTTCTGTTACCCATGGTTTCTTCGCAGCTACCTTCTTTGTACCTATGTTTTCCTTCCCAACTTCTGTGATGGCCCTTTTTAGAGATGTCCATTCCTCTTCAACTTACTGCCTACTGCGCTATTCCTTATTGCTATATCTATAGCGTTAGAGAACTTCAAACTTATCTCGTCATTCCTTAGTACTTACGTATCCCACTTCTTTGCGTATTGATTCTTCCTGACTAATGTCTTGAACTTCAGCCTACTCTTCATCACTACTATATTGTGATCTGAGTCTATATCTGCTCCTGGGTACGCCTTACAATCCAGTATCTGATTTCGGAATCTCTCTCTGACCATGATGTAATCTAATTGAAATCTTCCCGTATCTCCCGGATTTTTCCAAGTGTACCTCCTCCTTTTGTGATTCTTGAACAGGGTATTCGCTGTTACTAGCTGAAACTTGTTACAGAACTCAATTAGTCTTTCTCCTCTTTAGCCGGCCGGAGTGGCCGAGCGGTTCTAGGCGCTACAGTCTGGAACCGCGCGACCACTACGGTCGCAGGTTCGAATCCTGCCTCGGGCATGGATGTGTGTGATGTCCTTAGGTTAGTTAGGTTTAAGTAGTTCTAAGTTCTAGGGGACTGATGACCTCAGAAGTTAAGTCCCATAGTGCTCAGAGCCATTTTTTTTCTCCTCTTTCATTCGTTGTCCCAAGCCCATATTCTCCTGTAACCTTTTCTTCTACTCCTTCCCCTACAACTGCATTCCAGTCGCCCATGACTATTAGATTATCGTCCCCCTTTACATACTGCATTACCCTTTCCATATCCTCATACACTTTCTCTATCTTTTCATCCTCAGCTAGCGACGTCGGCATGTATACCTGAACTATCGTTGTCGGTGTTGGTCTGCTGTCGATTCTGATTAGAACAACCCGGTCACTGAACTGTTCACAGTAACACACCCTCTGCCCTACCTTCCTATTAATAACGAATCCTACACCTGTTATACAATTTTCTGCTGCTGTTAATATTACCCGATACTCATCTGACCAGAAATCCTTGTCTTCCTTCAACTTCACTTCACTGACCCCTATTATATCTAGACTGAGCCTTTGCATTTCCCTTTTCAGATTTTCTAGTTTCCCTACCACGTTCAAGCTTCTCACATTCCACGCCCCGACTCGTATAACGTTATCCTTTCGTAGATTATTCAATCTTTTTCTCATGGTAACCTCCCCCTTGGCAGTCCCCTCCCGGAGATCCGAATGGGGGACTATTCCGGAATCTTTTGCCAATGGAGAGATCATCATGACACTTCTTCAATTACAGGCCACATGTCCTGTGGCTACACGTTACTTGTCTTTAATGCACTGGTTTCCATTGCCTTCTGCATCCTCATGTCGTTGATCATTGCTGATTCTTCCGCTTTTAGGGGCAATTTCCCACCCCTAGGACAAGAGACTGCCCTGAACCTCTATCCGCTCCTCCACCCTCTTTGACAAGGCAGAAAGAGGCTGACTTCTTATGCCGGAAGCCTTCGGCCGCCAATGCTGATTATTTATCAAAATTTAGGCAGTGGCGGGGATCGAACCCGGGACCGAAGACGTTTTGATTATGAATCAAAGACGCTACTCCTAGACCACGGGTACCACAAATAAAATTTCTGTATTTCTGGAAAGCTAGTAAACTGAACATTAATCCCACATTACATAAAGAAATACACATCACGATGGAGAATCTTATATCCAATCCCCCAACCCCCTCCCCCCGTTTATCTGTCATCCGTGTATGTGTTCTCGTAAGTATAATGTAACCGATTCTTATCTTCCGTTCATTCTTTCTTCTCATCGACAATTTAACTTCTCCTACCCTGGACGTTCCAACTATGCGGCGGCTCTTGAAACGCACTGAATAGGAAGTTACAGAAATACTATCGGTAGTTTGGATTGTTCACGATCTTTAGATGTCGTTCCTGTAAAAAGGTCCAAAAGTCGCTTCGGTACGTGGGTAGTACATCTCGTCCTGTAAGAATATGATTGTTGGTTCAACGTTGTCCCATTCGAAGAAAGAAAGCGATCATTTCTGTCGCCCAACGTCACACTTCTGCCTAGGTGCCGCATATGAGGAGGTGTTCATCGTCATCCAGAATTTGGCATTGAGGGAAAAATGGTGAATCTGTCATATGAATCGCATGGAGTTTGGATCGGGTAACATTTTTACCATTAGCTGTTAGGTACCACGTTGCACGATTGTATTAGCTGTGAAAATTACACATCACCTTGGACAGCGACAACAGGTGAGGAAAGGACGTTGCCTGAAATTACGTTAGTGGCCAGGGCAGGTAACCGGAACACTAATGGCCACAAGACAGAAAATTCCACTGGTGCGCTCAAATCGTAGTCGACCAAAATAGTTAATTGGACTGGATGGCTGTAAAATCTCGACAGTAGAACCACTTGGTATTGCTCACCGGAAAACCTCCCCAACAGCAAACCACCGAAGAGAACCACCACAGCATGAATAGACGTGGCTTGGGTAGTTGAAACCACTACTCAACTTTGACGTCCTGGGTCGGTGAACCACAAAGCTCTTAGCGATCGGACAGCTGACAGCTCCAGACACGCTCTGACACTGCGCAGGGGCTGCCAGCGGCCCCAGCCGACTGCACCGCGCGGAGATAACTTCCCTCGTCCGCAACAACCGACTGACTGCTTGCTGGTCCGACCTGCGACTGCTGGTGCGTCTCCCACTCACTTCCAGACACACGACGGCGGAAATACTGGCTCGGACCCAACCATGCAGAGGAAACTCGCCCACTGATTAAACGACATCCCTGCACCAGGAGAGGACCGACCCAAGTTCCACAAGATGGTAATTGAAAGGGCCCAGAAGCGCTCGGAGAACCAGTTACATGTTCCCCGACGAGACGATCGACCTCTCTGGTGCAGTACGCCGACAACATTTAAAATGACTTGCAAAAGAAATAATGCCAACTACAAATGGTTGGCTCTGAGCACTATGTTACTTAACTTCTGAGGTCATCAGTCGCCTGCCAACTACACACACACACACACACACACACACACACACACACACACTCATACACACAAACACACACACACACACACACACACACACACACACACACACACACACACACACAACCTGACAAACACTTGCTCAAAGACCTGAATGATACGAAACAGTAACTAAGCACGCACGAAGACAACTCGGGAGTCAATGCACATACACACAGCCGACTCATGAAAGATCGGCGAGCCAAAACGCGTCGTCCGGTAGAACGACCGACCGACGATCCACCAACATCGTGGCCCGGCTCAAGGATGTGTGGCGGCAAATGTCGGGCGAACCATGTCGGCGCAGACCTCCCTACTGCTCCCACCCGAATGCACTAGTGCCGCATTGCAACTCCCCGACTGGCTAGATCCGGACTTTGCTCCAGACGCGTTCCAACTGGCTGGCAGACCGAACTCGCTATCCGCAACTCACTCACGACAGACAACTACCGGGAAGTAATAGCAGTCGAGCAAAGATACTATGAGAGGGGATATATCGATACGCGCTGCTAACGCAGCTCACGGTCAGGCAAATCAGTAACTCAGTGACAGTAGTAATTTAAATTAACGTAGGGAGGTGGAAGTACGTTAAAAATAGGATGTAAAATACATGATGGCGGGAACATGAGCCACGCACGGCTCTCAATCAGCATCAGGTCATCCGCATATGACTTGCACATAAAGATGTATACTCGCAAAGCCAATCCTGCCAAGCGGTGTCGTAGACCGCGAAGTAACGGGTCGAGGGACAGTGCATATAATGTCGTGGATAAGGGATATTCTTGTCTGACCGATCTCGCTACGACTACAGATTTTGTCGTACTTCCATTGAAAAGCACTTTGGAGGGGGCATTGCTGAGTAGCCGCATTACGACAGCGATAAACGGTTGTGGAAACCGCATGTGTGTCAGGACTTCTGCAAGATACACTCCTGGAAATGGAAAAAAGAACACATTGACACCGGTGTGTCAGACCCACCATACTTGCTCCGGACACTGCGAGAGGACTGTACAAGCAATGATCACACGTACGGCACAGCGGACACACCAGGAACCGCGGTGTTGGCCGTCGAATGGCGCTAGCTGCGCAGCATTTGTGCACCGCCGCCGTCAGTGTCAGCCAGTTTGCCGTGGCATACGGAGCTCCATCGCAGTCTTTAACACTGGTAGCATGCCGCGACAGCGTGGACGTGAACCGTATGTGCAGTTGACGGACTTTGAGCGAGGTCGTATAGTGGGCATGCGGGAGGCCGGGTGGACGTACCGCCGAATTGCTCAACACGTGGGGCGTGAGGTCTCCACAGTACATCGATGTTGTCGCCAGTGGTCGGCGGACGATGCACGTGCCCGTCGACCTGGGACCGGACCGCAGCGACGCACGGATGCACGCCAAGACCGTAGGATCCTACGCAGTGCCGTAGGGGACCGCACCGCCACTTCCCAGCAAATTAGGGACACTGTTGCTCCTGGGGTATCGGCGAGGACCATTCGCAACCGTCTCCATGAAGCTGGGCTACGGTCCCGCACACCGTTAGGCCGTCTTCCGCTCACGCCCCAACATCGTGCAGCCCGCCTCCAGTGGTGTCGCGACAGGCGTGAATGGAGGGACGAATGGAGACGTGTCGTCTTCAGCGATGAGAGTCGCTTCTGCCTTGGTGCCAATGATGGTCGTATGCGTGTTTGGCGCCGTGCAGGTGAGCGCCACAATCAGGACTGCATACGACCGAGGCACACAGGGCCAACACCCGGCATCATGGTGTGGGGAGCGATCTCCTACACTGGCCGTACACCACTGGTGATCGTCGAGGGGACACTGAATAGTGCACGGTACATCCAAACCGTCATCGAACCCATCGTTCTACCATTCCTAGACCGGCAAGGGAACTTGCTGTTCCAACAGGACAATGCACGTCCGTATGTATCCCGTGCCACCCAACGTGCTCTAGAAGGTGTAAGTCAACTACCCTGACCAGCAAGATCTCCGGATCTGTCCCCCAATGAGCATGTTTGGGACTGGATGAAGCGTCGTCTCACTCAGTCTGCACGTCCAGCACGAACGCTGGTCCAACTGAGGCGCCATGTGGAAATGGCATGGCAAGCCGTTCCACAGGACTACATCCAGCATCTCTACGATCGTCTCCATGGGAGAATAGCAGCCTGCATTGCTGCGAAAGGTGGATATACACTGTACTAGTGCCGACATTGTGCATGCTCTGTTGCTTGTGTCTATGTGCCTGTGGTTCTGTCAGTGTGATCATGTGATGTATCTGACCCCAGGAATGTGTCAATAAAGTTTCCCCTTCCTGGGACAATGAATTCACGGTGTTCTTATTTCAATTTCCAGGAGTGTAGTTGTGGCTATCAGAGGCTTGATCAAAATCTATTGACGCTAGTGCTGCAAGGAGGCGACACGTCTTTGCTAGGGCGATCAAATTGCAATATTCAACAAGCGCCATCTGGATGTTGTTATCTCCTCCGAGCGAGGTTTGATCAAGTGAGAGTACTTGGCGCAATACTCTTCGAACGCGTGCTGCTAATAATCTGGTGAATTTTTTGAAGTCGCAGTTAAGGGGCGTCAGTGGTCGGTAGTCCCTTATCCGAGTACCAACTGAGAGTTTGAGTATCGGGATACTCAGACCCTCCACAAAAGCCGGCGGTAAGGCACGTCAGGAGACATCAATTCACGGCAGATAGTAGGTGCGATCAAGTGCGTAAAGGTTCTGTAGAATTCCAGAAGGAGGCCATCTGGTGCCAGAGGTGTGTTCGCCGCTCCCCTATCAATGGCCTCCATCACTTCCTCCTCAGTAATCTCCTCCATGAGTTGTGCTCCTGCCTCTGGATCAATGGTGCCGAAAATCATACGTGAAAATCCTTCAATGGAAGCCAAATCAGTATCTACTGCGGTGTTAAGTTGTGTGTGATGCTCTAGAAAGGTATTGCCTGTTTCTTGTTGCGATGTTAGGTATCTGCTGCCATCACCCGTGTCCACAGCATGTGCTAGGGCTCTCCGTCGGCTTTTGTTTTCGTTGATTATGTGATACATCGATGGGCGTTCTCCTACAACCCGATTTAGTGTCCGCGCTCTGAGCACCGTACCTTCGCGGTGGCGGCGCACGATGGATATAATTTTGGCCTCTGCTCGTTGCACCGCCTGTTGCGGCTCCGGAGAAAGCATTTGTCTGGCGCATTCCCGTAGCACCGTGAAATGGAAGTCCATCATCTGACGTAGTCACACTGCCTGCTCAGGACCATATGTCATCATTTCACGGCGCAACACCGGTTTGGTGCAACCCATCCACCAACTTAGAGTCGTGGAATACGACCGAAGACTTCGTTCGAAAAATCTCCGAACAACTTCAATGACATCTCGAGAAGCTGGGTCCCGCAGGTGGGCGACGATCATTTTCCATAGACGGCGACTACGCCGCACTTGTTGCCTCCGGAGGGAGATTGTACAAAATGGTTCAAATGGCTCTGAGCACCCTAGAAATTAGAACTACTTAAACCTAACTAACCCAACGACATCACACACATTCATGCCCGAGGCAGGATTCGAACCTGCGACCGTAGCGGTCGCTCGGTTCCAGACTGTAGCGCCTAGAACCACTCGCCCACTCGGGCCGGCGGAGATTGCACATATTAATGCCGTATGGTCGTTACAGGCTGTAGGCTACAGCTCTGCTTCCAGGATGTCTGCGTTAAGATTTTGTGTGACTATTCGGTCGAGGCCGATAGCGGAATGAGTAGTTGTATGGGTGTATCCAGGACGGAAGCCATGGACATGCTCCCAGATGTCAACCAGATACTTACTCTGCACCAAAGTTCGTAATTCTGGTCACAGGTTATACCGAGGGAATTGGTCTTTCGGTGCAAGTACACAATTAAAATCGCCGCCTAGGATAAATCAGTCGTGTCGACCTTGGAAGAGCGGGGAAATGTCGTCCGCGAAGAAGCGGGAACGCTTCCGTCTTCTGTTGTACCGGACGGTGCTTAGATGTTGATGAGTCGAACATCCAGAACTGTGATTGCTAATCCCCGCGCCGACAGTAGGTACAGAACATCCTCTGCCGTGATACCTTCTTTAAGAAGTATTGCTATGCCGTTGCCAGTTTCGGAAGCGTGTGATACGTAGGATACGAACGCATACATGACGGGAAATTTATCAGCGTATACTTCTTGTAGGCGGACGATGTCGATGTCCGCTGCTTGGGGCATGCCTTAGTGTAAAGACATCTTAATCTGCGACGGTATATTAATGATATTGATAGAAACAAGTCGATATGCTTGTCATCGTTCCGTCGCATGTATATCGACCATGGGAGCTACGCCGTCTGCTGTAGTACTGGCAAGTTACGTGACCCCGTCTTGCCCGCCGTCGTTGGTTTTACGTCGAGCTTTTGAGGGGCGCAGCGCCTGCCGTGCCGCCTGTTGCAACTGTCGGTGAGTCATCAGCCCAGTCTCCTTGGGAAAAGTTTTGCGTCGGCCGGGACTCGCCAGCCCCGTGTCTCTGTGGCTCCTCTTGTGATACTTGGGAGTGGCAGTGGGCTACTGGTTGCCGTGCACTGTCAAATTTTTCAGGTCGCTCTTGACGTATGTTGCTGTCGTGACGGTGATGTTCTGGATGAGGAGTCTCGGGACCGTCGGTAAGGTGGCCGTTTTCTAGGTCGTTTCTTGATCGTCACCCTGCATACGTATTAAGCAGTCGTCCGTCGGGGCTAGACGTCGTTTCGTGCACC
Source organism: Schistocerca cancellata (assembly GCF_023864275.1). Lineage (NCBI taxonomy): Eukaryota > Metazoa > Arthropoda > Insecta > Orthoptera > Acrididae > Schistocerca > Schistocerca cancellata. The sequence goes on along the minus strand of NC_064626.1, from coordinate 982,117,628 downwards.
GTTTCGGAGACCGTTGCTTAAGCGTGTGGGCGAGTGTCTCTGTCACTACCGCAGTCGGACACGAAGGCAGCCGTTGGCACCATTCGACTGTCGATGACTATTTGCTCATTCGAACTCTGTACTGATGGTATCGGTCGTTGCTGCTCGGTGGGGGGCGTCGTCGCCGTCACCATGCTTTTGTCGTCATTCACCGTCGCAGGCTTTTCGACTGGCCTGTCCAGCTGTTGACACTGTTACTGTTCGGTGAGGCGTCCTTCCGGAACACATTTGCATATGTGAGAGGGAGAGACGTCACCACAGATGTTGGTAAAGATTCACCTGTCGGTATCTGTACTATTCTTCGTTGGAGACATGCTGAGCGAACGTGGCCTTCCTGAGCAAGTTTTGGGCTGACCGTCGTAAATCACTATCGCTCTGCAGCCTCCAACTGTGAGATAAAACGGCATATGCTTTGATAGCTTGAGCCGTATTTCTCGCACAATCTTAAGTAATGGGTACGTGGTGAAGCTTGTCCATTTTTCCGCTATGTGACTAAGTACCCCACCATAGGGTTGTAGCGCGTTAACGACTATCTCAGTCGGAACCTCAAACGGTAGCTCAAACACTCTTTCAGTTCTCAATGCAATTTCCACATGATCAATAACTACCATTCCGAAATGGCCGTCTGAATGGTTAAATTTAAGTTCATCTTTATGGTCGCCTACGATCTTGTCACACACCGCGTCATCGATCAGTTTGATGTAGACCACATTACTTGTGATAGAGAAGTGTATGAAAATCATATCTTGTGGTTCAATTTTAATTTCTTCACATATAAATCGTTCTACTTCAAATGCCTTTGGTCATGCAAATTCATTATTAAAGCTGATCTTGATAGTAGACTGTCGGTACGAATGAGCCATTCTACACTCCTGGAAATGGAAAAAAGAACACATTGACACCGGTGTGTGAGACCCACCATACTTGCTCCGGACACTGCGAGAGGGCTGTACAAGCAATGATCACACGCACGGCACAGCGGACCCACCAGGAACCGCGGTGTTGGCCGTCGAATGGCGCTAGCTGCGCAGCATTTGTGCACCGCCGCCGTCAGTGTCAGCCAGTTTGCCGTGGCATACGAAGCTCCATCGCAGTCTTTAACACTGGTAGCATGCCGCGACAGTGTGGACGTGAACTGTATGTGCAGTTGACGGACTTTGAGCGAGGGCGTATAGTGGGCATGCGGGAGGCCGGGTGGACGTACCGCCGAATTGCTCAACACGTGGGGCGTGAGGTCTCCACAGTACATCGATGTTGTCGCCAGTGGTCGGCGGAAGGTGCACGTGCCCGTCGACCTGGGACCGGACCGCAGCGACGCACGGATGCACGCCAAGACCGTAGGATCCTACGCAGTGTCGTAGGGGACCGCACCGCCACTTCCCAGCAAATTAGGGACACTGTTGCTCCTGGGGTATCGTCGAGGACCATTCGCAACCGTCTCCATGAAGCTGGGCTACGGTCCCGCACACCGTTAGGCCGTCTTCCGCTCACGCCCCAACATCGTGCAGCCCGCCTCCAGTGGTGTCGCGACAGGCGTGAATGGAGGGACGAATGGAGACGTGTCGTCTTCAGCGATGAGAGTCGCTTCTGCCTTGGTGCCAATGATGGTCGTATGCGTGTTTGGCGCCGTGCAGGTGAGCGCCACAATCAGGACTGCATACGACCGAGGCACACAGGGCAAACACCCGGCATTATGGTGTGGGGAGCGATCTCCTACACTGGCCGTACACCACTGGTGATCGTCGAGGTGACACCGAATAGTGCACGGTACATCCAAACCGTCATCGAACCCATCGTTCTACCATTCCTAGACCGGCAAGGGAACTTGCTGTTCCAACAGGACAATGCACGTTCCCATGTATCCCGTGCCACCCAACGTGCTGTAGAACGTGTAAGTCAACTACCCTGTCCAGCAAGATCTCCGGATCTGTCCCCCATTGAGCATGTTTGGGACTGGATGAAGCGTCGTCTCACGCGGTCTGCACGTCCAGCACGAACGCTGGTCCAACTGAGGCGCCAGGTGGAAATGACATGGCAAGCCGTTCCACAGGACTACATCCAGCATCTCTACGATCGTCTCCATGGGAGAATAGCAGCCTGCATTGCTGCGAAAGGTGGATATACACTGTACTAGTGCCGACATTGTGCATGCTCTGTTGCCTGTGTCTATGTGCCTGTGGTTCTGTCAGTGTGATCATGTGATGTATCTGACCCCAGGAATGTGTCAATAAAGTTTCCCCTTCCTGGGACAATGAATTCACGGTGTTCTTATTTCAATTTCCAGGAGTGTAGTTCGAAAGTGGAAGCACTAGCGAAGGCTAACACTAAGAAGCAACTGAGAACGCGAAAAGCTCCACGGCAGGAACTTAAACAGATATCCGAGCCACACGACCGCTGAAAGCAGACTGCCGATTTAGCTATGCGTGCACGACTCGCGGTCAGACTCAAACTTCTTTATGTCGCCAAGCATGTGTCTACATCCTGCATCCGTACTTCCATTACGTATATTCCTGTACATGGGAGATATTTTACGTGAAAGTAGCTTGGCCAGTGTAGGTGGATAAATACGATAGTGCAGTGCGTGTGTTTTTCCGAATTACGTTGTAAAGTATCTTCAGACATGCGTACTTGATAAAGGAAACAATACAGAAGAAAAATGGAAAGACGTCCACAGAATTTGTCAATCTGGTAATAGTGTTATAAAATATAAAATGGGGCATGACGGTCGATATTCTGAGACTAATACGAGTAAACTATAGAGAACGACGGCTGATGTACAGTAAGTACGAGAACCATAAGGGGCAATAAAACTGGAAACCAAAGAACGAAATGCTCAGATGAAAAAAGGTGTGTAGCAGGGATGCATTCTTTCGCCTCTACTTTTCAATCAATAAAGTGAAGAAGCAATGATGAAAATGAAAGGAATGTTCAGCAGTGGCATTAAAATCCAGGGTGAAAGGTTATCAATGATAATACGCTGATGACATTGCCATCAGTGAAGAAGAATTATGGGCTCTGTTGAATGGAATGAACAGTCTAATGTTTCACATTATTGATTCAGAGTAAACAAAGGAAGATGAAAGCAATGAGAAGGACCAGGAACAGGAATAGCGCAAAGCTTAACATGAAAACTGATAATCAAAAAATAGATGAAGTATTTCTACTGCCTTCAAAATCAAATAAGAGATAGCGGAGGAAGCAAAGATGACTAAAAAGCAGACTAACTCAGATAAAGAGGGTGTTCCTGGCCAAAATAATACTAATATCAAACATAGGATTCAATTTGTGGAAGCAATTTCAGAGAGCACAGAATTATATGTTAGTGAACGATTTACACTGAGAATCAGTAACAGAAGAGAACAGAATCGTTTGAGGTGTGGTGCTACAGAAGAAATTCGAAAATTAGATGGACTGGTAAGATAAAAAATGAGGATGTTGTCCACAGAATCGGCGAAGAGAGGAAAAAATGGAAAACACTGCCAAGAAGGGATAGGATGATAGGACACATATTAAGGTATCAAAGAACAACTTCCATGGTACTAGAGGGTGAAGAAGAGGTTGAAAACCATATAGTGGGTAGAGATTAGAACAAACCCAAGAAAGAATTAAGGACATTCGATGCAAATCGTACTCTGAGATGAAGACGTTGGTACATAAGAGGAATTCGTGGTAGGCTGCATCAAACCAGGCAGAAGATTAATGGCTAAAACAATATGAATGAGAAAGCAGAAGGGATATCGATCACATCATGGTCATGGAGAGATTTCGTAATCAGTTACTGTATTGTTAAGTCGTAACCAGGAGCAGATATGTACTCGGATCACAAGTTAGTAATGGTTAAGAGTAGGCTGAAGTTTAGGAGAATTGCCCGGAAAAGTCATTATAGAAAGAAGTGGGATACTTAAGTAGGGAGTAATAACGAGGCTGTAGATAGTGTGATAATTAGTAGCACAGTAGGCTGTTCAATTGAATGGATACCCCTAAAAAAGGTCAATCATGGAATTCATACAAACGTATGGTCAAGTTCGGTAGCTGCAAGGAAAGGTCGTCTTACAGAAGAAATAATTCAGCTTATGAATGTACAACAAATTTCAGGGAAATTGGGGAGTACAAAAATGTGTGTGATTTAAGAATTAAATAAATAGGAATAGCAGGAAATCTGAAACGAAGTGACTGCAGCAAACATATGAAGAAAAAAAAAGAAATGGTCCTCTGAATGACTAATTCAGCACGCAGCAAAGTCAAAAAAACCTTCAGGAAGATTGGAAACAAGGGTGGCGACCTCAGGAGAGTAAAGGGAAATCTACTGTTAAACGCAAATGAGGCAGCGGATGGGCGGAAAGAGTACATTAAAGACCTCTACGAGGGGAAGACTTGTCTGATTATGTAACCGAGGAAACAAATGAGATACTGTATGGGAAACATAGAGGATTCAGTTCTGGAATCAAAATTTGGTTCAAATGGCTCTGAGCACTATGGGACTTAACATCTGAGGTCATCAGTCCCCTAGAACTTAGAACTACTTAAACCTAACTAACCTAAAGACATCACACACATCCATGCCCGAGGCAGGATTCGAACCTGCAACCGTAGCAGTCGCGCGGTTCCGGCCTGCAGCGCCTAAACCGCGCGGCCACCGCGGTCGGCAATCAAAATTTAATAGAGTTTTTGAAGACATGACTTCAAATACGGCTGAAGGTGTAGATAAATTTCCTTCTGCTTTTCTAAAATAGTTAAGCGTAGTGGTCATCAAACAACTAATCAAGTTAGCGTATAGGATCTACGAGATTACTCACATACTGCTGCATACATAGCTAAGAGGCACACAGCAGTAACACAAAAGGGCGCCACCACACAGTCACAACCGCTCGCAAGGCTCCTTCTGAGCTTTCACCTCGAGGTGGCGCTCGCTAACCTGGACTGCCTTCTGCTTGCAGCCCACGTTCATCAGTACGTCATATTCGTCCGCCGGTAGAGTCTACACTCGCCGGAGAGGGCGCTTTTAAAAGTGGATTACTGTGCTTCTGCGAGAACTGGCCTGGATGAAGACCCTTTTTCCAACGGGCACACAAGACGAGACAGCACCAGCATACTCCCACTTTCTAGAGTTTCAACAGTCCCTGCAGATCGAGCCGTTCTAGCAGTTGCGCAGTTTCATGCGTTGCTAGAGTTCATAGTCACGCCAGACACTGCTTACGGAGCAGTACGAACAGTTAACTGTGACTGTCTGCGAAATATTTTCAGAGCGACAAAATGACACTCTTCGAAGAGAGAGCTAAATAATTTACAGTTCATTGTATTAGTTATTACTACTGTGCATACTGTTGCCTTGAGTGAACAATGGTGGAATGCCTTTTCTGAAACAGAGTGTGTTTGGGCTCAATTGATCAGTCACAGCCAGCCGGGGTGGCCGAGCGGTTCTAGGCGCTACAGTCTGGAGCCGCGCCACCGGTACGGTCGCAGGTTCGAATCCTGCCTCGGGCATGGATGTGTGTGACGTCCTTGGGTTATTTTGGTTTAAGTAGTTCTAAGTTCTTGGGGACTGATGACCGTAGAAGTTAAGTCCCATAGTGCTCAGAGCCATTTGAACCATTTGATCAGTTACAACATCACAACACATACCATCAGACTTCCTGGAAACATGTCATCCAGAGAGTTCTGAAGACAGCAAGGACAGAGAGCTGAATAACTCAAGCACGAAAGATGCTGGCATGAACAAGATGCATAAGACTGGAAAAGAAAATTGAGGATTTGTTGGCTGGGAAGCAGTTTACCTTTTGGAAAGATAATTTTACCTAAGAGGCGGTTCTAATGTTTCACTAGATAAAGGAAGCAGGATTTAAGAAAAATCAAAACACTTTCATAGGATTTGTCGATCTATAAATAAATGTTCGTTGATGTAAAATGGTGGGATATGTTTGAAGTTCTGGGAATAATGCGAGTGAGATTCAGTGAAAGGACAATAATAAAAAACGAGTGGGAAAATGCTTATACGGGAGTGCAGGAATGTGGATACGTTCCTTTTTATTTAAAAGACTGTGACTGAAAGGTGCCAACGGCTTTGCCACATTGGTAATACCGGTTCCTGTCAGATCACCGAAGTTAAGCGCTGTCGGGCTGCGCTAGCACTTGGATACATGACGGTTCCGTTTGCCGAGCGCTGTCGGCAAGCGGGGTGCACTGAGCCCTTGTTAGGTGAACTGAGGAGCTACTTGATTGAGAAGTACGGCCAGGAGAGCGGTGTGCTGACTACATGCCCCTCCTTATCCGCATCCAGTGATGCCTGTGGGCTGAGGATGACATGGCGGCCGGTCAATATCGCTGGGCCTTCCAAGGACTGATCGGACGGAGTTTACTTTAGTTTTATGACTGAAAGGAGGGGCACAATCTTGTTCATGCCACCTTCTAAAACACCTTTAAAGATTTTCCAAAAATATTTGGCATTCGAACATATTCGCGATTTTCTCAGCATGCAACTCATCTCAAACTCCCACAAGATCCCCTAAATGTAACTGATTCACACCTTCTAGTCCACCGCTATAAGTCGCTTATTCCCCTTTCCTTGTTACCCTTTCTCACTCACTCGTTCAGTCCATGTAATTGTTTTTGGCGTGTTTCTCGATAAGGGATAAGACTTTTTAAAGTAGAGAGAGGGCATTACTATATCAATGCTTAGAGCATTTAACATTAAAATTTGAGCAAATTGCTTCGGCCTCATACCTGATTTTGCACGGAGAGGTAAAACAACCTTGAACCTATGTATGCTGGAAAAGGATAAAGATATCTAGAAAATTTTGGATGTGGTCCTAGATCGGGGTCTTAGGTATGTATCGAAAAATATGTATATAGCCACCTTGTAACACTCAGGTGAGTTTTAGTGCTGGAGAAAATGTAGTAGAAAACCTTTTTGTGGGGTTTTCGGAAGAATCAGCCCACTGGAGGCTACACGAAATACAAAAAGAACCTACAAATTGGCTCCACTTGCCTAAGGAGATGAATGTGTTCAATGTGACACTAGGACGATCCTACTATTGGGTATACAAATAGTCACTAGCCCAGAGATATCCGAAACAGTTGACCCTATCTTTTAGCGAACCCTTTGGTACTGTTATCTGCCTCATTTCACTTGTCAAATGTAGCAGCGAATTCGTTTCTGTTCAAGGTACCCTAACTGTCGCTCACACCCGCTAGTTCATGGCTGAAATCTATCTTACCCATCCACTTGCAGTTACCCGTTGACCTTTAGAACTCACTCGTACCGAGTATCTCAGTTTTTCTCAGTGTTTCTCGATAACAGATAATACTTTTGAAAACGGAAAGATGGCATTTCTAGGTAAATGCCCAGATCACATAACGTTAAAATTTAAGCAAATTGCTGCGCCTCATACCGGGTTTTACAAGTAGAAGTAGAGTAACCTTCTATAGGAAACGGATAAAGATATAAAGAATATTTTCAAGATTGTTCTACATCGGGGTCTTAGGAATATATCGTAAGAATTTCAGCCCTTTGCAGTGTATGACCCTATTGTAATCCTATGCTGGGTTTTGGTCTGATGATGCCGGAGAAAATGTAGTAGAAACGCTTTTCGCACGGTTTTCCGAGGAACCGCCCACGAACTAAGTCTCATGAAGCGCAACGTAGACGGCATGAAATATAAAAATGAATCACCCGATTTCCTGCATTTGCTTCAGTAGGAGAAAGTTGGTAATATTCATAATTTGACCCTTTACTGTAGGATAATGACACTAAGACGATCCTTCTTCGGGAGGGTGACGGTTCAATCCCGCGTCCGGCCATCCTGATTTAGGTTTTCCGTGATTTCCCTACATCGTTCCTTTGAAAGGGCACGGCCGACTTCCTTCCCTGTCCTTCCCTAATCCGATGAGACCGATGACCTCGCTGTCTGGTCTCCTCCTCGTACAACAACCCAACCAACGATCCTCCCGTTGGGTATAAAAACGGCCCCTAGCCCAAGGGCTATCGAAAACACTTGACCTTACATGTTTATCACCAATAGAACCCGAGATACGACCACCAGAAAACCCTGTTTTTGCACGTAGCGTTTTCAAACGTATGAGTTAGACGTATTGTCTCATGTAACCGATGTGTACTAGAAGAAGGAGAGAACAACAAGAATGGCAAACCAAGAACGAGCATGCCTCATTTTGTTATTTATAACGTAATGTATTACCACACTTCACAGTCTTCTCAGCGTTCAAGCTTGCGATTTGGCTTCAAACGTCTGAATAGTATTTCTGTTGCTCATAATTTGACGTAATTCGGTTGCCAACCAAGGATCAGTGACTTATCTTAGTAAGACGGAATGTGTAGGGGCATATTTGTCGTGAAGATCCGTGAGTTTATTACTGAATTCATTAATTTCTGTGCCTATTGTAGGTTTCCCTGATTTTTTGTACTATTGGATCTCTGAACAGTCGGTTCTTAGAGCAACACTATCCATGCTTGTAATGCTCCTACAAGTTAAGTGACGTGATTTGAGCCAATATCTCTTACGCCGACAAACGCTTTGACATCACACCTATTACAGCGTCACTGAGCGCCTTGTGATGTGTGTGTTGTAATGGGTATGGACCTGCACTCATCAATCATATCTTTTACGCTTACGATACTACTCGGACTCGGTAATGGTTCAGAGATGTGAAATTAATCGCCGTCTGCATTACTTTATTGCTCCGACATCACAGTGCCTGTGTTGTTAATAAGTGCTTTGTAATGTTCCTTTGGACTCGCATGTATGTCTGAAGGAACATTGCATAGTACTTGTTAACAATATAGACACTGAAATATCGTATTTATCCGCCGTTACCAGGCAGCGACTTTCAATTAAAATATCCTCCCCCTGCACGACGAGCTAGAACAACTTCGCCCCACTAGCGGATAGGATGAGGTTTTTTGTGGATCGTACTAAAACATTCGAGGGGCCGACGACATCAGCATGGGGCGACGACATCGAGGACGCGTAGGGCCCGGCGGTGCTCGCAACAAAGCAATGGCTGCAGTGAGGGATTTCAGGAACACACGACGCTCGGCGCTGCTGGCTGCCCCCGTTCTGATGCCTGCCGGAGGGGTCTCGCCAAGCAGTGGGCCATACCTTCAGACGTACAGCAGGGGTATGGTTAACATCAACATTAATACCAGGGTCAAACTCCACCGTCTGCGGAAAATGATTTGGGCTTCCGACATTGAATTCGCACTATTTCAATAGGTGCATATAGCTGCCCTGGCGGTTATGCCTTTTATGCCTCTCGTTGTGACAACTTCGGACACGGAGTAACCGCGCGTGTTCATGAGTGCATATCAGTTGAGAGCGTCACGTACCTGCCATGCATTATGGGGATACCGCTTACAATGATTTGCTTCCACCAAATAAATGTGTAACTCTATCTGGGTCTGGCCTTAGAAGGCTCAGAGCTCGATTTTAGTCTGAGGAGACCGCTCCCCACTTTCTCAGCTGCTACTAATATTTTCTCCTTGGCGGCGACTCCAGTCGTGTTTTACATTGGAATGACCTACACCAAAACTTCATGCCCAGCCAGGAACTATGTTTCGACATTTGTGACCTTTTCATGTGTGACATTTGAGAGATTGGACATAGAGATATTGCGTGCCTATACATACCAGATGGAGCACTCATCAAGTCCGCCTTTGTAGGAATTATGTTTCTCAGGGGTTCTTCGGTGCTATCCAGTGTGCAGAATGCTTGCCCATGGCGTTCTTGCACCACAGAGCCTACGTCAGTACTGTCCTCCTCCCATGACAAGTGATGTAGCGCGGTCGTGTGTCATGGAAACTAAACACTGCGTACCTTACCAGTTCCGACTGCTGGTGGCGTTTAGCAAAGGTTTTGACAGCTTGCAAATGCTGACGTCCGGCATATTTGACGATGACGGCTTGGTGGCTGGAGTGCGGCAAGCGCATGATATGGCGAGTCTTGATGCAGTTTGGAAGGGACGTATCTGCATGGAACCACCATACAACAGACTACTACTTCACTGTACTCTATGACCTTGATACGCAACCACCCTCTCTGCCCATTCAGGTGGACCGCAACCGGGTCAAGGCTCACATAGTGGTCCGGTACGTCGCAGATTGGAGAGTAGTTTTGAGAACCCATCAGCGCACAACATCGTGATTGCCAGGAAGCACCACTGCCCACAACTGGTCTCGAAGCTTGTCACTTCTGGAGGGCACCAGGCCACCAATTAGGCAGATATCATGGTTTGCATTATGGAACACTTCCTCCATATTTATCAGTACAAGCATCATAAATGTAATGATTTTGATCCGGTTTTATCCCATATCACTCGCACCATCCCAGGTGTACAAGTGGAAACCCTGAAGGAGGACATCGCTTGTGATGGCGTCAAGTATGTGATGGTGAAGGTTATTCCGAAAAGGTTGCCTGATGTCGATTGCCTCCCTGTGGAATTTTACTCGGCATTCCAGGATTTTATGGCGTCAAAGCTGAGCGAGATGTTCGAAGATCTGTTAATGATCGCCGGCCGCGGTGGTCTCGCGGTTCTAGGCGCGCAGTCCGGTACCGCGCGACTGCTACGGTCGCAGGTTCGAATCCTGCCTCGGGCATGGATGTGTGTGATGTCCTTAGGTTAGCTAGGTTTAAGTAGTTCTAAGTTCTAGGAGACTGATGACCTCAGACGTTAAGTCCCACAGTGCTCAGAGCCATTTGTTAATGATCGTCGCCATAGTTCTGCCAGCATTTTTCGAAGGTACAGTATTTTGTCGACCTGTTGACATTAGATCCTTCTGAGTATAATATCCACTGAACAAATGATTCTAGAGGGATGTGTCAAAACCCACGCAGCCACTGGTGGATGGGTGTGACCTGGTTACCTCTTCACCATTATGGAGTGAATGGGTCTTCTGACCCTCTTCACTGATAACCTGCGCTGTCTTTATGCCAAGCCACTCCTTTCTGCTGGCTAATGTTTGTATCACCAGACCAGTACCAGTCAGCCAATCCTTATTTTATGGATGCCTCACATCGATACTCCTCTATGCTCTCACCCTGTAGCAGCTTACTGTGAATCTCACAATGCACTTCTTAGGATATAGAAGTTCCGCTATTGTGCCTATTCCAATAACGTCTTCTTGCTGATACAGTCACAGGAAGAGGTCTTGAGTGCACCACATCAGATTCCCACGTCCAAGCACAGGGCGGGTAGTATTCTGAGTGTTTAGAAATATAGAACAACATCAATTTACTGTAGACTCACACAAGAAGAACTGGCGCCTCTGTCTTGCGTCCAGAGCCTCCAATACCTTGGCATCTTCTTTGCAACCATCACTTATCACATCACAATGATCAACTTCACCTGGCGCACCATTCAGCTACATCGTCTGCATTGCACTGATGCATTGCAACGTGTGCAATATCTCAATGTCGAGGTAGTTTCCAAGCTGGTACCCATATTATAGGTCCTTCTGATGTCGCTGGGAATTGGTAACGGCCTACAGGCCGCATTAGGATACGTCCTGATTGATGGTAACATTTTCAACTTCAAATACGATACGCTCGCTCTCTCTCAGAAAGCTGAGACACTTGGACTCACCAATGTGCAGTGTCGTGCGGTGGTCTTATATCTGAATATCATGGACAAACATTGGTTGGGCACAAGGAACTCAGAACTCACTCATGCAACAAGACTTAAGACATTTACACACTGGCACCCATCTCCCTGCCAGTGTCAGTAGGACACTTTGTAAGTCTAGTTACGCACCTGTCTGTCCTCTTTGTAGAGCTTAGCTGTTTACATGGTACCCTCCTACGCATGCGCTCCTCCCCCACCCATGTCCATCTTGCAATGCAATAACTCTCAAAAACTGACGTACAAATATCATCAAGTAAAGACATAAAATGCCAGTTCTTTTATAATTTGTAGTGCATAAGGGTGTAAGACTACCTTTCGTTATTTTTTTTTAAACCTGATGCCATTCTCCATATCTTACCTATTCATCTAAGGATGTACTATCGTGTCTTGCACTCCACGTGTCACACCAAATAATAAAAAACTTCGCCGATGACACGCCTCTGGCACTGCCGACCTATAATCGAAATACCACAAGGCAAATATCATGACACTACTGGCAATAAGCGATAACAGCAGGCAAATGTACCACCAACGAAAAATATCGAACCATAGGCGATTGTCCATAAGTGTAATCACACTCGAAAACCACTGACGAGAAGACATTGCCCCTCTAGCGATAATTCTAATCTAACCACAGTGAGAAAGAAAACACCGGATGTCAACACACTTCTGGCGTGAAAAACCCATGTCCATCTTGCAAGATATCCCCATCAGTATCAGTGGCATGAGTTAAATCACGCCACGGTCGACTATCTCATCTAGACACTACACTAGGGTGCCCACGCTGGGGGAGCAAGGCTCTAATTTGTACATCCTGAGAGAAGCCAATCAGCGACTCCAGATCTCTCTTGTCTGAGAAAGAAGTTTTTAGACTAGGGAGACGTCTTCACCAGGACCATATTTGATGGGGAAAGCGGGTGCACTCCGCCCTACCCCCCCCCCCCTCCACTTTCTTTTTCAAAGGGTTCATCGTGGCCTTAATATTTTACATGGAGAATATTTTCTTATTTCAGTAATTCTCTTTCGTCATCTCTCTAAATTAAATTATCTTAATCATATTAGCTGTGAAGTTAGCTGAACGTTGATAAATGGTCCAGACATACAATGCAACAAAACGAAACAATAAACATCAGGCGTGTGGGGTAGGTCATCCATGCAAAGCGCGTCGGGTGCAGACGTCAAACTGCGCCGCTCTGCATAACAATTAAAAGTTCCGCGCAATGTCGGAACATCAAATGAAATGCGCACTCAGTGTGGACGGCATTTCTCGTTTTCCACTATTTTTGACACACATGTGAGCACACGTTGGAGCGTTGCTGGGCACCTACAAAGACTCTGTTCCACCCTTGGCACCTCTTAGTTATTCTGCGCCCTTCTAGGGCTCTATTCTGTATCAATCACACCGATCGCTGCAGTACGTTAACCTCGGTGGTGACGTCATTTCTGGTTCTTTATCTGAAGTTCCTATTCAGTAAGCTTCTGAGACCTGTTACCGACCGGTCCTCCTGCCGATCTTTTGACAACTGTGTTCAAAAACGTGTGTCATATCTTACGGGACTTAACTGCTAAGGTCATCAGTCCCTAAGCTTACATACTACTTAACCTAAATTATCCTAAGGACAAACACACACACCCATGCCCGAGGGAGGACTCGAACCTCCGCTGGAACCAGCCGCACAGTCCATGACTTCAGCGCCCCTAGACCGTTTGGATGATCCCGCGCTGCTTGACAATTCTACCGAGAGGTTTGGTGTTTCGGTATGGCTCTCTAGTTCGGTACGGTGTGGTTTATTTACACCTAGAATTTGTTATTTTAGACATACTGAGTGGTTTTAGCTTCGAACTTAGTGATTGTAGTACTGAAGAATCACCAGGACGCTTCTGGGTAGAAAGTGAGTTCACAAAAGATTATTTTCCTTTGTTAGAAATATGGTTTTTGTTATTGTTACTCTGAATGATTATAAAACAGTTTAGGTCTATATTCTCACAAAATAATCTTATTTTTACGTAATTAAGAGTTAGAAAAATCATGAAATTTCAAAACGTCGGCTCCGCTTACGTATATCACATGACTGTTAGCTCAAATTACTAGTGACTTTGCGTATTTTTTTTAGCAAATGTTTTACTCATAATTATCGAAACGCATTTAAAGATTTTCAGTAACAATGCAAATGATAGAGGAAACCTGCCAAAATTTCATGCATTTACGGATTACGCCCGCATCATTCGACAACGAAGTCTGCCAGCGTCTCTCTCGACTCGAATTATATGGAATAATGCGCTGTGCGCACGCGACTTTGAGTAGTACAGTGGGTAAGACAACGAACTGCCCTGTCATAGGTCGTAGGTTGGCATACTGCTGCGTACCAAAATATTTTTTTCCCTCTTTGCGTTTGTAACAAACTTTAATCCTTGTCTCATCTAATTATAATCTTTAATCTCAATCCAAACTTTATTAATCGTCAAAGTTAAGCATTTTTCTGAAATATTCGTTCTTATTTTCACGTAAGAGCGCACCTTCTCAGTAACTAGTATGTTCGATTCGTGACTTCCATATGTTTAAGAAATCAAAGATGAAATTCCTGTGTGTGAAACAACTGACAGTGACATTTATATTTTTTCTTGTCACAAATAATTCACCATATTTTCTGAACACGTAGAAATTTCCGAGAGTGTGGTCTGACAGGAATCTAAGAACACAACTTAAATTACTAGCTTGTCACAGGTATCTATCTGCGATCGAATCCTTAACAACAATAGACAGAGATGAAATATTCCCGCCACAATATTTTCAGACTATACCATCATATATGAGGCATTTTGATTCATCAGATGCATGTTATAAACTACAACGAATTTCTACAGCTGCACTCGCCACACGTTCTGGAAAAGGTGTTTTTATAAATTTTGTTTTTAAGAATCAAATCGTTGATGTATCATATAGGGAAGTAGGCTGCTTCATCATTTGCATCTCTAGGAGCGAGTTGCAACCACATTTTATACATCTTGTTATTTTCTGAAACTCTCTTAAACAATTTTTCGGGATCGTGGAGATGTCTTCCGCCTATGCAACTGATTGGTTATTACCATACGCGTTTCGCTTCTTTTATTTGTGAAGCATACTCCAAAACACAAAATCCAAAACAAGACGTCGATGTGAATTAGAATAAAATGACATAATGTGACATTTATGACTGTTTCCAGAACACCATAAATATTGTATAGCTATCATACATTAATGGAAGCACGTGCTCAGCGAAATTTGAACAGTGTTACATACTCTAACCACACTTTTCGGTACTGTGAACAACAGCATGCCTGTGTCGGCTGCTAGCCGCTTCGGGTTCGTGCTATTGTTTCGCTGCAGTGCGCATGCGCAGATCTGAGGCAGCTTGCTTGATTGGTTGGCGCGAGACAAACTAAAACAGCGTTTTGGTTCTTCAGGTCCGTTAGACATAGCGCTTCCAAAATGCTTACAGAATAATGTTGGGGCTCTCCTTCGAAAACAAGATCGTTCAGTGCGCTCGCGTACCGAACCGATCGGCTAAATGGCGGAAAGATACAGAATAGGGCCACTGGGCTGGCCTGAGCCACACTGCGCGGCATTACACATCCTATGTCGACTCGCCGCCAGATCCTCACATCGTGTGACCTGATAATAATTTCTGAAATCATTTAATTCCCTTCTTCGGCACGCTGGTGTTGTATTCT
This sequence comes from Schistocerca cancellata, assembly GCF_023864275.1. Taxonomy (NCBI): domain Eukaryota; kingdom Metazoa; phylum Arthropoda; class Insecta; order Orthoptera; family Acrididae; genus Schistocerca; species Schistocerca cancellata. The sequence goes on along the minus strand of NC_064626.1, from coordinate 982,102,247 downwards.
TTAGCCTTCAGGTGCTCGCATGGGCAGCATTTACACCACATCTTGAACATGTAACTACTTACACGCTTTATTCTCAGGTAATCCCTGATTATCTGTTGACTCATCTTATGGCGTGTGACATTCACACTGACTAATTTGGCTCTTTAGCCAGATGTAATAGCCGACCGGAGTGGCCGAGCGGTTCTAAGGGGTACAGTCTGGAACCGCGCGACCGTTACGGTCGCTGGTTCGAATCCTGCCTCGGGCATGGATGTATGTGACGTTCTTAGGTTAGTTAGGTTTAAGTAGTTCTATGTTCTAGGATACTGATGACCTCAGCAGTTAAGTCCCATAGTGCTCAGGGCCATTTGAACCAGATGTAATAATGTATGGGCACTCGAACAAGGAAACCAGTTAATGGCTGTGGAAATGACGCCACGCGAGCGCTAACGCTGCTTTAAATTGCGCGAGCGTCTGATGGTTAATAATACAACAAAACCTGACTTCTATCTGAAACCTAATCTGTAAGATGAGACATAAGTAAAATAAAAACATTTCCCGCTTCCTTATGCTGACATTGCAAACTTCAGTAATGCAACCAAAATATCGAATGTTGACTCTTACTTGTCCTTCTGCTGTGACATTATTACAGTAAAACTGTTTACTGTCTCCAGTCATTGTCATGCTTTTCGTTTGTGCGTTTACAGAACGATTATTAACGGCATTAATTGTTAGCTATTGTACGGCCAACAAGGGGAACAGTTGTTCAGCTTTCTTTTCAGTGAAGTTGTAGGTGTTGTAGTGATCAGTTCTGATGTCTCTACGTATTACTTGGCGGTGTTACATTTTTAAGTAAAATGTGTATAAACTATACTACTAACCGAAATATGTAATTTTTCAGTATGAAACGCAGTATAGTATATTATTTCAGTAAATGTAGTTCCAGAGTTTCAATTACAGAAGATGGTCTCTGTGGTTCGAAGAAACGTGAAGCCTACTTCATATACGAATATAAACACTGCAGAAGGTACTGTTGAAGATAAAAGCAAATCATACGAAGTAATTCTTTGTTATATGGATTCCCAAAACATATTTAATTATCCTTTTGTTGGAACGACAGTATATGGAGGGACTTCAAGATGAAATAGGAGTGGTTAGTGTGTAGAGAAGGCAAGATGGGTTGCTCAGTGTGTAAAGATGTGACGGGAATGAGTAAATCATAGAAGTGTACATTTCTAAACAATGATGTAATATTTCGGTGGGTCCAGTCTGTGGAAGTAAACAAGTTAGGTTAACATCATTGAGAAGAAAATTTATGAACATTGAAATTCCAAAGCCCTTTTTAACTGCATGCGAGCAACGAAAAGAAATACAACACAATGTTCTACAAAACCTTGTAGTTGAACATCATGAAGACAATTTTGAAAATACAAGGAATGTCTTTCACACAGCATATTTTGTAGTAAAAAGTAACAAACCTTATTTAGACTATCATAAGCTTGTGGATTTGAAATTTCAAAATGGTCTTCACATATCCAAAACACTGCGTAGTAAACTGCATTGCATGCACTATGTGGAAGAAGCTCTGTTAATACATTATATCGAATAATTCCATGGTCTCTTTATCTACATCTGTTGCTTCACAGTCAGTTGGAATAGCGCATTTAAGGTCTGCAATCAGTAATGGTTTTGAGTGAAAGAGACTTCAGCACCATGAACTTACTTATGACAACATTGTGGAATTCGCTTTCTGATTCCGTCTCTCGTCCTTAATGTTTATTTCAATTGTGGGGCCTCTGCTACATCTCTGGAACCCCAAGGATTACATCAAAGTACGGATCAAAACCCACAGGCATGTCAAGGACTACCATCGCAAGAAGGCTAATGTACACATGCAGCATTCTGTATATTACACCAACATATGGAATCTTCTTTAGGTGAGCCAACCCACTATTTCGTTTGATTGCAGCACTGGTCGTTCCCACAATAAGTGTGGGCATATTTTGGCAGAAAATCTCTATATAGATGGGACCACAGTTCCTCTTTTATGGATAGGTCTAATCTTTCTGGGTCAACCATTTCTGATTCTGAAAGAAGGCTGTTAAGCTTCCTACACAGTTGTGTCCATGAAATATATATTTCAGCCACTCGCTAGAAGAACGTGGCAACTTCCAGGCGTACGGGATCTGTTGCAGTCTCACCTCCGCTAAAGACATACACCAGCTGCTCTGTTCGTATCGTCCCAGCTTCTAACATGAGAATTCAAGGAGTTTTTTGACCTTCCGACCATTTCCACAAAGGCTTAGTTTACAGCAGTCCCTTTCCACCGGCTGGCTATCTTCACAATGGACTATCGCCTGCCCATGTAAAATATTTTGCGAAAAGGCACCATTCTCTCGGACCCTGAGCAGAAGGAGGAGAGAGGTGCGGCCACAAGTCCATCTGCAGGTACGATCCACTGGATGCAGTTTCCCAGAATCCCTCACACGCCCTGGCCACTGCACTTAGCATTTATGGCGCCCAATTCATCTCTCTCCCTGTTCTCTATTCCCTCCACCGCAGCCCATTGGGTACAAGTTCTCCACAGGCTACACATGCGTTTATAAGAACATTCCAGCCACAATTTTCTCATGTAAAAAAGTCGTTAACCACGCATGTCAAATGTAGTCCTGAGGAACACCGAGATCATAATTTAAAATATGAATGTTAATCAGACTGGCAATGTCGTTAAAGTGAGAGAGTGGCGTGCCACCTCTCGATTTCGCCGCTACATCCTTTCGTTCCTGGAGTGCTAGTTCTGCAAGTTTCACAGGAGAGCTTCTACTAAGTTTGGAACGTAGGGGATGAGGTACTGGCAGAAGTAGAGCTGTGAGGATGGGCCGCAAGTTGTGCTTGGGTAGCTCAGTCAGTAGAGCACTTGCCTGTGAAAGGCAAGGGTCTCGAGATGGAGTATCGGTCCAGCACACAGTTTTAATCTGCCAGGAAGTTTCATATCATATTCTAAGTTAGCGGTCTTTCCATCTTATTTAGTTCCGTTAGTGTACCACCCTTCCATATGCACGCGATTTACCAGCGTGCTTGCTTTGCCTCCCAGCCCAGCTCATGACCGGTTATTGTGATTACCACTTCCCTCAACTGCCCGTGGTCGGTCGTAAGTAACATGGTCACATCACTGTCTCTCGCAAATTTGCAAATCAAATGTCCCACACTCAAATATTCTGTTACTGATTACTTTGCTTGTAGAACGCAACTATCCTAACGTCCCATGCATTGTTCTGTAAAGGATTCACCAGTGAATATTTAACTCCGGGAAATATCTACCTGAAAATATGTCAAACAAGAACGACCTCATGAAGAATGTATGGTGCAACAATCTGTCTGTCCTAATTTGTACTGTAACGCTCCTTTCATAGTCAGCAGAAACATGATCATAACACTGTGAAAGCAGCGAAACAGCTAATGTTCTTAAGCGTTGAAATAGCAGGAGGGCAACACCAAATTTGTTTTCAGAAGCTTCGAGCAATCCACCGTTATAGTTCAAAGATGTCAGTGAGTTACTTCAAAGCCTAGGTGATGAGAATGGTACAAAAATTGTAAGCAGTCATAAAGAAAGCCGAGAATCCAAGACTGAGGTCTGTATCATAAACAACGGTTAGACGAGTCGTGATGGCTTCGTACACAACACAGCAGTGAGCATTATAATACTGTGCAAGACCTTTTATCGTACTCGGCACGGGATAGACCCAAGCCTTTGCGGTCTTTTGCAGTTCTTCGTGACAATTTGGAAGTCTTTGATGAAACACTAGTAGCATATCTGTGGTGACAGGAAGCTGCAAAGAGACTCGGAGCCAGAAACGGAGGGCTCAGATAGTAACGAGACAGTCAGTGCTGGCCACGGGCGTATATGCTGAATGTACAGCCACCATTTCTGTGTCACAGCCTTCCACATAACAAAACCATGCACTGTTCGTGAAGTTATTAAAGCCGAGCAACAGCCGAAATTTAAGTACTCTCCTCCACAAACTCGGCATAAAATTGTTCTCGTAATACGAAAATAAGGAATGACGTTTTAGTATCTGTTATAATATTCGATCATATGACGAATGCATAGCATTATTATTGCTGTATTCGTTGACATTTTGTATTTAGTGGTCCACAAACTCTCAAAAATAGGTGCTAGTCTTAGGGGCTTCTTATAGCACACAACGTTTCAGTTAACAAAGTGAAATGTGGGTTGGTAGTGGATCTCAACCAGGAGAATGCCATGTATAGACATCATGGTTTACAGACTAACAACGTGCATGTGTTGAGAAATGATTCTGAAGAAATCTTGGAATCATTATGTATGAAATCTGGCTGTCTGTAACAGAACGATGGTCTCAGTCAATTTGTGCGCTAGTTCCTTTTTGGAGCTGTACTGTATATTTATTTTCTCTATGTACTGTACATCTTTGACTATGTTGACAATATAGGGGTCTCCTTGTCAGCAGCTACTGTTTTCAGTCGCAGTATCACACTTTTTGTGGTTTCCATAGCTACGATACTCTGGCATAGGTACAAGTTCTTAGGTTGGCACTACGAGAAAGGACGATACACACCGACGACAGCGCCCTCTAGCCGGCCCTGTGGAGCTTTACGAGCGCCACTCCAGATTCAGCCCATTTTATCACGAGCAAACAACCGACCAACATTATTCATTTTTATAATGGGTGAGCCACTACAGATTTTGCCTGTGTAACCTCTGTTAGCATTGATACACCCTGCTTCGCATCTACATGCTCATCATAGCCAAAGTTATGTAAATATATTTTATTACTTCTCTTAACTAGAGTAAACATCTTTTACTTTACTTGCAGTACCGACGTATTTCTACCTCATCCCTCCAAAACCCAGGCGATCATTGTAGGCAAAACCACCCCTTCCTTCCGCCTCCTTGATTTCTATCTCACCGTCTATGGCCGTCCTATCGCCCTCACTCCCACCCTTCAGTACCTTGGCGTCACCCTCGACCGTCGCCTCTCCTGGACTCCCCATCTCCGGACAATCCAAGCCAAGGCACGTTCCCGCCTCCGTCTCCTCAAGCTCCTTTCTGGCCGTACGTGGGGTTTGGACGCCTCCACAATCCTCCACACCTATAAATCCCTCATCCGCCCTATACTTTGTTACGCCCATCCCGCCTGGATCTCCGCGCCCCCTACCTTTTATAAATCCCTCCAAATCCTTGAACGCCATGCTCTCCGCCTTGCCTATCGCATCCGTCTCCCCTCCCCCACGCGGATCCTGTATGATCTCATCCCCTTCCCCCACCTCCTCTTTTTCCTTGAAAGGATACGGATCCTGTACACCTCCCGTAAACTTGATCCTCCTCACCCGCTCATGTCCCCGATCCTCTCCCACCCCCGCCCGCTGCCGCGCCTGTATTCCCACATCCCACCTGGTCTCCATCTCTCCACCCTCCTTACCCTATCCCAAGGTGGCTTCCGCCAGCTCCCCCTCCCTGATGATGTCCTCCTCCCCTGCATATACCCCTCCTATCAACTTTGATCCTCCCCCCCCGCCTCCTGTGTCCTTTCCTTTAGGCACCCTCCCTCCCCCCCATTCCCTTCCCTTCTCTTTCCTTTCCCCCCTCCCCCCTACCCTCTCCTCCGGGCTTCCCCTCCCCCTTCCTCCCTCCCCCTCTCTCCTTTGCCCATGGCTTCTCTGCTCTCCCCTCTCCCATCTCCCCTTCCTCCTCCTTCACCTCCACTCTTGGCAGGTCCCCGGACTCGTACACGCTGAGTGAACATTCGCGCGCCGGAGGTCGTCGCCATCAGTGTATCGTGTGTGCCGTCGTGTTTAGTGTTCAGTGTTGTCGTCGTACTCCATCGTTCACCTGTGCCATCGCCATCTTCAGTGTTCGTGCGTCGTGACAACAGTTTGTAGTGCATTATCGTCGAGTGTGAACGGCTCCGTGTTTGTCTTTATGTGTCTCCTTTTTATTAACCACCGTTATGTCGCATTTGTGTATTCTTTCTGTTTTTTCTTATCTCCTCTACGGCTGAAGAGCGGCGTACCAAGCTGCTGACAGCCTGCCTGTTTTTGTACAGGTTTTAAAATAACAATAAAGGAAAACAAAAAAAAAACAAAAAAAATATTTCTACCTCAGCTGCTCCTCCTAGCTTCCTTCATTCGCCCTACCCTCCAAATTACAGGAGCACACCCACGTGCCGCCTTCCAGGCGGGATACAAAACTTTTTGTCAATAGAAATGGCAGATTCGCTTTGCTTGGTTTAAGGAACTTATGACTGTGGTACTGGAAAATTGTTGTCCGCTTCTGTAGTCTGCAGAGACCTCCTTCCTTCCCATGCAGATCTCGTGACGTAAAGACCCGCCACCAGCCCAGCACACGCTCACGTACGACGGACAAATGTTTAATGAAACTGAAGCCAACCACATGCTGGTGACATCGTGATAGCTGTAAAGCATTGTATCTGGGCAGATATTCAAGCTATTTCTCACTGCCAATCTCAAGGTGCAATCTCGTCGAGCCACGTACACGAAGAGATCTACTGGTGAATATAAGTTTGCTTTATTATCTTAAGATCATTGTAAAAGTATTCTCGAAAATCGTCAGTTGTTCTTTATTTGTGCAAACCTTATAAAGTGAACAACAAGATACTACAAACTTAACCGCTGATCACCTAATCTTTTGTTCCTCAAGGATTTCGTGTAACGGATACGTCATTCCTGGATTACCAAATACACACCCGAATCTGTCAAATCCAATTGTATTTAACCTGATCGTCGTAATAGATACATATCCACCATGTAAGACACAGTTCATAGCACACTAGCAAGAACGGGGTTCAATTCTCCTTTGGTCTATCCACATTTAAGTTTTCTTTATTTTACCTATAGCTACTAAACAAAGTGCCAGGATATTTTCCTTCAACAAAACATAGGCAAATTCATTCCCATGTTCCTGCAGTCTCGCGTACGACCCTATACTCCACACCCATCATCCTCGCTGTCAATGGGATGTTGAACCCTAATCTGTTTCCCGTTTTTACATACCAATATTATTTTCGACAGGCAAACAGTGTTAGATCTTAAGATGCCGTGAACTTCGAGGATATTAGAGACGGAGCACGAGATCGGATCAGATAAGAATAGACAAGGAAATTAGGCAACTTGCTATCAGCCACCATAGAATTCGCCTGTAACGGTGTAGAGTAACTGAAATTTGCAAGGCAGAGCGGGAAGTTGAACCGCGTTCCACTTTAATAAGTGAGACTCAAACCTTTAATCAGTGCCAAAAATCTCCTGGATTTCTCGACCATCGTTTTATTTCAGAATGACATCCTTCCTGAGTTAACTTTGCTCTGGAACTTTCTGGCTGTACCTGTGGACTGAACAGTGGTTAAAACTCCTTGAGGGTCGACTGATTCTCTTTCATACATTTCTGTACTGGCACTAATACGAGAAATGATTAAAAAGTGAATTACCCTAGAAAATTTTTACAGTTGAATCTTTCACTCTCCAGCAGTGTTTACACTACGAGGAAACCTTTTGATTAATGCATCGTAAATCAATTATGGATCTCACTCGTCAACAGAAAACACAGTTTTACATACTTACATACCGCGTATCCGGAAAGTACTCTCCTCGTCTACAGCATACCGAAATTCGCAAATAATTATGTTAGACAATATTCAAAGATCAAGAGAATGAGACCAACAGGAAGAAATTAATGATTAACATGACGAAGAAAATTCACTCTAAGTATTTTGTGATAATATTATTAATACATGATAACACCATTCACTGAGCGACAAATCTTTTAGCAAATACTGTGTAGGGCTTGAAAGTAAAGATATGTGTAACACTGCCGGGTTGAAAACATTTTCGAAAGCTAATGTATTCAGAAATGTTTCTTAGTAGCAGGTAAATATTACTTCCATTAAAACTGTAGCTAATGGTATCTGTTCTATGACGAGATCTGTAGCACTCTCTTCATGGACAACTTCTGGATTGAATTAAGAGGCAGTGCCTGGTATCAACAGAATCATTTATGTCAAGAATGCGTGGCCAAATTATGTATATTTGACTTTTTAGAAGTAGATTTATTTCAATTTTCCCCCGAGAGTTAGTTGAAACGTCAGTTCTACATTGTTTACTGCAATGGGAGTCCATACAAATTTCACATGTTCCGAAGAACAGTTAGTTTTTATGCCACATTCTAAACACGAGTATACTAAACCACTTCGCTGAGCTATAATGATCACATTAATATCACGCTCCCTGAAAGTCAGCACACTCACATTATGCACCCAACGTTTAAATCCAAGTCCGCTTAGTTACTGAATTCTTCAAACGCACTGCATCTGCCGTCCATCATCAAGAGATTCTTACTTGTCCGTCTCGTCTCTTTTTGTCTTTAAATCTTCACCAGGAAATTAATTTCACTACTTATTTGTCGGTGTAACTGTAAATCAGGTCTTCCGACAGCTAGTGAGAGCTAGTAATGGTAGCGGCTGGTGCACTACGCGACGTAATGCTATCAACAATTTCTATTCCACGGTGGATAAGCGCAGAGGCTCCAGGTGCACCGGTAAAACATGTAGGGATAGATGGAGTGCCGTGGCGTTCTCTGCGAGGCAGCGGCCGTCACCACCGCTACGCCACGACTCACTGTGCCACTCGGCGACTCCACAAGTGACCGCTGGGCCCAGGTCGGCGTGTCCTCGCGGCTCATTACGGATTCACGGCCGGCGGACGTGAAATATTAACGCCGTCCTGCCGCCGCCGCCGCCGCCGCCTCCGGCCAACAGGGATTACCACCACTGTAGCCGCTGGGAAGCCGAGGTGTGCAGGTAGGGAAACAATGTCAGCTTCACTCTCCTAGCAAAGTGGGTGTAACTGTAACAGTCAGCTAGTCAACAAGTATAGAATATTTATCCTGATATATAAGCTCTAAGGTTAAGAAGTTGTGGCTTTTCTGACATGACATTTCCCTTTCGTTTACTCGTTCCTCGGAAATGTATCAAATGAAAGGAAGGAACACACAGAAAATGTTGTGGGGAAGGCTAACCAAAGACTGCGTTTCATTGGCAGAACACTTAGAAAATGCAACAGACGTACTAGGGAGACTGCCTACACTACGCTTGTCCGTTTTCTTTTAGAATACTGTTGCGCGGAGTGGGGTCCTTACCAGATACGACTCAGTACATCGAAAAAGTTCAAAATATGGGAGAGAGTGTCACAGAAATGATACAGGATGTGGGCTGCAAATCATTAAAAGAATGGCGTTTTTCGTTGCGACGGAATCTTCTTACGAAATTCCAATCACCAACTTTCTCTTTCGAATCCGAAAATATTTTGTTGACACCGACGTACATAGGGAGAAACGATCACCACAATAAAATAAGGGAAATCGGAGCTCGTGGAGAAACATATAGGAGTTCGTTCTTTCCGCGCGCTGTAGGAGATTGGCATAATAGAGAATTGTGAAGGTGGTTCGATGAACCCTCTGCCAGGCACTTAAATGTGATTTGCAGGGTATCCATGTAGATGTAGATGTAGAAAGTCTTGAAAACACTTCGTCATACCAATCATTTCCGTCTGCACCTGACATGAGAACTGCACAGACCGCTTTTTGTTAAACAGGGAAGTACCTGACAGCGACAAAAATAGGGAAAATTATTGGCTCTTCATTTACTACGTGGTGTTGAAATTTCAGTTCCTGAATATTACGTTCTAATTCCAGTCTCAAGTGTCATAAAAATGATAATTGGGAAAATCTTGCGTACAGCCACACCCCTTTCTTGTTCTGTAGTTCCTCGTATTTATTGATTCCTGCGGCGTTTTCTTACAGCTTCATGCAATCACAACGCAAGGAATGTCTGTATGCTACATCAAAAAGTTTTAGAAATAGTATCACTGCCACTTACATTGTATTCTTTGGTTTATAGTGCTTGTTTAGAATTGGTTGCAAAGGAGTAACTTTTACGAAAGTTGTAAGTAGCTGTATTATTACAATCTGCAGCATGCCCTGTTCATTGAAGTGTTTGAGAAGGTTAGGAAGTGTCATTCTCCTAGACTCATAGAGATTACTTGAAAACTAGCTAGCTAATAATGAATGAGGACGTCTCCTCCAGCAAGAAAACTGCTGCTCCGAAGAGGAGAGTTGATGCAGCTGGTATTGTTGCTACTCAGTTTGAAAATCTGGTTAACCCAAAAAGACAAACAAAGAAAAGACTGCTAGAAGATGATGCATACGGTTTGTGCTAGTTCACTCAGATAAGGAAAGCCTAATATAAAGAGTGTCACCTTGCCACGGTTCATGCGGCTCTCCCCGTCGGAGGTTCGAGTTCTCCCTCGGGCATGGTTGTGTGTGTTGACCTCAGCGTAAGTTAGTTTAGGTTAGATTATGTAGTGTGTAAGCCTAGCGACCGATGACCTCAGCAGTTTGGTCCTATAGTAACTTACCATAGCCACAAAACAGTCAAACCATTGATTCAGGTTTTCCGCAACTTAGGCTATATTTTGGAAACTTGATCTACCTCTTCATCAAAAACCACTGACATCAGAGTACTTAAATCTCGCATGCAATTAGTCAATACTGTAGTGAAATAATCTGTGGAAGTAATTTTCACTTATTACGATATCAAGGATTTTATGCAAATGAAAAGCCCTAAAATTTGGTGAATATTTTCACAGGTATATGATCTGTAAAAATCAATCAAAAGAAGATATAAAAATTCTATCCCACAGATATTTGTAATAATGGTATATCAGACTGTTCACAAAAAGGCGTTAATTCGTTCTGAAAGATTTTCGAAAAAGAAACATATTACTAATGTCGTTAAAAATGTAATAGTTTGTAATTAAATCGTATAGTGTCAATAAGTAGAAAACTTGCACGTATACGCACATAACATTTCTTAATAACTGTGCCAAATTCAGTTACACTGCCTTGTAAATTTTAGACTTCATAAAATTTTCTTCAAAATACTGCGATTTCACAAACGCCCTCCTACTTTTTGTTAACGAGATAAAAGGGGCATCATAAAAACAACAACAATGAAGCATCTCCAAAGTACGTTCAATGCAAATATCAGTATTTAATCTGGAAAAAACTATGTGAAGCATGTGAGTAACATTTGCTACCTGCTTTCGTCAATTACTGACGGTAACTTGCATTTTACGTAAATTATAAAGTTTATGATTAACGGGAGTGAAGAACTGCAAAATATGTGTTAGGGTTCGCGATAGCTCAGGTGGTAAAAGCACTCTACTCAACATACGAGGTTTTGGGTACTCGTCCCAGTCCATTCCGCGCTACTGATCCGTAAAGATACTTCAAAATAGCTCACACTCCAGTACAGAAAAATTTCTAACGGCCATACTCATTTTTTTCCTATTTATCAAAATCCATTAGTCTAAGATCCAAATTTAGACTCGACAAGATTGACGTGAGTCATCAAATGCCTTGTCATTCAGAAAACGGACCTAAAAGCCCTTTGTCGCTCCTTTCTGTTCTCTTTGAAATTGCCTTTAATGTTACCTTACTTTCAGTTAATCAATTAGTATTGTGGACTTAATTAATTAATTACTGTCATTTGTTTTAATTGAATGGTCGCATTTGGACAGTAGTTCTGAAGAATCACTTTGTTGAATAGTAGTAGGTAATGCGATTTTTTATTTATGGTTACGAAGTGAATAAACACACGAGAAACGTACTCAGCCGTTAAGTGTTGTAATAATTACAGTAGGCCTAGATCGAGATCTAGCTACGGTGTAGGTTATCAGTATCCGAAGACTCAAAACACACTACAAAATGTTGATTAATCGAAATCGTCATTTGATACCTGCTTTTCCATATTGTTATGTTGCCCAATTTGAGGCGGTGCAGTACACAAAAGACAGAAGCCAATGCTTACCACTACACATTTCACTTTATTGTTCGAATAAGCTGAAGATACTCTGAAGGTTCATGATTTCGTTGGAATAGCTCCGCCACTGTGGGATAGCAGAAGTTCACTTTAATTTTGAAAAGTAAAGTCAGTACTGTGTACACAAGGTGTAAGGTTCTAGTTTATTATTGATATTAAATGAAAGCTATGTGAGCTCTCCTTTCATTCGATGTGTCATAGTACATATCTGTACACTAGATATTTTTCAAACAGAAGTCTTCAATATTCGATACGTTACGCCACAGACGTTCTCTGTACATGCAGCATGATCTTTGGTTGTCAGTAGCATTTGCTTTGCCTGTGTTGCATTCACCGGGAAGTAAGTGAGAGAGTCGGTTGTTGGTAACGCTGCTGAGCGGCCTGGATGTAACTGGCAAAACACAGAGATGTAAATGCAGAGGGTGCTGCTTTTTGGAAATATGATTTCGTAAAGACTCATTATGAAATTTGAATACATTCAGGTAGTACTGTCTCTGCATTGCTTGCTCGTGCTTAGTTTGTGATGAGTTTGCAAAAGGCAAATTTTTAGCATGATTTTTGTTGATAGATTCTGACCAGTTAGTCTGATTGTCGAGACGAGTTTGAGCAAAATGATCAGCTCACATACTTCGTACTCAGAGTTATAAATTCATCACTGCTTTACCATTTCAGTAACTAATTACAGGGAATAATTGTATTTTTATAAGAGACAAATTTTGTGAAGATTGTTGTAACGTGTCAAGGAATCAGGGTTTCACAATGCAGTTTTCGACTGCTAATCACTTCTACGTCATTCAGTAAGTTGAGTTACTTCCACCGTCTCCTCATCAAAATTTGTTACGTGATCGTATGTTGGCGCATTGTATTTAACAGAACACAGTCACACAAAGTAAAGCATGATGTGCTACGGATAGTCGCATTTCCTTGCACTGCCCTTGGGCAGGATGTGGCTTCTTTAGCTGGTTTGCTGTTGCGCTGCGTGTTAACATTCATCACTTACGAGCATTACCGGCTTTCCGTTGCGATGAGTCACAGAATTCTGTTAAAACCATTTTAAAGTCACATTCAGGACACAGTAACATCAGTTACAATGAAGCATTATAATACAACATTGTTATCAAGATCAGTTTAAGTGAAGTTTAGATCAGATTTCATTTCTTTGTCAGACATTCTCGTTCTTACAGTGCAGTGTCACGCGTTCGAGTGACTGCCATTAAAGGTTCAAAATTTTATTTACTCATTTTTGAAGCGTAAAACTGCAGAAGCGTTTTGGACAGTTATTCCTTCAAAGCTCGATTTGCAGTTTAATGCAGAATTTGTATCCGGTTATTTTTGTGTGTTTGAACTGCAAGTCACGTACTGTGACGCCTTGTAGCATTGTTGACGGCATTGCACAGTACAGAATTTTACAGGATACCTCATATGGTACACGGTTATACGTTTTCTAATTATTTTTTGGAAAAGTTAATTACAATACAGGTACACAGTTTCAGATGGATTAAGTTACTCTTTTTATCAGGCAGCCTTTACATAAGCACACCACCTACATTGTTGAGGTTCACGTTACACCACAGTTAATGTACAAGAAACCAGTTTATATATACAAAGGTTGTTTGAAAATTTCTCTGAATCACCACGAGAGGTCAGCGCTACCGCAATGAGTTGTTCAAGTGATATTCATTGGACTGTTGCCTGTAAACACGTGCAACGTCAGTGCTCTTGGAAGAGAGCTGTGGCGATGACGTGGCTCTGTTGTTCCCGCGTAGTGATTTGCTAAGATGGAAAAAATCGAGATTCTAGCAGTGACTAAATACTTCGTAAAGAAAGGTATGAAAGCAAAGGACATTCATGCCTATTACCAGGATACACTGGGGCACTCTGCTCCTTCATATTAAACTGTTGTCAAGTGGACAAATGAATTTAAATTTGGTCTGAGAGCTTACGTAATGATCCGCGCAGTGGTCGGCCAAGATGTGTCACTCCTCCAGAAATCGTTGCAAAAGTGCACAAGATGGTCATGGAGGATCGCCCTTTGAAAGTGCGTGAAATTGATCACTTTTGCCAAATGTCATCTGAAAGGGAGTATCACATTGTAACTTAAGATTTAGAAGTGAAAAAATTATCTACAAGATGGATGTCACAAGTCTGGACACTGGATCAAAAACGTATGATAATGTACTTGTGGAAATTACATGAACTAAAGTATGAATTGTTGCCACACCTGCCTTATTCACCTGATATGGCTCCGTGAGATTTCCATCTTTTCCCAAATCTGAAAATTTTTCTTGGTGGACGAAGATTCACTTCAAACGAAGAATTGCTAGCCGGAGTTGACAACTATTTTTCAGGCCTGGAGGAAACTCATTTTCGATATGGGATCAAGGCACTGGAGCATCGTTGGACCAAGTGCAGTAATCTACAAGATGACTACATTGGACAAATAAAAAACGTTTTAGTGCTGTAAGTACACATTTTCTATTGCGTTCAGAGAACTTTTCAAACCACATTCGTACAACAAGAGGAACGCTCTTGCGAGTGAACAAATAACAAAAATAATACTAGCAATAACAAACTAATAAAGAGTGAATTTTAGTGTAATAGAAGAAAGATGACGGTTAAAAAGAAATATAGTTGGCACAGTGAAAAGATTTTCTTTGTTTCTGAATTCGGCTCTGCCTATTTACAGAGAAAATAGCTGAAGTCAGACCCATCAGTAGGCTGACTTGATCTGAACCAGGAACTATTCTTACCTTACATTACGAGACGAGCATGGCACCACGGAGCAAAAACGAAACTGCTTCGTTTAGTTCCCTTCCATTGCTCTGGTGGTAGTTAATTCAGACACCTCACAAAATGAAACAGAGTACCAGTTGAATCACCTCCGTAGGTTCGAAAAGTTAAATTTGCGATCGCTGTGTCATATAAATACAATGACTATTCAAATTAAGTCGTTAGCATGAGAAGAGAATATTACGAGAATTTAGCATGATCACTCAGCACCAATCTCGAACGTGAGTGAACGATTACGAGATGTAAAACGTCGTCAGCAGTACTGCCAAGTGTCAGTTGCACTGGCAGTATGAAGAACTTAATGGACAGGTCACAATGTTCTCACTGCTAACCACAGCGCGCTCCTTCCAGTACTCTGAGGAGCTACGCTACCTTACGCCGATCTAAGGTAAAGCCTAAAACTCTCAGCTGTTTACACCATTGAGAAATACAGATGAGTTGCTGTCTTCCCCCGTTCGTCTTGGGAGGAAAAGATTAATTTTTTGTAATATAAATATTTGTGCGAAATAGCTAAATACTCTACACTGTAGGCCTTAGATGTGCCATGCGCCGGGTCTTCATTCCTATACCAGTTGAATATGAGGAAAGCGAATTGACACGTCGAAGCCAAGTAGTATAAGTCAGATTGTGGATTCACAAGGAAAAACTGAATACATGACAAATGGAGCAGAAACAAAACAGAAGATATACGCTATAGTGCAGTTGTGCATTTTCATGTTTTTTCCCTTCCAGATCTACAGGTATTGAATACTAACAAGCTTGTTCATTGCTTCCGCGATTTCTTCCGTGTTGTTTGATTTCGAGGAGATAAACAAAATACAGATTCATGTCGCTCCTTTGAATCTGTTCAGAGATTTTCTCTTGTTTTGTAGGTGATGTAACTTGTTATTCGCGAAACAGGTGGCTAAATCTACTCCTGCCAGAAGACATATAACACGGAGGGTTAAGATTCGTCACCTACTTATGGCAGTTTGCAGCTCTGTTAAGGTAGTAGTGAAAGGATGTGATAAATCACAGTTTTTATAGCAAAATTTGAACTGATTTGGAAAGCAGCTACCTTTTTAGAAAGTAGGCACATTATAACTATGCGGACAAGGTACTGCTGCAGCAAAAAAAATCATTCCTTAGCACAAACGTATCTGAGGAAGGCATCTCACAACGTGAAAGACGAAAGCAGAGGAAGCTTATTCGTGACACGATCTTCTTGGAGTCAAAAAACGTTACATTACTAATTTAGTCTGATATATTAATTGGGACTTATTCAGAACATTTCGTCAAGATGACAAGAAAACGTCAAGCGAATATAGCAGGATAAACAAGTACCACAGCCGCAGATGACTATTATAACAGAGTTGCCAATAATGGCTACGTAGTTGCAAAGTCTCCGTTACGATCGGTCGATATGGAGGCAGGAGACCAAACTGCGAGGTCATCGGTCTCATTGGATTAGGGAAGGATGGGAAAGGAAGTCGGCCGTGCCCTTTCAAAGGAACCATCCCGGCATTTGCCTGAAGCGATTTAGGGAAACCACGGAAAACGTAAATCAGGATGGCCGGACGCGGGATTGAACCGTCGTCCTCCCGAATGCGAGTCCAGTGTGCTAACCACTGCGCCACCTCGCTCGGTTTCCTCCGTTACGCTAGTGGCAAGAGGAATGTGTTTCCACAACTGAAATCTTGTTTTCTCCTATTGATAGTAATAAATATCCCCATACGTAAAGAGAAGCCCCATAAAATTACTTTCACAGAGCACGCTATATATCTCTTCCCGGAGGTGGAAAATTCATGAAGGGAGCTCCAGAGGTCTTCTCACCATCTAGTGACTCCTTACAGATATATTTACTGTAAGCAGTTCTAATAGCATATGGAAATTTAATTTACCGAGTCACAGCTTTATTAAAATGATTTGAAGAGATGTTACCAGCAATTAATCGTTTTCGTGTTAAGTTTCGAGATTACAATCAAGAACCAGGATTGCATTCCACTGTGTACAGCTATAAGCTGAACGTCTGTAAACTCTTTAGTTTCGATATGATATTACGAGCTATTTTCACGGTATTTAATGTTCAGTTACGGAAACTATGCCTGCCGCACACTGGTTGCACAGTTTTATTATAAGTGAGTGCTACTGTGACTATTTCCTTTCTATTCACGATGTCAGTCTGCGTTACATAATTGATTCTTGCGTCGCGGGTTTTTGATTATAGGACATAGTTTCAGTATATCAAGGTCTAAAGTTACTACTGGCTATCTTAGTCCAGTTTCTAAAACATTACACCCCTTGTAATTTTTCACATTAAAATATTGTGCTTATGGGTGAGATAAGCAGTGAAGCAATCTAATAATAATGGTCCAGGTGTCTGTACAGTTCATTCAGTGAACAAGAAATATCAGTGCCAGTAGTATCACCAAAAAATGTAGCAGCAAAAGAGAAACGGTCTGATTAATTAAACCAAAATTCAGATCACATCAGTAACATATTCTGTTATCAAAACTGGCTTGATCCGTCGTATAACGGTTTCAGAAATTTAAATTCAGTGATTATACAAATTATTTGATTCGTTTTATGAAGAGAGGTTTCGTTATGCCTTTTTGCACTGGATTTCAATGCGTCGTTGAGGTGGTTACAGTCCCCACAAAGAGCGCTTTTTATTAAAAAAATAATGACAAAAATGGGGGATTTGTGTATACCAAAGTAGTACAAGTCGTTCAGGCCGTGAATCGACAAAGAGTGATACTAGGTAAATAACAACACGCTACCTTTTTGTAGAAAATGTGCAAGCATATTTCCTTTACGGGCAGATATCTAGGACAGACAAAATTCATTTCGTTACGGATGAGACTACTGAAGCTTGCTGAAAACAGCGTCTTCGTACAGTGAACATTTAGGTTACAGGTTCATACTTAGCATGTCACTATTATCCGTATCTCCTTATCTCATAAAAATACTTGTAAGTCTACTATGCTATAGAAACGCACAGATCTTTCAGATAAGCGCCACGAACCAGACGATCTACTATTACAACAGAACCTTACAGCGAACTCTCAGAAAGTCTTTAGTCATAGGTTTCAAAGTGATGCAGGATAGTACAATAAAAACACTTCGCCACTAGAGAGGACAGCTTTCTTCAAGGGACAAGTGGACAGTGGTACTCTTGGAATACATTTCAGAGGAAGTGGTATACAGATAACAACACTCTCTCCGTTTCCCTCACCATGACAAAGAGGAAGCAACTGAGACTTACAAGAAGGTGGATTATGGCCCAACTAACGAGCTAACCACAGCGTTCGATAATTTGGACATTTTCGCCAACATTTTTGACAGGAAAACAGGAGGAGACAAAGGGTTACACAATCATAACATCAGTAGACTATTAGTAGGAACATCACATATATACGGCCAACGAACTCCTCTGACAAAATTTCGAAGGTTGTTCAGGGATATTTTCCGCTTAGGTACAATGGATGATTATTTACAAATTAATAAGGCAGCTATGATTCATTTTGTTTATTACCCAGGTTACCTATTTTCCTGTGAAAGTACCTTAAAGTAGTGGAAATATATCTAATGTGCAGTTTATTACCAACACAGGCAACAGAAAACTCCGAATAATGCAGCAAACCCTCATACGAAACATGTACAGTATGTGGCTGTTGCTGCTACACGAGTAACTTCGTAAATTGTCATTGATCCACGCTACCATTTCATTCGATGAGCACACACACGAAGTTCGTATCGGTCTATTCCTCAGAAAAACCTAACCACAGTGCTGTGTATCATTGTTAATTTACAACTAACATTGCAGGGAAAACAAAAGCTTCACAAAACCGAGCAGTACTGAATGGGAGTTTGAGGGCGAATACAAAAGGGTGTGCTACTATTCTCATCAGTAAGGATGATGACAGACTGGAACAACTTTGTCTCCTTACAGGGATCACAGCGCATGCAGTCGACAATGCAGTATATTTCCATTCGAACACAGGTTCAAAAGAAAGTGATCGCAAGAACTCTAACATGATACTCACTACTTCAGTTGCTCACGGACGTCACGTGGGATAATGTTGTAGGAGCAACACAATATTACAGCGAGAGAAGTGCTCATCGTCTTTACATCAGTTAGACCTGAAGATGACGAGTAGCTGTCGCGTTGAAACGCTTTTCAGCTTCTACAAGATTATCGGACGCGGCGCCCGAGAATCACTGAAGCAGTCTCAAACAGCACTTTTCATCAGGAGCAACTGAGAAACCACTGGTTAATTATTCCAAAATGTTCCCCAGATACCACAGAACTACTTCCGAAGTATTTTTGACAGGATTCGGGTTCGTCCCGTATACCAACCCTCGACGTATTTTGACGCGATGTTAAACCAAGAACAATTCCGTCTACTGGAAATGGCTGACAGTTCGAAACTGGTGTAGTCACGGAAATATTTTGTGTACCTGGCTGTCATAAACTTCATTCTGTTTCAACAATGGCCACCACATCGGAATTTTTAACTTATAGATGAATGCCGAAACTCGAAAAAACGCACTGCCCGGGGCTAACGGATATTCCAGATTAAA
This sequence comes from Schistocerca cancellata, assembly GCF_023864275.1. Lineage (NCBI taxonomy): Eukaryota > Metazoa > Arthropoda > Insecta > Orthoptera > Acrididae > Schistocerca > Schistocerca cancellata. The sequence goes on along the minus strand of NC_064626.1, from coordinate 982,082,982 downwards.
ATAGCTGCGTCAGCGCGGGAACTTAGTGATTGTTCAATGTATCTCAGCTCTTCTGAGTGGTTATGTATCCGAGGTCGTCTGTTCCCACGACAGAGGTATCAATAAACAGCCTACTGAACGACATGACGCAGCGGTGCCAGTCGGGGGACCATGTAAATACATATTTACCGAAATCTAGTCAGAGAAATGCCGCGATGGTTATTCCGAAAAAGTTTGGCTGACTTTCTTCCTTATTCTTGTTTACTGTCCACATATTATGGCATTGTTGATGACAGGACGTTAAACTCCAATCCGTCTTCTTTCATTCTTTTAGTATATGCCAATTGGATGTGAATAGAGTATGTACGCTGGTAGGGAAATGTGGGATAACAATTTTACGTTACCTTTCCATGACACCATCACAGCGTTCACTTGACGTAATTTAGGGACGCTACTTGGAACCTGCACACGAAAGTTGGCAAGAAGCTATAATAACACATCACGTCAGCAGATGAAAGCTCTGACAGGTACACAAAGATGTTAGGTTCAGCACAAAGAAAAACTTCGCGTATTATCCAGCAGCAGTAATAAATGGCAACAAAACAAAGAAAAATACTACAGTAAATGAATAAACTGCTAGAGGATCGGACAAGTAGACTGCTCATATTAAGGATGTTGTCACGAGTAGGATGCCGTCACGAGTTCCGTAACACCACTGACAAGAAAAAAGAAAATGATGCAAATAACAAGACTATCGTTTGCTCTATGTTGCATTGGGTTAGATGTTACCTCCCGGAGCTGGGTGCAAAAACATCATTCCGAAACCAAAGAGAACAAAAATTTTAAAATCCAATTTTGGGCAGGCTGCCTTAAATTCATCGACTATAACGAACATCACAGTTACAGTGCCCATCAATAATTTATAATAAAATTTTGTCAAACTAGAGATAAGAGACCATTGAAGAAGCGTTAAAGTTAATTTGTTGAATAAGATTATACAAGATGCACAAAAGAAGAGAGACAAAAACAGCTGACAGAGACATCGAATTTTTCTACATGTTTTTAAAATTTTAAATATGTAAATGTAGCCGTGCTATTGAACATGGGCTCTCCTAGCTGTACATCTCAAGCGGAACGCTGATTTAGAAACACAGGTAAATTTGAGACTAGCGTAAGGGAAGTGTTTCAAATATACGAAAGAGAGCTTGTCACGGGGATGCACTAGGCACGAAATGAAACACTTTAAACAGAACAGCTGAGCTGATGGGAAACTAACAGCACCTGTGAGGGAAGTTTGTGATACGCTGTCCTTGACTAGCAGCAAGTACAAGATGACTACTGTCATTGGGTACGTCTAGCTTCAGAATTCTGTGTTTTGGTTTGTGCAGAAAAGGAATATTAAGATTAGTATACAGTTATGGTAAATGATAATTACAGATCAGTCAAACAAGAGTTCCTTACAAAGGCGAAATCAAATAACCATGTAGAGGAAGAAAAACCTCTGAAACGGAAAATGAAAGTTTTCGGGACCATCCCATGGGACCCGAGTAACTGTGTCGGTAACAGACATATAAAAATACACTGAGAGAGTCAGAAATATCTTACGCTTATTAAACGTTTGACCCCATCGTTTGTACAGGGTAAATACTAGAAAGAGGATTAGCTTCAAGAGGTGATTACTGACAGGAAAGGGAACAAAAAGAACAAATCAACAAACGTCCCGAAATAGACTGCAACAAACAATCGGTACTGGTATATTGCATAAATGATATTTATAATTTATTATTTAATTGATACATATTTGACCAATGAGATAGCATTAATCACCAACATTACTGCTGTATTTCTGGTTTATTTCAGCCAGTAGAATCACAGTGGTCCGTTATACATTCCAGGTTCAAGCTGAAATGGTTTTCGTCTTCGGTGAAGGTGAAGCGCGTGGGAAGTAGCCAGAGGTCACGCGGGGCTATCACGTCACTTAACGTGATAAGCACCAACTCCCAAAACATTCGCATCAATTCTTCGGCGTTTATGTAATCATGGGCCCTTTCAGAGAGATAAACAGTGACGATATGATTACCCATCAGCACTGAAGCCGCACTCTGTTCATGATATTGAGAATACTTCCCAGTACAAGCTAGAAGCACTTAGCATAGTGCACTTCTTTGCCACAACTCTGTAATGCATGTACGTATTTGAAATTCCTGCACGACAGTGTGCTTCTTTTGCAGGACAATGTGTCTGCAGCAGAGCAACATAGTGATGAAGCCTGATGGCGCACCAGTCCATTTATGTGTCATTGTTGTTCCGCAACACAACAAAGTATCCCGCAGGAGATGGATAGGACGAGGAAGTTCTTGTGCCTGGCCACCTCGATCACCGAATTTTTACTTGTGGAACGTCAGAAATACGTGTGGTAAACTAGATGTTGGCAGGCAACCTTCACCTTCCTGCTAGTTAGCTAGAGCCCTTAACGTTGTAAATAAATATCATTTCATGAAGCGATTTTTGAACACTTACTTGCATTGAACCCAATGGCAGTTACTCCGAACATCTTTAGTAACGTGGCAGAAGTCGATAACGTGCAATATATAATTTAGTGTACCGATACTGATTAATGTAGCATCACCGCCCTTTTCTGGACTTTTGTTGATATGTTTTTGATCCTTTTCTGTCAGAAATCGTCTTATAAAACATATTTATTTCTTTAACGTTCACTAGAACACGAAAAACGAGGTAGGTATGGTATAGTTATTTAATTCCGTATGAATCGTCATCTACATTTACATCTGCATCTACGTGATTACTCTGTTATTCACAAAGTGCCTGGCAGAGGATTCAATGAACCACTTTCAAGTTGTCTCTCTACCGTTCCACTCTCGAACGGCGTGCGGCAAAAACGAGTACTGCAATTTTTCTTTGCGAGTCCTGTTTCTCTTATTTTATCGTGATGATCTCATATGTAGGTGGGCGCCAACAGAAAGTTTTCGCAATCGGAGGGGAAAACTGGTGATTGAAATTTCATGAGAAGATCCAGTCGCAACGAAAAACGCCTTTGTTTTGATGATTGCCATTCCAATTCACGTATCATGTTTGTGGCACTGTATCCCCTATTTAGAAATAGTACAGAACGACCTGACCTTCTCTGAAATTTTTCGATGTCATCCGTCAGTCCCGCCTGATGTGGATCCCACACCGCACAGCAATACTCCAGAATAGCACGGATAAGCGTGTACAAGCAGTCTCTTTAGCAGACCTGTTGCACCTTGTAAGTGTTCTGCCAATGAAACTCAGTCTTAGGTTTGCTCTACCCACAACATTATCTATGTGATCGTTCCAGTTTAGGTTATTTGTAATTGTAATCCCTAAGAGTTTAGATGACTTTAGAGCCTTTATATTTGCGTGACTTATCACGTAATCGAAATTTAGCTGATTTCTTTTAGTACTCATGTGAATCACTTCGCAATTTTCTTTTTTCAGGGTCAATCACCACTTTTTCCACCATACAGATGTCTTACGTATTTCATTTTTCAATTCGTTTTGGCCATCTGATGATTTTACAAGACGGTAAATGTCAGCATCACCTGCAAACAATCTACGAGTTCTAAGACCTCCGATTTTTTTTTCTAATTAACTACTCACCCGAAATCGATGAAACTGGCGTTACTTCATGACGTAATCGCCCTGCAGACGTACACATTTTTCACAACGCTGACGCCATGATTCCATGGCAGCGGCGAACGCTTCTTTAGGAGTCTGTTTTGACCACAGGAAAATCGCTGAGGCAGTAGCAGCATGGCTGGTGAATGTGCGGCCACAGAGAGTGTCTTTCATTGCTGGAAAAAGCCAAAAGTCACTAGGAGCCAGGTCAGGTGAGTAGGGAGCATGAGGAATCACTTCAAAGTTTTTATCACGAAGAAACTGTTGCGTAACGTTAGCTCGATGTGCGGGTGCGTTATCTTGGTGAAACAGCACACTCGCAGCCCTTCTCGGACGTTTCTTGTTGCAGTGCAGGAAGGAATTTGTTCTTCAAAACATTTTCGTAGGATGCACCTGTTACCGTAGTGCCCTTTGGAATGCAATGGGTAAGGATTACGCTCTCGCTGTCCCAGAACATGGACACTATCATTTTTTCAGCACTGGCGGTTACCCGAAATTTCTTTGGTGGCGGTGAATCTGTGTGCTTCCATTGAGCTGACTGGCGCTTTGTTTCTGGATTGAAAAATGGCATCCACGTCTCATCCATTGTCACAACCGACGAAAAGCAAGTCCCATTCATGCTGTCGTTGCGCGTCAACATTGCTTGGCCACATGCCACACGGGCAGCCATGTGGTCGTCCGTCAGCATTCGTGGCACCCACCTGGATGACACTTTTCGTATTTTCAGGTCGTCATGCAGGATTGTGTGCACAGAACCCACAGAAATGCCACCTCTGGAGGCGATCTGTTCAACAGTCATTCGGCGATCCCCCAAAACCATTCTCTCCACTTTCTCGATCATGTCGTCAGACCGGCTTATGCGAGCCCGAGGTTGTTTCGGTCTGTTGTCACACGATGTTCTGCCTTCATTAAACTGTCGCACCCACGAACGCACTTTCGACACATCCGTAACTCCATCACCACATGTCTCCTTCAACTGTCGATGAATTTAAATTGGTTTCGCACCACGCAAATTCAGAAAACGACTGATTGCACACTGTTCAAGTAAGGAAAACGTCGCCATTTTAAGTATTTAAAACAGTTCTCATTCTCACCGCTGGCGGTAAAATTCCATCTGCCGTACGGTGCTGCCATCTCTCGGACGTATTGACAATGATCGCGGCCTCATTTTAAAACAATGCACATGTTTCTATCTCTTTCCAGTCCAGAGGAGAAAAATTGGAGGCCTTAGAACTGGAATGCACCTCGTAAGAGGGTTACTCTGATTGTCTCCTATGTCGTTAATATATATCAGGAACAATAGAGGGCCTATAACATTTCCTTCGGGAATGCCAGATACTACTTCTGTTTAATTCGATGACTTTCGCTTATCACTACGAACTGTGACCTTTCTGTCAGGAAATCACGAATGCAGTCGCACAACTGAGGTGATACTTCTGTGGAGGAACAGTGTAGAAAGTCTTCTGGAAATCTAAAAATATGGAATCAATTTGACATAACCTGTGGACAGCACTCATTACTTCATGAGTATAAAGAGCGATTTGTGTTTCGCAAGAACGATATTTTCTGAATCCGTGCTGGCGCTGTCAATAAATTGTTTTCTTCGACGTAATTCATAATGTTCGAACTTAGTATATGTTCCAAAATCCCTACTGCAAATTGACGTTAGTGATATGGGCCCATAATTCAGCGGATTACACCTACTTCTTTTTTTGGGTATTGGTTTGACTTGAGCAATTTTCCAGTGTTCAGGTACAGAACTAACTGTGAGTGTGCAGTTGTATATAATTGATAAATATGGAGCTATTGCATCAGTATACTCTGAAAGGAACTTGACCGGTATACAGCCTGGACCAGAGACCTTGCCTTTATTGATTTAAGCTGCTTTGTTACACTGATGATATGTACTTCTATGTTTATCATATTGGCAGTTGTTCTAGATTGGAATTCAGGAATATTTACTTCGTCTTCTTTGGTGAAGGAGTTTCGGAAAACTGTGTTTAATAACTCTGCTTTAGTGGCACTGTCATTTGTGACTTTACCATTGTTACTGCGCAGTGGCAGTATTGACTGCGTCTTGCCACTGGTGTGCTTTATGTATTGTAAGATGGCAAGAACTATACCCCTCACATGAAGTCATTAAAGATCACCTAACTCACGTTGAGCGAACAGTAGAGCTGAACAAAAATGACTGAAAAGGCACGATGCATCTTGTAGAGGATATAGTATGGATGTATTGAAATAATTAATGTCGGATGATGGTTTTAAAGTAATTCACATGGCATGAAAACATTGTGGAAACATTTCGATTTACTGGAGGCCAGTTTATCCCAAGGAAGTATTCAGAGTTGACTGTAGCTGGCTGGGGAGCAGTGAAGGGAAGCGACATTAGGCAGCTTAGGGCAGCTCAAGTTCTGAGAAAGTGGTAACGGGGCACGGCCTCCAGCTGCCTTAAGATGAGTGACAATGAGTGGGTGGTTGACCCCATGCTGGTGTACCACGACAGAATGAAATACGCCGGCCTCCGATGGGAATGTAGGACCAAGGAATTTGAAGTACTCTCCTAGGAGTCAGAATTCCGGAAAAATTGGTGTTTTGTGCACACGCTAACCTTGATGGGTGGCCTGGGCGGAGCTAAATAGCAGAAGTTGAGAGGAAGGGAAATTTTGTGGGAATTTGTTCACTTCCCAAAGCAGGCATTGGTCGGCGCTGGGCAGCGACGCATAATTAACGCGACTTGGGCTGCAATTGGCGTAGGTGATTTTGCTGAAGTGGAAACCGAGGCGAAGAGCGGACTGGGAGAAGTTTCTGTGGGGGTCTTCCGTTCCCAGCTTGCCTAGAGTAAGGATGTGGCGTTCTTTACTCAGTTTGCCTGAGAAAGAGTGAGCATCCCTGCAGTTTAGGACTTAGCAAATGGAACGATTGAGCTTGGAGATAGAAAGTTTTGGTTCGGCTATGTACTGAGCAAGATAGCTAAGAGTGAATAGACGAGCGCAGCCTTGCAGCACCACGACGCCGCCCTGCCACGCTGAATTGGGTGATATCGCACCCACTCCGGCTTGAATTAGGCCACTGATTAATTTGTTGGATCACGTCGGCAAAGTTTCCACGAGGGTTTCATGGGTCGTGTATTGGGGAATTCTTCTTGCACTTCGCATTACGCCTGGGTCACTCGATAGGAATTAATTTTGATTTATCGCGCTTTACTCCAGGCAAACGCAATTTATTACCACTACCTGTTAGGAGAGTCATGTAATGTGATGACTGAAGGTCACGAGTTACAATAAATTTTTTGCTAATCGACTGCATCTGTTTTCAATCAAGTAGTTGAAATCCCAAGTCACTTTCTTAGTTAATTTTATGTTCAACATTTGCATCTGGTGTTCAATAGCTGAATATAAAATCAACGTGCACCGCTTTTTAATTAAAATGGATCAATTCTGAATCAATTAATGTCAACACTGCCACCGCAGTTCAATCAGGAGTCACATGGCCTTATTACTTTCTTTGCGTTATCCGACATTGCGGCAGTTTTGCACTCTCTGTTAGTCTGTTACTCAATTACCTGGGGTGAACACACGCCAAAAACCAGATAAGTGACGGTTGGGGTGTTACAGTATGACCAGAATCTCTTTGGTTTTCCTGTCAGATTCCGAGATTGTGGAAATTATTAAAAGCATCTCGCACTGAAATACGCTCTTTATTTCGAACTTCTCTAATACTTTGCCAAACTAGACGAATAGTTTATAAATAGTGGAAAGGAACAGCAAGTAATTACTCACGGGAACTGTTTGCTAAAATCTCATGTGGTTACAGAAGTTTCTGTGTCAGCATACAGGGTAGACGTCCTGAAGAGAACGATCCGTGACTTGACATACTTGCTACCAGAAACTGATGTTAGTGTGTTGGGTAACCTGCGCATTATGAGTAACTGGGTGCAACTGCGGCTATCCGCTGCACTGACACGCCCGCGAGGAGACCTGGGTTCGCCCACCTGGTTCTCCCTGGCCCTGCGCTCTCAGCAGCTCGCCGACCGAGCCGCGCTGGGCCGGTTGGCTCGAGCCGCCAATATGTCGTCCTCAAATATTTGTCCTGCGCCAGCGGCTGCGCCCTAATAACAGCCTGTCTCCGGCGGCGGACAGCGCCGCCCCAACACCTCCCGCCACAACCCGCGCCGCGGCCCCGCAACGCAGCATTACCCTAATTACCGGCACGAACGCTACACCATCCGGACACAGGAGTACAGCGAGTGAAAAGCTCGAAATATTTACTTAGGCCCTTAACTTAACAGTAGCTGTACACATTTCATTAATAAAAGTCGATTCTTTAAGCTGGTACGTTCACGAAGCAACCTCTTAAATTGTATTCTCTGTTCCCTTCTTTACCTGTGTACTACCTGGAAGACACCTGTAATCAGTTTCGCACATTCTATTCTTTATTTGCCCACATGCAGTACTTTTTCCACTCCTCTGCCATTCACAGCGTCATGTTAACTGTTTCTGGACTACATTGCAGATGTCCTACTGACCCGTCTTCTGCTAAAGTCTACACACACCCAATTCATTCTCGTCTCTTCTTGTTATGTAGTTCTTTACTTAATGTCATATCCGTGCTTTTAATTTTAAATACTATCGAAATGTCTAACATTTCGAAGATTATCAGTTCATTCCACACCAGCTTTATAGTTGACTATGAAGATTAGCATCTCCAAAACGAAAGTACTGTCAGTGGGAAAGAGATATAAACGGCTTGAGTGCCAAATAGGAGGAACGAAGTTAGAACAGGTGGACGGTTTCATGTACTTAGGATGCATATTCTCACAGGGTGCCAACATAGTGAAAGAACTGGAGGTGTAGCAAAGCTAATGCAGTGAGCGCTCAGCTACGATCTACTCTCTTCTGCAAGAAGGAAGTCAGTACGAAGACTAAGTTATCTGTGCACCGTTCAATCTTTCGACCAACTTTGTTGTATGGGAGCGAAAGCTGGGTGGATTCAGGTTATCTTATCAATAATGATGAGGTTACGAATATGAAAGTAACTAGGATGATTGCAGGTACAAATAGATAGGAACAATGGCAGGAGGATCTCCACAATGAGGAAATCAATGAAAAACTGGGAATGAACTCTATAGATGTAGCAGTCAGAGCGAACAGGCTTAGATGGTGGGGTCATGTTACACGCACGGTAGAAGCAAGGTTACTCAAGAGACTCATGGGTTCAGCAGTCGAGGGTAGGAGGAGTCGGGGTAGACCAAGGAGAAGGTACCTGGATTCGGTTAAGAATGATTTTGAAGTAATAGGCATAACATCAGAAGAGGCACCAATGTTAGCACTGAATAGGTGATCATGGAGGAATTTTATAAGGGGGACTATGCTACAGACTGAACACTGAAAGGCATAATCAGTCTTAAATGATGATGATGATGATGATGATGATGATACGCTTCGCTTTCACACAATGCTGCGTTGCATATTGTGTCTCTATGCTCGTCGTTAAATATATGGAGTCTAGTAATCCTACGTACTCGGTTCGCTGGATAAACAATTCAAACAAATCGTATTAGTGAGTTTTATCACGAAAAAACTGAATGACAACACTTAACTTCGACAACTACACAGATGTGTCGCAAGCAAAGGGCGACACAGAAACTAATCAATCTCTTCAGTATACCAATTCCCAAGTCTGTGTTACATAGAGTGTTCAAGCGAAGTAGCGAGCGTTGACGCTGCTATCCAAGTCGCCAGTCCTGAAGCGGTTATTCAACTGGGACGTCGCCAGTAGGTCGGGGCGCTTATATCCTCTTTACATAGGGGCCACTGCTGTAGTGTTGTCGTCCTGGAGAGGGATCGGCCAGGTTGTGACGGGCTGACATCTTCTCATAGCCATCTCTTCTCTATCGCTCCCGAACGGCGTGCCGGCGCTTGACTTCATCCCGTAACATTCCAGACGTACGATCTGAAGAATTGCACCCCCAAAACCAAAACTAATGTCTCATATCGCTAGGGCTCATTTGGAGTATAAAACTTATTTTCTCCTACGCCACCCCCTGTTAGTACTCTCCTCATAGTGCTATATCTTCTTAAACTTAAATCTAGGGTGGAAAAAATTCTGTCAATCTTTCTCAAATATGACATTTAGCGAGCTTCTTTTCTGCTTTATAATCTAATCACCATTTTTGTCTTAGTTTTGTTTAAGTCAGATTTTCTGTACATTGTCTGTTCTGTTCATTGAGGTTCGCCTTACATTCTGCGAGATATGTATACACTATCGGCCATTAAAATTGCTACACCACGAAGATGACGTGCTACTGACGCTAAATTTAACCGACAGGGAGAGGACGCTGTGATATGCAAATGATTAGCTTTTCAGAGCATTCACACAAGCTTGGTGCAGGTGGCGACACCTACAACGTGCTGACATGACGAAAGTTTCCAGCCGATTTCTCATACACAAACAGCAGTTGACCGGCGTTGCCTGGTGAAACGTTGTTGTGATGCATCGTGTAAGGAGGAGAAATGCGTACCATCACGTTTTCGACTTTCATAAAGTGCGTCGCCTATGGCGATTGCGGTTTATCAAATCGCGACATTGCTGCTCGCTTTGGTCGAGATCCAATGACTGTTAGCAGAGTATGAAATGGGTGAGTTTAGGATGGTAATACGGAACGCCGTGCTGGATCCCAACGGCCTCGTATCACTAGCAGTCGAGATGACAGGCATCTTATCCGCATGGCAGGAACGGATCGTTCAGCCACGTCTCGATCCCTGAGTCAACAGATGGGGACGTTAGCAAGACAACAATCATCTGCACGAACAGTTCGACGACGTTTGCAGCAGCATGGACTATCAGCTCGGAGACCATGGCTGCGTTTACCCTTGACGCTGCAGCATAGACAGGAGCGCCTGCGATGGTGTACTCAACGACGTACCTGGGTGCACGAATGGCAAAACGTGATTTTTTCGGATGAATTCAGGTTCTGTTTACAGCATCATGATGGTCGCATCCATGTTGGGCGACATTTCGGTGAACGCAAATTGGAATCGTGTACTCCATACTGGCGTATCATCCGGCGTGATGGTATTGGTTACACGTCTCGGTCACCTCTTGTTCGCAATGACGGCACTTGGAATAGTGGACGTTACTTTTCAGATGTGTTACGACCCGTGGCTCTACCCTTCATTCGATCCCTGCGAAACCCTACATTTCAGCAGGATAATGCACGACCGCATGTTGCAGATCCTGTACGGGCCTTTCTACATACAGAAAATGTTCGACTGCTGCCCTGGCCAGCACATTCTCCAGATCTCTCACCAATTGAAAACGTCTGGTCAATGGTGGCCGAGCAACTGGTTCGTCACAATACGCCAATCAGTACTCGTAATGAACTGCATGGGGAACTGTACCTGTACACGCCATCCACGCTCTGTTTGACTCAATGCCCAGGCGTATTAAGGCCGTTATTAGGGCCAGAGGTGGTTGTTCTGGGTACTGATTTCTGAGGATCTATGCACCCAAATTGCGTAAAAATGTAATCACATGTCAGTTCTAGTATAATATATTTGTCCAATGAATACCCGTTTATCATCTGCATTTCTTCCTGGTTTAGAAATTTTAATGGCCAGTAGTGTAAGTAAAATTGTCTGAAAACCTTAACCTCGGTATATGAACCCTTCGCTCTTTAATTCTCCGCCGGAACTTTTTACTCCTTTACTTCAAGACGTACAGGTAGCTATCACTTTTTATGTAAGTTACATCATGGAAAATGGAGTTCTGGCCGCACACGGGGGCGTTATGCATTCGTGTCTTCATCAGTACTACGTTTGCACTGTTGCACTGTTAACGCCGCAGTTGCCCTTTGGTAAATAATATTTCGTTTAGCAAACACATTTCTCCAGTTGTATATTTACGTTTAATTAATAGTTAGGTCCAGTTAGTTTTATTTTGTAATTTGGAGTTCTTTCTTTCGCATTCCTATGCGTAGCACACACTCATATCTTCATCGATACAATGCAGTAGTTGCCATTCAGCAACTTACTCGTTTATTTACATACGAAATTACACCTACAATGAAGTTGCCACTTCCTTATATATTCTGAAACTACGCCTGAATCTGTTGTGCTTACAGCTCAAACATCGCTGACCTTAAAACTTGATACATGCCTCAGTACGACTAAAAATGACGTGCAATATACGTCGTTTAGTATAAAATGCACTAATGAGACAAAAGATCTAATTTTTAGCTTGTTGGTTCACACTTAAAACGTAACACAGCAGCGGTTCTGTGTGGCGTGGATTCGACAACTCATTTGCCAGTCTCGATCACTCACGAGCACCTGTCATTATCACTACGGAAGAATGCAGTTTTACTGCCTGCATTTCCCTTGCGAACATGTGACCTCAATTAATTTGGATGTACTGATTGTACTAACATAGAAGCCGAACGGATCACTGTTACTAAGTTTACATTTTGACCCTTCGATTGCTGTTAACAATTTAACTCGTCATACTCCGCCGCACCCCAGGTGCTGAAGAATGTATGCGTGGCCTCACGGTTCTCCTTGAGCGCTGTTGTACCTCTTATCTCAGTAGCTCTTCATTTTTCTGGCTGTTAAGTTGCGTTCGCGTACTTGTCTGTTGTGATCTCGTTTTCGCGACCGCTAAGGTAGCAGGTTCGAATCGTGCCTGGGGCATGGATGTGTTTGACGTCATTAGGTTAGTTAGGTTGAAGTAGTTCTAGGTTCTATGGGACTGATGACCTCAGATGTTAAGTCCCATAGTGCTCAGAGCCATCTGAACCATCTGAGTTCGTTTTGCTGCATTTAACTTTGATTTACGTCTTGCTGTCCGTCAGGATTGGCGTCCCAATGGACCGAGAAAGAAACGTGAAGAAACGAAGTGCGGCAGTGAGGTTGAATTATTGGATGTCAACATAAGCGATAACTCATTCACAGCTTATTACAGCAACAGTGTTAGCAGTTCACGCTTGCGGGTGTAACACTGTAGTCTTACGTTTCAACAAGTGATATAACTGATAGTACATTCGAATCCGAACAACTTGGAAGTTGTAGTGAAGCGCTTACGAATAAAGTACTGTATAGTGACAAATATTGTTGGGAAGAAAATTACTTTTGTTCACCTAGTGACAAATTTGATGAATCGCCTTCGGGACACAACTGTCAACCGGAGAATGAGCTTAGCAGTTTGTCATTACTTACGTCATTTTTGACAGACGGTACTGTGCAGACATACCGAAGGTTGTAAGTGATGTGACGCCTGTTTCGTAAAATGAAAAATACGGTATTCGCTGCGTCAGAGAGACAAAAATAGTAAATAATAGTCTTTATATAACATAGAACTATTCATGTACGAACAAAAGATGTTCACATAATTTAACGTTTCCGTACATTTCCATAAACAGTTCAGTCCCATACATACCTTGGACCCTGTGGCTCTCTATGCAAGAATTAGTGTGCCACAAAATACACGAGAAACGATGAAAATTTCAGCTTATGTACGCCTGATTTCGATACTTTCATTAAAGTAATGCTGTATTACTTACTGCATCACAGTGAACAAGAAGCGTAAGAGGCACGCTAAAAATTTTTTAACACAGGTCTTTTTCTTTGAATCATCAGTCTTCTGACTGGTTTGCTATGGCCTTCCACGAATTCCTTTCCTGTGGCAACCTCCTCGTCTCAGAGTAGCACTGCAACCCACATCCTGGATATACACTCCTGGAAATGGAAAAAAGAACACATTGACACCGGTGTGTCAGACCCACCATACTTGCTCCGGACACTGCGAGAGGGCTGTACAAGCAATGCTCACACGCACGGCACAGCGGACACACCAGGAACCGCGGTGTTGGCCGTCGAATGGCGCTAGCTGCGCAGCATTTGTGCACCGCCGCCGTCAGTGTCAGCCAGTTTGCCGTGGCATACGGAGCTCCATCGCAGTCTTTAACACTGGTAGCATGCCGCGACAGCGTGGACGTGAACCGTATGTGCAGTTGACGGACTTTGAGCGAGGGCGTATAGTGGGCATGCGGGAGGCCGGGTGGACGTACCGCCGAATTGCTCAACACGTGGGGCGTGAGGTCTCCAGAGTACATCGATGTTGTCGCCAGTGGTCGGCGGAAGGTGCACGTGCCCGTCGACCTGCGACCGGACCGCAGCGACGCACGGATGCACGCCAAGACCGTAGGATCCTACGCAGTGCCGTAGGGGACCGCACCGCCACTTCCCAGCAAATTAGGGACACTGTTGCTCCAGGGGTATCGGCGAGGACCATTCGCAACCGTCTCCATGAAGCTGGGCTACGGTCCCGCACACCGTTAGGCCGTCTTCCGCTCACGCCCCAACATCGTGCAGCCCGCCTCCAGTGGTGTCGCGACAGGCGTGAATGGAGGGACGAATGGAGACGTGTCGTCTTCAGCGATGAGAGTCGCTTCTGCCTTGGTGCCAATGATGGTCGTATGCGTGTTTGGCGCCGTGCAGGTGAGCGCCACAATCAGGACTGCATACGACCGAGGCACACGGCCAACACCCGGCATCATGGTGTGGGGAGCGATAGCCTACACTGGCCGTACACCACCGGTGATCGTCGAGGGGACACTGAATAGTGCACGGTACATCCAAACCGTCATCGAACCCATCGTTCTACCATTCCTAGACCGGCAAGGGAACTTGCTGTTCCAACAGGACAATGCACGTCCGCATGTATCCCGTGCCACCCAACGTGCTCTAGAAGGTGTAAGTCAACTACCCTGGCCAGCAAGATCTCCGGATCTGTCCCCCATTGAGCATGTTTGGGACTGGATGAAGCGTCGTCTCACGCGGTCTCCACGTCTAGCACGAACGCTGGTCCAACTGAGGCGCCAGGTGGAAATGGCATGGCAAGCCGTTCCACAGGACTACATGCAGCATCTCTACGATCGTCTCCATGGGAGAATAGCAGCCTGCATTGCTGCGAAAGGTGGATATACACTGTACTAGTGCCGACATTGTGCATGCTCTGTTGCCTGTGTCTATGTGCCTGTGGTTCTGTCAGTGTGATCATGTGATGTATCTGACCCCAGGAATGTGTCAATAAAGTTTCCCCTTCCTGGGACAATGAATTCACGGTGTTCTTATTTCAATTTCCAGGAGTGTATATTCAAATATCTGTTTTCCTCTACAGTTTTTACCCCTTTCCAGCTGTCTCTAATACCATGGAAGTTATTCCCTGACGTTTAACAAATGTCCTGCCATCCTGTCCCTTCTCTTGACAGGGATTGCGATGTATTCCATTTCTCGCCAATTCTGAGGAGAACCTCTTTATTCCTTACCGTACAAGTCCACCTGATTTTCTACATTCTTCTGTACCACCACATCTGAATTGCTTCGATTCTATTCTCACGTTTCATTAACATAAGATGCAATGCTCCGAACGTATACTGTTAAAACTCTCCCCCAAATTAAGGACTATGTTTCATACTACGAAGTGCATTCAAGTTCTAATGCCTCTGATTTTTTTTCTCCGGACTGGAAAGAGATAGAGACATGCGCATTGTTTTAGAATGAGGCCGCGTTCATTGTCAATACATTCCAGAGATGGCAGCACCGTACGGCAGATGGAATTTTACCGCCAGCGGCGAGAATGAGAACTGTTTTAAATACTTAAAATGGCGACGTTTTCCTTACTTGAACAGCGTGCAATCATTCGTTTTCTGAATTTGCGTGGTGTGAAACCAATTGAAATTCATCGACAGTTGAAGGAGACATGTGGTGATGGAGTTATGGACGTTTCGAAAGTGCGTTCGTGGGTGTGACAGTTTAATGAAGGCAGAACGTCGTGTGACAACAAACCGAAACAACCTTGGGCTCGCACAAGCCCGTCTGACGACATGATCGAGAAAGTGGAGAGAATTGTTTTGAGGGATCGCCGAATGACTGTTGAACAGATAGCCTCCAAAGTTGGCATTTCTGTGGGTTCTGTGCACACAATCCTGCATGACGACCTGAAAATGCGAAAAGTGTCATCCCGGTGGGTGCCACGAATGCTGACGGACGACCACATGGCTTCCCGTGTGGCATGTTGCTAAGCAATGTTGACGCGCAACGACAGCATGAATGGGACTTTCTTTTCGTCGATTGTGACAATGGATGAGACGTGGATGCCATTTTTCAATACAGAAACAAAGCGCCAGTCAGCTCAATGGAAGCACACAGATTCACCGCCATCAAAAAAATTTCGGGTAACCGCCAGTGCTGAAAAAATGATGGTGTCCATGTTCTGGGACAGCGAGGGCGTAATCCTTACCCATTGCATTCCAAAGGGCACTACGGTAACAGGTGCATCCTACGAAAATGTTTTGAAGAACAAATTCCTTCCTGCACTGCAACAAAAACGTCCGGGAAGGGCTGCGCGTGTACTGTTTCACCAAGACAACACACCCGCACATCGAGCTAACGCTACGCAACAGTTTCTTCGTGATAACACCTTTGAAGTGATTCCTCATGCTCCCTACTCACCTGACCTGGCTCCTAGTGACTTTTGGCTTTTTACAACAATGAAAGACACTCTCCGTGGCCGCACATTCACCAGCCGTGTTGCTATTGCCTCAGCGATTTTCCAGTGGTCAAAGCAGACTCCTAAAGAAGCCTTCGCCGCTGCCATGGAATCATAGCGTCAGCGTTGTGAAAAATGTGTACGTCTGCAGGGCGATTACGTCGAGAAGTAACGCCAGTTTCATCGATTTCGGGTGAGTAGTTAATTAGAAAAAAATCGGAGGCCTTAGAACTTGAATGCACCTCGTAATAGACTTCTTCTTTCCAGGAATGCCCTCTTCGTCAGTACTAGTTTGCTTTTTATTCCCTCCTTGCTATGTACGTCATGGATTATTTAGTTACTTATGTAGCTGAATCCCTAACCTCATCTACTTTGTGATGACCGATTGTCATGTTAAATTTCTTCCTGTTCTCATATCTACTGCTTATGATTACTTTCGTCTTTCTTCATGTTTACACTCAATATATTTTCTGTACTTATGAGACTGGTCATTCCGGTCAGCAGCTCCTGTAATGCTTCTTCACTTTCACTGTAAGATAACAATGTCATCAGCGAATGCTAAGATATCCTTTAATCTTGAATTCTAATTCTACTGTCGAATCTTTCTTTTATTTCCGTCATTCCTTCGTCGATGTGTACATTCAACAGTAACGGCGAAAGACTACATCCCTATCTTACGCCCTTTTCAATCTGTGCACTTCTTTCTTGGTCTTCCACTCTTACTGTTGCCTATGCTTTTTTTATGTTAACGTATCCAATGAAAGTGTCTTGATTTATCTTTAGTTTTACTTCCAACAGCTCCTTCAGAACTGCTTCTCTGGTGCCATTACCACTCCCAAAGCCAAAGAGATCGAGATCGTCATATATCATATTCTTCCGTATATTATCCTTGTCATCAACTTGGATGCATGAGGTGATTAGCTGATTGTGTAATAATTATCGCAGTTGTCAGCTCTTGCAGTCTTTAGAATTGTCTGGATGAAGTTTTTTCCGAAAGTCTGGTGGTATAACGCCTGTGTCATAAATTCTACACATCAACGTGAATATTTGTTTTGTGGGAACTTTCACCGACAATTTAAGAAATTCTGATGGAATGTTATCTATGCCTTCTGCCTTATTTGATCTTAAGTCTTCTATCGAGTCGTATCATGTCATCAGACAAATATTCTGTCTCATAGAGGCCTTTCATGTACTCTCTTCGCCTATCCGGCCTCTCCTCTGCGTTCAGAAGTGAAATTCCCATTCCACTCTTAATGTTACCGTCCATGTTTCTAATTTCACCGAAGGTTCTTTGGACTTTTCTATATGTTGAGTCCATTCTTCCGACAGTTATTTCTTTTTAGATTTCTTCACATTTTCCTTGGAGACATTTCGCCTTGGTTTCCCTGAGCCTCCTACTTATTTCATTCCTAAGTTACCTGCATTTCTGTATTCCTAAATTTACCTGAAAACTTTTGTACTTCCTGCTTTCATTATTCAACTGAAGTATTTCTTCTGCTACCCATGGTTTCTCTGCAGTTACCTCATTGTACCTCTTTTTTTCTCTCCAGTTTCCGTACTGGTCCTTTTTGAAAATATCCAGTCATGTTCAACCGAGCTATTCATTATCACCGCAGCTATAGCCTCTGAGAACTTCAAGCGTATTTCTTCCTTCTTTAGTAGTTCCGAATCCCACGTATCTGCACACAGATCTTTCCTGGATAGTCTCTTAAGATTCAGCCTAGTCTTCGTCATTTCTAAATTGTAATTTGAGTCTGTACCTGCTCATACGTACGTCTTACAATCCAATATCTCATTTCGGGATTTCCTTCTGACTATCAGGTAATCTAACTGAAATCTTACCCTATCTTTAGGCCTTTTCCAACTATAACTCTTCTCCTATTGTGATTCTTGAACAGAGTATTTGCTGTTATTAGCCGAAGACAGGTAATGTTTCCTCCCCAAGTGCTTAAGCACTCACTTAGTCTACGAAAAACTGGTTTCTGAAGCTAAAAAATAAGTGTCATGATAAATAACAGTAAGGAAAAATTGTTTTTAATGTGCCTCATCATGTATGTCACTACGTGATAACCATATCACAGACAATTACCATATTTCCTTTCTCAAACAAAATAATATCATGCTGTTACCTGCAAAAGTATCATAAAGGAAAACTGTATCATTGATGGATTTCATGATTCAAGCACAACTAAGCGGTGTAATGTGCACATTAAGAGCAAGTAAGCAGTGATCTATATTCCAAAAATAAAGTTGTTTATTTCTGAATTTAGTAGAATGAAGAACACGGGCAGTACAGCCGGTGTTGCCGACTTGTAACTATGACGGGACACTGAAGTACTGCCGGCCGTAGTGACCGAGCGGTTCTAGGCGCTACAGTCTGGACCCGCGCCACCGCTACGGTCGCAGGTTCGAATCATGCCTCGCGCTTGGATGTGTGTGATGTCCTTAGGTTAGTTAGGTTTAAGTAGTTCTTAAGTTCTAGAGGACTGATGACCTCAGAAGTTAAGTCCCTTAGAGCTCAGAGCCATTTGAACCATATGAACTGAAGTACTGTTGTGCAGTTATACCTAGCGTACGCAATGGACTGCCAAAATCGCATTATGATCCACTGAAGAAAAATCCATCTTCAGTCCTCGTGGAGTTGTAAAAACCCTCACAGTCGTAAAGAAATTTTTGCACCTATAATAATGTCCGTCTAAGCGGTGGCAAATCTTAGAGCAACAGGAAAGATTGCAGACAGCTCTCCATCAGTATATCTCACAAGGCGAGACTGACCGCCCGTGTGGAAGCCCACACCGAGGCTACTTTGCGCAGGCAGTTGAATGAGGCGACAGTGACGTGCCCTCAGATCGGCATGTGGCAAGCACATCTACTGTAGCCGAAGGGGCTAAATCAACAGGGCAGACTCTAACTGGGCAACCTTTAATGAGCACAGGAGAGGTTCAGCGAAAGGGTCAGTTAATCACGTACTCGAACTCAGCAACTCTGTACGCAGGTAGCAGGACAGCCGGCCCCTGGGTATGCGACAACTGGGGTGGTGGTCCTGGCCCTAACCGTACACGTCAGTCCTGTGAACGTCAGAAACTCGTTAATATCTGTGCAGAATCACATAATATTACGTTGTGCAGTTAAAGTTAGTCATCGACGCCAAAAAGAAAGTCACGTTTTGCAGCCTGTTTTATGTGAGCGTGGCAATATTCATTTAACATGCGATGGCTATAAATTCAAATCTTACAGAGGAGTTCTAAGAACAGAAGAATGTGGAAGGCAATGCTGTGGTAAAAATTCGCAGTGTTCTGTTAAATTATTTACAGCAGATAGCGAAAACATAATTTCGTGTTTAAAAGGCGTACATGACCACGCACCAGTTCCAGAACATTTCCTAAATAGGAGGACGTTATCGAATTCTGTTAAAGCAAAAGGCGAGGCGTTGGATATAAGACAATGAAAGCTCATGTCCAAAGAAGTAAACGACAATCCGACAACCGTAAACAAATTAACGAGGAGGGATAAACGGTATATTCGCAACAATACTATTACCGCTCGTTTCAAGAGTATGCAGAGCTGCGAAAATTTCCGTTTGAAATCTGAACTGCGTTGTCGCAAATGAAGGTGACAGCTACACAAGGCCTTTGAGCTTGATAAGGAAAATGATCATGCTGTTTCCTCCAACCAATGCCAATCTACAATAACTATGTCAGGAAACTATGTTGATGGATCCTACTTAGCAATATGCAGCGAAACACTTTCTCCAGGTATTCAATATCCACAGCTCCTCTGAAGGTTGTCACGTACCACTAGCCTTCAGAATTACAAAAGATAACAAGAAGTTAACATATCTGAAAATTGTACAGTTTGTTCAAGATGACTGTAGAGGAGACAACTGAATTTTTACCTAAACACTGTAGTAAGTGACTTCGAACAGTCCATCCATGAGAGTAACAAAGTTGTCGGTTTCAGTCACTTCAGGCTTGGTAAACAAAACTGTAGTTATTATTTTAAGAAACCCGCATTACTGTAGAACAATAACTGGCTAAAATTAGTATAGAATATCATTTGCTTTTTCTAAAGCAGTGAAATACAGCCATTCCTAAAATTACTTTAGTCCTAAAATTAGCTACCATCATTCATGCTGCCAAGAATTGTGTACACTGCTTAAGTTGCGGACCTTTAAATTTCCAGGTATATTAATTTTTTCTACGTATTTCAGGTGGCGAAGGATAGAAGCATTTCGTTTGGCATCGATGTAGATAGACCACAACAGTGGAAAAGGCTAGTGGCTGCAGTACATCTTTGCTCTTAGTTACTTAAATCATCAGCGTGTTTCTAATATATTTATTGACCTGGTATGCATACAACCACAAGGTCAAAAACCCACTGAATTTGCTGATTATGTAACTAAAATTTACGTTGATGACAAAAACGTTTTATTGTTTTTTTTCTGAAGTTTGGTCAGCAAATTGCGCTTCCTTATATGAAACGGCCAACGCTTACGTAATCTTTCAAAAACATGGTTCATATGGCTCTAAGCACTATAGGACTATAGGTCATCAGTCCCCTAGACTTGAACCTAACTAACCTAAGGACATCACACACATCCATGCCCGAGGCAGGATTCGAACCTGCAACCGTAGCAGCAGCGCGGTTCCGGACTCAAGCACCTAGAACCACTCGGTCATAGCGGCCGTTACGTAAGCTTTCATTACTGTTTCAATGTTTCGTGTGAATCTCGTCGCCCAAACATCTTCATTTTTGTGAAAATTCTAGTTATGAAGACATTGATACCTACGTAAGAATTTACTTTGCAAAAACTGGCCACATCATCAAAACTGATTCAAAAACTTTGCTACAGCAGAAATTAGATTTACCCAGAAATGATGAGACTGAGAAATTAGAATCTGTAAAGTGCGTTTCATCCAAATACACCGTAAGAACAACATAGGATGAAAGAAACGGAGTTGTATACAGGGAATATAACTGTATGCGAAATTTGTAATAAATTCTTCATTTTTGTCTATAATTTGTTTTATTTTATGTGTTGTTGCGACCGCTACGGTCGCAGGTTGGAATCCTGCCTCGGGCATGGATGTGTGTAATGTCCGTAGGTTAGTTAGGTTTAAGTAGTTCTAAGTTCTAGGGGACTGATGACCTTAGCAGTTAAGTCCCATAGTGCTCAGAGCCATTTGAACCATTTTACATCATTCTGTAAGAACGTTGCAAATGGGGGCGTGCAGTTGCTCCGTTCAGGTTTGGATGAGTTCGTCGAGACTGTGCAGTCGGTCTGCCACGAGCAGCTACAAGTTGCTGAGTTCGAGCAAACCGAATTAATGGTTTATATTTGATCCTCATATGGGAGCAATTGCTGTCGAAATTAACCAGCAGTTTTTGAAAACTGATTTAGTCCATTGCAACTACATGAAAAATTTCAAAATATGGAGTGGCGATTTATTCAGTCTTTCGGCTTGAACACACATCCATTCGGGTTAGCGAGTACACAAGCCATCATCATTGCTACGTAGATCAACATACAGCACCATTTCCGTGTTGCACAAACTACCTTGACGAAAAGAAAACAGCTGTAACGCTTTATTACATATTTTCTTTATTTGCGAGAAGGAGGTCCAGTGTGTAGCCCAAACAATTACAATTTATTCGAAGAGAAAGGGAAATGTCACAGACAAGTGTTTAGTGTCACGGGTATCACGCCTACAGATCGACATCTATCTATTACTCATGCACTGCTGCAGACTAAGCCCAACATAACTAAATGTTTTGTTGGCGAAAGTCAACTAATGCTTGTACATTAATACTGCAAGCATTGATCTCATCCAGGCACACACTAAATTACACTACAGAGGCGTCACGTTCACATGTATGAGAAATGTGGAAGAGCTTTTCAAATGCTAAAACAAGAGCCCTGATCGGCAATGCCAGGGTATATACACTACACGCCTGGACGAATGTCATTGATAGGAGAAAAAATATCCCAATTGGCCAGCATACAGCGATTGCCCATCCCGTTGGATCAGAGCAATCCATTTGGTTTGGCTCAGTCACAAACAGTAGCACAAAAACGTATTCTGTGTTTCTTGTCCGAAAGAACACATACAGGCGTTGATATACATCAACGGGAAAAGTTGAAAATATGTGCCCCGACCGGGACTTGAACGCGGTATCTCCTGCTTACATGGCAAACGCTCTCTATCCCCCTTCTTTTTTTTTACCAATACACCACTTTTTTAGTTTGTTTTCATCGGCCAGTTTATAAGCGGTATTTGCGAATAAATCATTACAAGCTATTTGAGAAAAGAAGAAAGCGGAAAAGGATGGAATTCCATTGATGAAGAAGGAAAAATAAAAATTTTCTCCAGTTTGTGATGTGAGTAGAATTAACAAAAGTATGTGTTATTTGCAGCCCTCCGTTGTGCAGTGTACGAAATGAAACTTCTTCTCGACATTTCTTCTTTTCAAAGTGATGAATAGAAAAACTTATATGACACAAATGACTATCACTTCATTGTTGAAGGAAATTTGCTCTCCTGTTCTGCGAGAGAAAGGAAACGTAAGAACATTAAATGGGAAATAAAACTGCCTTCTGGAATGATACCGGAAAATTTCGGGAATAAGTAAAGTCCCAGGAAGCAACTACGATTCTTTATGTAGATAGGTGTTAAGTGGACATTGAAACACTGGATTTGAAATATTTAACCACTGATTATCATGTGCAGCATATTTACCAATAATCTCCTGTAGTCACGATGTTAGCTTATTTTATGGTGTTCAATTTCGATGTAAGAGTAATAATCTAGACAAGTAGCATGCCTATTCTGCGTAATGAACGATGATGTTTGGCCCATGATCCACGTCGCTGCGTTGCTTTTTGCTCGTGGGTACCTAAGTGTTTGTGGCTAAATGATCTCTAAAAGGTCTACACTACTTGGCGTCATGCAGTATATCACCGACAATCTTTGAAGAAGAAATGTAATTTCTTCTGCAGGTCCGCACATGAGCCTATGTATTAGTGTATCGACTCTCCCGTATGCGTCACAGGTTGGGCGTCGGGTGAAGGCCTATCTTATGTAGCTTGTCATTCGTAGCTACTTTATCACTAACTGTGAGATACCAGTTGGATATGACGCGTGACGCTAACACGTCGGTATGCACATTCCGCCATACTATACTCCACGTTATATGTGGATATTTGTCTTCGAGACGATTTCTGTGATTTGTTGTCATGAGAAGGTAATAAAGTTTCCTACTGGTTAGGCTGCCGGTACCAACGATGTTGTGTCGGATGTAGCTCAGTTCCATGTGGTACAGTCGCACATGTCGGTAATAAAACGGAATGCCGGCGATATCAACGGATGGGTCAAGGCTATGAGGCTTTCACCGCTGGATGAAGTTTGTGATGATACTGGTCCTCCGGGTACGAAATTCCTTCCTGATGTGATTTAGGAGCAGGTTGACACATTTTTTGTTTACCTTAATAAGGTTAAGGCCATCTTTGGACAAAGGTAAGGTTAATTTATGAAATTGAACTTTGAAACAAAAAACATAGCACAAGCCCGTTGGTCATTTTGATCACAATTGCCATATATCAACACGATATCGACCTTTTCCGCAATTGGTAAACGGTCCATTTTAACACGGATAATGTATCACGAAGCAAATACCGTCCGCACTGGCGTAATGTTACGTGATACCACGTACTTATACGTTTGTGACTATTACAGCGCCATCTATCACAAAGCGAAAAAAGTGGTCGAACTTAATCATTTCTTTACGTACTAAACGAATATGTAATAAAAATGGTGGTTCCTATTTTAAAGAAACGCAGTTGATATCCGTTTGACCTATGGCAGTGCCATCTTGCGGGCCAACCATAGCGTCATCTGGTTTCCCCCTTCAAGCTAGACGAGTTTCGTTCTTTGTAGTTTTTCCGTTTGAAGCTTATTTCGTGAGATATTTGGCCCGGTCACTATCAATGGACCACTCTGTATACATTTTAAGTGTAAGTAACTGCTTGGTGTCGGGAATTACATAACCTGTGTGCGGGTAGAGATTGTGACACATGACATATGCAAGTTTTGGGCGGGCTGCGAGATGTGCACGGATGGCTAAAGCGGTTAAGGCGACAGCTCATGTAAAGTGCGAAACCCGGATTCGAGTCCTGGTTTGGCAGAAATTTTCGTTGTTGTCATACACTTACACAGTTGATGGCTGTTCGTATTCTCAACTGCATATAAATTTCCTACATGAAATATCAGATGTTGAAACGTCTGGAGGGCATCCACAGAAGTGGTCCTCTCTTGCTCAGCAATTACAAGGCTAAGGCTTTGTACAGAAGGTGCCTGATTTAGGTGCTTTGTAAGTCAGCCTAGAGGCTAGGGCATTCGGAGACCAACACCCGTCAAATTTCCAATTAGGCAACCTCTAGCTGTTAAAGGGGCAGAGGCGCCTTATGTGACCTCTCCTGGGCGAGCGTCAGTCTCTCCTCCTCTAGGTTAAAGTATTACAGTTTCATAATCGAAAAACGAGGCAAATTCGATCGTTGCTTCTAATAAGTTCATGCCGTTCGGCACTATCACAGTGTTCTGCAATCCAGCACACCATTACCAGACTACAGCTGAAGTCTGGTAACGTCTCCAATTCCTTAAATGTAGGCAACAGTGATCCACAACACATTCTGACTGTACCACTCTGTGCTGTCATCAGTGCTCTTTGGCTTCCAACTCTGAAATGACCTCAGTGACTCCGCTATGGACATAGGGGGTGACATCGGTGAGTGTCCTGTCTCAGTTAGCCATAGTCCGGCAAGGCCGGTGATACCCCAGTGTGCATTTTTGCCAGGGCGGATGGTAGATGGCGGCCATAGGTGTGGCAACATCACAGTGACGTCGTGGCGAGAAGCTCCAATTTTGGCAGGAAAATAGCTCAACTGGGCTACCTCCACTAATATAAACTCCCATCTGCTCCTTCTTGACACCCCACCCCACACTCATTAGGAAATTGGCAGGAAAAGAAGTCAATCTGTGCTGGATTGCCAGGTAGGATGGACATAAGTCTTTATTTTGCATCTATTGCTCCCCTGCACTCCTCTACCGCATTCGGAAAATGGTGGCAAAAGGCCCAGTCTGTGCTGGGCTGTTGGATATGATGGACGTAAGTATGCGTTGTTAATATAAACAGTTCGAGTTGTCAAGGACAGTAGTTCCATTCAGTGTGCTCACCATGAGGTCAGGAGTCCAACTGACGTAGTTCACAACACCACCACCAGGGGGTGCTGTTGGCCCTCCCCCTCCCAGGAGGTATTCCAAGGTGCGGGTCTGGGGAAAAATGGTGGGAAAGGGATTCAGTCTGTGTCTACTTGCTGGACCGGGAGGACAGAGGTAATTGTTTACTGTGTTCAATGGACGAGATTTCTGTGCTGGAGATGGAGGAACATATTAGCTGTAATTATGCATCTGAAGGCTGTGTCGATAGCAATGACATTTCGTAAAGACGAATACACCTCATGAAATAATGAAGATGGACTAATTCACGCTTCACGTACTTATAATTGCATGTACTATAACTGCAGTTCATTCGATAAAACTCCACTCAGTCTTCCGAAGCACAAGAGGCCAGATGTTTACCCCAGACCCTCTGAACCCCGATGGAAGAGACGCAACGCGTTCTGGAGTCCTCCCGCCGCCTTACGGCATGTCCTTTGCGATAGCCGCAGGACCACGTGCTAAGCACTTCCTGTCGTGTTGGAAATACCCGTGGCCATCCTACTTCCCAACCCCTGTATCATTGAAGATGAACTGCTTCAGGAATTATTACACCTGGCGTTGCGGTATATTGTCACATACATAACTTGAAGATATAACAGGAAATAAATGTACCACTGCAGAAAGAGAGAGAGAGACAGACTTTTAGATGACATGAGAATATGTAAACATTTGGTTTTATCTAAGGAATACCATCACCGCCACAATTGAACACGGACTCTAATAAGATCGGAACACCCTTGTGAACCCATCCCTGAGCCACTTCGTGCTCTTTTGTGAGAAATACCCTTGTCTTTGAGCAAGAGCTGCTTCAGGATCTACTAATTCCTATTGAATATGTCTCTAAATGAACTTTCAAAAACATCGCTGCACATTAGTTTGATTCAATTTTGCGATTTATACCGCCACACTTGAAGGCAGACTCTAAAACAAAATATCACGACATACTTGTGAAACTGTCCCTGAGACACTTCGAGCGCTTTTCTGGGGAAATACCCTTGTCTCTCAGCATGAGCTGCTTCAGGAGTTGCTAAACCTAACTGAATATGTCTCTAAACGCATTTTCTAAAGATCGCTGCACAGTAGTTTAGCTCAATTTTGCGATGTATACCATAACTGACTCTAAAAAAAAAGATCACGGCATACTTGTGAAACCTGCCTGAGACACATGACACACACTTGTGTGAGAAACATATTTCGAAATCGGTATCTGTTGCTATATCTGATTTTACACGCCGAAACGATGGTAATTGGAAGTCGAAATAAATATCTCTGTAACTTTAAACAGGACGGTTACCACTTATCGAGTCTTAACTGCTTGTGCGAAGGCACTATGAGAGAGAGAAGAAAAATTGCAAGTCGTGCAGATGCTGTGGTGTTCATATCTTTTCTGAAACGGCGAGTGCGCTTTGTTTATATGTGCTGCTGCTGGAGTCAATGACATTAGCTTCCTCACTTCTCGAAGCACACACTTGTGTCGAAGCACAGACGGGAAAATCACGACAAATACACAAACAGAATTTGAAGCACTGTTCTGCAGATGGGAAAAATTGATTGGAGTTTTCGGTAAATTTTCGATGTCCTACAGCTGCTCTAAAGCAGAGGGACAGCATCCCACCAGAGGTTGATGGTCTGTCTGGATGTGTCTCTGAACACTCGAACAAAGAAGATATCGTATTAATCATACGTCAGAGAACTTTCTGTAGAAACATTTCCTCCATCTTGTTCAAACCTGCCCGTAGAGGCTCCTATACTCACACAAAAGATGCCTTGTCAATGGAGCATTCTGAATGGCTCTTTCTCAGTTTGCCGACAAAACTGCTGCTACTGCCGGTGTAGGAGTACTGTCCACCATTTTCAACAGACGATATTTTCAGCGGCAAAACTATTTTGTACAGATCGAAAGAAACATACAGCATTCGTATTGCACTAAGAGTTAAACCTTCAAAAGTGGTCTACAGATCATGAAATATGGAGTCTATCGCAAAAGACCTTTCCTCAATTACACTGCTCTGTTACTGTTGAGGAAAGCTTGAATGTATCTGTGAGATACACGCCAAAATGCTGCTGCTGTTACTGGTGTGGCAGCACTGTGAGCCATTTTCTGCAGACGAGACATTCAGCGGCAAAATTGTTTTGTACAGACCGAAATAAAAAACAAACATTAGCCACATTGCACCGACAGTTATTCCATGCAAAAGTGGTGAAAGATCGTGAAATATGGAAACACGCATCCTCAGTTACACTGCTCTGCTACTGTTGAGGGAAGTCTGAATTTTTTTCAGCACGGAACCGATCTCGAATCGGGCTACATCACCACATACCATATCATTGTAGTAAACACAATTCGTATTGTGCACCATACAAAATCAGCTTTCTGTATCGTACATACAGCTATCAACCACAGACACTCATACATATACCGTGAAGACAGACAGATCACAAAAAAATAAGCTGATTACCCTGTACATAGTCCTTACAGCACTAGATATTTCCCGCGAGGTCGGTCAGTCATACACCACATAGAACGGTCTTAAGTCAACTGCCCCCGGACATACACTGGCCCAATGCACTATCAGAGCGCCACAGAAAGCGGTCACTCTACAAACTGTTGTACAAAGGCTGAGCTGTTCCCCTACGTACAAATGCGTTACTGTTTCCAGCCCCAAGCCAATTGCTTGCTTGCTTATGCCATGCTTTCCACACCATCCCTATACTCTAGGATTACAAGAACACATGTATTTTCACATGGTTTGCCTGAATATTATACCATTTACGCGATACTTCTCGATATCAAGCACACAACAGTATCCATTGCATAGTAGTATCACTTGCACAGTACAATTCCGAAGACAAGTCATGGAAATTATTTCTCTAGAAACCCGAAATATCACCTACATGCAGCGAGGTGAAATCGGATGCAAACCGCAGAGTAACTAGAAACGTATTCCGTGTGTGAAGATCTTTACAAGATAATTCAAAAAAAAAAAAAAAAAAAGAGAAAACTGGCTGTTCCTCATGTCTAGAGAACCAGAAAATGTGTCTTCCAGGGGTGTTTCACCATCTAGAGGCACACAACTCACACTAAAACCGATGTTCAGATGCCTCTGAGCACTATGGGACTTAACATCTGAGGTCATCAGTCCCCTAGACTTGTTTTTTTTTTATTTGGTCATCAGTCTACTGACTGGTTTGATACGGCCCGCCACGAATTCCTTTCCTGTGCTAACCTCTTCATCTCAGAGTAGCACTCGCAACCTAAGTCCTCAAATATTTGCTTGACGTATTCCAATCTCTGTCTTCCTCTACAGTTTTTGCCCTCTACAGCTCCCTCTAGTACCATGGGAGTCATTCCCCCATGTCTTAGCAGATGTCCTATAATCCTGTCCCTTCTCCTTATCAGTGTTTTCCACGTATTCCTTTACTCTCCGATTCTGCGTAGAACCTCCTCATTCCTTACCTTATCAGTCCACCTAATTTTCAACATTCGTCTATAGCACCACATCTCAAATGCTTCGATTCTCTTCTGTTCCGGTTTTCCCACAGACCATGTTTCACTACCTTACAATGCTGTACTCCAGACGTACATCCTCAGAAATTTCTTCCTCAAATTAAGGCCGGTATTTGATATTAGTAGACTTCTCTTGATCAGAAATGCCTTTTTTGCCATAGCGAGTCTGCTTTTGATGTCCTCCTCGCTCCGTCCGTCATTGGTTATTTTACTGCCTAGGTAGCAGAATTCCTTAACTTCATTGACTTCGTGACCATCAATCCTGATGTTAAGTTTCTGGCTGTTCTCATTTCTACTACTTCTCATTACCTTCGTCTTTCTCCGATTTACTCTCAAACCATACTGTGTACTCATTAGACTGTTCATTCCGTTCAGCAGATCATTTAATTCTTCTTCACTTTCACTCAGGATAGCAATCTCATCAGCGAATCGTATCATTGATATCCTTTCACTTTGTATTTTAATTCCACTCCTGTACCTTTCTTTTATTTCCATCATTGCTTCCTCGATGTACAGATTGAAGAGTAGGGGCGAAAGGCTACAGCCTTGTCTTACACCCTTCGTAATACGAGCACAACGTTCTTGATCGTCCACTCTTATTATTCCCTCTTGGTTGTATATATTGTATATGATCCGTCTCTCCCCATAGCTTACCCATACTTTTTGCAGATCTCGAACAGCTTGCACAATTTTATATTGTCGAACGCTTTTTCCAGGTCGACAAATCCTATGAAAGTGTATTGATTTTTCTTTAGCCTTGCTTCCATTATTAGCCGTAACGTCAGAATTGCCTCTCTCGTCCCTTTACTTTTCCTAAAGCCAAACTGATCGTCACCTAGCGCATTCTCAATTTTCTTTTCCATTCTTCTGTATATTATTCTTGTAAGCAGCTTCGATGCATGAGCTGTTAAGCTGATTTTGCGATAATTCTCGCATTTGTCAGCTCTTGCCGTGTTTTCCG
Organism: Schistocerca cancellata; assembly: GCF_023864275.1. NCBI lineage: Eukaryota > Metazoa > Arthropoda > Insecta > Orthoptera > Acrididae > Schistocerca > Schistocerca cancellata. The sequence goes on along the minus strand of NC_064626.1, from coordinate 982,053,050 downwards.
AAAGTCAGATGGTGTATTGCCATACTCATATATTCTACACACCAACTTGAATAGCCGTTTTGTTGCCACTTCCCCCAATGATTTTAGAAATTCTGATGGAATGTTACCTATCCCTTCTGCCTTATTTGACCGTAAGTCCTCCGAAGCTCTTTTAAATTCCAATTCTAATACTGGATACCATATCTCTTCTAAATCGACTCCTGTTTCTTCTTCTATCACATCAGACAAATCTTCACCCTCATAGAGGCTTTCAATGTATTCTTTCCACCTATCTGCTCTCTCTTTTGCATTTAACAGTGGAATTCCCGCTGCACTCTTAATGTCACCGCCGTTGCTTTTAATGTCACAAAAGGTTGTTTTGACTTTCCTGTACGCTGAGTCTGTCCTTCCGACAATCATATCTTTTTCGATGTCTTCACTTTTTTTCTGCAGCCATTTCGTCTTAGCTTCCCTGCACTTCCTATTTATTTCATTCCTCAGCGACTTGTAGTTCTGTATTCCTGATTTTCCCAGAACATGTTTGTACTTCCTCCTTTCATCAATCAACTGAAGTATTTCTTCTGTTACCCATGGTTTCTTCGCAGCTACCTTCTTTGCACCTATGTTTTCCTTCCCAACTTCTGTGATGGCCCTTTTTAGAGATGTCCATTCCTCTTCAACTGTACTGCCTACTGCGCTGTTCCTTATTGCTGTATCTATAGCGTTAGAGAACTTCAAACGTATCTCGCCATTCCTTAGTACTTCCGTATCCCACTTCTTTGCGTATTGATTCTTCCTGACTAATGTTTTGAACTTCAGCCTACTCTTCATCACTACTATATTGAGATCTGAGTCTATATCTGCTCCTGGGTACGCTTTACAATCCAGTATCTGATTTCGGAATCTCTGTCTGACCATGATGTAATGTAATTGAAATCTTCCCGTATCTACCGGCCTTTTCCAAGTATACCTCCTCGTCTTGTGATTCTTGAACAGAGTATCCGCTATTACTAGCTGAAACTTGTTACAGAACTCAATTAGTCTTTCTCCTCTTTCATTCTTTGTCCTAAGCCCATATTCTCCTGTAACCTTTTCTTCTACTCCTTCCCCTACAACTGCATTCCAGTCCCCCTTTACATACTGCATTACCCTTTCAATATCCTCATACACTTTCTCTATGTGTTCATCTTCAGCTTGCGACGTCGGCATGTATACCTGAACTATCGTTGTCGGTGTTGGTCTGCTGTCGATTCTGATTAGAACCACCCGGTGACTGAACTGTTCACAGTAAGACACCCTCTGCCCTACCTTCCTATTCATAACGAATCCTACACCTGTTATACCATTTTCTGCTGCTGTTGATATTACCCGATACTCATCTGACCAGAAATCCTTGTCTTCCTTCCACTTCACTTCACTGACCCCTACTATATCTAGATTGAGCCTTTGCATTTCCCTTTTCAGATTTTCTAGTTTCCCTACCATGTTCAAGCTTCTGACATTCCACGCCCCGACTCGTAGAACATTATCCTTTCGTTGATTATTCGAACTTGCGACCTAGTTCCGGACTGAAGCGCTTAGAACCACTCGACAACCGATGTTAGCTCAACCAGATAATGAAGGGAAATGTTTAGAAACAGTCAACCGGACAGTTATATGGGAGGGAATAACTGCCCAGCGCATACAAACACCTATATTGAATCTTCTAAAATGTCCACGGAGAACACATACGAAGGCTGCTGAACACATTTGTTCATTATTCACCCGCTTATAGGGCGACAGCTTTAGGTCAGGTACATTCCTTTACCCCAGTCAGCTCCTCCAGACTGGACAGCTCCCTCCATAAGCCGGAAGTGTCAATCCTTCCTGCCACAGGCCACCACCAATACACGGTCCGCGCACGCCAGGGAGCATCGTCCTAGGAAACCAGCCACATACATTTTATCACTGTACTTGCAATTAAATATTATGACTGCAGTCTGAATCTGATGATATTCGACAATGATCGAAGTATAAGAAATGCCCCCTCCTGAGGACAGTGGCTCTGAAACATAAATATCTAAAGCATTGTTCTGACTGGACATAATTTTTCACGTAAATAAAATCTTTCATTCGCTTACAGCTATCAGAGTTTCCACGTTAAATCCTTATGACAAAACATAGTCATGCAGCAGTCTTATTGCACTGAGAGTTAAACCTACGTATTTTATAAGCCCACTGATTCCACTGAAGCTATCACACATCCCCTACTAAGTACAATACTTCGCCAATAACTGAATGCTAATGATACCAAACAATATACAGTGAAACTCGTCGATGTATGGATATGTCTCATTTGCTTTCTTGCGAGTGGTACCAGTGTGCGTTCTGAACAGAGACACAATCCTCTTATAAACGACCAGCTATTAAGAAAACAGGATTGCAAAAGGTATGTTTCTGTCACAAGCAGGCTTGGTTCTACAGGCGCAGACAAGTATCGCTGAATATATCTATGTTAAAAAGTATACAAGCCTTATAAATCGAGGTATGTTATTGCCTCTGAATGAAGTGGTTCCACACAAATTGGGCGACACTGAATATAGATGGTGATCGCCTGAATGTGTATTAACAGGCCGAAAGCACGGGGTGCACGTCAACATCACGTGATTAATAAAATCACCTAATTTAGAAAGTGATTCGGTTTAAGGAAGGCGGTATGAAGCCAATAATTGCAACTCCCTCATGCCGTTGCTAGATATTTATCCAGAATTTGTAAAGAATTCTATCTCGATGCCATGTCACAGGTTCTGCAATATATCCACTGGTTTATAGGCGATGGTTGATTCAGAATGATCACATACAGTAGATGGTGTGCTATGTGACGGATCACTTAACAAAAAAACCAACGCTAGATTGTGGGCATAAGAAATGTACAAAATCCTACGACAAATACACTGGCTTTTCAGATCTATAATGTTACGCTTTCCGGTAGAAAAACTGTCTACCATTTGGAATCAAGTCTTTCCATTCAACCAAATATCTGCGTCGGATCCTTTGGAGATGTCTTTTAGTGATTAAGCTATTAGTGAAACATATTCGTGCCACTCTCAAACCTCCATAAAACTCACCTTTTTCAAAACTATGAGCCACAGTAAAACTCCAATTTGACATTTTAGGCAGCCCCTATGCATCTTGTAACTGTTCCTCAGTCTCTGCAGCTTTGTCCATGTTATTGTCCCAATTTAAGTCGGAACTGAGCTGAAGTCAGAGAGCACTATATCTACCTTCTTCTCCAATCCATGTAGGAACAGAGTGAGCTGAGGTAGTGCAACAGGAACGTGTTTAGACCACTCAGTGGAAATGGAAACATGTTGACGTAGCTCCACCAATAGTATACCATGTTTAAGACAAATGTCAAATGAAGCTTCTTCCCACAACACACACACACTGGTTTATTTTAAATGAAAGACAGTCACAACATATGGAAACTAGGAGAGTTTTGGAGCGTTGTGGAGCGTTTCCAAAGGACGAGGATTTTGCTACCGCAATGTGGTGCATCTACAAACTACATAGAGGTAATGTAGACTGAAGGAGATTGTGTCCCTCAGGGTGCTTTCAAGTCTATCACCCAAACATTTTCGCTATCATGGTTATTTTGTACCACCCAACAGAGAATAAAGAACTAAAAACTATAAAAACCTCACTAACGCAATCTGGTAGAGCTATCAATAAGATTTTGCCGTATTCCTATCATCACCTGTACTGTAGGAGGAAGACCATATCCCACAGACAAGTTTGTCTATCAGTCACAAGAGAAGGTCCCTGTGTTGTCATTTTATACCTTTTTTTCTGATGTAACACAACCAAGGAGCGCATGACACAGCTTTATACAATGCCATACATTTTGTTTTCTCCATCATGACTTTGAGGTCTGTGTCAGGTTCTAAACTGACATTAATTCATTTCGATCCATTGACTCCCACAGAAATCTAGACATCGCATTGTGTAAATTGTATTGCTCCTGCCACCCACAACACACACACTCGATGATTTTAAATAAAATGTAGTCATAACACATGGAAAACTGGAAGAGTTTTGCAGCGTTGTGGATCGTTTCCAAACAGCTGTCGAAAGGTGATGGACAGCCTATACGTTTGAACTCATCATTCACAGTGACAAGCTAGCTGATGGCTCGGTGTTCCATTTCGATTGATTCCTCATATTTCAGTCATGTACACGATCACTGTTTCAGTGCTGGCTGTCCCCGGAAGGTATGGCCCCTCCTCCAAGACTCTTTCTCCATCTCAAACAAGTGATGTCTGTCAATCATTATCTGGTAATCAACAGCATACCAGTGAACATATGGGATGGAAAAGACACCGTCGATGTACTGTAATAATAAACATCACAGTTGATAATGCGATCAATTTTAACCTTTTTACCGTAATTTCAACACCGACAAATTCTGTGGCAGCATGTTTTCTAATTTCTGTATCATCACTAAACCGCTCCTCCTCTACTTTGCGAGTACCGTTTACTTGGCTGCGAATGCAGGTATATGAAGGTGCAGTACGTCCATTCATTGTTAATTCTCGAACATATAAACCAAAATTTCCAAACATCTATGTACATATTTCTAGCACTTCTACCATAGTGCGTAATTTACGATCTTTCCTATGCAGATGGAGGTCTCAGAGCATTCTAATATTCTTAGGATAGAGATTGAAAGCTCTCCTCACATTGCCTGTGACCAGTCCTCCCTGCATCACTGTCACTGACTTAATTTGCACCTGACCGGAAGTAGACTGCTACACTCTACGTCTCGTGAAGGAGTAGATAGAGCCGAGTCTGTAACTGCTGTTCCGCACCAATCTTACTGACAGCACTCATCTAAGTCCACAAAATTTCTCCAGATGCGCACATGTCGATGAGGTTAGCACCACTTATCGGTGAATAGAAGATATTAAAGTTTGTGATGATATATCGGATGGTTATGAAGAAGAAGAAACGCGTGGTTTTTGTACATGATGGAGCTCCAGACGGATGGGGTTTGAAGCGGTTAATGTAAATCAACTGTGCTATCAATTCTGTAGTACGATTCTAGTGTCTGGGGTCAGTACCAAGAAGGTATTGGTAAGAGAGAACATGAACAGATGCAGTCCCAAGGCTACACGATCCTGCAACTTAAAACACGCTATAATGTCAAGGCGATGCAGTTTCCGACCTATTAATCGTGTGGAATGCGACGCTGTTAATATTCCAATGTAATAAATATATTTCCAGCGCATGACATACATTCTCCTTGCAGGTTTCTCTAGGATGAACTATTGTGACAACAGTAAAATGAAAAACTACTTCGTTAAAACAGCGATTCTTCGTGAAACATTCGCAATATAGCATTACAGATGTGTATAGCGCCTAGTGTTCACCTCCAACCTCGGTTCAGGAATTATACTATGCTCGCAACAGTCCTATAAAAATGATCGTTACTAATGGAGAATGCCTCTTAAAAGGAAAACAGACAAATGCCAAGCAGCAGTTATGCTGCCTCTTACTTCATAAATAGGACATCTGTCAAGCAGACGTATACAAAGGAATTGCAGTACGTCACAAACACCTGTCGTTAACTTAGACTTTCAGTTATAAAACTGAAGATTCAACTTTGCGCCCAAGATGCGGCACGGGAATTTAGTACGTGACATAAATCTTAGTTCGTCTAGAGGAGGGAGCTAAAACAGGATAGACATGTTTCATCATCATACTACATAAGTTAGAAGTCCTCTGATGACTGATAGGTTTGCTGTTAACGATCGCAGGTAGATAGTACTCTAAGACACACACAGATCACACAATTGCATATGAGTCTAACGCAGGTTATGCCACACAACTGATTAACCCTACAGAATAACGGAAAAAATAATTAAATGAGTTGCAGCAGCTTCCAAATCTCATCGGTTTGGCGTGTAAAATCAGGTATTGCAGCTTATTCCAATTTTGGGGTCTGTTTTCACAAAATCTCGCGGAGTGGTCTATTTATTTAGAGTTTGTGTTTAAGTGTGGCAGTATAAAACGCAAAATTGAATCAAACTACTGTTCAGCGATCTATTTCAAAGTGCATTTAGAGACATATTCAATTGGATTTAGCTGAAACATCTCGTGCTCAAGGACAAGGGTATTTCCCATAAAAGCCCACGAAGTGTCTCAAGGATGGTTTCTCAAGTGTGTCGCGATCTATTTAGAGCCCATGTTCAACTGTGGCGGTAATGGTATTCCTCAGAATGAAACGTGTAATGTTTACTTATTCTTGTGTCGTCAGCAAGCCTGTCACTCTCACTCTTTGTGCAGTGGTATACGTAGTGTAAGTAGGCTGTTTATGTTTTCTTTATGTAAGTTTGCTGTTTATGTTTTCTTATTGGCAACGTTACGTAGCGCTCTCTGTATGAAAATCACTGGCTGTGCTGTGTGCAGTATGTGGCTAGTTTGCATTGTTGCCTGCCATTGTTGTCATGAACTGCTATAGCTGGATGTGAACAGCAGATAGCGTTGGGCAGTTGGAGGTGAGCCGCCAGCAGTGGTGGACGTGGGGAGAGAGATGGCGGAGTTTTGATAATCTGTAAGACTGAATGTCAATTATGAATATTAAGGTAAATACATTGTTTGTTCTCTATTAATATCTTTCATTTGCTAACTATCCCTATCAGTAGTTAGTACCTTCAGTGGTTTGAATCTTTTATTTAGCTGGCAATAGTGGCGCTCGCTGTTTTGCAGTAGCTTGAGTAGCGAAGATTTTTGTGAGGTAAGTGATTTGTAAAAGGTATAGGTTAAAGTTAGTCAGGGCCATTGTTTTGTAGGGGTTATTGAAAGTCAGATTGCGTTGCGCTAAATAATATTGTGTGTCAGGTTAAGCACAGGCTTGTATAATTGTTCTAAGTGGACGTTTCACATGTAAAATTGTTCAAAGGGGACGTTTCATATGTCGACCCTTAGCCTAGGATACCTCACTGGAATCTTCTGATTTTTTTCTTGTAGTTTGTGTAATTAGTGTAGATTTTGTTTATTGCTAGTGCGTAATTGTAGAGGGAATCTCCTTTGTAGTTGCAGCCTTTCATTGTTGTACTGTAAAACAGTTGTGGCATGCATGTAGATTTGCACCAAGTATTTCGCAGCTGCAATTAACTAGATATTATTTTCAGTGCTATGTTAATGTGTTCTCCTATTTTTGCTCTTCAAATTGTGTTTTTCTGTGTTATCGTGTGAAATATTGTCACAATAATGGCGTGTGAAAAACGTAACACTCGGCTCCAAAGTAAACTGAGAAACGACAGTGAAGACGAAAGCAATGTGTTAGCGCCACTGTGTAATGAGTTAACTAATGTTCAAAGTAGTAATTTGGTAACTGTGCATAGGGAAATGGAGCGGACGTCAAACAATGGCGTAGACAGTCAAACAGGTAGTGAACAGGGAAGCATTATCGATCGGTCGGTCGGCAACAGCTCGCCCCAGGAATCCGAAATGATAGGACACAATATTGCAAATACTGTAGATTCAGGTTTTGCGTCCTCACCGTTTTCTCAAATAAGTCAAGACACATTTTCAGCTTGTCAAAATGTGAATGTTGCCGGCGCAAATGCACTGCCGAAAAGAGTAGAGGAACAGATTCCAGACACTAATGCATTGTTATTACAACTAATGCAACAAATGGAACAAAATCAGAGACAGATGGGACAAAATCTTCAAAAGTTAGACACAATGGAACAAAATCTTCAAAAGTTAGACACAATGGAACAAAATCTTCGGAAGTTAGACACCACACTTGAACAAACACGTGAAGATCTAACTACTGAGTTACATAACATTGAATCGAAATGCCAAAAAGTCTGTAATGACGTAAAAACACAAATTTGTGAGCATTTTCAGCCTATTTTTTCGCGGCATGAAAATGCATTACAGAATCACGAAGCAGCCATAAAAGAACTGCAAACTATTGTTCATGAAAATCATGAGACCTTGCAAGCTAAAATGGACTCAGTTGCATCTACCGATTCGGTTACGCAACTTGCAAAAACTCAGGAAAACTTAAAGGACACAGTAGAAAGACACATGGGGGAAATTAGTTCATTATCAGAGAAAGTAGCCGAACTTTCGGATCAGGTCACTAACTTATCTACAAAGGTAGATGATGATCTGAATGACACAAGACCCGTAGCCTTCACTGACACAGAAGAGTATGAACAAATTAGAAAATTCAAACAAAATCAAAATCAAATCAACACACAGTACAAAAGAGAAATGCGGGAATTACAAGATCAGCTGACACAGGTAATACAAGAATTACATATTTCAGAGGATACTCGCGCTCCAACACGGGAAGAGGAACTTAGAAATACGGAAAAGCCACAAAATAATAGCACAGGGCATTTCGGTAATTATGAAAGAAATTGGCAAGGTACACCGAATTTTGAGATGGAACCGCCGAAACGACGTGACAATGACCGACATGCTACTCGCCGACACGATGATTTTGACTATAAGCTGTTCATTACTACACGTAAATTCAAAACATTTAAGAATTCTGGCAACGACATTCATCCACAAGCATGGCTCCATCAATTCTCTCATTGTTTCCCTCCCAACTGGTCATTGGAGCACAGGTTAGAATTTATGTGTGGCTACTTAGAGAATGAACCAGCTGTAAGAATGCGATCGGTCATTCACGATTGCCACAGTGAAGGAGAATTTTACCATGCCTTCCTCTCAGCATATTGGTCTCAAGCCACACAAGACCGCGTAAAACATAGCATCATGATGATGAAACACTTTGAACAATCTGAATTTTCCAGTCTTGTCAAATATTTTGAAGACATGTTGCACAAGAATCAGTACCTATCAAACCCATACAGCCCCTCAGAACTCATCCGCATTTGCTTAATCAAACTGCCTGAACATTTACGACATATTATTTTGGCAGGACGTTGCAAAGACGACATTGAAGCTTTTCAGGGATTGTTACAAGAACTGGAAATTGACACAGACAGTCGCGGGATGCGAAAACAGGAAAACAATCACTACAGGTCACATCCGTCTCAATTCCGTGACGACAGAAACAATAAATGGCCACGACAAACCTATTCTTACAACGTAAATCGTGACCAAAACAGACACCACCCATATGACAACCACTGGCAGAGTAATAGTTACAGGGAAAGATCACCTTTCCGCGGTAATGACTATCACAGAGACAATCAGAGAAACAGACAATATGGGAACCAATATAACTATTATCAAGGGAGACAGAATAACTTTAGACGCAACGGTCCAGCACGCAGTGACGACTCAGGCAGAAATTCTCCACCACATGACCGACAAGAAAGAAACTATCGAACCTACCGACATGACGACAGACGATATGATCGTAACGACAGACCTGAATTGCATCAGAACTGGCGAGTTTTAAACAGAGCTGGGCCCTCTGGGCAAGGCGAATTTGTGGAAGTTAGGCCTCCAAATCCCAATAACGACGCGCGCCAACAAAGAGACAATAGGCGATGACTCACACCACTGGCAGCCACAAGACGTACTTATGAAACTGACGACGGAGCTGCCGTAGCTAGTAATTACGTAAAAATGGAAGACATTAGGGACATCTTACTCCAGGAACACGACGTAAAACATAACAACATTGCATATCCTGTGATTCACATTACTGTAAATGACGTAAAATTTACGGCAGTACTTGACTCTGGCAGTCCCATTTCAGTAATTAGTGAAACAGCTTTTAGCAAATGCAACAAATCGAACGATTGCCCCACACTTCCGTTACGTAAGATTAAATTACAAGGTGCAATCTTTGGAAAAAGTGTAGATGTACGCCAACAAACCAATTTAGAATTCTTTTGCCAAAGCCACAGCTTCTCTATGAACTTTCTTATTGTTCCATTATTGTCGACGGAAATTATACTGGGAGTAGACTTTTTGAATGAATACAAAGCAATTTTAAGCTTTCACGATGCTGAAATAAGTTTAGAGAAAGAAGGTATGTCAATAGCTTTGAAATTTGTAAGACTGGACTGTCTTTATTGACTGTGAAAAAAATTTTAGCTGTTTACCAACATTGTATCAATAAGTGTGTGCATTTGATATCTTTGTTATTGTAATTATGAAAAATTTTATCAAATCATTATTGGCCACTGGCCAAAAACATTTGTAAAATTTTTTGTGGGGAGCATGGGGGCTATGTAAGTAGGCTGTTTATGTTTTCTTTATGTAAGTTTGCTGTTTATGTTTTCTTATTGGCAACGTTACGTAGCGCTCTCTGTATGAAAATCACTGGCTGTGCTGTGTGCAGTATGTGGCTAGTTTGCATTGTTGCCTGCCATTGTTGTCATGAACTGCTATAGCTGGATGTGAACAGCAGATAGCGTTGGGCAGTTGGAGGTGAGCCGCCAGCAGTGGTGGACGTGGGGAGAGAGATGGCGGAGTTTTGATAATCTGTAAGACTGAATGTCAATTATGAATATTGAGGTAAATACATTGTTTGTTCTCTATTAATATCTTTCATTTGCTAACTATCCCTATCAGTAGTTAGTACCTTCAGTGGTTTGAATCTTTTATTTAGCTGGCAATAGTGGCGCTCGCTGTTTTGCAGTAGCTTGAGTAGCGAAGATTTTTGTGAGGTAAGTGATTTGTAAAAGGTATAGGTTAAAGTTAGTCAGGGCCATTGTTTTGTAGGGGTTATTGAAAGTCAGATTGCGTTGCGCTAAATAATATTGTGTGTCAGGTTAAGCACAGGCTTGTATAATTGTTCTAAGTGGACGTTTCACATGTAAAATTGTTCAAAGGGGACGTTTCAGTAGTTACTGTGATGTCTTTATTTTATGTATGTTACAATATGCCGCAACACCAGATGTAATAACTCCTGAAGCAGTTCGTGTTCAGTGACAAAGCGGATGGGAAGGAGGAAGGCCATGTGTATTTCCAACACAACAGGAAGTGCTTAGCGCTTGACTATGATTATCGCATGGCCATGCCGTAAGTTGGCACAGAGAGTCTTGGGGCAGGGAAACTGGCGCGTTGCTCTCTTCCAGCGGGATATGAAGACTCTGGGATGAACGTCTTGTGTCTTGCGCTTTGAAGGACTGACTGAACTTTTATCGAATGATCTGCGTTATAGCAGACGCATTTATGAGTGTCAAAGCAAAACTTAGCAGATCTTCATTATTTCATGAGATGTATTCGTATTCACCAAATATCATTGTTATCGACACAGCCCTCAGATGCATGATTACAGCTAATACACTCCCCCTTCTCCAGCACAGACATATCGTCCACTGAACACATTAAACAATTACGTCTGTCCTCCCAGTCCAGCAAGTAGACACAGACTGAATCCATTTCTCACTATTTTCTCCCAAGACCGCCGAGTATGTCGTGGGAGACCTGAAGGGAAGTTCCAACAGCGCCCTCTGGTGGTGGTGTTGTGGACTAGGTCAGTTGGACTCCAGGCCTCATGGCGAACTAACCGGATGGAACTGCAGTCTATGACAACTCAAATTGTTTAAATAAACAATGCATACTTATATCCATTGTATCCGACATCCCAGCATGGACTGAGTCCTTTTCCCACCAATTTCCAGATGGGAGAGGGGAGGGGATGGGAGCAATAGATGCAAAAAAAGACTTATATCCCTACAATCTGGCAGCCTATCACAGAGGGAGCAATAGATGCAAAAGAAAAACTTATGTTCCTACTATCTGGCAGCCTATAACAGAGTGAGTCCTTTAGCCACCAATTTCCGGATGGTAGAGGGGAGGGGCGATTGGATGGGAGAGGCTAGGGGGTGGGAATTATGGAGGGGAGGAGAGTTAGGATAGTGGAGGTAGCCCAACTGACCTATTTTCCTGCCAAAACTAGAACTTCCTGCCATGATGTCACTGCTACATTGGATGCCATATTTCATGCACCATATTTAATAAGTCTGAAGACAATGCAGGGTGGGCCACACCAGCTTTGCCCTACTATCTTTTTTTTACGAGTACTGTTATATGTGTGCTGTCTGTTCTTTTGAACATGTCTGAAAGAACTTGCGCCATATATTCTTGATTCCATCGCTGCATATTTGCTTGGTGAAACGTCACATACTGTAAGAGGTCACAGTGGCAGCCCGGGGGCCCCACGCATTGTAATTAATGTCTCCCCCAGTGCATGTTTTATCTCATAATTGCTGACAGTGGCAAAAAAAAATTACTCAAAGTTAGACGAATATGTACAATTAATAATCTTTGCAATGAAACGTTTCATATATACATGTATGCCAAGGGCCTCACTGCAATGTTAACACTGGTTCCTGTCAGATCACCGAAGTCAAACCGAGCGATGTGGCGCAGTGGTTAGCACACTGGACTCGCATTCGGGAGGACGACGGTTCAATCCCATCTCCAGCCATCCTGATTTAGGTTTTCCGTGATTTCCCTAAATCGTTTCAGGCAAATGCCGGGATGGTTCCTTTGAAAGGGCACGGCCGATTTCCTTCCCAATCCTTCCCTAACCCGAGCTTGCGCTCCGTCTCTAATGACCTCGTTGTCGACGGGACGTTAAACACTAACCACCACCACCACCACCACCACCACCGAAGTCAAGCACTGACGGGCTTGGCTAGCACTTGGATGGGTCACCATCCGCATGTGTGAAATGCTCTTGGCACGTGTGGTGCGCTCATTCCCCGTGAGGCCAATTGAGGAGCTACTTGTTGAGGAGTAGCGTCTCCAGTCACGAAAACTAGTAACGGCGGGGACAGTGGTGTGCTGACCAAATGCTCGTCCATATCTGCATCCTGTGATGCCTAAGGGTTGAGGATGACGCAGCTGCCGGTCACTGCTGTTTGGACCTTCACGATCTGTTCAGACGATGTTCGATTGTTTTATACATATGTCATATATTGTTTTATACATATTTCCATATGGTCACTGATCACAAATCACTCTTTGAACTATTTCATTCATGGATGTGGGGTAAAGCATTCTTTCTTTCCCTTTAGATGCTGTTAGAATATTAAGCAGTGTTTGTGGCAGATTCGTTGAAGGCATACTAATATACCAGTTTTCACATTTTGTAACTTTCCATTATTTATGGTCAACTGCCAGTTTTCGCATCAGACAGATATCTTTTGTAAACCGTTTTGCTATTTTTTCGGTCTTCTGATGACTTTCTCATTCGATAAACGACAGCATAATCTGCAAACAACATAAGACGGCTGCTCAAATTGTCTCTTAAATCGTTTGCATAGATAAGGAGCAGCAGAGGGCCTATTACTGTATCTTTGGGACCTCCCGAAACTACTTCCGTTTTATTCAATTACTTTCCGCCTATTACTAAGAACTGTGACCTCTCTGACAGGAAATCACGAACCCATTGGCATAACTCAGACGCTATTCCAGAAGAATGTAATATGATTACAAGCCGATTGTGAGGTATGGTGGCCAAAGGCTTTGTGGAAATCTACAAATACGGAATGTTTGAAATCCCTTGTCGTTAGCACTCAACACTTCGTGTGAGTTAAGAACTAGTTGTGTTTCACAAGAATTATGTTTTATAAATCCTTGTTGACTGTGTGTCAATAGAACGTTCTCTTCGAGGTAATTCGTGATGTCCGAACACAGTATATATAACAAAATCTCGCCAGTTATAGACGTTCGTGATATGGACATGAAATTTAACGGGTTACTCCTACTAGTTCTTGAATACTGTTGTGAGCTATGCAATTTTTCAGCCTTTGGGTATGGATCTTTCGTCGAGCGAGTGGCTGTATATGATTGTTAAGTATGGAGCTATTGCGTCAGCATACCGTGAAAGGAACCTAATTGGAATTCATTCTGGACCCGAAGACTTGCTTTTATTGATTTAATTTGCATCAGTACTCCAATGTCATCTACTTCTATATTACGCATGTTGGCAGCTGTTCTTGATTCGAATTCTGGAATATTTACTTCGTCTTCTTTGGTGAAGGATTTCGGAAGGCTGTGTTTAGTAAATCTTCTTTGACACAGTCATCGATAGTATTTTCATTACTATCCCGCAGAGAAGGCATTGATCGTTCCTTGCTGGTAGCATACTTCACACATGACCAGAATCCCTTTGGATTTTCAGTCAAGTTTCGAGACAACGTTTCGTTGTACAAACTGTTATCAGCATCTCGCAATGACGCCCGCGCTAAATTTTGAGGTTGTGCAGAAGATCGCCAATCTTAGAGATTTGAGGTTCCTTTAAATTGGCATGTTTTTTTTAGTTGTTTCTGCAACGGTGATATGACGTGTTTTGTGTACCATGGGGGATCAGCTCCGTTGTTTGTTAATTCGTTTGGTACAAATCTCCCAATTGCTATCGATACTATGTCTTTGGACTGAAGCCACATCTGGTCTACACTTACACTGTTAATGTGGAATTAGTGGAGATTGTCTCTCAGGAAAGCGTCAAGTGAATTTTTATCTGCTTTTTTCAATGTGTATATTTTTCTTTTATTTTTGAAGGATATTAAATCTCGCTACGACAACCCTGTGTTCACCAATCCCTGTATCCGTTTTGATGCTCGTTATTAGCTGAAGATTATTTGTTGCCAACAGGTCAAGTGTGTTTTCACAACCGTCTACTCCTCGCGTGAACTCGTGAGCTAGAACTTTGTCCGCCTCCTTGCTGAGTAGTTAGCTCGTCTGACAGGCATGCGAGGAACCCGGATTCAATTCACAGCCCTGCCGGGAAATTTACTTTGGTACGAGGAATGGAACGTGTTGCACACAACCTCGTGAGGCCATGTGAGAGGCTAGTCGACGCATTAGTAGCGAATTCGAGGTTATGAAACGTGACAACAAACGTAAGAGCGGTGTGATGACCATATGCCACTTCGTACCGGATCCGGCGACGCCATGGCGATGGATGATACGACAATCGGTCTGGCCCAAGTGGTCTGTGTGATACCAGAATGCGGAACTTTACCGCCCCTACTTTACACCTGAAATTTTGTTTGTGGCGTTTTGTACTGTTCAATAGTTTATTTGTTTTACTGTCTGTTAACTTTTGGTATCTTTCTCTTGAAGTAGTTAAAGATGATAAGAGTCTCATGTTTCATATCTAATGTTTTCATGTTAATTTCATCATTACTCTTTCGTACCTTAAGCCAGAACTAGTTTGAACATTTTCAGCGGAATGCTTTCTTCACACTGCTGAGGATACACAACCACACATTTTTTAGTGATGGGGATTGTCATTGCCTGCTTCCCAGATAGTTCACGCTGAGTCCTTCTGCCTATACGGTTTTCCTACCTCGCCTTTTCAACCAAGAGTGCTAAGACGTTGCACCTCCCTTCTTGAAGTGTTTAATAGTGCCCTTATCCTGTGACTTAATCGTTGGGAGCGATAATTCTTTAACCCCTCTGCCCTCTCTTTTATCCATGTTTCAATTCACCATTGTGCTATATTAAGATAATGGCACCCCTGTGTATTCGAATTATCAGTTCTGGCTGAAACATCAGTTAGGTCTTGTACATGTCTAGTAAAATATTAAACTTGCGTTTCGACAACTGTGCATTTAATAACAGCAACATTCTGATTGCATTCCGATTTTAATATGCGTGAGTATTGTACCTTATTGCAATAGGATAATGGTCATCCCACTGACCTTAGTCATTTTAAGTAGTATACTAAACATATATTTTGCCTCCCTTTAGGGTAGACCCACTACGGTGATCTAGCCTGTGTTAATTAGTAAGAATTATTTTACGAGATCTGAAGATATTCAGAAATCATAATCAGTTGTCTATTTGCATTTAGACTCGAGCGAATGCAAGAAGGCTTATGCATCAAGGAATATTTGTTATATTTTACATTTTGTTGAAGAAATTTTAGCCATGTTGGAGGATATTAGCGAATGAAAACTGGTAGGCTCTTTTTAAATATGAATTGCATGTATGATAGCCTATTCAGATGAGAAGTGGGTATTTCACATTTCTTTATACAAGCATGTAAAAGGAAATAAATATAAAACTGTGTGGATTTTGCGAGAGGAGTTGGATGTCACGAAATCGTTTATTTAAAAATATACGGTTACTTGTTTTACTGAATTACAAACATATAATGTTGCAGAATCACTCATGCTACTTTTAATGTGATATACAGTTTTGCGCAATACTCATATGTTTTACTATTGGAGAACAAATACGCTACTACATTTTATTTTAATCAACAATTTACAATTTTGTCAAAATATGAAGTTCACTAGTACTTACATGACACCCTGTTATACTATATTGTCATTTTCCACAAAATACCTTATTTTCTGTCATTCATTTGAAGCTAAGTTCACAATATTTTATTATAATGTAATATGATTTCCCCTGATTGTTTTATCAAATTTTCAGTTACAGTTCAGAATTTGGACTTTATTAGATCTCCTAACAATATTTGAAACACCAATCAGTTGTGAGTGTCTTTCGGGAACTTTGAAGTACATGTAAATTTTTCGCTTGACAACACTTCAGAAAAACGTAACAGATCTCCCTAGTTTTGAATCCCGCCTGGTAAACCCCTCCACAGAATTGTGTGGCACCACAAATCCGGTGGCCACCACCACGGGGTACATAGCCAGTCTGGGTTTCCGGTAGTAGTTTATTAGTGTTATTGATAATCGAAAATTTTCTTTCAAATCTCTAGCTGTCACCAAGCAACAGACGTAGGGTCTCAACTTTAGGCCTCATAGTGACCTACATACCTGGGAATAAGCATCATGGCACTTTTTTTTTTTTTTTTTTTTTTTTTTTTTTTTTTTTTTTTGCTAGGTACGTTTTTCAGCCCTTTGCTCAATACACTAGTGCAGGGGTTCCCAACAAAATTTTCTCGAGGACCCCCTCATCGAGCATGTTTGGTACCTTGTCATATCACAGTACCAAGTACCTAAAAAAACCAAATGAAAAGTCTTTTTATACCTTTTTTATTTTTGGTGATTAGACAAAACATTGACATATTCATTAATGAAAAAATATTGAGCTTGAAAGTTTTTCAATTTAGCCATCATTGTTATTAACTATTTGCCTCTATCTAATTCTAGTTTTGCGCTAGACTGTGTTAGTGTCAGTTGCCTCTAGGTAGCCGCTAGACGGAGAAGTTAGCGTTCGCTAACGCTCTGCTCATGCAGGAAGCGGCCAAAACAAAACAAAAAATCTGTTATCATACGAAATATATTAAATATATATTTTTTATTCTAACAGCACCTTGCGGACCCCTCTGGCATAGCTCGCGGACTCCTGGGGGTCCGCGGACCACCTGTTGGGAACCACTGCTTTATTGTATCCCTGCCAACCTGTTTTGCTAATAGGGGACGTGAGAACGGAGTCACATGATAGCCACTGACTTGCCAAGCTGAGCGCAGCAGTTTTGCGCCGCTCCCTTGTGATTCTCCATTCTACGAGTGACAGAGTGTACGGCTCCCTGCTGTCTGCCTGCAGTTCAGTGCTCCATGACAGGCCACCAGCCAAACTACAAGTGAACCGCCTTCTCCCGTGGTTTTTTCTTCTTCTTTAAGTCATTGTCCCGCATCTATGAGTGGTCAGCTTGGTTACCACAGGATACGTTAATTTTGAGAGCGGATATCATTTCTGTCGTGACTCTGTTTTCCCTACCTGCGAATATGTGTACCCGAACTGTCTGCATGTAGTGATACCGATGTGCAAGAATGCGAACGTTTTCGAAATGTTTGCGAGTCGTGTACTAGTCCGGTAATGGAGTACCAGTCCGGTAATGTGGGAAACAGTGTAAAAACCACATCCGCGCTCTCCGTCGCACAAATCTTCGTCGTTCAATACGACATTTTTAAATTTTATTATGGGTCCAGATTCGAACCCGAGATCTGCTGCTTACATTTTTTTTCTGCTTATTATTTTCTTTCAGGAAGGGGAGTAGTCAGATTCGGGCCGGTGGGCAGGGAACGAAACCCTAGGCTTGGCCACGATCCTTGTCCCTTCCCGTCCGTGAACACCTCTGGCGCACCTACGATCTACTGATACGTAATCAGCATGGTTTCAGAAAACATCGTTCTTGTGCAACGCACGAAGTAATGGCCGCTATCGACAGGGGATCTCTAGTTGATTCCATATTTCTAGATTTCCGGAAAGCTTTTGACACCGTTCCTCACAAGCGACTTCTAATCAAGCTGCGGGCCTGTGGGGTATCGTCTCAGTTGTGCCACTGGACTCGTGATTTCCTGTGAGGAAGGTCGCAGTTTGTAGTAATAGACGGCAAATCATCGAGTAAAACTGAAGTGATATCGGGTGTTCCCCAGGGAGGCGTCCTGGAACCTCTGCTGTTCCTGATCTATATAAATGACCTGGGTGACAATCTGAGCAGTTCTCTTAGGTTGTTCGCAGATGACGCTGTAATTTACCATCTAGTAAGGTCATCCGAAGACCAATATCAGTTGCAAAGCGATTTAGAAAAGATTGCTGTATGGTGCGGCAGATGGCAGTTGACGCTAAATAACGAAAAGTGTGAGGTGATCCACATGAGTTCCAAAAGAAATCCGTTGGAATTCGATTACTCGATAAATAGTACAGTTCTCAAGGCTGTCAGTTCAACTAAGTACCTGGGTGTTAAAATTACGAACAACTTCAGTTGGAAAGACCACATTGATAATATTGTGGGGAAGGCGAGCCAAAGGTTGCGTTTCATTGACAGGACACTTAGAACATGCAACAAGTCCAGTAAAGAGACAGCTTACACTACACTCGTTCGTCCTCTGTTAGAATATTGCTGCGCGGTGTGGGATCCTTACCAGGTGGGATTGACGGAGGACATCGAAAGGGTGCAAAAAAGGGCAGCTCGTTTTGTATTATCACGTAGTAGGGGAGAGAGTGTGGCAGATATAATACGCGAATTGGGATGGATGTCATTGCAGCAAAGACGTTTTTCGTCGCGGCGAGATCTATTTACGAAATTTCAGTCACCAAATTTCTCTTCCGAATGCGAAAATATTTTGTTGAGCCCAACCTACATAGGTAGGAATGATTATCAAAAGAAAATAAGAGAAATCAGAGCTCGAACAGAAAGGTTTAGGTGTTCGTTTTTCCCGCGCGCTGTTCGGGAGTGGAATGGTAGAGAGATAGTGTGATTGTGGTTCGACGAACCCTCTGCCAAGCACTTAAATGTGAATTGCAGAGTAGTAACGTAGATGTAGATGTAGATGTAGACGTAGATGTACCCGAATACCGGAAGCAGCGTTCTAACAAGCGCGACTATCCGGACGGTTTGCTCTTAGGTTTCCTACTCCTTTATTGGAATCAACTACCTAGACTGGCAGCTGTCCTTTACTCCCACCCCAACGTTAGTCGTTATGTATGCTGTAAATTACAGGCTATTGTCAAACATTCCTTTACTACACTCTCTTATTGCCCCATCTTTCTTCTAATGGCCGCGTGGGGTAGCCGCGCGGTCTGAGGCGCCTTGTCATGGTCCGTGCGGCTTCTCCCGTCTTAGGTTCGAGTCCTCCCTCGGGCATCGGTGTGTGTGTTGTCCATAGCTTAAGTTAGTTTAAGTTAGATTAAGTAGCGTGTTGGCTTAGGGACCGATGACCTCAGCAGTTTGGTCCCATAAGACCTTACAACAAATACCAACAACGCCGACCGATCCCACTCTCCTTCTTGTACACAAGACATTTGAAAATGGTGCAGTAATTACGCCTTTATTCCTCGCTTTATAACTAAAAAACGTTTGATTAGAAAATTATTATATCAGGAGGAGCACTCGCTTCATCATACCAAGTCCATTATAGCGAAGTTTTCTATAACCGGTAACCTACTAACCAAGAAATAAATATTTGTTAGTGAAGAGTTTTCTTTAACAATATTTTTGTGGGAAATTCTTATGTATTTTGACCTCAGTCTTATGTCGATTATCTTACTTTACTTGCTGATTACGGTGTATACGAGCATTCATCTGCACTGTAAGGAACTACTATAACTGTCAGAAACATTACACATATGTGATGAAATATCTGTTGTCGCACGCTTAAGGAGCTAATTAAATTTTTAATTTTTGGGTGCATTTCTCGTGGAGAAGTTGTCTGATAACTTAAGTTACTAAAGTTAAAATCGCCTGGGTTCTTAGGCCACGTCATATTTCCTCTAAAATAGTCGACGTTTTGACTCCCCTGCTGAGATCTTCTTCAGGATCTTCCGGTGTCCGCTATTACTAGAACACCGGAGGATCCTGAAGAAGATCCCGAGCAGAGGGATCGAAACGGCGATTATATTAGAGGAAATATGTCGCGGCCTAACAACTCGAAAGGTTTTAACTTTAGTGACAAGCTCTTCATGATAATGACAAAAAAAAATGGTTCAAATGGCTCTGAGCACTATGGGACTAAACATCTGAGGTCATCAGTCCCCTAAAACTTAGAACTACTTAAACCTAAATAACCTAAGGATATCACACACATCCATGCCCGAGGCAGGATTCGAACCTGCCACCATGAGAATGACAATGGTTTCGGCCCAGCCCACTCGTGATTTTTTTTTTTTTTTACTCCAGTTTCGTTTTTCTGCCCAGTAAGTGAAAAAGGAAAACAGAAAAAGTTTAACAAAGATGAAGACGTCAATGAGTTTGTTTTCACACTCGTGCCAACTTACATGAGAAAAATCATACCTCAGCAGTGTAATACTATGTTAAGGAAAGCATGCATTTGCACTGAGTCCCTCACAGCAGGAAAAGCAGAGTTGTCCCCTCTGAACCTCTTGCTTCTGTCGCATTTCAATGACGTAGATTGTGAAATAACTTTCAGTTATGTTTTGGTACAATTCGTAAATTTCGCCGTTTGACACTTTAATGGATTTTTCAGCAGGTGCCTCTAATGTCGGACAGGGAGAATGAATAGCCGGGGATCTGGGCGTTCGCGAGACGGTGCCTGGGATTGGAATTTATTGCAGCCTTTCCCGGCCTCCTTCCCACGCCCCCGCTCCTGCCCTCCTATCTGCCCCATCCCACTCACGCACAGACGCACACAAACATACGCATTCACTGGTGCTGGCGAATGAACAAGACGTTCTCCACACGCCCATATTGCTGATCCAGTCGTACTGACTGCTGATTGTAGCGCATCTTATCGAGGATCTGGAGCTATTAATATTTTATTCAATGTGTCCTACTAATCAGTACTCGTTTTCTGGACATATCAAATTATAGCTCGAGAAAGAATAAGGAAATAATAGGGAAAAGTAATCCATAACAGCCACAGGGTCATACGGAGGTTTCCTGATCAATCTTGTCATCTCTACCGATGACCAACAAATTTTTAGGAGCCTTACAAAGAGCAGTCGCTCACTACGTTCTGATATTAGGAATATTTCCCATACTCTAGTAATCTGATAGATGAGAGCACGGTATTGGTTATGAGGAGATAACACAGAAAAAGTGACAGAGACGTTATGGAAAAGAGAAAATCCCAAAGAAAATCGTGCACAAAGCGCGAATGGCAGACGGACTTGATGCTGGAATGAGGTTTCTACAGGTTCTCTCCAAGTGTGACGGAAAGACTTCATGTTAAGTACATTCTAACGTTGAAATATCATATCAGTCTGCTTATGGACCATGGATCTCTCTCCATATGAATGAACATCGTCGCGTACACGTGTGCTGATTCCCAGGTGCCGACATCATGAGCGTTAGGGAATTACAATGTATGGGACACTTGGGCTGTCAGCCGCGACCTGTTACAGTAAAACGTCTAGAGGAGACGTGAAGAGTGGACACTCGCCGTTGTTGCTGGCTATGTCTGCACTGGAGTCACCGTGATATCTTCGGAGCTGAAGGACGTACAACACTAATGGCAGCACAAAGTGATACAGTCAGAACGTACTGCGTATCGATGTCCACTTTTAAGAAACTGGAAAGTTACCATATTTGAACTATTTAACCCGGTCATCGTCTTCTGAAACTCTATGCTAGTGCAAACGTCCTTACGCCTGGCGGTATCTAATTCGCAGTAAAATGCAGAGAGGCAGGAGCCAAGATCGTAACCAGTAATAATTAATAAGTATTGAGAATATAAATAAATTTAATTAATTGGCTGTGTTATCTTAACATCAACCCGCTGAAAATTGTAACCACTTTTGAAACACTCTTAGTTACTAAATGATACCATTAGTTTACCATTTGCACGCTTCTTCTATTTCATATTTTCTTATGAATATCCTTATGCCTTTAAATGATTCCTGACTTTACTTCTACCACAGTAATCAAATATTACAACAAATTTTCTCTTTTGTACGTACAGTGAGGTATAATTGGAGTCCCAGCATAATTTATTGGTCATGCATTGCTGATTGAAAGTGAATAAATTGCAGAAAGGTGGGTAATTATGAATATAAATCGAAGGAACGAAAGGTTGTTGAGAGTTTCAGAGAGCATTAGACAACGCTGGGCTGAACCTTGGAATAAGAATATAATACGAGGCTTGCCCAGAAAGTAATGTACAGCATTTTTTTCTCAGCCGAAAACATTGTTACCAATGCGAAACGTTACATATGTATTATTTGAAGTCTCCTGAGTGAGCGCGCCAAGTTTCCGTCACTTCCGACAGGTAGCGTAGCTGCAGGACAGTTTCAAAAGGGCGTCTGTAGGTGATGTACACTGCCAGAAACCTGCCGTCTCTGAATATCTAACTACAGATAAGAAACTGTGGTGAATATTCTCAAACGCTTTTGCAAAGCCTATAGAGTATCTGCTGTCGACTGAAGTACAGTTAGTCGCAGGCACTGAGAGCGAGGCCATCAGAGGGCAGTTCGGCGGAGATCCACGGTTTGCAGCGGTCGGGGAGAACATCCACGGCTGTCGCACCTGACACACCTAACATAGCTCCCTCGGACTTTCACTTGTCTGGGCCATTAGAGGATGCTATCCATGGAAGACATTTTGAGTACGATGTGTGAAGCACTGGTTTTGACACAAGGACAAGGATTGGTACCGACAGGGCCTACACGCCCTTGTTTCGCGCTAGAGGAGGCCCATAGAACGTATGAAACGTCCCCTTTGAACAATTATACAAGACTGTGCTTAAACTGACACACAATATTTTTAGCGCAACACAATCTGACTTTCAAAAGTCCCTACAAAAGAATGGCCCTAACTAACATTAACCTATACGTTTCACAAATCACTTACCTCACAAAAATCTTGGTTACTCGAACTACTGCAATACAGCGTGCGCCACTACTGCCAGCTAAATAAAAGATTCAAACTACGGAAGGCACTAACTACTGATAGGCATAGTTAGCAAATGAAAGATTTTAATAGAGAACAAACAATATATTTACCTTAATAGTCATCAAAAGTCATAATATATATATCAGTTCATGACATCCAGTCTCACAAATTTCAAAACTCCGCCATTTCTCTCCCCACATCCACCACTGCTGGCGGCTCACCTCCAACTGCGCAATGCTACGCGCTGTTCACATCCAGCTGCCGCTGCCCAACACTACAATGGCAGACAACAATGCAAACTAGCCACAGACTGCACACAGCACAGCCATTGATTTTCATGCAGAGCACTACGTAACGTTGCCAATAAGAAAATATAAACAGCCTACTTACATAGCCCCCATGCTCTCCAAAAAAATTTTACAAATTGTTTTGGGCAGTGGCCAATAATGATTTGATAAAATTTTTCATAATTACAATAACAAAGATATCCAATGCACACACTTATTAATACAATGTTGGTCAAAAGCTAAAATTTTCTCACAGTCCATAAAGACAGTCCTGATCATTCATCCCAGTAAAACTGCCGTTTCTTTTATCAAAGTCTGAGCAGTAAAAGACAATGCACACGAAAGTAGTGGATGTCCATGCAGTCTTGAAGAAGTAGTGATGTCCTTCCAACGGAAAGACAGTGCTGACTCTTGACATGCTGACAGGTAATGGGCCACAACAGAGCAAACCCACAGCAGAGTCATTCGACGTTTTGAAGAACATTGGTAGGTAGGTCACCACAGAGCAGACCCACTGTAGTCCTGGTAGAGAATATGATATTGGTGGGCCACCACAGGCGCAGACCCACTGCAGTCCTTGTAGAAATAATGGTATTGGTGGGCCATCAAAGATGCAGACCCACTGTAGTCCATATAGAAATAATTGTATTGGTGGGTCATCAAAGATGCAGACCCACTGTAGTCCATGTAGAGACGGCCAGCAGCCATCAGTTGCGACTGTGCAGGTGCACAATCACCATCAAAGAGTCTTGCGGAGAATATAGCAAGTCCATAACCACCACTTGTGCACTCACAAAGTTTTTGGAATTGTCCTTAGAACCAGCAATGCTGTTATCCAATCCCGTGCTGAATTATTAACACATGTGCAAACACTAACAGTCCCTACTTCTCACATATTGTCCATATACTATGACCAACAGAAATGTGTGCAGTGAAATGATACTTAATTTGAAGAACTGGTGTCTATACAATTATAAATTTACAACATAAGAATACAATTACAAAGGTACAAAATACATCATTAAAGAACATAACAATACAGATAACATTTGTAGTACAAGCTTTACAAAAGAATCGAAATAACATATACATCAGTGTTACAGGAATTATGACATGAGTACATACATAAAAGATCAGAATAACTTTTGAAACATCAATTTCACACATGAGCATTAAAACAAAACAGAATAAATAATGTCTAAATATCTTTACAAAGAAAATAACATATTATCAGAAAAATTCTACAACATAGCTCTCAACAGCTAAACACATAAAGACAGGAAAGAGACAAATAAACAAGGGTACATAAACACATAGTGGGATAACACAAGGAAAGGAAAGGTTTTGTTTTATTGCAGTATTTTGCAAACAAAACTTTCTTTGCTTCTTGGAGATCTCCCTTCATTCATCATTATTCCTATTCATATCTATACCTCCTTCCTGTATTCTATTCATATTTCTTTCAAAATAATTATTTCTCATTGTACAATCCTCATTTTGGCCCAAATCTTTTTCATATAACTTCGCAATGCATTCTTTACCTATTCTCCATAGTCAGTTTCTTATATAGTCCACCCCTCTTAAGCTAACTTAAATCTACTGAGCTCAGATGCTAAACTAAGGGACGAGGCAATGCATATAAAGGCACATTTGCATGCCGAGCGTGAGTTTCCTCGGAAACGCGAAATATTAATTAAATAAATAATCAGTGACAAATAAATAAAGCCTATGGCACACAACTGCAGCGCTGTGTCGCTGATAAAACAAAAGCACAATTACGTTACTCTTATGTTTGATTAAGAAAGGGAGAGCTCTGGTAGAAGTGGTGCGAGAAGCACGTATTTTATTCTATTGTCTGGCACACAGCCATATTTCATGTTATAGAAGAATACTGCGAGTTGCAACCAGACTAGGCACTCGATTCTGTAAAGAATTTATATTTATAAAAGTAAGTAGGATTATGAACTGTAGGCTTATTCATTGAATATATCTGATTTAACTAACTGTGTAACTTTTTTATGTTTAGTAGACAATCACCTCTGTACGACGTATTGGCATGGCTGGCAAATTATTGAAATAGTGAGATTTAGATTATGAGTCCGCACCTACCGCAGCAGTCTTTGGAAACGATTTATTTACGAAGTCCGATTATTTCAGTTTTATTTCACGGTCAACTACGAGTAACATTGCCTTTACGAGAAAGCCATTGTCAAGCGTCTGATACCGAATAATTAAACGTCCACGTTCCAGATAAGCAAATATTTATTACAATTACAATCACAATCACCATCATACAGAAAGAAAAATTAATATTTAAATAATATTTTTTATTTTATTTATTTTATATTGGCGACTGCGTGTCGGACTTGTTATTTTGTCATTTGTTACATTGTTCTCTTTGTTTCATGTGAAAAATCAACTTTCTGGACCTGGACGTGAATGTATGAGAGATAACAAAAAATCTGAAGATATTTTCCAATTCTAAAATTTTGCGGGAAGACGCAATGAAACTTCCAGCAAAATAAGGTAAGACGCAGCATCCTTGCATTAGCAGGCTTGACCAGACGTATAATTCAGTGTATTAGCTTTTCAGTAGATTCTGTAGTGTTTCTTTCGTGCATAACAGTTTTCAGTGATAAATTTCATTCTCAGTACTTTTCCTTAAACAATAACGTATGCAACAATACCAATACACGAGTGTACAATATGGCCGACTTCTGTACGATACGTAGTAACATGGACAGCAGCCATTACCAATAATCTCAAATTCAGTTTATATTTTTAAATTAACAGACAGCCATTGTTGCTACGAGCGATTCATGCTCAACTGCATTTTATTTTAAAATCAGTGTCAAATATTTTCTTGAAACATATATCACGTGTGGCATGGTAATAACTAGAAATCAATACGCAAAAATGGAACAGCAAAGACGTACTATTCAGACGCAATCCGACTCGGACGAGAGACAAATGTTAGAAAATGACTTTACGACAGCAACCGGTAGTGACGATTTATCAAACATTGACGCAAGTGTTGACGGAAATTTTGGCAATAGGCCGTCCACTACAAAAATTTCAAAGTCTCAGTCAGAGCCCATGTTGATGCATGACGTCACGCGACGGGGGCACAGACCTTGCAAACAGTAAACATTGCCGACATGTTACAAATGCTAATGAAACAAAACGCAGAAAATATGGCATACATAAGGAAACAGAACGCCGAAAACATGGCAACCTTACAGACACAAAATGACGCAATTAAATCTGACCTCATAGCACTCAAGACAGGTAATGACACTTTATGTAAACGTGTGGAACTTATAGACGCCACACTGACCAAACAGATGACTGAACTCAGTACTAAATTTTCCCAGCTTAATACGAGACAAGAAAAGACTACAACTGACGTAGCACTTTTACAGACACAAGTAAAAAACCTTAATGTCACGTGTGAAGTTCTTACTGAGCAAATTCAAACATATCCTTCAGTACATGACAACCTTGAAAAACGAATTACTGACGTACAGAATAAATTTGACAATGTTGAACAACACCTGACTGACATCTTACAAGCTGATGCCACAGCTCATTTTCAAAATATTAATAAAGAATTTCATGATTGGGTAGTGAACAAAGACAAACATTTTGATAGATGCTTACGTGAAAATTTACCAACAATTGTGCACGACTCCGTAGCGCAATACATTACTAATAACAAACAGCTGATCAGTGACGCAGTACAATCCGTCACTGCACCCATGAGACAATTCACCGATCGACCACAGTCTGAATGTAACGAAAATATCAGTCAAAATGCACAGTTCAGGAACCAATATACATTCGAGTATGACACACACATACCGCACACGACAAACACACAAGAACGAAACACACCACGACTACAACACATACCACGATGTGCAAACACAAACACAAGCTATTATCATGGTAAACCATAGCAACATTATCGTAATTACTCGCCAGCTGAACATACCAGTAATTACAGTGGAATAAATCCATATCACAATACGAAGGAAGAAGAAAGCTTAATGAAACACAGGCAATTTCAGATTTTTATCCCAGAAAAACGAACCATTCATCCGGTGATTTTTCTTAAATCTTTTAGTAACGCATTTCCACGCACTTGGAGTGACCGGAAAAAGATTTCATATATTGTCGGTTACATCCAAGGCGATGCAGCTGTCTGGGCATACAGTCAAGCTGACGTATGTACCACGTACAGTGAGTTTGAGCGTGCTTTTCTGAACAAATTCTGGTCGCAATCCGTCCAGGAGCGACTCAGAAGACAAATTTTAGAACCTGAAATTTTTAACAGTAAAAATGGCAACTTACGCAGATATTTTGAAAAATACTTGAACATGGGACACTTTTTAGACGAACCAGTCGCAACGCGTGATATACTCCGTGCGTTGAAGGCCAAATTGCCTTTCAACATTAAAGAAAAACTCCTACATATCCCGGATGACGATTCAGATTATTTTTTAACAGCCTTAGATTCGGTTGACTTGTTACTTGAAGATCAGCGCTTCGCGCGGCAAAACAGCAGCCACAATGTTTACACTAGTGGTATGCAAAACATGCAGGCTTGCCAACTCAATTCTGGCGCGCCCACAGTTGGATACGCGGTACAGCAAAAACAGCAAACTCACATGCCGTTTCAATACGAAAATCAAAATCAACACGCGTATTCCAATACAAACAATAGTTACAACAGTAATAACACTTCATGCGGCAATCCATACAAAAGGCACCGCGGTAATAACTACAATGGTAACAACGGATACAAAGGCAACAACAAAAACACAAACAGAAATAGAAATAATAATAACTACGAGCCAAGACAGCATCAAGGTTGTACTCGTAACGATCAGTACTTCCATTCAAACTCTGCTTTACCACAGCAGCCACCAAGACAAAATTGGAGCATACCTTACGACCGACAGGTAAGTTATAATGCGCAACAGCAACAACAACCGCAAAAGTTTGGAGATCATAATAGGCAATATCTGAATGTGAATATAATAGAAATGACACCTGATGCACAACCTCAATCTGTGTCAGTACCTAGTACAAATGCTAATCCGACAAACTAGAAACAGTCACTTCTATGCCCCAGGTCGTGGCTGAAGAATTCTTGCGGGGCGACTGCAATGTTAATCAGTTATTTGACACCACACTTGAACAACAGAATAATGATATGCCGAATAATTCTAAACAAAAATTACCTGTTTTATTTATAAGATACAACCACAATGAGAATATATCAGATGAACTTTTACAAGACAGTACACAATGTCGTTCAAACACAAATAAAATTGTTTTAGCATCTACTACTGGTGTAGTAGGTGGGATTCCAACTACTATTATCCTAGATACAGGTGCAGCTGTGAGCGTTTTGTCTTTTAATTTCTATAAAAAAATGTGTGAATTGGAACCTGTGCCTGAGTTTCCTGCCCAAAACTGTAAAATAACTACTGCACTAGGTAATAAGTCATGTAGGGTTACGAAGCAAGTTTTTGTAAACGTTAAAATAGGTAATGGAACCGTACAATGGCCATTCCTGGTTGTACAAAACCTTGTGACAAATTGCATATTAGGAATAGATATTATGAGCGAGAAGGACTCTATTATAGACTTCTCCAAAGGTAAATGTATTTTAAATGATAAAGGCAGTGTAATTATTATTGATTTGGACAGGAGAACTCTAAAGCATGACAAACACTGTACAGGGTACAAGGTTCAGTTAGTACTTGACAGTGACATTCAAGATATGCAAACACACACATCTGACACAGAGCTAATGGACTTGAAAACATTGCTTGATCATAAGATAAGTGAAGCTACAGCTCTCAGTGTACATGAACGTATAAAACTACAAGAAGTGTTATCCAAATATTTACAAGTTTTCACCAAACGATTAGGTGTTATCAACACGTATGTGTACAAGATTGAAGTTAAGCCTCACAAGATCTTCTACCACAAGACATATAACGTACCGTTATCTCAACGACCTGCTGTGTGGCAAGAATTAAAGCAAATGTTAGACTGGAAGGTCATTGAACCATCCACCTCACCTTATTGTAGTCCTCTACTTGTTGTCAAAAAATTAAATGGAAGCATTAGGTTAGTGTTAGACGCACGAGCAATTAATGAAATAATTTTACCGGTTCACACAAAACCCGAAAATTTAGAAGAGCAATTACAGAAATTTCTAGATGCAAAATATTTTTCCACAATAGATCTCGCTAATTCGTTTTGGCAGGTGGGTATCACTCCTGATTCACGGAAATATACTGCATTTATGTTCGGGGGGCGAACCTATCTGTTTCGTGTTCTACCTTTCGGACTGAATGTCAGCTCTGGGGTATTCATTACAGCCCTGGATACCATGCTTGGCGACGATTTAGTTGAGACAGTCACACACTATGTAGATGATATACTGATAGCTACACAGTCTTGGAAGGAACACGTTGACACACTTCAAAGAATTTTAGAAAAATTTGCACAAGCTGGAGTCACAGCCAATCTTAGAAAATCAAAGTTTGGTTGCAGTGAGATAAAGTATTTAGGACATATCATTAATTCGCAGGGCATACGTCCGGATCCCAGTAAATTAGATGCTATCAGAAACTTTCCTAGCCCTCGTACTAAAAAGCAGTTAAAATCATTCCTTGGGCTATGTTCATTTTTCAGACGTTTTTTGCCACAACCACTTTTGAACAGTAAACATCTGCTAAATCTACTCAGAAAGAATCAAGTTTGGATCTGGTCGAAACAGTGCCAGAATGACTTTAATACAATTAAACATGCTTTAGTGGGTGCAAACTTATTGAGCCATCCAGATTTCAATTTAGACTTTTGTATGACTTGTGACGCTTCACGAACTGGCTTGGGATGTTGCTTATTTCAAGTTGTAAAGAATAAAGAAAAGGAACAGATAAGAATTATTGGGTTTGCAAGTCGTACTCTAACTGAATGTGAGCGTACATACTCCACTACTGAGTTAGAAACACTTTCCATAGTATGGGCATTCAAGAAATTCAATTATTATTTATTTGGAAAACATACAGTAATTTACACCGATCACCAGGCCCTGACATTTTTGTTAACTTGTAAACTTGTACATCCTAGACTATCACGATGGGCAGTTACACTTCAGAACTACTCTTTTGAAATTAAGTACATAATAGGTATGGACAACACCATTGCAGACGCTTTGTCTAGACTTCCACAAGGTATGAATGATACCAACAGTGACTTAGAAAATATAAATGACTACAGGATTCTCTTAATGCAAGACAAGCAGTATCATCAATATTATATTGATATGTGCAGAAACATGGCTAAATTACAAAAATCTGACCCTCACTGGTATAAGATAATAACATTACTGGTAGAAAAACACAATCATCCTTCGACTAAGTATTACAAGTTACACAATGATGTGTTATTTTACCGCCGACATCCAAATGCTACTAACTGGTGTGTATGCATTCCCAAAGAGTCTGAACGTAATCTAATTTGGCACACACACTTAGTTTGGGGTCATTATGGGACGAAAAAGTGTTTGGCAAAGCTCAGCACATACTGTTATTTTAGCAATATGAGAAGAAAAATTTACAGGGAACTGAAAACATGTGTCATATGTCAAAAATCAAAACCTCAGAATTTATCCACAAAAACAGATTTACATTCTATTTTACCTAGTAAACCCCTGGAAATTCTGTGTACTGACATCAGTGGACCGCATCCAGCAAGCTCTGGAGGCGTCAAATATATCTTAGCTTTTTACGATATATTTTCTAAACATGTCAAACTTTATGCTTTAAAATCCGCCACTGCAAGTGCTATAATACGAAGATTCTCAAGTGATTACCTGACGCACGTGGGAAAACCTAAAGCAATTCTGTCAGATAATGCAGCATACTACTCTGGGTACAAATGGAGAAATTTCTTGAAGGACAATAACATTAAAAGTATATTTATTTCGAGGTTTAGTCCACAATGTAACGCGACTGAGAGACTTTTCCGAGAATTAAATCGATTCATGAGGACCTATATTTCATCAAAACATACTAATTGGGTGTCCTACCTAAGTCTTTTCGAAGACGTACACAATAACTTAAATATTTATGATACAAATTACACACCTAACGAGATCATGTTCAATTGCAAACAGAACGATCAGTGGATAGAACCATTACCTAAGTTGTCAGACAAGGAAATCACACCTGAACAAAAAATAAAAGAAGTATTGACTACGCTGACACATCACGCACAGATACGAAACAAACATCACAGAAACATAATAAAAAGAAAACAAAAATTCGAGGTAGGAATGCTTGTACTACTTCGTACTCATCATAAATCTGTAGCACTCAAACGACGCAACGCTAAGTGGCGTCTGCTATATGAAGGACCTTATATAAGTGTTAACATACCGCATCCTGGTGCGTATCTGTTACAACATCGTAGAACTAACAAAATTATTGGGCTATATGCACACCGAGAACTTAGAGCATTTCATGCTGAATAATGTCAAAGTCATACCCATCGAAATATTGCTAAGCAACTCGAAAAACTCTGTTGTTACAACACAGATAATAAGTGGTGTAGAAATTTTCATTTCAGCGGTTCCAGAGTCGCAGTTGAAGGCAGAAGAACTCTTCTTTCAGCGCGCGCCACCACCTGGAAGACGGGATATTAAAATAAAATTTATGATTACATAGCAGTGAATGATATATTAATTTTTCACGGAACATTTGTTATTGTAGGTACCACTGACTTGGTATGACACCTGACGAACCGACAGACGTCATCTGTGAAGCGATCTTTTACTTTGAGAAATAGATTAGATGCACATCTCTCAACACGAAAAGCATCTATCAGTAGTCAAGGCCACACAGACACTCTACACACACGCACAAAACGCGAGGAATCGAACATTTTTTCTCTCTTACTATTTTGAATATTTATTGAGTAGTGAAAACGCCTGGTCTTGCCTACTGATGTAATGAATGTTGTGTCTAACCTATCTTAATTTCAGATGACATCACGTGACACAATGTAATAACCTATAGCTATGTAATGATGATGCAAACATGTTTATGTGCAACTGTATTATGTTTATGCTAAGAAAATATGTGACGTGTGTATGTATAATTACTTATTTTTTTTAACTGATGTATCATGTAACTGTTACTATGTAAAAATTTGAACAAAACGAGTGCCAAAAAGACATTGCATAGTGAACCTCTGTTCACGGACATTACTAACTCTGCAACTTCGCAGAAACCTATGTGGAAGAAACGGTTAATGCCATTCATTATGCAGCGTATCTATGTAAACGCGATGAATGATTTCTTTGATTAATAATTACGAACATTTAGGTGAGCTATATTCAGCAAAAAAAAACTGAAAATGTGAAGTGCATAATTCGTGCATCGTCTAGTGACATTACTACAGTACCTAACTTCAAGATGTTAACTGGATTAAATGGACACAAAGTGCCTGTCCAGAAAACAACACGACGGGTGGAAGAATTTTGGTTGGAACTTCAGGGAATGAAATGTTCTCGAAATGTGACGGACACTCTTACCTGGACTGTCCAAGGATCGACGCCAGCTATGTGCCGTCCGAGGTTCTGCAACCAAGCTTCCACGGAATGTAAAAAAAAAAAAAAAAACGAACTGCACGTGGACCAATTACTCGACGGGTCACGTCTGATCTGTAATGAGCAATGCCTTTAGTCACAACGAACTGCATCACAACGACTATAATGGAAATGGGAAATGGACACACTTATGTATTAATCACGTTGTTATACAACGATGTTACTGTGATCAAAAAAACTTTACCACGACGATACTAACCTGTAAAAAAAATTATTGTGCAGCAGATGAATATGAACTGTAATATAACAACACGATGTGAATAGGTCAACGCACCTGAAACATACGGACATTTTTCTTTGAAGTATTTCAAAACAATACTATGTAACTAAGAACATTCAACAATCTAAGTTGTATTGTGTTATAACAAATATTGTAAATTTAAAACTAAGTTACCTGTCATAGAATGTAGTCTTCATATGTAATCTTGGTTGAATATTTTCTTTGTGCAACGACTGAGAAACGCGCGCACACGAACAATATGAACTGCAATACTGTGCCGCGTGATCTAACTGTACGATATAACGGCAGTGCCGGAGTCACACAGACGCTTCTGCGCATGCGCGCACTCTATCTGCCTAGATAAGAACTTTTACGGCGCACCCGCGTCATTCAAATTTTGTATATAATGTGTATAATGTAAGTCATGTAAATAGTTGTAGATAACTTAGATTTTCTTGTGCCTTTAGGTGAATTGCTCGCCTGCAGGTGTGTCCTTTCGCCTCGCAATTCAGGGGGCAATATAAAGGCACATTTGCATGCCGAGCGTGAGTTTCCTCGGAAACGCGAAATATTAATTAAATAAATAATCAGTGACAAATAAATAAAGCCTATGGCACACAACTGCAGCGCTGTGTCGCTGATAAAACAAAAGCACAATTACGTTACTCTTATGTTTGATTAAGAAAGGGAGAGCTCTGGTAGAAGTGGTGCGTGAAGCACGTATTTTATTCTATTGTCTGGCACACCGCCATATTTCATGTTATAGAAGAATACTGCGAGTTGAAACCAGACTAGGCACTCGATTCTGTAAAGAATTTATATTTATAAAAGTAAGTAGGATTATGAACTGTAGGCTTATTCATTGAATATATCTGATTTAACTAACTGTGTAACTTTTTTATGTTTAGTAGACAATCACCTCTGTACGACATATTGGCATGGCTGGCAAATTATTGAAATAGTGAGATTTAGATTATGAGTCCGCACCTACCGCAGCAGTCTTTGGAAACGATTTATTTACGAAGTCCGATTATTTCAGTTTTACTTCACGGTCAACTACGAGTAACATTGCCTTTACGAGAAAGCCATTGTCAAGCGTCTGATACCGAATAATTAAACGTCCACGTTCCAGATAAGCAAATATTTATTACAATTACAATCACAATCACCATCATACAGAAAGAAAAATTAATATATAAATAATATTTTTTATTTTATTTATTTTATATGCAGCAGCACAAAACAATTAACGCAAACAGCAATGAAAAAAAATGCAGATTTGCGAAGCAAGCAGCATTATAGAAATTAGCAAAGCAATTGCAAATATACAACTAATATAAGGCAATGTGCAGCAAACAAGAAAAATAAATCAGTAGTAACACTGGCTTAACAGAGTAATACAAAGTGAAATTCAGTAGCACTATGCCTGGTAAACAGCAGCAGCAAATGAAATAACTTATATCTAAACATGACATAGCTCAAGCAGAAAAAAGCATTACACTAAAGACAACAATGCAGACAAGGGAAATGTATATTCACATATTAATGCCTATGTAATTAAAGTGGTTCACCACAAGAAGTTATTCTACAAAAAAAATTACCAAGTAGTTGAAAAGAAAATTCCGTATGCAATTCCTGTGAAGGGAAATGTCTTTGTGCTCCTTCGTTTTTTTTAAGTACATCATACAGTTATTTTTTTTACTGGATCTGTAGGCATAAACTATTTATATTAGTAAATCTATAAAATTTTATTGTAACCATTGCTGCAGTGCAGCTTGAAACTAGATATTAAACAAATGAGCAAATATATATATATAGAGCAAGCCATATGGCATTTCTCTCCACTAGAAAGACAGTAGTCACAATCAGGTGTATAGACATAAAAATATTTCTCGTCATTTCATTAGGCATTGCAGTAAATATCATAAATTAAGAGCTCCACAGTGTTATCATGTTTTCAAGTTTGAGGGTGTCGTATTATGATGCTTTCTACAAAGGAATGTCAATCGCGAGGTTAATGGCCTCCCTTCTTTTTTCTACCTGTGCCTCTGAAAAGGACACACTAATGGCTTTTTCTCCAGCCGTGTGACACAGCTGGGTGCCCACGACACATTACGTGCAGGTGGTCACTTAACTTTCTTATGGAAATATTTACGACAGCAGTTTCCGCTACAGTGACAGTCTCATATAAAAAAATTCCACAGGTCAAGAATTTGCGTTGCAAAGCTGTAGAAACAAAATCCTATTGATATAACAGTGTCCAAAAAATTTTCGTCGGCATCGTAATACATTCACGCATTTACATACATTTCATAACTCTTGAAGTACGATTCTTGGTTTCCAACAACCTTTTTCACAAACCAGAGTCCCTAACCACTACTCATTATTCCTTACCTTATTCGTCGACACTTCAATATTTCATCATAACAGATACGTAGTATAATCAAATAACTCATATAGCATCAGCTTATTGATCATAAACATACCGCAAGAGCATAATACACATAGTCATCGTAATAATAACATCATAACACCTCAGTCAACTCTCAAAATCGTCGTAGCTTCCTCCAATAATTTCAAAACCTAAAAAAAACTCTCTGCTCATGTCAATAGTGTCATTTGCCTCAAACGTACTTTAAAAATCATGATCTCATACCAAATATATCATTCGAAGCCCTCATAATATCACAATGGGTCTGAAAAAATGTGAACAGTTCACAAAGTACAGACAAAATACAATTTCGTAAGTGTGAAGTTATCCAACGGTGTAATTATGTAAACATCTGTCACTGCCGTAGTAAAAAAGTTTGTCTCTCTCAGTTAAATGATCAGATAGCTGTGTAATTTGTGTTAGAGAAATATGGCACCGATGTGTAATGTTGTATAAGCAAATACCATATTAGCTAGGGCTCCTTGTGCTTGCCAAACACATGGTACACAAAGTAGGCGTGTACCCCCCTGAGGATTAATGTAATTATACCCTCAGGTGTTACAGATTACAGCAATGGAATGAAATGTATCACGGAAAACTTTCTTTGTAATTCAAAAATCTTTAAAAATAAATGTTTTAAGTACAAAATTAATCACTGAAATGCGTGTTCTGTAGCGCTAAATGTGCGTCTTGTTGTAAGATAATCTCTGTGGAAGCTTCGTAGTTATTTTCCTCCGAAAGCTAAGTTCTGCAGAAGCCAATGTACTTACCTCATGATAAACAAAAGTGAAATGCTTTGCGTATAGATATCTTAGTTATTACACTTATTGTTGTGATGATGAAAGTACTGTGCTGTAACGTATTGTTGTCCTACGGAAAAGGCTGTCTCCTTGTAGCTATACCACAAATGTTACTACTAAAACATGTTTTACTTTACAGAAAAATTCAGAAAAACTGTGCAGATATAAAACAGAAACACTGCAAAAGCAACATTGTAAATTGTCACTCATTAGTAATGTCGTGATATAGTCGTGTAGCTGTTACATAAACTAACCACTGTGTCATGTGGCATTTCACAGAAGCACCTCAAATCCAGAATCCACTCTCAAGCAAACCAAAACGTTGCATGAAAATTTCAATAGCAGTGCCGGTATATGTTCCAAGCATGTGAGCCTCATAGTCGTTACGCGATCGTGCAACTAACAAGCAAGAATGTACAAACAACAACATTGCATCGTCCATTCACTATAACAATGCATTCGTAATTTCTGTTTAAAAATGTTCCCTAGGTTCTAGGGTGGATAGTTAACTTCAAAACATTGTTGCATGTTAACAGTTTCTCAGTGTGACAAATTGTACTAGTAGCGTGAAGTGAAAAGTTTTATGGCAAAGACTAAGTTAAAAAGCAGATTATCTCTCAATAAACGGTTTTACATGTGAGATGTGGTGTAACCCTTTGCTCTTCTCAGTATGCAGAGTTTCAACTTGAATGCAATTATCATGCGGTATTCGTCCGTAAAGAATACTGGAATTTTGCTCAAGGTTAGCGTCTATGTTATTTTTCCCTGAGCCAGCGGGCGCAAGTGGCTGCCTGCGGTGCGAGTCATTGTCTGTTTCTTTGTTGGCGCGCATCGTTATTGGGATTAGGAGACCTAACTTCTACAAATTCGCCTTGCCGAGAGGGCCCAGCCCTGTTTAAATCCCGCCAGTTCTGATGAAATTCACGTCTGTCGTTACGATCACATCTTCTGTCGTCATGTCGGTAGTTCCTGTAGTTTCTTTCTTGTCGGTTAAGTGGTGGAGAATTTCTCCCTGAATTATCACTGCACGATGGACCGTTGCGTCTGAAGTTATTCTGTCTCCCGTGATAATAATTGTTCTGGTTGCCAAATTGTCTGTATCTATGAGTGTCTCTGTCATATTCATTACTATGGAAATGCGATCTCTCTCTGTAACTATTACTCTGCCAGTGGTTGTCATACGGGTGGTGTCTCTTTTGGTCACGATTTACGTTGTAAGAATAGAATTGTCATGTCCAGTTATTGTTTCTGTCGTCGTGGAATTGTGACGGATGTGACATTTAGTGATTGTTTTCCTGTTTTCGCATCCCGGGACTGTCTGTGTCAATTTCTAATTCTTGTAAGAGTCCCTGAAAAGCTTCAATGTCGTCTTTGCAACGTCCTGCCAAAATAATATTTCTTAAATGTTCAGGCAATTTGATTAAGCAAATGCGGATGAGTTCTGAAGGGCTGTATGGGTTTGAAAGATATTGATTCTTATGCAACATGTTTTCAAAATATTTGACAAGACTGGAAAATTCAGATTGTTCGAAATGTTTCATCATTATAATGCTATGTTTTACTCGGTCTTGTGTAGTTTGAGACCAATATGCTGAGAGGAAGGCATCATAAAATTCTCCTTCACTGTGACAATCGTGAACGACCGATCGCATTCTTACAGCTGGTTCATTCTCTAAGTAGCCACACATAAATTCTAATCTGTGTTCTAATGACCAGTTGGGAGGAAAACAATGAGAGAATTGATGTAGCCACGCTTGTGGATGAATGTCGTTGGCAGAATTCTTAAACGTTTTGAATTTACGTGTAGTAATGAACAGCTTATAGTCAAAATCATCGTGTCGGCGAGTAGCATATCGGTCATTGTTACGTCGTGTCGGCGGTTCCATCTCAAAATTCGGTGTACCTTGCCAATTTCTTTCATAATTTCCGAAGTGCCCTGAGTTATTATTTTGTGGCTGTTCCGTATTTCTATGTCCCTCTTCCCGTATTGGAGCGCGAGTGGCCTCTGAAATACGTAATTCTTGTATTACCTGTGTGAGCTGATCTTGTACTTCCCGGATTTCTCTTTGGTGTTGCGTATTAATTTGATTCTGATTTTCTTTGAATTTCCTAATTTGTTCGCACTCTTCTGTCTCAGTGATGGCTACAGGTCTTGTGTCATTCAGATCATCATCTATCTTTGCAGATAAGTTAGTGAACTGATCCGAAAGTTCGGCTACTTTCTCCGATAGTGTACTTATTTCCTCAGTGTGTTTTTCTGAACCAAGTTTCAGAGTGTCCATTTGTGTTGAAATCGTATCTACTGTGTCCTTTAAGTTTTCCAGAGTTTTTGCAAGTTGCGTAACCGAATCAGCAGATGCAACTGAGTCAATTTTAGCTTTCAAGGTGTCGTGATTTTCATGAACAGTAGTTTGGATTTCTTTTATGGCTGCTTCGTTATTCTGTAATGCATTTTCATGCCGCGAAAAAATAGGTTGAAAATGCTCACAAATTTGTGTTTTTACATCATTACAGACTTTTTGACATTTCGATTCAATGTTATGTAACTCAGTAGTTAAATTTTCACGTGTTTGTTCAAGCTCATGTTCCACTGAGTCTAACTTTTGTAGCTTTTGTTCCATTGTGTCTAACTTTTGAAGATTTTGTTCCATTGTGTCTAACTTTTGAAGATTTTGTTCCATTGTGTCTAACTGTTGCTGTGTTTGTCTCTGATTTTGTTCCATTTGTTGCATTAGCTGTTATAACAATGCATTAGTGTCTGGAATCTGTTCCTCTACACTTTTCGGCAGTGCATTTGCACTGGCAACATTCAAATTTTGACAAGCAGAAAATGAGTCTTGACTTATTTGAGAAAACGGTGAGGACGCAAAACCTGAATCTACAGTATTTGCAAAATTGTGTCCTGTCATTTCGAATTCCTGAGGCGAGCTGTTGCGAAGCGATCGATCGATAATGCTTCCCTGTTCACTAATTGTTTCACTGCCTACGCCATTGTTTGCCGCCCGCTCCATTTCCCTATGCACAATTACCAAATTACTACTTCGAATGTCTGTTAATTCACTACACAGTGGCGCTGATAAGCTACGCTCGTCATCACTATTATTTCTCAGTTTACTTTGGAGCCTAGTGTTACGTTTTTCACACACCATTATTGTCACAATATTTCACACGACAACACAGAAAAACACAATTTGAAGAGCAAAAATAGGGGAACACATTAACATAGCACTGAAAATAATAACTAGTTAATTGCAAGCGCAGCTGCGAAATACTTGGTGCAAATCTACTGTTTTACTGTACAACAATGAAAGACTGCAACTACAAAGGAGATTCTCTCTACAATTACGCACTAGCAATAAACAAAATCTACACTAATTACACAAACTACAAGAAAAAATCAGAAGATTCCAGTGAGGTATCCTCGGCTAAGGGTCGACATATGAAACGTCGCCTTTGAACAATTATACAAGACTGTGCTTAAACTGACACACAATACTTTTAGCGCAACACAATCTGACTTTCAAAGAATGGCCCTAACTAACATTAACCTATACGTTTCACAAAACACTTACCTCACAAAAATCTTGGTTACTCGAACTACTGCAATACAGCGTGCGCCACTACTGTCAGCTAAATAAAAGATTCAAACTACGGAAGGCACTAACTACTGATAGGCATAGTTAGCAAATGAAAGATTTTAATAGAGAACAAACAATATATTTACCTTAATAGTCATCAAAAGTCATAATATATACATCAGTTCATGACATCCAGTCTCACAAATTTCAAAACTCCGCCATTTCCCTCCTCACATCCACCACTGCTGGCGGCTCACCTCCAACTGCGCAATGCTACGCGCTGTTCACATCCAGCTGCCGCTGCCCAACACTACAATGGCAGACAACAATGCAAACTAGCCACAGACTGCACACAGCACAGCCATTGATTTTCATGCAGAGCGCTACATAACGTTGCCAATAAGAAAATATAAACAGCCTACTTACAAACGGGATGGAGATTACATGAAAAAATAGGGTGTGTAGATAGGACACATTGCTTCGTGGGTGTAATTCTCATTAAGTTCAATAAAGAATTGTTGAAGAAAAAAACGCGGTGCATCACTTTCTGGGCAATCCTCATAGAAGACGAAAAGGTACCTTTGACGGACGAAATATGGAATTCAGCAGACAATTAAATAAGTAAAAGGAAAGCCATAGTAAAAAATCAATGGATGACATACGGATAATGAATTTCGCCGAATACATCTACATCTACATCTACATCTACATTTATACTCCGCAAGCCACCCAACGGTGTGTGGCGGAGGGCACTTTACGTGCCACTGTCATTACCTCCCTTTCCTGTTCCAGTCGCGTATGGTTCGCGGGAAGAACGACTGTCTGAAAGCCTCTGTGCGCGCTCTAATCTCTCTAATTTTACATTCGTGATCTCCTCGGGAGGTATAAGTAGGGGGAAGCAATATATTCGATACCTCATCCAGAA
This sequence comes from Schistocerca cancellata, assembly GCF_023864275.1. Lineage (NCBI taxonomy): Eukaryota > Metazoa > Arthropoda > Insecta > Orthoptera > Acrididae > Schistocerca > Schistocerca cancellata. Next base: position 982,011,921 of record NC_064626.1, on the reverse strand, counting down.
ACGCACCCTCTCGAAACCTGGCGAGCAAGCTACACCGCGAAGCAGAGCGCCTCTCTTGCAGAGTCCGCCACTTGAGTTTGTTAAACATCTCCGTAACGCTATCACGGTTACCAAATAACCCTGTGACGAAACGCGCCGCTCTTCTTTGAATCTTCTCTATCTCCTCCGTCAACCCGATCTGGTACGGATCCCACACTGATGAGCAATACTCAAGTATAGGTCGAACGAGTGTTTTGTAAGCCACCTCCTTTGTTGATGGACTACATTTTCTAAGGACTCTCCCAATGAATCTCAACCTGGTACCCGCCTTACCAACAATTAATTTTATATGATCATTCCACTTCAAATCGTTCCGCACGCATACTCCCAGATATTTTACAGAAGTAACTGCTACCAGTGTTTGTTCCGCTATCATATAATCATACAATAAAGGATCCTTCTTTCTATGTATTCGCAATACATTACATTTGTCTATGTTAAGGGTCAGTTGCCACTCTCTGCACCAAGTGCCTATCCGCTGCAGATCTTCCTGCATTTCGCTACAATTTTCTAATGCTGCAACTTCTCTGTATACTACAGCATCATCCGCGAAAAGCCGCATGGAACTTCCGACACTATCTACTAGATCATTTATATATATTGTGAAAAGCAATGGTCCCATAACACTCCCCTGTGGCACACCAGAGGTTACTTTAACATCTGTAGACGTCTCTCCGTTGATAACAACATGCTGCGTTCTGTTTGCTAAAAACTCTTCAATCCAGCCACACAGCTGGTCTGATATTCCGTAGGCTCTTACTTTGTTTATCAGGCGACAGTGCGGAACTGTATCGAACGCCTTCCGGAAGTCAAGAAAAATAGCATCTACCTGGGAGCCTGTATCTAATATTTTCTGGGTCTCATGAACAAATAAAGCGAGTTGGGTCTCACACGATCGCTGTTTCCGGAATCCATGTTGATTCCTACATAGTAGATTCTGAGTTTCCAAAAACGACATGATATTCGAGCAAAAAACATGTTCTAAAATTCTACAACAGATCGACGTCAGAGATATAGGTCTATAGTTTTGCGCATCTGCTCGACGACCCTTCTTGAAGACTGGGACTACCTGTGCTCTTTTCCAATCATTTGGAACCTTCCGTTCCTCTAGAGACTTGCGGTACACGGCTGTTAGAAGGGGGGCAAGTTCTTTCGCGTACTCTGTGTAGAATCGAATTGGTATCCCGTCAGGTCCAGTGGACTTTCCTCTGTTGAGTGATTCCAGTTGCTTTTCTATTCCTTGGACACTTATTTCGATGTCAACAGCATACAGGAGAAGATATGCAAATGCAGGAAACGAAGCAGACGAAAGGAAACAGAAATGTCTAAAAAATTGGCTGAAAGAGCAAAATGGCTCAGCAAAAAATGCTCGACTAGAAATGCAGGTCTGTATGGGAATATATAACAGGGGAAAAGACAGATACCGCCTATAGAAATACTGAGAGACTGTTGGAGAATAGAGGCGCAGCTGTGTGAATATCAAGAACTCAAATGGCAAGCAAGCAAGCGTATGCTGAAACATGAAAGCAGTATACAGAGGATTTATATAAGGGAGACAAATTTGAGGATTACATTACAGAAAGAGTAGAGGATGAAAGATATAACATTCCGGGAAGAATATGGCGGGACAGTGAAAGATTTAAGCGGAAAGAAGGTCGCTGGAGTAAACTACGTTCCACCATAATTATTCAGATATATGGGAGAGTCAGACATGACAGGATATGTAACAATCAGATGAAAAATCCTCATACCTCGGGAAGAATGAAGTAGTCTCAATTCAAAAGAAGGCAGGTGCTGACAGGCGCTATTATTACCGAATCGACTTATTAATAAGTAATGGTTGAAAATATTGTCAGAAATTATTTACAGAAGATTGGGAAAGCAGGCAGATGCCAACCTCGGGGAAGAGCACTGGGTGTTGGAGAAATACAGGAACACGTGAGACTATACTGACCCTACGACTTTATCCTAGAAGACAGGATGAAGCAAGGGAAACCTACGTTTATTCAGTTTGTAGACTTGGAGAATGATCTTAACAGAGTAGACTGGACCTACTTTTGAAATTTTTAAGATAGCCGGATACGTATCTACAACTTGTACAGTAATCAGACAGCAGCCATAAGAGTCGAAGTACATGAAAGGAAAGGCGTAGTTCAGAAGAGAATAAGGGCTGTAACCTACTATCGATGTTATTCAATCTGTGCACTGATCAAGCTGTGAAGCAAACCGAGCCTAAATTAGGAAAGGGAATTCAAGTTCAGGGAGAAGAAACAAAAAAAGTTAAGGTATGGCTACGATACTGTAATACTGTCAGAGATGGCAAAGGACTCAGAGGAGCAACTGAATGGAATCGGTAGCATCTTGAAAATGTATATCATGGACAGCTACAAAAGTAACTCAAGGCTAATGGAATTCAAACGAACTGAATCAGGCGATGCTGAAGGAATTCGATTAGGAAATGAGACACAAAAGGTAGCACATTATTTTACTTCCAGAATGAGATTTTCACTCTGCAGCGGAGTGTGCGCTGATATGAAACTTCCTGGCAGATTAAAACTGTGTGCCGGACCGAAACATGAAATCGGGACCTATTGCCTTTCGCGGGCAAGTGCTCTACCATCAGAGCTACCCAAACGTGACTCACGTCCAGTACTCATAGCTCTACTCCTGCCAGTACCTCGTCTCCTACCTTCCAAACTTTACAAAAGCTCTTCTGCGAACCTTGCGGAACTAGTACACCTGAAAGAAAGGATATTGCGGAGACACCGAGTTCGAGTCTCGGTCTCACAAACAGTTTCAATCTGCCAGGAAGTTTCACATTATTTTACTTATTTGGGCAGCAAAATAACTGAATATGATCGAAGTAGAGAGGTATAAAATGAAGACTGGCAATAGCAAAAAAAGAGATGATTTTCTAATAACTGAAACATTTATTAATATTTATTTCAGCGTTAGGAAATCTTTTGTGAACATATTTGTGAGAACCGTAGAGTTATACGGAAGAGAAATGTGGAATATTAGTGCCTCAGACAAGAAGAGAATAGAACTTTCGAAATGTGGTGCTATAGAAGAATGCTTGAGATTAGATGGATAGATCGAATAAATAACAGAGAGCTGCTGAATCAAATTGAGGAGAAAATATATTTATGACACAGCTTGATTAAAAGAAGGGAACGGTTGATACGACGAATCTTGAGACATTAACGAATTGTAAATTTATTAGTGTAATGAAGTGTGCTGGAATAAAATTAGAGAGACCTAGTTTTGAATGTAGAAAAAAAATACGTATAGATTCTTGCAGCTATGCTAGGAAGAAGGGACTTGCAGAAGATGGGCTAAGTTGGAGAGCTGTATCAAGCCAGTCTTCGGACTGAAGAAACAACAAAATACTACAGAAATGATAATTAATTGAAACCCTCAGCTGCCGACAGGTGTTGCTGATATACCTCGATGGGGAGAGCTGAAAATGACTGCCCCGATTGGGACTCGAACCCGCGATCCCCTGATTACATGGTAGACGCTCTATCCATCTTTTTTTTTTTTGCATTTTTGTTTTGGTGTTGATCGTTGTGTTTGGTCGTTGCGGACATCACAAGACATCCATTCAAGTTTGTTTTGTTGATCCTTCCATTCAGTTTTCTATTACAGAGGCCAACCAGGTCTCTGACCAAACACGCTGAGCTACCGTGCCGGATAAAGCGCTACTGCAGGGACTTATCCCTTGCACAGTTGAGAATGTGTATCTCACGGGAAGCGTGCAAGGGATAAGTCTCTGCAGTCGCGCTATTCATCTGTGCCCTCGGTGGCTCAGATGGGTCAGATCCGCTTAGGACGCTAAAGCGACCGGACGTGTCAGTACTTCCGCGTAGTCGTAGCGCCACGAACCGTGTTTATAGAAATTCTTGGACTGTGACTTGTGATATTCAGTGCTTTTCCAAAACCGTCGTACACACGCTTCTTAATTACCTCACAGCGGTCTCGGCTGCTCATATAGTGCAGGTATGGCTCCCAGTGTACCCCGTATGAGTACCCTGTGATTTACATTTGAGAAATCTTCCAGGAATGTGCAACCGAGTTCTCTAGAAATCCATGACTGGATAGCACATATTATTGGCATCACGTCCGACCAGGTCCACACAGCATATTCTGACATGGCGGAATACTGTTTCTTTGTGAAGTTTTTGGATCAGATGCAACTGGAGAAAATTTTGGTGAATACTGGTGGGAAAGCGAAGTTCCGACATCGTGATCAGTCGGTGAGTACAGTTCAATTACTAAGGCTGACATAGAATATAAACAAACTGCGAGTGTTCAATTTGCCACCTGAGGTTAAGAATTGTTTTCTTAGAAATGTCCTCGCCAAATACGGTTACATCCGACAGATTAGAAACGAGAAATGGTCGATCCGTCACAAACTCCAATGTTATAGTGGGGTTTGCTCAGTTGATATGGCCATTAAAGTCAATATCTCATCCTATATAATGATTTGTGGTTGTAAGGCTCACGTCATTTACGATGGACAAGTAGGCACGTGTCTTATCTGTAACACGAGTGGCCATTTACGAGATGATTGCCCACGGCGCGTTGTCGTACTTCGAAACAATCTGTAACAACGACAGAGATTAACATTGGCTGATGTCCTAACTCAAAATCAGACGCTTTCTGTGACTGACTCAAAACCAAGTGTATCTGTGTCAGGGGACAACGATCTCGGTAACGTCACCTTCCCACCCTTACCTCACAAAATTGTGGCCAGTCACCTCTTAGCCGCCGGTGTTGCATTATCTTTCGGTAAGAAACGACGCCGTACTAGTGACGGTAGTGGCTCCGGTGACCAGATCGTACAAAATCAAACCGATGACGCGGAGTCACGGGCCTCCACACAGGACACGCATGTGTCGGACGGCTCAGTTACGACCCGCCAAATTCACATTGAATCACCCGACGCAGAAACTGTCAATACGAGTGCAGTCGAGTGTGTACAGCAATCCGTTCCGATGCCGCTTCTCGACTCGCCACAGGTGGTCAACACACGAGAGGCGGAAGTCAGTCAACTGCAAATCGTAAACACAGAGGATGATGCACGCTGTGTAGAGCATAACATGAACACCCGCCACCTCGGAACTGCTTCCAAACAACGCGAGGAACCGGAGAGCTGTATACAAACAGCCAGTGCGGCTCCAAACAAATACTGAAGACGCGTCTTCGGACTTGCTGTAACCCGTTCCAAAGCAAAGACTTTCACATACTGCTTACAGCCGTGACTCGCCGCCTCCGCCGTCTTCTATGACACTTCGGACGACTGTACGACGGCAACATAAAGTTAAACTAAATGACTCCGTGGCTGGAAGTAAGTCAAAAAGTAAAGTCAGCGCAAAAACTGCTACAAATGGTAGAAAACCTGCGGATGTAGGTTTGAAGTCCGACGGTGAGATGGACTCGGCTTCCTACGCTTCCCAACACCCACACGTCTCTGATGATCATGAGTCAAGCATATAAGTTTTTGTCCCTGAACACTAATAGAGTTAGGACAGATTTAAAATTAGCAATGCTACGGCAGTTTATCTATAAGTCCGACGCTGATATAGTTCTGTTACAGCAAGTGTGTGTCTTAAGTTTTCATGTATCAGGATTTGCAACAATCGTGAACATCGCTGCGGACGGGGGTACAGGTACGGCCATTCTATCACGAGATGGAATCCCGGTGAGCAATATCGAAATGTTGGACTCCGGTAGAGGCATAGCTTGCCAAATTTTTGACGTCACCCTCGTCAGTACTATGCTCCATCTGGAACGACCTTAAAATCAGAAAGAGCTAACTTCTTTAAACAAGACATCATCTGCTTGTTACGCCGCAACCCAACCCAGTTGACAATTAGTGGTGATTTTAACTGCGAAACTTAAATTACTTTAGGGAACTACATGATCCGGTGCATCACCTGCAGGTGAAGGATGCTTGGGAACTAAAATTTCCTACCCTGGTAAAGTACACGTACCTGACCTCCAGCGCATGTAGCCGTCTATACCGTTACATCTCTGAGGACATTTTCCAACATGTTCTGGACCCCGATGTCATTCCGGCTAGTTTCTCCGACCACTGCACCCTCTGTGTCACGGTAAATCTGGCCAAACAGCATACTAAATGGCATATGATTCCGTGGAGCCTAAGTGTTTCTATTCTCGCCGATGCCACGCTACAAGATGTCATCTCCACGACATTGGCGGATTGTCTCAAGCAATGTTGCAGATATCCGAGCAAGATAGCCTGGTGGAATGTTGTGGTCAAACGGAAAACGTGATTATCCTTTAAAAAACTACAATTAGCAACGGTCGCAAGATGTCAAACACATAACTGATTTTTACCAGACAGAGCTGCGACTATGTCACCAACCAACACGCAGCTGACGACCACCAAACAAATAAAGGCAAAGCTTATAGGAATAAAGTGAACGCAAATTGAAGGTCTGAAGATCAGATCTAAAGCAAAATCTCTTCAAGAGGACGAACTTGCATCGTTGTATCACTTCATAAAACATTGTGCCAATCGCCAGCGAGCTTTTATCGTGGAGTCGGACAGAGATGTTAAACTCAGTTTGACTCGACATAGTGATATTATTACTGCAGTTTACTAGTATTTCACGGATCTGTATCCGCAATGCGATCCACATGGTGATGACGGTGGCGAGATCGTGCGTGCTCTGCCCACCGTAGTCACGCCTGCGGAGAACTCGGCGGTCGTACCAGATTTTGCTCCAGACGAAGTCCTTGAACTGATTTCTGGCTCACCATCGAATAAATCCCCAGGCCCTGATGGTTTTCACGGGAATTTTATGCGTCTCTGGCCCATAGTCGGACACGCATTTACAGATGTTTTCAGTGAAGTGATGCGAGAGAGTAACGTCCCGGCCGAAATGAAGGAAGGTGAAATTGTATTGATACCAAAAGGCAAACACCGAAAAACCTTAGATAACTTCCGACCGATTACTTTACTCAATTTTGATTACAAAACCTTTGCCACAGCACTCAACAGCAGATTGTCTCCATTAATGAAGCAAGTGATTCACAACCATCCATAATGTTTCCCTTATTATGACGCCCCTTTCAGAATACAGAGATGTAATAGCCATAGCGTTAGTCACTAACGTGAATCTCGCATTGATGTTTATCGACTTTTGCAAGGCATTTAATCGCGTCCGCCACGAGTGTCTCCTACAGCTACTGCAGTGGTGTGGTTTTGATCAACGGGTTATTAACGTCGTGCGACATTTCGTCACGGGCATTACAACCAAAGTCAGCGTAAATGGCCAGCTTACTCAGCCCATCGAGGTCCAAAGAGGAGTGCCCCAGGGGAGCCCTCTCTCCATGATGTTATTTGTTTTATCGATCGAACCACTCTTACGCTCCATTCATGACATACTCGCAGGCTTGTCGATCGCCGGGACGTCCTTCGTGGCTCGTGCTTACGCCGACGACGTCGTAGTGTCACTGCGCAGCAACGGAGACGTATCAAATCTCAATCGTGGTGGAGAAGTACTGTCGTGCTTCCGGTGCTAAAATCAACGCCGATAAACGCACCCTTGTCAACATTCAGGGATTCAACGCAGTTATTTCACCTTGGGCGAAGCGTGTCGGAGCCCACACCACCTTGGGGATGACTAACGACAAATGCCCGTTACGAATGAATCCAAAAAATTGGGAGCAGGTCACCAATAAAATTCAAGGTGCCATCTATGAAAACAATTGGCGGTCTGTTGACATTCTCCACCGAATACGACTCCTCATCAGTAATATATTCAGTAAAGCGTACTATACGACCCAAATATTTCCAGTCCCCAAGATGCAGCCAAACGCTTGATGAAACTCTCTAATAGATTTATGTGGCCGGGGCATCTGTTCAAAGTGAAATACACCACGCTGACGTCTTCCAGACAGTCTGGCGGACTCAACAAGCCTGACATTGTCCGAAAGTGTACTGCATTACATATTAAACGAATCACCCACTTGTTGGACAAGGAACCTCTCAGCGTAACTTGTTAGCTCTTCCGAACCTAACAACTCACCGATAAGCACCCACCAATTGATGTAGGTAAAATGCATTACAGGCTACTACATGTCAAGCAGTTTTTTCTTGAAGTAAGCTATATAGATGGAAACTATCTCACGCATGATTTACCGACAACGCACCTGTTATTAAAAAGATGGACATCTCCAATAGCCTGGAATCCCATTGAACGAAATTACCCGAGTGTTCATTGGAAGGCAGTTTGGGACAACATAAGTTTAACCGTTCACACTGCTGAGGTGGCATCCACATGGTATAAAGTGGTAAACGATGTTGTACCCACTAATGAAAGGTTGCGTAGAATCGGCTTATGTGACAGTGATAAATGCGTCCGCTGTGGTCTGGTCGACTGCTTACGCCATCGCTTCACTTGTGGCGGTCATCTCATTAACTGGAAATGGGTGCAGCAGAGGCTGGGCCTGATTACCCACAGCAGCCCAGCCAACCACTGCACCGACATCCTGCTTTGGCCGGACAAAAACACATTTTCCCGCTACCAAGAACAACACCGTGATGTGGCTGTTAGGGTAGTGCGTGACATATGTCATCATGCACGATAGTTAAGATAATCCCATTAGTTTCGAGGCTTATAAGGAAACGGCACGTTGGAAGATGAAATGTTACCCAAATGTCAGGACGATGTTTGGTAACATTTTAGAAAAATTTTTTGAAAAACGAGCCGTAGGGTAACTCTCCACGCCGGTAAGGACACAAATCACATGCATGACAATGTATCGGACAGAATACACAACGAATAAGGGGCTAAAAATGTTCCCAGGACTACTCCCAACTTCTCAACGGTGTTTATTAACTTCATTTTCCGTTTTCCTTAATTTATGTTGCCTGTGCATGCCTTTGTTACTCGTTTGTATGCTCCAAATGACTTTCTGTGAAGAGTTTGGACGGTTGTGAATCAATTGACAGAACTGCAATTCTAGTTAAGACAGTCAATTTTATTTTTTTGTAATTCTCTTTAATATGTTATCGTTCTATGTCTCTGTCTGGACTGAATATGCTATTGTCAGTTTAAAATTTTTTAAGTTTTATAAGCTTAAAATAGTATATTGAAATGTGTTCTTATTTGTGTTGCAACAGCTGCAGTACTTCATTATTTTTTGTGCTTATGTGCTTATACGACTGTTTAATAAAAAAAAGCGCTCAAAAATGGATAGAGCGTCTGCCATGTAAGCAGGAGATCCGGGGCTCGGCTCCTTTTCGGGGCACTCATTTTCAGCTGTCCCCATCGAGGTATATCAACAACACCTGTCGGCAGCTGAGGGTTTCAGTTAATTATCATACAATAATGTCCTCCTCTACGCACTTATCTGGACGTAAATGAGTTACTTCTATTGCGCGAAAGCATTGTATTAAAAAAAAAATCGATATTATTTTTTGGGACAACGTTATCTTCTTAAACGAGTTGATAATTTTTTGATAGAATGTTCCTGCGTTCTCGTCTTTTTTGCGACTTTGCTCGTTTCTGAGGTCACAAGCGGTGGCACTCATGCAAGCCAGAGCTTCAGCCATCTAATCCCAATATTGCGTGTACTAGGTCAAGCGAAGTCTTGACTAAGTTATGCATTACTCAGCGCTAACGAATGTTACACGGAACACGAGAGCAACAAAATTTTGAAGGCTCTGTTCTTTCTTTTCTGCTGCTGAAACATTAGCGGAAGTCACTGCAGCTGAGTGTATCTCTTATGTTTGAGTTGTAGCTTCTACTCCCAATACACTGACACATAACATAAATCTGTGTTATTGACCGAAGTACGATGAAAAATACATATATTTAGATAAATTTCAACTTTACGAAAATTGGTTGAAGGTGTTTCACCTATATGGTCTCGTATTTACAACAGATAGAAGAGAAATCACGAAAAGCCGCAACTGATCAGCGATGAAAACGCTCATTTTGGTGTCTGTGACGCCTCTCACACCAGCGTGACTCTGCTACTGTGACAAAATCGTAAGTAGAATGCGCTCGGAAGGCAGCTGCATGCTTCTGTTTATGCAAACGTAACACAGCCGAGAGGGTGGAATTGTTTTATGCTAATTGCGTATGGCACAGAATATACACGGTTTCATTCAGCACTACGGATAACTTATCATCTTATGCATGTGAACTTAGAAGTTTCAAAATCTTCTAGTAAGAAAATGACCCTGTGACTGACTCATTGTCAGAGACGAAGTAAATCTGCTACATAATGAGCCTGTTTCAGACCAGTCCAGTTCCACTTACGCTCAGTCAGGAGCATAACATGTAAACGTAATAGAAACAAGGTGTTTCAACTACTAGAGAAATCAGTCACTGAGCAACAAATTTATGATGCACTTCTTGTTTGCAGCAGTTGGAGGTATTATAGTAAAGATTATCGTCCTCCTTGTGTAGCTTACAAAAGTTTGTGTATCTTGCAACTGATATAGTCCAGGAGTAGGAAGATCTATTCCTTTCCATTGATATGTGACAGGCACCATTACGGTGTACATTGGACTACAGGCAACTCTGATGTACGCTACCTTGTAACTCACACTTTTATCGACCCTCTGGGTTGATTATTGTGTCCGCTAGACGGCAGGTCAGGTCTCGGACGAGCTTCTCACAACTTCCTTTCGATCAGGCTCGGGGAAAGGACGTAAACACTCAAATGACAACTTTGGGCCTCAGGGTGTCAATTTACCTGAGGATAGCTACTCACGTGCATTCTGCAATTTCGCTCAAGATACACTGTGTAAAACAGTGTTTCTATTATGTTCATGCTTGACGGAAAGGTTGTGCTCTGTAGCACCTGCCCAACATCATAATATCAGAGGCCTTCTTAAGGTGTTAGAAACGACTGAGATGGTGCAGTGCTGAGGCACAGGACTTTTATTCAGCAGGACGGCGGCTGAAATCTCGTCCGGGCGTCCAGATCCATGGTTTTCACGATTACGCTAAATGGTGTGAAGTAAATGACCGGATAGTTACTTTCAAAAGGAAACAATCGATTTCTTTCTATTTTCGTCCCGATCCTGAACAGACGTCTCCAATGACCTCATTGCCGACGGAACGTTAAATTCTAATCTTCCTTAAGTCAAGAGATCTTTGGCTACCTTACCCAACAACATGTCTCCAAAGCAAAGCGACCGAAATAGATCCGACTTAAAATCGAATAGCTATACGTAGACTCTCATAAGAAGCAGTTCACTATTGCCAGAGTCCGCCTGCTTAGCTGGGTGGAAACGTGCTTGCCTTCCACGCACTCGACCCGGCTGCGATTCCCGGCCAGGTTGGAGATTTTTTCCGCTCGGGGACTGGGTGTTGTGTTGTGTTGTCCTCATCATCATTTCACCCTCATCGCTGGCCACAAGTCGCCCAATGTGGCACCGAAAGAATTAAGAGTTGCACTTGGTGGCCGAACCCGACTGGGACATCCCGACCATCAATACCATACTATCATTTCATTTCATTTCACTATTGCCAGAAGGTCATGCCGAGCAGCAATTATTGTTGTTCAAACGATGATTTGATTTCATTAGTTGTAATGAAGCATTTAAAGCAAAACAGCTGAGTGTAGCTACATACTGGGTATGAAACCCCACGTTTATACAAAGGGCATCTCTGCTGAAGGTACGGCAAACGCACTTCAAAGAAACATGTTTGTTCAGCTGGTTCGTGATCGATGGTCGGAGATCTCGGGCCTCGCTCGATGCTGAGCTGTCCTGCTGCCCCCTAGGAGACGGTGGAGTCCCGACACTGCGAAATAAAGGAGCACGGCTGAAATAGTGCACCTTTGTCATTGTGTATGTTTATCAGACAAGGGATATTAATAGAGCTGCTGCTCATCGGCGATCAGAAACAACAGACGGATTTGTAAGCTACTCCCCATATTAGTCGCCTGCCGTTGATCCTTCCCCCGATGTGTTTGCTGATTGAGAACAAAGCAATACTTCAGTGCATGGTGAGAGTCATGTTTAGAAGCAAATAGTTTTTCAGTGGCTTTGATAGTTCGGGTGTGTTTCTGGGCTTTGAAGTTCATGAATGTTACTGGCCCTTAGGGTTTTCTTGGTTTACGAATTTGTTGTTTTAAGAACAGAGGCTAAACTCTTTAATATTCATCTTGTGTTTCTTGACACAATATCTTTAAACGTTATTATTGTGTTAGTCTACTTATTTTAATGCCGTTAAACTTTCTGTTGTTCATTTTGAGTGTAAATGGTTATGGTGCTTGAAGGAAGTTACAAAAGACTGCAGCTAGCTTGCAATGCCTTCTGGCTCAATGTCAGGTGATTATTCTGAGCCGAAATTGAGTTTGAATAAGTTGCAAGCGTTAAGAATTCTGCCTTAAGGTAAAGTAATTTTCAGTTAAAAATTTTGAATGGCACTCCCGGGCATAACCCTTGTAGTTAACATTAAGTTTTGTCACTGGTTCTTTTTTTTAATATGTGTGAAATCTTATGGGACTTAACTGCTAATGTCATCAGTCCCTAAGCTTACACATTACTTAACCTAAATTATCCTAAGGACGAACACATACACCCATGCCCGAGGGAGGACTCGAACCTCCGCCGGGACCAGCTGCACAATTACTGGTTCTTAAACTCACGTAATTTAATTTAATTTATTCACCACCCCAAGACTGGCTTCACAAATTTCGAGCAGTTTTCCTTCCATTATATTGAATGATTATATATCAGTGTACGTTTTGTTATTTTTTAATACATGTGTGTGTTTAATGTATTTTTTGAACGTAGCGCTCACCAAGGCCGTAGGGATGTTTGTTTGGAAGCTACACCGTTCGTTGCGTGCCACCGTCACCAGCATTTGAAAATTTTTATAAACTATCCAGCCAGTTATTTGTTGGTAATTTATTGTTGAATAAATATGGTTCTCTGTCCACAGTCCTTCCGCGACAGGACTGTGAGTGCATAAGTTTTATTTCCGGTAGTACGATTAGGACTGCCTACATGTCTTACAAGAGGTACACATTTATAAGAGACCGCTGAGACTGTCTGACATAGAGAAATCTACGTACAGGTGCTGTGTGAATAAACCCGAATCTAGCCATAGGCGCATTAGCGTTTCACGTACATTCAGCGGCGAGATTGCTAGAACCGATGCGCTAGAGCGGAGGGCAAGAAATCGGCAGTGTTCTTTCAAAGGAACCGTCCTGGCATTAGTCTTCAGCAGTATAGAGAAATCCTCCCTAACTCAAGATGAACGGACGGGGATTTGAATCAAATACAAGTGCAGTTTGTTACCATTGCACCACATCTCTCGCTCGTAGACTGTGCAAGCGGCCATCAAATCTCTCGCTCTCATGAATTAATCTAATTAACCATGGCGATCGATACACCAGAAGAAGTCGAGATGTTAACGCCTCAGTTCCATGCGGTCGACCTTATTTGCTGTAAATTAAGTTTTACAAAGGTACTGGTGTAAGCTATACGACCACAAAGTATTCTTGTCGACTTGATTTAGCGAGAAAGCATGTCACTCAAGTTTCCCAAAGTATCCGATTATCTATACGGACGATCGCTTTAGATTTGTTGGCGAAAGAAGTAAAACATTTACACTGAGACTTCAGTCTGGCATTATCAGTTGTTTTCATACTGTGTTTTGGACCAAGGTGTCTTTATTTACTAAAAGAAGTAGTAACGAAAGGCATAGGGGAGACCGATGAATGTGCCGTGCATTCAGTCCACAAGCTGCACGCGGCCAAGTAAACTAGTTTCACGCTTTTACGTTCGATTGAAAAGAAATGAATAAAAGATTCGTCGTCTCTACTCCCTGATGGGAGTGCGGCTCGGCATTGGGCGGGGAGGATTGGGGCAGAGGGCGAGAGGGAGACGGGGTAGGAGGGGACGAGCGGAAAGTAGCTTGCGGCCGGGACAAATGGCGGACGCTTTTAGGCCGACAAAACCGGCCGCGCGCCGCGCAGCGCCGGGTGACGCCTTCGGAAAACAGCGCGGCGCCGAATGTGTGTCAATAAGGCGCTCCCCGGTCGATTGGCGGCGTTTCGACGGACCGCAGGATTAGGTGCGGAGAGCAGGTCGGTTAGCTGCCTGCCGCTATCCCTGCCCTAGAGAGAGACGGAGGCCTCGCACTTCACACAGATATCCGCCGCAAGCTGCGTCCACCGTTGAGACAGGTAACTCGTTTGAACAATGTCTCACTCCCTGAATGAAAAAGGGACGTTCAGGACGAAAGTGACGATGATAAACATTATTTGTCACTTATTTTTGGCGTCATAAAAAAAAATTTTGTGTTGAAGATGTTGCTGCGGCCTTTAGCCTGAAGACTGTTTTGATGAAGCTCTCCACGCTACTTTATTATTTGCAAGCCTCTTCATCTCTGCGTAACTACTGCGACCTGCATTCATTTGAACTGGTTTACTTTGTTCATGACCTTGTATCCCACACAGCTGTAAAACTCTTCTCTCAAGTAGGAAAGTGACATACGATGTGTCCTTTACACCGACCCTTTCCTTTAGTCTTTTTGTGCCGTAAATTTCTTTCCCCTCAATGTATTCCGTATCTCTAATCGCTTATTCGACATACACTGAGGTGCGAAACGTCATGGGATTCCTCCTAACATGGTATCGGAACTCCTTTTGCCCGACGTACTGCAGCAGTTCCGTGTGACGTGGCCTCAACGAGTCATTGGGAATCTCTTGCAAAATTATTCAGCCATTCTGCCTCTAAAGCCGTCCATGAGTGCGAAAGTGTTGCAGATGCAGGATCTGGAGCATGAACTGATCCCTCGAATGTGTCCCGTAAATGTTCGATGGGATTTATGTCGGGCGATCTGGGTGGCCAAATAATTTACATGACTTATCCAGAATTTTCTTCAAACCAATCGCAAACAATTGTGGTCCGGTGACATGACATGGTTGTTTGGGAACATAGAGACCATGAATGGCTGCAAATGAATCCTTCCCAGTCATTAATGAACGTAAAAACAATCCACATCATTATGGATCCTAGGACTTGGGTCCAAGGATTCATGTGTCTGCGCCACACTCTAGACACTGTAACTGTACCACAAAATCTTACGAACTGATATCGGGGCTCATCTGACCAGGGCACTGATTACCAGTCGTCTGTCGGCCGGTGTGGCCGTGCGGTTCTAGATGCTTCAGTCTGGAACCGCGTGACCGGTACGGTCGCAGATTCGAAACCTGCCTCGGGCATGGATGCGTGTGATGTCCTTAGGTTAGATAGGTTTAAGTAGTTCTAAGTTCTAGGGGACTGATGACCACCGATGTTAAGTCCCATAGTGCTCAGAGCCATTTGAACCATTTGAACCAGTCGTCTACGGTCTAATTGATACGCCCCGAACCCAGGAGAGGTGTTTGCAGGCGATGTCATGCTATTAGCAAAGGCACTCGTGTCGGTCGTCTTCTGCCGTAACCCATTAACGCCAAGTTCGGCCGCACTGCCCTAAAGGATATGATAGTCCTACGTGTCACGTTGATTTCTCCGCTGCGTTGTCCGTCGTGAGAGGTAATGATGACACTGTGGAACTCGGCATACTGAATTCCCTAACAATTTCTGAAATCGAATGTTCCATGTTTCTATCTCCAAAGCATCAAAGACTGTATTTCTTCTCCCAGAACTTTAATTCTCTCTCAATTTTTCTCCTAAGTTTTCTTCACTGGTTATTCAGTGTACAGATTGAATATTGTAACACAGAGGATAGACTAGAATTTGTCTATTTATCCTTCTCACCCATGCCTTTCCTTTCATGTCCTTCGACTCTGAAGTATAGTCGGCTTTCTGTGAACCTTTCGCTCATCCCTGCTTCCTTCAGAATTTGAAAGAATCTATTTCTGCTAACATTGTCAATTCATTCTCTAAATGTATAAATACTATACACGTAGGTTCTTACAAACCTCCTATGATAAGTCGTTGGGTCAGCACTGTCTCACGTGTTCTTACATTTCTCAGTTATCCAAGATGTTACTTCCAATCTATCCGTTTTTCAAGTCATATATAAATAATTCAAGTCACTATTTGCAATCATAACTTACTAAAACTGGGGTGTCATCATTAGATTCTAGTGATGACGGCATGAGGATATTATGAAATTTATTGGATTGGCAGCATAAATTAATTGATTCGCAGCATATATTAAGCGATAAACTATGTTATCAGCTGCTGCGCCCTATAGCGATTGGGCAACTGGAGCTATGTGGCGTAGATTTTCACTGCACTTCATCAGTTGATCTACAGTAACTAGTTGAGCTTATTGGCAAAGACTATCTAGAACTGCAACATTGTAATGAACTCTAAGACAACATCTAAAGGGTGAAAGATGGTGCTTGAAGCTTACGTCTGAAAATAAGTAAATAACTGATAAATTTTAAAGGAAGCGCAAGCAGGTGATTGATCTAGGGCGTGATTTTGCGAGCGGTCACAAAACAGTCGCCATTTAGAGGAGTTGGTAAGCTGTGTGCTAGGTGGAGTGCCTGTGAACCAGGGGCAGAGAAAAGAGTTTACCCCTGGGTGGCTAGGAACAGCAAATAATACTCTCAGGAGGCAATCAGCGTCGTCTTCAGTAAAGTATTTTAAGTGTAAAGCAAGTGAACATATTACCATAAATTTCACAGGTAAGGGAAGTTTTAAAGAGAGTTGGTGGTACCATAAGTGTGGATCGCAGAGAATGGGCTTTTGCAGAAGACTTACGGCCATCCTAGGCTCGTGTTCCTTTCGTGTCCATAAAAAAGGAGGCTGTCTGTGCTCTCTTCGATACCGATAGCTCTGTCTGCCTAATCGAGGAGGAATCTACATCTACATCTACATTTATACTCCGCAAGCCACCCAACGGTGTGTGGTGGAGGGCACTTTACGTGCCACTGTCATTACCTCCCTTTTCTGTTCCAGTCGTGTATGGTTCGCGGGAAGAACGACTGTCTGAAAGCCTCCGTGTGCGCTCGAATCTCTCTAATTTAACATTCTTGATCTCCACGGGAGGTACAAGTAGGGGGAAGCAATATATTCGATACCTCATCCAGAAACGCACCCTCTCGAAACCTGGCAAGCAAGCTACACCGCGATGCAGAGCGCCTCTCTTGCAGAGTCTGCCACGTCCAATGGGGGGGATGCATGGGATGAGCTGGCCGTCCTCGACAAACCCCCCATCCGGACCCCCATAGTGATGCCCATTGGCAACAGCCTCAAGCTGTGTGACCGAAGCGAACACTGCCTGAAGCTGGGAGCGAAGGAATGCCAACTCAGCCTGCATCCGAACACAGCAGTTGCAGTCCCTATCCATGCTAAAAACTGTTGTGCAAAGAACGTCTGAACTAATCTACAGAGAGCACAAACATTTCGACACAAAATTTAAACGGTTATTAAAATACAAGATTGCCTAGTAAATGCAGTAATGCTGCTACTTGCGCACTGCTGACACACTGATCGGCGGCGGAAGGAGACTACGCGATTTTACACTATTCAGGTACTAAAACGCGATGCTACAACTCTCAAATACTATAATACGCCCGAAATTTAGGAATTAAACAATGCAAATACCAAAAACACGCAAAGAAATTAAGAATTAAACTATGTAACAAATAAGTGAGCTAAGAGTATACGCCGGCGGGGTCAGGGATTTTCTCTGCCTCGTGATGGGTGGGTGTTGTGTGCTGTCCTTGGGTTAGTTAGGTTTAAGTAGTTCTAAGTTCTAGGGGACTGATGACCATAGATGTTAAGTCCCATAGTGCTCAGAGCCATTTTAAGAGTATACGACTTGCTGTTGCAGCTGCAGCCGCTTATCAAACGGCGCCAGGGAGCGGTTAACGCTTCGGCTGCATTGTAAATTGCGAGAATTGTTGAAAGCAATTAAGATATACCAGCTAGACACTTCAGCGCAAATGCAAATATTAGTAACAATCGGACTAAGATTCGGATCAGTGATTTTATGTGGACTTTTGCAGTTAATGTGCCCATAATCTATACGTACCACCTTGGGTTGTGATTTTATCTGTGAGGTTGGATTAGGCCCAAAATGGAGTCAACAAAGGTTTTACTTTGAGTTCGCTAGCCAAAAGGTTTTTGAATTCTGTAAGAACATGGTGAATGATTATGGGGCCAGAAGAACGTAATTAACTCTGTGGGTTCTGATATTACCATTTATGATCTCGGGAATTCGCCACCCAACAAAATAAAAAAAAATAGATTAGTTATGTCAAGAATTTAGTGACGTACTAAGAGACAGATTAGAGGAATTTAAAGAAGACAGGTATAAAACTGAATAGAGATATAACACCCATTAACGCGTCCACCATAGGCACCCATGATCTAGGAATAGTGTCTTTGATTAGTAATCAAAACATCCTCGCTTCCAGGTTCGATTACAGCCACTGTTTAGTTCTGAATAAGAACCTTTAGCAATGGCAGCCGAAGACTTCCGACATTAGACGTCATTCCTCCAACGGCCTTGTCAAAGAGGGTGGAGGAGCGGATAGAGATTCAGGACACTTTTTTGCCCTTGAGGCCTCAAAAAGGCGGAAGAATCAACAATAATCAGCGGCATGAGAATTCAGAAGGCAATGTAAACCACTGCATTAAAGACACAAAAAATGTATCCACAGGACATACGGCCTTTAATTGAAAAAGTGTCATGATAAACTCTCCATTGGCAAAAGATTCCGGAATAGCTTCCCATTCGGATCTGTGGGAGGGGACTGCCATGGAGGACACGACCATAAGAAAACTACTGAATAACCAACGAAACGATAACGTTCTATGAGCCAGGGCGTGGAGTCTCATAAATTTGAACGTGGTAGGAAAGCTAGAAAATCTGAAAGGGGAAATGCTAAGGCTCAATATAGATTTAGTGAACATCAGTGAAGTGAAATGGAAAGAAGACAGGAACTTCTGGTCAGACAAATATAGAGTAATATCAACAGCAACAGAAAATGGTATAACGGGATAAGGTTTCGTTATGAATAGGAGGGTAGGACAGAGAATGTACTACCGTAAGCCGTTCTGTGATAGTGTTGTTCTCATCAGAACTGACAGAAAACCAACGGAAACAACAACAGTTCATGTGTATATGCCGACGTCGTAAGCAGAAGGTAAAGATAGAGAAAGTCTATAAGAAAATTGAACAAATAATTCGGTACGTCAAGGAAGATGAAAAGCTAATGTTCTTGGGATATATGAATGTTTGTAGGGGAGGAAGAGGAAGAAAGGGTTACGGGAGAATATGGACTTGGTAGTAGCAATGACAGAGGAGACAGATTAATCGAGGTTTGCAATAAATTTCAGTGGGTAATTGCGAACATGCTGTTCAAGAAACACATTAGGTAGAGGTATAATTGGTAGTGGTCGAGAGATACAATAAGATTTCAGTAGGATACATTATGGTCAGACAGAGATTCTAAAATCAGATATTAGATTGTAAGGCGTAGCCATGAACAGATATAGACTCAGATCACAGTTTACTCATGACGAACAGAAGGCTGAAGTTTAGGAGACTAGTTAGGAAGATTAAATTTGCAAGAACGAGATATGGAAAAACTGAGGAATGAAGAGGTACGCTTGAGGTTCTCCGACGCTATAGATACTTCGATAGTGAATAGCTCAGTAGGCAGTTCAGTTGAAGAGGAATGGACGTCTCCGAAGAAGGCAGTCGCAGGAGCTGGAGAGAAAAATGTTGGTACAAGGAATATAACTGCGAAGAAGCCGTGGGTAAGACAAGAAATACTTCAGCTGATCGACAAAAGGAGGAAGTACAAAAGTGTTTAGCGGAATACAGGAATACAGAAATACGAGTCACTTAGGAGAGAAAGATATAGGAAGTGAAGGGAAGATAAGGTGAAATGTGAAGAAATCGAGAAAGAAATGGTTGTAGGAAGGGCCCACTGACCATATAGAAAAGTCACAACAACCTTCGATCAAATTAAAAGGAGTGGAGGAAACATTAAGACTGCAACGGGAGGACTGCAAAAGGAGGAAGTACAAAAGTGTTCAGCGGAATACAGGAATACAGAAATACAAGTCACTTAGGAGAGAAAGATATAGCAAGTGATGGGAAGCTAAGGTGAAATGTGAAGAAATCGAGAAAGAAATGGTTGTACGAAGGACCCACTGACAATATAGAAAAGCTACAACAACCTTCGATGAAATTAAAAGGAGTGGAGGAAACATTAAGACTGCAACGGGAATTCCACTGTTAAGCGCAGAGCCAGCGGACAGGTGGAAAGAGTACGCTGAGAGGTTGTATAAGTGCAGTATTTTTCTGATGATGTGATAGAAAAAGAAAAGGAGTCGATAGGGAAGAGATACTGGATGCATTGTTAGAATCAGAATGTAGAAGAGCTCTGGAAGACTTAAAACCAAACATTCTGTTTGAATTTCTAAAACAATGGGCGAAGTGTCAAGAAAACGATTATTTACGTTGGTGTGTAGAATGAATGAGACTGGCAATGCACCACCTGACTTTCGGAGATATATCATCCACAGAATTCCCACGTCACAACAAGCGCCTCTTGGGGCCTTAAAGAAAGCTTTATTCACTGTTCCTGCACACTCTATGGTTGATTTCAGTAAGGAATTTATCGTAGAGGCAGATGATTCTATGTCCAGAGCGATACCCATCCTTTAGAAGGAAGGAGTGTCTGGAAGAAGGCATAAAGCTTATGCTTCGCATAGCCTTTCCCCATTGGAAGCCATGTATTCTGTATACGAGCTGGAGGCCTCGGCAGTGTTGTTCGTTTTTGAAAAATTTAAGCTGTATTGGAAATACCAAAGACCGTTAATCAGGCTCTTACGTGGTTGTTCGCAAGACCAAGAACGGGTGCGAAGAATCGCTACATGGACGGTAAGGATTTCAGCGTTTCAATTTAAGGTTAGATGTATCCGTGCCTCTAAAAATTTAGTTGTAGATAGCCTGAGCCAAATGTTTAATCAAGACACTGAGGAAGGACTAAGTGATGAAGAAACTACAGGAGTATCACGCTGGGCTCATTAGTTAATCAGTCTCGTACCATTCTCAGTAGGGTGAAGATTCTGAGCTAAACAGCATTAAGGACAAGGTAAGCAAAGGAGAAATCGTAGGGCCCTATTGCTTGAAGGGAAATGTATTGTATTGTACTGGAAAAGAGACGAGAAAATTGAGCTACCAGAAGACCTGGTTCCTTTCGTGTTCAAGAATTGTAACGAAACCCCACCAATGGGGAATGCTCAAAAAGTGAATGAAAATTAGAGAAAGTTTTATTTGGCAACGAGTAAATAAAAAGACCAAGGAGCTAATGCTAGCATGCGAAAGAAGCGGTATCAGCAAATCTGCGTTGAATACGTTACAAGGCTTTCTGTGTTTCGAAGTGGGAAGTGAACCGAAGTAAGAATTATATGTTGATCATGTGGGATCAATCCCGTGTACCAGAGAGGGCAACCGGTATATCTTCGTTCGCGTACATATGCGTTCATGCTCTTCTGCTGGTTATTGCCCAAATGCTTATGAGGTACTTGCCTAGTATTTTTGCTGCCTTTGGGCCTCGTCGCACTCTGATTTCTGATAACGCTACATTCCTTAAATCTGCTGTATTTCACAATTTCTGCTCCGAAGCAGGGGTGGCTCATAGTAAAATCACGCCATACTATCAGAACCTTTCCCTGATGGAACAAGTGAATCTTAATTTAAATGCCGCCCTGATCGCCTTCTAGCATAGCGATCGTGGTGGGATTGCATCCACATGTTAACAAGCCGATTACCGGTTAATTTCGGAGATCTGACGGGAACCGATGTTATCACTGCAGCAAGACCGTTTGCCTATGTGAATGAGAGTACACCTAAATAGGAATGTACCCTTTTGATGAGTAATCCATTGCTAAGCTGGACGGTTGTGGTTGGTGCTCTGTAAAGAAGCTGGTTGAAGTTGTTTGTTTTGCCTTGTATCTTTTGATCATGTGTTGTTCTTTTCCTTTTGATAATGACATATTATCATAAAAAGAGTAACATACGGCGATGTCCTCTCACGATTTTTTATTGTAAGTAAGGTGGAGTCGTGGATCTCCTGCTAATGAACAAGTGCAAAGTTTCTACCACAAGCCACGCCTCTGCTAACCTAGTTCAACTGAGGGAGGAACAGGGACGAAATCTGGAAAACTACAATCTGTTCCAGCTGGGGTTCTCTTTGGGACAGAAAATAATAGGAGGAATAGGATCATTAGATAGGATAATGGTAATAAGCAAAATAGAAGTTTTGCTATAACAAAAGTAAAGAGGTAAGGCAACAGTAAATATATAGAATGGAGACAATTATGGACAATGAATATTTATGGAGAGGCTGATTTAAGCAGCAAGATAGAATAATTTAATTAAGAGACAAAGTAGGAAAGAAAGAAAGAATCAAAGAGGGAAAGTCAATATTACGGACTCCTTTATGCTGGGAATGACACTGTTAAGAATGCTGAAGAAAATATTGTTGGTTTGGCATCTTTGTTACGTAAGGTTTTAGTGAGAATGTGAATAGCAACCGTGATAATATAGGATTAGGTGAAGCGTAATCTACCTTAACTGAAGTAAGTGTTAGTAATGCACTGGCAATAGGACCAGAACTTAGTGTTTTATGAGTGCAGATGTACATAAAGATGCAAACTACAGTGATGTGGTCGGGATTAATTGTGGGCAGACAATGGTATCTGTATGAGATGTTTCTGATGGTGGTAGTGCTGGTGATGCACCGAGCATAACAACAGATGATGTTACTTTTCTTGCAGAAACTGTGAACCATATGTTGTGTACTAATGAAATAAACTCTATTGCAAATTATGTGAATGAAGAGCCTGAAGGCACACTTATTTGTAGAACCCTCAGAGATTGTTTAATTATAGGTAATTCAAAATTTGAAGAGGCTTATGGTTTATTAATAGCAGGGGATGATGGTTTTTAACCCTTTAGCGAAAAACAGTTGTGCTGCATGATTAAAGACTGTTTAAATGATGCAGAGGATGTTTGTTGGTCGGAAACAGAATTAAAACATAATTTCTTTGAAAAGGGTCAGCTTGTTACAAATAGTAAATTGGGAGAGGTATGTGAAACTGCTTTGGCTGATACTGGGAGTTCAATTTGTGGGATATCACAAAATTTGTATGATCACATTAAGAATAGGAACATAGTTGAGTTTTCAGTCATAGAAGTGAGAATTAAAAGTGATAGCAAGCCAGTAAAGGAGAATATATTGTTAGATATAAATAATGATAGATAATAATCGAATCATGCATTTTATGTTATACCAGTCTTGAGCATAAATGTAGTTATAAGCATGGATTTTCCTGAGTAAACATTTTGAAAGTATTGACTGTAAAGACCAGGTACTGGACGCTGTCGGTAACAGGAAGGAAGTGAAGTTCAAGAGAGAAGGACTTCGTGGCCAGTTAGTGTTTGAAACTGATACATGGAGAGCTGCCACTGATGTGTACCAGTGTGTGTAGTAGATTATAGTTAATTTATAGTTTTTTCAATTTTAGGGGAAATAATTTTGTAGATGTATTTAGCTTGATGTTAGAATATTCAAGCAGCAGTTGCTTATAGGCAGTGTGGTAGCAGACTGAAATGATGTATATGAAATGATAATTTTCTAGTGTTCAATTTAGAATTTTGGTGGGATATTTTCAAGTTGAGCTGTATTCTGTACAGTTTTTTGATAACAATTTATTTTGTGTAGGAGTTAATAATTTTGATTGGGCTGATTGTTTTTGTATCACATTAATTAAGCACATCTCATTTAACTTGTGGGAGGTAATCATTTTTAATGACAGATGACATATAGGTTAAAATTGTTGCTCAGCAGACTGCAACAGCTGTAATTACTTTACAGTATTTAATGTGTGTTGAATTTTAGTATGCAAAGGGGGTTTGTAGTGTGGGATGTATAGTTTTATCTAGCTGTGGTTGCAAGGCTATGCACAAGTTGGCGCATTTCGATAAGTGGTAATTTTCTTTTGGTCACACGCCAAACATTCTGGTGCATGAGTTTTCAGTTGTTAACTGACAACAAGGCAAATAATTGTGAAAATGTGGACTGAAGTGGCTTAGTAACACAACAAGCCAGGATAGATCTGTTTATGAGTTGTTTCGTTTTGTGAGGTTTTATTCACTGATGGTTGCATTAGTTCAGTGTTGTTTTGTTTTCAATTTGAGATATTGAGTTTGTAATAAATTAACGGGGAACCACAGACAATTTTTGGTTTCTTTGAAGGAAAAATTATTTAGTTTTTCTGGGACTTGTTCATGACACCAATCACGTTATTGAAATTCTGAGTATTATTTACGCTGCATTATGGTGTCATTTGACTACATAAAGTTTGCCTCGGTGTAATACAGTTTCAGTGCCTTGTGTTATGCTATCCTTGAATGGAACAAGTTGTTGCTACCAAAACTTAAAGTTTGTTCTTAGAATGCATTCCTTGTGAACAATGCTATTCAATTGTGTGAAATTTTACTGCATGATTAGTCTGGATTACAGAAGGTGTGGGTTTTTATGTGACTGGTCTTTGGCAAGAAAATGATAGGCGACTAACTGCATTATTTTTGTTTCCTGCTGATGTGATGCCAGCTGGCTGGCTGTAAACCTCCAAACAGCATCATCGATCAGAGCTGCATCATGTCATGATCCTGTGACGTACCTAAGAGGACATCAGATCTGCTGTGAAAGGTGTCTTGTTTATCCTAATATATACTTGGATAAAAAGTGAAACGATGTAAGTGGTGGAACTGATTAGCCATTACAGGAAGACAATACATAGTGAACTGATAAGTAATTTTTGGGATTTGATTGTGGTACTGTGACCACATAAATTTGATTTTCATTTGTTTATTGTGTTTGTCAAATGAGTCGTATACATGCATGCACACAAAAGTATGGGAGGTCAGAAGCATTAGTGTACTATGATCTGATTTATTGTTTATATTTTTGTTTCCAGATGTGTACACACTCTTTGGTATATACGAAGACGCAGATATTTAAATATTCTTAGGATAACAGTTACAGTAAAAAATTCTGTCACATGAGTTTGCTCATAAGTGTTCTTAAATATTTTTATGCTAATATGGGTGTGATTTTTGTATGAGACAGTTACCACAGTGTTTAGTGACACAGCGTCTAGAGTAGCAAATAGGGGTATTAAGAGGGTACAGCCTTATGCAAGTGAATGTAACTGTTAGAACCAGGCGTCGCTGTGTGTGAATGTTCTTGTGTGAAAGGAGAAGCAGAAGTTACTAAGTATGTGTGTGTTTTGACAGCTAAGGAGGTGTGCCAGTCACTGTAAGCTGGGCTCTAAGGCGGTCACACAAGTGTTACAGTGTCGCTAATAAACAGAGGCCGCTCTGAGTCTCAGAGGCTATGAGAGATACCACATCTGCAGGAAAGGAACAGGTAAGATGATGTTTTGACGCAGCGGCTGTGAAAATCCAGCTGCGGTAGCCTTTGGTGTGAGGCATGGAAGAGTACTCGCCATAACTAATCTCTCACTTATATAAGAGTTAAATAAACCTACATTGAATAACACTGATCCAGAATAGTTACAGATAGGCCACTAACATGTTACAAAGAGAAAAATAGGACGACTGCTTAGAGACAAAAAAGAGATGAGTGCTTATAAGATAATCGGCGTCAACAGTTTTATCATCAAAATAAATTTCGATAGTTAATATCTCCACAACAATGTGCGATTTTTGTAACCTATCTGTCTATGGTTAGGACCCATGGAATTCTGTCAGAATACGAGTATGATGGATAATTTATTAATATTGTGTGTTTAAAATTACAGGTTAGGATACGCATTCTATACAAAAAATATGACTTTTCAGTGAAGTGATTAATAATGAAAGTAGCGTTACGAAAGCAAAGTAGATTAGATATTTAGTAATATTAGTTTTTTAATTAAGTACTAACAATTTTCACTAGAAAAATATCAACTACTAGACATACTACTTAACTTAGCACAAAACTAAAACAGCAGTTGAAAGGTCAGTAAATGTACAAGCTAACAGATGTATCATAAATATGTATAGCGCAAAATTAATAGTTTATAAGTGTATACCAGGAAACAGAAGAGTGTTTATTTGACTAGGAACAATGCGAGTGCTTGAATGACCGGCAGCCATTTTGTCAATCTGCAGTCTTAAGTGGTTGTTCGCCTGGGTGAAGTCGAGCAATAAAGTAGCTATGAGCGACTGTTAGGTCGTGTTTTCGTATTGCACGAAACATTTATAAGTGCTAATTTCGGGACTTGTGTTTTTTCGCGCACGTCGGCCGCAATTACTTAGATATATTTCAGCGAGTGACCTCGCGGGTGACTTTCTCAATAGTTCACGTTAAACGAACAGAGCAGAATTGTCAAACATTTCCGTGATGCTTTATGAGCATGGGCGCCGATTCATAAAAAGTATTGGGGGATGAGGGGAGGGCCACACATACTGGGGGTCTTGCCCCGAAAAATTTTCTAAATTTTACATGAAAAATAGTGAGTTTTAAAGTTTTTTAAGCATTTTAGAGTCATATGATCAATATTGGTACCCCGAAAACTGGACTCTCGATAACTCGAAATTACGGCAAACTCGACCAGCCTGACACATTTTTTGGCTTACGAAAAAAAAAACAAAAAAAACACGCACGGTATTTTCGTAAAAAGAAGCTAATTTAATTTACAGTAATAATCTTGCTTATTACAGAGCAGTGAATATATAGCTATAGAAAGACTGAAATTATATTTAAATAAATCCTAAACTATCATTAAAAGAATGAAACATAAAATATTGTTGTCGCGCAGTAACAGCACTTTGTTTAATAAGTGACGTAGCTAATTTAAGCTTACTTTGAATTAAATAAAAAGAATATCCAAAGTTAATGCTTTAATACAGTTAATAAAGTTAATACATTATGCCTAATACTTACCTTCAGTCTGAAAGTATGTAAATAGCGGGTTTTAATTGGGTTTTACACCCTAAAAATATTTAAGTATTTGAAAATAAGTGATACAGTACTATAGTAAAACGGTACAAAACTACTACTAATATTTAGAAACTGAAAATTTAACATTATGTACGTATTTAATTCTCTATTTTATAAAGATTTTTGATATTGCTCTAAATGCCATTATTAGGGCTAGAGTGTATTTAGAAAGGTGCAGATGTCGACCGTCTGACTGGATTACTGAAAATGAAGTCGTTGATGACTGGTCAGACATCCAATTCATCCAAAATATCTCGGTGGCCATGAAGAACAGCCAAGTGGTTCAATCGCTTCTGTACCATTGTTGATCGGAGATATGACTTCAGACGTCTAAGGACGCTAAAAGACCGTTGTGCTGTTGCTGTCGTGATTTGAACTATTTTGAGAAACTTAATGCACTTCACTAATTCACATAAAATTTCTCCAACTGCAGGCTCTTGTGTAATGTACCTTCTTACATCAGGCGTGTTTTTAAGACCAGTTGTTTTTTACTAGCGCATTCTCTCAGTGTGTAACCCATGTTTTAAAATCTCAGTTAATTTTTACAAATTTGCTTCACCTCTGTTTACTAAAAGGAAGCACTCTTGTTCAACTGCAATGACCTGTGTGAATCCAGTTGAAGCAAACCGCTGAGTAATGCAAGATTGCACCATTTCACAAACTTCAATGTAAATAGCCTTGTGGCATTAATTTGGGCTTTTGAAAGTGTGCGCTGAGATGGCTTCGTAGTTTTCATACTTCTTTGGTATAATTCAATTCCGAGGAAGCGAAGGATCATCAGCTTGTGAAGGTTTTGCGTTTAAACACAATTCCCAAAATTGTTCAAAACTATCACACCTTCCATTCAATACACAAATCAAGCTCTCATATAGTTTTTCCAGATCAGCAACACTGAGATGAGGGCATTGAATTTTTTCATTGACATTCTCTACTGGGTTCATTGGTTGGAAATAAAGACGTAAAAAGAAATAAGTCTTTAATTATAACATTGACACAAGATATCCTGCACATTTGTAGCCTCCCTCTGTTTTGTCCTCTGCAGAAAATGTTTCAAAAAATTCTAGAAGTACTTCGAAGTTTTTGAATATTCTCAAGATACTAGAGGCTCATATAGTCCATCGAGTCAAGCAACTGGATTGTTGACCAGCTTGGTCGTTGATGCTCTCACAGCGTATGCTTCTGAAAAGTTCTATCCTTTTGTTGGATTCTCTTATGGTGTTAATTAAGTCCTTGGCTGAAGCCATAACATCCCTCATAGACGTAAGATGGTGGAGACTGTCTATAACTGCCAAGTCTAAATTGTGAGCAGTGCAGTGCACATAACGTGCTTTCGGTTGTATATCCAAAATTAACGTTTTTAGTCCTTTGAACTTACGTCTCATATTCGAGGCACTGTCCTCTTGAGTTATCCACTGACAATTCAAGAGGAGCAAAAACGTCTTTTAAAATCCTACACAGAGTTTGTGATTCAGTGTTGGGGGTCTTCAACAAGCAAATAAAGTCTTCGTTGAAGATTAAGGGACCATCGACAGTATGAGTACAAAATGACACTTGTTCGTGAATCTAAGAGTCACTTGTTTCGTCAACCATAATAGAAAAATGTTTAGTCTTTTTGACTGAAGCCAATATCTTTCTCAACACAGACTTTCCTAGTAGATCAATGATCTCGTTTCGAATATCGTGGGACGTCCACTTATACCCCGAACGCCCTAACCATCCTTTAACCTCAGGTATGTCAACCCTCCGGAAGTACAAGAATTGAAAAGAATTTGAGTTTACATCTCCGTGTCCTCTAATTGAGAGTCCTTGTCGGCATAGAAATTGAACGGTAGTAAAAATTGACGGGACTAAATGACCTTTCTTCATATCACTATCTCACTGTTCAATCAATTGGGAGGCCACACTTCGGTTAGTGACAGGTTTAGTTTCAGAACACCTTCTTTATGCATAAACGTATTTTCATGAAGACGGAATTTTTCCAAAGCATTTTTCCAGTCAGAAAACCCTACAGAAGTGAATGCCTCTTCTTTTTTTGAAGAAAATTGTAACAGATTTTTAGCATCTGCCTCTTTGCAGGTTTTGAAAGAAAGTTTATCCCTAGATGGTTCATATTCTAGCCATGTATATTTGATCAACCAAGACTTCTGATATGATCTTCCCTTACCAGATTGTCCAGGTTTTGGTTGTGAATGGTTCTCGCGTGAAGACGCTGACGCAATTGATGACACAGTAGTTGTTGGAGGTTGACTTGCAGTATCATCAACTTCCAACTTTTGGTAACAAATTTATCCATTGCAAACTTAATTCACTATACAGTAAGAGACTAAAGTAAACGAATTAAATATAGTCATACAAAATAGTCCACTAGACACAAAAGTCGGAACACTAAACACGTCTGCAGCATGCACTGAACGAAACTATCCACACTGAGTGACTGCGACAGCAGATTGGGCTTTATATATCCGCGGCGTCATAATGTCTCGAAGTGTCAAGGCTCCAGTCCTTTGATGTCGCCGCAGCTGCAGCGCTGGCCCGCCAGCGCCAGACTTTACCCGAAGGTTCGCGAACCGGGACAAATTCTAAGTGTGCTCGCAGCACCGTAACATTATCATGATTCACACCACTCGTTTTCAGTTAACCTGCTTACTACCATAATAATTATTTGTTTTAACTCATTGTTGAATTTATTTTTAAAGCTTACTATCGTCAAACAAGGAAAATGAGAAATTCTAGCATGATTTAGTGAATTTACAAAGAATAATATAACTACTAATTTTCTTAAATTATTTGGGGGGCTTTGCCCCACAAACGAATTTTCCCCCCATGGAGACGGCACCTGTGTTTGTGTGTTGTTTGAACTCTTGGGCTTCACTGGTTAACCAGTTTGGAATTACTTTATAATTTAAAGCTTACAGTGAATGAACTCTGAACAGTTTCCGAGATTCCACGCGTTAGTTAGCGTGAAATACCACTTTGGTTCCTTTTTATTGTTAGCTCTTGCACAGTCGTTTCTTTGCTGTTGTGTTAAACAGACATTAATCTATTTTTTATTCCAATAAATACAGCAACAGATACCAATTTTTGTATTTTTATTGAAGCCAATATGGATTTCGCACTTTCGCACAGCTTCTGTTAGTGTAATACATACTTGGGTCTTCCTTTCACTACATAGATACAATATCGACAATAAACTGAATGTTGCAGCTGCCTTTCTACTCTAGTTCTTTTTTTCCGACTCTAGCCGTTATGAGCGTGGCACAAACATTTTTTTTTACTTCTAACCCTCATGTTTCCGACCATATATAATACATAGCCACGGAGCTCAACACCGAGTAGAATGGATAAATTATTTAGACATCAGTTTGATTCCGTGTTAAAAAGAGAAAGTAAAACTCAGTTTTACTTAAATCAAGAGTTCAGTGAGCTATAACATTAATTATTTTTCACCGCTTGGCCCTGCCTGCATATTCACATTTACATCTGCCTCTTCATGGATAGTCCGCAAATCACACTTAAGTGACTGGCAGACGGCTCATCGAAACATCTTGAGAATAATTCTCTGTTATTCCTATCTTGAACAGCACGCAGAAAAAACGAACACTTGTATCTTTCAGTGAGAGTTCTGATATCCCTTACTTTGTTATGATGATCGATTCTCTCTATGTAGGTCGGCATCAACAAAATATTTTCGCATTCGGAGGAGAATGTTGGCGATTGAAATTTCGTGAGAAGCTTCCTCCGCAACAAAAAAACGCCTTGGTTTAAATGATGTCCACCCAAAATGCTGTATCATGTCAGTAACACCCTCTCCCATATTTCTCGATAATACAAGATGTGCTGCTCTTCTTTGAACTTTCTCGATGCACGTCGTTAATCCTGTGTGGTAAGAATCCCAGACTGCGCAGCACTACTCCAAATGAGGACGAACAAGCAGTCAGCAGTCACCTTAGTAGATCTGTTACATCTTGTAAGTGTTCTGCCAGTAAAAAACAGTCTTTGGTTTGCCTTCCCTACAACATTGTCCATGTGTTCTTTCCAGCTTCTATTGCTCGTAACTGTAATTCCTAGGCATTTAGTTGAATTTACGGCCTTTGGTATGCAGCCTGACCGAAGGACTTGCTTTTACCACGTGATTTGGTAACAAATTTATCCATTGCAAACTTAATTCACTATACAGTAAGAGACTAAAGTAAACGAATTAAATATAGTCGTACACGAATGCGAGGATATCTACTTCTAAGTTCCTCACGTTGCAGGTGTTCTTGATTCGAATTCTGGAATATCTACTTCTTCTTCTTCGGTGGAGGAATTTTGAAAGGCTGTGTTTAGAAATACTGCTTTGGGAGCACTGTCGTCGATAATATTTCCATTGATATCGCGATGAGAAGGCACTGATGGTGTCTTGCCGCTGACATACTTTATATACGACAAGAATTACTTTGGACTTCCTGCCATGTTTCGAGACAAAGTTTCATTGTGGAAACTATTATAAGTATCTCGCATTGACGTCTTCGCTAATTTTCGAGATCTTGGAGATTTTGCATTCGTTTAAATTTGGCGTCCTTTTTTCGTTGTTTTTGCAAGAGTGTTGTGGCTCATATTTTGTACCATATGGAATCAGCT
The DNA here is from genome assembly GCF_023864275.1 of Schistocerca cancellata. Lineage (NCBI taxonomy): Eukaryota > Metazoa > Arthropoda > Insecta > Orthoptera > Acrididae > Schistocerca > Schistocerca cancellata. Next base: position 981,980,256 of record NC_064626.1, on the reverse strand, counting down.
CCGAAGTTTAATTTATCGCATAAAATCTCTCAATTGCTGTGGAATACTATTTCTTTAAATTCAAGCCACATCTGATCTTCACTTACATTGTTAATTTGGAAGAGTGGAGATCGTCTGTCAGGAAGACGTAAAGTTAATTTTTATCAGCTTAATGAATAGATATATTTTTGTTTGATTTTTTGATGATACAGGGTTACATTATTCAATATCGCTGCGACAACCCTGTGTTCGCTAATCCCTGTATCTGTTCTGACGCTCGTTATTACCTTAGGAGTATTTGTTGTTAAAAGGTCTAGTGTGTTTCCGCAACCGTTTACTATTCGCGTGCGATCATAAACTAACTACACGAAATAATTTTTCGAGAATGCGTTTACCACGATTTCGGGTAATGTTTTATGCGTACCTCCGGATTTAGGCATGTATTTTCGCCAACATATCAGGGTGAAATGAAGTCACCATCAAATATCTTTGTATGAGATGCATATTTGTTTGAAATTAAACTCAGATATTCTTTGAACCTTTCAGCCATTGTATTATCTGAGTAGGGACGTCTTCAAAAGGATCCAATTATCGTTTTTTCCGGTTTCCAAGAAAGACTCTCAGGAACTATCTACTTCAATATGGCGACAAGATAAACTACTTCTAACAGTAACAGACACGCCACCGCAAACTGTTTAGCCTATCCTTCCTGAATACCGTTAAGTTCTTCGCAAAAATTTCGGCTGAACTTATCGCCAGGTTTAGCCAACTTGCAGTACCTGCAACGACTTGAGCATCAGTGCTTCGTGTTAGCGCTTGGAGCACTGATACTTTTCCATCATAGCTACGCCAATGTTCAACTGTTATACAGATAGTTCCCGTATCTACGTTCTTCCTGTGTTCGACCTACACACTCTGAGAGTGAATCCCTTTTTGCATTTTCCTGAGGCCTTCGACCATTCAACATAGCCCCTGCTACCCGTGTAGCCGCCTCGTGCGTGCAGTTGACTCCTGACCTATTCAGAAGAACCCGAAACCCAACCACCTTATGGCGCCAGTCGAGGAATCTGCATCCTACACGGTCGCAGAACCGTCTGATCCTCTGATTCAGATCCTCCAGTTGGCTCTATATCAGAGATCAGCAATCTGTCCTGTCGACTATTCTACAAATGGTCAGTTCAGCGTTCATCTTGCCAGCAAGACATTCAGCCTTTACCACTTCTGATAGCCGCTCGAAACCAGAGAGAATCTCCTCCGATCCAATGCCATACGCATCATTGGTATCGATGTGAGCTACCACCTGCAGGTTGCTGTTACCTGTGCCCCTCACACCCGGAAGGACCCTTTCCACGTCTGGAATGACTCCACGCTGTAGGCACGCGAAGTGAACATTGGCTCTCTTCTCCACCTTGGCAGCCACGTCCCTAAGGCGTCCCACAACGCACATAACACTGGAGCTGCTAACTAACAGTAATACCATCCCCTATGACACCCGGATCTTGCAGTCTGAGAGGTTTATTTAATCATTGAAATTTTGTGATCATTTATCAAGCGTAGGAACGACAAATGCGATTGGTTGCCCCAAGACAGTGGCGTAGTCAAATTGTAGAACATCAAACATACATTCTGAAATACACGAACAGTCTTCTTTTGTATTTCAGTTCATAATTCGTGCAGTAGCACGTGAGGGCGCGAGAGGAGACGAAACAAACAATATTTTGCAGTTACAATGAAATGAACACCCTTAGCTGCTTACAGGCGTTGACATACGTCAATGGGGACACATGAAAATGTGTGCCCCGACCGGGACTCGAACCCGGGATCTCCTGCTTACATGGCAGACGCTCTATCCATCTGAGCCACCGAGAACACAGAGGATAGCGCGACTGCAGGGATTTATCTCTGGCACGCCTCCCACGAAAGAACAGATACCATCTTAGTAAATATTTTGTAGCTCATAAGTATTTAAGAACGTGATACTGTCGCGTCATGATACAATATATGCGCCTTAGTGTCTCCCACCATATGCAATATAATGCGTAGTAAATCTTTATTCGGAGTTAACGTTGCTGAACATCATGTGGCAAAAGTACATGCGCCGTTGCCATGCATGTATTACGACTGACGTTAAATGTATGTATGCCAACTCTCATGGCGAGTAATGTCCCATCTTTGACTAAGCGTCTTGCACTGTTCACAGTAACACATCTCGTTATGGACGAATCACAATCTGTCAGATGCAATGGACAACTGAGACCAGGGATAGCAGTGTGCTTGCGGCACAGGTTAATCCACCGGCGCGCTGTATGCGGTCGTTACATGTCACACGTGCTATTAGCTAAATTGTTTAGAGTTTGTTTGGCAGTTAGGGGTGTACACTGTTTATCGCTAGCAGCCTGTTACACTGTACAGCAGACACACAGGATCTTTACGACAGTGCGGCAGAACTCCACGCGCTGTGGCAATACATGCACTGAGACTGGCGGTCGTCGCTTTGAACAATTACTATGAACTACGTTGTTGTTATGGGGTGTGCGCTGTGTATGGGTGTGAGCTGTGTATGTCACAACACAATAAATATGTAAGTCCGACCATTCGTTCCCTATGTCAACAAAATCCGTTGTGGTCCCACTACGATCTGTTTCAATTTGATCCAAAGGGTTTGAGGCATCGTATATACGAGAAGTATGAGAAAATTTAACGAGGATGGAGCCAATACAAATCGCTAAACACTTACAAAAGTCTTATTCTAGCAAGTGTATGGTTCAAATGGTTCAAATGGCTCTGAGCACTATGGGACTTAACATCTGTGGTCATCAGTCCCCTAGAACTTAGAACTACTTAAACCTAACTAACCTAAGGACATCACACACATCCATGCCCGAGGCAGGATTCGAACCTGCGACCGTAGCAGTCTCGCGGTTAGCAAGTGTAACTAAATTTAATACATCACTATTCGGATGGCTCGGTAACAAAAACTCTGTATCGATTCTCGAAATATATTAGCCTAAAGGCGCAAAAAGCCGATGAACAAATGCGGCAGGCGAGTTCAACGCGTGCAAGTTATAGAAATTTCGAGACCCGAGTCAAAGAAAGGTTAAGCATGAATCACTCGTACGTCCGTTAACGAAAACGAACCCTGTAGTGTGCAGTTCCTACACACAACCAAGCTACATGCTACTACCTCAGCCGTAGAACTACGGCATTGAAGACCAAGCACGCCGAGCACAAGAGTAGCTCCAGTTTGTCAACGAGTGGGCAGTGATCACTTTGTTTTGCTCACCCAGAACTCAAGACTTCCACGATATATCACAGACCAAGCCCAAATATAAGTAAGTTGTTTGGGTAGATACTAGGCATAAACAGAATCTGTGCAGTAACCCTACGGCAACTAGTTCGCGAAAATGAATTGTAAAATAGCAGATTATGTATTGAAGGCTCCAGTGTAAGAGCCACCGTCATAGCGACGAGGTAATTTAGTAGCCAGATAGCTTCACGTCTGTTGGTGACATTACATTTGAAAATAGATTAAGGGAAATATGATCCCGTGAGAAGTTAATAGTGTTTCTGGTCTTGGCATTTGTCCTGAGAGAGAGAGAGAGAGAGAGAGAGAGGCTCTTGCAATCAACTGGCTAAGAAGTAAAAGACAGGAGGAATGGAAATTTCAGTTTAAATGATTTCTCAATAAGCATCTCTAACCGCTGCCTGTGGCGTGCGTTCAGTCCCCAGTAATCGATTTCAACTAGAGACAGTAAGATACAATGTCTCCTGACCCGTTTGCATTTCGTGAAGACCCTAAACTGCGTATCATCCATCAGTCAGTAGTAGTTGTCACATGACGTTGATGGGTGTAAACGTTCTGTCATCTGCGGTATGTGTACGATCTCAACCGAAAGATTTCTAGATACTGTAGGAGGTATCTTGAGGAAAAAATCTACGAAAAGAATCCATGTCTGGAAACGTCATCCAATGAAGATGCAGAGCGTCAAAGTTGCAGGGTTTAACACACGCCGCTAGGCCACCCAGACGGCACCATTTTGTGCGTGGATTGATAGTAAGCAGTGCTCTTCCCAATGAGCGTGAAACCATCGAGGGCATTAGATGGAATGTAACATGTCAAGGCCTTTCACAGCACCGTAGAGAATGTCAAACGCACTGGTGGTGGAGGCGTCAGCGCTGTGACCTACATGACTGAGATGTCCTGGATGCGGCCGTTAACCTCTATAGGTTCGACCTTCCCGGACATGGGTTCTTGTCCCCAATTTGTACCGGCTTCCGTAGACGAGATCGCTAACGCGGTGTCATTCGACTGAGAATTAAACCGACTCTAATGATGATGGTGCACTAAAATATTACCGGCTAGCATTTTCTTTTATTTACTTATTCATTTATTTATTTATTTATTTATTTTATTTTAATTTTTTTTTTATTTTTTTTTTTTTTTTGTGATCAGGCCTTGCTCCAGTATTCTGAATTAAATTCCCAGCTTGCCCGCAGTGTTTCATTAACTGAGTAAATGTGACAATGCCACATACCTCAGATGGGAAAGTGAAGGACTGTCGCCGTGTTGGTGCTGTTCCAAAGGAGTAGGCTGTATGCTGACATTGGCTTCCACCCTACCCCTCCTCTCATCTTTATAAAACAAAAGTATGGTGGTGTACTACACATACCTATTGCAGATAGCTATACTTAACAAGTAGCTCACATCCTTCGCAAGGAAATTGTGACACTGTGCAAGAAGGTAAGAAAACCCTTCCCAATTAGGCCTTTGAGCCTGCCTCTCTGCACCTTCCAGCCAAACATACCATGCACAATCAACCAGCCCGCGTTTTCTTCCTCTATGGTCTCTTGATATATACGGGGATACGGGGTGTTCGGCAACTCCCGTTACAAACTTCTAGGATTTGTAGAGGTCAGTGAATTGATAATATTTTTCATTGGAACCCATTTCCGGAAAGGTATGGTTTCCGTGCTACAATAATTTGAGAACATGGTGGCATCGCGACCCCGCAAACGACTTAGTTTACATTTCTACTCATTAATAGCCAGAGAATGTACAAATGTGCTCATTGTCGGGTTCTCTTCAACATGATGCAGTACGCCTTCTTTCAGTTCAGGTGGTTGGCGCCTCCTTGAAGTACTACAGTTACGCCAATGAAAATACCTTTCCTCTAAGCCTTTGGGTAATGGTGGTGAAAGGTGTGTGCGATGAAGCCAGCTTGATAAAGGCGACGAGTATCTCTTCCTTTACCTTGAGCTTCCCCATTGAGACGGATCGTGTCGGTGTATTCTGCAAACGTGTTCTCAGTCATGCAGTTCTAACATTTACAGACCTTGAATGAGGCTCGAACCAGATCAGAGAGATACGATAGACGTCAAATGATATCATTCGATCCGTCGTAAACACCCTCCACTACATTGTAGCACATCTTCCTAGCGACATGGGTTCCTATTCAAAATATTATATACTCAATCCTGTCTACATGTCCTAGAAGTACGTAACGGGAACTTCCGAACACCCTGCTTTGATGTATTTCGGGTACATTCTGCCATCAGTGCATGTGCCCCATCTCAAACATCGCCTGCCCATTTATTCGGCATTAAGACCACTGGAGATCTCTAGTTTGTACCGTTAAACATGCAACGCAAGGCTGCAGTTTATAACCCTGTTGTGTTCAACGAACCTACGTCTTTCTATTTTCTAGACTCATTATACTACAAACACAATGACTTTAGTTGTGATTGCCTCTGGTGAGAGTGATAAGGCCTAGGTCTATTATTTTCGAGGACGGCAATTAAAACCCCATCCGACTACTCGCATTTGTCTTTTCCTAAAATCACTATATTCAAATAGGGGAAATGTGCTGTCAGAATGGACTGACCTGGAACCTACGCCTTGTCGGCTTGTGTATGCAGTGGGATAGTAGACTAATATGTGGTTCTGTTAATTTTCGATTGATGAACTGTATCCTATATACATGTCAAAAAGGTGTATACAATGTTCATTTCCTTTGAAATTATTTTAAAAGGTCAGCACCGAATATAAAAATGGTTTTTCAATAACGGCTATGTTTTTAGTATGGCTGTGATTCAACTAACAATAAGAGAGGTAAAATGACTGCTGTTTTTGAGTGATCAAAATAGGTACAAATACCGCACGTCTTTCAACAGTAGCAACTCTAAAAATTTAAGCAAACAGCTAACGCGTTATATGAGAATCAATGAAGTCTCCAAAACATTTGTTTTAAACTCATGTACAGGAGAGATATTGCGTTGGTCCATGTGGAGAGATACAGTTACGCTCGACTGTGACATGATAATATGAGTTTATGTAGTCTAAATTCTAACCATAGTAGCAAATTTCGGAGTCGGTAAGTGAAGAATAATAGCTATTAAATAATACAAGAATGAAAAAGTTTAAGATACTAGCATGCAAATGAAAATGCTAAGTGGATAGTCGTAGATAGATGACGGCTGATAAATCGGAACAGGCCAATGGTATGAGCCAAAATATTGTGATGGTGACGATTCCAACACACCTTCCCTTCTTTGAGGGACGCTCGTGTAATTCGGTGCAGTGGAAATGGAAAACGCGTAATGTATACTAGAGTACAATGCAACCCCAAAACATTCTTGGCTTTCATTCCAACAGTGTAGACAATAAGCGCAGGTAACTGTCCGTTTTCAAATGTGTGAGTTACAGAAACATAAACCTTCAGTGTATGATATACGTGTTGGAACAACGGTTTTATATTATCAGTCAGTCTTGTTTCAGACGACTTGCAACGTGTCCGCTTAAATGGCCTGTATGGTATTTTATCAGATCGCGAACCTGATGGATTCACGTATGCAAAGCTGTCAGATAAATTCTGTTTTTAATTAAATACCCAAACCAAGATATTGCGTATTGGGAGACCTGACGCACAGTGAGCCCGAAACTGAAGTTTCTCATCCTCGTCTGCAACTTTACATCGATGTAAACATAAATGAGGGAGAAAATTTCGTCGAGTTGTAGGATTTAATCTCCAGAGATGATAATGAGTTTAGATAGCAGTAGTTTATTAATGTGTAAAGAAATTCCACAATGATTATTTCACCATGCATCGGCGTAAGCATTGATTTGAAACTTCCTGAAAGACTGAAATTGTATGCGAGACCGAGGCTCTAACGTGACCCTTGCCTTTCGTAAGCAAGTGGGGCACTAGCAGAATTAAAGCTGTGAGGGTGGGTAATGGGTCTTGGATAGCGGTCCGTGTTTAGGCGCCGAGGCTTGGAGAATTGCGCTATGGCTGTATGCAGCGGAGCGCTAGTTGGCTGCGAAGTATCGTCTGTGCTGAAGGAAAGTTTCAGTTCTCTGCAAGTAACATGTTCTTCTCGAGGAGAGGAGCCTTGATTTTTAGTTTTGAATGGAACAGAAAAGCTTCTTCAACTGAACTCTTTAACCCTATTTTTTCTGCTAAATTAAGAAAGTGATTGTTAAAAATACATGCAGCTTGTAAATTATCACTCACAACATCATCATTTAGCTTTATTGCTGTGGTATGTTCTGCAATGTCAGGCTGCCCTGTCTCGCGTTTGACAATATTCCATATAGTTTTAATCTTATTATCCACATTATTAATTTCTGTCAGAACATATAAGCTTCTCGACTTCTTAATGACTTTCCTTAAAATATTATAGTGTCTTTTGTAGTAAACAAGTAACGCCCGATCCTGACTTATTCTGGTCTGTCTGTACATTTCCCTCTTCCTCTTACACGATAATTCCCTTAGTAATCCATGGCTTACTTGACTTTGTAATGGTTTTTTTGGATAACGTTTCGGCAAGGAAGCTTTCAAATATTGATACAAATTTACGGCGGAATCAATTGTATTTGGTATCAGAATCATTTTCTATGTATGCTTCATCCCATTCTACCTCTTCTAGGCTGTTCTTAAAACTCTGTACCCTGTTCGCTTCAATAAGTCTCCCTGCTTTGTATGAACCTGCCTGAAGCCTGTAACGTGCTATATGTGTTATTTCCATTAACTGTGCATCATGATCAGATAGCCTATTAACAACTGGGTACACATTAATTGTTTCTGCCTGAGAAATGTCTATGAAAATGTTATCGATAAGTGACCTGCTACCCTGCTGCATAAGAGTTGGAAAATTTACAACAGGTACTAGATTGAAACAACCAAACAAAGATTGTAGCTCTTCCAATTAAGTTCAGCTTCTTTCGCTCTTCGTATAATCACTAGTCTTGGTAATACATAGATCAGCCTCCTAACGTACTTTGCATATTTCCACTCAATGATGTCTTATGGAATAGTTTTCTGGGGTAACTCACCACTTAGACATAAAGAACTGATTACACAAAAGAGAACAGTGAGAACAATTAGTGGTGTTCACCCAAGGATGCCACGTAGGCACCTATTTAAGGAGGTAGGTATTTTTAACTGCACCATCAAAGTTCATAGATTCGCTAGTGAAATTTGTTATAAATAATCCATCTCAATTCTCGAAGAACAGTGATGTTCATACGTACAACACTAGAGGACAGAATGACGTTTCCTATCTGTCATTGAAACTGTCAGTTGCTCAAAAAGGATTTCATTATTCAGCAACTAAAATCTTTGATCATTTTCCCACCAACATAAGGAGTCGGGCAGGTAGCAGATCAAGTTTTAAATCTAGCTTAAAATCATTTCTTTTGGACCACTCCATCTTTTGCATGGACGAGTTTCTGTTTCAGAACTTGTAAAAAAAATCTAGCTCTAAATGTAGTAGCATGTGTAGAACTAAAATTTCAGTAATATTAATATAAGCACTATTCTTGTATGTATATATAGCTAGTAATCTGACTTGTTCCACATCGTATCGATAAAATAATCCTAAAAGTGATCTACGGAACATTACATAACTAAACTAAACTGGACTAAACTAAATAACGTTACTTAAGAACGTCGATAGAGTTATTACTACCCTAACCCTCCACATCTCGGATATTATCAGCTCGTCCAAATGGAAGTTTAAGGGCATTCCTAGAAATTAATGATATCGATAAGGCGCTACTACTATAAGTAGTATATTACAATATTTCTCTTACATGAAGATGTGATATCTATAATATTTTGGGGAAAACATACGCAGCTATGCCATCTTAACGCAGAAGGGTCAGGATATGAATCGAACTGAATTTCATCCTCAAGGTGGTACAAAAAAAGGAGTAACCAATGATAGTACCCTCGTAAAATTTATACCCCATGCCGGTCGAACAAGAAAGGAGCTCGACAAACTTATCTCGCGGAAATTTTCAGCTGTTGTTTAAGACTTTCAAATAACAGACGATGCTGGAGTGTGACTTAAACTGTGTACTACAAGCCATGGATATCAAAGATAACACTCCAAACTGTGGCCTCCTGTATTACGAAACGACTGTTGTCCGTGCAAAGGACATAGTCAAGAAAGTTAACATCTTACGATTGGGAGAATATCGATGTCGACGCAAGGAAGTGATGCCGCTAAGCATCAATTATCACGGTGAAGTTTTAATCAAGTCTGATCAAGTTCTAAGGAAGTCAAGAGCTACTGGAAACTAAACACTAGCGTCCTCGATAACACTGCTGTTGGAACGATGAGTCCTCAAATTGGAAAAGAAAGAAATGATGTTACAAAAATCACAGTGAATTACGAGGCATCCCATACGAATTATACTTAAAATACTGGAAAATCACACGTGAAAAATGTTTAGAATTCACGAAAGATAAGATAGAAAACAGGGAGCTACACACTGCTAAATATCCAGGAACAATAATACGTGTGTCAAAACAGTGTTCACAATATCCGCCTTCGTCGAGTCACACTATATTTCACAGATTACAAAATAATAGTAAAAGTGGTCTCAGAAAGCACTGTATGAAATTATTGGGCCAGGTCTGACATGCGTTTCTGTTACAGACATCCTCAGTGGAATCTACATTTCACACAAAGGGGTGACACTCATATAGGGACTTCAGGTAACAAGATCTTGGTTCACTGCTAGAGCGCTTGGAGTGCTACAAGTTTATCTATCACTCTTCATAGTTTCTTATTGGGTGATTTAAAGTTTTACATTTTTGTTTTGGTTTAAAATAGAAGCGTGATTCATATTATTCTGTTCCTGATTACGACTTCATGTGTACTGTACTGTTTAAATTGCTATGTAAGCATGTTGCTTGTAATCCACATTATTTTTTTCTTAACATCCGTTTTTCGTACTTTCTCATAGATGTTTAATAGAGAGTTTTGTGGTAAAAATTGTGTACATGGTCGGTATTCAACTTTACTAATCTTATTACGGAATGAGTATGTAATTCTGCTTTGAATGATCGTGTTCCTTGCCAATCAGTATGCTTTATAATCTTAGTGGCATAAAAGTAGTTATTCTGCCATTTACTCTTGTGTACCACAGCAAATATATTCTGCATTTGAACATGGGATTGTATGGTATAGTGTGTATGTACTTCCACAGTGCTTAATGGTACTTTCTTTCTTCTTTCTTTCTCGGGCCTGTTTCCCGCTCGAACGCGGGGTCGGCTTTGTTATGACGGATTTGGCAGGGTTAACTGTAGAGGGTGGCCGGGTGCCCTTCCTCCCGCCACCGCGAACGCCCCTGGGATGGAAGTAGTGCACCCCATCTGTCTGCGTCTAGTGTAAGTCATGAAATAGTGCGAACGTTTTGAAATATGTGTGAGTCGTGTAAATGAGGCGTAACTTGGGGACCAGCCCGGCATTCATCTAGCAGGGTGTAGAAACCCGCCTAAAACCACATCGAGGTTGGCTGGCATACCGGCCCTCGTCGGTAATCCGCCAGGCGGATTCGATCCCGGGCCGGCGCACCTACCCGAGTCCAGGAAGCAGCGCATCACCGCTCTCGGCTACCCTGGCGAATCACAGTGCTGAATGCAACTGTACTTTCTAAATTACAGTTGTTCATTCAATGATGAAAATATGACACTGGTGAATTATTTGTTTTGAAATTTTCATTACAGTGGGAGGATTATTCTATGTGCATTGATTTCTGCTAAAAATAACTGTGCCTCTTAATTGCATGTTTCCATATTTGTGTAACTATTGTTGCATTTGCAGCATTTGTAAGAAAGAATGCTCAGTTTTAAATTACAGTGTACTGAGGGTGACGAACGGGAATCTACCAAAGGTTGGTAATTGTTGAACCTGAGTTGATCAAAAATGCCTTGAGTGTATTTGATCTGTTTGTTTTTTCTGGCAGTAAACAACTGTCTTTCTAATTAAAAAGTATTTGTTACTGGCGTACTGACAAAGGTTGTTTTCTCAGGTAACAACTCAGTAACACGTTATCCTTTGTTCAAAAGTCACACAAAGCAAGTCCTCCAACTAGCGTAACATTCAACATACTGTTGTAGCAACATTCAGTGCAGCAACATTCGCTCAGCATACTGTATTGTAATTCATATTTACAGCAGTAACTATTTAGCGTAATAGGGACCAACCTGGATTTCGTCTTTATCATTATATGTAACGACACATGCTTCAACGGTAAAGTTAGCAGGGTTACAAACCTCAGTGTATCAGTAGGTCTGTTGAATGCAATTGCAAATTAAATGTGTTTTCGAGCCACTTACAGTAATATTAAATAGATAGAAAGCATGCTTATATTTTAATTGGCAGCATAATGTACAGATCTGTAATGGAAAAGAGAGATATGTTTTGCTTTGTTGCCTACATTCTTCGGCGAATATCTTCAACGACGTCTGGTGCTTGAACTGAAAGAATCCTTAGTCGTTTTACATTTTGCACAGATCCGTAGGTACTCCAGTTTTTATACAGACTATGTGTTTCTCTCTTTGCTGGTAGTCCTCTGTTTTCACATATGCTTCCACAATTTGAGTTCTTTCTTCTATCGAGACATTAATTTTTCACACCACAAAGAGAAGCGTCTGACTTCACTGATGAAGTATACTGAAATCCTGACAGAAGAACGCTGGCAATCGATTGTCGCATAAAACGGTCCATTTTTGAAGCTGTTTATATCGTAAGTCAAAATACTGCATTCAAATTCAAAGGGGAGGCGGGGTACTTTTACCTGCGCCACTATATAAATGAAAAACAGCGTTTAATACTAGTATTTGAACAATCAATAATAAGGACATTCCCGCCACATTTCTCGTATTCAGAGTTCACTGCCATGCTACCTGGAGCGCTGCTGCGGTTCTGTGTTACTGTGTCGTAACATGGTCCTTGCATTTTTGTTATTTTGGTGTTCTGTGGTTTCACATGTCCATGGAAAAGTATTGATTTAGACGGTGAGTTTGATAAAGTGGGCCATTAACTGTTGAGAGAAGCAATGCTTCAGTTTAGTTTCCTGGAATCAACAATAGGCTCAATCTTATTGCTTAATTCCAAATGATTGCAAGGCTGCAAATAAACAGTTACATAACAGAAGGACATCCAGTGCAATTCCAGTGCAAAGATCTGTCAAACAAGAGTGTCCGTTATCCATGATTTTATTTATAATGTCCTTAGAGCCTTAATACGCACACCGCAAAGACCTAATGAATGGAAAAATATTAGAAACAGTATCTTTACAGCCAACGTGTACGCAGGTGACTTAATCATAATAGTCAAAAACAACACTGAAGTGATGTCAAGGACGATATTTTGGAATGTGGAGCTTATTAGAAAAAGCAAACAAGTGTGGTTAATGGATTGTATACACCTAGGCACTCATGCCTTTGAGGAATGTCACAGATTAAAAATAATAGACGAGCTCTGTATAAAGCAAGAATCGATAAGGTTCGGGACAAGTACGTAAAAGAAAATGTGTTTAAGGTACGAGAAGCCTTTACTATCGAAGGAATGGTACGCGTCACAGACACTAGTAGTGGAAAACGAATTTATTGCCTGAGTAAAAGTATATACACTGTGTTTCCATTAGAGAAGGATGCTCTTTCTCCTGGCCAATGAAGGAAAAATCACTCAACCTAGCAGACTTCGAATAGAAACCAAGAGCACTCCTCAAAGCAGACATCGAGCATATGCTCACATGTCCTGTGTAATGAACAAAACTGTTCAAGAAAGCTTTCCCAATAATGCCAGTGGATGTTATCACCCCTACTAAAAATGTTCAGCAGGTTGCATAGGAAATGGAGACAGGATGCAATCATAGTGGAAACATTATTGCCGAAGTATTACCATACCATATATGAGTGACACCACCCATTCAGTTTTAAATCCTGGAGACCCACTGGATACTACATGGAAAAATCTCTATGACCAATATATAGCTTGACGCGAATGCTCTGACGCATAAATTTTCATAAAAGATCTTTCAACCCTAGAGCAGAAACGACACTGTGAATTCTGCCATATGAGAGACACCACCAATCACCGAATGGCTGGATGCCCAAAAACCATGTATGTCTGGAAATACATTGTGCAAATATGTTACACGAACAAGCACAAGGCATATCGAACTGGAAACTGATGTACTTAGACATTCGAACCTTTCTACGCACTGAAGTACGAAATAAACATTGTTAATTTGTAATTACACACCATATGTAACAAGAAATAATGAAGCAATACGCTAAGGCTCCCAGGGCCATTTAAGGAAACAAAGATGGAAAATACTAACAAATACGTAACATGAAACCAAATACAAACCATACATTAACGCAGTCATATAGAACCAAGAACAGGGACAAATATCAACGGTCATCCTAGCATTCTAAAGCAGTGGTACTCAACATGATCACTATCGCCCACCAATGGGCGCTCCAGTTTTCGTGGTGATCCGTAAGTGGTATGGGTTTTGGAAACAGTTTTCATAAAATCTTAACGCAAAGTATTTTGTAATCAATTAGGGTAAATCTGGGAGAGATGGCACACATTTTCAAAATCGCATATGTAAAGTGCCATGGTGATCTTTTAGTAAAAATTTTTTTGTGTAACCTAACGCACTGGTTGTCTATGACACACAATTTTTTGGCGCTCTCAGTGCAACATTTAAACATAATGTCTGAGATCTTTACATTTTGGTCTCTATTCTTTATGCTGCATGCTAAAAACTGAAAAATCTACCCATCTGTTTGAGTCAAAACCTATGTATGAGTATGTACATACATCTTTTGGTTGCAAACATGTTCTGCGATGAAGGAAAATCTATGAAGTGTTATCAGGAGTTTTCTGAATATATCATTGATGTATCTAAGTAGCTTATTGTCTTAGATAGCTAGTTTGCTCACTGATAGTTGAAAACATTAAAACTAAGACATATAATGCATTTATGTTTAGTGAACACACTGAATAAATGCTGGTGAAATAGTAAATAAAAAACAAAAAACAACATTTACGATCTCAGTTCATTTGCTTTCCCTTGTGATTTCTCGGCCACAATCGACACAAAACATATTAAAAACTATGCAGTCCTTTTGTAACTAAAACTTACAACTTGCGCAACATTGTGAGGGGTCCACTTGTACGTGGAGCCCGATTTTGTAATATAATTCATGAAAAATGATCTGAAACAACCGTCATATGTAGAAGAGATTGTATTGTAGATACCACTGAACCAAATAGTTGGTGGTCTGTGGACGCAGCATAATATAGTTTCCATAAAATGAAGTGATGAATGATACTATAACATCAAAGGTAAAGGAACGTTAACAAATTTGCACGGTAGTGAAAGTTTGTATATTTAGTTTTAAGTATGCACCAGTGCAATGTGGCTTTCTAATTTTTAGAGTGCTGCCCCTTGAATGTAGGAACCAAGCATTTTCCATCAGGTTTAATGTATAGGTTGATTAGTTGTACCCGATTTGTAATATTTTGTGTGTTTTGTAATCCTGATACAGAGAAGTTAAATTTAGGAAACTATTTTGCCAAACGATGTCAGACTTTTTGGCATGTAACAATCAAAGTGATTTTAACTACGACACCAAATGAGAATTATAGAACAATTGAGAAGTTCACTCATTTTTAAGTTAATGTAAAATGTTACATATCAGACTTTGTGAAGGAGAAACTTTACTTTGAATAAAATTTTCAAAATAAAGCGTTCAGTCTTAGGGTACCTCATCCTCTTCCATATCGTGTTTATTTAAATCAAATGAAGATTTTTTAAAGGAAATGATTTTTCACTCTGAATCAGAAAAAATATTAATGTGTCAGAATCGGGAACGTATTAATGTCTGTAACAGATTCAATGCGGGTAGCACAGCGCCGAGAAAATACCCAGTATTTTCACTGAACGTTTGAAAGGTTATTCATTTATCAACCAATCTACTGATATTATCTGTATAAAGCTATTTTATGGCCAGCATTGCACTTCGCTGTGCCAAGATTGAATATTTTCTGTGCCTACTGTGGAGAGAACAGAATACCAACATTACATCCGTTGCGACTAGAGCTAAGGAAAATTTATTTCGTGGTATTTGCATAGGGAATTATATCAGTTTATTGCACAGGGCCAAAGAATTTGGTGCTCACGAGAATGGGTAAATTTCAGAGGGATTGATTTCATCATGAGAACTGCTTATTGGTTTTGCAGATTAAGTCATTTGTTCAATAACACATCACACAGTAAATCTGCGTAAGACAAACATTACGCATTGCATATTCATTGGCGAAAAAATCAAAATTTTTAAATAAACATTAGAACACAACAAATCTTTCTTTCTCTTTTCAGATATACGTCTCCGCACTCCTTCCTCTTATGTGAAGATACTTTTTTTATTCTTTTGTATCGTCATTCGGGTCGTCGGGATCTAACCGTTGTGCATGCTAAGTCATTGGAACGAAAATACAAACAAAACAGAAATGTTTTCACTTATTTAAAACGATCAGTTGATTGCGCGGGACGTATCCCTAATGAAAAAGTGTGTGGCGTGTGTATCGGATTTTATTGCGGCTTTTATCCCGATCTGTAGCGGAGAGACACCGCACATTGTAAATTCATGACCTTGATAGCTAAAATGGCCGCTTTAAAATCAAAACACACCCAATAGAACTCACGTTTAATAAAACTTCTCAAACATTTTGAAATATCTGACTATTTATCATACTGCAAAAACTAATCGTTACGCTGAACAAGGTTTTGAAGGGATATTTATAGATTTACCTCTTTTATTCCCCCGAGCTTATGTGAAACGTCCTCGATCGAAACGTACATGTTTTCATTATGTCCTTCAATCCATTGAGCAACGGTAGTTGGTGTTTGCCGAAACTGCGAGGGGTGCACAGTCTATTCCGTATGCGGCTATCCTCCAGGATTTATCCGATTATTATATGCTTTAATCTGTTTGCAACACTGCTTTATAAATTTTATGATGTACTGTTACTTCCTTACTTTGTAAATTACGTTGCTGTGTACCTGAGGATTGGTTAGAAAATTTTATTACTAGCTGAGATACAAAAGTAGACGGTAGGTAAAAAAAATTGTCAACCCCTGTTCTACAGAAAGCACCTTAAAAGAAAGTCTAAGATGAGCACATACATGAACCTCATCCAGCCGCAGAAGACAGTTTAGTTTAAAAGCGCTAAAAAGATTGAGTGGTAAATGGGATTTATACATACACTAGAATACTCTGTCTTAATGGAAGAGAAAAGCATTTTAATTTATTCCCTATGAAGAGGTGACATTTTATTTCACTGTACGCAAACTTGTAAGTCTAGCAAGAAGAAGGAATTTAATTTAATATGATACGTTGCATCATTGAGAAGTACTTTTCATCATGCATTCCCTTTTTACAGTAAACAGATAACGGACAGGAAGAAGATGTATCTTCATTATACAGCTGAAAATCTTTTTTTGAAAATTATCCCTCCGATATATATATATATATATATATATATATATATATATATATATATATATATATATATATAGCACAGTAGCGTACTGTCAAAATTGAGCTGAATTAGGTCCACGTAGTGGAGTGTTCGATTCTCCCAGCACGGATTAAGAATATATCTTCGTTGCTAAATTGCCGCACAAAAACATCTCTAATTTTCTACTGTATTTCTTTGCTAAGCTTCGTTTATTCAGTTTTGGCGTCAGACGAAGTTATTGCAGGGTATGTTTATAGCGTAACTACCTAGGTAGTACGTGCTACCAAGGCAGTATATCTCACTCTATCACGTTATCCAGCGCCAACTCACAGATGGATTTTGACACAGGCGGCTAAACATTCACACTCATGCCACATTTTCAGCACAGAACCTAACGGTAGTATTTCATTTGTTTGGTTTTATTGTTATTTCTTTGAATTCAGATGTACTGGATTTACAAATTATCAATAACTGTCCTATTTAGTTCCACAACACAATAAAGTAGCACAAAAATCACTACTATGATTCGAGAATATCGTAGATGTCACACATTGGAAGCAGACTGCTGAAAGCGCACGAAGAACTTACTTGTTGGTGTCAACGCTATTTGGAATGACCATGTAAAATATAAAAAATAAATCACTGCCCCTTCATATTTCTTATTAATAAAATAGGAAAGCAATTCCTTGAATGGATCTGTGATCATTATGACAGTTGGGGAGAAACTGTTTAGCCTTCTTGATGTTCTGAACAGAATTATTGGCAAAATTTAGAAACTGCACGTTTTTTCGCTTATGAAGGTTATTAAAAGGGTATGTCAGAACGCTTGCTTATTCATAGTCCCTCCAGTATAAGTCAACAACAGCTGTATTCCTATTTTTATCCGCTTGTTGGAAAAAAAGTAAGTCAGACCGAAGAGGTAGCCACGAATTGCCAGCAGTCCTTTCCCAACATCTATGTTGTCTTCCCATTATTAGGCTTACAGGTGAGAAGACTGAAGCTAAACAAGAATAAGATTCAGTAAGCAGATTACATTAATAAGAACATTCTTTTTACTAAAAGTCATCTTAACATCAACAAACAGCGGTAAAACCGTCGTCATCTGAATAAATCCAAAAATACATCTTGTTTCACGTTGTTATTCTTCTCCGAGTCCTGTCTACTTATAGAAGGCCGGCAAAAAAATGGTGAATTTTTCTTTAATCTCCTCTCCTGATCAGTGGGGCAATAGCTAGGTTATTGAGCCACTCTAGAAAAATCTAACTACGAAACTCCTCTCCGAGCAAGTTCACTTCTTACTTCCATCTTTCGTTCAAAGAGAGGTACATGAAGCCGTACGTCTCGTTTGAAATGTGCTCAAACTACACCGCATTCCTGCGTTTGATGGTTGTTATCTTGTACATCTACATGTCAGTACACTTTGTGCAAATAACTGTGGCCGCGCGGGGTAGCCGTGCGATTTATGGTGCCTTGCCATTGTTAGCGCACTCTCCCCAGTCGGAGGTTCGAGTCGTCCCCTGCGCAGGTGTATGTGTGGTGTCGTTAGCGTAAGTTGAAGTTAGATTAAGTAACGTGTAAGCCTATGGACCGATGACCTTAGCAGATTGGTCCCATAGAACTTACCACAAATTTCCCATTTCCAAATAACTGTGATGTTCACGGTAGAGTCTACTTAGCGTCGTCGTATTACATGTTAGGATCTCTTCGCATTCCACTCGAGTATGGAGCGTGATAACGTTCATGTCTTAAGTGCCTCGGTGCATGATATAACTAGTCTGATCACGTGTTCCAGATCTCTACGGGAGCAGTTCGTTGAGGACTCAAGAATATCTCTAGAGTCTGAAATTAGTACTGGTTCTTGAAAATTTGTAAGCATCCTATCGTCGCATAATTGGCGCCAATCTACAACAGCTTACAATTCCACTTTCTTCAGCATTTCTGAGACGTTCTCCCGTGAGTATAACACACCTGTGAATATTCGTGGTGCCACTCTCTTGTATGCATTGATATCCCCTGTTAGTGCCATACGGTATGGGTACCACACACTTGAGAGATATTCTAAGACCCGACACACAAGTGATATATTTCGTACCAAACAAAGTCTGTCTGCCGTCTTACCTACAATTCAAGCTATAGGATTATTCCACTTTGTTTCTCTACAAATATCTACGCTCCGGTATTCGTGGGAGTTGACTAAATAAAAATGTGATTCATCGATGTTACAGCTATAGTGTGGCACCTATTACCCTTGTATACCCAGATTTTACATTACATCATAGAGTGTAGAATGGTTTGCGCTACTATACACTTGTGAGCAGTTAGGATCGGTAGCAATCCCTATTCTATAAACATGCGAACGCATTAGCGAAAAGTATCTGTGTCCTACAGGGCAACACAGAGCCCATGATGATTCACAATGCAAGGCTTGATAGCCATCGCACAACTTCGTTTATTAGTGAAATACCTGGACTAGCGGGACAGAGCGGATGAGGCTATATTTGTTGAAATGGGCCAAAATATGTTGCTGTCAGTTGCACTCAACATATAAATTTATTTGTAAAAACACACAATAACATAAGTAAGAATTAATAATTCTCATGGTTTTAACGAAGGACCTCCTTTGATTTAATTTAAATAGGCTGAAGGCCACATACGAAAATCCAAGGTCCAAGGCCTAAGCAAGAAATTGAAATACAGGAGATCTGGAAGTTTCTCTTCTTTTCTAAAGAAAAACAAATTCTTCAATAAAACTGGACTGAAGGCCTTCGCTTGTATCTCCCCATAGAACTCGGATGAAGGCCACACATTAAGCAAGAACAGTGTTACGCCTTAAGGGCAAAACAAAGATTTTCAATGTTCATTCTAAACAGGCTGAAAACTCGGCTGAAGGCCGCATATCAACAAACAATTTAACGGCTTAAGGCCTAAAAGAACAGCTTTGCAATTTAAATAAGCTAAAACTCGGCTGAAGGCCACACACAGTACTTAAAAATAAAAAGGAAATGACTATGTAATAGAGAACGAGCGGAGCTCAGAAGTTCCAATGGTCGGGCTGGGAAGTAACACTAACGCACCGTTAGGGGAGACAGGTAGCTTGACCGACAAGCTCTTAATCGGAAGGAGACAAAACCAAGGGACGGTTCAAGACCGACCGACAATCTGACCAATTTCCAACGGTCAGATGACACTGCACAGATAATGGAAAATATCGGCCGATGAAGAGTAACCGAGATACTAACAACTTCAAACTGTGCCTCACCAAGATCAAGGTATCAAATTTCAGTCATGACGAGATTAAAAGAATCCGAAAACACAAGTCATAACTGTCAAATCACTACCGGAGGCTGCAGATTCTAGCTAGGCAAGGAAACACACTACTTGTTGACACACGCGTCATGGGCTGAGAAAACAACAATGCACAAATAAGTCGCTCACACAGCTAGCGCCTCCAAATGCAACACCGTGTGCCAGCCGCCAAAAGCCCCGGCCTGGCTTCGCGCTGTGAACACTGCGTCTCTGCGCAGCTCAAACGAACCAACAAGATTCAACCACATCCCAACTCGGAAAATGGTGTTCGTTCTGAGGATCCGAGACGTTGTGGACTGAGACGAGCGGCCGAGCAAACGGCCAAAGGCAGCCCACCTTCGTCGACAGCAGTCCGGACGAATACTAACACCATAGGGACCCGACTGAGCTGGCTGCCAACTGCGAACTCTTCCCCGACTGATACTGATGTCAGTGCTCGGACCCAGCGATGCAGAGGGAACACAACCG
This sequence comes from Schistocerca cancellata, assembly GCF_023864275.1. NCBI lineage: Eukaryota > Metazoa > Arthropoda > Insecta > Orthoptera > Acrididae > Schistocerca > Schistocerca cancellata. The sequence goes on along the minus strand of NC_064626.1, from coordinate 981,959,670 downwards.
ACATCTCTGTACAGCAAGGAACCGACCAAATACACGTCGTCGATGAGACGACCGACCGAACGACCAACAACCAACGGTGCGGCCCTCACTGGGGTTCCTCCCGACTGCACTGCTGCTGCGCCCCGACCGCCCTCCTGGTCCGTCCCCGACTTCACTGCTGGCCAACGTCTCCAACGCACTTCCAGACAGATGACGACGGTCGCTCCAGAGATAGTACGACAGTGTACATATCGATAAGTGCTGCTGCTGTCACCCGCGAGCAAGTAAGGCAGGAAGTTAGTGACGCCAGTAAATGGAATAAGAAAACGAGAATGCAGTACGGTAATAGAAGATGACAAACCATAAATGGCATGAACAACAGCCGTGCAATGCTCAGCTAATATTAATGGTTTAACTGTTTATACAGGGTGTTAGAAAAAGGTACGGCCAAACTTTCAGGAAACATTCCTCAAACTCAAATAAAGAAAATATGTTATGTGGACATGTGTCCGGAAACGCTTAATTTCTATGTTAGAGCTCATTTTAGTTTCATCCACCTACGCTCAATGGAGCACGTTATCATGATTTCATACGGGATACCCTACCTGTGCTGCTAGAACATCTGCCTTTACAAGTACGACACAACATGTGGCTCATGCGCGATGGAGCTCCTGCACATTTCAGTCGAAGTGTTCGTACGCTTCTCAACAACAGATTCGGTGACTGACGGATTGGTAAAGGCGGACCAATTCCATGGCCTCCACGCTCTCCTGACCTCAACCCTCTTGACTTTCATTTACGGGGGCATTTGAAAGCTCTTGTCTGCGCAACCCCGGTACCAAATGTAGAGACTCTTCGTGCTCGTATTGTGGACGGCTGTGATACAATACGCCATTCTCCAGGGCTGGATCAGCGCATCAGAGATTCCATGGGACGGAGGGTGGATGCACGTATCCTCGCTAACGGAGGACATTTTGAACATTTCCTGTAGCAAAGTGTTTGAAGTCACACTGGTACGTTCTGTTGCTGTGTGTTTCCATTCCATGATTAATGCGATTTGAAGAGAAGTAATAAAATGAGCTCTAACATGGAAATTAAGCGTTTCCGGACACATGTCCACATAACATATTTTCTTTTTTTGTGTGTGAGGAATGTTTCCTGAAAGTTTGGTCGTAACTTTTTGTAACACACTGTATACGACTGTCGGCATTATACACAATAACAGCTTCGTAACCATGATCTCAGTACCATGAAAGTCAAGCTCAGAATTTAAATAGTAGTCACTCATTGGATGAATATAACGACCAATCACAAATGCGCCATGAGCAGGCTGGCTAGGAACAATCTGCTTAGCTCACTAGGCATTTCGTAACTAGCCTTCATGTGGACCGTATGTTGGTTGGATGGTTTGAGGGAAGGGACCGAACAGCTAGGACATCGGTGGCATCGGAATAGGGAAGGATGGGGAGGAAAGTCGGCCGTGCCCTTTCAGAGGAACCATCCCGGCGTTTGCCGGACGCAACTTGGGGAAATCACGGGAAACATAAATTAGGATGGCCAGACGTGGGTTTGATCCATTGCGGACAGTATGCTCTGCAGATTCTGGTATTACGCAGAGAACGTTTATATGCAAGTTCGCTAGTGTGCGACCTCGAAATATCATTAAAATCGTGTGCAGAAAATTGTATAAACTTCAAGTGATGTTCGACACGTGATGTACAGATCCGCAAACTTACAATCAAGTATTACCATTATATTGACTCTAAAGACTGTTTCTTCCCTGATTTTTCTGTTAAAAACCAAGGTGGTAATGTGTTATTTAGAGACTTTCTCTAAAGTACCATCGAAATTTTCCTTCTTGCCATTTCATTATTCACAGTTGATTGTATGGCCGTATGGAACCACGACCAGCGGAGAAGAAGACCATTTGGGACATCGAGACAACTTCACAAGACACAAGTTAAACAAACCTGTAGGTGGTGAATTAGGGAGCTGAGAGGTGCGATGGACCTTCTCCATACGAACTGATCAACGTAGACCGCCCCCGCACACTGTAATTCGCGGAGAACAGATTGACAAACTGGAATGTAAGCCGTAATTGTGATTGTAATGAAAATGAAATCGACGTGGGCATGCTCTCATTACACGAAAGTTTTGATTATTTTGTTTATATTTCTGTAACTACGATTCGTCAGTCTAAGAAATTACACGTGGTTGCTCCACGTCGCACTTCCGTATTGTGTCTAGAAGGGACTAACTTTCACATAAAAGACGCGTAATGCCTCTGCGTTCAATCGAGTCTAAATAAGAATTTCATGTACCTATTACATGAACCTCTGGGCACCTCTGCTGGCGGTTGACCTCATCCAATAGTAATTTTACAGGTCACGGGCCGTGGTCGTTCCATGTTTTACAAATGCACAGGGTACGTTTAAGACACGTATCATAGAGTGTTTCTCATACACTACTGTTGACGGTAACCGTCGGTGCTGATATTGATCATGTGGTCTTCTGTATTAAAGGTAAAGGATGCAAGTTTTCATTTATTCGTAAGAAAATGTAGATTGTAAGGCCCTCAGTTGAAAATTAATTTTCATGACTAAAGGAGAAGTTTAAAAGTACCAAATTGTGGAATTTAGTTAAAAGAAGTGGAAATACTTAGGTGTCAATTAACTCCACTAACTATAAAGCTAAAGGTCCCAACGAGCATTTTTGTGAGAGATTATAGAGCTTTATTTGCTCTGGTGTGCATTACTTCCAACAACCGTTAGCGACCTGCCGGAACAGATGGCAGGATTTAACAGTGTTGTTTGAGATAACATCAAAAACGTTCATTCTTGTCTCGATGCGTGCCTGCATCAATAAATTGTTCCTAGAAATGACGATATAGGTAGCGAGACTGTTTTTATTATGTCTGTGGCGCTGTCACTGTGCCGCGAAAGCCCTAAATGCGTTTAATAAGAATGAACACCAACTAAATTAAAACAAGAATATTGCAGTGTACTCGAATTAAATCAGTCGAAGCTGTGAGAATTCAGTTACGAAATGATATACTAAATGTAAAATACGAGTTTTGCTATTTGGGAAATTACTGACCATGAATAACAGACTATGAATGAAGTAGAGAGGATTAATATAGAGACTGGTAATAGAAAGCGTTTTGAAGAAACAAAAGCATTTATAGTATTAAATTAAAGTTATTTACTGTGGTTTTAAGTCTCGTAGTAGAGGCTAATCACAGGAACAACAGTAGCAATTTTATCTTGTTTTTTATTGATAGGTAAACAAACCCACGAGGAAGGTATTTGTATACATTTTATAAATATCCTCTGATTGCGTGATGTATTGAAAGATAAATAAATGTCGAGTGGCTAGGGCCTCTCTTTGGGTAGACCGACCGTCGGGTGTAAGTTTTTCGATTTGACGCCTCTTCGACGACTTGCGATTGGAACGAAATGATGATGATTAGGACAACACAACACCCAGTCCTTGAGCGGAGAAAATCTCTGACTCTGCCAGGAATCGACCCCGGGCCCTTAGGAATGACATTCTGTCGCGTTGACCACTCAGCGACCGGGGGCGGACAGTGAGAGATAATGAGAGTGGAATCTATGTCGACGCAAGACGTCTTATGCCACCACTCAACGTATAAAAGTAGCATGTCCAACTTCTCGTTGGTGTAAAAGTCTGCATGTAAAGAATGTTGAAGCAGAAATGACCTGTCGCCAGACAACCCAATTCCTACTAGATCTGCACAGCAAATGAGTAAACAGACGAAAGGCCTGACACAGCAAGGTAGCCTAGCATGAGCGTGTTTACTACGCAGTAGCCTATTCCGGCCAAATTGCCTATTCACCTTTAGAATTTTTCACGGATTCTTCCGCACAGAGTTACCTCAATATTAACAAGCATTATACCACTGTACCCGTCTTTTCAAGCGCTTTCGGAAGCCGATAGAAAAGGTATATCATTCTATTTAAAAGTTACACTTGCTTAAGTATCTCGTTCAATACAAGAGTTAATACTTTTTATTGCATAATAAAGCGCATACCCCTAAGTGTATCATCATTTGCCGAAAACCCGTTGGGATATCTGGAGCCGTTCACGAACTGAAACGGTTGCTACGTTTTACGCACCTGTGTGGTGTCTCTTCTATATTAAGTGTTAGGTAGCCTTTTGTGAAAGTACGGAAGCGAAACTTGAACGAAAAACACTGCAGTAGTGTAGCTTCTAAAATACAGTGCTGCAGAAGAATGCTGAAGACAACTGATGAAGCACTGAATCCAATAGGGGAGAAACCAGATTGAAGGCACAACTAGTATGCGGGAAGACTGTAACGGCAGAAGACGGTAGCGAAGTGCCAGAAGACAAACAGGAAATGGACAGAATATTCGTGCAGGGTCTGGCAGTTGCTTTGAGCGTCAGTACATGTAACGTGTTGAGCATATATAAGTAAAGAGATCGACGACTGTTCAGTTACACTGCTGGATTGATATCCCTGAAAGGAATAACTGCGTAAAATAACCAAACTTGGAGTGACTTAAAATTGATTGAACACATAATATTAATAACAGAAAAATCAAGTGAAAGGCTGAGACAATAAATAATCTTCACGGGATCGTTTAGCCACCGCGAGCGCGTTACGTATAGGTTGAACGATTCTGCACACATCAAAAAAAGTTTTGCATTTGCTCGGTTCCTAAAGTTCCTGCACCTGCACACAAAATCGGAATAGAGATTAACATAAACATCATTTCCGCCCTTTTTATTGCTCATGAAAATCACACATTGCTCCACCCCACAGCAAGACCTTCAGAAGTTGTAGTCCTGATTGCTGTACACACTGGTATCTCCAATACCCAGTAGCGCGTCCTCTTGCATTGATTCATGCCTGTATTTGTGGTTGGTGGGTCATGTCGTTCATAAACAGCGATTCTCAGTCTATCCCAGGCATGTTCGATAGGGTTCATGTCTGGAGAATATGCGGGTGACTCTAGTCGAGCGATGTTGTTAGCCTGAAGGAAGTCATTCACAAGATGTGCACGATGGGGGCGCGAATTGTCGTCCATGCAGACGAATTCCTCCCCAACATGTTGCCGGTATGGCTGCACTATCGATCGGAGGACGGTATTCACGTATCGTAAAGGAGTTACGGCGCCTTCCAGCGGCGTACGTCGGCCCATATAATGCCACCACAAAACAGCTGGGAACCTCCACCTTGCTACACTTGCTGGGCAGCGTGTTTAAGGCTTTCAGCCTGACCGGATTGCCTCCAAACACGTCTCCGACGGTTGTCTGGTTGAAGGCATGTGCGACACTCACCGGTGAAGATAACGTGATTCCAATCATGACTCATCTGTACCGCCCTGCATGGTGTCGTGGTTGTAAAGCTGGACCTCGCCATGGACGTCGGTAGTGAAGTTGCGCATCAGCCAGTCTCTTGCGCACAGTTTGAGTCCTAACACGACGTCCTGTGGCTGCACGAATAACATTCTACATCATGGAGGCGTTGCTGTCATCGTTCCTCAGAGACATAATCCGTAGGTAACTGTTCTCCACTGCAGTAGTAGCCATTGTGTGGCCAGAGCGAGGCATGTAATCGACAGTTCCTGTCTCTCTGTATCTCCTCCATGTCCGAACAACATCGCTTTGGTTCACTCCGAGATGCCTGGACACTTACCTTCTTCAGCCCTTCCTAGCACAAAGTAACAATGCCGGCGGGATCGGAACCGCGGTATTGACTGTCTAGGCGTGGTTGAACTACATGCAACACGAGCCGTGTACCTCGTTGCTGGTAGAATGACTGGAACTGATCGGCTGTCGGACTCCTTCGTCTAATAGGCGCTGCTCATTCATGGTTGTTTTCATCTTTGGGCGGGTTTAGTGACATCTACGAGCAGTCGAAGGGGGTGTGTCTGTGATACAATATCCACAGTCTACGTCTATCTTCAGGAGTTCTGGGAACAGGGGTGATGCAAAACCTTTTTTAATGTGTGTAGTTTCAGAAGCTGTAGGATGTATGTTGTGCATCACAATTTGTTCTTGTGAGTGTCAGATCGTATTTTACAGTAATAGTCGGACAAAATCTTACTTCCTCCGATATGCGTCTCGTGAAGCAGCCAGAACGAGAAAATCATTTCAGTTAGATGTCATATGGGGTTTATTTGCTTATTATGCTTCCAGCAAGACGTTCGCGAATGAACAGAGAAAAATACATGAAAGCGGGAGAGGGGAGGGGGTTAAAGATAGTGGCACCAGACTGAATTTCCGCTACACATAGTAAGATATCTTCTGGAGCAGCCGCGCGGAGTGGCCTCGCGGTTAGAAGCGTCATGACACGGATTGCGCTGCCCCTCCCGTCGGAGGTTCGAGTCTTCCCTCGGGCATCGGCGTCGGTTGTTCTTAGTACAAGTTAGTTTAAGTAGTGTGTAGCAGTTTGGTCCTTCAGGAATTCAGACTCATTTCAACCTTTTTTTTCTTGTGGAACAGAGATTTCGATACCCAGTAACTGAAAAAAAAAAAAACAGGGAAACATCCAGCAACTTCGTACATGCACACAGCATCGGCTGGTATGAAAATGAAAAGAGTGGCAATATTCTGCAACAGATAGAGCGGCCACCAGTGTAAATTAATGTTTCTCGTATCTAATGTTGTTGTCAGGCGTGGTAGGGTATATAACAACGTGGACAGCGTTGGGCGTTGAGTGATCACCGTGGTGGACACGGAGTTGACACCTACCCGTATGAGAAAAAGTTTTAATGGGGCCTCGTTGTGGGTATGTACGTGGCTGGCTGGTTGAATCGCGCAAAATCCAGATTTGTGTGGCATTCGGGTGTGGTACTGCCGTGATGCTGGGATACACGGAAACGTGACAGCAGGCGAACTAGTCTTCAAGTTTCTGGTAGATCACGTCTGATCACCAGAAGAGGGAATCGGCGCTATGCGCACAAAGCTCATTGTAACATTTTCACATCCGGGCCTGTCATCTAAGAACAAGTAATGGATTCCCTGCAACATTCTGTGGCATCCCGCACCTTTGGTCGGACACTATCAGCAGCCTGCCTAGGGAGTTGCCGTACCATGCGTAATACACTGCTGGAAAAAAAACTAGAACACATGGAAAGACGACGTCGATTTTGATCAGATAACAGCATATGCCACCTGTGGGATGGTAGATGTATTGATAATAGCTGCTACATGAAAGCAGTCGCTTGCTTTAATCGTAAATATATGTCCAAGTGATTCTAAATGTTATTGTCTTTACAAACGGAAAAGCATTATCTTCTCAAAGATTCAAATCGTGAGCTACATCCTTAATTTTTATACATGAATTTATTCGTGGCACTTTTTTTGCTATGTCTGCGGTCACACACAGAACTCAAATTAAGAATGAAATAACCTAATTTTGAATTGCTGGTGTACCCATGTACCACCACAATAAAATAAAAACTGTGAATCACTGGAGGAGTACAAATGACAAAAGTGGCCTATTTAAGTTTACAAACATAATGACACGTTTTTATTCATCCTTTTGTAACTACAATCGAGCTGATAAATCTTACAAAAAATGACAAATATAAATCAGAAAAAGGGATGGTGTTTGACTGACAAAGCAGTTATTGGGATGGAAACTATACAAATTCTACCCTGAATTAACCCCCTTTCAACGCAATCTGTCGTCGCTTACGTGAATCCACAGTGAGACCCATTTCTATTCAAGTGGATCAACTACGATCAAGTGCACCACAAATTATGGTTCACAGAAAATAGGGAGCTATGAATATCATTTAACAACCCCATGTTAATGCAGCAATAATTTTCCTTTTCATCCTGATTCAGACGATATTAGCAAACGGCTCACTGTGTGGGATGAGAGGCGCTGCAGCAGCTATGATGTTATGACGCGTCCAAAAAAAACTTGCAAACTAAGCGAACTAGAGCGGGAAACCTCTTTTTCAGATCCCTGAAATCCCGGCACACTTCAGTGTGAGGTGAACCCGATCGCTGGTCTCGTAAACAATTTGGCTCACAGGCACGACGGCGAGAGCAGGAATTTTCAAACGTCAGACGGCCGACTCAGGACGAATAAGTTCACCCTGATGACTCGTGATACGTCCGAGACGATATGTCATTCCACTGTCGTTACAGTTGGAAACTGCCACTGGCTCTTAGTGCACCACAAATCCCACCCACTAGGGAAAAACCTGAAGTTATCCGCCAAGGAAAGACCAGAAGACGAAGAAAGCAAAGAATCACGATCACTTTCCATGAATCCTTGGTACGGGAGCCGAATTAGCAGAAAAAACCCGCCTCCAGATTGTACAAACCAACTGAACTATCGTCTACTAATTGAATCTTGGCTGCTGCCGCGCTGGTGGAACCAGCCTCTGTTTTGCATATCCTTAGAGGAGCCAATCAGGAACTCGAAATCTCTCTTGTCTGCAAAAGGAAGATTTTAGACCAGGGAGGTGTCGTTGTCAGAGCAAGCATTACAATGTTTTGGCAAAAAACGTTTACCTTCACAGGACCATAGTCCCTCATTTATGGAGAGATCTAATCCTTCCAGGCCAACCATTTCCACTTTCTGAAAGAAGAAGATATTGATGACGATGTTTGGTTTGTGGGGCGCTCAACTGCGCGGTTATTAGCGCCCATACAAATTCCCAACCTTTGCTCAGTCCAATTTCGCCGCTTTTATGAATGATGATGAAATGATGAGGACAACACAAACACCCAGTCATCTCGAGGCAGGTGAAAATCCCTGACCCCGCCAGGAATCGAACCCGGGACCCTTGCTCGGGAAGCGAGAACGCGACCGCGGCTTTTCTGAAAGAAGGTGGCTAAGCTTCCCAGATAGTCGTCCCTATGAAATACACTCCTGGAAATTAAAATAAGAACACCGTGAATTCATTGTCCCAGGAAGGGGAAATTTTATTGACACATTCCTGGGGTCAGATACATCACATGATCACACTGACAGAACCACAGACACATAGACACAGGCAACAGAGCATGCACAATGTCGGCACTAGTACAGTGTATATCCACCTTTCGCAGCAATGCAGGCTGCTATTCTCCCATGGAGACGATCGTAGAGATGCTGGATGTAGTCCTGTGGAAGGGCTTGCCATGCCATTTCCACCTGGCGCCTCAGTTGGACCAGCGTTCGTGCTGGACGTGCAGACCGCGTGAGACGACGCTTCATCCAGTCCCAAACATGCTCAATGGGGGACAGATCCGGAGATCTTGCTGGCCAGGGTAGTTGACTTACACCTTCTAGAGCACGTTGGGTGGCACGGGATACATGCGGACGTGCTTTGTCCTGTTGGAACAGCAAGTTCCCTTGCCGGTCTAGGAATGGTAGAACGATGGGTTCGATGACGGTTTGGATGTACCGTGCACTATTCAGTGTCCCCTCGACGATCACCAGTGGTGTACGGCCAGTGTAGGAGATCGCTCCCCACACCATGATGCCGCGTGTTGGCCCTGTGTGCCTCGGTCATATGCAGTCCTGATTGTGGCGCTCACCTGCACGGCGCCAAACACGCATACGACCATCATTGGCACCAAGGCAGAAGCGACTCTCATCGCTGAAGACGACACGTCTCCATTCGTCCCTCCATTCACGCCTGTCGCGACACCACTGGAGGCGGGCTGCACGATGTTGGGGCGTGAGCGGAAGACGGCCTAACGGTGTGCGGGACCGTAGCCCAGCTTCATGGAGACGGTTGCGAATGGTCCTCGCCGATACCCCAGGAGCAACAGTGTCCCTAATTTGCTGGGAAGTGGCGGTGCGGTCCCCTACGGCACTGCGTAAGATCCTACGGTCTTGGCGTGCATCCGTGCGTCGCTGCGGTCCGGTCCCAGGTCGACGGGCACGTGCACCTTCCGCCGACCACTGGCGACAACATCGATGTACTGTGGAGACCTCACGCCCCACGTGTTGAGCAATTCGGCGGTACGTCCACCCGGCCTCCCGCATGCCCACTATATGCCCTCGCTCAAAGTCCGTCAACTGCACATACGGTTCACGTCCACGCTGTCGCGGCATGCTACCAGTGTTAAAGACTGTGATGGAGCTCCGTATGCCACGGCAAACTGGCTGACACCGACGGCGGCGGTGCACAAATGCTGCGCAGCTAGCGCCATTCGACGGCCAACACCGCGGTTCCTGGTGTGTCCGCTGTGCCGTGCGTGTGATCATTGCTTGTACAGCCCTCTCGCAGTGTCCGGAGCGAGTATGGTGGGTCTGACACACCGGTGTCAATGTGTTCTTTTTTCCATTTCCAGGAGTGTACATGGTTCTGCTCTTCGCTAACAGTTCCTTGCGACTTCCTGGCGTCAGTGTAGGTACATTCTTGCCTCCACTAAACACATGTACCAGCAGCGGTGTTCGTAGCATCCCAGCTTCTAACATGAGAATGCCTGTAAATTTATGACCATCCCGCCGTTTGCACAAATGCTCAGATTACAGCAGTCCCTCTTAAATGGCTTCCTTCACCTAATGGCTTCCTCCACCGATTTTCCATCAACTGGCTTCCTTAAGGGCAGTCTGTCGCCTGTCCCAGGTAAAATGTTTTGCGAGCCGCACCCTCCTGTTCAGACGCTATGCGGGAAGAGCGGAGTGCCATGGTCCAAAGTCTCGCTGCGGGTACAATTCACAGAGCGCTGCTTCCCCGTATTATTCGCTGAACCCAAAACTAAGACCACAAATCCATCTTTCTCCCTGGTCTCTGCCGCCTCCACTGTGGCCCCTTGGGTACAACTTCTCTACGGGCTATAGATGCAGCTATATGAACTGTATACCCACAATTTCCTCATGTAAAGAAGTCATAAACCACACATAGCAAATGTAGTACTGAGGAAGACGGAGATTATGACCTAAAATATGAATATTAATCTGACCAACAGTGTAGTTAAAGTAAGAGAGTGGCATGCCAGCTCTCAAACGTCGGCCATCAACAGATAAGGTAGGGACGTAGGCACCAGAGCGCCATTTATGTCTACCCGTTGGTAGGAAATTCTGACAGCCAGAAGACTGTGTGTCATGCAAACGTGTGAAGCAAGGACTCGCCCATGCCACGGAGATACAGTGCTGCTTCCAAAAGTCAACTGAGCGAGCTTGAAAGGGATCAAACTGTGGCCTTGTGAGTGGCAGGATGGTCCTTTCAGAGAACTGCCACACAAGTTGTTCGTGGTGCATCAGTTGTGCAACGAATCTCATATTAGTGGTCACGTGAACTTTCTCGCACTTGTAGATGAGGTTCTGGACGTCCCCACAGCGCATGCACCCGTCAGTATCAACGTATTGTAAAGGCAGTAGTGGCAGATCGTACAACTACCACAGCACTGAAATGAGGGCTTGTGAGCCCAGCTGTGTCAAAACGAACTTTTGTCAACCGGTTATTAGCAGTGGAACTACAGGCACGCACGCACACCTCTGGCTCGTCTTCCACTCACACCACAGTATCAACGTGCACGGCTTCACTGGTGCCGTCAGATGGTCATTTGAAAAATGGCAAGTCACCCCGAGATCTTCAGTGATGAAAGCAGTGATGGTCGCTGACACGTACAACGTAGATCTGGAAAGCACAGTACCGTAGAATGCATTCGTCCAAGAGACACTGGCCCCACTCGAGGCCTTATTGTACATGCTGCAATCAGCTGCAACACTTGTGGAGTTTTGGTGATTCTGGAGGGGACCCTAACCACCGCTTGGTACATGCAGAACGTTGTTAGACCATTGTGTGTGGGTTTGCCCGCATCTCGTGGTCGTGCGGTAGCGTTCTCGCTTCCCACGCCCGGGTTCCCGGGTTCGATTCCCAACGGGGTCAGGGATTTTCTCTGCCTCGTGATGGCTGGGTGTTGTGTGATGTTCTTAGGTTAGTTAGGTTTAAGTAGTTCTAAGTTCTAGGGGACTGATGACCATAGATGTTACGTCCCATAGTGGTCAGAGCCATCATCCATTGTGTGTGCCGTTTTGCGACATGAAATTTATGTGTTCTTCCAACAGGATTATGTTCCCCCACACACTACCCGTGAAACTCAAGAGGCTCTGCATCACCGACAGCAACATTTCTGACCACATGATCTCAAGACTTGTCTCCAATTAAGCACGTGTGAGGTATGATGGGACGAGAAGTGAATCATACGACTTGTCAACCGACTACGTGAACAGGTCGAATAGGCGTGGCATTACGTATCCCAGGACAGTATTTCTCATGTGTACGATTGACTGGATGCCAGAGTCAGCATCTGGATTGCTGCCTGTGGAGGCCACACCATGTACCAATATGGGTGTTTCAGCATGGGTCGATACCTTGTAACCTCCCCACAAAATTTAAAATTGAAATTAAAAATAATTATTATGGATAGCGATTCTCATTTTTGTGTGACCTCTGAACAAAATTGGTTCCCATTTAATGTACCCACAAAATTCTTTTCTCATTTAATATAAGCTCGAAACAGAGAAATTCCTAAACCTCGTAACAAAAAATAAAATCAGTAACCTGGTAAAGTTTGGACGACAGCAGTGCTGCGTAGTGGCCCTGTAAGATCATTCTGAATAAAAAAGCAAAAATCCTTACCTCAATAAAAACGGCGAATATATCTGCTCTTACTTAACATTTTTCCGGCACAGCTCCGTGCAATGGTGGCCTATACATTTGTGATTTGTGAAAGGCAGCAACTAATTTTTATTTTTGAAATGAATGCTTATTTAAAAAAAAATTACTTTATATTGCAAAAATTATTATTAGGAATTTTTTTTTAAAACATTTGGATGACAGTTCAGATACATTACTAGATATGCGCGGCGCTGCTTCTTTACCTTATACAATAATACTCCATCTCCAGGTTCCCGACCAGAGCAGACTGCAGACAAGCGCAGACAACCTCAGACTAGCGACTAGCAACAACTAACTGCTACAGTTACACAGTTCGTGCTGCAGTCAAAACTGCTCTCTGGTCAGCGATTCTCATATCGCAGACAGCGCATACCTCTTACATAACCCCCCACTGGAGGGGGGGGGGGGCAAAAATTTGGCAGTGATGGTGAGTCAATTGGACTTGCCATGAGCAACAAATTTTTCTTAATTAAGTCAGTTTACAGCCACAGAATATATACATATATATAAATGCAGAACATGAAATAAAATATAGTGCACATGCACTGAGTACAGAACATATCAAGCAATGACAAAATGTATACGCAATGACTACAAAACATATTAACAAATGACATAAAGTGCACACGCACTGTAGTACAGAACATATCAGGTAATGACAAAATGTATACGCAATGAGTACAAAACACATTAACAAATGACATAAAGTGCACACACACTGTAGTACAGAACATATCAGGAAATCACAAAATGTATACGCAATGAGTACAAAACATATTAACAAATGACAGAAAGTGCACACGCACTGTAGTATTTTTTTTTACCAATTTACAAGAACTAGGATAGGAAAGGGAAGGATTGCATCATGGTTGTAGCACAGTAGGTTGCACGTAGCTGCACTGAAAGTCCATATCTTTCTACAGAAGCACAACACCAAGTGAGACAATCTGAAGTTCTCTTCCCTGAAGAATTAATCAGTGTAGCCAAGACACTGAAATGTCATATTAATATTCAATGTTATCATTTTGGTAGTACATTAGGTACACCAAACAGTGGGACCATAATAACATCTCTATCGCTCAAGGTGGTGGACAGCATGTCTTGTCAACACCACGTTCTTGTAAGGTACACCAACGTAGAATTAGTGCAAAAACCAAATATAGTGCTCCATGATCATGAGGATAGACAGGAAAAACGGATATTGCAGTAATTCCTGGTAATTAGGTCAGAAGGTGAAGGACATTAAGTCTTATGCCAGTCATAATTGAGAATTACACTAGTCTATCAACTGATTTGAGTAATTGGTGGCACTCAATGCCTAGTTACTGAACATTTCTGTACTATGTATGAAGTATTACAGAATAATGTTCATAAGTCATCTGATTATAGTGAACATTGGCACTCATTGCCCAGTTGCAAACCATTTTATGCATTATTCAAAAGTGATCATTCAACAAGAGTTAATTAATGGCATACTATTTACATAATTCAGCTAGTTATAGTAATCATTGGCACTCATTGGCCAGTTACAAACCATCAGAAGTCACCCTTCAAAACAGGAGCTAATGAGTGTAGCATGAAGCTACTAGTATTCATATATATAGCATGTAGGTGACATAATACAAATATAAGAAACAGTGGCATTCATTGGCCAGTTACTAAACATATAGCAAGTATTGAATATTACAAAACATTTTTCATCATTCAAGTGACATACGACATATTTAAAATAATTATTGGCACTCATTGGCCAGTTACAAAACATCAGAAGTCATCCATCAAAACAGGAGTTAAAGAGTGTAGAGCATGTATGCATAATTACAAAATATCATTCACTATTACTCAGAACTCATCATTCAAGTGACATATGACATATTTAAAATGTAACACACTGTAACTATTACTCAAGGTCTGTGATTAGAAAAACATCATTCAGTATTACTCAGAACTCTCTTAAACTGGTAGCATTATTTGGAACTGTTAATACATTTATTTATATACTAGCAATGCATTGCCTTGGGATCGATAATTAATTGCTGGGGCATAACAATATCTACTCTTGACTTATTGCTGCAAAGGAGGATAGGTAACATCATTCGTCATGAGTCAGCTGTAGCAAGGTTATGAAACAAATAAAGTATATGTGATCACATTAATGAATGACACACACAAATGGGTAAAAAAATGCAAGTACTACAACAGGTTTAATGACCAACTGCTTATATCACATTAACTTCATGAACAGCTTCTCCTGGAAGAAAATACAAATGGACTATTAAGCTGAAAGAAGAAACGCATATTATGCTGAAAAGTAGTGAACTTCGAATTAACAGGTAATGAAATGTGTATTAAATATATATGTTCTCTAGCTGTCCTTTCCAAAACCTTCAGTCATCATACCATGCGACATAAGACATACTGTCAAAACGAACTGCAACACATCTTAAATAGCCACATAGCATAAATACATAAACTTTACCATTATCCTCATCTGCAAAGAAAAACTTAAAAGTGGTGCGTTTAGTGGCCATATAGAGTTTATCACTATCAACACCTGTAAACAAAAACTTCATTATTCATATCACCATAACTTCATTATTATCATCACCTGTATAGAAAAACTTCATTGTTCATATTACTATTTTCTTCATCACTATTCATCACCATTCATTATCATCCGCAAAAGGACACTTCATCATACAACTATTCATAGTATAGAGATCCTTATTTCTAGCATATTTCATCACTAAAACTAGGATGTGTAGTTCTGTCTGACAGCCTGCATCAATCGCCTCGTATTCTGAAAGAAAAAAATTAGTTAAGATCGCTATCATACGATGTCTATAGTATATTCTTGTTAATGATTGTTAATTCTGATCCATTTACTCTTCGTGGCGAGGTATTGCATCTTCTCTCGTTCATTCCGAAGGTGAAATTCCCATTTCATAGTAATCCACTGTGGTTTGTTTAATTTATTTCTTTGACACGTTATTGCTTTCTGAAAATGATGAACAATGATTAATGTCTTGCATTTAAATCATATACCCATTAAATAAAAACTGGTTTCTAGTGATATAATTGAGCATACAGCATAGCATGACAGAAAACGTAATATGTCAAAAACATAGACAGTGTGCAGATGCAAAACGTTACACAGAGTATCATAATGTAGCAGCAAAAAAATGTAAAATAGTCACGATGTTGAGATATCATAAGGCAAAATGTCAAAGTCACTAGTATTTGTTACATCTTAAACATTTCATAGTGCATACAAACAAACAGGAAAACAATCATACGTACATGAAGAATGGAAAATGTGCACGGTCTGATGTGTAACGACAAGAAATGCCTTCCTTTGTTCAGCTTGCATGTTGTGTAGTTGATAGAAGCGAGAGTTGAAGACTTTAATGGATAAAAAATTTTATAAAATTAATATGTCACTAGACAGAATTGCATAATTGGTCATAAAATATGTAAGCTTATCTGGAAAAATGTGCACGGTCTGATGTGTTACAACAAGAAAAGCGACCTGCTAACCATACCTTGCCGGGCACTCGCCAAGAAAAAAATACGATAATCATCAGTAAGTGTTCGTATAAATATAATTGCATAAGTAGTCATAAAATATATAAGTTTATCTCGAAAAATGTATAAGGTCTGATGTGTAACGACAAGAAAAGCGACCTGAAAACCTTACCTTGCCGGGCACTTGCCAAGAAAAAAATACGATAATCATCAGTAAGTAGTCACATAAATGTAATTGCATCATTGGTCATATAAAAATCAGGAAATGGCATTACAGTGTGATAAATCATAAAGTATATTCATTTAATAAAGGGTTTAATATTGGAGACATGGTGATTGCCTTTACTCTTTCTGGTTCTCAAAGTTTCGACGTGTGCTACATTGGGGTGAGGAATGCTGCGAATTCGATATGGACCTGCGTGTATAAGCTCAAATTTACTACACCTATTCTTTCCTCTGTTGGGTAAATAATGTGTGCGTACTAATATCTTCTGTCCAATGTGAAAGTCACGGCGTGTACAAACCTGTTTTTGCTATCTTCTCCGGCGCTCTGTGGCACGTTTGATGTTGTTCAGCGAAATGTCAATTATTTCATGGTGTCGTAGTCGACGAGATGCAGGAAAGGTTACTAATTCTTTAATTTTGTTAGGTGGTTCAACATTTTCAGTATAACAGTCGGAGATAGCATAGTAGATTCATTTGGTATGGAATTAATTACATCCTGGAATGAGAGTATGTGTGTGTCCCAATCAATATGTTTTTTTTATGGCAGTATATTCTACACAGTTTACCAATTTCTTTCATTAGTCGTCCACAAGGGTTCGAAGAAGCATGGTACCTGGATATATAGATCGGAGAAATGTTTCTAGCTCGTAACATACGTGTCCATATAGCAGACCGAAACTGTGATCCATTGTCGGAAATTACTTTCAATACATGCCCTACATGGAATAGAAATGTTTTACAAATGCTTTCGAAACAGTTTTAGCAGTAGCTTTGCGTAACGGAGTGAAGGTAACAAATTTTGAAGTGAGTTGAACAGCGACAAAGATGTAGCAAAAACCTCTATTAGTTCTGGGAATCGGACCAAAAATATCTACAGCAGCCATGTGTCTCAATTTAACAGGTACAATGGGATATAACGGAGGGATATGTGAAGTCGTATCTGACTGCTTTCTGGCAGATTTTACATGACGCTAAAACTCGTCGAATACGTTTCTCCATGTTGGTAAAATAACAGTTCTGTCTCAGTATAAGAAAACATTTCCTGGCTCCGTAATGCGCGTAACTTAAATGAGTATACCAAATTAATTTGTTAACAAGCTCGTCAGGAATACATAATAACCAATTGTTGCTGTCAGGGTGAGAGCGGCGAAACAGAATATTATTCCGTACAATGTAATGGTTTCTAATGGTAACATTATTCCTATCTTGCCAAAGGTGTTTAATTTCTTTCCATACGTTGTCTTTACTCTGCTCTTGTGCTATGTCTTGTAATGACGACGAAATGAAACTTTCAAATGCAACTTGTTGAATGTACATGACGCTGAAATTTGTTTTGCAGGAGTTGGTTGCGATGTCTTGCTGATTGTTGCTGAGAGAACGGGATATTGCGTCTGCTACAATATTCTGTGTGCCGGGAATGTGAACAATTGTAAAATTAAATTCCTGTAAATAAAGTTTCCATCTGCTTAATCTGTCGTGTGTAAATTTAGCGGAAAGTAAGAACTGTATAGCTCTATGATCTGCGTAAACGGTAGTGTGTCTTCCATAAAGAAAATGCCGAAATCTCGTAAATGCCCATACAACACATAATGTTTCAAGTTCTGTAACAGAATAATTGTGTTCACCAGGTGACAGAATGCGACTCGCAAAGGCGATGTTTTTAATTACAGTACAACCATCTTCTTCTGTTTCCTGAAAAATGAGTGCGCCTAAAGCGGTGTTAGAACTGTCGGTGGCAATGGAAAAATTTCTAGATCTGGATGTGATAAAAGTGGTGCATTCAACAAAGCTTGTTTCAGGTTCTTAAATTCAGAATGTGCTTGCCGATTTCAGGATCAAATAGTGTTTTTACCTGTCAATTGACATAATCTAGGGGTGTCTAAAGCAGAGTAATGAATAAATTTACAAAAAAAGTTAATTAAACCCAAAAAGCTGCGTAGTTGTTTCTTCGTCGTAGGAACAGTAATGTCACGTAAAGCTTGAAGTTTTTCCGGGTCAGGCGCAATGCCTTCTGCTGAAATTACATGTCCAAGAAATTTTATAGAAGTTTTGCCAAAGTGCGATTTACTGAGATTAACTGTGAGTCCTTGTGCACGAAAAGTTTGCAACTGTTGTTCAACAATCAGATTGCGTTCAGAACAGTTAGCTTCTGCAATAAGAATGTCGTCTACATACGTTGTTATAATGTCTTTCATGCAAAAGTGTGTGTCGGATGTCGTCAAAAGTAATAACATTTTCGTGAACAAGATTCTGCGTATCTGAAGTATTGCTTGCGTTACTGTAAGATGCAACCTGTACTGTATCTAGTCAAATTCTATCTGACGCGCTATTATTCTCGGGAGGATGCTGTGGCATTTCCACTATTTTTCTGTTATTTCTTCCAGACGTATTACGTTCGGGATGATATCTACTGTCTGGTTCATTCATGATAATTTGTTGTCGCGGATAATTTTGCTGCTGGTAGGGCCGACTGTTATTAAACGTACGCTGAAAATTGTGCTCATTACTTTTACGTCTGTCATGATAGTCATTTCTATACGGTGCATTGCGATCGGAATTGAAATGGTGTGTTTTCTGTACGTACTGATTTCCTTGTAGTTGTGCGTTGCTATTTGTTGGAGCTGACGCTATACGTGTAGGTGGCGAAACATAAAGCTTGGTTGACCTTGCAGACTGCATTGTTAGTTAGGTATGCTAACCGGCTGGTTTTGATGCTGTTGTTGAGAAAAACCTCTATTGTTACCAAAATGCGGTTGCTGATAATTTTGACGATTCTGATAATTAAAATTTTGCCTGTTATTAAAGTTCTCGTGGTTGTCATTTCTGGAGCGTCTAATGAAAACTGTCACTTTCGGTAAAACTCGTCTTATCAGATTTTCTTTACACATTCCTAATACTAGATAGATCGATAGTTGAAGAGCTGTTTTGACAGATATAAAGGATAGTAGAAGAGAAAGCAGCAGTGCAGAAAACTAAAGATGAAACAGCACTACTACAGCTCGGGGCGCTGTGCACGCTACGGCACATATTCATCGAAGCGTAATGAATCCCCTGAGGTCAATTACGCGCTGCAAATAAATTTTAGTTTCTGCATTACAGACAATGGGGTGAAAATTCAAAAACAAATTGTCGTATCCAGTCCAATTCTAGATTCTGCGTTACAGGCCAAACTGATGAAAATACAAAAGCAAATTGTCGTATCCAGTCCAAAGCGTGAATGTGTGTTCTGTCATTATTAAGTACCTTAAATTTTTTTACGGATAAAAATTGCTTGTAATCAAAATTATCGTCTCTGTATGTCTTAGCAGGTTCAGGATTGCATGAGAATCTGTTTGTCTGTGTCTCTTCGGATTCTAAGTAGCGTGGTCTCTGTAAACTACTTAAGTTACACTGGCTGTGTGAGTGTGACATACGTTCGGAATGTGCCGTATGCTGTGACGTGTTAAAGGCTGAAACATTTTTCATTTCTGTCACTTCTTGTTGTAAAATTGACAATTTTCTACGCAATGTATTATTGGACGAACCTATCTCACTGATTGTTTGCTGTAAATTTTGGAAATCGGGTGTTTGATTAAACGAAACTGGTGAAGTACCGTCTGATTTGGTGTCATTATTACTTTCGATAACATCAATACGACTGGCCAACTCATCATATTTTTCAGTCAGTGTTTTTACCTGATCATCGTTTTTAGTCTCGCAAGCATTAATTTGTTCTTGTATCTTACGTGTGGTTTTGTTCAACTTTTTAACGTCTGCTTTGATGGCATCGGGATCCTGAATTAGTTGTAATTGTTCAAGTCTGTCGGTCACTGTCTGAAAGTCTATTGTGTGTGTGTTTGTTTTTGCTTTAAGATCGGAGATTTCATCATGCAATTCGGTGTTCAACTGTTTGATAGTATTAATTTCGTCTGATACTGTAGCAATATTGTTGTCTACGTATGTCTTTGCTTTCGTAAACAATTTACGTTTATCTTACTGTCTCTGTGCAGTATTTGTTTCCATGACTTGTCGCTTTACTTTATTCTGTTCCTGTATAAATTTACGGTAACGCGTTTCACAGTTTTGTAGGTGGTGATTAAAACGATCATCAATTTGGCTGTTCTGTTGGTCAAATTTCGCGTCTACTTTTGCATCCAGTGGGCGTGAAAGTTCTGCTGACATTAATTTAAACTCGTCGCGTAACTGTGTTGCGTTTTCAGAGCATTGTTTAGCGACTGCACTAATTTCGTCTCTAAGTACTTTAGTTGTGGCTGCATGTGTATTACTTAATTCTTGAGCCACAGATCTAATTTCTTCACTATTGTTCCTAGCACAAGCCTTAATTTCCTCACGCAATTGTTCTTTAGTATCGCGACATTGCGCGGCAACGCCTGTAATCTGCTCACTAAGCTGTTTGGAATTGTTGTCTAGTTTTTGATCAATTTCATTAATTTGTTGTTTGAGATTTTCGCTAAGTTGTTTGTGATTGTTGTCTTGCTTATCATTCGACTGGTTAAGACTTCCTTTAATTTGTTTGACATTTACATTATTTTGTAGTAATAATGCCATAACTTGATCCCAGCCAAAATTATCGGCTCTATTCTCTGTACTGTGTGAAGGTGTATGTGCAATTGTCACGTTTTGTGTAACCATTTGGTTATTCTGTGATTCTTGAAAAGTTTGCTAATCGGATGTGCACTGTTGGCCACTACACCGGAATTAAATAAATCTGACGTATTCTGATTACACTGTTCATTTTCGTTAGAAAAATTTGTCTGTTCGTTACGTAAATTTTGCAAACCGGGTGTGTCAAACTGCACAGCGTTCATTGTATCGGAACATGCCGCGTCATCAATTGTCGTTAAATTAACAGCGGACACAATTGAATTTGTTTGCTCATAATTAGCCTTAAAATCATTATTAGTGATCGGTACGCACTGATTGTCTGTAAATGGAGGACTATCATTAAGACACTGAGTGTCGCAAGTATTATCGGTCAAATTATTCGAGTCGGCTATTTCACTCATTGCACATCGCGATGTACTGTTAACAGTTTTTCGCGGCATTTTTACACAAATCAAAATTAAGCACAAAATGAAACAAAGACAAAGGAAAAATGGAACAAACACAATTACAACAAAGAGCAATAAATTGCCGATGGTCTGTGAAAGCAAGAGTGATAAATTAGTAAATGCGTTGCGCAGATGCAAACTACGTTTAAGTAAATAAGAGCAGATATATGACTACTTCTCAGAGATTCACAAAGAAATACGATCCTGGCAGGATGTCGCCAAGTGTAACCTCCCCACAAAATTTAAAACTGAAATTAAAAATAATTATTATGGATAGCGATTCTCATTTTTGTGTGACCTCTGAACAAAATTGGTTCCCATTTAATGTACCCACAAAATTCTTTTCTCATTTGATATAAGCTCGAAACAGAGAAATTCCTAAACCTCGTAATAAAAAATAAAATCAGTAACCTGGTAAAATTTGGACGACAGCAGTGCTGCGTCGTGGTCCTGTAAGATCGTTCTGAGTAAAAAATCAAAAATCCTTGCCTCAATAAAAACGGCGAATATATCTGCTCTTACTTAACATTTTTCCGGCACAGCTCCGTGCAATGGTGGCCTATACATTTGTGATTTGTGAAAGGAAGCAACTATTTCTTTTTTAAATGAATGCATTTTTAAAAAAATACTTTATATTGCAAAAATTGTTATTAGGACATTTTTTTTAAAACATTTGGATGACAGTTCAGATACATTACTAGATATGCGCGGCGCTGCTTCTTTACGTTATACAATAATACTCCATCTCCAGATTGCCGACCAGAGCAGACTGCAGACAAGCGCAGACAACCTCAGACTAGCGACTAGCAACAACTAACTGCTACAGTTACACAGTTCGTACTGCAGTCAACACTGCTCTCTGGTCAGCTTTTCTCATATCGCAGACAGCGCATACCTCTTACAACCTGGTAGCGCGGGATTAGCCGAGCGGTCTATGGCGCTGCAGTCATGGACCGTGCGGCTGGTCCCGGCGGAGGTTCGAGTCCTCCCTTGGGCATGGGTCTGTGTGTTTGTCCTTAGAATAATTTAGGTTAAGTAGTGTGTAAGCTCAGGGACTGATGACCGCAGCAGTTAATTCACACAAGATTTCACACACATTTGGACATTTTTTTTTTATACCTGGTACCTCGGAACCACTTGAACAGAACGAGAACTTCATCTGTAAATGTAATCATTTCATGTACTCCAGACGCAATAAATATGCAATAAATCTTGACTTAACTGGATACCTCTAAAGTGTACATTATTTTTTTCTGGCAGTGTGTATTGCACTCTCCTACATTTATCTCGCCAATTCACCTTGATGGTAAAATCATAGATATTCGAGCCCACATGGACACTTACTAGTAATTTACATCCTGCGAACAATTCGCGACAGTAACAGGAAAAGAGATAAGTGACACTGATGTACTAAGTATCCTACGTCATATACCGTGAGGTAACTTGTCGACTAGAGATGTAAGTGAAGATGTAGAGAAAGGTCGCATTAGAGATGAAGAGATGATGACGCTTTCACAGGATAGATTGGCGTGATGCGTGAAACCTGTCTTCTGACTGAATGCTGTTGTTGTTGTTGTGGTCTTCAGTCCTGAGACTGGTTTGATGCAGCTCTCCATGCTACTCTATCCAGTGCAAGCTTCTTCATCTCCCAGTACCTACTGCAACCTACATCCTTCTGAATCTGCTTAATGTATTCATCTCTTGGTCTCCCTGTACGATTTTTACCCACCACACTGCCCTCCAATACTAAATTTGTGATCCCTTAAAGCCTCAGAACATGCTCTACCAACCGGTCCCTTCTTCTTGTCCAGTTGTGCCACAAACTCCTCTTCTCCCCTATTCTATTCAATACCTCCTAATTAGTTACGTGATCTACCCATCTAATTTTCAGCATTCTTATGTAGCACCACATTTATAAAGCTTCTATTCTCTTCCTGTCCAAACTATTTATCGTCCATGTTTATCTTCCATACATGGCTATACTCCATACAAATACTTTCAGAAACGACTTCCTGACACTTAAATCTATACTCGATGTTAACAAATTCATCTTCTTCAGAAACGCTTTCCTTGCCATTGCCACTCTACATTTTATATCCTCTCTACTTCGACCATAATCAGTTATTTTGCTCCCCAAATAGCAAAACTCATTTACTACTTTAAGCGTCTCATTTCCTAATCTAATTCCCTCAGCATCACCCGACTTTATTCGACTACATTCCACGATGCTCGTTTTGCTTTTGTTGATGTTCATCTTATATCCTCCTTTCAAGACACTGTCCATTCCGTTCAACTGCTCTTCAAAGTCTCTGATAGAATTACAATGTCATCGGCGAACCTCAGAGATTTTATTTCTTCTCCATGGATTACCAGAATATCAGAACAATATGTGCACAAATAATCATTTGGAGATATCTCTATTTTCCATTGCCCGAGAGCTTTTAAGACTGGCAATTTTGTAGACATGAGACGCACTGTAGCTGCAAACATTAACCAGGTAATGCCGCTGAATCCGTCCGATTACACACCGTTTATCAGTTTCATTGCAACTGACACGGCGTGAACTGCTGCTGTGAACAATCCCACCTGCAGCGTGGGCCGAGGTGAGCGCGTTGACAAGTGACGGCGAGCGAAGCTGTGAGGGCGAGTGATCTGTTGTCACAGTCAGCGCACCGCCGTCAGCGAGGCCACGATCTCTGTGTGCCTGCAGGCTGGTAAACTCCTGTGTCGGGAGCTCGTATTTAATCGCCGCTGATGACACAGCAGCGGATGGCTAGCGGCGGCAGCAGTCTGATCTGCGACAAACGCTTTGTCTACGACAAACCAGAGCAGCAACAGAACGCCTCTGACGACCTTTTGCTGTTCGAATAGCCTACGAAGTGGCTCAAGAAAGGCGTCCAATCTCTGGTTTAAAACTACGATCACTAGTGACAGCTCGTATAGAAGCTTCTCTTCAAGCATGTCAAAAGCGTATGCGTTTATATGAAACTCAAATATTATCAAAAAAATTCCACATCGTTTATAAACGGCCATTACCGGTTTTATATGGTGCGTCTCAAATTTGCAATGGATTGACCAATTCGATGGTTTGAAGGCCGCGTACCAGGTGCTTCGGTGCTAGCGATGCCAGATTTTACGAGGTGCATTGAAGTTCTAAGGCCTCCGATTTTTTTTCTAATTAACTACTCACCCGAAATCGATGACACTGGCGTTACTTCTCGACGTAATCGCCCTGCAGACGTACACATTTTTCACAACGCTGACGCCATGATTCCATTGCAGCGGTGAAGGCTTCTTTAGGAGTGTGTTTTGACCACTGGAAAATCGCTGAGGCAATAGCAGCACAGCTGGTCAGTGTGCGGCCACGGATAGTGTCTTTCTTTGTTGGAAAAAGCCAAAAGTCACTAGGAGCCAGGTCAGGTGAGTAGGGAGCATGAGGAATCACCTCAAAGTTGTTATCACGAAGAAACTGTTGCGTAACGTTAGCTCGATGTGCGGGTGCGTTGTCTTGGTGAAACAGCACACGCGCAGCCCTTCCCTGACGTTTTTGTTGCAGTGCAGGAAGGAATTTGTTTTTCTAAACATTTTCGTAGGATGCACCTGTTACCGTAGTGCCCTTTGGAACGCCATGGGTAAGGATTACGCCCTCGCTGTCCCAGAACATGGACACCATCATTTTTTCAGCACTGGCAGTTAACCGAAATTTTTTTGGTGGCGGTGAATCTGTGTGCTTCCATTGAGCTGAGTGGCGCTTTGTTTCTGGATTGAAAAATGGCATCCACGTCTCATCCATTGGCACAACCGACGATAAGAAAGTCCCATTCATGCTGTCGTTGCGCGTCAAAATTGCTTGGCAACATGCCACACGGGCAGCCATGTGGTCGTCCGTCAGCATTCGTGGCACCCACCTGGATGACACTTTTCGCATTTTCAGGTCGTCATGCAGGACTGTGTGCACAGAACCCACAGAAATGCCAACTCTGGAGGCGATCTGTTCAACAGTCATTCGGCGATCCCCCAAAACAATAACTCTCCACTTTCTCGATCATGTCGTCAGACCGGCTTGTGCGAGCCCGAGGTTGTTTCGGTTTGTTGTCACACGATGTTCTGCCTTCATTAAACTATCGCACCCACGAACGCACTTTCGACACATCCATAACTCCATCACCACATGTCTGCTTCAACTGTCAATGAATTTCAATTGGTTTCACACCACGCAAATTCAGAAAACGAATGATTGCACGCTGTTCAAGTAAGGAAAACGTCGCCATTTTAAGTATTTAAAACAGTTCTCATTCTCGCCGCTGGCGGTAAAATTCCATCTGCCGTACGGTGCTGCCATCTCTGCGACGTATTGACAATGAACGCGGCCTCATTTTAAAACAATGCGCATGTTTCTATCTCTTTCCAGTCCGGAGAAAGAAATCGGAGGCCTTAGAACTTGAATGCACCTCGTAATAAAGAGTTCATTCTTCATGCAGACGCTTCGGCCACAGGAGTTGCTGCTGCACTTTTAGAGGAGTGCGTGGGCAGACGGCGTCCCATCGCTTATGCTTCTAAATCGCTTACACATTAAGAAGAAGTATCAGTTTACGAGCTGGAGGCGTTAGCGGTAGTGTTTGCCACCGAAAAGTTCCGAATGTATCTTCAACACCGGGCCTTTCTACTGAAGACTGATTCGGGCCCTGAGCTGGGCTACAGGCACATCGTGGCGTATAGGAAGTCGTGTGGAGGGCAGCACGTTTGTCAGCTTTTGAGTTCACTGTTAACACGTTTGGTGTTCCAAATATGTCTTGGCTGGCGTGCTAAGTAGGATACTCGGGGATGAGGAAGTTTCGGTGGAGGAAGTCTTGGAACAGAAATAGTGGGCGTCATACTATCTGACTGTACTAGTGTACTCAGTGACCTAAAGGGGCAGCAGGGCGCCGATAACGAGTTAAGGTGGAGGATCAGTGAAGGTGTGGATGTAAAAACGTACATTCTCAGCGGAGACGCATTATATTCCTCAGTGAAAGGTAAAAGTGGACAGGGAACTGTAAAGGCCAGGGAACTGATACCCAATGTCTTTAAATATTACCACGAGATACCAGTAGGGAGTCACTTAGGTTTGTTTAAGACATGGACAAAAATATGGGAACATTTAGTATGTAAAGGCTTGGGTAAGGATATACGGCTCATTGTTGTGAAGAAAAAAATATGTGCTCTGAGTAAGCCACGCTCTGGCCTCTGGCGAGGATTACTAATGACTGAAATTACTGAAAGGCCTATAGAAAGGGTACATGTGTATGTCGCTCCTTTCCCGCACTCACGTGAAGGCATTCTATATGTGCTGGTGGTCGTTCATGCGTTTACGCACCTTTGTTAGTTGTCTCTGATGCCGAGGACCACCACGAAAAAAAAACGTCAAGTCGTAGGAGGCTATTTTTGGGTCCTCTGGTCCGTGTTGGATTCTTGTCTCAGACAACACTCCGACCTTTACGTCCTCAGGGTTCCGCACATTCTGCTTTGATTTCGGCATTTGTCACACCACAACCACTCTGTATAACCCTAATCCCTCATTCTCAGACAGAGTGATCCGCAATTTGCGGTCCGCTCTGAGCGCGTACCAGGACAATGACCATACGATGTGGGACGCATCACTACCTAAGTTGGCCATGCCCCCAACGCTTCCGTCCTCGAAGTTCACAAGCAAACCCCGATTGATCTGATGTTCTCCTTCAAGACTAATAGCCAACTGTCCAATTTGCGGAGCATTAACGAGCTGCTTCTGGAGAACGTTGACGCTGCGCAAATCAGGGAAAGATGGAGAGAGCACGCGAAAATCTGAGGAACGGATGGAGCACAGGTACAACTCTGGTAGGCGAGTGACCTAACTTCGTCGGGGAATAGGGTGTGGTTCCGTAATTTTCAAGCTGCAAATAAGTGGGCGGAGGAAGCCATAGGGAAACTGAATCTTCTTGGCAGATTAAAACTGTGTGCCGGACCGAGACTCGAAACTTGCCTTTCGCGGGCAAGTGCTCTACCATCTGAGCTACCTACGCACGACTCACGCCCCGTCCTCACAGCTGTAATTCCTCTAGTACCTCGTCTCCTACTTTCCAAACTTCACAGAAGCTCTCCTGAGGACCTTGCAGAACTCGCACTCCTGGAAGAAAGGATATTGCGGAGCCATTGCTTAGCCACAGCCAGGGGGATGTTTCCAGAATGAGATTTTCACTCTGCAGCGGAGTGTACACTGATACGAAAGTTGTTGGCAGATTAGGAGACGAGGTACTGGCGGAAGTAAAGCTGTGAGGACGAGGCGTGAGTCGTGCTTCGGTAGCTCAGATGGTGGAGCACTTGCTTGCGAAAGACAAAGGTCCCAGGTTTCGAGTCTCAGTCCAGCACACAGTTTTAATCTGCCAGGAAGTTTCATATCAGCGCAGACTCCGCTGCAGAGTGGAAATCTCATTCTGGAATCGAAGGAAATTTGTTGCCACAGTATTGGTGGCCAAGGCAAGTTCTGCAGTTTGTAACTCCGGTTACCTTACCTGTAAGACATCCTGCATCCAAGCGAATGCTACGTTTGTACTTATAACAGGCTAAATGATTCCCAGAGGTCCTTGGTTAGACCGAGTCTAGTGTAGACCGAGCGTCCGGTACTGGTTCGCAGATTGCAGAGCTTGGTTTGTTTCTTGTGATGCTTAATTGCGTGCACATGGATTGCCTTCTGATAGTCGCAGACTGCAATTTAAAGTTCGACACCATACAAGCTGGCGTTCTGGCCGCTCGTGTGCTAGCTCGTTTGAAGGTGTCCTTGAGTAGAATCGTGACAGTCTGCTCTCATTTAGATGCACCCACCACTGCTACTGGAGGGAGCTGTTTCGACGGATCGGTGTTGGTCTTCTCGTCTCCTGATCCGTCCTACGCTGCTCAAGGTGGGGGGGGGGGGGGGAGGTGAGGGTGTGTCATTATCAACGTCAACTTCCGCATGACCGGTTAAATTTCCCGCCATGGTGCGCAACTGTACAACATCACGCCTCTGCTGCACGGGTCCGTGCCGTCCGCACCTGAACGAGTGAGTTGTGGTGGCCAGTGATGGAACGCGGCGGGATCAGGGACAGGGTCTCTTGGTCTTGAGTTTCAACCACTGAGTGGAGTTGATGCGTTAATCAGGATATACGGCAGTGAGACTGTGGTGCAATTTTCACCGTGCATTTGGTCAATACAAGTGACAATTGGCCGGAGTAAAGAAGTAACTGTGTATTGCAACGTGGTGTGGAATGGGAATTGCGGAGTCTGTGCGATTTCTACGTTTACATGTGGCATAGGAAACACAAGGAACGGAAGGTTAGCTGCTTTTCATGGATTGCTCACCTTATGCGATTAAACTTCACACAAAGGGGTGAGTCTGGGCGTGTGTTTGATTGTGATTCGCCGGTCACCTCGAATGAGAGTGTCCGGATGTTCCAACATTATGTCAGTCATACGATCGTTGTGTCACAACAGGATACACTGCAAGGATTCTTGGCAATTTTCACCTTCGTGTAGTTTTTATCTATTCTACTTTAGCACATGGAATGTATGTTTGGACAAGCATGGGTATGTTGTGTAGTGATTTGTTTGTGCCGCCATTGTCTCCGTTGGCTGGTCTCATTATTTCCCGTAATTTTTGTCAGATGAATGGTCATAATTCTCTTTATATATTTTCCAACTGCCGTTTTACGTTTGAAAATAACGACGTAGTTCCTTGAAACCGGTAATGTAACCATTTCTTTTTAAAGAAAAAACATTATGTATTGTGAGTATGGCTTCACTATTGTAGTATCAGATAAACATTTAAGCTTATGAATATCTGCGATGCTCTCTTGGAACGCACCTCCGTTAGAGATTACAATTTTAAGGATCACGTATAGCACCGCCACCTATCGGAAATTGATGAAACTATAGCGACTGACGCAGCAATATACCATGATGTCTCACAACAAATTACACATTTATTCAACTGCCATTGTAACATATACCTGCTCTTTTCAGGCATGATGAAGAATTTAACCTCTTGGCAACACTGATGTAATACTCAAGGAACTGTTACAACTTCTCCGAATTTAACCTCTTGGCAACACTGATGTAATTCTCGAGGGACTGTTATAACTTCTCCCACATTACGTCTGTATGTTACCTTCACAAGCAGCGTTTTGCTTTTATAGCACAATTTTTAATACCGTGGCGACTATTAGATTCCAGCACATGTTGTCACTGTGCTGCGAAGTGGGCAAGTTTTTGAATTCTATTTTTTTTTTCCTAACGATCTTTCCTGGATACGACAGAGTTCAGAGTTGCCTCTGTTTGTGAAATGCTTTTTAAAAGAGTTGCGTAACGCTTGCGAACAGTCCATTTCCGTCAGGTGGTGGAAAGTGCTGGCCACTATAAGTATTAAAACGCCTCGGAGATATCAACCATTATGGATACGAAATACTCATGCGGAGGGCAGGGATTCTTACTAGTTTTATTGCCTTATATACAATGTCTTCTGTCGATTCCCCACTTATGAACCACACTGTTGGGAATTCATCCCATGAAGAAATCTTCTTTTGTCGACCCTGTTTCTGCTTTTCCAATGCTTATCCTAAGAAATCAAGAATTAAAATTGGAGGGCTAGGGGATTCTTGACATGAGACTTTTTTCAAACATAATTACGTTTGCTTTCTTCCAAAATGTTAATGATACTCTTTCCCTCAATAAATACGATTTGTAGAGCTGTCACAAAACTGAGTAATATGCATACGAAGGCCAAGCAAAACTTCAGCAAGTTTGCTGCCAGGTACTGGTGATTTATTCCCTTTTAGTTTCAGGACTCTTTTTCTCATCTCCTCCTGTGCAAATGGAAAAACTGCCCCGTTTCCATTCTAAGCTTCCCCCCTTTTCAAAAATTTACATAATGCCACAGGAGAAAGTCTGCAGTCACTATATATATATATTACTCTTCTAACCGATAAAATTTCCGTTTTCTGTTAGACACGAATCATCCTCAGATCTATTTTATCGGTTAGAAGAGTAACCCGTCCAGGTATCAGCAAAATTAGCGTACTACGTCACAGGATGAACTGAGCAAATTTTTTTGGTAGTTGAAAGGGTTACCCTTGTAATCGGTACATTCAGATCTGAAGATGGTTCACGTTGAAACGGAACTGGTTATTTTAGATTATTAATGCAGTCAAGATTGATAAGAAATCTGTTACCCACATCTGTTTCGCTATTCTGTATGTTAACTAAATTCGTCCTCTGCAGTGCCGGCTGCAAAAAGAGTGAAAATGTTTAACTGTGCAAATTTCCCCCAGATTACTGTCGTGACGCCGTCTTAAAGTTGATAACACTGTCGAAAATATCATCTTTGACATGTGATTTTATTCGGCGTTCCCTCGGGCCGAAATATAGAGTACCTACCGTAAACCGGTCTCAGTTCTCCTTTCTTGCTTGCCGCTGGCGACGTCTAAACTGCTGCTTCAGGTATCTGCCTAGTCTGCGAGCTCTTTATTCCGCACGGGGTCTGGCTGATAGTGTTATTTTACTCTTCCGATCTGTGGTTTCAGTTTTTTCCTGATGACTGGTATTTCACCCTTCGTGAATTCTATTGTATTGCAGTGACGAGTTCTTGAGCTTTCGTGTCCATGTTGTTAACTCCTACCGTGCATAGAAAGCGGAAACTACTCTCCAGGTGGTTTCAGTTGACTTTCCTTAAGTTGTATAGAGTCTTGAAAGTGTTTAACGCATTGTCATATCTGAGTTAATTTCTACAGGAGTCAACCCCAAAAACTGTGGTAACACTGAGATCACTCTTGGTGAGGTCTGTTTCTAACTTTCTAACTTTCTGAAACGGACTGCTTGTTCATTAACTGTTGTGACATCTACTTTGGACTGCCCACCAAAACACACTTCATACATGGGATGATTTCCATGTCTGTTTACCACTTCCGTTTTAATTCCAAAATGACGTCCTGTAGTATAATGCCTCTTTTTGTCTTGCACTGTATTAAACCACAAAGGTGAGTTCGCATCCACGGCGGAGACAACTGGTTTCATCTGTACAAGTTGACTAATGCCTTTAAACTGGTCTACTTTCTGCTAAACTGGAAATACATTGAGACAAGGATCGAACGTCCGAACTTCCATACAGTTCATTACAGTATTTTTATATTTTTATACCATGGATTTTACAATTTATTACAATATTTTTATAACTTGGATTTACTTACTGAATATGGTTTTATACCAAGTGTGACGACCAGAGCTCGGAGTTACATCCACTACAAAGTATGAATATATGCATGCACCTTTGCACTAAAACTCCGGCAAATATGCTCGATAAACTTTAAAGTATGCCTAAAAAATAAATGACGTTATTTAAGTTTTCTCACATTCATTAATTTTGATGAAGTAATCAAATGTATATTTATTCTAAAGCTCAGTCAGTAACAAAATAAATATTTATTACGGTCTCTCTCTCCCTCTGTCTGTCTGTCTCTCTCTCTCTCTCTGAATCTGTTTTAGCATTAGTTATTTTCATTGCAATAAATAATTAAATATTTTCGAGCATTTCTGGAAGAGACGATTTCGTTCTGTCACTTAAAATATTTTTATACGTCGAGACCATACTCCCTACTTCACACAAAGTCAGAGGATAGTACCGAAAAGAAACTAAGCCACTTACAGAAGCAGCATCAAGTTGTTCTTCAGATTCTCCTTGTAGCATCTTATTCGCTTCTCGAAGGAACAGTGAACCTATATTTCTTGCTTCATTTTTCTCAATTTTGTTGCGAAGACAATTCCCTATTTCTCCTGCTATATCTCTGAAACATGGACCATGCCGTTGGTGGGGAGGTTTGTGTGCCTCATAAATACAGATAGCCGTAACGTAGATGCAACAACAACGCAGTAGCATCTGTTGAGAGGCCAGGTAAACGCTTGGATGTTGAAGAGGGGCAGCAGGCTTTTCATTAGTTGCAGGGCAACTGACTAACCTGGCCTTGTAACATCAATCAAAACGGCCTTGCTGTGTTGGTACTGCGAATGGAAAACTACAGCCGTAATTATTCCCAAGGGCATGCAACTCAACTGTATATTTAAATTATGATGGCATTCACCTTGTAAAGTATTTCGGAGGTAAAATAATACCCCATTCTGATCACCGGGCGGGTACTACTCAGGTGAACGTCGTTACCAGGAGAAACAAAACTGGCGTTCCACTTATCGGAGGATGGGATTTCAGATCCCTTAATATAGCAGATAGGTTAAAAAATTTAAATGGAAATGGGTAGGTTAAAGTCAGATATAGTGGGAATTAGTGATGTTTGGTGGCAGGAGGAACAGGGCTTCTAGTCAGGCGAATACAGGTTTATAAATACAAAATCAAATAGGGGTAACGCAGTAGTAGGTTTAATAACGAGTAAAAGAATAGGAACGTGGATAAGCTACAATGAACAGTGAATGCATCATTGTAGCCAAATAGAGACGAAGCCCACACACACCACAGTAGTGCAAGTTTATATGCCAACTAGCTCCGAACATGACGAGCTAATTGAGAAATGTGTGATGAAACAGAAGAAATTATTGAGATAATTAAAGAAGCCAAAAATGTTTCATGGGGGACTGGGATTCGAAAGAAAAAGTAAGAGAAGTAAAAGTAGTAAGTGCATATGGACTGAGGGAGAGAAATGAAAGAGGAAGCCACCTGGTAGAATTTTTCACAGAGCATAATTTAATCATAGCTAACACTGATTTAAGAATCATGAGAGAAGGTTTCGGTGGAAGACACCTGGAGACACCTGAAAGATTCAGATTGAGAGATTTAGGAACCAGATTTTAAATTGTAAGACATTTCCGGGGGCAGATGTGGACTCTGACCATAAGTTATTAGTTATCAACGGCAGATTAAAACTGAACAGATTGCAAAAAGGCAAGAATTTAAGAACAGGGGACCTGTATAAACTGAAAGAACCAGAGATTGTATAGGGTTTCTGAGGGAGCGTTAGGGGATGATTGATAAGAAAATGGGAAAGGAACTTAATAGAAGAAGAATGGGTAGCTCTGAGAGATGAAATAGTGAAGGCAGCAGAGGGTCAGGTGGGTAAAAAGACAAGGGTAGCAGAAATAATTGCGTAAAACAAGAGATATTGAATTTAATCTATGAAAGGAGAAAATATAAAAACTCAATAAATGAAGTGGGCGAAAGGGAATACAAACGTCCAAAAAATGAGATCGTCTGCAAGTGTAAAATGGCTATGTGGGAATGGCTAGAGGAGAAATGTAAGGAAAAAAGCATGTATCACTAGGGGTAAGATACTGGCTACAGGAAAATTAAAGAGAGCTTTGGAGAAAAGAGAACGACTTGTTAAGTGTAGTTCAAAGGAAAGAAGGAAAAGCATCAAGGTGGATGGACTATATAGAGGGTCTATACAAGGGAGATATACTTGAGGACAATATTATGGAAATGGAAGAGGACGTAGAGGAAGATGAGAAGGGAAGTTTGATACTGCAGGACGAAATTGACAAAGCACTGAAAGACCCTGGGAGTCGACAACATTCCATTAGAGCTACTAATAGCCTTGAGAGAGCCAACCGTGACAAGATGGCTCTGAGCACTGTGGGACTTAACATCTGAGGTCATCCGTCCTCTAGACTTAGAACTACTTAAACCTAACTAACCTAAGGACATCACACACATCCCTGCCCGAGGCAGGATTCGAACCTGCGATCGTAGCAGCCGCGTGCTTCCGGACTGAAGCGCCTGGAACCGCTATACCACAGCGGCCGGCCCGACGCCATAAACATGACAGATTGAACCATCTCAGGTCAGATAAGTGCTTGCGCAAATATTGAGATACTGTTTAACTCTGAAGTTCAAGGTCCTCTTATAGATGTGGCAAATATAAAAAAGTATGTGTAATTCTGAAAACGGAAGTGAGCCGATTAGTCTGAAATCAGAGCGCGAAAGTGTAACTAGTAGTAATTCAGGCTAGGGGAATGAATGTGGGGAACATATGATGTCTCAGCTAATGCAAATGATCCAGTGAATGGCAAATAATATCAGTACAATTCGAACAGTTATGGGCAGTTTGCAAACACTTACGAATACCATTTGGACTGATATGGGTACAATGCGAACTTTAATAGGTTACGCTGGGAAAGAGGAAGTTGAAAAGATTATGGCTAACCTTGAAAAAGCAATTGATGATAAATTAAAATGTGTCCGAGTGGATATGAGGAAAATTACAAATGAAGTTGTAATAGTAAAATCTAAAATCGAATCAATGGACAAAGGTCTTGGGGAACAAATGGATAAGATACAGATGGAACTTGCGGGCAAGGTAAGCGACTGTATGTTCAGATGTTCAAATGTGTGTGAAATCTTATGGGCCTTAACTGCTAAGGTCATCAGTCGTTAAGCTTACAGACTACTTAACGTAACTTATCCTAAGGACAAACACACACAACCATGCCCGAGGGATGACTCGAACCCCCGCCGGGACCAGCCGCACAGTCCATGACTGCAGCGCCTTTAACCGCTCGGCTAATCCCGCGTGGCTAATCGACTGTACAAAAGCGCAAGATGCTGATAAAAGTTATGTAAATTTAGCTATTAGTGACATGGCCAATAGTGTAGGTGAGGGGTAGAAAGATGTGGAAAAAATTAAAGATAAAATAGAGTCCTGTATCGCTAGTGAAAATCACTAGTGAAAATGAATTTAAGAAAGAAATGCAACAGATAAAAAGTGATTTAACAGGTCACGCCGGCTGTAAATATCCCTTGGACAAATACCGGATCTGTGAAATGTTACACAGATGACGGAAGATACCACCCAGTTAATTACTTGCCTGTGTGTAGGGACGCTTTTCTTCACAGCATATCGGACAAAGTGAAAATAAAATACGTTAAACGGCATTTTGAGGGAGACCCACAGTCTTGGGCAAATGTTAAATGTAGTTCTTACGAATCGTATGAATAGTTCAAAAAGTGTTTTTTGAATAAATTTTGGAGCGATGCAATACAGACACGGATCCAAAATTAATTTTTAAACTGTCCGAGTTACAGGTACGGTAACGGGACGATGAGAGATTTTTGCAAGCTCGAACGTGGCAAGCTTATGCACACGAAACATCCGTTGGGGGTTTTAACGGAAATCACCACTTTGAAAAGGCGATTACCTGAAAATTTGCAGTGGGATCTTATCCATAGTCCATGTGATTCCGTGGACGAATTTCCAGAATTCGTAGAAAAATTATAGAGGTCTTTGAAGTTCAAACCTCAGAGCAAACTGGGTGGAAGTTATCAAAATGGGAATCCAGAAAATCATCACCAAAATAATAATCATGAGATAAATCAAAGGACTTCTCAGGGAGATAGTAGCTGGAATGAGCAGAATAGTTGGAGAGCGAACGGAAATGATAACTTCTGTCAACGGGACTGAAGTACAGAATGCAGATTTGACGGGGGGAAATTCACGCGAAATGCAATCGCGTAACAACCGGTCGTGGAACTGATGTTCGCCTCATCTCAGATCCGGGGAAGACGATATAAACAGGCGATGAAAAGGACTGGAGATAATAGTAATGGTAGAAATGTTGATAGGTTTGGAGAAAGGCAGTTAATATGTAATATAATGTATGTTAAAGAGGAAGGCTATATAGATGGCTCGTTCAATGAAAGGCCGTGCGAACGGGGGAAGCATAGATTTGTGAGAGATTTAAGGAAATGTAATGGGAATAAATTTGCGGGGAATGAAGTTAGTCATGAATGTATAATGAATGAGTGTGTAAATGGTAATGAATGGAAAGATTCAGTGGTTCAAAAAGAAGTTAAAGAGGAGGTGAATTTAGTGAAAGAAAATTGTGTGGAGAGTTCTGAAGAGGTGTTAGCAAATAGTAGCAATTGCAGTAAGGAAGGTGGTCTCGTAGCAAGTATCTGTGAGTCGTCGAAAAGCGTCGATGTTAGTGTGGGTGGCGAAGCTTTGGTCTCGCCAGCTGCAAGTCAGGGTGATTGTGTTTCTGAGGAAAGCGTCAGTGTTAGTAATGGAGGCTTAGCGTTGGTCTCGCCAGCAGCTGAAGTTAAAAATGTATCGGCGGAGGTAGATGATTTATGTTTAAAGGAAGAGAGTAATGATATTTTATATAGTGATGTAAAAGCTACTGGTATTGATACTTCGGATGAAGGAATTTACGCCTTCCTAGTCACGAATGAAGGCGAAACAAAAGTAATTGATGAATGTGTGGATCTAAAGCTTTTGCCAGAGTGTGAATGTGAGAATGTATGCAAAATAATATCGGGAGTTACAGGTGTGTAGAAATGGCAGTGTGTGCTGATTTTTGTACGATCACAGCGGAACGTAGCAAAATTGTACGCCAAGGTAGAAGTAATTTTTGTGATGTAACTGCGACGAATGAAGTTGAGTACGATTCAGATGACGTTAATTTGTTGACGGAGGAAAGTCAGGTTCCGCATGTGAATTTTTGTAGTGATTTAAAAGGTGTATCAGCATATAAGGTTGCTGGGATGAATACTTATGGTGATGATGGCTTAGGCATCGATGTATTATTGCAGGAAGAAAAAGTTTTTAACAGTGAATTGATATGTAATTTTGTTGAAGCTGCGAGTGTCGATACTTTGGAGGGGAAAACCAGTAAAGTTGTGCATGCTGTGGGTGGTGAATCGGCGAAATGTGTGAAAGAACTAACAGAAAATATGGAGAGGGCGGATATAATAGTGTGGATGGGGATCATTTGTGTAATGAAGTTCGTACGAATTGGTATATGAAGAAGGAGTGCGATTTTAATGTGAATGATTGGCTGCGACACGGCCGCGGTGGTCTCGCGGTTCTAGGCGCTCAGTCCGGAGCCGCGCGGCTGCTACGGTCGCAGGTTCGAATCCTGCCTCGGGCATGGTTGTGTGTGATGTCCTTAGGTTAGTTAGGTTTAAGTAGTTCTAAGTTCTAGGGGACTGATGACCACAGATGTTCAGTCCCATAGTGCTCAGAGCCATTTGAAACATTTTTTGATTGACTGCGACAAACATGATTTGCGCGAGGCGAGGCACGGTGAGATGGCAGACATGGCACAGACCGTCTGCTCGTGAATTTTCTCCTATCGCTGGAAAGAAGACAGTTCTCTGTGCCTCTCGACGACCAAGTCCGTCTACTGTATCTCCCGGCTAAGAGGTGCTTACTACGGCCTAACGAGGAAGCGTCTGATACGTTACTCTCCTGCTCCTTCTTTGTGTGGTACCATTGGTATATCCTGGGCAGTGTACTTTATTTAGCCAAAACGAAACCTCCTAAGGATTTTGTCCTAGAAGGATCAGTGGCAACTGTTTTGGAAGATTCCCAACTCCGACCTATCCGAACTCCTCATTCCAGCAACTTGCCAGTGCGGCCCTACGACACATGATCGTTCCCATATATTCCGAGATGGGGCCTATTAAACCGCTTTCCGCCAAAAACCGTAACTTTGTCTCCTCACTGTTTACGCTCAAGATGTCAGCGACCCGTCGAGACTAGCCACAGGACTCGCCTGTGCTGGCGCCCTTCGGCTACTGCACAATCCAGCTTGTTATCGAACGGAACACGCCATTTGCGTAGATGGTCTGTCATTCGAAGAAACCCCTGTACTCGTATTGTTGGATCAGAAGCCGAGTAGCACCGTGGCGTAGTGGTTACGATACTGTATTTTTGCAAGTAGGGTCGTGCGTTCGAAACTCACCTGGACTGTACAATTTTAATTTCTATATTCGGTTCGAGTAAATTCTAGAAGTATCCACAAATGTCAAGAATCATTGTACTAGAATGTTCTGTAGCCGTATATATACTGTATGTGTTCTGGCCGGAGGCAGTTCACTCCTCGCTCTTGTATGTGCAAGTGCTGAATAAACCTTCGTCATTCATGTAATTACATCTTCTTCTACGAGACATTATTCTGGTGGAAACGCTGGGTAGTGGAACTTGTGATAGCGCACATTGTCGACGACACAGTGCCTCCCGCAGAGCCGCCGTTTACATGGCGAGAAACCAGAGTTCAAGCCATATTCAACAGATCGCAAAATCTCGGAGACAGAAGAAGAAGAGGGCATTACGATGACAGCAACTGTGTGCCACCACATGAGACATCCTTCTGGGTTCTCTGGTGACGATGGCAAAGATCCAAACATGTGGCTGAAGGTATATGAGCGTATTGACAAATTTAACAAATGGGATGACACCCTGTGTTTGGTTAACGTATTTTTCTACTTGGAGGGCACTGCAAGCAATTGTATGAGAACAACGAGGAGAAGTTCACAAGCTGGGAACTGCACAAGTATTTCGGCGACACACAACGATGGAAGTGCAGGGTACAGCGTCCAGGAGAAATTACAGCATCCTACATTCAAGACGTCTTGGAGCAAGTATCAAGCCCTAATCACGGAGGAGGTTTCGACAGTAGAGGACTTCACAAAATGGTGCCAGTACGTCGAGACCATGCATCAAAAAAGAATTACACGCAAGAAGTTTGAACGGCTTCCAAACGTCGTATCGATGACTGTGATGGAGAAAGCAACTGATTTAACAAGTTACTGAGAAAGGAAATTCAGAAGGCACTTGGATTGCACGGCCATAAAAAACCGTGACGCTTCAAGACGTCATAAGAGAGGAAGTGGAACAGACATCAAACCCAATCTCTCGTCCTTTATTTCCCTTTAAAACGGTGAAAAAGTCGTGACCCAGGCGGAGTTACGTTCCTACAATGCCGCATGAGGAACCTGTTTGGGCACCAAGGAAGACTGACGTCTGAATGACCCAGGA
Organism: Schistocerca cancellata; assembly: GCF_023864275.1. Lineage (NCBI taxonomy): Eukaryota > Metazoa > Arthropoda > Insecta > Orthoptera > Acrididae > Schistocerca > Schistocerca cancellata. Next base: position 981,920,457 of record NC_064626.1, on the reverse strand, counting down.
TAACCAACCAGTATGTTTCCACTGTGGACGACCGGGACATTTGGTGCACTATTGTCGGAAAGGCGGCGGATATTTGATGAAGACCTATCTTAGCCGACACCAACTCCGGGACGACGAAGATGAACAATAAGATGTGGGTGCAGGCAGACGTACGTTACCATCGCCGCAAGCAAGCCGCTGAGGAGGACGCTCCCCAACACGCCGACCAAAGTCTCCATCGCCGTTTAGAAGCTCTAGCCGATCGCCTCGCCAACGCAACTTAGAAAACTAAAGAGTGTGACCTTCCTTGGAGGTGAGGCCGCCGAAGAGAAAAATCCTCCACCATCGATTACTACAAAATTGATAGCAAACTACGTCGATATCCTCATGGACCAGCTCAAGCTCTTGTGGTCTCAGGAGCACCATATTAATTCATTTCGGAGAAGTATCGCCGAGCCGACAGTTGCAGAAAACCGTATTCATCGACAACAAAACATCTCTGCTGAATATGGCTCATGGGAAATATGTAAAACCTACAGGAAGATGTACCATTCATGTGGTATAAGTGCCCATACACAGCCCTTAGAATTCATCGTCTTACAAGAATGTAGTCATGACGCCATTATCGGATGGGACTTTTTGAAAGCTTCTCAGGCAAGACGAGATGAGATACTGTGGACAGGAAGATGCGCATCCGAGTGTGTGGAGACTATGTGTGCTGGATGAAGTGATCATTCCGGCAGTCAGCGCCAGAAAGGTAACTGTCACGTTTCATTCCATGCATCAACCCATGGATCGTGTAGTGGATGTAAGAGAAGCATACCACTGAGGAATAACTTGGTCATCCCAGCCTCTGTCGTCTCATTTAAGAACAGATTAGGTCAATTGTGGTTAGTTAACTGTCGCCGCGAACCGCAGATCTTTCCAAGATGCATGTGCGTAGCAAACGCTGAACCGTTAATTGAAGAACAACTGAGCGTTATAGAAACCTCCCATGCTGAGTCTGTGGGCGAAATTAGCGCTACCACTACGAGACAAGATCTTCTAACTCGACCATCACCAGATCTCACTAAGGAACAACAGAAGAAGTTGCTTGACATTCTTCAAGAGTTCTCTGAATGCTTCAATCCACAGGTGAAGAGCAAATTAGACAAATCGACGGTGAAGCACCGGATTAGCACTGGAGACCATCAACCAATACGCCAGAGAGCTTACCGTGTGTCAGCAACGGAACGTAGCATAATTAGCGACGCGGTAGAGAAAATCATGAAGAATGACATCATTTAACCTTCGCAGAGCTCATGGTCGTTACCAGTAGTCCTCGTCAGGAAGAAAGATGGCAATTGACGCTTTTGTGTTGATTATAAGAAGCTTAATAAGATAACTAAAAAGGAAGTTTACACTCTTCCACGAACTGACGATACTCTACTGTATATTGTCTGAAGGGGGCTAAGTTTTTCTCAACCATGGACATGTACTCGGGATACTGGCAAATCGAAGTAGATGAGGCTGATCGTGAGAAAACCGCATTCATCACCCATGTGGGCCTGTATGAGTTTAAGGTAATGCCGTTTAGTTTGTGTAATGCACCAGCAACTTTTCAACGGATAATGGATAATCTTCTAAGGCACTTGAAGTGGGCGATGTGTCTTTGTTATTAAGATGACATTATAGTGTTCTCAGAGACATTTCATGAGCATATAAATAGACTGAGGGCCGTTCTTAAGTGTTTCCAACAAGGCGGACTGAAACTTAATCCAAGAAAGTTTCCCTTTGGAGCAAAGGAAATCAAAATACTTGGATACCTTGTGTTAAACGAAAGTATGCGGGCAGACCCAGAAAAGGTGAAATCTATAACGAAACTTCCTATTCCTAAAAATATTAGAGATGTGAGAAGCTTCCTCCGATTATGTTCCTATTACCACGGTTTTATCAAAGACTTCTTTGAATCAAAGCCAGGCCACTCCAAGAGTTGTTAAAAGCTGATGCTAAATTTATATGGGGTGGTACTCAACATAATCCTTACGATGTGGTGCGAAAAGCTGTGTCGACTGACACTGTATTTGGTCTGTGTAATGAGAGAGCACCTACAGAACTACACTCACATGCCACCGGATATGGGATCAGTGTTGTTCTGGTGCATATTTTGGATGGAAAAGAGAAGGTTGTAGCATATAGTTGTAGGACACTTACAAAAGCCGAGAGAAACTACTAAACTGCAGAATGAGAATGTCATGCTGTGGTCTGGACCATGTTAAAATTTCGACAGTATCCCTATGGTAAGCCATTCACAGTTGTTACAGACCATCATTCACTTTGTTGGTTGACAGGCCTTAAGGATCTAACAGGACGACTCGTCAAATAGGCACTAAGTCTTCAAGAGTATGATATTACCATAGTGTACAGAAGAGGAAGAAAACACCTAGATGCCGACTGTCTCTCAAGAAACCCTGTGCAAGACCATTAAGACTTTGAGGACGATAGTGACTGTCTCGCTGCACTCCAGGATCTCTCTGCTGAGCAGAAGGACGCCAAGATATCTCAAATTAGCCGACCGAAGTGGCCGCGCGGTTCTGGCGCTGCAGTCTGGAACCGCGAGACCGCTACGGTCGCAGGTTCGAATCCTGCCTCGGGCATGGATGTGTGTGATGTCCTTAGGTTAGTTAGGTTTAACTAGTTCTAAGTTCTAGGGGATTAATGACCTCAGCAGTTGAGTCCCATAGTGCTCACAGCCATCTCAAATTAAGCTTGCTTTAAATCGGTCAGAGGATGTGAAAGGACAATTTAAGGTAATTAATGGATCACTTTGCAAGAAAAACTTTGATCCGTTTAGAAAGAGGTGGCTACCAGTGATTCCTAAACACAAGTTCTACAGAAATTCCATGACACACCTGAGGCCGAACATTTAGGATTTATTAAGAAATACGATAGACTCCGCAAGAGATTTTTCGGGCCAGGACTATGCATCTCACTGTCGAGAGTGCCAGAGGAGAAACTCAGTTCCTCAGAAACCACCTGGCCTACTCATACCAATTCCACCAGCCGAAAAGCCTTTCCAGCGTGTTGGGATTGACCTCCTCTTACGATTTCCAACGTTTGCTAGTGGCAATATATGGATTATTGTTTGCACTGATCACCTGACACGCTAAGCCACTACAAAACCCGTGAAAACAGCCAAAGCATCAGAGATATCCAAAGTCATCGTGGAAGACATTGTATTAAAACACGGTGCCCCAAGCTCGTTAATTACTGATCGAGGGAAAGTTTTTCAATCAAGTCTTGTGACAGAGATAAACCGTCGGTGCAACATTAATCGTCAGACGAAGACTACCTACCATCCGCAAACTAACGGTCTTACTGAACGCCTTAATAAGACCTCGGCCGACATGATATCAATGTTCTTCGATGTTGAGCAGAGCAACTGGGATGAGGTGCCACCTATCATGACGTTTGCCTACAACACCGCCAAACAAAACACCACAGAGAGACATTTCCACTATTGCAATTTCGGCCTTAAGACATTGTCAAATGCAGATGTTTGGTTTTAAGCCATGTCTGCTTCATACAAAAGTTAAAGTTAAATAAGACACCACAGGATTTACGCCCTTTTACTGGCGCATAGGCGTGAGGCGACTATGACGACGCCCGGGTTCCCGGGTTCGATTCCCGGCGGGGTCAGGGATTTTCTCTGCCTCGTGATGGCTGGGTGTTGTGTGCTGTCCTTAGGTTAGTTAGGTTTAAGTATTTCTAAGTTCTAGGGGACTTATGACCACAGCAGTTGAGTCCCATAGTGCTCAGAGCCATTTTTTGACTATGACGATGGACACTGTGGTTCCGTTACATCCTGATGACGTGGACGACGACTACACCGGCCAGGTGTTAACCAGAGATGAGGAAGATGGGCAGTTTGCTCGACTCCGCACGCTACAGGCTCAAGAAAACGATAGCCGAAGATATGACGCGAGCCACCTCCATGTTTTCTATCAGCCTGGTGACCTCGTTTGGATATTCACTCCTGTTCAGGGGATTGGTCTCTCTGAGAAGCTCCTCAGGCGCTACTTAGGGCCTTATAAGGTTGTAAGACAGTTGTCTAATATTACTTATGAAGTTGAAGATTTCGACCCCGACCCAAGACGACGAAAGATCAGAGATAAGGACCACGTCCTTCGAATGAAGCCCTATAAGGACCCTGCAACCCAGGGTAAATTCGAAGCTCCAGCGACAGGCAACAAGTGAAAAGGTGACGAAGAGCGCAGCTGCAAAAGAAGTTCTAAGAAGATCACCGCCAGGACGAGAATCAGTCACCACGAGTCGGAGTATGCAGGACCGATGACTAGGACGATGTAACACCGAGACGCTGTTACTTTAAGGGGGGAGCAGTGTCTTATTACAAGCTGATTGGCACCGTGGTGTAGTAGTTTTGATACTGAACTGTTGCTTGGAGGGTCGTGAGTTCGAAACTCACTTGGACTGTAAAATTTTAATTTCTATATTCGGTTCGAGTACATTCTTAAAATATCCACAAATGTAAAGAATTACTGTAGTGGAATGTTCTGTAGCCGTATATATACTGTATGTGTTTTGGCCCGAGGCAGTTTGCTCCTCACTCATGTATGAGCAAGTGTTGAATAAACCTTCGTTAAGTGTAGTTAGTGTTCGTCATTAAGCTAATTACGCCTTATTCTACGTGACAATATTCATCAAATGGCGAAAGACAGGACGAGTTCGCTGAACTTAGCACGCAAATGTGTTATTTTATGAGTGTGGCTAATTCTGTCAAAGACGAACGCCGCTCTCTGCTGGAGTGAATACGACAGTTGGCGACCGCTTACAGGACTCAGGTGACCGGTGCTACCACGTAGGGCATGTCTAGTCAGCCGCCTTGGCTTCTGAAGACAGGCCAAGGAGAGCAGAATTTGAGAGTTTTCTGTTTTCACTCTGTGCCAACTACCAGAGTAAATGAAACATACATTTTAGAGTCAAGAAAACTTAAAGGAAATCCTCTACAACCGTCAGCCACTCTCAGGGATAATACCGTTCTGTTGCACAAACGTCGGAATTTGTTGATTAATTAAGCCATTCCTATGTCCTGGAGTTGACCTGGTTGGTCAGCTGTAGATGTAGTTTAAGAAGTTCTCTAGTCGAGTCTAGGCACCAGCGAATAAAACGTATTGTTTCACGAACCTTGGCCAGGCTGACACGTTTCTTGATTCTTTTGGCTGCCGCTAAATCAGTGTGATGCGTCACTTTGGCGAAATTGGGCGCCCCAAGCTCTTCACGGCATCCTATAAGGAATGCAGATGTACTCAGTAAACGGTTCCCCCTGTGACGCAGATTGTAATGTCTTTTCATGCTGCGATACATCTCCTCCCCGTAAAGGTATGTGATGTGATTCTTCTATTTCTCCCGATGTACTTCATGGCGAAAGAGTGAACAGCCGGGTGTTAGTGTCCAACGGGCACAATATTTCGCCAAGCGACCACGTTGCCATCATCAGATGCGCTGACGAACTGACTGGCGAGGCGCAACCGTCGGATGTCGGACTTTCATTTCCACCCCCCCCCCCCCCCCCACCCTTTTCCAGGTGTTCCGAACACGGTCTGCGCCCAGGGGCGCGTGCCGGTGGCGTCTTCTTAGTATCTCTGCCTGTTCTCGAAGTCAGTTCGTGGTGGGATACCTTCTTTTAATCACATTCAAAGCGGGTTCCCAGGACTTACTAAGGATGTAACCGCTGCCTAGATTTATCAGCGGTTCCCGTACTTGAATCTCGGTAGATTGTTTAACCGCAGTGGAACAGGCAGCTGCACGACTTCCACCTAAAGCAGCTGAAGAAGTACGTAGCGAAATCTGTTGTGTTCTCACGCGAACTAAACCAGTGAAACCGAACATCTGTGGCATGGAGAGGGCGGCCATAAGAGACCTACGATGATGATGATGATGTTTGGTTTGTGAGGCGCTCAACTGCGTGGTTATCAGCGCCCGTACAATTACCCAATCTTTGCTCAGTCCAATTTCGCCTCTTTCCTGGATGATGATGAAATGATGAGGACAACACCAACACCCAGTCATCTCGAGGCAGGTGAAAATCCCTGACCCCGCCGGGAATCGAACCCGGGACCCCGTGCTCGGGAAGCGAGAACGCTACCGCGAGACCACGAGCGGCGGACGAGACCTACGAGAAGACCCAGATATAGTGGTCTCACCAGCCGACAAAAGCAACGCAACTGTGATCCTAGCTCATGAGGATTACATTGAGAAAATGCGGTGCTTAGCGCTTATCGGAAGACCAACACTGATCCTACCAAGAGAGTGGAGAGGAAGACCATGAATCTTCTCAAAGAATCCGGCTTGCCAGACGATTTTGTGAAGAAGATACGACAGAGAGCATGGTTTCCACCGAGACTTTAAGGACTCCCGAAAGTACGAAAAGAGGGATTGTCTTTAGGCCCGTTTGTCAGCAACATTGGTGCTCCAACGTACTTACTTGCAAAATACCTGAAGTATATGGTTAGCCCTTACGTCGGAAAATGTCCACATCATATTCACAACTCAGTGGATTTTGTCGGGCGTCTAAGAACTTCAGATATCGTGATTCGCACATTCTTGTGAGTTTCGATGTCTCTCTCTTCACAAGGGAGCCTTTGCTGGAATCCTTGTAACTTATTGGTCAGAAATTTGACACAGAGACGACCAACCTCTTTAGGCACTTCCTGACGTCGACTTACTTTCTCTTCGTTGGTGGATACTACGAGCAGACGGAAGGAGTAGCCATCAGGAGTCCACTTTCACCAAACGTCGCCAACTTGTTCATGGAATATTTAGAGGAGGAAGCCCTGGATTCAGCGCAGTGGAAACTTACGTGTTTCTTTCTCTGTGTTGATGACACCTTTGTCTTATGGCCACATGGCAGAGACCGGCTGAAACGTTTCCTCATAAATCTCAATTCTATACACCAGAACATCACTTTTACCATGTAAGTCGATGTGAGTTGAGTGCTCCCCTTTCCGGATGTCCTGGTTAACATTAGGCCACAGCGTGTACCGTAGGAAGAGGTACACCGACCTTCACTAACACGCAAGCAGCTGCCACCATTCAGCACAGAGGAACGGCGTCCGCAAGACAATGGTTCACAGGGCCTGTACCCTGTCTGACGATGATAGCCTTAACCAAGAACTTGAACATCTGAGGTCGGTTTTGCGGAAAAATACTACACAGAGAAACAAATTCGGAGAGCTCTATGTCCCACACCGACTGTACAACCGGAGGAAACAGAAGAGGAAACACAGCAGGACGATGGCATATCATTTATTCCGTTCTGTGCCGCTTTATCGGGAATGATAGGTCGATTTCTTCCAAAACTTCAGCTGAAGACTGTCTTCCGCCCACCAATTAAGACACAGGCAATGCTTGGTAATCTCAAGGACGATCTAGAACAACGGAAATCAGGAGTCTACCAATTCTCTGCCAATGTGGCCTAACTTACATAGGTCAAACGGTGCGTATTATTGAAGATCGTTGCCAATAACGTCAGCGGCACACCAGACTGCACCAGCCTAACAAGTCGGCAGTTGATGAACATTGGCACTCGGAATTACACAGAATGAATTACGACCAAACCAAGGTTCTAACACAGATGTCCAAATACTGGGACTGGGTCATGAAAGAATCGAGTACGGGAAGCGCTGATCAATGGAGATAGCTGTTACATCCTTAGTAATGCCTGGGAATTCGCTTTGAATCTGATTAAAAGAAGAAAGAAGACATCCTACCACGAACTGACTTGAAGAACAGGCAGAGATACCAGGAAGACGCCGCTGGCACGCAAACCTGGGCGCGGACCGCCAACGGACCGGATGGTGGACGATCCGCGCCTGGGCGCGGCCCACGCTGGGAACATCCGAAGGGGGGGAGGAGATAAAAGCTCGGCGCTGGCGCCGGCGCCGGCGCCTCGGGAGTCATTCATCAGAGCACCTGATGATGGCTACGTGGTCGCTTGCCGAAATATTGTGCCCGTTGGACACTAACACCCGATTGTTCACCCATGAACTCTTTCGTCAAAGGGATCCTACCATGAAAAGATATGGCACCCCAGACCTTCACTCCAGGTTGTCATGTCGCATGGCGAGAGACAGTCAGTCTGTATCCCACCCCTAACTGAGAGGTGTCCAGACACGTCTTCGACCTGGAATCTCATTGAGTGGAGTAGAACTGTCTTCAGTGACGAGTCCCGCTTCGATCTCAGCCCTGATGACCAACGAATACTTGATATCGCCAAGGCACAAATACAAAAATATCATTTTAAATATTACATCCGCACACAGGTAGCATGTGGGAGCACACCAAAATGCAGCTTAACAGAATCAGAGTATGTGAGACTGATCCGACGTATCCATCTCAGTGTCTACGCCTACGCAGGGAATGATAATTCCATAATCCGGCTGCTCTTAGTCTAAGGACAGTGGTGGGCGATGACGCAGAATGTTGCAGAGATCAGTTACTTGCTCTCGGAAGGCAGGCGCTGATGTGAAGGGGTTACGATGTCTTTGGTGAAGAAGAGAGCGATCATCCCCGGTGGGAGCACACCAAAATGCAGCTTAACAGAATCAGAGTATGTGAGACTGATCCGACGTATCCATCTCAGTGTCTACGCCTACGCAGGGAATGATAATTCCATAATCCGGCTGCTGTTACTCTAAGGACAGTGGTGGGCGATGACGCAGAATGTTGCAGAGATCAGTTACTTGCTCTCGGAAGGCAGGCGCTGATGTGAAGGGGTTACGATGTCTTTGGTGAAGAAGAGAGCGATCATCCCCGGTGGTGGTCAGACTTGGTCGGCAGGTACAGTGACGACGAGTATACCCGCCATCACCCTCCTATCCAGTCAAACATTGGCCCAAAGCCACATCTGAACGTCCCAAAAATCAGAATATTGCACAACTCGACCAGCTTGTCATGACTCGAGTACGCGGCACCTTCGCGTTCCGGTCTACGCCCAATACATATCATACCTGGCTCAGCAGCAACAGTCAACAATAACAACATCAATGCATTCTAGAGTCTGTTGTTGCTGAGAACTGAAACTCTAATGTAATATGAGAATGTCCGCAAGTTCCAACAATGGAACAGTCACAGTGGTGAGCTGCTGGCCAGCACGCGACGATGATGCGATGACAGACGGCTCGACCAACGGCTCATCGTGCTTTTCTTCGCTGCCAGATATCCGTAAACATTCCGAAAGCACTTATGAATATCTATGAAGCTGCGGTTTTCCGTCCTAACAAAAAACTCGATGACAGCTCTCGGTCTGGTACGCACCTCCGCTACAGACGCCATTTTGAAGGCTACTTAGAACGCCGCCACCCATTGGAACTTGATGAAACAATAGGGACAGAAGCGGCAATATTCCATGATGTCCCGCAACAAATTCCTCATTTTGTCAACCGAAATTTGCCAAGAAAAAAATAAGTAGCATTAAACAATAAACGCCCCTCCTATTAGGTGATCTAGACACCTTTATTCACGAAATATCCAAAATGATAGCAAACTCTTTCTGGAAATTTATTTCCTTTATTAATAAGTGGCTAAGGCATACTTTATGAAAGTAGCGGACTTCCATCATTAACAGACTGAATCCATTAGCAAGGCTAGAGACGGTTTCACAGTATTAACGCGACGTTTCCTGGGGTCAATATTTTCTATTCGATTCTTATTATTTCCTTCTAATCCTGTTTGTTGCTGATTTATTTGTCACGTCTCGGTTTGATACGAAACCGAACACATTACGAAAACCTAGAATCATCGTATCCGCTTGATTACTTCTCTGCACTGGACTCGGACTATCACTGGTGAAGATCACGAGTTCGGTTTCGCATGATCGATGGCCCCGGAAGCTCCTTTGGCCGCTGCAGAGAAGCCTGCCGGAAGAGAGAGTGGCGCTGCGGCGCTTGCCCGCTGCGGTTCCTCTCCGGCCACGGGAAACCGGCGCTGTGGCGAGCAGCCTAAATTAACACGGCGCACCGGCGGGCCGCGGCGTGATTAATTGACCGGAGCCGGGATACTGTGCTGGCCGGGGCGCTGCCCACTGCTGCCGTCCAACCAGAAAACATTTGCCAAGACTGCACAGCCCGCGAGGAAAACGAGCAAAGTGCGGTCCCTTCGAATGTGGATGTGTAACAAATAAAGCAACACACGTTTTTCTCTGCCAAATTCTGTTGAACAAATAAGAAATTTGCTGTGGGGAGTCACGGAATATTCCCGCTTCAGCCCTTACGGCTTCATGAAATTCCGATAGGCAGTGGCACCTTACGTAGTCTTCAAAATGGCGTCTGTAACCGAGGTGCGTTCCAAGCAGACAGCTATCACCGAGTTTGTTTTGATGGAAAACCAGAGTATCGAAAATATTCAAAGGCGCTTGAAAATGACTGCGGAGACCAGGCAGTGAACAAAAAAAAAAAAAGGCACAGTGAGTTTCCGGGCGAGGGATCTGTCATTATCGCACTAAGGTCACGCAGACCTGCCTGAAATCCGTGTGCCGGCTGCTGCACACAGCTGCGACTCCTTCAGTGTCGGAACGTGAGGACACTCTCATTCGGGTAATTGACAGACCACAATAATGCGCATCATTGTAAAGCTGAACGTCTCTGTTGGTAGTACTGACTCACACGTCTGCCAGTTGGGGTACTCAAAAGTGGGTTTCCGCTAGATTCCTTGCCACCTAACAAAAGACGATAAAGAACAACGAAGATCCATACGTGCAGAACTGGTCGCACGTCACGAACCTAATAGTGACAATTTTTTGTAGACCGTTGTCACAGGCGATGAAATATAGGTTCATCACATAGAACCAGAAACAAAACGGCTATACATGAAGTGGTTCCACATCACCTCTCCTCCGAAGAAAAAGATCAAGACTGTACCCTCAGTCGGTAAAAGCATGGAGACGGTTTTCTGGAACTCTGAAGGTGTTATTCCGTTTGATGTCCTCCCTCATGGTGTTGCGCCCACTTCGGAAGTACAGCGTGCTACCCTCAGGAAATTAAAGAAACGATTTCAGCGTGTTTGTCGCCACAGAAATGAAAATGAGCTTCTTCTCTCCATGACAACAGAAGGCCACACACAAGTCTGCGAACCCGAGATAAGGTCACAAAACTTGGGCTGGGCTTCCTCACCCACCCTACAGCCAGAATCTCACCCCTCCCAAATTCCATCTGTTTGGCCAATGAAGAATACACTCCGCGGGAACAGGTTGCTGACGCAGCAAGACGTCGGCTCCGAAGTTGGCCACTAGAGTGGTACCATGCTGGCATACAGGCTCTCCCAGTAAAATTGTCGCTTGGAAGGGATATTGTGTTGAAAATTAGTGTTCTGTCGCCAGAAGAGTGGCGAAAAATATGGTATACTGGAATCCTGAATAAAATCAACCTGCTTTCAGAAAAAAATGTTTTGAGTTACTTATTGGGCGCCCCTTATACATTCTTCATGTGGAATCCTATCAGAGATGAGAGCTGTCCTGCTGCTGTGTCTTACCGCTGGTGCTTGGGAACCAAGATAATTGATTTAAAGAGGACAAGTTTTTCGTAATGTGTGACTGTTCTGTGCATTGACAGGTTATCAAGAAGGTACTTTATATACCTTCTTAACTGTCAAGGAATATTCTTCTCCCTCATTAATAAATCTATCCCCAGCGTCCATAATTAGGTAGTATCCAAACTTTTCCTCTTCCATAAAATGTATTTGCAGATGCGAATACGAACAACGAAAATCTGTGCAAGCGAATGACGACAATGAAAGTTTGTTCTGGATATGGCCTCGAACCCTGATATCTCTTCTGACCCAAGCCACATTGGCTAGACGCGCTCACCTCGCAGCCAGACCCAAACTTCCACATGTCGTCAACCCTGCAACACAACCGTAACTGCACACACATTATGCAAATCCCGTACAGAGGAGCATGTTTTAATTGAAAGTCGCTGCCTGGTATCAGCGAGTAAAAGCAATATATTGCAGTCCCTGTGTTGTTGAGAAGAACGATGCTGTGTTCCTTCAGACATACATACATGTGTGCACGTGTACAAGTTGTGACGCAGGATCGACGACGTATAGAGGTTTGGAACTGACCGTAAGTCGTGTCCGAATAGCCAAAGTGATTAATGGGACCGCTCGCGCAAAGCGGGAAGTCCGGGATCGAGTCCTGGCCAGGCACAAATTTTCATTGTCGTCATCCTCTAAAGCAGTTGACATTTAATGTATTGCGTAACAGCTCTGGTCACAGCCTTCGGACATACCCTGAACCGCCACAAAAACCGCATGCTTATTCATTTATAGAGATACGTGAACAGGCAGAATACGGCACTGCGGTCGGCAACGCTTAAGTAATACCGCAAGTGTCTGACGCAGTTGTTAGATCGGTTACGGCTGCTACAATGGCAGATTATCAAGAGTCTGAACGTGGCCTTATAGACGATGCACGAGCGATGGGACACAGCACCTCCGAGGTAGCGATGAAATGGAGATTTTCCAGTACGACCATTTCAGGAGTGTACCATGAATATCAGGAATCCAGTAAAACATCAAATCTGCGACATCGCTGCGGCCGTAAATATATCCTGCAAGAACAGGACCAACGGCAACTGAATAAAATCGTTCAACGTGACAGAAGTGTAACTCTTCCGCAAATTGCTGCTGATTTCAATACTGGGCCATCAACAAGTGTCACCGTGCGAACCATTCAACGAAACATCGCCAGTACGGGCTTCCAGAGCCGAAGGCCCCCTCGTGTACCGTTGATTGTTGCACGTCACAAAGCTATACGCCTCGTCAGGGCCCGTCAACACTGGCATTGGACTGTTGATGACTGAAAACATGTTGCCTGGTCGGACAAGTCTCGTTTCAAATTGTATTGAGCGGATGAACGTGTACGGGTATGGAGACATCCTCATGAATCCATGGACCCTGCACGTCAGCAGTGAACTGTTCAAGCTGGTGGAGGCTCTTTAATGGTGTAGGGCATGTGCAGTTGGAGTGATACGTCTAGATACGACTGTGACAGGTAACACGTACTCACGTACGTAAGCATCCTGTCTGATCATGTGCATCCATCATGTCCATGGCGCATTCCGACGGACTTGGGCAATTCCAGGTGGACAATGCGTCATCCACATGTCCAGAATTGCTACAGAGTGGCTCCAGGAACTTTCCTATGAGTTTGAACACTTCCGCCGGCTATCAAACTTCCCAGACATGAACATTATTGAGCATATCTGGAATGCCTTGCAACGTGGTGTTCAGAAGAGGTCTCCAACCCCTCGTACTCTTACGGATTTATGGACAGCCCTGCAGGACTGATGGTGTCAGTTCTCTCCAATACTACTTCACACCTTAGTTGAGTCCATGCCACGTCGTTTTGCTGCAATTCCGCCTGCTCGCAGGGGCCCTACACGATATTAGGCAGGAGTACCAGTTTCTTTGGCTCTGCAGTGAATATGCATGTCTGAACATTGCATCGTTCTTCTTAACAACACAGGCACTGCAATAACATTTTCTTGTTTCCTTTGCTATTGGCATCGCTATAATTCATTGTGGGCTGCTAAAGTTGCAGTACTTTGACGACAGTATGCAATAAACGTCAAACTAGAATGAAGTATATGACAAGCTTGGGTAAGTGTTTCAGTTCATTCGTAGCAAGCAGGTAGCTGCATCATCTACATTATGTACATTTACTGATATGAAAAGAGCTTCACCCAGAGGATAAGGGAGACTGCAATCATTCTTGGCAGGTCTGGAGGTGCTACTACAAATACAAAATCAGTGCACTTTGCACCCCGAAGGACCAACGGTTATTGCACTACACGGCCACAAATCGTACTTGTTGGCAGAGCATCGGGCTCCCGTGGGTATGAATACAAGCGTCCATAGGACGCGACTTGTACGGATCTCAGATGTATTCATGTGACACTCCATTCCCTGCCGCTTTCACCGCTCGTAGCTGGTGAAGGTTGGTGGTTGTAGATGGAGTCCTGATGACACAATCCATGACACCCCAAGCAGTGGCGATCGGGGAGAGATCCGCTGATGCAGCTGGCTTTAGAAGAGTATCCATAGCTGCGAGGCACGGTCGGGAGATGGCAGCTTTATGAAGACGAGCATATTCCTGTTGAAACAGAGCATGCGCGTGGGTGTCCATGAATAACAGATCCACCAGGTGCAGGGTCTTCCCCACGTAGAGCGCGGCTGTTACGGAGGGACACTGACGGTGAACGGGCACCAAGCGATAACACTCGCCACACCATTACGCCAAGCTGGCGTAGGGTGTGATGGAAGAACACAAACTGCTAGTTCTTCGTGGTGCCCGACACTACGTCTCCAGACACGTACCTGATGGTCTTCTGGAAGAAACAAGTGGGACTCATCACTAAACATGATCCGTTGCTAGGCTAGCGGTCCCCATATTTCTCGTTGCCGACAAAAGGATAGTCGGGCATAATTCTTCGGGAGTGTGAGTGGCAGGTCGGCGTGCGGCGAGCGCTGATTATGCAAACCCCTGCCAACACTTACAGGATGATGCACAACAGGCAGGACAGCCCGCTGAATGGCCACTATAGTTACTGTTGAAACAGTACACGCCCGACGGACAATTAGTCGGTCCTCCCTCCTTGTGGTGCTCATCGGACATACAGGTCGTACATGCCACGCATGTATGATTGCCTGTTGCCGCGAACAATGGGCAGTGGTTATTTCTGTCCGACCGAAGAGGAGCACACTACGACGATAGGATCACCACGTCTCCCGTAGCTCTACGATGCGTGACTCTCGGTCTAGCTGGGCCCCACGATGCTGCACTCTCGAACTCGTCTAGCTGGACAACCCGCAGTCGATCTTGACACCAGGACGTAGTGGACGTTCAGTTGTTGCTCTTGTGACGCTACCCGCTGTCGTACTGGCCGTTTCGGATCCTCTTGTATCAACCGACGTCATGGCACCACCCATGCTCCCCGAGCGGGCTGCTGATCGAGCAAAACTAATCATTGACCTAGCTGATAGTTTTCAACATAACCTCTCAGTTAACAGAGCATCGGTGGGGTTCTTCTTGGTGCTGCTTTATTTTATGACGGAAAAAATCGCAACTCCAAGGAATTGTGCGATATAAATTACAGTTGGTAGGCGTGTTTATGAATATGAAGGATGATGTCTTATTTCGCATCAGCTGACTAGTAGCTCTACTATGAGGTTGCAAATCACGTTTGCTTTAAACATACGCTGAAACAGTCTTGAGCGTTAGCTACATTTGAGATTGGTGTTGGTGAACTGATATTGGTCAGGAATGCCTTTAAATGGAGGTTTACTATCTTTGGCCAGAGAAAAGCAAGTTCTTTGAGACTTTTTTTCTCGGGATGTATTATAGATATCAGTGTCAAAATTAGTCAAAATATTTATTGTACTTCATCTACAAACTGGAATTTTTTCGACCGGAAATGCCGAAGAGCAAAGGTGGAAGTGCCGTCGGAACGAAACAAAATTTCGCTGTAGACCTCCACGCGCGGTATATCACAGATCAGTCGGCTCGTCTGAAATCAAAACTGAGTTAACGTTATCATAGTATATAAGAATCTTTAGGAGCTGTAACTCGCTTAAGTTATTTGGACCATAGAAAACAAAATGGCGTCCATTTGAAAAAAATAGGGTTTTTTCATCGATTTTTCGACTTCGTTGGCCAAGTATAATTGGTTATAGTTGATGGATCGGAATAAAAGTGGTTCAACTCCTAGACAATTTAGTTAGCTTCGTCGGAAACAAAGAATCATGCCAATCGGTTCAGTAGATCTGAAGTTACTACACCGCGCGATAAAAAAGTCATTTCTAGAAAAAACGCGTTTGAAGTTTTGACTACAAATAATGCAATATTAAGCAACTTACGTTCAATCTGCTATTCCGTGTCCATAAACTAGTCCTTCCTCTTCCTCATAGAGGGCGTTCTGCTCGATCTTGGCCATCCTGCGCTGCTCCAGAGCCGCTTGTGCGGCCGGTGACAAGCAGTTTTCAGCCACTTGAATCCGGTAATCCGGTGGTCATTCGAATGCTTGGCGAACTGCGTCGAATAGAGTCCCAGGGTGACAGGGTGATGTCCATCGTTTTCATGGGCTTCAGAATTGCTGAAAACCCTTCGTTGAAGCTGCTCACTGTCAGTCGGAGGGGGGGGGGGGGGTTGTTTGGGAAAGGAAACCAGACAGCGAGGTCATCGGTCTCGTCGGATTAGGGAAGGATGGGGAAGGAAGTCGGCCGTACCCTTTCAAAGGAACCAACCCCACATTTGCCTGGAGCAATTTATGGAAATCACGGAAAACCTCACTGCCAGGAAAGTCGCAATCTCCACAGTCTTTGCACAAGAATGCAAATGCTTGGGGGCTGACTTCCAAACACACGCGTTCAAACTTTCATTTGAATTTTGTGTGTTTCCTCCCAAGCACCGGTACAATAACTCGTCCTCCGAAAGAAAAAGAACTGGTGCGTGACAAAAGGCCGATTTCAGGCAGGTGAATTTTTTTGGTTCAACCATGAATAACAAACATATCCGTTCCGTATTCGGAAAAACCGTTTCAAGGGTGGATTCTAAACACTATTAAAAAATCGATTTTTTCAACCAAAAGATAGTAAACACCCCCGTAAGGCGAAAAATACGCCATTGTGAACACTTCGCTGACATTGAACGAGGTCGTGTAGTACGGCTCCGAGAAGCAGGATTTTCCTTTTGCGATACTGCAGAAAGACTTGGCAGGAATGTAGCCACCGTAATGGTTGCTGGCACAGGTGGTCACGAGAATGGACGTTTGCAAGAAGGTCGGGATCGGGTCGGATACGCGACTTTACTGAGAGGGAAGACCATCGTGTTCAGCTCACGGCTCTGGCGCATCCTACAGAATCTGCAGCAGCAATTTGATCAGCAGTCGGCAACACACTGACTCAACGAACTGTCAAAAATAGGTTACTTCAAGGACAGCTGCGAGCCAGACGCCCAGTAGCGTGCATACCACTGGCCCTAAACAACCGCAATATCCGACTTCAGCGGTGACCAGAGAGAGCGCACTGGAGGGCAGTGTGGAAGTCTGCTGTGTTTTATGATGAAAGCTGGTTCTGCATCGTTGCTAGTGACGGCCGCGTGTTTGTTAGAAGGAGGGCATCTGAAGACCTGCAAGCAAACTGTCTGCGAGACAGACACTTTGGACCTACTCCTGGAGTTGTGACCTGGAGCAGATTTCGTAAGGCAGCAGCAGTACTCTCGTGGTCATCCCACGCATCCTGACTACATATTTGTACGTCAGTTGTTTGATGAGACCTGTTGCGCTGACGTTCATAATCAGCATTCCAGGTATTGTTTTCCAGTGGGATGACACTCTCCCACATATCTCTGTTGCAACTCAATATGCACCATAGAGTGACGGCATGTTGCCTTGGCCTGCTCGATCAACAGACCTGTCTTCAATCGAGAACATATGGGACTTCATCGGATGACAACTCCGGCGTTATCGACAAACAGCATTAACCGTCCCTGTATCGGCCGACCAAGAGCAGGAGGCTCGGAACTCCATCCCAGAAAGTGACTTCCTGCACCTGTACAACACAATGCAAGCACGTTTAAATTCAACTTTATGGCGGTAACATCGCTTGTTAATCTAACTGTAATTCACGTTTGCAACAGCTTGTCTCACGCGTACATTAACCTGTGATCTTGCAATGTTAATCATTTAATTATGTTACTAGACGAGTGTACTCCGGAAATTTCATTACTCTAAATTAATTATTTTTTGGTGATGTGATTTCTGTTGTCGGTTGTATAAGGAAGGATTACAGAGCGCGTTTTCCATTCAGCAATAGCATTTGAGTTCTGTGTGTTTTCCAGATGACTCTGTTACGCCTTGTATAAGAAGGAGAAACGTGTACCAAAACCGTATCGGATTTCGGCAGCGGCAGGCTAGTTCATGTCGAATGGCGAATCTCTTGTAAAGCTCCAGAGAGGACAAAATTTTATTATATCCTCCGTGCAAGACCATACAACCACTTCTCGTACTTTGAATAGGGAGCTGGCCGAATTTTTAGGAGTGCAGGTACTGACTCGAACGGTGCGACGACAACGGCTCATCACACATAGTTGCGGCTACTTTCGACTCGGCAACGGACTGAGGCGTGCCACTGGACGTCGGCTGGGCGCAAACAAGGCGGATTTTTGCCGCCGCGGTCAGTTGACGGTGGCTGCTCACAGAAATTGACCGTTTACACACACGGCGGCGGTAAAATACCCTCCGCCCTCGTACAGGTCAGACTATTATTGATAGCGTTTTTTCGTCGTCAAACCAGTTCACTTAATTTTACTGTGTCATTTAAATTATTTATTTGCTTTAAGCGCACTGTGTTGTTTGAAGCGAACTGTGAGGAAATTGTAGTTTTATTGTTATCATGTCGACGAGTGCTTGCTAGTCAGCCAATTATAGTGGCACTACTAGCAACCGGCGCGAAATTTGGATAGGCATAATCTTTCATATGCATAAACACGCCTACCAATTTTAGTTTATGTCGCACAACTTCTTCTTGGGGTTGTTATTTTTTTCCCGTCAGTGTACACACTGAGCGTCACAAAATAAAGCATCACCTAGAAGGACCAAACAGATGCTCCGCTGACCTGTTTGGCGTGCCTAGTTTTCCATTATTTTGCCCTCTTTTCATCTTTGGTGAAGGCGTCACGTAGATGTTTCAATTGCTTGCCGTTTTCTGACCTAAATAACATAATATTAAGTACCGTCTACATTCAGATGGTTCAAATGGCTCTGAGCACTATGGGACTTAACATCTGAGGTCGTCAGTTGACTACTACTTAGAACTACTGAAACCTAACTAACCTAAGGACATCACACACATCCATGACCGAGGCAGGATTCGAACGTTCGACCGTAGCGGTCGCGTGGTTCCAGACTGAAGCGCCTAGAACCGATCGGCCACACCGGCCGGCTACCGTCTACATTAGCTACCCAAAAGTACAAAATTATAATTTTTACCTTCCTCAGAGACACTGCAAATTTATATTCTGTCAGAATATAAGACTATCTGACACGGGTACACGTCGTCGTCAAAATGCAGCCTTTTGACTGTGAGAGTCCCACAAGATCCGATGAGTACGACACTTATTACATCGTTCTAATAATCTATCACACATACAAGTGCAGGTGCGTGGTAACATCGACAGTTCAATATACACTCCTGGAAATGGAAAAAAGAACACATTGACACCGGTGTGTCAGACCCACCATACTTGCTCCGGACACTGCGAGAGGGCTGTACAAGCAATGATCGCACGCACGGCACAGCGGACACACCAGGAACCGCGGTGTTGGCCGTCGAATGACGCTAGCTGCGCAGCATTTGTGCACCGCCGCCGTCAGGAGCTCCATCGCAGTCTTTCACACTGGTAGCATGCCGCGACAGCGTGGACGTGAACCGTATGTGCAGTTGACGGACTTTGGGCGAGGGCGTATAGTGGGCACGCGGGAGGCCGGGTGGACGTACCGCCGAATTGCTCAACACGTGGGGCGTGAGGTCTCCACAGTACATCGATGTTGTCGCCAGTGGTCGGCGGAAGGTGCACGTGCCCGTCGACCTGGGACCGAACCGCAGGGACGCACGGATGCACGCCATGACCGTAGGATCCTACGCAGTGCCGTAGGGGACCGCACCGCCACTTCCCAGCAAATTAGGGACACTGTTGCTCCTGGGGTATCGGCGAGGACCATTCGCAACCGTCTCCATGAAGCTGGGCTACGGTCCCGCACACCGTTAGGCCGTCTTCCGCTCACGCCCCAACATCGTGCAGCCCGCCTCCAGTGGTGTCGCGACAAGCGTGAATGGAGGGACGAATGGAGACGTGTCGTCTTCAGCGATGAGAGTCGCTTCTGCCTTGGTGCCAATGATGGTCGTATGCGTGTTTGGCGCCGTGCAGGTGAGCGCCACAATCAGGACTGCATACGACCGAGGCACACAGGGCCAACACCCGGCATCATGGTGTGGGGAGCGATCTCCTACACTGGCCGTACACCACTGGTGATCGTCGAGGGGACACTGAATAGTGCACGGTACATCCAAACCGTCATCGAACCCATCGTTCTACCATTCCTAGACCGGCAAGGGAACTTGCTGTTCCAACAGGACAATGCACGTCCGCATGTATCCCGTGCCACCCAACGTGCTCTAGAAGGTGTAAGTCAACTACTCTGGCCAGCAAGATCTCCGGATCTGTCCCCCATTGAGCATGTTTGGGACTGGATGAAGCGTCGTCTCACGCGGTCTGCACGTCCAGCACGAACGCTGGTCCAACTGAGGCGCCAGGTGGAAATGGCATGGCAAGCCGTTCCACAGGACTACATCCAGCATCTCTACGATCGTCTCCATGGGACAATAGCAGCCTGCATTGCTGCGAAAGGTGGATATACACTGTACTAGTGCCGACATTGAGCATGCTCTGTTGCCTGTGTCTATGTGCCTGTGGTTCTGTCAGTGTGATCATGTGATGTATCTGACCCCAGGAATGTGTCAATAAAGTTTCCCCTTCCTGGGACAATGAATTCACGGTGTTCTTATTTCAGTTTCCAGGAGTGTATATAATAGCCGGCCGGAGTGGCCGAGCGGTTAAAGGCGCTACAGTCTGGAACCGCACGACCGCTACGGTCACAGGTTCGAATCCTGCCTCGGGCATGGATGTGTGTGTTGTCCTTAGGTTAGTTAGGTTTAAGTAGTTCTAAGTTCTAGGGGACTTATGACCACAGCAGTTGAGTCCCATAGTGCTCAGAGCCATTTTTTTTTTAGTGTATATAATAAGTGTCGTTCTCATCGGATCTTGTGGGACTCTCACAGTCAAAAGGCTGCATTTTGACGACGACGTGTACCCATGTCAGATAGTCTTATATTCTGACAGAATATAAATTTGCAGTGTTACTTGAAAATGGCATTAAGACCGAAATTGCAATAGTAACAATAAACATTTAATACAGTCAACGGCGACTATGATGTCTTTTAAAAAATATTAATATATTTTTTCCGACCTTCATTACTCCAGAGTAGGAATTTCAACATCAAGAGTGACAGCGATGTTTTTTCAAACATTGTGGAACGTTTTGAAAGCAAGTGTATAAATCCCCATGTACAAGAAATGTGGAACACATCTTCGGCGGTAATCCGGTAGGATACCGCCCTTCGATTGACCATTCGGTTTAATCGAAGCGTTAGGTATTGCAGGTGCCAGCCAGCCAGCAGTCCAGCCAGCAGCAGCAGCAGCAGCGGCAGCAGCAGCAGCGGTCCCGGTCCCGACCCCGGCCTGCAGCAGCGGTCCCGCCGGCAGCAGCCAGCCAGCCAGCCAGGCAGCCAGCCAGCCAGTCCTCCTCCTGTGGCAGCAGCAGCAGCAGCGGTCCAGCCAGCAGCAGCAGCAGCCCCGGCCCCGTCCGCGGCAGCAGCAGCAGCAGCAGCTGCGGCGTTCCTGCCACCCGCCGTCGCCGTCGCCGTCGCCGTCGCCGTCCGACCCTGGTCTTCGTCCGTCTTTGTCTTCGTCTGTTCCCAGTTTGTGTCCTTTCCTTTTCGTCCTGCGCGTTTTTTCTCCCTGTCGTCATGTCCGCCCCCACCACCACCGCCACCACTACCACCACCGTCATCGTCTACACATCCCCTTCCACCGCCTCCACCACTATAACATGGTGTGCCCAGTCACACCCCCCTCCTTCCATCCCACCTCTCCTCACTCTCCCTTCGCCTTCGCTCTTTGTCGCCCCCTCTCCCGCTTCTTCCTCTCGCTCCTCTCGTTCTGATCCTTTCCCCCACTCCCCCAGCCTGTCACTGCAGCTCCGGCTAGGGTGGTGGCCCGTCGGGCCACTGTTCACGCCCAGCTCTCCCCGTCGCCTTCGCCATGACCGCCGCCACCGTCATCATCGTCGCCGTCGCCTTCGCCTTCACCGTCACCGTCACCATCTCCGGCGCCGACTGCTGCGTCCACGCCGGGAGCTGTCCCTTCCCACCACCTCCCTATAGCTCCCGTCCTTCATATCACCACCCGCCCTTCTGCCGCCGTAAAACGCCCTAGTGGCACCCCCACCTCCTCCGCTCCCAAAAAGGCCCTGCCCCGACCTCCATCCCCCCCAGGGTGCCATGGATGTCTCCCCACCTGGCTCTGCTCCCTCCACCTCCTCCTCCTCCTCCCCCCCCGTTTCTACAAATACCTCCTGTCCCATCCCGATCCTTCCTTTCTCGAGGCCCGGAATCTCTCCCTCCTCCTCCGCCAACACTTCCCTGGTGCCCCCATCTTTCTACTTACTCCCAGACAGGATTCTGTTCTCATCTCCTCCCCCAGCCCAACCCTCCATACTGACATCCTCTCCCGCCTCCCCATCACCCGTTTTGGCCCCAACGCCTCCCTCACCCCTGCTCCTTATCCATCTCCTACCCGCCAACCCCAACCCCCACGTCGCCTGCCAACCCTCACCGCCATGATCACTCTGCTCAGTCCGTCGATCATGGAGGAGGAGGTATTGGCTGAGCTCAAGGCCCATCCCATGCTGGAGGTGCGGGCGGTCTGCCGCATTTTCAACTCGGCTGGCCCCACCCGCCTTATGCGGGTTTTCTCCGAGGATGCCCCCTCCATTGACCATCTCCTGAAGGAGGGTGCCCTCCTCTTCAACCAGCGGTACAAGGTCGACCCCGCCCGTTACCCTCCTCAATCCCTGCGCTGCCAGAGGTGTCTGCACTATAATGCACACCCAACAGCTGAGTGCCGCGAGGCCCCCACCTGCCCGCATTGTCGGCAGGCGCACTTCCTCCGGCAGTGCCCTAACCTTCAATCCCCTCCCTCCTGTAATACCTGCAATCTCCCCCATCCCACCTACTCCCAAAAGTGTAAAGCCCGACCCCCTCCACCCTCACCATACCTGTCCGTCCTCTGGACGCCCCCACCCCTCCTGGTAATTCCCTTCGTCCCCCCCTCCCCACCGCTGAGGACATCATCAGGTTCCTCACCATCGTCCTCCAGAATGTTCATCCCTTTCAGCGCCCCCACACCCTCCAACAGGTCTCCCTCGCCGCCCGTTCCATTTTGCACCTTAAAATGTACGCCACCTATTCCAACAACCAGGCCCATTTCACCTTCTCCCGTCTTGACACCCTCGTCTAAATCCCTGTCATGGCGCTACAGCACCATATGCTTTTCAACAATATCCGCTCCCTTCCCGCCAACAAGAACCTCTTCCTGCACACCCTTGCTACCCACCGTGTGGATGCCTTCCTCCTCAATGAAACCTTCCTCCAACCCCACCACTCCATCCACACCTCCCCCTATCTCCTCCACCGCTCTGATAATCCCCTCCCAGTTGCGTGTGGCGGAGTTGCCATTGGTCACCACTGCCAGATCCCCGTTCGGCTCCAACCTCTCCTTCCGGACCCCACCGAACACCTGATCCTTAGTCTCTTCTTCCCTGGCCTTGCCATTACCTGCGCCACCATCTATGTCCGCCCCAACGCCCCTATTCCTTTCGACTTCCTCTCCCACATCGACCGTACCTTCTCCTCCTACGTGATCGCCGCCGACCTCAACATCAATAGTCGTTACGCTGCCCAGTTACGGCGGTGGCATCGGTTCCTCTCCTCCCTTCAAGGCGACCTCCTCCCCATCCCACAGCACACCCGTCCCAAATTCAACTCCACTCCCGATGTTATTCTCTCCTCCCCCAACCTCCTTGGTCGCATTACAGTGGATGTCCTGGAGCCTATTGGTAGCGACCATCTCCCTGTCCTCCTCACCATTTCTGATGGTTGTCGCCCCCGCCCCGACCCTCGTAATGACCCTCCCCCTAAATACGTCCATGACTATTCCCGTGCCAACTGGAATACCAACCAGGATATCCTCTCCACCCAGGTCGATAGCCACCCTTTCACCTACCACCATCCCGATGATGTCACCCATGCCACCTCCTTTCTCCAGCAGACCTTGTCTGAGGCCATGGAGGCCCACGTCCCTACTGTCGCCATCCACACCCACCGTCCTACCTTACCCCAACAGGCCGTCCTCCTCCTTTATGAATCCCGCCGTCTCTGGAATACCAACCATGTCACCCATGCCACCTCCTTTCTCCAGCAGACCTTGTCTGAGGCCATGGAGGCCCACGTCCCTACTGTCGCCATCCACACCCACCGTCCTACCTTACCCCAACAGGCCGTCCTCCTCCTTTATGAATCCCGCCGTCTCTACCGTGCCTTCCTCCGCACGCGTGACCCGGATACACTACGACGCCACCGGCAACTCCAGCGACACATTCGTAATTTGCTCACGGCTAAGAAACGCCGGGACTGGCGACAGACATGCACCCGTTTAAATACTACCCTACCTATCAACTCGTCCAAGATCTGGTCAGCCTTCCGTCGCCTTACCGGAACTAAACCCTCCCCCTACTATCCTCTTCTCCATGATGATCACCCCTTCCCTGACGCCCTTAGTAAGGCCAATCACTTTTCCTCCTACCTCTCTGATGTCTTTTCCATCCCCGATGATCCCCAGTTAGATTACTCCCTCTTCCCGGATATCCGCGATTGAACTGACACCTCTGTCTGTCCCCTCGCTCCTGGTTTCCAGTACTTGGACAACATTGCACCCACGGAACTCAATGCCCCTATCACTACACAGGATCTCATTGCTACACTCCGCACAAAACGCAACACCGCTCCTGGTCACGATCGTGTCACCAACCGTCACCTTCGTGAAGCTCCTGTCTCTTTCCTCTCCACCCTGGCCAGGCTCTACTATGTGGTCCTGTCCACCGGTTACTACCATGACCTGTGGAAAACCTCCCATATCCTCATGTTCCTTAAACCTGACAAACCGCTGTCCGCCGTCTCCTCCTACCATCCCATCAGCCTTACCTCGGTCTTCAGCAAGGTCCTGGAATTTATCCTCACCCGCCGCATCCACCAGCATCTCCGCCAGCACCGCCTCCTTCCCATAACCCAGTGTGGCTTTTGGCCGTCCTTCTCCTCTGACAATCTTCTCCTTCACCTCACTCATCTCCTTTCCGACCAGCTTAATTCCCGTCGCTCCGCAATCTTCCTCTCCCTTGACCTCAAACGCGCTTATGACCGCGTATGGCATTCCGGTCTCCTCTTCAAGCTCCAAACCTTCGCCCTTCCCATTAACTACGTCCGTCTGATCGGTTCCTTTCTCTCCCGCCGTCCTTCCTATGTCACCATCCATAACACAGATTCCTACACCTTTTTCCCCTCCGCCGGTGTGCCCCAAGGCTCCGTCCTCTCCCCCCTTCTGTACCTTTTGTACACGGCGGACATGCCGCCGCCGTCACCCCCCGTCCACCTTCTCCAGTTTGCCGATGATACTGCCTTCCTTGCCCTTGCCCCTACCCTGCAACGCTCCCAACACCTTCTCCAATCCCATCTTGACCGGTTCACTGCTTGGTGCAACCAGTGGTTGCTTAAGGTCAATCCCTCCAAAACCCAGGCGATCACTGTAGGCAAAACCACCCCTTCCTTCCGCCTCCTTGATTTCTATCTCACTGTCTATGGCCGTCCTATCGCCCTCACTCCCACCCTTAAGTACCTTGGCGTCACCCTCGACTGTCGCCTCTCCTGGACTCCCCATCTCCAGACAATCCAAGCCAAGGCACGTTCCCGACTCCGTCTCCACAAGCTCCTTTCCGGCCGCACGTGGGGTCTGGACCCCTCCACATCTCTCCACTCCTATAACTCCCTCATCCGCCCTATCCTTTGTTATGCCCATCCAGCCTGGATCTCCGCTCCCCCTCCCTTTTATAAATCCCTCCAAATCCTTGAACGCCATGCTCTCCGCCTTGCCTATCGCATCCATCTCCCCTCCCCCCCGCGGATCCTGTATGATCTCTTCCCCTTCCCCCACTTCCTCCTTTTCCTTGAAAGGATACGGATCCTGTACACCTCCCATAAACTTGATCCTCCTCACCCGCTCGTATCCCCGATTCTCTCCCACCCTTGCCCGCTGCCGCGCCTGTATTCCCACGTCCCACCCAGTCTCCATCTCTCCACCCTCCTTACCCTCTCCCAAGGTGGCTTCCGCCTGCTCCCCCTCCCTGATGATGTCCTCGTCCCCTCCATCTACCCCTCCTATCAACTTTGATCCTGCCCCACCCCCCACTTCCGGCGTCATTTCCTTTCGGCACCCTCCCTCCCTTCTCTTCTCTTCCCTTCTCTTTCCTTTTCCCCCATCCCCTCCCTCCACCCCTCTTCCCCCGGGCTTCCCCCTCCCCCTTCCTCCCTCCCCCCTATCTCCCCTACCCGTGGCATCCCTGCTCTCCCCTCTCGCACTCCCACTCCCCTTCCTCCTCCTCCTCTCTTGGCAGGTCCCCGGACTCGCACACGCATAGTGAACATTCGCACGCCGGAGATCATCACCTTCTGTGTCTCGTGTGTGTGACGTCGTTTAGTGTTTTTGGTGTCCGCTGTCCCACTCCTACGTTCACTTGTGCCGTCGGATTCATCAGTGTTCTGTGCGCCGTGCCAACGTGTTTTCAGTGTTGTTATCGTCATGTGTGAACGACTCCGTGCTTTTTGTGTCTCTGTGACCTCTCTCTTTTGCCCATCACTATGTTCATTATCATTCTCCGTTCTTATACAATTGTAAACACTATGGCTGAAGAGTGGCGTAGTGTGCCACTGCCAGCCTACCTGATTTGTACAGGTATTAAAATAACAAAAAAAAAAAAAATGTGGAACCCTCCCTCCCTTCTCTTCCCTTTCCTTCTCTTTCCTTTTCCCCCGTCCCCTCCCTCCACCCCTCTTCCCCCGGGCTTCCCCTCCCCCTTCCTCTCTCCCCCCTCTCTCCCCTGCCTGTGGCATCTCTGCTCTCCCCTCTCGCTCTCCCCCTCCCCCTCCTCCTCCTCCTCCTCTCTTGGCAGGTCCCCGGACTCGCACACGCATAGTGAACATTCGTGCGCCGGAGATCATCGCCCTCGGTTTAGTGTCTGTGCCGTCGTGTTTGTGAATCAGTGCTTTTCGCCGCCCACGCTCCTTCGTTCGCATTTGTGTCGTCTAACTCGTCAGTGTTTGTGCACAGTGCCGACAGTTTTCTTGTTTGTTTCGTCGAGTGTGAACAGCTTCATGTTTTTTATTTATTATTGTATCTACTGTTTTTTAACCACCAGTCTGTTACTTTTCTGTCTTCCTTTTCTCTTTTATTGTACTGCTTATGGCTGAAGAGCGGAGTAACATTTTCCGCTGCCAGCCCACCTTGTATGAGGTGCTAAACTTACAATAAAGAAAAAAAAAATGTGGAAGTCTGTAGAAAATGGATTTGAATGTGTAGCAAACTTTCTTCATTACACAGGGGCAGAAGATATGAAACATGCCCCCATTGCTGGTCCTACAGAAAATGGATGTATATACTTTAATTATAAAGACAGCTACTCAGTTGTGCTAATATGTGTTACATATAGTAAGTACTTTTTGTTTATGTGCGTATTGCTGGATATGGAAAAGATTGGGTTTTGTAGATTTTAAACAGACTCAGCTGTGGAAATCAATTGAAAGCAATTCAAAAAGTCTGCCTGACGAAAAATGCCTACCAAGCACAGAAAATCCACAGGTGCTACATATTTTTGCTGGTGATTCAGTATCTGGGCTATACATGCATCTGATATGAGCCTGCACTCATGTGGCTAAAGTCGTGGGATACCTCCTAATATCGTATCGGTCGTTTTATGCCCGGCGTAGTGAAGTAACTCTTCGTGGCAAGGACTCAACATCTCGTTGGGGGTCCCCAGCAGAAGTACTGGGCCATGCTGCCTTTGTAGCAGTCCATAACTGCAAATGTGTTGCCGGTGCAGGATTTTGTGCACGGACTGACGTCTCTATTATGTCCCAAAAATGTTCGATGGGATTCATGTCAGGCGGTCTCGGTGGCCAAATCGTTCGCTCCATTTTTCTCCAGAATCTTCCTCAAACCAGTCACGAACAACAGTGGCCAGGTGACCTGGTGCATTGTCATTCGTACAAATTCCATCGTTCTCTGGGAACATGAAGTCTCTAACTAGCAGAACACAACCATTTCCATTCAATGATCCGTTTACTTGGACCAAAGGATCCAGTTCATTCCATGTAAACAAAGCCACAAAGGCCTACCTACGGAACCCAGCAAAGCACGTATCGCATCCATACCACACAGAACCGCTGTTTTGTCGCTTATCACAGGTGGACCAACACTCTGTTAAGCAAATGATCATGATGTTTTGCGTTATCAGTGCTAGTAACCTTTGAAGGAAGAAAAAATCATGTTGAATTGCTATCGTTTCAAGTTTTCTTTGCCTTAGTGTCGTTTTGACAGAGATCGCTATCAAAACGACTCTAAGGGAAAGAAAACTTTAAACGATAGCAATACAACATGATATTCTCATGGTTTCTAACAAATATTCAGTGACGAGTAAAAGTCCTCTAATGTATAATCTCTGCAAGCAACTTTGTGCATGCGTTCTTGAACTCTAGTTAACATTACAAGGTACTGGTCACGTCTTTGAAAGGTGGTTCATTTACTGTCTGTCCGCCACTACCACAATTTTAGATATTAGAAAAATTTAATAACAAAAATGAAAAACAAAACAATCTGATCGAAACGAGTTCTGTATGTAGTCATGGACCACATTACTCACCAATGTAATGCACAGGTTCTGTTCATACTGAGGCGATACATTCTGCTATTCGATACGTGATGGCCTCCCGATACGCCGCAGAAGCAAACCGCTTGCGGAGCGCCTAGAAATATAGCTGAAACGACGTATCTGGTTCACATTCGGACGACAATGAAACAGTACCGATACGGGTCTGCATCGTATCGCTCGGTGCAGCACAGAGTGGTTGTCACTTCACAAACTTGCGTCGTCGATTCACGGCGAGAGAAATTTCAAGTCATCCAATGTGAGTAAAAAAATGTTTTATGTATTTGAAACTAAGCCATATCTGTCTTTGTAGCTACTTTCTCATAAAAACTTTTACTTTTTGGATAAAAAATTAAAAACTAATATTGAGGAATTCGTGCGTGTTCTCTGTTATGTAGTCTTTCTCATTCGATTTTGATAAACGATTCGCAAAAATTGTCTTATAGTCTGACATCACAGTTTCTTTTTGAACTGAATTTCCTTTCGTTATTGCCCACTGCTATCTTGATAATTCGTAAATAAGTGATCAACCTGGAATGTTTTGCCAAATTTGTAGGGAAGAGTGTAGCCGCTGGCCAACTTACTTTTGATAGGTTTTAGGTCGTAGATTGCTGTGTTCAAAACATAGCCTACAAATCTAAATCGTTTCTGCAGCTGGATGGAGACAGATATCTGTTTACATTCTCGCGAATATACATATGTTACATTGGAGGTTGTCCGTGATGAGGTTTGCAGCTACGCACCACACTGCTGCCTGCTATAGCCTGCTGTATGGCGTGCAGAGCTGCCTTTTTTCTCTTTTTCGTATTCTTCTGATACAAGACGAATGTGGGAGTCATGAACTGATGATTCTAACTAGATGTCTTTACAGTATGTGCTCCATGATTTCTGAGAACTTTGTGGCAGGCGTAAAAGAGATCTCAAAGTTAGAGTCCTGCTCCTTCTTAGTGAGCAGCTGAACAGAGCCGAGAGGGTACGACGGGATTTTCCTTAGCATCACGGACGTCTTCCATTTCTTCGAAAATATTGTCTACCCACCCACCCACTTTTACACCATCGACGGTAAACGCATTACGTATCTTCAGAATACTACTAAAGCTGAAACACATACTACTTTGCAAAACATTTATAGACGTGCTATTTTAGGTTAATTAATTTTGTAGCCATTATTTATATATGTACCACACTGAATAAAACATACTAGGTGGCCTAAAAAAGAAAAGAGACAGAGAGAGAGAGAACTTTCCATTTTTGACTTCATTCACACACTTTCACTAACTTACCTTATTGTAATGAGTAGGTCCTCAGCAGAAGAAACAGCAGCTCGAAAATTTGTGTTACGTTTTGTCAGTGTAGATGATATTAGTTGATCCAAAAGATGGGAACTATATGGACTCATTCTACAGAATTAACTTAAATTTTGTTTTGAGACACCTCAGAAGAAATCACGGCCAAGCTATATTGATATGTGTAGAATTATACGGGTGCATACAATACTACTACTTGTTTTCCAGTTTTTTGACTTTAAATAATAATTAGTCGCAACGACGTCCTCTTCAGAAGAGCTCATAAATGCCACTGAAACTGAAAGGAAAAAGTAATTCATGCTGTATGCTTGTTTGTCGTATGGCGAGTGGTATCGTGTACCTTATTGCATATCTTCATCATCCCAGTGGAAACAGGAGTGAATAGCTTCAAGCGATCCTTTTTGTAATGTGACGTATCCCATATCGCACCGTCTCGGCTTTCTAGTTTCTATAGTTCACTTGTTTTATGAAGGGAAACTGAAATGTATGAATTGTGCACCCCAGAACAGACAATAACCGATAACGCAAGAAGTAGAGTAGGGTGGAATGGGTGGGGGAAAAAAAGTCAAATGATGTCTTGTTTATCATTTATATATAAAAGTCTGCACAATTCTGACATGTATTCACAGGTTTTCACGATAGAAAATATCACAATACAACTTCCAACAGACAGACTCCTGTTACATGCTCGCTAACCTACTGACTCCTTGCACTACACCATTTTGCTACAAGGACTCTATTTTATATCAAGCACACATTAGGGATACAAAAATAAGCAGAACATTAGTGCAGTGATAAATAACTTCTGCTACTGCTGATCAACTTTCAACTAAATTCGTAAATTAAAATTTTACTTACTGATCAATAAGAGTTTGATGGTAACAACTTTCATTAATACTGCTTACAATAAATACTTGTCTAACTCACGTAGTTTCATTTATAAAAATCTATGTTAAGAAAAGATAATCTAGAATTCTGGCTTAAGTTTCTGTAAAGAAACTTTCATTTCCTCATATGCTGATTATTTAGTTTTAACTAGAGTTCATAACTCCGTATAGTTCACACACCTACTGATGTCGTTGTTACTGTGGTTTACGTGCAGTCTTCAACACTTCACAACAACAACTTGTTCGTAGAAACAAATTTTAGTTTACACTGATGACAATCGACGTGCAGTAACATAAAGTACATGCTTAGCACTACTTGTGCGGAAATATATTTAAAAACGTTTAAAATCATTGAATCGACACACTGAATTGAAATACACTTCACATTACACATTGAACGTTTTTAAAAGTAGAGTTACTTCGAGACAACGAGACTGCTTTTTTGTAGATAGTTTTTCGTCAGACTGTGGAAAGAAAGTAGCGGAGAACGATTCGCGAAGTGAGAAGTCAGCATTTGACATTGTTTCAACAAAGATGACACAATCAGTGAAACTGCGTAAGCCATCTACAAAAGTCAATACTGATTCAACATGCACAGTAGTTTTTAATTCCTTCGACATCCGTAGAGAGTGTTATTCGGTTATCTAGGCTATGCATTAATGCCCAGTTCTTAACTTTTTATTTTAATAACCCATCGTGAAAGCGTAAGGGAAGCTACGTGCGTAGGAAATAGTACCTTTGGCATTTCCTTTTGCTTGAGGAACCACATATTTCTTTATTATGTCGAAAATATCCGATTGAAATAAGTAACATTGGATACACACGTCAGAAGACGTGGTTTAGTAAATTACGCCAAGTACAATTACAAAAATAAGACGAGACGTATTAGAAAAATCTTCATAAAAATTTGTGAGGTTATTACAGGATAAATAGGTTATCTCAGAGGAAGAAATTCTTGCTCTACTTGTCAGCTTTAGAATTAGCACTATCACAAGATCACTTCGGCGAAATGAGGTAGAAGGAGAAGGTACAGAGTGAAGGATTAGGTTAAAGAAGCCTCTGATTGTCCCGCAAAATTTGTACAGCACTACTCTGCAATCAACAGTATGTACAATGGTATCCACTGAGTTGCAAAATTATTTATATTCGTTGCTACTCATTACGTGGGGTGCTATAGGTATGATTCACTATATTAAAAGCGTTGATGATTTTACGTTATTCTGTTTACTTGTGCCGGGGTACTTGTGGGTGTATTTATTCGCCTGGATTATTTTCAGAAAGTTTGTAACATTGCATTTACCAAAATAACACACAAAATACGTCTTTATCTGAACAGTACGGTCGCTGAATGTCGTAACGCACACGTCACTTATTCAGATATCTGGAAGCACTAGCCACAAACGTGAACTGTGGTAAACAACGACTTTGTCACTTATGAATTATAGGATTGATAGGGATATGTTACACATCGGAGCCTCTGCCACAACATACAAATCGATCTAAAAATTTAGTCTAATATCTATCACTCAAACAGAAAACAGAGCTCTCTTCACACCCGTATGCCTAAGACTACAATGTTATTAAATTGTTAGAACTTCCATCACATGAATTGCTCCATCGCCTACCAAAATCTGTAGCATAGCATCACCTTTTCATTTTGGCATTAGACCAGGCGTAGAATGCAACATTTTCAGTTCTGTTCGTGTAACGGCGCAATTGGATGAATGTAGAAAAAATTTCCTGGGATCGGAGAACTTTTGAACGCTTGGTTTCATATCAGTCAAACGTCATGAAGAGCTTCAAATCAAACTAAGGCAGCCATAGACATAATGGCTGAACAAAGTGTCAGCTGCCAGCAGTCAGTAATCGACGGAAATGGGCCATCACTCTCCAGGTCTGTACCCAGCATTCTTCAGTCTTAAGAAGGCGTGCAGTTCCTTGAATGTGGGCCGAATGTCCTCATCCCTCTTCCAGCAATCACACATCAGATCGTAGATTTCCGCAGGACACAAGTTTGGTTTCGGCAGCAGAACCTTGAACAGTTATTAGAAACCATTACAAAGTATCGCACGCATCATTATAGAAAATCAGTGAAACTATGTAAGATACAGATTAAGAGAAAAGCGATTGCACGGTACATGATAAACTATGTTGAAAAGTTCAAATGATAGGAAAGAAATGCGTTATGCTTGTGGCTGGTAATATGGACATAGGGAATCAAAATATCAGTGACGTCATCGGCAATGATTTGATCGTGTGGATATGTGCTGACCATTTAATCAATGCCATGGACACATTGTAATCATGGTGTTTCAAAAAGATTCATCCGGTTTTACAGGAGCATGTCGTCTAAGTGAATGGAAATAGAAACTTTGCTGCACTCATCGTACATAGTTGGCACTACTTCTGAGTTGATACTTCGTGTAGTTGCTGCTAGGTGTCTCCCTGGTGCAGATAGCTTGCGAGCTTGTTCGTTTCTTGCTCAATGAGGCAATTTACACAGCAGCTACGTACCACGGTTCAGCCACAGAATACAGAATATACAAAGTGGAAACTCAGCTGAAATGCATGTGACAAAAATCAGTGCGCATGCGAAAAGTCTGCCATACTGACGCCGAGGTGACAGCTGTATTTGAAGCCAAAAGCAAACGGATTAATTTTATTTATTTTGCGCTTTAGCCGCTGGTCTTACCTACAAGCAAATAGTTGTTTTACGTACTGTAAAAGCTAGGAACATATAATAACGAGTAGTAAGAGAGAACGCCGCACAGGAAAGCAAACAGCGATTCTAAAGAAGCACCTGATAGAAATACACGAAGAAAATGAGTTTTCCGACTTTCTTGCTGTAAACAGTAGAAGCTCATTAAACTGTAAAAAGTACTGCATGCAACCGAAGCAAACCTACATCAACGCCTGTGGTTAGATTTCCGGTATTCCTTTAAAAAGTTAAAAATGACTTGTTTCACATTTGCGGGTCTTCTTCGCTCCTGTATATAATATTTCTCATTCGATCCCGAGGAAATTAATAGGCACATAAAACTGACTTCTTTTGCGGCTTATAGTGTCATATCACAGCATGATGATGAAGTACACATTTTTTTAGGGGTGACAGTTATTGTAATACTTAATTTCCAGGTGCTCCATAGCATAAAATTTGAAGGGTTTGCACTGGAAAATGTGATCGTTGGCTCCTTTTATGTCTGGTTCGTTTTAGGTACACATTGCTGTACACTAAATGTCTCTAATATATTCAAACTGTTTTTAAAGTTGGAAGGAAAGCCAATCCCACTCAGAATGGAATAATTATAAGTTAAAGTATTTTATTTGAACGCGCAGCGTGAGTGCGCCACGTACTGGTAGCGTGCAGCTCACAAGGGGACGGCACTTACTCGTCGACACCAATGTATTGTAATTGTAAACTGTCGAAGCTGGTAAAGTACCGGAGCTTCAAGAGCTGATAGAAAGCACAGAAGCTGAAATCGTTATAGGTACAGAAAGCTGGCTGAAGCCATAGATAAATTCTGCCGAAATTTTTACAAAGGCACAGACGGTGTTTAGAAAAGATAGATTGCCTGCAACCGGTGGTGGCGTGTTTGTCGCTGTTAGTAGTAGTTTATCCTGTAGTGTGGTAGAAGTGGATAGTTCCTGTGAATTATTATGGGTGGAGGTTACACTCAACAACCGAGCTAGGTTAATAGTTGGCTCCTTTTACAGACCTCCCGACTCAGCAGCATTAGTGGCAGAACAACTGAGAGAAAATTTGGAATACATTTCACATAAATTTTCTCAGCATGTTATAGTCTTAGGTGGAGATTTCAATTTACCAGATATAGACTGGGACACTCAGATGTTTAGGACGGGTGGTAGGGACAGAGCATCGAGTGACATTATACTGAGTGCACTATCCGAAAATTACCTCGAGCAATTAAACAGAGAACCGACTCGTGGAGATAACATCTTGGACCTACTGATAACAAACAGACCCGAACTTTTCGACTCTGTAAGTGTAGAACAGGGAATCAGTGATCATAAGACCGTTGCGGCATCCCTGAATATGGAAGATAATAGGAATATAAAAAAAGGGGGAAGGTTTATCTGTTTAGCAAGAGTAATAGAAGGCAGATTTCAGACTACCTAACAGATCAAAACGAAAATTTCTGTCCCGACACTGACAATGTTGAGTGTTTATGGAAAAAGTTCAAAGCAATCGTAAAATGCGTTTTAGACAGGTACGTGCCGAGTAAAACTGAGGGACGGCAAAAACCCACCGTGGTTCAACAACAAAGTTAGGAAACTACTGCGAAAGCAAAGAGAGCTTCACTCCAAGTTTAAACGCAGCCAAAACCTCTCAGACAAACAGAAGCTAAACGATGTCAAAGTTAGCGTAAGGAGCGCTATGCGTGAAGCGTTCAGTGAATTCGAAAGTAAAATTCTATGTACCGACTTGACAGCAAATCCTAGGAAGTTCTGGTCTTACGTTAAATCAGTAAGTGGCTCGAAACAGCATATCCAGACACTCCGGGATGATGATGGCATTGAAACAGAGGATGACACGCGTAAAGCTGAAATATTAAACACCTTCTTCCAAAGCTATTTCACAGAGGAAGACAGCACTGCAGTTCCTTCTCTAAATCCTCACACAAACAAAAAAGTGGCTGACATAGAAATAAGTGACCAAGGAATAGAAAAGCAACTGGAATCACTCAACAGAGGAAAGAGCACTGGACCTGACGGAATGCCAATTCGATTCTACACAGAGTACGCAAAAGAACTTGCCCCCCTTCTAACAGCCGTGTACCGCAAATCTCTAGAGGAACAGAAGGTTCCAAATGATTGGAAAAGAGCACAGGTAGTCCCAGTCTTCAAGAAGGGTCGTCGAGGAGATGCGCAAAACTATAGACCTATATCTCTGACGTCGATCTGTTGTAGAATTTTAGAACATGTTTTTTGCTCGCGTATAATGTCGTTTTGGAAACCCAGAATCTACTCTGTAGGAATCAACATGGATTCCGGAAACAGCGATCGTGTGAGACCCAACTCTCTTTAATTGTTCATGAGACCCAGAAAATATTAGATACAGGCTCCCAGGTAGATGCTAATTGCCTTGACTTCCGGAAGGCATTCGATACAGTTCCGCACTGTCGCCTGATAAACAAAGTAAGAGCCTACGGAATATCAGACCAGCTGTGTGGCTGGATTGAAGAATTTTTAGCAAACAGAACACAGCATGTTGTTATCAATGGAGAGACGTCTACTGACGTTAAGGTAACCTCTGGCGTGCCACAGGGGAGTGTTATGGGACCGTTGCTTTTCACAATATATATAAATGACCTAGTAGATAGTGTCGGAAGTTCCATGCGACTTTTCGCGGATGATGCTGCAGTATACAGAGAAGTTTCAGCATTAGAAAATTGTAGCGAAATGCAGGAAAATCTGCAGCGGTTAGGCACTTGGTGCAGGGAGTGGCAACTGACCCTTAACATAGATAAATGTAATGTATTGCGAATACATAGAAAGAAGGATCCTTTACTGTATGATTATATGATAGCGGAACAAACACTGGTAGCAGTTACTTCTGTAAAATATCTGGGAGTAGGCGTGCGGAACGATTTGAAGTGGAATGATCACATAAAATTAATTGTTGGTAAGGCGGGTACCAGGTTAAGATTCATTGGGAGAGTCCTTCGAAAATGGAGTCCATCAATAAAGGAGGTGGCTTACAAAACACTCGTTCGACCTATACTTGAGTATTGCTCATCAGTGTGGGATCCGTACCAGATCGGGTTGACGGAGGAGATAGAGAAGATCCAAAGAAGAGCGGCACGTTTCGTCACAGGGTTATTTGGTAACCGTGATAGCGTTACGGAGATGTTTAGCAAACTCAAGTGGCAGACTCTGCAAGAGAGGCGCTCTGCATCGCGGTGTAGTTTGCTCGCCAGGTTTCGAGAGGGTGCGTTTCTGGATGAGGTATCGAATATATTGCTTCCCCCTACTTATACCTCCCGAGGAGATCACGAATGTAAAATTAGAGAGATTCGAGCGCGCACGGAGGCTTTCAGACAGTCCGTTCTTCCCGCGAACCATACGCGACTGGAACAGAAAAGGGAGGTGATGACAGTGGCACGTAAAGTGCCCTCCGCCACACACCGTTGGGTGGCTTGCGGAGTATAAATGTAGATGTAGGTGTAGATGTAGATGTCGTCCACATTCATGGTATATGCAGGGCTTTACCAAAAATGGAAGGGACACAAGAGGGAGTTCCAGGTGGCAATGCGTTTAAAGAGAAATAGCATTTATTGGAGCAGCTCGGGGAGAGATAAGCTGTCTTTGTTAACACTGCTTGAAGCAGCGCATGGCGTAATGGAAAAACTGCAGGACGGTAAACCTATGGTCACAGTTTACAGTCCAACTGTCAAAACTATCATCTCATACTTAAATTTTTACATTACTTACGCAGTAAAATAAACAGAATTAATGGTTAATGTATTCCATTTATTAATACTTTTATAAAAAGCGTGAACAGGAAAGCCATACAAAAACTTGG
The DNA here is from genome assembly GCF_023864275.1 of Schistocerca cancellata. Taxonomy (NCBI): domain Eukaryota; kingdom Metazoa; phylum Arthropoda; class Insecta; order Orthoptera; family Acrididae; genus Schistocerca; species Schistocerca cancellata. The sequence goes on along the minus strand of NC_064626.1, from coordinate 981,883,037 downwards.
GATTGTATATAATTTTCCAGGAAGCGTTTGTAAGCTGTATACGACAACTCCGTACATAAAAGTAGATTCTTTCATTATTTTACAGTTAATGGAGCAAAATAGTCGTGAATAGTTCGTAGAAGCTAATGCACATTTCTCAAACTAATGACAGTGATTTATTGTAGTATATTTTTCTGGAAGAAGATGATGATGATTCGACGCCAACAGTTCCTGAATGGAAAATCTGAAGGCATCTGAGATTCAGTACAAAGTTGGACAAAATTTTCTTTACGAATTTATTAGTCGTCATTTATTAAACGAATGTGACTCACCTACTATGTAACATGTTAGTATGATTCATATTACGTAACAACTTAGAGTGATCTTAAAGGTCTGGTCCTAATTCAACATATTTGAGTAAACGAAATTTTAATTAGGTTACTGGCTCGATTCTAAGTAATGCCTATGCGTTAATTTTTGGTTAAAAATATGAATGAAAATTCCAGCAATGATGCATACTCTGAAACTCCTGCAGATTTTTCAATAACAGTTGTTTCTGTGGAAAGCGAAATTAATTTATTAGTTCACAGTCCCAGAAAATAAAAATTAAGAGGTAAATTAAAAGTTCAGCAAGGAAAGAACCTATATTTACAAAACAAAGTAGCTTCATTACCATCTGGAACTAAAAGTTGTGGCATTTCCCAGCTTGTTCATGTGAACTAAAGCTCAATGTTAAGCTTTTAACTAAAGATTTATCTCACCATGTTTCACTAGCGTTTCCTTTCGTACATTTAGCCGAGTTGATTAGGTCTGTCTCGTAGGAATGTCCATATAGAGCCGTGGAAGTAAGCAGCTATCGTATCGCTTTTATTCGGTTTCAATATGGCATCGATCACAACGCGTGGCTTCACGCAAATCAAAGGAACCGACCTCAGCTTTCCTTTCTGTGTTCAGTAGTTCAGCCCAGAGAGACTCCCTTTGATTTCCTGATTTTAAGCTGTTTCTCGACATGACAAAAGATTTCGCGACAGGAATCACGTATGTGGATATCCAGAGTGAATTTTCGCTTTGCAGCGGTGTGTGCGCTGATGTGAAGCGTTGCGACAAATTAAAAAGGTGTGCCGGACCGTGCTTGGAAACTAGGACCTTTTCCTTTATCAGGAGAATGCTCTACCAATTCAGCTACACCAGCACCACTCACGTCCCTCCCTCGCAGCTACACTTCTGCTTGAATCTAGACTCCTACCTTCAAAACTTCACAGAAGTTCTCCTGCGTGACGTACGGGACTAGCGGTCCTAGAAAAAGGATATTGTGTAGATATGGCTTAGCCACAGCCTGAGGGATTGTTTCCAGATTGAATTTTCGCTTTTCAGTGGTGTGTGCCCTGATAGGAAATTTCCTGGGAGATTTAAACTGTGTGCTACACAGGGATCTGAACCTTGGACCTTTGACATTCCCGTGAAAGAGTTGCACAAACGGTGCTAACGACCGGTCGAAGGAGTTGAGGTACTCGCAGAAGTAAACTATGCCCAACCCTCCCCCCTCCCCACCTTCAAGACTGGGTAAACTGCGAGGCTGCATGGCAACAGCATTGTAAGCAGCTCCAGCGAAGCTCATGGAAGTATGGAAGGAGTTTGACAGTCGTCTGGATAATTGAAAATTTGTGAATCGTAAATGTAAGCTCTGTATCCTAAATGTAATTATAAGGAAGTATTCCCAGATAGTATGTGCAAACATATAAAAGATATACCCTTCCAAAATCCAAAGGTTCTTTTGAAAAATAAAAAATTTTTAGTGCTCCAGTTAAGATAAAATTTATCGCTTGTTTCTATACATATAATTTTGCGAAATACGATGCACTTTCTTGAAATATTCTGTGCATTACTTCCATTTACTAACAGGATTATTAGCACACCACTGCTTAAATTTGGAACAAAGCTCATAAGCAATGGCGGCCGAAGACGTACAGCATAAGACGCAACCCTCATACTGCCAACGGCCTTCTCAAAGAGATTGGAGGAGTGGACAAAGTTTCAGGGCTACTTCTTGCTCTTGGGGTGGAAAACAGCCTCTGAAAGGCGGAAGATTCAGCAAAGATCAATGGCATGAGGATTCAGAAAGTAGTGGAATCACTGCATTTGGTATGTGATTGAAAAGTTGCTGACGAAAACAATGTACAGAAGAACGGGAAAAAATTTAAGATCTGTTGGATGAAGATCCTACTGGCCTTAGGAAAGGTAAAGTAGCAAAGAGGTAGTTCTGAGATTGCGATTTATTATGGAAGCAACACTGAAGAAAAATCAAGACATGTTCATAGATTTGTAAGGGAACAGTAAGAAGAAAGAACACGAACGAAATGGTCAGATTAAAAAAAGTGTAAAACAAGTATGCAGTCTTTCGACCCTACTGTTCTGTGTATACATCGAAGAAGCAATGACGGAAATAATAGAAAGTCTGAAGACTGGAATTAAAATTCAGGGTGGAAGGATATCAGTGTTATGTTTCATTGATACCATTGCTATCCTGAGTGAAACTGAAGAAGTATTACAGAACCTGTTGAAGATAATTAACAATCTACTTAGTGAAGAATATGGATGAAAGTAAATCGAAGAAAGACCAAAGTAACGAGAAGCGGCGGAAATGAGAACATTGAGAACCTTAAAAGCAGGACTGGGATCACTACGTAGAAGAAGTTAAGGTATTCTGCCACCTAGGAAGCAAAATACCCCATGACCGACGGGGCAAGGACATACAAAGCAAACTAACATAGGCAAAGTGGGCATTCCTGGCTAAGAGAATACATCTAGTATCCAACATAGGCTGTAATTTGAGGAAGCAATTTCCGAGACTGTAGATTTGGAATACAGCATTGTACGGTGGTGAAACACGGGCCTTGGGAAAACCAGAAAATAAGAGAATAGAAGCATTTGAGATGTGGAATTACTGAAGAAATCGGGTAGAACGTTAAGATAAGAATTAGGATGACTGCACAGAATTGGCGAGAGAGGGAACGTATGGAAAACATTGACAAGAAGAAAGACAGAATGATAAGACATTTATTAGGACAACAGGGAATAATTTCCATGCCATTAGTGGAAGCTGTATGAGTGTAATACTGTAGAGAAAGACAGATATTGGAATACAGCTAAGTAATTGAGGACGTATGTTACAAACTTTACTCTGAGATAAAAAAAGGTTGGTACAGGAGAGGAAATCGTAGCGGGCCGCATCAAACCAGTCAGAAGACTGATTACTGAGAAAAAAATGATGTTAAGTGTTGCTTTTCTGACATATTACAGTTAGACAACAGTAAACCTCACGGTTTTATTACACATGGTCATAGTCACTCATTCCTGTTTTCATCTTCTTCAAACGTGTGATCTAAATTGATATTGCAACTGGAAAACTTGCAAAAGTGCTCATTAACTGTTTACTGGCATTAATTGTATGTTATCTGCTGATATACTAAACCAAAGACTTAAGGGTACCTGCCTATGCTCAGGAAACGGCATGGGAGTTGGCTGTGGGGGTACGGTGTACCTAAGGGAATAGTGAGAGAAACATACCTGTAGCTCCCCGCCGTAGTACATGTGCTCGGCGTTCTGGATGACCTCCTCGTTGGACAGGTGCTGGAAGGGCCGCTCACCCGCCAGACTCAGGATCTCCCACAGCGTCACGCCGAAAGACCACACGCTGCTCGCTGGCGTGTACCGGTCCTGAAGCGAAAGTATTTACAAAAGATCAACTTTCTGGAGGATAATAACGTGGATCTCTCACTCTGAAGCACAAGTGCTACTGAAACAATGAAAGTACATCGCTACTCGTGTCGTGCGTTCATCTATGATGTTAAATTTTGGTAATAATTCTGGTTTACCGATTTTACTTACAGGATATAAGAATTTTGTCTGAGTGAAGGTCACAGAAGAAACACAAGCAAATACGTCCAAAGGTTTTTACCTTCATAAAATATAAAATAATAGCCTTTGTACTGCGTAACTTATGAACCTGCTCGCTCGTTTCTTTCATTGTTGTCTACATCATGATAATTCTCTAAGCTGGCACTGCCATAAACGGCATATTAGTATCAAAAGTAAGCATTAATTTGTGAAAGAAATTGCTGACAACGTACATTTGGTGCATCGGATTCTATAATGCTTACACACTGAAGAGTCAAAGAAACTGGCATAACAGCCTAAAATCGTGTACGCGAGCTAGCAGAAGTGCCGCAACACGACGTGGCATGGACTCGACTAATGTCTGAAGTAGTGCTGGAGGGAACTGACGCCAATTTCGTAAGAGTACGACGGGGTGGATATCTCTTCTGAATAGCACGTTGCAAGCCATCCAAGATACGCCCGAGAATGTTCATGTCTGGGAAGTTTGGTGGGTATCGCAAATGTTTAAATTCAGGAGAGTTTCCTGGAGTCACATTGTAGCAGTTCTGGACGTCTGAGTTGTCGCAGTGTACTGCTGGAATCGCCCAGGTACGGCGGAATGGGCAATGGACATTATGGATGCATCAGACAAGAAGCTTACGCACGTGTCACCGGTCATTGTCGTATCTAGACTTGTCAGGGGTCCCATATCACTCCAACCGCGTACGCTCCACACCATAATAGAGCCTCCACCAGCTTCAGCAGTCCCCTGCTGACATCCAGGGTCCATGGACCCATGAGCTTGTCTACATATCCCTACATGTCCATCCGTCGATACAATTTGTAACGAGATTCGTCTGACCAGGCAACATGTTTCCAGTCATCAACAGTCCAGTGTCGGTGTTGGCGGGCCCAGACGAGGCGTAAATGTTTGTGACGAGCAGTCATAAAATGTACACGAGTGTGCCTTCGGCTCTGAGGGCCCATATCGGTGATGTTTTGTTAAATTGGTTCGCACGCTGACACTTGTTGATGGCCCAGCATTGAGATATGCAGCAATTTGTGGAAGTGACCTCTGTCACGCTGAAAGATTTCATTCAGTCATCGTTGGTCCCGTTCGTGCAGAATCTTTTTCCGGCAGCAACGATGTCAGAGATTTGATGTATTACGGAATTCCTGGTATTTACGGTACACTCCTTAAATGGTCGTACGGGAAAATCCCCAGTTCATCGCTACCTCGCAGGTGCCGTGTCCCATCGCTCATGCGCCGACTATAGCACTCACTTAAATCTTGAGAACATGCCTTTGAAGCAGCAATAATCAATCTAACAACTGCGCCAGACACTTGTTATCTGATACGAGGGTTAGAACTTTACTAGTGGCAACTATTTATTTACAGCTCGTACAAAATAGATACATGTTTGAAAGCTTTATTGACCTTCAAAGTAGTCACTAGCATTGTGTATAACCCGTTGCTAGTGACGTGGAAGTCGTAGGATGCTCTTAGCAGTGCCAGTTGTGTTGACACTTCGAGCGGCCCGGTGTATTGCCCGACGAATTTGTAGCGAATGCCGTGAAGTGTGAGTTTAGAAATCGAGTTGAACTCACTAGGCTTAAGTAAGGGGAGTGCAATTGGTGGTACAGCACATAGCAACCCCATTAGTCAAACAAATCATTAACAGCTTGCACTGTACGAGCTTGAGCATTGTCCTGCAAAATGATGGTCAAGTCCTGCAAAAAGTGTCATAACTTCTGTCTCTGTGCTGTTCATTTTTGGAACACAACCTACGATCTGCTTAGAGACAGAAGTGATGATAGTTTCTGCACAACCTGACTATCATCATTTAGGTCGACAATGCTCAAGCACGAACAGTGCAAGTTGTTACTGATTTGTTTGACTGATGGGGCTGCTAAGTGCTGTACCACCTACTGCAATCCCATGACTTAGGCCCTCGTAAGTTCAACTTGATTTCTAAACTGAAGGAAACACTTCACGGCATTCGCTTCAGAATTGCTACAAATTCGCCGGGCAATAGACCGCGCTTCTGGAACTGTCGAACACAACTGGCACTGCTAAGAGTATCCTATGACTTCCACATCGCTGGCAACGGGTTATACACAACGCTGTTGACTACTTCGGGCATCAGTGAAACTTTGAAACACGTATCTATTTTGTACGAGCTATAAATAAAAATTTGCCATTATTTAAGTTCCAACCCTCGTATATAGACGTTGCCGACCGCAGCGCCGTATTCGGCCTGTTTACGTATCTCTGTATTTCATATGCATGCCTATTCCAGTTCCTTTGGCGCTTCGGTGTACATGGGTTTTGAGAAAACCGAACTGAAGAGACTCGAAATATCTGAGATCTGGTACTACAGAAGAATGCTGAAAATTGGGTGGACAGGTATATTAAGAAATGAAGAGGAATATAAGAAGAATAGAGTGCCTAGTGTTCAGGACATGCGAGGACGGCTTAAGGTACAGAATGTTTCCCACGATGCCCGTTGTTTACCAATATCCGTTGCAGATAAACGTGATAATTCACCACATGGAGGAGCAACTTACAAATGCGATGTAAGTAGTAGCAGAAAAAAAACTTCTTTCTGCTTCCGACTTGGTTTTGATTGAAAGGCCTAAATACGAAACACACAGCTGTGCAAAACATAAGAACGAAGGTAACATTTGTTCCATTTCTTCATCAGCGCAGTTGACAACTGCTGTATGATCGTTGAGGTGAGTAAACACTTGCTGCCGTACGTGTGCCACACGTTTTTGGTGGGATGTAAGTCGGGGAAGGGCAGGCCAGGCCCCTCGCCGAATATGCTTTAGTTCCAAGAGTTCCTCCACTTAGGCTATTCGACGTGGCCACGCATAGTCAACTACAAAACTAAAGACAGGGCCGGATGCAAGATTTGGAGATAAGTACGCGGATGCAATTGCAGCCTCATTTAACAGGACTGCTAAGCACTCAGTATCACGCTCGAGAGTGGCACGGCGACTATGGGTGGCTGTTCTCTTTGCCCAGCGACCCGTACGTTGTGCTCCGTTGACACCTACACATCGGGGACACCGCTTTCTGCGGTGCCAAGAGCACAGAGACTTCACCAGTGAGGAGTGGGGTCGCGAGCTCGTGAGAAGAATCAGTTTGAGTAGTGATCCTAGACGAAAGAGCAGAGCACGTAATCCATCCAAGAAACATTGTCGAACATTATGGTTTTGACTGTCAAGGCGTTATGATGCGAGGAGGCATAATGTTGCCTGGCCGTACTGACCTCCATATCTTTGAATATTGTACACTCATTGCTCAGTGTTATTGCCAAGCTGTACTCCTTCCCCATGGGCGTTTTTTCAGGGATGTATTCGCCTTTGCCATCAATTTTGTAGCTGCCAAAGCGTGACCACACCGATATGAGCCAGAGAGGAGCACTTGGGAAGAGAGGATATCCGTTGAATGGATTCCCATGCCCGTTCCCCCGACTTAAACGTTGTCGATTACGTATAGGATGCGGTGGAGAGACGTCCCGAAGCAGCAATGACCGTCTAATAGTTGTAAACCCTGCTGACGGAGGAGTGGAACGCCCCACAAGACTACTAACCTCGTGGCCAGCAAGGGAACACGTCGCAGAACATTCACTGACGTCCATGGCTCAAATGCTTCAAATGGCTCTGGGCACTATGGGACTTAACTTCTGAGGTCATCAGTCCCCTAGAACTTAGAACTACTTAAACCTAACTAACCTAAGGACATCACACACATCCATACCCGAGGCAGGATTCAAACCTGCGACCGTAGCGGTCGCGCCTTTCCAGACTGTAGCGCCTAGAACCGCTCGGCCACCCCAGTCGGCGCCGTCCGTCGTGAATACACTACCTACACTACTGGTCATTAAAATTGCTACACCAAGAAGAAACGCAGATGATAAACGGGTATTCATTGGACAAGTATATTATACTAGAACTGACATATGATTACATTTTCACGCAATTTGGGTGCATAGGTCCTGAGAAATCAGTACCCAGAACAACCACCTTTGGGAATAATAACGGCCTTGATACGCCTGGGAATTGAGTCAAACTGAGCTTGGATGGCGTGTACAGGTACAGCTGCCCATGCAGCTTCAACACGATACCACAGTTCATCATGAGGAGTGACTGGCGTATTGTGAAGAGACAGCTGCTCGGCCACCATTGACCAGACGTTTTCAATTGGGAAGATATCTGGAGAATGTGCTGGCCAGGGCAGCAGTCGAACATTTTCTGTATCCAGAAATGCCCGTACAGGACCTGCAACATGCGGTTGTGCATTATCCTGCTGAAATGTAGGCTTTCGCAGGGATCGAATGAAGGGTAGAGCCACGGGTCGTAACACATCTGAAATGAAACGTCCACTGTTCGAAGTGCCGTCAATGCGAACAAGAGGTGACCGAGACGTGTAGCTAATGGCACCCCATACCATCACACCAGGTAATACGCCAGTATGGCGATGACGAATACACGCTTCCAATGTGCGTTCACTTCGATGTCGCCAAAAACGGATGCGACCATCATGATGCTGTAAACAGAAAGTGGATTCATCCGAAAAAATGACGTTTTGCCATTCGTGCACCCAGGTTCGTCGTTGAGTACACCATCGCAGGCGGTCCTGTCTGTGATGCAGCATCAAGGGTAGCCGCAACCACGGTGTCCGAGCTGATAGTCCATGCTGCTGCAAACGTCATTGAACAGTTCGTGCAGATGGTTGTTGTCTTGCGAACGTCCCCAACTCTTGACTCAGGGATCGAGACGTGCTTGCACGATCCGTTACACCGTTACAGCCATGCGGATAAGATGCCTGTCATCTCGACTGCTAGTGATACGAGGCCGTTGGGATCCAGCACGGCGTTCCGTATAAGCCTCCTGAACCCACCGATTCCATATTCTGCTAACAGTCATTGGATCTCGACCAACACGAGCAGCAATATCGCGATACAATAAACCGCAATCGCAATAGGCTACTATCCGACCTTTATCAAAGTCCGAAAAGTCGTGGTACGCATTTCTCCTCCATACACGTGGCATCACAATAACGTTTCTCCAGGCAACGCCGGTCAACTACTGTTTGTGTATGAGAAATCGGTTGGAAACTTTCCTCATGTCAGCACATTGTAGGTGTCGCCACCGGCACCAACCTTGTGTGAATGCTCTGAAAAGCTACTCATTTGGACATCACAACATCTTCTTCCTTTCGGTTAAATTTCGCGTCTGTAGCACGTTATCTTCGCTGTGTAGCAATTTTAATAGGCAGTAGTGTAGTAAGAACAATGACCTATCTTTTGTAATGTCTAATGGACCTCCACTAATCGCGCACTTCTTTCTATGTATGGTCCTAGTTTTATCTGGCTGTGTTACTTGACACTGGCAAATCTTGAAAAACTTATTTTTCCCCCGTAGGTTTTGCACATTAGTGTGTCCGGCGGCCCTCGTGCGGTGCGTAAATTGTGTGGCCTCTGGGGCGGATGTGCTGTTTTCGTCGGGCGTTGCAAAAATCGTGAGAGGACGATCAATTCTTACCAACAGAGTTATTTCTTGCATTGCGGAAACTTAAGAGATTACGAAAATGCGTTCCCGGTACAGGTCAGGACTTCGTGTTGAATTTTGGATTGCTCTGGGCGGGAGTTTCCTTAAAGTGGGCGTGCTCGTGTCCGGTATGCACACTCATTGCATGAGACGGTGGAACTAGTAGCTAGGTGAGAAGCTGTGTTTTAGTGAAAGAAAGGAACTTAGCGAGATTTAGGAGAACTCAAAAAATGATATTTGTTTCCGGTGAGATTTAAAAGCGGTATTCTTGGCGCGACTGTTTCCCTATTGATACCGAATTGTATTCCTGCCTTGTTGTTGTGGTGATTATCTCTGGGGTTTACTGATAGCCGGTTGAAGGTGGTGTAGCCGTGGACATGTTTCAGTACAGTGGTCGTATCTTGGAATCTTTTTCTGAATGTAATTGGATAGTTATGGAGGTTTGATTTATTGCTTTTGGAGTTGCGATAAGTTTAACCCAGTCTCGCTGGTCAGAGCGCGGATGGCCGGGCTTATTTGGAACGACTGGTAATGTCGGAGAGCAGAGAATTAACCCGAGTTGGCTAATAAACGCTCCCGATTAAATCGACGGAGCAGTACGCCCGTTATCTGTCTCGCGCGCTGCACACCACGTAGAGTTTATCGATTCAGGCCGCGGCCGCGAATGTTACTTTGCCCAACGGTACAGAAGCTCCGAAGCATGGATGAAATGAATGCTTCAAAAGTTGCAAATGTATCTGTGGTTTGTACCTGTGCAAGCTATAAAAACGGCTATAAAAGCATATAGCTACGCTTCTCGTCACTATCTCTCTCTTCCTCGTTCTCATTTTCATTGACTCTGTCTCTCATTATCACTGGCTCACACCCACTTCCACTTTCTCCTTCTCTTTATTCCTCCCCCACTGGCACTGTCTCCTTCATTCTATTCCTAGCATTGTTCTGTCATTGTTAACTACGTTCCACTGCAACTTCGTCCCTCTTTTTTCTCACACTGCCAATGTCTCCTTCGCTATTTCTGTATCACAATCACTTTCTGCCAATATTTATTACTTTTTTGTCTCTTTCCCACTGCCACTGTCTCCTTCTCTTTCAGCATAAAGAAAATGAATTTTTTCGTGCGCCGAAACTTTTGGAAAAATTGTTAAAGACACTGAGGAAGGTAGAATGAGGCAATTGGTACTCACTTTTTAGTTCGTCTTACTCGAATATATTCCCCTTTTTGTGTGCCAGTAGGAGCATTTTTTCGCTGTTTCCCTCCTTTTTCCCGCTTCGGCAGGGCATATCTCTCATATGAAGAAAACTATATGCGTCAGTAACTTTGGCAGTTTACTTACAAGTAACTGAAACGACGCAAAATAAATTCTATATCTCAGATCGGATTTTACGCGCACCAAAAATTTGCATGTGTTTCATTACTACGACACGATGTTTCTGGAACCTTTCTGAGGATAAAGGAGACACTTTGCAGAACATTTCTCCGTGCTACGTCCCTTTATAAACTACCCTTTCGGCCCAAACCTGATTTTATGTACAGGTAGGGTAACTTAGAAGAATCTTTGTACCTCGGAAACGGATAAAAATGTGAAGAAAATTTTCGAGTTTTGTCGAAGTCAGGGTCTTAGGAATAAATCATAAGAAATTCAGCCATTTGCTGTGCATAGTCGTCTTCGAAGCCGCTGTAACGTTTTGGTACCCAGAAACCATGTATTTTAAGGTGTATCTCTCTAAGAAATAAATGTTTCTGAAGCACGGAATATGACATTTCTGTATAAATGCCTAGAGAATATACGGTTAGAATCTGAGCGAAGTTCTGTCATTAGTTATTTAGATATCCCCTGCTGAAGGATAGATATGGTGAAAAACGCTTTTTTCAGGTGTGGCCAGAAACTGCCCATGAATTGAATGGTGCTTCCATAATCCCCGTAAGGCACGCAGTAGACCAAATTCAATGCAAGATGACCCAATCGATTTGCTTTGGTTGCCTAAGTTGCAGGGAGTACAGGGAGTATGTAATATTCAAATCTTAACCGTATACTACCAGATAGTTACACTACGATGATACTTGTGTTCGTTATACATGTGGTACCTAGGCCAAGGGCTATCTAAATTCAACTCACCACGTCCAGTCTCGATGGTAACTAACGCCGTCGACCGCCCTGAAGTGGCGCTACTAGTGCTACTCTTATGTGACTGGCGCAGAATTTGAATAAACATCACCTTTCAGATGCAGGAACACGCTTACCAACTTTCGTTTAGATCGTACATCTCCTTCTTAGTGTTTTGATTTCTTTCCTTTATTGTATTTTACAAAGGTAAAAACTATATAGTGCGTTGTCTGCATGCACGCACTTGTGTGTACTCCACACTAATTGTAGGTAGCATTCAATTTATTTGACACGGAGTGGCCGCAGGCCACAAGTCGAACGCTAGTTACTGAAACGTATGCGGGACAGTTCTAGGAAAAATGAGTTCTTGACGTCCCTCATTCAAATTTGCGTTGATCTGTCTCGCAGCAGACCATCGACAATTTCGTATGGCTTTGCCATGCAACGTGATGTTCTTCTAACAAATACTTGTGTTCTTTGTGTGTAGCGGTTTATGCGTTTCGAAACCTAGTCTCTGCAATACTGAAAATCCACTACAAACCTCTGCTAATATTGAAAGTATGAATTTGTGTAGAATCTCCGACACACCACGAACTGTGCGTCGTCCGCCGACTATCAATCGCGTTCAGAGTCCGTTACCCAGTGACGTGCAGCTATAATAATAATAGTGAGCGTATAGCATTTGTGGCTGGGAGACCCCTCGCGGGCGGTTCGGCCGCCGCTCCACAAGTTATTTAACGCCACTACGGTGACTTGCGCATGAAGATGAAACGATGAGGAAAGACACGCAACACCGAGTCGTCTCGACGCAGAGAAAATCCCTGATCCCCGCCGGGAATCGAACGCGGAACCATGAGCGCGGTAAGCGAGAACGCTACCGTTTTTTTTTAATCTCATTTTGTTCGTAATTGATCGTTGTATTTGTTTGGGGCGGACGTCCTATGACACTTGTTCAAGTTCATCGTTGATCCATTAACTCAATTTTTTTTATTACAGAGGGCAGCTAACCCTCTGACCGAACACGCTGAGCTACCATGCCGGCAAGACCACGAACCGCGGACACGTGCAGCTAAGTCCACCACACACTAGTATCCAACAGACAGCTCAGACAACGCCTCTTTCGCTCGCGACATAAGTAACACTCTGGTCTTACACATGACACGTTTTCAAATGGGACTATCCTTTCTGTGACCACTCAGTCCGTGATGCGGCACGTTCGCTTGCTCACACAGCTAGTACACCAGAAGTGTTCGGCAGCCGCAGGCAAGCAGGTGGAACGCGGACGTACCAGCAGGATGCTCTCCCAGGGCAGCCAGCGGATGGGCGCCGCGGGCCGGCCGCCGATGTCGCAGTAGTCCCGCTTGTAGAGGTCGCTGCTCATCGCCAGGTCCGCCACCTTCACGGCGTAGCCGGGGCCCAGCAGGCAGTTCCTACGGCCACATGCAAAGAGATGGAACGTAACTAATCATTCCTCACCCGGCATAGAGCGCGACATCTGCCAACAAGCGTATTTAAAATAATCAGACACACAAAGACGAAGTTTAATCATCCTAATACCACAGGGGGTAATATGACCTCTTAAAACTACTGAAAATATAAAGGGTCAGCACAGATTCTTACCCTGATTCTAAAAATTTATAACAGAATAACAGTTCGACATTATAAGTTACATTTGATGCCGTTACATAGGTAAGTGCAACTATTTTTTTTTAAGACCAGTTACGTTAGTAACTCCCTTGGTAGCTCGGAGAATGTCGAGGCGGTATTCCAGTTCCCGCCAGATGTTTTGTAACATGTGTTCTGTCACAGTATCTACAGCAGCTTGTATCCTAGCCTTCAGTTCATCGAAGTCAGCAACTGATGTGATGAAGACACTGTCCTTGATATAGCCCCGGGAAAAAAAGTCGAGGGGCGTAATGTCTGGAGAGCGGGGTGGCCGGAGTGTTGGACCGTTCCTTCCAGTCCACCGATCCGGACATTACTCGCCTCTCCAGACACTACGCCTCTTGAATATTTTTTCTGGGGCTATATCAAGGACAGATTCTTCGTCACACCAGTTGCTGACGTCGACGAACTGAAGGCTAGGATACAAGCTGCTGTGGGTACTGTGACAGAGCACATGTTACGAAACACTTGGAGGGAGCTGGAATACCGCCTCGACATTATCCGAGCCAGCAAGGGAACACATGTTGAGGTTTACTAACGTAAGTGGTCTGAAAAAAAACCCTAGTAACACTAACCTATGTAACTGCATCAAATGTAAATTATTATGTCAAACGGTTATTCTGTAATAAATTGTTATATTCAGGGCAGGACTTCGTGCTCGCCCTGTATAGCTTCCGTCATATTCAAACTAATATTTTCAAAACATGTGATCTTACTCCCTCTGAGTAAACTGTATCCAATGATGTTCCGTTCCCTCTTATTTTTCTACTCTTTTTGGGCTTTCTTACCTCGGCTGTTGTTGTACCCTTCCTAGTACCACTGGGGTCTACATCACCCACAAGCATAATGGAAAATTATACATCCCTCATTTCCAAAGCTACTATTTTTAAAATGTATTACTTTCTCCCTCGGATTCAATTACACCAAATGATGTTTTGATCAGTTTTATGCTTACAATACATTAACATTTGTTCATAGTTTTCTGCACAGAATACCAGTGAGGTGAGTGAGACCCCAACTAAAATATCTTTATGTTTCTTGAATGTAAAATTTATGAAAATAGAATGGTGGCTTTTTAGAAGTGCAGGCTTCCTCACAGAATTTCGATTATGATGTCCTCTCGGGTTATTAGCCGAGGCAAGGAGTAGTTCTGCGGTACGCTTCGTCTACCTTCGCCTGAAGGTTATGAATAGCGAACGTATCGAAATGTTGCCGCAGAACGACGCCTTGATTCGACTGATAACCCGAGAATTATGACTGTTACGTTCAACAGCGGTAATGTATGTTTTTATTTAGCTCATTAAAACACTGTCAGTGTACCCCATGCATGTTACTTAGGGTCTAAATGATGCCAGTGGTACTCAGTTAAACAAGAAATTCCTGGGAGCAGGAAGGTTATCAGTGACTGGATGGTGATGAAAGGTAGAGGCATTATAGAACGTGAAGTAAGTTGTGCAGAACTGTGCAAACAAGCTAAATTTTTAATGTGTTTTACAACGTTACGTAGATTCTAGTTGGAAAGATGTAAATGGAAACATGAAACAGACGCTTTCTTCTATAATAGGTTGCGACAAAGAGAAGTTGTTCAAGACTAGCATCCAAACTGAATGTTATACATAGAATGGCGACACGAATGAAAATTTCGAAACAGGGGAAGTAGTCAATGGAGAAAAATGCTAATGGAAGTTTCTCCAGAAACAACAACGATAATGTGATTTCTTTTACGAAATGAGCAGGATACTACACAATGTGCTGTAGTGTCCTTTACGTAATAAGTTCAACATTAGAACTGGTTTCTGGTATCATAATAGCTATTATAATGATTTAGGAGTAATACATGTTTTTAAGATAGTAGTTGCAGTGGAATATCTAATTGACTGGCGAGTGTACAGTTTCTTAAGAAAAATGAATTGTGTCTGCTCTTAATAATTCGGAAATACGAATATTACTTTGCCATTTTTAACCTTGAGTTGCATCCTTACTCTGTTCCACATTTCACCAAAATCGAGCATGTCGGTGATATGGGTGAGCGGTGTGCTTAAAGATCACTTCCTAGACCCCACTGACTGCAAAAACGGAAATGCTCTTGGGCGGTCTCAGGAAACGAGATGCAGAAACGATGTGGGACGCGGCAAGAAATAACGTAGATGAATTAAGGCCGAAGTGTACCGTACTTCGAGGATGACAGCTGCTTCACGATTCCGTACACAGATTTTCAGGTTCAGTCTCTTTCCTTTTGTGGCCATTGTTATGTTCGACATTTTCGACGGAGCGCTGGTCCACATCTATAATGACAGTTCATGATCTGCCAGTTAGTCAATTGATTTTGATGAAGCGACTCACACTGTAACCATCTTTCAAAGTCAAAATCACTGCGCACTAATTTCAGTGACAGACACTTACTAAGGATTGCGAGCAGTCTCGTGCGTTACGTGTCGAGGTAGTGTTATGACCTATACAGTCATTACAAAACTGTGTTACGTATTGCGAAGTAAACGACGTGGTACGCCGCGACGAGGAAACAGTTTGTGGCATTCTCGTAAAAATTTGTATGTGTGGAGTTCGTTTGTAAATTTAACCCACACTACACTGTCCCTTCCTCAGTTATCAGAGAACGTGGAGATCGGAGCATTATCAGAATCAATGACGGAACCGATAACAGAGTACAGTGTTGATACCGGCACAAGTGTTTCGGGCACACCTTTCATAACACATTGTTGAACATATGGATCCGCTGCCTACAGCCCTTACGGGTTGCCATGTTGGCGCAACGTCATCGTCAATTACGAAGATAATCGAGAATGGACCACGGATCAGTGGATCCTAGTCGTCTGGTCGGATGAATCACGTTTCCTGTTACACAAGATCGGTGATTAAGTCCTGATAGGCCTTCATCCAGGCTAACGGTTGATCGAAACATCTACCATGCTATGGACACAGGCTGGTAGGGACAGTATTATGCTATGGCAGGCATCCACCTGGGCATCCATGAGACCTGTGGTAATAACTGAAGCCACCATAACAGCTGTGGACTACATGAACATTGTTCCGGAGGACCTGTATCACCTCAAGACTGATATCTTCTCCGAAGACTATGGCGTCTTCTAGCAGGGTACCTGTCTGCATTACATAGCCAGAACCGTACTTCAGTGGTTTGAGGTGCGTGATAGTTAACTCACGCTGATGTCTTGGCCGTCAAATACGCTTCATCTGATGAGCGGAGTGGCCGCGCGTTTAGAGGCGCCATGTCACTCACTGCGCGGCCCCTCCCGCCGGAGGTTCAAGTCCTCCCTCGGGCATGTGTGTGTGTGTGTGTGTGTGTGTGTGTGTGTGTGTTGTTAGCACAAGTTAGTTTAAGTTGTGTGTAAGTCTAGTGACCTATGACCTCGGTAGTTTGGCCCCTTAGGGATTCACACATATTTGAACATTTTTTTAAACTTCACCTAGAGCAGATGGAACAAATATTGAACAACATCGTTGTAATGATGGGCCAATACCTCTTAAACTAATGGTCATAATGTTGGGCGCACAAGTGTAAATTGAAACAAAGTTCGTCATCACGCGAACAGATGGTGTGGCGGACACTGGTAGAAGAAAGAGGCGGTTCCGTGTCGTGAATAATAACAGTTTACGTAGAAAATGGTTTACGAGAAAAGAAGTACAGTGTCCAGCGAAGGGTATCGTAATGTGTGATAAATCCGTCCAGAATGTAATCAAAATAGAGAAACGTAAACATGCAAGGGAGGACTCAGAATAAACAAATGGAATGTACACAAAGGCTTCACAGACTAGATTAGAGTGGATGACAAGCGGCTGGCCGGGATATTTGCCGACGGTTTTGCGCCAGCCGACACGTCCGCCTCATATGCCGGTGATGCCCTCGACAAGACCGTGCGTCCACTCGTTAGTTACTCAATCCGCACCTGCGCATATAGCCGAGCTAGGGGAAGGAAGATAGCAGCCAAGAAAATGTAATTTATTTGCCATATTTATGTCAATCATCACATTAATAAATATATTAAATCGAGACTGAAGATTTTCTGTGATCCAAAAACACAGTAAGGTTTCAGCACATATACAAGTTGATTGTTCACTAAAGAACTATTTTTGTAGTACACGAAGTAAGATTTCCTAAATCCTACTACGGTCGCAGGTTCGAATCCTGCCTCGGGCATGGATGTGTGTGATGTCCTTAGGTTAGTTAGGTTTAAGTGGTTCTAAGTTCTAGGGGACTTATGACCACAGATGTTGAGTCCCATAGTGCTCAGAGCCATTTGAACAATTTTTGAATCTAAATCCTAGGGTTTTCATTTCAAAGGTGTGTGTCCTGAGTATGTTCGTAGCTCGAAGGGAAAACAGGTGTCTATGTCGTGATAAGAGAAAAACCATTAACTATAAACGATTAATAAAACGCTGCAAAAACCCCAAACACCTTGGTTTTCAATCACTTCTCCTCCATAATTACAGTGAGACCACACTTGAATTTATAATTTGTGCTACAATAACAGTGACGTTTCCCTGTAGGAAATATCAAATATGGTTTCAAGCTATTAAATCATAAGACGGTCGCAGTAACTTTAACACTTTATTGTGCAAACGTTAGTAACAGTATGAAGGGAATAAAAAATTATTATGAAGATGTTAATAAATGAGCCGATTAGATTATTTTACGGGGATACCAGTAGAATGAAGACGACAAAGAAGGGAAAAGACATTACAATGTGATACCTAGAAGAAAATTACTTTCAGCCATATTTGGAAATAAGCAACATCTACACGCAAGACATTAAGGAATGATTACCTGGCCGCCAGGTCCTTGTGCACGAGGTTTCTCGACTCGAGGTACTTCATCCCCGCGGCTACCTGCGTCGCCATGTACATGAGGCACCCATAGCTGGAAGGTACATCACAATCATCACAGTATCTATAACAAACATTTTAAGCTGATACAGATCATAAATGCATGTTACCACAGTGTTAAAAGATTTTCAAGTGACACCAAACGCTCATTAAATCTGGAAAAGATGTCTAGTGATAAACAATATTTAAGACGGGACATGGAGTGAAAGGAACATTGGTATTGTAATTCGCATGGCTTTATGTCAGCATAAATATACACATTAATGGGAGTATTTCGCGACAGATAAGATAGTGTACTTCATTTAGAGAAATGTACTGTGTCGTTCACAACTGAAGCCAAGACTGTCAAAAATATTCAGTTCCATAATTTACATGTCCATCTGGATAATACATAATAGGTCCCACCCATCTTATTCATATGTTACGAACGCCAGTTGGTTAACACCATCAGCAGTTAAAAGTCGTATTATATTACACTTTCAGATATTTGACGCGTCCGTCATTGTGATTGCTATCTTTTCTAGGCTGCAGTCAGTTTTAATTATATTGGCAGTAGCAGATAAATTATCAAATATTCTCTCATGTACATTCTATTTTAACGGTTTATTGACAAAGTTGATAAGTTTCCTGAATGTGAGAATTACTTTCTGTGTTTGGCGAAGATATCATGCACGGAGCTTGCAGGAAACACTCAGATATATTTCTCAATCAAATAAATGATAGTTGACCCAAGGCATAATACTGATATATATCTCCTTACTCACGAAATACTTGCTGCGTTCCATCTGTCACACGACAAAGGCATGCTTACAGTAGTGCTCATTAATTTAGAATCTTCAGCCCAAGAGCATAATGATGAAATCATTTGAACAATGTGTATAAAGTCAGCTTGTTCTGGTAACCTGGCAAGAACCGTTACTAAGTTGTCGCTTCTAATCCTTGTGCCTCCTAAGATTTACCGTCATTATATGCTATAAAGCTTAGCTCCCCTTGAATAACTGAATAATAAATAAAATTTTTTGCTAGTGAATACAGACAGTTTGCTGAATATTGTGAAAAATTATCGAATTCCTATAAAATTGTTGTTGGGTAAGAATTTTCTAGCATTCTTGCTGAAACAGCTCTTGTCTATGACATCACAAATATTTAACAAAAGAGGTGACACAGACAGAGTGAAGGGAGCGGAGGCCTTTGGAAAATGGAGCGGCAGAAGTAAATTTCCATACGCGTACCTATTAAACATTAACTTCATCGATGTTACAACAAACTTTGGATGAACATCTACAAGGCATTGATATCACATTTAATCGAATAAAATAGTGTACTTCAGATTGTCGAGTCGTAAGAAATAGTCAGTTTCCAAAACTCAAAAGCTCAATGAGCCACGTCCCGGCTCCTATTATTAAGTTGCGAGAGCGCCAGAGACACTGCTACTGCGTCACAGCGTGACTGATTCTTCGGCATCCCTAGAGGGGCACGCGTATGCGGAGATGTGAACTCAACGCCAAGCCCGCCTACGCCAGATTCCGAGCGTCTGTAATGGTCTCACTTGTTAAGAGTAGGTTGTACTTCGGATGGACAGCAGCAAGAGTTTATGCCAGATGTGGGGAAGGGTGTTTCCTTCGGTTGCAGTTCGCGTAAGTGACGCAGTGTTGCATTCAGCTCCAACCGTTCCCTTTATGTGGTTCGTGACCTACCGATGGGAGTTTACCACCGAGAGAATCTCAGATCTTTCGCTTGAAGTTATGAAGCCATGCACGTGGCTGCTCAACATGCCATCCAGCCATCGTGGAAGTGCACTTACACGAATTTCACCGACACGATGGAATCCTTTTGGATCCCGTGAGCTTAAATTTTATTGAAGTTGAGGGTTTCGCAAAAGATCTGTTTTCTTGTAATACTCCTGGATGGACTTTCGAGGAGTTAAAAATAAAATTAAGTGAATATTGTTGTCATGGTGGAAAGGTATTCCCCATAACCCCGCGTGGCGCTTTGACAGTTACATTCGTATTCTGGGAGTAACGGTGCTAAAGGCCATTAACACGTTTCATTCGATATCTAATTTGCTGAGGGTAACCTTATAATTTTATGTAATCTGTGTTAAGGTGTGTAACTGGAGTGAGTCTTAGTTCCACTTCTACATCTACATGACTTCTTTGCGATCCACACTGAAGTATCTGTCAGAAGGTTTATCGAATCACTTTCAAGCTATTTCTCTATCGTTCACTCTCGAACAGCGAACAGGAAAAAAAGGAATTACGTAAATCATTCCGTGCGAGTTCTTGTTCCTTTCATCTCATTACGATGATCATTTCTTCCTCTGTAGGCGGACGCCACAAAAAGGAAGGAGAAAACTGGTGACTGAAATTTCGTGAAAAGATCCTGCAACGAAAAGTCCCATTGTTTAAAGGACTACCACCGCAATTTTTGATACCGTATTCGTGTCACTTTCTCATCTATTTCGCGATAATACCAAACGAGCTACACTCTTTTGAATTTTTTCGTTGTCCTTCGTCAGTCCTATCGAAGCGGATCTCTCACTACGCAGCAGTACTCCAGAAGAGGATGAACAAGAGTAGTGTAGGTAGTCTCTCTAGTAGACCTGTTGCAGCTATTAAGTTTTAGATGACGTGAATGATTTTCATAGGTACCTTTTAATATACAGAGTAGTATACGTATCCAGTTGTGTGTTACGTGTAGTTCAGAAAGATCACACCACTTGATGCTGACCTATAGGTAGTGATATCCCATAAATGAGAATCTATAAAAATTTTAAACGATTCATATGATGCAAGTTTGTAATTTTATAATCTGCTAACAGCTGGTAATGACCTCTAATTCTAATTTGAGGTAAATAAACACTGGCTTACATCAGCAATATTGTCCAGGCAGGTAGTTACAGAGTCACAGAGTTGACCCAGAATAAAAATAAAAAATTATTTTTATTTGCCCCTTTTGCCACTTCTTGTGAGTGTGATGGCACTGAAAAACTTGTTCAGATGAATAAGACTTCACAGTAAGACAGTACAACATTGTAGTTAGGGATATGCTAACAGATTATTAAGGCAAAACAGTGCATCATATGCAATTAGAATATATTAATATAAGGCTCGAATCTAAGATAAATAAGATTTATTACGAAAGTAAGCAATTACAACAATAAAACTGGTCAATGTATGCAGGGAAGAGTACCAAGTAAGTGTTGTAATACTTCGCATCCCGATGCTCGGAACAATAGGTTTCCACTTGAATATTGTCAAAATTTCTCCAAAGTCAAAGAAGACTGAAGGGTACTGCTTATTAGATTTTTTTACTTCGCTCAACAACAGGTATTCAGTTGTAACACTGACAACTGAAGAACGCTGCCGAGCTCCGAGCACCTACGGCAATTTAATGGGTGCTTAAAGACATGAGCGTAATCTGCGCCCTTTTTCTGGTACCGGAACCATCAGGTAAATCTAGACCAGTGGTAGATTACCGAGAGCTGAAGAGAAACGTAGTCCTTCATTCGATACCATTACCTGTTCTGCATATATGCTTTCATTGGTTTTCTAGTGGTTAGGTTTGTACCACACTGTACCTCAATCGCGTGCAGCTCACCATCAAGCTCCGTTGGTTTCCTGGGGATCAGATTTTTACCCCATTGCATCTCCTACCAAATTTCATTGCATGAGGGTTTAATCCTATTACGACTTTTGCCGCAGGTTGTAATATTTTTGATTTCAGTCGTGTTAACTTCAACGTCGCTACGAGTGCTGCAGGCTTTTCTTAGCTGCTAGATCTGTCATTTTCAACCATTAACTCTAAGTATATAAACAATTACATAGATGATTTAGTCATTTTTAGTACTAAAATGGATGAACATGTTCAGTATATGAGGGAAATCTTCACTCGACTGACGAACGCTGTTTCAACCGTGAAGCCCGAAAACATTGAAATTTTTTCCCATATACATTGTTTTTGGGGCATATTGCGACACAAGAGGAGGCTAGAGTGGATACAGTTCGTACTCAGGCTTTAGGAGAGTATCCACCTCTTATGAATTCTAAGGAAGTAGGAGAGTTTATCGGAATGGTAAGCTTTTTAGAAATTTTATCCCAGTGTTTTTCAAATAGCCATTCCCTTGAAGGAATTACGCAAAAAAGGTACGCAAGTCTGAGTGTAGAGATTTGAAACAAGGGGATTTTGAACGTCTAAAGGACACCCTAGTCTGTGCTCCCTTGTTGACAGTTTCATATTTCGATAGGTCGTTCAGTTTTCATACTGATGCCTGCTTGTATGATGTAGCAGCCTCCCTCCTTCAACTCTCGTTGATTATCTGCTCTGGAGAAAAGGTATTCTGATTATGTGTTGGAAGCTATGCCTTCTTTGTTAGCGTTGGATAAGTTCCGATTCTATTTGGTACATAGGCTGTTCTAACTTGAAACTGAGAGGTGGGTCTTAAACTGGTGTTGGCACGTCATAGGCATGATGGGGGAATAGTGAAATATGCGGGTTTCACTTCGAAGTAAGACATGTGAGAAATACTGATTACGTGATTGCTGATGGGTCAAGTACGATGTTTCAGGACGATTTCGAGGAAGATGGAGCAGTGAGTCAAGGGGAACAAATTACTGACGCCCCGTTTATCAAGCCGATCTTAAGGATTTTACGCTCTGTTTAAAACAGTTTACAAGTACCAGGAAGAGGATGAGACCTCAACATGACTAACGTTTCCTGCCCCACAGTAAGAAGACTGTCAAGGATGGTTACTCAGCGTCGAAGGATCGTTGGGTGCAGTTGCCAATGCACATCTACTTCTACATCTACATCGATACTCTGCAAATCACATTTAAGTGCCTGGCAGAGGGTTAATCGAACCATGGGAAATTCAGTGCCCTGAGACATAAATTGTGGGATAATGAAAGACACTGCCGATCAGGGGCTGTCTGAAGGTCAGTCACTCACTTTGGGTCTCCTTAGGATTCTATCTGTTTGAGGATTTAGAAGTCAGTTAAAGATGGAATCCATGCTGTGAAGCTCTAATGTATGGAATCCATGCTGTGACTCTCTGATTTGCAAATGATTGAAATTACTTCTGACGTGACTTGAGTGTTGCACAGGAGATACTTTCTCGAGACCCTGATGCATCTTGCTAAGTAATCTTCATGCTCTTTCTCTTATAGCATTCTGATTTGGGCTTGTGGAGGTCAGTTCTCTAATCTCTGCCCTGTGCAGTGTATTTACTGTTGTTGAGTTGGCCATAGTGCCACTCCGACCATCACTGCAGGAGCTGTTTTTTTATATGCTTTATCGCCCGTATTGTCACACTTACGGTACTGATGGTTTGGAAATGGAAACGAGTGTCCTAAACTAGTCACTATCAAGAAATAAAAAAAGGTACTTCCCAACACAACTTATGACGGAGTTACAACCATTTATTTGAATTATAGAACAGGTTGCTGAACTATTTTTCATCTGCAGCGTGTTGCATTTTCGTCTATAGATTTTAATATTTACACTAAAACTCGCTTCGGAAGTTCGACGTATATTGATTTCTGTTGATGGCAGATGCCGAAACATTGTAATACATAAAGAGATATTGCGAGCGATCTAGACTATGTTACTCATAAAGTATTCATGATGTTCGCGGTCTTACACCGGGAATTTATTGTCTTTATTGAAACAGTACCAACAATTTTTCTTCCCTCACATTATACGAAGTGCATTCAAGTTCTAAGGCATCCGATTTTTTTTCTCCGGACTGGAAAGAGATAGAAACATGCGCATTGTTTTAAAATGAGGCCGCGTTCTTTGTCAATACGTCCCAGAGATGGCAGCATCGTACGGCAGGTGGAATTTTACCGCCAGCAGCGAGAATGAGAACTGTTTTAAATACTTAAAATGGGGAAGTTTTCCTTACTTGAACAGCGTGCAATCATTCGTTTTCTGAATTTGCGTGGTGTGAAACCAATTGAAATTCATCGACAGTTGAAGGAGACATGTGGTGATGGAGTTATGGATGTGTCGAAAGTGCTTTCGTGGTTGCGACAGTTTAATGAAGGCAGAACATCGTGTGACAACAAACTGAAACAACCTCGGGCTCGCACAAGCCGGTCTGACGACATGATCGAGAAAGTGGAGCGATATTGTTTTGGGGGATTGCCGAAAGACTGTCTAACAGATCGCCTCCAGAGTTGGCATTTCTGTGGGTTCTGTGCACACAATCCTGAATGACGACCTGAAAATGCGAAAAGTGTCATCCAGGTGGGTGCCACGAATGCTGACGGACGACCATACGGCTGCCCGTGTGGCATGTTGCCAAGCAATGTTGACGCACAACGACAGCATGAGTGGGACTTTGTTTTCGTCAGTTGTGACAATGGATGAGACGTGGATGCCATTTTTCAATCCAGAAACAAAGCGCAAGTCACCTCAATGGAAGCACACAGATTCACCGCCACCAAAAAAAATTCGGGTAACCGCCAGTGCTGAAAAGATGATGGTGTCCATGTTCTGGGACAGCGAGGGCGTAATCCTTACCCATTGCGTTCCAAAGGGGGCTACGGTAACAGGTGCATCCTACGAAAATGTTTTGAAGAACAAATTCCTTCCTACACTGCAACAAAAACGTCCGGGAAGGGCTGCACGTGTGCTGTTTCCCCAAAACAACGCACCCGCGAATCGAGCTAACGTTACGCAACAGTTTCTTCGTGATAACAACTTCGAAGTGATTCCTCATGCTCCCTACTCACCTGACCTGGCTCCTAGTGACTTTTGGCTTTTTGCAACAATGAAAGACACTCTCCGTGGCCGCACATTCACCAGCCGTGCTGCTATTGCCTCAGCGATTTTCCAGTGGTCAAAACAGACTCCAAAAGAACCTTGGCCGCTGCCATGGAATCATGGCGTCAGCGCTGTGAAAAATGTGTACGTCTGCAGGGCGATTACGTCGAGAAGTAACGCCAGTTTCATCGATTTCGGGTGGGTAGTTAATTAGAAAAAAAATCGGAGGCCTTAGAACTTGAATGCACCTCGTACTAGACTAGAATAAGAAATGTGAGGAGCGACAGTAGAATGCAAAGTATCCTTCCCAACACACCATAAGGTGGCTTACAGAGAATAGGTGTACAGACCTGATTAGGATCTAGTAAATATGAAAACGTCGCTTGCTTCTTCGAGAACTCAGGGGCACCCTGGTGGAGGAGAACGCGTTTCCTCACCTGAGCGGCGGTCTGGTGGCTGCGTGGTACTGGAGGTAGAGCGCGAGATCGCCCAGCTCCGGGTACTGCACGACGGCCCAGCAGGCGGGCTGGTCGGGCGACACGCAGACGCCGAGCACGCGCGCCACGTGGGCGTCGCTGAGCGCCGCCAGCAGCCGCAGCTCGCGCAGCGCGTCGCCGCTAGAGGCGCCGGGAGCGCCGCCGCCGCCGCCGCCGCCGCCGCCGCCACTGCCGTCGGCGCGCAGCGTCCTCACCGCCACGGTGCGCCCGCAGTCCGGCACCACCTCCTGCAGGCCCTCCGTCTCGCACAGGAACACCTGCGCCGAGTACTCGGTACTTACCAATCGCGTCGCGTCGGAAACTGCGCGACATAAAGGATTATGCAGTTAATAAGCACTTCGGGCAATAGATTGGTAGCCGAAAGGCATCACGGGCTCTAACCTCGATAATGGTTTCACTTCGATGGGAAAGAGAGTGTGCAGTTTTCTTTTGTTGCACTGCATCCAGATGAAGACACAGATGATTATCAAGCTCAGAGCTAGCAAAATGCAGGAATTTTGATGGCTGAGTTTCACCAGCTGTTCCAACATTATGACTGAGAATTAAATCTGGTAATTTGTAAGACCTGTCGAGGTGTCTGAGTGTTGGTCCAATAAGGAAAGTGCGTGTGCAGTCTTCTGATCATGGTTGTCAAAATGGTTCAAATGGCTCTGAGCACTATGGGACTCAACTGCTGAGGTCATTAGTCCCCTAGAACTTAGAACTAGTTAAACCTAACTAATCTAAGGACATCACAAACATCCATGCCCGAGGCAGGATTCGAACCTGCGACCGTAGCGGTCTTGCGGTTCCAGACTACAGCGCCTTTAACCGCACGGCCACTTCGGCCGGCGATCATGGTTGTCAGCATTTACCGTGAAGACGTAGAAGAAAAGACAATATTTTTTCGTCGAGAATGCTGAAATAATCGTCCTAGTTCATTTTGAATAAATTCGTTTAGGTTGTTAGGTCGTGTCATTATAAAACGCCGAAACATTTACACCATCCGCGTTTCGGCCGTCTTTGCAAGTGTCCACTTCATGGCAACTTCTTTTTTATTTTTGTCACAGTCTGGATGCCATTTGGCAGATCGAAGCGAACACTTCCTAAGGAAACGTGGCTATACGGTAGAATATTGCCAGTGCTACTCTGTCAGGTGATTATCAGGCAAGAGAGAATCGGCAGCTTGTATCCATGAGTATTTTTTCTTCCCGCAGCGAGACTTTGATGCTAAGAGGTTGTTCTATGACCACTTCTTTAGCATAGGCAGTTGCCTACTGTGCTGTCAGCCCTCCATAGCACCACCAATGTCATTCCAGAAAGCGACGTCGCTATTACCCCGACCAACGAAAAAGGCGGTATACAGGGAGTACCATCCCCCGAACCTCACAGTTAATCTGTCTGAAGAGTACCGCTACAAAGACGAGCGAAACATTGGTGATATAGCTGTTTCAATGATTTATAATGACACAGCCTAAAAGCTAAAACAATATTATTCAATTATTCTAGCTGACAGTGGCCGCTGAAGCCTAAGAGCAAGTTTACTGATCCTGCTCACCTTAACCTGAATGCATGGAGCGACGTCATGCAACGAAACACACGCAGAGCACCGCAAAACCATCTCCGACGTGGATCTGTACGCTTCATGCACTGCGAGCTAAACACCTCGTTGGGCCGTCAGTGTATCCGGCGCCACATACCTCCAATCTTCTGCTGTCCACTTTCTGTATTGTTTGGTCCAATAAAGATGCGTAAGTACCTGTTCTGCTGTGAGTAATGACCTTTTGTACGCTAGCCGAATCGACAGATCCGTTGGGGCTTGTAGCTGCTTAAGCAGCAGTCACTTGGAAATTGGCAAGATGGACTTGGCTTCATCGACAGCAGCAATTCCTGTCTCGTTAGAAAGTAATTGTCATTGACAACGACGGCGTCTCGAGTCCCTATTGTTAAGGTTCGTTTTAGGACCAGTGTTCATACGCCATGATACACGTCTGAGAGTGGTACAGCAAGTCCCTATAGACAAGTCTGGCAGTCTGCTGTGATACATGGGGCGATTTCATTAACAGTGATCTTTGGTAAGTCTAAAGACGATAGTTGATTGCTAGTGTATCACATCTCTATCTTGTACCTTCCAATCTGCGCTGATTCCATATTAACAACTGGAACGTAGACATCACTTCATTGTCATGGACTATGTCATCGGTTGACATTCATGTAGACTCCTCGAATCAGGTCTACCGAATCTACAGCATTCCAAGGCGACCAGTGCGCACTTTTATGGGGTTGACGTACATTTTCTCCGGTGAATTTGTAATGATTTATTCATAAAGGAAATTAATACCTGATATGAGTCCACAGTCATTCTGGACTTCCGAGAGTGGTGCTGTCCAGGTTGTTGGTGCATTTTTATCTATCACGTTATTAACATGTTTCAGGAATTACTAAGACCACCCGTGAGACCACCGAATTTAAATGATGTCGGGCTGGGCTAGCACTGGGATGGGTGTCCATCAGGTCTGCCGAGCGCTGTTGGCAAGCGGGGTGCACTGAAGCCCTTGTGAGGCAAACTGAGGAGCTACTTGATTGAGAAGTAGCGGCTCCGGTCTCGGTAACTGACATAGGTCCGGGAGAGCGGTGTGGTGACCACATGCCCCTCCATATCCGCATCCGGTGACGCCTGTGGTCTGCGGATGACACGGCGGCCGGTCAGTAACGATGGGCCTTCATGGCATGTTCGGGCGGAGTTTTTTAGATGTTGTGAAACGAAATAAAAACTATGCTGTTTCGGCTAACATGGGTGGACATTACTATAACTATTCTTCGGAGAAACTCTTTGGAACATCTCTCTGAGGTGAAGTGTTAACACAATCTCTGGGATATATTTTCACGGTGGGCCTACGGTTGTCAAGAGGCGTCCTGCAGCTGAAAACAGATAACTGTAGACATATGTAATCTAAACGCAAATGCCTGCATATTACTTCAGCTGGAGATGGCAGCAGGTGTAGATTTATTTCGTTCAAAAATAATCTCACAATTATGTACCATAATTGGGGACCGAGTACTCTACTGATGAGAGGAACCAGTGGTCTCGACCGCATTTCGACATTTCCTACCAGCATGTACAATATTACCAGTAATCGTCATATCGCTATCGTTCTTTATACACGTTTCAGAGTCCAGTATCTATTTTCCACAGGACAAGAAAATATCACCGCAGTGTAACTGTTGTTAGCTGACATTATAGTATGGGTTGATTCTTTCTGTTTTGTATGTATGGGTATTGATATGACTCTTGGCATAATGCCGCGCCCTGCGAACCGTTCACGAGTTATCTGCGGTAGCACAGCTCACGAGCCAACTGCTACATTGAGAGCAAGCTGACGAAGAATTATGTCATCCTTTTCTTGCACGTCACAAGAACTCGCTGGATAAGGTGGTTTAATCTGAGTAGTGTGGTACTCAAGCTAAACCTTGCGTTGAACTTTGTGGAACACTCAACGCCAGCTCTTCTTTGTATACTAATAGGCCGAAACCTCACAACGTGTCAGTCTTGAGAAGCGCTGTACAAGATTCTACGGCACAATAGCCAGGTGTCGCGAGAAACTATTCCACTCAATTACAGGTTTAGATTTTCTGTGGTTGCCCGAAATCTCTAAGGGCAGATGCCGGTTATTACTTTGAAAAGGATTCCGCTGATTTCCTTCCTCATCTTTTCACAATGATAGCCTGAGCTTCCTTTCCTTACTACGAAATCCTACGAGCCTATGCGGTATTAGAATGCCACAAAAAGCCCTCACACAAATTACTTCTTAGTGATACACCCCCTCCACCCCACAAAATCACTTACACAGGTAAGTGTGGCAAAGTACCTCCTTAGTTCGAGCCATCGGGCGTATGCGAGGGTACGGTACCATCAAACGGCAAGATATTTTAAATCAGTTATTAATTTAAATTGCATAGTTAGCGCTCCGCCACGCCATAGGTGGTGCATTATAGCTACCTATGGCTTAGCCGAGGTCAGGTGTGGGAAATAATCTGTAATCGAGGGCAATACTCTTCAGTGGTGGGTAAATGTTGTCGCTTGACACGAGCACCAGTGTTCCAGTTTTGGCGGAGCAGTCTGGGAGTTACGTCGATGCACTGCATTACGCGGCACTGTTAAGCCGGTTTGTTAATGAGTTCTTAAAATGATTATATGCTCCGCGATCGATTATTGTATAAGCTTCAGTGTGAATGCAATCGTTAACAGATGGTGCCATGTAGAATGTGGCTCAGCTTTGTGTAGTTAAAAGTGTTCATAATTCTTCCTTATCCGTAATAAAACATAGAATCATTGTTCTCAGTCGACTCCGTCATCATCTGCTTCCCTAAATGACCACCACTTGCAGTTAGTTAATTATTAAATTCATGGAGAAAGGTGAATAAGAAATCGTTGTAATATAAGGGCCGAGATATGTTATAAATGGCAAAGTAGAAAATTGTAGAAAGACGGTGCGAAGTGTGTGTGCTGGGACCATGGATCCTCGGCACCGATTACTACGTTTTTCTCTTAATCTCATAAGTGGCCGCGATGGTTTCCAAGAACACGCCCTATCTTATTTCAGAAGAGCCAGATCTTCCTTATGTGAAACTGCTCAGTCGCGATAAATAGACAACGCGCTCGGGAGATAGCCTCCAAGATTTTCATTGGGGACAGAGAGTTCCATGACTTTCATCTAACAGGCAAGCGAAAGTGGAAGTTCCACAATTTATGTGGCATTTCTTTAATTTTATAATACTAACACATATCTTTCATGTAAATATTATACGGCGTTGAGTCGTACTTTTAGTAAGAATAGTAGCAAAAGTTTAATACCGTTTTCCTCACACAAACAGCAAATACTTATACTGGTCAATATATCACTATCATTACCTACACCTACCCTCCAGACATAGCGAATCTGACTCCTCAATCACTTGTTTGGAAAAGGCGTTAGTTAACGACCGCTTCTTTGTATTTATAAGTGTGATTTTTTGCAGACATCATAATAAATGTAATGACAATCAATCAAAAAATAGTACTCGATATAAAACCACATAGTTTCATTCTTGATCTGTTTAATATACTTTCGTTTCTTTGTTCTTGCGTTTACTATTTCTGTATGTGGATGATGAATTATGTCTATACGAAGATAACATAAATAAGAAGGATACAAAGTGAAAAAAGTTCTTGATGCAGATTTCTGAGAGCAGAAATAATACGTACTTTGTATTTTCATAAAGTAAATTGTTTAAGACATTAATTATTAAACAAAATTTTTGTAAATTGGATAGTACTAAAAGAAAGCAGAGATATCTATATTTATACAGAGAGAGCAACGGAATCTCAGCTTTTCTTGCATGTACAAAGTTTATTTACCCTAGAAGAAACTTGAACACGGTAGAGCGGAAACGTTTTCCATTGATGTCCGCCCCCGTTAGTTGCGTAGTCAGCGCGACAGACTGTCAATCTTAAGGGCCCAGGTTCGATTCCTGGGTCGGAGATTTTCTCCGCTCAGGGACTGGGTGTTGTGTTGTCCTAATCATCATCATTTCATCCCCATCGACGCGCAAGTCGCCGAAGTGGCGTCAAATAGAAAGACTTGCACCAGGCGAACGGTCTACCCGACAGGAGGCACTAGTCACACGACATTTATTTATTTTTATTTACCGCATTGATAATTTTTCTTTTTTAATTTTTTTTTCTTATACAGACTCTGAGATACTAAAATTTTGATTAATCGCCTCTAAACAAAGTCATCGCTAATGTTTAACTTTAAACAATTAAAACTCCGTCACGTCACTGTTACTGAGAATCAAAGTTCTACTCAACGCAAGTGAAAATGTGCTGTGATGCAGACGCCACATAAATAAGTCAGGTGCAATATTTTAGAGAACTTTCTCCTTTTTTTAGTGTTCTACATTGTGTACACCAGCCATTCTGACTAGGTGCTTGTGCACAGCGTTGGGGAGGGAGACTTACCTCTCCGGCGTGGCAGGAGCCGACCTTCTCGACGACCCTGAGGCAGCGGCGCGGGATGTCTGCGAGCTCCGCCTCCCGGCACTTGTAGGGGCGGCCCATGCTGGGCGCGATGTTCCACGTCACCGCCGGCGGCGCCTGCGCGCACGCAAACACCTCGCTAAAGCATCACCTCTACAGCCGACTCCGGAGTATCTAGGACAACATGCTGGCTTCTGGAACGCGTTGCACTAGCTAACCACCATATTACTGCCCGTGGCCTCGCGTGGCCGTTGTAGGAAACACGCGGTGAGGTTACAGTGAACAAGGACAGCCGTGACTAACGCAAGCGCATTGCATTGGCAATGCTTTCAGTTCAATTACGAGTATACTATCAAGCGGTGCAGCGTGTCCGCAGGTAATACGGTCAGGAGTGCAGAACAATGTTACACATAATCATCAATACCACTGAGACATTGGAAATTCAGCTGAGAAAGAGTTTAATTTTAAATTTATATAATTTCCCAGGACGAAAAGAGGCAAAACTCAGGCTACAGAAAACAATCTTGCCGGCAATAATTATCACAAATGGTTTGAGTGAAAACTGATTCCTAACATACCAGCTGTAGTACTGCTGTTCTTGGTAATGCTCTGTATCATACTATTTAGACAAATAAGTCCTCTCCGCTGCAAATCGCAGAAAGAGAATAACTTGATTGTTTATTCAGAACAAATTAATTTTGAATCGAGCTTAACAAGAAATTAGCTTTTATAAACTGTATGGTATTGTAAGCAAAATCCTCTTTTTAAAGCAGATGCCGCTTCGAAGAGTAAGGGCTACACTGTTCTGAGCTCCCGCCATTCAGCAGTGAAATGAACCATATAGAACTGATCTGGAATACAGCGAAACAAAAATACTGCAAAAAAATTTCCTTCCATTAACTACATAAAACAGATAAACAACGATCATTTAAAAGTAATTAAAATTTAAAGTTGGCGCAGAGATGGGCTAATCGAAGAAGCAATACAAAATATAGTAATGAAAGTTGTTCTCGTAAGTGAAGATAAACCCCATGATGACGACGTCAATGCCATGGAAACTGAGCCGGTGGACGACACGGGAACGAATTCCGACGAAAGACATACAGCAGGTGAATAACTTGGTGTCTGCTCCTTCTGGGAAGGTTCGTCGCCTTCATGACTCTATCCACCAAGGTTAGTGCAGTTTTCATTGCGTAACTGTAGTTGTACGGTCCTTCCTTCCCTACCTCCCTCCTAACCGCCATTACGCGCTGACTCACGATAAGTCGACTGAAGCGCCTTCACTCGCAGATGCAATAACTTTGTAATCGACTAACAATTACGTGAAAAGTATGCGTAACACAAAAGAAATAAGAAGTAGAGGGGAAGTACAACTGTTTGTGCTGAATGCATGACCCGATATTTTCAATGTGTCAGAGATCAAAAGAACTTGATGGACAAGTCAGTAGTCGAAACCCCTCTACAAAAACTTAGGTGAAGACAGCAGGGGCCATCATGCATTATCTTGTTGAATAACAATGGCTCGGAGACCTCCAAGATAGCGTATAGTCAGTGGAATTAACAGGACTTAAATGTAACACCTACTGTTCAAATTAGTGATTATGAGAATCAGAGGTTAGGGTTGTGTATCAAATGGCACGACACTTCACTCCATAGCTTCATGTTCTGGGCTTGTATTACAATGATAAATGCCCTCTGGCAACGTAAGCTCTTATCGAAATCTCGACACACCGATACATCCGACTAACACTAAGCAGAAAAGAGCACACGCTGCCTCACTTGTTCTCTGAGTTGTTGTTGGCGCATCACTCCCGACGTGCATCTCTTTGTGGCCGCGTCGGAGGCAGCTGCAGAAAAGAGCGCCCTGCTGACAGTCCGTTGTAATGCAGACGTCGTCGCACTGTCTGTCTGTTTGTATGTCTAGCTGAATACAGGCCCGTTTCCTGACTCAACGAACGTAACACGACTGTACGACACTGCAACGCCAGGCAAACAACCTGTCTGTCCTCTCAAGCGTTACTCACGAGGAGCAATTAATGGTGTTGACTACGGCCTTCGCAAATCTGTCTATTTCAGCTTCACATAACAGTCCATAGATCCCGACAACGCGAGCTCCTTTAAACGATAAAATGCGGTCTCGATAGGCAGAGATCCTGCCGCTTTCGAATTCCATCATGTTTTTTGGGTATTTCTCTTACTTAAAAAATGGTTCAAATGGCTCTGAGCACTTTGCGACTTAACTTCTGAGGTCATCAGTCGCCTAAAACTTAGAACTAATTAAACATAACTAACCTAAGGACATCACACACATCAATGCCCGAGGCAGGATTCGAACCTGCGACCGTAGCGGTCACTCGGTTCCAGACTGTAGCGCCTAGAACCGCACGGCCACTCCGGCCGGCTCTCTTACTTCCTCGAAGGATAGTACGATCTTGTCACAAACAACACCGAATGTGAAGTTTGCATTGTAACATTACCTTGTAATGCATGTTTTAATATCTTTGCATCAAGTAAAGCAGAACTTTTATTGGAGACAAGTGTTCGCTGACACTTCCTGGCGACGTTAGTCATCCTTTTGTATTCGTTATGCCCCTGACAGCTGGCAGAGCGTAAACATTCTGTGTGAAATGGGGCAGGCTGAGATAATTAAATGTTTCTAATTTATTTCCAAAACATCTTTCTCTGCTTAGAAAAATGGCTCTGAGCACTATGGGACTTAACATCTGTGGTCATCTGTCCCCTAGAACTTAGAACTACTTAAACCTAACTAACCTAATGACATCACACACATCCATGCCCGAGGCAGGATTCGAACCTGCGACCGGAGCGGTCACGCGGTTCCAGACTGAAGCGCCTAGAACGCACGGCTACACCGGCCGGCTTTCTCTGCTTAGAGACACTTTTCTTAAGGTTTGTTGAAAATCACAGAATCAATTTTCTGGGGTAGGTACCACACCTAGCTAGTAGACCTTGGTGATTCGGTGAATTCCCGTCGTCCCAGGGCCGGCGAGAGCTAAAGGAGGCTGAGCATCGCCGGGAAGCATCGATGAACGTTTTACCTCTTTCAAAAGTTACTCCTGATAACACGATCTATGATTCGTAGACGTTTGATGCAGACACTTTGAAACACGCTGTACATAGAACGTAGACGGCGATGATCTTACATTCTCTGTGTTGTTATGCTGGGACGCTAATTATTTACGTACTGAAGTATGTGGTATACTTGACGCCAATTTGACATTAGTTCCATGCCGCCCTCGTGGTGATGTAATTATAATGGCTAGCAGTGTAGATCCCATATTAGTGGCGCTGATTTTAGTTGGCTTTTTCATGAACATAAATTACTTGGTGTGGAAGAGTATCGAACCACTGGCTGACCTGTGGGAATTAGAAGTTAGCAGTCGTTTCATTATTCAGAATCATTTTATTCCAACTGCTAACGTTTGTAAAGAAACACTCTGACAGTTGCCTTATATGTGTTAAAAAGTCACTGTTACATCGATCATCATATACAAATACAAAGATGATTAACACTGAAATTTCATAGCTATGAATTTAAGGAGTACGTAGATAATTACCAAGAAGTGATTCGGATTTGGAATGAGCGGTGATGATTACTTCCAATTTTATCAACAAACAAGATCGTAATAGACGATGAAGCGCAAAGTGCTTTACTCTACCGAAATGAGCTGTATAGAGACAAAATCACAATGCAGCAATTGTGCAAATATTTCAGCTAAGAAGGTGTAGTATCAGAAGCTTCGAGCGGCGGATCATTACAAATGGACATTGCTTTGGATGTTTTTCAATGATTAGAAATTTGACCTAAATTGTTTCATTTATGCACACAGATAAGCTTCTTGGTTATCTGCTCTCCATAGTGTTGTACGACTGTTTGCGAATGAACTTGGTAATGCTCTAATTTCTGTCTTCATAATCTTCGGAATGTTGTGTGAATTCTTCATTGGTTCACGGGTGTCCAGTCGGATAATGTTCTGAAAGGTGCACTGTATTTCAAGGAGACAGCTGCTTGTCATCCTCAGGTGCCTACTGACATTTTGCTGGAGTGGCTGGCCATATATGCGCAGGCTCGCTAGAAAAGCGTCATCGGAAACGAATCCGAGCGCCACGACAGGCAGTGCGCCCTGCAGGAGAAAGGGGCCAAGGTCTCTGCATGAGCGACGCGTCAAAAGTGCGGCCGCAAACCGCAGTTCACTGCACGAGTGGGCAGAGTGTTGGGGCCCAGTGCAAGTATGTGGACTCCGATTCCCTGTCTCTGTTGACTCGGATTCGTTTGCCTGCGGCCAACTGTGCTTTAGTGCCACCAATGGTGGTTCCCTTGTCTTGATAAGTTGAAATCCCGTATCTCCATTATCAGGTCGTTACTCAAACGTATTTCGATTCCTTTTTAATGATGGAGTCCCAGTACGTGGAGGCGGACTCAAGATCTTTATCTCTCCGCAGTTCTTGCTATGTCCCGTGACAAAACAGTGTTCAGCAACAACGGACTTTTCTGGCTGAACCAATCCGGTGTGACGTCTGTGTTTAGTTCAGCTATCCTTAACTGTGCGTCACCTTTGGCCAATGTATGTCGCCCATGTCGGAACGGGATTTTATGTATTCTTGGTCTCCTTAGGCCTCCTAGGTTGTCTTTAGCAGAACCCAGCATCATTTGTACTCGCACTGGATGGCGGAAGACTCATTTTATTTTATGTTTCTCGAACAGCCTACCGATCTTAAAGGACACGCCACCAACTATCCGATGGCAGGCTGTGGGTATGGCGAAAGCCCCGTTAACGTCATCTTCCAGCGTGGGTAGTGCCAAAAGTAAAATTCGGAGGCGATGGTGTTATGGTGTGGTCGTATTTGTCATGGAGGGGGCTTGCACCCTTTGTCGTTTTGCGTGGCAGTATCACAGTACAGGCCTACATTGATGTTTTGAGCACGTTGTTGCTTCCCACTATTGAAGAGCAACTCGGGGATGGAGCTTGAATCTTTCAACACTATCGAACACCTGTTCATAATGCACTGCCTGTGGCGGAGTGGTTACATGACAATAACATACCTGTAATGGACTGGCCTACACAGAGCCCTGACCTGAATCCTATAGAATACTTTTGGGATGTTTTGGAACGCCGACTTCGTTCCAGGCCTCATCGACCGACATCGATACCTCTCCTCTGTGATAAATGGGCTGCCATTCCCCATGAAACCTTCTAGTACCTGTTTGAACGTATGCCTGCGAGAGTGGAAGCTGTTGTCAAAGCTGTTGTCAAGGCTAAGGATGGGCCAACACGTTACTGAATTCCAGCATTACCGATGGAGCGTGCCACGAACTTGTAAGTCATTTTCAGTCAGGTGTCCGGATACTTCTGATCGCATAGTGTATTGGCGAGGCACTACAGTAACATTTCAGTAACCATCAGAAGATGACGAGCAGCTGTCTCGTTGAAATATTGTACAGATTTCACGTTATTATTCGACGCGAAGCCCGTGAACCAACGAAGTAGTTATTACATCGGGAAATTCTCAAACAGCACAGCGTGTGACTGCTTGGAAAGGAATTCAGTATATCTCTGTTGAAATGAAAAGCTAAGATTAGGGTGTTACTGCTTAAGCGAGCAAAATTTATGATTGCAAATCAGTGGTGTGCAAGTATTCCCAAGCAGTAACCCCCCTATTTAGAGTGAAATAGTGACTCTCATACAAAAATCAGTCCCACGTATTGCCACACTTCGAAACTGTACTGTACGTTGTAAAGATATTTGTTATGATTTTATCACCAAAAAATCACATATTATTGTTAGCCGCTCCATGATACGTCAGTATTTACTTTGTTTTAGTGCTAATAACCAAGCGAGGCGGCGTTCGGCATTAACCGGCGTCGTGTGTGTCTTATGAGCAGCCGCTCAACCGTGAAATGTAAGTTTTATCACCTCCCGCCTAGGTGTCACAGTACTTGCTCCTCTTGTATCACTAGTTTAATCACAATGAAACCTCTTTTGGAATCCGTTACCTTTGCTTACTATTTCTTATTCCGTATTCAAATAATTATTATTTATTGTTATTATTATTTAGCATTATAAGTAATATAACTTAGAACTCGAGGAGAAGAAAACGGAAAATACAGGAATTACGAATCGTATACTTAAAGTAAATGTTTATCATTGCAAATCAGTGGTGTACAAGTATTCCCAAGCAGTAACCCCCCCTATTTAGAGTGAAATAGTGACTCTCATACAAAAATCAGCCCCACGTATTGCCACACTTCGAAACTGTACTGTACGTTGTAAAGATATTTGTTATGGTTTTATCACCAAAAAATCACATATTGTTGTTAGCCACTCCATGATACGTCAGTATTTCCTTTGTTTTAGTGCTAATACTAGAAACTGCTGTCACTATCCTTAATAAAATAACACATTTCGTAAAGCAGTGGAAGCAAAGAGAAGATATGCATCATGCACCAGTATGCTATGCAGATATATAAAACCAAGATCAAATAAGTGCCGATGTCATGGATAAATTGAGATGAGATCCTACTGTGTGTAGGTGGACAAAACTTCAAATCGGTGGAAAAGTTAAATAGTAGATGCAATTAATTACCCATCGACTACAAGTAAATTCAGTTTGGAGTCTGCGAAATATATTGAGATCGTAATCGCTGCCTTACAAAACAAACTTAAAGATCTGGAATACGGTCACTTCCATAAATGTACTTTATATTTCCGAAACTGGGTTATTGGTCTTCTGAATGGTTTTGTGCTGCCTCTTCAGAGTAGCACTTACACCCAAAGTGCTTAGTTATATAGTGAATAATTTCCAATCTTGATCTATTTCTATAATGATTTCCCTTTACAGCTCTCTCTAAGACAATGGCGACTGTGACTTGTTAATACATATCTAGGTGCTCTGTGTAAACACTGAACGACTGTCATGATGCAATGGCAATCACTGAATATAAGCACGATGTGTAGCTAGTGGATCCGTTTCGCTGATTATGTGGCATGAGCGCTTGAAAGTGTAATATTAATTTTTTTTTAGAACTGTTACTTCAGGAAACATTTTCCCTTCATACACGAACACTGTCCTGATGGGTAAACTGGAAAACATCTTGTCTCAGCAGGATTCATCAGAAGACTGAAAGAAAAAGGGACTTGGCAGACAGGGGTGGAGGTAGCTCGTTAGAGCGACGCGTTGACTTCAGAGTGTGTGGTGACTGAGTGATGATGACTATGGTGACATTTAAGGGGAGTTAGAACGCCCTATTCCGACAATATTAAATTTGGCTTCGCTGTATTTCAGGAACCACCGTAGCCATTGACATGAAACTTATACAGGACATTAAACTACATGTTCTGAGTCTACTGAACTACAGTAATTGCATTCCAGCCACTGCTTTTGGGAATAGAATTTTTTAACTACACGGTTAAAATTTTGTGTACTTTTTTGTATGTTACCTAAATAATTTTAATTATACATAACATTATGTTCTTCTTTTAGTTCAGTAGACTGAGGACATGTATGTTATCACTCTGCTGAAAGTTTGAATACTCTACTCGAAGTGGTTTCTGAGATTAAGGGAAAAATGCAACAGAAAATTTAAATTTTCAAGAATGGCTTCTTAAGTTTCAAAAGGCTGTACCTAAATATGTGCTTAATTTTTTATTTTTAGTCACTGAGAAGCACCCTGCACCATACTGTATATCATCCTCTTGATTTTTTTCCAAGTTATTTCTTCTTTCTGGATTCCTGAGTGGCCAACTGTGCTGCATACTCTGCTTTATCAATGCGAACCTTGTCCATCCGTTCAAGTTCTCTGATGCAGTTTGCTCCAGGATTAATTCCCAGATGCTGTAGTACCTTCACCCTACCAATGTTGTCATCATTGAAAGCAATAACAGCATCACTGATCCCCTACTTTAGTGTCTTCATTCCAACAAAAACATTTTTTGGTAAGCGAGTCCATATATGATCATTGAAAGACTCATTGTGACTTTGAGTCTGACCATGCAGAAACTTTCAGTATTTTTCAAGTCTCTTCAAAAAAGTTTTATGATATCCATGACTGATGTTGGGATAGAATGTTTATGGCTGTATGAACTGTTTGAGTACTGGGCATTGCGGTAATGCATCCTGAATCAGGTCCAGGAGGTCTAAGGTGGTGTACTGGTTTTTCATCAGTTGATTTTGGGGAGGAAGGTAGCCCATACTGCCTGCTTCATATTCAACAAATCCTCAATATCATTTCTAACGGCCATCCCATAATACTGCTGTTGTTCATCAATCATTTTTTTCTGTCAGTCTGCCTCTTATGATTTTACCATCAGAAAGTTTCTTGTCTCTCAAACTTTGTTTAAATTTCCTCAACCTGGTGCCCATCCCCACGTAACAAACACATAATTTAGCCTTTATAACACAGCAATCCACAGCCTTCTATATTAGATCTTGAAGTAATGCACGTAAAAATTTTAACACTTTCAAACAGCGTAGATTATACTTTAAAAAATAAAATAAAATATTTCTCTTGTTGTTTGTAAGCGATATCTATATATAATTTTATTTGGAAAATTGTCAATTTTATAATGAGATAAAAATATGAAAACGTGAAAAAAATTGTTTTTCCGTTTTAACTCCCCTTAAGCACGGTAGCACGAGCAGCACGTACTCACCCTCCTGTTT
The DNA here is from genome assembly GCF_023864275.1 of Schistocerca cancellata. NCBI lineage: Eukaryota > Metazoa > Arthropoda > Insecta > Orthoptera > Acrididae > Schistocerca > Schistocerca cancellata. The sequence goes on along the minus strand of NC_064626.1, from coordinate 981,843,051 downwards.
TCCCTGGGGGCAGTGTGGCAGCGGCGGCGGTCGACAGTAGCTGTGGGTGCCGTAGAGGCAGGTGGCCGCGGGGAGGTTCGCCCGCGGCCGGTGGTGGCGGTGCGGTGCTGGGGCGGCTGCAGGCTGTGGAACTGACGGCCCGCCCCCGCTGACGCCGCGCCCGTGCTGGCCTCGGACGCGTCCTCCTCAGGCGGCGGCGGGGGCGGCAGCGGCGCTGTCTGCGGCAGCGGCGGGGGCGGCGGCAGGTCCACCACGGGCACGAGCGGCGCGACGGCGGCGCTGGCGGTCTGCGCGGGCAGCAGCGCGTGCAGCGGCGTCTGGCCCAGCGCCAGGCCCAGCAGCCCGCCGTCCACGTCCTCTGCCGGCCGCACCAGCGTCGTCAACACACTAGAGTTACTGCCTATGTCAGGCAGGCTGTACTACACTAACTCTATTTCCTTCGAAAGACTTCAGGTTCCACTTGTTACTGTACAAAGTTTTATTCTGCTGTTGCTATTTCGGTGTTACGACATTGGCAAACACTGGCTACATTTTCGACGCCATGTCACGGGACAGAAATACGAGGCTGTTTACATGAAAAACTTAATTATCTATTACCGTGTAAATGATACCAGATACTGCGTAAGACAGAGGTGTAGCCATCGGTCCCTATTGTTCAGTCAACACATGGAGGGCGCAGTGACAAAATAAAGCCGGCTGTTATGACCGAGCGGTTCTAGGCGCTTTAGTCCGGAACCGCGCTGCTGCTACGTCGTAGGTTCCAATCCTGCCTAGGTAATGAATCTGTGTGATGTCGTAAGTTAGGATTAAGTAGTTCTATGTCTAGGGGACTGATGACTTCAGATGTTAAATCCCATAGTTCCTCGAGCCATTTGAACCAATTTTTGACAAAATAAAACAAAGTAATAAAGGTATGTCACGTAGGGGGCTAGCAACTATTCTAGAAAATATCCGTAGATCTGCAGTGAAGCTGGCGGGGTCGCATAAAAGGCCATACACCAGAAGAAGAATGACTTCATTTATCACAAAGTATGCATGTCGGGTTTCGGAATGACATATTTCTAACATCAGAAATCCAACTGGAAAGACAGCTCAAGGACTACAGCGTTACTAGTTGTGTATGTGACATGAGATGCAGGAATAGACACGTAGTCATGTCATGTTATAGGAGCAGCTGGTAACGTGTGGTACCTTTGCACTTAGATTTCTGAAGATGGGAATGATTCCGAAACGCGCTGTACTTAGCTGGGTGGTAACGTGCTCGCCTCCCAAGCAAGTGGGCCCGTGTTCGATTTCCAGCCGGGTTGGAGATTTTCTCCGCTCGGGGACTGGGTGCTTTGTTATTATCATTTCATTCTCATCATCGGCTCGCATGTCGCCCAATGTGGCGTCGACTGAAATAAGAGTTGCACTTGGCGGCCGAACTTCCCGGCATGGGGCCTCCCGGCCAACGATGCCATACGCTCAGTTCATTTTTTGTGATCAATAAAGTCATTCTTGACCCGCTGTATGACTTTTTTTGCGACCAAGCCAGCTTAACTAAAGATCTTTGGATATTTAAATAAGAGTTCAGTACTAGGATTAAAATTCTGGGTGAAACTATACCAAAGATAAAAGTTGCTAATGACAATGCTGTCCCTCCGCAAAAATGAACAAAAATTACGGGACCCACTGAATGGAGTACACAATCCAATTAGTACAGAATATCGACTGACAAGGGGAAGGCCTGAGACACAGCCCGTCAATTCGGCTCAGATTTGGCAGGTCGCTTGTGTACAACCTAAAACGAAAGAATCTAAGGTATCTTGGGTCGACACCCCAGCGTTTTTGAGAAAATCACCCTAAAGGTTATGACGAGCAATCGACTTAAAACTGGCGGGATCGATAGATAATTGTAAATAGAGCATTTATCATCATGAGGTATGGGGACCGAACACGCATACTTTTCCAGAAATCGAGGTAAGAAACTTTTACAACTGTGGCTTCTGTACTCACATAGTAAGAGCTTTTCGCCGACCGCACCGATAGCAAGACAGTCTGCTTTCCGCAGCGCTGCGGCGAGGACGTCTTGTTTACGTCCCGTCCGCGCGGTCGTGAGTGCCCGTAGTTGTTTACTACTGCGTTGTCGCTAGTTTAGAGTCCATCACTACCGACGCAACATGGCACATTCATACAGACAAACCACCATCAAGATCAGTTTTCAACCCGATCATGCACGACCGCGAGCTTTTGAAGTGGAACGTTTTCTACGTGACGACGTTAAAATTGAACCGCGAGACATAATTGGTATCCATCTCTCTATCACGAGCAGCGTTGTCTACGTCAAGCTAGTAAGTGACGAGATGTGCAACAGAATCGTGCGCGCACATGCGAACGATCTTAAATTCAAACATTCTGATGGCCATATTGGAGCGGTCTCTATCGATCACGCGGGGCTTGGCCTCCGTACGATACGCGTCTTCGAACTCCCTTTCGAAGTACCACCGGACGTAGTCACCGCGGCTTTCCAGCCCTACGGCAGGGTGATCAGCCATATGGCCGAAAAATGGACCACCTTTACAACGTACCCCGTTCTTAACTGGGTGCGACAGATTAAAATTGAACTGACCAAACATGTTCCGTCATATCTTGTCATCGGCGGATGTAGGGTGATCATTATGTATTTACTGTCAGCCACGCACTTGCTCTGGTTGTGGCCAAGAAGGGCACGTCCGGTCGGATTGTCTCCGACGACGGCTTACTCAAATCCCGACTGGTGAACCTATGACTCCTTCTACGGTGACGACCCTTCCTCTCAATTACGCCGAAGTTACACGGGCAGCAACCCTTTCCGATGCTGACAACGTTAGTCCGATAGCCGCCCCCGATAGCGAGACCATGATGGCTTCTGCAGTACAGGTTCCGGCCTCTACAACGGCGCCGCCACCTGAAGGTAATCACCGACCGACCTTGCAAGAAGGCGTGGATGCCAGGATGGACATTGACCCACGGGTTGTGCCGACAGCGGCTTTTCTTCCAGACACCGGAGCAGCTGAAGAAATTCACCCACATTCAGATACTGAAACACACGTCCGTAAACAGCGTTCCCCGCGAAAACACAAGAGACGGCGCCGTGCTCCATCGGACGATTGTTTGCAGCGATCGTCTGACATGGACTGTGGAAATTCCGACGACGGTACCGGCGGTACAGAGGCCACTGTAACATACAACTCAACAGATCGCCGTGGTGACGGCTTCCGCCCCTCCGACACCACAGAACAGCAGGTTCACAAGCAGACAGCCGCTGCCGATTCCCAGCCAGCACAGCCGATGGAGTCAGCGCCGAGTACCGCAGCAGCCACTAACAGCCACCAACAGCCGATGGTATTTCATGGCGACTGGGCGGACGACTGTGAGGAACATTCCTTGCCCATCGTGTCGGACGACACGGGGGGAACTTTACCCCACTAATTTTGATCCTTTCCCGCCATCAGTTACAGTGACGAGACAGCCTTACAAGGGTATTGATGGCCAACACGGATGCTATGGATAGACCTCAAACTTGTCGCGTTGCAACTATAAACATCAACACTATACGGACGCGCGCTAAGTTATCCTTGCTTCAGGATATGTTGAACTCTGCTTCCATCGACATAGCCCTTCTCCAGGAAGTGTACGTCGACGACTTCCCAGGCATGTACGGTTACGATGCTTGCGTCTCTCCAGCTTCCCCAACAGGCAGCGGTGTCGCTGTACTTCTTCGGGAAGGGATAGTGGCGGACGATATCCTGTTTCTGCCAGGGGCAAGAGGAATGGCACTCACAGTACTGGGTGTCCGCCTTATCAACATCTACGCACCTTCCGGGACGGACAAACGTCGCGAACGTTCACGATTCTTTGCGGAAGACGTCGCCCCGCTCTTCCAAGGTCGCCACGAACATCTGGTGTTTGAAGGTGACTACAATTGCGTACTGGCGCCCAGAGACCAACTCCTATGATATAATCCGTGCCCGGAACTCGAGACGCTAATTCGAGACCTGCAGATGGTGGACACTTGGGAACATCTTCACGGCCACCGACCGGGATTCACGCACTTCACGAGTCACTCTTCCAGTCGTATCGATCGAATTTATGTCTCACGCTCTCTCGCTGCTGGAACACAGGATGCGGAACTGTGGCCTGCAGCATTCTCGGACCACACAGCTTACATTTGTGCCGTCACCCTGCGACAGCAACAAGTGTGGAGAAGCCGCAGCCCGTGGAAATTAACCATCGCTCACCTGTCGTACGCGGATTGCCGCCAAGCCGTTGAGGATACGTGGCATTCGTGTGAAAATCGCCTCCGTGCATATCCCACAACGATCCGCTGGTGGTTGGACTGCGCCAAACCGGCACTGAGGCGAACGTTGATAACCTACGGTCGCGACCACGCTACTTGGCGAAGACATACACTCGACTTTTACTTCCGGGTCCTGTGCGACTGCGATGCTATGGCGCCGTCTCCGGAACGACAAACGGCGGTCCACCGTGCTAAGGCTCAGATCCTCGCTCATATGCGACGCCACCTAGAGGGGGTAGTCATCCGCTCAAGGACGCAGGATCGGATACCGAGCGAACGCCCGTCAATGTTCCACGTCCTTCGTGAACGTAAACGACGCCAACGAGCGCTGATACGCTTCATCGACACGGAGGACGGTCGTCGCCTCACCACGCAACAATACATAAACACAGCGTTCTACAATCATTATTCCCAACTCTATTCCGCTCAGACCCCTGATCCGTCAGCACTGGAGGACGTCTCTCAGACGATTTACGGCACCGTCATCCCGGCAATGGAAGAGGCCTTGATGGACGAAATTACAGAAGGAGAAGTGATCGACGCCATTAGAAAAGGAGCTGTCAACAAGTCACCGGGTCCTGATGACCTCCCCTTGGAATTTTACCTGTATTTTCAATATTTATTAACCTCCCGATGGACGGACATCTGTCGCGAACTACTATCCCCAGACGTGCCGCTCCTTGCGGCCCTTGTGAAAGGAATGATTATTCCTATTCACAAACCGTCCGGTGGCTCACGACTGCAGGACTACCGCCCGTTGACGCTATTGAACTGCGACTAAGATCTTTTCTCGACTGTTGGCGGCGCGGATACGCCAGACCTTACGAAATGTTATCTCACCCGATCAAACGTCATTAGGAGGCGACAATAATATTCAAACAGCACTCAGTGAATATCGTGACTTGATCTCACTGGCGAGGGCATGTCGTCTGAAGGGTGCACTGGCGGCAATCGACTTTAGTCAAGCTTTCGACCGAGTGGACCACGACTATTTGGAAGCGGTCCTTCAACATATGCGGTACCCACAGCCATTCGTCACTGTCGTCATGCGACTACTCCGTGGCGCGACTTCCAAGGTGATCGTCAACGGCCGACCTTCGCAGCCCCTCACCATTTCTCGATCGATACGCCAAGGCTGCCCTCTCTCCACTTTACTTTACGCTGTGACCATGGAAACTCTCCTCTGCGGCCTGCGCCAACGACTAACGGGTATGACGTTACAAGGCCACACTTTCCGATGTAAAGCGTACGCTGACGACCTGGTGATTGTCATCCGCAACGGTGACGACACCGCTAGCGCACTGAATTGGATAGAGAAATATGGCATGGCCACTGGTAGTCGTATCAACGTCGCAAAATCGGTGGCGATGAACATCGGGTTCGGATTGTCTGAGAACAGTGTCACCCCCTTTACAGCTCAGAGATAGTTTGCAATGTCTCGGCATTGATTTTACAGACGATATACGACGGACCGCTGCTCACAACTTTCGACGGCTTTTACGAAATGTTCGGACTGGAATTGCCAACAACCGCCTACGAGCCCTGGACATCGTCCAAAGGACCCAGTATGTTAACACACATTTAGCGTCACGCATTCCGCACATCGCCCAGATATTACCTATACCGGTGATGTTAGCTCGCCGTATACTTGCGGCTTTTGGGTCCTTCGTGAGTTCAGGAATGCTTTTCAAGAACAAATATGAGACTCTCACCCTTCCCCCGGATCGGGGAGGGCTTGGCCTTTATCACGTTCATGACAGAGCGGTCGCCCTATTTGTGAGCACATTAGTCAAACTATGGCACCGCCGTCCGGACAGTTTGACCAGTTTGTTAATAGAAGAACTAGCACCGCCCTCCCTGTTGCCGCCTGTGCCGATACACCACGTCCCCTCCTAGCTCTTCTACATCGGTGTCTTTTACCCCGAACTCAGTTACGTTCGGCTTGCCTTACCAGCGACTCACCTGGCGACGGCAAAGGTGGTTTATAGGGTCCTGCAACGTGGACGACCCGATAACGTCGTGGAGAGGAAGCACCCGAACGTCAACTGGCGAGTAGTGTGGAGGACAATTCACCACGTAACACTGGACACTGACGTCACGGCGATGTGGTATATCACTGTCAACGGTAGGCAGGTGACCAGATCAAGGCTACATGCGATCCACATGGTCGACTCACCCACGTGCACGAGCTGTGGCGTTCAAGACAACGATGAACACCGTCTTAGCTGTGGCGAGTCTACGGCAGTGTGGCACTTAGTGAGGCAAATGTCAGCATACTTCCTTCGGGTAACGTCGAATCATATCGACCCCAAGACTATCCTATTCCCGGATGAGACGTATTACCCACGCTCTAAAACTAATGCAATGACGTGGCTTCGTGGACATGCAGTGCATTATTTGTTTCAAGACGGCACTAAGGACACTTTAGACTTTTGGAACTACTTGCAGGAACGACATTGCAAGATCCTCCGTAACCCAAAGTGTCGACAATATTTTTCCAATTTTTTGTGGAGTGCGTGCCACGATCCTCCACGTAGCTGGAATATCACAGGTAAGAGAAGCTAAGATTACAAGACGATGACAGAACACTACACGGTACAACGTGGGATCAACTTTCATCACTACGAGAAGTCATACCTGGATGATACAGCAGATGGAGAGTTTCGTTGTGAACCCTCACACTCTGTAGCAGTATTTGCCCCATTTCCTCTTTTTGTCCCCGGTGCGAAAAGGTCTTCGCAGTTTTTGTTTCCCCATCCAGTGCAAGATGTAGCACTGGTTAATGGTGGTAAGGATTCCACCCTTCAGTTTTGTTTCATGGTTTCCTTCGCCCCGCACTTTGCTCTCTTTCTTTATGCCTTTTTCTACAACTATTAGCATGGTTTTAGTTATGTGCGTCCCCAACTCGACCCAACGAGTGCATTTACTAGTATTCAGTTCCTTACTGTTAAAAAAATACAAAAAAAAATTTAAAAAAATAAACATAAATAAATGAATAAAAAAATAGCGCAACGGCCAAGGTAACTAACTGGGAATCGGGCAAACCGCGTTCGAATCTCGAGGAAACCTAGCTGATGTTATTCTATTCATTTGAATTTTTCCATATCTCAATTGATATGGATAGGAGGGTTAATAAGATACGTAAATCAATAAGGAATGATAATAATAAGGTAGGCCAATAAATTTCTCAAACCTCTTGGGATCGTAAACACCTAAATTGTTACTCCAGGTCACTTTACAATGGCTCTTCCAGTCACTGTTACGTGTCCTCACTTTTCTTCGAACAACTAGATGGATGGTACTTGTCATATATACGTTTGAAACAAATATCATCACGGCACCAAGAAAATCTAATGAATGCAGTCTTTCGTTAGCTGCGCTGTTCCTTCCGAAGAGTCGACGGAAAACAAACTTTGTTTACATTTAAAATTATGTCTTTTTAGGCAGTTAATTTTGATGCGTACCACGCATACGATATCATTGCCTGAAAAAACGGTGCTGAAAGTTGGTTATGAATAATGCTGTGAATAGTTATTGCATCTGTGTGGTTGTGCAATTCCCGTAGGGTTTCCAGAAGCACACTGCAATTCTGAAGCCTGAAACTAAAGCTTTTAACATGTCGATAGAAATAAACATCACACGGCTGGCACACAGGTGTGCAGTTTGACGGTATTACTTTAACTGTGCACGTCGGCTGACCCTTCCCATCTATAAACATTGTGTCATATATTGTAGTATTAATTTGTCCACTCCAGGAATCCAGTATTAGACAAAACTTATTTTCAGAAACGTATGGTTCTAAAACATTCTCAAGAAATATTCAGTAAATCGCATTCGTCAGTTTCACGGATTTGGGGCAGGTAATGTAAACATTTTTCAACGATTCGGTTAAACGATTGACCTCTTCTATAACCCCAGGACCAAATGTAACATTCGTTTCTTGTAAACACAAGAAAACCTTAGGTAAAATTTTCAGAGACTATGATGGCATACTGCGCCGTGTACGAATGTGTTAGCTTTTCTCCCTTATGCGATAACGTGCGTCGAATGTTCATCCGATTCTGGCATTCTGTTTGATCGGTGTTGATCACGTAATCACGGCTAAGACCGGTCATAAGTGATGCCGTTTGCGTGCAGAAAAGAGCCGCCACTTTCTGTATATCTTATATATTTTGTACCACCTGGTGAGAGACGTACTTAGTGACGTGCCGTTGACGAATTTTATACTCCAACTTGAAATTTCTTCCCAAAGATAATGATGCAGTAAACGTAAAATCCTTGTTGGCCGTATGTTGAAGCGCTGCACCTGCAGCCCACTCCTAAAGTATTCTCGTTGTTACATTCTCGTTACGACAACGAGATTCGACAAATCGGTCGTATGTCCACTTATTTATCGCCTGGTATTTGTCGTATCTCGTCCCTCCTTTAACGACATCACTTTCCCACAATTTCAAGTCCTTCTTCCTTTTCAGGACTGTTGTTGCTCCATTCTTTTGCAGTGTTTGTAAGTTCCAATTTGGATATTTCCTGGCTAGCGCTACCGCCTTTACTTTTACTTCAAGGGGTATAGCGTCGTAGTTCAGTCGTAATACTCATTGGGAACAGATGAAGCACATATTTCCAGTGACGTGGGGATTTGCAAAGTGTTATGACCGTTTTGCGATTCACTAGTCGGGATATCTTCCACTGAATCACCTTCTGCTTCGTCTTCAGGTATAGTATTTCTGTGTCAACAAAAGTCATTTCGTTCGTCAGCTCCAAAAATCGCTCTACGATAGCCGCTCCTATGAATCTGGAACGCCAAGAAACAGAACTGCCTGCTTCCGGTATTGCATTAATAATGTATCTGACTTGCAACACTTTTACGAACCAAAACACAGTGTCGGTAACTTCCTGCTTGCCATCGTCTGTGACAGGCTCCGAACTATATATTACAGCGCTTGTCGAAAGGTATACATCCACAGCCACGTGGGATTAGCCGAGCGGTCTCAGGCGCTGCAGTCATAGACTGTACGGCTGATCCCGGCGGAGATTCGAGTCCTCCCTCGGGCATGGGTGTGTGTGTGTTGGTCCTTAGGATAATTTAGGTTAAGTAGTATGTAAGCTTAGGGACTGATGACCTCAGCAGTTAAGTCCCATAAGATTTAAGAAAAAAAAAATTACATCCACCATTATTCAGACTATGCACCTGAAAGATGTGACACAACAAACAATAACTAGTTACTACGGCATAAACAGACGAGCTAATTACTACAAACTATATACAGTACTCGTCATATGTTACTGACGGAAGAACACTGTATTCATTCACAAAACGTATTTCATTCGGCGCATTAGCGATGGAAAAATCACTACATGTATCCGCGAGGTTCGCGGTAGCCTAATGACGGAAAACAACTCTTTCCAATTGACTTCTATAAGGCTCATGCTGGACACCTTCTCTTCCACGTTCACAACTACGATATGACGAAGAGGCAACCGAGACAACATAACTTTCCCCACGTGCATTCTGTCCCGAGCATCGCTGTAAACAAGCTACGCGTGGTGGGCTATCTGTGATCCCTTGTGAGGAATTCGCAGCACTCTTATACGGAGTTGTTTTCATGTGACAAGGCATAAAAGTTTAATAATTTACTAACTTGCGGCGTTTGGGAAATTAGTTTGTCTGCCTTATTATTATCATTCCTTATAGATTTACTTACCTTATAATCCTCCTATCCCTATCAATTGAGATACAGAAAAATACAAACGAAAAGAATAACACCCGCTAGGTTTCCTCGAGATTCGATCGCGGTTTGCCCGATTCCCAGTTAGTTACCTTGGCCGTTGCGCTATTGGTGCGGTCGGCGAAAAGCTCTTACCATGTGAGTACAGAAGCCACAATTGTGAACGTTTCTTACCTCGATTTCTGGAAAAGTATGCGTTTTCGGACCCCATACCTGATGATGATAAATGCTCCATTTACAATTATCTATCGATGCTCCAATTTTGAGTCGACTGCTCGTCATAACTTTTAGGGGTGATTTTCCCAAAAACGCTGGGGTGTTGACCCAAAATATCTTAGAGTCCTTCGTTTTAGGCTGGACACAAGCGACCTGCCAAATTTGAACCGAATTGGTGGGCCGTGTCTGAGGCCTTCCCCTTGTGAGAGCAAACTGAAGGGAGACGAAAGTAATGAGAAGTAGTAGAAATGAGAAGCTAATCATGAGGATTGGTGATCATGAAGTAGACGAACTTAAGGTCTTTTGCTACTTAGGCAGCAAAGTAACCCACGACGGATGAAGCAAGTAGGACGTATGAAGCATACTAACACTGGCGTAAGGGGCATTCCTGGTCAAGACAGGCCTTAATTTGAGGAAGAAACTTTATGAGAATGTACGTTTGGAGCACAGAATTGTATAGTAGTGAAACATGGGCTGTGGGAAAATCAGAGATGTGGTACTACAGTGAGTAACGTGGGTGATCAAGACATTGAAATTTCATCCTTCTATTGCTGGGAAACGAGGGCGAAATAGACTTGAAGTGTTTGAGGCGTGGTTTTACAGAAGAATGTTGACAAATTACGTTAACTTTCAAGATACGGAATGAGGAGGTTCTCCGCAGCATCGGGGATAAAGTACCAGGTATCAAAGACTGACAAGAAGAAGGACCGAATGGTAGCACTAATGTTAAGACAGCAGGGGATAATTTGAATGGTACTAGGAGCTATACAGGGTAGGAACTGCAAAAAGGAATTGCTGAACGGGAAGTCCAGCACAAACAGTAATCGTTGTCATTCCCTTACAAAGCTGATGGCTATTCATATTCGCTACTGTGAACACATTTTATGTATTACAGAAATGCTGCAGTTGCCATAGAGTCTTTTCCTTCCGTCGTGCATGCATTATCCGAAGGAACATTGCAGCGTTCTCCTTAACACCACAGGCACTGCAATATTGTATTTATCCGCCAATACTGGGAAGCGACTTTTACTTAAAATGTCCTCCCCTGTATGTGAATTACGTAACATGTGTACGAGTAAATGTTATGGCGCAGGAATGCCGACATATGGAAGTTTGAGTCTGGCTGGGAGTAGTTCACAGTTACCCAAAGTGGTTAACGCGACCGCTCATGTGAAGCGGGAAATTATGAAATACAGTGAAATGACGGTTTTGCTCACTTTATGATTGTCGATATTCGATATGTAAATTATACAGACTGAAATGTAGATCAAATTAATTTGATTTGAAAACAGTGTATTCCTTTATTTTTATTAAAGATTACCGGAGAGTGATGGCCAGTAAATGAAGTACTTGTAGTCGTCTTATTTTTTGACAATTACGCTTAGCTGGGCTAGCAGTTTCACAGACAGCAGATCAAAGTGAACCTAAGGGCCCCATTAACTTAACGCAGGCAGGACAGCGTTATCCGAAGGCTGTTGTGTGTAATGAACAGGATGATGGTACGCTCGTGACGATCTGACACAAAGCGGAAAATGATAACGCTACGGCCATCTGGGCGGCCACAGAGGAGTCGTTGGAATTCTGCACAAGGTGACCGCCACTCCCACGTCCCTCAATCGTTTTACTGCAGTGATGAGGCTGTACAGTACAGTAAAGGTGCCGAAAGGCGGGCAACAATGAGCCTTGGACGGAGACTGCAGGAAAGACGGCGCCATTCTGCCGACAGGAGAGCAATACCTCTGGACACAATGCAGGATCTGTGAAAGCTACGGGTAATTATGGCTCTATGCGCTCATCAGAACATGGCGGGTGAGGTCTGAGTGACAGGTATATATCTATATACAGGATTTACCAGATGCAAATTACAAAATGTTTCAAGCAAACGTTCTTTAGCAGAGAGCGGGACGTCAATCATCATAATTGCCTTCGTTGTAGCTTTGTTTTTTACAAAGATACTAACAGCGGTATGACTTTTTTATATGGCACCCTGTATTTTTTTATTAGGTAATTCACTTCCTCTCCTAAAGACCTACTCAAAAATGTGTCACAGTGTACCATTCATTGAAACACAACGCTATTAATTGCATAACACAAGATTGACGTTGACGCTCTCAGCGCTTAATGCATGTACTCGGAGTAATAGAACACACCCACGCGCTGACGTTGACAGAGGACAAATGTAAACATAAGTAGCATGCGCACCCGTCATTCCGTCAACCATCGTCAGTTGAAGAGTTTTGTGAGAAGGATGTACACCAATGAAAGAAGGTAGAAATGCTACTCATCTACTGGGAATGTAAGTTGGCAGAATAGTAATTGCAATACTGTTTATTTATGTACGGGTACATTTAGTACAGTAGTTTAGTCCTTTTAAATACTGTTGTGTAGAGTAGGCATACAGTAAAGGCTGTCTTTCCTACAAACTGCATCGACATAACGTTTTTCTATTGTTGTTGTTGAAGGTAAGCGAAATGCTACGCAAGCAGCGGAACTGTACAGAGAGCGATATCCTGACAAGAACCCATCTTCTCGACGGATGTTTTCTCGTCTTGTTGCGACATTCCAGGAAACGGGAAGGTTCAACCCAAGCCAACTCAGTCGTCGTAGCACTCGCACAGACGAATGTGCCGAAGTTACTATTCTCGCTTCTGTTGCTATGAATCCACATGTGAGCACACGACAACTTGAACAAGAGACTGGCTTTCAAAAACCAGTGTACATCATATTCTTACACGCCACCGGTTCCATCCTTACCATGTACACCTACATCAAGAATTGCGTGGGAATGACTTCCAGAATCGTGTACAGTTCTGTCAGTGGGCACAGCAGCAAATCCTCACCAACCTGAACTTCTTCTACAATGTTCTGTTTACCGATGAATGTTCCTTCTCAAACAAAGGACAGATAAATGCAAGGAACATGCATTATTGGTCCAGCGACAACCTATGTTTCCTTAGACGGGTAGAACATCAGCGTCAATGGAGAGTTAACGACTGGTGTGGGATGCTTGGTGCTACAATTATTGGCCTTTATTTCATTAATAGTAGTCTAAACGGCACAGCGTATTCCAATTTCCTCTGACGAATTCTTCCTCCTCTTCTGGATGAAGTGCCGCTAAGAACCAGAATGTTTATATGGTATCAACACGATGGATGTCCAGCACATAATGCCTTGCGTTCACGTCGTGTTCTGAACCGAAGGTATCCAGCCAGACAGACGGGTCGAGGAGGAACAGGTTCTTGTCCTGCTAGGTCTCCTGATTTAAATACTCTGCCTTTTTTTTTTCTTAGGGGGTGCCTTAAAGACGTTGTCTATCACTAAATTCCAACAACTCCAGGGGACATGCAGGAACATATCGTGCTCGCTTGTAATTCTCTTCAGAAGCAACTGTGGAAGCAGTAAATACACTACTGGCCATTTCAATTGCTACACCACGAAGATGAAGTGCTACAGACGCGAAATTTAACTGACAGGAAGGAGATGCTGTGATGTGCAAATGATTAGCTTTTCAGAGCATTCACACAAGATTGGCGCCGGTGGCGACACCTACAACGTGCTGACATGAGGAAAGTTTCCAACCGATTTCTCATACACAAACAGCAGTTGACCAGCGTTGTCTGGTGAAACGTTGTTGTGATGCATCGTGTAAGGTGGAGAAATGCGTACCATCACGTTTCCGACTTTGATAAAGATCGGATCGTAGCCTATCGCGATTGCGGTTTATCGTATTGCGGCATTACTGCTCGCGTTGGTCGAGATCCGATGACTGTTAGCAGAATATGGAATCGGTAGGTTCAGGAGGGTAATACCGAACGCCGTTCTGGATCCCAACGGCCTCGTACCACTAGCAGTCGAGATGACAGGCATCTTATCCGCATGGCTGTAACGGATCGTGCAGCCACGTCTCGATCTCTGAGTCAACAGATGGGGACATTTGCAAAACAACAACCATCTGCACGAACAGTTCGACGACGTTTGCAGCAGCTTGGACTATCAGCTCGGAGACCATGGCTGCGGTTACCCTTGACGCTGCATCACAGACAGGAGCGCTTGCGATGGTGTACTCAACGACGAACTTGGGTGCACGAATGGAAATACGTCATTTTTTCGGATGAACCCAGGTTCTGTTTACAGCATTATGATGGTCGCATCTGTGTTTGGCGACATCGCGGTGAACGCAAATTGGAAGCATGTATTCTTCATCGCCTTACTGGTGTATTACCCGGCGTGATGGTATGGCGTGCCATTGGTTACACGTCTCGGTCACCTCTTGATCGCATTGACGGCACTTTGAATAGTGGATGTTACATTTCAGATGTCTTACGACCCGTGGCTCTACCCTTCATTCGATCCCTGCGGAACCCTACATTTCAGCAAGATAATGCACGACCGCATGTTGCAGGTCCTGTACGGGCCTTTCTGGATACAGAAAATGTTCGACTGCTGCCCTGGCCATCACATTCTCCAGATCTCTCACCATTTGAAAACGGCTGGTCAATGGTGGCCGAGCAACTGGCTCGCCACAATACGCCAGTCACTACTCTTGATGAATTGTGATATCGTGTTGAAGCTGCATGGGCAGCTGTACCTGTACGCGCCATCCAAGCTCTGTTTGACCCAATGCTAAGGCGTATGAAGGGCGTTATTACGGCCAGAGTTGGTTGTTCTGGGTACTGATTTCTCAGGATCTATGCACCCAAAATGCGTAAAAATGTAATCACATGTCAGTTCTTGTATAATATATTTGTCCAATGAATACCCATTTATCATCCGCATTTCTTCTTGGTGTAGCAATTTTAATGGCCAGTGGTGTAATTCTTTCATTCAACGAGTGCCCCAGTGTATCGGTGTCCATGGTCACTACTTTGAGCACATTTGAAGCTCTGCTCCTGGGCAGTAGTACAGGAGAGGCAAAGTCCATTTTTTGTTTTGTTTTACTTGGTTTTCATTTGTTTTCTGACAACTCCAGCAAGTGGACGAGTTTGTGATGCTGGGTTGTGTTATGTAATTAATAACGTTGTGTTTCAGTGAATGGTACACTGTAATACATTTTTGAATAGGTCTTTAGGAGATGAAATGAATTACCGACTAAAAAATACAACGTGCCATTTAAATATGTCATAGCGCTGTTGACATATTTGTTAAAACACAAAGCTAGAACGAAGGCGATCATGCTTATTGATGTCCCCTGACGGCTAAAGAACATTTGCTTGAAAAATTTTGTAATTTGCATATGGACAAAGTTTATGGTGGTTAAGATAAATGGGAAACCACACACACGCACACGCACACACACACATACAAGGGGAGACAGGAGGAACTAAGGAAGAAACTCCGTCCACTGCTAATGAGAGAATACTGGGATTTCAGCTCACAGGATTCAGTGTGAGAAGTAGTCATTTCACTTTGCAGCTCCAACTGGAGCATGATGTAAAGTTTGAATCAGGTAGTTTTTCGGGCAATGCAGCCGATACAGTGGCTGCCGATAGCAGTGCTAGCGGACAACAACGAAGCTGTAAAGAGATTGATAAGAACTGCAGTTGGCTCCGGCGTGTGGCCGTGCGGTTCTAGGCGCTATAGTCCGGAGCCGAGCGACCGCTCCAGTCGCAGGTTCGAATCCTGCCTCGGGCATGGATGTGTGTGATGTCCTTAGGTTAGTTAGGTTTAATTAGTTCTAAGTTCTAGGCGACTGATGACCTTAGAAGTTAAGTCGCATAGTGCTCAGAGCCATTTGAACCATTTTTGTTACAATGTACTCTATAAACGTCGGAGTGATTAGCAGCAGGAGGAAGGTACCTTAGTGCACGTATTATTTTAGGAACTCAAATTTTGGCAGTCACTGTCTTCAGATCGCGGAAATGAATCAGTGTGCTAATAATGTAGTAATCTCCTCCATCCCTAATTGATTGTAGCTCTTTCATATTCTTGTGCTAATTTGTCAGTGAATAGCATGGTATCAAGCATGCTCGTGTTAGACTTCAATGCAAGTACTGCACTCGTCTTTTGTGACGATGATGATGATGTTTGGTTTGTGGAGCGCTCAAAGGCGTGGTCATCAGCGCCCGTACAAATTCCCATTTTTTTTCACAGTCCACTTTTTACACCGTCCAATCTTGCCACAGTCACGAATGATGATGAGGAAGAGGAGGACGAGGAGGACAACACAAACACCCATCCCCGGGCAGAGAAAATTCCCAACCCGACCGGGAATCGAACCTGGAACCCCGTGATCCAGAGGCAGTAACGCCAGCCACTAGACCACGAGCTGCAGACGTCTTGTATGACGATTTATAATAAACAATAGAACATTTGGTAAGTTTGTCTTTCATTACGTAAGTATCTCAACTGATCACAAAATTAAATTGCAGTGTCACCATTCCATCACCCTTTCGAAATCTGTAGGATTTTTCGATAAATACTGTTCATCTGTAAAGAGGGTGCAAATAGGACGATAGTGCGACATACTCTAGAGTACTTCTGCATTCTTTGGGATCCGTACCAGGTCATATTAAAGGAAAACGTTGAGGCAATTCAGTGGTGGCAGCTAGATTGGTTACCGATCGGTTCGAACAACATACAAGTATCATCGGCCATAGCGACTGGCTCTTGTTTTCAGTACCTTACCAGTTCAAGATATCATCATCTTTTTTTCTGCACTACTTCTACACTTCATGTCCTTTACCATATCCATTTCATCCTTAGACATCCTTGACGTTTTATTGTTCAATTTTCAACTGAAAGACAAAGTGTCACAACTCGTTGTGCAAATGAATAGGTGTTCGTTTACAATGCTGTCATTTCTGATTCTCGCAGATCTACTGCAACCTTTCAGCACTGCTCCCTCAATCCTCTGTCTTATTTACTTACGACCTACGACTCACTCTAATAAAATTGTGTGTTAATAATGTAGTCATCTCCACCATCCCTAATTGATTGTAACTCTTTCATATTCTTGTGCTAATTTGTCAGTGAATAGCATGGTATCAAGCATGCTCGTGTTAGACTTCAATGCAAGTACTGCACTCGTCTTTTGTGACAATGATGATGATGTATTCTTATTCTGTGCGTTGTTAATGTCACATCTTGCATCGTGTTTGAAATCTTTATTTTCAATTTGCCCTGTTGATACATTGACGTTAAAATAACACTGCATTGCAATATCTTTAGTTCTTCACTTCCTCCTACGGGTAAGACACGTGTCAAAATGATCAGAACTTTCACTACAACCTTACTTGGCTCTTTAGTTGCAAATTTAAATTTTATTAATTCAGTATTTAAATCGGTGACGAAGATGGTATCTTCGTCCAAGCTTGCCCTTCCAATGTATTTGGTGAAAAGCATACCAGACACAAATAATCACTTCTGCTTCCTGCTACTGAGAATATGCTCTAAAGGAATCTATTGAGGCTGGACTATCTGATAATATTAATAGGGATAAGGGTTTCCCTTTAAGTAAGATCAGATATTATCTGACATTAAACAAAAACGATCTTCATTTCGACCAGCAGATTCTTTCAATTAGTGTTCCACTAGCGATTCATTGATTTCCCTATTTTTTCACGCCATTGATCTGCTACGAAGGCTATTCGGAAGGTAAGGTCCGACCGATAGCGAAATTTAAACTATAGCAAAAATCTGACGACGCTTTGCAGAGATATATTGGACAGCGTCTCTAACATGCCTGTCGATCGCGTCACGTCGCGCTTTTCAGTTCTGAGCCCACAATGACCACGTTAAGTCGCCTAGAGCGATGGGTCACCCCCCCAAATTATGAGCGCCACTGACTGTCTTGCCTGATTTCATGCAAACCTACATAACGTAACTGTCTTGTAGTTCCTTCTTCATGACTGTTCTTGGGCGCATGCTGCACAGGCGATGGGGACGCTCCTGGCAAGTGTTTGGTCACCCACCGTACAACCCGGACTCGGCTCGCTCTGATTTTCATTTCTTTTCAAATGAACCGCTGGCTATGGAGAAACATTTTGGCATTCACAACAGCTGAAAATCAGCGTAGAGAAATGACGGAAAGTACAGGCGGCTGCCTTCTATGACTGTGGTACTGGAATGTTGGTATAATGCTATGACAAATATCTCAGTCGGAGTGACAGCTATGTAGAGAAGTGGCTAGAAGATGTAGATAACTTTTGCAGACAAAACATTTTTTTTATTTTCACTGTGGCTTCCATTTCGCGACCGATCATACGTTACTTTCCGAGCAGCCTTCGTTCTTCACTTGCGCAGGAGGACAGCACCACTGCTGCTTGGAACTCGAAGTGGGCCGGCACAGAGTAGAAGGAGCTGCTGATTCTGTTGGAAACTCAGTTCCGACGATATTGTGCATCAGCATACTTAGCTGAAGATGGCGGCCAGTTGGTCTGTTCAAACGTTGTGTCAAGATATTAATATTATCTGGCATCATACCTGAGTAAAGTCTTATCGGGTATGGCAAGCTGTCTGAATCAAGTGACATAAGTCGTCACTCACAAAAAGTTTCGACGGTGGGTTAATGAAAATAAAAGTTAGGTTGGTTGTTTCAAGTCTTCAAATGTTCTGCATAGTCTCCCACACCCACCAGCCCCCAATTGTCCGCTGTTTAGTTAAATGGTAACGTGATAATCTTCCCTGCAGCGGGCCCGGTTTCGAATCCCATCTGGATTGGAGATGTTCTCCGCTAGTGTTTATGCTGTCCTTACCATCATTTAATCATCACCGACACGTGAGTCATCCAATGTGGCGTCGACTGCAATAAGACGCACTGGGCGGCCGAACTTCAGCGGGTGGGGCTTCCCGGCCAGCAATGCTATACGATCATTTCATTTCCCCACACATGACCCCCACCCCCAATTATGTACAATGGCCAGAACGTTGGTAGGACCACAAGGATCTGGCAAAAAAGCCTTTCTTTGGAATGTTGTTCAACTCGAAGGTCACATTCGCATCTTCTTTGGACTTATCGAAACATAGAAGACTCATTCTTTACTTTGACGTTTTGCGAGAGGTTTGCATTGATAAAACAAAGTCCTTCCAGCCATGACGATTTTTTCCAAGAAAGATTTGCCTACGTTTTACATTTCAGTGAAGACGCGGCAGATGTAAGCGGTTCTTTTCTCCTTTCCAAGTCAAAATGCGTGGGACAAACTTCGCACACATTTTTCTCTTCTTCAAAACGTTCTGGTGGCTGTTTTGGACACTTGATGTAGAGTTGTTCAGTTTGTTGCTCCGTTGTGATTTGTGATATAACAACCTTGACACACTGCTGCAGCAAATTCATTGTCTGTTCACAACTGACATGTCGAATGCACATCCGTCCTTTAGAATTATTAGTTCAGGTGCCACCGTTGTTACTGCGCTGACGTCTCTTACACTGATTATCCAAAACATTACGACCACCTGCTTAATAGCTTGTTTGTCCGGCTATGGAACGATATACTTACTGATTCTGCGTATCATGAGTCCGACAGTTTGTTGGGTGGGATTATACGTCTACCCACAGGTCACGTAATTCCTGTAAATAACAGGCTGCTGATTTGTGTACGCGGCGGTGGCACCCCATAGCGACCCATGTGGGTCCATAGGGTTTACATTAGGCGAATGTATTAGCCGCGACGTAACGTTATTTCACTATAACGCTCCTCAAAGAACTGTAGCACTAATCTGGCTCCAAGACACGGACGATTATACTGCTGAAAGTATAAGACATCCAGCATGAAGGTATGTAGGTGGTGCTCCGCAGCTGTCAGTCTTCGATTACTATCACAGGTGCCGCGCAAGCGCAGGAAAATGTCTCCCATAGCATTAAACAGCTCCCCGAGCCCCGGTCGCTTCGATGACGGCGTTTGTGGAGAGGACCATCAACAAAGTGTTGCAAAAACGTGATTTACCCGAAGAGACGACACTTTTCTATTGATCGACTGTCGAATCTCGATGGTACTGTTCCCTCCGCAATCGTAAATGACGACTTTGTTGGCTCAACATGTGAACACGTAGCTGTGGTCTACTGCGGTGCTCCATGTGCATCAGTGTACGATGAACAGTGAACTCCAAAGCACTTGCGTTTGCACCAGCATTGCGCTCTTTCGGCAGAGATGGCACCGATCTCCAATTCCCCTACTTTTCGTAGCAGATAAGCCTCCGAACCCAACATTCTGTGCAGAGACATGAACGTCCAACCATTTAGCATCTAGTGGTAGTTTCACTGCCCTTCTACCTCTTTCCGTAGATGCATACTAATGTAAGGCGAGAAGATTCGACCAGCTTCGCCGTTTTCGAGATAGTCGTTCACAGGCTCTGCGTAATAATGATTTGCCCCTGTCAAAGTCGCTTATCTCAGTGGATATCGCCATCTGCAGCCCATATCTTCACTTTGGTGATTCCCTGGCCATGTCTGCTCCGCTTACATACTTTTGTTACCATGTCATGTGCATGCAACTGCACCAGAAGGCGTCCTATGTCGCGGTGGGTAGTGGCCATAATGTTTTGGCTTATCAGTGTTTACGCCAGGAATAAAATCACTTTCTAACTTTCTGAACTGGCGGTGTATCCAAGGATTTAGGAATGGAAGTGTTACTGAACTTTATAAAAGTACAGATAAAAATCTGTGGGTCATGGCAATAATTTTTTGTAGAATTTACAGTGGTACTAAAAAGGGAACCTCGCCATCGCACCCCCCCTCAGATTTAGTTATAAGATGGCACAGTGTATAGGCCCTGAAAAACTGAATACAGATCAATCGAGAAAACAGGAAGTAGTTGTGTGGAACTATGAAAAAAATAAGGAAAATATACAAACTGAGTAGTCCATGCGCAAGATATGCAACATCAAGGATAATGTAAGCTCAGGAGTGCCGTGGTCCCGTGGTTAGCGTGAGAAGTCTTCCCTCGAGTGAACAGTTTAATTTTTTATTTTCAGTCAATTATCAAAGTACTCACACACAGTCAACTTCGCTCTCCAAAATTCCTGGACATGTTCAGATTTGCTTGGACATATGCAGGATTTCACGGTCTACACACGGAAAAATTTGAAAACGTTAAAAACATATGTTTTGACAGAGCACAGGGAAAACTGTGCGACTGTGAAACTGTTGCATTCATTTGTTGCAGTTTATGTGACAAACTCTTACGTTTTCATCACTTTTTTGGGAGTGATTATCACGTCCACAAGAAAACCTAAATCGGGCAAGGTAGAATAATTACCCATTCGCCAAGTGTACAAGTTAGGTGTGTCGACAACATATTCCTGTCATGTGACGCACGTGCCGTCACCAGAGTCGTATAGAATATATCAGACGTGTTTTCCTGCGGAGGAATCGGTTGACCTATGACCTTGCGATCAAATGTTTTCGGCTCCCATTGTAGTGCACGTTCTTTCGTCTACTAATTGCACGGTTTTGCGGTGCGGTCGCAAAACACAGACACTAAACTTATTACAGTGAACAGAAACGTCAATGAACGAACGGACAGATCATAACTTTACGAAAATAAATAAAGTAAACTTTTTACTCGAGGGAAGACTTGATCCAAAGACCTCTCGTTCCGCAGCTGCTCACGCTAACCACGGGACCACGGCGCTCCTGAGCTCATATTATCCTTAATGTTGGCTATCTTGCGCATGGACTACTCAGTATATTTTGCTTATTTTTTTCGTCGTTCCACACAACTTCTTCCTGTTTTCCCGATTGATCTGTGTTCAGTTTTTCAAGGCCTATCCACTGTGCCAACTTATAACTAAATCTGAAGGGGGTGCGATGGGGAGGTTCCCTTGTAAGTCGTTAGAGGAACACTTTGCATTGTCCTTGGCTGAGGATGATGCTGTTTTTCGAAATCAGGCGGCCAGTAGTTGTGTACTTACCGGCGTGCGAGCGCAGCGTGGAGTAGCGGCTGCGGCTGGAGGTGTCCGGTGTGACGGACGGCACGTCTGGGCTGTGCTGCGTGTCTCGCGGCAGGACTGCGCTGCTCGCCACCGGCGTCAGGCTCAGCAGCAGGTCCTGCGGGCAGGCGGGCGGCGCCCACGCTATAGGCAACACGGCGTGCTGTGCCACGCTGCTGCATACTCACCTGTCAGCCCGACGGACAAATACTGAGTCACTGTATGAACTACAGGGTGGCGCACGAAATGTGTTACCATTTTGTTTTTGAATGCAAACTTTATTGTTTATACAATCTGAAAGGAACATATACTACAATGAAGAGCCGTCCATGGAGATTTGTTATAACTCAGCACATGGTCAATATGTCCACCATTTCGTTTCCTAACTTCCTTCAAACGAACACTGAAGTTAGTGATTACCCTACGGCACATGTCTTCCGTAATTTCACTGCAAGTTTGAAGAATAAGTTTTCCGAGCTGCATTAAATCACGTGGACGTTTCGGGAAATTTTTTTCCTTTATGTACCCCAAAAGAAAAAAGTCACGTGGATTGAGGTTTGGACTATTGGGGGGCCAATTTTGTCCGTCATTGAAGCGACCTGGAAACCTGAGTGAAATGATCCGCATGTCGAAATGCTCGTGTAAAAACTCCAACACAGTTATCGCAGTATGTGGCCTTGCTCCATCTTGCATGAACTACTGCGTGTTGGAGGGCAAGGCAGTAGCAAGAAGCTGCGGAACGAAGCTATTGCGAAGCATGCTCAAATAACGCTCCCTGTTCACAGTTTCTTCAAAGAAAAAGGGTCCAATAAGTCCGTGACTGGAAATTGCTGCCGACGCTGTAATCCTCGGAGCATAATGTCGTTCATGAAGCACTTGTCGGTTTTCAGTGGCCCAAAAGCGTACATTTTGTTTGTTAACCACACCGTCTAAATAAAAAAGCGCCTCGTCTGAAAACCAAACATTGTTGAGAGTTTCTTCCCTATCCTCCGCCCACTGAGCAAACAGTAGTCTCTGCTGCTTGTGTTCTTCAGTGAGCTTCTGTCCACAGGTCATCTTGTATGGGTACATATGGAGGTCACTTTTAAGAATACTTTGAATGGAGCGTATGGATATTCCCAGTTGCACTGCAGCCTTTCTACACGATTTCCCGGGACTTCTCTGTACAGCAACTCGTACCGCTTCAATATTCTCCGGCGAACAAACAGGCTTAGGCCGAGTTCGCTTCGCTTCCAATACTGTTCCTTCCTGTACAAATTTATCGTACAACTTGTGGATGGTCTTCTTGCAAGGGACCCATCGTATGTTAAACTGTTGTCGAAAACGCCTCTGAGTCACAACAAGGCTTTTCGTTTCATGAAAAAGTAACACAACTGCCGATCGTTGCTGTATCGTCAGTCTTCCATTGTCAGCCATTGCTGCTTACTAGTCTCCTAGCGGCAGTATCGTGAATTACATGTCATTTCGTAACTCATTTGTTTTTCCAAGCTCTGCTGGTACTGCTGTAGAGATCCCAGCGGGATATCTAACGTGCGTCGTAAATTATGAAGGAAACAAATGGTAACACATTTCGTGCGCCACCATGTAGTTTCTCCAGGACCAAAATCTCCAAAACTGGCTAAGTTTCACGGAAGCTCGAAATTTAGTGCGGACTTCAATGCGAGATGCTTTTAATAGGCTCCACAATAAAACATTGTCTCAAAATATGGTAGAAAACCCAAAGAGCTTCTAGGCATATGTAAAGTCCACCAGTGGCAAAAAACAAACGATACCTTCACTGCGCGATAGCGATGGAAATGTTACCGATGATGGTGTTACTAAAGCAGGGTCACTAAATACAGTTTTCCGTAATTCCTTCACGAAAGAAGACGAAGTAAATATTCCAGAATTCGAAACCAGAACAGCTGTTAGCGTGAGTCACATAAAAGGTCAAAACACTTAAGAAAGGCAAGTCTTCCGGCACAGGTGGTATACCAATCAGGTTCCTTTCAGAGTATGCAGACACAATAGCGCCTTTCTTAGCGATGATATACACTCCTGGAAATTGAAATAAGAACACCGTGAATTCATTGTCCCAGGAAGGGGAAACTTTATTGACACATTCCTGGGGTCAGATACATCACATGATCACACTGACAGAACCACAGGCACATAGACACAGGCAACAGAGCATGCACAATGTCGGCACTAGTACAGTGTATTTCCACCTTTCGCAGCAATGCAGGCTGCTATTCTCCCATGGAGACGATCGTAGAGATGCTGGATGTAGTCCTGTGGAACGGCTTGCCATGCCATTTCCACCTGGCGCCTCAGTTGGACCAGCGTTCGTGCTGGACGTGCAGACCGCGTGAGACGACGCTTCATCCAGTCCCAAATATGCTCAATGGGGGACAGATCCGGAGATCTTGCTGGCCAGGGTAGTTGACTTACACCTTCTAGAGCACGTTGGGTGGCACGGGATACATGCGGACGTGCATTGTACTGTTGGAACAGCAAGGTCCCTTTCCAGTCTAGGAATGGTAGAACGATGGGTTCGATGACGGTTTGGATGTACCGTGCACTATTCAGTGTCCCCTCGACGATCACCAGTGGTGTACGGCCAGTGTAGGAGATCGCTCCCCATACCATGATGCCGGGTGTTGGCCCTGTGTGCCTCGGTCGTATGCAGTCCTGATTGTGGCGCTCACCTGCACGGCGCCAAACACGCATACGACCATCATTGGCACCAAGACAGAAGCGACTCTCATCGCTGAAGACGACACGTCTCCATTCGTCCCTCCATTCACGCCCTCGCTCAAAGTCCGTCAACTGCACATACGGTTCACGTCCACGTTGTCGCGGCATGCTACCAGTGTTAAAGACTGCGATGGAGCTCCGTATGCCACGGCAAACTGGCTGACACTGACGGCGGCGGTGCACAAATGCTGCGCAGCTAGCGCCATTCGACGGCTAACACCGCGGTTCCTGGTGTGTCCGCTGTGCCGTGCGTGTGATCATTGCTTGTAGAGCCCTCTCGCAGTGTCCGGAGCAAGTATGGTGGGTCTGACACACCGGTGTCAATGTGTTCTTTTTTCCATTTCCAGGAGTGTACAACCGCTCACTTGACGAAAGATCTGTTCCTAAAGACTGGAAAGTAGCACAAGTCACACCAATATTTCCGAAAGAAATAGGGGTAACCCATTGAATTACAGACCCATATCACTGACCTAAATTTGCAGTAGGATTTTGGAGCATATACTGTACCCGAACATTATGAATCACCCTGAAGAAAATGACTTATTGATACATAACCAACATGGATTCAGAAAATATCGTTCTTCCCATGGAGTAATTAGTGATGTCGACAAGGGATCTCAGATCGATTCCATATTTCTAGACTTCCAGAAGGCTTTTGATAACATTCCTCAAAAGCGACTATTAATCAAATTGCGTGCATATGAAGTATCGTCTCAGTTGTGTGACCGCGTTCGTGATTTCCTCTCAGAGAGCTCACAATTAGTAGTGACAGACGGTAAATTATCGAGCTGAACAGAAGTGATATTTGGCGCTCCGCAAGGTAGTGTCATTGGTCCTCTGCTGTTCCTGATTTACATAAATGATCTAGGTGATAATCTGAGCAGCCCCCTCAGATTGTTTGCAGATGACACTGTAAATTAACGTCTATTAAAAGCATCAGACGATCAATTCCAATTACAAAATGATCTAGGGAGAATTTCTGTATGGTCCGAAAAGTGGCAATTGGCACCAAACAAAGAAAAGTGCGAGGTCATCCACATGCGTACTAAAAGAAATCCGATAAATTTTGGGCATACGATAAATCGCACAAATCTGAGGGCTGTCAATTTGACTAAATACCTACGAATTACAATTACGAGCAACTTAAACTGAAAATACCACGCAGATAATATTGTGAGGAGGGCGAAACATAGACTGCCCCTACATTACACTCATCCGTCCTCTGCTGGAATATTGCTGCGCGGTGTGGGATCCTTGTCAGTTATGATTGACGGAGGACATCGAAAAAGTGCAAAGAAGGGCAGCTCGTTTAGTGTAATCGTGCAATAGGGGTGAGAGTGTCACTGATATGATACGCGAGTTGGCGTGGCAATCACTGAAACAAAGGCGGATTTCAAAAATGGCTCTGAGCACTATGGGACTTAACATCTGTGGTCATCAGTCCCCTAGAACTTAGAACTAATTAAACCTAACTAACCTAAGGACATCACGCACATCCATGCCCGAGGCAGGATTCGAACCTGCGACCGTAGCAGTCGCGCGGATCCGGACTGAGCGCCTAGAACCGCTAGACCACCGCGGCCGGCAAAGGCGGATTTCTTTGCGCTGAAATCTATTTATGAAATTTCAATCAGCAAGTTTCTCTTCCGAATGCGAAAATATATTTTTGACACCCACCTACGTAGGAAGAAATAATCATCATAATAAAGTAAGAGAAATCAGAACTCGAACGGAAAGATTTAGATATTCCTTTTTCCCACGCGCCATTCGAGAGTGGAATGGTAGAGAAGTAGTACGAAAATGGTTCGATGAACCCTGAATTGCAGAGTAACCATGTAGATTTAGATGTAGAACCTTCACACCTGGTGGAACCAAATAGTACTATCCTACATGGTCCCGGATTTTTGGGGAATGTCGAGGTAATTTGATATGTGTAACACATGAGATAAATCAAATATGATGGAATAACTCATAGGGTTGACAATCTTCGGCAGTACAAAATGGTGCGATCCGTAAATGCGTCGTTGTGTACTGTCCTACGACCGTACCGACACTGTTAGTCGTGCCTTCCTAGAAGGTATTCATGTCACAAATGCACCTGAAAGACGATCATCGAGCAAATGTACACTCGCTATATGTTGTAGTTCTCTGCCAGATATCGCTTCGTTAAGACAGAGAAATGGTTGCATGGTACCAGAGCGAGTGCTCTACTCTGAAAAGCTTCGAGAGATCATTTTGAGCGACATTGTGTGCCAGATACATTTCTCAGTCGTGCACATATAGGTTCCCTACTGTAGCAAGTGAAAATATGCTGCCAGTGATCAATACGCCACCGGAAACTGATACCGACCACAAAAAACTACGTCCAAGTACGAATGTCAACGATATTTGATAGACATCAGTAAGAATTCGGAGAGACCTGTTTATAACACATCATCCTGGCTTGAGGCTGTGTTTCGTTTATACGATTATTTTAATTGTGCTAAACTGTCTTTCACGGCCCAGGTACGCACCTCAGTCACAGTGACTAAATTCTGACGATTAGCGCTTCCTTGGTAAATCTAAAATGAACGGTAACACTAAAACTCTTTTATTCGTGGAAGATGATTCTCGGGTCTTATAGGATGCAACTGTCATGCCGAAAAATGTTGATCTTATTTTTCCGGTGTGTTTCTGGAATTAGACAGAGAATATCCGTAATTTTCGTCACCAATTTCATTAAATATCACTTTAACTTAAATTAAACGGATTTCATTCTCACAACTGGTTTGAGCCCCTGGGTCACTCTCAATAGATTAACAATTAATTACCTCGAAAGGCCGTGTTGTAAGTCTGGCAGTCATAAACATGCAGGGATTTTCAGAATGACATTATCCGGAATGAATGTGTCAGTCAAACAGAGAGCCCTCTCTTTTTAAACTTCGAGGCAAATTAAAAGGGCTGGCACTTCGGAACTCGAAACAGGAACTCCGCCTTTCTTCGGCAATGTTCTTACCGAATGAGCTATACAGGAGTGACTTACGACCTGTCCGTGTTGTGGGACACAATGAATTTGGCCTCGGTATGGTGACTAGATGGTATTTTCATCACTTACCCTAATTTTGAGGTTTGTGTCTGGTTGTAAACTGTAATTTCACATAAACAAGACACCAACTGCAAACGAAACTACCAATTTATTCAGGATACACTTACATCACACAGTGGAAGAGAAAATGAAGATAGTGGCCAAACTCGTCATCCATTCTCAATAGAAAACAATGCAAAAGAAATAGGAAACCTTCTCAAGTAAGTTAATCAGAAAGAATGGCACAATAAGTCCTATGTCAGAGAAAATAGCGAATCTTTCTCGCGACCACACTGCCAAGTGCGAAATGTTACACAAAATACAGTTGCACCACGCTAAGACACAAGTTTTAATTGAAATTTATGGTGCGAATCAGCTCTGGTTTTGGGAAAAATAAGTTCTCGCTCATTACTGTAGAAATAAGCACGAGCTATAAGGTCGGTCGAAAGTACTCTCTTATCTAATAAGTTTGCTTTAATAGTTAAGGACATTACCATCAGATTGTAGACTGACAAAATAAAATGACTAACTACCTCTGTATAGAGTGGCTGCTGAAGTATACATCTTTGGCTGTATGACCTTCAGACAAAAAAGAAGAATGTATGCAGCTTGTACTCTGAAGTAAAGTAGAAAATTCCCACTAAAATTATCTTTCCCTACGCGAATCCTGAAGTCTTTTTGTATTAAAGGTAACAGCGTTTCGGTCTTTACTTATTAGTCGTCTACCATTTACTGAGGTATCTATTCATACATTGAAGGTATGCATATGGAGACAGATAAATGTCTTTGGAGTAGTGGTATCTGTCGAAGTGATAACTATATATATATATATATATATATATATATATATATATATATATATATATATATATATATATATATCACTTCGACAGATACCACTACTCCATATATATATATATATATATATATATATATATATATATATATATATTATCAGTTTACTCAATGGTTTTGTTAGTTACATCATGCTCCTATCAGGAAAAGGTACATATCAGTTCATAGTTGCTTATTGAAAACTACTGAAGTGGTATCTGTCTGACATGGGTCATATCACGCTTTCTCCAAATAAATTTGGTTACTTGTTGGTAAAAATTCAAATTAAACATCTGTGACGTGCATTACACATGACTAACTTTTCTGGTGTGATGTCACATCACCTGACGAAATCAGTTACTAATAGATCTACATTTTTTCTCATCAGTGTTAACAATACTTGCTTATGTTTCATGGGCAAGCTCTGTGTGTGTAGAGTATAATACAAGACGCAACGTGGCTGTTTTGGAATATTCTTAATTAATTCTTAATTAGTGTTGAAGGTAAAAGCATACCGCGTAAATATTAAGGTAAGACAGTACTCACCAATGGACTGTAATAAGGGAATCGTCCACACCACAAGGACTCGTACCTGTTGAAAATGTTTTTGCCCGAGCACACCCGACATGTAAAGATCTGTTACAACAAGAGCCCGGTAAGCGTTGGGTGGTAATAAAGGAATGTAAGCTTCCACTTTGTGTGAATGTAAAATGGCGATATTAGCGCTAACAGCTCACCTTCATGTTGAGGGTGACTCCGCTGAAGGGGTTCCTGAGCAGCGTGGGGGAGGAGCCGGCCTGCATCTTGTGCCTCCTGCTGAGCGCCAGGATCACCACGAAGACGACGAGCAGCAGCAGCATCACCGCCGTCAGCACGCCGATCACCACCTCCACGTGGCCTCCTTCGCCGACGTCCACCTCGGCTGTCACCGCGACTGTCAGATGCGACGCACAGTGATAAATGGCACTGCATCCGCGCCGGGGTCCATCAATAGCTTGTAAGCACGTCTACACGGCCATTAATCTTTTGCTGATATACATGACAGTATGTAAAACTGGTATGTAAAGCAACCTCTGCAATTCAGCATTATCTGCTTTCTCTCACGGACACAACAGCAGCGTACTGCACAACGTATTTTGTTTTTTTTTTCCGATTCAGTTCGGTAATTTATAGGCAATAGTCCCAAACTCAGCGACCAGTGTATGGATGGTACGTATCCTACATAGGTTAACAAATACTGTTAATCGAATGTTATAGAAAATACCACAAGTTCCGGGTAATGAGACCGTGTGTTACCAGAGTGCATTTCGGCTATTTTAGAAAAACAATTAAGCTTGAAGCATCCTGTTCTAATTAGGATGACTTTTTTCTTTTAGAATACCAATTTCTGGCTGTGAGAAAGTGGATTATGAAAACATCCGTGAATACACCTATGAAGCGGGATTTGAGCAGCTAAATGAACAAAGGTTGTTCGGTAGGTGAAGAGAGCGAAAACGAGACGATCGAGGAAACTACACTCCTGGAAATTGAAATAAGAACACCGTGAATTCATTGTCCCAGGAAGGGGAAACTTTATTGACACATTCCTGGGGTCAGATACATCACATGATCACACAGACAGAACCACAGGCACATAGACACAGGCAACAGAGCATGCACAATGTCGGCACTAGTACAGTGTATATCCACCTTTCGCAGCAATGCAGGCTGCTATTCTCCCATGGAGACGATCGTAGAGATGCTGGATGTAGTCCTGTGGAACGGCTTGCCATGCCATTTCCACCTGGCGCCTCAGTTGGACCAGCGTTCGTGCTGGACGTGCAGACAGCGTGAGACCACGCTTCATCCAGTCCCAAACATGCTCAATGGGGGACAGATCCGGAGATCTTGCTGGCCAGGGTAGTTGACTTACACCTTCTGGAGCACGTTGGGTGGCACGGGATACATGCGGACGTGCATTGTCCTGTTGGAACAGCAAGTTCCCTTGCCGGTCTAGGAATGGTAGAACGATGGGTTCGATGACGGTTTGGATGTACCGTGCACTATTCAGTGACCCCTCGACGATCACCAGTGGTGTACGGCCATTGTAGGAGATCGCTCCCCACACCATGATGCCGGGTGTTGGCCCTGTGTGCCTCGGTCGTATGCAGTCCTGATTGTGGCGCTCACCTGCACGGCGCCAAACACGCATACGACCATCATTGGCACCAAGGCAGAAGGGACTCTCATCGCTGAAGACGACACGTCTCCATTCGTCCCTCCATTCACGCCTGTCGCGACACCACTGGAGGCGGGCTGCACGATGTTGGGGCGTGAGCGGAAGGCGGCCTAACGGTGTGCGGGACCGTAGCCCAGCTTCATGGAGACGGTTGCGAATGGTCCTCGCCGATACCCCAGGAGCAACAGTGTCCCTAATTTGCTGGGAAGTGGCGGTGCGGTCCCCTACGGCACTGCGTAGGATCCTACGGTCTTGGCGTGCATCCGTGCGTCGCTGCGGTCCGGTCCCAGGTCGACGGGCACGTGCACCTTCCGCCGACCACTGGCGACAACATCGATGTACTGTGGAGACCTCACGCCCTACGTGTTGAGCAATTCGGCGGTACGTCCACCCGGCCTCCCGCATGCCCACTATACGCCCTCGCTCAAAGTCCGTCAACTGCACATACGGTTCACGTCCACGTTGTCGCGGCATGCTACCAGTGTTAAAGACTGCGATGGAGCTCCGTATGCCACGGCAAACTGGCTGACACTGACGGTGGCGGTGCACAAATGCTGCGCAGCTAGCGCCATTCGACGGCCAACACCGCGGTTCCTGGTGTGTCCGCTGTGCCGTGCGTGTGATCATTGCTTGTACAGCCCTCTCGCAGTGTCCGGAGCAAGTATGGTGGGTCTCACACACCGGTGTCAATGTGTTCTTTTTTCCATTTCCAGGAGTGTATTATCACTCTCATCGAGACGTTGAAGTACGTATATTTGCTATTAGAGTATGCAGCGTAAATGCAACCCTGCGAGATTCCAATACTGGTCTATAAGCATCGACATGCAGGTAAGGGCTCAGTGTGGCCTTCGAACGGGATCTTTTTGATCGGCCCTTATAATACGAGAAGTTTGTGACGTGACACCCAACATAGAAAAACATCTTCCCCATTAATATTGTTTAGATTTGTAAGAAACTCCACATCACAGGAAAATTTCACAGAAAACATAAACGATGCTATTGTCCGTTATTTGTAACATTTTATGTCTGCGGTGGCCTGAAGACGATTACATGAAGAGAGTGGATGAACTTAATAAACAAAGAAATAAATAAATACAGTGATTAAGTAGTGATGCAAAACAATTCAAGTAAAATTAGGTCAACTGAGATGACTCTTTAATAATAAGATTCTTATCCATAAAACAGATGGAATGTTATTCGTGTCGCTAACGCTAAGGATAACGAGTCCATATCTATTTCGTTTCATAGCACTTATTATTTATAAGAAACTTGTGACTTCGCAACTGGTGTACATCACAGGATGTTTGCATTTTTGATGTCTGCCCAAGACCTTACCACGCGTAAACATGTATATACGTTTACTGCAGAAATTCATACGATACTACTTTTAATTTGTAGACAGGATGACATTTATATTCGTTATTAGAGGGACACATTATTACTCTAATTTGTTTTCTTACTTCATCTGCAAAAGAAATGATATTGCGGTCAATATAACTTCTTATGACCTGCAACATATCAAGAAAGATGCTATCATAATCCATGGTACGGTAATGTCCGACTATTAAAAATCATTTAATGGCATGCACCATAAAATGTCGGCGTGCAACAGTGTAAATTCCACTTCTTCTTCTAATGTCACTCGCACACGTTCAGAGTGAGCCAAACGACTGATGCTACAGTACATGCTCCGTCCTTTTCAACCAGCGAATTGCTGCGCTGCGCATGCGGCCACAGATACTCGAGCAACAGAGACGTATATCGGTGGCTTATAAGTCTGCATGAATCCGTCGGTACAGCGGACGAGCCAGACTGGAAAGCCAGTGTATCATTACGAGCTGCGCTGTGGCGACTGCTTTGCAAGTTAATTAAAGAAATTGCCGGCTCCCATGACTTTCCCAAGCCGAGACTACTATCTTTATTTATCAAATTCTTCGTCAAACGACTTGCAGCTACTTGTTTCAGCATTAAGTACCAAAAAGAAGGTTAAGTGGACACTAGAATTTCAACATTTTCTACAGCATTGAGTGACCGGTGTCGATGAGGTACTCTGCAAAGTCAATTTAATGGGCTGTAAAACCTGGGGCACCTAAAGTGTGCCGTGCGGCTTTCATGAACTGTACGAGTCGTCTGTTCGATGTATGAAAAACCACACTGGAAGTGGATCTTGTAAACCGTATCGTTCCGGAGCATCGAATCATCTTTAACGGAATCCAAAAGTGTTGCTTTGTTCGGGGGAGAACGAAAGACCACTTTTACTTTGCGCTTCCTGAAAATCCAACGTATTGTTGAAGATAGGCTTCCCACATATGGCACAAAAGACATAGCTTTATATCTTTCTATTTCTTCGTCTGCATTCTTTATGTCCACCTTCGTTTTTATCGGTAGCCCTTTCCTATCTTATGTGGGGGAATACTCGTCAGCTTCAAAATCTCTAAGTGTAGAAGCTCATCCTGCAAACTGCTCACGTCAGCAAAGACGTGTGCTCTGTGAATCAAAGTTCTGACAACACTCATTGTCTGGGAAGGGTGACGGCAGCTATTTGCAGGTAAATATAACTCTGTATGCTTGTCCCAAAGCGTCACCTTTTTTGCGGCTAACCGAAACATCCAAAAATGGAAGGCATCCTACCATTTAGATTTCTGTTGTAAACTAGAGTCGTCGGTGAATGGAAGTTCGATAGTTTGAAAAGTTCTTGTAATTTAGCTTTACCAAGAGACTACATCACATACGTGACAATTAACACTCATATCTGCATGATACTGTGGCTGCAACGTACCTGAATCTAGCGTCAGCCGAAATTTTAGAATAGCAGTTGGAGTTTATGCGGCTGCACGACCGAAATTTAATGGAGCAGTCATTGCGCCGGAAAGGAATGAAGATTTACATATAATTAATTACAAATTAAAGATGAAAATACTTACTTGTTTCTATGTTGCTGACTGGCTCCACAACCTCTCTGGAATCCAAAACAATTTCCTCGTCACCGTAATCGATATCGAGTTCCTCAGTGAAATTTCCGAACACTGGAACTAAATAAAACGAAATCATTACAACGTGGTTGAATTTCAGAGTAACAGACTTCTATGCAGTTATCCGAAGTAATAAATATCGTCCACTCTGATTACTCACCAGATTCGAAAGAAACCTCGCTGATCATGATCCAGCGGGCGGCGAAGAAGAGTCGCAGCCTGACGAAGCGGCCGACGCGGCTGTGAAGCCGGATGGTGACGGTGCGCGCGTTCTCCAGCGCCAGGTCCGGCATGTACGTGAAGCTCAGCGGCCGCCCCGGGAACTCGGAGCCGCCGATGCTGAACGACACCAGAGCACGGCCGAACACCTGCGGCACACCCCGGTCCGGTTGCTGAGACACTCCTAAAGGTCGTACTTCCACTCTGATGCCTATGAGTTTGTCGATGTGCTAAGCCATTCACTATCCAATAAAGTTTGATTGTAGCAGTGGAACTGAAAGGCTACAAAGAATTTCAAACCTAAAGAATTTTTTAGTCAGTCCCATTTTTCTACCGTCCTGATACTCTATTGCAACGTGTAATGTCTTATTCCTGACATGTGACACATATTTAATTTTCATTTATTCGTTTTACTAATTCAATTTTCATCCAACCATGAGATTGTTTCTATTCTATAAAACTGTTGAGGCTTTCGTGACCACTTCTTGACGTGCTCGGTGTTCGACGAATGATAGCCACTTGAACGTTAAACACCTAAAAGTGGACACAATTCCATATACTCACATATCTTCAGGTTGTACGTAAACGATTCAGTGGCAGTCATTTGCCACGGATACAATGGTCACTCGACAGTAAAATGTTGTCCACCACATACTACCATGTCAGACAGTGTATACAGGTTATAACTAAAACACCTTTACAGCGGTTGAGCACTTGTAATATGGAGCAAGACAGTTAAGTTTAGGGTAGTAACTCATGTAACGTAATGCGGCTGCACGCAAAATACCAAATTATACGTTCAAATTTCTCGCATTTTCAGCGACACCGACTAGGGCATTACGTTCGTCATTCACCCACAGAATGATTTTAGATGGTTTTCATTTGATTTTGTCATCTGTCCAGACAGGTTTGTACCTGCTGCTGTGCTTGAGTTCTATTATCATACTGTACTACTGTATCCACCCATAGATGTTTGTACCTGCTGTTGTGCTTGTGGTCTTCGTTCATAGTGCACTACTGTACAGTAGTAATTTTTCACTACAATCCTGAATGCAAGCAGTACAAATATTTCATTTTTAGTGTGTTGCTGTTGACGTGAACTACACGTCTGCGACAAACGCCGACTAGATGTTATTGCCCAGTAAAACTTGCTGCAATGCCACAGCTACTGGTCAGTTGTATATGAAGCATTTTCCACAACATCAGACACCTTTGTACTACCTCTTTGCTGTGGTGTATCAGCAGGCCTCGGAGGCAGGTACATTCACCATTAGCAGAGCCGACTGTGATTTTCCCCAGCTGTGCAGCACACCCGAGTCTGAAGAGGCCGCACTCGGTGCAGTGGAAGAGGAGGCGACGACGAATTCCAGGAACATAGCGGGAAGACACAATATGGAACACCAACCTGTCTGACGCTTTTGCATGAGCAGTAGCTACACCCACAGCATCTCTCCAGAAGGTACACCACTCAATGTAGCGGCAGGATTTTGCGCGACGCGTCCACTTTTGGAGTTGGTTCTTGCACATGGGTGCCACGTACATGCGATTTCTTGAGTGCGTACTGCATGAGCTCTTGGAAGTTTTACCACTGCATGTGCGTCAAAACATGCGCTTCCAACACGATGGCCCAACACCTCATCTGTCACGTGTTGTCCGTGATCATCTGCACCAACTATTTGGGCAACAGCGTCCCAACAGCTTGGACTGCACAGCTTCCTGACATGAACCCAAAACACTGTTACCTGTGGCGTCGCATGAAATCCTTCATTTACGAAACCCTGAGGCATCGGAAGAATATCTACTCGCATGGGTTGCGGCTGCGGTGGATGCTGGACGACAAAGGACCGTTTATCATCTATACTGGAACACGATACAGAGGTACCGTATCTGTGCTGCCGCCGATGGTCGTCGTCTCCAGCCTTACCTGTAAGTGGACCCAGATGAAGAGCAACAGAAGCCAGGGAGCAATGTGTATTGTGGTATTTTGCATCTAGTGGGAAGACGGCGCGTTTCCGAACATATTTGCGAACATGCGGTCTTATGCTAAATTTAACCATCTTTCTTTCCACTACAGGTAGTGAAAATTTGTAAAATGAATTTAGTTAGACGATATAGTTTGTGTGCCATGCATCGTAGGATACGAATGACATCCCGAACACGGACAGTGTAATGACTGCCCAATATGCACACGATACAGCCACTATCACCAGTGACCGTCACGATACTGCTAACGTTCGAAGACTTCAAGTCCAGCTCATCGCAATGTAAAGATGGCGCAGGAAGAACAAAGTGGAAATAAAGACCCAGACTTGCACCGTTACTGTACGTCCTAGAGAGACGCAATCGATACCAAACACTCATAGGCGAAGACAATGATACATCTGTAAGTGACATACTGTAATGCTTTTGACTAATTGGCTTTCAGCTGAGATCTGCCAAACCTCAAAATATGACGATGTTTACTGAGAGACAGTCATCCCAAACAAATAACGCGATGTACGGAAACCACAGTGTTCTACAATATGGGATAAGTTCAACTTGTTGATACATTTCGCGCCGTGATTTCCTCTCAGAATGCTGACAGTACGTGGTAATCGAAGGATAATCATGGAGTGCAATAGAAGTGATATTCGGCGTTCCCCAAGGATGTGTTATAGAAAATCTGAGAAGCCCTCATAGATTCTTTGCAGATGCCAAAACCAATTCCAAAATGAATTAGACACGATATCTGAATTTGGCGAAAAATGGAAATTGTCTATCAGTAAGGAAAATATGAGGTCATGCGCGTGACTACAAAAAGAAATCGGGATAATGTCGATTGCACGACAATGCACACAGTTCTGAGAGCTGTCAATTCGACTAAATACCTAGAAATTACAATTAGGAACAACTTAAACTGGAACGATCACATAGATAATGTTTTGGCTGAAGCAAACCAAAGAATGCGTTTTAATGCCAGAACACTTAGAAGATGCAATAAATCTCCTGAGGAGACTGCCTACACTACGCTTTACCGTCTCTATTGTTACTGTGCTGTATGGGGTCATTACCAGCTGGGACTGACGGAGGACATCGAAAAACTTCAACGAAGGGCAGCTCGTTTTGCACCATCGTGAAATAGGGGAGCGAGTGTCTTGGATATGATAAACGAGTTGAGTGGCAATCACGTTTCTCGTTGCCGTGAGATCTTTTCGCGAAATTTCAAACTCCTACTGTCTCCTCAGAATGTTAAAACGTTTTATTGTCACCAGGCTACATAAATAGAAATTATTATCATAATAAAATAAGAAGTGTTAATTTTTCGCATGCGCCGTCAAAGAGTGGAGCGGTAGAGATATAGTCTGAAGGTTGTTCAAAGAACCCTCTGCCAGGAACTTAAGTGTAAATTGCAGGGTAGTCATGTAGATGTAGATGTAGATGTGATCAAACATTGGGTGCGTAGTCTATCGCGTGATACGACTGAGAAATAGGTTTTCTCGTCTCCCATGGGCTGGGAGGTGGTTGGAAAGAATGGCGACCGTTTGAGGGTGAACTTGTATGGAGGATAGCACGTAGTGCGAGAATGTGTTTCGTTCAGCTTCATTTGTGTCATAACTGTTAATCCGCTTAGAATTACGTGTGATACGCATTCCGCAAGAATTGTTCCTATAACAAATAAAAAGTATCATGGCATTACAATTTTTCTTTGTTTTTCTTTGTTTTTGAGTACAATGCCAATGGTCACGCAGCATATGCAACCTGAAGCGATGCTCAATACTATTACGATGAGTGCTACCAACGGGCCCACTGCTGTGTTATATCTGTCGCGTACGGGACTCAACTTTAGAAGATGCAAGGCAAGTGTAAAGAACATTGACGACGTATATATGACGTGAACATCTCCACCTGCAACGCCGGCGTGTTACAACCAGCCCACATCATCACGTTATCGGCAGTTCTGACGAGTGGAGCTGTTAAATTGTGTACTTCAAGGATTAAGTCCAAGAAAAAATACGAAGGAAAGGGGAAATGGGGAAGATACTCAGTACGAGCAAGGAAGTACGACTGTACAAGGCCTCGATTCTACATGCAATATGATAGCTCCTCTTTGGATCTCATCAGCGACGCCCATTAATGCTGATGGAGGTCGTCCAAAATATGGATTTTAAACGCACCCGGATTCACTAGATGCTTCCATATTGCTAGACAACTGAACACTGGCACGTTATAAATCCTTTTCAGAGAATCACAGTTACGGTTGTTACATGACAAAACAAACATCGTAAGGCAAAATAGGAACAACATCCCCCACAGATAGTAATAGCTCTAAGGAACCACGATATTCCATCACATGTCGTAAGCCATGAGCCGACATTAGACGGTAAAGACCGGGAGTTCAGTCTCAGACTTATTGCACTGTGTTACAAAAATCCTCCTAAAAGTTTTGTCGAAGCAGTGAGAGCTCCTGCTACATGGCTGACGGCAGAGCGACGCCAGACAATGAATAAACAAGATTCTGCACATACACAGTCCACTCACATTCATGTGACCAGTGCCGATGTTAGAGTCCACGTGCAATGACCACTCGCAGATGGTAGGTGGCACCGCTCAGCGGGGGAGGGCCCATAAACCGTGTCTGGAGGGATATGGAAAACAGTGCAGCCGTCGTCGTAATGCGGAAACGGTACGATTTGTAAGTAGGCTGTTTAGGTTTTTTCTTATTGGTAACGCCACGTAGCGCTCTGTATGAAAATCACTGGCTGTGCTGTGTGCAGTCTGTGGCTGGTTTGCATTGTTGTTGGCTATTGTAGTGTTGGGCAGTTGGCTGTGAACAGCGCGTAGCGTTGCGCAGTGAGAGGTGAGCCGCCAGCAGTGGTGGATGTGGGGGACGTGAGATGGCGAATTTTTGAGAGCGGATGATCTGGACGTGTGTCCATCAGAAACAGTACATTTGTAAGAACGGATGTCATGAACTGCTATATATATTATGACTTTTAAGGTAAATACATTGTTTGTTCTCTATTAAAATCTTTCATTTGCTAACTATGCCTATCAGTAGTTAGTGCCTTCCGTAGTTTGAATCTTTTATATAGCTGGCAGTAGTGGCGCTCGCTGTATTGCAGTAGTTCGAGTAACGAAGATTTTTGTGAGGTAAGTGATTTGTGAAAGGTGTAGGTTAATGTTAGTCAGGGCCATTCTTTTGCATCCATTTCAGTGCACACGTTTCTGTTGGTCATAGTATATGCACAATATGTGAGAAGTTGGGACCGTTAGTGTTAGCACGTGTGTTGATAATTCAGCAAGTGACTGGTTAACAGCATTGCTGGTTCTAAGGACATTTCAAAAAAAAATTTTTTGTGAGGGCACAAGTGGTGGTTTATGGACTTGCTATATTCTCCGCAAGACCCTTCGATGGTGATTGTGCACCTGCACAGTCGCAACAGATGGCTGCTAGCCATCTCTACAAGGACTACAGTGGGTCTACAACTTTGATGACTCACCAATACCTTTATTTCTACAAGGACTGTAGTGGGTCTGCACCTCTGGTTGCCCACCACTACCATACTCTCTACCAGGACTACAGTGGGTCTGCTCTGTGGTGACCTACCTACCAATATTCTTCAAAACTTCGACCCACTCTGCTGTGGGTTTGCTCTGTTGTGGCCTATTACCTGTCTGCATGTCAAGAGTCAGCGCTGTCTTTCCGTTGGAAGGACAACACTACTTGTTCAAGACTGCATGGAATTCCACTACTTCCGTATGCATTCTCTTTTACTGCTCAAACTTTGAGAAAAAAAACCTGCAATTTTACAGTGATGAATGATCAGGACTGTCTTTATGGACTGTGAGAAAATTTTAGCTTTTGACCAACATTGTATCAATAGATGTGTGCATTTGATATCTTTGTTATTGTAATTATGAAAAATTTTATCAAATCATTATTGGCCACTGCCCAAAACAATTTGTAAAATTTTTTGTAGGGAGCATGGGGGCTATGTAAGTAGGCTGTTTAGGGTTTTTTTATTGGTAACGCCACGTAGTGCTCTGTACGAAAATCACTGGCTGTGCTGTGTGCAGTCTGTGGCTGGTTTGTATTGTTGTTGGCTATTGTAGTGTTGGGCAGTTGGCTGTGAACAGCGCGTAGCGTTGCGCAGTGAGAGGTGAGCCGCCAGCAGTGGTGGATGTGGGGAAATGAGATGGCGAATTTTTGAGAGCGGATGATCTGGGCGTGTGTCCATCAGAAACAGCACATTTGTAAGAATGGATGTCATGAACTGCTATATATATTATGACTTTTAAGGTAAATACATTATTGTTTGTTCTCTGTTAAAATCTTTCATTTGCTAACTACGCCTATCAGTAGTTAGTGCCTTCCGTAGTTTGAATTTTTTATTTAACTGACAGTAGTGGCGCTCGCTGTACTGCAGTAGTTCGAGTAATGAAGATTTTTGTGAGGTAAGTGATGTGTGAAAGGTATAGGTTAATGTTAATCAGGGAAATTCTTTTGTAGGGATTATTGAAAGTCAGATTGCGTTGTGATAAAAAATATTGTGTGTCAGTTTCAGCACAGCCATGTATAATTTTTCTAAGGGGACGTTTCAGATTTATCTGGCGTATCAAATGGCACGGCCATTGGCTTTCGGGGGGCAAGGGCGGAAACGTTTCGGAAAAGGGCTAAGTCAGTAAAGAGTTCGCTTGTAGCCCCGGTTATGGTATATCGCGCTTGGTAAAATGGCGCTATCTAAACCCGTCGCCGAGACAACTTTGGTGCACCATGAGAGACAGGGCTAAACGATGACTGCGGAGATGTGTACGGAGGAATAGAGGTGCAACTACTGAACAACTGACCACACACATGATCCAAGGGGATACCAACGGTATGTCCTTAACGACCGTTCCGCTAAAGTAGCTGCGTATGGGCCTCAGCAGCAGGCGCCCGGTTTGTGCACCTATGCTGACTACATTCGCATGCCAGGACGACAACCGGACATCTCATTGGCGGTAGGTGGCTTCTTCAGATGAATCACGTTTTATGCTCCACCGGACAGATGACGGTTAGCGCGTACTGCGTGAAACGTCTGAAAGCAAACACACTGCAATCGTGGGAAGGGGCCAGGCCGAAGTACGGAGCAGTATGGGATAGGGCATCCCCAGACTTATCTCGTTGTTCTGCAAGGCACTATGGTTCGGCACACATATGGATGTATCCGTAGACAACGTGTCTGTTCCTACATACAACTCATTTTTCATCATCACGATCGCATCTACCAGCAGGACAGTGCAACGTGTCACACAGCTCGCAGTGTGCGTGAGTGGTTTGCAAAGCTCCTGGATGATTTTACCATACCCTCCTGGTCACCAAACTTCCAGGATTATAATTCAGTGGAGAAAGTGTGCGACAACCTCCATCGGGCTATTCTCGCCATGTCTGATCAACCGAGACACCTAGCGCAGCTGGGCACGGTACTGGAGTCGGCATGGTCCCATGTCCCTTTCGCTACCTTCGAGAACCTATCTGACTCTCTTTCTGCAAGTGTCGCAGTGGTCTGCGCTGCAAAAGGTGGTTATTCAGCCTTCTGACAGTTGCCCATATTAATTTGACTGCATAGTGCATAAGTTTCAAGTGAAATCCAATACCTGATCTTTATGAAGTACGGATGAAACTGCGGAGCAAAGAGAAATAAAACGTGTGCAATGCCAAAATCAGACATGATGGCTCCGTGTCTGCAACACTGGGGAAAAAAAGTTCAGAAACGGTATAGGCTACAGTTTCAGAACTGTGTTGGGAGTGGAGTATTGTAAGGTTCCGCTACCATCTAGAGGATCTTAGGTCAAATACATTACTGTTGATACGTAATATTTGCAATCTCAGTTCAGATTTATATACCCCGCTCTTTGGCAATGGCCCATTACCTAGCTTTCATTGATTGCGAATGTATCGGCCAGTGACAAATCACAAGCGACTGGGTAAAAGCGCTTGGGACTCCTCTATGTAAGAACGGTAAAAGATCACACCTGGAAAATCATGTTTGCTACTTAATTCTTGAGTATATTCTAAATTCGAATATCATAAATTTTCTTGAGACAGAAAAAGTTTGTCTACAAAGTAGGACGCATTTAGAAAACATCACTCGAGTGAATATCTGCTAGTCTTTTCCTCTCGCGACATCCTTCCAACAACGAATAAGGGCGCGGACAGAAGCCAAACTCCTAAATGTGTCTGTTGCCTCACTGCAGACTGCTAAAGAAGGTCTGAACATGAAGAATATGTTCTCAGATATGTGAACCGTTGCAACACTTCGTAAGTAGCAGAACCCAGTGCATTGTTCTCGTAGGTTGGTGTTCATCAGAGACACGGGTATTGTTTGCGGTGCCTCAGGGAAGATTGATAGGTCCTCTCCTGTTCTCTACATACATAAACGATCTAACGGATAGCGTGAGCAGTGATCTGTGAATCTTTACTGAAGACGCATTGGAGTAAAGGAAAGTGTTATCTTTGAGTAACTGTAAGAGGACACTCAATGACTAGGACAGAATAAATGTTTGAAATGATAATTAAATCAAGACCCTACGCTGTCGACAGGAGTTGATATAAAGCACAGGGGACAGTTGAAAATGTGTGCCCCGACTGGGACTCGAACCCGGGATCTCCTGCTTACATGGCAGACGCTCTATCCATCTAAGCCACCGAGGACACAGAGGATAGTGCGACTGCAGGGGGTTATCCCTTGCTCGCTCCCCTTGAGACCCACATTCCCAACTTAATGTCCACACACTACATTAGTTGTGCCCCTGCCCATTACACTCATTACTCGCGGCAGACAATCTTACCGAGTCCCGTAAGAGTTCGGGCAAAGTGTGTGCACCCAGCACAGAAGAACAAGGTCAATGGCCGTATTCATATAGAATAAATATTCGGTGTTATCAAAGGGCACTTTCTCCAAATGGAAAAAATTGTAAGTTAATGCAGATGAGTGGAAACACAAAAGAAAATTGTTCAAATGGCTCTGAGCACTATGCGACTTAACTATTGAGGTCATCAGTCGCCTACAACTTAGAACTAATTAAACCTAACTAACCTAAGGACATCACACACATCCATGCCCGAGGCAGGATTCGAACCTGCGACCGTAGCGGTCGCTCGGCTCCAGACTGTAGCGCCTAGAACCGCACCACCACTCCGGCCGGCTAGTGGAAAAACTATCCTATAAATTTCGGACACAATATTAGTGGTGTGCCCCTTGACACAGTCACTTCGGTTAATTATATAGGAGTAACTTTGCAGAGCGATATGAAATGCTAAAATAATGCAACGTCGATTAATGCGAAAGGCGGGAGGTCGACTTAGGTTTACTGAAGAAATTCTAGGAAAGTGTAACTACTCGCCACTTCTATGCATATCGTAAAGACCTCATACATAAAGTAGTGTAACATATTAAATACTAGGTGGAAATGAATGAATGTGCAAGAGCATGTTGCCAGAGGTCTCCCAGTCGTGAACAGAAAGCTGGACGGTACACTGCATCTGGTCAGTGTTACTATAGCACCAGGTGGGGCGGGCCCCACAACACGAGGCAGTTGAAGGAACGGGAAAAGGCGTTGTCTATTAATCAGCAAACAGTTACGGTGCACTTTGATGGTATTCTTAACTAGAATATGGCCCGGAGATTACATCCGAGTGACTTAATACAGACATCCATCGTCGGGAAAGTGGAGGGAGCGCGAAGTGTTACAAGTGTAGTCCAGGAGTTTGGTATTGCTTACAGTATTTTTCACGTGCATGGGGAGAGTTCCGAACCACATGTGTTGCTGCCCGAAGGAGAGGAGGTGGTCGACCAAGGTCAGCTACAGCAGCAGATGACGCCTATATTGTGCAGCAGTCACGAAGAGACCCACGTCAGCGGGTGCAATTCCAACCACGTTTAACAGGACTGCGACAGACGAAATTAGACATTCTGCAGTGGCACGCCGACGGCGCTGGTGTGGTCCTTTTGCCCGACGACCAGTACGTTGATTTTCGTTGATACCCGTACATCGGCAGGACCATTTGGAATCATGCCAAGAAGGCAGAGACTGGACCAAA
This sequence comes from Schistocerca cancellata, assembly GCF_023864275.1. Classification (NCBI taxonomy): domain Eukaryota; kingdom Metazoa; phylum Arthropoda; class Insecta; order Orthoptera; family Acrididae; genus Schistocerca; species Schistocerca cancellata. The sequence continues at coordinate 981,798,820 of NC_064626.1, read as the reverse complement.
GAGGAGTGGGGTAGCGTTCTGTCCTCGAATGAAAGCAGATTCAGTCTGAGTAGTGATTCTTGACGCACCCTCTTGAGATACAACTGGCAGAGCCATTTGCGTTGGTAGTTTGGGTGGAGCGGTCTGTTGCCTGACCAATCTCTGTAACGGATCTGAAGTGAATGCTATGCAGCGCTTCCTTCAACATACGGCTCATGTTAAGGGACTTAAGTCCGCAGAGTGTGGAGGGTATAGGTTTTCCAGCCCCATCGATCGAACAAATCAGTCACAGGTGCTGTATCACACCACCACACTCCCTGGAATTAATCGCTTGAGACCTCGGCTTGATTGAAGAACCACCTCATGGTATTCACTTCAGAGCTGCCGGACAACAGACGGTTCCACCCGAACAGTAAACACAACTAAGGGTGTACAACGACTACCACGTCGCTGGGAACATGCTACCGATTATTTAGAAGGGCAGTAAACTTATAACATGTATCTACTTTGCATAAGTTGGAAATAATTTGTTGCCCTACTGAAGTTCACACCTTCGTATTCACACCTTCGTATGGTCCACCTTCCACAGAGCTACTGTATGTTACTTGGCAGTGATACATCATGTGAAAGCTACTTTGATCCGTAAGTTTTGCACACCATTGTTCAAAGGAGATAATTTATAGGACACTAGTGTGACGGATACTTGAGTACTGCTCAAGTGCTTTGGATCTACACCAGATTGGATTAAAAGAATACTTCTTGTTAGTAATTCGGAGGTGTGCTGGTACACTTCTTACTTGCAGTTTAGATCAACACACAAGTATTAGGGCTTTTCTCTGTGAACTCAAAAGGGAATACCTGGGGGTAAGACGACGTTCTTATTGCGAAACACTATTGAGTAAATTTAGAGAATCGACATTTGCGGCTGACTAAAGAACGGTTCTGTTTCCGCCAACATGCATTTTTCTCAAGGTCGCGAAGAGAAGATAAGAGAAATTAGGTCTCATACGGAATCATCTAGAAGCCGTTTTTACCTCGATCCGTTTGCGAGTAAAAGAGGAAAGGGGATGACTGGTATTGGTAGAGTGTACCCCCCTTTGAACCGAATAGAGTGTTGCGGTCTGTGTATGTAGATATAGATATAGTTGTATTGTGGATAAAATTCTTATTCAACATGGTAAAGGCAGATGAATGTTCGATATACTCCTATTATGCGGCAACATTCAGTTGTTTGGGTGTCCCAAGATGAACTGAATCCAACAAGTCTTGCTCTGCAGCGAAACGCTTCCAAGAAAATGATAGATTATTTATTCGGCTACACTAAATATGCCGCGGCCACTGCTTCAGGGGATCAAAGAACAGGTAATCTCGAGTAGTACACAACAATTCGTATGCTACTAGTCATCGAGTAAATAAGGATAAAAAGCCTTAAAGTATCTCCTCGTTCTTCGGCAAGACAATTTCAGCTGGTCGGACAGTTTATTACATTTTTTGGACAGCGAAAAACATCTAACAAATATATCATTGCCCATATTCAACTGACTAATCGCCTGAAGAATTTATTTTTGCTCTTGTGACAAGCAAAAAGGAATCCTCAACGATTTTATCATCTCATGTTATTATTGAATCATTTCAAATAGTGTTTTTGTACTACGAATATCAAAGAGGAAAAAAGGTTTTTAAAAATTTGTTATAGTCCACGCTTAAGTGAATAAATTATAAAAGCTAATATTTTAAGGAACAATGATACGATTTGTAGTTTAAAAATGTTTTTGTAATATCTTAAAAGGCAACCCATACATCGTAAGCTTAGATAGGCAGACGAAATTGTTAATAAGGAAAGGAACAATCGGGGATCGTTCGTGACTGAAGCAAAAAGCTCTGCAGCTGACAGTCTTCACGTTTAAGTTAACTCTCGTTTTGTTTCCTGTTGTACTATACTGCCACTTTTTTCGTGCGTATGTAAAACATCTACCTAGAGCTTGGTGTGTACGTAAACTTTATTTTCAGGCTAATTTATTTAGTTATGAATCTAAATTAGAAGGCTGGAAGATACGCTGCACGAACTTAACACCTTTGCCATGATTGGCTGTTAACGCATTCCTAGTGACCAAAAATAAGCAGTTTTTCATGCCTTACTAGTACCTTTGGCCATCCAGACCCGAAGGTGTAAGCGGCCACATGATGCACTTTCCACTACGTGTATGTTGGCATGCGTACTGCACCTCGCTGGTGCTGTATACTTGCTGGCGGTTGAGTAGCGCCCCAGTGTTCTCTAATGCTTCATCGTCTCGTCTCCCCTCCCGATGTGAACGCCCCACCCCGACCCAAACAGATGCCTATCACTAAATTGGCAATTTCCAAACGAGTGGCCAGACCAATGGCGCCTACAAATTCTCCGTGAAATCAGTTGTGTACTATAAAAGCAATAAATTCCAGAATGCCGTTTATAGCTCCATTTACGAGCCGTTATCTTCTTCTGCGAAGGCGTCTTCAGTTAATTATTCTTGGAGGCACTTCTTGGACGAGACGTTACTTCGCGTACGTCAATACCTCAGTAAGGAATGATATTTATGTGTTCACCACCACTGAAAAACGGTTATTGTGAGAACAGTTTCATTCTCATATTAAAACACATGCTCACTTTTAGCAAGTAAAACAATTAAATAAATTGTCTGCCAACAGTACTGCACGTTTTATAGAGAATAGACCTTTTCTCTTTCAAGAAGGAAAAAAAACTATTTTAATACCTATTACTGGAAAATTATTTTTCTGTAAGCAATAAATAATGCAGTTTCACTAGTATGGTAACACTTTTGTCTTTATCATTTTCACATCCCTAAAGCAAACAAAGCTAACAGTGGCATATTATTAGCCAAGATAGCATGAGAAATCCCGGATGTATGGAGATAGCTACGCAGACATAACAAGATTCAGTTTCGAACATTCTTATCAACATTTATGTTACGCACATGTCAGGAATAATCCTCATATTTGTCTCGGAAGTACAGTCTGAGAACGACGATAGAGCGAACCCTGGAACCCGTACAGTCGTGGTGCTCGCTATGTTTCCTTCATTTCCTTTTTTAGAAATCTATCATAACATTGGGAGACTCTCATATCTCGTACTGCTACGACGTATTCCACGTTTAATATCCTGTAGTAATCAACATAGACTTTCGGTGTTGGAGCGCCGACCATGCAAATGATAAAGAAACCTCCCCCCCCCTCCCCCCGCATTTGCCACAAGTAATTTAGTGAGTCGTCTAAAAGGTAGAGATGCGTATTTGAAGACCATTCGTGCAGCATAAAGCTCCAGCGTCTTAATCACTGTATCACCCAGACCACTCCATTGTAACCGAGATGGATATCAAGGAATAGTCCGTATTTTTTCTGAAATATCGTACATTTTCGTACCTGAATCCAAGGAACAGCCTCGGAAACTGTACCACTGAGCTTAGCGATATTTTACAGTAATCCGCTATGCGGCTACACTGACACGTTAACCCGTAATCCTTTAAAGAACGCGTTGTACTTAGAGCAAAAAGTGTGTGTTGATGAATAACCTGAAGTATATCATAGACTATTTTTTTTAAATAAGACTGTTTATTATAAGTTCACATGTAACGGATGACAGTGTACATTTCATTGCAAATTTTATTTAAAAAATGAACTGTATTTTTCCAAAACATAAAGTTATCTCAAATCTGCGATTTAAAATATTACCTAAATTGTCTTAAAATAATTGTAATGAGATTGGAGGGAAGACATAATTGCAGTGTGGCACATGTCTCGAAAATCATCATTTATCGGTCACCACCATGTAAACAACTCTGAACTTACTATCTGTGAAAATATTGTACAAGCTAAGTCGCCATTGTGGTGTCAAATGATCAGTGTATGCTGCGACACTAGCACAACATGTTCTATGTTTTAATTCAGAATGGCCTCAGGAGTAATTAGGCCTGCAGTTTTTATCAGATCGTGTTCATGTCTGTCTCTAACACAAGTGCTTAACGTTTATGCTGTCCATATCATCTACACCTAATTATTTACGTATATGTCTGCTCTGTAATTCACGCTTAGGTTTCTTGCTGAGGTTTCATCAAAACACCTTTAGACTAGCTGCATACCGATCCTCTCTCAGATAACAGGCTGCGAATACGAACAGTTAAATCTTTCTGTGCGAGCTCTGATATCTCTTAGTTTTCATAGTTAATGACAATCCTCATTTCTCCATGTGTAGGTGGATGTCAAAAAAATATTTCCGCAATGGGGCGAAAAAATTGATGATTCAGATTTCGTGAAAATATCACCCCACAACCAAAATCGCATTTCTTTCAATGATTGGTATCATAGCTCGCATATCATGTTCTTGACATGCTCTACAATATTTATCTATGTCCTCTTAAATCATACCAGGTAAGAAATCCTCCAGAAGCGGAGGGACAAGTGCAGTGTTGGCAGCCTCTTTCGTACCATTGTTGCATCTTCTAAGTGTTCTGCCAATAAAATAAAGTATTTTGTTCGACTTCCTCACAACATTATCTGTGTGATCGTGTAGCTTTTTCAGTATCAATCGAAATAAAAACCCTTTCACCAACGCCTCAGTGAAAACTCGGTCATTACTTCTATTTGAAGATTGCCGTAGGCGTGCTGTTAGCAGTCTGCGGAGGTGAACCCATGCATCTACATTTGAGTGAAAAGAAAAATACAAACATAAAAGAATTTTGCGTTTTGTGTTACCTGCATAAGCCATTTTTCGGGTAACTAATTCGCTTAATTTCGGGCGCGTGGTGGCGCGACGAGTAGGTGGAACAGCGGCGCGTGTACTGCGGCGAACAAATTTGCCCAAGTAATTACTTTTCGTATGTCGTGTAATGAAGTGACAGGTGCAGCTCGCAGCCTGTTGTTAGCGATGCAAACGAATTCCTTTGTTATCCCCCCAGGCAGAATAATGGCCCACGTTTCACTTACTGCTGCGGTGCGCGTGGACTGCAAAGTGCGACCAGCCGGCCCTACGTGCGCACACCGGGCGCATTTAGCTGCGCTCAGTAAACGCAAACGGAACTTTGCGGATCCTCTGAATACATGAAGGGACACTTCTAACAGAGCATCAGTCGTGGGAGAGAATGTCTCTTAATGCCGGCTATTTCATGTCCTCATTACACAACTGATATCCCTCGTGACGTAAGTTGTAACCTATTTAACAGTGGTATGTCTCGATACTTAGGTTTAACTGCGTTACGAGAGACTGTTCCAGGAAGTTCGTAAATCGAACAGCTTACTACCGAACGTCGAAGAGTTAAATTGTCAGAAATTGGATGATTTGCGTGGAATCAGTTTCTTTAATGTCTCATTCCAGTGTTTACTCCCATTTTACGGAGTCCTCTCTCTTCCTTGATTTCGCAAATTTATTTAAATTGTTGGACTGCTGCCCTTTCTATATACGAATTCGTCAGGTAAGCCGAGGATGAGACATCATCCCGCCATCTGCCTGTGAATCGGGTAAATGTCTTCCATGTGTTAACATATTTTAAATGTTTGAGCATCGCGTTGTCTGGGGTGGAGATTGGAAACCTATCCAGAATTTGTTTAAACGAGCACGATAAACCGCCTAAAAACCCCACTTAAGCTGGCTGACGCGCGCGCCAATGGCTTTTAACCTGTCCAGTGGCACCTCGCGTAAAATTTTATGCATGTGCTGCAATGTGGTGGCCTGTTACCTTTTGCTTACATGGTTAGTAATCGCAACTAAACTGACTACATAAACTTTACGTATATAAACTGAACTGTTTAAATATATTTAAACTTTATAATTAACCGTTTAACATTTCAAAGAATAAAATAAAACGAAAACATAAAATCTTTATTTGCAGCACGAATAGAATCTGAGCCGATCATTTGCCTGATGGAGCATTTAACCGCTGGTCTACTGTGACTATGTATCACCTGCTGCTCAGACATTCCTCATACGCTACACGTAACTCTACAGATAGCTTTTTACCTTTCCCTACGGCCCACTCAGCCGAAATATTCTAGGAACTTGAAAGAACATCTATCTGCTTCTGCCCACGTGGTTTCAGCCAAATCACTAAGCATCATCCTATGCGCTTACGTTTTTAGTTTTGTATTTGTAGTAGATCTACCTATCTCTCCCAATCTCACTTCCTCCTGCGTCGCGTCCCAGCATGGTTTCCATGTACGAATTCTTTTTTCTTTGTTTTCGATGTCATCTGCGTGTCGCAATCAGGACGTTAACGACTACATGGGTTTAGTTGGGTTGTTTGTCAGCCTTTATAGCGGAGATGAGAGGAAGAAAATCTCTTTGCTTGGTAGTTGTTCGGTCACAACATGTTAGTACCTTTCATGGAATGCAGTATTAATCTGCTGAAGTAGCAAGTTATTACTTTTAGTCAATTCGTTTATTGTTCTATCAAGACATTTGTTTTGAGAAGTGTCAGACTAAATACCTCTTAGTAGAATCACCTGCTTCCAATAGTCACTACGAAGGGCCTTTTTGAAAGACGAGTGCTTTCACTGCCACTCGGTCTCCTAACTACTGGCGCCGGCCGGGGTGGCCAAGCGGTTCTAGGCGTTACAGTCTGGAACCGCGTGACCGCTACGGTCGTAGGTTCGAATCCTGCCTCGGGCATGGATGTGTGTGATGTCCTTAGGTTAGTTAGGTTTAAGTAGTTCTAAGTTCTAGGGGACTGATGACCTCAGCAGTTAAGTCCCATAGTCCTCAGAGCCATTTGAACCATTTAACTACTGGCTACTCGCACTTTGAAATAATTTACTATCGATCAAGAGCCACTGGCCTTATACTACAACAGAGAAGTACCAATCAGTAATGTCTTCCTGAAATTCAATGAAATTTCTCTTATTTGAGACTGAGACAGGCAACCTGCCTTTATTCAGTGCTATTCCAATGAAAACTGAAAATTGCTACGTAGCTTGCAGTTGCGTGTGTCTACCAGAGTATATATATCACTGTCTTCTCGTAGGTAAAGTGTCTTGGTCGATCAGGTGTTGCTGAGGAGTGTCACTGCACTGGGAACGCTCGCCGAAACTTTTCTTGTGCTGAGAACGTTTTTTGTGCAGAAATGCTGCCACCTTGCTCCTTACTATTTGGACTTCCTGGGTGACAGGTAAATGGGTAATTTACTCTTTAGTTGAACATAAGAATGGCTGTGGGCCCGGAGAGGTCATTGAGCCCTACTGGGGTGGGAGTTGCGGCAATGTGAGGTGTCAGTTGATTTCATTTGACTTTATTTAATCTTTCATTTTGGCACTTCAGTGATGGCTCGAGGTACCCGGGTCCAATGCCAGTGTGTGGGGAAACTGGCCCTGTGTAGTGCAGGTGTCTTTTAGAAGGCCGCAGTGCGTCCATTTTGTCCAAAGACTTAGGTGTGAGGCGGATAATAAGTTCCTGGATAGTCATGATTTCGAGTTCCTGGTCTAAGTCACGGACTCTGGTTCACATGGATGCCCCAAAGATGAGCCAAAGGTATGGAGTTTGTAAAACCTGTTGGAGTTTGATGTTGTTTGCCCCCCTCCCCCCCCCCCCCCCCCCCCCGTGGAGCATCCATACAACGTGGGCGGAAGAGCTGTGGCTTCACAGACGATCATATGTGTGCGAAGGGGAAAGAGTTTATGGATCAATCGTTTTCGTTCTCTTCTCGGTCTGGTAGAGTTTGAAAATGACCTTGCTATCGTAATGCACTCTGATACTTGACGTGATTTGTTCAGGTGATTTCTGTTCCACTCAACACTAGCCTCTCCCGGAGGTCAGGTCTGTGACGCGTAAATACACTCATAAAAAAAAATGCATCACCTCGTTTCCGAGAGTACCTGAATCTGTACAGAAAATTGGAATAGAGATCAATATAACCACTATTTCCATCCTTTTCATTGCTAATGAAAACCACTCGTAGTATGTTGAACAACCGTACAACGAGACCTTCAGAGGTGGTGGTCCAGATTGCTGTACACACCGGTACCTTAACACCCAGTAGCACGTCCTCTTGCATTGATGCATGCCTGTACTCGTCGTGGCATACTACACACAAGTTCATCAAGGTACTATTGATCCAGATTGTCCCACTCTTCAATGGCGATTCAGCGTAGATCCTTCAGAGTGGCTGGTGGATCATATCGTCCATAAACAGCCGTTTTGAATCCATCCCAGGCATGTCGATAGGGTTCATGTTTGGCCACTCAAGTGGAGCGATGTCGATATCCTGAAGGAGGTCATTCACAAGATGTGCATGATGGAGGCGCGAATTGTCGTCCACGAAGACGAATGGCTCGCCAATATGCTGCCGATATGGTTGCACTATCGGTCGGAGGATAGCATTCACTTATTGTACAGTCGTTACGGCGCCTTCCATGACCACCAGCGGCGTACGTCGGCCCCACATAATGTCACCCCAAAACAGCGGGGAACCTCCACCTTGATGCAGAGGCTGGACAGTGTTTCTAAGGCGTTGATCCTCACCAGGTAACCTCCAAACACGTCTCACACGATTGACGGATTGAAGGCATATGCGACACTCATCTGTGAAGAGAACTTGATGTTAGTCCTGAGCGGTCCATTCGGCTTGTTGCTGGAGTCATCTGTACTGCGCTGCATGGTGTCCTGTTTGCAAAGATGAACCTCGCCATGGACGTAGGGAGTGAAGCTGCGCATCATGCAGCCTATTGCGCACAATTTGAGTCTTAACATGACGTCCTATGACTGCACGAAAAACATTATTCAACATTGTGGCGTGGCTGTCAGGGTTTCTTTGAGCCTAGTCCGTAAGTAGCGGTCATCCACTGCAGTAGAAGCTCCTAGGCGGCCTGAGCGACGCATGTCATTCACAGTTCCTGTCTCTCTGTATATCCTCCATGTCCAAACAACATCGCTCGGTTCACTCTGAGACGCCTGGACACTTCCCTTATTGAGAGCCCTTTCTCCCACAAAGTAACAACGTGGACGCGATCGAACCGCGGTATTGACCGTTTAGGCATGTTTGAACTATAGACAACACGAGCCGTGTACCTCCTTCCTGGTGGAATGACTGGAACTGATCGGCTGTCCGACCCGCTCCGTCTAATAGGCGCTGCTCTTGCATGGTTGATTACATCATTGGGCAGGTTTACTGACATCGCTGAACAGTCAAAGGGTCTGTGTCTGTGATACAATATCCACAGTCAACGTCTATCTTCAGGAGTTCAGGGAACTGCGGTGATGCAAAAGTTTGTTTGGTGTGTGTACTATAATCCTCGTGTTTTGGAGTTGTATTGGATGAGTTGGTTACCCGCCCAGTTGGCCGCGAGGTTGAGATTTTGCTGCATTCATGATGAAGGTGGTAGCTCCCGACTACTGGTGGGCAGGACTGTATTGTTGGGGAATTGCGCATTGGTAGATCAATGACATAGATTATAAACAGTGTGCAGGACAGCACTGAACCTTGTGGAATTTCTTCCTGCAAATCCTTGATGGTAGACAGTTGCCCCACAATCGTGACGAAAAATTTATGGTCTGTAAGGAAACTGGAAATAACCGACTTGGTAGTCCGGGACAATATGAAGGTTCAGTAATTTAAGGAGACATTTCCCATTCCAGATTCTAATATACGCCTTCTCCATGTCCAGGAACACTGTTGCTGTGTAGATGGTACGGTTTGGGTTGTAGGCGATGTCTTCTGTGATCCGCAGCAGTTGGTACTCAGCAGAGAGGGAATTTTGGAAGGCAAATTGGTCTGGCCGTATGACGTCTTGGGTAGTGAGAAGGAGTTTCTGTAGCTGCATAGTGTGTGGTACAAGAGAACCTGATAGGTTGGTGATTTCCTGATTGACTTTAGTCTTTGCCCTGTTTGAGGATTGGCAGGCCCTTGACAGGATGGAAGGTAGTGCAGGTGTAGACAGCCGCTGAAAATCCTAGCAATGAGGACCAGTTGCTTTCGTGGTAACTGATTCAGATGGGAGTTTGTAACGCCATCCGGTCCCAGTGCTGAGTGAGTGCCCAGATGTCAGAGGATTTTCTTGATCTTTGCAAGCATAGTTAACGGAAACCATCCTGGAGGTGATACAACTGAAGTTTCCACAGCCGTCGGTGTACCCTGTCTTCTGCGTTGTCTGTACTACGGCGTTATCTTCTAGGATATCGACAGCGTTTTCGCTCCTATACGCCTCGGTGAAGATTTCTGCCTCGCCCAGTGTATCATAGACAAGGCCGGCAGGGTCCTGGAGTGTGTTCTTCAATGGTGAAGCAACTATTCATCACCAGATTGAAGCATGAATGGACCATCCTGCCCTCCCAAACTTCAGTGCGATGTCCGACGACACAATGTTGTAATTCGCGGGTGAGGCTTTTCATCTCCTGTCCGTTAGTCTGTCGGGTTTCAGTGGCACTGCCAGCATTGCTGCCTATATTCTTCAAGGTCTTCGGGTCACTAAACAAGGAAGATAACTCCTTTTATCACCAGGTACGGCCTTTTGATCTGATGGTGTTTTGTCAATACTTCCTATGGAGTTTGCCAATGAGAGTGGATATCACTGCATCGACGTTGGCAGTGGTAGAGATGCCCTCCGTTGGTCGAACGATGTTGTTGAGCTATGTTTTGTACTGTTGCCAGTTGGTATTGATGGTCCAGGATTGCTGGAGATTGTCCACAGCGTCCACAATGACACCGAGTACTGGACTGTGGCCTGAAGTTAAAGGTCCAGACACACGTTTTCCATCATAGCAATTTCCAAGACATCCGGTCAATGGTTGGGGTTGTTAGGGATATGAGTTGGCTCATCAAGACCAAAGGTAATCGCCTCTAGGCGTCCTTCCATTGCGTACTACTTGTTTCCATGGGGGTTCGTCCACCTAGAGTTCCACGCAAAGGGCTTCACGTTGAGGTCGCCCCCTAGAAGTATTTTGTCGAAGCCATAAAATAGAACAGTAAAATCGTTCTCTACAAACGTCCTATTAGGACTGAGGGAGGCTGCAGTGAGTGCTATAATTCCATATGCAGTGGTGATGGCGATCGCCGAGTCGTGAAGTGTTGCTAGTTGTGTCTAGGCGATTGGAGTTTGGGTTATGATACTTTCTATGTAGATGACAATGCCCCATCGCAGCCATTGTCTCTATTGGTGTGAAAGCGCACCATATTCCAAAGCCTGAATGGCTGTACTGGTCGGAGATGTGTTTCTAGGAGAAGGACGTTTACATGGTGGTGAAGCAAAAAGTCTTCGAGATCAGGCTTCTCGCTTTGAAGAACATTGGCGTAGTCTGTACAAAAAATCGGGTCTTCAGTCTGTGAACGTCTGTGGGCCATTGCTTGGGGTGAAGATCTTCATGGCTCCCTCAAAGAGGGCTATGTTTTTCATCGATACTGTTGGTGCTGCACAGAATTTCTGCAATGTCTTCTTTAGAATGGTCAGGATGTTTCTCTGCTGTAAGGTCGTCAGAAAGCCTGTGATCCATAATGAATGCAAAGTAGTTGTCTGGCTGTTAGGTACTATCAGGTCGTCGTCCTCTCGTTTGTGTGTTATTTCGAAAGGCACACCTCCAGACTGACAGTTTTGATGGACGACAGGGGAAGCCTGATATGTCGTTCACTGATGGTGGTATTGGTACTGCTACTTGGGCTGCTTGTTGGGTCCTTTCCCTCGCTATTTGGTACTGTACCATGTACTAGAGGAATGGTTGTTGAAATGTGCTGCACCCTCTCCATGTGGCCAGGTGTTCCCCATTACAGTTTGACCAAGTAGGCTTCCGGTTTGCAAACTTGTAGCCGTTGTTTGGGTGATGGTGGCCTCCAAATTATACTAACCTCGCCGGGACGGTGCAGTAACTAGCGACGTGAAAATATCACTGGCACCGCTTGCGTTACGGAGGCCTCTCTTTTGGATAGAAGATTTCAACTCGAATTCTGGTGTCCAGGATGTAGCATGGGTCATAGAAGGAGACACTGGTCAGTCTGGCTGGCAAGGTGATGCGGTCTTCTGATCCAGGTTCTTGAACTGATGTACTGATGCTTCCGAGAAGCCAAGTTAGTGTAGTTCTGGTTCCACCTTCTGAACTGTCATTTCGGCTGGTAAATATTGGTGGAAACTTTGAACGTTTTCTCTGCAGGGAGATGGTGAGTATGAAAAGTAATTTTCAACTCCCAGAAGAAGTTTACTGCCGTCCGTTGGTCCGTCAACAACTCGAAATCATATTTTACCGAGTCTCCTCTATGTATGGCCTTGATGCTCCAGTAACTTGTTTCTTCCGCGTTAAGCAAAAGGTATTTTCCCGTGTACTAAATCATGATTGGTGGATCCTCACCAGTCTGGTAGGTGGTGCTTGGGAGAGACGAGGTTGGCCTGCTTGGCTAGTGCCGTTCGTAGCTGGTTGAGTGGTGTGGTCCATGTGTCGAATTCGTAGGCTGTGGGCAGTGGCAGTGGTGTGTTAGCTCCATTGTTGACATTTTGAGTGTTCTTTCGATTCACACCGGACTGCTTTCAGCAGACGAGCTGGAATTGGGCGTCGTCATCTTTAACTTGAAATGTTTCGAAGTCAGATCCTACAGCTGATCGTCACTTGCTGTCGTCGTTAGATGTGATGTCGCGGTCGTGATCTGACGTTTTGAGTCCGCGCCTTGCCATCAAGTCCCTGGCCCGTTGATCGCAGCGTTGCCGATCGGCGTCAGTGATTTGGTTGTCTTGGGAGGCCGTCCGTTGATGGGTAGGTATGGAAAATAGCGCACGCTAAACAGAAAGTCCTGCCCGTAGAGTTTCACTTGATGAGTGACCTCGATAGTTGCCTGGGGCGGGGGAATGGCAACGTGGGTGCCACAGCTCTCCGTAATTTTCTGTTCTTGTTGTTCCTCCGTGTGCCGTGCCCGTAACCGAAGTTGTAACCGTCTGTCACTTGCCATAGCCATGGTCGTCGTAATGGGATGTTCACCTACTGTAGCCTGAGTCGACGTAACAGTGGCAGCCGATGGGACCTAAGGCAGAGCAAGCAGCGCCGAACGGCGATCAGCCGCCCCCTGCGCGGTCGAGGCTGCTAATCATGCTGTAAGTATTGTTTAATCTGTGTCTCTCTGTCTTTCCATTCCCTTCTACAGTGATTCTGGATGCATACGGCCCTCTGCGATTTTTGCCGGGAATATTCTCTTAGAAGATTTCCTTGACGTGTGATCGCCTTTAGTTTTGACCTTCATTCCAAACTGTACCCAGGGTTCTTTCATTACCGTGTTGGAAAGTCCCTACCATTCATTCGACCTTTATCTTTGGCACTGATGCCGAGGTACCATGCGACTGCTTGCAGGGGTGTTTGACCAGTCTCGAAGAAGCGAATAGCGTCCAGCTGCTTTCAGAGGCATTATCTGCCCCCATATTGCGTTTATCTTCCCTCTGCCACACGCTACACACGTGGGCCGTCTTGCATACTACTAAACCCGGCTCACTTCTTACTTTATAATTTTCTGATCAGACATTTAATTAAAATCGAACATTTTCCACGGTCAGTACACCTCCAAAGGTCGACTGGAAATGGCCTTTTTAACACATGACCTACAGTAAAAACTTTAATATTAAATTTCCTCCTATACTTACAATATTTTTGCCATTTACTTGACCTACAAGAGTAGTAATGATAAGTAAATTGAATTTATTAAGTTTATGTTTGTAAACTGAACTATTTAAATATATTTAAACTGATAATTAATAGTTAATAGTTTAACGCCGGCCGGGGTGGCCAAGCGGTTAAAGGAGCTACAGTCTGGAACCGCGGGACCGCTACGGTCGCAGGTTCGAATCCTGCCTCGGGCATGGATGTGTGTGATGTCCTTAGGTTAGTCAGGTTTAAGTAGTTCTAAGTTCTAGGGGACTGATGACCTCAGAAGTTAAGTACTCAGAGCCATTTGAACCAATAGTTTAACGTTGCAAGGAATAGAATAAAATGAAAAAAAGCGGTTGGTAAGAACGGGAATCGACTCGATTTGCCGAATTCCCTGTCCACACTCTAGACCACTCACCCACAGCGCCATGAAGGCAACTGCTCCTCAAAAATGCCATATAGTTTATGCTTTACACACACTTTCAAAGAAAAATATTGACCCGGTGCTGTGAGCAACATAGTACTCATAGAGTTGGTAGGATGATATGTTAGAGCACATGTAGTAGAAAATAGACAGATGTGTCTTTTATCTGAGTTCACTGTAGTGGGGCTGACCACCATTTCGACATTCGACACAGGTTTCTAATTGTCGCGGAAGAGCGCTACAAAATATGTTTTCGTATGTTTTCGTCTGTCTTATTTTCATACCAGTATGCTTCTGAAGAGTTATGGTGTAATTATAGTATGACTGCCGACTCGCATTCGAAGACAAATGGTGTTATTTTAGTGTAACTTCCATCTAGCATTCAAAGAGAAATGGCATAATTTGAGTGCGGTGTTTACAGTGTGCTGTTGCTCAGTAGCACTTGATAACTGGCCACCTCTGAACCTGCCACGAGGATTCGATCTGGTTCTGGTTTCCTTCAACGTCTTATAAGCTAGCAGGCAGTGTGTTAAGGTGTACGAGCAGGTAGATGGGTTTCACTGATGAAGGCTGTTATTCACATATCAGGAAGGTTCAAATGGTTCAAATGGCTCTGAGCACTATGGAACTTAACATCTATGGTCATCAGTCCCCTAGAACTTAGAACTACTTAAACCTAACTAACCTAAGGACATCACACAACACCCAGTCATCACGAGTCAGAGAAAATCCCTGACTCCGCCGGGAATCGAACCCGGAAACCCGGGCGTGGGAAGCCAGAACGCTACCGCACGACCACGAGCTGCGGACTATCAGGAAGGAATAAGTATTCAGTCGTCTACATGAAATCTAAAAGCAACTAAAATTATAACTTTTGTGTTGACTAGGCTGCGTTCTAAGCTGTTTCAAAAGCGTGTTCCATTAAATTATAGTGCTTCTTAGTCACTATATAATCGTTACTTAATTTGGTAGTTTTTTGTTGCTGATAGTTGACGTAATTTATCCATAATCAATCACAGTAGGCTCTTCTTTGCAAATAACAGCAGCAGACCACGAGGATTTAGGATGTATGGCTTCCTGCACCTAGTTGCATTTGCTGGAGAGTGTGTGTATTTACACACATATGACCCAAAACCTTATGACCACCTGCTTAATTTTGAATCCCTCCGTCGGAGGTTCGAGTCCTCCCTCGGGCATGGCTGTATGTGTCGTCCTTAGCTTAGGTTCGTTTACGTTAGATTAAGTAGTGCGTAAGCCTAGGGACCGATGTCCACAGCAGTTTGGTCCCATAAGACCATGCCACAGAAAAAAAAAATGAACGCAATAAATCAGCGATTTTGTCTGTCTTACATCTCACAAATTCTTCTTAGTTTTTCGGAGGTAAGTGGACCACATTTCTGAGCACATGTCACGCAATTCTCATAAATTACGGCCCTGTGTAAGTTGGTAGCTACCCTGAAGAGACGTGCTGCAAAGACGGTCGAAATGTCGCTGGTTTAGCTGTTTCATTGTTTTATAATAACACGGCTTTATAGCCAGAAAGATGTTTTCAAATACTGCCCTGTGGTTTGTTAGCGCATAGATGTCACTCTATGACGCTTGAGATGAGCTACAAAAAAATGGTTCAAATGGCTCCAAGCACTATGGGACGTAATATCTGAGGTCATCAGTCTCCTACATGTAGAACTACTTAAACCTAACTAACCTAAGGACATCACACACATCCATGCCCGAGGCAGGATTCGAACCTGCGACCGTAGCAACAGCGCGGTTCCAGACTGAAGCGCCTAGAACCGCTCGGTCACAACGGCCGACGATGAGCTACATTGGGTACAAATCAGGTGACTTCGGTGATCAACACATTAGCGTGAGCTCACTTTTATGCTCCTCAAGCAAATGTGTACGGTTGTAGCCTTGAGAAATGGGCAGTTATCCTGCTGGAAAAAACCATTACTAAAGCAGAAGAGATCAAGCATTAAGGCCATCGGGGAAGAAAGCACGCTCGAGGTGATGAATGTGGTCTGCAGTAACGTCCATGTAGTCCACTGCACTAATGCTGCCTTAGATTACTAGCACAAGTCCCATGGAAGATCAATCAGGTGAATGTCCCCCATAACAATACTGCCCCACCAGCCTGCGTCCGTGATGCAGACCATGTTCCGAGCAGCTGTTCACATGGATGATGGAGAATCAGGACACGGCCAGCGACCTGAAGCAGCCAGAAACCGAGTCATCCAACCAGGCGACATATTTCACTGATCCACTGACGAATCTCGATGACCCCGTGTTCACTGCAATCCTATTGGCTATGTCATACAGTCCACATGGGAGAACGTATGGGTCGCTTTCTACAGAGCCTCCTTGTGTACAATATGAATTGATTGGTGACCTCCGAAACACTTGTGCCTACTTCAGCGTTGTATTCTGTCTTGTATACATTAAACCGTTGGCTGGTCATGTCTGCCCTACGAAATATTCTCTCCAAAATTTATTCGTGACAGCGTCACCTGAGCAAAAATTTTGTTAATTATGGTGTATAATCGTATGTAATTACACTATAAAAATGTGTAGCGACATATCAGTCTGATAAGTATTTTTGGCTGCATTGCTGAAGCTCTCGTACAGTAGTGGCAATCGCTTATGGCTACTAACAAGTACATCAGCAATTCGAGTTCCTTGGCCTCTATGTCACTGTGTTGTACGATCCTCACCGAAACTTGAGGCCCATGGAAACCTGGCTGATCATGTAAACAGAGACACAGACACGCAAGTGACAAGAGATCGAGAAATTTGCACGAAACTGCCAGGCATACGACAGTATTTACATTGTTATGACTGTTGTTACATTCTTATTATGAAGAATCAATGCTATGCATTAAAACAGCACTACCTACATTTCATATGTAAAACAGCAATACCTACAGTTCATATGTCTCAGTAACTATCCAGACGTCGACAACCATAGACTCACCTGAACATCCTTCCTGAAAAAGTTGTTGGTGAAAATATGAACGGCGCTGAAGTTGCGGACCTGGTCGAACTCGAAAAGGAGCTCCACGAAACCATTCGGGTAGGAGTCGTTGGTCCAGCCCACCCAGCCGTTACCTGTGTAGAAGATAAGTTTATATTACAAAACTGTGGAGGGAGAGGCAGAGTTCAACATCTCGCCAAAGACATTATCTTCTTGCAGTTGCAGCACTTAAGTTTAAATTTGCGATAAAAATCTTAAATAATAATTAAGTCTATGATCAGTAATCTGAGTCTTTTACTTTTCGTTAACCAGTATTTTCCAAATATTCGGCGGACTGTCCAAAACATGGTTCCCTTAAATAGATGCGATTCGTATGAAAATATCTATTTGTTGTGCGGAAGATTGTATCCAGATTTATGGTCGGAGACAGCAGAGAGACACATACTAAGCCATTGAAAATTGAAGTCCATTGGAGGACCGGTGTTATAGCTACGTCCCAATTACGTTCAGGGAAATTATGTTGTAATGCTATTTTATAACTTCTAGCCAACCTTGTTTCATGATTCTGTATGTTGCCTACTTTGAAGCATATTTACACCAACATTTAAAAAAATTATTTTACTAGGCTTACTGATACAACTAGTACTAACGTAATTATAGATGACAACATCATACAGCGTTCTCCACGATTCCCGTTACAGGCTCCTGGGGGTGGTTTTAATAATGAACCCATGTTCGGGAAATCAGCGTTTGGATAAAACGTAACTTTGAAGACTTGATTATTTTCAGATCTCACGCTTCAGTTTTAAAGAAGAGTAGCGTGCCAGAAACACGTAATTTTTTTTCAATTAATAATGATTGTTTTCAATGAAAGCACGTGTACTAACGAATTTCCAAATCTGTTCCGTAATGTATTCTGCAACATTTTATTATTCACCAGTTAACATTTGATTACCTGATTGTAACAACGTACTTAACTTTACAAAAATGTCGTCACGAATTTAAAAATACACTTTTGTAAAATATTAAAAGGCTGTCTCAACTAAAATATTTTTGATACTTTTATTGTTATTACGGTATCATTTAAATCCCTAACTGCAATAAGCAGTTAGGGATTTACACACTTCTTAAGAACCAATACGACACTTAGTTTATTTTTCTTCACTGTTTGTAGCACGGTATATTAAATATGCAACTGAATTTGATAGCATTATTGTAGTATATTCTAGAAAACGCAATTTACTATAATTACCAGCGCATGGCACCAAAGACACTCTGCCTTAATCTCCAGGTCTCAGTCGTACCTAACGCTTGTGAGAGCAACAATGTATGATTATTATGTTGTAGTTATACGTTCTTTGTTAGGCGATTGTTTCGTTATTGGAAAAATTGTGGTCTGAACTGGCAGAAGCAAGAAATGCTGTTCATAACGTGTTTTTAGCTTCGTATTTCAGTACATCCTGAAAATGGTAAATTCTAGTTTCATCACTCGCTATTAAAACAACGCGAGGACCTCAAGAATCACACTGAAGGCAACGACTGCCGAAACGGAACCAAATATGAAGGATACTTTATTTTCTACAGTGAACTAGTAGTACTCTTCAAAGTATCCATAAGTGCACAAAATTTTAGTTGCTACACTACGTAAGTGCATGAGCGTCTACAGTTTAACTTATTTTATCTAAACAGCTGGTAAGGGTCCCATTTCAAGCGGGAGATATGAAAACGATCCGATCTTCAAATTATTTTAGATCCAAACAGTACATATCGGGGCATGAGTTCGATATCAAAACTTTATCCAGTACCCTCTACAACCTCTACAAGACTGTCATGGAAATTGTGGAACACCCAATATAGTTAACACACATTTCCTTGTATCATTCAACAACTCACACGCCTTTGTAAATATTAGTTGAAAGTGTCTCATTTTTGTAGCGGAATATAAGCAGTATTGATTACTAACATTTTATACAGGGTGTTACAAAAAGGTACGGCCAAACTTTCAGGAAACATTCCTGACACACAAAGAAAGAAAATATGTTATGTGGACATGTGTCCGGAAACGCTTATTTTCCATGTTAGAACTCATTTTATTACTTCTCTTCAAATCACATTAATCATGGAATGGAAACACACGGCAACAGAACGTACCAGCGTGACTTCAAACACTTTGTTACAGGAAATGTTCAAAATGTCCTCCGTTAGCGAGGATACATGCATCCACCCTCCGTCGCATGGAATCCCTGATGCGCTCATGCAGCCCTGGAGAATGGCGTATTGTATCACAGCCGTCCACAATACGAGCACGAAGAGTCTGTATATTTGGTACGGGGGTTGCGTAGACAAGAGCTTTCAAATGCCCCCATAAATGAAAGTCAAGAGGGTTGAGGTCAGTAGAGCGTGGAGGCCATGGAATTGGTCCGCCTCTACCAATCCATCGGTCACCGAAACTGTTGTTGAGAAGCGTACGAACACTTCGACTGAAATGTGCAGGAGCCCCATCGTGCATGAACCACATGTTGTGTCGTACTTGTAAAGGCACATGTTCTAGCAGCACAGGTAGAGTATCCCGTATGAAAACATGATAACGTGCTCCATTGAGCGTAGGTGGAAGAACATGGGGCACAATCAAGACATCTCCAACAATGCCTGCCCAAACGTTCACAGAAAATCTGTGTTGATGACATGATTGCGCAATTGCGTGCGGATTCTCGTCAGCCGACACATGTTGATTGTGAAAATTTACAATTTGATCACGTTGGAGTACATACTGACGGAACTAAAATGAGCTCTAACATGGAAATTAAGCGTTTCCGGACACATGTCCAGATAACATCTTTTCTTTATTTGTGTGTGAGGAATGTTACCTGAAAGTTTGGCCGTACCTTTTTGTAACACCCTGTATAAACAATGAAAGTCTTAAAACTAAGTAATAAGTAATTGAGCGTTAGCTAAAATCAAACACTTCTCTAGTACTTACAGATCTAGGGAAACGACTCGATGTACCTTTATTCTGGACGACGGTGGTTTTAAATCCCCGTCAAGCCAATGCAATTTATGTTGCCTTTGATATCACTACATCGCTCAGAATGTATGCCTGGATGGTTTCTTTCACCGGTAACAAACGATTTCCTTTCCCATCCTTCCCCATCTCTGACGACATCGAAATCAACTCCAGACTTACCACTTTTTTTCGTTATTCCAGCAAAAATTCACTAATGGGCTAGAAATTTTTAGATGGTATGGTATCCTGGTATCAGGTCACGTTACTCTGCAAGACAAAATTTCTTCAGCGATACTAACTACATCGCATCAATCAGCAAAACACAAGCTACTGCTTGAATAATGATTATTGGCGAAACATAGTGAAATAATTTTTATACGCCTGCTACGGCTTGCCGTACTTCACGTGTGCAGTGTGTGCGGGCCGCTAGCGGGACATCGCATGGGGTGTCTCGGCTTTTCTCGGTCCCTCTCACAAGTACCCGGAAGAGTACGATATTTCACTGAGTATCGCGCGGTGACATTTTTCGGTCAGCACAAATCTCTTCAGTCCGGCAGGATCGTCGTGTCAGCATCGTTTTTCCATTCGATATTTGTTCATGGTATGAAGGACGTTCACAGGTCTAGTGGCTGTTTGCACAAAAAGGGGCCGTCTAGAGAACTATAGGCACAAGCCATAATGAGTGGAAATGACAGAAGAGAGGGATGAGAATTCTCAATAAATATTATGCAGTCGCATAAGCGAAGGGTACTGCTGATTTGCTATGAAACGTCGTTACAACATCACGCACAAAGAATTTAAAGATTTAGTTGGTAATGAAAGCGAAAAAGATAAAAACGATGGATGGACGGGATTCATTGTTGTGTACATCAAGAAGTTTTTTGTGCCGAATTTGCAGGCATGGAGTACTGAAGAGATTAAGAAATTGGTGGTGCGATTAGCAAAATTTCTGAAGCTGGACGATATATTCCACTGTCATATGCAACAGTTTTAGATGGAATTGAATGAAGAGTATGCAGACTTTATATGTTGCTGCAGGGTTTGTAGGATTGCTCAAGGGGCATGCTTGGACCGATTTTCTATTTAAAACATGCTGTTGTTAAATTTATGTAGGGAAATGGAGTGCAGGAACGAAAATTAGAAAATCGATAATGGATTTTAGACTTCGCATTTTAAGTGGACTTCACTGTACACTGCTCATAAGTAAGACATTTCAATCTAACTTCTTTCTGACTTGAAGGGGATGTATTTAAAAGGAAAATCGTGTTGCAGAAGGGACGCATTCAGACGGACAGTCCAGTTCCCTAACCCCACTAGCATTCAAGAAAACCCAAGATTTGAAGAATTCACTGTGGCTTTGAGAAAAATACTAGGATAGTTTTATAAAGGTTATGAGGACACTATAAATCTTACATCTGTTTTCGAGCTGCTTCCAAGGGTGGTTGCCATTTCATTTGAAAACGCCCCTGTCCATGTGCAGATGGAAGTGACTGGCCTGCAAGGTAATTCCAGTTTTAGAAATAAATCATTTTGCGTTAACACTATCCTGGACATAAACATTGTTTTCCTCAGGTAGAGTCTCCACGGCTCCATAATGAGGATGCAAAGTGCTACAATATGTTACCCAACAACTGTGTGTGAGGGAAGTTTTTCCGATTAAGAAAACTAAATAAGTCACGATTACGTGACAACATGAGTGCGAAAACCTGTGAAATTGAAAATGTCTGATTGTGTCATTTGTACCAAATAAAAATTGTATGTCTGCGGGGTACCATAATTGAAAATTACTGACATTTTGTTTTTGATCTGTGTTTTAAAGGAATGCGAAATATAAAAGAAGTGCTAGGCAGTATAACGGCAATGCCATCTAAATGCAGCGCATTTGCGGTTTCTCCTCATCACACTCTATGCTAGCCGGCCTGAGCGCTATGGCACTGGTGACAGGACATGGCCAGTGAGCCGAATTCTAGGCCACCCTTGCGGTAGGTGATTGTAGTCCGAAGCAAACTGCAAATGGAATATAACAGTATTCATTTATATCAGAGCAAGTGGATGTGCACCATTTTGCAATATTGCAAACTGGAATAAAACCTGGCACCCTTCAAATCTTAAATACTGTGTATTAAAGTTTGAACATTATGGGTGTTTCCATGCTCCGATTAATTAATTAATCTTTTTAGATTGGCATACTATTCGAATTATCTGTAAGTTTTAAATGAACAAAAACTAAAAGTTTGGTGCTGATTGGCTTTTACATGTGAAATTCGAGTATCAGAAAGAATTTTTAGTACGACAGTTGACAAAATAAATCTTTACGTTGATGAATACTTGAAAGCTATGGAAAAGCTTGAGAAATGTGAGAGCATAAATCAGCCGTCAGTCTTTGTGAGTAAATCATCTGGAGGGTAGCAAGTAGCATATTTAGCTTCTCTGTTTGTGTTCTCAGGTTAGTTATTAAATTAATTGCACGTTATTGTGAGCTTGCACAGTTTAATTCTTAAATCCATTGCGTATTTTTGTATTTGAGAGGTACAGTAAAGCGTTTTAGCAACGGTCATGCTTTGATTCGGGATGTCGACATTTGTTTGGTTTTGGACGGTCATTAACCGTTGATCACAGCTCTCAGTTGCCAGCCTCCGTTGGCGAAACACCTGGTGACTAGGCACGCACATACTTAGCTTTTCCTCAAAAGAAACTTCCTGACAGATTAAAACTGTGTGCCAGACCGAGACTCGAACTCCGGACCTTTGCCTTTCGATGGCAGGTGCTCTACTAACTGAGCTACCCAAGCACGTCTCACGACCCGTATTCACACCTTTACTTCTGCCAGTACCTCGTCTCCTACCTTCCAATCTTCACAGAAGCTTAGCTTTCTCTATTTGTTTTCGTAGTTCAATTCTCAAGGTACCAGTAGTAGGACGTATAGTGTGTGTGCTTGCTGTGTGCGGATGGAGGACGAGCTGTCCGCAGTTTCCGAACAGTTGAAGACGCTATGGCGACGGTCAGCGGTCTTCATGGTGCTGCTTCAGGGGGTGTGACGGCAGCGGAGGCACTGACAGGTAGTGTGGGCCATCTCAGGTCTCCCTTGGTTCACCCAAGGGCTCTGCTGTCCCGGGGCACCTTTCAGAGTGCCCGACGCGGTGGATCCGCGCTCACTGCAGGATGAGCGGCAGCTTGTTGCGCCGACACTTCGTTCGAGGCGGAGAGTCACAGTGGAGGCTGGCCTCGGCCATCCACACCATAGGCTCGCTCAGCAGAGTCCGAGCAGGCACACATGGGGAGAGGTCCAATAGCTATCGGGAGCAAGTTAAGGAACTCCTTAGGGAAATGACGTCCACGGCCGGAAATAATTCCAATGTGTACACGGTGTGTCTGCCGGTAGGAGGGAGGGGGTGCGGGGTTACTTATCGGAGACTTGCAGGAGGCCTTGCTTGTCGCTATCAGGGGTGCAGGGTGAAGTAATCTGTAACTTTTTGCTTATGTAGACGCCAATGATGCCCATTGCTTGGGTTCTGTGGACATCCCTCAGTTCCTACGGCCAACTGGTGGGTCACCCGGCGGAGGTTGTGGAAACTGGTTCTTTGCTCGCCTGAAGCAAGCAAGGCTCACAATAAGGTATGTAACTTTTCACTGGAAATAGTCTTAAATGTTTAATTATGTCATTTTACGCTCATAATCTGCTTTTCTGCCTCTTGAATTTCAGTATTCTCTTACAGAACCGGTAATGAAATTCAAATAATTTGAAAGCCCACTAAAACGCTCCATTCGAGTCATGTGATGCCTGTGACGTCATAGTCTAGCTCGCTGATCCTACTGTCTTAAAGCTAATTCACAGTCATGCCATGTTTTGAAATTAACTTTTCGGAAAATGGTTTATAAATCGGGTGTAGAACCGCACTGTACAAATACTTCCATAAAAACAACTGAAAAATTGTTTTTCAGTGTTGCAGAGAATGAGAAGGTGCGTAACAAGTGGTTGCACTGTACCGGCAAAATGCCACGACATCGATACCCAAGTTGCCTTGCTTAATTAATAATATCTTGCATCCTGAAGTTAACGTTAATGTACCTCCGATATACGCTTTTCCACTGTTACAATAACGGGTAGCGTCATTCAAGGAAATTAAACTCTTAGTTAAAATTTTCGTTAACCCTCTTCATTGCGCATCATTTGGTAGCTCGGTTGGTAATGTTGTAGACTGTAGAATGTAATAAGGTGTTATCCCTAGGTCGTTGGTTAGATTCTCCGCACACATAACCTCATTGTTCTACATGTCGATTTACTGTGGGAGTATGGTGATACCTTCACTTCTAACAATGCTTTTCAAAAGAACGAATTGCTTGTACCCAAATAACATGCATTTATTCTGATTTGTCCATTACCCAGATTAAGGTTAATGTGAAGCTATATATAACACAGCCCACAGTCTAAATAACGGCTACGATGAGTTTTTGCAGACAGTATTTTCGTATTTCGGGTAGAACGTTTAAAAATGTATGAGGTTTTCAGGATTAGAAACTGTGTTTTTACTCTCTGCAATCGCATGCTCTATTCGTAGCGTCATGGAGCGCGTATTAACGGGCGGCGTGTCTGCTGCGTATCTTGTATAGCGGAAATAAACCTTTAGATTTGACAACAATAATTTTATTCTGCTTTGGATCGTAGTTCATGACTGAGGGGCGACAATCTAAATGAAAGATACGGAGTCGTTTGCAAATGTTATACAGTTTCTTGGTTTTGAGACAGATTACTGATGTTGCAGGGAACAGGAAAAGAATGTTCGTCCTTGCACATATTGCCGCTCTAAATGAATGGAGCGTAAACGCATCAACTTTCGTAAGGCTTCCATTATCAGCATTCACAAAATTGCTTTCTATTGTCACTTAAAAGTTGTAAATGCGTTTTCCATCACTAAATGGCTAAAATATTTGCAGAAAAATTACGTAAGAACCTAGTAACTTCTGTTAACACTCCTGCAACATCCGTATAGCTTCGTATTACTCCTAGTCTGTTACGACCCCAGAGCTTAGCCAGTAACAGGGCGATTTCGATGATGTGACCGAATCTTGATTTTTAATGGTTTTTCAGCTTTAATTATATGAAAATAGCAGACACTTTGTGCGAATGTTCACCGTAAATGCGATTTGAATGTCGTAATCACTCAGAATAACAACAATCCGAACCACATTTTTAACATAGGAAAATAGCCTACCTGCAGCATCGTACACAGAGTTTATCGGAATCCTTCGGTCTGAAACCGAGAGGAGGGTCTGAATCAGATTCTCCGTCATTTCTGGGACAGACATGACGGCAGATTTCTGAACTTGCGTTGTACGGTGAAGATTTGTACGACTCCCCTTGTTACGTCAGGTGTGCACTACACAAAGGAAGCAGATATTGGGCTAGCGCAATACTTGTAGAGGGAACGTAGGGGTTTCTTATGCATGGTGGTAGTCTGAGGTCCTCTGATGAACACTCTCCAGTCGATATGCAGGGGGTGAAATCAGAGCGCGTACGATGTAGAGACACTTCGACTGTCAAAATTTTAACAGCAAATTTCTGAAGTATTCGTAACAAAGTTTCCGAATTTACTGCCCTCCAGGAAAGCTCTCGATCTCAAATAATTCTCGGGACCGCTAGCTAGCTGAAAGTCGAGGTACAATGTCTGATATATTTAGTGATTCATGGAAAGTATATATTCAAGGAAATTTCGCGGTCAGTGAAATACCCAGATCAACATTACTTGAGATGACTTTAACGCACCAAGTATAGACAAGTGATAATGATGGTTTGTGGGGCGCTCAACATTCTGGTCATCAGCGTCCGTACAAGTTCCAAATCTTTCCATTTGCAATCTCGGCAATTCCCAAATGATGATGAGATGATGAGGAAAACACAAACACCCAGTCCTCGTGTGGACAAAATGCCCGACCCGGCCGGGAATCGAACCAGGGACCCCGTGATCCAGAGGCAGCAACCCTAGCCACTAGACCGCGAGCTGCGGACAACTATAGACTAGAACGTCTATGGATTCACTGCAGGTGGTACGGGCAGACCGTCTTGAGGAGTATTTCTGAACATGTTTTCCGAAAACTACCCTCAGCATCTAATAAGGGAATTCAAACTCAGCAGAAATATTTCAGACCTTACGACTGCCAATAGGCCTGACCTTATAGCCAGTGTCGGAATAGAAACAGGAACTACTGATCATGACGTCATCATAGCAATGGTGGTTACTAAAGTTGATAAATCCGCCAATAAGCCCAGAAGAGTGTTTATGCTAGAAAGAAGGAGATAAATAGTTGTTAGCAACCCACCTCGACAATGAAAAGGCTTTGCTTAGCTCCAGAACGACAGACGTAAAGGGATTATGTGCAATGTTTAAACTGATTGCATATCGCGCTCTGGAGTTGTGTGTTCCAAGTAAGTGGATTAAAGGTGGAAACGACCCTCCGCAGTTTAATAACCACATTCGGAAAATGATGAGGGAATACAGATTGTTGCATTCTCGAAAGAAAAAGAGTACGCAAATATTGATAGGCAGAAGTTTGTAAAAATTCGTGTGTCCGTAAGAAGAGCAATGTGTTATCTTCGATCGTAACATACTAGCGAAAGATCTTGTCGAGAACCCAAGAAAATTGTGGTTGTGAGTGAAATCAGTAAGCGGGTGGAATGCTTTTACCCAGACATACTTAGTCCAGTCTTGTGTGGCAATAAGAGATGGCAAAAGGGAAGCTGAAGCTCTAAAATTCACTTTTAAGAAACCATTCACGCATGAGGATTGAGCAAACATACCGTTGTTTGACTCTTGTACAAACTACCGCATGGAGGACATGTGGAGGAGAATCTGAAATGGTTGAGACAAATACGTCACGAGGTCCAGATGTAATCCCAGTTCGCTGTTACAGAGAGTACTCTGTTGCACGGGATTTTCACTTAGCTTGCATTTTTCGCGAATCTCTCGCCAGGCGAAAAGTCCCAAGCGAATGGGGAAAGACGTAGATGACTCTTACATATTGACTTCTGTACATACGACCCGCGTACCTACGGACCAATATCCTTATCATCGGTGTGATGCAGAATTCTTGATCACATTCTGAGGGCGAGTATAATAAATTTCCATGATATCCTACAAACCATGGATAGATGGAGGTGAAACGTCAGTCTCCATATTCCTAGACTGCCAGATAGCATCTTAAGTAATAGGGACTAAGTACGCGGTCCTCGACGGTGAGAGTTCACCAGTGACAAGGGTACCAGGTTCACCGCTGGCAACGGTACTGTCAGGGAAGTGTGATAGGATCGCTTTTATTCTCTATAAATATAAATGACCTGCCGGACGGGGGGAGCAGCCAATTTACGGATGCTTGTTAATGGCGCTGTGGTGAACGGAAAGGTAACGTAGCTTAGTGACTGTGGGAGGATATAAGATGATTTACACAAAATTTCTGGTTGGCGTGATGAATGGCAGGTTGCTCTAAATGTAGAAAAATGTAAGTTAATGCAGATCAGTGGGAAAAGCAGTCCCACAAATTTCATATATAGGATTATTAGGGTGCAGCCTTTCACAGTCTTTTCGATTACATTTCTGGGTGTAACGTTGCAAAGTGATTTGAAATGGAATGAGCACGTTAGGTTAGTTGTAGGGATGGTGAATGCCCGACTTCGTTTCATTGAGAGAATTTTGGGGAAGTATAGTCCTTCAATAAAGAATACGACGTATATAACGCTAATGTGACCATTTGTTGAGCACTATTCTAGTGTTTCAAAGACATCGAACCAATTAAGGGTGCGGCTGCTTGATCTGTTCGGTCAGCAGGCAAGTATTACGCAGGTGATTCCTGAACTCCAATGGGATTCCGTGGATTGGAGATGATGTTCTTTCCGCAAGACGCTATTGCACAATTTATAAAACCGACATTTGAGACCGACAGCAGATCGATTCTACGTTTCCCGTAGGAGCCATGAGGATAAGATGCAAGATATGAAAGCTCTTATGGAGGCTTTTAGACAGTCGTTATTCCCTCGCCCTACTTGCGTGTGTAACACGATAGAAAGTTACTAGTGTTGGTACATGATAGCCTCCGCCATTCACCGTACGGTTGTTTGCCGACTAGAAGTAGGCATGTTATAACTGTTCTTTCAAACTGTACCCAGATCTGTCCAGATCATTCACAAGTGGAGCCTGCGAATAATAATTTGCGTTACCTCTTCGTACGTGCAACTACATACTTGGTAATATTTATACTATCCCTTCACAGGGGTGGTGTGGAAGAAGCAAGGTAATCCTTCACCTGTAAGAGCTCTACGTAACTTTTTTCCGAAAGTCGACACTTTTCTCCAGTGTACAAACTGGAAAAACAAAATATAAAAATTAGTTTTGGAGGAGTACATTTTATTATCAACACAATTGTACGTTACATACTAAAACTGAGTTGAATTTACTTTCATTAATAACGAAAATGTACTGAAACTTTTATGTAACCAACCATTGTGCCGATATATTTTACTGGTGAAGATATGAGCTTTGGATTCCATTCCGACGAACTATTCTCTCACTATCCTTACAGCTCCTCTAGTCATCTTAAGAGGATTCTAGTACGTGGTGGATACTCCGAATCTTCAAATACGAGCCGGCCGGAGTGGCCGAGCGGTTCTAGGCTCTACAGTCTGGAACCGCGCGACCGCTACGGTTGCAGGTTCGAATCCTGCCTCGGGCATGGATGTGTGTGATGTCCTTAGGTTGGTTGGGTTTAAGTAGTTCTAAGTTCTAGGGGACTGATGACCTCAGAAGTTAAGTCCCATAGTGCTCAGAGATATTTGAACCATTTTTTTTTCAAATACGAGGAACTTCCTGCAGTACTTGAGAAGCAGGCACCGTTTGCTTTCCATGCAATAAACGAAATCTTCGTTCCACCAACAATCTGTAACATTCCGACGCATTTTTTATCACTACTCCGTAAAGGCACCAGCTATCGTAGTGTGACTTCGAAGTGAAAGTTCGGTAAAAACTCCTCCCACACAGGCCATGAAGGCCCAAAGGTACCGACTGGCCGCCGTGTCATCCGCAGCCCACAGGCGTCACTGGATGCGGAAATGGAGGGTCATGTGGTCAGCACACCGCTCTCCCGGCCGTATGTCAGTTTCTGAGACCGGAGCCGCTACTTCTCAATCAAGTAGCTCCTCAGTTTGCTTCACAAGCGCTGAGTGCACCTCGCTTGCCAACAGCGGTCTTCAGACAGGATGGTCACCCATCCAAGTGGTAGCCCAGCCCGACAGCGCTTAGTCTCAATCCATGGTCGTCTCTATACGACTGCATCTCTCAATTTTGTCTCCGATTCTTGTTCTACTTAGTATTCATCCACCGCCTATCAACCATTCCCAGACCTCCCGTCAAAATCCAGTAGAAATAACCGCAGTTTCTATTACCTTAACAGCTCAAACTTCCTGAACGTGGGGTATTGCTTGGTACAACGCTTTCGAGCTAAGAAAGCGATGTGACTTCTTGTCACGTATACCGTAATGGAAAACTGAATGCTGCGGTATGTTCCAATATTTCATCGGGATCGGATAACTGTCGTAGAAAATGTACTAATCTCTGTAGCTAACAGTATGATCTTAGTTAGCACCCATTGGATACCTGTTTTGTGGGGAAGGGTGAGAAATGTTAACTTAGAACCACTCAAACTTACCCTGCAAAGATGTATCGCAGCAAACCTACTTTACTGGTAGTTATTACAACGCATTTAAGGTAACCAATATGTTCCTTTGAAAGAGATACCTCCATTAAACAGTAAGGTCTATTACTGTCCTTAACTCTGTGGTGAATCGTGTCCACCAAAATGGAGAGATTTTGCTGGTCGTTTCTTTTCAATTAGTCCTGAGGTTATAAATGCACGCAGTCCACTGCAGTGTGCCCTTCCTGTTGATGCTGTGCTCTGCATGCATTTTCGGCTTTATGTCTGCGTGAAAAGGCCAAGGAAGCGGCCAGTAAAAGCTGTCCACTGCAGTTAAAATGGCGCACTACAGGTTTAAGGACACTTTCAGTCTGAAGCTATGCCATCAGTACAAAGACTAACGAGGAAAATGACAAATGAAGCCATTCGTGATGAATGTTTGGCTCAAATGGCTCTGAGCACTATGGGACTTAACATCTGAGGTCATCAGTCCCCTAGAACTTAGAATTACATAAACCTAACTAACCTAAGGACAGAATACACATCCATGACCGAGGCAGGGTTCGAAACTGCGACAGTAGCGGTCGTGGGGTTCCAGACTGAAGCGCCTAGAATCGCTGGGCCACATCGGCCGGCGATGAATGTTTAACAACATCGAGAGCGAGTTCATGTGTCTTTTATTTCCAGGTCATTATCCACATACAACGTCGTTTGTTTCCTACTACATTATGAGAAGAGTTAAAGTGATTTGCTGTTGCTTACCTATCAGCTGAAATATCTGTGTAAAATTCGTAAATAAAAAAGGAATACTTCATAATGAAGAAATAAGAATCCATGGGAACCCAGATATGGGCTATCGCGGTAGAGTTTAGAGCCCTGATTTTCGTATCTGGATGTTTTTAACATGCGCTAGCAATTCATAGACAAAATATAAGGTATCACAAGACATAATGTTAATATGTAAATTGAAGGTGGAGGGCGGCGAAAGGAAACGAAAAGGAAGGAACTAATGATATCAGCTTCATCGGGTCTTTATGCGGAATCAGCAGCAACGAGTGAAAATGTATGGCGGTCCGGGACTCGAACCCGGAATCTGCTGTTTATTAGGTAGTTACGTCAACCACTACTCCATCCGGACACAGAGTTTTCCGCAAAACCTTGGACTGTCTCGGCAGGCTCCACGGCCCACACATACTCTCACCTGGCGCCACCTATCTGCGGTCCTCTTCCATGTTCTCTATGCTCGCCAATTTTAGATTCCCGCTAGAGGTCTTACATAAATGTGCATCCGAAGTGAATGCTGTGGATTCATTGCCCATCGAGGCGAATCATGTTCATGAATGCATGGTGTCTGTTCCTTCGGACATTTCCGAAAAGACAGACAAGACGCATTTATATAAATGATGTAAATTGTCATCAATTGCGAACTCACAATTAAATGTACAATTATTCGCTGACCACTACGTGCGTAATAGATAGAAATTTGATGGAAATATTTAACAAAAGCCCAAGCCGTTTTCTATTGATCTCACTACATGCCGGATACATTTACCGTATCCAACCGCTCCCACCATTGTGTTTTATCTCCAGTGGAACTGAGAACTATGTTCCTACATCGCCGAAGTATCCGTGATGTCATATCGTCAAGTGACTGATGAAAGCAAGGATCTTTATTACGTCCAAGATAGCTCGAGCTACAGCGCCTTTTTGTGTGTCAGAAATACTCCATTTGGCCGAAGACAACCAAAGCAACAGTGATACAGCGATGAGGATTTGGAATGGAGAAGAAAGAGACGGAAATACCCGGTACTCGGTAAAAACGTGAATTGCTGTGGTTTCTGCTAGCTAAAAGTTGGAAGACGCTAACACCTTTTATCTCTGTTATGATCAAAGATTGCCAGACGAGCAGACATCTTCCAAGGAAGATATTGGTATGTTGGCCGTGTCATCTGATAATTCGCTGCCATCAACGTCCACAGCTCCAACCAGTTTTGACTTGTCCTTCAAGACCTTCGACTCGCAGCCTAATTGGTTGACTGACAGCGCCCCTATACTGTCGATATTTTAGGTTACGAGACCATGACTGTTAAGTACTGTAAGTGAGACTCCATAATGTCGGCACACAGAGGCAGTTCCTTCACACTGCAAACCGCCGAGGCAGTCATATATCACTTGGGTGGCCGATCTACGCTGTCTCCGCCGCAAGTGTAATTTCCTTTGTGCCAATTCTGTAAGCAGACACTCGTATGCTAGCTCAGTGATCCGTGGCTAATGTTTCTGTTGGCTGTGGATGTGCTCACAGGACGTGGACGGAATGGTCTAATACAAGTAGTTCAAGCATTCTGCGTCGAGTGAAAGACGTTTAACAGGATTACTCTGTCCTGAAATAACAATTCAGTTGTTAAGGGGGAAGAATGTAACTTTTACGCTGTTGGTGCATGACTAGGGGCTTGGAAAAATAATAAAGGAAGTGCAAAGAACATATGACTGGATAAATGGGAAAATTGGGAAAAATCTGTATCAGTCAATGTGTTATTCTGTGTGGCAAAGATACGTATGCTAACCAATTAGTGAGTTGCAGCCATCATCCACCGAGATTCAGTGACAGTATGAAAAGGAATGTAGTAAGATGAAATTCTTTTACACTTGGTTGAATTTCTGTGAAACGTTGAAATACTGCTGTTGGATCGAGACTTGACGCTGCTCTGTCGATTTAGCCACCCACGTACACAACTCAAGCACACACATGTCACTGACTCTTTTCCATATTTTCCGTATCCTCGTCACATGAAATCAAAACCACACTTTGTGAAATGTAGCGTAGAATTGCTATCCGACCATGTCTTGAAGCCGTGGTTAAGAAAGTCTTAAATGTTGAAGGGCTCAGTGGGCATTAGAAGCTCAGTTCGTGAACCATGGATGGGTGATTCACTTGACAGATTAGCGCTGAACAATGTCAGGTAGCTGAACAGTAACCTTGGTACAGCACAGCATTGTGAGTGCTCACTTGAAATTAACGAAAATTTAGATTAAGTGTCCCGATTTTAGATGGCACAGGGAGATGATAGGAGTCATGAAACAAGTATAACTAATAACCCCCCTCCCTCCCAGTCACAAATACCTCTACACTTTTTTCCTATAACCTTTAATCAAGGACACGTAGTCTTACGAGTAGAATCTTTGACTAGTAATCAATACGTCCTGTGTTCGAACCTAATCATTGCTTAAATTCTGAATAAAAATCATCAGAAATGGAGACCGAACACTTCCGGTATAACAACGAACCTTTTTCTGCCAACTGCTTTATCAAAGAGGGAGAAAGAGTGGATAGAAGTTCAGGGTACCATCTTGCCCTCAGAGATGCTAAACGGCAAGAGCATGAAGAAGGCAATAGAAACCATTGCATTAAAGACACCTAATGTATATTCAGTGACATGTCGCATGTGATTGAAAAAGCGTCAGGGTGATTTCTCTACTGGCAAAAGACTCAGGTTTAGTCCCCCTTTCGGACCTCTTGGAGCTGACTGCCAAGAGGGAGGTGACCATGAGAAAAAAGATGGAATAGACAACAACATTGAACCATTCTACGAGTCGGTCAGGGACTGT
The DNA here is from genome assembly GCF_023864275.1 of Schistocerca cancellata. NCBI lineage: Eukaryota > Metazoa > Arthropoda > Insecta > Orthoptera > Acrididae > Schistocerca > Schistocerca cancellata. Next base: position 981,765,570 of record NC_064626.1, on the reverse strand, counting down.
CGGAATTTTGAACGTGGTAGGGAAGCTAGAAAATCTCAACAGGGAAATGCTGTGGCTCATTCTAGATACTGTGGGGGTCTATGAAGTGAAATGGAAAGAAGACAAGTATTTCTGGTCAGATGATTATAGTTCAATATCAGCAGCGGCACAAAATGGAAGACCAGGAGCATAATTCGTTATGAATAGAATGGTACGGCAGAGAGTTGCTGTGAACAGTTCAGTGGTAGTATTGATATTGCCAGAATCGACAGAAAACCGGCGCTGACAACAATAATTCAAGTAAACAATTCGACGTCTGAAGCACGGGATGACCAGATAGAGAAAATATATGGGAACAATGAACCGGTAATTCAGAACGTAAAGGCAGATGAAAATCCAGTGATCGTAGAGAACGGGAACACGATTGTAGGGGAAGGAGTAGAAGAAACGGTTACGGGAGACGTAGTAGTAGGAACGAGAGAGGAAAAAGTCTAACTGAGTTCTGCAATAAATTTCAGCTAGCAACAGCGAATATTCCGCTCCAGAATCATTAAGGGAGGAGGTGCACGTGCAAAAGGACCGGAGGCACGGGAAGATTCTAGCTGGATTACATCATAGTCAGACAAAGATTTTGATAACAGATACTGGATTGTAAGGCACATCCAGGAGAAGATAAAGACTCAGACCACAATTTAGTAATGATGAAGAGTAGAACGAAGTTTAAGAGAACCTTACGAAAGAATCAGTGTCTAAGGAAGTGGGATACTGAAGTGCTGAAGAAGGATGAGGCGCTTTTGAAGTTCGTTAACGGACAGGACATCTAAGAAATGTGCAACCACATATATTGGAAATATTAAAAAAGCAATAGAAAGGTATTTGTAAAGAAACTTCGGCTAACAAAAGAGATAATTAAGTTTATCGACGGAAAAAGGAATTACAAGGGGATCACGGGAATACACCAATACAAATCAGTTCGGAATGAAGCAAACAGGAAGCGCAGAGAAGCCAAAGGGAAATGGCTTCAGGAAAAATGTGAAGGAATCCAAAAATAAATGTTAGTCGGGCGCACTCACTCGGCATATCGAGATGTGAAAGAAAATTCGATGAAACTAAAAGCAAGGTCGGCAACGTTAAGAGTGCAACGGAAAACCCATTGTTAGAAGCAGAGGAGAGAGTGGATAGGTGGAAGCAGTATACTGAAGGCATCCATTAGCGGCAGAAATTCTCTGATGACGTTATACAAGAAGAAACTGGAACTGATATACAACAGATGGGACATTTTGCATTAGAGTCAGAATTTAAAAGTGCTTTGTAGGACTCAACAAGGTCAAATAAGGCAGAATGGATAGATAAAGTTCTAAAAACATTGAAACGGCAACCAAACGACTCTTCGGGTTCGTATGTAGAATCTAAGAGACTGGGGATGTACCATCAGATTTTCGGAAAAACGTTATCCACTCAAGCAAGAGCTGATAAGTGTGAGAACCGTCGCACAATCAGAGTAACAGCTCGTGCATCCAAGTTGCTGACAAGAATAATGTACAGAAGAACAAGAGAATTAACTGAGGATCTGTTAGATAATTCACAGCGCAGTAAATCCGAACTGAGTATCTTGCCACAAGATGAAAATATGTGTTCTTTATCAAATTAAAGACGCCAACTGCGAAACTGGAATCAGGAATGTTCCATCAGGTATCAGTTTTGCTGGAAAAAATGCGCCACATTATGCCACTTTCAAGAAACCTGGAATCGCCTTCATAACAATACAGGAATTAACACACAGTTCATGTAAAAATGTTCAAATGTATGTGAATTCCTAATGGACCAAAATGCTTAGGTCATCGTTCCCTAGACTTACACAAAACTTAAACTAACTTATGCTAAGAACAATACACAAAGCCATGCCCAAGAGAGGACTACAACCTCCGACGGGAAGGGCCGCGCAGTGCGCGACACAGATCATGTAACAAAAGTAATTGGGTATATTAAAAAAAATAATATAAAATGAAAACAGTTCGAGAAAGCTGATACTACACTTGAAATTTACTTATAAGTTGGAAACTTTACGTTTGTTGGTGGATGGTGAGACTTCTTGTGGGAGTGTTCGTTCGTGACCATCTTTCTTTATATTCTTTCCATGGCAGCTATATCTTCGTAAAATCGCTCACATCTCTAAGATTAGGTGGGAATAAATCCAAATAGGAATGAAGGAAATATAATGTCAGGGACATTGCTCCCCATAGCGTTCTAACAGTCCAGCGTGTTCCCAGAATGAGATTTTTCACTCTGCAGCGGAGTATGCGCTGAAATGAAACTTCCTGGCAGATTAAAACTGTGTGCCGGACCGAGACTCGAACGCGGGACCTATGCCTTTCACGGGCAAGTGCTCTACCAACTAAGCTACCCAAGCACGACTCACGCCCCGTCCTCACAGCTTTACTTCTGCCAGTACCTAGTCTCCTACCTTCCAAACTTTACAGAAGCTCTCCTGCGAAACTTGCAGAACTAGCACTCCTGAAAGAAAGGATATTGCGGAGATATGGCTTAGCCACAGCCTGGGAGGTGTTTCCAGAGCGATATTTTCACTCTGCAGTGGAGTGTGCGCTGATATGAAACTTCCTGGAAGATTAAAACTGTGTGCTGGACCGAGACTCGATCTCGGGACCTTTGCCTTTCACAGGCAAGTGCTCTAGCAACTGAGCTACCCAAGCACACCTCACGCCCCGTCCTCACAGCTTCCTGAGTTCGAGTCTCGGCCCGGCACACAGTTTTAATCTGCCAGGAAGTTTCATAGTCCAGTATGTGTTCCGTCATTTCCGGTAATTTTCAGATATTATGTTTCCCCAAGAAATGTATCATACATGTAAACTTCCACCAAGTCACGGTTCTGAGGCCGGCCGAGGTGGCCGAGTGGTTTTAGGCGCTACAGTCTGGAACCGCGCGACCGCTACGATCGCAGGATCCTATCCTGCCTCGGGCATGGATGTGTGTGACGTCAAAGGTAATAAACTTCCACCAAGTCACGGTTCTGAGGCCGGCCGAGGTGGCCGAGTGGTTTTAGGCGCTACAGTCTGGAACCGCGCGACCGCTGCGATCGCAGGTTCCTATCCTGCCTCGGGCATGGATGTGTGTGATGTCCTTAGGTTACTTAGGTTTAAGTAGTTCTACGTTCGAGGGGACTGATAACCTCAGAAGTTAAATCCCATAGTGCTCAGAGCCATTTGAACCAGTTGAACCATTTGAACGGTTCTGAGGCCCAATGAAAATTCTTCCTTTAATTTCGACAGTGCTAATGGAAAGAAAAATTCTAGAGTCAAAACTGAATATCCTGGCCATTTTTGTCCATCGATTTCGCGAAATTCTTCATAAAGCCAAAGTTTAATACTGGTGCTAACAGTAAACTCTCTTTTTCAACAAGGGGCTCATGCGACACATTTTTTCACCAGGACTCAAAATTTATCTAGAGGACCATTCTTTGACTACGTAATGGTCTTTTCATGCCCTACTATCTAAGTGAGACAAGGAACAGCATCATTTTTTGTAACCAGGAGCATTCTCAGAAGTAGGCCCAGAATTTTGATTTCACCATAGATTTTCCAATTATGATTCGAATAGCCAGTGTAATTCAGGAGTAGCTTTATGTTCTCTTATTTCGTTTAACTGAACGGAATGAGCCACTGGTATCGATGGTTTCTCGTTTCCATTATGTAAGAGAACACCTTTGAGACTACTCTATGAGGAATCTATAAACAGGCACCACTCTTCCAAATATTGACGCATCCCACATTTTGTGAGCAGCCCATTTACACTGAAGGGCCAAAGAAACTGGTATAGGATTACGTATACAAATTCCGGGATAGTAAACTGGCAGGATATGGCGCTAAGCTCGGCAGCGCCTGTATAAAACAATAAGTGTCTGGTGGCGTTGTTAGATCGGTTACTGCTGCTGCAATGGCAGTTTATCAAGATTTAAGTGAATTTGAGCGTGGTGTTACACTCTGCTCACGAGCGGTGGGACACACCATCACCGTGGTAGGGATGAAATGACGATTTTCTCGTACAACAATTGCACGAGTGCACCGTAAATATCAAAAACCCGGCAAAATATCAAATGTGCGACATCGCTCCGACCTCAAAACGATCTTGCAAGAACGGGACCAACGACGACTGAAGAGGATCGTTCAACGCGACAGAAGTGCAACGCTTCTGCAAATTGCTACGTATTTCAACGCTGAGCCACCAACAAGTTTCTGCTTACGAACCATCCAACGAAACATCATCGATATGTAATAATTTTTTCATAATGGGGGGCCACAGTCATAATATATTTCCTTAAAGTCAGTAACGCCATTAGACTCTAGTTTATTTGCAGTGTTACATTTACATTTACACTGGCCGGCCGGAGTGGCCGTGCGGTTCTAGGCGCTACAGTCTGGAACCGAGCGACCGCTACGGTCGCAGGTTCGAATCCTGCCTCGGGCATGGATGTGTGTGATGTCCTTAGGTTAGTTAGGTTTAATTAGTTCTAAGTTCTAGGCGACTGATGACCTCAGAAGTTAAGTCGCATAGTGCCCAGAGCCATTTGAACCACTTGAACATTTACACAATCATGATTTCGGCTTAAAAGTGCCATTATCAAGTGTTTTAAGTGTTATGCAGTGCCTAAGATGGCATCTATCTATCTATATCCGAATCCCGCTCCAGCTACTGCCGGGTCTGGGTGCTGATGAGTCCTCTCCTTTTGGCTCGGTCCTCCCACCACTTTTCTTCCTCCACTTGCTGCCAGGTCACACCTCTCCTTTCTACAGATAATCTCACTTCCATTTTCCACCGTGTTCTTGGGCGCCCTGGAGGTCTTTTCCCATCCATCTTTTGTTCTTCCATTATTTTGGGGAGTCTCTGCCCATGCATCCTCTTAACATGACCATACCATCTTTATCTCTTTCTTTCAATTTCTTCTCTCACACTTTCTTGTTTAAGGTCCTTTCTACTCTCTACATTCCTTACTCTGTCCATTCTTGTTTTTCCCTTAACTGCTCTGAGGAATTTCATTTCCCCTGCTTGCAGTCAGCTCCAGTACCTTTCTGTCATTGTCCATGTTTCTCCATCATAGGTGACAATAGGGATGTAATAATTCTTATACATAAGGAATTTTGCTATTTCTGAATTTCATTATTCCTAATCAGGTGTTTTATTGTTTTGTAGAAATTGCCTCCTTCTGTAACCTCCCATTAATTTCGTTAGTTATTCTTCCATCCGTAGATATTTCACTCCCTAAATAAGTGAAACCTTCTACCACTTTGAGTGGTTCTCTATTCAAGGTAAGATGGCATACTCTCGTATTTAAAATACACTATTAGACACATTGTCTATGGGTCTATATTTCTGGTAAAACCTACTGCTTTGTTTCACCGAGTATGCCATCTTGACGCAAGATGGTATACTTGGTGAAACAAAGCAGTAGACTTTACCAGAATTATCGACCCTTAGACAATGTGTCTAATTGTGTATTTTAAATACGGGAGTATGCCATCTTAGGCACTGTATAATACTTAAAACACTTGATCAAGGCGCTTTGCGGTCGAAATCATGACAGTGTAAATGTAAATGTAACACTGCTAACGAACAACAGTCTAATGGTGGTACTGACTTTAAAGAAATCATCGATATGGGTTTTCGGAGTCGAAGGCCCATTCGCGTACCGTTGATGACTGCACGACACAAAGCTTTACGCCTCGCCTGGTCCCGTCAGCGCCGACATTGGACTGTTGATGACTGGAGACATATTGCCTGGTCGGACGAGTCTCGTTTCAAATTGTATTGATCGGATGGACGTGTACGGGTAAGGAGACAACCGCACGAATCCATGGACTTTACATGTCAACAGGAGACTGTTCAAGATGCTGGAGGCTCTGTAATGGTGTGTAGCTTGTGCAGGTGGAGTGATAAGGGTCCCCTGATACATATACACTCCTGGAAATTGAAATAAGAACACCGTGAATTCATTGTCCCAGGAAGGGGAAACTTTATTGACACATTCCTGGGGTCAGATACATCACATGATCACACTGACAGAAACACAGGCACATAGACACAGGCAACAGAGCATGCACAATGTCGGCACTAGTACAGTGTATATCCACCTTTCGCAGCAATGCAGGCTGCTATTCTCCCATGGAGACGATCGTAGAGTTGCTGGATGTAGTCCTGTGGAACGGCTTGCCATGCCATTTCCACCTGGCGCCTCAGTTGGACCAGCGTTCGTGCCGGACGTGCAGACCGCGTGAGACGACGCTTCATCCAGTCCCAAACATGCTCAATGGGGGACAGATCCGGAGATCTTGCTGGCCAGGGTAGTTGACTTACACCTTCTAGAGCACGTTGGGTGGCACGGGATACATGCGGACGTGCATTGTCCTGTTGGAACAGCAAGTTCCCTTGCCGGTCTAGGAATGGTAGAACGATGGGTTCGATGACGGTTTGGATGTACCGTGCACTATTCAGTGTCCCCTCGACGATCACCAGTGGTGTACGGCCAGTGTAGGAGATCGCTCCCCACACCATGATGCCGGGTGTTGGCCCTGTGTGCCTCGGTCGTATGCAGTCCTGATTGTGGCGCTCACCTGCACGGCGCCAAACACGCATACGACCATCATTGGCACCAAGGCAGAAGCGACTCTCATCGCTGAAGACGACACGTCTCCATTCGTCCCTCCATTCACGCCTGTCGCGACACCACTGGAGGCGGGCTGCACGATGTTGGGGCGTGAGCGGAAGACGGCCTAACGGTGTGCGGGACCGTAGCCCAGCTTCATGGAGACGGTTGCGAATGGTCCTCGCCGATACCCCAGGAGCAACAGTGTCCCTAATTTGCTGGGAAGTGGCGCTGCGGTCCCCTACGGCACTGCGTAGGATCCTACGGTCTTGGCGTGCATCCGTGCGTCGCTGCGGTCCGGTCCCAGGTCGACGGGCACGTGCACCTTCCGCCGACCACTGGCGACAACATCGATGTACTGTGGAGACCTCACGCCCCACGTGTTGAGCAATTCGGCGGTACGTCCACCCAGCCTCCCGCACGCCCACTATACGCCCTCGCTCAAAGTCCGTCAACTGCACATACGGTTCACGTCCACGCTGTCGCGGCATGCTACCAGTGTTAAAGACTGCGATGGAGCTCCATATGCCACGGCAAACTGGCTGACACTGACGGCGGCGGTGCACAAATGCTGCGCAATTATCGCCATTCGACGGCCAACACCGCGGTTCCTGGTGTGTCCGCTGTGCCGTGCGTGTGATCATTGCTTGTACAGCCCTCTCGCATTGTCCGGAGCAAGTATGGTGGGTCTGACACACCGGTGTCAATGTGTTTTTTTTTCCATTTCCAGGAGTGTAGATACGACTCTGACAGGTGACACGTACGGAAGCTTTCTGTCTAGTCGCCTGCATTCATTAATGTCCATTGTGCATTCCGACGGCTTGAGAAGATCCATCAGAAAAATGCGACACGCCACACGTCCATAATTGCTACAGAGTGGCTCCAGGAACACTCTTCTGATATTAAACATCTCCGCTGGCCACCAAACTCCCCAGAGATGAACATTGAGCGTATCTGTGATTCCTTGCAAGGTGCTGTTCAGAAGTGGTCTCCCCCCCTCGTGCTCTTATGGATTTGAGGACAGCCCTTCAAGATTCATGATGTCAGTTCGCTGCAGCAGTACTTCAGACATTATTCGAGTCCATGTCACGTCATGTTGCAGCATTTTCGCATCTCCCTTTGATTCAAAATACAACTTGTATGCCATTTTTACGATCGGTGAACTGGGATCTCTTTGAGACTTAGTCCTCAACTCGTCACACACATAACAGGAAATATTCGCTGAATTAACACATTACTTAGACATCACTGAGGGTAAGAAACATGTGAACACCCACAAATAATATTTTTGACGTTGGCGGTTGTACACACGTCAAGAATCGATATTGTCTGATCTCAGAGTAAGATAGTAAATGGTCGATAGTCAATTGACTGATGGATGTGGAATTTCCTTCACCTATCCAAAATGGCTTTCTCCACACCCCTCCCCCCTCTCACTCTCCCTCTCTCTCTACTCCCAGCACCAGGCAATAATATTCCTCAAGTAACAGAATCTGATAAGCGCCGTGACCACAAATACCGCAGCAGAGTGCAGATAAAACTGCGTTTGCAGAAGAAAGATTGGGCGTTAACGAACAATGGTTACCACCACTGTCGCCGGGACACTGAACAATGTAACAAATACATAATTTTTTTTCTGCTGCAAATCCCATATTCGTACTGTATTATAATGGAAACAAGACTGAAGAAAAATTAAGACACGTTCTTAGGATTTCTCGACCTGGAAATAGAGGTCCACAACTTAAAATAGTGAAAGATGTTCGAAATTCTGTGAGAAACTGGAGTAAGTTATAGGGAAGATAGAGCACGTACAATATGTTCAAGGAGCAAGAGGGAACAGTAACAATGGCAGGCAAAGGACGAACTCTTCATATTAAGTGGCGAAAAGGCAGGGATGCGGTTTTCACCCCTACTGTTCAGTCTGTGCGCCGAAGAAGCAATGACGGATATTAAAGAAAAATTCAAGAGTAAGATTAAAATTCAAGGTGAAAATATATCAATTAGAAGATTCGTTGATGAAGTTGTGATCCTCAGAGATAGTGAAAAAGAATTACAAGATCAGTTGAATGAAATGAACAGGCTAGTGAGCAAACAATATACTTTTATAGTAAACGGTAGAAAAACGGAAATAATGAAAGTAGCAGAACTGAGATAGCGAGAAACCTAATATCAAAATTAGTGATCACGAAGTAGAATAAGTTGAGGAATTACACTACCTGGAAGCAAAGTTACCTGTGAGGGACGAAGGAAGGAGACATAAAAAGCAAGACAGCACAGGCAAGAACGGCATTCCTGGTGAAGAGGAGTCTGCTATTTGCAGACATAGGATGTCAGTAAGAAATTACTGAGAATGTACTTTTGAAGCATAGAATTGTATGGTAGCGAACCATTTACTGTGAGAAAAATGGAACAGAAGAGAAGCAAAGCATTTGAAATATGGAACTACAGAAGAATGTTGAAAATTAGGTGCCGGCCGGAGTGGCAGAGCGGTTCTAGGCGCTACTGTCTGGAACCGCGTGACCGCTACGGTCGCAGGTTCGAATCCTGCCTCGGGCATGTATGTGTGTGATGTCATTATGTTAGTTAGGTTTAAGTATTTCTAAGTTCTAGGGGACTGATGACCACAGATGTTAAGTCCCATAGTGTCAGAGCCATTTGATGACGTAGGCTGAAAGTACTATTCTGAGACGAATAAACTACACAGGAAAGGAATTCGTAGAAGACCGTAAAAAGGTATGCTTTTCAGTTAGTAGTACAACTCAAAGGCTGATGTTCGTTCAACAATAACGTTATTGCTTTTTTGTTATTTCATTGACGATCAGTGTAAAGCCGTAACACTTGAAACCGTTCGAGCAAAATAAACTCGTGCATGTAGTTCGTGTATGACAGTCGCAGCGTTCCGTCCCGGGGTGGCTTCACTGTTGTTCATGTTGCACTGCCGCGTTTTAATCCATGACTATCGTTTCTTGAAAAATTACCCAAATGGGATGTGAATGTAAAAGTGGCTTGACATACTATAATATCTGCACCTGATGAGATTATTTAAATTTTGATACCTGTTGTGAATTTACACTACTGGCCATTAAAACTGCTACACCAAGAAGAAATGCAGATGATAAACAGGTATTCAATGGACAAATATATTATACTAGAACTGACATGTGATTACACAAGTGGCCCATCGGGGCCATCCGACCGCCGTTTCATCCCAATGTGAGGATGCGGATAGGAGGGGCGTGTGGTCAGCGCACCGCTCTCCCGGTCGTTATGATAGTTTTCTTTGACTGGAGCCGCTACTATTCGGTCGAGTAGCTCCTCAGTTGGCATGACGAGGCTGAGTGCACCCCGAAAAATGGCAACAGCTCATGGAGGTCCGGATGGTCACCCATCCAACTGCCGACCACGACCGACAGCGCATATCTTCGGTGATCTGACCGGAACAGGTGTATACACTGCGGCAAGGCCGTTGCCACAATTTGGCTGCATAGATCCTGAGAAATCAGAACCCAGAACAACCACCTCTAGCCGTAATAACGGCCTTGATACGCCTGGACATTGGGTCAAAAAGAGCTTGGACGGACCGTACAGGTACAGCTGTCCATGCAGCTTCAACACGATAACACAGTTCATCAGGAATAGGGACTGGCATATTGTGACGGTCCAGTTGCTCGGCCACCATTGACTAGATGTTTTCAATTGCTGAGAGATCTGGAGAATGTGCTGGCCAGGCCAGCAGTCGAACATTTTCTGTATCCAGAAAGGCCCATACAGGACCTGCAACATGCGGTCGTGCATTATCCTGGTGAAATGTACGGTTTCGCAGGGATCGAACGAAGGGTAGGTCCACGGGTCGTAACACATCTGAAATGTAGCGTCCACTGTTCAAAGTGCCGTCAATGCGAACAAGAGGTGACCGAGACGTGTAACCTATGGCACCCTATACCATCACGCCGGGTGATACGCCAGAATGGCGATGACGAATACACGCTTCCAATGTGCGTTCACAACGATGTCACCAAACACGGATGCGACCATCATGATGCTGTAAACAGAACCTGGATTCATCCGAAAAAATGACGTTTTGCCATTCGTGCACTCAGGTTCGTCTTTGAGTACCATCGCATGCGCTGCTGTCTGTGATGCAGCGTCAAGCGTAACCGCAGTCATGGTCTCCGAGCTGATAGTCCATGCTGCTGAAAAAGTCGTCGAACTGTTCGTGCAGATGTTTGTTGTCTTGCAAACGTCCCCATATGTTGACTCAGGGATCGAGATGTGGCTCCACGATCCGTTACAGCCATGCGGATAAGATGCCTGTCATCTCGACTGCTAGTGATACGAGGCTGTTGGGATCCAGTACGTCGTTCCGTATTACCCTCCTCGACCCACCGATTCCATATTCTGCTAACAGTCATTGGATCTCGACCAACGCAAGCAGCAATGCCGCGATACGATAAACCGCAATCGCGATAGGCTACGATCCGACCTTTATCAAAGTCGGAAACGTGATGGTACTCATTTCACCTCCTTACACGAGGCATCACAACAACGTTTCACCAGGCAACGCCGGTCACCTGCTGTTTGTGTATGAGAAATCGGTTGGAAACTATCCTAATGTCAGCATGTTGTAGGTCTCGCCACCGGCGCCAACCGTGTGTGAATGCTCTGAAAAGCTAATCATTTGCATATCACAGCATCTTCTTCCTGTCGGTTAAATTTCGCGTCTGAAGCACGTTATCTTCGTGGTGTAGCAATTTTAATGGCCAGTAGTGTGATAAAGGATTCAGAACAACTCCAGGGGTTTTTATTCAACATGAACAAGTTTAGAGGTGGAATGCTACTCCAATAACTGTTATGTTCTTTGCACCTCCTTCGATTGTCTCAAGTGGCAAAACATAGTGGTTACAGGTGGTGGTCGAAAAAATGACTAACAAATCTCCGTAACTGTGAAACTATTTCTCAACACAGCGCAGTCCCTATCTCTTGATGATTTCAAACATTGTCACCATTGACATTGCCGCCAGTATAGGACATCCAATAAATTCCTTCATTTTTTTCTTCCTCTTCATCTTCCACATCTACTTCTTAATCTTCGTTTTCCTGATTCCTCATCGAACTCCATCATCCCATTTTCTTCTGCCATTCGTAATATTTTTGTCCGTAATAAAATTGCACCCCGTACGAAAGTGGCGCATAGGTAGGGCACGCGTCCCGTCTACCTTATCCCAGTGACGCCATTACAGCTATTTCTGCGTTATACCGGATTTCCACTACTACTGAAGTGACCCTACAACAAATGACATGGATGCTGGTCGGTAGCGGCGTAGCGTGTTGCTGTTTCCAAAATAGGAGCCTATATATTTTTTAAAAATTATCTGGAATCTGATACATCGAGATTTAAAAAATTATCATTATCGGCACCCGGTATATCCAGAGAAATATCCGTGTATCGAGGAAAAAAATACCGGCCTATAAAGTATGGGCTGCACGTTTTATATATAGGCCTACTCCCGGTTTCAGAGCTTTATATTTAAGTATTGATTTATTATTAGACGTTCTGTACATCAAGAAGCTAGCAGCCTGCTTATGCCCCATACAGCAAGGATCGAAAGGAAAAAGACGCACGATAACGCTTGGCGATAACCACTTTGCTAACAATGGTAACTGCATGTATTGTATTGTATTGTATGGAACTGGGGACCTAGAAACGACGGAGAGGCTTCGTCCCCGCCGTAGCCCGTAGTGGTTCACAACTGCACAACAGGCTACAGCAGTCCACTCACCCCACCGGCGCCCCACACCGAATCCAGGGTTATTGTGCGGTTCGGCCCCCAGTGGACCCCTCCCCGGGCAACGTCTCACACCAGACGAGTGCCATTTAGGTTATGGCTTTATAAATAAACCAAGAACCCAATATGAAGCCGGTCGCGGTGGCGGAGCGGTTCTAGGCTCTTCAGTCCGGAATCGCGCTGCTGCTATGGTCGCAGGTTCGAATCCTGCCTTGATCATGGATGTGTTTGGTGTCCTTAGGTTAATTAGGTTTACGTAATTCTATGTTCTAGGGGACTGATGACCTCAGATGTTAAGTCCCATAGTGCTCAGAGCCATTTGAACTCAACATGAAACCGAGAAAGCATGTAGGATTTGGAAGTGGATTTTGCGCAGAAATAACACTAGGATGTCACACACACACTTAGACAAAGTAACACTCGAAGATAAAAATCGATTTGTGAACCATATACTTATACTAACCCAGATTTTGAGTACTTGTTGAGCTTGGTATCGGGTTCTTTTAAAAAGCCTGATGCTAATATTAGAGATACAGTACCGGCTTGAGTAAAAGTCTAGTGTCACTTCGATATTTGACATCTGGAGATTACCTGCCACCTCTCCATCATACAGGGTGAGTCACTAACTATTGCCACCTCGAATAACTCCGATAGTATGATAGGAGCTGAAAAGTTTGTGTGACAACAGTTGCATGGGACAACGGGGTCCATAATACGACGTTGGTTTTTTGTTGCTAGGTGAAGTCACTTCAGAGATATGAAGGTCAACTTTGTTTTTTAAATGGGATGCTATAGTTTGGTATCAATTATCTGATAGCGGCTATAGACACGAATACAGTAATGTGTAACAGTATGTTATTTGAAGGTCACAGAGGTGGCATGAACGTCCATTTGCAGAAAGTGTTCGAAGTGGTGACCATTGGTATCAATGCAGTGCTGCAATATCGTGGATTGAGTGGTATTCCTTAGCCCATCGGCACTTATCGAAGCACGTGCTCTGACCATTCTCTCTCGCAAATCTTTAGGCTTAGCTGGAATGTCTTTATAAACTCTGTCTTTTACGAATCCCCAGAAGAAAAAATCCAGAGGCGTCAAGTCTGCGAACGAGGCGGCCACGACACTTCTCGTCCGCGTCCCATTCAACGATTTGAGAATGGTCTCTGCAACTCATTTCTAGCCGTCAGCGTAAAACGTGCCTGATACCCATCGTGCTGATACCACATTCAGTTCCGTGTTCCTAAAGGTATTTCTTCCAATAACGACCTAATGTTTCCTGCAGGAATGTGGTGTACTTCCTACCATTAAGATTTCCTTCCATGAAATAGGGGCCTATAATTCTGTCCTCCAGAATCCCACACCATACATTCACCGACCACGATTTTTGGTGTGCAACTTGCCGCAGCCCATATGGATTTTCAGTTGCCCAATAATGCATGTTATGCAAATTAACATTTCCATGATTCGTGAATGTAGCCTCGTCAGTAAATAAAAACATATTAATAAATTGGTCATTCCTCTGACTCTGAAGTTGAGGCCATCGGCAGAATTCAATGCGACACGTACAATCCGTACCAGTTAATATTTGGTGGAGACTGATATGGTAAGGATGATATTTATGGCGATGCAGAACACAAACAACACTACTCTGGCTAATGCCAGGTTCCCTTGCGATTTGACGCGAACTAACACAATGATCTCGAACCACAGTGGCAAGACTAATAGTTTCCGTTTCCTCGTTAGTAACTTTCCTTTGCCGGATATGTTTCCGATGCTTTAAAGATCCAGTTGTTCTCAGTTTATCATAGATGTAGATGTAGATGTACGACGTGTATGGTGAGTACGCTGAGGATATCTTTCAACGTATAAGTCTCTAGCTCTCAGTGAATTTCGTTGGCATTCTACACAGATAGGAAGTTTATCGACTTGTTCTTCGAAGGAATACATCATTCACATTCGCGTGATTCGACGATACTAGTCTTACCGTTCCTATTAGTGTTGTATTGCGAAACCGTCGAATGGTGTTTACATGTCAATGGCACGTTAGATGGACGCGCCGTATTCAGCGAATATTTACTATTTGCACGTTAAACGAGAGAGAATTGTCAGAGCATGTACTTCGATAAGTACCGAGGTGCTAAGGAATAACACTCAATCCATGATACGAAGATTGCAGCACTGCATTGATATCAGTTGTCATCACTTCGAACACCTTCTGTAAATGGACGTTCATACCACCTTTGTGACCTTCGTTGACCTTCAAAGACCTTACTGTTACACATCATTGGATTGGTCTCGATAGCTGCTATCAGAAAATAAGTACCAAACTATAGCATCCCATTTAAAAGACAAAGTTGACCTTCATATCTCTGAAGCGACTCCATCTAGCAACAAAAAACCAATGTCATATTATGGACCCCGTTCTCCCATGCAACATTAGTCACACAAACTTTGCAGCCACTATCACATTATCTGAGTTATTCTAGGTGGTAACAGTTAGTGACTCAGCCCGTGTAGGGTCTTTCAAAATTCCCATTACAGGCTACTACGGGCTGTAGAGAGGACTTATTAGGTTTAGTTTTGACAAGGAAGCAATGTCCGAAAATGTACCGTTTAAAAAATGAATTAATTTTGAGATTTTATTAGTTTCGTGTCTGCCGCCTCATAGAACGCACGCAAACAGATATGAGGGCGTCGTCGGAAGACCCTGTTGTAGTTATGACGTCACACACAATGTTTGTCCCATTACAAGGGCTACGATAAACTGGTGCGTTCGCGACTGTGAGGGATGACTACGGTGCTCCACAGACGCGCCGCACTCTCGACCTTATCGGGGACGTTCTAAGTCATGTAGAAGATAGCCTAACGAAGAGTGATGGAACCACTGCCCATGCCATAGGCTCTAGTAGAGCAGAAAATCTTTGTCTGTGCTCTGCGAATAACGCGGAGCGCGAGATTTGAAATGATAGGATCACCAAACTTATTTTAAATCCAGAAGGTACATTTCTAGAAATGAGCTGGATTGAGAAACACCTTGCAGCTACAAACTCCTCAAAGTTACAATTTAAACGTTCTTGTGTTAAATGGTGGATGTCTTTTACGATGTCGTCACTCACCTGAAAGCTAATACCTTGATTCCACATCTACATCAGTTAATTAAATAAAACATCACACATATAGTAGATATTAAATTTATTCTATATCGTTTTTTTTTTTTTGATTACGCTATGGTAGTACACTGAAGGTCATTGTACCTGATGTTTGAATGTTCATGTACCTTTATTATAAGCTACAGTCTAGCTGATATTATATACCCTCCACCTAACTTGTTATTGTCTTTTCATTTTCACTGGACAGGTTTTTAATGCTGCCCTTACAGTTCAAGAAACTGTACAATTGTTTATTAAGATTATTCAGAGATTTTCTGGTACTGCAATGCAAGCACACGGCGAAATTACTAACAAAAATGGCTCTGAGCACTATGGGACTTAACTTCTGAGGTCATCAGTCCCCTAGAACTTAGAACTACTTAAACCTAACTAACCTAAGGACATCACACACATCAATGCCCGAGGCAGGATTCGAACCTGCGACAGTAGCAGTCGCGGGTTCCGGACTGAACGCCTAGAACCGCGAGACCACCGCGGCCGGCTGAAATTACTAACACGAAAATCAGAATAAGGAGATGACGTTTCGAAGCTCAGCCACTGGGCGTCAGTCGAATGTGACTAGTCAGTAGTGGGGCAATAAAAGTGGCGTCACAGAGTTAAGGTGACCACAAATTTTAGTAAAAGTGACGTCACTCGACTTGCGCCACCGTAATCTGGGTGTTTCCATATGTAAGTTCAGTGACGTCACTATAGTGGCGGCCGAGCAGCTTCACTTCCGTTGCATTTGTAAAGCTGATTTTAATTTCGCGTGGCTTCGCCGCTTACCTCTGCCGTATCCGACGTCGATGCGGAAGTTGTCGGCGCCCAGCTGCCCGTCCACGAGGCGGCCGAGCCCGGCCACCAGCATGCCGCCGCGGTGCTCCCCATCATACGTGGTGTCCGACAGCTCCTGCGACACCGCCACCGTGTCCTCCGGGATCGAGTAGGACACGACGCCTCCTGCAGGCACGTACACCGAGAACACGCCTCGCATCACCGTTACGTCGATAGGAAACGGGGCGTACTTCAAAAAGGAATATGGATACTACTATAGCAAACAGACAATTTAAGAATTGTGGAAGCAGATGTAGGAAATTCGACATGTAATTTTGGTCTTTTCATTGAGACTGTTTCACTGTGTGTAGTATCGTACAATGATCGCGTTGCCACGTAAAAGTTGGCAACCACAGATATTAGCGACAGCTCGCTGAAATCCGTGACGACATATGAGAGGCGATCGTGAAGACCATGCTCCCCTCCCCCCCCCCCCCCCACACACACACACTTCCCCCTCACAGCAAAGCAGAGCCCTCAAGCTGCTGTCAGTATAGTGTACAGATAGGAAGACCGCGCGCAGTTCGTGAACTCATCTGAGCGAGTCAACATCACAGGACTGGACTCGTTCATTTAAATGTGGAACAGTTTGTTAAGTACTGCATCAAGTGATGCTTTGCTAATCCTTATCAATTGTAAACTATACGGTATTTCTGTGGCAATGAAGGTTGTCAAAGTTAACTAAAACTTTTACTTACTTATCTAATAAAACAAACTCATATTTCATGTGTTGTAGTTTCATGAACCTGCTCCTAGAGCAATCAACGAATCCACAGCAGTGGCTGCACGAAAGTAATTTCGCCTGTTCACAATACTAACAGCTATTTTAAAAATACATTTCTATGAGGGATATTTTTCTTTAGTGGAAAAATTATTTTAGCACACCAGCGAACATAAAGTTGTGTTGTGCCTTTGTTTTATGTCCATCTACGTCTGTATCTACATGGATACTCTACAGGTCACGCTTAATTGCCTGGCAGATGGTTCATCGAAGGACTTTCACAGTAACTCTCCATTATTCCAATCTTGAAGAGCGCGCGGAAAAAACCAAAACCAATGTCTCTCCGTGTGATCTCTGATTTCCCTTCTTTTATTATGATGATCGTTTCTCCCTGTGTAGTTCACCGTCAACAAAATATTTTCACATTCGGACGAGAAAGTTGATGATTGAAATTTCGTGAGAAGATTCCTCCGTGACAAAAACCGCCTTTCTTGTAATAATATCCACCCCATATTCTGTACCATGTCAGTGACACTCTCTCTCCTATTCACGGCAATACAAAACGAGCTGCTCTTCTCTGAATTTTCTCGGTGTACTCCGCTAATACTATCTGGTAAGGATCCCGGATCGCCCATCAGTACACCAAAAGAGTACGGACAAACGTAGTGTAGGCAGTCTTTTTAGCAGATCTGTTACTTACTCTAATGTTTGTAACCTCCCCCTCACTTATCGACCTTAATGACAGTGAAAAATTAAACCGCGTGTACCTAATGGAAATTTGGGAAAAGAAATCGTCACCGAAGTTAATTTCTCGGTAAAGAGGGAGGAAAGAGTTATATCTAAATGAAAGGATAAATGCTAATGAAACCGGTGGAAATTAATTTTGAAAAGGGATAAAGTTAATAAAGATAGTAAATGTGCGGCCATTACGTTAACAATTAACTAGCGGTAATTAGATATTTGAGATTTGAGGGAAGTTACGGTCGCCAGTCCTAAGGAAAATTACTATAGTAACTGAAAAAGAAAGGTTATTACACATATAATTAGCACTAGAAGCGTGGCAACTGAAGGTTGACACGCGTAGTGTGAAAACTGAAAGTTTGTCAGAAGTAATAAATTTCGCTACACTCTGACTTAATTTAGCTAAAGAATTAATAAAACCGGAAAATCGAAAGTTAATTTAGTGACTGAAGTTAATAGTGAGCTTTCTTTCTGATGCACATCGAAATTCAGTAAAATACGGTTAGTCTTGAACTACCTCAACAATCATTTCAAAAGCTACTTGAATCTAAGCAATTTAGAAATAAGAGATTTAACTTTGAACTTGAATTAAATGATTCTGAACAATTAACAATAGTAAAATTTAGTACGTACCAAGCTGAGCTGCAGTCACAGGTAAGCTAAAATACGGTAACAAAACTCGCACTCTTAATTTGTGCTTGTGTAATCTAAATATTGTAGCCAGCTATGAATACCTTAACTGAACTTTGAAATTAAAGCAGTGAAATCGAATTATGCTGGCGTTTCAATGTCAACGACACTCGGGTTCATTCCGGAAAAGGAAGGGACCCTGCTTGGTAATGCAATTGGGACAATGAGCAACAAACGTTCATGCTAAGCTGCTGTAATTTTGTGATGCAACAATTTTAAAAGTTTGAAAAGCCATACAGTTCTAAAACTTTACGTGCTTCCAGTCTTCCTTGTTGGTTGATTGAAGGTTTGGAGCCGTCGATCGAGGAGGTGGCGACAGTCAGTCATTGTCGGCCGTCGCTGTTGCAGAAGCTGGATGTTGGCGCGCCTTCTTCTCGACACGGTTACCAGACGAAACGGGCTCTTGATGTGCGCCACCTAACGCTTCCCGTCCGCGACACCGAGTCAGAAACTATCATCGCAAGTCGAGCGCAATTACATGCTGCCAAACCCCGAAAGCGGGGCAACTCGCGGGAGCGTCACACAACACACCAGCACCACTGCCTTCCTCCTGCCCGCGCTCCACGCGAGTTCACTACCAAAGATCCTAAACACTTTGGTTCTCCACACGACCTATCGATGTATTCAAATGGCTCTGAGCACTATGGGACTCAACTGCTGAGGTCATTAGTCCCCTAGAACTTAGAACTAGTTAAACCTAACTAACCTAAGGACATCACAAACATCCATGCCCGAGGCAGGATTCGAACCTGCGACCGTAGCGGTCTTGCGGTTCCAGACTGCAGCGCCTTTAACCGCACGGCCACTGCGACCGGCTATCGATGTATTCGTTCGATAGCATAGTTTTCCCTAGGCCAGACCCAGCGTATAAATACAAATAATATTCACAAAACAAACCAATTATACATCGACATAAATGCATATATATACAAATAGTAAAACAATTACAATATACAAAGACACAGAAAAAATTATAGTACAATATATGGGAATAGGAGGATATGCATTTACGGCGTTACACGTTCTGCCAATAAAACGCAGTCTTTAGTTTTCCTTCCTCACAACATTTTCTGTCCGTTCTTTCCAATTTGAGATGTTCGTAATTATAATTCCTAGGTATTGAGTAGAATTTATGGCCTTTAGATTTGACCGAAGTTTAAGGGATTCCTTCTGGGACTCTTGTGAATGATTTCACACTTTTCATTATTTAGCGTCAATTACCAATTTTCACACCATACAGACATCTTTCCTTTATGCTTAGAATAGTACTAGCTAAGAGAGAAAATACTATAAAAACATGCAACGTAGCAGTAACAAGAAACAAGATTATGCTAAGAATGGTGTAGGAAGATTGACCGTAAGAAGATCCAAACCGACAGCGGACATACATGAGTATAATGCCTCGAAAATTACAATCAGTTTCGTACGCTATAACAACTATGAATCAAGAACATTCGAACCTTGTGTACTCTTCTGTCAGGGCCAGTCAAATGAAAACAAGAGTGAGTAAAAAAAGTAAGTAAGTAATCCGATATTATTTCAAATTATGTTAATTGAAGGTGGAGCGGGGGGGGGGGGGGGGAGAAAGGACAGAGCTGCATCAAGACTTTATGCTCGGCGGCGCCGAGTGAAAATGTGTGCCGGACCGATACTCGCATCAGCGATCGCTGTTTACAAGGCTCTTGCATTAGCCCCTGCGCCATCAGGACACAGTATTTATCGCAAATGCGCGGACGATCTTGGTGCCCCACCAGGCCGACTCACATTTCTACCTAGCGCCATCTACCCGCATTTCCCTTCCATATCCTCCATGCTCGCTACTTTGAGATTCCTGCAAGAAGCCGGACGTAATTGTGAGTCCACTTAGCAGGCAGTGAATTCATTGCTCATCCAGGTGAATCAGTTGCACTAATGCGTGGTGTAAGTTATTTCGGACATGCTCGAAAGAGCAGACGCCACACGGAATCCGCAGTGTCATATGTACTATGTTAGTTGAAGATGGAGGCGGTAGAAAGTAAACGAAAGGGAGGGAACTATGGTTGTCAGTTGCATTCATACAGTATAACTGATTCGCTTGGAGAATGAGTCCACCGCCTTCAGTGTAGATGCGCAGTTACGTCAGATCCGCTGTGGGAATCTGAAAGCAGTGAGCATAGGGAGTATGGACGGAGACTGCGAATAGCTGGCGTTAGATGGGAATGTGGATCGGTCGGGAGGCACACAGAGATAGTGCGCGCAATCGCTATAATAATCATTGTGTCGAGATTGCGCAGTGGCTAATGGCACTGTCTAGTAAGCAGGTGATCCCTCGTTTGAGTATCGGTCCGCCACAATTTTCACTCGTCGGTGCTGGTTCGTACAAAGTTCTGGCGCAGACACATCTATAATTCCTTCCGTTTCCTTTCCTTTCCTCCGCTTCCGCCTTCAGCTTACGTAGAATGTGTCACAACAGCGGATTCTGCGTGGTGTAAGTTTCTTATGGCATGTCCGAACCACGTATTCATTTATACAGGGTGCCACAAAAAGGTACGGCCAAACTTGCAGGAAACATTCCTCACACATAAATAAAGAAAAGATGTTATATGGACATGTGTCCGGAAACGCTTAATTTCCATGTTAGAGCTCATTTTAGTTTCGTCAGTATGTACTGTACTTCCTCGATTCACCGCCAGTTGGCCCAATTGAAGGACGGTAATGTTGACTTCGGTGCTTGTGTTGACATGCGACTCATTGCTCTACAGTACTAGTATAAAGCATATCAGTACGTAGCAACAAGAGGTTAGTGGTCATCACGAACGTGGTTTTGCAGGCAGTGCAATGTATACAAATGCGGGGTTGGTAGATGCCTATTTTATGTATGGATTAGCACGGGGCAATAGCCGTGGCGCGGTACGTTTGTATTGAGACAGACTTCCAGAACAAAGGTGTCCCGACAGGAAGACGTTCGAAGCAACTGATCGGAGCACGGAACATTCCAGCCTATGACTCGCGACTGGGGAAGAACTAGAACGACGAGAACACCTGCAATGGACGAGGCAATTCTTCGTGCAGTTGACGATAAACCTAATGTCAGCGTCAGAGAAGTTGCTGCTGTACAAGGTAACGTCGACCACGTCACTGTATGGAGAGTGCTACAGGAGAACCAGTTGTGTCCGTACCATGTACAGCGTGTGCAGGCACTATCAGCAGCTGATTGGCCTCCACGGGTACACTTCTGCGAATGGTTCATCCACCGATGTGTCAATCCTTATTTCAGTGCAAATGTTCTCTTTACGCATGTGGCTTCATTCCAACCTGATCAAATTGTAAATTTTCACAATCAACATGTGTGGGCTGACCGAGAATCCGCACGCAAGAATCCGCACGCAATTGTGCAATCACGTCATCAACACAGATTTTCTCTGAACGTTTGGGGAGGCATTGTTGGTGATGTCTTGATTGGGCCCCATGTTCTTCCACCTACGCTCAATGGAGCACGTTATCATGATTTCATACGGGATACTCTACCAGTGCTGCTAGAACATGTGCCTTTACAAGTACGACACAACATGTATTTCATGCACGATGGAGCTCCTGCACATTTCAGTCGAAGTGTTCGTACGCTTCTCAACAACAGATTCGGTGACCGATAGATTGTTAGAGGCGGACCAATTCCATGGCCTCCACGCCCTCCTGAACTCAACCCTCTTGACTTTCATTTATGGGGGAATTTGAAAGCTCTTGTCTACGCAACCCCGGTACCAAATATAGAGACTCTTCGTGTTCGTATTGTGGACGGATGTGATACAATACGCCATTCTCCAGGGCTGCATCAGCGCATCAGGGATTCCATGCGACGGAGGGTGGATGCATGTATCCTCACTAACGGAGGACATTTTGAACATTTCCTGTAACAAAGTGTTTGAAGTCACGCTGGTAAGTTCTGTTGCTGTGTGTTTCCATTCCATGATTAATGTTATTTGAAGAGAAGTAATAAAATCAGCTCTAACATGGAAAGTAAGCGTTTCCGGACACATGTCCACATAACATATTTTCTTTCTTTGTGTGTGAGGAATGTTTCCTGGAAGTTTGGCCGTACCTTTTTGTAACACCCTGTATTATATCAAAAGTAATCGCCATAATTTGTAATACATTTGTCCCACTAAGAGCGAATGCCTTCATGGAAAAATGTTTGCGGTTGTCTACGGAACCAAGGTTGTACCCAGGTCTGCACCTTTTCGTCTGAAGAAAATCGAAGGCCATGAGTGTCTTCCTTGAGGGCTCTAAAAATAAAGAAATCGCGTAGGGATTTACCGGGACTATATTCAGGATTTTTAAAGATTTTCATCAGTAAGGGCTTCCCAGCGAAACTCCTTCGATGCACTCGATTCCCAACATGTGGACGGGCAATTTGTTGTCGGGTTGTTTCGAATACGCCGCACGATTTTCGCTGGGAAACCTTTATATATCCTGCACCCAGAACCGACCTCTACCCCTGGGATTTCCATATTTTTGGATCCCTGAAGACATTCGTGGCCTTCGGTTTGCTTCGGACGACGAGGTGCATGTCTGGGTAAAATCATGCTTTCCTATTGCAACCGCAGACATTTTTCCGCGAAGGCATTGACTATATTATTCCACAGTGACAGACAGTTATGGCCATCTGTCTCATTTTCATATGAGTGCCTCTTATACAATATTATTTAACTAGCCAATAACTGGATTTCTACTTAGACATAATCATGCTCGATAAGGGCCTAATAGTCGAAAACTGGGTAGGTTATTAGTTAAATAATAAATACTGTAGAATATTACAAAGCCTCGTGTGTTTTTAGTTGGGAATGTGTAAAATATTCTACCATTAATAGGTGGATAAGTCATATAAGAGGGCAAGAATTGCTGCTGTAGGGAATTTGTAATTAAGCGCTCACAGGAAGGTAACTGTTTGCAAGGACATTAAGAGTCGGGTACCTCCAAAAGACCATTGCTCACACTATTAGATAAGGCTGAAAGTCTTTCATGGGGCAAACATCGCAGAAAGAAGGCAGTAGATGGATTGTAGAAGTGTACTGTGGTATACCAAGCCGCGATTTTGCATGTTTACAATGGATGCAAGGCCTTGAGTGTAAGTGATCAACGCGGCTGACTGTCACTCGGAAGAACCAGGTTCGATTCCCGGTACTCTGAGTTATTTTACCGTAGTGAACGGATTGCATTGTGATGGACCTGGACTCGAGACGCCAACTGAGGAACTGCTTTAGCGGATTCAAGTCACGAAACTGACAACGGCCTATAGAATGAGGCGCTAACTCTCATGCTCCTCCATATCGCGTACAATGACATCATTATCGGAGGAAGACACGGCGGTTTGTCGGTATGGTTGAGCCCGTCAGGGCATGCGGATAGAGTTCGCATTGAAGTAAGGCCTTGAGTGCACCAGCTGCCTAATGAAGTATTCAGTGCGAAGTGTGCGGTTTAGTTCAGACCGGAGATGGTTCCGTGCTTTTGTAGGAGAGTTTTTCGTACCATAGATTGGGCCCACTCATTCAGAATACTGTAACTACGAAGAAGGATGTTTAAGTAAACACTTCCCGTGAGCAAGTGCTGCCATTTGTTTACAGCTTCATGGCGAATATGACGTAAAAACTCTCGTCTTCTGTGTTGCGTGTGGTCACAGGGCTGCACATCTACGACACTGGTTTGTCGAAATCTGGGGCCTGCTGTAACCCCTCGACTGGGCCGCTAAATCACCGAAGCTTAGTTCCTTCGTAAATGTCTGGGACTGCTATTTACAAAGCAACTAAAATCCCTTGCAGGATCTAACCATTAACGAGTACTTTCAGCTGTATATGGCACATTAGGAGAAACCTTACCAAATCGTGGCAAATATTAACGACAAAATCGGTCTTACACGTAATTTGTGTGATTTCGTCTGCGATGATTTCGTCTGCGACAGAGTATTTTTTTGTTCAGTGTCCTCATCTTCAAAATAGGTTCCGTTGTTCTAGCAATATCCGCAAGCATTAATCAATCCACGAGCTGTAAAATTCAGCGGAATCGTTGTACGAAGAACGGATGGAGTATTAGGGTTTAATGTCCAATCTTCAGTTTTCACTTTCAGGAATGCGGATCGCTGATGACGTGATAAACTGATGACTTTCTATAACTTTTGTGGGATATTGTTCTGTACAGCAAATACGGATGTAGCAAAAACCATAATGAGAGTAAGGGCTATAAATACCCGCTTATGTGAGACACATCGTTAAGATGGGCTATTTTCCCATATGGATCATATAGGTAACGTGAACAACCACTTCTATACGCTATTACTGCTAAAATATTGAATATAGCAGCAATCAGCAACTGTAGGATCATGGATACAGAAGAAATCTCACAAACCAGTTGCACGCCAAAGGTTTACTCAAATCTTTACTTAGGTTTCGACAGATAGAAACCTGTCTCCCTCAAAAGAGGTAGTATTGCTTCTTTGAGAAACGGGAAAGGTTTGAGTTTTACCTCGCGTCAACAGTGAGGTCATTAGAGACAGAGTACCGTTACAGAAGGACGGAAATCGTAGTTTTTCGTGAAGTTATGAGAGAAAACATATTTTCGTTTGATTTAAGTAATTTAGGGGAATGAAGGAAAAGGAAAGTCTTACAGGACGGAAGAGCGCTCCACCTCTCTCACTATTCCTCCAAAACGTTTATTATAGCTCGATTTCCACCACGCAACAGAAAACTAGTTGATATCTAGGAAACTATATGAAAAGCAAACTGGGGGCTGTGACTACTACTCGTGTCTAAGACACGTAAGTGGTCACCAAAAGTTGAAATAAGTAACATATGTCAATGCATGCGCTTCAGTCGTGTTTAATATCATCTGATGCACATTGACGGACAGAAGCTGTCAGTCATAGAAGCGTTACTCAAATTTGCCTTTGGTAGTAAGCGATCAGCGCTATTTCCTTGTTATAAACTGTGAGCAGATGTGAGACGCCTTATTTGATACCTCCACGTCAGACTATTTTGGAATCCTGATACAAGCATGTTACGATCTTCGTCGATGTAGTGTGAACAACAATTATATCGTGAAACCGTCTATAAACTCGAAAGTCCGCTAACTTCTAGAATCTGTGAGCTGTACTCAAGAAGCGGCAGTTATGGGCAAATTCTCCTTTTCTCTAAATCATACATTTCATTCAAATAAAACAAAAATCCGTTAATTGCTTTTCAGGTGGAGATCGCAACACAACTTGCCCAGATACAATGTACATGCAGCTAGTAGTCGTCTTTTGGGGTTTGAGAAAGGTCGCATCATTGGCATGGGGACTGTGGAAGTATCATAAAGACAGATCGCATAGGCAAGTGGAAGAAGGGCTATGTCCAGAAAACTAGTGGTGACGAGATTCACTCAGGGCAACATTCCGAGTCATGCTTGAAGGACTATACCACTAGAAGATGATAGAATTGATCGACTGACTCTGACGGAAAGACGTACGAGAACAGCTGAAATCTTGGCGGAGTTTACAGGCAAAGTATCTAATGGATTACTGGAAACTGGAATTACGTCTCGAGCTGCCTTGCATCTTACGTTCTTGCAACAATACCGGAGGTTACAGACACTTTAGCGAGCTACTTTATGTACCAACATGATTGATTTCATATTTATTTAAGGAAGGCAGAGTGCTCGCCAGTAGGGTAGGTAGGGTAACGTCCCATAGACATTCTGAATTCACTACCATCGATTCAGGAGTTGACAACTACGTGACAGGTATGTCTGATTGTAACTTATTGTTGCATGAAAGTTCGTACCGGCAAGTCGCTCCAGAGATGAAAAAAAAATGAAGTAAGTCTGTTTTCTACTGTTTGCATGTAACGTTTCAGATGTTTCATTCAAACACTGTGTAATGTTTGGTCTAAAAAGCAGAATCAATGATTAACTTGTTGGCACTACTGCATTTAAGCTCCACTTTCGCATTGAGATGATTATTGTTCCAGCTGGCTCCAAAACTCAACAATGGCGCATTTGTCAGAAGCTGGCGAAATAGGGCAAATCCTCCCAGGCGCTTTGGAGTTATTTCCCACAGCTCCTACAATGTTACAATTTTTCAATAATAGCCCCGCAAAAGACCACATAAAAAACGAAGTGCTTGAGATAATTTCCTGAATATATAAGTCTGCTGTCTAAAATAAAGATTTAGGGAAATCTTTGTGACAAACATTGAAATCTGTGCAGCAAGCTTCGATACCCAGTAAAGAACAGATGGAAAGCAAATGAATTCGAAAGTAGAAGCTCCCTAATCAGAAGGAAGGACGAGCCAAAGAAATAAAAAGCGTGCTGTAGAAACAAACAATGTAAGCTAATTTCATTATGTCAGTGCCAAGGAAAGCAAGAAAACAGATTGAACAACCAGTTCAATATTCTGCAGTCAGATTCAGACTTCTCAAATCATAGCAGTACCTCAGACATAGATATGAACTTACTATTTGGCGAAGAAGTATCCGAAGAAGAACAAGACCCAGTAGGAAAAATCAGAGGACCTGCCAAACAACACTATTTGTTAGGTACGAGACAGCTTAGCCTCAGTTATTGAACTCTTTCAGGTTGCACTACTAATCGCCCTTTCGTGGAGAAGAAAATATTACTTTTGCACAAGTATTTTTCAGCATTATGTTCGAATTTACGAGAAATTTCAGTTTAGTACTGTGCTGGGTAACTAGGTTACATAACGACAACATTACAAAAGGTTACTTCATGTGTTTCTATTACGCAGTCATCCATTTTTATCCATCTTTTTCTCAAATGGGACAAAGACCTGCACTGCGAGGCTTTAGACCATTTTGTGGGGTAAAATGGCTCTGAGCACTATGGGATTTAACATCTGTGGTCATCAGTCCCCTAGAACTTAGAACTACTTAAACCTAACTAACCTAAGGACATCACACACATCCATGCCCGAGGCAGGATTCGAACCTGCGACCGTAGCAGTCGCGCGGTTCCAGACTGAAGCGCCTAGAACCGCTCGGTCGCCGCGGCCGGCTTGTGGGGTAAAACCCAATAATTTTTCTTTTAGTTAAATTGTAAATTTTCCTTAATTAATAATCAGACAGAGCTGGAATTTTGATGGGATATAGGTAACAACCCAGCCTATGACTTCAGTTTGAAATGGTGGCTAAATCTACAACTCACTGACCAAACCATTAAAACAAACTTAAAACTCCGAGGATTTACCCCCAACTACCTTCTACGGCCAGAAACGTAAGTACTGTTATCACACCCTTCGTGATTACGGCATTAAATTGCATTTTCCAGAAGGATAATGCCAGATTCCACATTGCATTACACACCGCAAACGCCTTGAGGGGTGTGCGACTCCGTGACTGGCCTACATGGTCCCATGATTTATCAACTATAAGCCATATGTAGTGGTTGGCACACACCAGCCTCCACCCAGCAAGAAACTCACATAGCCTAAGTCTCAGGCATGGCTATAAACTCCACAAGAATATGTTCTGAAGCTGGTTTCTTTCATGTGACGACCATACAAGGATTTATTCGCACCTGTGTTGGATGGCACCTCATGCTGCTGTTGAAGATGGGGGTTAGTTCCGAATGGAATGGAAGTTTAATCATTCAATACCCCTGAACAAATTTTGGTAAATATCGGATTAGCGCTTGACGAGTATAGTGCTTTCCATTTTCGTCAGTTTATAATTAATAATTCCAATTCCAAAGAAATCAGGTGTTGACAGACGGGAATATTACTGAACTATCTGTTTAACAAGTCACGGCAACAAAATAGTAACACAAATTCTTTACATACTAATGGAAGGACTGGTAGACGCCAACCTAGGGGAAGATCAGTTGGGAATCTGGAGTAACGTAGGAACACGTGGGGCAATATTGACACTACAGCTTATTTTATGAGATAGTTTAACGAAAGGCAAACGTGTGTTTACAGCATTTTTAGAAGTAGAGAATTTTTTTGACAATTTTGTCTGGAGTTCTTTCTTTGAAACTGTGAAGATAGGATGGGTAACATACAAGGAGCGGAAGGTTAATTACAGCTTTAACAGAAATGAGACGGCAGTTGTGACTGTGAGGGACATGAAAGGTAAGTAGTGGCTGAGAAGGGACTGAGAAAGGGCTATGGCCTATCCCCAATGTTATTCAATCTGTTGATTGAGCAATCTGTATAGTAAACCAAAGAAAAATTTTATGTAGAAGTTAAAGTTCAGGGAGAAGAAATAAGAATGTTGTTTGCCGATGAAACTGTAATTCTGATAGGGACAGTATTGGAATTCAAGGAGCAGTTGAATGGAAGGAGGGCTGTAAAATAACTGATGACGGTCAAAGTAAAAAAATATATAAAATTTACACTGGCATTGGCAAAAAAAGCATTTTTGAAGAGGAGAAATTTGTTGACATCGAGTAGAGATTTAATTGGTTCAAATGGCTCTGAGCACTATGGGTCTTAACTTCCGAGGTCATCAGTCCCCTAGAACTTAGAACTACTCAAACCTAACTAACCTAAGGACATCACACACATCCATGACCGAGGCAGGATTCGAAACTGCGACCGTAGCGGTAGCGCGGTTCCAGACTGAAGCGCCTAGAACCGCTCGGCCACCCCGGTCGGCAGAGATTTAATTGTTAGGATGTCTTTTCTAAAAGTATTTGTGTAGAGTATAGCCATGTATGAAAGTAAAACATGGACGATAAAAATGTAGACAAGAAGAGAATAGAAGCTTACGGAAATATGGTAAAACGGAAGTCCATTGAACATTAAATGGTTACAACATGTTACTAATGACGAGCTACTGAACAGAACTGGGGAGAAAAGAAATTTGTGACGCAACCTGACTATAAGACGGGATCAGTTCGTAGGACACATACTGAGGCATCAAGGGATTACCAATTAAGTACTGTAGGGAAGTGTGGGAGTAAAAGTCGTAGAGGGAGACCAAGAGATGACTACAGTAAGTTGATTCAGAAGGATGAAGGCTACAATAGTTATTCGGAGACGAAGCGGCTTGCACAGGATAGAATAGCATGGAGAGCCGCATAAAATCAGTCTTCGGACTGACGATACCAACATAATTTTTATATCTTACTGTTCTGTATACTCTGAATGTATACACACTTAATCCATTTAACATTTTTTTGTTTATTTTCACAATCGATTGCAATTGAATAACCCGATGGGCTTCTCGTATATGTTTGTTACCACTTATATTTGTTAATGACTTATTTTCTAGACCTTACACATAATGCGGGATCTTTAGCCACTTCAAACACTTTTCATAATTGTATATGTTGCATTTCTGAAAAGCTCAGTATAGTTCCACTTGTCCTCTTTCGTGCTTTCCTCTGGAATTTTCTCTTAGAGATGAAAATTTTTATCTTTAGTGCCTGCGCTTTACGATATAAAACCGCTCTCCTATTTTCGAAATCAAAGGTAGGCACTCTCAGTTAAAATGAGACTGTTCACTAGTGTGGAGCATTTTGAGCACCGCAGACGCGAGAATCTGGTACAGAATACAAAACTAGGTGGTCTGGGTAATGTCGCTGGTCGATCGGCGCGCTCCAGTAACCGCTTTGTTTTCGCGGTGTAACATTAATGCGCGGCGCTGGACGGGGGCCGTGTCCACGCCGCACCCATTTAGCGGTGTCCCATGGGTCAGCCCGCTGTCGGTCGATGCCTTGTGTGTCCGTGAGCGTGTGTGTACGTATGTGTGCGTATTTTGGTGCGCGTGTGTTGGTTAGAGAGCACGCACCGGCTTAGGTGACGCTTTTTCGCGAATGAAATTGGGAAGCGGTGTTATAGGGTGCACTGCACGGATCAGGGCACATTAAACGTTAAACACTGCTTTGCTTCAAAAACCGGAGGAAAATTACGTGCCGCGCGTACAGCGCACATGTGGGTGCTTTCAGCGCGCACAAAGAATACCCTGATAACTCTTCACGAATTATTCATATCAGCTGTAAGTAGAATCAAGCGAGGCAAAATGTGGAATTGGCTGCACAGTGAACTAACGGTATCACCTGAAATTAGAAAGTTGTTTTGCTTTCTTTCTTCTTCTGAGAGTGAGAATATGTGCAAAGAACAAATAAATAAATTAGTCATTCTATGAATACTCTCTCCTTCTTTTCTATGCGGTCGTGTTTCGCTTCCCTGTTTTTCTGTTCTGTAAGATCTGTCAAGACTGGAAAACCGAACTTTTGATGGTAAACATCTACAGAGTGATCAATGTAGTTACCGCATTTATCCACTCCACCTGTGACGTTGGGTTGAGAGTGGGGTAATAATTCGAAAAAAATGCATAACATAACGACAAAGTTTCTGTTTATGATCTCTGCATTCTCAAGATGAATTCTGTGTTGCTAATCATATACGTTGATCTCCTAAATTCGGCCTTGATGAAACGGAGTAAGAGGATACAGATCAAGTGTCACAAAAACATACGAACTCTAAAGGCCGTAGTACTTCAAATTCCCATAGTTTTCGTTTACCTGTAACTTGTGTGTAGAGAACTGACGTTAGTAACTCAGGCTCATTTACGAAGCGTGACAACAAGCCAAACTTTTCACAATATCACTACTCAAAACACTCATAGCTCAATTCATTTACGTGTCAGTACCCTACTGTTTGAGGGCACAGTCTGTTCTTAGTTGATAAACAGCATTCCACTGTTTTCTGTAGTTCTTGATCACATCAAGGTCTACTCCTGCCGAAAGGTACGCTGATGCTGAAAAAACAGACGTAAGGTCTGGCAATAAAATGAAGTACAACATCAGTACACAAACAGCAATCTTAGGGGTAATTTCAAGATTTAGCAGAAGACATAAGTGTTTATCAGGAGCAGATGTTTAAAGGATGTCCCAAAATGTTACGAAGACTCGAGGTTAAGGTCTCGTCGAACACGGGATCGTTATAAATTACAGATGTAGTCCATATAAGAGCTGGATCAGTAGTGGGGAGAATGCAACTTCGGCTCAAGTGATTTAGGAAAAGAAAGACAAAATCGAAGATCTTAATAATAGCTGGACGGATTATAAAACACGCTCCTTTTGAATCAGAGTGCAGCACTTTATTCACTACAAAATATTTAAAAATGAGACGAAAATCAATACAAAAAGCAGGCCAGGTGCGAATATGACTCGCACACTGTGGTTCCATACAAACTTAATTGTATATACAGACACTTCATTCATTCCGGGAATCGACAATCTCGACCATTTTTCTCTGTTAACGACATCGAAAATTGCAAGATACTGGTCCCAGAGATACCAAGATTTTCGAGTAAGTTTTAATATCAATAATGTACATGTAACCTAAAGTCATACAAGAAGCAGGAGACCATTATTATAGTAATCGGTAATTCGCCATTCAGGTTGACGGGGTCGAAATTGCAAAAAGTCAAGCATCAGACAAGGAATGACTTTATTGCTCATATGATGCGTTCTGGAATTTATCCACTATGTGGTATCCAGGAGCGATTAGTCTGCGAATGGTTGTTCCACATACAACTTGAAAAGCCATATCTACGTGCAGTAATCACTCTTTCAAGTCTCATGACGGAGAAATTCCGAAACGCGTGATGTAAGCAATTATGTCTTTCCTTGCCTGATCTTTGACTTTTATCATGAGGACCCAGTCGGTCTGAATGCAGAACTACAAATTGCTTTAATTTCAAATTTGACTTTTGATAAAAAATTAATAAGGAATATTTTATTCGTGATATAATTGCAGTTAACAATTTTCGGATTCTTTCATTTAGTTGCACTGTGAGAACTTTCTTCTTGACAAATTTCATGATTCTAGATCAACGGGAAGAACCCTATTGGTTTTGATGAGTAAGTTTCCGAGCATCAAAATACGTGAAATTAATGGCCGTATCTATTGATTGCATTGACATAGGAGCATAATTTTTGAACAGCGTCAAGGGACTATAAGCCTCAGTAAGTGCTATACATTTGAACTTGATACGCCAACCCATTCCTGAGAAAAATGGGTCTTAATAGATGAACGGACATTCAATCAGATAACCAATGACTTTTTTTCATGTGATATAATTATAGATTTACAGTTATCGAAATTTTTCCTTTGGTTTCACCGTGCAACCCTCCTTCCGGAAAAATTTCATAATTCCATGCCAACGGGAAGTATTCTACAGGTTTTTATGACTGAGTTTGCGAGTGTTAAAATATGTGACATAAACGGCCGTGTCATTTTATTGCATTGACGTAGAAGCTTCAATGCTTTACATCGCCAAGAGACCACAGACCTCAGGATGCGGCAGAAATTTCAACTTCGTAGATCATTTCAGTCCTGAGAAAAAATATTTTTGACGATCCTACAGACACACAGACGGCCAACGAAGTGATTCTGTAAGCGATTGAGGTATGATACCTTAGAATAGAAAGTTTTAAGTCAACGTGATGACGGTTGAGAGAGTTATTTGCATTTAAAGAAAACGCAAATATATTAACAGAAAAAATGCAAGATTTCACAAAGTAAAAAACCAACTGATACTTGAAGACATGGAAGTGTTAGGAGGCTTTAGTAACAAGTCAGAGCACCTACATTTTTACAGCTCTGTACCTCTGTCTCTCTCGTTCTTTCTCTCAGAACTATCATATACTTCAGCCTCATTTGCTCGACTGATGGCACTAAGAAGCAGTTCATCTTCAGGCTTAAAATTACCGCTTTCAAAAGCAATGTTTAGTTTACACCTCCCGTCGCTTCAAGCGTTACTTTAGTTCCGCTGTGTGTTGAAATTTAGTTACCGTTTCCAAACAATTTGTCATCGGCAAGAGAAAAGTTCTTCGCAAATGTTACTAATACTGTACATGGAGTATGGCTCGAGATGTGTCGTACGTTCGTCAGTTCCCTTTCAGAATCGGCATTGACACAACTGGTATTTGTCATCTTTTGACACTAAAGGCGACTTTCCATATTCAGTAAAGTAACCGGTCTCTCTTTGAATTACTGATTGTTCGGGCACCGGAAGAAGTTTATAACGCATGTTAAAAACAATAACGACGTCTCGATCATCGTCGGGTGCAAGAAGTCAGTGTCAACGATTGCGTCGTCTGACTGCTTGCCGTTGCAAGATTTTTTACAGTAGTAAAATCTTTGGTGAAAGAAAAAAAAAAGCAATCCAAATACCTGTATGCTGTTAGCCAACCATACAAAAGGATACAACGGGTAAGTGTTAATTGTGGTTGATAACGAATAACTAAACGCAAACGTTGCATGAAAAAAAGCAATAGAAACAGCTTGATTAAAATTCCACAGTTTTATTAACGACCATGAAAAGGGTAGACAACGACGATCCCACAACAGTCATTTGTGTAAATTGGAAACTGTTTCTGTTGGACGTGTTCTCTTAGACTGAGAAGTCATACTCGGGAATATCAAATTATACCCAAGTTTTACGTGGAAGTTTTCTCATACACGAACTTCAAGAAAGAGACCTTACGAGCTATAATTGTGCCATTATGAAAGCAATTTTGACGAGGCAGTGTAAAATGCAGAGATGGAGGTAATATACGAAACAGCTTTCTTTGCCTTGCTTCTCCTCCATAGTTAATGGGCAAGTAATTTGGCATAAATTAATTTTCTTGATAACTTTTCTTTCATTGTCTTATTTTGTGCTTATTCACAATGGTGAGAAACTGTACCATCAAAAATATTTTGCAGTTGTGACCAAAAAGGTCTGCTTTAAGACCTTGTTAACATGATTTACAAGACACAAATTAAAGATGAAAGGGCTGTTGGTTAAGTGAAATTGTGCTATAATCTATGACCTACCAAAAGTTCTGAAGAACAGCGCAAGTGCTTTTCTCGTACTTGGTAAACATCATTGCAGCATACACATATAACTGAATGTGTGTTACCACCAGGAACATATTTCTCATACGAAGAAATGTTTAGACGGCAGAAGTACTATATCTCTGTACTACTTATTCTATACCTTCTGGAAACTATATTTAATTTGGTGAAAATGTCACAGGATCGCTCCGAAGAAATTAATGTACTTGTCATGTTGTTCACCTTCGTTGCTTAGTACCATGATGCATGCTTATCATCTGTTATAAGCTAAAAAGTGTTCGGTATGTGCTAAGGTAAATTTGGTATGACAATCACTGGTTCACCTTCGTTGCTTAGTACCATGATGCATGCTTATCATCTGTTATAAGCTAAAAAGTGTTCGGTATGTGCTAAGGTAAATTTGGTATGACAATCACATGCACTACTACTATAATAGGGTGCTGAAAATGAAAAAGTAAAGCCAGGTCCTCGGACTCATCCTTTTGCTACTGCGGAAACTGGATCCGTTTTCCAGTATATAGTGAGATGCGGCCTTGTCCCGCCACGAAATGATGAGTTATACTTTTTCGTAATCAGTGTTCTTAGGCTGTGGTCAGCATCTGCGAGGCTCCCTTAAGGTCTTGTGCCTTTCATTGAAGGCTGGTATTATCCAGCTCTTCTTCGACAGAAACTTTTAAAAAGTCGTGGTAGGAAGCCGCATCTTCCGAAGGAAGGCCTATGAAATTGCCTGGAAGCCAATGAAACTGAATGTAGCCTGCTTCCAATGTTGAATAACAGAAAGGCATTTATGGCAAAATAATTTTGGACCTTGCAAAATTGAGGTTGGATTCCAAAGATCACAGGTTATCGGAGGGAATTCGTATGCCTTCAAGTCCAGAGATTGTGATTCGAAGTGTATTTATAGGACCAGTGAGAAGCCCACGTTCGTCTAGGAGGGAAGTCTGTGCTCTGTGGGGCTGATGTGATGTTGCAAGATGTGAGTATGGTGTAGGGACTGAGCGAACCTCAGTTAAAAATAAAGTTGTTCTGGCTGTATGGAAAGCTTTGAGTGAAACTGCAGGTACGTTCATGTGCTCGGGTATGATGTTCACTTGATTGTCAGCTAGCTTTCTAGGTGAGTGACGCGGTTCAGAGCGTATCAGTACTCGGTAGGGAGAGACCACACAACTGATCGTGCAGCAATTTCGTACCTGTAGGTATTGCTTCATTAACGAGATGGACATAGAGAGCTCTAATACAGGACCATAAATCCTGATTCATCCCGTGGAAATTTTAAGTGTGACACTCTTTTAGAATAGATATTGTTATACTGTAATATTTATGTACGGCATTATCGACGGATGTTGCTATAAACAAGTAGGAGATGATGTGGTGATTATACTCGGAGCTCGTTTTTTAGTTTCGTTGTGGGATCTAAGAGTCTTTTTAAAAGTAGTTAGACAGCTACAGATCATCTATTAGTGAGAAGATATAGTGACAATCGTCACCCGGTCTCGTGGGACAATGCGAGGATCATGTTTCTTACTTTAATTGAAGTAGTGGTGTGGAGTAAAATGCATTTCAGAAAGCACAAAAATTTTCAAGAAAATTGAGAATTACAGATATACAAGTCACTTAGGAACGTATTAAATATGAAGCGTAGTAAAGCTAAGCCGGAATGGGTGCATGAAAAATACACTGAAGAGCCAAAGAAACTGGTACACCTACCTAACGTAGTTCAGGGCCCAGCGAGAACTCAGAAGTACCACAACATGACGTGGTATGGACTCGACTAATGTCTAAAGTAGTTCTGGAGGGAAGTAACATCATGAATCCTGAGGCTGTCCATAAATCCGTAATAGTATAAGGGGGAGGAGATCCCTTCTGAACAGTACATTGCAAAGCATCCCACATATGGTCAATAACGTTCTTGTCTGGGGAGTCTGGTGTCCAGGGGAAGTAATTAAACACAAAAGAGAAGATATCTAGAAATTGCCCACGTCCATCGGAACGTGATGGACCTTAGGTACAGAAGATACTGGAACAGCACATTACGTCCACATGTAAAAACCTTTTTATTGGTCTTTTTCACTGACGCACATATACACTCCTGGAAATGGAAAAAAGAACACATTGACACCGGTGTGTCAGACCCACCATACTTGCTCCGGACACTGCGAGAGGGCTGTACAAGCAATGATCACACGCACGGCACAGCGGACACACCAGGAAACGCGGTGTTGGCCGTCGAATGGCGCTAGCTGCGCAGCATTTGTGCACCGCCGCCGTCAGTGTCAGCCAGTTTGCCGTGGCATACGGAGCTCCATCGCAGTCTTTAACACTGGTAGCATGCCGCGACAGCGTGGACGTGAACCGTATGTGCAGTTGACGGACTTTGAGCGAGGGCGTATAGTGGGCATGCGGGAGGCCGGGTGGACGTACCGCCGAATTGCTCAACACGTGGGGCGTGAGGTCTCCACAGTACATCGATATTGTCGCCAGTGGTCGGCAGAAGGTGCACGTGCCCGTCGACCTGGGACCGGACCGCAGCGACGCACGGATGCACGCCAAGACCGTAGGATCCTACGCAGTGCCGTAGGGGACCGCACCGCCACTTCCCAGCAAATTAGGGACACTGTTGCTCCTGGGGTATCGGCGAGGATCATTCGCAACCGTCTCTATGAAGCTGGGCTACTGTCCCGCACACCGTTAGGCCGTCTTCCGCTCACGCCCCAACATCGTGCAGCCCGCCTCCAGTGGTGTCGCGACAGGCGTGAATGGAGGGACGAATGGAGACGTGTCGTCTTCAGCGATGAGAGTCGCTTCTGCCTTGGTGCCAATGATGGTCGTATGCGTGTTTGGCGCCGTGCAGGTGAGCGCCACAATCAGGACTGCATACGACCGAGGCACACAGGGCCAACACCCGGCATGATGGTGTGGGGAGCGATCTCCTACACTGGCCGTACATCACTGGTGATCGTCGAGGGGACACTGAATAGTGCACGGTACATCCAAACCGTCATCGAACCCATCGTTCTACCATTCCTAGACCGGCAAGGGAACTTGCTGTTCCAACAGGACAAAGCACGTCCGCATGTATCCCGTGCCACCCAACGTGCTCTAGAAGGTGTAAGTCAACTACCCTGGCCAGCAAGATCTCCGGATCTGTCCCCCATTGAGCATGTTTGGGACTGGATGAAGCGTCGTCTCACGCGGTCTGCACGTCCAGCACGAACGCTGGTCCACCTGAGGCGCCAGGTGGAAATGGCATGGCAAGCCGTTCCACAGGACTACATCCAGCATTTCTACGATCGTCTCCATGGGAGAATAGCAGCCTGCATTGCTGCGAAAGGTGTATATACACTGTACTAGTGCCGACATTGTGCATGCTCTGTTGCCTGTGTCTATGTGCCTGTGGTTCTGTCAGTGTGATCATGTGATGTATCTGACCCCAGGAATGTGTCAATAAAGTTTCCCCTTCCTGGGACAATGAATTCACGGTGTTCTTATTTCAATTTCCTGGAGTGTACATTACCATGATGGGTAGGTAGACGTACACACGTGGTTTCCGTTTTCAATTACGGAGTGGAATAGAGTGTGTCCCGACATGTCAGGCCAATAGATGTTCAATGTGGTGGCCATCATTTGCTGCACACAATTGCAATCTCTGGCGTAATGAATGTCGCACACGCCGCAGTACATCTGGTGTAATGTCGCCGCAGGCTGCCACAATACGTTGTTTCGTATCCTCTGGGGTTGTAGGCACATCACGGTACACATTCTCCTTTAACGTACCCCACAGAAATAAGTCCTGAGATGTAAGATCAGGAGAACGGGCTGGCCAATTTATGCGTCCTCCACGTCCTATTAAAACGCCTGTCGAACGTGTACCTCACCCCTCATGGTAATGTACATGAGCGTCAGTGAATAAGACCAATAAAAAGGTGTTAGAATGTGGACGTAATGTGCTGTTTCAGTCTCTTCTGTACCTAAGGTCCATCACCGTTCCATTTGGATCCCTACGTAATTCGGTTCTCTCCGATACACACGATCGAACAGCGGAGGAGTGGTACTCAAGCGTCAACTTTAGGTTACAATATCTACGGATGTAATTAACATTTTGCAATGCAACAAACGGCACTGATTACGTATTTGTTTATATGTTCAAATGTGCTAACAAAACTAACGGGGTTCCATTTTAAAAAAACGTAGGTATGTGTTAAAAAACATACTTCCGTGCATTTTTTTATGGTTTGTATTAACCAATTGCACTAGCCCCTCTCCTCACGTTCGGTCTGTGGAATCGGTTCGTCAGTATTTGATGTGGTTTACGAAATATATGCAGCGGTAACGTTAGGTGACTCACCCTGTATAGACGTTTCCGACCACAGCGCCGTACTCTGCCTGTTTGCATATCTCTGCGAATATCCATGCCTATACCCGTTTCTTTGGCACTTCAGTGTATGAGAAAATCGAAATAGGAATGACTATCGGAAGGACTAACTCAGCACATAGAAGAGTGAAAACAACCTCTGGTGAATCTAAAATCTGGGCCGGTACCATTAAGAGTGTAATGTAAATTCCACTTTTAAATGCAGAGGAGAGAGCGGCTAAATTGAAAGAATACATGGAAGGCCTATATGAGGAGGAAGATTTGGCTGATGAAGTGACAGAAAAAGAAACGGGAGTCGATGCAGAAGAGATAGGTGATCCAGTATTAAGTTAGACTTAAGATCAAATGAGGCACAAGGTATCGATAACATTTCATCGGAATTTCTAAAATCATTGGCGGAAGTGAAAAAAAACGACCTTTCACGCTGGTATGTAGAATGTATGAGACTACCATCTGATTTTTGGAAAAAACATCATCCACACAATTCCGAAGCCTGCGAGAGTCAGAAGTGCGAGAATCATCACACGATCAGCTTAGCAGATAATGCATCCAAACTGTTGGCAAGAATAATACGCAGAAGAGTGGAATACCAAGCTGTGGATCAGTTACATGAGATCAGTTTAGCTTCAGGAAGGGTAAAGGCACCAGAGAGGCTGTTATGACGTGACGCTTGATGAAGCGGAACTGAAGAAACATCACAAGCTCATAGGATTTGTCGACCTAAAGCAGTGTTTCAGAGGGTAAAACTGTACAAATTCTTCTAAGTTCTGAGAAAAAAGGGAGTAAGATACATGAAAACACGGGTAATATAAAATATGTGCAAGGACCAAGAGATAACAATAAGAATGAAAGACGAAGAATAAAGTCTTAGGATTAAAAAAGGTGTAAGACAGGAGGCAGTCTTTCGCCCCCACTGTTCAGTCTATGTATCGGAGAAGCAATTGCGGACGAAAGAGGAAGTTTGAAGAGTGTAATTAAAATTCAGGATGAAAGAATATCAGTGATGACAGTGCTATCCTAAGTGAATGTAAAGAAGAAGGTTGGGTTGGGTTGGGTTGTTTCGGGGAAGGAGACCAGACAGCGAGGTCATCGGTCTCATCGGATTAGGGAAGGACGAGGAAGAAAGTCGGCCGTGCCCTTTGAAAGGAACCATCCCGGCATATGCCTGGAGTGATTTAGGGAAATCACGGAAAACCTAAATCAGGATGGCCGGACGCGGGATTGAACCGTCTCCTCCCGAATGCGAGTCCAGAGTCTAACCACTGCGCCACCTCGCTCGGTTGTACAAGATAATTACTGGATCTGTTGAATGGAATGAACAGTGTAATGACTACAGAACATATTGAGAGTAACTCGCAGAAAGACAAGTTTAATGAGAAAGAAGTATCAGAAATGGGAATAGTGGAAGGCTTAACATCAGAACTGAGAAACACAAATCTAAGGAATTCTGTTACCTAGGCAGTAAAATAATCCATGATGGACGGAGCAAAGAGGACATAAAAAGTAGTCTAGCACAGATAGAAAGGGCATTCCTGGCCAAGATAATTCTAGTAGTATCAAACATAGGCCTTCATTTGAGGAATAAACTTCTCAAAATGTACTTTTTGAGCACAGCATTATATGGCAATAAAATTCGGAATGTGGCAGGGAATAACTTCACTAGAGGGAGCTAGAGGGAGCTGTAGAGGGTAAAAGTTGTAGAGAAAATGAAGATGCAGTTTAGGATACATCGAGCAACTAACTGACGACGTCAGCTGAAGAAAAAAGAGAAAGAGGAGAAAACGAGAAGCGAGAGTGATGTATCAGTGCTGAGGAACAGTTCGGATAGTATAACAAAAAATTTCTGTAAAAATCTGCGGAGAGAAACGTCCCATAATTTGTCTCACGCACTTTCCAGTGCTTAACGGTACATGGAACGAGGTCGCAGTTGCGAGAAGGAGGGTGGGACTTTACGCAACGTGACGTAAGCTCCGAGTACCAGACGGAATGAACGTTAAAACTACATTTGACATTGGAAGCGACCTACACACGGTCATCCGTCAGCCAGTCAATCGGCATAGAAGTCAACGAAGTAGTTATACGTATTCAATTATTACTTTTCAACAGTAATGTCGGCTATGGGCCATGAGATTCCTCTTATAGTTTAATTGATATTCCAAACGTCTCTCTCAGTTCACTCATCGCCTCTTCCATGTAACAAAATAAAATTAAAAGGTGTTCTCCCGTTTTAAGGAAACCTTGCCTTGTTTGACATTTCATTTTATCATTCGTACTTCCTTTTCAAATGTCGTACTTTCTTGTGTCTCTCTACAAATTCAGAAATATTAACTTCTCTCGGCATACAAAATGTTAAAACCACTTTACGGTAATGCTGCCCCGGAAACTTGCTAGACGGTCGAGGATACTTGGGTACCTGAACTCTCCGTCATCTTCAAGGTTCAGGTGTATCGAGAGACTACTGTGCAAGAACATTTAAACCCCATGAGTGCAGAAACGAGAAGACTGTGTATGCAGAAAGACCACACACACTGTGAACGTGTAGCACTAAAACATTTTCAAACACTGTAGCACTGAAACCCATTCAAAGACGACAAACATCAGATGGTACCGAAATTAAAACATTAACCAGAAACAAGGGAGTAAGCAGAACTGTCGTTCTGTTGTTTGATAAGTGACCTAATAAACAGATTTTGCTTGAAATCCCTTTTACTCCGCGGCTAAACAACAGAGAAACAGTGAGTTAGTGCTACGAGGGGCAATAAGTGATATAAGATTTTTTTCCGTCAGTCTCTATTGAAAAAACGGGTAATATGTTGGGACATCATGGAATATTCCGCCTTCTGCCTTTATAGTTTCATGAATTTCCGTCACGTGGCGGCGCTCTACAAGGTCTTCAAAATGTGTTCCAAGCAGAGAGCTATCACGGAGTTTCTTTTCGCGGAAAACCAGAGCATTGTGCATATTCGTAGGCGCTTGCAGAATGTCTATGGAGACCCACCAGTGAACAAAATCACGGTGAGACGTTGAGCGAGGCGTCTGTCATCAGCGCAACAACGACTCACAAAACCGTTCGTTGTCCAGCTTACTGGCCGACCGCTGAAGCTATGACTGCTGCTATGTTGTAACGAGCGGACAATCTTATTCGAGGTGACTGACGGATCGTAATGAAACTCATCGCTGCTTAACTGGACGTCTCTGTCGGTAGTGCTGACACACCCGTCCACCAGTTGGCGTAGTCATAGGTGTGTGTTCGCTGGGTTGTTCACAGCCTAATAGGAGACGATAAAGAGCAACGAAGGACCATCTGTGCTGAATCGTGGGCGCTATGAGGCTGATGGCGACAATCTGTGATACGGTTATTGATACAGCACGACAATGGTTCCGACGTCGACCGCTAGCGCGGCGCAGTGCGGGCATACAGAGACCTTCCCACGAAGGGGCGTAAGGCTGTCACACTGAACGACGATTATGTTGAAAGATATGATTTCGTAGCCAAAATAAAGGGGAATAATATGTTGTACTGGAATCATGAATAAAGTCAGCCTGCTTTCAGAAGAAAAAATGTGTTGCTTTAGTTATCGAACGCCCCTCGTACTTGACCACCTATTGTATGTTTATAGTTCACTCTAGCTGACTGTGGTAGGGTAGGCGAATGATCGACTTCAGTTTGTTGGGAGAATTTTAGAAAAGCGTGATTCATCTCTAAAAGGAGACAGCATATGGAACGCTGGTGCAATCTGTTCTTGAATACTGTTCGAGTGTTTGGGATTCGCACCGGGTCGGATTGAAGGGGTACTGCGAAGCAATCCAGAGGCGACTGCTAGATTTGTTACCTGCAGGTTCGAACTACACATAAGTGGTGCGGAGATACGTCTGGAACTCAAATGGTAATCGCTGAAGGGAAGGCGACGTTCTTTCCGAGGAACACTATAGAGAAACCTCAGCGAACCAGCATTTGAAGCTGACTGCCGAACAATTCTACTTCTGTCAACATACATTGCGCGTAAGTACCACAACAATAAGACACGAAAAATTAGGGCCAAAACGTTTTTCCCTCGCCCTTTCTGTGAGTGGGACGGGCGAGAAATTAGGACCCATACGTTTTTCCTCGCCCTATCTGTGAGTGGAACAGGAAGGGAAACGACTAGTAGTAGTACAGGGTACTCTCCGTCAGCCCCGCACGGTAGCTTGCGGATTATCTGTGGAGATGCAGGTGTATTACCAAATACGGATTACTTCCTGCAGCTATTAACTGATGCTGTCTTCACCAAGATCTTGTAGTAACTTGCACTTTGAGAAAGGTGTTCCATGACAACAGATTTTTTTCTATAAATATCTGTAACTGATTTACTTGCTCAAAATTATGTTTATAATAGCTTTAGTAGTAACGATCCCCTATTCCAAACATATAGGACATATTACCTGCCACGCAGGATTAGCCGAGCGGTCTAGGGCGCTGCAGTCATGGACTGTGCGGCTGGTCCCGGCGGAGGTCCGAGTCCTCCCTCGGGCATTGGTGTGTGTGTTTGTCCTTAGGATAATTTAGGTTAAGTAGTGTGTAAGCTTAGGGACTGATGACCTTAGCAGTTAAGTCCCATAAGATTTCACACACATTTGACCAT
Organism: Schistocerca cancellata; assembly: GCF_023864275.1. Lineage (NCBI taxonomy): Eukaryota > Metazoa > Arthropoda > Insecta > Orthoptera > Acrididae > Schistocerca > Schistocerca cancellata. The sequence goes on along the minus strand of NC_064626.1, from coordinate 981,722,207 downwards.
GTTTTTGAACTTATTACCCAAACATTGTATCATACAGATTATATGACGTGCATTTTAATTGGAATACTTATCTAAGGGAGGATTATCAATTTTTGAACCATATTTACAAGACTTGAAGAGAACAGTTAAAGGAAACAGATAAAGAAAATGGCAACAAATAGCACTAATTTTATTTAATAGTTTTATTTAGCTACCAATTTCGGTGCCTCATTCGCACCTTCTTCAGACCCTGTACAAATCGACAAATTCATCAAGCTTACAGCAGAATTCGAATCTATTATATAACATCAATTGTCATTATTTAAAATAAATTTACCATACATATGCATTAGTAAAAAGTATAACAATAGAGATCAAAAAATCAAGACTGTTAAATAAAATGCATGACATACATTTGTGACTGAATTGTCATTTACCGATTGCCGATTGGTTGAGGAGCCTGGCACCAAAATTGGCAGATAAATAAAGTTATCGAATAAATTTACGGCTCTGGTTATCTATTTTCTTCAAGTCCGCGACCAGCCACAGTCCCATTCCATTTACACAAGACAGAATTGCAGTTATTTACAAAAATTTGGAGAGGGAAATGCAAATGCTGTGCTGCTACTAAGGGCTCCTCCAAACAAAATCTTACCGGGAGCAAGACAAGCATCGAGAGTTTCTGACAATCTATTTGGCAGCAAGTAATGCAGCGACTCCCTCAGGCGGCCTCGGCATTAAACCAGCGTCGTTACGCTGTTACGCGCGGCCTCTCCGTGAATAAGTTGGCAATATCGGTTCTCACAGCTCGCACCTAGGGCGCTCTTGTAGCCGGCTGCCCGCGCGCTCTACTCATGTATAATTCAGGCCGTGGCGGGGGCGGCACTTTGGCTAAACACCGCCCACCGTCGCCCCCGGCGTCGCTCCTCAGCGCCGCCCGACCTTGCAGACGGCCTTGCGCGATCTTCCCGACACGAATTTAGCCACACCGTCAGCTGTTCGACGGCAGCTCTCTCTCAGCTTTCTCAACGGACTCCGAAGTGGCTAATTTGTGATTATTATCCGTTATCCCTAGTAACCACCATAGGACACAGTATCAGTGTAGCCATAAACATATATGGAGCGATAATTAGGGGTAACGCCTTTGAATAATTATCAGAGCATCACTGAGTCCCGTGTTCCAACCTCGTTATTGTTCAAGCTTTGAATAAAGATCGATAAACCATGAGTAACACAAGAAATACTTCAGTTGATCGACGAATGAAGAAAGTACAAAAATGTTCGGGAACATACAAGAATACAGGTATACAAATTACTCCGGAATGAAATAAATCAGAAGCGCATGGAAGCTAAGGCAAAACAGCAGCATGAAAATTGTGAAGAAATCGAAAAAGAAACGATGGTCGAAAGGACTGACTGAACATAAGGAAGAGTCAAAACAATGTTTGGTGAAATTAAAATCAAGGATGATAACAGTATAAGTGCACTAGGAATGCCACTGTTAAGGGCAGAGAAGAGAGCACATAGGAGGAAAGGGTCCACTGAACACCTCAATGAGGGGGAGGACTTGTCTGATGACGTGACAGAAGAAGAAACAGGAGTAAACGTGGAACAGACAGAGGATCAGAATTTGAAACAACTTAAGAAGACTTAATATCAAATAAGATCCACCAGAATTTCTATAAATTGGGGGAAGTGGCAACAAAATGACTATTAAAATTGGTGTGCAGAAAGTGTGAGTCTGGCGATATACCATAAGACTTTCAGAAAAAATTCATCCATACAATTGGAAGGACAGAAAGAGCTGAGTAAATCGAGGAAAGTCGAAAGTAACGAGACGTTGCAGAAATGAGAACAGCGACCAACTTAACATCAGGATTGGTGATCACGAAGCAGATGAAGTTAAGGAATGGTGCTAGAGAGAAAAGCAAAGTAGCCCAAGATGGACAGAGCAAGAAGGACAAAAAGCAGACTAGGACTAGCAAAAATGGCATTCCTGGATAAGAGAAGTCTACTAATAGCAGCATAAGCCTCAATTCACGAAAGAGATTTTTGAGAATGTACGTTTGGAGCACAGCATCGTATGTAGCGAAAGATGCGCTGTGGGAACACCGGAGCACAAGAGAATCGCAGTATCTGAAATGTGGTGCTACAGAACAACATTGAAGATTAGGTGGAGTGATAAGGTTAAGAGTGAAGAGTTTCTTCGCAGAATCGCCGAGGAAACGAATACAACGAAAACACTAACATAGTGAAGTGACAGGTTGGTCGGACACCTGGGAAGACATCAAGGAATAACTCTCATGGTACTAGAGCGAGTTGAAGAGGGTAAAATCTGTAGAGGATATAAGGCAACGACTCATGTTGAGACGAGTATTATTAAAGCGCATGGAAGCTAAGGCAAAACAGCAGCATGAAAATTGTGAAGAAATCGAAAAAGAAACGATGGTCGAAAGGACTGACTGAACATAAGGAAGATTCAAACAGCAATAGCAGCAACAGATAATTATATATCCGATGTAGGGTTTTTAATGAACAGGAAGGCAGGGCAGAGAGCACGTAACTGTGACCAGTCCAGTGATTGGGTTGTTCTGATCAGAATCGACAAGCTAAGCAAAACCGACAATAATAGTTCAGTTGTATACGCCGAAGTCGCAAGCCGAAGATGAAGAGATAAAGAAAGAATATAAGGATATTGAACGGGTAGTTCAGTATGTAAAGAGAGATTAAAATCTAAAAGTCATGGGGGATCTGAATGAGGTTGTGGGGGAAGGTGTGTAAGAAAGGGTTACGGGACAATACGTATTTGGTATTAATAATTACAAAGAAGAAAGACTCACTGAGTTCTAAAACATTTATCAGAATCAAAAGAGGAGGAGGTATACTTGAAAAAGGCCGGAAGATACAGGAAGATTCGCGTTCATTTACATCATTGTCAAGCAGAGACTTCGAAATTACGTATGGGATAGTAAGGCGTACCCAGGTGCAGACATTGATCCATATCACAATTTAGTAATGATGAAGTTAAAGAGACTAGTCAGGAAGAATCAACGCGCAAACAAGTGGGATACGAGACGCTTGAAGTTTTCTGATGCTACATATACTGCGATTACGAATGGCCCTGTAAGCAGTTCAGCTGAAAAGAAATGGAAGTCTCTAAAAAGGGCAACCACAGAAGTTGAAAATAAAAACATAGCAGCAACGAATGTAAGTGCGAAGAAGCCGTATCTGAAGAAATACCTCAGTATATCGACGAAAGGAGGACCTACAAGGATGTTCAAGAAAATTCAGGAACACAGAAATACGAACGACTTAGAAAAGAAATGAATAGGAACTGCAGGGAAGTTAAGGCGAAAGGCTGCATGTAAAACGTTAAGAAACCGAAAGAAAACTGATTTTCAAAGACTGACTCAGTGTATAGTAAAGACAAAAAAACCTTCGGTGAAATTAAATGCTACGGTGGTAACATTAAGAGTGGACTGGGACTTCCACTGTCAAAGCCAGAGGAGTCGGAAAATCGGTGGAAAGTACTGAAGGCCTCTATGATGGGGAGGAATACTCTGATGTGATAGAAGAAGAAGCGGGAATCGACAGGAAACAGATAGATGATCCAGTATTAGAATCAGAATTTGAAAGAGCTTAGGAAAACCTCCGATCGATAAAGGCAGAAGGGATAGAACAAATTTCATCAGAACCTCTAAAATAATTGGGGGAAGTCGCTAAGAAAACGACTTTCCTCGTTGATGTATAGACTAGCGACGTACCATCAGACTTTTGGAGAAACATCACCTACACGATTCTGAAAGCATCAACGGTCGATAAGTGTGATAATTATCGCTCAATCGGCTTGGTAGGTCATGCATCCAAGTCGCTGTCAAGAATAACATACAGAAGAATGGAAAAGAAAATTGTGCGTCTGTTAGATGACGATCAGACGATGAGTTTGGATTTAGGAGACAATGAAGGCCCAAGAGAGGCAGTGTTAACAACAAGACAGGTTCATAGGATTTGTCAACCTAGAAAAAGCGTTCGACATGTAAAACTCTCCAAGATGTTTGAAATTCTGAGAAAAATGGAGGTAAGCTATCAGGACAGAACCAAGAACCAAGAAGGAACAGTGAGACTGGAGGACCAAGAACGAAGTGCTCGGATCGAAGATGGTCTAAGACACGAATACAGTCTTTCGCCTCTACTGTTCTTCAGTCTATGAATCGAAGAAGCTATTACGTAAATAAAAGAAAGGCTCAAGAATGAGATTAAAATGAAAGGTGAAATAATAAGAATAATAAGATTGGCTGATGACGTTGTTATCTTCAGAGGACGTGAAGAAGCATTACAGGATTTTTTGCGTAGAATAGACAGTCTAATAAATGCAAAACATAAATTAACAGAAAATCGAAGATAGATTAAAGAAATTAGAAGTATCAGAAGTGAGAACACCGAGAAACTTAACATTAAAATTGGAGATCACAAAGTAAACGAAGTTAAGGAATCCTGCTTCCTAGTCAGGAAATTAATCCATGACGGATGGAACAAAAAGGAAGTAAAAATAGATTAACACTGGCGAAAACATCATTCCTCGTCAGAAAAAATCAGTATCAAATTAGGTCTTAATTTCTGGACGAAACTTTTGATGATGTACATTTGGAGCAAAGGATTGTGTGGCAGTGAAACGTGGACTGTGAGAAAACTGGAAGAGAGCAGATTAAAAGAATATGAGATGTGATGCTACAGAATAATGTTGAAAATTAGGTGGAGTGGTATGGTAAGGAATGAAGAGTTTCTCCGAACAATTGGCTTAGAAAGGTATATATGGAAAACACTGAGGAGTAGACGTTATAGGATTATAGGACGTCTCTTGAGACATCATTGAATAGCTGCTATGGACCTAGACTGTGCTATGGACCTGGACTGTAAAGAAAGACAAAGATTAGAATACATTCAGCAAATAACTGAAGACGTAGGTTGCAGCTGCTACCCAGGAATGAAGAGACTGGCACAGGAGACGAATTAGTAGTGGGCCGCAGCAAACCACTAAGGAGACATCTATCATAAATGAAAAGTGCAGTGTCTAGTAACATTCTAGCGTCTCACCTGATTGGTGCATTGAATGTGTGTGTGTTATATACTAATTTTAATTTTAGAAAGCAACAGCCTCAGTTAAACAGATTACCTAGATTTACCTAGGTTTCAGTCGGGACAACCCAACCTTCTTCAGAATAAAAGTTACTATTGTTTGTCCGTAGCGGACATCGTCAAGCTAAAACTACAAACCCATAAATTATCGTCAGACTGTAAAAACTTATCTGAAACGGCCACGGCCCCATTTCGCGACCACGATGCGGCAGCCTCGAGTGCTGTACTGGAACTCGTGACTACTGCATCGCGGTCGCGAAGTGGGGCCGTGGCCGTTTCAGATAAGTTTTTACAGTCTGGCGATAGTTTACAGATTTGTAGTTTTACAGTATTACAGTAATTTACTTTTACAGCCCTACAATGCCAGAGCGATTCGCAATATCATCGTAAATTCACCATCGCAGCGAAACGGAATGACGATTCTGGAAGAAATGTGCACTGCTGGCAAAGCTGCACCCCTTCAGAAAACTCCGAATGCTAAAATGCAAGACCATGGACAGCGGATTGCGGTCCAAAAACTATTAAATCTGAAAGCTGCCTTGTAGCTTCTACGCATACAACAGACGAGAGAGGCGAACTCCCAGCCAGAACGGCATTAGGAAGAAACGTCTCAGCGTGAGAGTATAACGAGTGCTCCCAAGATCACCACATGCTTCGTAATAGACGAGAAATTCCAGACACAAAGGCGAAGTTCAGAATCATCTAAGTTTACAAGAAGCACACTGGCCTAACTTCTAGCTAAAATACAAGTTTGCCTGAGAGCAAAAGAGATAGAGTACATTCGTCATCAACAACAGCTGACACAGAAGTCGTACGTTCCTCACAGGCGTCCAGATGGAAGACTCGCTCTCAAAACTGCCGGCTCCCGAGCAAACAACTGATTTATACCCCCTCCCTAAGTGTGAGCAGCGAGTCATAATCGTAGAATTACCTCATCTCTGGTCATTCTTCTGACTGCCGACCAACCACAGACTTCATATGGGTTTTTGGCAAACTTCTAGAGTTTATGCCTACTTTACAATCTAAACAAAACTCCAACAACTGGAGACCACTCAGTGAAAAATTCATGGGAAGCAGACTGGTGTGCGTGACTGCCGAGCCAAGGGCTGAAGGCGCCACCGAGTCGCTTAGGACATGCCGATCTTCCTCTGTATTGCTCGTCAAGATTTCAAGACGTGCCGACAGAGCTCAGGTGCATGTTGTGTCCATGCTTTAACAATGTAGTCTATGAGGTAGCCGGGCGCTCTAATATGAAAGGGCTCTCAGCTGTCCCAGCTGTCTCAGCTGTGGAATCACCCGCGGTAAAGTGGACTGGAAAACCAACTTTGATAACTGTCCTGCCATGTCCTCACACGACTCGACCACTTCCGGGCTGGGAAGGGCTGCCCGCACACACCGTGAGATCTATTCCCCGTTCCACTGAGCTCATAGTCTTTGATAATGAAACAAATCACCCAACATGAAATGAACATCAAGAGCAGGTGGAGAAGTTTACCTGACGATACCAGCGTCATTCAAATGTCGTCATAAAAGTTACAGAACCTATCAGGTATTTACTAATTTAAGATTAATCTGTAATCTACGTCATCTATGGCACATTGTATACCACGCCCTTGGAATTTGTTTCGATAATGCCATTTTGCCATGCACGTTATACTTTTAACCAAGGCGGCAAGTGAACGGTTTACAATTTCACCATTTCGGCCGAGAGCTAACGATCATGCGCTTTTGGAAATCGGTCCGTTTCCGTTTTTCGGCAAAGACTGCACTGTTTTCCGCGAACCTCGACATGTCTAGACACCCTCTCACTAACAGATATAGTATCCTGTTGTTGATGTTGTTGTGGTCTTCAGTCCAATGACTGCTTTGATGCAGCTCTCCATGCCACTCTATCCTGTGCAAGCTTCTTCATCTCTCAGTACCTACTGCAACCTACCTCCTACTGAATCTGTTTAGTGTGTTCATCTCTTGATCTCCCTCTACGATTTTTACCCTCCACACTGCCCTCCAATACTAAATTGGTGATCCTTTGATGCCTCAGAATATGTCCTACCAACTGATCCCTTCTTATAGTCAAGTTGTGCCACAAATTTCGCTTCTCCAAAATTCTATTCAATACCTCCTAATTAGTTATGTGATCTACCCATCTAATCTTCAGCATTCTTCTGTAGCACCTCATTTCGAAAGCTACTATTTTCTTCTCGTCAAAACTATCGTCCTCATTTCACTTCCATACATTGCTACACTCCATACAAATACTTTCAAAAATGACTTCCTGGCACTTAAATCTATACTCGAGGTTAAAAAATTTCTCTTCTTTAGAAACGCTTTCCTTACCATTGCCAGTCTATATTTTATATCCTCTCTACATCGACCATTATCAGTAATTTTGCTCCCCAAAACTAAACTCATTTACTACTTTAAGCGTCTCATTTCCTAATCTAATTTCCTCAGCATGACGCGATTTAATTCGACTACCTTCCATTATCATCGTTATGCTTTTGTTGATGTTCATCTTATATGCTCTTTTCAAGACTCTGTCCATTTCGTTGAACTTCTCTTCCAGATCCTTTGCTGTCTCTGACAGAATTACAATGTCACTGGCGAGCCTGAAAGTTTTTATTTCTTCTCCATGGATTTTAAATCCTACTCCGAATTTTTCTTTTGTTTCCTTTACTGCTTGCTCGATATACAGATTCAATAACATCGGGGAGAGGCTACAACCATGTCACACTCCTTCCCAAACACTGCTTCCATTTCATGCCCCCCGACTCTTATTACTGCCACCTTGTTCTGTACAAATTGTAAATAGCTCTTCACTCCCTGTATTTCACTCCTGCCACCTTCACAATGTGAAACAGAGTATTCCAGTCAACATTGTTAAAAGCTTTCTCTAAGACTACGAATGCTAGAAACGTAGGTTTGCCTTTCCTTAATCTATCTCCTAAGGTAAGTCGTAGGGTCAGTATTGCCTCACGTGTTCCAACACTTCTACGGAGTCCAAACCTAACTTCCCCGAGATCGGCTTCTACAAGTTTTCTGTAAATAATTCGTGTTAGTATTTTGCAGCCGTGGCTTATGAAACTGATAGTTCGGTAACTTTCACATCTGTCAACACCTTCTTTCTTTGGGATTGGAATTATTATATTCTTCTTGAAGTTTGAGGGTATTTCGCCTGTCTCATACATCTTGCTCACGAGATGGTAGAGTTTTGACAGGGCTGGATCTCCCAAGGCTATCAGTAGTTCTAATGGAATGTTGTCTACTCCCGGGGCCTTATATCAGCTAAGGTCTTTCAGTGCTCTGTCAGACTCTTCACGCAGTATCATATCTCCCATTTCATATTCATCTTCATCCTCTTCCATTTCCATAATACTGACCTCAAGAACATCGCCCTTGAATAGACCCTCCATATACTCCTTCCACCTATCTGCTTTCCCTTCTTTGCTTAGAACTGGACCTCGATATGAGCTCTTGATACTCATGCAAGGGGTTCTCTTTTCTTCAAAGGTCTCTTTAATTTTCCTGTAGGCAGTGTCTATCTTACCACTAGTCATATACGCCTCTACATCCTTACATTTGTCCTCTAGCCATCCCTGCTTAGCCATTTTGCACTTCCTGTCGATCTCATTTTTGAGACGTTTGTATTCCTTTTTGCCTGCTTCATTTACTGCATTTTTATATTTTCTCCTTTCATCAATTAATTTCAATATTTCTTCTGTTACCCAAGTATTTCTACTAGCCCTCGTCTTTTTACCTACTTGATCCTCTGCTGCCTTCACTACTTCATCCCTCAGAGCTACCCATTCTCCTTCTACTGTACTTTTTTCCCCCACTGCTGTCAATTGTTCCCTTATGCTCTCCCTGAAACTCTGTACAACCTCTGGTTCTTTTAGTTTATCCAGGTCCCAATTCCTTAAATTCCCATCTTTTGGCAGTTTCTTCAGTTTTAATCTACAGTTCATAACGAATAGATTGTGGTTAGAGTCCACATATACCCCTGGAAATGTCTTACAATTTAAAACCTCTATCATAGATCTCTGTCTTCGTATCATATAATCTATCCGAAACCTTCCAGTATCTCCAGGCTTCTTCCATGTATACAAACTTCTTTCATGATTCTTGAACCAAGTGTTAGCTACGATTAAGTTATGCTCTGTGCAAAATTATATCAGGCGGCTTCCTCTTTCATTCCTTACCCCCATTCCATAGTCTCCTACTACGTTTCTTTCTCTTCCTTTTCCTACTATCGATTTCCAGTCACCCGTGACTATTAAACTTTCGTCCCCCTACACTACCTGCATAATTTCTTTTATCACATCATACATTTCATCAATCTCTTCGTCATCTGCGAAGCTAGTTGGCATATAAAGTTGTAGTACTGTGGTAGGCGTGGGCTTCGTATCTATCTTGGTCACAATAATGCGTTTACTATGCTGTTCGTGGTAGTTTACCCGCATTTCTATTTTTTATTCATTATTAAACCTAGTGCTGCATTACCCCTATTTGATTTTGTATATATAACCCTGTAGTCACCTGACCAGAAGTCTTGTTCCTCCTGCCACCGAACTTCACTAATTCCCACTATATCTAACTTTAACCTATCCATTTCCCTTTCTAAATTTTCTAACTTACCTGCCCGTTTAAGGGATCTGACATTCCACGCTCCGACCCGTAGAACGCCAGTTTTCTTTCTCCTGATAACAACGTCCTCTTGAGTAGTCCCCGCCCGGAGATCCGAATGGGGGACTATTTTAAGTCCGCAATATTTTACCCATGAGCACGCCATCAACTTTTAACCATACAGTAAATCTGCATGCCCTCGGGAAAAATTACGGCTGCAGTTTCCCTTGCTTTCAGCCGTTCGTAGTACCTGCACAGCAAGATCGTTTTGGTTGGTGTTACACAGCCAGGTCAGTCAATTATCCAGACTGTTGCCCATGCAACTATTGAAAAGGCTGCTGCCCCCCTTCAGGAACCACACGTTAGTCTGGCCTATCAACAGATACCCCTCCGTCGTGGTTGCACCTACAGTACGGCTATCTGTGTCGCTGAGGCACGCAAGCCTCCCCACCAACGGCTAGGTCCATGGTTCTTCGGGGGAGAATCCTACAGATCGAAAATAGGAAATGTCATAGCTGAAAGTATTTGGAATAAATGCTATACTTTGACATAATATTTTTTTAGCTCTTTATTTATCAATACTAGCCAGTAGCAACAGGGAATTAACAGCGTTATTCGGACAAGGTGTTAAGGAACTTCAGTTGGTCATGAAATATGCAAGAATAACCTAAGCTATTTGGTCAAATGAAAACCCGACCACAAACGCTATTGAATCGATGTAAGGAGAGATAATGCGATATATGTAGTTACAGCGCGGAAGCACTGTAACAAATATGTACGAAGAGTCTGCGACAGAATCGTGGTTTTTGTGTGGGCGGGGGGGGGGGGGGGGGGGGAAGATCTTGGTGCTCGGTTTCTACTTGAGCTACGAACATGGGATGAAAGGTTTTGGATTTAGACCGGAGCAGTGGCCAATTGCGTAGCCATTAGAACATCTGTCTTACTGCAACTATGTTACAGTATGTTAAGCAAGGATTGAAAGACGAGCTGGAGTTGGCGGCTAGACAAATTGTGTGAATCGATTAATACCTCCTTTTTCTAAAGATTTACATTGGGTTGAAATTAATGTTCAATTAATGGCACCATTTGTATGTGCACCGTTCGGATTTTAGGTGCAATCGGATTTTAGATGCAAATACACTCACCCTTATGTAACTCCAGGCTGGAGCTAGTCTGAAGATTCGAAATTGGTTCATCGGTGAATAAGACCTAGAGTTTTAACCGTTTCAAAAACTCTTGCTTCGTGTGGGTTTTACCTGCAACAATCAAGTTTTTCTGGGAACTTTTTGTAGCGCACCACTTCCCTATTTTAAACATTTACGAATCGGCTCTAACTTTGCACGAAGGTAGATAAATTGGTAAAGTGTAAATTTTTTTTATCCAGTAATTTTTATCCATTGTCGAGGTACTACGTTTTAAATTGGAGCTAAATGTAACACGTAAAAATCTTTCTTACGTAAAGTGAATGCACGGAACCCTTTTTTAATGAATCAAATAAACAAAAAAAAAAAACTAGAAAACTCGCTTTCAAAAATAAAGCTTCATTCTTGTTTTATGTGTAACAACAAATTTTTTGTTAGCTCTTAACGTGCACCACATCTGCGCTTGAAGTTTGCGTGAATCGGTTCAAATTTTGTAAGAACATATACAAATACATGTAATTAACGGTCGTCCTGTTGTTTTGTGGAAGCTGTATTCCTTGCCTCAATAGAGCGGTCTAAAATTGCACGTAAAATCCGATCTTACCCAAATCGGACGTGCTGCGGCAATTTAAAGTAATACGGATGATAATAAAAAGTATAGCCTTACGTTAATAGTATTAAGCGTTTGTAAATATCTTTAGTCGACCGGGTTTTGCGCGCTTAAGGTCGCGGGTTTCGTATCAAACTGAGTTTCCAAGAAATGCGCAGGATTTTAAATACTGCATTTGGATGTAATTTTAAAAAGCTGGTTATTACAGTTCATTACAGTTTCGTGGTTTGTAAGGCAAGGATTTTGGTCATCAGTAGCTTAAAATCGTCGAAAAATCAATGGACGTGCAAAACAATGCATATACCAAACCAGATTTATGCCCTGCTCTGTACAAAATCATATACTGTTTCATCGAGCATTTAAAGCCCTGTGCAAAATGATATATTGTTTGAGCTAACATTTAAAACTTCATCGACGGCCACGCAGAAAATCAAACTAACCCGAAAACTGCTATAAAACTTATCATCAGGAAAAAAGATCACTTTATTCTTAACCAATAGAAAACGTTTTACTGCTTCTTCTTTGAAAACAACTAAGCTGTCTTGAATAAAATTTATTTTTGAGCAACAAAAGCCGAAGTTCGTCAATTGTCGTCAGTAATCGTGGATACATTGTTTCGTAGTTAATCTACTTATTTCATCCAATCATACTCATACTTAGTTCGTACTGGTCGTTGCAATATTTCGCGCCAAAATTATCCAAGTGAGATATTCTAACGGTGGTTTCTTAATTTTCAGTTTTTGTTATTGCATGCTTTAAATGAACAATGACAAAACTTTAAGGTAAGAGACAATAACAAGATGTGTGCTCTTCATTAGTTGCTCGAATTGCTCAGCTTGCGATACAGTAAGGTTTTAAGCAATTTTATCTATGTAAAATGGTCTTATCGTAAGTTATTTACGTAACATAAAAACATTTGTTGCTCGAATTGCTCAGCTTGCGATACAGTAAGGTTTTAAGCAATTTTATCTATGTAAAATGGTCTTATCGTAAGTTATTTACGTAACATAAAAACAAGTTTGTCTATGCAATATGGTCGTTTCCTAAGTTATTTACGTAATATTAACTATTTAGATATATGATTACCTTGCACCTGGTACACTATTTAATACACTCCTGGAAATTGAAATAAGAACACCGTGAATTCATTGTCCCAGGAAGGGGAAACTTTATTGACACATTCCTGGGGTCAGATACATCACATGATCACACTGACAGTACCACAGGCACATAGACACAGGCAACAGAGCATGCACAATGTCGGCACTAGTACAGTGTATATCCACCTTTCGCAGCAATGCAGGTTGCTATTCTCCCATGGAGACGATCGTAGAGATGCTGGATGTAGTCCTGTGGAACGGCTTGCCATGCCATTTCCACCTGACGCCTCAGTTGGACCAGCGTTCATGCTGGACGTGGAGACCGCGTGAGACGACGCTTCATCCAGTCCCAAACATGCTCAATGGGGGACAGATCCGGAGATCTTGCTGGCCAGGGTAGTTGACTTATACCTTCTAGAGCACGTTGGGTGGCACGGGATACATGCGGACGTGCATTGTCCTGTTGGAACAGCAAGTTCCCTTGCCGGTCTAGGAATGGTAGAACGATGGGTTCGATGACGGTTTGGATGTACCGTGCACTATTCAGTGTCTCCTCGACGATCACCAGTGGTGTACGGCCAGTGTAGGAGATCGCTCCCCACACCATGATGCCGGGTGTTGGCCCTGTGTGCCTCGGTCGTATCCAGTCCTGATTGTGGCGCTCACCTGCACGGCGCCAAACACGCATACGACCATCATTGGCACCAAGGCAGAAGCGACTCTCATCGCTGAAGACGACACGTCTCCATTCGTCCCTCCATTCACGCCTGTCGCGACACCACTGGAGGCGGGCTGCACGATGTTGGGGCGTGAGCGGAAGACGGCCTAACGGTGTGCGGGACCGTAGCCCAGCTTCATGGAGACGGTTGCGAATGGTCCTCGCCGATACCCCAGGAGCAACAGTGTCCCTAATTTGCTGGGAAGTGGCGGTGCGGTCCCCTACGGCACTGCGTAGGATCCTACGGTCTTGGCGTGCATCCGTGCGTCGCTGCGGTCCGGTCCCAGGTCGACGGGCACGTGCACCTTCCGCCGACCACTGGCGACAACATCGATGTACTGTGGAGACCTCACGCCCCACGTGTTGAGCAATTCGGCGGTACGTCCACCCGGCCTCCCGCATGCCCACTATACGCCCTCGCTCAAAGTCCATTAACTGCACATACGGTTCACGTCCACGCTGTCGCGGCATGCTACCAGTTTTAAAGACTGCGATGGAGCTCCGTATGCCACGGCAAACTGGCTGACACTGACGGCGGCGGTGCACAAATGCTGCGCAGCTAGCGCCATTCGACGGCCAACACCGCGGTTCCTGGTGTGTCCGCTGTGCCGTGCGTGTGATCATTGCTTGTACAGCCCTCTCGCAGTGTCCGGAGCAAGTAAGGTGGGTCTGACACACCGGTGCCAATGTGTTCTTTTTTCCATTTCCAGGAGTGTATTTCGTTCGGTATAGTATTTATGTTTTTTGTTATTGAGTGGACTGTATTCAATATTTGTGGCCATTTCTCATATGTCTGAGTAGCCTCAGGCATAAATGAATAAATTGTAACTGTGAAACAAAATATTAATTAAAAATAGAAAGAACAACATGTTAAGAAATCAAAAAATATCAAACAAAATAATAAAAATAAATGAGAAAGATACCAAAAAATAAAACAAAAGACCTCCAACAGCCATGTGTCCTTGACATGACAGTGAGACTTGTGTGTTCTTAAGAAACAGAAGGCGATATTGGACTGGTTCAACCACATCAGGTAGGTAACCGTAGAGAAACGAGACTAACGATGCCCAACTCAAGCATCACGGTTCGAAGACAATAAAATCTCGTATCGGATCAGTCGGCGCCCGAATCCACAAAAAATCTACATCGGTTGCCACGCTATGGCGGGCTAATATCAAAATTATGGTACAGTAAACGTTGGGAACCGGAATGAAAAATGCTCCTATCATAGCACCAAAAATGCGAATATGTTCCGCGCAGAGTTAGGGATGTAAAAGAAGTGAACTAGCTTTTCGAATTATGTGGCAGCTTCCAAGACATTTAAATTAAAACATCCAAACATATTCGCGTCTTTTTATGGATAAATCCTACTTCTCCAGCGTAGTGAGCTTAGCTGTAAGGCGTTGCACACCAAGATCTGGCAATGTTTATAGGCTAAAGTCTCTGATCCTGTGCCCAAAATCCCGAAAACTCGCCAGCCACAGTAGACGTTGTACCATATCGTATGGTGCAGAACATACATGCAATAGTTAAACATTTTTTCTCGGGGGATATAATTTCTTTGGTCGGATTTGTTCCAGGAGAACGATAAAACACTTATTTTTTTGGGGTGAGGATTGGCTGATCTATGCTCCAAAGGGGCTATTTCTCCCCCAAACCCAGTTTCTATCACAGGCGTGGTGAGTCACGTAAAAACAAATTAAAAAAAGAAGACACACATTTATGTGCTTCTACAGAGTGGGATGCACCTGCAGTAGGAAGTACCCGAAAGTATGAGGTGCATTGGTAATAAGAAGTATCCCATAGCGGGAATGCATGCCATATTCTGTCATACTGCACGACATGACAAATGCCATATTATACGACATGATTTGACACGTTGCACTATATTATATTACATGGGTACTAATAGTAACAATTAAACAAGCAGGAATACGTCAAGATGTCTTATTTGGGTTTGAAGCTGCTAGATAAGTCGAAAATAGCTAGTTCCCTTCTTTTACATCCCTAATTCTGCACTGGACATATTCACCTCTTTTTCTGCTATGGTATGAGTATTGCTCAGTTTGGTGAAATTACCGCAGGGAAAATAACATTACTTCATTGTCGGTAACTTTATATTTATAGAGCACATTTTCACATTTATGTTGAAATGCCAGTAATAATTTCGTCTGAAATACCGGTCTTGGTTGGGGTGACAATATAATACGAATTACTAGCGTTGTGTGGACGACTCTTCATTCATTTTCTTTTTTTCCGGTTACGGACGTTTTTTTACTGTCACATTCAGGAGCTCTGCACTATTCATTTCGAAATATTACTAATGATTTATACATGGAAGAACCCTGGAGACACTAAAAGGTATCAGATGGATTATATAATGGTAAGACAGAGATTTAGGAACCAGGTTTTAAATT
Source organism: Schistocerca cancellata (assembly GCF_023864275.1). NCBI lineage: Eukaryota > Metazoa > Arthropoda > Insecta > Orthoptera > Acrididae > Schistocerca > Schistocerca cancellata. Next base: position 981,706,482 of record NC_064626.1, on the reverse strand, counting down.
GTAAGACATTTCCAGGGGCAGATGTGGACTCTGACCACAATCTATTGGTTATGACCTGTAGATTAAAACTGAAGAAACTGCAAAAAGGTGGGAATTTAAGGAGATGGGACCTGGATAAACTGAAAGAACCAGAGGTTGTACAGAGTTTCAGGGAGAGCATAAGGGAACAATTGACAGGAATGGGGGAAAGAAATACAGTAGAAGAAGAATGGGTAGCTTTGAGGGATGAAGTAGTGAAGGCAGCAGAGGATCAAGTAGGTAAAAAGACGAGGGCTAGCAGAAGTCCTTGGGTAACAGAAGAAATATTGAATTTAATTGATGAAAGGAGAAAATATAAAAATGCAGTAAATGAAGCAGGCAAAAAGGAATACAAACGTCTCAAAAATGAGATCGACAGGAAGTGCAAAATGGCTAAGCAGGGATGGCTAGAGGACAAATGTAAGGATGTAGAGGCTTATCTCACTAGGGGTAAGATAGATACTGCCTACAGGAAAATTAAAGATACCTTTGGAGATAAGAGAAACACTTGTATGAACATCAAGAGCTCAGATGGAAACCCAGTTCTAAGCAAAGAAGGGAAAGCAGAAAGGTGGAAGGAGTATATAGAGGGTCTATACAAGGGCGATGCACTTGAGGACAATATTATGGAAATGGAAGAGGGTGTAGATGAAGATGAAATGGGAGATACGATACTGCGTAAAGAGTTTGACAGAGCACTGAGAGCCCTGGTTCGAAACAAGGCCCCCGGAGTAGACAACATTCCATTGGAACTACTGACGGCCTTGGGAGAGCCAGTCCTGACAAAACTCTACCATCTCGTGAGCAAGATGTATGAAACAGGCGAAATACCCACAGACTTCAAGAAGAATATAATAATTCCAATCCCAAAGAAAGCAGGTGTTGACAGATGTGAAAATTACCGAACAATCAGTTTAATAAGCCACAGCTGCAAAATACTAACACGAATTCTTTACAGACGAATGGAAAAACTAGTAGAAGCCGACCTCGGGGAAGATCAGTTTGGATTCCGTAGAAATACTGGAACACGTGAGGCAATACTGACCTTACGACTTATCTTAGAAGAAAGATTAAGGAAAGGCAAACCTACGTTTCTAGCATTTGTAGACTTAGAGAAAGCTTTTGACAATGTTGACTGGAATACTCTCTTTCAAATTCTGAAGGTGGCAGGGGTAAAATACAGGGAGCGAATGGCTATTTACAATTTGTACAGAAACCAGATGGCAGTTATAAGAGTCGAGGGACATGAAAGGGAAGCAGTGGTTGGGAAGGGAGTAAGACAGGGTTGTAGCCTCTCCCCGATGTTATTCAATCTGTATATTGAGCAAGCAGTAAAGGAAACAAAAGAAAAATTCGGGGTAGGTATTAAAATCCATGGAGAAGAAATAAAAACTTTGAGGTTCGCCGATGACATTGTAATTCTGTCAGAGACAGCAAAGGACTTGGAAGAGCAGTTGAACGGAATGGATGGTGTCTTGAAGGGAGGATATAAGATGAACATCAACAGAAACAAAACGAGAATAATGGAATGTAGTCGAATTAAGTCGGGTGATGTTGAGGGTATTAGATTAGGAAATGAGACACTTAAAGTAGTAAAGGAGTTTTGCTATTTGGGGAGCAAAATAACTGATGATGGTCGAAGTAGAGAGGATATAAAATGTAGACTGGCAATGGCAAGGAAAGCGTTTCTGAAGAAGAGAAATTTGTTAACATCGAGTATAGATTTAAGTGTCAGGAAGTCATTTCTGAAAGTATTTGTATGGAGTGTACCCATGTATGGAAGTGAAACATGGACGGTAAATAGTTTGGACAAGAAGAGAATAGAAGCTTTCGAAATGTGGTGCTACAGAAGAATGCTGAAGATTAGATGGGTAGATCACATAACTAATGAGGAAGTGTTGAACAGGATTGGGGAGAAGAGAAGTTTGTGGCACAACTTGACCAGAAGAAGGGATCGGTTGGTAGGACATGTTCTGAGGCATCAAGGGATCACCAATTTGGTATTGGAGGGCAGCGTGGAGGGTAAAAATCGTAGGGGGAGACCAAGAGTTGAATACACTAAGCAGATTCAGAAGGATGTAGGTTGCAGTAGGTACTGGGAGATGAAGAAGCTTGCACAGGATAGAGTAGCATGGAGAGCTGCATCAAACCAGTCTCAGGACTGAAGACCACAACAACAACAACTAATGATTTCGTCTCAAAGGTGGTGACGAACTGATCTGTGGCACAGAACGAAGTCTGCTTCCACAGAAGTTGATAATTTAATTTTTCTTTGCTTTCTGTTTACTGGTCTCGGCAGTCTTGCGGCGTGTATTTAACAGAAATGTTAAGGTGTGGCGAAAGCAGAAAACACAAAGTCAGTGCTCAATTACTTATTAGGTGTTGGTGTTCAAAAATGTTTCAAATGGTTCTGAGCATTATGGGACTTAACTGCTGAGGTCATCAGTCCCCTAGAAATTATAGCTACTTAAATCTAACCAACCGAAGGCCATCACACACATCCATGCCCTAAGCGGGATTCGAACCTGCGTTCGTAGCGGTCGCGCGTTTCCAGACTGTAGCGCCTAGAACCACTCTGCTACTTCGGTCGGCCAGGTGTTGGTGTATTTGTCACAGTAGACGACGTTTTTTGTCTTCAAAAATAAAGTTTGACCCCACCGCAGCACTACCTACTTTTATAAATAACGCACACCAAGAATGAGTTATCCGAGAGCGACGGAAACAGGTAGATGTAATGCACATGTACAGGCAAACAAATAATTACAATTTTAAAAAAATGGATTATTTATTCAGGAGAAAGAGATTCACAAACTGAGCAACTAAGTGACGCTTTGGTCCACCTCTAGGCCTTATGTGAGCAGTTATCAGGCTGGGCGTTGACTGATATACATCTTGATTGTGCCCATGAGGGATATCGTGCAAATTTCTGCCCAACTGACGTGCTGCATTGTTACAGTGCCGAACTGGTTGGAGGGCCCCGCCCATAATGCTCCGAATGTACTCATCGAATGTTCTCAACTGGGGAGAGATCCGGTGACTTTGCTGGACAAGATAAGCTTTCGGCAGGCACAAGAGAAGCAGTAAAAATCCCCCTGTACACTGACCGGCATTATCTTGCTAAAATGTCAGCACAGGATAACTAGCCATGAAGGACAAGAAAACGGGGGTAAAATGTCTTCGTTGTACAGCGGATGACAATTAAAGGTGTCTTGCTATGAAGTGAAATAGCACCTCAGACCATGACTCCTGGCTGTCGCGCCGTATGGCGGGTGACAGTCACGTTGGTAATCCACCACTGTCCGTGAAGTATCCAGACACCTCTTCACTAGTCATCGGGGCTCAATTCGAAGCGGGATTCATCACTGAAGATAATTCTAGTCCAGTCAATGAAGTTCCAGGCAGCAGACGTGTCTGGAGACGCCTCGCACGGCAGTGGGATACCTACTTGACTTGGGCCTCCCGCACGGATCTACAATCAGAAGTGTTGGTCTGGTGCTACATTCCATTTCCTTGCAGGACCCCTTTCGTTGTCATCCGTGGCCCTACAATCATCTCGGGATTTTGGAGATCTGACGTGCCAGTTGGACAGAATTGTCGTGATGTTCCTCAGGAAGACATTAAACAAATCTATCAATCAATGCCAAGCCGAATAATTGCTTGCGTTAGGGCAAGAGGGGTATCAATGGATTATTGACTTGGCCAATTTGTGAAGCTGTTTCTGCTGAGTAAATCATTCACCTTTTATGAAATTTTAATCACAGTTTTGTTTGTACATGTGCGTCAGGCCTACAGATTTCGGTCGTATTCGGATAATTCCTTTCTGGTGCGTCAGATTACTTTTTTTTTTAACAGTAGCATCCCAACGAAGTTTTTAGGCTAATACTCCTGTCGTGTTCAGTAGTTCATTTAATAAATACATGACATTTACCGTAATTATAATTGCTACAATCGACAATAAGAACAGCTTTTGGTTTACACTCATTGTTGAGTTTTAGCGATTGTTATAGCTGAAGGTGTAGCAGGTCAACGATCACCACTCGCAGTCAACTGGTAAACAGTGCGGTGAGTGGAAGGTAATATTTTTGTGGTATTTGACAGAATGCAGACGAAGATGAAATTGACACATAACGAAGTTAGAAATTTGCTTGAGAGTTCAGGCAATGAATTTAGTGGTGAACTATCCGAAAGTTCAAGCAGTGAAACTGAAGATGTAGTCATGGAAATTCCAGATCAAGCAGTTTCTGAGAGCAGCGAGTTGGATGAAAGTGAACAGGGTAAAAATTGACTTTTATTACTTTTTGCAGATATTTTGGAGTATATTAGAATGTGTGTCTCGGTAGAGTGTTTAGTTTGCTAGTGTTCGGTTCTGTTTCCATATTTTTATAGATATTCAACCAACAAGAAGACGACCCAGTCCGAAAGCAGAAATTGATCGACTTGAAAAAGACATGGTGGTCCCGTCAGGTATGATATGGAAGAGAAGCCCTTACGTAAATCAAAGGAGGAGGTCTGTTGCTAATGTAATGAGAACCCCGAAAGGAACTAAGCCAGGGATAAAACCTGATACACCAGGTAAAGCTTTTCTCATGTACTTCGATGATAACATCCTGGGTAACATTTTGATGTTACCAATAAAAACGTTGGAAATGTTAGGGAATCATCTGAAGATATCTTCATAAAAATGCGAAAGCATTTGAAAGGGAAGAAATTGTGTCAGCAATTGGAATTCTATTGAACTGTGGAGTCCATAGACAGAACAAGGACAGTTTACGTGATATATTTAGTAAAGAAAACTTTTCGATGTACCGAGCTTCATTTTCGGAGCATAGACTGAGGCTCATACTGAAGTGCTTGCGTTTGGATGATGCTCTAACTCGAGCAGCTACAAAACAGACCGACAAATTTGCTCCTATCACGGACATATGGAACATGATAGTTAGTAAATTTCCTGAGTTTTATAATCCTAGTGAGTCAGTCACAGTGGGTGAAGAACTTGTGAGCTTCCATGGGTGATGCCCATTCCAACAAAACCAGGAAAATATGTAATAGAAGTGAACCTGTTATATGATTCAGATACGAAATACTGCTTCGCTGCGGATCCCTATGCTGGAAAGCACGCTAATGAGAAGACCCATAACAGTGGCCCTGAAATAGTTAGATTGATTGAAATGTCTAACTTGAAACAATCTGGAAGAAATGTTACCATGGACAGAAGGTTCACTACCGTTCCACTCACATCTAAGCTTTTGAAAGAGAAAATAACTACAATTGGCACTATTCGAAATGACAAACGCGATGTTCCTATAGAGCTCCGTCCTGTTTCTCTAAAAAAAGCTACACCGGGAACAATCCGATTTGCCTTTAGTGACGATGCCACTTTAGTCAGTTACGTGCCTAAGAAAGGAAAAGTTGTTACAGTATTGTCAACCCAACATCATGATATGAATGTGACGGAACAGAAGCCAGACATCATCCTATTCTACAACTGTACAAAGTCAGGAGTGGATACGTTCGATAAGTGTGTAAGAACGTACAGCTGCCGTCGAGCAACGCGTCGATGGCCAATGGCGGTGTTTTTCAACTTGATTGACATTGCAGCATAGAATTCATATGTTGTATTTCAAGTTACACACATAGAATGCACAAAGAATTACCCGACAAAGAGTTCTGGAAGAAAGAAGTACCTGAAAGATCTTTCTGGTGAACTTTGTGACCTCAACATGAGAAGACGCGCTCAAAATGCTGTAGGCCTACACTCAAAACACACTATAGCGTTATCACCTTTTGGGTATGAGTGTAATCAAAATCAATGTGCTGTGAGCAGAGGAAACAACGTTACGGAACCGCGACGGAAAGTAACACGTGCAGCTGTGCATAATCTGCCAAAGAAAGGACGCTGTTACTTATGCGCCAGAAGCAACAACCGTAAATACATGAAGGCTTGCACTTCTTGCAGGAAGTATATATGCCCTGCACACACCAAGAAAGAAGAAGTAGTTCGTATTGTAAAGTGTTCTGAATGTGAGTCTTGATAGAAGTAAAACAACTATTTATTTTTTACTAAAAAGTCCCAGAAACACTTTCCCAGTAATAATAATCAACATTTTAATCTTTTAATCTGCCAAAATTATGGAAATACGTAAGTAATGTGATTTATCCCAGATAGAGAATGTGTGATGGTAGCGGGGTCAGTCGCTGGCCACTCCCATTGGCGTTGGTCAGTGCAATATACAGCATTGGTATGCAACTGTTAAAGAACGTAGTTCTCCCGTGATCGAAAAGGAAAAGTTTGGTTTCGTAATTAGCTATACAGTGGGTTACCCCGCTCTCATAACTTTCCATGATCGCTTGTTGCAGGCGTTGCGAAGAAACTCTTCACGACAAGACCGTGGACGGCTCGTCGTAAAGTTCTGCGGCTCGGCCGTCGTTTCAGAGACAGTCTGTATCGTTGCAGAGCTGGCTGGCTGGGTCGGAGGCTAGCCCGGCGGACCGCGGCGCCGGCTGCCGGACGGACGGGGGGTCCTCGCCTGCCCGGGCCGGTCCTGCCGTGACCGGCCGCCATAGATCAGCCGCGGCCACGGCCACGGCACTCGCCGTCTGAGGAACTAATTAGGCCGAGATTTATCGCCGATATTAAATTAGGGACTAACATGCTGTGAATGAAATTAGAGCCGCACATGCCATCGCCGGATTTATAGGCGTGCACCGACCGTGACTTGCGCTGCGTTTAACGCGATCGATCAGTGGCTGCTAGGCCAGAAGCCAATTTCGAACGTGACGTCAAAATATCTCCCTCTTTCAGAGGCACTGTAGAAACTGCCATTGACTGAGCAAGGCTTTGTCTACGATAGCAAAACGCCACGCCTGCGCGTACGCTGGTGATAACCTTTAGACTATCGGCGACGTTGTTCGAAATCATAAAAAAATTGGTCGAGTTATACATCAAAGGAGCCTTAATAATAACCTCATTTTACCGTAGACGATTTTACTTTTTTTATATTCCGTAACTTACATTTTTATTCCAATGACCATAAAAAGGGTTTTGCCAATAGTTCGCAATGCTTACGACTGGCACTTTTCCTGACGCCTTGACTTCTGGGTTGTTGGTGCAAGGGATATAAAATTTAGCTGTTTTACTCCGTTTGACTATTTTAACGACGTATTTTGACTTGCTATTTTTATGTCATCATTTTATCTATTTTTTCAGCTTTATATAGTGGAACCTAAATGTACTTTTGGTTTCATGAGATAGCGATGCTCTGCATATATGTGACCTAATTTATTAGTCTTATGTAGATTTTGTATTTCGTGAATGTGCCTTACGCCAGTCATGCGCGCTAATTGGGCACCTATTGTCACACTAATCGCGCTTTTTGCATCTTGATCCGTTACAATAATATCTGTGCGTTATACTAATGGACAATGTGCCATCTTTGGCTCATACCACGTTCATTTTGTAAGCGTGGCCCTAATTTGTACTCTTACGGCGGAGTCAGCTGGTGTGTTCAAGATAACATGCGATAGTATATCAAATTTGTCCACCATCTTCTTGTAACATCTTGATAATACACTGACGGTTTTCTTTTCTTTTAAGTAGGTCCACCTTGCATTTTATATGTTTTATGATAGATGGATTATATATCCAGTTACTGTTGCTTCCATTTTCCGTTTTATAAGGCTTTATGGCTGATAATGTTCATATCCGGCTACTTTTACGTATGTTTCTATTACTTTCAATTTAATTTATCTGCGTAGTCGTTCTAGATAAGACCATCGCCTATCTTCTATTTGTTACTACATTAATTGATTGATTTATTGTATTTATAGACAATCTGATGACGACCCAAAATGGTGAAACGCGTCATATATGTTAAATATTTTCGTAACCAATACTATTTTTATTTTGAAATAACTCGAAACTGGTTGCTGTATTACTCTACCACAATTAAATGGGATAATTTTTGCGATAGATATTTGTCAATCCTACAAAGACATAATATTAAAACCAAAGCTCTGCCTTCTGGCGCTGATGACCCAATCAGGACCGACCGACCGCCGTGTCACACACTGTCAGTGGCGCCACAGGATGCGGTATGTAGGGCCGTGGGTCTCAGCACACCGCTATCCGTTGTTTACTTGTTTGACCGTGGAACTGCTACTTCTCACTGAAGTGGCTCCTCAGTTGGCATCACGAGGCTCAGTGCATCCCTTTCCAGTCCTCCCACCAAGGAAAGATCCCTGGTAGTCCCGAGAATCGAATCAGCATCATAGTTTATGACAATCCTGTTGCACAAACTACGTATTTCATTAGTCTTTAATGGCCCTGGACAATATGAAAGCTATTATGATACTGAACTATTAACAGCAACTGGTAAAATTATTTCAGATTTATTTACCACATTTGTTCCTGTTTTCCTTTGTTAATTACGTACTTCTGAAACTTTCTGACTGCTGCACTGAAATTGGGGACGCCAAAACGATGTTCTTCTTTGCCAGTGTAAGTAAAAAGTATATCCCTCAGTAATTTATGTTCTAAGAATAACACCGGCACGCTTTAATTGTTACTTTCTCAATTTCATTATGGTCGATTAAGAAATGAGGAAAATTTCGTTATTTAGACTGTCCTCTAAGCTTTCAAAGTTATTGCTTTAAGTTGACGGTTGGAATACTGAAATTCGGATTTTACCCAAGTGACCACACGCGCATCCATGTAATTATCCACTGTCTGGTGCCGTGAACTGTGTCATAAGAACGACGAACTTTGTCCTTCTTACATTTTAAAACTGTAGTCGTATATTAAACACCCTCTAGTTATTTCTAGAGCTTCAACTGGTTCTCAAAGCGAGAGTAAAATTATTTACAATGTTGATGCGTTACTCAAGAACCTCAATAATTACGACAAGAAGGAAAATATTGTTACACATTTTTTCTGTTATAGTTGCTAAACAGTGAAAATGATTTCGTTGCAAGTTACTTATGTACCTCCCGCCTCCCGGACGCCGTTGGATAAGCAGCAGCCAGCAGCAACTCGTATTCTTAGCTCACTTATTCGTTTTATAGTTTAATTCTTAATTTCTTTGAGTGGTTTTGGGTAATTGCATAATTTAATTCACAAATTTCGGGCGTATTATAGTATTTGAGAGTTGTAGCATCACGTTTTAGTACTCGCATAGTGTAAATTCGCGAAGTCGTCAGTCAACCGTTTGTTTTGAACGGCTTGTGAGATAAAAGAGAGGGAAAAAAATTGTTAGGGATGGAACTGGCTACCGTCCGCAAACAGCTGGAGGCTGTATTGACCGTGGTCGACAGGCTCCAGGCTATTGTCCTGTGCCATGGTGACATTGGGACACTCGAGGCGAGCGCTTTGGCGCCTCTGGAACCTGTACCATCACCTGGGATCTCTGATGCCACGGCGCCCTCGGATTCGGACGTCCCTGACGGTCGACACTTGCCTGACGGTGATTGGCACACCGTGGCGGGGCCGTGAATCCCTGGGCGAAAGTCGAAAGTTGGTGCTGGGCGCAAGGCTGTACCCCCACGCCTCTGCAACAGATTTGAGGTACTGCCCACTGCTGGAAGTACTTCTTAGCCAGCAAGGGCGGCCTCACCTGTTGCGGCAGTGGCCGGTCTTCCTTAGAGGTCCTGCCAAGCGCAGAGGGTGAGACTGCTTCTCATTGGGAGCCCCAATGCTAGGCGGGTGATAGGCCCCCTTAGGGATGTGGCAGCTAAGGATGGGAAGAAAACCAATGTCCACTTCGTATGCATACCGGGGGGGAGTCATCCGAGATGTGGAAAGGGTCCTTCCGGATGCCATGACTGGTACAGGGTGCAGCCAACTACTGGTGGTGGCTCATGTCGGCACTAATGACGTGTGTCGCAATGGATCTGAAGAGATTCTCTCTGGTTTCCGGTGGCTACCTGAGTTGGTGAAGACTGCCAGTCTTGCTAGCGGGATGAAGGCAGCGCTCACCATCTGCAGCATCGTCGACAGGTCGATTGCGGACCTTTGGTACTGAGCCAAGTGTAGGGTCTGAATCAGAGGGAATCGTGTAGATTGCAGATTCCTCGACTTGCGCCAATGGATGGTGAGGTTACGGGTTCCGCTAAATGGGTCAGATGTCCACTACACACAGGAGGCGGCGACACGGGTAGCAGGGGCTGTGTGGCGTGGCCTGGACGGTTTTTTAGGTTAGACAGTATCGGGAACGATCAAAAACGGCTCCAGTCTCAAAGGGTACAGGGCAATGAAACGACGAGAATCGACCAAGCAACAGTCGGTATTGTAGTCGTAAATTGTCGTAGCTGTGTTGCAAAAGTACCAGAGCTTCATGAGCTGATAGAAAGCACTGAAGCTAAAATCGTTATAGGAGCAGAAAGTTGGCTAAAGCCGGAGATAAATTCTGCCGAAATTTTTGCAGAGGCGCAAACCGTGTTCAGAAAGGATAGATTAAATAAAGTAGGTGAAGGTGTGTTTGTGTCTGTTGTCAGTAGTTTATCTTGCAGTGAAGTTGAAATAGATAGTTTCTACGAGGCTCCTTCTGCCGAACCCCCGACTCAGATGATACAATAGCTCAACGGTTCAAAGAAACTTGAATTTCATTTCTGGCGAGGTTTTAAAAATTAAATACACATTTTTCAATCATAATATCTAAACAGCTGTGATATCCTCAACTCCAGACTCTGAAGATGGTTGACTCCAGATGGTTGACTCTGAAGATTACAACTTTAGATGGAATAGGTACCAATTTTCCAAAAGTTAAAGAGTGTTGATAGTGCGATAAACACTGACATGAGTAAGAATAACTTAGATGACGTTCTCTGGAACCATGCCAAGAAAGAAGAAATATTAAGTGGACAACGAGTTCATGGGAAAATATTTGATAGTTATGCCAGTTGGAAGAAGAAATAGGTATTACTATCGTCGAAGACATCTCAGTGAGAGAATACCAATTTGCGAAACTATTACAGCACTTGAGCGTCGAAGTATGTCGACATTGATGACTACGATTCTCTACAGTAAGAGTATCTCATTAATGTGGTGTCTGTCGTCCCTTGTACCTCTCCAAGATTTCTATTAATTTAAAATATATCGTGTCGTACAAGTGTTGTTTACTTTCAGATAGCTGCAAGAAATTTATTTATGAAATTACCTCTAAGTGAGAAAAGATGCATTTGATTCATATCTACAAACCAACAAAACTTTTCAGCAACAGTGATACAGAAATCTGGAAATCTGTGTTGCAGTACTTTGTCATACGATCTTGTGCACCTATATAGACTGAAGCTTTTTCTCATCGTGTTGCGCGTACATCTGAATGTGTATTTTTATGATGTCTTCAACACTGACACATGGCTTTCAGTTAGTATGACGGTTGTTTCTTATGTGTTTAACGTTTGTAAATGTGTCTGTAGTCTAGCATTTCTCATGTTGTTAGCACAAGGGAAACAGAGAAAATAAATCCCATCGCCAGAATGTAGTCTATGCCTACCCAAGAGCACTGGCTGTTTCAATCACCCAAACGTCCTCGTACTACGAATGACTCCGTGAGAAGTTCTGATTATTCAAAGTGTACATCGATTACTCCCCTTCCCGCTTCTCCTTGTTCTTTCCTGACACTACCTCAGAGCTACAGATGTCTATCCAGAACAAGTGACAATCGAATAATTTGAAATTATAATCTAGAACACTAGGTAACAGCTAAGAAAACCTTATGTATTCTTACTTAAGTCCAAATCATTTTTGTGGAATGAGTCAGATAGTCATTTCAGACTTACAGGGCCGGCCGGGTTGGCCGAGCGGTTCTAGGCGAGACAGTCTGGAGCCGCGCGACCGCTACGGTCGCAGGTTCCAATCCTGCCTCGGGCATGGATGTGTGTGATGTCCTTAGGTTAGTTGGGTTTAAGTAGTTCTAAGTTCTAGGGGACTGATGACCTCAGAAGTTACGTCCCACAGTGCTCAGAGCCATTTGAACTAGACTTACGAGGAAAGTTTTTACTCCCAGGAAGATACAGTATTGACCATGAATATTGCAACATCCAGAAGGATGCCAACTAACGAAATTATATTTAATTTGCATATACAGTACCGAGGAAGAATACGTGAATAAGTGTGTACCTCATTTGTTGTAAGCAAGCTGCTGACGTTACCTGCATCAGGCTTACATCACATGTAGCGGCCGACTATTGGTGGTCTATGAGCAGATGCTTTCAGTGGGTGAGATATCTGTACAATATGGTAGCCAGAACAAGGGTAGTACAGCCTCTGCATCGAACAAGCTCAAAACAGCACCGACAACACTAGGTTTTCCGTTATCTTGTTGAAAGATGATGCCACGGATACCTCGAAGATAGGGCGCTGCCACCGGCCTTAAAACCCCTGTAGTGTTACTGCTACTGTCAGAATTAGCGGCTAATCAAGCCGTAGGTATCCTGTTGTGCACCGAATTGTATCTTTTACCATCATGCAACGTGCTGGGTCCTTAAGACGACTGCGAATGAAATCTGGCAACGTTAATTGTGCTAGAATCCTCCACACACGAATACGTTCGACTTGGTGGTCTACACATCGTGACACAGTCCGTGTTGACACCTGCTTTCTGCAAATAAACTAACGTCCATAGTCAAGCTACGTGAGGCGACTGTACGAACCTGTGCCGCGCGGGATTAGCTGAGCGGTCTTAGGCGCTGCAGTCATGGACTCTGCGGCTGTTCCCGGCGGAGGTTCGATTCCTCCCTCGGGCATGGGTGTGTGTTTGTCCTTATGATAATTTAGGTTAAGTAGTATGTAAGCTTAGGGACTGATGAACTTAGTAGATATGTACCATAAGATTTGACACACATTAGAACATTTTTGTACGAACCTATATTGTCAAGTGAATAAAAGGTCTCCCCTCCAGTGAAATATTAGCGTGGGACTGTTTTCGTCCAGAACCCATTATTTCCAGTATTTCCTTCCCACTCATGGATCCCGACCTATACGAGCTACAATGTTGCGGTACGACAAATTGCAGTCTGGACAGGCAACGAACTGTCGCTGTCGAAATCTAACACTTGCTCGTACACTGTTTTCCTTCCTACATAAAGCATAGCACGCGAACCAACTCCCTCATTCGATTTCTAATTGAGAAATTTACTGTGTCAGTGTTTCTTTACATACTATACTACTTACATAGCTACTTCCTACGATTGCTCTGAAAGGCTAATCAATTGAATATCCAAGAATGAAGTACTTCTCGTTCAAATTTGACATTTACTGCATGTCCCCTCAATGGTTCAAAAATGGTTCAAATGGCTCTGAGCACTATGGGACACATCTGAGGTCATCAGTCCCTTAGATCTTAGAACTACTTAAACCTAACTAACCTAAGGACATCACACACATCCATGCCCGAGGCAGGATCCGAACCTGCGACCGCACCCTCAATGGTGTTGAAATGTTAATGGCTATTAGTGTATTGTAAAACAGACCCATGCTTCATACAGGGAAGAAAATCATAGGTCACTGCGCTACAAACAGTGCTCCTTAAGTAACAGTTACATGCAGATCACCATGCCTTACCCGTGGCGGGGCAACCAGAGACCTCCATTCGCAGGCAGACGGTCCTGCGGTGGACGCTGTAAGGCAACACCCTCAGCTGGCTGGCGAAGATGGCGGGCAGCAGGCGGTGCGTCACGACCGTGGCTGTGTCGCTGTTTCCGCTCAGGATCTGCGGGCAAATGTCATCCATATGAATGATGAACTACAGTAGTTGCTTTAACAGATTCAGACAGAACACTAAAAAATAATGAGTAGTCTCACTTTTCCGGGGCCTATTTTGGGGGCAAAGAGTTACTCTCTTCGCCTAAATTTGACATGGAATACCTTCAATTTTAATACAAATCTGATCGAGATATATTTGTTGAGTCTAGTTTCTGTGATTGCACCCATGTTTTTTTTATCATTTAAACATGTAGGGTATAATGGATATAAGTGCACATGTTTCTATTGGTGAGTGAGGAAAGTATACTGAACAACGTTCGATCAGTGTTTGTGTCATTTGCAGAATAATAGCCGCGCGGAGTGGCCTCGTGGTTCGAGGCGCCATGTTACGGATTGCGCCGCCTCTCCCGCCGGAGGTTCGAGCCCTTCCTCGGGAATAGGTGGTGTTAGTTTAAGTACTGTTTAAGTCTAGGGATCGATGACCTCAGCAGTTTGGTTCCTAAGCAATGCACACACACATTTTATGCAGACTAATAACACAGTCCAACGATGGAAAAACTCTTTTGCTGAAAATACCTTATTCTTATGTTTTTTGGGTGGTAAATCAAAATACGATACTTCAAAAACTGTATCACCCACCATTTCTTCACATTTTACAGTTAAACTTATTAAATTAAGCGATTTTTGAAAGAATTTAACAGTTTTATATAGTTAAAATAATTTAAAAAGAAGATGTAATGAATCTAGTTGACGTTGGTAGCACTGCTGAAAAACATTTGCTGGCAAAACAAAAGGTCGATGCTATTTTTGTGTTAACAGATGGTGTTTTCTTTACTTTCTACCTAACCTCTCTTTCCAATTTTCTGTACATGTGTTCAGTACAATGTGTAATCGTGGTTGTAAAAACTCTTCTGACATTTTTTGTTATATTTGTGGTGAATTTGTGATTAAAAGAACCAAAGAAACATTACAGACTTCGTGAAAAAGATCTATCATACTTTGGATCTGATCTTGGTGATCAAGATAAAACTTGGGCGCCGCATAAGGTATGTTACGTGTGTGTTGAATATCTGAGAAAATGGTCCAAAAAGGAGAAAAAAGGGCTTTAGATTTGCTGCTCCTATGATATGGAGGGGGCCACTGCTACTTTTACAGTGTTGGTATTACTGGTCATAATTCGAAAAACCAAAAGGTAATAAGCTACCCTAACCTTCCGTCCGCCATCCGACCAGTACGGCATGGTGTATATTTGCCGATTCCTCAAGCACCAGATGATTTAAATTGTATTACTACAGAAGTATTTTCCGATGTACAATGTGATTTAGGCGAACAAGATAATGATGAATTCCGCAGTAATACAGAAGGTCTAGAGCCCAAATTGTTTACTCAGACAGAGCTTAACGATTTGGTTAGGGATCTGGGTTTAACGAAAGAAAGGGCTGAATTGCTTGGTTCTAGATTAAAAGAAAAGAACTTATTGGTAGTTGGAACCAGCATATACATGTATAGAAAGAGAGAGCAGCATGTTTCCAAGTTTTTTTCCAACAAGAAGGTGATTTAGTGTGCAGGTCAGACATTCCCGGTCTGAGTTTGTTATTAAATATAAAAAGAAAGACTAGAGGCTGTTTATTGATTCATCCAAAACTAGTTTAAAGTCTGTTTTATTACACAATGGTGACATGTATGCATCAATACCTGTTGGACGTTCAGTACATATGAAAGAAAGCTATGAAAACGTAGAAATAGTGCTAAATAAAATACGCTATTCTACTCATGATTGGATGATATGTGGCGATCTAAAAGTAATATGCCTGCTACTTGATCAGCAAGGTGGCTTTACCAAATTTCCATGTTTCTTGTGTGAATGGGACAGTAGGGCTAGGTATCAACACTGATGAAGAAATAACTGGTCTGTGATGGAGTCTTTAAAACCTGGTGGAAAGAACATTCTACGCCAAAACATTATAGATCCAAAAAACGTACTCCCACCACCTCTACATATAATGTTAGGCCTAATTAAATAGTTTGTAAAGGCTTTGTCTAAAGATGGACGATGTTTTAAGTATTTGCCAAAATTTTTCACACCTTTCAGAAGCTAAACTAAAATAAGGCGTTTTTGTCGGACATGACATTAGAAAATTGATGTTTGATGTTAATTTTGAATCCACAAGGACCTTAAATGAGAGTTAAGCATGGGTATCATTCAAGCAAGTCATTACAAAATTCTTAGGACACGAAAAAGACCCAGAATATGTTTCTATTATAACTACAGTGTTATGGAAGTTTAAAACTTTTAATGAACCTGGAAGTTCACTTTATGAACAATCACCTCGATTACTTGCCGGACAATATGGGAGATGTTAGTGAGGAGCAAGGAGAGCGTTTTCACCAGAACATTAAAGTGATATAAAAAGGCTACCAAGGCCGCTGGAAGACCAAATGCTGGGGGACTACTGTTGGTCACTTCACCGAGAACTTCAGCAAGTGACTCATCAATGAAAAAGCTGCAAAGAAAAAAGAGAAAGAAAATACAAACCAATTCCAGCTGACATGTGAAATCTCTATTGCCCCATATCATTGTTTTAAGTAGCTTACTGTAAATACAAACCATGCTTACGTTGTATCAAAGCGTTTCATTAATTTCCCCGTTTACCGTAAAGCATAGAATTTTTACACTATATAATAAAAAGCATATTGCTCGAAAACTATGGGTGATACAAAAACACTAATGTAAGATTTAGATTCAGCTCATAATAATGTATAAAGATCAGCTATCAAAGTAAAAAAAGTTTTTTAAAAAAAATTCCCGTTGGCCTTTATAATTACAGCTACTACAAGTCGTATGTTTTTAGGTAGGGTGGTACATCCACGTTGTATGTGGCCAGAGTGAGCATTAACGTTTATTTTCCCCTGGGAAAGACGTCTGGTGTTGATGTGTGAACCAATGGACGCAAAACGTCTAAGTCTACACTAACAGGTGCAGTTACGACCATGCAGAAAACATCAGGTCGTAAAATGTTGTGATATTTCTGTGGGAAGACTGTCCGACGCAGGGGAAAAACAACCAACGCACTAAAGTTTGTACATATTAAGGCACAACATATAAAAATATCTGCGTTATATGCTGTATACATGCCCGACAGCTTGTGGCACACAGTTTGTCAGACTAAGGTGCCGTGGCATCGTATCAAATTTCAGCAGCTGTCTAGATCCAGCGTTTAAGTGCAACACGCAACTAATAGTCAGTGATCGAAGCTGGAATTCGAAAGAGCCCCTGCTACAGTCAGTACGTCTGATGAAAGATGAACCTTTCGGGGTGGTTCGCACCACTTCTTTCATTTCTGTGGCGCCAGCCACAAATCACCAGAGATGCCATAGTTCTTCGTCCAGCTGTAGGTACAGTTTATCCTCATTGTGCACTATCTGAACAAACTAACTGAGAAGATCGTGTGTAGATTGCCATATCGTGTGAGTGGTGGCACCATTTCATTTTGTGTAGACATCCATCGCTGTAGAATAGCCGCATATGTGCCCGACAGGTTTTCTGTTGACAAGCACTATAAATCGCCTCATGTGGAGGTCGCCGTACTTGTTCCCTGCGATGTATGTACCAACGGATCCCGCAAATCTTTAGTCCACACTACATTCCTCCATGAGTTCAGCATCGTGTTCCTTCGTCTCAGCTGTTCTCTCTGCCTCATGACGCACGGTATGGGTAGATTCACTTGCTAGGCACCTGCTTCTAACAGCAAAAGGAAGGAGTTTCTTAATTGTGTGGCTACTCTGACTGCAGTTAACCGGTACTGAATTTATAAGCACTGTGGCGCATCGTTGTTACTAACCGTGTAAGATGGCGGTGACGTCTGTCGTCAACACATTGTTTCCCAAGCAGATGACGTTCGGTACTTATGGTGGATTCCTTCCTTACACGGTTGTATTGAAATGCCATATGCTTGGATGACATCTTAGAACACCGATAACATGGCTATCATCGAATGCGCTGAACTCACGCATTAAACATCCTGCCCGAGGCAGTAGGAGTTCTGTCAAAATTTCAGGCGGATGACACGCCGAATTATTCCATTTTTCACTATGACCGTTTTTCACTTCAACAGCTGTAATTTAATCAACTGCTAATGAAGTTCGCCTGACTATGGTAGTGGAATTCTAGATATTGTATGAGAGTTCATGTTCACTATGAAGGTATTCTTGCGTAGCGTTTCTGATTTTAAACGATCCATGGATGCACGTTCCTATTTCACAAACAAAACTGTTTTTAAAGTAGTGAAATCTGAAGATTGCCCGAAAGAAAACAAATTTTTTTTTTTCAGTAGGAAGATGACGGTAACTCTTAGCTGTGACTTATCATAATTGACATTTCGTAAAGGGTGAAATAGTAAGCAATGTTTGTAGAGTAGAAACGGAACTGATTAAGATTAGCACCCTAGAATGTCCTCTCAATCATGGAAATGGACTCAGAAAAGTGCTCTTGAACCAGAAATATGCGACAGCTCACACTACGAGAATGAAACAAAAATAAAAACGTGTGTGATGCGGGCTTCACAGACGTTTTCAAACCATTATATTCCTTAGATCTATCTCGTAGTTTCTTAATCTCAAAAAATAGGCTAAGGAAGATATAATCTGAGACGTCAGTTGCTATGTTCATTTCGAATCAAATATCTTTATTGAAGAAAGAAGCACTGAATAAGCTATATTTGACATATGGTGAGCACCCCAAGTCCTCTATAACCACCTTTTTTTGCGAGCACGCAGCAGCACGGCTGTGAAACGTTGTCACGAGTAGCAGGGGCATTAGCTTCATTGCGTGCATCGTGAGGATGATATAAAAAAAAAAAAATAGAAAATCGCACAATCTAAAACATGTGATATATGCAGATGGAACGGAAAGTGTCTGAGCAATACCTTCGTTATCTGGCTCCCTCTTGGACATCTACTTCATCAAGTTGCACAAACTTGCCCATGCAGGCAGTGCCCTGTCTGGATTGACTCTTGTTACCCTAGCTCCTCCTTCTAATTGGGCCTATTAAATCGATATAAGAAAACAGTCCCAGTGAACTGCATGGAGCAATAGTAAGCAGTCATACACAACGGACAAAGGGAGCTCCGGTGACTAGCTCGAAGAAACAAGGGAAATCTTAATATCATAAATAGTAATAGGTAACATATCTACTAGATGCACAGCGATACATACTACAGAAATAATGGGTGTATGTGTGTGTGTGTGTGTGTGTGTGTGTGTGTGTGTGTGTGTGTGCGCGCGTCTGTGTGTACGTGTGTGTGTGTGTGTGTCTGCGTGTGTGTTCCATACATGCTCCAAAGCCACAGTACCGATTTCAAACGAACGTCGGTCGCATATCCTTTAATGTCAGGCGGTGGGGTAAGAATCACCTATCACAGCTGAGGAGTATGACATCATCAACAATGATGTGCGTGAAAAACTGCTGCATCATGCACGCCGTTTAAATTTATCACTTCTCTGCTACCAGTTCTATTCGCAACCAATTTGCAGGTAGTATCCACGTATGCCGCTGAACGATACCTACAAAATTATATCATTGTATGACACACAGAACAGGAGGGATGATGTAGTCAACACCGAGATGCGTGAAAAAATGTCGCGTTATGCATGAGGTTTAAATTTATTACTTCTTTGCTACTGACTCTGTTCATTACATGTTTCGCAGACAGTGTCCAGAGAAGCAGCTGAATGTAACTACACTGTACAACATTTGTTTCGAGGGATATGACGCCATAATCACTCACATGTGCGAAAAAATTCCGCATCATGGATGAAGGTTTATATATTTATCTTTTACTATTACGACACCCTTATAGCAGACTTTGAAGAGGCGTTACAATAGACTCGTTTAAAATCTCGTGTTGTAAACACACGAAGCAACTGCATCTAGTGCAAAGAAGCTGTTTCACAATTTTAAAGACGTTTTCTCGAGTACATGGAAATGAAATTTTTTCGACATTTCACTACAAACACACTTATTTTTTTGTTTTCATTTCAAATAGAAGATTGGCAAAAATGAATACCCAGGCAATGCCATGTTTGACTACTAGTGTAATAATACAATTAAAAGAAGGGACAGTTCACATGCAGAAAGGGTTTGAGGCAGTGACGAAAGACCAAAAACGTTTGAAAGTACTTTTCAAATGGCGAGTATTAATTCAATAATCAACGTCCCGGCAGATGGAATGTCTACTTAATTAACAAACTAGACAGTAATGCGGCCAATGTCAAAGAACGCAGAGTATGTAGCTGCAGCAAAGAAGTCGTATCCTGCAGTGAGCTTATATCAATTAACATTAAAGAAATTCAAAATGATCATCCTAAAAAGGTGTCACAGAGGTGAGACGCGTTATGAACATGCAACAGCAATTTGGCATATTGAGAGAGGACAAGATACTCTCTCACCTCTTTTTCGTACACGGAAAATTATTAAAGATTTTATTACAATATGACGCACCTTGAGCGAGACTCTTGAAAGTTAAAGACCTGAGCAGAAGTTGATGGAGCCTGGTAGGGCGCTAAAAGATTGAGGTATTTTTATGGTTCTTAGCTAGTAGGAACGGGATGTTGGGAGTAGGAAACAATTGGTGATGAGCCCATACCCCAATAAATCTTGCCAGACAGGCTCACCGCCAAAAAGGGTAGACAGAGCAGTCCCTTCTCGAGACAATCTCCAGCAGTACAATACCGCTATACCTGCATGGTAGTGGAGATATAGAGGTAGTGTCAGTGTAAAATTCGAGTGAGTGAGAGGAATAAAACTAAACAAAAAACTAACAAAAACACGTGCACGCACAAACAAAAGACACTTGTTGTTGTTGTTGTGGTCTTCAGTCCTGAGACTGGTTTGATGCAGCTCTCCCTGTATTTTACCCCTGCCACCTTTAGAATTTGAAAGAGAGTGTTCCAGTCAAGATTGTCAAAAGTTTTTTCTAAGTCTATAAATGCTAGAAACGTAGGTCTGCCTTTCCTTAATCTTTCTTCTAAGATATGTCGTAAGGTCAGTATTGCCTCAGGTGTTCCAATATTTCTACGGAATCCAAACTGATCTTCCCTGATGCCGGCTTCTACCAGTTTTTCCATTCGTCTGTAAAGAATTCGTATTAGTATTTTGCAGCTGTGACTTATTAAACTGATAGTTCGGTAATTTTCACATCTATCAACACCTGCTTTCTTTGGGATTGGAATTATTATATTCTTCTTGAAGTCTGAGGGTACTTCGCCTGTCTCATACATCTTTCTCACCTGATGGTAGAGTTTTGTCAGGACTGGCTCTCCCAAGGCCGTCAGTAGTTCTAATGGAATGTTGTCTACTCCCGGGGCCTTGTTTCGACTCAGGTCTTTCAGTGCTCTGTCAAACTCTTCACGCAGTATCGTATCTCCCATTTCCTCTTCATCTACATTCTCTTCCATTTCTATAATATTGTCCTAAACACATCGCCCTTGTGTAGACCCTCTATATACTCCTTCCATCTTTCTGCTTTCCCTTCTTTGGTTAGAACTGGGTTTCCATCTGAGCTCTTGATATTCATACATGCGGTTCTCTTTTCTCCAAAAGTCTCTTTAATTTTCCTGTAGGTAGTATCTATCTTACTCCTAGTGATATAGGCCTCTGCATCCTTACATTTGTCCTCTAGCCATGCCTGATTAGCCATTTTGCACTTCCTGTCGATCTCATTTTTGAGACGTTTGTATTCCTTTTTGCCTGCTTCATTTGCTGCATTTTTATATTTTCTCCTTTCATCAATTAATTTCAATATTTCTTCTGTTACCCAAGGGTTTCTACTAGCCCTCGTCTTTTTACCTACTTGATCCTCTGCTGCCTTCACTACTTCATCCCTCAGAGCTACCCGTTCTTCTTCTACTGTACTTCTTTCCCCCACTGCTGTCAATTGTGCCCTTATGCTCTTCCTGAAACTCTGTACAACCTCTGGTTCTTATAGTTTATCCAGGTCCCAATTCCTTAAATTCCCACCTTTTTGCAGTTTCTTCAATTTTAATCTGCAGTTCATAACCAACAGATTGTGGTCAGAGTCCACATCTGCCCCTGGAAATGTTTTACAATTTAAAACCTGGTTCCTAAATCTCTGTCTTACCATTATGTAATCTTTCTGATACCGTTTAGTATCTCCGGAATTCTTCCATGTATACAACAGTCTTTTGTGATTCTTGAACCAAGTGTTAGCTATGATTAAGTTATGCTCTGTGCAAAATTCTACCAGACGGCTTCCTCTTTCATTTCTTAGTCCCAATCCATATTCACCTACTATGTTTCCTTTTCTCCCTTTTCCTACTGTCGAATTGCAGTCACCCATGACTATTAAATTTTCGTCTCCCTTCACTACCTGAATAATTTCTTTTATCTCGTCTTACATTTCTTCAATTTCTTCGTCATCTGCAGAGGTAGTTGGCATATAGACTTGTACTACTGTAGTAGGCGTGGGCTTCGTGTCTCTCTTGGGCACTATAATACGTTCACTCTGCTGTTTGTAGTAGCTTACCCGCACTCCTATATTTTTATTCATTATTAAACCTACTCCTGCATTACCCCTATTTGATTTTGTATTTATAACCCTGTATTCACCTGAACAAAAGTCTTGTTCCTCCTACCACCGAACTTCACTAATTCCCACTATATCTAACTTTAACCTATCCATTTCCCTTTTTAAATTTTCTAACCTACCTGCTTCATTAAGGGATCTGACATTCTACGCTCCGATCCGTAGAATGCCAGTTTTCTTTCTCCTGATAACGACGTCCTCTTGAGTAGTCCCCACCCGGAGATCGGAATGGGGGACTATTTTACCTCCGGAATATTTTACCCAAGAGGACGCCATCATCATTTAACCATACAGTAAAGCAATATGCCCTCGGGAAAAATTACGGCTGTGGTTTCCCCTTGCTTTCAGCCGTTCGCAGTACCACAACAGCAAGGCCGTTTTGGTTATTGTTACAAGGCCAGATCAGTCAATCACTCAGACTGTTGCCCCTGCAACTACTGAAAAGGCTGCTGCATCTCTTCAGGAACCACACGCTTGTCTGGCCCCTCAACAGATACCCCTCCGTTGTGGTTGCACCTACGGTACGGCCATCTGTATCATTGAGGCACGCAAGCCTCCCCACCAACGTCAAGGTCCATGGTTCATGGGTCACTAGTAACTGATGAAAAAGGAAAACAAAAACGGAAAACCAAGTTTAAAGGTTTGCAACTGATTATATGGTATGAAAATAAGTGTATTTCAGGCGAATAAGTGGTGGCGCTCTGGCATTGTTTATGTAACTCGTTCCACAGCTCTCGGCTGTGCCTCCGGCGGCAATGAGCGCGCGCGGCGCGTCGCCGCGCCGTCCGGCCAGAGTCCTCAATGGTGGGATGGATGCCTTCGGTACCTGCGGCAGCTCGCCAGCGGCTGCCTGCCGGGTGGGGGGGATGACGTCAATGTCCTAGGCACGTGACCTTGGAGTCGGATTCAGCTCGTTGCGGTCGGCTGCGCTCTCGGCGCAGCGCAGTTCTGGCCCGCTCTGATCTGCCCTGCGCACCGCGGGCAGGTGGCACCCCCTCGTCCCCCACCCTCCCACCCCTAACATACAGGCGAGCCAGCCGAAATGCAGCATTACTCTCTTCCTGCATTCCGTCATATCGTCGGGGCACCCACTAAAAGGTCTGGGAACATCTAACAAGAAAATAACCTGGCCACCGACGTTATACGTTATCACGACCGTTCACATGTATTCCTGTCGTAGCGAAACCAAACGTTTATTTATGTTCTCGTTATCCATGTTGCTCTTATCAACGTATTCCCAAATAAAATCAACTCGTTTGTTCTCCATATCATTCATCTCGAGGCCAATGATCAATGATAATGAGATTCTGCCTTTGTAAAGGTCGAATTTTTACTTAGTTATTCCTCTGTTCGTATCTGACACGCAACAAATTTTTTATCTTGTTATTCTTTTACTCCTCTTCTGGCACCCTCGTAGCAAGAATACAAAATAATCTTAAAATTCTTTCTAGCGGCTGGTCTTGGAAATCTGACGGGTGTAATGGCATGTCTGTTGAAGACCTGGTTTGATATAATCTAAACAAGCGCGACACGACACTGGTACTCTTGTGTAGCTTTCCAATTACGCTGGGCAATGCGACAATTAGGGAGCTTCTGTAAGACTTTCTATTTTTAACGTTCTTCGCTTTTCCAGATGTCTTCCTGTCAACTTAGGGTTTACCATTTGCCTTATGCGTACAGAGAAGATATTTACTGAAATTTTACTCCGAAGTCGGAGTAATTTAAACAATAGTGAACACGTTTAGCATGTTTTTCCATGTAGTGTTACAGACGTGCTACGGTATGTAAAAGATTAAATCCACCACTAATTCTGTTTTCATTCGAAATCTGGGCAGCACCATCGACCCCTGTCATGCCACTCTTCCTTTTGTTCGTTGCACACATTTATGGAAATTAGACATGTAGTACGAAACCAGCGACCTCTGGCTTACCTTACCCAGTTCGGAAGCTGCAACTCCCAACTTTTCGACAACGTATTTGAAATTATCTAAAAGTAATTAACTTACGAAACAACTGAAATCAAAAGTTCAGGTCTTCCAAATTTAAATCGCCTATTTTGGTTTAATGACCGCAAGATTCTGAACTTAAAACAATATAATTTTATTGCTGTATTTTCTATGCATCAAACAACACCGCTCACTACTTAATTCCGTCGGTAATTAATATTGGGAATAATTTACTCTTAAAATATTTAGTTCACGATGGGCATCATAGCCGTAAGTAGGAGATTTCACAAACTGCATAATCATAATGTTCCATGTACCTTTGTGAAGCTGAAACATTTTACAGACATCAAATAATAATAAAGTCTTAAGAGCCCGTGCTAAATAGCAGAATATAAACCAGCATAATTTCAAAGCATTATGTGGTTTTAGAATTCACATCATCATCTTGCGCCTGTCATTAAATAGACACCCCTACCGCAAGCCAAAGACACTTCACACCGCATAATTTACGTCCATACAACGTTAATAGCGCCCTGCATTCATGAAATTTACTTTTTATATTCTTTATTAGTAATAAAATAAATAAATAAATACATTAAGTAAAGATAAAAAATTTTGTATTCATCAGTATTTTTTCCTGTAAATTTAATATATCGAGGTAATGACATATGTGAGAGAATATGGCACTTGACCACACTTGAGGACTGTGCAGACTCCAGAACCAATACAGCAGACTGGATATCATGACCCACACCAGCCAGCAAAGGGAGCGGTTGGTCGTCATGGATCAGCTGTTGCAGACTAGGTGCAGGGGACCAGACTGCCTGCTATGACTGAACCGGCCTGCCAGGTGATGTGCCTGCGTCACACAGCCTGGTCGTCTACCAGTACAGGCAGCATGTCTCACAAGCGAGCGCAGACAGCGTGACGCCATAACGCGCCAGCAGCCACTCCCTAGCAACCAACGACCCGCCAGACTGCTATTTGAGGGAGAAGGAGTCACGTGGCACCACAGTCGACGCACGCAATTGGCCTAACTGACTCAATGGGGTGCCGAGAGGGACGTGACCCATCGACAAAAGGCGAGTTAATCCGTTGGCCTGCACCAGCAGGCTCGTTCCAATAGAGAGGTGAATGGGAAGAGCTGGGCTGCCCCGTATTGCACTAACACTGAATGGATTTCTACACCAGGGGGCAGGCTGCACGTCAAATGCAATGCTGTCACGCCAGTCACTGATGGCTGATTTCGGCCTGACCAGGATGAGGCGAAGACTCCAGCTGCTCACCGTAAGCTGCCGACGATGCCAGTTGCCACCTAGACACCACATGCTGCCCTAGACGAGAGGGAACACCAGAGACATCTGCCGCCATCTCTGTCACGTCATACGCTGAGTGAAAGGTCATTCCACTCTGGCACAAACTGTTATTCTCCAGTCCTACCAGTCACGGTTTGTGTGTGTGCATAAGTGCCATGTTCTCAATTTGGGTGACATTTTCAATTGTAAAATTTAATTCCCCAGGGACCCTACTGGAGGGAGCGACTGGATACCTTTCTGTAATACCATTATGCAATATCTTTTTGTGTTTTTGTATGTATCAATTGAACTGTCTTGATTCTGTTTGTTCTGCGCATTTATTAATACCATAATGCCCTGATTATGTGCCTTTCATGTCATAGAAAATAATACGCAAATTTACACAACTTAGGTAATAAGACAAATAGATTTCACAAGTGATTTACTTATTCATTGAGAATTTAAGAAAGCATGTGTTTGATAATTCACACGAAATGAGTGACAGAGCAGGGGTAAATCAATGAGCAGAGAACAGCTCATACTCCAGGACACTGCAATGATTAGGAACATTAGACATCTATGACCACAGGATATGGTGTGAATGGGTAGATTTCTTTGCTGCAAGGCCTTTTAACCGCCAATTAAATGTTTATCGGAAGCCTGTGATGTAACAATGAGCACGGGGTCTAACATAATTCATACTACTCACAGCAAAGTTTATATGTAATCTTGTGAGTGAATGACCCCTGGAATGAATGAGGCCAAGTTAGGATGTGTTTCAGCCGTGGGGGGCCGGCCGCGGTGGTCTCGCGGTTCTAGGCGCGCAGTCCGGAACCGCGCGACTGTTACGGTCGCAGGTTCGAATCCTGCCTTGGGCATGGATGTGTGTGATGTCCTTAGGTTAGTTAGGTTTAAGTAGTTCTAAGTTCTAGGGGACTGATGACCACAGCTGTTAAGTCCCATAGTGCTCAGAGCCATTTGAACCAATAAGCCGTGGGCCATCCTGATTGGCAACGTTAACATTTTTACACATATATCGGTTATCAGGATCAGACTCTCCTACTATTTTCAGTGATTTACTGGTTTGTGTCAAACTAAACAATATCGAAGTGAGACACTACGCACGCAGAAATCAACGGCACGTAGAGGGCAGTGAGAGAGGTTAAAAAAAATGGTTCAAATGGCTCTGAGCACTATGGGACTCAACTGCTGTGGTCATAAGTCCCCTAGAACTTAGAACTACTTAAACCTAACTAACCTAAGGACAGCACACAACACCCAGCCATGACGAGGCAGAGAAAATCCCTGACCCCGCCGGGAATCGAACCCGGGAACCCGGGCGTGGGAAGCGAGAACGCTACCGCACGACCACGAGATGCGGGCACAGTGAGAGAGGACAAGTTAGTCTCTCACCTAATTTTTTGTATATGGAAAATTATTAAAGATTATATTACAACTTGGCGCACCTTGAGCAACACTCTTGAAAGTTAATAGCCTGATCAGGCACTGTTGAAGCCTGGTAGAGCGCTAACAGTATGAGGTATTTTTATGGTTCTTACAGCATGTTGGGAGCTGGAAGCAACTGGCAGCAAGGGATGCTTAATACATCTTGCCGGACTGGCCCACAGCCATACAGGGCTGACACAGCAGCCCCTTGTTGAGACAGGACTCCAGCAGAACAATGTCATTGTAGCTGTGTTGGTGACAGGCAAAGGCTAGGCTGGGGGCAATGGACTGAAGGGACACGTGTACACAGTGGAGTTGGACACCGGGCATTGTGTGCAGAGCCACACATATTAAAAATTCACAAGTTTTCGTGATCACCGTTACTGCAAATAGGCCTGCGACCCACATGCATTGGCCGCCTCAGTTGTACAAGAAACTCTTGCGTCTGCGAAACGTTTAGAGATAGAATCTTTATTACACCTAGTAGCAAGGACTAACAAGCTCTGAGGCACAGGCTATTTAGATAAAGATCTTTAAGATTGTATCTGTTTGCTTCTTGCTGTGAGTAGCGACGTGACTTTGGAGAAAGACATCTTCCCATTCTGCAAAAACTTAAAATAGCCAATAATTGGCGGTTTCTTCTTTTTCCAGAGACGCAGGTTTCTTAACTCTTTCTCTCGCTCTACAGGAGTCTGTGCTGTCGTGTGTGAGGGGGGATTTAGCGTCTCTAGAGCCCTATGATTGGCTCAAGACGAAGAGAAGGTGGCGACAGTTCGTGTACTTTGCGGGAAAACGGATTTCTTTTCTGAAGACGTGCAATACACTCGGTTGCTGAACTGGTGAGAGGGACGTCTGATCGATGCTCTGGAATGTGTGGTTGGTGCTTGGGATCTGTCCTGAGACTGACTTCACTTGCGAGTAGTTTGGACTGGAGAGCCTGTGGTGAAGTTCTAACAGTACTGACAGTGAGACTTAAAACATCTCGGACTACTCTATTGCCGAGGGCACACTTACACATTTTTCGTTTACCAGTCTATGCGTTTGGTATCCTTGTGCGCTCTGTCGTATAAGTGAGCCAAATTGGTCCTTGGTATGACAAACGAACAGGTGTGTCACGCACTGAAATCTACCGTGATTTCAGGGCTCTGGTAGAAAGTAAATTACGATCTGTCTGCCTGATCGCTAGACCGTGAGATTTTTGCATTCCTATCGTGGCCGCGATCGATTCACAGGTGTTGCTTCACGTCTTGCTTCCGCCGCACACATCTCGCCAGCTGCAAGTTACATCGCTGCACAATTAAATAGGGAAATGTGCTGCCGCTCCTTCCTTGTCAGAGCATACAGATCTCAATCGCCACTTGCTCTCAGCAGCACCTATATTCAGAAACTTCTGTAGATTATCAATCAAAGTCCGCTCAGAGTCAGATCAGTTCAGACTGCGTTATCCACGTTTTTAGGGCCAGAGTACTTGACACACTTCTGCCATCCAGGATCCTTGTATACTGTGTTTTTAAACCAACTGTTAGTTCCAGAATGAGATTTTTCACTCTGCAGCGGAGTGTGCGCTGATATGAAACCTCCTGGCAGATAAAAACGTGTGCCGACCGAGACTCGAACTCGGGACATTTGCCTTTCACGGGCAAGTGCTTTACCATCTGAGTTACCCAAGCACGACTCAAGATCCGTATTCGCAGCTCCAATTCTGTCAGAACCTCGTCTCCTACTTTCCAAACTTCACAGAAGCTCTTCTGCGAAACTTGCAGAACTAGCAGTCCTGGAAGAAAGGATGTCTTGTGCAAGTTTCGAAGAAGAGCTTCTGTGACGTTTGAAAAGTAGGAGACGAGGTACTGGCAGAATTGAAGTTGTGAGGACGGGTCGTGAGTCGTGCTTGGGTAGCTCAGATGTTCGAGCACTTGCCTGTGAAAGGCAAAGGTCCCGAGTTTGAGTCTCGATCCGGCACACAGTTTTATTCTGCCGGGAAGTTTCAACTGTTAGTTGTTTACGGTACATAATAAATACTTGTTTAACATAATTTATGTCTGTCTTTGCTTTGGAACAATAAATATTCTCAGTAAACAAAATTTTACATACAAACTCAGTCATTTTTATAGTCCAAACAGTCTTATCTTTCAACAACAGCTGCCTTTATTGTAACATCAGACGCTCTAGTTTAACTGAATTATTAGGGAAGAAGACGAAACCAATAGATGAACAATTTGCTTTGTGGTTGTTATTGTGGAATCTAGACAATCATCATACTGACATTGGCTACACAAAATAAAAAAAAAATTAATATGCTCACGCCCATTACAGAACCATATTGTGACAATATTATGCTGGTTAAAATCTGTTGTCAGGTGGACTGCCAAGAACAAAGAGAGAAGGAACAATCTGCAGTGTTAAGGAAGGAAATATGTGGTGCATTTAACTATTATCGATGTAAATTCTCTAGGTTCATCCCTGTAAGATATGGTTTGTAGGTAGAAACAAAAGAATGACAACGTAACCGCAAAAAGCATATTGGAAAAAATCTGTAAGGAATCGCTGGAAACCATATCGATGAAATATAAAAATCCTGGAACTACAATATATAAAGTGGACTTAGCTGATGTTCAAATGACTTTACTACTGTATGAGCTACATGGGATATTGTAGACGGCATTTAGCTTGTGGACTTGGATACAACACACAATTTTGTTGGGATTTTTAACAAAATGGAGACCTGTGACCACCTACAATCAATCCACGAATTCTGTATGCAAGAAGACTATGAAGGAAATAGCAATGGTATTAAGAAAAGTGATAAGAGAGTTGGAACTGTCTAATTTGGATGAGCTCCAATTGCAGAATGTCAAATAACAAATCCAGGAGTGGAAAAGACATGGGTAACTCTTTTATAGGTTTTATAAAGTGTCCTTATATGTATCTACGAGAAACTTCCGTGTGTTCCTTGACTAAAAACGTGAAATTATCAGGCCGGCAGTAGTTTTAGCAGTTATGTTGGACATCGGCATCGTCTGAAATATAGCAATTTTTAAAAATCGGCTGTTGCTGAACACGACCTGTTAAATTATCGCAAGGTTATATTTGAACATAGGGGGATTCTTGCCCATGCCTTGAGTTATTTGGACTCTGGGCTAGACAAGCAGTGAAACTTAGGCTTTATGATAAAAATTATAAAAACATCAATAGAGAAATCACCTAAGCACTTAGCAATGCATAGAAACGTGCACTTGGTAAAGAAAGAGGACAGAAGAAGGCTTCTCGTAGTTTACCATCCAGTTGGAGTGCTAGAGCTGCAATCTATGCTGAATAACGCAGACATAATCTATGGATGTAGATGGTGTCATCTCAGTGCGGGCCCTATCCGTGATATCACCATTACCTAATCCACCCAATCAGATGCCGCCCTTTCGGAATAAAATCGGAAACCTCACCAGTTTCACAACAGTGGAAACAAATCCCGTCGATGATGACGGAGAAAGTCATTTAACGTGAAACTGTGAAAATGTTGTGAAAGGACTTCTTCACGAAAGACTTCGTGGCCACCTAGTTTTTGTTATTTACCTGTACAGTATGTGGAAAATGTTAAAACAGAGTCCAATGAAGAAATATGTGTTATACTGAAGTGTCATATTACAGACGGAGAAACGTATTTTTTCATGTTTTTTTGGCAATTTACTTCATTTTTCTCCACGATATCACCAAATACAGATATGCTGAATTACGACTGGTTCCCAAAAATAATGTTATTCTTCAGGTCTTAAGAAAATGAATGAATATATATCTCACAGACTTCAACCATTCTCCATTAAAAAAGTTATTCCTTCAGTGCAATTAATGTGTTATGCACACGAAAAAGAAAACTGGACATGGAAAAGCTCAAGGTCTATGCAAACTACTTCGTGAAAAACTTGCTGTGAAGGAAGAATACGAATGAAAAAGGAAGAAGGCATTGTAGATGTCCAAACAAGGCCTACAAATTACTCTAAACGCGGTATGTGGAAAAATCTGGGTACAACTGCGGAGAGAAAGAAATCGGCATTTAGTGTAAATACCAACGGAAAGTAGCTATAAGTGGGAGTCCTCACGAAAAATACAGACTCTGAGGCCGTTTGATACACTGAAGAATAGACGAAATATGTTTTTATAAACCTCTGTTGTACTTTGAATCTGCTTAAAAAGGATGTTTATGTTGTATATAAATATCGCGAATTGCACTAAGTGTATCTTACTGCAGAAAAGGTACACGAAATCTGTTAAACTGATGAAGGAACTGCATTTAACATTCATTTCCTAAGGTTGTAGACTTAAAGTTCAAAATGAAAATTCTGCAAAAAAGTGGAGGAGAAGACTTGGCTCCTACACTCAAGAAAGTGCTGAATGTTTTAACAATAGTGTAATGCTCGACGTAAAAAGCGAAAAAAAAACCTTAAATGCTCTCAGTCATAATAACTGCAAGAAGGCACATGCCGAACTGTTAAGTGGACAGAAGAGAAAGTTTACAGGAAAATAGTTAGACAGTTATATTAGGATTCGAGAACATACCTTTTGTATTTATCAAATTACTGAATGGAAAAAAATTAGACGATGTGGATGTAGAATTAAATAATTAGTTTAAAATTAAGTTGGATACTATTAAAACTTCATCGAACAAAAATAAAAAAAATAGTTCTTTTCTTAGTGATGATTATACAAAACGAAAAAAGAGATACTGGACAAGAATATTTCTATCCTTACTCGGACAAGAATATTTCTATCCTTACTCGTTACCTAGCAAAAATTTATAAAAATGTTTCCTATTTACAACGATCTACATGTATCATTAAGATGGTGATGTACCGACATGAGTCACACATGTTTTGTATTGTCATAGACCAGAACGGGCAAACGTTGCACGCGTCTCATGAGCGCACAGCGCTGCACGTGTGCTGCTCGCGTGCAATCGTCGACTGCGGCAGTGGCGATAACCGGCAGGTTGCGGCAGTGTAGTAAAATGGTTCAAATGGCTCTGAGCACTATGGGACTTAACTTCTGAGGTCATCAGTCCCCTAGAACTTAGAACTACTTAAACCTAACTAACCTAAGGACATCACACTTATCCATGCCCGAGGCAGGATTCGAACCTGGGACCGGAGTGGTCGCGCGGCTCCAGACTTTAGCGCCTAGAACCGCTCGACCAACCCGGCCGGCGGAGTGTAGTACCAGGCTAAGCTGCGGATGTCGATGCGAAGCGACCACTACGTTGTGAACGTTGTATTTCAAGAACCGGAAAATGCAGAATGAGTCAAGGAAACGGAGAAGTGGAGATGAGCTATCTTTTAAAAATGAATGTGAGCATTTTTTTCTTTCTGCAGAAACGTGAAGATTCGAAATGTTTAATATGCGGCAGTATTCTCGCTGGTCAGGAGAAGTTTAGTATTGAACTTCATTATAATAAATTTCTCAAGGATGAGTACAATTTGACTGACCTTAAGAAGAGCGATCTGACGATACTAGATGAATCTGACTTAAGTTGCTGGTGTCATGAGCAATCTGCACCTTTCTTTCGTCATGTCTCTCATCTAATTGATTTAACATTTTATGGAGCACTGTTTTCAATTTTTCAGGACGAAAACAATGATAGCCCAGCGATACGTGCAAGTTATGAGATTGCGCTTAATATAGCGAGAGTTGGGAAACCATTTGCTGAAGGTGAGTTTATAAAGGAGTGCATCAATGACGCTGCTGATTTATTTTGCCCACTGAGTAGAAATCAGTTTCGAGCGGTCACGCTTTCTCGGCAGACTGTAAGTCGTCGTGTAAATGCCATGGCAGGTGACATTTACCGTCAATTAAGGAGTGCAGTGCTGGAGTTTATTGCATTTTCCATCGCACTTGATGAGTCCACAGATATTTCAGACACCGCGCAATTAGTGATTTATTTTTTAGATATGATATCTTTAAAAGCACCACCTCCGGCGCGGACATACTAAAAGCCGTTGAAGAAGCTGTCGATTCAGCTGGCTTAAACTGAGATCGTTTGGTATCAGTGACAACAGAAGAAGCACCTGCAATGAAAGGGGAACAAATGGGATTTGTTGGATTACTAGGAAAATGTCTCAGCGTACAGAAGAATCAATGTACATCATTCTCTGCATTTTGCACCAAGAAGTACTCTGTGCAAAAGCAGCAAAACTGGGGGACGTCATGCAAGTGGTTATTCGGACTCGAGATACGTTTGTGAGCGATGTTTTTCTGTTATGAAAATTAATAAGTCTCGGTTAAGAGCAAACATCAGTCATGAAAATTTACGTAACTGTTTGCGTTTGTCTGTATGTAGAAATTTTGTTCCAGGCATTAAGCGTATTGTAAGCTCCACCTGTGATAACTAAATAAACGTATAGTAGGTAACAGGTTCTCTTTCAAAGCATGATTTCTTTCAAGCACTCCTATTAAACTTATGCCTTCATTCAATAAATCAAGCAAGGAAACAAAACGCATTACAGAGGAAGGAGCGGAGAGACGGTATGTTCTGAAGGGGAGAGAAGCGGGTGGCCAGCTTGCCCCTGTGTTCACGCAGAACGCCTGTTAACTGCGGAAATATCAGTGCGATACTTAATTTGAAGATCCATTGTCCCTTGCCTCCAAATGGGGTGAAAACATTTTAAGCTACTGACGTCACCAAATGGACCTTACTGATGATGATGATGTCTGTGCTCAACTGTGCGGTCGTCAGCGCCCGTACAAAGTCCCATTCTTTACACAATCCAATTTAGCCACTTTTACGAATGATGATGATGATGATGATGATGACGAAATGATGAGGACAACATAAACTCCTAGTCCCTGTGGAGCTTAACCTTTAAGTTATATCAGTAATGCCAACAACTGAGCTACGTGTGTTTTGTGCAGTTATATAAGGAAACTTTACATATTTTTGTAAGTAATACAGGCAGTCTTTGGTTCCATTTGATTGCTATTTTACTTTGGTACAAAAATCACATTTTCGTTCACGATCAAAGATCAAACTTTATTTTGTGTGGAATCTTGTCCATACACATTACTACACCTCAGACACATAGTCTTGAAGCAAACCGAGCAGGTGCTATGTTGATCGAAGGTTATGTTACGTTCGGATACACTAGATTAGGTCAGAGACTAACTTATCGTATTATGTGCATTTTGTTCTTACACACGCGTACTACAAAAATATGCAGTTTAAGTGATACAATGAATTAAAGATATCTACAAAATGACTTACTGTTAGTTTTGTTTGTTTTGGTAAAGTATAGGAAAATGTGATATCTCTTGCTAAAACGCTACATATTTTGGTATATTTATAAGTGACAATGGGAAGGAAAGAAAAGAAGATAAGGTCGGTAAATTCATTTAGAGAGCCCTGCCACAATAGTTCCGGTCAGTAAATTTCACAGCCTTCCTACCTCTATACCACCAGTAACGTAATCTCAAGCAGCTCTGAGATCCAAAGTAATACAATAGCTCTATTAGTCAGGTAATAACATCAATTACATTTTTCTAGTGCAAGATGATGCATTCTCTTTTTCTCCCCCTAAAATGGTAGTTAGTGAGGTGAAGAATTACTGAAAAACTTCTAAGAACGTCAGTTAAAAGATCGATCTTCGTACAACCGTTCACATAGCGCGAATTTGGTCAAAGATCTCAGTAACAATATCTTTAGGTATTTTAATAAATATTACAGACCATTTAGATTTGAAAGTAAAACTGTAGCATTTAATTTGACAGTCCACTATCATGTTCTAGGCGCTACATATACCATAGCCCGTAAGTTATGCCGCTAGTGAAAATAAGTGAGCCCACATGTATTTTGTACTATTCTAAATCAATTCTTTAGGTATTCTGCCAAATAACACAGACAATTTTTGGCTTCTTTAAAACGCTATTTTACTTTGTTGCAAGAATTGAACTACAGCTATTGCCAAGTGCACCTTATCCTATAAATTTTATCTGTAGTGTTAATAAGTGAGTAATATTGATTTCACACTGTTAAAGAACAATAATGCAGACAATGTAGACTCGGGAATAACAGTGAGACAGGTAATTTGCGCTTTGTAACAAGTGGAGTGCAAAGATCAAGTTGACCTTGTAAGTAGGCTGTTTATATTTTCTTATTGGCAACGTTACGTAGCGCTCTGTATGAAAATCACTGGCTGTGCTGTGGCTAGTTTGCATTGTTGTCTGCCATTGTAGTGTTGGGCAGCGGCAGCTAGATGTTAACAGCGCGTAGCGTTGCACAGTGGGAGGTGAGCCGCCAGCAGTGGTGGATGTGAGGAGAGAGATGGCGGAGTTTTGTAATTCGTCATGAACTGCTATATATATTATGACTATTAAGGTAAATACATTGTTTGTTCTCTATTAATATCTTTCATTTGCTAACTATCCCTATCAGTAGTTAGTGCCTTCCGTAGTTTGAATCTTTTATTTAGCTGGCAGTAGTGGCGCTCACTGTATTGCAGTAGTTCGAGTAACGAAGATTTTTGTGAGGTAAGTGATTTGTGAAAGGTATAGGTTAAAGTTAGTCTGGGCCATTCTTTTTCAGGGATTTTTGAAAGTCAGATTGCGTTGCGCTAAAAATATTGTGTGTCAGTTTAAGCACAGTCGTGTATAAATTGTTCTAAGGGGAAGTTTCATAAATACGAAAGATCTATGGAATGAAGTTTTGGGTTGGACTGCAGTACCAAATGTTACACTGAAAACAAACCCTGTCCTTTCCTTGTGTTATCCCACTATGTGTTCGTGTACCCTTGTGTATTTATGTTCTTCCTGTCTTTATATGTTTATCTGATAAGACTTACGTTGTAGAATTTTTCTAATATTCAGCTACATGAACTATGATGAGGAATACTGTTATCCTCAAATATAATTTGCATTAATAATATGTTATTTACTTTGTAAAGATGTTTAGACATTATTTATCTGTTCTGTTTTGTTGCTCATGTGTGAAGTTGATGTTTCGAAAGTTATTCTGATCTTTTATGTATGTACTTATGTCATAATTCCTGTAACACTAATGTATATGTTTATTTCTATTGTTTTGTAAAGTCTGTATTACTACAAATGTTATCTGTATTGTTATGTTTTTAATGATGTATTTTGTACCGTTGTAATTGTATTCTCATGTTATAATATTGTAATTGACACCAGTTAATCAAATTAAATAACTTGTAAGCATTCATTTCACTGCACACATTTCTGTTGGTCACAGTAACGCACAAAATGTGAGAAGTTGTGACTGTTAGTGTTTGCACGTGTGTTGATAATTCAGCAAGGGACTGGATAACAGCATTGCTGATTCTAAGGACAATTCCAAAAACTTGGTGAGTGTACAAGTGGTGGTTATGGACTTGCTATATTGTCCGCAAGACTCTTCGATGGTGATTGTGCACCTGCACAATTGCAACAGATGGCTGCTGGCCGTCTCTACAAGGACTACAGTGGGTCTGCATCTTTGATGACCCACCAATACCATTATTTCTACAAGAACTACAGTGGGTCTACACCTTTGCTGACTCACCAGTACCATTATTTCTACAAGGACTGCAGTGGGTCTGCACCTCTGGTGGCCCACCAATATCATACTCTCTACCAGGACTACAGTGGGTCTGCTCTGTGATGACCTACCTACCAATATTCTTCAAAACGTCGAATGACTCTGCTGTGGGTTTCCTCTGTTGTGGCATTACCTGTGTGCATGTCAAGAGTCAGCACTGTCTTTCCGTTGGAAGGACAACACTACTACTTCAAGACTGCATGGAAATCCACTACATCCTTGTGCATTGTCTTTTACTGCTCAGACTTTGAGAAAAACACTGCAATTTTATGGTAATGAACAATCTGGACTGTCTTTATGGACTGTGAGAAAATTTTAGCTTTTGACCAACATTTTATCAATAAGTGTGTGCATTTGATACCTTTGTTATTGTAATTATGAAAAATTTTATCAAATCATTATTGGCCACTGCCCAAAACAATTTGTAAAATTTTTTGTGGGGAGCATGGGGGCTATGTAAGTAGGCTGTTTATATTTTCTTATTGGCAAAGTTACGTAGCGCTCTGTATGAAAATCACTGGCTGTGCTGTGGCTAGTTTGCATTGTTGTCTGCCATTGTAGTGTTGGGCAGCGGCAGCTAGATGTTAAAAGCGCATAGCGTTGCACAGTGGGAGGTGAGCCGCCAGCAGTGGTGGATGTGAGGAGAGAGATGGCGGAGTTTTGTAATTCGTCATGAACTGCTATATATATTATGACTATTAAGGTAAATACATTGTTTGTTCTCTATTAATATCTTTCATTTGCTAACTATCCCTATCAGTAGTTAGTGCCTTCCGTAGTTTGAATCTTTTATTTAGCTGGCAGTAGTGGCGCTCACTGTATTGCAGTAGTTCGAGTAACGAAGATTTTTGTGAGGTAAGTAATTTGTGAAAGGTATAGGTTAAAGTTAGTCTGGGCCATTCTTTTGCAGGGATTTTTGAAAGTCAGATTGCGTTGCGCTAAGAATATTGTGTGTCAGTTTAAGCACAGTCGTGTATAAATTATTCTAAGGGGAAGTTTCAGCCTATTCTACTGTACATACTGACTGGTATTTTGTGTTAGTGGACAGGGAAACAGCCGTACGTGATCGGGAGACCAACATGTGTATGTCTCTGCACGTGTGTGTGTGTGTGTGTGTGTGTGTGTGTGAGTGTGAATGCGTGGTGTGTGTGTGTGTGTTGGTTTGGAGGTCTTTGAATGGCCTATGTCCAAGAAAGAAGCGTGGCTTAAGATCAAGCACCGCACCGCAAATTGGCCTTGCATGTAGGCAACCCGACAAATGACATAACGAAAACGGTAGTATGTTTGGTATGGCACTAAGGGCATTTACTATGAGGGACAAGCCCCATAGATGTAATACTAGCACGCACTGTACTATGTCGATCCGTCACCACATGCTCCGGACAGACCTATGGTCATTCAGTGTTATTTTTGAGTCAGTACGATATATAGCCTTCTCTGACAGTTAATAATCGGAGATGGTCGACCAACAGCAGTCCAACAACCACTTTCAGAGAAAGAGGAATAATAAAATGATTAAATATTTACAGTTGCGAAGTACGAGATATTGCATACAGGACGGCAGAGCAGAGGGCATAATTCACCTAGAGAGAATGGATAAGACTAATATTACGAAGCTAGTACAGTCAAGCCAAACGAACTAAATCCAGTACAACAACCAAGAAAAATATTACGTCAACGAAGTCAGTTGGAAGTTGAAGTGTCACACATAGTTGAGCCACTATTGCGTGGAGTATATACGCTGCATAGGGACCCATCAGCAGGAGCCTACATGTGCGAGATATGTACTAATTAGTGACCCACACTTAACACTTACCACCTGGAGTGCCGTGTCCGCAGTATTAAATTACTTTCAGTGTTAAAGAGAATGTCACCCCCGTAATATTTCGGACATAGCATCTATGTGAGGACTGCCATGCGCGCATCATTATGGGCGTGGTAGTCGTCACTAGAGGTGGTGGTGGTGGTTAGTGTTTAACGTCCCGTCGACAACGAGGTCATTAGAGACGGAGCGCAAGCTCGGGTTAGGGAAGGATTGCGAAGGAAATCGGCCGTGCCCTTTCAAAGGAACCATCCCGGCATTTGCCTGAAACGATTTAGGGAAATCACGGAAAACCTAAATCAGGATGGCCGGAGACGGGATTGAACCGTCGTCCTCCCGAATGCGAGTCCAGTGTGCTAACCACTGCGCTACCTCGCTCGGTGTGTCGTCACTAGATGCTGAGACCGAACTATTGCGGACATGACATTCTTCTAACACTGAAGGCAACGTAATGGTACGACCATTAACAGGGGATACTTAACAGTTACGCAAAATCGGTCTGAATGCATAAGATGTACAGCAACC
Source organism: Schistocerca cancellata (assembly GCF_023864275.1). Classification (NCBI taxonomy): domain Eukaryota; kingdom Metazoa; phylum Arthropoda; class Insecta; order Orthoptera; family Acrididae; genus Schistocerca; species Schistocerca cancellata. Next base: position 981,667,556 of record NC_064626.1, on the reverse strand, counting down.
AAGTCGAAGGAAATGCTACGGGTTTGTATGGCTGGTCTCACATCAAGGCGCAGACTGACCTGCAATAGATACAGTGTCCCCGAGCAGGAACAAGTGGCGACGAGGAGATGTTCAGCAAAACTCCCACGACTAGGTGATAGTGCTTCCAAGCCGAAAACTGGCTACTCCGTGATTCCCTTGACTAACACGTAACCGACCCTCCACTCAGGGAGTAAAACGATCTGTCGTGTCTATTCTGATGTTCACCCGTCGGTGTGTTTCCTAGCCCCCAGTTCATACCACAAAAGTGTTTTATTAACATTTATTGAACACGCTGAAGCAGAGAGTTAATGGCACATAGCTGCTGATCTTTTTACTTTTCCAGGATCGCACATGAAACAACCGGAATTAACACTACTTTAGTTACGGTGGCGGTAACCTAAGTAAGGGAGGCTCAAATAAATCTCTTGGCCGAAATGATATCGTAGTTCACCTAAATAAAACTCGATAGGGACAGTCGGATATTATTATACTCAGATAGTGACCAGGTCCTATCGCCATCAGCAAATAACTCAATCCGTCCGATCAATATTCACATAAGAACCAATATAGTGCGATGTCGTGGTCAGTATTTCAGCCATCCGTGGAGAGGAACACATTTGATACTGAACAAACTGAGAATTGGCCTGTGGCCGCTTAGCCTAAGCCGTCCCACTTACGGGCCCACGTGATCGGGTGGCAGGTGATCTCTGCTGCTCACCGCTCGCGGCGACCCAGCTCGATGTAGGTGTATTGTGGCCTATCGATAGTATGGCGACATCCATCGACTCATCCCGTGGGATTTCGGTTGTGTTTTAATGCTACGACATTGCTTTTAGACAGCTAACATAAGCGCCATAATATCGTCCCTGCTCCTAATTTCGTCCCCCTACGATTTCCGGCTTTCATAGAGTAACAAATGTTTAGCTGCCCGCACGTGCGTGATCTGAGTCCATTTTATTGTGTTGTATGCAACATATGTAGCTTCTGTGTATGACGAAATTCAATTTTTTATGCTGAGGTAAGTTAGTGCAGCAGCAACATTAACAATTCCTATTGTGAGCATTGATTCGTGTTCAAACTTTGGGCTGTATTTCAGTAGGGTGCTGTAGCTTCTGCTGTATAATCTCTATAGTGACGGGTTTGATCTATGTTGCTCTAGTGGTTATTATTATAAATGTGCGAATGTTCGCCCCCACCCCCTCGCCCCTCATGCTGTTCTTAATTTCGTCACGGGGACGAAATTTGGAACTGTCATTAAAAATTGATTTTATTTGCTATCTTTAAAGATTACTTTACTTTTTCGTAAGGGAAAGTGCAAGAGGAGAGAAACGGATTCGTTGCATGAAATACTTGGTTTTTTTAGCAAGAAGCATGCTCTTCACCTACACAGACATACAAATTCGTATTTGCCACATCTGTAGAAGGCTGAAAATGACTTGAAAAGTTGTTCATTCATGGCGTTTAGAGTTATTTATAGTTGTTAAAATTTTTGACAATACTTTTAAATTAATAGTATTTTAGAACATTTCTTTGGGAAACGAAATTACCTACATTTCTTTTGGCAATTCTGTTCTTGCAGCGTTAAATTTAATATGTCATAACAATTTAATTGTAACTTGCATACAAGTAGAGGAAAATTTCAGAAATATATATGCCAATCTGTAGCCTTTCCCATAACCTTAGGGGGCTTATATACACTCCTGGAAATGGAAAAAAGAACACATTGACACCGGTGTGTCAGACCCACCATACTTGCTCCGGACACTGCGAGAGGGCTGTACAAGCAATGATCACACGCACGGCACAGCGGACACACCAGGAACCGCGGTGTTGGCCGTCGAATGGCGCTAGCTGCGCAGCATTTGTGCACCGCCGCCGTCAGTGTCAGCCAGTTTGCCGTGGTATACGGAGCTCTATCGCAGTCTTTAACACTGGTAGCATGCCGCGACAGCGTGTACGTGAACCGTATGTGCAGTTGACGGAATTTGAGCGAGGGCGTATAGTGGGCCTGCGGGAGGCCGGGTGGACGTACCGCCGAATTGCTCAACACGTGGGGCGTGAGGTCTCCACAGTACATCGATGTTGTCGCCAGTGGTCGGCGGAAGGTGCACGTGCCCGTCGACCTGGGACCGGACCGCAGCGACGCACGGATGCACGCCAAGACCTTAGGATCCTACGCAGTGCCGTAGGGGACCGCACCGCCACTTCCCAGCAAATTAGGGACACTGTTGCTCCTGGGGTATCGGCGAGGACCATTCGCAACCGTCTCCATGAAGCTGGGCTACGGTCCCGCACACCGTTAGGCCGTCTTCCGCTCACGCCCCAACATCGTGCAGCCCGCCTCCAGTGGTGTCGCGACAGGCGTGAATGGAGGGACGAATGGAGACGTGTCGTCTTCAGCGCTAAGAGTCGCTTCTGCCTTGGTGCCAATGATGGTCGTATGCGTGTTTGGCGCCGTGCAGGTGAGCGCCACAATCAGGACTGCATACGACCGAGGCACACAGGGCCAACACCCGGCATCATGGTGTGGGGAGCGATCTCCTATACTGGCCGTACACCACTGGTGATCGTCGAGGGGACACTGAATAGTGCACGGTACATCCAAACGGTCATCGAACCCATCGTTCTACCATTCCTAGACCGGCAAGGGAACTTGCTGTTCCAACAGGACAATGCACGTCCGCATGTATCCCGTGCCACCCAACGTGCTCTAGAAGGTGTAAGTCAACTACCCTGGCCAGCAAGATCTCCGGATCTGTCCCCCATTGAGCATGTTTGGGACTGGATGAAGCGTCGACGCACGCGGTCTGCACGTCCAGCACGAACGCTGGTCCAACTGAGGCGCCAGTTGGAAATGGCATGGCAAGCCGTTCCACAGGACTACATCCAGCATCTCTACGATCGTCTCCATGGGAGAATAGCAGCCTGCATTGCTGCGAAAGGTGGATATACACTGTACTAGTGCCGACATTGTGCATGCTCTGTTGCCTGTGTCTATGTGCCTGTGGTTCTGTCAGTGTGATCATGTGATGTATCTGACCCCAGGAATGTGTCAATAAAGTTTCCCCTTCCTGGGACAATGAATTCACGGTGTTCTTATTTCAATTTCCAGGAGTGTAGATCATAAAGTACTAAGGTGACCAAATTTTGGCCATGTCCCTCATGACAAATACTAAAAAACTCACAGACTTTTCACACTAATTCTAATGTCTTTATACTACAGCTATTGCTTTACCGTTAAGTCGATTTGTACTTCACAGATCTTTCACCCTGTCTGAAACATAATACCTGCAACATGCCTCACAAAACTCAGTCAACGAAAGGACTATCATCGATCCTTAGACAGCTAATGGACATTACTTAGTTCGAAGACGTATGAAAGACATAGAGGAATTATGCGTAAAGTATAAACTGATTGTAAATTGTGCTCTGAGGAATTAATGCAGAAAATACGGAGGAAACAGAGACCGTTGCAGTCTTTAATCTGAAAAGGAATCAGAAATATAGACAAGTAAAAGACAATAGAAATTCGCTCCTCGATTCACGTAATATACACTAACTTCCATAATCCCACATAACCGAAAGATCTCGCCGAGAACTCGAGGAAACGTCATTGCTACGTAATATCGCTAAGAGGATCGATGGCTTCGAATCAGTAACTCGTCGACTAAACCGATGTGGAAATAGAAGACATCAAAGGGAAGTACGAAGTTTGAAATTTCTTGCTTAAATAACAGTTAACGGAAGAACACCGTTCCGTCGTACCATATTCCCGCAAGGAGGACACAGAAATAGATATCCCTGGCGTTGAGAAGTAATTGAAGACTAGGAAAGTCAGCCGTTGTGGCCGAGTGGCTCTAGGCCCTTAGTCCAGAACCGCGCTGCTGCTGCTGCTGCTGCTGCAGTCGCAGGTTCGAATCCTGCCTCGGGCATGAATGTGTGTGATGTCCCTAGGTTACTTAGGTTTAAGTAGTTCTAAGTCTAGGGGACTGAATACCTCAGATGTTAACTCCCATAGTTCTTAGAGCCATTTGAACCATTTGAAGAATTGAAAACAAGTAAGTCGCTAGGTCCGGATGGAATCTCAGGTCAGTTTTACGGATAGTGCTCTTTGGCATTCGTTCCGTACGTGGCTTGCATTCATCGCGAATCTGTCGACTAGCGAAAAGTTTTAACGGACTGGAAAGAAAGTGCACATGATAGTGGTACTTAACAAGAGTAAATGATAGATATGCAAAATTACAGATCGATATTCTTCTCGTGGCAAATTTCTTTGAGACAGAAAAGCTTGTGTTCAAAAGGAATTTAGAAAGTGAAACTCAGATTACCCTTTCCTCTGACGATGTCCTGCGAACCTTGGATGAAACCCAACAGGCGGATCCCATCTCCCTAAATTTTCGGAAATGCTTTAAGACAGTGCTCAATAATAGACTATTAACAGAGGTCCGAGATTAAGGAATAGGTTCCCCAGATATGTGATCACTCACATATCTGAGGACTTCTTAATTAATAAGAGTCCAGTTCGTTGGCCTGGGCGATGAGTGTTCATCATAGACAGTAGTACTGTCAAGCGTGCCCCATGGAAGGGTGAGACGATCGCTCTTATCTTTTGCATACATAAACGATCTGGTCTATAGGGTGAGCAGCGATCTACGACTGTTTGCTGTTGATGCTGTAATTTACGGGAAAGTTTCGTCGTTGTGTGACTGCAGGTAGAGACGAGACATCTTGTAGAATGGTTGTGGGATCCTAGCCTCAGACATCATCGAGCGTTTGAGGTCCTCAACAGCCGTATTAAAGAAAGACGTGAAAGCAACTCAGACACGTGCTGCTAGATTTTATACCGAAGGGTACGATTATCGGGCAAGTATTACGGAAATACTCCTTGACTCAAATGGGGCTGCCTGGAGGGAAGACTACGTTCGTTTTGTGATCAGAGAACAGATATTTCAGATTTACGCCTGAATGGTTCTACTGCCACCAACGTAATACTGGCGTAATAAGCGCAAAAGCAAGATAAAACTAATTGGTGCTGCTGGATGACCTACTTCTTCCTTACAGATGGTCTCCTCCTTCTGTGCTACACTTTGAAACTCCATGGTTGTCGCATTAGATTTTTTTTCCTTCCGTATAACGATCTTAATAGAGACTTGCCGTATCTTCTTCTTTAGTTCACATTCGTCCTTCTATCCTTAAGGAAGTTACGTTTAGTTTTCTTAAACAAGGCATCGATTTTTCCTATGATAATCTCTTCATTTCTTGACACGTCTCACTCATCCCACCAGATTTAACCAGTTTGCAAAACTTATTTATGAATGTTCTATGACTGGTATGCGTAATAATAGTATTAAAAGTAAAGAACAATTACGCTAAAGTCTGTTTCATTTCAGAAAAGCAAAAGGCACTTAATAATGGGAAGCAAAACAAACACGAGCTAGGATATATCAAATGGTTCAAATGGCTCTGAGAACTATGTGAGTTAACTTCTGAGGTCATCAGTCCCCTAGAACGTAGAACTACTTAAACCTAACTAACCTAAGGACATCACACACATCCATGCCCGAGGCGGGATTCGAACCTGCGACCGTAATGGTCGCGCGGCTCCAGACCGTAGCGCCTAGAACCGCTCCGCCACTCCGGCCGGCTAGGATATATCCCTAGAATCTGTAGATCTACAGAAAGCAATCGACAACATAACGGGGGATAAGATTTTCTCTTTCCTGAGACAGTGGGTATCAATTATATAGACTGTTGCATAACGTCTACTTAAAACAAGGATGGGTTTTCAGCGTGTAAGGTCAAGAAAGTCCGCGTCAAGTGGGATGTAGCATATGATTGCAACATGCCGCCAGTGTTGTTCAGGTTTACATCAAAGAGGCAATAAAGGACATCAGAAAAATATAAAAAAGCAAGTAAATGAAGATTGTGTACAGTCATCAATGCTAAAATATGTAGACTGGACAAAAATGTGTGAATACCAAAAACACAGCAGTGAACGTGAAGATAAAAAATGGGAAATTTGCGGTAAGTGATATGGGACCAAATTGCTGAGGTAATCGGCTCCTGAACTTACACACTACTTAATCTGACTTAAACTAACTTACGCAAAAGACAGCACACACAGCCACGCCCGAGGAAGGACTCTAACCTCCGACGGGAGCAGCCGCGCAAACCGTGACAAGGCTCCCCAGACCGCACTGCAACCCCGCGCTGCCGTGAAGAAGAATTACAGAACATGTTGAATGGAATGGAAATTCCAATGGATACAAAATGTGAATTGACAGTAAACTGAAGAGAGCTTAAAGTGTTAAACAAAAGCAGAGAAGAGGTTAGCGACAAACCCAACATCAAAATTGATGATGGCAAAGTAGACGACGTTCAGGAACCCTGCTACGTTGGAAGTAAGACAGCGCATGACGGATAAAGCAAGGAGGACATAAAAAGCAGCTCAGAGGAGGGAAGGAGTACATTCTTGCTGATATTAAAAATCAACCTTAACCCGAGAAAAATATTTCTGAGAATGTACGTTTGGAGCACAGTGGAGTATGGTGGCGGGAAAACTTAAAAAGAATAAAATCGAAGAGTTTGAGATATGATGCTGTAGAAGGATGGCGATAATTAGCCGGACTGATAAGAAAGGGAGTTCCTCCGCAGAATCAGCGAAGGAAGGAACATATGGAAAATACTGACATTAAGAATGGACGGGTCGATAGTACATGTGTTAAGACATATGGGAGTAACTCGTACGGTACTTCAGGAAACTGTAAAAGCTAAAAACATTAAAGGAAGACAGAGATTGGAATACATCCAACAAATAACTAAGGATGTTTGGTGCAAGGGCTACTCTGAGGTGAGGAGGATGGCACAAGGCAGAAATTCGTGGTGGGCTGCATCGAAACGGTCAGAAGTATGATGACTCAATAACAGTTTCAGTGTTTTGAGATGTACCAAATTTCAGTTTCGAAAGAAAGAGAAACGAGAAGAGTACGTAGTCTTATTACCCAGACACCTTGTACCTGACTGCTCTTCCACATGCATTTTGAGACAAAGAAAGAGAAAACTGAAGTATAGTGAGAAAATACGAAAGGTGTCCTTTAAGTAATGAAACACCTTTTTTACTCAAAGCAGGCTGATTGTATTTAGGACGCTAAGACAATGTATTATTCCCCACTAATTTGGTTATAAACTTTTCTTTTTCTTTTTCGACACAGACTCCGTTCATTGCGACGGTCTTAACGCCGCTCTGCTGGGAGGGTCTGTGTGACCGCACTGTACCACTTTACTGGTCGACGTCGGAGCCAACGTCTTGTTGCATCAATAGCCTCCCCATCTTCCGTTTACTGTTTCCCGCTGAGTGCATCCTTCATCGGGCCATCCATATGAGAGTCGTACGGTGTGAGGTCCGGGCTGTTGGATGGATGAGAAAGAACAGTACAATAAAGTTCTGCGAGCTCCTCTAGGGTGCGCAGACTTCTGTGACGCCTTGCATTCTCATGGAGAAATTCGTTTGAATTTTTGTGGCGGTGAACACACTGAAGCCGTTTCTTCGATTTCCTGAGGCTAGCACAATACACATCATAGTTCATCGTAGCATCACGAGGGAGGACATTGAACAGAATAACCCCTTCCGAGTCCCGGAAGACCGTGGTCATGATTTTAACGACTGAGCTTGCGAGTTTGAACTTTTTCTTCGAAGGTACTCCGCAGATTGCCGTTTTGTTTTCAGTCCTAAAGGGTGACGAGTGTGTATGGTCTACTGATAGAGACGTCCAGTTGGACAGAGAGGTGTTTGTCTCTGAGCCGTCGATCACGTCGAATGAGAGTGTTAGCACGTTCCAACGCTGCAGGAGTCACAGTTGTGTGAAGCCGGCCGACATGTCAGATATCGGACAGGTTTCCGCGACCTTGATGCGATGTTGACAGACACCTAGCGCAACGACTCACCGTGCTCTTGTTCACTGCCTGGTATCCGTAGACATTCTGCAAGCATCTATGAATATCTGCGATGCTCTGGATTTTCTCCAAAGGAACTCAATGACAACTCTCTGTTTGGAACGCACTTACAATGCAGATGCCATTTTGAAGGCTACGTATAGTGACACCACCTACTGGAACTTCAAGAAACTTTAGGGGCTGATGCGTGAATATTTCGCGATGTGCCACAACAGGTTCTGCATTTTTTTTTCAACCGAAATTGGCAGAGCAAAAATAGTACGTGTTACATTACTAATTGAATGCCCATCGTGTTCAAGTACTGATACATATTATTTCTGTATGCCATATTGTGTGCCGCCCGGTTAGCTGTTCGGTCTAACGCACTGATTTCCGTGCGGGAAGGCGTGCCGGTCCCCGGCACGAATCCGCCCGGTGGATTAGAGTCGAGGTCCGGTGTGCCGGCCAGTCTATGGATGGTCTGTAAGGCGGTTTTCCATCTGCCTCGGCGAATGCGGGTTGGTTCCCCTTATTCCACCTCAGTTACACTATGTAGGCGATTGCTGCGCTAACACATTCTCCAAGTACGCGTACACCATACTTGATCTATCACGCAAACATTGGGGTTAGAAAATGGTTCAAATGGCTCTGAGCACTATGGGACTTAACTGCTACGGTCATCAGTCCCCTAGAACTTAGAACTACTTAAACCTAACTAAGGACAGCACACAACACCTAGCCATCACGAGGCAGAGAAAATCCCTGACCCCGCCGGGAATCGAACCCGGGCGTGGGAAGCGAGAACGCTACCGCACGACCACGAGATGCGGGCCATTGGGGCTAGACTCGTCTGGTGTGAGACGTTGCCGAGGTACTGTGGCGGAGGGGGGGGGGTCCCCTATGGTCTAAACTGCACAATAACCCTGGGTTCGGTGTGGGGCGGCGGTGGGATGAGTAGACTCGTTCGTTTCCACGCTCCCGGCTCCTTGCAATACAATATAATACATTGCCACATTGTAATGAAAGGAACGACACTATTACGGTTAGATGAAAGAGATGTGTGCTGAAACATAACTAAATAATCTTCACGTAAGACCATTAATATGACGTGGAAGGAATATGTCGCCTAAAATATCTATCATCAGAAAATAATATTTTGTGTCGTCGCAGAAAATGCGTCTCGCTTCATCACGGCAAGGGGCTCTTTCGACACAGAAAGTACTGAAAAGCTTATGTGGTACAGTTTTAATCTCGTATATGCTTGATGCGTCGTACATCGCCTACAGTACCTGCTTTTTTTCGCACGCCTTTATCGAAGAAGAGTTTCATTACGCTAATGGCACCGTATTAATTTGTGGGAAAAACTTTTCTGTCCGCCAGTAACGGAGAAAGCGGGTCGCTGGCTGCAGTTCTGCGGTCCCTCGTGCTGGGAAACAAGGGGCTAATTTCGTTTTAAGCACAGCAGTGGCGCAGTATCGCCGAGGTGATACTGATCAGCGCGACCGAGCACACAATAGCGGTGAAATTTATCGAAATAATTACACTCATAACTCTGGCGGGCAGCAGTCCTATTGGTGGCCGTAATAAACGGCGCGGCCTAACAGGCTCCCATTGAGGGTGTTGCGAGCGGCGGTCGCGCGGAATCCCGATTCACTTTGCGCGAGCGTACAATCAGCGGAGCCGTAATGACGCGGCCAGGACGCGCGCCGTGCCTACCGCGACCTCACCCCACTCCGTAAATCACCTGCGGGGTCTTATCGAAAGGAATTACAAAATCTATACCGCGCCTAACGATGCGGACGCCACAGCTCGTCCCACGGGTTTCCATTTCGACACAATGTTCACCGTCTTGCCCAGTTTACATTCTTCGTTACTTCTCATCAAACTTTAGTTAGTTAGTTACGTGTTCCATAGTTCATTTCAACGATTCCTTTATCGAAATGATGTGGAACGAGTCGGTTTACCGGATGTGTACACATCTGAGGTCATCAGCACCAAGAATTATAGCACTCCGTCTTCAGACCAAGAGTGGCCTACCGGTACCATCCGACCGCCGTGTCATCCTCAGTGGAGGATGCGGATAAGAGGGGCGTGGGGTCAGCACACCGCTCTCCCAGTCGTTATGATGGTATTCTTGACCGAAGCCGCTACTGTTCGGTCGAGTAGCTCCTCAATGGGCATCACGAGGCTGAGTGCACCCCGAAAAATGGCAACAGCGCATGGCAGCCTGGATGGTCACCCATCCAAGTGCCGACCACACCCGACACCGCTTAACTTCTGTGATCTTACGAGAGCCCGTGTATCCACTGCGGCAAGGCCGTTGCCCCTAGAATTAGAACTTCTTAAACCTAACAAACCTAAGGATATCACACACATCCATCCCCGAGGTAGGATTCGAACACGCGACCATAGCAGCAGCGCGGTTCCGGACTGAATAGCCTAGAACTGCTCGGCCACAGCGGTTGGCATTAATGAATACTTCATAAATTGTAGTCCTACTCTTGCAACTACACTCAACATTATTTAGACTGTAAACCAATTTCTAAGCATAAATATGAGGAGTTGTCCAGGAGAAAGGATTTTGCATCAGATTTATAACCTACTTACCTTTATACCTGTCAGACATTTTATGTTATTGGGCAAATGATCCAAACTTTTTGTTGCTGCATATTGAACCCTTCTCTGAGTCACTGACAGCTTTAACAACGGATAATAGAGGTCACTTTTCTCTAGAGTGCATCACTGTTCTTCTAAAATTGCGGTAGATTATTTTTGGCGAATTTGGTAAGCGAATTTATATGTTATGACGTCGCAGTTAAGACGCCTGGATCCTTGAAGAGGTCCGTACGTGGCGTCTGTGGGTGAACACCACATATTATTTTTCCTGCTCGCTGTTTTGCAATCAATACCTTCTTTATTGTCATGAGGTCCCCCAGAACGATACTCCGTACGACATTACAGAGTGGAAATATGCAAAATACGTCATGAAGGTGATACGTCTTTTCTGAAGATTAGCAATTAAACCAAGAGCAAAGTAGCTGAACTTTATTGTCTGAGAAGCTCAGTAATGTGCTTATTTAACATTTGGAGCATTCTGTCCCACTTACTGACTACGGCTCATGTGCTACACTAATTGTTGGGGCCATTTTATTTGTTGTACAGACTGAACGTACTGAGATTTTTCAAACTTTATTTGTTGTACAGACTGAATATACTGAGATTTTCATAATTTAGAGAGAGATCATTTTCAGAGAACCACTTAACAATTCTTCGGAAAATATCGTTTACCAACGTTTCTGTTGCTTCCTCTCTAACGACATTTTTTATAACACTAGTACTATCCGCAAAAAATACCAATTTCGTATGGTGAATGTTAAGTGAAAAGTCTTTCAGATATATAAGGAATATGAGTGGACCCGAAATCGAACCCTGGCAACTCCGTTTGTGACTTTTTTAAATCCCACTCACAAAAATGTTCTACCTTTCTGATATTGTCTGAATTATTCAGCACAATGCAGTATGTCTAAAGTATAACACTGATTGTTCACGGTTGTGTATTCTTCACAGTGCAAGTCCCTCACTGGTTAATGTCAGGAAATCTGCTGTAATACGCTACGAATCATTAATCGTCATCGTAGACTCCCCACCAACGAAGTCTTCTTAGAAGCCGAAAGTGTCAACTAGAACGGGACCCGAACACGGAACTCTGTCTTAAACGGTATTCCTACAAAGTGGTTATAGTTCGCAAAAATCTTGACCACGGAAAGCGAATGATTCGTAGGGATATTTGTTAAGACCGTTATTTATTTCTGAGTACTGTCTCAGCGTCTGCCTCTCTGTAATAACGAGCGGGAGAAAAATACTGAAGGAAACTAGAAGGTTGCTGCTAATAACTGTGAGCGCATGTGTGTCTCTTAAAATGCTGCCGATTCGTTAGAAGTGAGAGGATGGTATTTAGGTGAAACACAATCAGTCATTTAGAAAACAGACATTTAAGTTATTGGAAAACTATTCTACGACCTGCGTAGAAAGTAACAAAAACTAAGTATGATACATATGTAAACAAACTACCTTTTATTCATCAACCTACTCATCCGTGGAACATGAAAGTGACGAATCAGATAGTACGATGAACTGTAATGATAATTTTTAGGGCATAAAAAGGTAGGTAGAATATGAACAAGTAAGCTACTCCTCGGTAATATGCTTCCACAGGTTAGAGCCCTCTGACGTCACTGGGGAAAGAGGTGGTACGAACTTCATTTCTTCGTCGCGCTAAGCGCTAGGTGCACTTCTCTTACTGATCATGAACAGTTTTATTTTTATGCTGTTGCACTACATTTTAAAACTTATGTTATAATTATTCAGACTGAAAGAGGTTTATAATATCAGGGTTAAAATAGAACGACCATGTTAAAGAAAATCTAAACATTGAAGACCCTGCCCTACCGTCTCTCGAGGTTGTGTGTGTTCATCGTCTAAAATAATTATCAGATCAATTTGAACACCATGACTGTCTAGCATACTTTTTTCACAAAATTGTTTAACAACAAGAGCATGCTTGATAATAAAAAGAACATTGGACCAGGTTCTGATTCAACACACTGCGTAAATATGGAATTAAACAACATCACTCTTGCAGCATGATCATACAACGTTTGACTTTCCGAAATTCAAATATGCAGTTTCCTCTGGAAAAAGAAGAATTCAATGAAATTTTGAACAGACCAGGAACACCTACAAGTGCTTGGGGTGATGTAGCAGCCTTATATGGAAAGAACAACTTACTGATCAAAATTACTTCAGTCAACACCTATAGCAAAAGACAATGTTCTCTACATCAACTAGATTGTCAAGTTTTTCATCTACTACTGAATTAGATGGAAATTTTCTACGTAAACATAATTAGAGGACCACAACGTAACACTATCAAGACCAATATGAACGTGTATACAAGCCGAACGACCGGCAACCAACCAAAGCTCTCATTTTTTCAAGAGAGGTCTTTCCCTCGGCCAAGTCAAATGATTGGAATGTAGGAAACTTAAAGGCCAACATCTTCCTCTTAACTATCCATTTATATGCAATTAAAAATCCTACAAAATTAAATAAGCACCCAATTGTCCTACATGAACGGCGTCACAACGGCACGAACTACAACTATTGGCTATAAATGGCTATGTTCTTCTACAGCCCACCATTTTCTTCAGAGGGGGAATGAAAGACTTAAAAAAAGGAGAGACAGAAATACTGCAGAAAAAAGAATAATACTTTCAGGACCTGTCTGATCTGATCAACACCTGTCGGATCCAGGCTTTCGGGAGGTTACTCACACGAAATTGTAGCAGACATAATGTACACTAATATCAGTCATCGTGGCGGACCAAGGTTTCGCGAGGCTTCTCTTGGCTGTGAGGTGCATGCTGGATGAGTACTCACAAACATTCTTAAGTGGGAATCCCTATGACCCATTTCTTGGCTGCTGGAATGTTTGATTGAAAGAAATCCTCAGCCCATCCACCCTGCCCTCACGAGTTGGAAATGGTTGAATAAGGGAAACGAGGCGAAGTAGGGGGGGGGGGGGGGGGCAGATATGCTTCGCAAGTCAGTAACAGCATTGTTACCATACACACTGTTGGTGATAAGATCTTCTGGATGTACCAATAGACTCAGTAGCTGGAGATATGAGACTTTTAGAGGACACAGTAATTCATTTATGATCCACGATTTGTTTTGCAGAAGGGTGACAATTTCGTGTTTGACCTCTCAATGAACAGTCAACGTCTTGCGTTTTTAGGTAATGTAGCCTGCAGGTCCTGCAATTTACTGAGTGGTGTATCTTCACTGGGTCATGGTGAGCAACTGAATACAATGTTTAGAAGAACATTGTTTCCGCATCTTTGGCATGATTACCTAATAAATTACTGGTTATATTGACGCCTACTATGAACCATAATTGACTGGAAATACAGTTTCGTAATCTGTTTTTTTTTTTCCAAAGCGTGCGGTTATTTCAGAGGACAGAAGTATCTTTTGTCCTGACATTCTATGCTCAAAACATGAACGAAATAGTTTAATTAGAGCTGGAGGAGAACTGTTTAAAACCTTCGAAGAAGTATGTATTCTTACTTTCGATACAATGTTAGTAGTCGAACAAGATACATATGCCTGTTTTGTGATTCTTCGGTTGCAGGTGACCCGCAGCTTATTATCGGCGTGACGGTGGCCAGTACCTTGACGTCACAGTAACTATAGAACCCATAGAAAGTGTAATAAAGGAGCTGAATTATCCTTTGTTTCTGCTGCTTGTGACATGGAAGCCAAAATTTGGGTCATCCATGAACAAAAATTATTTCAGGAACCTTCTGGATCGTGACAGAATAGTATGGGTATTCCACAATGTAACCAATTCTGATGTCACGAACTAGACAAAGAAATCGTTTTGCCTTGCGTCATGGATGTGAAAAGGATTTTCTGAATCATCATAATGTCGATATTTCAATTCCGTTTCATATTTCAAAGACGCACTGGCTGTGGGGTACAAAAATGTGAGGCTAGGTTCACAGTTACTTTCACGTCACCCCGCACTATTTACGAAATACATGTTGAAGAAAACGTGAAGATAATTATATGGAACTCATATGTGATACATGTTAAACCCGATAAACTTCAAATATGAGACGATTTCCCTGAAAATCGGATACGGCCACAACCTTAAAGCCGGCCGGAGTGGCCGTGCGGTTCTAGGCGCTACAGTCTGGAACCGCGAGACTGCTACGGTCGCCGGTTCGAATCCTGCCTCGGGCATGGATGTGTGTGATGTCCTTAGGTTAGTTAGGTTTAAGTAGTTCTAAGTTCTAGGGGACTGATGACCTCAGTAGTTAAGTCCCATAGTGCTCAGAGCCATTTGAACAATTTTTTGAACAACATTGAAAACCGTGAGAATACTCCTATTTTATGAAGATTATAGCAATAACACTGTAGGAAGAAGATTAACTTTGCAAAGGTTTTAGAAAGGGGTTCCGTGAACTCAGTCATTAGTTTCTGTAGTAAGTGTTACTTAATGGCTGTTAAGTTCCACCACGACTAGGAAATTATTTGCTAAGAGTTTTCAGTCTTGTCTTCATGCGCTCCACAATAATCGAAGTATAGAATCTGAATGTTCCTTATAACATACAGCGGAAAGGCGAACGCTATTCCCATTGTGACTACCTTGCTGAGAACGAAACTGGACCAGCTATTTCTACTTCCATTGACTTTCTAACACAGGCAGAAGACTGTGCACCTTTTCGTTCACAAACATGGAATCTGCCTGATAAGGAACGCTGTTACAAAATAGTGTATAGTAACGGTCTTGTCCTTAATTTTGTAGTTCTGTAAGACTTGATATGGGTATTAGTTTTAACTTTATTATTAGTATTTGTTTCCTAAGGTTCACATTTTATTTTATTTGTTACTAATGTGAATGAATTCGCAACAGATTCGATGTTTTCGAAAAACCATGTAACATAATATCGCATGTTTTATGGGCCACGTTGCTGTAATCAGTGACAGCACAGTTATGCCTGCTCTTCTTTATTTCGCCGGCAATTCAGTTATCACCCGAAAAGGATCAATGATAACCTAATCCTGAGCAGAGTTTCACATGGGAAGCCAGAATGTACTGCACTGGAGCATATATGCAGTTAATAATGTTTTCTTTCATCTGTCTCTATTCTTTTATTCTTTCTATTTCTTTCCTTCGGCTCTGCAAATGGCTCTAAACACATGTGAAGAACTGTTAAACTGTGTCCCAGGAGGAATCTTCGGTTTTCAGGGACATGACAAGAACTGCCACTCAAGCAAAGAAAGTCTAGCACATGCTCTAAAATGCCTACTGCAAGAGCTATAAGCACTTCCTTGTCTTAGATGTTGTGTAACAAATCTCTTCTACTTCAGGCTCTTTGCTTTCTGCCTTTTGAGAGGACCAAAGCAAGAAATAAATGTCCAGTAAACATGGACTCTAAAGCTCGTACCTTAGGATAGGTCTTCTCAAGATTGGAGCTCCGCGAGCGTAGCCGTGTCTGCTCAGCTCTCCGGTTTGCCTAACCACTGCACTTGCAGGTGCGTGAATGAGACGGCAATAGGTCAAAGGCTGAACAGGCGGGAAACTTAGACAGACGCATTCGCAACAGTGTGACTATTCCTAAGAAGCGATTATTGCAGCATACTTTTACAAGCAGGATATTGTTACAAGTGTTTATTTTCAACTTTTTTTTTAATGCCATATTAATAACTTACATTATTTCACTACATATTACATTAGATAGTTCTAACATAGTGAGTAGAACTACAAAAAATTTTACATATTGGCGTGTAACATAAAGTTGTGATGTTTATAGGTTACACACATTTCCATTTTACAATATGGAGTATGTCTGGAACTATGGTTCGCGGTACAGCCAAATACATGGAATGACGCAGACTAAAGTCGGTTAAATCCGAACATTGGTGCGACTCTGCCAATTTCATAACAGAAAAAAGACGTTCAGAAATATGCGTTGAACCTAGCATTTAAATTACTTTAGTGGCCTGACAGCGCAGTCTAGGATAGTGCTCTTGTATCCAAACACTTGGACAGGACAACGGATAACTGAGCTAGGTGCTACCATGTTCGTCTATAAACTCAAGTGAAAATTAACAAGGAATATAAGCAACCAAATTCGAGAACGGTCTGTATAAATCCGTCTTCAGTCATTCAGTGCCTTGGAACATCTCTGAGAACTCGTAGTTAAGTGTTTCAAGTGTTGAAATTTAATCAGTCACGTATGTTCCTCGAAACGAGTGCCTTGAGGTACAGGAAATGTTCCATGTCATGAACCCGAAACTGGTTTTTCCTTAGGATTGCTTTTTGTTTGATAGCATCAATCTCATCCTCCATAACCGGTACCATACGGGATTCCACTGTCTTGAGGCACTAAATGAATTCAAATAAGTAGTGATGTCGACCATAACCTGCCCCATCGGCCGCCTTCAGCTGTGTGAGAATTCACTGTCGTTCGTCAGAAGACGAATTCATCACGCCGTCTTTGTGGATGCTGTTCTAACGGCGTTCCAGTAAGTGTTTTTCCAGGTCGTAAAAGAGCGATGGTACATTTGCGTGACCTGTAAACAATACGGAAAGCAAAGCAGTTCCTGTTTGGCATTGAATGATGTGCCTTGTCTAAATTATTTTTTTTTTACAAATGTCTAGATAAACCGTATTTTTAATGCAGAAAGTAAATCTACAATGAAAAGCGAAAGAAACTGGTATAACTGCCAAATATCGTGTAGGGCCCCCACGAACACGCAGATGTGCCGCAATAAGACCTGGCATGGACTCGACTAATGTCTGAAGTAGTGATGGAGGGAACTGACACCATGCCTGCAGGGCTCTCCATAAATCCATGAGAGTACGACGGGGTGGAGATTTCTTCTGAAAAGCACGTTGTAAGACATCCCACATATGCTCAGCAATGTTCATGTCTGGAGATTTTGGTGGCCAGTGGAAGTGTTTAAGTTCGGAAGAGTGTTCCTGGAGCCACTCTGTAGCAATTCTGGACGTGCTGTAATGGTTCAAAAATGGTTCAAATGGCTCTGAGCACTATGGGACTTAACATCTGAGGTCATCAGTCCCCTGGAACTTAGAACTAATTAAACCTAACTAACCTCAGGACATCACACACACCCATGCCCGAGGCAGGATTCGAACCTGCGACCGTAGTAGTCTCGCGGTTCCGGACTGAAGCGCCTAGAACCGCGCGGCCACCCGTGGCCGGCCGCTGTAATGGTCCAAGTCTGTTGGAATAATGGATATTAATGGAGGCAGGTGATCAGAGAGGATGCTTACGTTCGTGTCATCTGTCAGAGTGGTATCTAAACGTATCAGGGATCGCATATTACTCCAACTCTACGGGCCCCACACCATTACAGAGCCTCCTACAGCATGAACATTCCCCTGCTGACATGCAGGGTACATGAATTCATGAGGCTGTCTCCATAGCCGTAAACCTTCATCTGCTCGATACAATTTGAAATGAGACTCGTCCAACCAGGCAACATGTGTCAAGTCACCAACAGTCCAATTTCGGTGTTGACGGCGAGGCGTAAGGCTTTGTGTCGCGCAGTCGTCAAGGGTAGACGAGTGTGCCTTCGGCTCCGATGATGATGATGATGATGTTTGGTTTGTGGGGCGCTCAACTGCGTGGTTATCAGCGCCCGTACAATTATCCAATTTTTGCTCAGTCCAATTTCGCCACGTTCCTGGATGATGATGAAATGATGAGGACAACACAAACACCCAGTCATCTCGAAGCAGGTGAAAATCCCTGACCCCGCCGGGAATCGAACCCGGGACCCCGTGCTCGGGAAGCGAGAACGCTACCGCGAGACCACGAGCGGCGGACTTCGGCTCCGAAAGCCCCTATCAATGCTGTTTCGTTGATTGGTTTGCACGCTGATATTTGTAGATGGCTCAGCTTTGAAATCGCCTGCAATATGCGAATGGATTGCACTTCTGCCACGTTGAACGATTATCTCAGTCGTCGTTGGCCCCGTTCTTGCAGGATCTTCTTCCGGCGGCAGCAATGTCGGAGATTTGATGTTTTACCGGATTTCTGATATTCACGGGACACTCGTGAAATGGTCGTACTTGAAAATCCCCACTTCATCGCTATATTGGAGATGCTGTGTCCCATCGATCGTGCACCGACTATAACACCACTTTCAAACTCTCTTAAATCTTGATAACCTGCCGTTGTAGCAGCAGTAACCGATTTAACAACTGCGCCAGATACTTGATGTCTTACACATACGTTACAGACCGCAGCGCCGTATTCTCCTGTTTACATATTTCTATATCTCAATGAGCATGCCTACACCACTTTCTCTGTCTCTCAGTGTAATTTGACACGACGCGTGTTGTTAGAAAACTACTGTACGTGTGACGAGGCGACTGCCATGCTCTTAGTACAGTGGTTCCCTACCTTGAGGTAATTATGCATTCAGGAGAAAAATGAAATTTTATGAGAGGTAAAGACAAAAGCGTTCGATTGTGCTTCCTAACCAAACTATTTTTAAAATATCATTACTATAACCGGTATTTAATAACACTGTAATATAAATTACGCGAGTTACCAATAATTACATTGTTTTTAAATACTAGCATTAACTCACGACAGTGCGGCAGAAGTTAGGGAATGTGAAACGAATGTATAAACAATAACTTCCTCACGTACTCTACCCATTACACGCATACTTTGTACTTCGTACCATGTATTTCTGACAGTAACATTTAGAGATATACATCACATACACTGAGTTGAGAAAAGTTATGGGATGCCTCGTAATATCGTGTCGGACCTCCGTTTGCTTGGCGTAGTGCAGCCGCTCGACGTGGCATGGACTCAACTAGTCGTTGGAAGTCCCGTGCAGAAGTACTGATCCATGATCTCTTTAGAATTGTCCATAACTGCGAAAGCAGGCGCGCTGTAGCGGCGCCGTCTGATGTGCCTTATTTCGGTTCGCGCGGCTCCCCCTGCCGGAGATTCGAATCCACCCTCGGGCATGTGTGTGTGTGTGTTGTCCTTAGCGTAAGTTAGTATAAGTTAGATTAAGTAGTGTGTAGGCTTAGGGGCCGATGACCTATGCAGTTTGGTCCCATGGAACTCGTCACAATTGCGGAAGTGTTGCCGGTGCAGAATTTTGTGCATGAACTGACCTCTCGATTATGTCCCTATAACTGTTCGACGGGACTCATACTGGGCGAGCTAGGTGACCAGATGACCAGCTGCAACCGTCCTAGATGTTCTTCACATCACAATACGCATTGTCATCCATAAGAATTCCAAAGTTGGTTTGGAACATAAAAGTACATAAATGGATACAAGTTTCCTTCAATTAGCCAAACATAAATAATTTTGTTGACAACTTGAGTCCACGGTTTTGTGGGATCCGCGCACCTCGCGAACTCTAGCGTCAGCTCTTACCAACTGAAATAGGGACTCATCTGACCAGGCCACGGTTTTCCACTCGGGTAGGGTACAAAATGGTTCAAATGGCTCTGAGCACTATGGGACTTAACTTCTGAGGTCATCAGTCCCCTAGAACTTAGAACTATTTAAACCTAACTAACTTACGGACATCACAAACATCCATGCCCGAGGCTGGATTCGAACCTGCGACCGTAGCGGTCGCGTGGTTCCAGACTGTAGCGCCTAGAACCGCTCGGCCACTCCGGCCGGCGGCAGGGTACAACAGAATTGCTTACGAGCATAGAAGGGGCGCTGAAGATGATTTCTCTGTTAGGAAAGGCACTCGCGTTGGTCGTTTGCTGCCACAGCCAATTAAGGAAAAATTTTGCCTCACTGTCCTAACGGATACATTTGTCGTACGTCCAACACTGATTTGTGCGGTTATTTCACCCAGTCTTGCTTGTCTGTTAGAGCTGACGCAACGCCGCTGCTCTCGGTTAGTAAGTGAAGTGACTCGCTGTCAGTAGTGAGTGCCTCAATTTGGCATTGTCGGCACACTTTTGACATTGTGGATCTAGGAATACTGAATCCCGTAACGATTTACGAAGTGGAATGTCCCATGCGTCTCGCTCTAATTACCATTTCTCGTTCAAAGTCTGATAATGCCCGTCGTGTGGCCTTATCAGGTCGGAAGATTGTTCACGTGAATTATCTGCTCCGTCAATGGACTACCCTTTTATGTCTTGCCCAAGCAATACTATCGGCATCCTTATATGTTATGTCGCTATCCCACGAGCTTTGTCATCTCAGTGTATGCTCAAATATGTCATGGAACTGTCCTTCTGACCTGCAGGTAGTTTCAGTAACGGACGAGAAATTGCTTCCTCTTTCACTTCGTAACAGACAGACATACTAATTGACAGCACAACACAACGTATTATCGTCATTTTTTTCAGTAAAATAAACATAAACGGGAAGCTCCACAAAAATTATAACTTCACTTTACTGGTTTCAACGTATTTATCTATTATCTTCAGAAATTTAATAGAGGCTAAAGCCATAGGTAAGGAGACATGAGATACGGACTGGACGATAAAAATGTCCTACAAAGAATTAGTAACAAAATATATACCTTTTGCGATGTGTCACGGTTTGTTGTACTTTAACGAGGATATATGATTCTTCTGTGGCTCAGCTATTGTATATTGAGTGTTAACCATGTAGATAATACTTTTATGATGTTCAAGTATTGTATATATGTTTTAACAAACTTCTGATATTTTTTACTTATACTCTGTACGACATCTTTATCGCTCGATCTTTACGAGACTTTGGCTTACCTATGCTTTAAGCCTGTATCAAACTTCTGAAGATGGCAGATTAATCTGTTGAACCTGATGAAGTGAAATTAAAATTGATGTGCAGCTGACGGCTAGTTTTTATTTTGTTTAAAAGAATTCACACGACAGCTGCTGAACAGCAGCTACGTACAAAACATAAAATTATTAATACTAGTCACAGTGTTCAGACAGAAAACATTTGCAGCCTTAATTGTTTCAATTTCTGTCGGTTCAAAAGTAAAGTAAGAAATGCAGCATCTAGTGATTTAAAAACAATAAATATAGCGCACATATTTTATTTGGTTGATCTGAAATAAGGGCGCAGGGTATGTTTGAAAAAAATAAAGTCTTTAAGGAGTGGAGTAGTCTGGAGAAAGCATGTTTAGTAAACAAGTGCCCACTCTCAATGTGGACAGTTAGCTTTCTTTTCTGAGAAGGATCTGTGGGCAGCACTTGCGATGCTCTGAGAATCGCTTCGTTATTCTATACAAAAAAGAGGCTGCTAGAAAAAATCGTTACCTATTGTCTCAGTGACTCATTTGTTCCGACGTAAAACTATCAACGGGAAAGACGTTGAACTGTGACCACAGAATCATTGTTTCTAAAGAACTGCTCTACCACGATCACCCGATATTATATTCTATGCTCCAACACTCCGTTGCGTCGGAACGGCAGTTACTGCTAGTCTGAAACGATTTTTCTAGCGACGGGCTGTATCGCTCGATATGTCACATTGTCTGCTTCTCGCACATTGCCCATACAAAATAATGACTGATTATCAGCTAAGTGAAACGGCATAACGGAAGCTATTCTTATGGAAGATGCAGATGTCCCTGCATTGATGAGTGATGAAGCCCATTTTCAACTGGATCATTACGTTAACGTGCAGAACTGTCGTTAGTGGGCGTTGGAGAACCCACAGGAACTACACCGAAAACCTCTCTAAAGCTCAAATGTAACAGTGTTCTCAAACATAGGGATCGTTGTATCTTACTTTGTTGGAGAGGGAGAAACCACAGTTACTGCGACATCGGCGCAATATTTCGAAATGGTAAACAAGTTACTTCGTCCAGGCCGCGAAAGATGTCGAATGAACATGAGAGAAAAGTGGTTCCAAAAGGATGATTCAAAAGCTGACATGGTGAGAGCATCCATGGAAGTGGTTCTCAGATGTTTCCAGGACATGTTATTTCATGATACTTTCTCTTTACTCATTTTTGTGAGGCTACTTGAAATCATGAGCGTACGTGAGCAAGCCCCGCACAGTTGATGACCTCGAGATTTCCATTCGTCAGGAAATCGACGCTGTGCTGAATGAAATTTTGTAGACAGCCAAGCGTAGCTTTCAGAGAGAATCCCAATCTGGGCCCGGCAAGAAGAACGTCATCTCAACGACGTTATTTTGAGAACCTAATTAAGGTATGCACATATCAAAAATGCAATAAAGTACTCTTTTTTTAAAATAAAACTGGATTTCAGTTATTCAGCACTGAAAACCGGCACGCCGTTTCCTACGCTCCACCCTCTATGAAAGTACACTACTAGAGTCTAATTCGTTTATTGCAAGTTACAAAATCATTCATTCTTTCTCCATCCAGTGCTGGAGCATTTCAGTTTTATATAGTTTTCTGAAAACATTCAACTGAATTCCATCTAATGTTTTCAAATGAGACTTTTACAGGAGTCAGTTTGTTACATTTAACACCCAGTAACTAGATTTAGAAAGCATGCAAGGTGTAAGTGGAAAAGGCCATTAAATTTATTACATTATCGAAATGCTGAATAGCTCCCAATAAACAGCCGGCTAATTACTCGAGACTCAGTTTGGAAAAAAAATGTCAAAAGATTGTTTCCAGTACTAGGGAGAAAATAAAATGTTATGGAGCACATTGTCGAACGGAATAAAAAGTGTTGTTCTCTGTGTATTATGTACCGAATGAATGGATAATGCATAAAAATTAGTGGAACGTAGGATTTAACTCACTCACTTGTAGGGAGTTGATAAAATTATGTGTCTACTGGAGCAAAAACAGAATTATTATTTTTGATTTGCTTAAAAATCTTTGACTTGTTGGGGGGTAAAGGTATTTTCACTGGTGCCAATCGTTCCAGAACGAGATTCCGCTGTCCGTTTCTGTTCATGGTCCGTTGGCTTCGGTTCTTTGATTCCATAAATGCGCAGCGAGACGCAAAAATCCGAAATACCGTTGCAGTGCGAGCAGCTGCATTCACAGGAAGCAGAATGTCCGGCGCGGAGCCGTGTGGGCTGATAAAAGCGATTCAAAGCGCCCCAGTCGAACGATCTGGCGCTGCACGCGGATATGGCTATGTCAAAGTGCAACGAACGATGACCTCAAGCATTTGTTCCTCATTCATTGGTAACAATAACCCGCGAAATATTCAACCGCTTTCCTTGAACGCCGTTTCAGCCGCTGCCCATTACAACAGGGAAGTTAATGATGGCTTTCGACTTTTCTTCTATAGCATGAAGTGTGAAACAGCTTATGAGCACATCAGATACAAATTTGACTGTAGACATGGACATATATTGGAATCGACTGCTCTTATCCACCAGTTACATGTGTGAGAATAAACTTTCCGTATGTGGTAGTGCACGTGTACATCATTTACAACCAGGTCAACATCGTGATGTCCTCCTCATTTTGCGACATCATTATCACGTCTCAGCGAATGATGTGACGCGGTTCTGTGGTTCCAGTCGCCTATTCGGTTATCCATTAAGGTTGTCCATGAATACTCCAAATGGCTTAAGGCGAATGCCGGGTTAGGTCCATTGAAATTCCAGTTCGACCCTGAGCTCCGTCTGTAATAATTTCATCTTCGACGGGACGTCAAACACTTCCTTCCTTCCTTTTTTCCATGTCGCATGAGCAACAATACAGGCAGAGGCCCTCTTTAGTGTGGAAGTAAGACACTAGCACAGATAGAACATTCCCACTTGCTTGGTGTGTTCTGTTTCTTCATTCACTGAAATTTACAGTGTAAGAGATCTTTTGTCTCCAACTTTAAGTGGATGTACCTCCCTTGTAACGAATTTCCGTCCACATTTTAATTTTTTGCTCTTTATCCTCTGAGGGATCTTTTCCTGGAACCGATTTAGCAAAATAACCCTCCATGTTACTGGATTCTAGTTAAAAGCTGTTCACAAAATTTTTCCCTTATATATGTGCAGACTATATTAATGTGTAAAAGTCCAGAAATGTAATGAACATCCACTCCACTTTCAACAACGTCGTCAACGATTGGCTGGTTGGTTGGTTTAGGGAAGGAGACCAGACAGCGTGGTCATTGGTCTCATCGGATTAGGGAAGGATGGGGAAGGAAGTCGGCCGTGCCCTTTCAGAGGAACCATCCCGGCATTTGCCTGGAGTGATTTAGGGAAATCACGGAAAACCTAAATCAGGATGGCCGGACGCGGGATTGAACCGTCGTCCTTCCGAATGCGAGTCCAGTGTTTAACCACTGCGCCACCTCGCTCGTCAACGAACTGTAATGTAGTGCCCCTTGGTAACTCATATGACAGATTCTGGAGATCGTCCTTCAAAATGAAACCCATAAGCATTTAGTTGAACTGACCCATGTCAAGGAATCGAATTGAATGTACGGTTCGTGTGCACAAGTCATCCAGACAGACAACACTGTTTCAATACTATCATCATAAGCTGTTTATGGCGAGGGGTGAGAGGGGCGGGAGGAGTTATCGCGATATTGAAACGAAAAGTTGAAAAGAAATGTGCGTTCCAGACGTAATAGCTGAAAAGATGCATTATATCACACACTAAAATCATTTAAAAAGATTGTACCTGTATAAATGCTCCATCTTTCGCGAGTGAAGTATTGCATCTTAGAGACATGGTGTAATATTTCAGCACTATGGCAATGCTGTTTTAGCTGTAATTATCAATAACACTCCAGGACTGGTACGTCAAATTATCACGGATTGTCTGTCTCGTCTTCTGTGGTGGTTCTTTTACCTACTTGTATTTATATGTAATGAATAGTTGGAGTTAATGTCGTTCTGCCTAGATCACAACTAGAAAATTATTTACGTCTGTGACTCATTTGAGGTATTTCTCACAGTTAGTTTGCTCGACACGATGTTCTTATATTAAAAGACGCCAGTTTCTAATTTAATGGCTGTCTTTCTGTTACTTTGGATTAACTGTAATTAATAGATATAACTTCTTCCTAAATGTAAGGTTGGAGGGATTCTCGCAATTAAAGTTAAGCGTGGATCAAAAGACAATTTTCTAAAGTCAGTTTTCTCAAATATGATTCCATGTTGGAAAACCTGATTACTCTTACTGTTTCACAGGAAGAACCGCCAATCAAGAGAATTCTCCTGCATTTACATTTATTTTCGTTAGTCAAAATTAGCACATATTTATTACGACTCTGGGCCGTTATCATTTAGAACAATGGCGCTGACATCTGCACCTATATTCCCCTACAAAATTTTCATAAAAAAATTGATTTTTCCGCTTCATGAATATAGGAGTTAGTCCATATAAAATTTTATTAGACTTTTAAGTAATATTTGATTATATTTAGGCTAAATATTACATGGAACTTACACGTTTTTCGTGCCCCGTCACAAAATGGCTTCTTACGCTACCAAGAAATAATAGGGAAGAACGAGCGATCCTTTTGCAAAAGGAGAAGAGATTGCAATTACATTCGCAGATCATATTAATTGATTACTCTCTTTGTTATTTTTCTGTGATAATATTTATTTCGTTACGTCAGTTTTGTTATATTTACGAAGTTATTCAATATCACTATTTATAAATCTTAAACCATGTTTCTCGCCAGATAATGAGTGATGTAGCAACATTTCACTACTGGCCGAAGAGAGATTTTTGCGGTATATGTACAAATTTGATGGTTTTTCTCTTCTCAGTACTTCATATTGTGACTGTTCATCGGCTGTTGCTAATGATCATGTAGATGGAGCAACAAAATGGTGTTTGTTGAAAGCGCTTAACCAGAGTGGCACATACGGAATAAATGTACGAGTGACATTAAATAATTAATGGAGCAATATGATGTAGAAACAAAACAGTTTGCACGTGGAATTTCATACTCTCATGTATTCAGTTTGGCACCAGTGATATTAGTTGAGAACAGATAACGGATTAAAACTGTTTTGTTTATAGCCACAATACTTCATTTAGTAATGGCACTTCAACTTGGAACATTAGTACGACAATGTTCAGTATTCAGTTTCTTGTTTTCTGAAGATGAAAAATCGGCTGAAATATTTTCTCTAATAATTTTACTGTATGGTGAAATTTATATGAACACGGAAATTTATAAGTGGGTAGAGCAGTTCAAAAACAGTCGAACCTCAATGACTGACGAGCTACGTTCTGAAACCGGCATTGGCGACATTACTCTTGAAGACAGATGTATTACAGTTGAACATATAGCAAAAAGAGTTGCTGTAAGTGTTGGCACAGTTAATAGCGTTATCAGTAACAACGCGAGGAAACAAGAGATTGAGTTTGTACGTAGCTGAAACGACGTTATCAAAGGGAAGGTAAGCCTTTTCTAACAACATTTTAATGTTTGTTGAAACTTCACCATTGTGAACCTGAGTCCGAAAGACAAATGGAGGAATGAGAGAATTTGCGGGACAGTGGCTCTAACAACCATACAGTCTTCTTTGCATCAGGTATAAATAAACTAGTTCATTGTTGCTACAAGTGTATTAATATGGTGGGGATTATGTTGTGAGCTAGTCAAATTATCTTTTTGTAAAAATACGCCGTTTTCTTGGACGCCTATCTGTCTCTGTAATTACCGAATGTCCCTCGTACTTCATATCACAAATTATGTACATGTCAGTACAAACATAATTGATATGAGAGAACTGTGCATCATCTCGGACTGTGCGAATTTTGTGTAAGCTCACACCTCCGCTTCCTGACAACAGTGCCGCTAACAATCATGGGTGGCGTGAAATAGAGGCTGTATTTGTTTATAGGGAATATCCCTTCATGTAAACCCTTTGCTGATCAATAAAACATCAGCAATGGTTGCCGAAGAACAGTGATGAACGAATGGCTGACGAACAACAAACATTACCAGACGAGCTGAATAAGCGACGTGTCATGTGAACATGGAGGGTACTCAACATTTTTGCATCTACTTCGCGGTATTTGGGCGTGCTTTCTCCTTCTGAGACGTGCCATGTGCACATGCGTATAGTAACGGAAAAAATGTGTTACCCTAAACCCCTGTTATATCTCTGTTGATGTTTCCGATTGTCCACTGAGTAAAGAATACATATTTTATTCAGTGGCTTCCCTGCCCTTCACATTATGAGTTTTTGCGTTATGCCAGTAAAGCTGGATGTCAGATTGCCCTTACGGAATTGTATCTGTCATCTCTGCGAGCACCACAATTGGACGGTTTTATAGCGGAACAGTTCTCGAACAACATATAAAGTTCTACATAATTTAATTTTGACATTTCTATTGCAACGTACAGTTGGCATAACGGAAGAGACACCGTGATACGATAACGCTAAACTGCCTGAAAATTAAAATATGCTGAGATATTGCCACTACTTGTGTTACTGCAGTGAAGCCACGAGACACACGTATGTGTACATTTTTTCATGAACATATTAAATATGGAATTCAAACAAGCTAATATTTTGACTGGATGTGGCCACGAATTTACCATTACGTAACCTCATAACCAACAAAAATTGTGTACAATTATTCTCTCCAAAATACTGCACACAAAAACGTATCGAAGAGAGCCGGCAATCATTTTAAAAAGCACTTTTCACAAAATGTAATATAAACCACCACAAGTCCTTGCAACTCCGATCGATAACGCTGATTTCCTCCCGATATAGCAATAGCAGAGGAAATGAAACGTAGCAACGACACGAAGAGAAACATATTCACTTTTCGAATGAAATTTTCACTCCACGGCGGGGTGTGCGCTGATATGAAACTTCCTGGCAGATTAAAACGGTGTGCCGAACCGAGACTCGAACACGGGACCTTTGCCTTTTCCGGGCAGGTGCTCTACCAACTGAGCACCCAATGTTGGGTAGCTCAGCTACCCAAGCTTGGGTAGCTCAGTTGGTAGAGCACTTGCCCGCAAAAGGCAAAGGTCCCGAGTTCGAGTCTCGGTCCGGCATACCGTTTTAATCTGCCAGGATGTTTCATATTCACTTTTACATCCGTGTCACCACAATCAGACTGCAGTCACACGCTCGCAACAATACTACACCGATCATAAATGATTTGAACAATGCTAACTACGTACGTACAATGTAGAGGCTAAAAATACAGCGCGATTTCACAGCGATAGTTGCCAGGTACAATACAGTATAACTTTCTTTATAATTTAAGACAATAATTATGTAATTTGATTTTTAGTCATTTTTCCTGTGATCAGATACTGAAATAACAATGGCCCTCGATTATGATTTTAACCCAGAACAGATGAAAGGATTTGAGTTTGGGATAAATTTGTACTGCGGGAGAAAGCACAGCGTCAGTGAGTAATATCACGGTCACTTAATCGCAATGTAATTCCCGTTTAATGGTAGGGGCATATTCCCCAGACATGTTATTACTCGTCATGAACTGCTGGGCACTCGGTCACACGCCCCTCGCATTCCTCCTAGCCGCTCTCCTACCTTCGCCACGTGACAATCACGCAACAAGCAGTGACTTCAAATAAACGCTTCCATTAAATTAAAATATTTCTATGACGAAAGATTCTGTAAGTATAAACATTAAACAATATATGAATATGATATTTACAGAAGCTTAAATTTTACATCTTCCGTATATATATATATATATATATATATATATATATATATATATATATATATATATATATATATATATATATATATATATATATATATATGCTGCTTCATTGAAATAGTATTATTTCACTCCAACGTAGTTCAGTTAACCCAGATGACGAAATTAAGTAATATGATAATAATTGAGAAATTTCTAAGACAATATTTCGATGAAAGTACCAGTACTATAACCGTTTGTCTCATTTCTCAAGATTCGAAGTGACTTGAGTGATTCATCAGAAATTTCACGCGTGTTCCAGAGAAAATGTAAAATTCCTTTTCGTTTTCGCGAAGTGCGCTAAAAGTAATAAATATACTGTATTCAGAGTGGGCCTGTAACATACAACGTACCCAATATCTTTCAACGTTCCATTTCGCTTCAAAGTTCGAGAGGTACACTGCCATATCTGTACCGGACCCCTCCATCTCGCAGCCGGCCGTAGTGGCCGTGTGGTTCTAGGCGCTACTGTTAAGTCGCATAGTGCACAGAGCCATTTTTGAACCCCCATCTCGCAAGTGAACTGTGGTTCATCGAGCGCCAGCCACTGCAGCTGGTCGCTCTGTTGGCTCATTCCGGAGAAACTGCATAATTCATTCAGTGAAGAAAAGACAAAACAACGATTTGCACTCAGAGAACGCTTCCTTGAGCACTGTACGGAAGGTTGTGCATTATTCAGCAGAGATTCTTCCAACCCATATGTGGCTTACAGCAAACCAGTACTTAACAATATTGGTTAAAAACAGTCTTGGTTGCAATTTTAGGTTGTTTTTTTTTTCAGCGACGCGTTTCGCTTTATTTAGGATCTTCAGGTTATATTAATTTGGTATTTCTTAGAAGAATCCTTTAGTCAGTGTAGACAACGGGCATCGTCGAAGATATCAGGACAACATCGCCTCCGTTGAACTCAGTAAAAACTTTTCTAGTTGGACGCGAGTGACACCAAGATCTGCGTAACGCGTTCCCGTTCACAGGAGCAAGTAACAGAATAAGTAGGTTGCTCAGGTAGTAAGCATAATGCATCTTATTCTGATACTTGCTCCTGTTAAAGGGAACGCGTTATGCACATCTTGGTGTCACTCGCGTCCATCTAGAATAGTTTTTACTGAGTTTAACGAAGGCGATGTTGTCCTGATATATTCGACGATGCCTTTTGGCTACACTGACTAAAGGATTCTTCTAAGAAATACCAAATTAATATAACCTGAATATGACTAAATAAGGTGAAACGCGTCGTTGGAAAAGAAAACTAAAATTGCAACCATGACTGTTTTTAATCAATATTATTCAGCAGGTTACAAACACTATGTGATCAAAAGTATCCACACACCACCAAAAACATACGTTTTTCATATTAGGTCCATTGTGTTGCCACCTACTGCCAGGTACTCCATACCAGTGCCCTCAGTAGTCACTAGACGTAGTGAAAGAGCAGAATGGGGCGCTCCGCGGAGCTCACGGACTTCGAACGTGGTCGGGTGATTGGGTGTTACTTGTGTCATACGTCTGTACGCTACATTTCCACACTCTTAAACATCCATAGGTCCACTGTTTGCGACGTGATAGTGAAGTGGAAACGTGAAGGGGTCTGTACAGCACAAAAGCGTACAGGCTGACATCGTCTGTTGACTGACAGAGACCGCCGACAGTTGGAGAGGGTCGTAATGTGTAATAGGCAGACATCTCTCCAAACCATGACACGGAATTCAATGGTCAGGCAGCTGCTCATAAGCCACACATCACGCCGGTAAATGCCAAACGCCGCCTCGCTTGGTGTAAGGAGCGTAAACATTGGGCGATTGAACAGTGGAAAAACGTCGTGTGGAGTGACGAATCACGGTACACAATTTGGCGATCCGATGGCAGGGTGTGGGTATGGCGAACACCCAGTGAACGTCATCTGCCAGCGTGTGTAGTGCCAACAGTAAAATTCTGAGGCGGTGGTGTTATGGTGTGGTCGTGTTTTACATGGAGGGGCTTGCACCCCTTGTTGTTTTGCGTGGCACTATCACAGCAGAGGCCTACATTGATGTTTTAAACACCTTCTTGCTTCCCACTGTTGAAGAGCAATTCGGGGATGCGATTGCATCTTTCAACACGATCGATCACCTGTTCACAATGCACGGCCTATGACGGAGTGGTCTGGCCAGCACAGAGACCTGACCTGAATCCTATAGAACACCTTTGGGATTTTGCGGGGCGCCGACTTCGTGCCTGGCATCACCGACTGACATCGATACCTCTCCTCAGTGCAGCACTCCGTGAAGAATGGGCTGCCATTCCACAAGAAACCTTCCAGCACCTGACTGAATGTATGCCTGCGAAAGTGTAAGCTGTCATCAAGGCTAAGTGTGGGCCAACACCATATTGAATTCCAGCATTACCGTTGGAGGGTGAAACGAACTCTTAAATTATTTTCATCCAGGTGTTCGGATAATTTTGATCACACAGGGCATGTAATGGGCTTCCAGCAGAACAGAAAAATTCAGGAGTCCCTGTTCTGCGCTCATAGGTAGCACGCCTCGTCTAGTACACGTCCACCGCGGCGCTAGGGGGGGCTACAGCACCAAGTTCGGCACCTGACATGGGCTTATGAGAGACAGAAACCGGTCGTGTGATAATAAAACAACTTTACAAGTGAAGCGATAGTTTCAACCTCTGCTAAACTGAAAGGTTACCTTGTGGCAAAAGTCAAGTTGTTTATACGGCGGTGCCTCACAGCAGTGTTCTTCGTATTTTCTTATTGTCTATTAATGACTGCGTTAACTCCGATCAGATTCACATATTCACCTTTATATCCATATCTAATATTCCTTCATTCTCATATTTTGCGATCTTCATCGCTTTTGTGTACATGGTGTTTTCGTAAAGGGTCTTATTATGCCTTGGAAACCTATGAATCCCGAAATTTTTTATTTGAAAGTAACGCTATTTTAACTCTGCGTTTCTTGTATTCCCTATTGTTCTAGATCCCTTTGTAGCTCCTGGCTGTAACGTATTTTGTTATCTTTTTCAAAAGAACCGACAATATTCATTATTTCTGCTCTTCCTTCTGTTTATAAATTTTCTAATCACTGTTCTTTAGCCGGCCGCGGTGTCCGAGCTGTTCCAGGCACTTCTGTCCGGCACCGCGCGACTGCTACAGTCGTAGGTTCGAATCCTGCTTCGCGCATGGATGTGTGTGATGTCCCACAGTGCTCAGAGCCATTTGAACCATTTAAAGTATTCTTTTAAAAAAATGACTCTGAGCACTATGGGACTTAGATCTGAGGTCATCAGTCCCCTAGAACTTAGAACTACTTAAACCTATCTAACCTAAGGACATCACACACATCAATGCCCGAGGCAGGATACGAACCTGCGACTGTAGCGGTCGCGCGGTTCCAGACTGTAGCGCCTAGAATCTCTCGGCCACTCCGGCCGGCGAACTGTCTTTACACTATTCACTGACTCCTTCCGTGGGTAAGTAACTGTGATGGTAAAAACATACAGTATATAATACTGTAGGTTTAAGGGCCGCTGTTTACATCATTTAAAACTTCCGCAGAGCGGACATGATGTTAAAAAAGTTATTCAATGGTTTTTCGTCCTGATCTGCAGAGAAATCTTCAGAGATGACCAGCAGATCCACTTGTTAGCTCATCTCTGATGATGTCTCCCGCAAGTGGGAACGAAACGTTATTGAATGGTTTTATATACCGACCAAGGCCTCTCGGTTCGTAAGTTTTTGTTGAAATAAGTAAGCAGCGGCTCAGAACTCAGCTGTGCTTTGGTCAGAGTTGGCGAGCGCGCGCCTCACCTGCTTGCCGTCCCAGCGGCGGTAGGTCCTCCAGTCGCGCAGGCCGGGCCGCCAGTACTCGACGGAGTACTCCTCGGCGTACTCCTGGCCGCGCGCGTGGTCGTAGCGGCCCTGCGTGTGCACCGCCGTCACCACGTGCACGCCGGCCAGCGCCACCGACAGCCACTCGCGCACCCCGCGCGACACCTGCGACTTGGGGCACCACGCGCCGCCGCCGCGCTCGCTGCGCAACCTGCCGCGGGCACAGGAAGAGTCTCGAGGTCACTTCCGCACTGGTACTAACACGTCAAATTGACAATGATACACATATGTGTCTCCAAACTAAAACAAGGAAACCTTACAGATTGCCCTTCAATCTACACTGCAGGGAAAAAGGAAATTAGTTCACCTGGAAAGAAGATATCGATTTTGATCTGATGACGGTATATGCCATCTGTGGGGTAGTAGATGTACTGATAATGGTTTCAACGTCGTCCACCAACAGATAGTGTAGTGGCATAGCTACCATAGCGTCACCTGTGTCTACACATTAATAGGGAATGCTCTTAATGTGGTGTAGATGTGCAGGTAACCATGCCACGGAGACGCACTCGTGCTTCCTACAGCCAACTAAGCGAATTTGAAATGGTTCGGATTGTGTACTTGTGGGATGGTGCTTTCGGAGAATTGACGTACAAGTTGGATATGCTATGTCACATGTGCAAGAATACTGTCAGTAGTCACGTGAGCATTCTCACGCCCGAAAAAGTGAGATACGGAACGTCCACGCAGCAGAGACTGAAAGGGCAGCAGTGGCAGATCGTGCAGCTAGCACAGCACACATAAGAGGGCTTATGAGCTCAAAAGTGCCAACACGAACGGCAGCGAATCGGTTATTAACAGTGGGAATACGGGCACGCGCACCTCTAGCGCGTCTTCCACTCACGCCTTAGCATCGGCGTGCATGGCTCGACTAGTGTCGTCAGAGGATAACTTGGAATGGCGCTCAGTGGTCTTCAGCGATGAAAGCAGATTCTGACTGCATCTGGTGAGCGCTGTCCCGTACAGTGCTTTCGTCGAAGACGCACTGGCCCCATCCCACGTCTTATTGTCTAGTGTGGTGTGGGGGGGGGGGGGCTGTAAGCTACAACTCTCTATCATCTTTGTCGAGCTTGGAGGGGACGCTAAACAGCCCTCTGTACGTGCAGAATGTTGTTAGACCCCATCTTTTACCGTTCTTGCAACTGGAAGGTTATGTGCTTCTATTTTTAAAGTATAATGCTCGCCTATACACTGCCCGTGAAACTCAACGTTTTCTACAGACGTAGAGCAACTTCCCTGGCCAGCACGATCTCCAGACTTGTCTACAGTCGAGCACCTGTGGGATGTGTTGGGACGGGAAGTGATTCGTGCGACTCGTCAGTCCACAACTCTTAGTGAACTACGTGAGTAGGTTGAGCAGCCGTGGCATAATGCATCCCAGGACAGTATTCCCCGTATGTCTGGACTGGATGCCACAATTAGCATCTGTATTGCCGCCCGTGCAGCCCACACCACGTACCAATATGGGAGTTTCAGCTTCGGTAAACACCTGCTACTTCAGAACCACTGGTATTATTGATCTGTAGTCGTAATCATTTCATGTACTATGTATGCACTTTTGCAACAAAACGCATGTAACAATATTTTTCGGGCAGAGTATTTTATACTGCCTCTTTGGCTGACTTGCTTGAATGTTTTGTGCTATTCGTGCATGTAATTTAGCTCACTTTTGCAAAACAGAACGATGTAATTAAGAATGTGAAATTCTCGAATAAATCGCCTTTGAAAATGAGCAAGAAAAGTAGTTATGTAAAGAAGAGTCATTGTGCTATTAAAGCTATCAGTAGTGAAGTCTATCTTTTTTGACCGAGATCTGAGGAACTGCTACACGGTGAGGTGTTCTGCAGCGGATGTTTTCTGTTTTGCGGTGAGTATGAGTGCCTTTCATGGTGTATCTTGGTTAAAATGGTTCAAATGGCTCTGAGCACTATGGGACTTAACATCTCAGGTCATCAGTCCCCTGGAACTTAGACCTACTTAAACCTAAGGACGTGACACACATTTTCCTAAATACATGAGGGAGCATTTAAACACACTTAAACTAATCGCTGGACTGGTCGTGGTAGTGCAACTAAATGGCAACCAAGATTGCCAGACCTTAGGCAATTAGAGTTTCGTTTATGGAATTGGATGAAGTTTGAGGAGTACAAACGAAAGGTTAATAAGGGATATGAAGTGCTTGATCTCATTATAGATGTTACTGCCCTCACTATCGAACGTGCAGAAGCCCTCAAACAAGAAACACAATACGTCCTCCGAAGCATGCACACATGCACTGAAGTAGATCGTGGGATATTCGAACAACTATTGTGGCCTGTACAACAGCTGTAATGTGACGTGTACACTAACGTTTAGAGGTGAACGTGTTAAAAATTTGTAATTTTCAATTACTACTCGTACTTTGTGAAACACATGTTGCTATATTTACTAACTGTTATACACGTGTTCATTAGTAAATGTTACAGTGCACTGAGTAATTCGGTAACCATGTACGTTGAATGTGTCCTAACTCGGTAACCTTTCGAAATGTCCATATGAAGCATTTTTCTTTAAATGAACATTCCGGTAATAGCCATACATATTCGCTTCGAAGTTTCTTAAGTAAAAATAAGACTGCCCAGTACGAAAAACACAATCAAATTTACGTTCGACTGGACCTGTTCCGCACCTAATTATACATAAATTGAGAAATAGGTATAAGAAACTGCCGATATTACTGTCGAAGACATAATAGGACTAAAAATTTTCATCTTTAACAGTATTCTGTATATTAAGAGGAAAGATTCTGAACTTAGCGATAAAATTGCAGAATCCTCCACTGGTGTCTTTAAAATCAAACACTAAGCTACTTTTGCCCTCACTGGTCTTCGTTTTAGAACAATTCGTTTCTTTGAACTTCCGTTTGAGGTGTCAGACGACCAGATCCATTCGGTGATCACCCCACAAGGCAAAATTGTAAAGGAAGGCGGTGAGAGATGGTCAGGCGCCACTAAATTCTAGGTTTTCAGTGGAGTAAACCGGTTACATACTGATTTGCAAATTGATACGCCGTCTGACGTACAGATCTGCGGATATCGGCTTTTTTCTCTCAAATGCGGCGCTCTTTGTAGAGATGCCCGGTGTGCGTGGGGATCGACAGCGGGCGCTCGCGCCCAGTGCATACAAAGACACGTCACCCAATCGCCGGTCGGTGAGCGCACACAATGAGAAAGGTTCGAGTCCCTTCCGAGAAAACAAAATTAGTGCAGTAGGGGGAATTTTCTGTAGGAGTGCTCGAGTAATACATTAGATTATAGATTAGATTTGATGTACTTTTCGTTCCAATAAACCCATAGTACAAAGATACTCAGGAATGTAGAACGTGTGAGAAAACAAGAGTACAGTATAAATATTTACAAAGAACAACAGACTCGCTAATGTATCTTCTAAAGATGCCAAGTTAAACAGTCCTCATGGTTGTGGCATAAATATAAAAATCTTAAACGGATTTTCATTTAAAAGTTAGTATAAGCTTGTCACAAAACATGTAAGAGTCAGTACACTGCGGTGTATATCAAAATTCTTACGCTACTGCAGCCATGCACCATCAAGCAGAACATTCGCTTTATAAAGTTTATTTACAATGATAGCATCGCTAAACTGAATGCGTAACGAAGTCAGACAGTGCGCAGTACTACATTATTTGATATTATTAACAAAATATACACATCAGTCACTTGTGATGACAAATTCATCAACGGAGTAGAAGGATTTGGCCACCAACAAAACTTGTAGGCTTCTCTTAAACTGAACTTTATCAGTAGTTAAACTTTTTATGCTTGCTGCCCAGTTATTGGAAGTATGCGTTCCTGAATCACAGACCCATTCCTGGACCACAGTAAGTGACTTTAAATCTCTGTCAAAATTAATCTTGTTTCCAGTAACGATTTCATTAAGTGAGTCGTCTTTGTGAAGTTTACTCTTTTTCTCTTATTTCTTGTATTGATTGTGTGAATTGAGTTATTGGTATATATATATATATATATATATATATATATATATATATATATATATATATATAGAGGGTGAGTCACCTAACGTTACCGCTGGATATATTTCGTAAACCACATCAAATACTGACGAACCGATTCCACAGAAGGAACGTGAGGAGAGGGGATAGTGTAGTTGTTTAATATAAACCATAAAAAGATGCACGGAAGTATGATTTTTAACATAAACCTACGGTTTTTTTAATGGAACCCCGTTAGTTTTGTTAGCACATCTGAACATATAAGCAAATATGTAATCAGTGCCGTTTGTTTCATTGTAAAATGTTAATTACATCCGGAGATATTGTAACCTAAAGTTGACGCTTGAGTACCACTCCTCCGCTGTTCGATCGTGTGTATCGGAGAGCACCGAATTACATAGGGATCCAAAGGGAACGGTGATGGACCTTAGGTACAGAAGAGACAGGAACAGCACATTACGTCCACATGCTAACACCTTTTTATTGGTCTTTTTCACTGACGCACATGTACATTACCATGAGGGGTGAGGTACACGTACACACGTGGTTTCCGTTTTCAATTACGGAGTGTAATAGAGTGTGTCCCGACATGTCAGGCTAATAGATGTTCAATGTGGTGGCCATCATTTGCTGCACACAATTGCAATCTCTGGCGATTGAATGTCGTACACGCCGCACTAAGTTAGCCAATCAGATCGTCGCGCGCGTAAATGCGAGCGCGCGAGTGCGCGGCGCCCCGATTGGCTAAATTATATATATATATATATATATATATATACCCTTGTGTCCAAAATTAAAGGAGCGTTCGGAAATTTTGCAAGGCTGCGTTTATTTTGCCACAGAACAGTATAAACAGGTGAGAGAAAAGTAGAAACACTGTAAAGAATACACAATATGCAACATGTATAACGGTATACAAAAATCGTCTTCGTTTTTTCCAAACTTAACGAATTTTCAAACACATTCCGACAACTGGTTAACGTGCTCAGTATGGGGTGTGACTCCCTCTGGCAGCAGTACAGGCATAACAACGACGGATCATGCTGGGAATGCAGTCATGAACGTTGCGTTGAGGCAATAAGGCCCAGTCTTCCTGCAGAACTGCTCACAAGTCTTGGAGAGTGGCTGTTGGCTGCTGACGCGGTGCAACCCGTCTCCTCAGTGCGTCACAGCCTGCTCTATGGGATTCAAATCGGGACAGTGAGCAGGCCACGACATGCGTACAATATCTTCCGTTTCCAAGGTAATATCAACCACTCGTGCTGTATGAAGTCGAGCATTATCGTCCATCAACACCAAGTCTGGGCCCACAGCACCTAGCAACAACCGCGTATGAGATCCCAAGACCTTCTCGCGGTACGTGACAGCAGTTAAATCTTGCTAATTCACCCGCACAATTTCATGAAGGGACGTTGGAGTGGTCAACACAATCCCTGCCCACACCTTAGCGACCCTCCTCGGTAAGAGTTTCTTTCCAACGTTTGGATCCTGAAATCGTGTTCCACGTTCCGTCTAGATGTGAATCTGTCGAGAATCACTCTCCAGACCAAATCAGAAGTCATTTCTAAAAAGAACATTGGCCCAATGTTCGGTTGCCAGGTGACATGCTGACGACTCCCCTCTAGACGTTCTCTTCTGTGAAGAGTGTCAGAAGTACACATACAGCAGTCCCCAACAATAAAGGCCACTCCGCGGAAGCCTTCTGTATACCGTTTGCCTCGGTACAACACGTCCTGTGGATGCTGTGTGGTCAGACAACAGCTGCCGTGCGGTACCAGACCGATACCGTAGTATCCTTACACCTAAATAACGGTCCTCTCTTTCTGATGTCACACGTGGTGGGCCCTGCCCTGGTCTTCGGAATACACCTTTCTGGCCCCATAAAAGGCAACCACATCCGAGAAAGAACTGAACGACTCACATTAAGCCATCGCGCCACATCACTTTGCGACTGTCCTGCTTCCGTTATTCCTATGGTCCTCCACCGCAGAGCCTGGTAGACTTCTTTTCTGTCAGCCGCTGTGGTCGAGCGGTTCTAGGTGCTTCAGTCTGGAACCCCGCGGCTGCTAGGGTCGCACGTTCGAATCCTGCCACGGGCATGGATGTGTGTGATGTCCTTAGGTTAGTTAGGTTTAAGTAGTTCTAAGTCTAGGGGACTGATGACCTCACATGTTAAGTCATATAGTGCTTAGAACCAATTGCACCATTTTTGAACTTCTTTTCTATGCCGTGCAGCACCGTCTGTGGCTGTATACTCAGCTATTGTGGCTGTAGACAATCCCGGAAGCTCTCCTCCGCTTTATAAGCGCCCTGACGTCATGGTTGCTGAGTCTGTGGGTTGATCGGAATGCCATCTGCCGCGCAGAATACGATCGTACGGACATTTGTTGACAGTCTGACTGCTTATGTCGTGAATTAGACACGGCGTTGGAAAATAGCGGATTGTTGATTGAATTTTAGACACCAGTGTATTAACGACGTATTTCGTTAAGGACTAAATATATTGCGAAGCAGTAGTTAATAACCCTAGTGCATAAACGAGCATATGCAGAATGTTCTTCAGTTCAAAAATTTCTCATCACACATTTTCATTAAATGATCTTTCTAATACTATATTTGATTTTATTTGATATTTATTGCTGTCTTTATTAACTGAAAACAAATTAAATCTTCGCGTCTGGTACTATTACGGATGAGAAGACATAGACACACACAAGAAAAAATATGATGATAATTTTGGGACACCACATGTAATTACACTACTGGCTATTAAAATTGCTACACCAAGAAGATGACGTGCTACCCGACGCGAAATTTAACCGCCAGGAAGAAGATGCAAATAATTAGCTTTTCAGAGCATTCACACAAAGTTGGCGCCGGTGGCGACACCTACAACGTGCTGACATAAGGAAAGTTTCCAACCGATTTCTCATACACAAACAGCAGCTGACCGGTGTTGCCTGGTGAAACGTTGTTGTAATGCCTCGTATAAGGAGAAGAAATGCGTACCATCATGTTTCCGACTTTGATAAAGGTCGACTTGTAGCCTATCGCGATTGCGGTTTATCGTATCGCGACATTGCTGCTGCGTTGGTCGAGATCCAATGACTGTTAGCAGAATATGGAATCGGTGGGTTCAGGAGGGTAGTACGGAACGCCGTGCTGGATCCCAACGGCTTCGTATCACTACCAGTCGAGATGACAGGCATCTTATCCGCATGGCTGTAACGGATCGTGTAGCCAGGTCTCGCTCCCGGAGTCAACAGATGGGGACGTTTGCAAAACCATCTGCAGGAACAGTTCGACGACGTTCCAGCAGCATGGACTATCAGCTCGGAGACCATGCCTGCGGTTACCCTTGACGCTGCATCACAGACAGGAGCGCCTGCGATGGTGTACTCATCGAGGAACCTGGGTGCACGAATGGCAAAACGTCATTTGTTCGGATGAATCCAGGTTCTGTTTACAGCATCATGATTGTCGCATCTGTGTTAGGCGACATCGCGGTGAACGCACATTGGAAGCGTGTAGTCGTCATCACCATACTGGCGCATCACCAGGCGTGATGGTATGGGGTGCCTTTGGTTACACGTGTCGGTCACGTCTTGTTCGGATTGACAGCACTTTGAACAGTGGACTTTACATTTCTGATGTGTTACGACTCGTGGCTCCACCCTTCATTCGATGCCTGCGATACTCTACATTTCAGCAGGATAATGGAGGACTGCATGTTGCAGGTCCTGTATGGGCCTTTCTGGATACAGAAAATGTTCGACTGCTGCCCTGGTCAGCACATTTTCCAGATCTCTCACCAATTGAAAACGTCTCGTCAATGGTGGCCGAGCAACTGGTTCGTCACAATACGCCAGTCACTACTCGTGATGAACTGTGGTATCGTGTTGAAGCTGCATGGGCAGCTGTACCTGTACACGCCATGCAAGCTCTGTTTGACTCTATGCTCAGACGTATTAAGGCTGTTATTACGGCCAGAGGTGATTGTTCTGGGTACTGATTTCTCAGGATCTATGCACCCAAATTGCATGAAAATGTCATAACATGTCAGTTCTAGTATAATATATTTGTCCAATGAATACCCGTTTATCATCTGCATTTCTTCTTGGTGTAGCAATTTTAATGGCCAGTGGTGTATTTGCTTGGTGGATGATGTGTGATACACGTCTCTCTCCTGCTGACACCCTTTATCGCCTTTCAGAGATAGAGCACAGCAATATCTTAATTTACTTAAAATGGTACTGAGATTTCCACCGACAAATGCCTTTACAGAGCACAAAATATACCCGTAATATTTAATTTATTGTCTAATAATATATGAACAATCTCGCTGTTTGTGTAGATAGCCTTCAAAACATCGGAGACCTTCGGAAATCTGCACTGTTGCACTGACAACATACACTGCCGGAGAAACGTTAGTACACCCTTTTGGAGGCTTCCAATTCACTCAATATTTATTGCTGCAACAGTGCATATGGAGTACATGAAGTGACTACATTTACAGATCAATAGCACAAGCAGATGTACAGGTATCGACCCAGGCTGAAACGCGCATACTACTTTGTGATGTTTCCTCCAGTGTGGCAATGCTGGCTCTGACTCTGGCTTCCCGTCGCTCGTACACATGGCGAATGCTGACTTGGGATATGTTATGCAGTGCCTGCATGACCTCATCACCTAATTCGGTAAGAGTTGAGGTCGACGAATCGCAATAGAATCTTTTGGTGCTATTGTATCCAACACGTGCGCGACTGGAGACAAGTCCGGAGATCGTACTGGCCAGGGAAGTTGCTGTATGTATTGTAGAGCACGTTGAGTTCCACGGGCAATGTGGGCATTATCCAGCTGAAGTAACACATCACCTACATGTTTACGTACGGCAAAATAACGGGTCTAACAACAATCTGCACGTACCGAGCGCTGGTTAGCGTCCCCTCCATAAACACCAAAGGTGGACGAGAGATGTAGCTTATCGCAACCCAGACCGTATGGCCAGGGGTGGGGCCAATGAGTCCTGTACGAACGCACTCTACGACACAGAGACACCAAGTGTACGTCGTATGCGCAAACGACCATTGATTACGTGCACTCAGTATTTGCTTTGACTGCTGAAGACCAAAGCGCGCTGTTTCAAGTTATCCTCTGACGACTCCAGTCGAGTCACATACTTCAATGACGTGGTGTGACTGGAAGACAGGGTAAAAGTGTGCATATACATAGTGCCTCTGCTAATAACCGGTTTTCAACAGCTCGTGTTGACACGTGGGCTCACAGACCCTTTGGTCTGTGCTGTGTTAGCTGTACGATCTGCTACTGCTGCCCTTACAATACTACCATCCTGGCGGGCATCTGTGCTACGTGGAGTCCAGAACCTAATGAATGGGTGTGAGAATGTTCACGTGACCACAGATATCAGGATCGCTGCACATCTGACACAGCACGTCCAGTTATGGCGTCAGTTCTCCTACAGGACAATTACGCTATTCGTGAGGCCATAATTCGACCCCTTTTAAGATCATTCAGTTGACTGTAGGACCAACAAGTGCGTCTCCGTGGCATAATTGCCTGCTTGCCTCACAAGTTTCCATCACACTCAGCTTTCTGGCTGTAACCATTACCTATTAAAGGGAGGACACAGATGGCGAAGTCGGCTTTTCAAGTGTACTAATTTTGTTTCCGGCAGTGTATTATTGGTTGTCAGTTGGTTAATAAGCTGCTCATTTGTTAACTTTTATACAATTTTTGAGAATGCATCCAAATGTGAAATCAGACGGAAATATGACGGTATTTTTTCTCCTTTCTTAAACAAAGGCTTAACTTCGGCACTTTTCAACTACCCAAGAAATGTTCCACTGATAACTGACTGGCTACAGAGATAACAAAATACGTTGCTAAAATCAGAGGCACACTCTTCAATTACTTAGTTGATATCTCATCACAACAAAGCAACTTTTTTTTATTTTAATGTCTCTATGGAAGACAGTAATTCTGCTTGTAGTGGGGCTCATAGTCATATTCCTGAAGTTATTTGTGATGACTGCTCTCAGATGTTCCGTGACAGCATCAGCCGAACCTGACAGCCTCGTCTTTTCAGTAACATTTAAAAAGTTTTGCAATAGTGCACACGCACCTGTTAACAATGTGTCATTTGCCCTTAACGCTATCTTCTCTTATTCAGCTCTGGTTCTGCCAGACTCTCCTTCACTATATCCAATATTTTCTTTATTTTTCTATACGAAGTATTTCTCTTTTTCTCGCAATGCATTTGTTTTGATATTTTCCAGTATGTCTTGTAATGAGTTATAGTACCACTTTCAAAGCTGCTCTCGACAGGCAGATACATAATTCTGTTTGCCTTACAAAGTAGGCTTCCTTTTATTCCTGCATAATCCGCGACTCTTTGTAAACTTTGGTTTAATCTGAGTTAGTTTTGGGGTACCTGTTATCAAGTAAAGTAAGTATATGATTAGTGAGAATGTATTTCTCGTCCGTGCCTCAAGTTCTATGTACATTACGTCTGTCTGTGCCTCTCAGAAGTTTCCTAAAATAATCCAATTTTCGGTTACTAACTATTCTCTTGAACTCGGTTGCAGCAGATTTTATATTCTGTTCTTTATTAACAGTTAACGCAAGGAACTGAATGTTATTGTCTGAGAAGGATTCATTACTGCATTTGTATTAATTTTGTTCATTACACATATAGCTGTTTTGAACAATTAGCAACTTCAGCTGGGAAGTTTACAGTAGGAATTAATTGGAATGAGAATGTTACTGACTGTAATAAATTCTTGGTGAAAGAGTTTTCAAGAAAATCTACATTAAAATCAATAGCAACAACTATTTATTCATTTCTTGTTGCCAAATAGC
This sequence comes from Schistocerca cancellata, assembly GCF_023864275.1. NCBI lineage: Eukaryota > Metazoa > Arthropoda > Insecta > Orthoptera > Acrididae > Schistocerca > Schistocerca cancellata. The sequence goes on along the minus strand of NC_064626.1, from coordinate 981,623,646 downwards.
CCAGTAGACCATCAAGATGATTTATGAACAGATTAAAATCACCTGCAAGTGCTCGGCATACATTTACTATTGTGAAGGACTTTGTATCAAATTATGCTTCCGTTACACATGCTGCTCTATGAAAAATTTATGGTTAGCTATGTTCTTAATTTTATGACGGTTCCTGATGAATGTGACAAATCTTCCTTTCTCCATTTCTGCTCTATAAAAATGAGATACTAACATAAAACCTGTAATAATTAACCCATATATATCACTGGCCACATGCTGTTCTGCGATGCACATTATATCAAGTAAGTTCGATGACTAATTCAACGATTCAGGTAAGCAGTTCATCAATTTTACTGCTTGGACCTCGAATATTTCGATAGCTGGCACTTCACACTGACTGAGAAAAAAACTGAATAGAAATAAAATTTCTGCTGACTGCTGAAAATGTTTAAACAACTGCTGTTTATGGTGATGGAATACACCAGAATTATGCTTTTTAGTTTCTTTCTGAAACTAGATGTTTATTTCAATCTTATCCTTTTTTCAAATTTGGTTTCGTTCAGTAATTCCTATCCTAAAAAATGTACTGCTCTGATACCATTGGTATTTTACCACTCATGACATTTCCTCCTCCACCCAAAGTTTTCTGCTATTCGCCTAGCCAGTTTACAGTTCCCTTTCCTGTTGAGGTTGTAATATTTCTGGACTTGCAGCCATTGTATTCAGCCACAAGAAGCTCTTCTTAGAGCAGCTGAGAAGGTAGCAGTGGGTAGATGACGAAATGTAGTGTGAGACACCGGTGACAAATGGCTTATATGGTACGAGTGACCTGATTAAGACCGCCTAAATTGTGAACTTCTCCGCGATTGTTTGCTGTGTTCGGAAGTAGCGCGTCAAAACGATAAACGTATGTTATTTACATTAGAAAAACTAAACAGTGAATTTACTTGCATTTAATAGAAAAGCATCTCTCAATAGCGGGCTTATCATTCCTTTATTTCCAAAGTGTTAGTTCCCAGCAGAATGATGAACACTTGATAAGCTAAAAGGTAGACGAAGCACTTCGGAGATCTTCGGGTGGTGCCTAAATGGATTGTTGGCGAGGTGGTTCGCTCAGCTCGATCGGCAGTCTCAGAGGACAGACACGTTATCTGTCGCCGTCGTTATAGTTAGGACTTAATTAACAATCTTTGGTTTGTAAAGAAGAAAACTGGATCGGCAGTGTCGGAGGATAGACATACTATATGCCTCGATCGGGATCAGTTAAGACTTAATTTAGCAATCACCGGTTTGTAAATGTAAGAGCTCGATCGGTGGTCTCGGAGGACAGACTTGTTGTCTTTCACGGCCGGTATCGGTTAAGAACTTAATTAATAGCGTCTGTCTTTTTTTAGAACTAGTTTGATAGTATTTACGCAAATCCACAAATCATTATTTTCTTTATTCTCTGTGAAAGTGTGAAGAAACGAAATTATTTGTAATCCATAAAGTGGACTAGAACTGGCAGTTTCTCGTGTTCTGCTACTAAACATGCGAGTGACACAGCGTTTAAAGAAACCAGTTCAAAATTTAATTATTAATGGAGTACCACCTCCTCGCTATCAGTTTATTACAGCCGCAGTATAACAGATTCACGACCTACGACCCGTTTTCTGCATACGGGAAGACAAACAGAGAAGACTGCAGGTTGGTGAACATTATTCAGAACTTACTCATTCCACTTATGGCAGCAAAGCTACTAGGCACCTCGCGCATATTGCAAACTTAGTACAAATGAGATCAGGGACACGTCATCTGTGGTGACACAGAGGAGGTGTGAAGGGAGGAAATCATTAGGAATGTCCTGTATGACACATTCACGTCGTTTAAATATCTGGTCGTAACTTTCCGAAGCGATATGAAATGGAACGAGCATGTGAAGATTGTGGTAGGGAAGGAGAATGGTCGACTTCGGTTTATTGAGAGAGCTTTAGGAAAGAGTGGTTCATATGTAAAGGAGACCGCATATAGGATGCTAGGGCGACATATTCTTGTGCATTGCTCGCGTGTGTGGAATCCGCCCCAGGTAGGATTGAAAGAAGACATCGAAGCAGTTCAGAGGCGAGCTGCCAGATTTGTAACCGGTATGATCGATCAACATGCAAGTGTTACGGATATGCGTCGGGAACTCAAATGAGAATACCTGGAAGGAAGAAGACATTTATTTCAAAGAACACTACTGTGAAAAATTTAGAGAACCGGTATTTGAAGCTGGCAGCAGAACGCTCCCACTGCCGCAAATACATATTTCGCATAGGGACTAAGAAGATAAGAGACGAGAAATTAGGACTCGTACGGAACAATACAGGCATCCTTTTTTCTGTCACCCTAACTGCAAGTGGAACGGGAAAGTATGTATATATGGTAGATGTAGAATTGGAATATTTTCTGAGCCGATCTTGTTGGAATACACCTCTCAATTGTGAGCACCGTGGTTTACGTGAAATTAGTAACTGATGCTGCACGTTAAGCGAGTTTAGAGAAGACGAGACACGGGTTCAAGTGCCGACATTCGGACGGCCACATTGACCCAGTGGCTGTGGATCACGCAGGTCTCGGACTCACGACGATCAACATATTCGAACTCCCATTCGAAGTGCCGACGGACGATGTGGTGGCTGCACTTTTGCCCTGTGGAATGATTCACAGCCACGTCGCGCAGAAGTGGGCACAATTTACCACCTACCCTGTATTCAATGGAGTGTGACAGGCAAGTATTGAACTCAGTAAGCACGTTCCGTTCTGCGTCTACATCGGGGGATGCCGAGTGATTACCATGTATGACGGCCAGCCAAAGACTTCGCTCGGCCTGCTGAAAAGAGGGACATGTTCGATCAGTGTGTCTGCAGCGATGGACTGTCCAATTTCGAGAACGGATCTGATATCTCCCACCACTCCGATTTTTACCTCTCACGTATGTAGCGGCGCTCCGAAAGGATCGCAGTCTAATAGATGGACCCAACCATCCGCAGGATCTTTCGCGACCGGTGATATCAAGACTAAACGACGAGGGATAGCTGACGCCTAACACACTCCCTTGCTCATCCCCCCCCCCTCCCGAGTCTGGAAGGAGGAAAAGAGAAGACTCACGGTATCTTGCGATGGACTCAATCTCGTCATCTCGGAAACAGCGGTCCGCAAAGTTGCGTAAGAAGTGGAAGTTGACTTCTGCCAGTATATGCAAGACACAGTCACGAGAGGATGTGATCTCTCAGCATCACGCCTCCACGCTGGATTTTGAGGCGTGTCCTTCCACCGGGCCGGTAGTAGATTCGCTATTCTTCAACGTACAGCCGCTGATTGCCGACCAATGTGGTTAAGGGGCGCCCTGCGTGTTGGCAGTGGCAGGCACCACATCCCTGTGGGGAGAACTCTGAAGACTGTCCCACTCACCCCATGGCTTTGGCGAATGATATTGTCCCAGAATCTTTGACCGAGAACACACAGGCGAATGTTGTCTCGGTGGCACGGGAACGTTAGAATGTATTGTGCCGTGAAGGGGCGGCTCGGCTTGGTTGATCTGCCGCTGTGGTTGCACCTCCTCCCTTCTTGTTATGGATGTCCCACTGTTTGCAAACCAGATGCAAGCCTACAAGATAGCCTCCGCCAATTTCAACATGATCAGCACACGTATCAAACTTCAACTGCTGCGCGATATGCTGATGGCGGCGGACGTGGATGTAGCTCTGATGCAGCTACTTCGACTGCCCGTATATGCTATGCTATGCTATGCGGGGCAGTGGAGTGGCTGCCCTTGTTCGAGAAAGAATAGGAGAAACCAATATGACATATTTGCCATGGCTCGAGGACTGGTGTTCGACATGCAAGGGACTTGTTAATATCTATGCCCCTTCTGGGACAGATAAAGGGCGAGACTGGTCACGGTTTTATGCAGAAGAATTTACGCTTCTTTTACGCTTCTCTTCTTAGGCCACTATAACCACATTATTATTGGCAGAGACTAAAATAGTGTGCTGTCCCAGTAAGACCAACAACCAGACTTTACTTCATGCCACGAACTGCAACTCTTACTGATACTTCGGAGGTATTACATGGTGGTTGCCCTGGCTTTACTTACGTGAACAGTCACTCAGCCAGCAGACTCGAACGTACCTATGTCTCCTCTGGCCTTACGATGACGGTTCTAGCAGCAGACCGCTGGCCCACGACTTGCTCAGACCACAGTGTGTACTTCTGAACGGTCAGCCTCCAGCAGCAAACGGTGTGGAGAAGTCGGTGGTTATGGAAACCGAATGTGACACTCCTACAGGATCAGGAATGTAGCCAACTCACATCCAGTATGTGGGCCTCATGTGAACGTCGATTGCTGCGGTATTCATCACAGTTTCAGTGGTGGCTTGAATGTGTCATACAGCCTATAAGACATATGCACTTCTACGAGAACTTACGGCACTCCCACCAGCTCCCGACCGCCAGATGGAGATACATTGTGGCAACACGAAGAATCTCACCCTTACCCGCCGTAGGCTTGGACGTGTTGTGGTGTGAACGAGATGAAAGGACAGGATGGCGCTGAACTATAAACGCCTTTTACAAGCTTTCTGCACGGGTGTACGAGGCCATCCCCTCTGAGCTTTAGATATGGTACGAAGGGTGGCCTTCATTAACACCCAAATGGCGTCGTGGATACCTCATTTGGATCAAATCCTATCGATGAGTCCAGTGATAACACAGCGGATCCAGGCGGCCTTATGCTACTTTGTTAGTAATGGACATCTTTTCAAGATCCGAAATGATGCCCTCACACTCCCCCTCCCCTCCCCCTTGCAGCGGAAGACTGGGACTTACCAACGTGCGAGTATGTGCAACGGCCTTTTACATCAACACCGTGATCAAGATGTGAACTCATCGTCGACATAGTTTCACCGGTCTCCTCAATCATGAAATGGCGCCTCCGTCCTCCCTGCCCCCTACTGCAATCGCTCACATCAGAACATTCGTTTTCGATTATAGCTATGTGCACACGAATCTCCCCCGTACAACGGCCCTACGGCGCGTGATGACGACGAATCATCAAAGGGATGTGGTTGAAAAGCGCCACCCAGCGCCACCCTGGAGTGGCGTGGCCTGTGATGTAGACAGCGATCCACCAACGATATTTCATGAGGGAGATTCGCGCCACCTGTTACCTCATTTTCAACCAAACATTTCAAACTAGACAAAGACTGTACAGCATTTCTCTAGCTGGCACCGCAATGTGCATCTACTGTCCCCAATCAGAGCCGGCAGTGTGGTCGAGCGGTTCTAGGCGCTACAGACTCTAACCGCACGACCGTTAGGGTCGCAGGTTCGAATCCTGCCTCGGTAATGGATGTGTGTGATGTCCTTAGGTTACTTAGGTTTAAGTATTTCTAAGTTCTAGGGGACTGATGACCTCAGAAGTTAAGTCCCATAGTGCTCAGAGCCATTTGAACCATTCGAACTCCAATGAGAGACTCGTTAGATTAACTGGATCAGAGGACTTTCTGTGCAGTACCTTTCTCGGGATGGTGTGAAAGAGGTGCTTGATTTCGGGTCCTCCTTACAGGAACGACATGATGAATTACAATCCATATCCAGATATCGTCAAACCTTCTCTAATTATTTAAATAGTGTGTTCATGGATCCTCCCCACAGTGGGATAGTAACGGGCAAGGGAAGTTGATTCTGTTGGACATTGATCTAAATCTCGAGATGGACAGTTGAACAATAATGTATTCCGCGAAGACATACCCGAGACCACACTGTGAGAATTGAGCCCCGACAGCTTTTATTTTATTATATTTTCGAGTGGTCGTCGTTCTTGTGTTGTACTATCGTAAGGGTAGTCTCAGCTTGATTATAATCTATTTTATATTGTTTTCTAATTAAGTGCAATGCTGTCACTCACAGCAAGTGCATACCACCATAGTTTGGTATTAGAAGAGCCTTTGGTTCGAACCATTTTAACATCAAATTTTTACTTTATTTTTTAATTTCCTTTAAATTATATGTTTTTGTAAAAAAAAATAAAGGTACGACGAAAAAAAGAATTAAGGCGACCGCTCTCGTAAAGCTGTGCGCTTCAGCACAAATTTTCATTGACGTCATTTCATATTCGCATCTGTGAATACATTTCGTGTATTTCATAACGGTTGTACTAGCCACAGTGCCTGTGCCTCCGGACAAACATGCTCCTTCTTCTATACAGGAGTCACCTGCGCTTTTTCCAGTTGCTTTTGTTCTGGTCGAGAGATTCGCGGTAAATACCAATTAGGTAAGGGGACAGTGCTGTAGAGTGCTCTTTGTAAAGCCGAAGTGGGACGTCCGAATGGAATTCCAATCCGGTTTTGTGAAGAGTACTCTACGGCACTGGCCCCTTACCTAGCTTGCATTTGTCGTGGATCTCTCGCCCAGCACAAAGTCACAAGCGACTAGGAAAAAGCGTAGGTGACTGCTGTAAATACCAAGGGCAAAGAATGGATGTGCAAAATTACAGAACAATATCTCTAACTTCGGATTGCAGGAGAATCTTTGGACATATTCTCATTTCGAATATAGTAAACTGTCTTGAGACTGAGAAGCTTATTTCCATGCATCAGCATGATTTTAGAAAGCCAGTAATAGAACCCAGTAATTTTTCCTCGACGGCGAGTGTTCATCAAAGGCATGGATATCGTCAGGAGTGGCCCAGAGAAATGTGATAGGACCACTGTTGTTCTCTGTACACGCAAAGGATTTAACGGACGGCGTGGGCATAAATGTGCTGTTACCTGCTGATGATGCTGAGGTGTACAGTAAGGTGCCGACGTTGAGTGACTGGAGGAAGTTACAAATGGCTCTGAGCACTATGGTACTTAACTTCTGAGGTCATCAGTCCCCTAGAACTTAGAACTACTTAAACCTAACTAAGCTAAGGACATCACACACATCCATGCCCGAGGCAGGATTCGAACCTGCGACTGTAGCGGCCGCGCGGTTCCAGGCTGTAGCGCCTAGAACCGCTTGGCCACCCCGGCCGGCGAGGAAGTTACAAGATGCAGAGATGAGTGGGAGCTAGCTCTAAATGTGCGGTTCTAGGCGCTTCAGTCTGGAACCGCGTGACCGATACGGTCGCAGGTTCGAATCCTGCCTTGGGCATGGATATGTGTGATGTCTTTAGGTTAGTTAGGTTTACGTAGTTCTAAGTTCTAGGGGACTGACGACCATACATATTAAGTCCCGTAGTGCTCAGAGCCATTTGAAGCCATTTCTAAATGTGGAAAATGTAAGATGATGCGGATGAGTAGGAAAAACAAACCTCTAATGTTCGTACACAGAATCAGTAGTGTACAGTTTGACACAGCCACGTCATTTAAATATCTGGGAGTGACGTTGCAAAGTGACATGATGTGGAACAAACAAATGGCTCTGAGACTTATGGGACTCAACTGCTGTGGTCATAAGTCCCCTAGAACTTAGAGCTACTTAAACCTAACTAACCTAAGGACATCACGCACATCCATGCCCGAGGCAGGATTCGAACCTGCGACCGTAGCGGTCACGCGGTTCCAGACTGAAGCGCCTTTAACCGCACGGCCACACCGGCCGGCGATATGGGACAAACATGTCACGACTTGCGGTATGGAAAGCGAATGTCCGACTTCGGTTTATTGGGAGAATCGAAGGAAAGGTGGTTTATCTGTAAAGGGGACTCGAAATAATAGCAGAAAGGGTTTAAATAGTGTTATATCCTAGCCAGTAATGCCAACCGAGCCCGCTGCCAAAAGGTTGGCAGCATCGAAGTCCGGACGCCGTCCGCATAAGCAGCGCCAGCGATACAGGAAATCGCCGCAAGTCTGCGCGCGCCACCGCTGGCTTCTGGCTTCTTAAGCGCTGGAGTCGCGAGCGCGAGGAGTTCTGTATTCGCCGCTCAGTTGTATACTCGCCACCGATTTGTGTACTTGCTAGTCAGTTGTGTGTTCATCGCAGCAGAGTTGTTGTTTGTCGTCAGCCGACGCTGACTTAGCCGCTCCGACTCGAACTAGACAGATTTCTGTAGACACGGAGTTCACTACTGTGTTTCTGTATCTTCGTTAATAAAGAAAAGTACCGACTTTTATTTAATCAGAGTGTTTGGGTTTTCATCTTTCTGTTCACTGTTCCAGCGGACCGGTCGGCCCGCTATTAAAAGTGTGGCGGTGACTTTGTAAGCCGTTTCTACAGCGAAGTGTTTGTCGCTACGAACGCCGCCACAAAAAATAGAAAGCCATGTAACAAGAAGTATAGAGAGCAATGGCGCACTGGTTTTAAGTATGAAAGGAATTTCCCATAAAGGTCTACCTAAAAATAAGGTAATTAGCCCCTACATTTTATAAAGTCAAATAATGCTCGTGTAACAAAGTCAGTGGAAAATTCTTTAATCGTTACAAGCCAAGCATACATTTCCACTAGGACGGCATTTAGCAGCTACGACACTCAAATATGGAAGGAGTAACACCTCATTCTGTGAAATGAAGCACCGATTTGGTAAATGAGTGTTTGTGCATTATGCTTGAAGCACGGGTCTAAAAGTTCTCTCAGTCGATCTGTGAATCGCAGTTGTAAGCCTCCGTATGTAAGATTTAAAGAGCTTAGCAGGAGACGTCGGGTAGAAGTTAAGTCATTAACAATGCGGGTCAGTAGTAACACATTCTGCAAGCAAGCACCGAGCTCTTAAGAATGCGATGAACAGTACCCTCGATGTTTGTAAACAGTAGATACAGCTGCGATCAAAACAAAAACAATGACAAATGACTCTAGTGGTAGAATGTAAACAGAGGAATTGTTTATGAAGAGCCAAAATCAAAACAAAACATTATGCATTATGTCTTTATATTGTAAAAGTGTATGAAAATGCGTTTATTTAAAATTTGTTTAAACTTAGTAGAAAACTAATTTTAGGCATTTTTATTGTTACATGAAATTATACTGGAGCTGTACGCTAGGTTGGAGATGGGAGAATGTACTAAAGTTTGTTGAACTCAACACCAGTTGGGGTAGTATGGAGCTTCACAATGCAAGACCACATCATGGACAACATAATTATCAATGTGGGTTGCTGTTGTGGTCTGCTTGCATGTTTTCTGGTAAAAGGTGAATATGATGATCTTCCATCTTCACGTATTTGTGAAATGTGTAGATATCGTGTTTGCTTTATTTGTAGCCATGTGGACGTCTTTATAATGCATTCAAATGTAAATAATTCCAGAACAGCATAGTACCAACTTAAAAGTGAGGGAAAGTGTAAAATGCAGAGAATGGTATGATGAAGACATCTGATGATATAAATTTTCTATCGAATTTAAAAGCAGGCAATGTATCAGTAGTAGTGGTATAGCAATGGACGGCATAATGGACGGCAAAGCGCCGATTTAGCTTAAACGCAGTATAAAATTTTGTAATTGAAACTTTGTTAGGAGTTAATAGAGTATTCAAGCAGAAATGACTGCAAGTTAACAAAGTCAACTAACAACATAAAGGTGCAGGGTATCAGTATCTTGAAATTCTTTGCTATTACTGTCAAAAGCCCCTTGCTTCTTGACACAGTGTAGGGGAACAATGCTGAGACCCGCACCGCCGTTCTAGGCAAGGTCCTAATGGAAGTGGTTTTGCGTTGCCTTCCTGCGACCTTAATGGGAATGAATGATGATGATGAAGACGCCAGAACAACACCCAGTCATCTCGTGGCAGGTGAAAATCCCTAACCCCGTCGGGAATCGAGAACGCTACCACGAGACCACGAGCTGCAGACTTACTATTACTGGAATAATGTAATTAGTACAGAATGTGCAACTGAGGTTATACATGAATTTATGGAGGGTAACAATTAGCTTTTTCAGATCACAAAATAATTAAGTCTATGATTATATACATTAATTAGTCACTTGAGAATGAGAAAAATATCAAGCAGATTTACGATTTGACAAAAAGTAATGAATCCAAATATACTGGAACTGTATGGCTTCTGAGAGATGATAATTGAAGAACTTATAATAATGTGGGTAAAAAATTTCTTATTACCTAAACTGATGGTTGTCTGCGAGAACATTTTTGGAAGTCTCAGAAGGTAGGGGATGTCTTCTGAGAGATGATAGTTGAAGAACTTATAATAATGTGGGTAAAAAATTTCTTATTACCTAAACTGATGGTTGTCTGCGAGAACATTTTTGGAGTCTCAGAAGGTAGGGGATGTCTTATATTTTTACCTTTGTAGCCACAGTATTCAGCTAAATGAAGCTCTTCTTAGACGGCTGCGAAAGCAGCAGTGGGAATATGACGTAGTGTGGTGTGAGGTATGGGTTACAGGTGGCTTTTTCGTATCAGAAATAGCGCGCCAACATGACAAATTTCTGTGATTAATATTAGAAAAATTAATCAGTGAATTTACTTGCATTTCATATAAAAGTATCTCTCAATAGGAGACTATAATTCCATTACTTCAAAAGCGGCAATCAATAGCAGAATAATAAGCAGTTGCTAAACGAAAATGCAGACGAAGCACTTTGGAGATCTTCGGGTCGCGCCCAACTTGGATGCCGAGTGAGGTAGTTCGGCTGTTAAGATCAGCTCGATCGGCAGTCTCAGATGGCAGACATGTTGTCTGCAGTGGTCTGGATCAGTTAAGGTTAATTAGCAATCTTTCTTTGTAAAAATGACAGCCGGTTCGGCAGTCTCGGAGGAGAGACGTGTCTCCACCGCGGCCGCTACTGTTAATACTTAATTTAGCAATCTCTGGTTTGTAAATGTAAGATCTCGATCGGTAGTCTCGGAGAACAGGCACGTTTTCAGTCACGGTCTGTATCAGTGAAGAACTTAGTTAGTAATCTCTTGTTTTTGGGACATGTAATTCAGAACTAGTTCGATAGTAATTGTGCAAACCCACATTTCATTATTTTGTTTATTCTCTGAGGAAGTGTGAAGAATGGAAATTATTTGTGATTCATAACGTGGACTAAAATTGAGCAGTTTCTAGTACTCTGTTAATAAAAAATGCGACTGTCATCGCGTTTAAATAAACCAATTCTAAATTTAATTATTACTGTTACACCAGTCACTCGCTAACTGTTTATTGCAGCCTTAAAGCAACACTCGCGACCAACGAACTGTTTTCTGCACAGGGGACAACAACCATAGAAGACTGCAGGTTGGTGAACATTATTCAAAACTTATGCATTCCACTCGGAGTGGTGGAAACAACTTGGCGCCTAGCGTGTGTTGCAATCTTAGTACAAATGAGATCAGTGACACGTTATCTGAGGTACCACAAAGGAGGTATGAAGAGAGGAAATTTTCGAGGAAAGGGATTTATCATAAGCACGAAAATACCTCTCTCTCTCTCTCTCTCTCTCTCTCTCTCTCTCTCCCTCTCTCTCTTTCACTTGCCATTAGGTGAAGGCCATGCCTAGTATAATCTCAACTACTTACAAAATCACCACGAACAACGACAATATGTGACCCTACCTAAGCAGACGTTCAAAAGCCAAATTCACTCTCCTGAGACCAGAGGAGTTCAAATGAGGTCTAACGTGGCGTCTCAGCACAGGAATAAACTCAGGAATGATGTATCTCGATGTCAATGTAATCTTTACCGGGGCAAACTCTAATCAGCGAGTGAATCTGTTCCCTATCGTCCACTAGTGGGCGTTCCAGTTTCCATTGTGGGTAGTGACAACTGGGGGTTAGAGATATGAAACAAAGTATTTGGTAAATAATTATCTTTATATGCTTAAACATGCTGCAAACCTGCTATATTAATTTTAGAACCTAAAGCTACTTTCACGCTCTACAAATCACAATAGCTGTCGAACTGGTGGTTAACTGAAAAAAAAATCATTCAAATGGCTCTGAGCACTATGAGACTTAGCTGCTGAGGTCGTCAGTCCCCTAGAACTTAGAACTACTTAAACCTAACTAACCTAAGGACATCACGCACATCCATGCCCGAGGCAGGATTCGAACCTGCGACCGTAGTGGTCGCGCGGTTCCAGACTGTAACGCCTAGAACCGCTCGGCCACACTGTCCGGCGGTAACTGAAAAATTTTGCTACTAACAGACTTAGAAAAGTGGGCGGTAGGCAAAAAAGAATCACTACCCCTGCTTTATACTGAACCCGTATCTCTCTCAGTACTATTCATTCGGCCACCCACTATAAGCACGGTGTGTTTATTGACGAAGTCTTTACAGAGTGATTCTAAATCCTTTTTCACCTGCCCCAGAGATGAATAAGTTTAAGAAATTGGTGACCAGGTATTCTGATCCTAGTTTATCCTGTGGCCTGGATCTAGATGAAGTTCTTTTTTCTTCTAATTTTGATATGCTCAAGAACACGGTAGCATACGAGTATATTGTTTCTTAAACGATAATTATCCTACACTTCTTCTTCTTCGGTTATCAACCCACAGGTTGGTTGGCAGCAGCACGCCATTCCGTTCTTTTGTCAACTTTCTTCTTCATATCTGCATAGGTCTGGCACCCGATGTCATTTATTACTTGTTGAATGTAGGTTAATCTAGGTCGTCCTCGGCGAGTTCTTCCTTCAATGATTCCTTCTAATATTCTCTTAATGAAATTGTTATGCCGTAAAATGTGACCTATGAAGGTTATTCTTCTTTTCTGTATATTTCGCCAAAGAGATCTGTTTTCTTTCACTCTTCTGAGGACATCTTCGTTTGTAGCCTTGTCTCGCCAGCTGATTTTTTCCATTCTCCGGTAGCACCACATTTCGAATGCCTCTAATCTTCTCTTTTCTTCTTTTCCACAAGTCCAAGTTTCACATCCGTAAAGGGCTGTACTCCACACATAGGTTTTCATGACTCTCTTTCTTACGTCTAAACTAACATTTCTACTCGTCAGTAAGTTTCTTTTTCCATTGAATGCTATTTTGGCAAGTTGTATTCTGTTTTTAATGTCACTTTTGCTCCTTCCATCTGCTGTTATTTTGCTACCTAAGTAGTTAAATTCTGTAACCTGCCCTAGTTTCTCTCCCTTTATTGTTATTCGTATGGGTTCATTGTAGTTCAGGGCGCCACTCACCATCACTTTAGTCTTTTTCTTATTTATTTTCATTCCATACTGTTCTTTTAAGGTGTTTTCCATTTCATTGAGTGCGGCTTCTAAATCTTCTTTCCTTTCTGTAATTATGGCGATATCATCTGCATATCGCAACATATCTATTTTCATTCCGTTAAGTTTTATTCCTACTTCGATATTCTCTCTTATTTTGTCTATTGCTTCTTGGATATATGCGTTGAAAATTACTGGGGATAGTGGGCATCCCTGTCTCACTCCTTTCCTTATTCTTGCTGTTTCTTCTTTGTTTTCCTTCTTAACTAAGGCTGTTTCATTTTGGTATATTTTAAAGATTATCCTTCTATCATTATATTTCAGACCAGCCTTCTTCAGAATTCTAAACATTTCTGGCCATACAACATTGTCAAATGCCTTTTCGAGGTCTACGAAGGCTATAAATACTTGTTTGTTTTTGGAAATTTGTTTCTCAATTATTAGTCTTAAAGATAAGATTGCTTCCCTCGTCCCTACACCGCTTCTAAAACCGAATTGGTCTTCACTTAGAGTGCTATTCAATTGGTTTTCAACTCTTTTCAAAATTATTCTTATTAGAATTTTTGATGCGTGTGAAAGAAGACTGAGTGTTCGATGGTTTTCACAGTCCATAGTAGATGCTTTCTTAGGTATGGGGAATATGATGCATTTCTGATAGTCTTCAGGAACTTCACCTGTTTTGTATATTTTCTGTATGAGTTGCAGTAATGTAGCTTTCATTTTGTCTCCTGATTTCTTAATTAGTTCAGAAGGTATATCATCAACACCTGCCGCTTTCTTATCTGGTAGTTCTTTTAGTGCTTTTTCAAATTCATCTTTCAGAATTGTGTCCCCTAGTTCTTCTTTCTCTACTTCTTCGCTTAATTCTATCATATTATCTGTTAGAGGGTCTCCTTGATATAGCTCTTCAATGTATTCTTGCCATCTCTTCAGCGTGTCATATCCAAATAGTACCTTGCCCTCTTTGTTCTTTATAGTTCCTGAAGATTTTACTTTCCGTTTAGCAAAGTTTTGTTTTATTGTTCTGTAGGCCAAGTCAGTTTTTCCTTTAACCATGTTTTCCTCCACCTCTTTACAAATGCTGTTGAGGTAATTTTCTTTTGCTTTCCTAGATTCTCTGTTTATTTGGTTTCTAAGCTGTCTATATTTGTTTTCGCTTTGCTCGTCAAAGGCATTTTTGTATAGTCTTCTTTCTTCCATTAGACAAATTATTTCAGGTGTTATCCACTCTTTCCTGTTTACAGGTTTGGCTTTCCCAATAAATTCTTCTGCTGCTTTATGTATGCCTTCTTTGATTTGTTTCCACTCCTCGTTAGTACTCCCGGGAATAATGTTTGATGCCATCTCATCAGTTTTCCGTGCATAAGGGATCACTAGTTCTTCAGACTTTAGGTTATCTCTGTTCCATACTTTGTTCGTTTTTCTCTCTAATCGCTTGAGTTTGAGTAAGCATTTCATCATTACAAGGTTGTGATCACTATTAATATCCGCAGACGGGTAGCTTCTGCAGTCCTTGATTTGGTTTTTAAAACGCGATTTTACTAATATATAGTCGATTTGGTGTCTTCTAGTATCTCCTGGGGCTTTCCACGTGTACCTTCTTCTTTTATGGTGGTTGAAAAGGGAGTTCGCTATGACCAACTTGTTTTTGGCACAAAATTCAATTAGCCGGCTTCCTCTTTCGTTTCTATCTCCTAGACCATATTTCCCTACAATTCCGTCAACTTCCTCTTCTCCAACACTAGCATTCCAATCTCCCATTATAATTAAGTTCTCTTCACCTTTAACATAATTTATAACTTTGTTGATGTCTTCATACACTGTTTCTATTACATCGTCTTCTTCTGCCGATGTCGGCATATAGACTTGTACTATTACCGTGTTCTTTGGTTTGGTTCCAATTTTGACTAGTATTATCCTAGAGTTAAATTGCACATATCCTGTGACTAGATTCCCGAGTTTTCCTTTTAGAATTATTCCAACTCCACCGATTCCAGTTGTTCCTTGGTTAGTACCTGTATGAGTGATACGATAATTTCCTGATCTGAAGTCTCCTGGTTCAGGCCATCGCATCTCAGATATTCCTATTATGTCTGTTCCCATTCTGTCCATCTCTAGTTTGAGGTTCTCTAATTTCCCGCATTGGAGGAGTGTTCTTACATTCCATGTTGCTATTTTTAGTGTATTCTTCAACTTTGCCTGACCTTCCATTGTCCCCACCCGGAGATCCGATTGGGGGACTATTACTCCGGATTTATGTTTAACAGAAGATTCTGGCATGGTGCGCTACTGATTCTTGGGATATCTTGAGTGATCTTTAATGGAGTGGTTTCCCGTTGCCTTCTCCATCCTATGCCGTTGACTGTGAAGTTCTTCCGCCTTTAGGAGCAATTTCTCACTCCAAGGACAAGAGAGTGCCCTGCCTCTATCCGCTCATCCGCTCTCTTTGAGACCGTTGGCACTTGATAGGGGGCGTTTCCTTATCCCGGGAAACACTCGGTCGTCAGAGCCTCGTTAGCAATAACAGGGTGTACCGTGCAGCAATCCTTAGCTGCAACTCGGGTAGGTGAGGTTGACATTTGTACAGGAGAGGCTGTTAGAGTCGCTTCACTGTACCTTACACTTTATCCTACACCTAAAAAAAACTGTTACAATGTTCAACGTTAAATACATCCTACACCTAAAATGTATTTAACGTTGAACATTGTAACAGTTCATCAGATATGCCAGAAAAACAAAAAAACAATCTGAGTGCTTAGTGTGAGTCTCGTAACTGTAATGCTACTGATATGAATCTCACTATTAGCACTTTTTTTACTTTTATTTAAATTACGTTTATACACGTATGAGGAAAAGTGTTGCATCACCGCGGTTCCAGGAGGTCCTGACCATTCACATAAAAATTGAATAGATAAATACAAAACCAACATTTCAGCACTCTTCATTGCTCATGATAGCGAAAAATTGGAAATTATATAATAATAATCTAGACTTTCTGAATATGTGTGCCAGATAGCAGCATATACTGGTACTCCTAATACCCAGTAACACGTCCTCTTGCATTGATGCATACCTGTGTTCGTCGTGGCATACTGTCAGCTAGATCATGAAGACACTGTTGGAGCGGATTGTCTCACTCTTCAACGGGGATTCGGCGTAGATCTCTCATATTGGTTGCTGGCTCATCTCATCCCAAACAGGCCTTTTCAATGTACTTCAGGAAAGTTTTGTAGGTTTTATGTCTTGAGAACATGCTGGCCATTCAGATCTAGCGATTTCGTTATCATGTAGGAACGTACTGCTACCTATATGATTGCACACTAGAATATCATCTCTGTATCGTGTATTCGTTTGATTGCCTTCTATGATCATCTGTGGCGTACGTTAACTCCACATTATGCTACCCGAAAACATCAGGAAACCGCCACCTTGTTGAACTCACTGGACAGTGTGGCCATGATGTCCAGGTTGACCAGACTGCCTACAGAAATGTCTCTAACGATTGTATGTTTGACGGCAGAGGCGAGTCTTATCTGCGAACAGAACTCGATGCCAGTTCTGACGAGTCCATTCAGCATGTCACTAACCCATTTTTACCGCGTTGTACGTATGGTGTCTAGGTGTCAAAGTGGGACCTCGCCTTGGACGTCGGGAGCGCAGTTGCTCGTCATGCAGCCTATTTCGTACTGTTTGAGTCGAAACACGACGTCCTTTCATCAGCTGCAGTAGTTCCTTAGATAACAGCCCTTCCTGATAACGTAACAATGCGGATACGATCGAACTTTGAAACTGACCTCCTAGGCATGGCGAAACTACAGACAACACAAGCAGTGTACCTCCTTCCTGGTGGTATGACTGGAACTGACATGCTGTCGTAACCGCTCCGTCACATAGGCACTGTGCACGCATGGTTGTTTACATATTCGTGAGGGTTGAGTGGCAATCTAAGGGGCAGTGTTACTAATGCAGTCTACACATTTAGTAGTATCAGTGTTTAGGAGAGCTTGTAACCGATGTGGTGAAACACTTCTATTGGTGTGTGTTTTATCAAGTGTATATGTTAACTGACAAAAGTCAGTCGCATAAAATTGCGAGTAACCGCAATAAATCAAAATCTGCTGCAAAACTGCGAAATATTAA
Source organism: Schistocerca cancellata (assembly GCF_023864275.1). Taxonomy (NCBI): domain Eukaryota; kingdom Metazoa; phylum Arthropoda; class Insecta; order Orthoptera; family Acrididae; genus Schistocerca; species Schistocerca cancellata. The sequence goes on along the minus strand of NC_064626.1, from coordinate 981,606,413 downwards.
ATAGAAAATAATTTTTTTTTATTTCTAATGACTGAACGGCATTACAACGTATACATTCTCTTTCGTTTAACAATAAGATATTTCGCATGTCCGTATCAAATATTAATCTATTTTCATCCAGCTAGTAATTTTATTTTTATTAAAAATGTAATTCAGTATTTGTTAACTATGATTTGTATTTAATAATAGATAATGAATTTACATAAAATGCTGCTGCTAGTGAAATTCGAACTAGTAATTGTGTGACATTTGCACTACGCACTTAGCGTCCGGCCATCCTGATTTAGGTTTTCCGTGATTTCCCTAAATCACTCCAGGCAAATGCCGGGATGGTTCCTCTGAAAGGGCACGGCCGACTTCCTTCCCAATCCTTCCCTAATCCGATGAGACCGATGACCACGCTGTCTGGTCTCCTTCACCAAACCAACCAACCAACCACTACGCACTTAGCTACCATCAACTCCGATAAAAAGTTCGAAGTTTCTTGTGCTTATAATGCTCTAAAATTTTCTAATCTTGGAGACAGTTTTTTTGGAGTCTGTCTGAGAATTACGCCATACCGCTTTATGGAGCTGATGTCTGGTCACTGACCTTGCAATTGTGCAATTGTGAAGAAAAGGCTCCCACATATGAGCATATAGGATGGAAAGATAAACGCTACCTATTGAAATTCTCGCAAGTTCTTTGTAATTATTTTCCTAGACTCCTGTGAAGTTAAATCGTCCATGCAATTGCTTTTAATGAAGTAAATGGTGTGACAAAATTATACATTCAGAACAGATATTTCATTCAGGAGAGAATTGGGCTACTTAGAAATCTGCCATCAGACTATGATTTTATTTAGGATGAGGTATCGAAATCTGAACATCACACATCGTGTGCAATGACCTTCTGTTTAGACAGAACTCACTAGAAAATAGCACAGAAGTACCGGTAGAATTGAACGTACGAAAGCGGGTCGTGACTGGATAACTCAGTCGATAAGAAGAATTCCCGCGAAAGACAATGTAAAACTTTATGCCTGCCAGGAAATTCCGAAAGCAAGTCTATTTATGCCTTCATAGGAAGGTAAACCCAGAAATCCTAAGGACTGACACTGCATGTCAGGCGATTGTAAGAAATTCCTCAAGATGACATACCGAGTCTTTTTGTTTCCACATCACAACGAATATAAGATTGTATTCGTTCTGATGTTGATGATGGACATCACGTCTGACAGGAATGAAAGTTTAATAGTTCATTATCCTTTATGTGATGAACTTCTTCACAAAAATTGATAAATAACGGTCAGCTGCTTAATGGCGTTACACATTCAATTCTCGTCAATGTATTTCATTTACGAAGTACCTTTCGTAGCCCAAGCAGTTTTCGGTCACATTCTGTTGATACATAATGTATTTCTCAAGGCTGTCCAAGAGGACCGAGTGATGTTTCCGTTTACGCTTCGTTCCAACAAAGAATTAAGAGAACTCTAGCGAACAGATACAGACGTTTGATTTGCACTCATGCTCATAAATTAAGGATAATCGCAGAATGTGGTGCCACACAATGTGGCACTACACAAAACTGGCGCTAGCAGCGTAGACACATAGGGAACACAGGCGACACAGATCCGTAAGTCCACGGTATTGCTGACAAGTTGAGAAAACTGTCCTGTAACACATGTGCTACAAAACGCCACTGTTTTCTGCGCATGTACCCCGACATCAACATGGGATATGATTACCATGACCATGTACACAGGTCGCACAACGGATTGGCATACTCTGGATCAGATGGTCGAACAGCTGCTGGGGTATAGCCTCCCATTCTTGCACAAGTTCCTGTCGGAGCTCCTGAAGCGTCGTAGGGATTTGAAGAAGTACAGCGATACGTCGACCGAAAGCATCCCAGACGTGATCGATGGGGTTTAGGTCTGCAGAACAGGCAGGTCACTCCATTCTCCTGATATCTTCTGTTTCAAGGTACTCCTTCACGATGGCAGGTCGGTGGAGCCGTGCGTTACCATCCATCAGGAAGAAGGTGGGACCCACTGCACCCGACCTGTTAGAGTTCCTGTGTCAAAGATATGCAGGAGTGTACCTACACCAATCATAACCCACCCCACACCATCAAACCACGACCTCCATACAGGTCCCTTTCAAGGATATTAAGTAGTTGGTATCTGGTTCCTGGTTCACGCCAGTGAAAACCTTGCGAGAATTACTGTTCAGACTAGACCTGGACTCGTCCGTGAACATAACCTGGGACCACTGTTTCAATCACAATGTACTGAGTTCTTGACACCAGCCTTTACTGGCTCTCATGTGACCAAGGGTCAGTGGAATGCACCTCGCAGGTCTCTGGACGAATATACCATGTCTGTTCAGTCGTCTGTAGACTGTGTGTCTGGAGACAACTGTTCCAGTGGCTACGGCAAGGTCCCGAGCAAGGCCACCTGCAGTACTGCGTGTCCGTCTGCGGGCACTGATGGTGAAATACCGGTCTTCTTGTGGTGTTGTACGCTGTGGACGTCCCGTACTGTAGCACCTGGACACGTTTCCTGTCTGCTGGAATCGTTGCCATAATCTTGAGATCACACTTTGTGGCACACGGTGAACCCGTGCTACGACCTGCTGTGTTTGACCACCCTCCAGTCGCTCTAGTATTCTACCCATCATAACGCCATCAATGTGTGTTCTTTGAGCCATTTTCAACACACAGTCACTATTAGCACGTCTTAAAACGTCTGCACACTTTCTCGTAGCACCGTCCTCTGACAAGCACAAACACGCCTCTGCGTATGCGGACTGCTGCCAGCGCCACCGTGCGACGACCGCAGGTCAAATGCACCGCATGGTTATATCCTGAGGTGATTTAAACTCGCAAACCGCCCATCAGAGCTTTGTTTCACCATGTATCAGCATTATCCTTAATTTATGAGCATGAGTGTATATACGCTCAAGTAGAGCATTTAGAGTATACTGAAAGATTAGGTAATAAACGAACAAAATTTGCAATATAAAAACTTATCAGCAACAAGAGATAGAAAACAGGAAGAAAATCTATTATGCAGTGAAGATTACGCGTATGTGCAAGATGCACTAGAAGCAATAGTAAAAAACACTTTCGATAGAGAAAAGTTTGACGAAATGAACTGCTCGATATTATGTTAGCGGAACGAATTACAAAATTAGGGGGTCATCTGATAGCTGCGAGACCATAACTTCCTAGCGAACTATGAGTGGCTTTTGCCGATAAGAAACTGAAGAACGACCCAGATGAACCACCCAGCTGTAGTACTGATTCATTGTTACCTAGCTACAATTAAACTGTTTGTTCATCAATGTGCTACAATTCTCATGCCATAACGTAGCGTGTAATAGGATCACTTTCCCATTTACGTATTCGATTCTTTCTGTTTTCTTCGTGTAAACCATATCATACATGCGAAACGTACATATCTTGAGATTTCTGAAAACAAGTAAAACAGTTTACTTTACTCCCTTTGCAGTTTATTCCACTGTCTAGAATATCTTTTAGTCCAGAAATCAAATTTCCGTAAAAAAGTATTTTTACATCTAAGGTGTGTTGGGAACCGGATCAATCAGTCTAGATCTGAAGTCATTTATTTAAACCAGAAGACCGTAGTATGCTGTAGGTTGCTGTGGACACTTCAAGGACTTTAATCGAGGGGTTCGGTAAATTCTGAGTGGATTAATCTGAACATTAATACTGGGAATGTTCGGGCGTGCATTGTCATGAATTTACACTGTTAAAGTTCTCAAAGAATTACAAGATGTCATGAAGCGAATAAGACGACCGCACTACCTGTTCCGTGCTTACAGTGTAAATACAAGTGACAGCTTGCGTGCCTGGAGGCAGTTGACCCTGGCCGGTAAGTTCAGTTGCGTCGACTACAGCAGCATCACGTTTCTAACTGACGCAGTCTCTCTACTCCCGAGTAGTATCAACAATTGCTCTGGTACATAGTCTACCTTATGTGCTTGCTGTTCGTTCTGTCCTACAGTTTCCTACCTGCGCTCTGATGGTTTTTATTTCAATATAAAGAAAAAGCGAACAGCTTTCAGAGGCTATATATGGTTTTACAGCTGGGTGTAAATACGTGGAGAATAACAGTAACCAGTGAATAAAACTATTGACAACAATCAAATTTCTTTATTTTCAGTCGGAAAAGTTATGAAACTTCACTTTTAATTTCACTATGGACCTTATTTGATGCTCTTGGCGAAGTGCGTGTGCAAGACACGTTCCAAATGTCAAAACCATTTGTTTATATCATAATGTTCTCTGTTCAAGACAAATGTTGTAAGAATGTAGCGCCATCTAATGATTAGTTTGATTATATTGTTGTTTGACTGTGAATTAAAGCAAATGACAGTGGCTTTGAAAATCGATTTTCTCTACAGTTTAAATTCATCGGAGTTGCGCCTAGCTTATGGACCTGGAGTAATGAGTGATAAAAAAGTTAGTAAAGGATGCCTAGGTTTTAAATGACTCTATGCTTGTGGAGGGACCGTAACCTGCTATCAGCTTGACGACTGACAACTGCTGTGACTCATGAATTTCATCATGTTGGACGGATCACTACTCGCACGATTATCAAACGAAAGCTTGCACCTGAATGTCACTAAATGAGCGCATGGTGGGTACCTGTAATACTTGTCAACCAACACAAAGGGCAAAGAATGTCAAGCAGACGTTGTTTATGGTCACTACCGACAAGTTGCAGATGTTCAGCTTCCTCGCGGTATTACTAGTGACTATCACCTCTTCAGACTCTGGCTTGACGAACAGGTATTCGACAATGACAAGGAGCTCAAGGCAGTCATATTCCGCTTCGCAAGCAGAGAATTTCTAGGTAGAGGGGCTGAAGGAACCGGATAATACATATAATACATGTAAAAAGTGAATAATAGCAAACTAACACAGCCAACTAAAGTACACCGCCGGCCGATGTGGCCGAGCGGTTCTAGGCGCTTCAGTCTGGAACCGCGCGACCGATACGGTCGCTGGTTCGAATCCTGCCTCGGGCATGGATGTGTGTGATGTCCTTATGTTAGTTAGGTTTAGGTAGTTCTAAGTTCTACGGGACTGACGACCTCAGATGTTAAGTCCCATAGTGCTCAGAGCCATTTGAACCATTTTGAAAGTACACCATAGCGAATGTATTTATCATAACCAAGCGGCTGTTAATTTTCGAATACGCTTCGTACAATATAGACACTGAAATGTATCTCCGATGTAATTTTGAGGGGAAGCAATTGGACATGCTGACAGGCTAAACAACAGTCGCCGAAGGATGGGCAAATCACCCTACGTTTCAGGGCCTCCACATCTAAATGGGGCAGTGCATCTGGTTCTTGTGTATGGCACAGTTCGATTATTTTAACGGATAAACAATACGAGAGTAGGACACTCCTTGATAATTAAAAACTGTACCACCTTCATACCACGCGGAAACATCATTTCGCTACAGGATAAGAAGCCATTTGCATATTTTGTGCTCCTCAAGCCATGGCCGAAAAGTTGCATCAGCACACAGTGTGCCCATCTATGGTAGTATCGCAGGCGTGTACCTCCGCATGCAAACACTCAAAATGGCATCGAATGGCGTTAAGCTGTCCCAAGCATCATGCACCTTTTGTTGCGATTCAACAGTGGTTCTTGCACGCCACGGAGAACGAGTAAACTTTCGCTTCAGCATATCCCACAAGCAGTTGGCGAGATATCTGGTGATCTTGCTGGAAAGGGCAGATGTTGCACACCAGGAAGAGCACATTGTGTCGCAAAAGCTGTATGTGGACGTGCACTGTCCTGTTGAATAAGCACATCACCTTCCTGTCGAAGAATTGACAGTATCACGCCAATAACAGCCTGTGCAGTGTAGCGGGCACTGTTTGTTTTACCTTGCAGGAATACTAATCATGATCGCGAGTTACAAGTGGTGACCACCCACATCAATGAGGCCTGTGTGACGTGGGCAAATGCGCACTTGAACACGCAGCTCGCCAGGTCTCCACCATTCACATGTAAGTCTACTACTCGCACATAGACAGAACCTACTCTCATCACTGAAGACAACACAGCGCTTTCTACACTATACTCAACTCTTTCACGACACCAGAATACCGACGCTTGACTGTGTCGTGTTGACAGTGGTTCGTTCGCCAGCGGCATACGTGACCTTACTCCTGTTGCAAAGATCCCTGACAACACAGCACCTGTAGCATGTGCCTGGATATCGTCGCTTAACGACGTTTGATAGGCCACCGCTGCTCGTTCGATGCGTCGCACTTCACGTGAGTCAGTATTACGTGGACGTACCGAACTTTGCCTACAGATGTGGGGATGCTTCGCAGACCACTGCTGAAAGCAGAGATAAGCCCATCATGTGCTGCAGTCCGTCGATATGTCCAACCAGCTTCCAGCAGGCCTGCTGTGCGTCCTCGTTCAAATAGCTGAAGCTGTTCAACGTGAGCACGTACTCGTCGTTGGGGCTGGTTGTTCCCTAGAATGAATGTTGGAAACACTGTTCACCTCTAAACTCAGCACAGTAATTGCCTGCGGAAACGAAGCAGAACATAAGGTGCACAGACAGTCCTCCCGAGTGGCATATGATCGCCGATGACCGTGACAAGTGAATCGCTAACAATACAACACCTCGGTATGCACGTGTTATTTGAGGGAACTGCATTTTTTCCTTCAGTATATATGGTAACAGTGAAAACCCCGAATTTGTTAAGTTAGCAATTTTGGAAAGTAACTGCAACTGTGTTCCGTCTGGAAGCAGTACTGAATTACAATCATTCTGCAAAGAGTTAAACTTTTTCATATTTGTACAGGGTGATTCACGAAGAGATGCAAATATGTTAATATGTTATTCTACATGTAAAACTAAAGAGAAAAGTTCAGATATACATAGCTCCGCAAATGTATAGTTACGGAGTTACGGCTAATAAAAGATTTTGCCTGAAATTTAGCAACTTCGCTAATATGAAGCCATCGCAAAACCGTACGAGGTGAAAGTAAGGCACGATTTCCATTCATTTTGTTGTTATTGGTGTGGTAAATCTAATAAAACATGTCCCAGACGTGTATTGCAGTAGTTTCCCAGCACATTCACAGAATCAAAGATTATTACACTAGAAAATTTGATAACTTTCCATTAAGAATGTAAAAACGTTTATGTCATTGTTGGCAACCGTTAGTGAGGTGTTCAGTCATTTCCTAACCTTGAAACGAGCTGTTCAGTGAAAGAACATAATAACAACAGTGCATTTAAGTGAAACCACACATTAACAGTTGTAGTTTGTAGATGATTTATGAAACATGAATGCCTTCCAAATTTACGACGGAGGAATACGCCAATTTGGTGTTTATTTACGGGAAATTGTCTGGAATTTAAGAAACAGATTGGACCAGGTAGTTAATAAATTAAAACTTTTACGAAATTACTTATTTGCTTCTCTGGGTGTTCTGGAAAACTACTGCATATACGCGTCTGGGACATGTATCATTAGATTCACCACATCAGTAACAACAAAATAAATGGAAAACGAGGTTTACTTTACCCTCGTACAGCTTTGCGATGGATTCATATACGCGGTTGCTAAATTTCAAGCAAAACCTTTTATTAGCCTTAACTCCGTAACCAAACATTCGTGGAGCTATGTTTATATTGACTTTTTCTTTTACTTGTAGAATAACATATCAAAAAAATTTATATCTTCGTGAATCACCCTATACATGTTTATTGTTCTACCGAAATGAACAGAACTCGGATTCGTTGAGTCTCACTGAAGAGATATTTTATTTCTTCTTCTCCAAATTCCGTGATTCAGTCTGTTTCCCACACGGCTCAACTGATTTCACGTTGGCTGTAGACAGCTTTCTGTTCGATTAATGCAATTTTTGAAAATAATACCAATGGATGTTTCTCTCACAAAATCAGCAGTTTGCTGAGTATGACCCTTTTCAATTCGGTGCGTGCAGCTTGATGTCACACGGTTGATTAATTCGTCGTTGTTTTACGTTTCTACTCTTTTGTTTTTGTTTCTATGTGCTTTTTTATATATTTTCTCTTTTACATTCTCTGAAAAATGCCATTAGCACCGCGAAATATATTCGAATATAACATACCCCGCTCTTTTATTTTATTGATAAATATGTAGATGAACGGAATTTATATCTGGCTTATGAAATCTATGTTAACTTAATAAAGAGAGACTTACAGTCTTTTGTCTCTCCAATTTTAAATATGACTAACGCATGAAATACGTAGAACTGTGAGGTGATTCGCAAATATTGCAAAATTTCTATTCCAGGTGACCAATTTTCAGTTCATCGAAAGCACAAGATCAGTTATGAATAACTTAAATTGGAAATAATAGAAGGGCACTGAGCACTGTGCGACTTAACTTCTGACGTCATCAGTCGCCTAGAACTTAGATCTAATTAAACCTAGCTAACCTAAGGAAGTAGTACCCGTGGTCTAGGCGACGCCGGCACGGTAGCTCAGCGTGTGCGGTCAGAGGGCTGCGTGCTCTCTGTAATAAAAAAAACTGAGTCAAGGAACCAACGATCAATTTCAACGTGTTTTCTACTGCCAAATTCATAATGCCACTTTTATATTCTGCCGACACACTTTTTGTTGTTGTGAATACGTAATTTTATCTATGAACTGCCACATTTTCTTAATACTTAAAATAGAAAAAAAGGGGTAGCGTCTTTGATTCATAATCAAAACGTCTTCGGTCCCGGGTTCGATCCCCGCCACTGCCTAAATTTTGATAAATAATCAGCATTGGTGGCCGAAGACTTCCGGCATAAGAAGTCAGCCTCAATCTGCCAACGGCCTTGTCAAAGAGCGCGGGTGAGCGGATAGAGGTTCAGGGCACTCTCTTGTCCTAGGGGTGGTAAAATTGCCCCTAATGGCGGAAGAATCAGCAATGATCAACGACATGAGGATGCAGAAGGCAATGGAAACCACTGCATTAAAGACACGTAACGTGTATCCACAGGACATGTGGCCTGTAATTGAAGAAGTCTCATTATGATCTCTCCATTGGCAAAAGATTCCGGAATAGTCCCCCATTCGGATCTCCGGGAGGGGACTGCCAAGGGGGAGGTTACCATGAGAAAAAGATTGAATAATCAACGAAAGGATAACGTTCTACGAGTCGGGGCGTGGAAAGTCAGAAGCTTGAACGTGGTAGGGAAACTAGAAAATCTGAAAAGGGAAATGCAAAGGCTCAATCTAGATATAGTAGGGGTCAGTGAAGTGAAGTGGAAGGAAGACAAGGATTTCTGGTCAGATGAGTATCGGGTAATATCAACAGCAGCAGAAAATGGTATAACAGGTGTAGGATTCGTTATGAATAGAAAGGTAGGGCAGAGGGTGTGTTACTGTGAACAGTTCAGTGACCGGGTTGTTCTAATCAGAATCGACAGCAGACCAACACCGACAACGATAGTTCAGGTATACACGCCGACGTCACAAGCTGAAAATGAACAGTTCGAGAGAGTGTATGAGGATATTGAAACGGTAATGCAGTATGTAAAGGGGGACGAAAATCTAATAGTCATGGGTGACTGGAATGCAGTTGTAGGGGAAGGAGTAGAAGAAAAGGTTACAGGAGAATCCGGGCTTGGAACAAGGAATGAAAAAGACTAATTGAGTTCTGTAACAAGTTTCAGCTAGTAATAGCGAATACCCTGTTCAAGAATCACAAGAGGAGGAGGTATACTTGGAAAAGGCCGGACGATACGGGAAGATTTCAATTAGATTACATCATGGTCACAGAGATTCCGAAATCAGATACTGGATTGTAAGGCGTACCCAGAAGCAGATATAGACTCAGATCACAATATAGTAGTGATGAAGAGTAGGCTGAAGTTCAAGACATTAGTCAGGAAGAATCAATACGCAAAGAAGTGGGATACGGAAGTACTAAGGAATGACGAGATACGATTGAAGTTCTCTAACGGTATAGCTACAGCAATAAGGAATAGCGCAGTAGGCAGTACAGTTGAAGAGGAATGGACATCTCTAAAAAGGGCCATCACAGAAGTTGGGAAGGAAAACACAGGTACAAAGAAGGTAGCTGCGAGGAAACCATGGGTAACAGAAGAAATACTTCAGTTGATTCATGAAAGGAGGAAAAACAAACACGTTCCGGGAAAATCAGGAATACAGAAATACAAGTCGCTGAGGAATGAAATAAATAGGAAGTGCAGGGAAGCTAAGACGAAATGGCTGCAGGAAAAATGTGAAGACATCGAAAAAGATATGATTGTCGGAAGGACAGACTCAGCATACAGGAAAGTCAAAACAACCTTTGGTGACATTAAAAACAACGGTGGTAACATGAGTGCAACGGGAATTCCACTGTTAACTGCAGAGGAGAGAGCAGATAGGTGGAAAGAATACATTGAAAGCCTCTATGAGGGTGAAGATTTGTCTGATGTGATAGAAGAAGAAACAGGAGTCGATTTAGAAGAGATAGGGGATCCAGTATTAGAATCGGAATTTAAAAGAGCTTTGGAGGACTTACGGTCAAATAAGGCAGAAGGGATAGACAACATTCCATCAGAATTTCTAAAATCATTGGGGAAGTGGCAACAAAACAACTATTCACGTTGGTGTGTAGAATATACCATTTTACTTTCGGAAAAGCATCATCCACACAATTCCGAAGACGGCAAGAGCTGACAAGTGCGAGAATTATCGCACAATCAGCTTAACAGCTCATGCATCGAAGCTGCTTACAAGAATAATATACAGAAGAATGGAAAAGAAAATTGAGAATGCGCTAGGTGACGATCAGTTTAGCATTAGGAAAAGTAAAGGGACTAGAGAGGCAATTCTGACGTTACGGCTAATAATGGAAGCAAGGCTAAAGAAAAATCAAGACACTTTCATAGGATTTGTCGACCTGGAAAAAGCGTTCGACAATATAAAATGGTGCAAGCTGTTCGAGATTCTGAAAATGTAGGTTTAAGCTATAGGGAGAGACGGGTACAATATGTACAACAACCAAGAGGGAATAATAAGAGTGGACGATCAAGAACGAAGTGCTCGTATTAAGAAGGGTGCAAGACAAGGCTGTAGCCTTTCGCCCCTACTCTTCAATCTGTACATCGAGGAAGCAATGATGGAAATAAAAGAAAGGTTCAGGAGTGGAATTAAAATACACGGTGAAAGGATATCAATGATACGATTCGCTGATGCCATTGCTACCCTGAGTGAAAGTGAAAAAGGATTAAATGATCTGCTGAACGGAAGGAACAGTCTAATGAGTACACAGTATGGTTTGAGAGTAAATCGGAGAAAGACGAAGGTATTGAGAAGTATTAGAAATGAGAACAGCCAGAAACTTAACATCAGGATTGATGGGCACGAAGTCAATGAAGTTAAGGAATTCGGCTACCTAGGCAGTAAAATAACCAATGGCGGACGGAGCAAGGAGGGCTTCAAAAGCAGATTCGCTATGGCGAAAAAGGCATTTCTGGCCAGGAGAAGTCTACTAATATCAAATATCGGCCTCAATTTGAGGAAGAAATTTCTGAGGATGTACGTCTGGAGTACAGCATTGTATGGTACTGAAGCATGGGCTGTGGGAAAACCGGAACAGAAGAGAATGGAAGCATTTGAGATGTGGTGCTATAGACGAATGTTGTAAATTAGGTGGACTGCTAACGTAAGGAATGAGGAGGTTCTACGCAGAATCGGAGAGGACAGGAATATGTGGAAAACACTGATAAGGAGAAGGGACAGGATGATAGGACATCTGCTAAGACATGAGGGAATGACTTCCATGGTACTAGAGGGAGCTGTAGAGGGCAAAAACTGTAGAGGAAGACAGAGATTGGAATACGTCAAGCAAATAATTGAGGACGTAGGTTGCAAGTGCTTCTCTGAGATGAAGAGGCTAGCACAGGAAAGGAATTCGTGGCGGGCCGCATCAAACCAGTCAGTAGACTCATGACCAAAAAAAAAAAAACCTAAGGACACACATCCATGCCCGAGGCAAGATTCGATCCTGTGACCGTACCGGTCGCTCGGCTCCAGACTGTAGCGCCTAGAACCGGACGGCCACCCCGGCCGGCGAAATTGGAAATAGAAAACTATTTTTCTTCACTTCAACGGTTATATTTAAACTCTACTACGGAAAATGGTAGCTTGATTCCTCTGCGAGCTAAAAGCGATGTCCGAATCTCCTTTGCAGTATGAATGCCACGGGAGACCTGATCAAAACGATGTAGATATGCATCATGTACTTTTCGTACCACATTCTACCAACTTTGGTATTCCTAATTCGACTTTGGTGCTGAAAATAAATGCCGCTTTCTACTACTTGTTATTCTTGGTTTGTGAATAGCATAGTTTCCCTAGTAACATTTATATGGAATTTCAGTAAACTGCTGTATTAATATAGGAATAGTATTTCTCATGTAATCTTCTTTTCTTGTTTCAGGCTGCTTATTGCCCTTTACGGTTCCTGTCATTCGTCGGGCTTCCAGCTTCCAGTTGCTTGTTTAGCATTTCGTTTGAATTTTTATTTTAATCTCTCACGATCTATTTCACTTTCTCTAATTTTCTTTTGGCTCCTTGTTATCGTGTATAAGCTTACTTAATTTCAGATATCAATATTTCTGATCATAACCTTTCGTTTATAGTTTTTGACTCTTCTTAGAAACCTCATATTAGCATTGTGTATATGGATATATATTGATGTTGTTGGAGGTTTAGCGTCGCATATTTCTCAGTTTCCGGCAGCTGCTAATAATTAAATGGCAACAGATTCGAGAAAAATGTATTTTTGTACATGATCTGGATCGTTGTCAGAAAAAAATTATTATCCTCTACATTTCGCAATATTCATATTTTATCCTTGATGCATTGCGCCACTTTTCTCGTGTTATCTGAATAGTATCTCGTTGAACTGTACAGCCCTTTTCCGTCATTTGCTCTCAATACCCTAGGAGTCTTATTTGCTCTGTTTTTGAATAGCACCGCTGAAATGACATGGGGTAATCCGAGTTAGCACCAAATGAAAATGGACACCTATTTACAGTAGAGGACGAAGAAACTGCAGAATTCTTCAAACAGACATTTGCCGTTGTTTTTTGTGCCATAGATAATCAAACTACTACTGATACAATATTCTAGACAATCGGTATTTAATCGTACTTATGTTTCAATGAATCCTAAGAACATTGAAATCAGGTTTATTTAAACGTAACAACTGCGCTTCAGCCATTCCTGATATAATATTTATCTGATTTCCTCTTCCTTTGGATGATGAGCATCTTTTGGGGGAACTCATACCTTTACCTAACCGCTTCTGTCGCAGTGTTATTGTTATGGTCTTCATCATCTGTCACTGAATTTGTAGGAGTATGCAATACACGTGCAATGCAATACACAGACTGATCGGCAAACCCATATATTTTGTCCAGGGCAGTTTGTTAGAGGGAAAAAAGTAAAATAGTAAAATCCTTCAAATCCAAACAAAGTACTCTGGAGATTTTCTCACACTCATTTCTCTGCGATCAGGGTGAAAGAATAGACAGATAAAGAATAGTTCCCTGTGAAAAGCATTTTTACCGTTAAACTGAAATACTACTATTCGAGTTGACCAAACATGCCGTCTCGTTCTACAAATGACTGTCTGTCCAGAACATCTTCGAAAATACCGTAATCAGTTTCACTACACTCACCTGTCGGTTGATAATTGACCGTTGCTTTTAGTAAAATTCATGATTGCTTGTAGACAAGCAGAAGTAACTTGCGATTATAGACCGTTGAAAATTCGTACAATGCGGGTGCATACACGAGAGACTTTCAAGCAAAATTCATGCAGTTAGCAACAAAAGACGATCAGTAACTCCGTATCTGCTCCTTTGGAAACACTGTGACAATTTTATTGTATTATCTGGGAAAAGTCTTGATACTATAGAAAGAACAATTTTCTAGTTCCTGAGAATGCTTCGTCAGGTACTTTTATAGGAAAGTGTTTCGGCCATTGTTGTACGCGGCCTTCGTGAATGCGATGTATTTACTACTGGACTAGTGCTGTATTCTGGACTTACGTAGCGTAATTTCTGATTCTCTTCTCTAAGTCGTCTACGTCACCATTTGGAGCTGTGGGAATATAACAGTATGTCACTATACTGACGTGCACCCTTTTCGTTGACCTCAGCCACTTAGAATACATACACTGTGAGATCAAAAGTATCCGGACACCTGGCTGAAATTGACTTACAAGTTCGTGGCGCCCTCCATCAGTAATGCTGAAATTCAATATGGTGTTGGCCCACACTTAGCCTTGATGACAGCTTCCACTCTCGCAGGCATATGTTCAATTAGGTGCTGGAAGGTTTCTTGGGGAATGGCAGCCCATTCATCACGCAGTGCTGCTCTGAGAAGAGGTATCGATGTTGGTCGGTAAGGCCTGGCATGAAATTGGCGTTCCAAAACATTCCAAAGGTGTTCTATAGTATTCACATCAGGACTATGCCACAGGCCGTGCATTATGAACAGGTGCTCGAAAGTGTTGAAAAATGCAATCGCCATCCCCGAATTGCTCTTCAACAGTGGGATCCAAGAAGGTGCTTAAAAAATCAACGTAGGACTGTGCTGTGATAGTGCCACGCAAAACAACAAGGAGTGCAAAGCCCCTCCGTAAAAAACACGACCACATCATAACACCATGTCCTCCCAATTTTACTGTTGGCACTACAAACGGTCGCAGATGACGTTCACCGGACATTCGCCATACCCACACCGTGCCATGAGACCGCCACATTGTGTACCGCAATTGGCCACTCTACACAACGTATTTCCACTGTTCAATCGTTCAATGTTTACGCTCCTTACACCAAGCGAGGAGTCGTTTGGCATTTACCGGCGTGATGTGTGGCTTATGAGCAGCCGCTCGACCATGAAATCCAAGTTTTATCACCTCCCGCCTATCTTTCATAGTACTTACGGTGGATCTTGATGCCGTTTGGAATCCCTGTGGGATAGTCTGGATAGATGTCTGCCTATTACACATTACGAACATCTTGAACTGTCGGCGGTCTCTGTCAGTTAACAGACGAGGTCGGCCTATACGCCTTTGTGCTGTATGCGTCCCCTCACGTTTCCATTTCACTATCACATTAGAAACAGTGGACCTAGGAAGTGTGAAAATCTCGCGTACAGACGTATGACGCAAGTTATACCCAATCACCTAACCACGTTCGAAGTCCGTGAGTTCCGCGCCCCTTTCTGCTCTCTCAATATGTCTAATGACTACTGAGGTTGCTGTATGGAGTACCTGGCAGTAGGTGGCAGCACAATGCACCTGATATGAAAAACGTATGTTTCTGAATGTGTACGGATACTTTTTATCACATAGTGTACGTATTACAAAGAATGGATGTACTTACGTACGTATATATGCATGTAGGTATATTCCACATATCCACCTAAACCACTGGACCGGTTTCAACCAAACTTCGTACACGCATCACTTAATTCTGGAATGAATCACTATATGATAGTAACCACGTACCTATCATAGGGGTAGAGGTTGCGTTGAAAAAGTGATGTAGTTCACGATGCGCGAGTTCGCATAGTTTATTCATCAATTATTTGAGAACGACAACACTAGTTGTCTCCGATAAACTTTAAACATAATTTTAATCCTTTCCTAAACTTTTTCTCGCTGACAACCCTCAAAAAATGATGAATGGATACACGTTTACCGCTGTTCAGGCAGTATAGTTGAATCACAAAGCATGATGTTTTAATTTATTGCTTCTTCATTACTAACTATGCATGACCCATTTCTTAGCCAGCATTCACATATGCCATTTATTATACCAACAAAAAATATCATACAGATAGAGCAGCGTGAAAATGAAACTGCAGGGCGAAATTAGCTAGAGATACAAATGAAAGATGTGCACAAATGTGTTGGAAATGTGTTAAGTGTGTTTGAAGTACACGTGACATTTGCGCACTCTGGTAAAGTGTGGGTAAAAAGGCAAAGGTCCCGAGTTCGAGTCTCGTTCCGGCTCACAGTTTTAATCTGCCAGGAAGTTTCATATCTGCGCACACTCCGCTGTAGAGTGAAAATTTCATTCTAAAAAGATCCTCCTTAACGCCTGGATAGATTTCAACGAAACTTGGTACAATTATTACTCACTACCTGCAAAGAAATACTTCAAAGGTAAATCAGCAATCTCCTATTGGGGATTGAGGGGAGGGGGATGGATGATAACGTGGAGGGAAGAGGGGGAGCAATACGTGGACAGACGGAGACAGGGAAGGAAGTCATACACACGGATATGGTGTAGGAGGAGATTGACAGAGTTAGGTTGACCCAGAACTGAGAGAGTAGGGGATGAGGAGGAGGATATGGACAGAGAGAGAAGGAGAGTAGGAGATAGACAGAGAAATGGGAGAGGAGGAAATAGATAAAGAGAGGAACGAGGGGAGGAGTTGGACAAATACACTACTGGCCATTAAAATTGCTACACCAAGAAGAAATGCAGATGATAAACGGCATTCATTGGACAAATATACTATACTAGAACTGACATGTGATTACACTTTCACGCAATTTGGGTGCAAAGATCCTGAGAAATCAATACCCAGAACAACCACCTCTGGCCGTAATAACGACCTTGATACGCCTGGGCATTGAGTCAAACAGAGCTTGGATGGCATGTACAGGTAGAGCTGCCCATGTAGCTTCAACAGGATACCACAGTTCATCAAGAGTAGTGACTAGCGTATTGTGACGTGCCAGTTGCTCGGCCACCATTGACCAGACGTTTTCAATTGGTGAGAGATCTGGAGAATGTGCTGGCCAGGGCAGCAGTCGAACATTTTCTGTATCCAGAAAGGCCCGTACAGGACGTGTAACATGCGGTCGGGCATTATCCTGCTGAAATGTAGGGTTCCGCAGGGATCGAATGAAGGGTAGAGCCACGGGACGTAATACATCTGAAATGTAACGTCCACTATTCAAAGTGCCGTCAATGCGAACAAGAGGTGACCGAGACATGTAACCAATGGCACCCCATACCATCACGCCGGGTGATACGCCAGTACGGTGATAACGAATACACGCTTCCAATTTGCGTTCACGCGATGTCGCCGAACACGGATGCGAGCATCACGATGCTGTAAACAGAACCTGGATTCATCCGAAAAGATGACGTTTCGCCATTCGTGCACCCAGGTTCGTCGTTGAGTACACCATCGCAGGTGCTCCTGTCAGTGATGCAGCGTCTAGGGTAACCGCAGCTATGGTCTCGGAGTTGATAGTTCATGCTGCTGCAAACGTCGTCGAACTGTTCGTGCAGATGGTTGTTGTCTTTCAAACGTCCCCATCTGTTGACTCAGGGATGGAGTCATGGCTGCACGATCCGTTAGAGCCATGTGGATAAGATACCTCTCATTTCGACTGCTAGTGATACGAGGCCGTTGGGATCCAGCACGGCGTTCCGTATAATCCTCCCGAATCCACTGATTCCATATTCTGCTAAAAGTCATTGGATCTCTACCAACGACAGCAGCAATGTCGCGATACGATAAACCGCAACTGCGATAGGCTACAATCCGACCTTTATGAAAGTCGGAAACGTGATGGTACGCATTTCTCCTCCTTACACGAGTCATCACAACAACGTTTCACCAGGCAACGCCGGTCAACTGCTGTTTGCACATGAGAAATCGGTTGGAAACTTTCCTCATGTCAGCACGTTGTAGGTGTCGTCACCGGTGCCAAACTTGTGTGAATGCTCTGAAAAGGTAATCATTTGCATATCACAGCATCTTCCTCTTTTCGGTTACATTTCGCGTCTGTAGCACGTCATCTTCGTGGTGTAGCAACTTTAATGGCCAGTAGTGTACAACTGGAAGAAATAAGTACCCGGGCAACGCCCAGTATCAGATAGTTAAAAGAATAAAAACTACAGTCAATAAAAGAGGTCAGACCACGCATTTTCGATCCCACTATCGCGTCAAAATAGAGTTCAATGACGTTCGTAACAAACGGGATTTAGCAGCAGGATGAAGTTGCACTATCCAAGATCTGAAGGCAAGGCATCACCTTGGTGAAGGACACTTGCTAATGCTCTATTAAAGCCCATGACGGCAGAGACACGTATCCAGATCTCTTTTCTATTTTTTTCGTGGCAACAGCCGTGGAAGCGACGTAGTTTCTGTAATGGTGTTTTGTGCTCAGTATGACGAAGGGTTGTCGACAGCGCTGGCAGGGCACTTTTGCCGAAGGAAACTTCTTTCGGCCTCTAATGTGTGATGCAGCGTCGTATGAAAGGGCAAACCTCCTCTTTGTGGAGAGGAGGAGGGTGTGAAGCCAGTGTGTGGCGGCCC
Organism: Schistocerca cancellata; assembly: GCF_023864275.1. Lineage (NCBI taxonomy): Eukaryota > Metazoa > Arthropoda > Insecta > Orthoptera > Acrididae > Schistocerca > Schistocerca cancellata. Next base: position 981,588,016 of record NC_064626.1, on the reverse strand, counting down.
GAGGGTGAGGCGCGGTGGCGGAACCGTCGCGTGACCGCGTCCACGTCCGCGCCTCCCCCAGACGGATGGTGTGCGGCGAGGACGGGCGAGCGCGGCCGGCCGAGGGAGGATGAAAAAGGCGAGGCGCTTTTCGGCGAACGCAATCGAACAGAGTGACGATAATCGATCAGGCGGCGCTCTCCGTCGCGGTGTTTGTCGCCCTGATGGCGGTACAAAGTACTTCGGTCACACCGCGCTGCACTCTGCCGCCGAGGCGTTATCCCTGCAACGTCGTGGGCGTGTCGCGGTCTCATCGCACACACGGAAGCACCGCCGACAACTCGATTGACTCCAGGCAGAGTAATGAGCTTTGCTCCCTCTTCGATCCCACGGGGGGTGATCAACAGAATAGGAAATTACATTATATGGAAGGCCTAGAGCCTACTCCGGAGGGTGGAATTTAGGACAAATCTCCGTGTTAATGAAATTACTATGTGAGTAATTGTCAAAGAAAACTAAACATTAGCTTATCGATTGACTGTACATCATACATCAATATAACTAGCTGCTACTACTCCCTTACGAAATATTTCACTTTTCTTTCCCATTACTTAGCTATCGAGCCATCTCAGGCTTCAGATGAGGTATACAGAAGTCATACTCTCATTTTTGTACCATGATGTCAGATACCGAAGGCTGCTATGAAACACATTAATGTATCGGCTTTCATACGGTAAGTTACGCCTACAAATGAATTTCTTCTCTTATTGGTATGGGCAGTTATTGTATTAACATGCAACTAGCAGCTTCCATAGTCATCGCCTTCCATTGCAACTGCCTATCAGCCTAAGAACCAGGGGCTACTCTTTATTCTTTATCATTTTTGGATAATCTGAGTGTCAACAGAAACTGGTCAGCACCTACCACGTGCTGTAGAACTGACGTACACTAAAAGGGTCTTCCCTGTGTATGCATGTAATCGATTAAAAGAATTACCTACAGAAACCTTAAAGTTAACCTAATTAAATAACACCAAAATTATTCTTTGATGTATTTTTGGCTGTTAATATAATAATTGCATGCACATTTAAGGAATATGGTTAACGGAAAGGAGGGGAGGGAGACGGAGACTGGATGACAAGCTGTGCTGAGTGATCAGATGATCTCAGATCGGCCAAAAGTAAGTAAAGAAATACACTCCTGGAAATGGAAAAAAGAACACATTGACACCGGTGTGTCAGACCCACCATACTTGCTCCGGACACTGCGAGAGGGCTGTACAAGCAATGATCACACGCACGGCACAGCGGACACACCAGGAACCGCGGTGTTGGCCGTCGAATGGCGCTAGCTGCGCAGCATTTGTGCACCGCCGCCGTCAGTGTCAGCCAGTTTGCCGTGGCATACGGAGCTCCATCGCAGTCTTTAACACTGGTAGCATGCCGCGACAGCGTGGACGTGAACCGTATGTGCAGTTGACGGACTTTGAGCGAGGGCGTATAGTGGGCATGCGGGAGGCCGGGTGGACGTACCGCCGAATTGCTCAACACGTGGGGCGTGAGGTCTCCACAGTACATCGATGTTGTCGCCAGTGGTCGGCGGAAGGTGCATGTGCCCGTCGACCTGGGACCGGACCGCAGCGACGCACGGATGCACGCCAAGACCGTAGGATCCTACGCAGTGCCATAGGGGACCGCACCGCCACTTCCCAGCAAATTAGGGATACTGTTGCTCCTGGGGTATCGGCGAGGACCATTCGCAACCGTCTCCATGAAGCTGGGCTAAGGTCCCGCACACCGTTAGGCCGTCTTACGCTCACGCCCCAACATCGTGCAGCCCGCCTCCAGTGGTGTCGCGACAGGCGTGAATGGAGGGACGAATGGAGACGTGTCGTCTTCAGCGATGAGAGTCGCTTCTGCCTTGGTGCCAATGATGGTCGTATGCGTGTTTGGCGCCGTGCAGGTGAGCGCCACAATCAGGACTGCATACGACCGAGGCACACAGGGCCAACACCCGGCATCATGGTGTGGGGAGCGATCTCCTACACTGGCCGTACACCACTGGTGATCGTCGAGGGGACACTGAATAGTGCACGGTACATCCAAACCGTCATCGAACCCATCGTTCTACCATTCCTAGACCGGCAAGGGAACTTGCTGTTCCAACAGGACAATGCACGTCCGCATGTACCCCGTGCCACCCAACGTGCTCTAGAAGGTGTAAGTCAACTACCCTGGCCAGCAAGATCTCCGGATCTGTCCCCCATTAAGCATGTTTGGGACTGGATGAAGCGTCGTCTCACGCGGTCTGCACGTCCAGCACGAACGCTGGTCCAACTGAGGCGCCAGGTGGAAATGGCATGGCAAGCCGTTCCACAGGACTACATCCAGCATCTCTACGATCGTCTCCATGGGAGAATAGCAGCCTGCATTGCTGCGAAAGGTGGATATACACTGTACTAGTGCCGACATTGTGCATGCTCTGTTGCCTGTGTCTATGTGCCTGTGGTTCTGTCAGTGTGATCATGTGATGTATCTGACCCCAGGAACGTGTCAATAAAGTTTCCCCTTCCTGGGACAATGAATTCACGGTTTTCTAATTTCAATTTCCAGGAGTATATATATATACGCACACACACACACACAGATATATATATATATATATATATATATATATATATATATATATATCTTACTCTACACACACACACACACACACAGATATATATATATATATATATATATATATATATATATATATATATATATATGTGTGTGTGTGTGTGTGTGTGTGTGTGTGTGTGTGTGTAGAGTAAGTTAGGAGGAAAAGTACATGCCTTGAGAGGTGATAGTATTAGTGATACTGAATAAAAAGCATCTATGGAGTTATGCCCTACTCCGAATCGTTTCCGATATAGAACACATGTAATATTCATTTTCTTTATTTTCTGTACTATCAAACATTGTCACTGTTTACAATGTACCATAATAGTATAAAGCAAGTTGAGACGAACAGTTTGATACGGGTCGCTTGTGGTATATCAAGTCGGGAAACTACCTCAAATTGGCCTACAAAAAGTACGTATGCTACAGCTCATGCACGTCGAGCGAGTTTTTCAACAGTCTCGCGCTCTCTTCGCACAAACCATGAGTTCTAGAGAAAAAAATGAGTAGACCTTTTTCGTAGGAAATTTAATATAGTTTAATTTTGTACGTTCTCGCTGGAGGGTGCGGTTTTCGAGTTATTCAAGAAAAACGTACAAAACTAGTATTAAATGTGTTCTGTCTCGAAAACCATTCGGAATAGGGCATCCGTCTACTTAACTTTCGACATTTTTTTTATGTATATGCTACTTAGATCACTGATGAAGCCCCTACACTGCAGGAAGTAATTTTTTTTTTCCTTTCTAAAGATACTCAAAAGTGACAATTCAATATTATAAAAGTTCGTTGCCATTTACTACTTAGTCCGTTTTACAGTTAAGTGGTTGACATACGAATATGTTAAAGTGAACTAATGACGAATTGAAATTGTAGGTCAGTGATTTAGTTTTGTTTATATTGCTGTTTTAGTCTCCAGAATTTTTTGATAATAGACTTAGGTACGTGGTGAAATAGTTACCTCCAGTCAACATCTACGAATATCTTGAGTTATACATTTTTCTGGAGGAAAACGATCGCCTTCAGAGTTCGTGAAGCTCAGTAATTTTTCTTTTTTTATTTCATACTTTCATTTTATATCCGGTCTCCATTAAGTGTTGAGCACCTGTGGTTTAATCCTTGTACGTTTTAAAAACTGCAAAGCCTTGCATTCCTAAACTTATTTCTGTTGACAATTCTGTGAAAATTCTGGCACAGTTTCAAAAAGGTAAAGGGAAAAAATCAGAATGGGGTACGAGTTACATTTTTTCACATTGACAAGATATAATTCGACAAAAAATTTTATATTATCAAAGGAGAGATTCTACCCTGCAAATTGCACACAAATAACGGTGATGGTGAAAGAACGGCCGCCACTCGTTACGCACCAACATCCTGTTGTTCACCCAGCCGTGTATTATTTCTCTTGACACGGTTGTGGCACTTCTCGTGCCGACAGTTTTAATGATGTTCACCAAACATCAAATCGGTGAACTGAAGGTCACAATGATAAACAGTGAAATTGAATTTACATGTACCAGAGATTACGCGTTCTGAATGCTAAGAATCCACATTCAGTGACGAAGAGTACTGTGTCTATGGTGACAACACCTTTCAGTACGAGTAACTCCTTGTAATTGATGTTGAGAACGTACTCACAAGAGCAGCTAGCTAATCTCAATTCTGTTGGTATTTGACTCTGATTACGAAACATTTGATGGTGGTTTATATTAACAAGCGACGTCCGGGTTATTTTATGACTTACACAACAAAGGATGTTAGCGCAGAATATGAGATGTGACTTGAGCTCCAAAGCCAATAAGGACAAATTTAGTGCTGTGTTGCATCATCCGTCATTATGTTAGTGGACGGTTACTTTTCTTAAATTAAACACTGCAACTAAAAAATGATGTTTCTAGCATATCTCCCTTTTATTTCTTGACTTTTCTTTCTTTTATTCATACTTGTTTTGTAAACGTTCTGACCCTTTACGACTATATTAAATAGGAAATACTTCGTAATGTTCTGGAAACAACAGGAAGGGTCTCCATTTTAATATTATTAACATGTTGTGCCAAAAACCCACGGAAAATTCAGTTATGAAATAATCACCGCTTGTCATCTAGTTTTGGCGGGGATGTTGTCTGGCTAACACCTGTTAACATTCATAACTGTGTCTCGTTGTGTCATCTACGTTTAAGCTGCTGTGTTAAGTGCCGTTTCGTTAAATCAGTGTTAAACTGAAATGTTCAATGGTTCAGTGTCTTGATGAGCGATACAATACAGTCTCTCTTGATGCACATTTACTCGTGAGTGTTATTCTTGTTCTCTGTATTTAATACTACGCTTTTGGGGATTGCTAAAATCATGTTATTATTCCGTGTCAAGTGTTAACCAGACTTTCTCATGTAGTTTTATTGCCAGGTTGAGATTATTTTGTGCGGTATTAATAACTTCACTGCTATTTACGTTTTGCATATCTCTCAGCAAAACGTGCCTGCATTAAGAAATTTTTGTAGAAGTACATTTGGAACCGTTTCGAATATTATCGTACTGACATTTTTTGTTCATTGAACTGTGTGACTGGTACAAAACCATGCAAACTGGGCACCCGCGTGTCATTTGGATTATGCTGCATACAGGATGAGTCTGGAGGAAATCTACATGCTTTGATGGTTGTAGTATTGGTGATTGTGAATGACGTAAACTTCAAATGAACATACGCACTTGCCTTAAGTCCATTAGACGAAAGCTGTTTGGAAATCGAGGGCATCAGCCGCATATCCTTCCTCCCCAGCATCCAAATTAAAATACCATTTCCTCCATTAGATTACTGTTTGTGGAGTTGGATTAACAACTAAGTCTACAAGTGTAGAGTGGAGATAAAGTAGGAACTATTCGCTCGTATTCTACATCCACGTGCTGACGTAAAGAACCGTAGGAATGAACTCGTATCAGCAACTCAGCAGCTAAGAGCTGCTAAATGAATTTGAGTTGACGGTGGTATTCTTGAACATCTTCTGTGAGGAAATGTACATAATAAAATAAAACGTTAGATCACAATTTTCCATTTACTATCAGTTGCATTTGACCTGTTCCTCATTATTTTAATTAGTTTTCTTGGAAGCCTTTAAGAATAGGACGTTCAATAACGTTTTTTTTTTTCAGAATCAGAATTGCTATCACCCCTCAAAGCATGTACCATTCCTTCTGACTCCTCCTCTTGTGTTACGTCAAGGAAAGGGTTTCGATTTTATTCTGTGTCACCATTTTAATACCGGGTGTTTGAAGGGGCTACCATTTGATCTGTGGCAACTCATTTAAATTTCTAAATGACCTGGTTTATTAACAGTCTGTGTTGTCACATGTATTTACATTTGTTGTATGTGTTTTAAGCAACCTTGTGTATGTGTTTAGAAGTGCCAGGTACTTGCGTTCCCCGAACAGTGTATGTTGTGGCAAGTCAAGATTAGCGAGCGAAGCCGGGATTTGATTTCTGTCTCCCGATGTGCCACTGGGAAGCAGGATAATTGTGTTCTGCTGAAGCAGCTGGTCTTTATAAAGGTGTTGTCATGTTCTTCTATGATTTGTAGTATAAAGAAGCACTTGGAGACCTAATAAACTGTATTAATGCCACAAATTACATTCAGTTTCCCATTGCCCTGTCCTTCCCCTCCTCAAGCTACCACTGACAGCTGGCTTCGTACCACGCGTGTTTTTTCTTATTCATGTTGTGCAAATCTACACGGTTCATATCTGTGTATCTCCTTTCGTTATTCGTTGTACAGCTATGAAGATGGCCGTTGATGACAAGGCTCGATAACGTACGGATATTTATTAGGGACCATTGACTGGATGGAGACAGAGAAATAGGCAATGCCGATGGTATAAAATATTTGGTGTTACTGATACGTAGATTCTTATGTATTTCTTCATTAAACCTATTGAAAAATGACTGTTGGAGAAGTCAGACATTTAAACTGTTTCGCTATTTTCTGTATCCCTTTCTCTGAATTTTTGGTTCTCTGGTTGTAGAGCATAATTGCAGATACGTGTCAAGTATTATTTCATTTCTGAGCATACAGGCATACATTATTATACAAACAAAAGATCTGCCACTGCAGCGCTTATTAGTACGACTGAGGCTGTGGAGCGCAACTTGCCTGCCATAGCGCGGCCCGACGCTTCCAACGTAGCTGGAGCTGGCAGAGAGCGCCGAGTCCGGGATGGCTCCAGACTCCAGTCCCAGGGGAGTGTCGCAGTCACCTGCGGGCAGAGCGGAGGCTACAGTTAGAGACACACATTCCCTCAGAAGTAAGCATCCTTTACGTTTGGTCAGCTGCTTGCAATGCGAATACGCATGTCATAATCCGTAACTGAAACTTAAGTTGTGGAACAGATGCAACGTTTATCCACCTGAAATAAAAGCTAATGGCGCAAGGTGGCAACAGATAGAGTATACGGTAAGACACATCACAAAAATAATATGCAAAGTTGATTTTTTTCAGCTCTTTGGTACCAATCTTTATATACAGGGTGATTTTTTCTACCGTGTACAAACTCTAGGAATAGATAAAATATGGAGTTTCAGTCTTCGATCGCTATTCTTTATTTTCAATTACCGGTTTCGGGCTAGCTGCCCATCTTCAGATCATATGTTGTAGTTACAGAGTAACTTGTCCGTACAAGTTACTCTGTAACTACAACATATGATCTGAAGATGGGCAGCTAGCCCGAAACCGGTAATTGAAAATAAAGAATAGCGATCGAAGACTGAAACTCCATATTTTACTTATTGAACGATCGCGGAATTCCCAGTGAGACAACTATGTCTAGTTTTGATAATCTAGGAATAGAGGCGACGAGAGAATACGGAACAATAAATGTCTAATGAACCTATGTCCGTAAATGCCGCCACACCTAGAGGTTACTCAGAAAGCATGTAATGCAAATTTTCATCAAAATTAAACGCATACATTTACAAATATTAGTGTTTTTACTATATGCTTACGGCCAGTAGGGACAGCGTAGTTCAATCATAACGTTTTTGTCTTATAAAACAAGCAGTCCTCCTCCACATTTAGAAACTTTTTCATTTTGAGAAAGTTGTTCCTAAATTTATGATTTTCACCATACAGTATAATGTAATAACCTGCCTCAGCATTTATCTATTAATATATGGCACAGTAAATAATTTCGTTCGAATGTGTCATTTCGGAATATTGTAGAGTCAATACTACAGTTGAAGAGACATGAATATGAGTTTTTTCAGAGCCTGCAACCGACCATGTCACGTACTTCAGAAATACTTGTACCTTTGTTTTGCTGTCCCGGATATTTTTCACTGTCGAGGAATGACCCGTGAATGATACAAAATTGTGAATCCACGGCAGAGAGGCAAATGGGACGCTATGACTGATTTAGTTGGTCAGATGGACCATGAATGGTTGAAGCGAAAGCAGGCTCCAACGCGTTGTGTGCGGGTGTCCCGTGCTTTGCGCCAGATGAAAGCTGCGCTTCTCGTCGGCCAGAAGGAAGTCGTGGAGATACGAGGACGCCCTCACTGCGCTACTGTGCACTCTGCCTCGCCAAACCGAGTGTTGTGTGCAACCCTAGAAATTTCTTCAGCTTGCTAGACGTTGGAAAAATCTACCCGAATTTCTGTCCAGCAGTAGCTTGTGAGCTTCCTGTCATTTCGCACGCCACTTATTTCGCAGATTGTAACATTGTATTTCAACGCCGCAGTTAGGATTACATAAGTAATTTTCTTAATCAGTGATACAGGTCGCTACAGCTTGGAGAAAGAAGGCAGTTCGCACGACAGGAACGCAGGCAGTGAGCCGCGTGGCGCTTAAAGTGCGCTAGTAGAAAGGGAAGACCGAACATGTCTTCAGAACGTTTCCAACTTAGCGATCTTGAATGCTGGTACTTCCAGACAGTAAAGTGCGAAATTGCTACCTTTTCTGAATTAAATATTAATCATTAACATCCATTATTCACTAAATGTTTTCTAGCAGCAGTCTAAAAGTTATTACTGCTTAATCGACACTGGGAACGTCAGGTTGCAATATCCGATCGAAGCCGCTGCCGGTGGTAACGGTCATGTGAGCATGAGGTGTACTTGCTTCTGTCAATGCGTGTGTGCTTTCTTTGCTGAAGAAGGCTTTGACCGAGAGTTATAATGCGTAACAGTCTTTTCGTTGTGCTTGTCTGCAACAAAACGGGTCATCTTTACAGTGAGTTATTAAGGCTTCTTTACCATAGCTCCACTATGCAGTAAACTAATTGTAATGAGAAACAAATAGTAGTTGATATGTTACCGACGATGTATGGATACTTCTGATGTACACAGTTTTGCTAGAGCTCTCTGTTGCACGCCAAGCAATTCAGTCGGCGTTGGGATGCACGTCGCGGCTGATCTCTGTGTGAATCATGCTCTAGGATACCAGTATTCATTGAAATTATGTGATCGGAGGATTTCCCGGCGTGTGTGTGTTTTCCAGGTCTCTCGGGTGTCCAGCCGGATGCGATCGCTGAAGTCCCATAATATTTCGGCGAGTAACCTTTCCGCCATCATCAGGTGGTTCTGATGGATTGGTCTGTCTGCTCATTGTCGGGTGGGGGAAGATGCAGAATTCCGTGGAGTGTCCCCCCCGGCCGTTGTGGAAGGATCTTGTGTCCGCTTGAGGTGTGACTTCATGATGGAGTTCGGTAATGGTTTCCATGCATTGCTGAGTTGAAAACCTGTGTCTCGGTTTATGAGATTGTCCGTTACGCGAATTTCAATTGCTTCCTATCCCAGTAGAAGCTGGTAGGGACCAGAACCTTGGTCTCTTCTTATTTCTCTTTGTGTCCAATTTCTTAGCAGTGTTCTGAGAGTGCCGATTTGTTGGGGTGGCCTAGGCGCGTGTGGCGCTGGTGTTCTTTGCAGCGGTCTGTTTGGATTGTTTGACCGATGTAGGATTTGCCGCAATCACATGGAATATTACATACGCCCACTTTCTTGAGGTCAAATCCGTCTTTCACTGTCCCCAGTAAAGCGCGTATCTAAGACGGTGGTCGGAAGACCTTGTCAATTTCGTGTTGTTTTAGCAGTCTCCCAAATTTTGGCGTCACGTTGCGTGCATACGGTAGAAAGGCAAGGCCTGGTTCCCCATCTTTAGACTATTCTTCATCTGGGTTTCTGCTGTGTTTCCGTTGTCTGAGGGCTGTCTGGATGTGTCAATTGTTGTAGCCAAACTTGTGGAACCCATTTTCTAGGTGTTTGAGTTCTTTGTACAGTTCTTGTTCGTCCGATCTCTAGTACCACCTGTGAACCAGTGCGTTGAGCATCCCGTTCAGTTGTGCAGGATGGTGGCAGCTCGAGGCATGTAAATACATGTCCGCATGTGTAGGCTTGCGGTACACGCTGTGACCCAGTGTGCCATTTGATCTCCTCTCTACAAGTACATCAAGAAATGGTAATTTCCCTTCCTTCTCGATCTCCATGGACGTCTGTATAAGATGAGGTCCATAGGGTCAGATGACAAACGTGTCGTCCACGTATCGGAAATAACACGCAGGTTTCCGTTCGGTCGCTAGTAGTGTCTCCTCCTCTTAACCCTCCATAAATAAGTTGGCTACCACTGGTGAGAGAGGGCTACCCATAGCCACATCGTCGGTCTGTTCGTAGTATTGGCCGATATATTTGGCAGCAAATGTATCTTCTGTTTGTCCTGCGTATCTACTATCACTAATGTTACACTGTAATTGATACATACGTGCTTTCTGATATGTCTATGTCTTTTCTCAGTTTTGGGTGTCGTTTCGGATAGAATTGTCTGTTGTGTATGCTATGTATATGCTTTGTCTTTTGAAAATTTTGGTGATTTTATGTGTCAGTTTGTGACTGTGTGTCATTGTGTACGATCTTGTGTCTTCTCTTACATATCCCTGATTATTTGGTGTAGTTATTATGGAACTGTGTTTTGTGATTGTGTTTGGTTGTCTTGTGTTCTTGTCTGTGGGTATTAGTTTTCTGTTTCTATTGTTTCTTTTACTTCTGTTGTTCAGTTCTGTGACAACGTTACTGCTGTATTCACTGTCATCGGCTGCCTGCATTTTTATGTCAAGCCCTTTTTATTGGTTTTCTTTGTTGAGTATTTGGAGCAGGTGTCAAGACGAACCAGATGCACGCACATACACAAAACACACACACACACACACACACACACACACACACACACACACACACACACACACATACAAAGAAAACAGAAATGAACAAACGTTAGTTGGTAACGTCAAAATGTGCTTCCGTTTCGTAAGTGAAGTCATAGTGTGACCTCCACCATGTGACCAGACGACAGGAAACCCAGATATCAGCTGAAAACTCGAATAATTGCAAGTACTCACTTATTTACATAAAAATAAGATGTGAACCGTTTTAAAATCTAGAAATATTGAATATTAAAAACAAAACGGTACCATTTTAGACGACTGAAAATGCCTTAAACTAAAAGGTGAAATGCATTTGGAACAAATAAAACATATTGCAGCAAGAAAATGACCTATGTTATTTACGAAACGAATGACAGGTTAGTAGTTTGAGACAATAGGGACACTCACCATACTCATATACACCTGTTAAGTATCGTTAGTAGGCAGTGCAGCTCTCTATTCAACATTTTGTGCAGACATGCCACCTAAGAAACGTAATCATTTTCGGTCTCCAACTCTTCAATTATTTCCTGTTCTATTAAGGTAGCGCTTTAAATCACGCTGTGCTCGTGTCTATGAGTATAAACTGCTCTTCCAAAATAATAGTTATCCCCTGAGTCCTAAACTCATCTGAAAAAAGTGTTTAATTCATTTCTCGTCATCATAAGCTAAAATCGTTTTGATAAAGAAGTCCGTAATTACTTCCTGATGTGCTCTTATCACAAACTATCATCAGCGGCTTTTCCAACCCAACTTACACAGCATGGGTGCTGAGCGCCAGGGTGTCTCAGAAGGGCTGGTCAGTATTCAAAGACATGGCAGGAACCCTCATCTGGAGCAATAGACTTAGCCTGGATGTGGTTCCGATGTAGAAGGCATTTAATACGCAATTGTTTTTGGGCTAGTGGCACCCAAGTGTGTGTCTTACTCGCCCAGCGTCTTGGGCGGATGTGGTTCCGATGTAGAAGGCATTTAATACGCAATTGTTTTTGGGCTAGTGGCACCCAAGTATGTGTCTTACTCGCCCAGCGTCTTGGGCGTTTTATTTTAGCCCATCCTACCTCGTTGCTTCCAACGTCCTTGCTCGGGATGTCTTTCTGCCATTAAACTAGCCCGTTGGTCACACAGTTGCCCATGATGTGTTTCGTGTGAAGTAGTGCGAAGGATTGAGATTTTAACTGAGAGAAACAAGGGTTAATTGTGTTCGTACACTAGCTGGCTATAATGCCACACACGTACACTAATGAAGAATATGCAGGAATGGTTACGACTTCTGCGATGGCACTGATCCTGCTGCAGTTGACGAATACCGTCGGCGATTTACCGATCGTAGATAGTTTACCAGAGTTTTCTGCCCATAGCGTGAAAAGGTTTTCTTCCATATTCCAATTTTTATGCTGAACATGTAGTTCAATAATCTGCGCCTGAACAATAACGCATTGTTGACATGGTACAGCATAGTTCTGCAACAAGTACACAGCGACTTTCTGCAAGTGTCATTATCCACCAACCAGTCTATGGCGAACATTACATGCGAAAACAGTTTTTCATGAGATACTTCGTAAAACGCATGTTGTAATGTTTATTAACTATTGTACAACTCTATAGTAGACAATGTATTGAGTGATACAGAACACTGTAAACTAAATGTGTTCTGTTTCGGTAGCCATATGCCTCAATACTGACCAGTCTTTTTGGTGCATCCTGTCTAGGTCTTCGATGTCAAGCTGCAAAATATCCACATCCACCAAATAGAAGCAGCTTTTCCTCAAACATTTGGGCTTTCCAAACATCTTCACCTCTCTGACCAGGTTATTATAAATCTTTGACGGTTTTATTTCTCATTCGGTACGTAATAGCATTTTAAATATTTTGAACATTTCACATTTATAAGACGTTCATTTGGTGTATTGGTAGGATCTTTTCCGGTCTGTAGTTCATGATTAATCTACTGTAACAGATTCAGGAAATGAGTTCAATCTTTTATTGTTCTTGCTTGTTCCCGTTGTAAGATAAGTGTCCTAAAAGTTTGCCGTTACACTTTAGTTGCATCTAGTACGTATGATCGAGCAGCAGACATAATTTTACATGCTTTAAAAATATAACTGCGCAGTACGTTATTAGTAAACCCATTCAGTAAACTTATTCCTCTTTTTTTTATTTTAACCAATGTTTCCCAAAACAGCACATCGTACTGTAACAATATATGCACATTTCTCCTGTGTCCAGATAGTACGGTTTCAGTGTTTCAAGGGTAACTTACCATTCGTGAAATATAGAAGATCTTTGATCTTTTATCTAGCAATTCAGCATGCTTCTTCTATCTCAAATTTTCCACTAGCAGTATTACTAAAATCTTGTGTAAGATGTCTATTAATGGCTTCGTCTCCTAGTTCTAAGCCTTATGTTCCTTCATTATTTTGTTCTTGTATCTCTGAAGCTCCTTCGTACTGTTACGTTCTGATTTACCATCATACTGTCATCTCCAAACTACCTTCGTCTAGTTGTGCGGCAACAGATGAACAGCAGACGTGAAATGTCTGCCACTAACCGTAGTCATTTTGTACATACCATGTCATATATTATGCTTACTTGTTCAAAGAAATATATTCCTTTTACATGTCTGTGGATAAACATAAGCTGTGTAGGTTTCACGCAAACCAATATTTAGAGGTCTACCATTACACGTATGTAGTTTTCATGGAATTACTTAATGAAAAAAAGCACGGCAAATTACAGTCGTGAACTTTTGAAAGCCAGGGAGAGCTACTTGAACGATTGAAGTGCTACTGTAGCATACTTTTCCTTGAACGTGAACTTTCTGCGTGTCTCTTCTGACACCTGTGCTCTGCTATCTCTTACAGCTACAGGCAGATTCCGAAGGCTGTTTCAGTTAACTAAAAACTTTGACGTTAGTTACTGATTAAACGGTTGATGAAACAAAACCAGTGGTAGAGGAATTTTCCGCTACAGATTGTATGTTCCTTCTACAGGCAACGTTTCCTCATGCATTGCAAGCTAACGCTGTATAGTTAAAAATTCACATTTCGCGTGAAATTTATGTGTTACGTAGTACTGCTAATATCATTTTATTATTCCGTGGATATAGGTGATTAACAGACTCCTAACATAACTCCAACTCTTTAAATACAAAATATTGTATGGAAAGAAGAATCGCATCCCATTCAAATTGGTTATGAGATTTTTGTTAGTAGTGTATTTGACACGCAGAGAAGTGCAGCACGAAAGGATCCTTTCATTTAGGTCAGTGCAATACAGCATTTTCGCCTCAGGAAGTAAGCGTCGCGCGTGGTAAGCACCGGTTAAAAGTCGCGGCTTAGCTGGGCTCGGTGTGCGCTGGCGTGAGCTCTCCCGCAGTTCGCCAACCACAGGCCTCTTCCCATCCTACCTCACTCCCCCCCCCACCACCACCCCCCACCAACCGGCCACCCACCTCACCCCACCCTGCTTTGCCTTTCACTCCTGATGCTCCACCTGATGGCCGGGTTTTCAATTTGCGATGCCATCAGATAATGGATATTGGAACATTCCTACGGGCCCTTTCTCCCTGACACCTAATAAATAATCTCCCATCAAGGGATTCCTTCACTGTCTAAAATAAAAACTGGTGTGAATGTTTAGTTTTATCGTGAAAAGCAATTACATTTCTAAAAATAAACTAATTATAGGAATAAAAAATGAGCGATGCAAATTCACCAACAGTAGTCTTTTATTGAGTTTCTCTGAGTGTGATTGACAAATTGAGTTGTCTCGGAATTTGAAAGCATTGCGCTTTTGCGTGATTAATTACCATATTTCAACGGATGAGAATTCCTTTATAATGTATTTCCAGCGTAATAAACGAAATTAATGGCAGATGCGCTAAATACCTTGCAGCAGTTCAGTCTGAACGGGAACAGTGATGAAAATATTTCCTCTAAAGTGCAGCAGCAGCTTGAAACAGTTTCTCACTCAGTTCACGGAAGTTAAAACTAATTCCAGCTGACATAAGGGTCGATAGTCGGCCACTGACTTTTTTCAATGATCTGTCCTCAATAAACTTCTGTGCAAAATTTAAGACGAAAGTTTCATTCCCATCAAGTGTCACTGCCATGTAACACAGCTCGGTGAAACTTAGATCGTAATTAGAAAGAATTTCTACAGTGTAGCACAGAAACGGACTGAAATAATCAGACATGACACTTTTTTTCAAAGACAATAACTGCAGTGGTGTCACCACTATTCTTTGTGATCGCATGGACACTGCAAATGGCAGGACATGTTTCATAATAGGGTGTGTGATCACCACGACAGAAATACATGCTCAGCAACGTGCTCGCATTCTGGCCACAACTGTGGTAAGAAGTTCTTGTGATAGGACGTTCTATTTCTCCATCAGCTTGGATAACGACGTTTGTAGATGCATGTAGACGTTCTGCTGCATGTCTTCATACGCCATCTCACAAGGCGCTCGATGGGATTTAAGGCGGGGAACGGGAAAGTCAGTCCATTTGCCTGAGTATCCGTCGTTCCAAGAGTTGCTCCAGCTACGCATTTCTATACGGTGGCGTATTGTTATCCACAAAAATTAAGTCAGGGCCGAATGCGCTCCTGAAAAGACACACATGGGAGCACAGTAAAGTTAACTGGTGAGTTTAAAGTTTTAAAAGATTTGGAGACCATTATGCGCATTCAACATTATGCCCCCCTACACCATAACAACTGGACCACCGAAACGATCGTATCCGATAATGTTCCTCCGTGTATTACGTTTTCCCACCTCTCGTCGTATGATGGTACGTCCACCATTATGCTTGTGTTGTGAGTGACATTATGTTTGGACTAAACTGTATCAATAGGTATCTTTAACATTTTGTCACTACCACGTACGCTATTTGATCAAAAGTATCCGGACACCCCACAAAAACATACGTTTTTCGTATTAGGTGCATTGTGCTGCCACGTACTGCCAGGTACTCCACATTAACGACCTCAGTAGTCATTAGACAACGTGAGAGAGCAGAACGTGGCTCTCCGAGGAACTCACGGACTATCAACGTGGTCAGGTGACTGGGTATAGCTTGTGTCATACGTCTGTAAGCGAGAATTTCACACTCCTAAATGTCCATAGGTCCACTGTTTCCGAGGTTATACTGAAGTGGAAACGTGAAGGGACATGTACAGCACAAAAGCGTTCAGGACGACCTCGTCTGTTGACTGACGGAGACCGCCAACAGTCGAAGAGGGCCGTAATGTGTAATAGGCAGACATCTATCCAGACCATCACACAGGAATTCCAAACTGCATCAGTATCCACAGTGGAAAAACGTTGTGTGGAGTGACGAGTCACGGAACCCAATGTGGCGATCCGATGGCAGGCTGTGGGTGTGGCGAATGCCCAATAAACGTCATCTGTCAGTGTGTGTAGTGCAAACAGTAACATTCTGAAACAGTGGTGCTATGGTGTGGTCGTGTTTTTTATGGAGGGGGCTTGCACTCCATGATGTTTTGCGTGGCACTATCACAGCACAGGCCTATATTGATGTTTTCTTTAAGTCCTTTCTTAGATCCCACTGTTGAAGAGCAATTCAGGGGTGGCGGTTTCATCTTTCAACACGATCGAGCATCTGTTCATAATGCACGGCCTGTGACGGAGTGGTTACAAGACAATAACATCCCTCTAATGGAATTACCTGCCCAGGGTCCTGACCTGAATCCTATCGAACACCTTTGGCATGTTTTGGAACGCCGACTTCGTACCAGGCCTCACCGACCGACATCGATACCTCTCCTCAGTGCAGCACTCCGTGAACAATGGGCTGCCAGTCCCCAAGAAACCTTCTAGCACCTGATTGAACGTATGCCTACGAGAGTGGAAGCTGTCATCAAGGCTAAGGGTGTTCCAACACCTTGGGTGACTTTCTGACACCCATCATGGGTTCAAATAAACAGCCATCTGGCTCATAATTTTTACTGGTCGTCTAGAGGAACAAGAATCAAATCCCCTCCTGATCGTCAGATTTAGGCTTCGCTCGGTTACTTATGATGAATGCTAGAACAATATCTTTGAAAATGGCAAGGGTGAATTCCAGTCCGGTGGCGGTGCATCCGAGTGTTTGCCTCTGTCAAATGATCTTGTGAAACCCTAATGTTACTGTCTTGCTTCTACGTAGTAGTTCTGAGTTTGGTGTGCTTAGAGATCATGTAAATTAACATTTGGAGCTTCAATTGTTAAGTTACATAATATTTACGCGTGAACTGTCATACGCGACATAATACAAACACCAAGGAGAAAGAAAACAAGTTTTATTCAGAGTTACTAGAGTTTCGAACACTTTTGGTTTGGTGACACATCGTAGTCACAGACACGGAAGTAGTAGCTAGTGTATCCTTGGAGTGTGTAGTACGATAAGTGCTGTTCATGTTACACATTAATGGCTTAGTGGACAGTATCTGCTACAATCTCAGGCTTTGTACAGATGCAGTTATGTAAGAGGAAACTCTGTCTTGCAAAAATTACAGTAATATCCAATCATATCACGAAAATAACTCCTTTTTGGATATTCAGTGACATTCTGAAGATATTACATTGACAAAATCTAAACTGCTGAGGTCATCGGTAACTAGACTTACACATTACTTAAACGAACTTATGCTAAGAGCAACACACACACCTATGCCCTATGGAAGACTCGAACCTCCGGCGGGATGGGCCGTTCCTAAAACGCGCGGCCACACCGCGCGGCTATGTTCAAACTTACTCGGAGGAAGTTGAGAAATGTACATTGCGATGTGGCAGATTTCTGCATATACTCTAGCATGATCTGTTTAACAATCCAATATACATATACTACTAACAAATCAAAACAAATAACTATCATTGCGTGAAAACTGCAAGCAATAACAACGGACAATGATTGCAAGTTTGGCACGTTGAATGAATCTTGCAACTGCAGAATCCCTGGGGCTTTTAGATATTTGGCGAAAGGGAAGAGGCACGGATGGAACTGCATGGGTCGTAGATGTTTCTCATGAAAGCCAGAGTCTCATGCAGGTCAACGCTGGGGACAGCATTTTGCTGACCCAGCTTAGCAAGAGTGACTGCTTTTAGATGGTTGTTGAAAGGAAAGGGGCTCTCAGGGAACTGCAAGGGTCACAAAGATGTATCTGCTAGAAGTCAGAGTCTCATGCAGGTAGACGCAGGGGAGAGCGGTCTGCCGACTAAGTGCAGTAGAAGCAACTAGCGAGAGCAGAGAGCCCGTTATACAGCTTCACTTTGTGCGGAGCAAAATAAAAATACCTTTTAGCAAAGATACACATCGCAAGGAGGCGAGAAGACTCGAGGCTGCAGGTATGGGACCAGCTGTTAGGCCTGGAGGAGGCCACTTGGTATGTTTCTTCAAAATTCAGTAACTTAATCTGGCACTGGCTCGTAGTAATTGTTTTGACAGCAGGGGAGATTTCTTACACTTGTTTATATGGACGCCTTCTCGTTGTCAGTAACCAGAAATCCGTTTTGTAGTGGAGGGTATTTTCTGCCTTCTTCCCCACACCAAGAGAGAAATATACTTCATTAATTAAGCACAGAACAATCCATAACAGTAGATAATTTGTTAGCATTTCTGTTCAATTGTCATTGATCAGAATTCGTAAAGTCTGTTGCAACTGGCAAGTGATATTCTGATGTTGGCAAAACCAGCTAAGTTTTGCAGACGATAGCAAGAACACTCTTGCTCCAGGGTCACCACAGAAGACACCCCTTTGCAGGGCTCCAGGCAATACACTTAGTTTGAGAGCTGCAGTGTGGAATGTCTCCAACTTAGACCAGAACTCAGATGCCGGAGCTCAACTTCTAATTTTCAGCCACTGCTGCAGCCATCTTCTGCTCTTACACGTAATTAAAATGGTAGGTATGTGCCGAGACGAGATGAGTGCGAAGTAATTTATCTTGCATCGGGGTTTCGTTTATCTGATCTAATTTTGACAACCAGCTATTGCACCCACCATCGTGCACTTAACTGAGAATACTGGTGTTTTTTCATGCGTTTCTGCGACCTTTCACTAACTCATTAACTTTTTCTGCAGTCATTGGTCATATTCATGACACATTTTCTTATGGTTTCTACCATGCATCTGCCCATCTGCCCCAAGATGCCATACTTTCTACAGTCTCATATTCGCTTAATAATTGATTGCATTGCTAACTCTGTGGATAAAACATTTTTGATGTTTTTTTTAGCAAGAAACAGACTGTTAGATCGACCCATAGCGTCCTTACATAGTTTGATGGCTATCATTATCAATATGTCCGTGTGAGGTGGGGACACATACTTTCATGCTACGGCAGATAATAATAGATAACGTGTTATCTGGTGCACGACCTTGTTTTCATTTCATTCACATGATCAAAAAAAAAAAAAAAAAAAGGTTCAAATGACTCGGAGCCCTTTGGACTTAACATATGACGTCATCAGTCCCTAGAACTTAGAACTACTAAACCTAACTAACCTAAGCACATCACACACAGCCACGCCCAACGCAGGATTCGAACCTGCGACCGTAGAAGTCGTGCGGTTCCGGACTAAAGCGCCTAGAACCGCTCGGCCACAACGGGCGCGTGATCTTATGGGTGGTTTTCTATTACTGTAGGTCGCGGGTGATAGAATATGTAGCATCCCAGGTACATGCTACATGCTCAACCGACGCCTCACAACATCCACTATGAAAAGAAGATAGTTGGTTGAAAGAAAGAAAACAGACGACATGGTGACAGCTTCGGACGTTCTTAGGTGCGAACGTTATGTATTGGCTAAGGACGTTCACGCCGGAAGGCGTGGTGTCAATATGGTTTTCACCGGAAGGCGTGGTGTCAATATGGTTTTCGCCTTCACTGTCCGCCGCTTCCCGGAAGCGCGCCTTTTGCCTGAGCTTCACCGTGACCTCATCAGGCGCAGCACATTAATCATCGCCGCCAATACAGCCGAGCGAGCGTTCCGTTGTTCCAGGAATATGTTTTTCATTCTCGTGTGACGGCCGGTCACACTTAAAGTGGATAGATTCTCTGTCAGAAATGCTCGCGACACATCTCCCGAATGTGGATCTCATCTACATTTACACTTCCATACATGCTGCGCAAGCCACTGCACAACGCATGGCGGACAGTGCACGGTATCAGTATTCTCGATATTATTTCCTTCCGTGCCTTAGTGTCTCTTAGCTTATTCTCGCGATTCCCTAACCGGGGTATCATGTGATGGATAGATATTGGCTACAGGAGCCTCCGAATAAAGAAACTCTGGATTTAGCAAAAGCCTCTTCTTCCTTTGAAGGGTCCCCATTTAAGTTATCTGAGGAATTTTTATTACACTTCAGCATAGGCTGTACGGACTCGCTACGATCGCAGCAGAGCATCTCTAAATTCATTCAGTGTCTCTTGCCATGCCTACCTGACAAGGACTCCAAACAGCAAAACCGTATAATATTGCAGGTCACATTAAAATTTTCAATGCAGTTTCCCTTACAGCCGCATTGGATTATCTCAGAATCCTTCCAACAAATCTGCTTTCCACTCGCCTTCGATTACATTGACATTATGCGGTCGACCCATTTCATAGCGTTTCTTAGTATAACCTCTCAATACTTGTATGATCTGACGAAGTCAAGAGGTTCACCAATAATTTTATGATCAGCAGTCAGCGGGCTCTTTTTCCTTGTTGTAAGCATTTCCTTACATTAACCAACACCTTACGATACTAAAACTTCCTGGAAGATCAAAACTGTGTGCCGGATCGAGACTCGAACTCAGGAACTTTGCCTTTCGCGGGCCAGTGCTCTACCAACTGAGCTACCCAAGCACGGCTCACGCCCCGTCCTCACAGCTTTACTTCTGCCAGTACCTCGTCTCCTACCTTCCAAACTTTACAGAAGCTCTCCTGCGAGAGAGTCACTAAGTAGAAAGTTTGTCTAAGTCTGTGTCTTTTGTTTTTTTTTTTTCAGTTTTTGTTTTTTTTTCCAATTCCTTTCAATCGCCAAACGAGACACTTGCCTATACACAACAGTATTGCCAGAAAACAATCATACAGTGCTGCTCTCACTGTCTGATAAATCGTTTATGTGTAATGAGAACATTAAATCCAGTAATACGCTTCCTTATACTACACCTGAGCCTGATGTTTCTTTGGAACATTAGGCGTCCCATATCTATTGTGAACACGACGTCATGTATTAATAAAGCAAACTGTGTTTTATGAGAACGATTTTTCTTGAAACCGTACTGGTTCTTTGAGCAAAGATAATTGTTCGTGATAAACAGGAAGTTAAGTATATATTTGCTGCTTCTGGTGCAATATAGGCCGATGCAGAATATCTGTAGTAGCTTTAACAGAGTACTGGAAAAGCAAACAGTAATACTGACAGTCGATTCACGATATGAACATGTTTACTGACGTACGTAAAGCGCACTAAGTTTGATTTTCGTTTTCATATTGCGGTATTGCATACTTAGCGATATTACGAACCGGGTGCGATTCTTAAATCGGATTAGTGACTGTCTCATCTCCCAGAATATCAGAACTTCTTGACAGGCAGTAAAAGTCTGTAGTCGTTTGGTTGGTGCATACACGATTCCAGGCATAGAAATACGAGACATCTTTTTAGCTTCTATACCTATTGCACCTTACCAGCCGGAATGCAGGTGGAAACTTTGTGTGCATAAGAAAGGGTGGAATAATAGTTGAACTTAATAACATTGAGAAGTGACAATATGCACTGCTGCTTCTGATATGCCTAATCGTACGAAACTAAAAGTAGGTGAAGGATTCAGAGTTAACAAAATAGAGAGACGGGATTTAAAAAACGAAACGTACATCGCACGTTAGCACATGTTAAACCTCTCTTAAACCAGGTGCATAAAGAAGAGAAATCACTGGTACAAAGTTACAAATTGTGTCTGTTGTATAAACGCCGCTAAATAAAATTGCTGAGAATATTACCAGCTTCAGTTGTGTGGCAATCAATTTTTGTTGTTGTTGTGGTCTTTAGTCCAAAGACAGATTTGCTGTAGCTCTCCATGCTACTCTATCCTGCGCACGCCTCTTCAAATCCGACTAACTACTTCAACCTACACACTTCTGAACCTGCTCAGTGTTTTCATCTCTTGGTCTCCCTCTACCATTTTTACCCTCCACTCTTCCTTCCAATACTAAATAATTCACGATCCCTTGATGCCTCAGAATGTGTCCTACCAACCGATCCCTTATAGTCAAGTTGTGCCACAGACTCCTCTTCTTCCCAATTCTATTCAGTACCTCCTAATTAGCTATGTGATCTACCCATCTAATCTTCAGCATTATTCTGTAGCGCCACATTTCAAAATCTTCTATTTTCTTCTTGTCTAAACTATTTATCGTCCATGGTTCCTTGGCTACACTCGATACAAATAATTTCAGAAAAAACTTCCTGACACTTAAATCTATAGTCGATGTTAACGAATTTCTCTTCTTCAGATACATTTTTCTTGCCATAGCCAGTATACACTTTATGTTCCCTCTACTTCGACCATCATCAGTTATTTTGCTTCCCAAATAGCAAAAGTCATCTACTACTCGAAGTGTCTCAATTTCCTATTCTAATTCCCTCAGAATCACCTGATTTAATTCGACCACATTCCACTATCCTCGTTTGCCTTTTGTTGATGTTCATCTTATATCCTCCTTTCAAAACACTGTCTGCTGTCTCTGCCAAAATTACAATGTCGTCGGCAGACCTCAAAGCTTTTATTTCTTCTCCACGGATTTTAATACTTACTCCAAACTTTTCTTTTGTTTACTCTACTGCTTGCTCAATATACAGACTGAATAACATGGGGGATAGGCTACAAGTATGTCTCACTCCCTTCTCAACCACTGCTTCCCTTTCATGCCCCTCGACTGTTATAACTGCCATCTGATTTCTGTATAAATAGAAAATATCCTTTCGCTCCCTGTATTATTTACCCATGCCACCTTTAGAATTTGAAAGACAGTATTCCAGTCAATATTGTCAAAAGCTTTGTCTAATCTACAAGTGCTAGAAACATAGGTTGGCCTTTCCTTAACCTATCTTCAAAGATAAGTCTAGGGGGGTCAGTATTGCCTCGCGTTTTCCAACATCTCTATGGAATCCTAACTGATCTTCCCCGAGGTCGGCTTCTACCAGCTTTTCCATTCGTCTGTAAAAAATTCGTATCAGTATTTTGCAACCATGAAATAAATTAAAGGATCAATATCGGAGGATTATTGGACTTTCCACTTCATTAATGGCTCACTGTACCTTCATTTGTGAATCTAACTTATGACGTGTCTGCAATGCCTCTTCTTTGCTTATATTAAGAGTTTGCTATCATATTCGAAGTCCACCCGTAGATAACGTAAGCTTCAGCATCTATCGAGATGTTTCACGAGTAAAATATACGAAAGGAAGTATCAATCAGAATCACTTTGTAAAATATACTACAGGAAATATCAACCACAACCACTTGCAGAGCACCACATCAACGTTACCACTCTTCGCGCTACTAGTTCTTCAGTAACACGGAAAGTGACCGACATGGACGTACCGATGAAAGAAGCCAAAACATAGCTTCAAGAAAATGATTTATGTTCAGAATTACAATATACTTGAAATACCATAGGAGAAATTGTCAGTCTAATACAGTACAATTAACGTCTATACTGAATGTGGTTATTGTGAGCAGTACAACACGTACATAGAACAATGATGGTGTTGAAACTGTATGTGGGGTACAGAGAATGAATCTCAACTCCATCGACAAAGTCGTTTAGGGATGTTTTCTGAATAGCTTGGTGTAAGGGGTCTGTGGTCTCCAGTGGCTCGTTACAGACTAAATAGGGTTGGCTGATTTCTTACCTCCAGTTACCTTTGCATTTGTATTACAATGAAAATATGTATGCAGCAGTGCATGTGTTTACGGTACACTATCAGTGTCTTCTTCGGAAGCAAGCCTGTTCCATTTACTCACTATACTTGCTCTTGACAATAGTATTGCTCACATACTCTTCTACATAAAGGTCGCGTTCGGTGATATACAGATGGTTCGCCCACTTAATAAATATAGGCTTATGATAGGTCCTGACCGAAAGCTGCAGGAGCCCACAGGAGGTAGTTGCTATTGCTATTAAATTGTGCATCACCTTAGATGGTTTTGAAACTGCGTTGATGATATGCTGTCGTAAGATCAATTTTTCGTTATGTATTCCCACTGATGTCTGCCCACTACCTAGTAACAGACAAAATCGTAGCTGTATAATTGATTTTGTACTTCTGGAAATTTAGCTAATCGTTAGCAAGTGCGTTGTCTTACTAGCTGCTACTGAAAAGTTGTTGTCCCTGTACAGCTGTTGCATCGAACCAAGGAACGTACTTGCCTCCCTCTGCCAGTAAAACTATACTGGAGTCAGCTGAAATCACTGCCAGCATAACATCTGCCGAAGTCACCGCGCCTTCAGTGAATTCACCCCCAACCACAAGCGTGAGAAGAGTTCGATGCACATGTCTATGCTCGTGATGTCAGAGAGGCTGAGTGGGGCAGAGGAAATCCAAATTGAGAATGTTTGCAAATGGGATTTCCAGTTGCGACATATCAAGGAGTGATACAAATGCCATGTGTAGCGTAAAACCAATCATCGCCAATATGTGGTATGTGTCATGTGAAGATGTCCCTCCGCATGTCGCACACACGACGTCGAATGAACTTTCGCGTGGCGGTACAGGATGCATATCAACTTGCTATGGGCCTACAATAAATCATGCCGTCCAGAATGGCTTGATATTTCCCTCTGCCGGAGCAGAAGAGCACATTGGAGACTACAGATGGTCCGTGGTGATGTTAGGACCACAGTTCTTCGACCCAAGCTCCCCAGTAATATTAAATTGCATTTAGGGAGCGAGATAGCCCCCCTAGATGAGCGTTCGGTAATTAGCAACCACCGAATGACTCTCCTGTACGGTTCACAGGTTGCTTCAGGATGCCATTCCTGTAGACTGAAGCTATCACAATACCCGATGAGAAACTTTTTCTCTGATTTTTCCCCTGATAAGACAAATTTCGCCCCAACACTGGTCCCTTTCGACAATACTGCCGTACTCAACCATTTCTTCAAAACTGCCATGTGTCATAATCAAACACCATTAAACTGATAAACTCATCTCATCTAAATTCATTTCCATTGAGAAAAGAAAATAGAAGTGTTGATTAAGTTAATTCCAGTGGCTACCATATCTAACCACCATCTTCTAATTTCTTCTCTGCAGGATTACTCAGTTTCGTGGTCGACAGTCTTACTAAACGCATGTTGAGCGAAGCCTAGCAGAGTCGGGACTGCCAGTGTCGGGCCATTAGGCCCGAGGTTTCCTCGTCAAAATGCAGAAGCGAGAGGCCAGGTAGGAAACCGATGGACTCAGTGTACTGAGTGACTTTTGCCCATAAAGGATGCAGCTGAACTCCGTGACTGTTCTTCTACAGGGTGTAAAATAATAACCACTACCAGTCACAAAAGAAGGTAATTTTATTTAACGAACGACACGTTAAGGTATGTGTCCATTTTCAGGAGGTTTACATTCAGTTACATATTATCATGCTCAATATTGCATACTATTGCTTAAATAAAACAGAAATAACGTGATGGTGACTAAACAGACCCAACTGAACCAGTCGGAGAGTGTTTAAAATATTGTACTATATACATACAGCAGAATTCATTCATGACATTTGTGCATAAATATCTCGATTTTTACACATTAATTGTAAATTATTCCCCATGGTAATTACTGGTGCTTCCATGTCATGCCTTTGATACAGCAGATGTTGATAACTTCAGAAACACATGCATTCACAACATCTAACGTGATTCCATAGGGAGACAGAGGTTATGGTCAAAGAGATTAGATATAAGAAGTTCAGACATGTTATCGTACAGAAACATTACGGGTATTACGGATTATGAAAATGAATTTTTTCTTGAGTATGGAACTGCACTGTCATTTATGAATAATTGGTTGCTGGCAAATTATATAAAGTTCTAGTCTGAGCTACAGTTCTCGTTTTCTCTTTTCTAAAAATTTCATTACAAATATCTAGAAATAACTTATTTGCCATATATTCTTGTTCATTAAAAATGAGATAAGGAGCTGTGGATGTAAATGTCAACCTCTTCAAACGGTTCAAATGGCTCTGAGCACTATGCGACAGTCGCCTAGAACTTAGAGCTACTTAAACCTAACTAACCTAAGGACATCACACACATCCATGCCCGAGACAAGATTCGAACCTGCGACCGTAGCGGTCACGCGGTTGCAGACTGAAGCGCCTAGAACCGCTCGGCCACCACGGCCGGCTCAACGTTTTCAATGTTGTTGTTGTGATCTTTACTCCTGAGACTGGTTTGATGCAGCTCTCCAGGCTACTCTATCCTGCGCAAGCTTCTACATCTCCCAGTACTTACTGCAACCTACATCCTTCTGAATCTGCTTAGTGTATTCATCTCTTGGTCTCCCTCTACGATTTTTACCCTCCATGCTGCCCTCCATTATTAAATTGGTGAGCGCTTGTTGCCTCAGAGCATCTCCTACCAACTGATCCCTTCTTCTAGTCAAGTTGTGCCACAAGCTCCTCTTCTCCCCAATTCTATTCAATACCTCCTCCTTAGTTAAGTGATCAACCCATCTAATCTTCAGCATTCTTCTGTAGCACCACATTTCGAAAGCTTCTATTCTCTTCTTGTCTAAGCTATTTATCGTCCACGTTTCACTTCCATACATGGCTACACTCCATACAAATGCTTTAAGAAACGACTTCCTGACACTTAAATCAATACTCGACGTTAACAAATTTCTCTTCTTCAGAAATGCTTTCCTTGCCATTGCCAGTCTACTTTATGTATCCTCTCTGCTTCGACTATCATCAGTTATTTTTCTCCCCAAATAGCAAAACTCCTTTACTACTTCAAGTGTCTCATTTCCTAATCTAATTCCCTCAGCATCACCCGACTTAATTCGACTACATTCCATCACCCTCGATTTGCTTTTGTTGATGTTCATCTTATACCCTCCTTTCAAGACACTGTCCATTCCGTTCACTGCTCTTCCAAGTCCTTTGTTGTCTCTGACATAATTACAATGTCATGGGCGAACCTCAAAGTATTTATTTCTTCTGAATGGATTTTAATGCCTACTTCGAACTTTTCTTTTGTTTCCTTTACTGCTTGTTCAATATACAGATTGAATAGCGTCGGGGAGAGTCTACAACCCTGTCTCACTCCCTTCCCAACCACTGCTTGCCTTTCATGTCCCTCGACTCTTATAACAGCCATCTGGTTTCTGTACAAATTGTAAATAGCCTTTCGCTCCCTGTATTTTACCCCTGCCACCTTCAGAATTTGAAAGAGAGTATTCCAGTCAACATTGTCAAAAGCTTTCTCTAAGTCTACAAATGCTAGAAACGTAGGTTTGCCCTTTCCTGAAGCTTTCTTCTAAAATAAGTCTAGGGGGTCAGTATTGCCTCACGTGTTCCAACATTTCAGCAGACAATGTGTAGCATCAGCATGTAGTCTTTAATGGTTGTGGCTTAATGGCCACGATCTTTGAGATGTGTTCGAGAAGTAGATTTATCAAAGTTATTTAGCCGGATGACACCTTATAGGTGAGACTGAGATTGAAAATATGTAACTGAATGCAAACCACCTGAAAATGGGCACGAGCCCGAAACTGGTCGTGCTTTAGATAAAATCACCTTCTATTGTGACTGGTAGCTGTATTTTCTGTGACGAGAGGCCGCCAGACAAGTGCCATCCAGACTATCTCAGACTGCAAGAGGTTTTGTGGTCCTAAGTGACGGGAAGCAACCGAATAGTAAAAGACTGGTTTTAACGTGGCATGTCCACCGGCGCCACGAGCACGTCGCGACTCTTTCAAGAAAGCTTCCAGTGACAAGGCGTGCAGAAACGTAAGGGCCCGAGCCCTGCTGAAGCTCCGTAATCTGGGAAACGCTGGGCACGGGACAGTGAAGAGATAAATGAGATGGAGTGTGAATACGCCATCCTGTACGTTTTCGCTTGAGGGCGTGGCAGCGGTAGTCGTCTGGCTGACGCCAGGCTAACGGAGGTTGTCAACTCTTGTTAGGGAAAAGTAAGAGCAGGTAACATAGGATAACATAAATAACTTCTGGATAGTGAGAACGTGGCTCGTCAGTGCGTGTATAGCGGAGGCCTAATAGGCTGAACCAAGAAATAGGACAGTTATTGGGAAACAAATGCTGCCTGTTTCCGAGCTCCAGCACTCAAAATCCGCATTAGTGATTAACTACATTAAAAATGAGTATGAACGGGAAACTGCTCCATTATTAGAAATGTATCTGATTGGTCGGTGCTCGGAAGAACCATCGTCACTGACGATCAAAATCGTGCTCAAGACACACTCTCACAAAGGAAGAGTAACAATTCAATTCTTGCTGAAACATCTTGATTCCAGGACGTGAGGGAGTGACTTCGATTACAGACCCCGAGGGACAGCCTGCTTTGATAGGAGTCAAATAGCATAGAGTTTTGCAGCAGCCGTGGCACAACAGCTTCTTGTTGCCACTGTGGACTCTAAGTATGGTGAACAACAACAGCGTTCACAAACTTAGTTGCTGGAGACACGCGAAACTTCAGATTAATGTTAGGACTTTATCATTTAAATTTGAAGTACCCTTATTAGCAATTACAGGCTCGAAATGCGTTTAGTCAAGGTAGTAGATACATTCGTGATTCTTTCTGTTGTTCTTTCCTTCCTTCTTGATTAATAATCTTCACTCATTGTGCCACTTCAGAGTACTTAGTCGCTTCCCCAATGGTTGTGCTGATTCTAACATCTTAATTCCAGATCCACTATCCGACTTCTGCCAGGGCGTCGATCCTTTAATTCATTGTAGCCTGTGTTCATACTTCATGAACGTAACTGTTCTCTGTCATGTCTATACTTCGTGTTTAATTAGAAGTTTATGGGGACTTGTGATGAGTAAGGCTTTATAGAGACCATTTGTCCCATTCAGCAGTTTGATGAATACCCTATTTTTGTTACCTTTGTGAGTTGCAGAACCCCTGTTTCATGTATGCTATGGTGACATCTGCATAATTAATTCAATTCATTTAGTTATACATTGTGCAACATCTGTAATTAAATTCACGTGTTCCTATGGACAGCGATCTGTTTATCGGTAACGCCAACTGGTACAGGTTATTCTGACATCGACAGGGTATGTCGATTGCTCAGCAGTAACCCCACAACTGACAGGCTTCTAACGTTTCCCAGGGGCATGTATGATGCAGAAACGGAATGAGAATCACTCCCTCGCCATCTCAACTCATTGTTTACCAGAACATTGCTGCACTTCTACTGGCTCCATTCACGATGGGATAAACATGCCACGCCGTGACTGTACGAGTGGAATGAACTTAGCTGATCGCTGAGCATACAGGGCAATCAGTTGAAATGGGGAACGAGTCTGACCAACGATCACTTGTAGTTCTCTTCCCAGTGTAAGTACTTGTTCGTCTTTTTGGCAACTAAGCGAGATACTTCAGCTCCCTAATATTGTAATTATCTAATAACATTAAAATGAGATAGCTATGCCATCTTCACTCCCTTCATCCCTTCATCTCTTATGTCGTGTGCCAAAGTCGCATAGTAAGCAATCAGGACCACTGCTTTAAAGATATCTGACCAAACTGTCGTTTACAAGCTCATTAGGTACTCGTGTGTATCAAACGTTTCCGTATTGTCCCAAACTGATCACGCAGTGTTGTAAAGAGCATCGGCGATCTCGAATATCATCAACTCATGCGCAGGAGTGAATGTTTTCTTCCTGTTTATGGCCTTTGATAAACTAACTTTCTAGATGTCACCAGGATTGTAGCTGAAGGCCCATAAGTTGTGGTATAAGTTACGTCTGTGGAATTCACGGCTCTTTAACATTAAAACATTAAAAATATGCATTCGGTTGACCACTCATTTCAGAAGTTTGGGACTTAAATTCAAAGGACGATTTATTATTCAACGATAATGGAATTTGTTAGAGCTCGGATGAAGCCTAGGAAACTTTTAAATGAATGATAAGGACTTAAAAAGTTTTACACCTAGTGTGTGGTCTGAATCCATAGTAATAAATCTGATACTGAATAAACTTTATTAATGGGCGCGTCACGCGCATTGAATTTTCAGTGATATATTAAAAACAGTCTAACTCCATTAATAATCCTTCTCTATTTCAAGGGCAACAAAGAGAATTACTACAGAAAATTTAAAATTCAGTGTCCGTAGGTTTCGGACCGAGCGATCCTATTAAAGGCATTTAGTTTGGTGAAATGTTTATAGAACCTAACCGAGAAAGTTACAAGCTTAATTCAGTCAATTAAATCTCTTAATGACAAATATTGAAGTGAAATTTGAGTAGGCACACTTGTGATTCTTGTGATTCTGTGATTCTGACTGCGTTTTCATACTTGGTATGAACACTGAATGTTAGCCTACATTAACTGAGTTTGTAGTGTGAACGTTACCGCAGACAGTTATCTAAAGACTTTTGCACTCTGGAAGGGCTTTTTGGAAGAAATCATCTTTATAAATGTGCATAAAAGCAATAAATTGCAACCAGAGATTAACGAATTGTTTGAACAAAAGTTTTTTTTAGACTTCGTTTGTTTCACATAATCACAAACTTCATACCCACGAACGGAATTCAGCATTCTAAGTCCAAAATATTCCTGGTTCTTCTCACTGTTAGCGAAAAGGGTCTGACATTGAAGAATTGGACTGAAGAGCGGTAGCATTATTGCATGAAGATAAATGAGGGTCCGTTCTGTTCCTGGTTAGACTACGATTGTGCACCTGCGGCGTTGCGACACACGGTCTCATCCTGTACTACATAAGAAATAAAAAGTCCGTATGCACTAAATAATTCGTCGTACGAAGCCTGTACTTGACATCAGAAGGGAGTCGGAACCGCGCAAGGTTGAGCCATATGAGTAAACGTATTATATATGTGATCAGGATTGGTGATTTAGTATGAAGTGCATGCCTGGAAACCAAGGGTCTGAATAATCTAATTGAGTTCAGGCCATAGGACATTCAGTTTACGTTTAACACAGCTTTCATCTCTCACTGACGTGAATGCCCTCCAGGAACGACACGTGTTTCGGATTCCAGGTCCTCTCAACCTGGTAGGATTATTGGGGTATGTCAGCGACACGCGAGCGGGCGAATGGCGTCCACTTCAAAGACTTGCACCAGATCATTGAGCCACGTGGAAATATTATTGTTATAAATTTTATTGGCATGGCTACAGAATTGGAAGTAGATATTCTAATGCGTTAATGCGGAACCGATTTAAGCTGCAAAAATATCAGATCCAATTTGGCCCACTAGGTCCATATTTGAGGCTGTGAACGCGAGAAAGACGTATAGAAATGTTTCCATAAGTAATGGATTAGGACTGGGACATGAACAGAAAAGATGGATCAAATGAGAAAGGCATAATGCGGATTTTGTTATAAACCGCCACGCACACAACTTTTTCGACCTGAGGAACGGAGACGTCAACGAAATGTTGCATTCTTCAAACGACATGAACAACCGTTGCTCGCAGCAGTTCCAGTGGAATCTGAGCTACGTGTTCCTGTATAGCGGCCTTCAGATCAGATAGAGACCAAACGAGTCCCTGGCAAACGAGCTCTTTTAGATGTCCCCAGAGAAAATAGACACATGGATTCAGAACAGGTGATCTTGCAGACCATGCATCTGGAAAAACTCTGGAGATAACACATTCGTGGAAGACTGCATCAAGCAGATTTTTCACTGGGTGAGCGATGTGAGGTGTTGCCCCATGTTGCTTGAAAACTGTATTTCCACAGAGCTGCGCTCTTCCATAGCTGGAATCGCATGCTGTACAAGGAGGTCTTAATAACGAGCTGACGTCACGGTTCACCTGACATGCCCATGTCGGCATATTCTCTTCATCGAACAACGGGCTGAGAATGAAGGTACTTGTGAACCCACACTACACAGTAACATACGGCGTGTGCAACGGTTCTTCGTCCACGACACACAGTTTAACAGTACCAAAAATTCGGCAGTTCTGTAGTGTAAAATATGCCTGGTCACTCCGCAGAATACTGCCTGGCCACATGTCATCACCTTAGATCCGTACCAGAAACCGAAGAATAAATTCAGAACGTTGCTGCGGATCATGTGGTTTCAGTTGCTGCACCGTCTGGAACTTGTACAGGTGCCAGTATAAAATATACCGCAAAACTTTCCGCACTTTTGACCATGGCATAGACCACTCTCGTGACACAGCACGAGCAGAAACAAATGCTCCATGGTCACTTAGCAGTCTCTGCCACAGGGATAGGACGCCTTTCTGCTCGAGGTGCCACACCAAGTTCACCCGCGTTTTCGAATTTCATTATCATTTTCTTTACACCTTTTAATAACACGCGCCTCTCCTTGGTCCTTCCAGTTGGGGTATTGTCTTAGTGCAGCACCGTAATTTCTGCCGACCAGACAAAACAGTTTTACAGATCGCGCACAGTCTCCCTTCTCGATAGTCATTCCGTTCACTCTGGTTATGGCCTGTCGGATGACAGCGTGGAAATCAAACCGCCATAAAAACAGCTAACTGGAACTAAACTTTTCCGGCGTAAATCAATTCTACATTAATTCAATAGCATCTCTTCCAACTTTCGCTGCAATACAATAATACAGTCCACACTGTATCTCTCTGAATAGCTGCACTGTAATTATTACCACCCAGAATATAATGCCATTAATGGATATGTCGTCAGAATGACGTATAACACGGTTAACGCTATACGAATGGCGTCACATGTCGGTCTGCCAGAAGAAGCTCCCTCAGGTAATGTGCGTTGCAGTCAGTATGTGTGGCACGTGTTAAGTCAGTGTATTCGTTTGACTGAATTGTAGTTGCCGACATGGACGATAATCCTCTTTAGCTCTGAACCATTGAATGTGATATCGTATGAGGTTTGGTCAGCAGCCAGAGAATAAACTAATGTTGCGCAATATTTTCAGCTGTTCGTTGAGAAGGTAACATCAAAATATCCACTACCCGCACAAAATCGAGGGTATCCGTGAACTTGGAAACGAAACATGGAGCTCAGGAAGGAAGAAAGATAGGAATATCTACGACAGTCTACTAAAGTTATGAGTTTGAGAGGCTGTATGAGTAATGCAAGGTGACTCGTATTCGTGTCAAAGAAACGTTGTATACAATGTTTCCTAGGAGATATGGTCAGTATTCAGGAACGATCATTCAAAGCAAACATAGGCTCTGAAATACACACCTTACAACAAATACATATATGAAGAGCTATGAGCACTTTTTCGTCTTTAATACTGTGAAACAAACCTCTCCTTCAGTGAGCTCTTTGCTTTCTATATTTTGGGAGGAAATAGTACGAACCAAAAGAAGAAAACTGTGCTCAGTAAACATGGGTCTAAAGTGCCTACGGTAACAGCTGTGAACACTTGTTTATCTTGGCTAGTGTGACTTCTCCAAACAAGTGCTCATAGCTCTTACTCATTTTCGGTTCCTCCTTCGAATGATAGTTTCTATCATATCCTTGAGCACTGATAATTGCCCTGGGATACCATACAAATCTCAACTACACTACAAAAACATTTCGATATCACCTGGTACGTGTGTCTGAAAGAGGCCAGACAATACTGTAGGCCGGCCGGTGTGGCCAAGCGGTTAAAGGCGCTACAGTCTGGAACCGCGTGACAGCTACGGTCGCAGGTTCGAATCCTGCCTCGGGTATGGATGTGTGTGATGTCCTTAGGTTAGTTAGGCTTAAGTAGTTCTAAGTTCTAGGGGACTGATGACCTTAGAAGTTAAGTCCCATAGTGCTGAGAGCCAATACTGTAGCCGTAAAATCACTATCTGGGCCCAAGCAGCAACACCCCGTTCGGGTTAGTCATCGAGTTGACGTGGCATACATGTGAAAAGGGAGGCTCAGGCGTAAGATGGTGTCACTGATGATCGCGCCAGGACGTCACTCAGCGAGCACGGTGCGTGAAAGCCGACCCGTCACGCTACGCCTCCCCGCTCTCCCTGCCTGAGGGCAAGGGAGAGCACACAACACGCATGACGCCGAGCACGCGAGCTGCCGACAATCTGGCAGCCTCCCCCAGGAAGACCACATCTGGAGGGCGCCTAACAAATGACCTCCGTAATCGAATAACTGCGCAGTGAACGCGGTGCATCTACTGGTACTGTCTCCGCTAGACGCTGAGATTGCTCTTAATGAGTCCCTTAACAGCCGGTTAACGATGCAGGCACCTCTTGAGGAAGTAATTTTCAGTCGTGTTCCTTTTAATTTGTTTCTAGAAGAGTCTCTGATCTCTAAAATGGATTCCAGTATTCAATTTCATCCATGTGTTAAGTAACAGTTGCTGTCATGCAAAACATATCACGAACGCCAAATGCAGTTAATGTTCAGGTCTTCTGCGAAAGCTCACGTCGCAAACTGAGCACCTACTGTGCATAAACTACACAGGAAGTGGACCAACACGTCTGTCTGAAATAACTAACACTGATCGGAGTACTCAAACCGAGATGGAAGTGTCAGAGAAACCCCGCAGAAACCCCGGAAATAAGCTTAAAAAGCATAGGCCTATTTATACTGTTCTGTGTGGTACAGAAGGTCTTGATTCTAAACAAACGAATTGAGAATTTCCATTTTTTAGTATTTACTTGATTTTATTATTCCGAATGTTTAGTCATATTTTAATAAATCAGTAGCAATGTCCGTAGCGTCACTGGTGCCAGATAAGCAGCGACGGCCTTTAGTTTGTGGAGAACACGGCAAATTTTTCTGGAAAAGAAAGAATGGATATTGGCATTTAATGTCCCGCCAATAACAGCTTTGGGGGCGCGGGAAAATAAGTACTTGCTTTTTCAGAGATACGATTGAAACATTCGCCTGAAGTGAGTTAGGAAAACCAAGGAAAACTGCTCCACCTCGACTTGCGTTTTCAATTTGAAAGTGGGAATTTCTCTAATAGACTCCAGTCAACCTAGTGAAGCCAGCTGTACAACTAATAGAAAAATAAACAGCGACTATGATACGCCAGCCACAAAAGATAAGATTTTGTCTGTTCTTGGGGCCAGGTGACATTCATTTACTTACTTATAATCTATACGAACATGAGACTAGTGATAAGCAAAATAAAACACGCCAGACGAAAGAAGAATATAAAAAGAAGAATAGCACAACAAACAGGGTAGTCCTGCGCAAAGATAACTTTCTTTTGTCAAAGATCGACCGGGAGTTGAGGAATGAATTTCTTAGAATAGTGATTTCGATCACAGCATTGTATGGTAGTAACTCATGAACAGTGGGCAAATCGGAAAAGAAGGGAATCTAAGCGCTCGGGATGTGGTGATATTACGATCACATTGAAAATTAGGTGGACTAATAAGGAAAGGAATGAGGAGGTTCTTCGCAGAATCGGCGAGGAAAGTAACTTATGGAAACTGCTGACAAGAAGAAGGAATAGGGTGAGACGACGCGAGTGAAGCCAGCAGGAAATCACATTCATGATACTATCTGGTGCTGCAGACGTAAAAACTATAAGATAGAGATTCGAATATATTCAGCAATTAATTGAGGATACAGGCTGCAAGCGATATTCTCAGATGAAGAGATTGCTTTAAGAAAGGAAGTCATGGCAAGCCGCATTAAACATAACTGATAAAACACACACACACACACACACACACACACACACACACACACACACACGAAAAGTCTCTACCTGAAGGTCATGGGTTCATAGCTTCCTGGAACTGAAAATGATTCATATTTTCTCGGCGATGGACATAGGGTACAGGCATCAGATTTCTTAATTTTTCTTTTCTACTGATAGTAGGAACCAGTTTCGCAAAGAAATTGAACTGTTTTATTACACCCTTCGGATTAAAGCCTGTCCCGCAGAAATCGGAGTTGCTAAGGGTGTATCGTTAGCACAAATTGGAAATACTAGGGGAATGAATAAGACGTAAAATAAATAAAATATCGTAATCTTTCTTGAAACACTGTAGTATTTACTTTAGTACACGAAGGAAGTATCAATTATGGTAGCTTCCAGCGCCTCATCTCGGCCGTATCCTACGTGCAAGTCCCTGTCCTGGTGGGTCCATCTGAAGCCCCGTTGAGCGTGTACATAAGAAACTTAGTTACTCAAGTTCTGCTTTCGTGAGACGGCAGTCATGTTTTGCTATAGCCACATCACTTTAAATAACTGCATCTTTGTCCAAGGTATTCTACATTTTTCTACTCTTAATGATAAGATCGTTTAATACAGTCCTGAATGAACGACACAATATCTCTTGAAACGAGAGCAGGTCAGGCAGATTTAATTACCTTGTCGACATAGTGTTCGTCGGAGACAGAAATTTATCTCATATGACGAACGTGTCGTATGTGTACATCGTCATAATAATAAAAAATAAATAAAAAATTAAACATAAATACCTCTGTTCTAGAGTTCTGTGCACAATCGTCTTGAAAGTGATAAAAGGTTTCTTTCATCCGCCTTGTGAACCAGTCCAAGCAACACAGATGCGTGGATGATTTAGTGATTAACAAACTCCCTGAACCGTGACACTCCTAGTAAATGTTTCACATACACGGTGTTCTGCTCGAGATGGAAATCTTGTTAAGTGCAAAAAGGAAACTACACCCCTAATTTTTCCCGAGCATACAGCAGAGCTGGATGCATATATGATGATAACGGCACAATCTTGGGTAAAACATTCCGGAGATAAAATACTCCGCCATTCAGATCTCCGGATGACGAACCCTCAAGAGGATGACGTCATGAGAAGAAACAATATTGGCGGGCTACGGTCGGAGCGTGGAACATTGTCTCCCTCAACCGGACAGTTTAGTTAGAAAATTTAGAAAGGGAGATCGACAGGTTAAAGCTAGATATAGCGGGATTTAGTGAAGTACGGTGGTAGGAGCAACAGAAAATCTGGTCAGGCGTTTCTTTTTTTTTAAGTCATCAGTCTTCTAACTGTTTTGACGCGGCCCGCCACGAATTCCTACCCTGCGCCAACCTCCTCAACTCAAAATAACAATTGCAACCTACGTCCTCGGTTATCTGCTCGATGTATTCCATTCTCTGTCTGCCTCTACAGATTTTACCGTCTACGGCTCCCTCTAGTACCATGGAAGTTAACCCATGATGTCTTAACAAATGTCCTATGATCCTGTCCGTTCTTCATGTCAGTGTTTTCCATATGTTCCTTTCCTCGCCAATTCTCCGGAGACTCTCCTCATTCCTTACTTTATCAGTCCACCTAATTTTCTAAATTCTTTCGTAACATTTCAAAGGCTTCGATTCTCTTCTATTAGGTGGATACAAAGTCAAACAGGTGTAATGCAAGAGTAGGTCTAATAATGAATAAGAAAATAGGAACGCAGGTAAGCTACTATGAACAGCATAGTGAACGCGTTATTGTAGGCAAGATAGACACGAAGCTCACACCCTCCACAGTAGCACAAGTTCACATGCCAACTAGCTTCGCAAATGATGAAGGGATTGAAGAAATGTAGGACGAGATAAAAGAAGTTATCCAAGTACTAAATGGAGACGAAGATCTGAGAAAGAGAAGGAAAAATAGTTGGAAGGAAAGACAAAGCCGCCTGGTAGAGTTTTGCACAGAGCATAATTCAATCATCGCTAAGTCTTTATTTAAGAACCATGAAAGAAGGCTGTACGTTTGGAAGACACGTGGAGACAACGGATGCTTTCAGATTGACTATATAGTGGTAAGACAGAGATTTCGAAACCAGACTTTAAATCGTGAGGCATTTCCAGGGGCAGACGTGAACTCCGACACAATTTATTGGTTATGAACTGGAAATTAAAATTGAATAAATTGCAAAAAGATAGGAAATTAAGGACATGGGAACTGCATAAGTTGAAAGAATCGGAGGTTGTTGAGAGTTACAGAAGGAGCATTTTTTTCCAATGGAAAAATTAATTATTTTCCTGAATTACGAGTATATGTCAATGAAATCCTATTATTGCAAAACGCTTCGTACAAATTTCAACTAGTAACAAACACATATAATCTTTTTGAGAGACAGATTCATTTCGTATGAACGCGTTATAGATGAAGAGGGAACATATAAACGTTCTGCTGAACTTAGGATGTGTAATGTTAATAAACACCAGTCGCATTGTTCTGCTAGAGACTGCAGAAAAAGTACAGGGAATCGATTACGAATTCAAAAGTTATACTCTTTCGGGAATTTTATGATTTAAATACAAACTTAAGACATTTTTGAGATATTTCCTATGAATGAAAAATACACTTTAACATAGTGAACAGGCACGTAAAGGGAGGCGCAAAATGCGTTTCGTTCCTCTGAATAATGCACAGATCTTCACGGAACAGACAGACGCATCTGCCTTCTCGCAGAAGAAGAAGAGCTCTCGGCGCATCTCCTGCAATATCGGCTGATCTCCTTGAGTGCCGAGTGAAGAACAGGTCGTTACGGTAAAAGCTCGGGACATATCCATCAAGCGAATTCACTTTTAGCGGAACCATGAAGTAAAATTTGGTGCAGGTCTTCTGCTCCTAAATTCAGCTAGTACTCTATGGAAATATTTTAGACGAGCTTGTAGGAAACATACTCGTAACAGAAAACACCTTTGACATTCAATAGAAGGGGCGCCGTGGCCTATTCAATAAGATTTTCAGAGTTCCATTTCTTGGTTACATGAAACGATATCTTGAATACAGTTCTTTATAGAATATTTTCGGAAGAGAAGGAATTGTTAATGTCTAAGGAAAATTTTTTACTTAAGGTACAAAAATATTTACTTCAGGTTGATTACGTAATGATATTTCACGATCAAGAAGTTTTGTCTTTATACAAAATCATTATTCGTGGTCTGTTATTAGCCTTTGATGTCACACTGCAAATAATCATCGCGGTGATTTGTCCATAACAGTAGATGAAATATAGGTACTTCATACTATATCAAGACTATGGGTCACACACTCAAAAAAATTCTCAGAATTTCGTTGATTTTTGTAACGGACATCCTTCTTTTCACGGATGTGTACGCACGAGAGACACTTTGGAAAGTCTGCATCACTGATGTAAATCCGTTAAGTACAGAAAATATCACACTGCCATCGTTATGTGATCAAGTAACCACACAACGATGATAACGAGATATTCTGCGTCCCTCTGGGATTAACATGCGTTTCCTGGGAAATGTGTTACTAACTGCTCTATGCACGCTTGTTTCGTGAACCGGCTCAAGAAGGTAGTGCTCAGCAGCTTCGAAATGGTCCTTCGTGGGAGCAGTATGGGTAACAGGGTAATATGCGTTAAGCACAAACTTTGGTTGGTATGTCATTCGTGAACAGTTGCAATAATTGGTAGTGCATTGACCGCGAAAGCTAAGGTTCCTGGTTCCAGTTCTGGCCCAACAAACAATTCCATCTTGTAACAAATACCTGATGTCTGTCTCTCCTCTACTGACTTGTGGTATGAGACCTTCTTCCTGCAGGGTAGGCATAATCCATCCCCATAAAATCATCGATAAGAAATCTAGAAGGTGCTAGAAGGAGAAAACAATCGCAGCACCAAAAAGTAATGTTGAGTAATGAAATTTTGGGAATACATTTGTCTAGTTAAAATACTCAAATGATTAACAGATTAGATTAGATTAGATTTTTCATTCCATTGACCATAAAAGAGGGAATCCTCCTGGGTATGGAACATGTCAGATAAACACATTACAAAAATGTAATTAGAAAAACTTCAGTTTTACTAATTTTAATGATCTTCAGTCAATAAACAGTAAAATTATGAACATGAATTAAATTTAAACTTCTAAAATTTGCAGGTCTAATACTTACATATGCTTTCATTAAATCCATCATTCAGACATTTGCTAGTTTCTTGGCTATTACAACCAAGTATTGTCAAAAATTAAAGTAAATTATTCATTTCAGTGATCCTCAGTTAAGAACAGTCAGATTATGTACAAGATTTAAAATTAAATTTCCACTTAAGACTTACATCTGCTTTCCATACATCCATCATTCACACAGCAGGTAGTTACTTGGCTGTTACAACCAAGTATTGTCAAAGATTAAAGTATAATAAATTTTCATTAAAATGGTCTACTGCACTTGTTGAGAAACTCATGGATGGAATAGAAGGAGTTGGCCACCAAAAATTCTTTAAAATTATGTTTAAATTTTGCCTTGTCTGAAACTAAACTCTTTGTGTTGCACAGCAGCAGGATGTCAGTCTGTGGGAAGTTGCACTTGTTCGGTGACTACAGGGACGGTTAATGCTGTTTGTGGACGACGCTGGCGTTGTCGTACGATGGTGTCCCATATGTGCTCCATTGGAGACAAATATGGTGATCGAGCAGGCCAAGGCAACAGGTCGACGCTCTGCAGAGCATTATGGGTGGTATGTGGGCTTGCATTATCCTGTCGGTAAACACTCCCAGGAATGCGCTTCATGAATGAAAACACAACAGGTCGATTCACCAGCCTGACGTTCAGACTTGCTGTAAGGGTGCTTGGGATAACAACGAAAGTGTTCCCGCTGCCATACAAAATCGCCACAAAGACCGTAACTCAGTTGCATGTCCAGCGTGTCAAGGACGCAGACAAGTCAATTGGCTCCCTTGTAACCAAATCACGGCCATCTCTGGTGCCGAGGCAGAACCAGTTTTCACCATAAAACACAACAAAACTCCACCCTGCCCTCCAATGAGCTCTTACTTAACACCACTGAAGTTGCAGATGGCGGTGCTTTGGTGTCAGTGGAATGCACGTTGCAGGGCGTCCGGTTCGGAGCTGCCCTAGAAGTAACCGATTTCTAACAGTTCGTTGTGTCACTGTGTGGTAACCGCTGCTCAAATTGTTGCTACAGACGCAGTATGATGCGCCAGAGCCATACGCAGAACACTACGGTCCTGCCACTTGGCTGTCCAGAACGTGGACTTTTGCGACTGTACATTCTCGTGACTATCGCTACCAGTAATCACCTGCAGTGGCTACGTTCCTGCCAAGTCTTTCTACAGTATCGCCGAAGGAAGATCCAGCTTCTCGTAGGATAGTAACACGACCTCGTTCAAACTCAGAAAGATGTTGATAATGACGTCTTTGTCGTCCTAAAGTCATTCTTTACTAACGTCAAAACGCCGCGTACAATCTCAAAGGTAACTAACGCTCACAACCGCAAAACTGATTTGCATTCTATTAGTGGTGGTACTAACGCCACTCTTATTCGACTGCCGAAAAATCTGAACAGACATCATCTTTCAGATGTAGAGACACGCCTGCCAACTTTCATTTATGTCTCCCAATACCTTCTTGGTGTTATGATTGTTTTTTACTTCAGTTTATAACATGATCAAATCACGACCGCGACAGCCGCAGCTTTAGTCAGCGTCGCAGAATATCTGCTCAGCGAATACCGGGCATTGTGTGTCTTCCAGACGGCAGGTAGGCACAACCCGGGACAGCTCCCAGACGATGAAAATGGGGCATATCTATGAGCTGCTTGACGCTCACGGCAACCTGCAGTCGATAACTACTCTTTATGATTATTTCTACGACCTGTTCCACCAGTTGTACTTCCAGGTTATTCTTGTCTCTCAGACATGTCTCAAATAAAACACCTCCTACGACTCCGTATACTTAACTGGTTGTAGTTGTTGTTGTGGTCTTCAGTCCTGGGACTGGTTTGATGCAGCTTTCTATGCTACTCTATCCTGTGCAAGCTTCTTCATCTCCCAGTGCCTACTGCAACCTACATCCTTCTGAATCTGTTTAGTGTATTCATCTCTTGGTCTCCCTCTACGATTTTTACCCGCCACGCTGCCCTCCAAAACTAAATTGGTGATCCCTTGATGCCTCAGAACATGTCCTACCAACCGATCCCTTCTTCTAGTCAAGTTGTGCCACAAACTCCTCTTCTCCCCAATTCTATTCAATACCTCCTCATTAGTTACGTGATCTACCCATCTAATCTTCAGCATTCTTCTGTAGCACCACATTTCGAAAGCTTCTATTCTCTTCTTGTCTAAAGTATTTATCGTCCATGTTTCACTTCCATACATGGCCACACTCCATACAAATACTTTAAGAAACGACTTCCTGACACTTAAATCAACACCCGATGTTAAAAAATTTCTCTTCTTCAGAAACGCT
The DNA here is from genome assembly GCF_023864275.1 of Schistocerca cancellata. Lineage (NCBI taxonomy): Eukaryota > Metazoa > Arthropoda > Insecta > Orthoptera > Acrididae > Schistocerca > Schistocerca cancellata. The sequence goes on along the minus strand of NC_064626.1, from coordinate 981,545,881 downwards.
TTCCTTGCCATTGCCAGTCTACATTTTATATCCTCTCTACTTCGACCATCATCAGTTATTTTGCTCCCCAAATAGCAAAACTCCTTTACTACTTTGAGTGTCTCATTTCCTAATCTAATTCCCTCAGCATCACCCTACATAATTCGACTACATTCCATTATCCTCGTTTTGCTTTTGTTGATGTTCATCTTATACCCTCCTTTCAAGACACTGTCAATTCCGTTCAACTGCTCTTCCAAGTCCTTTGCTGTCTCTGACAGAATTACAATGTCATCGGCGAACCTCAAAGTTTTTATTTCTTCTCCATGGATTTTAATGCCTACTCCAAACTTTCGTTTCCTTTACTGCTTGCTCAATATACAGATTGAATAACATTGGGGATAGGCTACAACCCGGTCCCACTCCCTTCCCAACCACTGCTTCCCTTTCATACCCCTCGACTCTTATAACTGCCATCTGCTTTCTGTACAAATTGTAAATAGCCTTTCGATCTCTGTATTTTATCCCTGCCATCTTCAGAATTTGAAAGAGAGTTTTCCAATCATCATTGTCAAAAGCTTTCTATAAGTCTACAAATGCTAGAAACGTAAGTTTGTCTTTCCTTAATCTTTCTTCTAAGATAAGTCGTAGGGTCAGTATTGCCTCACGTGTTCCAACATTTCTACGGAATCCAAACTGATCTTCCCCGAGGTCGGCTTCTATCAGTTTTTCCATTCGTCTGTAAATAATTCGCGTTAGTATTTTGCAGCTGTGACTTATTATACTGATAGTTCCGTAATTTTCACATCTGTCAACACCTGATTTCTTTGGGATTGGAATTATTATATTCTTCTTGAAGTCTGAGGATATTTCGCCTGTCTCATACATCTTGCTCACCAGATGGTAGAGTTTTGTCAGGACTGGCTCTCCCAAGGTTGGCAGTAGTTCTAATGGAATGTTGTCTACTCCGGGGGCCTTGTTTCGACTCAGGTCTTTCAGTGCTCTGTCAAGCTCTTCAGGCAATATCATAACTCCCATTTCATCTGCATCTACATCCTCTTCCATTTCCATAATATTATCCTCAAGTACATCGCCCTTGTATAGGCTCTCTATATACTCCTTCCACCTTTCTGCTTTCTCCTCTTTGCTTAGAACTGGGTTTCCATAAAAGCTCTTGATATTCATGCAAGTGGTTCTCCTTTTTCCAAAGGTCTCTTTAATTTTCCTGTAGGCAGTATCTATTTTACCCCTAGTGAGATAAGCCTCTACATGCTTACATTTGCCCTCTAGCCATCCCTGCTTAGACATTTTGCACTTCCTGTCAATATCATTTTTGAGACATTTTTACTCCTTTTCGCTTACTTCATTTACTGCACTCTTATATTTGCTCCTTTCATCAATTAATTTCTTCTGTTATCCAAGGACTTCTACTAGCCCTCTTCTTTTTATCTACTGGATCCTCTGCTGCCTTCACTATTTCATCCCTCAAAGCTACCCATTCTTCTTCTACTGTATTTCTTTCCCCCACTCCTGTCAATTGTTCCCTTATGCTCTCCCTGAAACTGTACAATCTCTGATTCTTTCATTTTATCCAGGTCCTATCTCCTTAAATTCCCACCTTTTTGCAGGTTCTTCAGTTTTAATCTACAGTTCATAACCAATAGATTGTGGTCAGTCCACATCTGCCCCTGGAAATGTATTGCAATTTTAAACCTGGTTCCTAAATCTCTGTCTTACAATTATATAATCTATCTGAGTATCTTTAGGGTTCTTCCGTGTATACAGCCTTCTTTTATGATTCTTAAACCAAGTATTAGCTATGATTAAGTTATGCTCTGCGCAAAATTCTACCAGGCAGCTTTTCTTTCATTTCTTAGCCCCAATCCATATTCACCTACTATGTTTCCTTCTCTCCCTTTTCCTACTGATGAATTCCAGTCAGCCATGACTATTAAACTTTCGTCTCCCTTCACTACCTGAATAATTTCTTTTATCTCATCATACATTTCATCAATTTCTTCGTCATCTGCAGAGCTAGTTGGCATATAAACTTGTACTACTGTAGTAGGTGTGGACTTCGTATCTATCTTGGCCACAATAATGCGTTGACTATGCTGTTTGTAGTTGCTTACCCGTACACCTATTTTTTTATTCATTATTAAACCTACTCCTGCATTACCCCTATTTGATTTTGTATTTATAACCCTGTAATCACCTGACCAGAAGTCCTTTTCCTCCTGCCACCGAACTTCACTAATTCCCACTATATCTAACTTTAACCTATCCATTTCCCTTTTTAAATTTTCTAACCTACCTGCCCGATTAAGGGATCTGACATTTCACGCTCCGATCCGTAGAACGCCAGTTTTCTTTCTCCTGATAACAACGTCCTCTTGAGTAGTCCCCGCCCGGAGCTCCGAATGGGGGACTATTTTACCTCCGGAATATTTTACCCAAGAGGACGCCATCATCGTTTAACCATACAGTAAAGCTGCATGCCCTCGAGAAAAATTACGGCTGTAGTTTCCCCTTGCTTTCAGCCGTTCGCTGTACCAGAACAGCAAGGCCATTTTGGGGGGACTTCACTGGTTATGCTGTTCTAACGATCCATTGAGTAACTCATCATTGTGGTGGTGGGTATACGTGTTATCTCTCTGATCTTAGACCGGAGGCAGAAAGTACATGGGGTGCAAACGGTGAAACAGGAGCTGAGTTCTTGCTTCTCGAAATAAATATATAAGAAATTTTTAATTGGAGTAATCAATAACTTGATTTTATGTGGACTATGCTACAAATATAGCACCATTCTTAAACGTCATCTACCAGAGATCAATGGAACAGCGGAAAGTTCCACGGGACTGGAAGAATGCCCAGGTCATAGAAATCTATAAAAAGGGTAGAAAATCGGACGCACATAATTACCGACGACTTTCACTCACATCGATTTGTTGTAGAATCATGGAACATAGTTTGTGTTCAGTCATAATGACCTTTCTAGACTCTGACAAGCCCATCTGCAGAAACCAGCACCGTTTTAGGAAACAGCGGTCATGCGAGACACAGCTGGCCCTCTTTATGAATGATATACAACAGGCTCTAGATACCGGCTCCCAGGTTGATGCCATATTTCTCGACTTTAGAAACGCGTTCGACTCAGTTACGCACTGTCGCTTGCTCCATAAAATGTGCGCTTACGGCCTATCCGATGACATATGCTGTTGGATAGATAGTTTTATAACAGACAGGGAACTGTATGTCGTCCTGAACGGAGTGACTTCAACTGAAGCAAGCGTAACTTCAGGTGTGGCCCAGGGCAGTGTAATAAGTCGTTGCTTTTTACGATTTACATGAACAGTCTGCTGGATGGTATTGACAGCGACATTAGACTGCTTCCCAATGATGCTCTAGTCTACAGGAAAGTAGTATCACACGAAAGTTGTGAACAAATCATCGAGGATTTGCTGAAAATAAATGCGTGGTGTAACGTCTGGCAGTTATCTCTCAATATTAGTAAGTGTAACCTACTGCGTATAACAAGGCGAAAGTCCCCTTTAACATACGAGTACAGTCTTCGGAGGCAGTAACATCCATCAAGTATCTCGATGTGAATATTCAAAACGATCTCAAATGGAATGATCAGATTACACAAGTAATGGGCAAGTCGAACTCTAAATTGTGATTTATTGATAGAACTCTGAAACGATGCAGTCCTTCAACAAAGGAAATAGCTTACAATACGTTAGTTCGTCCAGTCTTAGAGTATTGTTCTTCTGTATGGGACCCTTACCAGTTGGGTCTGATTCCACAGATCTAGAAGATCCAAAGAAGAGCGGCACGATTCGTGATTGGTACATTTAGCCATCGCGAGAGCGTTACAAGTCTCATAGAAAGTTTGAAGTGGAACACACTTAGATAGACGGCGTGCTAAGCGGCAGGGGCTGCTCACTAAATTCCGAAATCCGATCTTCGCCGAGGATGTAGAGCGTATATTATAACCACAAATTTTCAAATGGCGCAGTGATCACCATTCAAAGATAAGGGAAATTAGATCTCGTACTGAGGCGTTCAGACAGTCGTTTTTTCCTCGCGCGATCCACGAGTGGAATAGACGGGGGGAAATATGACTTTGGCACGAATATTGCCCTCCGCCACACTACGCTTGGTGGCTAGAGGAGTATGTTTGTAGATGAAGATGTAGAAATCACTCACAGATCAATGCTTTATCACCTTTAATTGCCTTTGTTCTTGACAGTGCCACAATGCTAACATATTATCTTTACGGGCGACACGAATACAGAATTAAGTGAAAAATTCGCTTTGCCGTCAATCTAAGGAGACTGTTCTCCATTAACGATGAGTATTATCCAGAAACTTCTGGATCCAATACATGGCACGCCACATAGCCGCAGCCTTATTATTGAAATACGAGAAACATTCAGTAAGTAATGCAACATATTTTTCTTTGAAAGCAGGTTGGTTTTATTCAGGATTCCAGTACGGCATACATTTCCCCACTCTCTTCTCCACAAAACCCTCTTTCTCACCATAATCTGCCTTCAACGCGACGGCTTTACATCACATTACTGGGAGGGTCTGTATGCTAGCATGGCATCAATAATCTCCTAGTCATCCACATACCGTTGCCCCCGGAGTGCCTCCTTCATTGGGCCAAACAGATGGAAGTCGGAAGGTGCGAGATCCTGACTGTGTTAGAGTGGCTGAGTAAGAACAGTCCAATGAATTTTTTGAGCTTCTCTCAGGTGCCCAGACTTGTGAGAGGCTTGCGTTGTCATGAAGAAGTCGGTTTATATTTTTGTGGCGACGCACACGCTGAAGTCGTTTCTCCAGTTTCCTGAGGGTAGCGCAGTACACTTCATAGCTCATCTTTGCACTATGGGGAGGATATCAAGCAGAGTGACCCCTTCAGAGTCCCAGAAGACCGTCACCATGACCTAACCAGTTGAGGTTAGGGCTCTGAACTTTATCTTCGGAGATTAAGTGGTGTGGCGGCAGTCAATGTATTGCCGTGTTGTTTCCTGTTCGAAGTGATTAACCGAAGTTTCATTGGCTGAGACGGTGTCCGACAAAAAATTGTCACCATCAGCCTCGAAAAGCGCAAGCAACTGAGCCCAGGTGATCCGTCGTAACTCTTTATGGATTCTGTTAGGCGGTGTGGAACCCAACAGACACATACCTTTGCGTACCATAACTGGTGGACGGGTGTGTCAGTAATTCCAACAGGTGCGGCGAGATCCTTGACTGTCATCCGTCGATCACCTCGAACGAGGCCTGTACGGCGGACTGGCACGCGGGAGATCGGACAGATTTGTGGTACCCTGTTTTGATGGTTATAGACGCCTCGCCCAACGACTTACCGTGCTATTGTTCACTGCCAAGCAGCCGGCCGAAGTGGCCGTGCGGTTAAAGGCGCTGCAGTCTGGAACCGCAAGACCGCTACGGTCGCAGGTTCGAATCCTGCCTCGGGCATGGATGTTTGTGATGTCCTTAGGTTAGTTAGGTTTAACTAGTTCTAAGTTCTAGGGGACTAATGACCTCAGCAGTTGAGTCCCATAGTGCTCAGAGCCATTTTTCACTGCCAAGTCTCCGTAGACATTCTGGAGGCACCTATGAATTACTGCGATTCTCTGATGTTCCAGCCAAGAAAATTCAATGACAGCTGTCTGCTTGGAACTCATCTCCGTTACGGACTCCATTCGCTAGGTTACGTGCAGAGCCACCAGGTATCGCAACTTAATGAAACTATAATGGCTGACGCGGGAATATTCCACGATGCTCCACAGAAAATTCTGCATTCTTTAAACAGGAATGAGACAGCAAACAAATGTGGCATTACAATTAGGACAATTGTACCAACAATTAGGACAGATAAAGTAATTCAGGCCAGTCATACTTCTGCTGAAAGATTTTCTGCTCATGATAAAATGTTGTTTTTTATGTACTCACTGCAGACCTCTAGAAAAATCTCACTTAATAGCACACAGAAACTTAAAGCAATTCATCCACGACGCCCAGAAAAAGGACTGTTTAGATACTGCAAATGTCAGCAAGGAGCAGACATTAGAAGGAAAAGTCAGGGAACTAAGTTGCAGACGTATTGCACTGTACGAGAAACATGCTCCCAAACGTTTTGTCACAGTCAACAGAGTTCATGTACAGTGACTGACTACAGAACTACGTCAGGTAACGAATAAACGCAATTCTGCAGATACAAGATTGACGCGAAATCCAAATACAGAACTATGTTAAGCATCTATGAAGCCGCTTAACAAAGATAAGAAAGAAGTGCGCAACGCCAAAATCAGACATGTCCGCTCTGCTGTATGCGGCGTGTCGAATTATACAGCACTGCGGTAAGATCTGAGCAGCTTTGGCATAGTAAATGCTAAATGTGCTACTGTTTTTCAAGCTTCTACAGGAGAATTAAAAGATTTTTTCCTAAACAGCAAACATTTTTCACGTTTTGTTATTTGATCACCTACAAGATAGAAGCTTCTCGACTGACGAGTACTTTTTTAAACCGTGTTTCTACAAACACAGTACGGAAAGCAATCGTGATAATTCCTTCTGAGACAACAGGTATAATGAAGTTAGCATAGCTATGATTATAAACGTAGATGATATTATTATACAGTTTCTTACACTCGTCTTCAATCTCTCTTCTTAACGGAACATATCCTAATGAATGGAAGAAAACTTTAATTCATTCGATACCCAAGAATGACAACTTTAAAAAATCAGTTGCGTATAGGCCGATCAGCGTGTTCCCGTGGTATCTAAAGCCCTAGAGTACACTGGTCAGTAACAGCTTACGCATTATTTAAAAAATTATCACAACACATATACATAAGACTTGGAAAAACACCACAGTACAAAAGATTTATTTTCAAAAGTGATTTCATTTTAACGCTGCTTGGTTCCAGCAAATGTTTCGGCACGGTTGATTTCGTCATACACTCCAAATAACAATAACAAAAAAGAGGGAGAGAGAGAGAGAGAAAGAGAGAGAGAAAGAGAGAGAGAGATAGAGAGAGAGAGAGAGCGTTTGAAACAACACGGGCAGTGCCCTCCAACCTGTTTTTACAATCTAACGCACCAATTGAACAGAATCTGGCACGATATTCCTCAGGACGACAGCCGACGACTCTATCAATCAGTGTCAAGCCGAATAACTTGTTCCATAAGTGTGCTGATAATTTCGTACGGATCCACACTGCTGAGGTCATCTGTCCCTAGGCTTACACACTACTTAATCTAAATTAAACTAACTTACGCTAAGGACAACACACGTACCCATGCCCGACGGAGGACTCAAACCTGCAACGGCGGGAGCCGCACGAACCGTGGCAAGGCGCCCAAGAACACGCGGCAACCCACCGCGGACCAACGCGTTATTTACTTTTTCAGTTAAAGAAGTTCTTTCGCTAGACTAACTCGTCCAATTCTTCTGAAACTGTTGTCATTTGTTTGACTGTGCATGTGCATCAGATCTGCAAATTACTGTCGCATTTGGAAAATTTCTTTGTGGTGCGTATTTTTTATTTTATTTTCATTTTTTTAGAATTTAATACGTATTAAAATCAAACAACGGCATTTCTTTAACAGTTTAATAGCATTGTTCGATAGCCATCTCGAAGACAGATGTCAGCATGTGATGTGTGGGTCGGAGAACCCATCACAAGAAAATGTGCTCTCTAGAATCTCTTACTATTCCGTCCTTGTTCCATTGGTTTTGTTCTTGTATATCAAAGATATTTCATCTGTCTTCACTCTTATAACTAAATGATGATGGCATCTAGTTGTGCAAGACCTTAAGACATTGTTCCTGCTTTAATAAGTATGGAGTGACGATCTTTGATCTGTACCTCGATCGGCACAAAATATAGGTCTTACACTAAGAAGTTGTCAAGGGAAGCTGATCAACGAAAATGTTCCGAAAAACAGCCCCTGCAATACTTCCTAGTGGTACCCAACTTCCATTTCAAAAAACGGTAAAACTTCTTGACATAACCTTCGATGAGGATCTAAATTGAGAAGAACAAACTATTACACCTTGCAAAATGTCTATCTCCTGCCTACATGAAGTAAAAACAATTTACAAAAACATTTCCACTTCAACTTAAAAATTACTGCAGTCTTTAGTCCAGCCAGATCTCCACTGCTGTGATGTACACTACTGGCCATTAAAATTGCTACACCACGAAGATGACGTGCTACAGTCGCGAAATTTAACCGACAGGAAGAAGATGCTGTGATATGCAAACGATTAGCTTTTCAGAGCATTCACACAAGGTTGGCGCCGGTGGCGACACCTACAACGTGCTGACATGGGGAAAGATTCCAACCGATTTCTCATACACAAACAGCAGTTGACCGGCGTTGCCTGGTGAAACGTTGTTGTGATGCCTCGTGTAAGGAGGAGAAATTCGTACCATCACGTTTCCGACTTTGATAAAGGTCGACTTGTAGCCTATCGCGATTGCGGTTGATCGTATCGCGACATTGCTGCTCGCGTTGGTCGAGATCCAATGACTGTTAGCAGAATATGGAATCGGTGGGTTCAGAAGGGTAATACGGAACGCCGCGCTGGATCCCAACGTCCTTGTAACACTAGCAGTCTACACGGCAGGCATCTTAGCCGCATGTCTGTAACGGATCGTGCAGCCACGTCTCCATCCCTGAGTCAACAGATAGGGACGTTTGCAAGACAACCATCTGAACGAACAGTTCGTCGACGTTTGCAGCAGCATGGACTATCAGCTCGGAGACCATGGCTGCGGTTACCCTTGACGCTGCATCACAGACAGGAGCGCCTGCGATGGTGTACTCAACGACGAACCTGGGCGCACGAATGGCAAAACGTCATTTTTTAGAATGAATCCAGGTTCTGTTTACAGCGGCATGATGGTCGCATCCGTGTTTGGCGATATCGCAGTGAACGCACATTGGAAGCGTATATTCGTCATCGCCATATCGGCGTGATGGTATGAGGTGCCATTGGTTACACGTCTCGGTCACCTCTTGTTCGCATTGACAGCTCTTTGAACAGTGGACGTTACATTTCAGATGTGTTACGACCCGTGGCTCTACCTTTCATTCGATCCCTGCGAAACCATACATTTCAGCAGCATAACGCACGACCGCATGTTGCACGTCTTGTACGGGTCTTTCTGGATACAGAAAATGTTCGACTGCTGCCCTGGCCAGCACATTCTCCAGATCTCTCACTAACTGAAAACGTCTGGTCAATGGTGGCCGAGCAGCTGGCTCGTCACAATACGCCAGTCACTACTCTTGATGAACTATGGTATCGTGTTGAAGCTGCATAGGCAGCTGTACCTGTATACACCATCCAAGCTCAGACTCAATGCCCAGGCGTACCAAGGCCGTTATTTCGGCCAGAGGTGGTTGATCTGTTTACAGATTTCTTAGGATCTATACATCCAAATTGCGTGAAAATGTAATCACATGTCAGTTCTAGTACAATATATTTGTCCAACGAATACCCGTTTATCATCTGCATTTCTTTTTTTGTGTAGCAATTTTAATGGCCAGTATAGTAGTGCAAATAGTGGCAGCTTGAGAGGACTTGAGCTTGAAATGAACGCTGGAGTTAGATAAATATGCAACATTCGGTTGTGTGATCATAAGAGCCCTTCGTATACGGAGCCAGATTGTGTGCGACGAGACAGGCAGCGTGATTTTCACAAGTTCTGTCTACTTCATGGGTTGCTTAGTCAGTGTATTCCTTAATACTAAATATTTCTGCATCTCCTTTTCCATTTCACCCATACAACTGTGGAAAAGATTATCCTGTTACTTGCGTCTTATATAAAACCACTCAGCATTCAAGAAGAGTTTAAAGGTTCATCTATTACCTTCGGCGCAGCTTCCCTCTTTATATATGTCTTCTTCCTTCCATCTCAACTGCTAATCTTACCCTACTGTTTCTTGTTCTTCCTCTGACCTTTCAACTTTTTCTCCACATTTATTGCTTTTATTCTGATTTCATACGTTTCTGTTAGATAAGACTACTCACATTCGATAGTAAAATAATGAGGAAACTGTTTACAATACGTAGTGGCATTAGTAGTATTATTAAGGTCTTTATAATTATATGTTGCTCATGTATCAAAGAAATTATATTTACTCACTAAGAGAGTGTAGTTAATTTTTAGAGATGGCCGGAAGGTCGTGGTTATGCAAAACGAAGTAACTGCACGTAAATATACATACCTTCTGGTTTGGCATCTGGTTTTACTGGATATAAAACTTTTCCAATCTTCTGTTCAACAAACGATTTTAATTTCAGTCCATATTTTCCTACAAACGAATGCCAATTGCGTGTATGGCTCCAATCTATGGCAAAGTCTATAATAGCTTTAGCATCCAACTTTTGAACTCGTTCTCGGAATTCTTTTTCAGTAAATGCACGTTCTCTAGCTTGTTTTAACAGGCGATCGTACCCGACGTCGTGTTCCTTGGCAATTGCATCTGCTGCACTTCGCGGTGCGTCTATATTTATAGGGTTTCCAGGCCCAACGTAATCGCTATCTGGCAACGTCAATCCTTTGTTATTTATTCGATTAACTAATTTTTTTGCACCATACGCTACTCCAGCACCGGCCAAAGCAGTAACACCAGCAGCTCCAGCAATTTGCGCTGTTGGCAACGTCGCGGCAGGTGCGGTACCAGTTCCAGATAAAACTGTGGTCAAGGTTGCGCCGTCCACTGCTGTTTCAGCCGTTCGAGATAAAAGCGGGGTGTTTTCGTCTGTATCTACATCTATTGTAGTGTGACCTTCCTCGCCGTACTGATATGGGCGACGCTGGCGGAGTCCAGTATTAACTTCTTCTGATGACCTTGGCTCCAACTCAAATTCGACGACTCCTTCGTCTAAATCACCATATGATGGATTTTCTCCGTATCTAATTTCATCTGCGGCATCTTGTCGAAACATTGTCCGTATACTATTATCTCTATTAACATTAAAGGTGTTTCCATGTTCCGCCATTTCAATATCGTCCACTGGTCCCGGTTATAAGGTTCCACTGTCGTACTGAATTGAACTATGTGATCCTGTGCTTAAATACTGATTTAACCACGACATTGTGCTGACTGAATAAAATATAGAAGATTCTGCATTTATATACATACTGCACAAAAAGGGGGCACTGCATGACGCTCGAAAACGAAAACTTTTACACGTGCCAACCTTTTGCTGGCGTGGGTGCTTGCTCAGGTAATTGTCCTAAAAGGACAAATTATCTCAGCGGGACAGAGACCGCCGCCATGCTGACCCTGGGGGCCCCGGTGGGTAAATGACCTTGAGCGCTTGAAACATTTGGACAGGATAAGAAATATAAACCGAGAACTTAACTCGGGATTTCGGGATTGGTAGAGCGCCCTTGTATCCCTAATTCCAGTTACTTAGCCTGTCTATAGAAACATACGCTTTTTAATAATCAATAAATTTCGTAACTACGTTGTTGTAATACTTATAATCGTCTTTAGATTGAAAATTTGTCTTAAATTAAGCTGATTTTGTTTAGATACTATTTTATTCAGAATTCTCGTTTCGTTGCTCATTTAAGACGACTTAGTAATTTTCTAGCTTCCAAAATGGCATAAAGATTCTTTTGTTGATGTCCTGGTGCAATTTAAAATCACAAAGAAGTCGAATGCCGCCAGTGAGACGCGCAAAAAAAAGCTTAAAAAGGTTTAATTATAGTAGCCTCGCTGGAAACATGATTTCATTTAAAATATTCTTCTTGGGTACAGACCCATGCAAAAAGAAGATTATTGCAGTAAGATCGTGTCATAACGTCCGATCAACGACGTAGTCTTTAGAAGCGAAGTCGGCAAGGGGAAGGACGGTGACTCAAATCGTCCGAGGTCGACTTGCAACATTTTGCATTAAGCGATTTGGGGAAAACTCAGAAAACCTTAATGTGAATGGCCACACAGGGATTTGAATTGTTGTCTATGTCTTGTTACTGCGCCACCTCGTTCAGCAAAAAAGGAATGTTGACTTTTTGTCATGTGCAGTATTTGCTTTTCCTGATTTCATCTCCTTAGTCGACAGTTGAGTGTTGTGCTTGTTCTTCTATGATTTTTCTTCTACATACATTAGTCTTGCTTTCGAAACGATCTTGTAAGCGACAAGTGGTAAGAAGTGAACTTTATAATCGGCAGCTGTTTTCTCTCCTTTCTTATACTGTAGGTGAGTGAGCGTTGGTTCCAGGTTGCTTTGTTTGTATTTTTTCCTTCCTTTTTTATCACTATTCTTCCATAATTCTGTGTAAGCTTTCAGCGGCCATTTCGTCGCTTCATTTCCGCGTATTTGGCAACATACCTCCTTATACGGTAACTTTTTATTTTCCAGTCCATCAATATATAGTTTTGAAGGTGAGTTCTCGTCTGGTGTTAAGTATAACTATACCCATGAGTTCCAACAGGTTAAAAAGCTCTTCATAGTATTTGGCTAAAACGTCATAATTTTCCTATTGTTATTAACAAATATTGATGTTAAAATTTTGATGTGAAGATTCTCTGGTTTGAACCTTTCCACGTTATTCGTAAGTGTTTCATAAAGTTCCTCAGTATCGTTCTTTTTTAATTTAGTATTATTCCTGTATCAAAACGTACTCTAATTTCTGTACATGATGACCTTTGAAGTCTCTATTTTATTCGTGAGAATGAATTTCTATCTCCTAGTTTTTATGAAAATGTAGTGCCTTCTGGATGTTAATCTTCGTTCTATAGCTGCACCACATCCAACACCATATGTGCCCTCACCAACAATTCCTTGATGTTTCACTTCTCCGCTAAAATGACAATTAAATTCTCTCACGGGTAGTTACACAAAGTGGTGTGTTGTTTCTCATGACTCCTGTTCTAACATCCACCTGACCTCTCCGAATTCTCTTGGTTTTTCATATTGTTCTGATGAGCGGCATTTTTAAATGATGTTCGTATATTCTTTGTTTCCTAATCTAAATGAGAGAAACACGATCCGATCTTATAAAGATGTAAAAGTTATAACTGATTGTTTGGATTTATTTTGTCACGAAGCCTGGTCCGCGAATTGTAAATTTTTTTAGTATTTCAATCTCGGTATTCCTTTATAACTCATCTATTTTTCGAAATCTAAAATCTTCGTCTATATATCTGCTAAACAAAATTGTATAGTTTGAATGTCGTATACAACTCGTACTGTAGATGCTTCAAACAACGTAGTCAAATTCATATATTTTTCTACTCGAGGAACAAACGAATGTGGAAACGGTTTTCTGATAAAGTACGCAGATAACTGGCAGTTGAGCTAACACAAACCACCCTGAATCTCTTATGATTTGATTCATTCATGCGTGCGTGCTTACTGAAGTGATCAAAAAGTTGGATAATGGTAAAACAGCATCGACCGGTAAAGCAAAGCATTTAGTTAATTATGGTGTAATGAGCAAAAGCCACTCCAAATAGGAAGCAAGTAAAGCGCGTTAAATGGAAAGAGCGTAATGCTGAGGCAGTGAACCGAAAGGAACACCAAATTTCACTTATTGCCAGTAAATTTAGCCGACCATATCAGCGGAATTCAAGGGTAAAAGATTTTATTAAATAAATGTCTCTTCCTTCATTCGTCCTTCAATGTGATAAGCGAAACAACAATCGTAACCACTCAAAGAAACTTAGCAAAAGTTATATATGGTCACTGAGACTGTGTGTATTAATTTTAAATATTTAATGGTATATTTATTCACACTTCTATACTATGCAAAACCACTCGCTAGATATTGATTAAAAACGATTATACTGTGACTGAAAAACGTTGCGACGGAATCTTCTCACGAAATTCCAATCATAAACTTTCTCCTCCGAATGCAAAAATATTTTGTTGACACCGACCTACATAGGGAGAAATGATCTCCACGATAAAATAAGGGAAATCAGAGCTCGTGCGGAAAGATGTAGATGTTCGTTATTTCCGCGCGCTTTACGAGATTGGAGTAACAGAGAATTGTGAAGGAAGTTCGATAACCATCTGCCAGGCATTTAAATGTGATTTGCAGAGTATCCATGCAGTTGTAGATGCAGATTTATCAACGCACAGGATTTGGGAGGCAGCAAGGGAACCAAACCTAAATGGAATCTTCTTGTCAGATCACGGACGAGCAATTTAGCGAGTATGTACCGCACAACGCCAACGAGACAAGTATGAAAACGTTTTATCCAGACTGAATAAGAAACGTACTTAATTTGAACGTTCTCTTTCCAGATACTGCTGACAAGAAGATCAGTACGTCCCAGTCTCGATTTTTCTACTCATAATGTCAGTGTTTCGAAATTTTATGAATTGAGATGGTAGATTAACTACAAAAGAGCGTAATTTACTATCGTTCATTTTTTGTTTTATTAGAGAAAACCAGAATCAGTTGAATGTAAAGGAAACAAGTTGTTCACCTACTTCTATACTCTGCTACCTGCTTGCGATATATGGCGTATGTACTTGTGGTTTCTCTGTTCAGCGTTTCTAGTATGGGACCTTTATGATGTCATGTTCACAGTGTTGATGGGAGGTTAAACTCTGTCTTTCTTTTTGAAAGAATTTAGGGTCGCTCTGCTAGAAACGTGAGTGACCAGTTTCAAATTTTCGGGCATTTAGCTTATTATTATGTGGAATTTACTACGAAAGTAGCAGAACAGCTGCACAGTCTTTAGTGAATATCAGTTCTTTACGTTTCTCAGCAAGGTCTTACGATAAAATCGTTGCTTTCCTTCGAAACATTGCGATGAACATCCCTAAGGCATCCAAGTTGGAGTTTACTTTGGGTACGTTACGTAACCAACATTCGACACAAAATCCTTCAATTTCCACTGTCACACATACTCAAAAAGAATGTCACAGATTATAGCAGTCCTTTGCACAGCGTCACATTAGCCATTCTGTACGGTTCCATTGACGGATGGATTGTATTTTCACATAATTTTCCTAGTTAAAATAACACTTTCTGAAAGAACTATGTTACGGATAATGCGTTATTATGCTAATACTTTTCAGATTAGGAACGTTTATATGCACTGAATGAAAAAAATTTTATACTACCTTACATGTTTCACATTTATTTTTTCACAGGTAACATCAGTGGAAAAAAATTGTAGGTTTTAAAGCCATTCTTGTGCTTCTGTAATAATAATGAATAGAACCGAAAAGGAATTGAAGATCCCGTTGGATTGCGTGGCATGGAAGCTATCTTGGAATGCTATCAAGCTCTGGTTATTTGGTGGCATTTAGTATGTAACTTATGTGATGTTACAGTTACATATCGTTATGCGATACTAATTCATTTTCTGCCGCTATTTCGTGGTAATTTTGTTAGGACACTAGACCTGTATGCTTGGATAGGTAGCTTTGCACCCTCCATGCTGCGGTAATGTGCTGCTGGAAACATCTCTATAGTTTGTTCTATCAGAATAAAGCTGTCTGTTAATCTCATTAGGTTAAATGTCCTTTACGTGTATGGGCACAAATTGTTTTATCATCAGACTACCGGTTACCATCTGTAAAGACCATCTTCAGATCCGTTTTATAGGAACATGTCCTAATGTACTGCAACCATTGAGGCATCGTCTAATGTTAAACACAAAATCAGCACCAGAATCGTCAAATATACAGGGTGTTACAAAAAGGTAATGCCAAACTTTCAGGAAACATTCCTCACACACAAAGAAAGAAAATATGTTGACATGTGTCCGGAAACGCTTACTTTCCATGTTAGAGCTCATTTTATTACTTCTCTTCAAATCACATTAATCATGGAATGGAAACACGCAGCAAGAGAACGTACCAGGTTGACTTCAAACACTTTGTTACAGGAAATGTTCAAAATGTCCTCCGTTAGCGAAGATACATGCATCCACCCTCTGTCGCATGGAATCCCTGATGCGCTGATGCAGCCCTGGAGAATGGCGTATTGTATCACAGCCGTCCACAATACGAGCACGACGAGTCTCTACATCTGGTACCGGGGTTGCGTAGACAAGAGCTTTCAAATGCCCCCATAAATGAAGGTCAAGAGGGTTGAGGTCAGGAGAGCGTGGAGGCCATGGAATTGGTCCGCCTCTACCAATCCATCAGTCACCGAATCTGTTGTGGAGAAGCGTACGAACACTTCGACTGAAATGTGCAGGAGCTCCATCGTGCATGAACCACATGTTGTGTCGTACTTGTAAAGGCACCGAAGTCAACATTACCTTCCTTCAATGGGGCCAACTGGCGGTGAATAGAGGAAGTACAGTACATACTGACGAAACTAAAATGAGCTCTATCATGGAAATTAAGCGTTTCCAGACACATGTCCACACAACCTATTTTCTTTTTTTGTGTGTGAGGAATGTTTCCTGAAAGTTTGGCCGTACCTTTTTGTAACACCCTGTGTATAAATAACAGCGTAAGCCAAAGTCATCTTGTCAGCAGTACTGCTGTCTGAAACATTAGTGCCGCTGACAAGATGACTTTTGCTTATGCTGTTATTTATATATATTTTACAATGATGGTACTGGTTTTGTGTTTAACATTTCACGATGCCACTATGGCTGAAGTTCAGTAAAAGACATGGTTTTATAAAACAGATCTGAAGATGGTCATTATAGACAGAAACCGGTAGTCTGATGATAAAAAAATTTGTGACCATAGACGTAAAGAAAGGAAATTTATTCTGTATTCAGGTCACTGTTTTATTCGCAACCATATCGCAACTTGTGTTATTAGGTTAAGATCGCCTCCTTCGGGGATACAGGCTATTTTGACGGAAATCAGATAGCGATTTGCTATTCGACTTTTGAAAGCCGGTCTGGCGCTTGCACCCCTTGTTGTCAATGAACGCCGCACCAGCCCTACTGTACCCAGAGGATAAATGAGCACAACACTACTAACGCAAACATCAAAGAGCAAGACACCGTGGCACCATACATCAGGGCGGGAGAATCAGTTGTGTTTGATATAAAAATTCGGTTAAACCAATAGCTCTGCGTCGCTCTAGATAGCGTTCTTGACATCTAAGGCTGACTAGTCGTGAACATACCGATTCCGTTCAGTGTCAACTTCATACTCAAAAAATCTTGTACACAAAAAGAAGGAAGTTATGTGTCCTTTCCCCTGATTTTTCATGACTTAAGCAGCAGTTGTCACCAGTAACTTTGACAACAGCATAGAGTCCCTCCCTCGTTGAGTTTTCTGGAATGGGAAATTGAAAAGTAGCAAAGAAGTGAGAGGGAATCAACGGCCGTATACTGTCTGGGGACGTTATTTCGAGGGATTACGTCCTAGTGACCTCCTGGCGCTGTTCAGCCAAATTTGCTGTACTTCAAGAAATGGGTGTTTTTAAAACGCAACTTATCTTGCCGATTTGATTCACTGTAAAATGTATTTTTCAATTCTTTAACTCTGAATTTGCGAGGTACACAGGTAAACATCTTTGTGCTTCATTCCCCAACCAGTCCACCAGGTAAATTTTGGTACCTCTCATTATCTCAACATCACTCTTGGCCAATTTAAATGAATATTTCTATAACTTGGCTCTCTATTAAACTGTTGTTAAATTCATGAAGTATACAAAGCAAATTAACTCCTATTATGCGGAGACGTGACTTAAAATTTAAGTTCCTTTAACTTGTTCTACATATTTTCTTCGTTAGGTAGCCAATTAAAATAAATACAACATGTTGCATACCCATCTGGTTAACATCACCGTGTCGCCTTTGTAATTGTGCACAGATAACCAAATACAAGGATAAATTACTTATTATTTTATGGAAGCAACGAGCATTGCACTCCCTCGTCTGGTATCAGTAAGGTTTAGCTTTACTTGTTGTTCTATGATAGCAACAATTAACTGCCCTCACTCTTCTTTTATTACTGCAATTTGATTTGATTAACTTCCCCTAGAAGTGTAAGTTTATCGTGACCTCGTATTAATTCACAATTTAATTAACAGAATAGGAACTTTCACCTTTTAAGATCTCACTCACGACTCCATTCCTGATGAGGTCGGTTTGTTTCTGAAATTTGTGTTCACATTATCGTGAACATTATGCAATCGTACAAGGATGACTGCGTAAAGCTACTTCAATTTCATACCAGAATGAGTTCAGTCTTACGCAGTCATAGATCAAATAAATCTTTTAATAAGTAAAACTGCATGTAAATGTGCTGATGTCCAGATCATACCTCTGGTACCAACTTTTTGGAACGGAAAATTTCTATTTCTTTCATGTTGTAGAGTCAGCAACCATACCACACAGAGGCTCCACAACGGTAAAGAGCTCGATGATTCCAACATCAACGAGGAGTAACCGCATATTCTCTATTCGCATACTGGTTACACGTTTCTGCAACTACATGTTTTCGTATTAATGTCCAAAGCCATGTAAATGATACCTGAAGTTTACGTCTAATAAAATAATCAAGTACTGTAATAGTGTTCTTTTTTATGTAAATTGGAGCATCTGTGAACTCTCATCATAAGTTACCGGTTATTAAGTCCACCTTATTTTGCTGAAATTGCTGAAATGTAGGAAAAATGACATGATATCTCTATAAACTGAAAGAACCACTGATAGTGGAGTGTTTCAAAAGAAGTGTTAGAGCGCTATTGACTTACTTGATGGACGAATAAGGAAGGTAGCAAAGAATCAAATACATAAAAACAAAACAAAAACATTTCCTAGTACGATAACTGGAAATACTGAATCTGAATAAGGAGAATGTATAGAAAATGCAGTGAATAACGCAAGAAAAAGGGAATGCAGATATCTAAAATATAAGATTGATAGAAGATACGATATGAGACTGAAGAAATGGGTAGAGCGGAAATGCAAATATGTAAAAGCATGCACGAAGATAAGATGCGACATATACGAAAATTGAAGAGAATTTTGGAGAAACGGTAAGCTCCTGCAGGAATAGTAAGTGAATACGTAGCAGAAACACAAAGCCGAAAGGGTAACACAATTTATAGAAATGAAATGATCGTATGGAACTGAAGGCCGGGAGCCCCCATTCAGGGAAGTTGGGCCACAGAGGTGCAGGTCTTATCAGCTGACGCCACACTGGGCGACTTGCGTTTCTGTGATGATGAAATGACTATAAAGAAATCACAACACCCAGACCCCGAGTGGAGAAAATCTCTGACGCGGCCGGGAATCGAACCCAGGCCCTCAGCATTGCAGTCAGACACGCTGACCACACCAATAATGGGACGGACATAGAATACACAGGGCGTTAATTTTGACTGAAGACTTGAAATATCTCGAAAACTACACATGTGATCAGAAAAAGTTATAATTCCAATTTCTTTATCTCGGAGGGGGTCATCCAACGATACCGCACTCGACCCGTCACCTCACCCCGTGAGTGGTTGGCGGGCGGCAACTTTGAAATCTTCTGTGGGAACCCCCGTTTCTTAGTGCACATTCTAATCTACCGCAAAATCTACATACATTTTGTCCGAAGCATTTCCTTTTTTTCGCCACTGATGGGGCTGTAATCGGAGGAATCTAGCAATGGTTGCACAATCGTAATTTACCACATGATACTGAATGGCCCTTGAATAGCCAATGGATCGGCAGAGGTGGCCATATTAATTGTCCCACTAGGTGACCAGATTTGACCTCGCAGGATTATCTTTCTGTGGGGTATTTAAAAGATAAGATGTACCAGCAAGTGCCAACAGGCCGTGAAGACGTACTGAAAAGTTGGCGGTATTGCGTTAGAACTATTATTGTAATTGGAAAAGTAGAGTAACTTTAGCCTCGAGCCTCGGCCACAATGGCGCATCGAGTAGTCTCATGTTCGATATGTCGGAGGAATACAACGTTACGAATGGGATTTCGAATTAGAAATTATGAAATGCTGGCCTATCGTACCCTCGCAGTGTGGAGGTTTGATGCCACATGCCATTGGATATTATTCAAGTGCCATTGAGTAGATGTGATAAATTACGACTATGTACCCACTGAAGAAAGTGCTTCAGACAAAATATTTTTCAGTAGAATCGTAATCTGCTATAAAAAAAGGGGATTCCCACTGAAGATTTCAAAGTTGCCACTCTCCGTCCACAATCGGGGTGGGATGGAGGGAGTTTGTAACATAAATATAAATAAATGTAAAAAAATAGAATGTAGTCCAAATGATTCAGAAGATAATAAGGAATTTGACTGATAAATGAGACACTATAAGTAACTAATGACTTTTGCAATTGCAACTAATGATTATTCTAATTTGGGCAGCAAAGTAAGCGCCGGTGGCCGAAGCAGAGAGGATATAAAATGCATATTTGCAACAGTAACAAATGCACTTCTGAAAAGATAAATTTCTTATTACTGTAATACTTCAACAATCGAGGAGCTGCGAATGTTAAGGCACCAGGTCACAGAAAAAACTAACGCGTCACCCAGAAATGACCAGTTTATTTGAAAAATTGTGAAATTTAGCAGTGTCATACGGCAGTACGAAACTGAGCAAAGGACGTTTAATATTTGAAGTTCGAAAAGTTTTAAGTTGTAGTTGAGAGCATGATAATGTGAAGAGCTTCTACCTAAAAAATAATTTCAGTGCCGCATAGTACGAACTTAGTCACTAATAGAACACACAGAGGAGATTTAAGTTAACAAATGTTCCAAAAAGTACATCAAGCTAAAACACGTGACCACAGCGGATCAAAATGATCAATGAGCAGCTAGAAACAATATAAAGTACAGCCTTTAGGTAAATAAGAAAAATGGTATTGGAACTCTTTAAGTAGAATGCAAATAACTCAGGCTAAATCTATAAACGAATGCGTATATGTAATTTAAACAATTGTTCCCAAATCGATTTAACTAAAACAGCAGGTATTACAATAGAATTTGCATTAACCCGAGCACGAAATAAACTGCACAAAACCAGAACAAATAATACTGATAAATTACCAATAAGCCTCAAACCCAATAAAGAATTTTAGCAATGTCATTTAGCCAAATGGAAACCAGTAAACTCTTTAAATAAAGAGGGAGTTAAACTAAAACACGTAGTATGAAGAGCATTATGACACCGCAGGCGGCTCCGAGCACTAAGGTGCTCACCAAATAAGTTTAACAAGCGCCGATGACTACTACTCAGTAATCAACTTTTCCCGTGAATTCTGTAGACATCAAACAGCACACCAGTTTTCCAGGCGTCTGTCACCATATTCGAGCAACGTGGTTTTGGACACGCAAATGTCGATAGAATCGAGGATCACACACACCCACTCAAGATGATGTTCAACTGATAGCGTCCATGTCCCACATAACTAAGGGCACTTGTCCTTGTATGGCCATTCTGCAGGTATCGTTGTTAAAAGACTGAGACTACCTCACTCGCATCGCCAGTTAAGTTACGCGGTAGAGCGCGCGCGTGCCTCCTAGTGGGAGGCGAAGGAAGCCATTGCTTAGCAGCACAAGCAAAGAGATGATATCATGCTTGTGATTTCATATCGACGCGCGCAAGGTCAATCACAGAATACAAATTTAAATGCTCGGATGTCACTTCCAAAGGTATTTAGCAGAAGCGTGGTCTTCTAAACAAAAGTAAAACTTCGGTTGTAAACAGTTCACATAAGGATGGAGTAGTAGTAATTTTTTAAATCGGGTACTGACGATTAGAGATTCTTAATCGCACTGGAGAGAAAAGAAATTTATTAAACTGCTTCACAAAAAAGAAAATATCTGTTTACGGGTTACGTAATTAGACTTGGAGGTAAGCGTTGGGGGTAAAAATTGCACAGGAAAACAGAGTTTGTATACATTAAGAAGGATCAAATAAATGTGGGTGGCAGTAGTCACGCAGAGATAAAAGGCTTACACATTAGAGACAAGCGTGAAGAGCTATATCAAACCAGTCCTCGGGCTGAAGATTACAGCAACAATTACTTTATTATGATAGGGTATCTAGAGGGAGTGACTGATCATCTGAATACTATGAGTGATTAAACGTGATTGCTCGTCGTACAAGGAAAAAGAGAAGAAAGTTTACATATCAAGCTCCCACTGATGTCGTGGTAATTTGTGACCTAGGAAAAAAGGTGAAAAAGAAATTGGCTGTAGACATATTGAAGATACCATGCTAAAATTAGCCTGTGATGGTTTAGAGAAGCGGAGGGAAACCATCCACCTCTGCATATGGATTCGTTAACATTAAAATTTACGCTACCGTACTCCGAGTCGTAGAAAGTTTTACAAATGCACACGAAAAGGTGGAAATTTATCGTGACAGAGGATGAAAATTAAATGTGTGTGTACATTTAATTATCGACTTGGTAAAGTACTCAGCAAAGATGCAGTATATATAGAACTGTTACATTACCATTAAGGGCATTATACTATGGTTTGATACCTGAAGATCTGAAGTAGTAGTAAATACACTTAGATGGTTTAAATGCCTCTGAGCACTATGGGACTTAATTTCTGAGGTCATTAGTCCCCTAGAACTTAGAACTGCTTAAGCCTAACTAATCTAAGGACATCACACACATCCATGCCCGAGGCAGGATTCGAACCTGCGACCGTAGCGGGTCACTTGAATTGTCCAGAATGTTCTTCAAACCAATCGAAAGCAGTTATGGTGCACCTTTGTTTGTGAACATGAATTCCATGAGTGGCTGCTAATGATTTCCAGAAAACCAAACATAAACGTTTCCAGTCAATGACCTGTTCAGTTAGACACGTAAATACAGCCCACGCCACTATGGAACCACCAGCAGCTTGCACAGTGCCATGTTGACAACTTAGGTTCATGATTCTTGGGGTCAGCACCACACTCGAATCCTTACCTACTGAAATCGAGACTCCTCTTACGAGGCCACGCTTTTTCAGTCATCTAGGGTCCAACCAATATGGTCACGAGTCCAGCAGAGGCGCTGAAGGCGATGTCGTGCTGTTAGCAGAGGCAATCGGGTGGATCGTTTGCTACCACAGCCAATTAACGCTGAATTTCGCCTCACTGTCCCAAAGGTTACAGTCGTCGTACGTCCCACATCGATTTCAACGGTTATTTCAGGCAGTGTTGCTTGTCTGTTAGGACTGATACCTCTACGCAAACTTCGCTGCTCACGGACGTTAACTGAAGGCCATCGACAACTGAGTTGTCCATGGTAAGAGGTAATGTCTGAAATTTGGTATTCTCGGTGCACTCTAGACACTGTGGATATTGGAATATTGTACTTCCTTACGCTTTTCAAAGTGGAATGTCCTGTGCATGCAGATATTTATTCAGATCATATATTAGTAATAGCTGAGGTTCTAGTTAGAACCTGGAAAGGACAGAGGAGTGGGCACATTAACATTGAGAAACTGACAGACAAAAGAAGTTATGAAAAATTAGACAATGCATATTGTGAAATCGTGACGCAAGGACAGGAAACGGAATGCACAGAAGGAAGATGGCATCGTTTTAAAAATGGGATCAGAAAGGCAGCTAAGGAAATGCTTGGAGTCAAGAAGAAGAAAAAAGTAAAGAAAGAATGGGTAACAGCAGATATGATAGCCAAGATGGATGACGGCAGGAAATGGAAAACTGTAAACACAGTAGAAGAGAAGCGCAACTACAGGATAGATAATGAATTTAGAAGGGAGACAGAAAAAGCAAAAGAAAAATGACTGACAGAAAAATGTGACAAGATAGAGAAATTAGAGAAAGAATTAAAATATGATTTTATGTACAAAGAAGCAATGGATTTGGCATTCAGGGAAAAGAGAAGCAACAATGGACCAAAGGAAGTAGAGACAGTAGACGGTAAAATGGTAAGTGAATCCCAAGAAAGCATGAGAAGATGGGAAGAATATGTAGAATGGTTATACGCTGCAGACAGCCGAGCTAGTGAAAAAGACATTGGGATAGAAGAAGATAAAGTTGCGGATGATGACAAACGAAATGCAATACTAACTACTGAGATTGAAGCATCTATGAAGGAGATGAAAAATGGAAAGACAATGGGAATTGATGAGATTCCTGCGGAATTGTTAAAGTCATTGGAGAAGTAAGGGAAAAGGGAGTTGATTGAATTGTGTAATCAATTATACAGGACAAGAAAATGGGCAAAGGATTTTACAGAAAGTATCTTACTACCAATAGAAAAGAGGAAGAACAGTCGAATGTGTGAGGAACATAGAACAGTGAGCCTGATATCGCATGCAGTCAAAGTCCTGCTGAGGACGCTCAACAGAAGGCTATATGAAAAACTGAATTGCGTAATAGGGGATGAACAATTTGGTTTCAGGCGAGGAGCGGGAACTTGAGATGCCAATGGGCTACTGAGAGTGTCAGGGGAGGCGTACATGGAGAAGAAAAGGAAGGTGTATGTTGTGTTCATTGATCTTGAGAAGGCTTTTGACTATGTCAGATAGGACAAATTGATGGAAATCCCAAGGAAGCATGGAGTTGACTGGAGGGATAGACGGATAATTAGGAATTTGTACTTGAACCAGAGAGCCAGAGTAAGAAAGGAGGTGCGATGAGTGAAGAAATTGAGCTAGGAAGAGGTTTTAGAGAAGGTTGTTGTTTATCACCAACACTGTTTAATAATTATCTGGAGGAACTTATTAATGAAGGTTTTGATGGGAGGAGAGGAGTTTGCATAGGGGGTCAGAGAGTGGAGTGTATAAGATTTGCAGACGACATGGCTGTGATGGCAGAGTGCAAGAGAGATGGAACAAATGCCAGATGATCTAAACACAAAATTAGAAGAAAATTGAATGAAGATTAACAAGAAGAAATCGCAAAGCAAGGAAATTGGAGAGAAGGGGAGAAATACCATATGAAAATAGGGAGAGAGGAAATAGAGCAAATGAGTAACTTCAGATACTTGTGATACGTAATAATATATTATATGTATTGCTCAACAGAAATTAGGAAAAGAATTTCAATGACAAATTCAAGGATTCAAGAGGAAACAGAAATTACTTTGCAGACCATTCAACAAAGATCTGAGGAAAAGACTTGCCAAATGTTACATGTGGAGTGTTGCACTGTATGGTGCAGAGACCTGGACATTGAGGAAGGAAGATGAAAGAAGACTGGATGCAATAGAGATGTGGATATGGAGAAGAATGGAAAAAGTGAAATTGGAAAACCGAGTAAGGAATGAAGAAGTATTAAATAGAGTTGAAGAAGAAAGAAACAAGCTGAAAGTCATTAGAAAGAGAAAACGGAAATGGATTGGAGATTGTTTGAGGAGGGACTGTTTGATGAAGGAAGGAATAAAAGGAATGGTGGAGGGAAAAAGGGGAAGAGGAAAAAGAAGATATCAAATGCTGAACAATATTAAAGGAGCCAAATATTCAGAAACGAAAAGATTGGCTATGGACAGACAAAAGTGGAAGAGACCCATGACAAGACCTGACGTAAGGCAGAATACCGTACTACTACTACATGCATATAGCTCCAACTAGCATTCCTCGTTTTGTTAATTCCCGTCGTACGGCCATTATCACATCGGAAACCTTGCACATGAATTACCTCAGTATAAATAACAACTCCGCCAAAGCCCTATCCTTTTATAACACATGCATGCGATACTACCGCAATCTGTGTATCTGCAAATCGCTAGGCAATGACTTTTGTCATCTCTGTGTAAATAATTATATATCGGAAGCTCTCGACGTTTTAAGTATGAGATCAAACCTAATGTTGTAAAATGTGGCAACGTTTGCATGTTGAGGTGAGAGGCCGGGGGCCTGTGACCCCGTGTGCTCTACCTAAGCAGTTCGACTGGAAGAGGGTTCATGTTACATACAGCCGCGGCGCACCCCCTGGGCCGGTAAGCAGGAGCGTGCAGTGTAACGGATCCGCGGCTGGCCCGATAACCCGCTGGGCACGGCCGCCGCTGACGCCAGCAAAGCGTCCCATTGTGCTGGGCACGCGCCACCACCGCGACTCGGTTAATTGGAAACATCGATCGGCGACCGCCCACCGCAGTCATACGCGGACTCTGCCGGCGGGGGGCGCCGGCCGGTTGTTGTCTTTAGCGGCTGCCGCGAAAGTGCAGAGTCAAACGCACAGCGCGGGCCGCCACTCCCTGGCGACTCAGGCGAGACAATAACTGCCGCCTCCCCCCCCCCCCCCCCCCGCACACACACACACACACGCAGGGCTCGTGGGTATCTCCAAGAATGAGAGTGGCTGTTCCGGTTTCAATGACAGGAATGGTTTTCCGATGGACAGAGACTGCTCCGGAGTTACAACACTTGAAATTTCCACTCATGTCACAACACGCGTAATGCGGAGAGCGAGAACGGCGGTCACGTTTTTTGACACTCCATCATGTAACTTGAAGATGAACAAAGGGACTCGAGATTACTGAAGGTTCGGACACAGATGATTTGACTTCACTGTTATCTTTGTAACAATGAAAATAGAGCAGAATTTTATATGTCTTATTACTTCAGCTATGTCACCGCAGCATGAATAGCAATCTCAGGCTTTCCCCGAATTAAACAACCGCCTATTAGGATTGCTATTCAGTAATAATTTCAGCTATACCAGTTAGATCGCAACGAAATTCCAGTGTGATGCAAAGACACTTGAAGCAGAGAAGTTTTTGTATGACTATCCTTCTGACTGAAGGTTTGAGAGAACATCAGAAGGACTGCTGAAGGTGTTCCATAGTATTACATGATGTAAAGAAATTGAGAGGTGGGCACAGCTTCTTGATCTTCTTCTTGGTCTTCTGATTATTCATCAGGCGATTTTTTTCTTCTTGCTTACTGTCATTCGGCCAACTTAACAGTGTAGTGTCAATTATGATGATACGAATGTACGGACACGACAACAACCAGTCCCTAATCGGAGAAAATCTGTAATCTACCCTGGAGTCGAACCTGGGCCCCTTCGCTTAGCAATATGCCATGGAGCCCACTCAGCTACGAAGGCAGACGCTTTAATGACGTTGACAGTGGGACTGTTCTAGAGTATGCGCGTCCGCTGGCGCACCGTCACGATTGCGTCAGCCGGCCGCAGCTGCGCGAGGTCAACAAGGTCAAGCGATAAGTGTGATTATATAACAAAACTGTTGCATCCTTGAGCCCCCGGTTCTAGATGTACCCATGTCCGGTTAATGGCTGACGCTACAGATCAGTTTGCATGGAAATAAATTTATTTATGAAAATAGAAAGTACAGTCTCCAACAAACTTTACATATTCACATACTCCTTTACCTTTAACCCAAATGAATACAGACTCATTAACAGATATTTTTCTCTTACTACGAGTATACAAAGACAATGCTGAAGTAGACATATAAGCTGATTTACCAGAGTCTTCATTTGCAAGTTCTGCCATATGGTAGGTACGATAGGCAATAATGTCTCCATCAACAAAAATTTCAAGTCCTGGAACAGTAGGTACTCCTGTACCTCCACTTACAATGGCTACAGTGAGCCAACCATTACCATGTGAAAATGTATCATTAATATCAATACTAAAATTAAGTCTGCAACCACAGAAAACGCAAGGTCCGTAGACAAGCGCAGTAGCAGCAACACTCTTAACTGGTATGCGGTTCTTCTTGTCTCCAGCTGTTGTGGCGAACTCGATGTTCTCGATGGTTTTATAAACTGTCTGTTTAGAACGGCGACGAATTCTCCCGTAAGCCATCGTGGCGGCGTTCAGTGCAGTTGCCTGTGCAGCAGCAGCAGCGCGAATGAGCCTCTGCACGGCTCTCGCTCGCTTATATAGTTCATGCAGTAGCTTGGACTTAGAAAATTTTCACAGTGCCAGCGGATCGTTATCCCGGACGCGCAGGAGAATTCGTCGCCGTTCTAAACAGACAGTTTTTATAACCATCGAGAACATCGAGTTCGCCACAACAGCTGGAGACAAGAAGAACCGCATACCAGTTAAGAGTGTTGCTGCTACTGCACTTGTCGACGGACCTTGTGTTTTCTGTGGTTGCAGACAATTTTAGTATTGATATTAATGATACATTTTCACATGGTAATGGTTGGCTCACTGGACACATTTCTGTTCTATGAACCACAGTGTGCGCACTTTGTAGTCCTGCCCACTGATTTATTTTACCTTAAACGGTGTCAAGTACTTTGGCTCGCCTCTGTTCAGTTATTCACCTTTAATTGTGCAACTGGAGGGGGACTGAATTAGTTTAATGGGTATCACGATATCACAGTAATTGTATGAGCTGATTTCACTTCATCTTCTTAACCTTCTGTAATCTAACGTGATACTGGGTGTATCAGTTTGACTTATGGCGAGCTTTGGAAATGAAAACTGACGTGAATGTGAGGCAGGCGAGATTTCCCAAGGTATGGCAAAACGAGCCGCAGGTAGCTGTCGGCATACCAGCCTTCGTAGAAACGCAAGGAGAAGAAGTGCAGTTGTAGCTTCCTCGCCATGTTTGGGGGTGAAAGTCACTTTGCTAAAAGATGAGTTAGCAGAGAGGTCGTTGCCTTGTTTATAGCTCGGCAGCCGAGATAAGAAAGGCTTCGTTCCAGGAGATGTAACTCGGTCAGTAGGTGGTAGGGGCTAGGAAATTGTTACAAGAAATACATGATCAGAAGAAACATCTACTGTCTTTTACAAAACACATGACAAAACAGCTCTTACCTACATCACGTTCAGAATTCGCAACAAAGTCAGCGCCTAGACTCCCAGACAGTTTTTTAACATTTTCAGAGAGCCTGTAACGCAGGGCAAGAAGGCGGCCTAAAGAACACTGATTGTTGTGTTAAAAATGAGTCAAGATGACATAACACTTAGCGAGAACAGTTTTTTCTTTTTTTTTAGAGAGAAAAAGAAGGCTTGTAATTTCATTCATTAGCTTGTTGATGTTGCCCCGTTTCCTGGTGTGAAATTTTGTCAAAGAAACAATTATGCCCGTGGCAGCCTGTATCAGCTGTCGAGGGCATTGGCAGGAAGAAAGGAGCAAGCTTCTTTTTGGAGACTTAGAAAATATAAGATGCAGCCAAGTCGCAGACAGGAGACGGTGGCAAGAGTTGTGTCTGTGCTCTCAAGAGGTGCAGTCCTCTGGGTCAAAAGTTTGAATTCTCAGCCGCAGTGCTGTAGTGCTGAACTTCAGATTATGGAGCCAAGGTGTCTCCACTCTGCTCACATTACACTGAAGATTATGGTGAGCGTCGCTTACAGCTCTGGCAATTAGGACAAGCGAGAGTATTGTACTTCTAACTCAAGTTAGGTATGACTATCTTCTATTCGACAGTGCTTCCTTAGATCTTTGGGATTCTTAGGTTCTTGTTGTAGACAAAACAGTCACGGTGATCATCATAGTCCGCCTACAGATCAGTTCATAAAGTCAGAGGCGAGATTCTTAAGCAACTCTACTTCATTTAGTAACTTCGTCAGGTCGGAGTTTTGTTCGCATTTCTCTTCGGAAAGTACACTACTGGTCATTAAAATTGCTACACCACGAAGATATCGTGCTACAGACGAGAAATTTAACCAGCAGCAAGATGATGCTGTCACATGCCAATGATTAGCTTTTTAGATCATTCACACAAGGTTGGCGTGCGAGGCGACACCTACCGCGTGCTGACATGAGGAACATTTCCAACCGATTTGTCACACACAACAGCAGTTGACCGGCGTTGCTTGGTGAAACGTTGTTGTGATGCCTCGTGTAAGGAGGAGAAATGCGTACCATCACGGTTCCGATTTTGATAAAGGTAGGATTGTAGCCTATCGCAGTTGCGGCTTATCGTATTGCGGCATTGCTGCTCGCGTTGGTCAAGATCCAATGACTGTTAGCAGAATATGGAATCGGTGGGTTCAGGAGGGTAATACGGAACGCCGTGCTGGATCCCAACGGCCACGTATCACTAGCAGTCGAGATGACAGGAATCTTATCCGCATGGCTGTAACGGATCGTGCACCCACGTCTCGATCCCTGAGTCAACAGATGGGGACGTTTGCAAAACAAAAACCATCTGCACGAACAGTTCGACGACGTTTGCAGCAGCATTGACTCTCACCTCGGAGACCGTGGCTGCGGTTACCCTTGACGCTGCATCACAGACAAGAGTGCCTGCGATGGTGCAATCAACGACGAACCTGGGCGCACGAGTGGCAAAACGTCATTTTTTCGGATGAATCCAGGTTCTGTTTACAGCATCATGATGGTCGCATCCGTGTTTGGCGACATCGCGGTGAACGCACATTGGAAGCGTGTATTCGTCGTCGCTACACTCGCGTATCACCTGGTGTGATGGTATGGGGTGCCATTGGTTACACGTCTCGGTCACTTCTTGTTCGCATTGACGGCACTTTGAACAGTGGACGTTACATTTCAGATGTGTTACGACCTGTGGCTCTACCCTTCATTCGATCCCTGCGAAACCCTACATTTCAGCAGGATAATGCACGACCGCATATTGCAGGTCCTGTACGGGCCTTTCTGGATACAGAAAATGTTCGACTGCTGTACTGGCCAGCACATTCTCCAGATCTCTCACCAATTGAAAAAGTCTGGTCAATGGTGGCCGAGCAAGAAGTTGCATGGGCAGCTGTACCTGTACGCGCTATCCAAGCTCTGACGCGTATCAAGGCCGTTATTACGGCCATAGGTGGTTGTTCTGGGTACTGATTTATCACGATCTATGCACCCAAATTGTGTGAAAATGTAATCATATGTCAGTTCTAGTATAATATTTTTCTCCAATGAATACCCTTTTATCATCTACAATTCTTCTTGGTGTAGCAATTTTAATGGTCAGTGGTGTACATTATTGTAAAGCTCGGAATCACATAATTGTTTTTCAGTAATTTAAAACTCCAATTTCATTTTGCAATGAAGTACAGGGTATACTTAAGTCTTCAGATTTTTATTTGTTTCGATAAACTCAAAATTTTAGTATACTTTTTGGTTTAATACAAAAGACATTCGATCCCTTTCCGTGATAAGTATTACGTGAGTTCCCTACCTACAGCTAATGTCAGAGTTAGTAAATCAATTACAGACATTAAATTCAGCACTTAATCTCATGATTAATTTAGATTCAGGAAATTTCACATTCACATAACAGGGTTTTTGCAATTTAATCAATACATTTTTCTTCCCTTTGCTTCTTCTACCGTCAATCTTCCCCTTTTTCTCTAGTAGCATACGTTTGAGGTTCCACAAGTTTGGTGTTCCGTGCTCTAGATGTGCAGTTTCTCTCTTTTTTTTCTTTTAATCGATATTCATATTTTTTCGCTTTTTGTGTATTGTTTACAGTACTTCGATGACAGATAGTCTTGCTGTCCACGGTATTTTTAAGCTTTCTGTGATAAAACAATACTTAAAAGCCTCGATAATCCTTGCTATTCTCATATTAAAGCGTTACTGGCGTTACCTATGCGTAAGTTTATGTCCATGCTGATCTCTAGTCTTCAAAGAACAGGGACTTGTGATCGGCACATCGCTTTCACACCCATCAACATCAGCTCTCGACATAGATTCCGCGCATTCAGCTAAAAATACTTGTCAACTACTGACATGAAGCTCAGTCATTTCCATTCCATTCCTCACACCAAGGAAAAAAATCATGTAGTTTCAGGAATCGAACTCGGGTCTTCCATTCAGCAGTCGGATGAGTTCGACGCCACTACATAATGTCACTTGATGCTCAGCTTCATATGGAAGGGTAACTTCCGATGCATATGCCATCGGATTTACCTGACAATATGGTCCCTGTAAACCATGTACTGAATAAACAACAATTAAATACCCTTATGACCACACTACGTGCACTTTTCTTACTATCTTTCATTAACCTTATAAAAACGATTTTTATTTGCTACTCAAGAACATAAACTCTAAATTCCGTCCAAACAGGCCTCGAAAGGTCCAACCGTACTTATCGACCGCCGTGTCAACCTCAGTTGCTTGCCACAACTGGATGCTTAAATGAAGGGGTATGTGGTCAACAAATCTCCGCTCTTGGAAAATGACATACGGCCGGGAGAGCGGTGTGCTGACCACATGCCCCTCCATATCCATATCCAGTGACACCTATGGGCAGAGGATGACACGGCGGCCGGTGGGTACCGTTGGGCCTCCATGGCCTGTCCAGGAGGAGATTTTTTTAGGTCACCACACTCTCGACCGTTGTTAGTTTTCATGACCAAAGCCAATAGTTCTTAATCAAATAACTCCTAAATTGGCCTCACAGGAGCTTAGTGCACCCCGCTTGCCAGCCGCACCCGGAAACCCGAGATGGTCAACCATTCAAGTGCTAGGCAAGCCCGACAGTGCTTAACTTTGGTGATCTGACGTGAATCGTGCACTGCGGCAAGGCCGTCGGCACTTACAAACATGCTGTGTCGTTATTGCTTTCTGTTTGCAGATCATTAATAAAAAAGACGATTCAGTCAGATGAAACCTACAATAAAATAAATTTTTCCTGTGAGCTTTGATGAAGCTGGCTATCGCAGTCCAGAGATTGCTCGAACTTTTATTTTATTCTTCAAATTTTAAATGCCGCTTGCAACAACGCAGCCGTTTACCTGGCTTCACATGCTTTTGTGTGATACGAGACACTCGCATATACAACTCTTTGTGCCACTGTTTCAGCAACAAGTGGGGAGTGTCACACAACAACGGCAAGGTTAAAGGCCACGGCCAGCTTGTTACTGACCAGCAACCTTCTGTACAAGACAGCTATGCTATCCAGAAACCACAGAGTTCGGCAGCGAGAGAGACCTAACGATGAGGTTAGCTAATACAGCTTGTGTTTAGGCTACTGCTGTAAATATAATGTATCTATTCACCGTTAGAAACGACTCGTATCTGTCATCAGACGACGCTCGCTATTGTTAACACGATAAATGAAATCAGCGTGCTTTCCTGCATGACGGTAATAGCAGCCACTGCTGTTAGTACTGTTCATAATGCCTCGCTGGTCATTTATAAACATGATATTTGACAAAAACTGCTCCAGGTATTCTCAAGAACTTTGTGGATATGTGCTATCCGGTTATCAATAGAATGACAGAGTCGTTCGAGCAACTCTTGGACAAGTTTCCTCCTTCGGAGATTTCATCGAGAGAATCTTGTTGTTCCATAAAAGCTTTGAGTTTAACGTTCTACGTAACCCATGGCCACCGTAACTGATGGGGCAGCCCAAGACTGGAAACGAAAGACTGCCGACGACTAATTTCGTTTCTTTACGCCTTCATTGCTTCGGCTGGTTTGATGCTGTACACATATTTTCCTATCTTATGCTAATATTATCATCTATACCTAAGAATTTTACTTAACATCTTCTAGAGTGTTTTTTGCATGATCTGCTCTTGGCTGGCTCCCACTAATTTTCGTCTTAGCTCCTTCCATCACCAGGTTAGCTAAACCTCCACGCCGTAGCAGATATTCCACTAACCTGTCACTTCTTACGGTAAGCATCTTCCATTGAATTCTTACCTCATTTATCCTTTTAATATTTAACATTTTTCGATATCACTAGATTTGATATACACTCCTGGAAATTGAAATAAG
Source organism: Schistocerca cancellata (assembly GCF_023864275.1). Lineage (NCBI taxonomy): Eukaryota > Metazoa > Arthropoda > Insecta > Orthoptera > Acrididae > Schistocerca > Schistocerca cancellata. The sequence goes on along the minus strand of NC_064626.1, from coordinate 981,512,369 downwards.
AACACCGTGAATTCATTGTCCCAGGAAGGGGAAACTTTATTGACACATTCCTGGGGTCTGATACATCACATGATCACACTGACAGAACCACAGGCACATAGACACAGGCAACAGAGCATGCACAATGTCGGCACTAGTACAGTGTATATCCACCTTTCGCAACAATGCAGGCTGCTATTCTCCCATGGAGACGATCGTAGAGATGCTGGATGTAGTCCTGTGGAACGGCTTGCCATGCCATTTCCACCTGGCGCCTCAGTTGGACCAGCGTTCGTGCTGGACGTGCAGACCGCGTGAGACGGCGCTTCATCCAGTCCCAAACATGCTCAATGGGGGACAGATCCGGAGATCTTGCTGGCCAGGGTAGTTGACTTACACCTTCTAGAGCACGTTGGGTGGTACGGGATACATGCGGACGTGCATTGTCCTGTTGGAACAGCAAGTTCGCTTGCCGGTCTAGGAATGGTAGAACGATGGGTTCGATGACGGTTTGGATGTACCGTGCACTATTCAGTGTCCCCTCGACGATCACCAGTGGTGTACGGCCAGTGTAGGAGATCGCTCCCCACACCATGATGCCATGTGTTGGCCCTGTGTGCCTCGGTCGTATGCAGTCCTGATTGTGGCGCTCACCTGCACGGCGCCAAACACGCATACGACCATCATTGGCACCAAGGCAGAAGCGACTCTCATCGCTGAAGACGACACGTCTCCATTCGTCCCTTCATTCACGCCTGTCGCGACACCACTGGAGGCGGGCTGCACGATGTTGGGGCGTGAGCGGAAGACGGCCTAACGGTGTGCGGGACCGTAGCCCAGCTTCATGGAGACGGTTGCGAATGGTCCTCGCCGATACCCCAGGAGCAACAGTGTCCCTAATTTGCTGGGAAGTGGCGGTGCGGTCCCCTACGGCACTGCGTAGGATCCTACGGTCTTGGCGTGCATCCGTGCGTCGCTGCGGTCCGGTCCCAGGTCGACGGGCACGTGCACCTTCCGCCGACCACTGGCGACAACATCGATGTACTGTGGAGACCTCACGCCCCACGTGTTGAGCAATTCGGCGGTACGTCCACCCGGCCTCCCGCATGCCCACTATACGCCCTCGCTCAAAGTCCGTCAACTGCACATACGGTTCACGTCCACGCTGTCGCGGCATGCTACCAGTGTTAAAGACTGCGATGGAGCTCCGTATGCCACGGAAAACTGGCTGACACTGACGGCGGCGGTGCACAAATGCTGCGCAGCTAGCGCCATTCGACGGCCAACACCGCGGTTCCTGGTGTGTCCGCTGTGCCGTGCGTGTGATCATTGCTTGTACAGCCCTCTCGCAGTGTCCGGAGCAAGTATGGTGGGTCTGACACACCGGTGTCAATGTGTTCTTTTTTCCATTTCCAGGAGTGTATTTGCAGGTTCTTCTTCGGAATTCCTATGGTCTAGGTTTTAGTTCTGTGTAATGGAGCTGTCCAAGTGCACACTTTCAGGAACTTCTTTCTTAGTGCCACATGAACATCTAACATCAGTAGTGATACTTTTTTTGGGTCAGCTATCTCCGCCTCTATCAGTCTACTTCTGCTATCACCCTCGTTTCGCCCTTCTTATTTTTCTACAGCGTTGAAATCCTTCACTATGTACACTGCTACGTTGTTGCCAATTTTGATGTGAACGTATCGTCGTTCGTGTTTCTAAGACTCATCATTTTCGGCTTCGCTTTTGTCGTTTAGTCGTATTCCGAGCTACAAATTTTGTCCAACTCATATATCCGGCTACAAGGCCTACGTCGTATGTGGATATTACCAATGGCACCTGTTCTCGAAATTTTACTCTTCTTCCTGCGGATCCTTTACTACTTCTCCGGTATACTAGTCGACCAGTAATGGCAATAGGCTGGCCTCTGTTCTTACCGTAAACGTTTCATATGTGGATTACAGCCTTAAGTATCCCCACTTTTGTTTTGAAATGTCGTTTGGCATTTGTCTCTCACTGTCGTTCAGCATCAGTTTTCTAAAAATTGTGGACAGCTTTGTCCTTGTAACATTAAGACTTTCTCTATGTCCGAAACTGCTAGGACGCCTCCTGATTTTTGTTCAGTCTGCCTTCCATTGCTAAGTGGAATAACAGAATTGATTTTGTGCTAATTTTTTTCTTCATGAACCAAACTGTTCCTCGTCCAAAACAATTTCAGTTTTTCTTTCTATTCTTCGGTGTATATTCTGATCAGTTGTTTACAAGCATAATCTATCACAGTAATCATCCGATAATTTACCCTTGATCTACACATGCATTTTTCAGTACTCTAATGTTAAGAAGTTCAGGAAATATAATCGTAGGCTATCTGTGTCATAGATTTTTGTCATCAACTCAAATAACCTCCTAATTCCTGCACACCCCGCAGGTTTCAGTAACTCTGAAAGCATGTCATCGACTTAAGGTTACTTAGAGCTCAGAACATTCAGTCCTGTGTTAAATACTGCCTGGATCACTGGAGTACTTGTTTCTTTCATATCAACTTCCTTTCCTACTTACGTCACACTTCGAGTCTATTCATCTCCATCGTACATGCCTTCGATGTATGCTTTCCGTATGTCAGCTTCTGCTTTTAACAGCAGTTTTCTACCTACTAGATACAGTTAATCATATTACATTTTATTCTCCGAAGTTACATTCCATCTGCCTGTACACGGTGTCGTCAATTCTACAAACGTATAATGATATACGGAAATGACTAAAGTTGTCAACTACCTGAGGGGATTATCAATAGGAAAATCTGGATGCATAACGTCAGTCATAGTGCCAATCTGTATTCGTATTTCTTGTGGGATGCAGTGACAGCATGCTGGCCCATTGATTGCAACTTGCCGAACCACTTCTGCTGTCAGAATATCGATGTTTACTATCGGTGGCAACAAGCGACCTTTTTTTCACACCAACAGTTTCGTTTGAGGGTATTACGGGAACAAGCCCATAGGATCTGGAGATATCCTATTTTAGTAAGAAGAACGGGTCCAATACACGTACTTAGGATACTTCAAAATTATGCCTGCACAGGAATCAGGACAAAGAGTTAAATGTGCCAACTTCTGATGCAGGTAAAAGAACGCGATGATTACCCAGTAACATTAGGAAGAGTTTCGACCAACTAGTCGGCTCGGTCTTTATTTGACTGATCGTGGTTCGTACGGTCATAACCTGTATAAAAGCAAATGAGGGGTAAACATAGTGGTGCTTGTGGCAGTTTGGGTACTCAGAACCATACTTTGGTCGAGATTGTATTCTAGGAAGATGCGGCAGGTCACATCGGGCATGTACTGATGGTACTGTATCCTAAAGCAATATTTAGGAACACCCGTGCATAGTGGATCTTTGATTATACTGCGGTCACAGTATTCACAAAAGCCAGTGAGGGAATTACAAAACATTCAGGTTTGCGGCAATATATATTACCTTCCCAGCTTTGTTTTATGCAGCTGAGCTCTATGAGACCGTCCATTGCGATGTCAGGAAGGTGGATTTTTCTGAAAGTACAGTAAAGCGTAGAGTCGATTGCTATAATGTGAACGCTGTTGACATATTTATACCCCGGGATTCGAGCATATAATGATTGTGAACGAGGGTGGCTCGATGGCCCTCTATTTACGGCAGACAGATTGAATAAATTAAATAATATCGTTGGTCAAGAAAACTATGAACTTAATGGGGTAATATTTTACTGTCGGCTTAATTTTGGATTACAGAATATCGTGTCGAATCAAATTTATTTGTGATATGGCATTCTTGCAATCATTCAATCTTTCAAATAATTCTCCACTTTAAATTATTAACACAGTTGTCATTCGGTGATTAAGAAAAAGAACTGCATTTCAGGATCATGACATACTCTGTGGATTGCATGCAAATTTTTTGGTAGCATAAAGCTACTGTTTGGAATTTAGAGTCTTCATCATAATTTTAATATACTCAACAGTCTATCAATATCCGTGCTTCTTCTCCTCACCACCACCTCATTAGCATTACTCATAATAGCTAAACAAATACAAGACACCCATAACCATCATTGCAAGATGGAATGGCTAAAGACAATGCATGATCACATAAGGGTTGCCGCAAATGAAGTTTCTATCTACTATCGTTTTCGGCCCGTAGTCTCTCCGTAACCAGCAAGAATAATATATCATACCAATGAGACAATGTTCTCCATATGTCGAAAATGAAATTCTCAAATGAAGGTGGACCAAGTCTAAGAGTGATACATCGATTTAGCGTGTGCCCTAGCGCTTGGAGCCCAGGTAAAATAATTTGAATGGGAGTTTATGATGACATGGAGAAGTTTTACTAGATGAAAAATTACTTTATCGTCACCTCTGGTCCCTTCTAAATATCAACTAATTAAATATGAGGTAGGAACGGACAGTGTAACTATTCAGTAGATATTATTTTCATTTTATTGTGTAATAGCGTGTAATACCATATAATCGTATGTCCACATGTAACCAGTGAATGTATTTTTATCTATGAGAAGAGTACATATCATAAATTAACTACATGATATATTTCTCTTCAGCGCATTTTAGTAGAGACTACCTTTTCTTGGAAAATGCACAGATCTCGCTGGAAGAATGAATATTCCGAGAAATAGAAGTAACGACAGAATGGAAGCTTATTCCGAGAGCCATATTGAGTATTAAAACAATATTTCCATGGAATAACACTGAGTTTCGTGCAAAAATGTTGACGTTAAGGATAAGGAGAACACTGTATTTGATTTCATCTCCCTATAAACACACTTCTGTAGGTCCTGTTACCGTAATATCGTTTCATGTATTCAATAGTAATGCTTACGTACATTATTTAACCTACTAATTACAATATTTGTCTTTAATTACTTAAATATATTTTTCTGTGCGTTTTACTTGAATATGTGATTAGCAGGTTTTTTCATATTACGCGACTGTTTCTTAACATCGGTGCTTTTTTCACGGGTACTACCTTTAGGCAGCTTTGTGACATCATAGAACTACATAAAAACTAAATGATCTACCAGATGGTGCCTTATGATATTTTCTATCTCATCAGATCTAATTTCTTCCTATATTTTCGAATTCATGCATACATGAAAATATTACTTCTCTTTCGCTATTCCGTCACTATTTAAAATTTTACTTCACACATTAAAATATTAGTTGAAACACAAGTTGTAATTTCCTTACTTACCACTTCCTTCTCATAGAACGAGTTTTCGAAACTAGGCAACATATACAGTGTCTCCACCCACTACTTAGTACGCCTCAGAATTAGTCGCTCATAAATTACTTCCTTATAAATGTTCTGTGTATCACTGACTTATAACATCTCCTGTATAACATCACATAGATATCGAACAGCCACAACCAACAGAGTTCCTGTAAAAGCGTGAAAAGAATTATCGAACTCACATCCCATGAACTCAGCTTTTCATATGTAGTTTCGTCACGTATGCGTCCGTTCAAAAAAGAAAAGTGTACTGTGCATCACAAACATATTTTATCGGGCACTCATTTGCATATGTCAACAACAGCGTAGATATCAACGCCGCATTAATCGTGGGCGCCGTTCGCCATAAAAATGCAAAGCGAAATCCAATGTTGTTAAAAATATGTAACATCCAGATTGCAAATGTGGTACCAAACGCACAACTTTTCCCACCCTTCTGCATATTCCGTAAATTATTTACAAACGTTTCCATGGACAAGGGACAAAAGAAGGAGAGGAATATTTTAGCATACTAAATGTTTCCGGAAATAGTGCTGCGTATCGTGGGGAACTTTGAGAACCCCAAAAAACATTATCGATATTAACTATTTTCCAAATAAGAAATAAAAAATACACGTTAGTCATTTAAAAACATACAGCTCGTGAAAATCCAGGGAATAACCCAGTTCACGTTTAAAACATAATTATTGCAGTGAGACATTTTAAGCAATCTGTTCATTTCATAGTTGCTGACGTACAAGATAATATAATAATATGAGTTATTTATTCAGGGTACTTCTATTCCGTCTCAATTTTTGTTCCTAATTTTAATATATACGCTACTATCATAATCGTCAACTATTTTACAATGACTGTCGTACCATGAGGACAATAGGCGATTCGTGAAATGAAAAAAAAGCGGCTTACAACAGAACACAGTTCGTGAAGACGTCTTTTGAGGAAGACGGTTAAGTTGATGTTGATGTTGGGTCTGTGGGGCGCTGAACTGCGCGGACATCAGCGTCCGTACAAATTCCCAATCTGTACACAGTCCAATCTAGCCACTTTCGAGAATGATGATGGGCTGAGGAGGACAACACAAACACCCAGTTCCCGGGCAGAGAAAATCCCTAACCTGGCCGGGAATCGAACGCGGGACCCCCTGATCCACGCTTAAGTTGGATGAAATGGAACCTGTGATGCGTGTTCTGTTGTCTTTCACAGCTGAAAATGCAGGAGAGCACCGCTCAACGATGTAGATATGAGCGTGGGTTTGTCGTCATCTGAAATAAATACAGTTCAGATCAAATGGAGTCCTATGCCAGATTTGCACACCAACCATGCAGACAGCTGCTACCGGTCTTCTAGATCGCATCCTGTCATAGGCATGGTTGAGGGTCCTGAATGGACCATTATTGAGTTACTGAATGTATCCACCAGAATATCATACACAGACACAGACACACACACACACACACACACAAACACACACACACACACACACACACACACAAGGAGAGAGAGAGAGAGAGAGAGAGAGGGAGAGAGAGAATAGCAGACACACAGTTGTATTCCAGATGCTATCTTTCTTAGTAATCAAAAATTGGAAGACGGGGACGGTATAATGGTAAATTTCTTGAATCATAGACGTATTAGTTGATGTTAATCTAAACTTCGCTACAAAAATAGAAATTAGAGTCAGCTGACCATAATTTGTAGTATTTTTGACGGTAATTACAAGTCCACGTAAGCCAGAGAAAGGGATTATAGGTTATCAAGTTAGTTGGCTTATAAATAAAATGTATATATGCTGACATGTAGAAGCCTATAATAGAAGAATCTGGAGGTACCTTAATATTACCCCCAAACCTTCTGGGTAACCTATCCCACGTGCAATAGTCACATTACATGACGAATGTACACTTTGCATACAGCACTTAACGGGTATCTCATACGGCGATCATTTAGTATTTAATCTCTACTGCATTATTTTGAAGCCTGGTTATTGCATACCCTTAGTGGTTGCCCATCTTACAGATTCTGTCTCATATCATAGCCAAAATAATAATCATTGTCCTCTGACTCAGCCAATCTACTTGATTTTCGTTGTCGCTGTTTTTCTTAAATGCTTCCGTTTCCGTTAGTACTCAACACACAGTGTGGATTACAGACATCCTCCACACGCTATATGCCGTATTGACTTACGCACGACTACGACCCGTTCATACCTTTAATTTATTGTAGTTGTTTCCATTATTTTCTCAATTCATTCTATAGTAGATACCTAACACCCAGTAAGGCTAGCACCTGTCTCTGGATTACATGAATTCTGAAGAAAGTTCAGCACCCGTGGTCTTTGGGCACGTGACCCCCCCCCCACCTTTCTTCCATGGGGATACTTCGTGGGAAACATCTTGGTATGGCCGGTTTAGCTTCCGCGCTCCTACCAGCGTGGTTTTCTTCTTTTTACGTCATTTGTAAGTTAGGGAGCCGGCCAGGGTGGCCGAGCGGTTCTAGGCACTACAGCCTGGAAACGTGCTACCGCTACGGTCACAGGTACTAATCTTGCCTCAGGCATAGATGTGTGTGATGTCCTTAGGTTAGTTAGGTTTAAGTAGTTCTAATTCTAGGGGACTGATGACCTCAGAAGGTAAGTCCCTTGAACCATTTTGTAAGTTACGGATATCGGTTTTTTAAGTTTTTGATTATTGTTTTCGCACTGTCAGTAAGCACACAGTATGTAATTACTACGGATTTATGTGGGCATAGGATCATGGTAATTTTATATGTGCGACTAGGTGGCATTCCTAATTGTTACATGAAAATTCAAGCTTTCTTTCCGGTGCACCGCTGTCATTGCTGGTAACCCCCGTATGTGAACATTTAGCATGTACTAAACACACCATACAGTGGCGAGATAGATAACTCCGTAACAGGTGTCGCCTAAATGTCAACATTGCGCCGGCAGCGTGCTGATGTGCGGGTAGCTTGCGAAAAGTTCGCCACCAGCTCCTAAGGAAGATACGAGCAATTTAGCTGTGTGTGTGTGTGTGTGTGTGTGTGTGTGTGTGTGTGTGTGTGATTTTTATAAATATTGTGCATTTTACCACCTGTAAGTATTTTATCGGCTGGACTTTTATCATGGCATGAATACGTGGGAGTACCTTTTATGCTTTGACTTCGTGTACTGTCACATAGCAATTTTATAGCAAGTTTTGATGGTACGTGGAATATTGTATATTTTTATATATCCGTCATATGATTTGCAGTCTCCCTCCACCTCCCCCTCCTCTCATTATATTTTGTTTCGCCTTAGATCAGATTGGTCATCTTGGAGCGATAACAATGCATAGACTGCGATCGCTGCATATGAAGTGTGTTCATTTTCAGAAAGAAAGAAAACTAACTTCACACAGAAAAAACCCTGAGTACGTCCTTTTCTGTGTACAATCCGTTCTATTATCTATAATATGCAATTAAGGAGTTCAGCATGTAATTCATTGCAACAAAGAAAACACACCATAAACAAAATGCCCTTATTAACTATCGTAGCAAATATGCTTTCGACAATTTCGTAAAGCTGTTAGGAGATGTCAGCGCAAGTTTCCTGGAATAGATCGAAATCCTGATGTTACCCCCCCCTCCTCCCCCCCCCCCCCCCCCCCCCCCCGCCACCGTGCGGGTTCGGTGATTAGAATAGGCCCGCGGAGTCTCAAAAGTTTCGGCCTTCTGTGATGGTCCTCTGTCGGGTTTGACCTCCATATCTCAAAATTCTTCCGAAGAGCGAGCCGATTGGGGAAGGGTACCTTACTTGGTGCATTGTGTCAATCTTGCGATCACACCTTTCGCCAGCTTATTTGTCGTTACATTGCAGTCCTGCCCGCTCTCCATCTCTTGCGTGCACTTTCCATCTTGCGCTGTGCAGTGCCACTTTTTGCACTGACGGTGACCATGGACCACATGTCACCTAACATCCAGCACGGTAACCAGTCCGTTGTGCTGGGGCCGTCATGTACCCTGTTGGTTGCAGCCCCCTGACAACACAGGGATCGCTCTACTGATGTCTGCGCTGTTAACTCCCCACGTACGCCAAGGAGTAGATGCCTACCCTCCTGGGGTATCGGGACTCCCGGTAACGGCCATCCTGCCAGGTGGCCCTTGCTGAGGCTGGGTGGCGCCTGTGGGGAGGGCCCTTGTTCGGAGTAGGTGGCATCAGGGCGGATGACCGATTATGAAGCGTGGTACATCGTCTCTCGCTGGTGGCCAGCCGCCAGCAGTCTCTAAGCGTTCTCGGGCTCAATTTAATGCTCAGAAGTACGATCCGAAAACGTTCACCTCCCTGACCACACCGTGGGAGGAACCTAAGTCTCAGGATGGCAGTAGCAGTTATTCCCCCCGATTCTTAGTCTGTACGAGAGCTGATGGGGGGTCTTTTCTCTCCACAAAACCTCAGTTCTTCGTCGAGCTTTTAGAAGACAAGTTTGGGGAGGTGGAGGGCTTGTCCAAAATACGCTCTGGGTCAGTACTGATACAAACGGCATCCACCGCCCAGTCACGCAGGTTACTTGCTTGTGACAAATTGGGGGATGTTAACGTTACCATCACACCACATAAGAGTTTAAATATGGTCCAGGGTGTTATTTTCCATAGAGACCTACTTTTGCAGTCTGATGACGAGCTGCGCGCCAACTTAGAGCGTAGAGGTGTTCATTTCGTCAGGCGCGTTCATCGGGGTCCGAGGGACAATCAGGTAGCTACCGGGTGATACATTACCGGAGAAGGTCAAGGTGATGGTCTACCGTTGTGATGTCAAACCCTATATCCCTCCCCGATGCGGTGCTTCAAGTGTTGGAAGTTCGGCCAAATGTCTTCTCGCTGCCCTTCCAGCCTCACATGTCGAGATTACGGACGCGCATCACATCCCAATACTCCATGTGCCCCGCCTCCCATCTGTGTCAACTGTTGAGAACATCATTCACCTTGTTCGCCAGACTGCAAAGTCTTTCAAAAAGAGCGCAAAATCATGGAATATAAGACCCTGGACCGACTGACATATACAGAGGCCAAAAGGAAATATGACAGACTACATCCTGCCAGAATGACATCTTCTTACGCTGCTGCTGCAACAAGTGTGCTAGCCCCATCAGTTTCGAGACTTCCTGCCCGCTCGATGAGCAGTACAACTCCTCCTGCCCCCTAGCCCGTGGGGGACTCTACCCACCTGGTTGCTCGTGTACCACCTACCTCAGGAGCAACATCCACCCACCCACTGGGGACGTCCATCCCCACTTCTCAGCTGGAGAAGCGTCCAAATTCTTCGGCTACTCTCGCTCGTAAGGGTTCCGTTGGGTCCCTCCCTTCCCAGGATTCCACCTGTGAAAAGGATGACGCCAGACAGTGGCATAAGTCCCCACCAGCGGCTGGTCGTAGGGCTTCGCGATCCTCCTCCGTCCTGGAGACTGATTCGGTGAAGCCTTCCCTGCCGGTGAAACTCAAGGTTCAGCGAAAGAAGTCCAAGCGAAATACCTCTAAGGCCCAAGAACTTGCGGCGGCACCAACCCCACCGCACCCTTCACGCGCTGCGTCTGAGGATGAGGTCGAGATCCTGGCGTCCGCTGAGAACCTTGATCTCGCCGGTCCCTCAGACGACATGGATGTCACTCGCGTGGGTACTGAAACGGTGGCAGTGAGTGAACACATGGCGTAAACGGCCTCCCCAGTCCCTTCATGCATTTCTCAGCCATGGACAATACCATCCTCCAGTGGAACTGCAGCGGTTTCTTCCACCATCTAGCTGAGCTCTGACAACTTATCAGCCTTCACCCTTCCTTCTGCATTGCTCTTCAGAAAACGTGGTTTCCAGCACTGCGAACCCCCGCTCTTCGTGGCTATCGGGGTTATTATAAGAACCGGGAAGCTTATGAAAGTGTGTCTGGTGGCGTCTGCATGTATGTCCTTCACTCTCTTCACAGCGAGTCTGTCCCTCTACAAACAACTTTAGAGGCTGTCGCTGTTCGGGTGTGGACGCCACAGGCTGTTACCGTCTGCAGTCTTTACCTTCCACCAGATGGTGATGTCACGCAGCATGTTCTGGCTCCGCTGATAGCCCAATTGCCGCCACCTTTCTTGTTACTGGGCGACTTCAACCCCCATAACCCTCTGTGGGGTGAGTCAATGGCAACAGGTCGAGGCGCCACCATTAAGCATTTATTGGCACAGCGCGATCTTTCGATTTTAAACGATGGTGCCTTCACACACATCAGTGTAGCGCATGGCACGTACTCCGCCGTCGACCTTTCGATCTGCAGCCCTAGCCTCTTACCGTCTGTCCAATGGAGAGTCATGACGACCTGTGTGGTAGTGACCACTTTCCGATCTTTCTGTCACTGCCACGGCGTCACTCTTCTGGGCGCCCCAGCAGATGGACTATGAATAAGGCTGACTGGGACGTGTTCTCCTCCATTGCCGCTATTGAGCCTCTCTCTAATGACGACATTGATGCGGTGGTTCACTCAGTCACCACCAGCATCGTTACTGCATCGTTACTGCCGCAGAATCTGCCATTCCCCGTTCTTCTGGGTCCCCTCGGCGGAGGACTGTGCCTTGGTGGTCGCCCGAGATTGCGGAAACGATTAAAGAACGCCAGCGGGCGCTCCAGCGTCACAAGCGACATCCCTCCATAGAACACCTCATCACCTTCAAACGGCTGCGTGCGCAGGCCCGCCGCCTTATCCGCCAACGCAAGCAGGAGTGCTGGGAGCGGTATGTTTCCACCATTCTACCATTGGCCTCTATGTCTCTCCATCGCAGGTCTGGGCCAAGATTCGACGCCTCTGTGGCTATCGAACCCCTGTCAGCGTCCCAGCGCTCTCACTGAATGGAGCAGTTTGTACTGACTCCGACGTCATTGCCAACCGCTTGGCAGAGCATTTTGCTCTGAGTTCCGCTTCTGCGAATTACCCCCTGGTCTTCCGCTCCATTAAAGAGCGGATGGAACGTCCGAGCCTTTCGTTTCGCACCCACCATCCAGAATCGTACAATGTTCCATTCAGTGAGTGGGAATTTCGCAGTGCCCTAGCTGCTTGCCCTGATACCGCTCCTGGTCCAGATCAAATCCGCTGTCAGATGCTGAATCGCCTTTCAGTGGACTGCCAGCGACGGCTCCTCGGCCTTTACAACCGTCTCTGGGTCGAGGGTGAGTTTCCGTCGCAATGGCAGGAAAGTATTGTTATCCCCATTCTCAAACCTGGCAAGAACCCTTTGGTGGTGGCGCAGTCTGCCCACGCCAAACAGACACCGTCCAATCAAGGCGACGACGGGTGCGTGGCGGTCATCCATGCGAGCCACTCGCAGAGATTCAGTTGTTCTTTGTCGGCTCCGCATTGGCCACACCCGGGTGACACACAGTTATTTACTGCGTCGGGAGGACCCTCATCTATGTTGTTGCGGGGCGGCTTTGACAGTGGCCCACATTTTGTTGGCCTGCCCCCTTCTAGCTGTGGTCAGGCAGACATTTGCGCTGCCTGATACGCTCCCTGCCCTTTTAACTGATGACTCTGCCATGGCATGCTTAGTTTTAAGTTTTATTCGGGCATGGGGTTTTTATCATTTAATTTGAGTGTTTGTTATGTTTTTTGTGTTGATTCGGGCCTTTGGCCTACGATTTTGAACTGAGTTTTTAATGTGTCTCTCGGTGGTTGGCTTCTCCTTTCTTTGTTCCTATGGTCGGCCAACCACCGTCTCACTCTGTGTGACTTTATTACGTTTTGTCTGGTCCTTGTCTACGTTTCTCTTGTTCTGTGTCGTCTGTCTAATATTCTGTTGAACGTTTTTTATTCTCTGTGGGTATTTTTAGTATTTGGAAAAATGGGCCGTTGACCCAAACCAACCAACCAACCAACCTGATGTTACCCATCTTTGGATGTCTGCAGAGATAGAATACACACAGCTGGGTACTGCCATCCTCAATGGTTGCCTAGCTCAGCCAAGATCAGGTAGGTAGTACCAGTTCAGTTTCCGACGGTTTAGTTTAGAAAAAAATTTATGATTCATTGTCATATGTGTGAATGGAACGTTGAGCGGTGTCCATGGTGTTGCCTTCTTCTGAATGTTTAATTTACACCAGATAAATCTGGAACAGAATTTCCGTTTACTGAAATAAATGTAATTAGGGGGGAATATTAACAATAGCCTGCCGCAGTGTCCGAGCGGTTCTAGGCGCTACAGTCTGGAACCGCGCGACCGCTACGATCGCAGGTTCGAATCCTGCCTCGGGAATGGATGTGTTTGATGTCCTTAGGTTAGTTAGGTTTAAGTAGTTCTAAGTTCTAGGGCACTGATGACCTCAGAAGTTAAGTCGTGCGCAGAACCATTTGAACCATTAACAATACTTTTGCTAAAGTCGTCTCCAAATTCAGTTACGGTGTTAGTGGTTTCGACTCACCTTTCCTCGCAGTAGTCATGATTAAATATTCTCTGTCACTACACATGCTGACCGTTGACCCGATCGTGACAAGGAGTGAAGAGTTTGCGTCAAAAACGTTTTGAAACATTTCTAAACCATTTTGCACTAGCTGCTTTTGTTCATATGATACTGCAGTGCATGTATATCCGAAGGAACAGCTTCTGCGGCGACTACAGCTGTTACGAAATACATGAAATGTGCCCGCAGTTACGAATATGGACAACCTTCAGCTGTGTAATAGACTGACGACACTGAAAATCCGTGCCGAACTGGGACTCGGATAGCCGAAGTGGTCAGGGTGATTGCTCGTGACAAGTGGCAAATCCGGGTTCAAGTCCCGGTCGGCACTGATTTTCAATGTCCTCATTCCATTATAGAACTGAATGTCGTCCATGTGTGCAACTGCAAATATGTTTCATATGCTTATGCTCATTCTGCGTGGACCAGCATCACATGCTTTTCTCTTTAAGCTTTCTGCAAGGTCCAACAAATGTTGTGTGTGATTTATACAGTTATAAGGCGCCACGATTTTTTAGGCTCATTACGTTAGACCGGCTGCAGAATGTAAATCTGCCTCACCTTAATCCGAAGACGTGCGGTGCCTCTCACTTGTCTCTCTCCATGCACACGCAAACGAACGGACACGTATTTTAACGATTGTTGTTGGGTAGAGTGAAACCTTTAGACACCCTCTTAATTAAATATCGGATTTATGGACGAAATAAGCAATGGTGATCCACATATTTAAGAGCGCTGCCTACGAAAGAGATCAATTATTTTTCCGAATATCAAGAGTGTTTATGAGAATGACTCGCAGTAACATGCTGGAAATTCTCGGTACCGATTACAACCTTCATTATTCGAGTAAGTTTTTGCAGCAAATCATTTTTTCACGTCGTTTTTCCAGCACCGATCACCAATATCGATTCTGAACTCGTCAGCGGTAACACGCCGTAATAGATTTATGGGAATCGGCTTAAACCCTCTGCGAGGTGATTAATTTCGGACTGTCTGCGCTTCCTAAACAAATGTACTTACGTGAAACCAGAAAGCTTTGGTGTTAAACTGTTTGTAACAGGAAAGAAATACTCCGTAAGGGAACATCACAACGACATTATTCTTACTGGAGCTTACAAAGGCAGAATGAAGTAAAAACATAACGTGCAATGTCGTGTCTAGCTTCTGTTGAATGTTGTGCCAACGTGAAGTCGACACTGCAGCAGCTTTCCCCCTTCTTTGGTGATATCTTAGACTGTCACTTTCAGGAGGAAGGACAGAAACCGCGCAGGGACGAAAAACAACGCCACTGAGATTCGGGCTGTTATCTTTCTGGTTTTACGGCTGAGTGCCCACCGTTCGAATGCCTCGCTGGAGGGGAATGCAAAATAAGGGTCGTGTTTTCCTTTCCAACAACTTCCGTATCGACACCGCACTGACAAGTGGGCTGCCTTTATCCCAGCGCCTCGGTGCGAAAACTCAGCACCCAACCAGCGTAACGGCGAATGAAATGTGAAGCCACAACGTATGTGCCGACGTTACAACAGCAAAATCTTCAGAGTAAGTGCTCTCGGGAAGACGCCAATGGTAGTGAATTCGGACTGCGTGACTTCGCTTTCTGTGTAGGTTATTCCAAATCCACCCCGTCCCTTCTCCGGAAAACAAACACGTACACACTTGCTAACATCTCCAGCAATTAATGAGTTGTTGTGGATGTCGCAAAACATTTTAGACAAGTAGTGAACTGCAAAAGGAGGAGTTAATTGTAAGGCTGTTAACGTATGTAATTTTTTATCTGAAATCTCTATCTTTGTAAATGGGAACCCGTAATAGTTACAGAATTTTTATTGACACCTGAGCAGTATCGTACAAAGTGGGTAGAAGTCGGAAGTCTTCGGCACCTAGAGTATTATGCCTGGCCATTACCAGCCTTAGAGATGTAGCAATAACAACACTGTGTGTAGGCTTTTACAGTCATTGCGTAGTGAATTTCGTATGTGGTACTGGTTCGATTGCCTCATAATGATGAAGCAGTTTCAGATCCATCTCAGACGCTATCTTTGACTTTTCGCTACATATTACGCTATAGGGTGCAGTGCATACACAGAAATTCCAAATTCAAGGTACTGTTAAACTACACTCCTGGAAATTCAAATAAGAACACCGTGAATTCATTGTCCCAGGAAGGGGAAACTTTATTGACACATTCCTGGGGTCAGATACATCACATGATCACACTGACAGAACCACAGGCACATAGACACAGGCAAAAGAGCATGCACAATGTCGGCACTAGTACAGTGTATATCCACCTTTCGCAGCAATGCAGGCTGCTATTCTCCCATGGAGACGATCGTAGAGATGCTGGATGTAGTCCTGTGGAACGGCTTGCCATGCCATTTCCACCTGGCGCCTCAGTTGGACCAGCGTTCGTGCTGGACGTGCAGACCGCGTGAGACGACGCTTCATCCAGTCCCAAACATGCTCAATGGGGACAGATCCGGAGATCTTGCTGGCCAGGGTAGTTGACTTACACCTTCTAGAGCACGTTGGGTGGCACGGGATACATGCGGACGTGCATTGTCCTGTTGGAACAGCAAGTTCCCTTGCCGGTCTAGGAATGGTAGAACGATGGGTTCGATGACGGTTTGGATGTACCGTGCACTATTCAGTGTCCCCTCGACGATCACCAGTGGTGTACGGCCAGTGTAGGAGATCGCTCCCCACACCATGATGCCGGGTGTTGGCCCTGTGTGCCTCGGTCGTATGCAGTCCTGATTGTGGCGCTCACCTGCACGGCGCCAAACACGCATACGACCATCATTGGCACCAAGGCAGAAGCGACTCTCATCGCTGAAGACGACACGTCTCCATTCGTCCCTCCATTCACGCCTGTCGCGACACCACTGGAGGCGGGCTGCACGATGTTGGGGCGTGAGCGGAAGACGGCCTAACGGTGTGCGGGACCGTAGCCCAGCTTCATGGAGACGGTTGCGAATGGTCCTCGCCGATACCCCAGGAGCAACAGTGTCCCTAATTTGCTGGGAAGTGGCGGTGCGGTCCCCTACGGCACTGCGTAGGATCCTACGGTCTTGGCGTGCATCCGTGCGTCGCTGCGGTCCGGTCCCAGGTCGACGGGCACGTGCACCTTCCGCCGACCACTGGCGACAACATCGATGTACTGTGGAGACCTCACGCCCCACGTGTTGAGCAATTCGGCGGTACGTCCACCCGGCCTCCCATATGCCCACTATACGCCCTCGCTCAAAGTCCGTCAACTGCACATACGGTTCACGTCCACGCTGTCGCGGCATGCTACCAGTGTTAAAGACTGCGATGGAGCTCCGTATGCCACGGCAAACTGGCTGATACTGACGGCGGCGGTGCACAAATGCTGCGCAGCTAGCTCCATTCGACGGCCAACACCGCGGTTCCTGGTGTGTCCGCTGTGCCGTGCGTGTGATCATTGCTTGTACAGCCCTCTCGCAGTGTCCGGAGCAAGTATGGTGGGTCTGACACACCGGTGTCAATGTGTTCTTTTTTCCATTTCCAGGAGTGTACGTGTTGTGCACGAAGAGCCATTGCACTCGCCTTATTTGACTGTGTGGTGCGGATACACAAGCATCTGTATTCTCCGTCAATTAACATTTGAGGGGATTATACTTACAGGGCGTGTCACGTGTATCGTGATGTCTATACATTATTGGGATTTCCTTGTGCAGAATGTGATTCCTGCTTTGCAAGAGCGCAGCTGTGTGGCAACTACTATTCTCATGCAAGACAGGACAACACCTTATCTCACTCGCCATGTAAAAGATCTGGTTAATGCAACGTCCACGAACGTGTTATCTCCAGAGTTTTCCAGCTGCATGGATTGCAAGTTCACATGAGCTGAATTTATGTGACTTTTGGTTCTGAGATATCTAAAAGAACGCTTTTACCAGCAACATGTTCGGTCTCCACTCGATCTGAGGACTGGCATACAGAACACGTTGGTTAGACTCCACCGTAACCATTGCGAGCAACTGTTGAACACGTTATTTTACGTATGCAACATCTCGTCAACGTTTCCGTTGCTCAAATTGAACAATTATTGTAAGCGGTGGCTAATAATAAAAAGAAAATTAGTGTTTCCTCACTTGTTTGAACTTTTCTGCCCTCGTCTTCTTCGTATTCACAGCGCCAGATTTGCACCTGGTCTCCAAAACAAACTATTTTTTCTCTATTCAGTTTCACTGCCATACAGCAATTATGGATCACACTGATCCTCTGTAAATAGCTTCACTTCAAATGTAACCACAGTGTATTAGGCATACATGACAAACTCGTTCCATTGCACGACATGACAATCTAGTTCCATTGCTCGGTACTGTTCGTTGGAATTTTGGGTGGTTTTACAAATATTAATCGTGCCCACCTATTCGTAAGAAACACTCTAATGATCTTTCAGACATGTTTCATTAATTTCTTGACACACATCTAATCATATACTTCAACGATTAGTATCAGCTGTCCAAATCATGTTCAGGGAACGTCTTCGGGGAAATAACGTACGAATTTAGATATCAGAAATAATTGACTGAAATGTGATTCTTAAGTTTCTCCCGGCGTATTTGATAATCAAAATATCCACGGGTGTGCTGCCGGTCTATAGTGTCCAACGGTCACAATATTTCGGTACCCTTTAAACAAATAATATTTAAAGGCAATCAATGTAAAAGTAAAAGATGATATTCACGAAAATAACCAAGAGAACAAGTATAAACACCAGAATAATAATTACCATGCTGAGAATAAGAATACATATATAAAGTATAAACAGCTCTAAAAAAACACAAAAAAATTAAAGCAAAAAATCTAAAAGAAGATCAAGACATAATTCTATTTAATAATCTAAGTTCACCTACCAAATTTAGAGATGGAGGATCATACATGTCGCGATCATCAGGTGAACTGACGGACTGAGCTCCTGTGAACGTGCCGGCACAGAGATCCGTACGCTATGGCTGTTCAGAGGGAACTGGGTTCGGTCGCGGCGGCGGCCGATTTAAATACCCTCCGCCCGCGGCGCGCTCCCTCCGCCGTCCGCGCCCCGCGCCACGGTCGCGCGGTGGAACAGATTGCGACGGCGTCTGAGATGACGTCGGTGTGATGGCTCTGTCCGCCGTGGTCGTCACAACTATACGTTTGCTCGATTTACTCAATCGCTGGTTCCCAAGCCTTGCTAAGATTATAGCCACAGTCACGGTTTATGAGGTCGACATTGGTGCGAATTTCGATGGCCTCTCTAACAACGCTGTCCCAGTATCTCGACGTTTGGAGTATGAACGCGCGAGGATTCTGGTACAGTTGTTACGAAGGGTACATGTATTATGGTTAAACCTTCGATATTCCTTGCCACATTTAAAGTATCATCGATACGTTACAAGAATACTAATTATACACTCTTCTCATAACAAGAGATGTACAGATATTAGAATTTAACAATTCAAGAAGCCCTCCCCCATCCTTTGAACCATGGACCTTGCCGTTGGTGGGGAGGTTTGGTGCCTCAGCGATACAGATAGCCGTATCGTACGTGCAACCACAACGAAGGGTATCTGTTGAGAGGCCACACAAACGTGTGGTTCCTGGAGTGGAGCAGCAGCCTTTTCAGTATTTGCAGGGGCAACAGTCTGGATGACCGAAGGATCTGGCTTTGTAACATTAACCAAGAGGGCCGTGCTGTGCTGGTACTGCGAACGGCTGAAAGCAAGGGGAAACTACAGCCGTAATTTTTCCCCAGGACATGCACCTTTACTGTATGGTTAAATGATGATGGCGTCCACTTTGGTAAAATATTCCGGAGATAAAATAGTCCCCCATTCTGATCTCCGGGCGGTGACGTCTAAGGAGGACGTCGCTATCAGGAGAAAGAAAACTGGCGTTCTACGGATCGGAGGGTGGAATGTCAGATCCCATATTCGGGCAGGTAGGTTAGAAAATTTAAAAAGGGGAAAAGATAGGTTAAAGCCAGATATAGTGGTAATTAGTGGAGTTCGGTGGAAGGAGGAAAAATACTTCTGGTCAGGTGAATACAGGTTTATAAATACAAAATCAAATAGGGGTAATGCGGGATTAGGTTTAATAATGTATAAAAAAATTGAAGTGCTGGTAAGCTACTCCAAACAGCATAGTGAACGCATTATTGTAGCAAAGATAGACACGAAGCCCACATCCACCACAGTAGTATAAGTTTATATGCCAACTAGATCCGTAGATGACGAAGAGATTGATGAAATGTATGATGTGATAAAAGAAATTATTCAGACAGTGAAAGGAGACGAAAATTTAATAGTAATGGTGGACTGCAATTCGATAGTAGGAAAACTAATATAAGGAAAAGTAGTAGATGAATATGGAATGGAGGTAAGAAATGACAGAGGAAACCACGTGGTAGAAGTTTGCGCAGAACACAACTCTATGACAGCTAACACTTGGTTCAAGAATCATGAAAGAAGGTTGTATATATGGAAGAGGCCTGGACACACTGGAAGGTTGAAGATAGATTATATAATGGTAAGACAGAGATTTAGGAACCTGGTTTTAAATTGTAAGACATTTACAGAGGCAGATGTGGCCTCTGACCACAATCATTTGGTTATTAACTGTATATTAAAACGTAAGAAACTGCCAAAATTTTGAAATTTAAAGAGATGGGACCTGGATAAATTGAAAGAACCAGAGGCTGTAGAGAGTTTCAGAGAGAGCATTAGGGTACGACTGAAAAGAACGGGGAAAGAAATACAGTAGAAGAAGAATGGGTAGCTTTGAGAAATGAAATAGTGAAGGCAGCAGAGGATCCAGTAGATAAAAAGAAGAGGGCTAGTAGAAATCCTTGGATAACAGAAGAAATTAATTGATGAAAGGAGAAAATATAAGAGTGCAGTAAATGAAGTAAGCGAAAAGGAGTACAAACGTCTCACAAATGATATCGAGAGGAAGTGCAAAATGGCTAAGCAGGTATGGCTAGAGGACAAATGTAAGGTTGTAGAGGCATATATCACTAGGGGTAAGATAGATATTCCCTGCAGGAAAAATAGAGGCCTTTGGCGGAAAGAGAACAACTTGCATGAATATCAGATGGAAACCCAGTTCTAGTCAAAGAAGGGAAAGCAGAAATGTGGAAGGAGTATAAAGAGGGTCTATAAAAGGGCGATGTACTTGAGGACAATATTATGGAAATGGAAGAGGACGTAGATGAAGATCAAATGAGAGATATGATACTGCGTGCAGAGTTTGACAGAGCACTGAAAGACTTAAGTCGAAACAAGGCCCCGGGAGTAGACAACATTCCATTAAAACTACTGATAGACTTGGAAGCCCTGACAAAACTCTACCATCTGGTGAGCTAGATGTATGAGAAAGGCGAAATACAATCAATATAGTAATTCCGATTGCAAAGCAAGCAAGTGTTGACAGACGTGAACGTTATCATAGTATAAGTATAATAAGTCACATCTGCAAAATACTAACACAAGTTCTTTACAGACTAATGAAAAAACTAGCAGAAGCTGATCTAGGGGAATATCAGTTTGGATTCCATAGAAATGTTGGAACACGTGAGGCAATACTGACCCTAAGACTTATGTTAGATTAAGGAAAGGAAAACCTGCATTTCTACCGTTTGTAGACTTAGAGAAAGCTTTTGACAATGTTGGCTGGAATACTCTCTTTCAAATTCTGAAGGTGGCAGGTGTAAAATACAGTGAGCGAAAGGCTATTTACAGTTAGTACTACGGGACATAACTTCTGAGGTCATCAGTCCCCCAGAACTACTGAAACCTATCTAACCTAAGGACATCACACACACATATCCATGCCCGAGGCAGGATTCGAACCTGCGACCGTAGCGGTCGCGCGGTTCCAGACTTAGCGCCTAGAACCGCTCGGCCACCCCAGCCGGCGTTTGTACAGAAACCAGATGGCAGTTATAAGATTCAAATGGTACGAAAGGGAATCAGTGGTTGGGAAGGGAGTGAGACAGGGTTGTAACCTATCCCCGATGTTATTCAATTTGTATATTGAGCAAGCAGTGAAGGAAACAAAAGAAAAATTCGGAGTAGGAATCAAAATTCATGGAGAAGAAATAAATACTTTGAGGTTTGCCGTTGATATTGTAATTCTGTCAGAGACTGGAAGGACAATTGAACGGAATGGACAGAGTCTTGAAAGTAGGATATAAGATGATCAACAGAAGCAAAACGATGATAATGGAATGTAGTCGAAATAAAACAACTCATGCTGAGGGACTTAGATTAAGAAATGAGACACTTAAAGTAGTAGATGAGTTTTGCTATTTGGGAAGCAAAATAACTGATGATGGTAGAAGTAGAGAGGATATAAATTGTAGACTGGCAATGGCAAGGAAAGCGTTTCCGAACAAGAGAAATTTGTTAACATCGAGTATAGATTTACTGAAAGTATTTGTATGGAGTGTAGCCATGTATGAGAGTGAAACATGGACGATAAATAATTTGGACAAGAAGAGATTAGAAGCTTTCTAAATGTGGTGCTACAGAAGAATGCTGAAGATTAGATGGATATATCACATAACTAATGATTGGGTATTGAATAGAATTGGAGAGAAGAGGAGTCTGTGGGATAACTTGACTAGAAGAAGGAATAGGTTGGTAGGACATGTTCTGAGGCATCAAGGGATCACCAATTTAGCATTGAAGGGCAGCGTGGAGGGTAAAAATCGTAGAGGGAGACCAAGAGATGAATACACTAAGCAGATTCAGAAAGATGTAGGCTGCAGTACGTACTGGGAGAAGAAGCAGCTTGCACAGGATAGAGTAGCATGGAAAGCTGCATCAAACCAGTCTCAGGACTGCAGACCACAACAACTACAACAACAAGAACACATTCCATGTTGTGAGAGGAGTACCTACATAACAAGATAAACACATAGACGGATACCTGTGCACTGGTAGCTACGCCTCCACAAATTTTGTTTTAAATGTGATGAATATACTGAATATACACAGGGAGTGGACATAAGATCCGACACCGTATATGAAACAGTGCGCCATGAAAAAACTGGTAGTTGTTTGCTACTCTAGCAATTATTGCGTCCAAAATTTAGCAAGGTTAATATCATAAGATATTACGAATGGGATTGTTAAGCCTGTAGTAGTCAAAATGTTTCATCAGGAATACAGAGCAGTAAGTTTTAACGACTAATGCACACAGAGACATCACCAGCGGTAATGACTAAAGCATGACGTGGCCTTTCCAGTGATGCGAGTAGTCAAGAGCCCATAGAAAATCAATGGCAAAAGACTACTAATAGAACAAAATTTCTGTGCATACAACAGAGGAGACGGTGTAGCATCCTTCATTGAGAGCCTCGAGATACGTCGCCTGATGAGTCTGGTAGGGATGCAGTATTGGATACTGGAACACACCACTCAGCGGATGTGGAGTCACCGATGTGATACCACAAGAATTTACCTGAAGCCATGGTTATCAATTCAAATTCAGAAAAAAAATTTTTTCCTGTCAGAAAGACGTTCAGTACAGTCGATAGTGTAACATTGGATACAGTAAATCCTAAATACTCTGACTGTGGGTAATACAGTGTTTAGTTACAGTGAATCCTTATACTTAGTTTTTCTTGAATGGCTGAGAACAGATTCTGACTGGTGGAGCACCAGTTGCTCCAAGAATACTGTGTCGTAGACACTCAAAGTGACATGATTTGGGAATTTTTATTAGTTAGGTTGTAGGTTCTTACGATAGATCTTCTAGCTGTAGCAAATTTATTCGCTATTGAAAAATAGTTTTGTGAATGCCTGATTGAATATCTATACAGTTACAATCTGTGTTATACAGCTTTCAACAGGTACCGAGACGGCAGGTGCAGCAATAAATAAATAATGAAATACTTACGTATGTCGAACGTGGCGGCAGCAGCGGCGGAGGCGGCGTCAGTGGCGGTCGGCAGCAGCAGCAGGAGCAGCCAACACCAGCGGCGCGGCCGCATGCCGCGGTCCGCCGCCTGCCCACTTCTGCAACACCCAACACAGCTCTCTGGAGGAGTCAACTTCCGAAACGCTTACACTAGATTTCAGACACAAAAATTTCTCAGATTGCTTTCAATCGCAGACACGTATGTACAGAGACACTCAGCACAAAATTTCAATCCACAAACGTTTAGCTACAATGTTGACCTTGTAAGGTATCAGATATAATTACTCCTTGAGTATCGATTTCTATACCTTACACATAGCGGCTTAGCACAGCAGCACTGCCGCCTGGGGAACCTCCTGTAATCGAAAACACGGTTTGGTGCCAACCATTACGGGTGGCAAGGCAAGGCGAGGAGTAGTGGTGAATAGTGGCTGGATGCAAGAGGTGCAGGGAAAGGTTCGATAAATCCATTAAATGCTACAGGGTTCGCGCACAGGATAGAGGACTCATCAGTATTAGAAACGAGTCGTTAGGAAAGATCGGTAGAAGCAATGGTTACCTTGGTTACCTCAGAAAATTAAATGCTTGTCGAAATAAGTGTGAACGTCAGTATGTGTACGTAGAAATATTAGGAACGTGTACTGTACCTTGTACTAGAAACAATAAAGCTTTCAGTTCTACGAAGTCACTCTCTCCTTTCGAATCTTTTTCATATTTACTAGAACTAACCGAGCATGAAGGTTTTCAATGACAAGTGTGGTGATTTTAGTAGGACACGTACCGGTAGTCACACAGTCCCATTTCAACTCTTCGGGTGCATTTTCCTTGGGAATAAGATGCCCACTCTGAGACATTTGTCCGACCGCCGTAGTTGTATCAACATAGCTAGTTTTAGAGAGAAACCTGCCCGTGATACATGAAAATAAACGCAGTAGTCATCTTACAACGATTTCGAATTGTAATTCTTTTTGTTTACAGTCTTCGATTTGTCGATGTCAGGCTAAAGTTTTATATCCAGTTAAACACTTATTATTTTAAAATATATGTGACGGACATGTACAGCAAAGCATATTATTTTCTCTTGCTGCAATTTTAAATTCTACCACTGATTTAGCGTGCTACTTGTAAGCCACTGAACGTCTTATTACTTGTTCCACGAAGCACTTCCCCCCATCACACAAAATTTTCAGCATATTCGTTTCATTTACTGTCCGACTTGGAACCTGAGTGGTCATCGCAGCTGATTGCCATGTGGAGGATTCAGGTTCGAATCCCGATACCGTCAGAACTTTTTCCTTTGTGGAAGTGATGGAACAGTGTCACTCACTCACAATGGCAGCTGAGGAGCTATTTCACAGAGCTGTGGTGGTACCAGATTGTGAAAACTGATAACAGACGGGAGAGCTGTGTGCTGATGCCACACATCTCCAAACCACATTCAGTGACGCTATTGGTAGAAAAAAACACGGGAATCGGTCACTACCAACTGGCCCACCAGGGCCCGTTTTATCTGCCAGTGCTATTCTTTTCAGTGAGTCACATAGCTGTGGATTCCATTTGTTCAAAATCTCTACAGAACTACATTATATGCTACAAAATGATTTTACATGTGTCCAGTTATCAGTCATTCATAATATTTCAGTTAGTTTTAATGTTTGTTGCCAATAGAACTGTTCCGCAAAGTGGAACGTTCTTCAGGAGCACCAACTATTATCTATCTATTTTTCCCCTTCTTTCATCTCTTTTAATTATCAATCATGTGATATATCAGTAATTCAGTCAAATTTTCCAGTCGTTTCTAGTTATGCCGTACACCAAGTATTATTCCACTTTCTGTAACTCTTATTTAGTTTTCATTTTACTTTATTTGGGAATGTTTGTCACTGTTGATTTTATTTTGCTACCTCTTTCCTTCCGGCGTCAACCAATTCCTACCAGCTACTTTTATTGAATTCCACAATTTTTCTTTAAGGGAGTCCTTTGAGTCTATTGCCACTTTCAAAGTATGACTCTTGAGCTAAAAGATGTTCTTCAATCAGTAGTCTTGTAATGAAGTGAAGACCTGAATTTAATACTAATTAATATGTCCTGTTGCTAGATTACAATATCATGTTAATAGAAATTAAGAAATTAAAACATTCTTGTACACCGAAACTAGACGCAAAAATGTAATAGCTCTTGTATCTGTACCTCACTGTAACACTTACAATTCTTTAACTTCATGGAGATTCATGTGCTTCATCAGTGTTTCTTCAGAAATTCTTGTGCCTCTCTCAAATCCAGAATTGCAGCTCTGAAGAGCACGCACTCATTCTCTCTTTCTGTCTCTCTCTTATATCCATACCTCAGCTTGAGGGCGTTTCACGTTCAATGATTATTGACATTATACATAGGTAAGAATCACGAACATATTCCTTTACAACAGTGCATGGTGACTTTTCTTTCAGACATGTCCGTAAAACTATCAGGAGGAATCCGCAGCTGTGATATATATTACGCTACTGGCCATTAAAATTGCTACACCAAGAAGAATTGCAGATGATAAGCGGGTATCAATTGGACACATATAGTATACTAGAACTGACATGTGATTACATTTTCACGATATTTGGGTGCATGGGTCCTGAGAAATCAGTATCCAGAACAAGCACCTCTGGCCGTAATAACGGACTTGATACGCCTAGGCTTTGAGTCAAACTGAGCTTGGATGGCGTGCACAGGAACAGCTGCCCATGGAGCTTCAACACGATACCACAGTTCATCAAGAGTAGTGACTGGCGTATTGTGACGAGCCAGTTGCTCGGCCACCATTGACCAGACGTTTACAGTTGGTGAGAGTTCTGGAGAATGTGGTGGCTAGGGCAGCAGTCGAACATTTTCTGTATGCAGAAAGGCCCCTACAGGACCTGCAACATGCGGTCGTGCATTATCCGGCTGAAATGTAGCGTTTCGCAGGGATCGAAAGAAGGGTAGAGCCACGGCTCGTAACACATCTGAAATGTAACGTTCACTGTTCAATGTGCCGTCAATGCGAACAAGAGGTGGCCGAGACGTGTAACCAATGGCACCCTATACCATCACGCCGGGTGATACGCCAGTATGGCGATGACGAATACACGCTACCAATGTGCGTTCACCGCGATGTCGCCAAACACGGATGCGACCATCATGATGCTGTAAACAGAACCTGGATTCATCAGAAAAAATGACGTTTTGCCATTTCTGCACCCAGGTTCGTCGTCGAGTACACAATCGCAGGCGCTCCTGTCTGTGATGCAGCGTCAAGGGTAACCGCAGCCATGGTCTCCGAGCTGATAGTCCATGCTGCTGCAAATGCGATTGAACTGTTCGTGCAGATGGTCGTTGTCTTGCAAACGTCCCCATCTGTTGGCTCAGGGATCGAGACGTGGCTGCACGATCCGTTACAGCCATGCGGATAAGATACCTGTCATTTCAACTGCTAGTGATACGAGGCCGTTGGGATCCAGCACGGCGTTCCGTATTACCCTCCTGAACCCACCGATTACATATTCTGCCAACAGTCATTGGATCTCGACCAACGCGAGCAGCAATATCGCGATACGATAAACCGCAATCGCGATAGGCTACAATCCGACCTTTGTCAAAGTCGAAAACGTGATGGTACACATTTAAGCTCCTTACACGAGGCATCACAACAACGTTTCACCAGGCAACGCCGGTCAACTGCTGTTTATGTATTAGATATCGGTTGGAAACTTTGCTCATGTCAGGACGTTGTAGGTGTCGCCACCGGCGCCAACGTTGTGTGAACGCTATGAAACGCTAATCATTTGCATATCACATCATCTTCTTCCTGTCGGTTAAATTTCTTGTCTGTAGCACATCATCTTCTGGTGTACCAATTTTAATGGCCAGCAGTGTATGTAAATTGAGTGCGGTGAGGGGGAGGGGGCGTGGAGTAAGGGAAGGAAAGGGAAGGAACTGTTGATGTCAGGTGCCTAGGGACTTCATGCGGAATCAGTGGCGATGAGTGAAAATGAGGGGCAGGCCGGGACTCGAACCCATGATGTCCTACTGATTAGGCAGTAGCGTTTGGGACTGGCCATATGGACACAGTGTTTCCTCCTGGTCAATCCACACTCTCACCTAGCGCCACCTATCTGCAGTCCCCATCGATGCCCTCGATGTTCGCTACTCTGAGATTCTGACAGGAGTTCGAACGCTATTGTTCATCCGCAGTGAAGGTGAGTGATTCACAGCTGGAGATTCTGCGTGGTGTCTGTTTTTCCGCAGGTGTCGGAAAGCACGGAAACCACACGTTCATATAACTGATTCGCCTCGCATAGATATGGAACTTATCATAATGGTCCTTCCTCGACAAGTATGACGCAACTGAGTGGGGTATCCAATGACAGTACTCCGTATCCCGCTGCACGTGCTGTCTGGAAAATTCTAACCTAGTTACACAATGTGAACATGCCAAATTGGCGCCGTCATTGACTTGTGCAAGTGAATGAGCAGTTCCCATAACCGCCACCGCGACAACTAGCACGTTAACAATGTAGCGATGTGACCTATCATCTCGGAATAAAGCTATGGCTTGACTAACCTCAGTAGAAGACAGCGGCCTCTATACAATAATCCTGTACAACAAAAGACACATTCCAATTTCTCCACACTGAAGTAAGCCAGAGCCTCAGGCACATGTCGTTATAAACAAGACCCGTTCCATGTACCGCAAAGAACGATGGTTACATGGGAAAGAAACACACTACACAATGCAAGAGCTGCCTGCAGAATTATTTTATTATGCATCAAACTAAAAGGTGAGTGGCGCTACATCAATCACGTAGCGCATGCTGCCCATATGCGAAATCTGTGGGATGTCAAAAGCGTTACCTGTACCGCAGGCACCTAGGCGTCGTTGAATGGGTGTGTCTGTGCAAGGAAATTTTTGAAGTGCACAACAAAGGTGCGCATGCGGCACGGAGGTTGCTGCTGTGCTGAAGGGATGTACACACTGCCGTGTTATTCATTAATGTGCGGTGTCTCACTCCTCGCTGCACACGCCACAGCAGGGCGCGAAACTCATTTCTACTTTGGACCACATTCAGATTCCGCCAAATGGTTTTGAACGGTCCCTAGTGATACAATGCTGTATCCTGTATGCCAGAATAAAAATCGCGGTCACATTAGACTCCGAGGGATTGAGAACACGTTCAGTGTCGTTGTTGCGCTGTGTTGTCCTTTGAGAAGTGCACGGTCGTCTGGAGGGGGGGGGGTTTGTTGTCAACAGCATCAAAAGTTGTCAATAACGTCGTCTTGGAACGCATCGCATTGAAGAAATGTGTGAAAATGGACTCCCGACGGAAAGTGGTGATTTGACTCACGCCTTTTGTGACACCTCCTGCGTGAGGCCTTTCGTGTTGACTCTGATCAGTAGTGTATCCGAAATGTTTTCTTTGGCCGTCCATAAGAAAACTGCGCGATTTCAAGGCTGCTCACCACGGTCCTCACCTCCACGACAGGGGCGTCAAGAGGCGTGAGATATGCATAAAGAGAGGATAAGGCGAGATGTCAGATTTTCGCATGTTGTGACACGTGTGCGATGGCCTTGCACGGAATTCTGATTAAGTACGGTGCAAATGTGACGATTTGTTCAGCCACTTATCTCCTTTTTCACCTCTGTCAATACTTTTTACGAGAAAAGTGCATAGCCGTGCTTCATTACTCCACCTTATACTTCACATGAACCTCTTGACGTCTGGTCTTTTTTTGAAAGCATCGACACATTGCTGGCTGAAGCGCCACCGAATGGGAGGGTATCTCTTTTATAGGTCAATAATCAGCTACTATGGCTAATTTCTTTCACGAATCTATAAAGACGAAATCTACTTTCGTATCAGAGTTTACTATTCAACAGAAATGCTATGTGAAGAAATTGAGTTCAGGAACGTTTTCTTCCATGTTGGACATAAACATTTACCACAAAAGAGAATCAGTCAACTCTTTTTGTCATTCATTTAACTCTCTGCCATTACAATAGTTCCTTTCTACATATTACTGTTAATGATTTTATAGCTTTAAGCCCGAGTTCAGGTATATAACCCTACAATGATAAGCTTCAGTACCTCTTAACCATGTTAAAGGTTGATGATGCGCCATGAAACGTGTGCAGCGTATCATTAAAAATACCATAAAACTATTTGATCGAATAGAAGTAAAGATCGCACAGGAATATGCTAGTTTCATTGATCAATTTACAAATAATTAATGTGACATTAATCACAATTCCGTACTACTTTGCACTTACTTGGGAAAGAAATGTATCACTACATCGTATTTTTCATAGTAAAATCATTAAAACTGAACATTGTTTCCATTTAGCATTTATAGAAGTTTTCGAGAACTAGGTTGCTATAACATTTCACCAAGAACTGTACCACATTATTTGTGGGTTATCACAATCACTTTTCCTACTTTTACCTCTGACGGAAAACAGCAAATCGTACATTGATTAATTTATCCAGTTGACTTTTTTATTAAAATCTTGACATGTTTTGGGCCATTTCCTCCATGCTTTACTTAAAAGTTAAACACACTGTGACAACATTTTACTACGTGAAGATCTATAAACCGAATGTCCCTTAAAGATTTCCGCTATATGGGTAGCACGGTACCTTTTTGAAGATTGCCTTAAGTTAACAAGAACTGTATCTCTGGACTATCATCAGTACAACGCACTACATTTCATGCCGACACTCCTACGAGCATTTCACAGTACGTTCAGGAACGGTAGTCGCAACGTCACCGCCAGGCGAGAATCGGGTGTCCTTTGCTCACGGCGCGCTCCCACTTTGCGGAGCTGCTATTAACCCCTGAACTTTGTTAAAGGTGGGATAATGGTACCCTTGCCTGTGTTAGTCGAAGAAGGTAAATTAAACGGCCATCTCCTCCGTTAGAAGTTTTCCAAGACACGTACCGCATAGAGACTGCTTGCATACTTTAAAGGGCTAGTGTTAAGTTTGGCACATCCTTTCATTATGCCGCTGTATTTTCAAAGGAACATGCGTATTAGTGTACACAGTGTGAAACGTGTATAAGTGCAGACATTTTTATACGTGGTACCTTAATATGTACAGTGTGTTGGTTGCTTTTCCTTTGCGTCAGTCTTCCCACAAATAACTCACAAACTTTACGACCTGATGTTTTCCGCTTGATCATATCTTCACTACTAAGTGGACTACCCATATCAGTGTAGACTACAGTGTTGTGTCCACGTGTTCACGCATCACCACTTGACCTGCTGCCAAGGGGAAAATAAACATTGATAGTTTGCTCTTACCACACACGATTGGAAGTTCTAACCAACCTAAAAACATACTACACGTAACAGCTATATTTATTAGTCTACAAATGACATAAATAATAATGCAATGCTGTTCAGTATACCATCTTGAGTCAGCAATAGAAACAGCTGAAATCTTATCCATTACACTCTGTATAAATAAACGATTATAAGGCGTCCTAAGCCATGCACTTACTACAGGCAATCAGAATGTCGAACAGCATAATATCTTTCATCTGTTTGTATTTATTCACATAAATCATTCTCTACCATTATCTCTACATACATACTGAGTCCAAAGTCCTCTGTTAACTTTCTTCTAAATAACTTCACATTTACTCCTACGTATTTCTGTCGTTCCGTTTCCTCATCCAATTTATTACACCACGTTTATCAGGGTTCGCCACTACAAGCAATTCAGGCTGGTACTAAAAACTGTACTTCATTTATTTATTAAATTTTCAACGCTGTTTTATTCTATCACATTTATAGCGCCCCAAGCTTCTTTATTACCAATTCATCGCAATCCAAGATTCATATCCACACGCCACTAAATCCCATACATATAGTTTCTTCTTCAGTTGAAATAAATATTCTACAGACATTACACTTTTTTGTTCTTCATTGAAGCATATGATGGGATGATTATTAACAAGAATTTAAACATAGGGACATGAGAGACATTTTTGAAACTTGATTCGTTTTACAGTGTGCATCCTAAGTGTGTAATACAAGCACAGATAGTACAATTTGTAGCTCACTGCCCATTAAATACAGGCATATGTCTGTGTTGCTGATTAGCTCAAAAATAACACTTGTGTAAAAATCGATTGCTATGTTGCACTGATCATCGTTTTCCAATATTCGGTGAGGATAATAAGGAAACTGAAAAAGATATAATGAATTACGTTACAATAGATATTGTCGTAGTGCATCGTGAGTTCAGTTAACTATGAACATAATATTCTATAAAATCCTCTATTCCCTTGTCATCTTTTACGAAACACATTTTATAGAACTGTCCCTACGACTGGCTGTGGTCATCTGGTTTAGACCTGCGAAAAATACTTAAATTACTTTTGGTAATAGATAATAGGTCAATCGTGCACTACACTGCGAAAGAGATCGTCGGGTATCAGAGCAAATGAGGCATGCACATGAGGAGTTTTAGTTTAGAGAAACCCTTCCGCAACAGGAAAAGCGATTAAAATTAAAGTTGCAAAGGAAGTTTAGCACCACATTCATATCAGCATACGTGTGCGGTCCTGTATTCGACTGTAGCAGTTTATAAAAATCTAAGACCGGCCTAACTAAAAGGTGAACTTTATATTGTAATAGAAACAAAGTAACAACACATGTAGACTATCTTTTCTGGAAGAATGCCATTTTCCAAACTGTGAAACCAAGTTTCGCTGCTGGGTATCATTCAATATTCTTCCGCCCTGTGCCTTGGATCCACTTTGTTCACATTTTAAAACGAGAGTTACTGCTTAAGCCTGTCGAAATCTGCGATGCCAGCCCTCCTGAAAGTATTATGGTTCAAAAGGCTCTAAGCGCTATGGGATTTAAGGTCTGAGGTCACCAGTCCCCTAGACTTAGAACTAATTAAACCTAACTAACCTATCACACACATCAATGCCCTAGGCAGGATTCGAACCTGCGACCGTAGCATCCGCGTCGTTCCAGACTGAAGCGCCTAGAACCGCTCGGCCACAGCTACCGGTTTGAAAGGATTATACTTCTTCATTCGATGACCACCAGCGGCGCACGTCGGCCGCACACAATGCCACCCTAAAACAGCAGGGAATCTCCATCTTGCTGCACTCGCTGGACAGTGTGTCTAATGCGCTCAGCCTGACCTGGTTGACTCCAAACACGTCTCCGACTATAGTCTAGTTGAAGGCATATGCGACACCCGTCGGTGAAGAGAACGTGATGTCAATACGGCATGTTGTTGGGCCCGTCTGTACCGCGCTGCATGGTGCCCTGGTTACAGAGAAAGACCTCACCATGTACGTCGAGAGTGAAGTTGCGCGTCATGCAGCCTCTTGCGCACAGTTTGAGTCGTAACACGACGTCCTGTGGCTACATGAAAAGCTTTATACATCATGGTGGCGTTACTGTGAGGATTCCTCCGAGCCATAATCCATAGGTAGCGGTCATCCACTGCAGTAGTAGCCTGAGCGACGCATGTCATCGACAGTTCCTGTCTCTCTGTATCTGCTCCATGTTCGGACAACGTCGCGTTGTTTCACTCCGAGACGCCTGGACAATTCCCTTGTTGATAGCCCTTCCTGGCACAAAGTAACAATGCGGACGCGGTCGGTATTGACCGTCTAGGCATGGTTGAACTACAGACAACACGAGCCGTGTACCTCCTTCCTGGTGGAATGGCTGGAACTCATTGGCTGTCGGACCCCCTCCCTCTAATTCGCACTGCTCATGCATGTTTGTTTACATCTTTGGGCAGGTTTAGTGACATCTCTGAACTGTCAAAGAGACTGTGTCTGTGATACAATATCCACGGTCAACGTCTATCTTGTGGAGTTCTAGGAACTGGGGTGAAGCAAAACATTTTTTTGATGCGTGTAGTAAACAAACGAGTATCAGTCTTACAAACTGAACGACATCCTTTGAGCAGCTGAAAACTCTTTTCAAGAACTGTGTTTTCAATTTATCACATATCTCACTTTTCCTAATGCAGGGCGTTTATAAAGGAATGTTGCTTCTTCAAAATCTAATAATAAATCAATTTGTTACTTTATATGGGCAAACTTTACAGCATAAACAGCTGCAACTCTCCCAAGTGATTGACGCGTTACCCGCTGTTCGCTTTTCGTGCTTACTGCGTAGGCGTAGCGTCTGTTTCCAAGATGGTGTCGCTACAAGGAAAAAGCTTTTTGTGTGCTCTATTTTAAGGTGACCAGATCTGTGGTTACAGAGCAGTTTGAGTTTCGTGAACGATTTAGGAAAGCCTCATCACACGAGCGTAATTTAGGTAGGTGATGCCGACAGCTTGTGGAAACCAGATGCCTTGGTAAGGGACCGAGTTCTGATCGACCTCATGTATCTGCTGCGAACGTCGAAAGACTGCGTGAGGATCTTCACCAAAGTCCTCGCAAGTCACGTAGTAAAGTAAGCAAGGGCTGCCAAAGACTACGGTGTGGAACGCCTTACATAAGTGCCTGTGTCTTAAACTCTACAAAGTGGGATTAGTATATAGGCCCTTACATCAGCAGATTAAGTGAAAAGGCCTGACTTTTACGAGAAGCTGCAGTTAAAATTGGTGTTGTTACAGAAAGATTCATCTTTTGTGATGAAGCCACTTTCATGTATGTGGCAAGGTGAATACACACTATATCCGTACCTGGTGAAGTGAGAAACCACATATATTGATAAAGCACCAGCCCATGTTCCTTTTAACAACCAATGGTGACAGGTAGCTCTCACCGGGACATGTTGGAAACGTGGTTGTTACCCCATATGAAAGCACCTATGATGATTATATTTTGCAACTGGATAGTGCTCAGCCCCATTTTCATATAAATGTACGAGAGCTTCTTAATCGTCAGGCTCTTCAGTGTCGGATTTAACGTGCTGCAACTGCAACCTTCTCCCATAGCCATCTCGCTTACCGGATTTAAAATCCAGCGATTTTTTGTGTGAGGTTTATGAAAGACCGAGTTTATGTACCATGAATGCCTGTATCCCTTGAGAAAGTAAGTGATCGGATTAAGCATGCACTGCAGACCACCACAGATGGCATGCGATGCAAAGTATAGAGAGAAGCCGATTGACACATAGACCTGCGTCAGGTGACCAAGGGTGCAAATATTAAAGAACTGTGTTTAATACATCAAAACTTGGACCAATGGAGATGCTCATGCTGTAAAGCTTACCAATATGAAGTAATAAATGTATTAATTATTAATTGTTAGTACTGCACCATTCATTAACAAACAACACTCAGAAAGGCTGGAAAGCTATTATCGTCACATTTGGACAGGAGTTTAGCAAGCTTACAAGTTTACATGACTATCAAAGATATTTCTGTTTAAAATTAATTACTATTAGCTAAGAGTTACACTGCTGGAAAATGAAAAAAG